>NC_082649.1:34690215-37090215 GCF_028023285.1 Balaenoptera ricei
TGGGGACACAGCAGTGAACAAGACAGACAGGGTCCCAGCCTCGTGGTGTCCACAGTTTAATGGGGCGGTTGAGTGTGTCTCCCACGAGACCCACATGCGTTTTGTCCAGCTCCGAGTTCCCACAGCACCGGTTCTGCGCTCGGCTGCAAGACAGGCTGACCTGGGGAGTTACTGGAATCAGCAATGCCAAGACCTCACTCCAGACCAATGGAACCCGACCTCTGGGGAGGAGTCTGGGCGTCTGTATGTTCCACAAACTCTCCGGGTGATTGTAAATGACCACAGGTGAAGGACCGCCACTGAACAGCAACTATGACAGCACTTGGACAAAGCCAGCCCGGAACATGTGTCTTAAAGAAAGGAATCTGGGGAGAGTGGTGACCATCAAGAGTCCACCTTTGAAGGAGCAGTGCCCCTCCGGGGGGCAGGAGTGGAAGGCAGAAAGCACTGCTGGGGGAACCCCAGACACACGCCCTCAAGGCTGACGCAGATGACAGAATAGTGGTGGTAGAGTGACAGGTTAATAGGAATTATCTCAAGGTTCCTGGCTGTCATCTGCCTGGCAAGATTTTATTTATTTATTCCAATTTCTAAAGAGGGGCTTTTTGCTAGAGTGCCTTGAGATTTAGGTGTAAAATTTAAAGCACTAATTAAAATATATAAAACATGGCATGGAGCAATTAGAGTGGCAGGAAGTGGCACGGAGAAACCTCATCAGTCCTGAGTGTTTGTGAAGTGGGAAGAGTCCAATTTCCTGGGCAGTAAATGCCTTGTCCCAAATATTGAAGGTCAAGAGTAAAGGGGCAGGGCTTCCCTGGTGGCGCAGTGGTTGAGAATCTACCTGCCAATGCAGGGGACACGGGTTCGAGCCCTGGTCTGGGAAGATCCCACATGCTGCAGAGCAACTAGGCCCGTGAGCCACAACTACTGAGCCTGCGCGTCTGGAGCCTGTGCTCCGCAGCAAGAGAGGCCGCGATAATGAGAGGCCCGCGCACCGCGATGAAGAGTGGCCCCCGCTCGCCGCAACTGGAGAAAGCCCTCGCACAGAAACGAAGACCCAACACAGCCAAAAATAGATAAATAAATAAATTAATTAAAAAAAAAAAAGAGTAAAGGGGCAGTGGGTGTCAGAGCCCTCACCCCATCCCCTGTCTCCAAGTTGGATGTTAATAGATGGTCTATTACCACATGGAGCCCCTGTCTGAGGGGAAACACAGCCCTGCCTTCAGGGAGCCCCAGTCTAAGGGTATTACTGAACTAAACTTGGGTCTGTGTGGGGCTCCACGCAAGGATTGAAGGCTCTAGGCCACCTTCAATAACAGTAAAGTGAGAATAATAATACCTACTGGAGCAGACATTAGCAGCTAATATTGCTTGAGTGCTTCCCATGTGCCACGTGCTATGTGCTTCACATCACAGTGACCCTGTACTGCTGATGCTATCATTATCCTCTTTTTAAGATGAGGAAACTAAGACTTAGGGAGATTTTGGGGAGGGGGGAGCACTTTCCAAGGTCACCAGCCAGTGAGTACCATCGCTGGCAAGTGGCATCTCAGAGGTGTGTGGACACTGCGCTTTTATGGGGAACTTTTCCAAGGAGGCTGGTTTGCAGAGAGGGGGGCGGAGCAGATGCACAGAGAGAGACCAAGAGATGAGAAAGAGAAAGGTTTCTGGGTGCCTTTCCAGGCCTCTTGAGACCTCCCCTCTCTACCTGATGGAGGATCCAAGCTCTTCAGCCGTGTCTTTGTAATAAAACCCCTCTACTTAAGCTAACTTGGTGGGTTTCTGATGCTTACAGCGAATTATTCCTTAAAATACTTGCCCTGACTTCCCTGTAAAGTTTTTAGGATCAAATCAGATCATGTATTTGAAAGGGCTCAGTGACCTGGAAGGAACTGCAGCAATTAGGAAATATCTGGAAAACAGTTCTAAGCTTAAATATAATCAATGGATTGCTGCAAGGCGAACTCGGAGGCAGGAGGACTTACTGCGGGGAGAGTTTAATTAAAGGAGCTCTACAGAGGCAGTGGTTGTACACAGAGATTTGCGGAAGGTTTATGATCTGGATGGCAAGAGAGAGAAGGAAGACCCTTCAGGCAGGGGAAACAGCATGAGTAACTGTGTGAAGAAGGTGTGCGTATGGGGGTTGGGGGGATGGTGGGATGGCAAGGGGGCTACTGGGGCTGCTGTCTAGCAGGGATAAATTGGGGAACTCCTGTGAGTGGATGTTTTCTGTATATGCTGGGCACTAGGAAGTCTTTGGAGGTTAAAGACAAAAGGAATCTGATGGATTGGTTGGAGGTGGGAAGGGAGAGACTAATAAAGGAGCCAGTGTAGTTTCGGGGAGTCTGGAAAAGCATCCAGAAAGAGAGCTTTCATGAATGAAGAGTAACCAGGATTAAGTCACAGGTTGGACGTGAGTCACTCATTCATTCACTCAACAAGCTTTGATGAGCACCTACTATGCTGACACTGTTCCAAGCAGAGGTGATTTGGCGGGAATGAAAAAGGTGTGGCTCCTGCCTTCTCGCAGCTTGCAGTCTGGTTAGGGGGATAGACATTCATACAACAATGATACTAATCATTATGAGATTACAAACGGTGAGGAGAACCTGCTACAGGGGCTTGACCAAATTGGGAAGAGGATGGAGGTGCAACAGGGAAGGCTTCCCAGAGAAAGTGAGGCTTTCCCTGAGATGCAAAGCCTGAGTAGTTTTCTAGGTGGAGAGTAAGTGGAGAGACACTCCAAGTTGTGAGAACAAAGGCCCCGAAGTGGTTGGAACACAGAGAGAGCAAGGGTTGGGGAGCGCCTTGGTGAGGGAAGGGGCTGGGAAGGCAGGTGGGGCCTTCCAGGCCTTATGAAAGATTTTGGTCTTTATCCTAAAAGCAGTAGGAAGCCACGGGAGCCTGTGAGCAGGGAGGAACATGATTGGATTTGTGATTTTTGAAGTTCTCTCTGCATGAAATGTGGGAAACAGACAGGAGGGGATCAAAAGAGAGTTCTGGGAAGCTGGTTAAGAGGCTTTGGCCGTAAGCATTGGAAACCAACCCTGATTATCTCAGGCACAAACAGGCTGATTGGAACTAGTTAGGGGACTCACAGAATCGAGGAGAGGCTCTGGGGACCTTGGTGATGGGTTCGGGTTTAAGCCCCCAAGGCTCTATTTCCCCTTCTCGTCCTGTCCTCAGGGCTTTCACATGCAGGGGACATGGCTGACAGCTGGTTGGGGATCAAATCTTTACATTTACTACCAGGAAAAAGAGAAAAGTCAGGAAAGGCTCTGATTGGGTGACTTGCGTGCATCGGGGTCTAATTGCTGCGACTTGGAGACACACTGGAGCAGGAGTCCTGGGGTTGACAGCCCTACAAAAAGCAGGTGGAGTCTGGGAAGAGCAAATCCCTAAAGGAAGTGGTGAAGGACAGAGAGATCTGCTGCCAGAAAACGGCGGAACAGAGGTGGTACGGACTGAAGGGGAAATAGATGCTTACTGCAGATGCTATTGCAATTATCTGGATGCGGAAAAGCCCCAAGCATAGTTTTATCTTTGAAGGCGGATGGGAAGTAAAGGAAGGGAACTTGGAATTTTTAAGTTACTATGTGCCAAATAGTTAGGTCATTTTCCTTGTCGTCTCAAGAGCCCCGTGATCTAAGACATTTCACAGATGGGAAAACTGAGGCTCAAGAGAGGTAGGGCTGCTTGCCTGAGATCACACAGGCATTTGGTGACACAGCTGAGTTGATCCCAGGACTTTTGGGTTGATCCACCCATACCTTCTTATATCCCATGTGTAGTCTTCCTGGGAAGTGAGTTTGGGAGAAGAAGATAACATTGGGCGTCGACCCTGACTTTTTAATCATGGGGAGGCCAAACAAAGAGATCAACTTTGGAGACAGCTTGAAATCCAGGCTGCCAGAGAAAACGAGGGGTTCAGGCCAGATGTGGAGGTGAGAGGGCATCTCTGAAGACCCCAAGGCACATGGGTCTCCCTTTAACATGGGTGTCTGTGGGCCTTCTCTCTCAGTTCTCTTCCCTTCCCCTCTGGATGTGCACACCTGACTGGTCCATCCTTTGCTGATCTTCTAATTAACAAAGAGCCAATTGTTTGATTTATTTTTTTAAATTCATATTTTAGGAAAGGAAGCAGATGATTTTGCACGGGTTTGTCTGATTGCTGGATTAGCAGGCACCTTCCGATTTCTTAATCCTTATTTAATTTCTAGATCAGCCTGGTTCAGCTCAACACAGCCTGCACCTAGGAAATTCAGGAGAAAAGCTGCGTTTTCAGGAGTTAAGCACTGGCATTGTATTTATTCTTCAATGTGACCAGATGGTGCCTGCGTCTGTAATGAGAGGGACAGGCTCACAAGAAAGTGAGCTGCCAGGTACAGAACTCAAAAAGCAGAGTCTGAATCTTGGAAATAATGCCTTGGAGAGATGAAGCGGGGCATGGGCTCAGGAATGGAGCCAGGATGAGAGTGAGTGGATTAAGTGCCCCGAGACCTGGGATCCCCAAGTTGAAGCAGAAACTCACATCACATCCAGGGTCCAGGCAGGAAACAAATGTCACATTCAAATTGGGTAATGTGAAAGAGAGTTTAATAAAGGGTCCATTTAGAGGTGAGGACAGAGTGCAGAGAAACCACAAGGGATGATGCAGTATCCGGGGCTAGTGACAGCAGGGTCCTCCCCACTCCTAGATCTGAAGGGTCAGCGGGCGGTCACAGTCACCGGGACCCAGAGGCAGAGCTAGCCGTGTGGAGAAGATGGCCTGCCAGGAACTGTGACCCCACTGGGTGGAGCCTAAGGAATGAGCACCCCGATCTCATTTTCTCCCTCCCCTGATGTCTTGCTGGTGTTCTTCACTGACCAGACCCAACTGGAAGCCAGAGGCGGGGGTCCCATTGAAGGGTCCCACATAGAGCAGCCTCTTGGGGTGCAGACAGGGGAGGTAGGTGGGGAGCAGAAACAGAGGGGCAACAGAAGATGCCCAGCACGGCTGTGTGCCGTCATCCTCTTGGCCTCTCTTTGTCTACACTTGGTTCTAGACTGTGAGGAGCAATGGATGGCTGGGGTGAGCAACTACATCAGCCCCAGTCTCTGCTGTCTGAGCCTGGCCTCCCTGTTTCCTGCCCTTTCCTGGTCAGCCACGTCTTCATGGCCTTTCCTTCTTTCCTTACCTTCATCAAAGCTTATTTGTGTCTTGGGGCTTATTAAGTAAGCGGAACTAGTCTGACAGATTGAACCTGGTTTAAATGTGTTTCTCCTTCATGTTCATACAGAGAAGAAGCAATGCGCAGCCTCTCAGACCTGCCTCAGACCTCAGAGGAGTTTGGACGAAACTCCTCTGAGGATGGGGAGAATCCAATGTTTCAGTTGCATCAGGCCTGCCCCATCTTGGCTCTCATCTTTTCCAGGATCTGGACATGCTACTCCCTCACTCTTGACTCTTTCACAGTTTAGTGGATTCTTGTCCTTCCCTGCCCCTTTCTTCCACGAAGCCTTCCCTGATTACCCCACCTGCATCATTTGCCTCTGTTCTGCAGCCCCTCATCATTCACAGGTTCAGGTTGTTCCCAGATATGGCTCCGGCAGTGTGGGTTCTAGGCCCCCTGGACCGTGATGACTCCCAAGGACAGTCTCTTGGGAATCTCCCCCAGCTCTCCCTCTACTATCTGTACCAGCTCAGCCAACGTCTCTGGGAAACGTGTGTAGTTGGGGGAAGGCAGGATGATCTGTAGAATCATCTACCCAGACTCCAGAGAAACACTGCTGAGAAGTTAAGTGTAATATATACCCATGGCTCTGGGAACAGAGAGAGAGCATTGAACCAGGGTCCTGTTCTTCAGATTTTGGAAACTGAGGTTGTTAGACTTGGAAGGAAGCAAAGAAATCACCTAGCCCCATGCTTTGCACTAATTTTTAGCTACAGTATCTTTTATTTACCACAAACATAACCTTTTATTTCCCACAAACCTTCCAATAGATAACAGGTAAACAGCAGCTGCTTTGATTGAAGAGGTGTAGGGATTGGGGCTCCACTCACAGAGCCTTGGATGGTCCTGAGGCCCGAGAATCAAGGACTCCACATGACACAGGACAAAACCCTGAGCTTGTCCAACCCCGTGTGAACACTGAGGCTGCAGAGGGGGTGCCTCGCTTGAGCCGGTTACTGGCAAAGGAGAGGCTGGACTTCCCAGGCTGATGTCCTTTCCCTCTCAACGTCCTCACAAGTCACTGCCCCAGGGTCAAGATTGTCTCCCTCAGTCATTATTGGCTGGCCCTCTTCCCTGCCCATCAGACATGCCCCAAGAAGCCAGGTCTGTGGGGTGCAGAGCACAGCCCGTGAAGCTGGGCCAGGCCGGTGGGCAGTGCTGGACATCTGGCATCTCTTGACTTACCCCAGACCATTAAACCCCCAACTGCCAAGCAATCCAGTTGCCAGGTGCCCCAGGGCTTTGGGGTCACAAAGGGCTTGGACCAGTTCCTCTCCCGTCCTTAGATGGGCACCTTCCTCCCTCCCTCCTCCCGGGAGCTTCATGGTGACCTGGTTGCTTGCTTGGGCCCCTCTGCTCTCCCGCTGCTCCTGTGTGAAGTTCCATTAGCATGCGGGGCCCGTGCTGGCTGGCTCCTCATATTATTTGCACAGGTTAAGTATTCCTGATAAGGCTTCTCAAATCAGATGGCTGAAATGAACTTAATTAGAACTCGGAATATACTCGAGGTAGAGATAAAAGGCAGCGCATCCAGGTCTCTGAAGCAACAAACTGGGGGTGGGGAAAGGAGCATGGGAGAGAAAAAAGGAACAGGCGAGGGAACCTGGTCCCACGGCACGATGAAACCCTTTCTTGTGCAGAAAAGGAGGAGACCGGAGCTGCGCTGTGCTCTTCACACAACCTTCTTCCGTCAGCAGACTCGGCCTCAGACCGTCTCCCTACAACGTGGGTGGAGAGTCCATACCTGGGGCACAAGCAGCCCACGTGTGAGGGGAGGCGCTGGGCTGCGTGGCAGGAGGAGGAAAGGGAATTCGATCTTTACTACAATTCGGAAGGACCAACAATCTCCGTCTCCTTCCAGCGCTCATGATTTCCTCCAGTTTGGGGCAGGGAGCGCGGTCATTAGACATGGCGGACTTACACGGGGATGAGAGGGTGGGGCAAGGAATTCTCTTGAATTCTTTCAGATTCTCAAGTTAGGTCTATCCTGTCACCCTCTGACCCCTACGCTTCCTGAAGCCCGAGTCCGCTGTAGTTGCACGTTTAGCTGGCACAGTTAAGGATGCCCTGCCATTACCACGCTAGCAGGGGCGGGTGGTTGCTGCACATGCCACGGCTCCGGTGTGGGGCAGGCTGGAAGCATCTAGGAGGGAAGGGCAGAGGCAGCTCCCGGCCTATGACCCATGAAAGCTGGGGGATTAACTCCCCGGCTTCCTTGCCCCTTGGTGGAATGACCCACAGGTGTGTTCACTCAGAGCCCAGGAGGTCCCCAGTGGCTGAGCCCCGGCAGCACACAGCTGCCTCCCTGCCCTGGTGCTTCCTGGGATCATGACCCAAATTAACCACTTGCATTCAAATCCTTGTTCCAGAATTTTCTTTGGAAGACCCAATCAAAGGTGCTTAGGATAAACTATCTTCAAAGATTGGAATGCTGTAATTATCTCTCCCTCCTCATCTTTCCCTTCAGCCTGCACTGGAAAGCCAGGGCTCCTTCATTCCCCCATCTACACCCTGACCAGTGCTGGGGCATCTTCTGCTGCCACTAGCTGTCAGCTCATCACCAACTCACCCTGGTTGTCTTTTCCCTTTAGCTTTCATCCATAGACTGGGAAGTGGCCTCAACTCATGTCCACTTGTCCACACAACGCACAGCACTGGGAGCGAGGGTCTATAGGTCTGCAGGCATGTGTCTGTCCCTTACCGCTCACTCCCACTCTCCTCCTGCAGCCCGGAGCCCTGCCCCCGAGAACTCCAGTCTCGCTGATCTGTCTGTCCCTTAGAGTCTTTATCCACTTTGTTCTCTGAGGTGGTTAAAGGTATAGTTTGTCTCCCTCCTTCTGGAGGGGAAGACACCCGAGGTTGACTCGAATTGGGATTCATTTTGTAGCTTATGCCAGGCCTGGGCCCCTTTGCCCTCAGATCCCTTTCTCTCTCTTCCCCTGCTCTGCTCTATAGGGTGGGCTCACCACTGCAGACTGTGTTTCTCAGGTTCCCCTGTCAGCTTGGCTGGCTTCTGGGTTCACCAGTAGGAGGCCCTTGCGGGGATTGGAGGGCAGCAGGAAGGGAGAAGCCAGAGTGTCCCCCCCCCTTGGGTGGTTTCCATCAGGGTCTGCCTTTCCTCAGGTTCTAGCCCCCGCTCAATAGGCTACGGATGTTCCTGGTGGCTCCACCCCTAGGGTCTGGTTCCACCACCTCCTCCTCCATCTCCAGCCCTCGTGACTTCTTGCTGTCACTAGTTTCTGGGTTGTCTTTCTCTCATCAGCTTCCGGGCTCCCCCCCTCATCTGGGCAACCAACTTCCTGCATTAAATTCCCTCTGGTTCAGATCCTGAGTGGTTTCTGTTTACCAGATTGGACCTGACTGATTCCCATCCCATTGCCATAAAACCCCCTTGGGTGCAGATCTGTAAAACGGGGGTAAATATTAGAACGCATCTCAAAGAGTGAGTTGGGAGATTATATGAGTCATACATGTAAAGAACAGAGCACCATCTGGCACATGGTAGGTGTTTAATAATGTTCTCTATGCACAGATATTATTATTATTATTAGTAGTAGTAGTAGTGAACTGTGACTTGTCCTGTTTAAACTGTGTGTGTGTGTGTGTGTGTGTGTGTGTGTGTGTGTACAGTGGGGAGAGGACATTCATTTCTGTGTGTACCCCTTCATGAAAATATGTGTCTGCAGGTCTCAGAACCCATGTAGCATGCTCTCATTGAAAATGCCTCTGGTCACCTCACTACCCCCTTGTACAACCACCTTGACCTTTGCAAGCTTGTAAAACCAATGAACATGGAGGGGTCTGTGGGCAGATGGTGGGTGCCAGCCTCAGCTCACTGGAGTTGGCACATCAGGGGTGCAGCTTGTGGAGCTGAAAGGACAAGGCCCTCTGCAGGCTGGAGGGACAGGGAGAGGACTGTGGGCCAGGCAGGACCTTTTGCCAGGCTCAGCATAAGTTACCATGTGGGACCAAACCTCCTGGCCCCTCAGCATCGGCATCCCTGGGCCAGGCCTGGTGGGCACCATTCAGGGGACTGAGTCTGCGGATGTTGGCAAGGGGCCTCCCGCTCCTCAGTGACCTGCGGAAACATGTAGAATTTAGAGGTCATGGGCATTAGAGAGCCATTTCCATCATACGACAGAGGAGGAAACTGTGGCTCAGAGCGGGGGAGTTACTTCCCCAAAGTCCCAGAGCTAGAGTTAGAACCCAGATCTCACGATTCCATTCTTTGGGCAGGAATAACCTCCTCCAATTTTCCAATAAAAACGGATGTCTCAGTAAGGACAACCATCCCTTACCTTTTTAGGGCTTTACAGTTTATAACACCTATCTAATTTGTGAGGGGGCTACTATTTTTCAAATATGAAATCAATGTGTTTTAATTTCCTCACTGAATTACATTCTCACGCAGCCTTCCTCCTCCAAGGCTGAGCTGTGAGTCTGTCATCCCCATAAAGGAGAGGGTGGGTTTGCTTTGAACAAGACTCCATGGTCTCCAGGGCTCTGGAGAATCTAGTGGGCTTTGTATCGTGGCTCACGCACTGTGACCCTGGGCAGATGACTTCTCTATGCTGGGCCCTTTTCATCTGCACCCAGGGGCTGTACCAGTGCCTCCTTCGTAGATCAACTGTGAGGTAGACAGGGTCTGGTGCACAGTACGTGCACACATCAGCATGTTAGCAAGCCTGGAGGACACAGCCACAGGGCTTTACACAGGGGGTGCCCATCACACAGCATGGGGAACCCATTCATTCCTGTCCTGGGGGTCTTTGGGGGACAAAGGAGCTGGAGATGGGTGGATGGGCAATAAGACCCACATCTGATCTTTCTCCAGGTTGAATTCCCCAAGGAGAAAGGCATGCAGTTAAGTGGCAGAGATATCGAGAGCAGAGGGGATTCTGCTTCCCTTCTCATTTGGGACTTGAGAAGGTCATCACCTCCCAGGCTGCTCTTGCCCTGATGACCAGTGGCTGCACTGAGGTCAACCAGGTCCTGTGGAGGGAGGGCATGAGTTTGGGTCTCCAAGCACCCCCTGGTTCCTGTGTGCCTGAGGTGGAGCCCAGATGCTTCTGCTTGCCCTGAAGTTATACGAGTCTGACTGGGGAGTTTCTCAGAGGGTTCAGAGAAAGCTGCAGGGCAGGACCTCAGAAGGTCCTCAGCACCATCAAGAGGCAAAATGGGACCAGTTCTATTCGGAATGCTAGGACAGCACAGCCCTGATGGAGGCGAGAAAGGGCAGAAGCCTAACAGCCTCGCCCGTCGGCAGGGGAGGGCCTGCTGAACACTTAGGGTAGAACACACCATCCCATCTTGCTGGGCACCAACCCTTGCAACCGAGGACTGGCTCCAGGCCAGATGTGTCCTTCTCTCCCAGCGCCATGCAGGCCTCTGCCCACCCACGTAGGTGCCATCCTGGAGGGCAGATAGAAAACTGAGAAATCAGCACTTTGTCCACAAGAAACAGGGTGCCTCCTTTAAAAGACTGTTTAAATTATTGGATCAGACCTAGATTACTATATTGGGCGAAAACTCCCCAAGTTTCTCCCCTTCCTCATCACTCACAGACCGGGAGCATGGGGGAGAGCTCCAATCAGCTGATAGAAAATAAAGAAAAGGGGATTCTTGCACATCTGAACACACTGTGAGTACGTCTGTGACCTTGCCTCATGCATATTATCTTGTCTGATTCCCCATTTGTGCTGGAGAATGGCCATCACTAGGGGTCAGCTTAGAGTGGCCATATGGTCTGGAATGGCAGAGGCCACGATGTGCCCAGAATCGTCTTTATTATTGCCATTTCCACTGCCAGAGGCTCCAGGAGCCTTTGGCTCCTCCTGCCAGCACGTCCCTCTGTGCTGGGTTCTCAGCTGGGCTGAGTTTGGAGAGCAACGAAAAGTAGATGCAGCATAACTGGGGGAAACAGCTCAGGCTTTGGGACCACCCAGAACAGACCTGGGTTGAAATCCAGGCTTACTATTTACCAGCCATATGACCCTGGGGAAGCAACCTGGACTCTCTCAACTATAAAATGGAGACAATAATAACATCAAGTTTGCATCCTGGATGTGAGAATTAGGGGTGTAGTTAGAGCACTAACACCATGCCCTGGACATAATAGGTGCTCGATAAATGGTAGCAAATTTAAGAATGAATGAATGAATGAATTAAGGGCTACTTGCAGAGATAAGCATGCATGCATGTGTTCTACGCTGAATGGCAGTATAATGTAGCATCTAAGCGTTAAGGCTAAAGGCAGATGGCCCAGATTCAAATCCTGCCTTGGTCACTTACTTGCTATATAACTATGGAAATTTTACTTAACCTCCCTAGACCTCGGCTCCTTCATGTGTACAATGGGAAGGAGGAGAATGATACCCATCGAATGGGGTTGCTGTGGATTAAATGAGTTAATGTATACAAGCCTCTTACAGCAGCAGTACTTGGCACAAATTAAGTGCTGCATAAAACTCACTGTTATGACGATGTGCTAATGGATGCCATTCCACCCCATCCCTATGCCCAGCAATGCTCTAGGCCCTGGAGAGGATATATGAGAAGCATAGGACATGACATCTGGCCTCAAGGAGCTTGAGAGGAGGCCAGCTGCGCATCCTGAAGCCAGTAACTCAGGCCTGCATATGGGCAAGAGTGACAGAAATTTAGCAAGGCCCACTGGAAGTGTTGGCAGCACATGCCACGGTGGGCAGAGGAGCTGGAGGAAGGAGGCTGGAAGCACGGAGCGACGCTTCCAGGGACGTGACGCCTAAGTGCGCTTGAAGGACGCCCCTGGTGTGCTAGTCAATCTTCGCCCACCCAGTGTCTCATCACTGTTTGCCACCACAGAGGCACCTAACAGTTAAGCCAGTGACGGTGTAAGAGACAAGGGCTGCCTGGGAGTCCAGAAACCCGGGACCTTTTTCTCTGCTTCATCTTTCAAAGAACAGAAGACTTGGGGCAATCACTTGCCTCTCTGAGGCTCAGTTTCCTTAAACATAAAATGGGAATAGGGACTTCCTTGGCGGTCCAGTGGTTAGGACTCCACGCTTCCGCTGCAGGGGCCCTGGGTTTGATCCCTGATCAGGGAACTAAGATCCCACATGCCACGCGG
The DNA here is from genome assembly GCF_028023285.1 of Balaenoptera ricei. Classification (NCBI taxonomy): domain Eukaryota; kingdom Metazoa; phylum Chordata; class Mammalia; order Artiodactyla; family Balaenopteridae; genus Balaenoptera; species Balaenoptera ricei. The sequence continues at coordinate 34,702,540 of NC_082649.1, forward strand.
TGCAGTCAAAATAAAAGGGGAATAATAGCACCTGTCCTTTCAGCTTCATAGGGTTGGATCCAGGCTAAAACACACTAAGAAGGAAGGACCCAAGAGGTTGCTACACTCTTGGCATGGTTTAGCCAATGTATTAACCGCCAATCCTTAGAACCATTGGGAGGAGAACTCAGGGTAGACTATCTGAAGGAGAAACTAGGGTTCTTTCACCCCTGCCTTGGGGAGGGGACAGTCATATCATCACACAGGCTTGGAGGTCTCCTATACTTTTGAGTTTTAATTTCCCCAAACCCTTGACATTAACCGTGGGGCAAGTAGCTGGCATTTGTATCTTTCCTCCACCTCAGTTGTCTGCCCCCCAGTGTCAGGGCTGGTGAGGACAGAAGCACCAAGCTTGAAGCTCCTTAGGGGAAAAAGATACCGGAATCCAACCAGGCTTGTTTGTTGGGTGGTGAACTTTCTTCTTTGACCACACGAGACGCTGGCCTAGGGGGTCCTGGTCCCATCTGCTCCCCCCTCCTCATGCCCATCCACCTCTGCTCACCACCTCCACCCCATTTTCCACTCTGCTCATCCCTCAACCCAGAAATCAAACTTAATCACCTTCCATCCGGCTTCCTCACTGCAATAAATAGTTATGGAATGCTCCCGAGGAAGAAAAAAAGATCCAGCATTTAAAATATTGAGCCACTCAGAAATAATTATTCATGAGGTTTTGGTGCATGCATTAGACTTTTCCCTCAAGGCTGAGGGCCGCCTGTTGGAACGAACTTAACCACTACTTGGCCTTTCTTTCCCAGTTTCCATTTTTCTTTCACTTGTTTTCCTCTCTGCATTTATGATTCCTTAACATATTCATACTGAAACATTAAAAATCCTCAACGGGACACGGACAGGGCTATGCTGAGCTCATCAACAGAAGGAGCCTACAGATGGGAGGAAGGACTTTGAGATGGACTGTCCTGCAGAATGTGTGCAGGCGTGGAGGAGGGTGTGCCGTCTGAGGAGACCCAGACCTGCCACGGGGAGGATCAGTGTGAGGGGAGACACAGCCCTGCTTTTAGACGACTTCCTTCCTGGCTGATTGGAGATTCCATTCTCATCTGGGAGACAGTGTTATCAACCTCAATGACTTTCTAAGAGGGAAATGTGTTTGAGAGTTCCATTTTCAGTGGGAAACTGTACTCATTCATTCATCCAACAGTATTTATCTAAAACATGGTGCACTTCAGTAAATAATTTTTGAGACCGTCTAGATTCCAGTACTATACAAAGTTTGGGGGATAGAAAGGGGCACAGGAATAATTCCTGCTCTTAAGCAGCTCATGGGCATGTAGACTTTTCAGCAATTCTTATTTAGTATAATTCCAGAGCTTTAGAGCAAAACTCACCTGCAGGTCACCTGGTCCTATTCCCACCTCCCAGAATAAAGGTGCCTGGGCAGAGACCCAGACCTTCTGGGAGGAGCAATCTAAAACCTGATGAATTGACTTGATCCCCACTCTTTTTTTTTTTAACTTTTTATTTTATACTGGAGTATAGTTGATTAACAATGTTGTGATAGTTTCAGGACAGCAAAGTGATTCAGTTATACACATACATGCATCTATTCTTTTTCAAGTTCTTTTCCTGTTTAGGTTGTTACATAATGTTGGGCAGAGTTCCCCGTGCTATACAGTAGGTCCTTGTTGGTTATCCATTTTAAGTATAGCAGTGTGTACATGTCAATCCCAAACTCCCTAACTATCCCTTTCCCCCTTCCTCCCCCCCTGGTTCATTCTCTAAGTCTGTGAGTCTGTTTCTGCTTTGTAAGTAACTTCATTTGTATCATTTCTTTTTAGATTCCGCTTATAATGGATATCATACAATATTTATCTTTCTCTGTCTGACTTACTTCACTCAGTATGACAATCTCTAGGTCCATCCCTGGTGTTGCAAATGGCATTATTTCATTCTTTTTAATGGCTGAGTAATATTCCATCGTATATATGTGCCACATCTTCTTTATCCATTCCTCTGTCAACGGACATTTAGATCCCCACTCTTAAGAGATTTCTGTTTATATCTCATCACTTTCCTCCATCCCTCTTGTTGCAAAAGTATCCTCTTTTCATTTGGGGGAGCTATGGCGGAGCTTCTTCCCCATCCTCCACTTATCCGCCCTCCTGACCTGAGCAGCACACAGCCCAGACTTCTCTGTGGTGTCTGCACACTGAAAAGCCCTGAAGAAGGTGACCAGATGATTGGTTTCTAGGTGTCCAGAATCAAGATCTGTGAGATATTCATTTCACTGGGCAAAGCTGTGTCACACACTGGAGACATGGAGGTGAGGGGTGGTGGAAAACCAGCAGCACCCTTTGGGGATTGGAGCACTTTGAGGGTCAGGGTGAAGTGGTCACTTCTCTGAGACCTGGGATGTGAGAATAATGCTTATGGAAATAGCCATCTTTAGATCTGATAGAGACCTTAGGGATAAGTGAGTTAGACACAGGTCAAACTGCTTTCATAGAGGCTCAAGACATAGTGGCTGACAGAAGAGGGGAGTTTATGTCTCTCTCTCTCTTTTTCTTTTTTTCCTGGTTTTCAATTTATTTATTTAAATTTTTATTGGAGTATCGTTGATTTACAATATTGTGTTAGTTTCTGGTGTCTCTCTTTTGAGATGGGCTAGAGGCAGGTGGATGGTGTGGACCATCCAGAGACCTAGGCTATGGGTGCAGCTCTCTACCCTCTAACCAGGCTGCCCATCCAAGAGGACTGCTCCTGGGATGGCCAATCTCCAGCCTGTGGGAAGAGTTAGGAAGAAGCGAAAGCAGGCCTCTTCTTTGTTTAAGGATATGCCCTGAAGGTTGCTTTGGCTCATATCCCAAGGCCTGAACTTAGTCACATGACCATTTCTACCTGCAGGGGAGTCTGGGAAATGTAGTCTGTAGCTAGGTAGCTAGAGGCTCCTCTAAAACTTGGGTGATACTAAAACCAAGAAGAGGAGAAGGGACACTGGGGCATAATTCACAGTCTCTGTCACAGATGAAGGAAACATGGCAGACAGGGATGAAGTCTCCACGGCAGATAGTCTTATTTCTCCCAAGTACTTCAGCTGCCTTTCTGTTACCAGGGAACAGCAGGATTAGAAGAAAAAGCCCCCAGGGCCAGCAGCTCAGAGGCAGAGAGAGGAGATTCTAAATTGCTTTGATGCTGCCTAGGAGTGGGGCAGGGTCCTGCAGAAGCCAGGGCTGAGGCCCTCACACCACCAGGGCTGGTGTCTGTGGCCTGGACCACAGCCGCAGGAGAGGAGCACTGCACCACAGTATGGCACAGAGCAGCCAGGGTACCTGCAGCTGGCCTTCCAGGATTCTTGCTGATTGGCACTGCCCTGGCCCAGCAGATGCTGTTGGTGCCGCACCTGTGTCCCCTTAGCATGCACCTTTTCACACCATTTCCATATGTAATGATGGCCTCTTTGTGCAAACAAGTGTGGACACTGCTTGAGGACCTTCTCCACCAGAGCATGCTTGGGGCCTCCTGCAGGGCAGAAGTGCCAGGAAGTCACCCTGGGGAGTAGCCTCCACCCCATAGTGAATGGCAGTTGGTACATAAATACCCAACTCTGAGGCACGTCCTACACAGTCTCCCAAAGCTCCCCAGTGGGATCGGCCCCCAGTTGCCCACAGTAGTAACTTGCTCCCTATATTAGCTTTCTTCCTTTTCTTATTTCCTCTCTTCTTTGTGGGTACTTTCTGGGGTCACCTCTCCAATGAACTACTTGTCCTGACATCATTATCTCACAGTCTGCTTCTGGAGAAGCCAGTCCAAGACACCTGAGGGGATTGGTTGTCCTGCTCTATCCAAGTAGAGAGAAGATCATACAACCAAGGTGGGGGAGTGGTCCCAAACCGGGAGAGATAAGAAGCTGCATCTTATTGTCACTAGATTTCCAGCACCTAACATGGTACTACATACAGGAAGGGTGGGTGGATGCTCAGAAATTATTCCACTGATTGAATGAATTAACTCAAGCGCATTCTGTCATCAACTTGCTGTGTGACCTTGGGCTAGTCACTTTACCTCTCTGAGCCACACTTTCACCATCTGCAAAGAGGGGATGATAACATTACCTATTTTAGAAGAAGGAATGAGACAACAGCTGTGAACGAGCCTTGTGATTCTAACGCCCTCTGAATTGTAAGAGGTGAGAGATTAGAGAACTGCCTCTTATCCTTAGGGCTCCTTTTCAAAACACCCAACTAGGAACATCTTAGTGGCTAAAAAAGCAGCATCAATTTTCTCACTGAAATTCTTTTATTCAACAAAGTGAATAATCTTAGTGGAAGGAATATACATTATTTTCTGTAGGATTCATTAAAGTTGTTTTCATTTTGAATTAAAAACACACAGTTTCTGAATATTTAGTCTGAAATGGCCCTGTGCAAAAAGAAAGGTTCTTCACCAGTCTTATAATTTGAAAACCAAGAAAATGGACCAAGGAAGGCTGTGCCTTTCCTAGGCCCACTGGCTGGTTAGAAAAATCCATTCATTCTGCAGGACCTTCATGGGCAGGGGCTCTGGCCAGGCACTGTGCTGGGTGTGGGTGTGCTTTGGTCAACCCAAATGGACATGACCCTGCTGACATGGAGCTGTCAGTCTCATGGGGCTGGGACATGAATGGAATAGTCGCACTATGACAGAAAAAGGTGTGTTTCTCTAAGAATTAAAGCAGTGGCGCTAGTGGAGGTGGGTGATGGAGAGAGAAAGAACCCAGAGAAAGGCTGCTTGAGCTGAGGTCTGAGACATTATCTGGGAGAAAAAAAGGAAGGAGAGCCTCTCAGAGGAGACAGCACATGCAAAGGTCCTGTGGTCCGAGGTGGTACGTGATGGCTTTGAGGAAGTGAAAGGAGGACCTTATGGCCACAGTGTGGAGAGTGAGATGTGGAATGGAGAGAAACGAGGCTGCAAAGGTGGGCAGGGAGAGGCCACCGGGTCTAATATGCATGTGAGTCAAGAGTGGAATCCAAGTCTTTCTCATTTTTTCTTCATAATATCCAAAATTGTATTATGAAAAAAAGTTAAACATACAGATAAAATGCACAGTGGAGGCCACATACCCACCACTTTGATTCTACTCTAGCATTTTGCTCCATTTGTTTTTTTCACATACCTTTCCACTTATTCATCCCTTATCCATCTTTTTTTTTTGATAACTGTTAATATTTTATTATATATGCCTTAGTTTTTCTAATGGAAAAAAATAAAACTTCACAGATAAAATTCTATTTGAGCCCTAACCCCAGTCACAATCTCCTTCTACTTTAGCCAGTGGGGAGCCCCAGTATGAGATCAGAGGGAGGGAGGAAAGAGAGGATGATATTGCTTTATCCATCTTTTAATCCACCTTATTTTTATGCACTTCAAAGTGGCAGACATCAGCTCGAAACACTTCAGCCTGCATATCATATCACTGACACATGTATACAGCTGAGTAACCCAAATCCTTATCAAGATACCAAACATTCCATCACTCCAGAAATTTCCTTTGTTCCCCTTCAGTTAATCCCTGCCTCAAACTCCTAGGCAACCACTGTTCTGATATTTTACATTATACATTAATTTTGCCTATTCTAGAACTTCATATAAATGGAGTCATTCAATATAACCCTTTTTTAGCAATGCTTCTTTCACACAGCATATTTTTGAGATTCATTCATGTTGTTGCATGAATCAACAGTTAATTCCTTTTTATTGTTGAATAGCATCCAGAGTATGTACGTTTCACAATTTGGTTATCTGCTCTATTGTTAATAAACATTTGGGTTGCTTCCAGTTTTGAGTGATTATGAATAACAGTGCTATGAGTGTTTCTGTACAAGTCTTTTTGAGGATACGTGTTTTCATTTATCCTGGGTAAATACCTAGGAGAGAAATTGTTGGGTCATAGGGTTTGATGTATGTTTCATTTTACAAGAGACTTGTAGACCTTTCCCAAAGAGGCTGTACATTTTGCACTCCCACCCACGTGTAAGAGAGTTCCGGTTGCTCCACATCCTCATCAGCACTTCGTGTTGTTAGTCTCTTCAATGGTTTAATCAGTGGGTGTGTAATGATGATTCATTATGGCTTTAATTCATATTTCTCCCGTGGTTAACGATGCTGAGCACTTTTTCCATGTGCTCATTGGTCATTGCGTTGCCTTTTGGTGAACTGTTTGTTAAAATCTTTTGCCTCTTTTTTAAAAAGGAGATTGTTTATCTCCTAATTATTGAGTTTTAGTTCTTTGTATACATCCTGAATATACGTCCTTTGTCAAATATAACAATAATTATTCAAGAAATATTTATGTGCCACCACTACAGGCCAGGCAGTGTGCTGAACTAGACAGCGTGGGGTCTGCCTCATGGAAAGCCACAGTCTGGGTCTCCTGACTACCAAGTCCAGTGCTCTTCCTACTAAACTCAGCTCTTCCTTCAGGGGACAACTCTGGATTCCATATGTCCCCAGGATCCTGAGCTAGCAGGAAGGGCCTCAGACTGGGCATCAGATGACCTGGTTTTGAAACCCATCTCTGCCACTTACTTGCTGTGTGACTGGGGGCAAGTCACCTAACTTCTCTGAGCCTCAGGTTACTCACCTAGAAGAACAGAATTTCAGAAACCCCTGCCTCTTGGATTTACCGTGAAGATTAAAGGAGGAAAAAACACCAGGCATTCAGTAGGTCCTCAGCCATCGTCAGTTTCCTTTCTTTCCCTTCCTTGGGGACAAGAGACTGTCCTATCTCTAAGGTGACTTCAGCAAGGTGTGTTTTGTCCTTGCAGGGCTCCAATGGAGAAAAAGTATTTAGTTTAAAAATCAGATGTTATGGAGAGTTCCCTTGTGGCCTAGTGGTTAGGATTTTGGGCTTTCACTGACATGGCCTGTGTTCAATCCCTGGTCTAGGAACTGAAATCCTGCAAGCTGCGCAGTGCGACCAGAAAAAAAAAAAAAAAAAAAAGAGAGAGATGTTATGATGGTGCTAACGAAGTGGTGAGAACTTATTCTCTCCGGGGCTGCGCTCAATGGCCCCTGCTTTCCAGAACTGATGAGGTTTCCTGAGTTAGCTAATGGAGTGTGTTTTTAATGAGCTTCCTGATTTTCCTCCATCACCAAAGGGCTGAGGGAGAAGCACAGTGGTCTGAGGTCTGAGAGTGAGAAGACTCAGTTCTGGCCTGGCTGGGTCTCTAACTAGCCATGTGCCCCTGGGCAAGTTCTCTCACCCACCTCCCGCACACCCTTCCTTGTAAAATGAGGGGGTGGGACAAGGGGATTTCTAAGGTCTCTTCCAGCCCAAATATTCTGTGCTTGCAAGTTTCTTTTGTCCCTGACAGATGCTGGACCACAGCTGGAAGACACATTTTCAAACAGAATCGGCCATCCGGTCAGCAAGCATGAACTAAGTGTTTTTGTATGTTCTTATGTTTTGAGGAGGTCCAAGGGAAGTCCGAGATGCTACATCACAACTCAAAGAGTCTCAATCACACCTACATTTTAAAAAAGGAAAAGTGTCGATAGGAAAGATATTAGTCCTTAAAAAAGCAAAAGCAAAACAGCTGCACGTCCAGTTACATAGATATCTCTGTGCTCATTCTCCTTCAACCAACTTCTTAACCATTGAGAACTGATGATTCTTTTGATTTATCCAATTGATTAAAACATTGGGGCTGTTTCAACTTCCCCTTTTACCTCTGCCTAATTAGAAAACATATCTCTGTTGACTGACACACCTTCCCTGTGAGGGTTTTTGGAAGCTTTTTTCCAAGAGTCTATATGGGTGAGATGAAAGCCGCACCTCTTCTCTAACTTATTAATTCGACAAATCCAAAGCTTCATGGGAAAGATTTGCGCAAACTGGGGTTGAACAGGAAGCAGACACATGGGAGCAACAGGAAATGGGCTGTCAGTGCTAAGAGGGGCCAGGCTGGGGAGCCCTTCAGTCACCAGCTATGTAGGTCAGTCCTAGGAGGCCACTTTCCGCAGTGCCTCAGGGCTGCCAGGAGACCTGGGGCGCGTTGCTTAACCTCTCTGGGCCTCAGTTTCCTCATCTGTAAAATGGACGTGGTGACAGCGCCAACCCTACCCAGACTGTTTGAGAGCTTAGTGGGTGGTGAGTGTGAACCACTCAGTGTAGGGTCCTGTATGTCGCAGGCTCCATGTCCCCGTTAACCGTTTGGATTACCATTCACGCCTCACAGGCTAGGGAACTGTCTTGGAAACCACAGACAGAGGGAGGTCCCCAGCTTCTGACTACCTGGACCTTGGCAAGGGTCCCCCCTGCTTAGACACACAAGAGCCAGCCTCAGGAGCCTTCTTTCAGTCCTTTTCTCTTGGGATGCTTCTCTTCTGGATTTTCCCGGAGACAATTTCCCTAACACCTTTTCCTTCTGAAGCTCCTGGTCTCTGTTTATATGTAAATTGGACGTCTGAGTTCATGAGGCCACAGAGTTTGTTGGATCTGGCTTTTATATTTCAAAGGAGGCAGAAGAAATACCACCAAGGAGAGGGATGCAGTTTTCTACCCAGAATAAATCTTCCTCTTGCCAGCCCCCCACCGTGTCCCATTAGAAGGTTCTAGGAGCAGGGGCAGAGAATTTTCTGTTCCAAAGGGTCTCCCCAAGACTGTTCCTCAGGGGGCTCGTGTAACAGGGCCCTTGTCATCTTCCATCAACTCCTCTCAAGGGCTGGCACTTTTTACCTCTTTAAGCTTTTTTATACCTGCAGCCAATGCTTCAAAACAACAGGGGCAGGGTACAGGCCCAACTGGGTGCCCATTCCCATAACACTGCCCTTCTCTTCCTCCTGCAGGTCTTGCAGGCTCCCAGACCAGTGCTGTCCTGAGCTAGAGGGGGCAGTGGAAGAGGAAAGCCTGATAACTGATAATACAATATAACAGCAGGTTGGATGTCAGGCCATTGGCCAACGTGCTTCACCTGCATTATCTCATTTAATTCTCAAGAACCCTTGGAGGAGGTGTCATTATTAGTCAGGTTGCCCGATCTGGAAGCTGACGCTCAGAAGGGATAACCGATTTGCCTGAGGCGTGCCCAGTGTCAGAGGGCAGCTAGAACTGGAGCCAGGCGTTCTGACTCCCCAGAGCAGCCTGCCATCCTCTGCTGTGGTGGTGACCCTCAGGGGGGTGACAAAACTGGGATTTGACCCCCAACCTGTGTGACTTCTAAGCCCTGCTTCCACTGAGGACCGACTCACTTTAAGTATCACACAACGAGTTTTCAAATATAAATAAGATGCAGCAAAACGTAGAGAACATCATCTCTCTTCTGGATGCAATTTAATGTACCTTAGGGATTCCAGGAAGCATACTGGGTTCATTCAGGAATGCAGGACCATCGCAGATATGTTGATTACACAGAAGATGGGCAGAGCTAGTGATCAGCTAAGGCTTTTGGGAAAGGGAACCAGGTAAGGGAAATGCTCCCTGCACTGTCCCAGTTTATCTGCTTATGAAAATGGTGATGGATTTCAGAATCAGAGCTGGGCGAAGCTCGTAGAGGACTTTTTGGATGTGAGGACAGTTTGATCCCAGCTACCAGAGAGGCAAATAATAACAAATGATAATAGCTACCACTGGATTTATATGCTAAGCAGTTTTTAGATACACATACACAGTTAACATAGTATCTCATTAAAGCTTATAAACCTGTGAGTTGGGCATTTCCCCTGTTTTACGGACGAGGAGATGGCCTCCCAGAAACGTTAAGTAGCCCAAGGTCACACAAATGGGAATTGCAGGGTTTGCACCCAGGAAGGAAGCCTGGCTGCAGAATATGTGCTTCAATCATGCTTTGTGTTCTGTAGCTATTTACTGAGCCCCTGATGGGTGCCTGGCAGGATGCGAGGTGCCTTGCAAGCGGGGACTCAGTTGATGTTCACACCCCTGTTATGTGTGGCCTGTCCACACTGGCCGAAGGTCACACTGCGAGTCAGCTCTTACTCCTACCTTCAGGAATATTGGCCAACACTGATAATTAAACAAGTTCACTCGTGGGTATCACATCAGAAGGGAGGAAGGTGAATGCCACAGGAGAGGAAGAAGCAAAACACTCAGGCTTCAGAGGAAGGAGTGAGCCTTCATCTGATTGGAGGTGGGTGCGTTGTGCAGAGCCGGCTTCAGAAGCAGGTGCTACTGGAGAGAAAATGGCCATCTCTCCACTCCGGGCCTTTGCACATGTTCTTGCCATCAACATTCTCCTCCTCTGTCCCCACTCCACTTCCCCTGGCCAATACCAACTCATCTCCTCCCGTCTCCACTTAAGGATTTCTTCCTTGGGGACTTGACTGAATCCCTGGGTCAGGATAACTACTCCTTCCATAAGTCCCCAGGCCCTACAGATCTCCTCCATACCAGACATCACATGGGGATTGTCCTGGCTTCTTACCTGAGGGCTTACAAGCTCCACGGGGCAGGGGATCCCCAGCTTGCCCTGCTCCATACTCAGCTCCCAGTAGAGGGTCAGGCACTCAGCACCAACTGAGAGACTGCAATGCTCCAACATGTCCCTCTTAACCAGCAGGATGAGCTCTGAGCCTAAAGCCTGGGGCTGCAAGAAGGCCTGGGGTTGGACCATGTGTGGTTGAGAATGGAGCCTCCAGGGAAGAGAAAAGGCTCCTCTGTTCCAGTGAGTCCCTGGAGCATGTGTAACGGCAGTGGCGTGTCAGAAATGCAGACCCCCCCAGGTCCACCCCAGCCTTGCTAATCCAAATTAACAACATCCCCAAGTAATTCTTTGTGTAAACCTGAAAATGTGAGCAGCCCTGGTGTCAGGAACGGTAAACAGGATGCTTGAGGCTGCTCTGCAGCTCTAATTACCTGGCTGGCTCCACAGGTGTAGTGTGCAAGGGTCAAGTTCAGGGAGGTCCTCTCCGAGAATTCTGTACCCTAAATCCCAGGGGTCAGTGTCCAGGGGTGGGAAAGTCGGAACCCGCACCCAGAATTGCATGTGGTCCAGTGACAGAGGTTGTTTGCCTCCTTCGCCTCCTCTACTTACCTGGGTCTGGACAGCCCTGGCCTCCCTGGTTAGGGTTAGCCAGGCGTGCGAGGGTTAATCCACGGGGTCTGAAGTCACTTTCCCGGGAGAATCAGAGCTCAGTACACATGCCTGCATCATGTGTAACCTTAGAGTCTGGCCATACATAGTATTCTTTTTTTCACACGCCAAACACCCAGCAGAACACAGTTCTCTACTCCAGGCCCTCTCCACTTACACTAGACTTATTATTATTTAAATTTCGTTCATTAGTGGTTCTATATTTAATTTTTTAAATCGAATGAATTATTAATCTATTAATAAATGATAAAGTTAACAGCTCTTAATGAGCATTCAAAATAGATAAATTATTTCATTCTGTAACACCATACCAATATTTACCCATGAAACAGAAAGGTTGTCCCAATACAATAAGACGCTCTACTCTTTTGACCTGGTTCTCTTTACTGTTAGCTAATATGAATTAATTAATTTATTATGTGGCATAAATAAGAAAGGGAAGGGGAAATGGAGTTTACTCATGTGCTGCAAACACATATGTGTCTCTTCTGGGCTCCCTCCCATTTGCCAAAACCAGGGGAGGTGAGGAATAGTCCAGGAGGGTTGCCATTGGCTCCATGGTTCCATAAGCTGGTCAAATAAATTGTCCATCCCTCTCTTTCCAGATGTTTTGCTACAGGTGTTGCCAGCGGAGACTCTTGTAGAACCAGGAAAAGTGTGGTTGGTGGGGGGCAGGGAGCTACAAGCTGAATAAGAAAAGCATCCATGAGAACACTGTGACTTTTATTACACAGAGAGTATAAAAGGCATGTAAATACAAATATTTTATTCTGCAATTTGAACATTAAATTTCATCACCATACCCCATGTGCTTCGCTATGCAGACTGGCGTCTGCTAAGAATGAGATTCTGGAATTGCCTTTCCAGCTGGTGTAATTCTGAGAGGTTCTGGTATAGTGTTTTGGAGCTACCCCTCACACCAAAAGCTAATAGATGTGTGTCCATACTGTGTGTGTGTGTGTGTGCGATGTGTGTGTGTGTTAGGTGCGTGTGTGTGTTAGGTGTGTGTTATGTAAACACGTGTAGTGAAGATATACAGATATCTGTGCACATGTATGCACTCATCCAGTCATTTAACCACTTATTAAAATGCCTACTAAGAGCTGTTGTAGGTGCTGAGGATTCAGCAATGTACCAAAACAGACATAATCTCTGTCTTCATGGAGCTTAGCTTCTCATGGGGGAGAAAGAAAATATCTGAACAAAGAAACAAGTATGAATCAATAAAGAAAACCAAAGCAAGGTGAGAGATGAGAGTGGTCAGGGTGCTTCCCAGGATAAGGGTCAGAGGAAAGGCCTCTCTGAGGGGTAACATCTAAGCAGAGACCAGAGTGAAGGGAGGGAGCCAGGCGTGTGGGGATCTGCAGGGACAGCAGTCCAGGTGGAGGGCCTGGCACAGGCAAAGGTGAGGACACAGGGACTTACCTGGAGTGTGCGTGTGGGACACTAAAGAGGCCGGTGTGGAGAACAGTGGAGAACAGAGGGAATCTTGCGTACTGGATAATAAACTCCTTAAACCAGGGAGCACGGAACCACCATCCATAGGGAGGTAGGACTCCAGAGCCTACCCAGCCCAGCCCCCATTTTCTGGTCAAGTTAGAGACAGAACTGGGATTTTTGATTTATGTCTTCCAACCACCAGTCTGCTGCTTCCCATCCCACAACCTCTGTTCTTCTATTTCACTCACCTTGCCCAGTAGAGGCCTGAGTGGAAAACAAAATAGAGCTGCTCCCTATTTGAGGGCTGACTGATCTTGGCTCTGACTCCCTGATTCAGCCCAACTCAGGACCGGGGTCCCCTCTGGCATTTCCTTAACCTTCTCTCTTCATCTCCGATCTTTCAGAACACGGCTGACCACCCCTGTGTCCCGCAGACTGAGATGGAACGGTGGTACGGTTCAGCATCCGTACCTCAGACTCTTTATGTCTACAAACTGCTTCAGGAGACTTAATGACGGTCTCACCAGGGAGGGAGGTGGAGAGACCGCTGGAACAGCCTCAGGGCGGATGTGGAGGAGATGGCAGGGTTTATGGTGGGAAAGTCTGAGGCCTAGGAGCAATGGAGCATTTTCCTGGAAGGCAGTGATGCGCGCAGGCTCTGATTCGTGATGAAGGGTCTCACATGCCAGTGGGGGTCCCAGCTCACCTCAGCTCAGCTCTGCTCCCAGGGGTCAAGGAAGCTTGACATCTTCTATTTTTGGAGACCTGCTGTACCTATTAGTATGAGGTTTGGTTGCATGCCAGAAAACCCAAATACTGAGTAGGCTGCTGGTCTAAATAAATTAGGGTTTGCTTTTCTCTTATGTGAAAGAAGACACAGGGGTCAGAAATCCAGACCTATCAAGAGGGCTCCTTGGTGCTATTAATGTCCCAGCTTCCATTCATCTTTCTATTCCTCAAGGTCACCTCATAACCTAAGGGGGCTGCTAGAATTCTAGCCATCATATAGGAGTTCCAGGCAGGAAGCAGGAGGAATTGGGGAGGGCAAAGGAGAACCTATCAGCCGAGGAATCCCCCTGTTAACATTTATCTATTTCATTTCTTCTAGCTTTATTGAGGTAAAATTGACAAAATGGCAATATATTTAAAGTGTACAAAGTGATGATTTGATACACATACACATTATGAAATGATTCCCACAATCAAGTTAATTAGCATATCCATCACCTTACATAATTACCTGTTTTGTTCTGTTTTGTTTTGGTTTTTGTATCTTTGTTTTTTGTTTTTGTGAGAATGCTTAAGATCTCTTCTCTTAGCAAATTACAGGTATATGATACAGTATTATTAACTATAATTACCACACTGTACATTAGATCCTCAGAAGTTATTCGGCTTCTAACTGAAACTTTGTACCCTTTTACCAACCTCTCTCTGTTTCCCTACCCCCCAACCCCTGCGAACCACCAATCTACTCTCTATATCTGTGAGTTTGACTTTTTCTTTTTTTTTCTTTTTTGAGATTTACATATAAGTGATACCAGGCAGTATTGGTCTTTCTCTGTCTGGCTTATTTCACTTAACATAATGCCCTTTGGTTTCATCCATGTTGTTGCAAATGGCAGAATTTCCTTATTTTTAATGGCTGGATAATATTCCATTGTATATTTTATACCACATTTTCTTTATCCATTTATCTGTTAACAGATGCTTAGTTTGTTTCCATAGCTCGGCTGTTGTGAATAAGGCTGTAAGAAACATGGGGGTGCAGATATCTCTTTAAGATAGTGATTTCATTTCCTTTGGATATATACACAGAAGTGGGATTGCTAGATCCATCACATGGTAGTTCTATTTGTAATTTTTTGAGGAGCCTCTGTACAATTTGCCTTAAAGGCTGTGCCAGTGTACCTTTCCACCAACACTGCACAAGGGCCCTTTTCTCCACACGAGAAACCCCTTTAAAAACCTTTTCCAAAAGCCCCACCCAATGACTTCCCCTTATATTTTATTAGCCATCCTGATCTGCAAGGAAGTCTGAGAACTGTCAGTTTGTTTGTCTGTTTGCTTAAGTGGCATATTTCCACTCTAAATAAATTATGATTCTGATAGAGGAAGCACAGAATATTTGGTATTAAATCTCTGTCCCTTATGCAAAGGCACAAATCAGCTCGGGCATCTGTCCCAGGTTCAATGACTTGGGTGGAGGATGGCAGAGAACAGGGGGTCCCTTGAGGTCTGGGCTGTTTGGATAGAAGAAAGGAACACCTGTTCTTAGGTCTCTTGCATTCCAGATAGAATTTGTGTCAGAAGGCTTACGGAGGGTAGGGAAGAGGGATATAGACGGAGGTCATTCTTGGGGTCATTTCAGGGTGGTCCCCCCTCAGCCTTGGATTTCTGTAACATCTTCATATGAGTGCTTCGATCCCTGGAAAAGTTTTCATGCTTCCCTTTTTTATAAAATATGGACAATAGTATGGTTCATCAGGCCACAGGGAAAAATAACAGAGGAAATTAATACAAATCCCTTAGCAAAATACCTGGCACATTGTAAGTACTCAAATATAGTAGCAGCTAATTATTATTGTTATTATTGGTGAGCCACGGTCTAGTGCATGTCTATGCATGTGCACAGGTGCTACAGAGACATGTGTGTGTGTATGTGCATATGTACATGATTGCCCATGAAGGAGATGGCAGGAAAGACAGAACGAGAGACTGACGGGCTGTGGGGCTGTGCGTGCCTGTAGCTTTGATTCCTTGCATACACGCACTGCTCTGTCACCCAGCGGGGTGGAGCAGGGCACAGCCGGGTAGGGATAGGTTGGCCTCTCACAGCACTGAGTTTCCATGGGAGGTGCTTTAACACTAAAAGTTCCGCAGTCCAATTTTGAGGGTAACAGGCAGAGAGAAGCTGGGTTGCCAAGCAACCAGCCATTAACAGGAAATTAGCCACTCATCTCTGAATGTCCTGTCCCACTTCTATTCCATTCTCTCCCTGTTCTGCCAAACAGAAATACACACACAGGCACATATACAGACATACAGACATACGGACACACACATAGAGCAATATAACTGAGTGCCACCAGAAACTTCTAGAGAGAGAATCCACATTGCTGGGCTCACACCAGCTTGAGCAGGTAGGCCAGAGAATCCTCCAGCCCTGCTGTTCTCTACTCTCCTCCAGAGGCTTCCTCCCTCTGCCCATCCTCTCCACTCATAGATCAGTCCTGCTTATCTGCTGGGCCCCGACGTCCGTGTTTGTGTATGTGCCTTCTGTCTCCTGGTCGGACTGGGAGCTTCATGAGGCTGGGAACTCCCTGCGAGCAGTGGTAGCCAGCCTCTCAAATCTAACCCTAACCTGAGCTCTCTAATCTTATTCAAACTTTATCCTGAACCCCAACCTCAGACCTGATTTTTGGCCCAGTTTTCTTGCTGCAGTACTGAGTTGGGCTGCACCTGTTGTCAGAGGGGAGGGGCCATCTCAACACCTACTCAGGGTGTGTGAGTCTCCGATGACCCACGCTGGGGAAGGAGAGGAGGGCAGAACAGTTTTGCTCATCTCCCAGCGACGGCAAGTACAGGCGAGTGTCTGGGGTCTTAGGCCAGGGGCTGCTTCTGTCTCAACCCCGACCCAACAGAAAAGGATGAAGCAGGGGCCCTCTTAGGTCACCTTAGAGGCCCTCTTAAGGTAGCTCCCTCCTCTGAAACATGTCTTTCCCTGGATCTATCCTGCCCTGGTTGAATTTATTGGGTGACGCTTGGGGTCCTCACAGATACAAAGATACCTGGAGAGAAAACCCAATACACAGGGTCATCGTCCCCAGTCAGAGCAATATTTCTAGAAAGTTGACCTTGAATTCTGAGGATGGTTCTCAAACTATCCCTCCCCTCCACAGTCCACTGACATGGACAACTGATATTCAATTAGTAATGCCAGTTGAACCAAACACTGATAGACTCTACTGTGATTCCCCACCCCCAACCCCCAGAAGGAGATCATGGCTCTGGGAAAGAAGCGGGCATGTAACTAGTCGACTCCAGTTGTTACATGCCCAAATAGAGTCATATGAAATGCTATGGAGACCCGAGAAAGGAGTGATTCAATCTGTAGATGTTGGGTGGGAATGAAGAGAGAAATCAAGGAACAGGTGACATTTCAACAGGGCTTTGGAGTATGAATAGAAGTTTGCCAGAGAGAAATGTTTGGGAGAGGGTGGGCAAGAAGGAGCTCCAAGCAGAGGTAACAGCCTGGACACAGGGCCTGAGTATTTGTAAAAATAATCACCTTTCAGAATTCAAGGAAGTGTCTTGCTGCGTCCTGTAAGTTAACATTTACAGAACACTGGGGTGACGAAGAGGAGCTTTGGGCCCCAGCTCTGCCCCTGATCGGCTGTGCACCCTCAGCCAAGTTATGTCACCAGTTGGGGCTTCAGTTTCCTCATGTGTAAAATAAGGGGTTTGGGTGATCTCTGAGGTTCTTTCTAACTCTGATGACCCACGCTTTTGTATGTATAGTGTTCCTCTGATCAAAGGAGAGAAGGAGGCTCAGGTGGGCATGTGCAGGGGCTGGTGGGGAGCTGGACCTGCAGGCCAGGAGGCCTTCCTCCTCACGTCTTCCTCTTCCCCTCCCCGTCCCTCTGGGACTGACTCCAATACTTCCCAGGGGTCACCACGCAGCGCAGACCACGCTGAGAGTTGCAGTGACCTTTGCAGAAAATTGCTCAATTCAGAAGATTTAACTGTATTTAAAATCAATGTGGGAGGCTTTTGAGCAGGGACTGGCAGGTCTCCTGTTGTAGGACTGGCGGAGAAGTGTCCTGGAGACAAACAGGTAGTTCTGAGGCCACCCCTGCCTGAGGAACACTGAGCTGGGAGAGCAGACTTAAGACTGAGCAGTAACGTTTTATTTCTCTGAAGTGCTGGCCTGTACGTAGCATTGTTAACACTCAGGAGAGGAAGGCGACGAGCTGGGTGGAGGCAGGGCTTGTCTGCATCTCCAGGGTCTCCAGCCTCCCGTATATCAGCCCAGCTTATGTATCAGCAGAGCAGAGCGCTGCCTCGGTGCCTCTCCTGTCCCAGCAGTGTGTTCCTTCTCTTGATTGCAGGGATGTCCCAGAAAGATGAGAAAGGTCATATCATTCACATAGGAGGGGGTTAGCCTGACAGACTCTTGGGAGGCCACTATAAAGGAAAGAGCAAGGAGGTGCCCGAAAGAGAGATGAGAGACCCCCAAGATGGGCTGATGCCGTAAGACCTGTGGGCAGCCCTCCCATCGCCAGGCAACCAGCCTCGTGGGACCCGCTGACCTTGTCTCAGCCTCCCAAGATCACAACTTTCAATGCCCTTCAAGGCCTCAGGGACGGGGACACTCCTGCAGCGACAGGAGCAGGGAGAGGAGCCCCTGACCTGCTGCCCTGTCCCCCAGGGTGGTCACTGCTTCCGGGGCCCGAGGCTCTGAATCTTCAAAGCCTTTCCTTTAATGGGAAAGAAATGTAATTTATTTGTCAAATCAAAGGCTCTTTAGCTGTGCAGAGGATGCTCAGCCCAGCACCCTTGCCTTGGGCAGAGCAGGGGCCTGATGACTTGCCATGGGTGTGCTTGTGCATATTTAATTTAATTTGTACTTATGGAGCGCTGGGCTGGCTGCCTGTGCAGAAGCCTGTGTGCTCGAGTGCTCTCTTTGCGGGCACTTCTGTCTGCAGGGAGACAGGCGTGCGTGTGTGTGTGTTTGGCATATGTCCACATGCTGATGGACTCCAGCCTGTGTTCACACCTCGTGTGCAGGCCTGGCTGGCTGCTTCTGGGTGGTACGCGCCTGTGTGAAGATGCAAAGGGGATGCAAGGGTGGTATGAGATCCATCAAAAGTCTGTGCGTGGGAGCATGTCTTGCAAAGTGCCCAGACCACACCAGGATCTCAGAGAAGCTGTTGAAGGCTGGGGCCGCAGGACACAGAGGGCAAGAAAGGCCCAGGTCTATGGCCATCCAGCTTCACCAGTCTTGGGGGACTTCAAGAGACCAGGGTGTCTCTCTGCCCTCGAGCTGGCAAAGGATTTCCCATTGCAGCCCCTTATTCCCTGACCATGAAACGTACAAGCAGTTCCAGCCTCCTTTCTGCACTTGAGCAGTGGCTGGCAGCTGGCTGGGGAGGAAGGAAGCAGGTGTGGATATGGGGGCTTCCTGGGCACCTGGGCAGAGGAGAGGCTGAGGGAAATGGGGGCCTTACCCAAGAGGGGAGCAGACAGCAGTGGTTGGAGCCCTTGCATTATCTTCCCACCTGACTTGGAGACCTGATCTGAAGACAGATCTTAGCCGGAGGGTCTGGGGATGTGGAGCGCAGAGATGAGGTGGACTGAAGGGCCAGGTGTAAAGGGATGAGTCTCATCACCCAGAGGGGAGTTGCGTTCTCAGTTTTTATAGGGCCCTTGAAGAGAAGAGTCAGGTTTTTCTACTCGGACATGTCTGGTAACCCAGCACTTGTTTAAAGGTTAAGGGAAGGTGATGATAAATTTGAAAGGATGCGTGGGGTGACGTTGGGGAGGGGCTGCTGCATCTCAGGACAGAAGAGGTAGAAGGGGATTAATCCCTGTAAAAGGTGGGGTGGAGTGGGGGGGAAGCCGAGGGGTCTCCCATCTCTTCGGTCTCTCTTCTCCCTCCCTCCTGAGGATCCTCTTCCTTGGGCCCTTCCTCTCCCCGGTTTCTCCCTCCAGACTCTCCTCAGCCCAGTTGGCCAGCCTCTCTCCTGGCTCTGTGGTCCTCGAGGGATGCTGACCGCCATGAGGGACACTGTCGTGCTCCAATCTCTGTGATCCTCCAAAAGGTTCTGCTGCTTCCCTTCCTCGGGAAGGGCAGGGAGGTGCTACGTGCTGCATGCAGGTTCCCTCCATGCCTCCCAGCTTCCCCTTTCAGGGAACCAGCAAGCTTTCAGGATTGTTGAAGATCAGCTTGTAATTAACATTCTGGGCTGGTCTGTGGGCAGGTACCACAGGACTCTGGGAACTGGGGGAGATCACCTAGACGGCATTTCCTTCCTCTCTCCCCAGTTTGTGTGGGTTCGCGTGTGTACATCTTTTCTGCATCTGTCTCTTTCCCCTGTTATTTATCTCCCTTCTCTACTCCCATCTCTTGGCCCCGGACTCTTGTCTCCTTCCTGCTCTTCTGGACTCCAGCTGCCTCTCAGGCTTTCACTGTTATGTGTTTTTTCACTTCCTGTTTCTCCTCCTGGTATCTGCCTGCCTCTCTCTCTCTGAGTGTTCTGATCTTGCCTTCAGTTCCTCTCCCTTTAGGTCTCTCCCTCTGTAGGCCTGTCTCTATCGCTCTCTCTCCCCACACCTCACACCCTCCCTTTCTGACTGTAAATGTTCAAATAAGTGAAAAAGCCCGAGCCCCATGTGCCTGGCAGCAGAAAGTAACTTTGCAACCCCAGAAGTGTGGCAGAGACTGTGTACAACAAAAGATTCTCCATTACTGCCTCTCAGTGCTGGGTTTACTGCGCTAAAAAAGGAGGAATTCCAGGCAGGAGAGGAAGAGGGGCCTTCGTGAAGCTGTGGCAGGCAGCAGTGGGTGTGGAAGGGCTCTGACCATTTTATCAGCCCCGAGACACTCCACGGGTTATTTCACCTCTCTCCTTGTCTGAGGCCAGGTGCCAAACCTCTCCATCTGGGTCCCCCATGCATGTTGATGCTTACGCCCACTGGGCCTGCCCCCCACACACCTAGACCATCACAATCCCCACAGATCCCCCGGCCATGGCTCGGTCAGTCATGGACAGGTGTCAGGGAGACCCCCTCTCAAGCTCCAAATTTCCTTCTGATCTCAATGAGAACCTGGAGCCCAGGAACCAACCTTCCCGAAAGTACAATGTCACCTTTCGTGTTTACAGGGACCACCTCTGTGAGGTATGAGAAAAGCTGGTATGGATCTTAGGATTGGAAGTGCAGAGTCCAAATCCAGCGCCCCCCACCTTGAGACTTTGGGCAAGTTATTTAATATCTCAGACCCTCAGTTTCTTCACGTGTTAGATGTGGGCTTAATTGCATCTATCTTGCAGATAATAATAAGGACAACAATACCTATCTAATGGGTAACACGTATCTCAAGGATCCACTTATTAGGAACAAGTGTGGTTGGAGATCTGCCAGGACATGAACTCAGTGGGCGAATGTTTGAAACAAGTAACATAATTTGGATGTACGCCCATTTCACAGTCTCACCCTTGAGTTCATCTAGGAGGTCCAGGTGGATTTCAGCCGGTCCTGATGGTCTAGTTATACCCATTTCTGAATGAAATGCAGAATTTGTGCAGCATGCAGAGCAGGTGCTACCAGTGCCCTCCTCGTCCCATCAGCCCTTAACATTTTCCTGCGCTGGCCCAGATGCCAAGTGTCAGCACCTGCGCCTGGGCCTGAGGGTCTCTCTGGAGTCTGCTGGGGCAGGACAGAGGTGCTGGGAATTAAGGCCACTGGGAGCAGCCCTCCATGGCCACCCAAAGCTGGTGGATAAACACCCCAGCTCCCTTGCCCTCTGGGTGCAAACTCTGAAGATCAGTGCCACCCTGTGACCCGAGGTCCCCGCAGGACTGAGCTCCAACTTCCTCAGTGTTAACCAACTTGACGACACATCCCACATTGGTTCTCGCCTTCTCTGTCCCTACCAGCACTTCCTTCACCTCCCAACTAAACTACATGTGCCCGCATCCTTGCCTCGGGTGTCTGCTTCTGCAGGAAACCAAACCAAGATGGCATGGTATCACGCTAAGCCTTTGGGTCTTAGGGTCAGAGCCCTGGGCTCTCAATTCAACATAGGTTTAACTTAGCTGAGGGTTCTTGCCTCTTTACCAGTTTTGATCCTAATTTTCCCACCCTCGAAATGGGGCTACTAAAGATTCCTTTCTTACCCTTCCTAGAGGCTGATGTGCGGATCAAATGAGAGGATGCAAGTGAAAGGAAATGGTAAACCATAAAGCCATGTAAAGAGTTACCCTCATCATGAGGATTTCTTCTTGTCCGTGTAATCTCAGCATCAAGGGCTATTTGGGGGTGGGGGTCTCCAGGCCATCCTCTCTGGCACAGGGTCTGCTGAGCCCGTCCGACCGCCTCTTTCATCCTGGGAGTGCCTTCTGCACTGTGATCCCTCATATTCTCCCCCTGCGTCCCTGACTTTGAAGTATTTAAAGGAGCTCTTGTTACCGGCTTTGGAATTCCTCACGAGGGGCTTCTCACATTGTTTTCCTGGACATGTGACTTCAAGTTTTGCATCTGACTTTTCCCTGTGATTAATAATTAATAATAAAATGTAAATATGTGAATGGATTATATACACGTAACTGATGTTTTCCCCTTGGCATGACCTCTTTTTCTTGCTAGTTAGCCATGCAGAGGGTTTTTTTCCCCTCCTTTCTAGAAACTAGTCTTTTTGATCCTTAGCACACATTTTTGCAAGCTTTCAGGGAGGCTTCTCTTTATTTTTTTTTTTCAATAGTGTATAGGTTTCTTATGATTTAAAATGTTTTTTTTACCTTTCTTTTAACCATTTCTTTCGATTTTTCGCCTTTAACACATGGTCTCATTTCTTGTTTTTCTATGAGACATGATTGGCGGCATGATGGGTATTTTGGGCTTTCCCACCAGGGGGCTGAACCTCAAGGTGCTGGGGTCTGAAGGAGCCAGAGCTTCACCCACAAGTGCTTTGTTCCTATCTTCCCTCCAGAAGAACCCTGCCCCCTTCCCGCCACCGAATGCAGCAAGCCCTGTGCATGTGGGTGATGGGCACCCCTAATCTCCATCACCACTGGGGACTGGCTTTGCGATGCCACTTTATCACTCGCACCAGCTGCCTGCACTTGCACACCTCGCCCTTAATTAATTACACCCTGTGCGCAAGGAGCCACCTCCCTCCCAATGACAGCCTTCAAGCCCCATCAGATGAAGAAGCAAAACCCTTTCATCTCTCCTGATGGCTCCTCTCTTTCTGCACCATTTTTTTTCTTTCCTGCCAACTGTGGCTCCTCAGCATGTTGGTTTGTGCTCCTGGTCCAAAGCCATCCCATGGGGCTTGGACTCTGCAATGAAATCAAGCTCCAGGAAGCAGGTTGTAGGGTCCCATCATGTGGGGCAGGAAGCAGAGGCTCGGGAGGTGGGGTTGGTCTTAGGAGGCCCCAGAAGCTGGTGATCCAAAATAGTCAGAGGGTATTTCAGGGCATGGGAGCATGAGATGATGTACAAGTCTGGGTTGGGGGGAGCGGTGGTCGCCAGAGATCAGAGATGGGCTTTCCGTAGGGTTGTGGTGACCTATGCCGAATTTGTACATGTGGTGCCAGGGTCTGCTATTGTGTCATAGAAAGTGAGAGGCTCTGCAAACAGAGGCACAGATAGCAATGGGGTCTGCAAACCACAACGCAGACAGCGACACGACAGTGATAAGTCTCAGTGGAGGGCAGCACTGAGCGATTGGCTCCGCATCCGTGGCACCCACAGTGCAGACACCATAACTCCAGTCGTGACGGACTCTGCAAACAGGGCAAGGAGGGGCTCTGCCGACAACGCCTGTGATGGTGACAGACTCTGGATATCCAGAGACAGTGGCATCAACACTGAGGGGCTCAGCAAACAGAGGAGCTGGAGGAATGGGCTAAGTCAACACCGTGACACCAACAGAGACCGTGACAAGTACTGCTAACAGCAACAGGAACAGCGCCCGCCTCTCCCAATAACGCTGAGCTCTGCAAATAAAACCAAACTCCACGAATAACAAACAGTGCCGCGCTCTGCGAATGGTGACGCAGGGGGTGACAAGCTCTGCAAACAGCTCCAAGCTCTGCAACTAATGACGCACGGTGCCAGGCTCTGCAAACAGCCAGTGTAGCAGCAACTAGGGTGTGGCCAGCAGGTTGGAGGTCATGGCCGGTTATTTCAGACACAGGCCCTGAGAGCACCCATTCTCCTCTCACCTTCTCCGGCATTCCCTGCCTCGCCCTCACTCCCTCCACTTTAATTTGAACTCTCCTTTAATTTGAACACCCTTCCTTGGCTCTCACTTCCTCTTCTCTGTCAGTTCCCTTTCTTTTGGGGCTAAGCCTCTCGAATGAAGAACCATGGCCCCGTGCTTTCTGGAACCCGCTCCTCTCAGTGGTGACCTCCTCATAGAAAGTCGCTCCCGCCACTCAGGCGCATCAGCTTATGCTCTGGCTCCCCGTGTTTCTGTGGCCGAGCTGCCCGCCGCTCCTCAGATTGTCACTCCCTACACATGGAACATGTCTCGGAAGAGGGACGCCTGGAAGAGGGACGGGGAGGGAACAATGACCCACAGATCGTATAAGCCCCATATGCGTCTTCTCTGCTTCACACTTCACTGTAACCCTGTGAGGAGGGGGATACGAGGAAACAGAAGATTTAAGGGAGATAAATGAGATCATGCCTGTGAAGGGGACACAGGTCTTTCTTTGGGGTCAGCACCTCACTCCCTCCTTATGAGGGGGTGTCTCAGTGGTGGCAGAGCCCTGCCAGGCCAGTGGTTAGGACTCTGCGCTTTCACTGCTGAGGGCACAGGTTCAATCTCTGGTTGGGGAACTAAGATCCGGCAAGTCGCGTGGTGCAGCCAAAAAAAAAAAAAAAGTTTGCAGCATTAGCATCGCCTGGATCTTCGTTAGAAATGGAGATTCTCAAGCCCCTCCTGGACCCACTGAGTCAGGAACAGCAGGGTTTCGGCAGCTGTCTGTTGAACACAACCTCTAAGCAGCACTGATGTACCTTAAAGTACGAGAGCCCCTGGCTTAACACCTGTGAAGCACTTAGAATAACACCTGGGACATAGTAAGTGTTTAATAAATGTGAACAGCTTATTATTATTATTATTATTAGCCGGGGCATTCATTATCCCCAGCTCTGGGAGGGGAAGTTTGGCCCAGCTCTGGAGGAGAAAAGGCTGAGCACCATTTTCATGTTCAATAAATGTCCTGGGTTGCTGTGGACTGGTCTGTTTTGGTTTGTCCAACTGTAGAATTTCCAGCTCCCAGAACAGTGCTTGGGACACAGCCTGAAACTGACAATTATTATTATTTTTTTTAAAAAAATTATTTATTTATTTATTTATTATTTATTTATGGCTGTGTTGGGTCTTCGTTTCTGTGCGAGGGCTTTCTCTAGTTGTGGCAAGCAGGGGCCACTCTTCATCGTGGTGCGCGGGCCTCTTCACTATCGCGGCCTCTCTTGTTGCGGGGCACAGGCTCCAGACGCGCAGGCTCAGTAGTTGTGGTTCATGGGCCTAGTTGCTCCGTGGCATGTGGGATCTTCCCAGACCAGGGCTCGAACTCGTGTCCCCTGCATTGGCAGGCAGATTCTCAACCACGGTGCCACCAGGGAAGCCCGAAACTGACAATCATTTACTGTATGAACGTGGTGTTCACCTTCTCACTCTGTCTCATCTGTTCGTCTGGCCTTGAGAAGAGGAGAGGACATCAGGGCTGAGGAGTGGACTTGAACCCCACACGAAACACCCGTCTCTCGGGAGCATTTTCTGCCTACCTAGGGCTTGGTTTCCATGCCGCCTTGTTTCTGTGAGTTAATTATAGAGTGTGGCGTGTGTGTGATTGTGTGTGTGGCAGGGGTATTACCAGGTCCTTGTGTTTACATCACAATGTATCAATAAGAAAAAGACAGACAATTTAAGAGAAAAAAATGGATAAAAACCTTGCTCCTGTCTCAAAAAAGGATAGCTGCATGGCCAAAAAACATGAAAAGGAGTTCAACATCATTGGTCTGTAGGGAAATACATACTAAAACCACAATGTGATGCCACCACACATCTGGATAAGGAAAAGATGGGAAATCCTGGGAGGAAGATGTGGAGTAATTGAACTCTCATACATACATGGCGAGTGTGAGAATCAATGGATAAAGCCACTTTGGACAGCTGTTTGGAAATTTTGGTATTTCCACTCCTGGGTATAATATACGTGACAGAAATACATCCATATACTCTTCCAAAAGACATGTAGTAGAAAGTTCATAGAAGCACTGTTTTTCATGGACCCCAACTGGAAACGACCCAAACAAAACTTTGTGAAGAGTGGAATGAATAGATCAAGTGTAGTATATTCACACAGTAGAATACTACACAGCAATGAGAATTAAAATCTATAATTACACTCAACAGCCTGGAAGAATCTGATGAACATACTCCTAAGGGAAAGAAACCAGACATGAGAGAATATGTACATACATTTGATTGCACTTATCCAAAGTTCAGTAACAGACAAAACTAAAGTAGTGGTTACCCTTGGGAAAGTAGTAACCAGAAGGCAGCCTCAGGGGGCTTCTGAGGCGCTGATAGGATATGTTGGTTGGAATGCTGGTCACAGAGATATGTTCAGTTTGTGAAAACTCATTGCAATGTACAGTTCTTATGAGTACACTTCTCCACATGATTATTTCCACAAAAAGTTAAACAACGTAAACGATCATGGAATGTCAGGTGGTTTGTGTATTTTACAGTTCCTGAGGGGGCAGCCCACTAGAGGGGAAAGGCAGTCCAGAATCTAAGACCTGGACCCTGAGCTCAGGCCACTTAAGCATTCCAGGAATTTGTATCCTTATCAGTAGATGACAAGGGAATCCAGACTTAAGAGAAGGAAATTGCCCAAAGTTCATATGCGGTGGCTGGCACAGCCAGTGACCTTTCCTTGGCCACATGCATGAAGGTAACCGAGGCCTGGGCCACCTGATTTTAGAATCCATGAGATGATGTGTGCAGAGGGGCCTGTACAAGGTGGCACAGCAGGGCCGTGCGGACTGCCATTGCCAGCATTCTCTGAGCCAGAGATACATCCATCTATTTCTCCATTACCTCCCAACTTCATGCTCATTCTTTCCAATGACACACTCTCGTTCTTTCTTGAAAGTGATTACAATTCCTAAATGAACACACAAAAATAAATCTCTTCATTAACCAGAGAAAAAAAATGTACCACCTGAGTGGAACTTGCACCAGAATGCAGTAGAAGCACAGCATCATATTCCGGACTAATCACCCCTGTCTCTGCAGATGGATGTGTTCAGCACAGTGGTTGGGTGATGAGGGGGGGTGAAGGGAAGCTGCCTTGTTTAGGGCAGCTTTTCCAAAGGTGTTCTTCAGAATGCTAGTCCCATGAAATGTTAAGTGGGGTCATGAGGTGACAATTCCATCCTCAAATGTATTTGGGGAACTGCTAGGTGAAATGTTATAAGGTGCATGTTTTTGCTGCAGGACTTCTCAGAGCCTTTACTATGCTAGTGGGCATAATGAATCACCAAGATGGGGATCAAGTAGATAGCATTTCTCTAACTTATTTGATTTCTCACCCCTTTTTGATTGGAAGGGCACCTTGTGAAAAGTGTTCCCTGGCACCCAAAATGAAAAACATTGACACAGACACAACCTCGTTCCAAGAGTTAGGGGATCTAGCTTACAGATTCATCTTAGTTATCAATCAGCAGGACACCTTGGGCAAGTCCCTGTTTTCTTGGAGCCTCAGTTAATTGGAAGGAAAGGGCTTGAAAACCAAGGATATGGATTTGCTAGAGAGAGGGGTGTGGTGCTCTAACCATTATCTTACCACTTTTTTAACTTTGTTGCATTTAATACTGTGGCATTAGGCAATGGACTTGATTATTTATGTATGGGGCAAATGCTGTTGACAAGTAACCCCAATAGCTGTTACCTTCATTTCTTGCTAAAAGAATCCTGATTTTTCCCCTCTGGCATTGAGCACTGTGATAGGGTGAATCCCTTTCTTTTCTGTTTAAAAGTGGTCATGTGAGGATGTGATGGTTGGAGCTGTGGCAGCCATATTTTGAGCATAAGACAACAAGGATGAAAAACAGAAAGCTGAGGAGGCATAGAGTTAGGAGGGAAAGAGCCTGGGTCCTTGATGTCATCATTGAACTGCTGAACTAATATTTAAACTATATTCCTCTAACTTCTTGTCAAATAAACAATAAGTGCCTGCATAGTTTTAGTTACCATCAGTTTGATTTGCTTTTACTTGTACTCATACCTAAACTTACTGATAATATTTATGTCTTTTTACCTTTTATTATTCTATTTTCTCATTTGTAAGTGATCCTCAGTTGTAAGATGCATTCATGATTAATTTATTAGTAAAGATGAGATCGGAGGCTCTGGTGTAATAACAGACAAAACCCTGAAATCTTAGTGACTTCACCCAACAGTAGCTATTCCTCACTCCATCACAGTCTAATATGAGTTAGGTAACCCCATCTCAACTAGCAGCTATATTATCTGGAACACATGGTATATTAGGTTAAGCTAGGTTGCAATAACAATCCCTGAAATTTCAGTGGCTTAATACATAAAGGTTTATTTTTGGTTCACGTGAAGTCTGCTCTTGGGCCATTGGCTCTCAGGAGCAGTTCTCTTCCAAGGGGTGACTCAGGGATCCAGGCTGCACCTTACAGATACAGACTCCAGAATAGGTGATTTCCTGGTTGTTGAAGCCAGAAAGTAGAGTGTTGAGGGTCATGCACCAACCCTTAAATATTTTGGCCTGGAAGTGACATCACTTCTCTTTACAGTGCATTGTCCCAACTTAACTTCAAGGGAAGCTGGGAGATGCAGAGATGCATATAGGTATTTGGTGAGTGTTAATCGTCCCTGGCACAGTGTAGTAACAGCTTGTTTAATAACCTTGTCTCTGCCTGAGAGCCTGAAATATGTTCAGTGGAGGCTGGGGGCAGGGAGAGGGGGAGAGTGATGCTTCCCTGATCCCACTGAATCCAGCTTCCAGAGGCCAGGCCAGGCACTAGGTTAAATGTAGCACAAGGAAAGAGCCAGCTTAAGACCCAGAAGTTTGGTTCTAGTCTTTGTGTTCCTATCAACTTTGGGCAATCCACTTTCCTATGGGCTTGTCTAATCTGAAAAATAAGGATTTTGACCTTGTTCTAGTCACCATGGATGTGTAATGTCATCCCCAAACAACAAACATTTACTATTGTTCATGGTTTCCCTGGGTCAGGATTGCAGGAGTGGCTGGCTGGGTGCTTCTGCCTCAGGCTCTCTTATCCAGTCATTGGAAGGCTTGACTGGGCTGAGGATCCGTTTCCGTGGCGGCTCACTCACGCAGCTGGCAACGTGGTGCTGGGTGCTGGCCCGAGGTCTCAGTCCCTCTCCACATGGGCCTCTCCACAGGTCTGCTTGGGCTTCCGCTTGGCCTGCGGCTGGCTTCCCCCAGACCAAATGATCCCACCCACCACGATGGAAGCTTCATGCCTTTAAGACCTGGCTTCGGAAGTCATACATGAACACTCCACCACATTCTGTGTGTCACACAGGCCCACCTTGACTCAGTTGTCAGAGGGGACTACACTAGGGGTGGATACCAGGAGGTGAAATAGTGGAGAACCATCAGGAAGGCTGGCTTCCCAAACCCTACCTCTAAATTCTGACATTCTTTGTCTATGATGCAGCAATACCCTTCCCTGCAAGGAAAGTGCAGATAAGACCAGATCCTCCTGAGGTCTCCTAAAATGCTCCTGGCGTTCTAGGATGAGACAGTTTCTGGAAGAAAAACTTCAAGAGTAAACGCATTTTCTACTTAATTCTTTCAAGAACTCTGAAACTGATGCTATATTTATCATCCCCATTTCACAGATTGGGACACTGAGGCCCAGAGAGGTTGAACTTGCCTAAGGTCATGGTCAGCATATGCTGAGTCAGATTTCACACCCAGAGCCTGTGTTATCAATACCCCCTGGAGCCAGGCTTAGCCCCAGAGTAGTGGACAGTGGCCCTGACTCTCCCCCCGCCGCCCCCAGCCTTGAGCCCAAGTTTCCCTCTGTAGCCTGGAGGTAGGGCACTAATGTCGCCTCTCTGGGGAAGCACTTGGCAGTGTCCAGGCAGCTGCCCTTCCCCACTCCGCATAGCGTCCACTTCTTCCTGCAGGGCTCCCACCCCGTCTGGAAGGACTTGCACCCCAAGAACTTGCTTGGAAACTGGAAGTCCCTTCAACCTTTTAATATTTCTCATGCACGTTGAGCTAATGGTGTTAGTGCCAGAACAAAACAGTGTGTCCCTGATTAGGGGAGTGACAATGGAGTCTGATAAGTCAGAACAAGGAGTGATTTCGTTGTGAGCTGACACATTAGGGCTTAGCTGTATAACTGCCTTTTTCTTTAACTGCCAGCAGCAAGTAAAAAAGCTCCTGACCACAGGTTTATTAAATGTTGTGGACTTAGATAAGATGATTTAAAGTTCATGCTTCTGTTCCTGATCTGCCTATTGCCAAGAAGCCTGATCAAAGACTTAACCCATCTCAGCAATTTGCCTGCCCTTGAATGAGATGAATGAGCAATTTCTCAGGCTTTGGGCTCTGAGGACAAGAGGGGGACCCATGAGCCTGGAGCAGCATCCAAAGGCACTGCCATTCCCTGGGGGTGGGGGGAGGTGGGGACCAGGAGAAACTCCGGATGCCCTGATTCGCTGCGTGTCCCCGGAGGGCTTGGTGTGATCAGTCTTGGGTGTGTCTGTGTGTGTGTTTACCACGAGTGGTGTATGGGACACCATACGTGTGGGACCATGTACCCGGGGGTGGCGTGTGTAACGGTGGGCAGCCGGGAAGGTCATGGTTGAGAGTACAGGCCCCGAAGACTCGCTAGACGATTGGCTCTACATGTACAGCTGGGAACCTCAGTGGGTTTCCTCATCTGTGAAATCAAGTTGATAACAACAAGGGCACCTACCTGCAAGGTTCTTGTGAGGATTAAATGGGGTAACACCTGCAGAGTCCTCTGAACACTGCCTAACATACGGTAAGCACTTACAATGACGCCTACTTTTATTTCCTGTGTTTTGGGTGTGCATCTGTGTGGACTCCCGTTTGGGATATGTGTGTTTATGTGCATCTGTGTTCAGTGTGTGTGTGTGTGTGTGTGTACATAAGGGCATCCCCATGGAGGTATGCATGGAACCTCTGGAGTTAAAGACAGTGAACTCCCCCTTCCCAGGCAGAATGTGGAACCCACACCTTTCAGTTGAAGAGCCCACCTGGCCCTGGGGGGCTAAGGAAAGTTCTCCCATCGCTGCAGAGGCCTCCTTTGCCAGGGGCTGGGGAGGGGAGGACAGGCGGGTAACTGGATGACCTGAAAGTTGGAGGCAGAGAATCAAAGTCTTTCCATCAGTGAAATTAAACTCATATAGCTTAATGGAGCTCCAAGGAGCCAGCGTTAACTCTGGCTGATTTTACTCTAATTTTTGTACATTAGCAAACTGGGAGGGTTTGCTAGTTCAGCACACTGCAAGCCCCTCTTCACCTACCACCCGTCCCCCGCCACCGGCTCTGTGCCATCAGTGCTCCCTGGGGCCTGGGCACTTCAGGGACGCAGAGTCAGCCAAGCATAATGCTGCGGGGACTGCCCTGGGCCACCCGCCTGGCTGCCGTGTCTGACTTATGGCCCTATGAGCAAGCTGGCAATTCAGCCCCATGAAAGGATTCAGGCTACATTTCGCAGATAAGTGGGATGACTTAATCAGGGCCCTGGGCTCAGCCTTTCCCCTTTGGGGTTACAGTTGAGTGTGCCAGGGCGTGGCTTCATGGAAGGGAACACTACCTGACAGTCCCAGTAACACTCACCCAGCAGGGACGGTGTCAGGAGTGTTCCCATGTCCCCACTTCTGCACCTGGCTTCACGCCCCTCACAGCAATTCAGCCATGGCTTCTTCCACGCGTCCAGCTGTCTTTATCCTCTACACCTGGGAGTGACACACTGCCCCTCATCTACCTGTGAGAACCTATCCTCCCAGCAGTGGGGTTGGAGCATCACATATCCTGGGCCCCTTATAACTGATGTCCTACTTTTGAGATGAGGCAGACAGCTGGGAAAGCCAAGAAGGGTGATGTCAACTGGGCCGTGACCCTGGCAGCTTGGTATACTGGAAGGGACCTGGCCCGGGGCGGGAGCTGGGGGTGAGGCCCTGTTTCTTCACCTGCAGATGGAAGGGCTTCAGCTAGATCAGTGGTTCAGAGACTTTGGAGAGCACGACATTCACCCAGAGTACGTGTTAACAGGTTCACCCCCAGACGCTGACGTTCTAGTTCAGAAGGTGTGGGCTGGGCTGGACTCGTCTGTAGCGGGCATCTCAGGTGATTTCATGCATGTGTCCTATAGATGGTGACTAAGGTCCCTCCCTGCCCTTACACTCAGGGGCCTTCCAGCCTTTGGTGGACCAGAGCACAAGGGCCATCTCTCGCTTGGGGACGTGTGAGGGTGGTGGTTTTTACTGTGCTACTGAAGGCAGATGACGTCACGTGCCGCATCCCCTCCCAGGGTGTGCAGTTCTGGGAAGATTAAACAGCTACAGATCTGCCCCTTCCTGTCGAAAGCACATCAGGGTGGATAGCTGACCCTCCAGGAGCTCAGGCAAAAATTTTGGCACAATCTCAACTCACCTTTTTTTACATCCCACACCCAGTCTGTCAGGAAATCCTGCCAGCTCCACTTTAATGTGACGGCATCCCACTGCCTGTGGCTGCCTGACTGTCTCTTTTTTGGACAACAGCTTCCTAACTGGTCTCCCTTTCTGGTCTATTGCCCACACAGCAGCCAGAGGGATCCTTTTAAAGCATGTCACTCATCTGTGCAAAATCTTCCAGGGGCTTCATACCACACCCCAAATAAAATCCCGAGTCTTTATCTTGCTTACATCAGCTGGCCCCCACTACCTGCCCGACCTCGTCTCCTACCACTCTCCTCTTTACTCCCTCTGTTCCAGTCACGGACTCCTCGGTCTCCTCGCTGTTCCTTGAATACACCGAACCTGCTCCCACCTCAGGGCCTTTGCACTTGCTGTTCCCTCTGCCTGGAATGCTCTATCCCCATATGTCTGCATGGTTTGCTCCCTTGCTTCATTCAGGTCTATCTCAAATGGCAATCAGAGAGTTCTGGTCTTCTTTGATGAATCTTTGTAAACTAATATCCCCTGCAGGTGTTATTCCCTCAAGCAGCTTTATTTTATGTGTGTGTGTGTGCGTTTACTGGTTTATTTGCTTAAAGCATCTTACCATCCAGGAGAATGTAAGTTCCTTGAAGGCAGAGAGGTGGATTGTTTTCTTCTCTGTTCCCAAAGCCTAAAACAGCACCCAGCAGGCAGTAGGCTCTCAGAATACTCATGATGAATAAATGAAATGAGTGAGTGGATGGCTGAGTGAAGTGACAGTGCCTCAGGCATAACCCTAAACCTTGTCTGATTTTTTAAACAAGCAAATTAGTCATGAACTTTGTAATTTCCAATATATTATTAACAAGTTATGAGCAATATACTCACCCTTGGCCTCAGTGATTGGCATGAGCTGGTTGCTGCTGGGTGCTCATGTGACATCAGCGTGGGTAGCTGGGGCCGTGCAAATGCTCAGTCTCTGATTTGAAGGGAGTGCCTGAAATAGCACCTTCCTGTTCAGGATGGATTCATTCTCCCCACACAGCAGGCGTGACTCCCCAGCCCTGACCAGGGCCTGGCGATGTGGGATTCTCCACTTAGACATCCTGCGTTGTGCGGTGGGGAAGTGACACGTTGCCTTCCGAAGGTACCTCGCATTTCAAAGATCTATCATATCTACTGTATTAGTTTGTTAGGGCTACCGTAACAACGTACCACAGACTAGGTGACTTAAATAACAGACAATTCTGGAGGCTGGAAGTCTGAGATCAAGGTGTCAGCAGGGCTGGTATCTTCTAAACCTCTCTCCTTGGCTTATAGATGGCCAGTGTCTCCCTGTGTCTTTACATGGTCTTCCTACTCTGCGTGTCTGCGTCCTAATTACCTCTTCTTATCAGGCCACCAGTCAGATTGGATTAGGGTCCACCCCAAAGACCTCATTTTAATTAATTACCTCTTATAAGACCCTATTTCCACATACAGTCACGGTCTGAAGTACTGGGGGTTAGGGTTTCAACATATGAATTTTTTGCGGGAGGGTGCAAATTCAGTTTATAACAACATTATAACATTTAACTATTTCCTTTTAACTCTTTACAGAAATTTCCTAAATAATCAATTTTAAAGTAAGTTGCTAACATGGGTTTAATAGCTTCTCAAGATGCATATGATTGTCATTCCCATTTTACAGAAGAGGGGACTGAGAGGGTAGGTGCCTTGGGCCGAGGCCACACAGTGAGGTTAGCGATGGGACCAGGACTGGACCCCAGCACAGTGTTCCTTTCAGCGCCCAGTCACCTCCTGTCCTTGGGATAAAAGGCAGCAAATCGACATGAAGTATTAATTAATGAACCCAGTGCTGCCATTTTCCAACTTGTGCTCTAGAACCCTCTGGAGGAGACAGCTGGAAGGGAGGGGTCTTTTGTGCTCTTGAATCCCTAATGAGGCTAATTGCTCTGCTTGGCACGCTGTGTGCCTCTAGTTGGTTTACTACAGAGCGAGGCAGTGAGAGGAAGGTGGGGTAAATAATCAGCAGAGTAACTAAGCTGGTAACCTCCCAAGGGCACGGTTCTGTTCCCAGAGATTCCATCTCCAGCGCTGGAGGGAAGCTGGAGTGCCACCAGGAGGGAGAGGACACTTCAGGAATGGAATCCTCCCACCCGCCCACTACCGTTTCCATCTGGTGAGGGACAACGATTCCACACTAGGGATGAGCACACACCTGCACAGGTGATCCTTTGGAAACCTGAGCTGGGCGAGCAGCAAGTTGCAAGAGGGTGAGGCCAGCAGTCCAAAAGGCTGAATGTACTTCTGCAGGCCTACCTGCTCCTCCTGGGTAGATGGGACCAACCTTCTGGATGTGTCATGTCCCTATGGCGTTTTCCCTGACACCAGACGATTCTACCCTCTCCTGACCCCCTTTCCTCCTTCCTTGAATGAGACTGTCATTCCTGGAGCCACAGGAGCCGTCTTGTGTCCATGAGACTCTAAGCAATAGGGATGAGAGCCAGCTCGTGCGGATGGTAGAAAAGGCCTGGGTCTCTGACGACATGATTGAGCAGCTAAGTCAATACCAGCAACACCTATCCCTGGATTACTTGATATTTAAGAAAAATAATCACCTTTTAATTTAATCTATCTGATTGGGTTGCCTGTTAATTGCAGCTGAATGCATTTCTAATGATACATTTGGTGAGTCAAAAACAGGCTGTCTCTAAGGATCAGCCTATAAGAGCCATCGTATCTTCAGGGATTCCCCACCTGGTTATTAAGTGGAATGGATGGAAGTGGCTTCAAAGATGTGGCGTTTGAGCAGGTCCCCATCGGCCACAGGGCTTCTCTCCCTGTCCCTTCCTTTCTGTCAGGTGAGAGGTGGCCCTGGCCCTCAGGAAGCTGAGTATTCTTAGATTCTTGCCATCTTTACCCCACCTTGCCGAGCTCTGCCCTAGACTCAAGGGTTGATCTTTTCCCTCCATGGAAAAAGCGTGGGAAAGATCATTCCCCTGGACTCAACCCTTGGCATCTCT
The DNA here is from genome assembly GCF_028023285.1 of Balaenoptera ricei. NCBI lineage: Eukaryota > Metazoa > Chordata > Mammalia > Artiodactyla > Balaenopteridae > Balaenoptera > Balaenoptera ricei. The sequence goes on from NC_082649.1 coordinate 34,737,522, forward strand.
GCATTGTCTCCCATCTCTCCTCAGCATCACTTCTTTCCAGGTCATTCCTGGAAATATTAAACACACAATCAGCCCACCGTACTGTGTGCAAGGGAAGACCCCAAAACAAAATGAACAAGAACCTCAGGAGAGAGAAATCTTGGAGCATGACCCATAGTAACGATTTTTCATATTTTCTAGTAATCCATTTATATCTTCCCAGCCAATCTCTGAAAGAGAGATTTTAATTCCATTTTGTGGGTGAGGACTTTACCTGGATGCAGTTGGCAAATCATGGGTGCTGAGCAAAGCTTCAGAGCTGGGCTTTGTTGTTCTAACCATGCTCTTTGGTGACTCTAGGGTCTTTAGTGGGGAAGGAAGTGGGGGAGGCTATGAAGGAGGGGCTTCCTGGAACCCCATCCTGGCTGTAAACTGAACAGCTCCTTTAATCTGTTTTTTTTTTTTTAATTAATTAATTTTATTTATTTATTTTTGGCTGCATTGGGTCTTCGTTGCCGTGTGCGGGCTTTCTCTAGTTGCGGCGAGCAGGGGCTACTCTTCGTTGCTCTGCGCGGGCTTCTCATTGCGGTGGCTTCTCTTGTTGCAGAGCACAGGCTCTAGGCGAACGGGCTTCAGTAGTTGTAGCACGCAGGCTCAGTAGTTGTGGCTTGAGGGCTCTAGAGCGCAGGCTCAGTAGTTGTGGCGCATGGGCTTAGTTGCTCCGCGGCATGTGGGATCTTCCTGGACCAGGGCTCGAACCCGTGTCCTCTGCATTGGCAGGCGGATTCTTAACCACTGCGCCACCAGGGAAGCCCTTTAATCTGTTTTTATACATTAGGAATGAGGTTTCTGGATGTTGGCTGCACCCAGGGAACTCTCAGCTAAACAATAGTGGTAACTAAAACTGCAGGGCTCTTAACCATTCGTTATAAGCAATTCCACCACCACATGAGTTTGGGGCAATACTCTTATTCTCCCCATTTTTTCTGGAAACCGAGGCTCAGAGAAGTGAGGTATCTTAACCAAAGTAACACTGCTTTCAAGTGGTAAAATGGGGTTCAATTGCAGGTTTTCTGTTCCAAGTCCCCTGGAGGTGATGGCTCCCCCTTTTGGAGCCCCCAGGATATGACAGTCATAGAGATCTTGGACTTGGGAAGCACTGGGCCAAATGGGAAAGGGACAATCTGAAAGGGGGGAGACCCAAGCCCTACTTTGGGGGAGTCCAGGGACTTCTGAAAGGGTCAAAGAGACCAGAAAGTCCCTCAGAAAGAAAGGGATGTTGCATCAGGAAAGGCTGTGCCTGTGGCAGCCCTGTGCAGCTGCTTGCCCGAAACAGAATGCTCGTGGCAGAGGTGGGACAGTCACCCTGACAGCTTCCTGAATGAGGTGAGCCTGGCCAGTTTTTGAGAGAGGGGAGAAAATAGAGAACAGCATCCGGGGGGTGGAAGGAGGGCTAGGAATAAAGATTTCTGCCCAAGAAGAGTTCTGGAGAAGTTTGCCCCTGGCGGGCCACTTGCTCCCGCTGCAGAGTTCTGCTACGTTTGGAGCTCTGCTTCCCCACAGCTCTTCTCCTGGCAGCATGAGAGCTGGCCGTCCATCCCCGGAGCCAGCCCAACCTTAGGCTCAGTGGAGCGAAGACAAAGACAAGCACCAAGCCACCTGTGTCCATCACAGCTGCACGGCCAGCTCCAGCTGGCTGCGGAGGACACCTTGGCAGGGAGTGCAGAGGGCTGGGCAGAAGCTGGGATTACGGCTGGACTCCTAGCTCCCCCATCACTTGGGAGCCCTGTCTCCCCCATCAGACTGGGAGCTCCCTGGGGGCAGGGGCTGTGTCTCCCCCATCAGGACAAGGATTCTCTGGGCACAGAGTGGTGGGAAGGGTGGCCTTGTCAGTCTGGGGTCTGCACTGCCTCCACCATGCTGTGGTTTAAGGCAGTGGTCCCCAACCTTTTTTGGCACCAGGGACTGGTTTCATGGAAGACAATTTTTCCACGCACGGGGGGGATGGGGGGGGATGGTTCAGAACTAATATGAGTGATGGGGAGCGGCAGATGAAGCTTCCCTTGCTCGCCCGCCCGTGGCTCACATCCTGCTGTGTGGCCCGGTTGGGGGGGGCGTTGGGGACCCCTGGTTTAAGGCACTAGTTGCCGGCAGACTGTTTTTGCTCAAGTCTTCTTTCCTAAAAACAGTCTTAGAAAAACCCAACATATTCATCTTCCCTTCCTCGCTCCCGCTCTGAATTTCTTGGTGAGACGGGTGGGAACAACATCCTCAGTCTCATGCTCTAATTGGCCTATTAGCATGGGCTACTGCCAGTCAATGAAAGCCAGGGGTCAGCCCAGGTTCAGCCGCAGGGGTTCTGGGTAATGTAGTTCCCTGCCTCTTCCCTGCCTCCACTAGAGGGAGATGGTTTCAAATCTCAAAGTAGCTTCTGTGAGGAGGAAAGCCTTCTCCTTTCTTCAGAATTGGTGGGAGTAGTTAGGAACCATTTTTCTTTATAGCCTGGCACCGTTTTAGTGATTTTCTGAAAGAGCAGGCTGCTTTGATACAGACCTGCAGTGCTGTTTTTGATAAGACTCTATCCCCTCTCTGCTGGCAGAAGTTGCAGTTTCCCTGTTGGGTGGGGCGGGGGCAGGGTGGGCGAGTGGGATTTAAAGTGGCTGCTGGTGCTTTAGTGCTACAAAGTCACACCACAGGGCTTGGTTCCCACATAGCGGTCCAGGCTGGTGCTTATTCATTCACGATCAAGTTTTACCAGCCTGCAAAGAAATGAGAAAATAAGAAATATGTAACTTGTTTGTCGTAAAGTTTAATGTATTTAAAGGATCGTCTTTTGGCTTAATTGTTTTTCTACTTTTTGATGTAAAAACGTGTGGGGACATGGTGATGGCTCAGTGGGGAGGGGAAGAGGCCTCCCCTGTGATTGCTTATGTATTTGAGATATTCATAAATGCAGTGTTCATAAGTCAAGATATGCTGTTAGTTATCTGCAAATTCTTAATTATCTTTGCTGAAGAAAGGGAGAGGTGGGGATAATATAGGGAGTCATTCAATAATGGAAGTGAAGCAAGGAAGGGAAATAATGTTTATTGAGGACTAATTCAGAAAGGATAATTGACTTGCCCAGGGTCACCCTGATAGTTAATGTGGGTCTGGGACTAGAATCTGCATCTCCTAATGCCTAGTCTAGTGCTTTTTCAAGGGCACTATATGGGTCATAGTAACACCAATTATGATGATAGTGAACAACCGCAGAGCACATAGTAAGCCCTTCACATGCAGTATCTCCCTTCGTTCTCACGGCAGCCCTGAGAGTTCGCCTATTTACAGATGGATGATTCAACGCTGTTTTTAGTTCAATTTAAGACACATTCACCAAGTGCCCACTAAGTTCCATCCCAGATACTGAACTAGGGACAGGAAATTGAACATTAATAAGACAGATCCTGTCCGTAAACAGTTCAATGGGGCAACATGCATAACGGGATGATTTCAGTAAAACGTGGCAAGTCCCAGGAGAGATTTATACTTAAGGGGAATGTGAAAGCCCATAGAGGCAGGAGGCCAGACTTCAGAGGTGGGGAGGGGACAGGGAGCTGTTCATGGAGGGCTTCCTGGAGGAGATGCTAGCTGAGCCATGTCTTCCACGGGAGGAATTGAGGGCCAGAAGGAGAAGAGGGAGTGGAGATGGGGGGGGGGGTGCTCTGGCATAAGGACTGGCGAGGCCAAGCCCATGCAGTGTGGCAGCAGTACCATGGGCAGAGGCATGGGAAGTAGGAGGACCCAGCAGAGGTGGGGAGGACGGTTAAACAGGCTTGAGTGTCATCCTACGGAGAGTGGGGAGCCATGGAAGGTTTTTAAACAGGGAAGTGACATGATTCCATTCATAAATTACCAGGTGCTCTGTGGCAGCAGAGGAGGAATTAGAAGGAAGGGGCAGTGAGGGCACACTGGGGTCAGGGAGAGCTGACAGGGGCCTTCCCATTCCAGACCAGCAGTGATGTGCCCTGGGACCCTGGGGATGGAGAGGGGGCAGGTTCAGGGATGCTTAGGAAATGGGATCGCAGGAACCGGGGTACTGGTTGGTTGTGGGGAGGAGGGGTTGGCTGGGGGGTCTAGGTTTCTCATCTGGATAACTGGATGGTTGGTAGGGCTGAGATGGGACTTCATAGGAGATTGGGTGGGTGCTCAGGGTGGACATGATGAATTTGAGTAGCTTCTAGAACCCATCACACACACACACACACACACACCCCCAACTTCTGTAAGTCCAGCTCTGCTTCCTGCTCTACAGCCATGCATGTGGGTCAGAGAAGGGGCAGATGGGTGTGCCTCTGGGACCTGGGGAGCCCATGAAGAGTGGAGCCCATGGGGTATTACCAGGGACCTAGGTATTTGGGGGCAAAAGGTGGACCTTGCCTCTGCCCTGAGCCCTGGCCCAAAGGACAGTGAAGAGATGTCTGACTCCCACTCCCTCCATGTGGACAGAGCCTCATGAAGGGCCCTAACAAAAGATACTTTTCCTGGCCTTATTTCTCACCTGCATGGGAGACAGCGGGGAAGTGGGTCATTTCATGCCTGCGTCAGGCTTTGGGGGCCTTTTTCTCTCTCCTGTGGTGACTCAGTAGAGTGGTATTTGAAATAATCATGACATGTCATTCATTGTTTTTGCCAGTGAATGCGTCGTTTATCCTTGTCCTCTGTGCGGTGCTAGACAAAAAACATACAGAGACTCATGAGACAGGCCCTGCCCTCAAGGATCTCACAGGCCTTCAGGGGAGACGAGCGAGTGACGACCTCTGTGATCAGGTGGGCATTGCTCCTGTAGAGGTACCTTCAGATACTCACTTCATGGGTGTTCTTGAGGTGGATGGGGTCTTGAAGTGTGCTAAAAAGTACAGGCTCTGAAACCACATGGCTGTGGTTGGATACCGGCTCCTCTCCACTCACCAGCTGTGTGACCTTGGGCAAATTACTTAACCTCTCTGGGCCCTTCTCCATCTACAAAATGGGGATAATATAGCCCCCACCTCCTAGGGTCTTTGTGAGGATTAAAGTAGTTAATGCATGAGAAAATCTTTGAACATTGCCTGGCACAGAGTGAGCACTCCACAGTGTTAGCTGATATTATTTGATTATCATCATCTTCTTCATTGCAGACTCAGGAGTCTGCAGTGGAGGAGTTAGCATAGAGGAGAAGCTGCTGGGGGAAGCTTCATAGAGCATCTGACATTTCAGTGGGGCAGGAAAGTTGACATTTTGCTGAGGGGAAAAAAACCAAGCACAGGAAAGCCCACCCAAGCAGAGAGAGCAGGAGCTGGAGCAAAGGCGAAGTGTGAAAATGCAAGGCACGTTTGGGAGAACAGCCAGGTCTCCAGCTCCCGGGAGTGTGGAGGATGTGGGAGAGGGAGGCCCTGGGAGAGCAGGTCGGCCGACTTGGGAGAGGCTGGAATGTAAAATCATGGAATCTGGGCTTTATCCCAAAAGCAAACAGCGTCTAGGCCAAGTTACTTTAAAAAGTGACATGACCAGATTTGCCTTTGAGAAGGATTGTGGTGGCAGCTGCATGGAAGATGGGTCAGAGACAGGGGCTGCCCAGCTGGGTTAGGTGAGAGACGGCAAGGGTTTGAGCTCAGGCCGTGCAGGGGATGGCAGGGAAGATGCTTAGGGAGCTGGCCAAGCACTCAGTTACTGTAAGGCTGCAGGGATGGAGGGGAAGCTGGACCCCAGCCCCCCTTAATAACCAGAAAATACGTTAGAAGCCTGAGGGGAGATGACTGGGCCTCGAGGTGCCCCAAGCAAAGGCCTCCGACAGGTGGAACCAGACCCTTGGGATTCCTCCACCCAGCATCATTGGCTTTAGAGCTGCCCCTTTGCTCGCTATCAGGGAGCTGTGGCCCGTGTCTGGCCCTGTGCAGCGCCCTGGTGTTGGCTTTGGGCCCACGGGACAGGGCACAGATGTCACTGCAAAGGTGATGGATTTTGGAGGCAGACAGACCTGGTTTCCAAGCCTGGCTTGGCTACTCACACCTAGCTGTATGACCCTTGCAAGTCTCTTTACTTCTCTGAGCCTTGGTTTCCCTCCTTTGTAAAATGGAGACAATAGTAGCTACTTCAGAGGGTTATTTTAAAGATGAAATGCATGGTGAATAAAAGTGCCTCATGTTGCTCATGGAGCCTGGGACACGCTCAGTAAGTGGTAAGTGTCTGCTGTTCTCACATCCCCGGCAGCACTGACCTTGCGCTCCCCTCACTCCACCCCACCCGCTACCCCACTGTTCAGAACTCCCTCTGCCCTACCCATTCCTCACCACACCATGTGGGGATCCAGTTTCCAAGATGACTTCTCGCTGGCATGGGGAGAGGGGTCTGCCCTCCCCTGCGCTGGTCTAGAGTCCCCTTTTATTTAATCCTCTCCCCTGCCTGAGCCATGTGTGGCCTGCAGTTTACCCTTTGAAGCATCTCATTACCTGGGTAGAGTCAACAGAATCTGTCTGGGCTGGAATCTTTGAAGTTCTTCTTGGAGGCAGAGGGATGGACAAATTGACCCCAAGAACCCCCGACCCTGAGCCTTTGCCTAAATGTCTCACTGCCCTCCCCTCTTCTTTGCTGGCTCTTGGCCGGGCTCTGGAAACAGATTCTGCTGCACATGGTGAGAAAGCCGCTGCTGTGTGTCGCCCTCGTGCTTACTTCCAATCAGCGTACGGGCTGGGGAAGGCGTGGCCGAATGCTCTGCCTCTGCAGCCGGTCTCCTGCTGCTACACAGATCCTCAGAGCTGATTGAAATGTGATGCGTGGGCTCAGGAAGGAGGGAGGGAAAACAGCAGTTCAGACCACAGCCGTCGTCCTGGGTCAGTGCCTGTGCTTCCCTCCCTCTACCTGGCACTCCACCCCCCTCCCACGCTAGGCTGCCAAACCATGCCCGGCCTCTCCACTCGGCCCACATCTGGGAACAAAGCCAGGCAGCCGGGCCTCTTCCTGTCTCTGCACCCTCACCTAACTCGAGCAAAACTGGGTTGTAGGGCAGCCCCCAGAGGCTCAGATCACCGGGAAGGGGAGATTCCTCAAGGATCTTCCTGTTCACGAGGCTCTCTCCAGATCCACACCCCGTGGAGACAGGAGGAAGCTCCTCACAGGATCCATGATCCTAGCCCCAGCTAGAATTCCACCACCCCGCTTTGTGTGGGTCCCTGCACCTTGTAACTGTCTGCCCCCTCTAGCCAACAGCCCTGGCTGAGCCTGCCACCCAGGAGATATGCTGTGGAAATGGGAAGTCTGGGTGGGTAGGGATCTTCCGATGGTTTACTCTGTATTACTTCTACTTACTTGATGAAGTAAAGCAAAGGGGAAACCTGCAGGGGAAGGACAAAGCAGTAGGGATGATTTTCTTGGAGAAAGGAGGTTTGCAAGACTGAGAAAGACTTAACAGCCAGTGAGAAGGATGGGCAAGAAACTCAGCATGAAATGTACGGGTTCATTCATTCACTCCCTCACATGTTAATTAGATAGTCACTGTGTCCAGGCAATGTTTTAGGGATACAATGGGGTACAAAGGCTAGCCAGCAGACGTGGTCCCTGAGCTCATGAAGCACTCCCGTTAGGGGAGAATAGACACAAGCAAACTGGCCCTTAGAGTTCAGGATGAATGGGGACAGGTTAGGGAAGTGCAGTGAGCTGTACTACGGGGAAGGTCTATGTGAGTTGGGTGGAACCAGGAAAACCAAAGTCACTTAAGGTATTTATAACTGAAGTTCAGTAATTTAATAGAGAAAAAATGGCTGACAGGTGATGGAAGGGGTCAGCAGACTTGGAAATTAACAACAGCAGGAAGCAGCTACCACTCCGGGCTACAGGGGTAAAGGTGGAGGCAGTGTGATGAGATCCCGCTAGGGTCCTGAGTGGAAAGGGGGCACTGCTGCCCAGATCCCTTCATCAGAGAGGGAGGAAAGAAATGCCCTTCCTTTCCCTTTCTCCTGCCCCCCACTTGCCTGCCAGAGGAGCCAGGTGATGGGGGAGGCCTGCGGGGGTCAGCCTCACTTCCCCGCCCCCTGCAACACAGAGCAGACCAGGGCAGGGCAAAGGGGCTCAGCTCAAACCAGACTAGGGGGAAGGTCTAGGAAAGTTTCCCACAAGAAGTGGTTTCTAAGCCTGAAATAGGTATAGAGGAAGAGAGGGAAAGATCAGGTAACATGGGAGACTCGATTGGAGGCTCAAAGTTCTGGGGGCTCAAGAGAGCGTGTTGGCTGGAGGAAGTGAGGGGAGTGGCTTCGTGGAACGTGGAGATTGGGGGCTGGGGGATCAGGGGAAACATGTTGAGAGAGGCTTTCAGGGGAAGTAGGAGTAAGGTCATGAAGGACCTTGAAAGAAAGTCAGGAAGATCAGGCATTAATACAAAAGCCATGGGGGTGTCACCACTGGTTCTGAGCAGTGCCGTGACTGGATCTGGGTTTCTGGAAGATTGTTCTGGCTTCAGGGAATATAGAAGGGAGGAGTAGGGAGCGGAGATTAGAGGCAGGCAGATGAATAAGGAGACCATGGTAGTGATCTCAGCAAGCAAGGATGGTGGAGGGAGGGGCCAGGAGAAATGCAGGATTTCGGGAGTATTTAGGGGAGAGATTGACAGGACATGGTGAATGACTGGTTAGGAAGGGGAGGGGACAGGAGGGGTTAAGGGTGACACCCAGGACTGTGGGTTGGACCACTGGGCAAGTGGAAATACTTTCTGTTGAGAGGGAAAGCACAGAATGAAGAGCATCTGGGGGCAAGATGAGCTGATGTGGGTGTGAGATGCTCTAATAGATGCGGCTGCAGTAGAATTGTTTTTTCCTAGATGTGTCTGAGTTTATCTGGCTCTCCATGAGGAGGCCTTCCACTGCAGCCCAGGACTCCAAGAGCCATCTTTTGGGGGTAGACCAAGAGTGTTTTCATCCTAAAGTCTTATGTTCTCTTTCTGTTCCTCCCCATTTTTAGCTCCCTGTGCAGCCTCAGCGTTTACTGAGAACCCGGTCTCTGTGAAGCCATAGTTCGGGCTGTGTCTTCCCAATCCATTTCTCATCCAGTTTGAGTTGCACCCAAGCCTCTCAGCACTTCTTTTAATCTCCTGTGTGAGTTGGGATGCTGAAAGTATCTGACCGTATCCTTTTCGTACTTTGCCTCTTGTCAGTCTTTGCTTAGCAATATGCCCGGCATGAGCTAGAATCACGTAGCAAAGTGGGTAAGACCCCACACGTGGAGCGATTACATACTTGTAGGAGGAGACACACCAGCCTCACTTTTCTCATGTTCCAAATGTGTGTTTTAGACTTGATGATCTAATAATCACCCCCTCTTCTTATAGTCTGTAAGAGCCTGGGTTTGTCCCGGAAGCAAGGAGCTCAACCCCCATGATGAACCATGATTGACCATGGCAAAGCCAAGCTCATTTCACCAATGGTGATTTGCCAATAGTTGAGGGGGTGTGACTTAGTTCCGGCCAATGAGGCATGCATTAGTTTCCTAGGGCTGCCACAACAGACTACCACAAACTGGGTGACTTACAATGACAGAAATTTATTCTCTCACAGTTCTGGAGACTAGTCTAAAATCAGGGTGTCATCAGGGCCATGTTGTCTTGAAGGCTGTAGGGGAGAATCTGTTCCTTGCCTTTCTCTTAACTTCTGGTGTCACTGGCAATCCCAGGTGTTCCTTGGCTTGGCACGGCATCACTCCAATCTCTGCCTCCATCATGGTGTTCTCCCTGTACTTCTCTGTCTTCACATGGCCATTTCTCCTCTGTGACTTTTTCCTCTTCTTATTAGGATATTAGTCATATTGGATTAGGGGTCCACACTGCTCCAGTATGACCTCATATTAACTCATTGTATCTGCAATGACCTTATTTCCAAATCAGGGCACATCCTGAGGTTCTTTGGCATATCTTTTGGGGGGTAAAATTCAACCCATAATAAGACATGAGGAATAATCATAATAATAAGACATAAGTCTTTGCAAAAGGTCTTCTCCTTAGTAATGCAGCAGCATCCAGGAGAACACACCATTCTGCCTACCTCCTGTGTTTGACTTCATCACAGGGAGATGTGATGCCAAAAGCTGTGGCCATCTCAGGCCCCTGAGGGGGGGACATGTCTCACTGGAGTTGGCAGTGAAGGATGATGGGAAAGTGACATTGCTGAACCAGTGCTCCAACCCTGAAACCTCTTATCTCTCTACTGACTGAGATAAATGTACAGAAGCCACATTTTATTGGGGGTTCAGTTACTTATAGCCAAACACATCCTCTCTCATCTAGTGACCCCTAATTTCCCTGATCACTTTAGGGAAATGTCAGAACCATAGGATTTGGAAGCTGGAAGAGATTTTGGCGGTCATCTAGTCCAACCTCTTCATTGACAGAATGAGGAAACTGAGGCTCAGCAGGGAAAGGGACTCCCTCAGGACCACACCGCAGGCAAGGGGCACAGCAGGACCCACACTAGGTCCTCCAGACTCCCCATCCCCCACTGTGTTTCTCGGGCTCCTTGTATTCATGTAGCACTCTCTCTGTAGGGAAAAGAGGGTGTTGTTTGAAAGGGACTGCCTGCTGGGTGGGCTTCAGCTGAGCTGTTGAGGGAGGAAAGGAATGGTGGGACAAGAGATAAGAAGGATTCCGAGGGGAGCACAGGGGCCTGCCATGCCGCAGAGCTGTGTTCAGCCCCAGGGACACACATTTTTTCTAATCATATGCTCTGTACAGAGTTTGCTGCTCTGAGTTATGCACCTCAAAAGGACCTTTCATCTCACCCAGGGTTTGATGCTGGCCTGCCTGGCTGATTGTACTGGGCAGTGATTTAGCCTCCAGAGAAATTCAGGGCAAGGAGGTGGGGAAGGCAAATGGCAACACCTGGGACCTTTCCTTTGCTGAGGACTCTGCTCGCCCACTTCCTTCCTTCCCACAAGACTGTGTGTGGGATGGGGCAGCATGGGTGGTGGGAGGGAGGCAGTGATCCACCCCTCACCTGGTTGGGCTGGGAGCCTGGAAGGGACTCACGTGATCTTGGCAGCTTTCCAAGAATGCAGAACACGCTAACATTATTAGCTTGGTTGAATCAAGATCTGTTAAATTCAAAGAACCTAGAACCCCAGAATGTCGGATGGAGGGCACCTGAGGCATCTCCTAGTCAAAGCTGCTCATTTTATAGGGGTGGACACCAAGGCCCCAAAACGGTTCAAAGAGGCTTGCCCTAGAGGTGGAGCTAGTTAGAACGCTACACATCAGCTTCTCCCCCTTCCTTACTTTCATCTGAAGCAGAGCTGGCTCTTGAGTTCAGTTAACAAGTGTGTTTGAGCCTGGGGTCAGCAGCTTCTGACATGGGCCCCCTGATCCTCCCCTTGAGTGTGGGTTGGACCTAGTAATTGCTTCTAACAAATAGAATATGGCAAAAGAGATCAATGTTGCTTCTGTGGTTAAGTTACAGAAGACGTTGACTTCTACCTTACTAACTCTCTCTCTCTTTTCCTGGCTCCTCTTCTCATGAACTTGTTCTGATAAAGAGAGTTGGAGAGGCCCTCATGGCAAGAAGCTGAGGGTCACCACCTGCCAATAGCCAGCAAGGGATTGAGGCCCTTGGTCCAACAGCCATGGGAGAACTGAATCTTGCCAATAACCACAGAGTGAACTTAGAAGCAGATCCGTCCCCAGTAGAGCCTTCAGATAAGACCACGGCCCTGGATGATGTGTCTACAATGGCTCACAAGTCTACAATGTGAGAGATCATGAAACAGAAGACCCAGTTAAGCAATGCCTGGATTCCTAACCCACAGAAACTGTTGGGAAATGAATATGCATTGTTTTAAGCTGCTAAGCTTTGTTATGTAGAAATAGACAACTAAAATAATCCCCTATTCTAGGATAATATTTAGAAATGTGTGCCTAAAACATTTTAGGTAGTGTCAAGAATGAAAAGAAATGGTTAATGTGTATTTACAGATGCTAACACTTTGATGAGCTAAGATATAGCATGTGAAATAACAATTATATTTATTGAGAATTTCCCTGTGCCAGGGATTGTGTTACTCTTTACATATTTTAATTTCTTTAATTTCCTTAATCCTCACAACAACCCTATGAGGCTTATTATTAGCCCCACTTTACAGATGAGAAAATAGAGGTGCAAAGAGGTGAAAATCTTGTCCAGGTTCACACAGCTAGTAAGTGCTGGAGCTGGAAATTGAACCCAGGCAGTTTGTTCTCAGAGGGAAACAAGACAGCATTCACTCATTTAGAAAGCACCTGAAGTTGCTGGGCTTATAAGGATATGCTCTGTTGTAAAGGAGCTGGTGGCTCTGTCCCTCACTAGTGGTGGCCTTGAGCAAGTTATATAATCTTGGTATCCTCATCTATAGAGGGGGATGAGGGGAACAACAACCCACACAGGGTTGAAAGAAGATGCAATGAGTTAGTATTTATAAAACACATGTGATAGTACCTGGGACATAGTGTTATGTTTGTTAAAGATAAATAAATAAATAGCCATGTTAGCAGACAGTGACCCCAGTGTGTAGGAATTGCAGGGACCTGTCTGCTGGGGGTTCAGTGGGAGTGCAGAGGGGGAGATGACCTTCACCTCCCACCTTTTGCACATGTCCATTTAAGTCCTGGGCTCATTGGTGGGCTTCCCATGTAGGCTGTGGCCTCTTCAATACTTCTTATCCCCTCATTAAGATAATCAGCAGTTCTAAGGGAGGTCTTCTCCAGCCAAGACCCCCAACTCTTAACTGGTGTTTACTTTTCAGCCTAAGCTTCTCAGGATGAGGGGCTTTTGAAAACAATCTTTCCAAGCCCCAGGGTTCCCTTGTCCCTTCAGCTCCCTTCCCTGCAATGCACAAAGGCTCAGAAGTCAAGGGGCCCACTCTCCAGGCTCCCATCCCTCCCACTTTTCTGATAAACTCTGTTGTCCAGACCAGCAATCCCTCTCAGTTCTTGGCCCAAAGTCCAGAAGATGAAATCATTTGCAAGAGAGGATATGTAAAGACTCTGAAAATGCTTAATGAACTGTAAGTGCCAAAATGCATCCCACAGATAATGAGAACTGTTGTTGGTCAGGCTGAGGGGATCAGTGCAGAAAGCAGTGGCCAAGGAGTGCTTCAAGGAGGAGATGGGATTCCAGCCAGGCCTTAAAGAGCAGTAAGGGAAGGGAGAATAGGGGGTTGGGGGAGGCATGCAGGGAGCAGTGAGCACTTCTAGGGTGCCATGAAAGGTGTGGTAGATGTCACTGGTGTTTACCCACATTGGGTTTTCCTCTCTTTAGGGCACAGGAGAGGATTATACCCACTGCCCCTTCCCCCACCCCAACTCCCACACTTGCTGTTATGTAAGGGTCATAAGACTAGATTTGGCCAGTGGGTTATGGGTGGAAGTGATACGTGTCTCTTACATGCTAAAGCATTAATGGATGGTATAAGTGTCTTCAGCACTTTTTCCTCCTGCCATGGCAACTGTGGAAGCCTGTGTCGAGAGGGAGGAGTCACCAGGTTGAAGGAGCTGAGGACGCTGAGCTACCACACGGAGGACAGCTACCCTGGGGGGTTGCCTGGACCCACAGTGGACTTTGTATGAGTGATGAATAAATCTTTGTCATATTAAGCCACTGAAATTTTGGTGGTGCTTGTTCTTGCAATGACCTGGACTTCCCTGAGGTCCACAGAATGGCGTGTGTTGAGTAGCGGGACAGAAGGTTAGTTAAGGGGGACCAGAGGCGGCCTGGTATGGGGCACCAGAATCACCAGGGGAGACTTTAAACCACGACAAGAACTCCAATTCAGCTGGCCATGGGTATATTGTTTTTAAGTTGTCCAGGTGATCCCGAAGCGCCACCCAGGTGGAGAACCATGGATGTGCCCATCTTCACTCCTAATTAGAATGTCATCTTAAGTAAACTGTTTTCCTCTCCAAGCCCTTGTGCTTTTGGTTGTAAAAGGAGAAGAGTATTATTGGACAGATAGGACCCAATGCTGACATTTCACGTAATACATGTGAAAGGGCTTTGTAAACTACAAAGGGCTAGACAAAAGAAAAGTACTTTTATTCTTGATGACATTAAAGTCCTGAAAAGGCAGGAATTCAGACTCCGGCCAGTGGAGTGTTCACTTTGGGAATGTCTGTGGCTGATATTTGCAGTCTTGAGTTGGCTTCTCTGGTGGTTGCCTTGCTCCCTCCAGCCCAGTGTACGCTCAGGCGGGATGGGCGGTAGGGTTCTGAGTGTTCCTAAGCCAGAATGCGGCAACTATGGAGACAGTCCTGCTGGTCTCCTTCCTCTGATGTTGTTTTGATGACTTTATCCACTGATTGGCTTAACCAGCTGGTACCTGTTGTCCTCCAGATAGCAAAGGTCTGACAGCATCTTCCTTCCATTACAAAAATATTAATTTTTATGTTTATCCAAGTTTTACATATAAGTCGAATAGGTTATAATGTAAAGGAATAGTGACCAGCTACAACCTTCCCATCCAAAATCCCTCTCCTCAGGGGGAACCTTTCAACTCTTCAGTTATTTCCTCTGGTATTTACTTCCTCATTATTGGCTCTTTCTTGATTTTTTCCTTTGAAACATTATCTGGGAACTTCCTGATAAGGCGTTTGAGCACTTAGCACTCTGATAGTATTCCTCCTATCGCTCCCAGCAGAATCACTCTCCCCACCAGTCTTTCAATAGAGTTTTATCACAATTCGTGGCTAAAAGTAAGTATTCAATGCTTGCATTAGCATTTGTGATTATAGAAACACTGCTTAGAAAGAGCCATGTATGATAATAGTTTCCTTCCTAAGCTAGTTTTAATTTTCTTACAGCTAATAATTGTTTCTATTTTCTTTATTCCTTTATTCACCCTTTTGACTTTGGGGAGGGATCAGAGCTAAGTGAATGTCTTTTCAGCCAAGTTCAGCTGGAAACTACAGCAGATTTTGCACACTGTGAAACTGTCAAATTTATATACGTGTCCTTAGATCCTCCCCCTCCACCCATACTTTAGGAAGAGCAGTCTGGATGTCTGTTGTACCTTTTCACCCTTGTCTTCTAGTTTCTGACTAAGATTGCTAGAAATCTCCTCTCTGTTGTACACAGGAAAAAATGTATATTTTCAGAGTCTAGGGGAGCAGGGTCTGTTTTTTTGTTTTTGTTTTTTCTTTATCTAGGAGCTCCCTGAGGGCAGAGGTTCTACCTTCTCATCAGCCTGAGCTCCCTGAGGGTGGGGCCGTGTCTCATCAGACTGGGGTCACATAGAGGCTGGCAGAGGCGGAGTGTCAGGGTCATTTACTCCCACACAGGCCAGGTCACCTTGTTACATTTTCTCACTAACCCCTGGCTTCTCTTCATAGCACAGACTCTAACTGTAATTCATCATCTACTTAATTATATGTTTAATTAACTAACCCTCCAAGGGCCTCTGTGGAGAAACCCAGTGTCACATGGGGGGAACGGCCAGGGCCGCCCTCCTTCGGGGATGCCATCTCCTAGGTCTGGTTTTCCCGTTTCCCTGGGGAAAGCTTCTCCCGCAGGCCGTCCGAGGCACAGCCGTAGCCAAGCCAGCTCACCGTGATGGGAAGCTGCAGGGTGGCAAGCAGCTGGGAACAGGCCGGGCACCGGGAACTCAGTGCCCTCAGCGCCCTCAGCGCCCTCAGCGCCAGGCAGCCTGGCTTTAACCAGCCCATTCTCCCTCCACAGAGAGGTTTCAGCACCTCCTCACTGGTCCCCGTGAGGCTTAAAGGAGAGAAGACAGCCGAAAACAACCAGCCCGGAGCCTGGATCCCCGCAGACCCTCCTGTGAAGTGGCCTTGCTCCCCGCTTCTCTCTCACGCCTCTGATCTCACGCTCTTTAGCAGACACGCTGCCTCTGATGCCACCGTAATTCCCTGGTTACATAACATGCGTCCTCACGGGGTGGCAAGTCACTCACTGGAGAGGCTCCAAATGAATAATCTATTATTCATGCCATCCACAGTGTCTCTCCACCGATGTCAATAAGAAGGAAAAGCTCTACGCGAAGGAAAAGAGAGGAAAGGGAAGGGGATCCTTGGCAGCAAGCAGGTACTGAGAACTGGCGTCTCTGAAAGGCTCAGCGCAGGACAGAGTCACAGTGTGGCCACTCACCTGGCAGAGCCCTTCTGGGTATCTCTATGGAAGTTGTTTTCTTTGCTTCCTGGAGGCCAAGGTCATCCGTAAAAGGGACGGGGAGGCAAGCAGCTCCTGGGCATTCACGGTACCATGCAGAGTCTCCAACTCCCAAATGTAGAGCCACTCCTGAAACATGGAGGTGGAGCTGGAGGGGAAGAGACGTAAAGAAGGCGGGAGACAGAGCCCCGTCCTCGGGGAGCCCCGGTCTGAGGGGAGACACAGTCCTGCTTCAGGGAGCCCCAGTCAGAGGGGGATATGAAGCCCAAATCCCTGCTTGTATAATAAAAGGGGAGATACTCAGGGGCCTAATTCCGAGTACAGCTGAGGTCAGTGAGCAGGACAGAAGGGAAAGCAGAGTCTGTGGTCAAGGCTGAAGACGTCTTGTTCGATGGGCTCAGGCTGGCATTTAGGGGTCCTGTCCCGCAGAGGCCTAGTATACCCCAGGAGAGTCTGTTTTCAGTGACCCCGTGTTAAGCAGAACACAGGCAGAGGTAGAAGCAAGAGCAGGTACCCAGCAAGTTAAGTGACCCAGAGTGGGTACTAAATAAATTAGAGGCGTTATTCTGAGCGAGCGAGGGTCGCAATGTCAGTCAATAACACAGAGGAGCCCCGGAAACGTTAATTCTCCCCTCTGCTCCATTATCCAAGGTCCCATTGCAGGAGCTTCCAGAAAGATTTATCTCCATTTCAGTACCTGGCTCTTCAGAGTCGGAAATGAAAGTGAAACCGAGGAGCAGAACCCGGGGCTACGGCAGGCGATGCAGTGGTGTGGGGACGGGTGACTCAAAGGAAAGCTAAGCCCAGCTCAACCGCTGACTGAGAAGCTGAAGGATTTTTTTTTTAAGAGAAGGAGTTGGGGGAAAATTTCTAATGAATCCTATCCAACCATAAAATCATGTAGAAAATGAATCCTATCTGACAATAAAATAAAAGTGAAACAAATTACTAGGTTCTTATATTCGTAGGAGAAATTAATTTCATGTTTAGAATACTAATTGCTCGCCAAAGGGTCTGTGGCCACGTGCTGCCTGGACTTAGCCTGAGCCTTATTTTGGAGGGGCCGCAGAGGAAGCGTAGGGGCGGCCTGGCCGGCAGTGCTCTGGCTGGACCCTGCCTTTGCCGCATCTTTCTCCAGTGCCCAGGGCTCAGTTGGTACAATGTTGCTTGGCATGTGTGAATTAGCTCTGATATTTTTTGTTTTCCTCAGACTGGGATGTGCCTGGAAACAGCAGGTGTATCTCCTCCATCACATGTGAGCTACCTCAGGGCAGGGCTATGTCTCCCCTGTCAGACTGGGGCTCCATGAGGGCAGAGTGGGGTGTCCTTCATCAAACTGGGACTCCCTGAGGGCAGGTGTGTTTCTACCCTCAGACTGGGGCTCCCTGAGGGCAGGGCTGTCTCCATTTCAGATTGAAGGCAGATGAATCTCCCACATCAGGCTGAGGGTTCCCCGAAGGAAGGGAGTCTTGAGGAAAACTACCAACTCTTTTCTCTGGAAAATGAACTGATACAAAACAACAACCTTTTAGGGATTCATAGACCCCATCCCGTGTCTTCATGGCTTACCTGCCAGATGGAGACAAAAAGCCTGGAGTACAGACATGATGTAAGAGATAGTTTCTTGCATATTGTAATATGAAGGACACATGATGTTTTCCTTTTGCTTGTTTCACCCTTAATGCCTCATGGTGGGAAATGTGAGTTAATTCCCAGTTACCCACATGCGAGTAATTAATTATAATCTAATTATATATTAGATTATCTGTGAAATGTTAAGAAAGAAGGAAAGAAAGAAAGAGAGAGAGAGAAAGAAAGAAAGAAAGAAAGAAAGAAAGAAAGAAAGAAAAAACAAACAACAAAACCAAAAGAAAGAAAGAGGAAAGAAAGAAAAAACAAACAACAAAACCAAAGTCTGTCTGCCCTGTTGTCCCAGAAACTCCTGGGTCACTGCCCCGGCTTGAGTGGCACCTGTTCAGAAGACACTTGGACTTGTCCTGGTGGCCAAGCTCGTGCTGTAATGATTCCTCTTGTTGATCTCCTGGGCCAGCACTGTACCAGCAGCTCTACATACATGTTAGTCCTTATACCTTCTGGGGATGATGATAGGCTTTATTGTGCCCATTTTACAAAGGAGGCAAACAAGACTCCAAAAACTTTACTAACTTACGCAAGCCTTCCCGACAACTAAGTGTTTGAGATGGAATTTGGATCCAGATCTGTTGAACTCTTCTCTCCCACATTAAGCTTCCAAACACCACACACCATTAGGAAAGTCAACCTGCCCCCACTCCACCCTTCACATTGTGCCAGGTGCTGGGCAGATGTGGAAGCTGATCTGACGGGTGTATTCTGTGGACAATCGCCCCTGTCTGACATCACCCCTTGAGGGGTATCTGTGGGGGCTTATCCTGGCTTTGGCCCTACTTCAGTTAAGACTTGCTGTGTGACTTTTGAAAGGTGTCGCACCCTCTCTGGGCTCAGTCTCCCAGCTATACAAGGAGACATTTAGACTAATCCAGAGGCCTGGAAGTCCTTTTGGGTGTGACCTGCTGGGACACGGACACCTCTGCGTGTCAGGGTGAGTGGTAGGTGTGATGGAGAAGAGACATCCTTTTCTGTTCACCTTTATGCTTCCCCCATGCATTTCATTCTGATGGTCTTTGCACCCTGAAAATGCAGAGCACATGGGTCTGCGTCTCAGGGAGACAAACGAGGGAGCAAGTGTGAGTGCAGGTGATATGCTGTTAGGATGTTCCCTGAGGCTGAGGACTGTGGATTTGCAGCTCTGGCCCCCAGTGCCTGATATAACGCCTGGCAAGTTGCTCATGTATAATAAACAGTTGATGAACGAATAAATAAATGGATGAATGAATAAATGTAAGTGATCAAGACTCACAGCCCCTCCAGAGGACCTCACTCCTGGTCTGATTCCTCCTTCCACGCTGCCCCATCCCCCACCGCAACCCCCTAATCTGGAAGGAAACAGCCTCTCCTTTTGTGTCAGCTGCTGGAAACCTTTTGCCAACAGTTACGCTCTGTCCCCATTCCCATGCCCGTGGCTGTTTCCACTGCTCCCATTTTCCTCATCATCACATTTTGCTCCCACTATCTCCCTCCTTCTCTGATTCATGCATTTCTTAATTATGACGAAGCATTCTCAGACAGACAGAAAGGGTCTCTGGAGAAGGGAGCCCAGGCTGCCGCCTTGGCTCTGGGATCCGGAGGGAGACAGACACCTGAGCAGGTGTAGTGAACCAGGCCTCCGGGACACAGCCCATTGAAGCTGTGACTCCACGACAGAAAGTCTGGGCTAGAGCAGAATTATCTCCCCATTAATGTGTTAGTCTCTCATATACAGACTGAGCGCCTCTATTTTACTTTAAATAATTAGCTGCTGAGAGGACACAGAGTTCTGGGAAAGTCACTGGGGCTGCAGGTGAGTGTTTAACGTTTTAATTAAAGCCTTTCTGATAAATGTTTACCTCTGCTTCTGATTCTGTCGGGGAAGACAAGAGGGAGGAAGAAGGTAAGATGAGAGCAAGAAGGAGAGGAAGGAAGGGGGAGAGAGGGAGGGAGAGGAAGAGGAAGGGAAGGGCATGCAGTGAGAAAAAGACCAGTAGAAGAGCAGGAAGAAGGAAGCCCTTCTGAAGTCCCCCCATGAGCAAAGCCAGGGCCTCAGGGCACCTCACACTCTCCCAGGCCTGCGGAGCCCTAAACCTGATTTTGAAGAGAATACAAATCCTTCACCCCCTGCGGTGTGCTCCTGTGTTTCTGATTCTTGTCTTTCCCGGCCCGCCCACATCTTCTCGAGTCTCCAGTTCCCGAGTCCTCACCTCCCCATCCCGATCACCTCCCATCACCCCATAGTTGGAGACCCCGGTCCCCCAGGCAGCATGGGTCACATAGGCAGACCACTGGGTGTCCCGTTCCTGAACGAGGGGCTGCGGCTCTCCCCCTGAGGTGGGCGTCTCCTTGTCTTAAAGACTTGGTTCTCGGCCCTCCACGTGCTGGGTCAGCTGAGCCACAAGTGAAGAGCAGATGTGACTGCTGAAATGGCCATTTGATCACTAGGACAAGTCAGGCTGGAGACTTTATATCCAAAGTGGATTTGGACGGGCTGGGGGCTCTGAGCTGGGAACAGGAGGCTGAGCTCCTGAGCTGCCTTTTTACGACTCTTTTTTGGGGGGGCAATTCAACCATCAGCTCTATTTAATCGCTAGCTGTGTGTGTGTGTGTGTGTGTGTGTGTGTGTGTGTGTATTTTCTCTCAGGTCCAGAGTCTCTGGTCTCCCCTCTCTGCTGCCACCCCTCTTTACTAGCCTTAATTACAGCAATTTAGGAGGCCTGCTTAAGATTGCAGAGTAAACCTATCAATATTTCACTTAAGAATGGATTTCTGTCAGTTGGTATCAGAGACCTGTACATGAGAAATATGAGACTTGTTTTCAGGTAGCCACACACACACACACACACACACACACACACACACACACACCCCTCCCTCTGATGAATTATTAGCATGTGATTTCCTTTCTGTCTCAGGCACTGGCAACAGCTGAGGGCTTTGTTCCGGTACAGTCAGCGATGAGCATTTCTACCGGAGCTATAACACATTCAAATAAATGTGAGAAAAGTGCGGCTCTGTGTCCTGGGGTTTCCTGTCAGTGACAAGCCAGGAGACACTGCTGCTCTGTGCGCTTCCCTCTTGGGGTCTGCTGGGAGAAGAAAGGTCATGTTCCCCACTCAAGAGGGCAGGGTCACCAACGGGCCAGCAAAACACAGCGTCCACATTGGGGCAGAGAGTGGCTGGGGCTCAGGATTCCTATTGCTCCCCTTCCCTCCCCTTCCTTTCACTCCCGGTGGACCCAGAGTCACAGGAGCTCACTATTCTCTGTCCTTCTTCAACCCTAGGGTCTGCAAGTGGGTTCCTCTTAGCGTCGGGAACAGTATGTCCTTGGGGAGCAAACATAGGCTTTGTAATCTGACAACCCCAAGTCACTTGCTAACTATGGGACCCCAGGCAAGTCAAATCTTCACCGAACCTCAGTTTCCCCAGCTCCAAATGGGGAGACAATTGTATCCATCTCATTGGGTAGGACCAGCGATAGTAACTCTAAAGCCGCTGTAGAGTGACCACTTGGGTGGCAGAGATGACAGGGTGATTTCTTGGTGTGGTTGGTTCTGGGTGCCACACCTTAAAAAGGATACTGACCAACTCAATCTGTCCATAAAGAGGACACTAGGGTGCTGAATGGTTGGGAAACTACGGACATATAAGAGCAAATGGAAAGGACAGGGAGTGTTTAGCCTAGAGAAGTTGTGTCTCAGGATGATGGACTTGCCCCCTTTAAGTACATCTTCAACATCTACTTCTTGCCGAAGGAGGATCAGAGGTGTTATGTGAAGCCCCCCTCCACCCCCGCCCCCCAATCCCGCCAGAGAAATAGAAACTACAGGGAAAATTCAGGTTACTATAAAGAACATTTTAACCATCAGAAGTGTGTAAAGATGGAATGGGCTACTGCAGATGGTTCTGAGTCTCCATCACTCACCGTTTTCAAGAGAGGCTGGATGACCACTGGGCAGGGATTCATAGAGGTGATTCAGCATTCCCAGCTGGAGACTACGATTTCATATCATCTGGTCTCTGGTTCCACGTAGAGGGCCCTTCATTAGAGCAACAATCCTCTCCTCTCTCCATTGCCTCTCGCACTGCCCCCCTGGGGAAGAGGTGATTTCTCTGTGGGCAGGTTTGGGGGAAGATCTGAATTCTCTCCACTTGTGGGATCTTCCTGCTGACAGAAAGCACAGATATTCTGCATCTCCCCACCATGGGAGGGGGGGTTGGGTCTGCAGATGTCCAGCTCTGCCTGAGACTCAGCAAGCCTAGAGAATTCAGGCATGAGATGTTACAAGCCCACCTGGCTAAGAGACCTTAATGCCACAGTCTCTACTATTGCAGTAGTACTGAAGTTAATATTTGGTTTCCATTTTGCTTGACTCCTGTATCTATTTCTTAGACAGCTATGAACTAAGTGTGGGGGAAGGGATATTAGTCATTGAGCTCCCGAGACCTTAAGGTAGTTCAGCTTTCTGAGATCAGAACCTAGAATGGTCAATACCTAGTTGCTTTCAGATCTATTTCCAGCCCTCCTGTATAGGATGCTTCCCAGCCTCCTTTGCCAATTGGCCTCTTGTCAGGGTCAGTCAGTAGGAGGAATAGTGGGAGACTGCAGAAAAGAAAAAGTGAGAAGCCAGCGTATTTCTCCCTCTCTCGTCCTGCTTTAATGCAAGTCTTCAGGGTGGTTGAATCTCCGACATGATGCCAGCTCCTGCCACACAGCCTTGGCATCTGGTTTCTGGTAATAGCACCTCCTGTTGTCCCCTCAGCCCTCAGGATCATAGTGGCTTCCTGCTCTTGCTGACCTCTGGTTGCTTCCTCAACCCTTTTTTGGTCCCTCAGCTCTTCCAACATTTGCGTAACCAATTTCCTGTATTAAATCTCTCTGTTGGAAATACCTAGTGTGGGTTATGTTTTTGTGACTGGACCCTGACTGATACAGATTAGTGTCCACTTGGGGAAATTATGTGGCTGATTCCCCAGATGAGAAGCATTGTGAAGGTCACCATGTGATTCACAAGTTCCCTGGAGATCTCTTTAAACCTGAGGCCCCCTGACCCCTATGCCTCTGAGTCCTGAACACCTTAAGGAGGGATGAAGTGGTGGAGGCCACGTGGAGTAGGTCAGGTCCTCCCAGGGCAGGGTGTAACAGCCCCTGTTACAGGCCCAGGCTTTCCCTGCTCTCAGAGGTCAGTCACTGGGGCTCCTGCAGCAGGGTGCGTGGAACAGTCCATTGTTAGATGCAATCTTTGACCTGGGCTCAGGGCCCTCTTGCCTCAGGCATTTTCCAAACAAGTGATTTCCCTGGAAGTTTCAGCCAGTTCCATCCCAGGTTGTCAGCCCCGCCTTCTCCATTTCCAGCTGTTCACTTTGAGTCAGCCCCCATACCTTCCTGCATCTTGGCTTCGGAGTGCTCTGGTCTAGACCATCTGTTCTGCGCACCCCTGCCCTGTGGGACAGCCCTGGTTCTGCATCTCCAGGCCCTTTATCCAGCATCCATGCTTGTCTCTGCCTGCATGTGACAGGTCTTGTCAGAGACAGGTCTCTTGAGTCTCCCCAGGTGCCTCACAGATGTCGGTGCCCATCAGGGAGTCCCCTTCTGTCTGAGGACACTGCCAGAAATGCAGCAACCATCTGTAATCTCCTTTCCATGGGCCTGGAAATGGGGCAAGCCTGGGGCTGCTGACTTGGGAGACGGGAGATCTGTCATACCAGCTTCATTCTGCATCACTGTCTGTCCATAAGCAACCTTAGAAAGTTGATTTAGAGCTTCCTTGCCTGAAGAAAGAAGTAGATAACTTAATAAACTCTCTGAGAATATTCCATGAACACTGTCAAAGAACCACAAGGGTTTCAACCTACAAACTAGTCTTTTTCATAATCATCACATTTGCCCTCCCCATCACTGTGATGACTGTGAACTCTATCGTCACCACCCCCAACACTGCCCACTGCAACCACCGACAATATCATCACCATCACCTTGTCACCACGGTTGCCACCATGACCTCCATCACCAGCCCCACCACCATCCTTAACAGCCCCATCACTATCGCTGCCACTATTATGGTGATCGCCATCACGATATCCAAATCACCATCCTTATCCAAATCAACAATAGAAACACTATCAGCCTCAACCTCCTACCCGTCAACCACCACCCTCACTACTCTTGTACGAGGGTCTGGCTGCGCCGAGTACCGTAGGGTGAGAGTGACTTAGGGTCTCTCATTGGTGACAGTCGTAGCTACATAGGAACTCAGCAGCAGAGCAGCAATGTGAAATCAAGACACAAAGGAACAGAACGGGCTGGGGGCGGGGAGGGGGCACGGAAATCTCCTTTGCACAGGGTGTGACTTTTAGTGGAAGGAGCAGTGGCTAAAGGGACGGGAGGGAAACCATTGCTGGGGAGGGAGCAGCCTGAGGAGGTAGCTGATACCGTGCGTGGAGCTGGGGAAGGAACACCTGGGGCCTCACAGGGAGTCAGAGTAGCTGGGGGCTTGGAGGTGAAGGTCAGCTGTAGTGGCTATTGTTGTCCTTCCTTTGGACAGTACACAAACCACCCGATTTCGTGGGCAGGGGTGTGGTAGGGTGATGAGAAAGAGCAGGGTAGCCCTGATGTCTGGGAGGTGGCCTCGGTGCCCTCCTGTCGAACATAAACAATATCCCAGAGCATCAACATCAGGCAACGCCACCTGCGACCATGACAGAGCAAGACAAAACTAAGTCTATTCTGTAACCGTGTCTGAACACAGACAAAACATGAATGCTGTCCAAACTATAAAATACCAAATCCCCCCTCTCTCCCAGCTAACGTGAGTGACTGCTGCTGTTTCACCAATTATAGCTTTCGCCTCCCGATGTTGAGGGAAAGAGAGTGGGGTTTGAGAGGATGGTCACATCCCAGGTCTCAGGTGAGTCCCTGGGACGGCCACCGAGTGTGGGTTCTTGGCTTCGTGCAGGAAAGAATTCAAGAACAAGCCATATTAAAGTGAAAGAAGGTTTATTCAGGGAGATACACATCCCATAGACAGAGTGTGGGCCGTCTCAGAAGGCAAAAGGCACCAGGGTACGGGGTTGTCAGTTTTTATAGGGTGGGTAATTTCATAGGCTAATGAGTGGGAGGATTATTCCAACTATTTTGGGGAAGGGGCGGGGATTCCCAGGAATTGGGCCACCACCCACTTTTTGGCCTTTTATGGTCGGCCTCAGAACTGTCATGGCGCCTGTGCGTCATTTAGCGTGCTGATGTATTACAATGAGCGTATACTGAGGCTCAGCGTCTAGTGGAAGTCGGCTCCTCTACCATCTTGGACCTAGCTGGTTCTAACCAGTTTATGTCGTGTCCTCAATGGCTATGACATTCTTTTAAAGGTTGTGCCCTGCCCCCTTCCTGTCTCACCTACGGATCAAAATGATTGAGATACCCACTAGTAGGACTGCCTCGCTTTCCGACAACACTCAATCCAGAGCAGACTCCTGCTTCCTTGGACCCTCCCCAAATCGCCTGACCAAAGCCCAGATCCTACAACAGCTTCTCTCTAGCTCCACCCTCTTACTGAGAGGCCCCACAGTCCCCATGGTGTATGTTCGCCCTCACTTGCAACAAGTGAAAAATCCAACTTGTTCCACTGCTGGTGTGTTCCTAGGGTCTTTGGCTGGAGGGCATTGACCCTCTAGTGAATCTGAGAGGGTTAATGATCCCCCCACCCCGACAGGGGTCTTCCCCCCTCCTGAAGGACACATGGGGTGACCAGGGTGTGGTACAGTCAGGCAGGCTCAGCACCACTTTCTGGGACCCAGCTTTTCCAGCTGATCACCCTGATAAGTGAACAAGTTTCTTCAAAAGTGCTGGTCAATGGGCCATAAAACTCCCCTGAGCTTATTGAAGTGCTGGATCTTGGACCTTACCCCTAGACACCTCAAAAAGAAAGACCAGAAGTCTATTATCAGAGCAAGCTCCCCAACTGGTGATCGTGTGCAATGAAGTTTGATAACCACAGGTGCCTGAAGACCCTATCACTCTGAGGGCCTTCAAGTCACCAAAGACTCAAGACTGGGGCTGGCAGGGCTGGGCTCTGCAGGCTTCCCCAGAGACTAAAGAACATCCCCCACCCCGGAAGCTGTGTATCCCTGGGCTCAGGCCTCTGTGGTGTTTCTCTGCCACTCTGGAGAGGCCACCCAGAATCAGGTCCTTCCCTGCCTCTCTAGGGGGGCCCACACCCTCTTCTAGACACCAGGGCACAAAGAGGCCCAATAACATTTAAGGTAAAGGCATCTGCCTCCAGCAAAATGTGTCTCAAAAGAGACTCACGTTCTATATCTTGAAGTGAATGAAAATGTTAATCAATAGATCCATCATCCTGGCTCCTGTGTCTCTGAGCTGCAGATGCAGAGAATGCAAAACAGTAATAGTGTTTAAACACACACACACATGCACACACACGTGCACGCAGACGCATAGTTGTTTCCATACAGAGGCAGAGCAGGCAGACAGATTTCTTATACTCAAAGCTTTGCTCAATCTCCCCATCTTCCTAGCCTCTCATCCCACCCTGTTCTCACTAAACCAGTCCTCTTCCATGAGGATGGTCCTGGCCTGGTGAGACCTTGGGGTCAAGCCATTTGCTTTCAGTGCGTCCTTGCCAGCCCTACCCAAAGATTATACTCTACCTTATGGAGCTGCAGCCCCAGAAATACCCTCCTTCTTCCTTTTACCTTCCCTTCATCTTTATCCATCTTTAGTAATTTGGGACCCAGGTCATATCCCTGCAGCTTAAAGTTGATGTTGGGATAGGTTAAGACTTTGGGGCCATTGACCTGGTGGTAATTGTATTTGGCATGTGAGAAGGGCATGGGTTTGGGGGGGGGGGCGGTGTATCCAGAGGGTGGAATGTTATGGGTTGAATTGTGTCCCCCCAAATCATATAACAAAGCCCTAACCCCCAGTGCTTTAGAAGGTGACTGTATTTGGAGATAGCGCCTTTTGACGAGTTACTGACTTAAGATGAGGCCCTTAGGGTGGGCCCTAATGCAATCTGACTGGTGTCCTTATTAGAAGAGATTAGGACACAGAGAGACAGCAGCGGGGCACACACAGAATGACAACCATGTAAACAGGCTGCAAGAGGCCTTGGAGGAAACCAACCATTCTGGCACCTTGATCTTGCACTTCCAGCCTCCAGAACTGTGAGAAAGTAAACTTCTGTAGTTAAGCCACCAAGTCTGTGGTATTTTATGGCAGCCCGAGCAGACTAATACACCCCTCCTCCCCCTTTAGACTCCTCTCCGCCTTTTTCCATCCTCAGCAATCACATCCCTACAGCTCATTCTCCGATGTGGGAAATCTACTTCACCACATATATGAGGATTCCGGGGCATACAGTTTATTTCATACAGTTTCGCTTTTCCTAAGGGCCCGGAGTGGTCCTGCAGTCCAGCTGCATCCAACCAGCCACGTGTGACCTAGAGCCACTGGGCTCCTCATTTTCCCCTCCTCCAGCCAACCCAGCAGGTGAATCTGGCCCACAGAGCAGACGGCTGGCCATCTGTCCTTCTAATTCTGCAAGCTTGGGCTAGTTAACAGACTCTCTGAGCCTCAGTTTCCACATTTGCCGAAGAGAATACTACCATCCGTATCCCTGAGGGTTGCTGTGAAGATTTAAGTAAGATGATGCTGGCAAAGCACTGAGCCCAGCCACTGGCACAATTAAGTTCTCTTTAACGTGGGCTCTGCCCTCGCCCCACGCCAGGCTCACCTGACAACTCCCAGGGCAGCACTGTGTTTGAAGCCTCCAGGTCCTTTGCTCCTTCTCGGCTGCCTTTCTCTTCTCATTCTTACGGTCCCCATTGTGGACACCTCAAGTGAGAACTTGTTCTCTGCCTCCCTCCCCATCCTTAACACTACCTGCTGGGATGTTTGATGTAACACCTGGGAGCCACCCACCGAGTCTACATCTTTCGCCGGCAGTCACAGCCATGCGCTTCCTGTCTCATCCACCAGGGGGAGCTCTTTGATGACAGGCGCAGCCTCTTCCCTCACTGTACCACTGGGTACCTAGCCCCTTGCAACTGGCACTCGACCCACATGCTCGGGATGGCCTGGTAGATGCAGAAGTGTGCCCAGACCCCGTGGAGAAGGACTAGTGATCCCAGTGGTGGTGAAACTTCCTTCTGTGCGGACATGCTTGGCCTCCGTTTTCAGCCTAACTCATGACCCTAACACCACTGAGCACCTCAGTTTACTAAACTGGGAAATGGGGAGATGGAGCAGTCTAGAAGCTAAAACGACCATAATCTGTTATTCAAGTATTTCCAGGCTGTAGCTGAAGAAGAAGCATGTGGATGCTTGCAGGTGATCATTCCCATTTGCCTGTGCTTGGGTAAAGGTTCCAGTATGTCCTCTTCCGCTTATTCCAACCCCACGTCCTACCCTAGTCCAGAAGAGCATGTGCATCTTGGACAAGGAAATGTAAGGAGGAGTGTGATTACTGCATCTGTGCAGACTCATGAGTGATTTCCCTAAATGAGAGAGAAGGATTCTAAGGGTGGGGGTGGCTTGGTCTTAGGAGTCACAAGTTGGAGGCAATGGGACCCCCTCCTCTTTCCTAGTCTTGATAAAGCAGCTGGGGTTGGGGGGAGGTTCTTAGTACCGTGAGTAGGACAGAGCCCTACTCCACCCCCTCATTTATGCTGCATGACCTTGAGCAGCTTTTTTACTCCTCTGAGCCTCAGTTTCTTCATCTGGAAAACGGGGTTGCTGCGGGGATGACACATGGTAACTCATTTAAGCACCTGAGGTGGGGGATACACAAAGCAGGTCCTCAATAAATGGTAGCTGAGGCTGGTGAGGTCCTTCAACCTTTCAGGGCAAACAAGAAAAGACCCACTCCCACAGCTACTGTACCCAGACGGAGTGGGCCTGCACCGGGCATGGAACCTCAGAGTGGCAGAGTCCCCCGCAACCACTTGGCCTCCCTCCCCAGCGTGGCAGGTCTGGATGGTGGTTCCGGGTTGGCGCCTCACAGTTTGCTGAGCCCTGCAGTTTTGACAAGCAGCCCCAGGAACCCAGAGGCCCTGCGTGGAAGGCACCTAATTAATCAGTGCAGTAATGGTTCTGGCAGCAGTAGCCTTGCCGTGAAGGGCCATGTGCGTGTCATCCTGCAGCCGCTCACTCATGGAAGAGCCCAATAACAAGTCCCTGCACGCTCACCCTATGACCTGCACCCCAGGCTGCCTGCCTGACAGGGGTAAAAGCAGACCTGGAAAGACCTGGAAACCATTCTTCTGACTTCCAGAGATAGGGATGCAGGCAATCCCCGATGTGCCTCTCCCCTGGGTCTTCCTCCTGGGGTGTCTGTGTTTCTGAGCTCTTCTCCTGCTGAGAACGCAGATGCAAGCAGGAATCTCACACATTTGGCAGTAAGGCCCGAGGAAGAGCTAGGATACAGTGGAGGTAGGGTCTGTGCTGCCCCTGTGCTGTGTGCCCAGGGTAAGCCTCTTCACCTCTGTAAGCCTCAGTTTCCTAATCTGTGAAATGGGGACAGTAAGGCCCATCCTGACTAGCGCATAGGACTGAAGTGTGTTGCTGAATGGATGTGAACCGTGTTAGGTGCTGCACCAAACAATACTTGCCCGGAGGTTTCATCTCACTTCATGGGAGGGCCCTCGCTGCACAGTGGATAGAGACGAGGTGCCCTCTGGCTCCTCCACGTGGACCTTTCGGAGCAGTACATCACCCCAGCTGTGCCCAGGTTATCTCGGTGGTAGGATCTGGGGTACAGGAGATGGGGCCTGGGGGCGGGGCTGCCTGGCTACACCATGAGAACCCAATCTGCGTGAGCAGCATGTCAGGAAGGACAGGACGCTCCGAACCTCAGAGCAGTTTCTATGACTCACAGCATCTGACCCCCCCACCCCCACTCCCCACGAGCTGACCTGAGCCCTGGGGGCGGAGCCCATTTTGAGGACCCAGAAGAGACTACATGCACCTGGAGACCCTGCGCTGGCTTTGGACCCTTCCAGTTTGGCTGGGGGGACCTGGCCCACCCTCTGAACCATCCAGTCTAGGTGGACAGGCTCGCGGAACAGGAGAACCTCCCATCAGTCCAGTGAAAAAGCACCCAGAGATACTACTGCCAGGTGGTTGAGGGCAAATGGCCCTTTAGGGGAAGGGAATCTGGCAAGACCTGTGATCTCACCCCATGAGCCCCTCTGGAGGGAATCTGCTCCCACACCCATTTCCTGAGCCACGGGCATAAGCAGGGCACGCTCTCTGGATCTGAGAAGATGGGGGTCAAGGGACACCCACCACGCTGTGCACTCCCTAGCTCTGTAACTCAGTTTATCTCTTTGGAACACTCCTCCACACCTCCCCCCCGCCCAAGCAGTCTTTCCAAACTCTCCAGTTCTCAGCGTTTTTCTACTGAGGAATGGAGGGGGCATCTTTGGTCTCCCTTTGTCCTGAGAACAGAAAGCTTGAATACCTTCACTGATGATCAATATAATAAGAACTCTTTCTACAAAGGTACCAGGAAACAGAATCAATCTCACCTTTCAACAGGGATAGCTAACATTTATACAGCATTTATGTCTGCCAGGCTCTGTCCTAACAGCTTTTCATATATTAACTCATATCAATCCTCTGAGGTAAGTACTGTTAATATCCCCATTTTATAGATGGGGAAATTGAGGCCCAGAAAAGCTAAGACACTTGCCCAAAGTCCCACTATTAACAAGTAGGAGCTGGCGTTCAAACCCAGACAGCCTGACTCCAGGATCTGGGCTCTGAGCCTCCAGCCACACCATCTCTTGCACGGCCACGTCTGTATCCCTCTCCCACGCTGGGCTGTGAGCTCAGAAGGCAAGAACCCGGCTTATTCCTCTTTGTCCCCCAAGCTCCAGGCTGGCTCGCTGGCACATACCAGGTGCCCAGGAACTCTTCGTTACCTAAATGAATAAATAAGTGAATGAATGGGAGGCATGGTGACAGATGCCACTGCAAAGGTATTTGGAGTCCAGATCGACGGGGCTTCTGGATGCCTGGTAGTGAGAGGACGGCAGGAAGACCCCATGGGAGCTGCCCTCACTCTCTTAACACTGTGTTTGGACACAGGCTCCTTGGAGCTGGGAGACAGACCTCAGCAGTGTTAACCTGGGATCCAACGACATTTCTGTGCCTTTAGAGCCTTCACCAGCCCTCCCCCCACCCCCGACCACCGCGGAAGGTACATCAGGTGCATCATAGCAATGTCTTTAGGGCCAAGTAGGGCTCAGCGCACCACTTGGACCCTCACTACATCCCACGCCATCAGCAGCTGGTATTCTGAGACCCGTTCTAATTTGTATTGTTATGATGATCACTAGTATTATTCCCAAATTCTATTGTCCCCCTGGTGGAAAAGTCGCTTCACGTGCTGAGGCTGGAACGTTAAGTGTTCTGGAAGGAATTGGAAATAATCATGAGAACAAGCAGCGGGTGGTGTACGCGGCTCACGGCAAATGGGGGAGAAGGAGACCCCTCTCCCCTGAAAAGTCCTCCTTTTTACAAAGTCCTGGGCGGGGTGTGAGGCTTGGAGAAGGGGGCTACCCACCTGGGGAAGCAGTGGCGGGGGGGGAGCAGATGGGGAGGGCGGAGGAGGGCGGAGGTGGGTCCTCGCCGCCGCTGGCCTGCCCGCTTCTCTGCAGGTTGCAGGAGGGAGGGGATAAATATCCACGGTGTTGTGTGGAGTGGGGAGATGGGCAGGCCTGCAGGGTCAGAAATAATGAGTTAAAAGAGTCATTCAGTGAGTAAAGAGAAATATCAGGAATCAAACTGCAGGGAAGATTCCAAGTAATCATAAAGGGTTTTTCAAATATATTCACTGCTAAGAGCTACAGATGTCAGCAGAGAAAATTGGTTCACTTACCAATAATAGTCATGGAGGCTGGGGGTGCAGCATGCAGACAGGAAAGTACTTAAGCAGGCATCCCCACCTCCTTCTCTCCTGGGACGCATGGGGGTGGGGGAAGAGAGGCTTGCCCCCCTGGGAAGTGGGCAGATGGCCAGAACAGGCTGAATGGGAGGACAGCTTGGAGGGGAGAGAGGAAGACTGGGTGGTCCCCCCCCCGCCCCACCTCAGTGTGGCTTTCTCTTCCCTCCGGACCCTGGCACAGGTTGTGTGAGGGAAAGACTGTGCTTGGCACTGAGTAGGAGGCTTGTTGCTATTGTCACCGAGAATGTACTGATGGTTTATGATGAGCAGAGCGCGCTGCCAGGTGTGTGACAGATTAGAGACACTCAGACATGTGGTACCTGCCCTGGGCTTACAACCTGGTTAGCGAGACAAAAGCCACATCCAGGGGGGAACGAGAGATATCTTAGCGTCACACTGGGAGCAAGCAACTAACTGTGATGCGGGGTGAGAGCAGTCAGCCGTCCTCAGGGCAGAGCAGTCAGCGGGGGAGGGCTTCAGGGTGCTCAGACAGTGGTCCTGTCACCTGCCTTCGGCCACAATGCTGCCTTCTCCTCTGGGGAACCCTCTTGATACAGCAGGATGTGCTGACTGTTGCAGACTCCACCTGTACCTGCCAGGAGAAAGTCCAGGGCAATTCTATCATCAAGAACGACTCCGGGCTGTGCGTTGAAGCTGACTTAACATGGCTCTGAGTGCAGAGGTTGTGTTGTTGATCATTGTCACTAACATGGGGGGACAAATCTCATCTCGCCTTATCTCTTGTAATTCTCACACCGGTTTCCTGAGCCCTGGTTCCCACAGTCTGATGTAAAGAGGACTGGATGAGACCTGCTCACATGATGGGTCATGTTACAGGAGAGGAAATTGTGCTCAGGCGACCTGAATCTTTCATAACAGACAGTAAGCACGCTTGTCCCTTGCTCCAGAAGAGACACTAATTTTATTAAACTGGATAGAAAGTATGTCTCCCGCTGCTGCAGCGGGGACACAATCTCTAGCTTCCAAGGCTGTTTGCTACACAAATATCCTTGAAAGAATAATCCAGAACAAGAAGCAATTAGTTTCTTACTTGCAAGATGTGTAGAAATGCAAGACCCGTGGGTATTTATCTTCCGACATGAACAAACTATGTAATGTACTTCTTTATTGTGCTTATCGTTATGTCTGTCTTTTCCTCCTGGAGTGGTTGCTCCATGAAGACAAGAATTGGTGTTTCTTTTGTTCACTGATGTATCACTGATAACTAGGACAGTGCGTGGCGCACAGCAGGTGCTCAGAAAGTGTTGGTCAAATGAATACATGATTGCGTGAGAAAGATGAAAGTCCCTGCTTGGCATGTCCCATCCTGGAAGTTTCCTTGCCAAATTGCTAGGGGAGAAGGAACCTCAGTTCTGAAAAGGAACCTTTTTCTGTGTACCTTGAATGGCACTGGTCACGTGTCTATCCTACCTGTTCCCCGTGTCTCTGTGTTGCTGGAAACCACCGGCACCCATGAGACAAGGAAGGTGCTCGGAGAAGAGCCGGCTGGTTTTGACTTTATTCCTGCAGCAGGCAACGTGCGTGCATCACCAGGCCCCAGGCGTCTCTCCTGGGCCTCCTCGCCTGCCTCTTCCCTGTCTTTCTCAGGCTGGCAATTAAAAGTATCAAAGCAAAGTAGGGCTGTCTCATTACATGTCCTGTTTATGTGACTCTAATGTGCTTTGAGATGATTTGAAGGGCTGGGAAATCAGCAGCGGAGCTTCCTTCACATCCAGCCAGGAGCTGGCAACCCTGAGATAAGGGAATCAAGACCGGGCTGTGAATTAGTTCTAAAGCAAACCAATAATGCATTAATGTCGGCGAGGAATTAAAAATAACAGAGATGTTGCACATTTCTGTGATTAATTAGCTGTTCTAGTTAATTTTGCTGCTTGTAGAGACAAAGCATGGGTCCTAATAGTGGAGCAATTTCCCATCGGTCTCTGTGGTGCTGAAATGTGGCGGCACCGTGTGCCTCAGTCCGCCCCCAGGCCAGCAGGGTGCCATTGAGCAGGTTACCAAGGCCACTTCAGAGCTTTTCTTTAATTCTAGGCTCTCTCCTCCATCCAGGAGGGGTCCGCAGAGTAGAGGGAAGGATGGGGATTGGAGCTAGCAGGCACAGAACCCCCATTCAGGAGTGTTTGGTGATTCCTAAGCACAGGAGCCTGGGAGGGGAAGGGGAGCTTCTGTAACTGTGCCATCCATCTGGGACATATCGCACAGGCCCTGAACTCTTGCTGTTTCATTCATTCATTCATTCATTCATCCATCCATTTAACAATGTATATTTAGTCTCTTCCACATACTAGGCTTCGCTAGATGGGGATGCCAAAAATGAAAGAATTATAACTTCGTACCTCTTCGAGAAGGAATTCCTAGCCTGGGACTGAAGTAGAGCAGCTCTCACTGTGAGGTGGCCTCTGTCCTTGTCACAGGCGTTTTGCAGGTTAGGGTCCAGAGGGGGAGGCAGGTGGCCAGTCTTCACCAAGATGCCACACATGCAGGTTCCTTCCCACATTCTCCCACCACTGCCTGGATTTGGACAGAGTGGGCGGGGCTGGTTTTGTTTCTGTTTTCATTTATGTTTTAGGAGAACAGAAAAACTCTGTCTCTTCCCAGGAAAGTTTTCCTACCAAAACTTCTCTTCCAAAGACTCAGGAGCTTGGGTCACCAGGCTGGGGGCTCAGGATACCAGACTCCTGGTCTGTTCTCCCACAGATTTGCTGGTGGCCCAGGACAAGCCCCTGATCCAGTCCCAGACCTGTTTCCCATCTCGCTTTTGCTTCTAGATATAATTCCTTCTCTGAGAAAGCTCCCACCCCATGGCTGGGCCAGAGGGTAAGACTCAGACTGGTTCCAGATGGTATGTAAGGGGCCCAGGCTCCCTGTGGCTCATATGGAGAAGGCAGAGCGAGGAGGGTTCCTAGGGAATCGAGTCTGAACAATGGGAACCTCTGCCCCAGGGACTCAAGCTCAGAGGCAGAGGCGCCAGGAGGGAATATGGAGTAAAATGGGCAGAGCCTGTGATGAACAGAAGGACCCAGGTTCCAGCAGAAAAGGGCAGCTCTTATTCAGCTTCTTCCCATATTGCCAGACTGAACTGCGGTTCCAGAAAAAGTAGTAATTCAAATTTTTATGTGAAAAAAACTCTTGGTTTTAACATGTTGGACTTGAATTTAAAATAGTTGAACATTAGTGTGTAGGCAAACAAAATATGCCTAGGGACTAGTTCTGGTCCATGGATGTGTCAATTAGAATTAGGTTTAGCCTGTAGTAACAGAAAACGAACAAATAAAATAGCAGTGGCTTAAGTAAGAGAGATTTATTTCTCTCTCACTTCTGAGAAATCCAGAAGTAGTCACTCCTAGACTGCTAAAGTGTTATGTGGTATCCAGGCTCTTTCCATCCTGTTTCCCCACCATTCATGGCCTCTATCCCAACATTACCTCATGGTCCAAGATGGCTGCTAGAGCCCCATTCATTATGGCTACATTCCAGCCAGCAGGGCAAAAGAAGGGCAGAAGAGCATGCTCCCTTCCTTTTAATGACATTCTCCAGAAGTTTCACCCTTTATTTCTTCTCATATCCCATTGGCCAAAACTTGGTTATATAGTCCATACCTAGCTGTAATTAAGACCAAGAAAGATTGTCTTTATGCTAAACTTAGGATAATCCTGTATCCAACTAAAAAAACAGATGTACAAATAGAAAGGGAAAAGAGGAGAGAATGGATTTTAAATGACAGCTAGAAGGCTTAGCCCCAGTTTGCCTTCAGTTTAAGACCTGGTTGACCCATTCTGTTCTTTATGGTGGGGATGGAGAAGGGGACATGGCATCTGGGCACTTGGAGAGTGCTAACTGAAAGGGCGGGGCTGCTTTGGAGAAGGGTCTGCCCTCAGGTGGGGGACCCGGGTAGGCAGACCCTGCCCAAGTGATTTGGCTTCTCTGGAAGTGTGGCTACAGGACAATTTGGGGGTTATTTGGTCCTTGATGTCTTGCAGAAGCAGGAGTTCTCCTTTCCCCACAAATGTCTCTCTGTCATTGATAGTCAAAATTGAGGCAATGCCACAAGAACCCTCAGCCACATCTTGCAGGGCAGGGGTGATGCCTCAGGTCAGCCTCTGCACCAGCATAGGGCTCCAGAAAAAGGTGGGGTGTCACCAGTTTGTTCTCTTCATGGAACAGGAAGGGTGAAGGACCTTCAATTGCAGTATGAGTGATTTGGTTATAGAAACCAGTATCTCTTAACTGAGTCACGGGAGATATAGAAGCAGCTACTAGAAGAAAAGGTGGCATTCTTTTTCTTGTGTTGATGAGGCTCTGAGAGAGAACTGTCTAGAATGAGGTCTGCCATTCATCCAGCAAACATGCTTTGTGTACCCACTGTGTGCTGCTTACAAGGCTCAGCACAGGATGGGGCCGGGAGGGAACCAAGAGGAATGAGATAAAGAGCATGTCCTCTGGTTCTCATCAAGACAACTGTGACCTGGGATGGAAACACATCCCTCAAAGCTGCCCTGACTGGCTGTCAATCATCAACACAAAGTGTCTTCATCAGTGCTACATCGTCCTCACCACCATCACCACCATCACCATCTTTGTGAAAACTGACCACCATCATCACTGAAGCCACTTCTTATATCATGACCATTGTCATCACCATTACCACCAAAAATTACACACATGCTTTTGAAAGGGGTTAAACAGAGAGCATAACCCAGCCCCTATCTATGGGATGACTATCGTAACATGTAAATAACGTTTGTTGAGCATTTACCACGTGCTGGGACTGTTCTAATCACTTTACTTATATTAGCTCTTGTAATCTTTAAGCAATCCTTGATGGAGTTGCTGCTAGTAGACCCATTTTACAGATGAGGAAATGGAGGCACAGATAAGGAGACCCAGAGGGAATAGCATGGAATGAGTGAGCACAGGGAAAAGGCAGAAGTAAATTTGGACACCATGTCCAGGTCTCTGATGGTTGCACCAGTCTGCTTTGTGGTGGGGCAGGGTGGTGGGGGCATGTGAGGGGCCTCCCCTTTCACCCAAAATAGGGATAAGGGGCTGATGACACATCTCCAGTGATTGGTCCAGAGTGACTTGGAGAGCTTTGCTGACCTGACACACCCTCAGGGCCCAGACTTTTCACAGAGGACCTATGGCTGCCTTTCTCCTGTGATGGGAGGTTTAGCTCCCCAGGACGCCCAGCCCAACATCCCCCTCAGAGCCCACAGAGAGGAGCTGGCCCTCGTCCCTGGTCTTGATGACACAGGGGAACACCTGATGTTTCCTCGAGTTGATGAGTCAGTTTCCTCTAGTTCCTCCTGGAAATGCCAGCTTGCACATCACTTCCTCGGGACACCCTCTCCCATCTCCATCCTGGTGGGCTCCCCTCATGGGCTGTCCTGCAGTGCCCTGAAGTTCTCCATGTGTGGAACACTCAGTGCCCACGTGAGCACCTGTCTATAAACCTGTCTTCCGCTCCAAACTGTCACCCCGGGAGGGCAAGGTCCAGGGCCTTGGTTCAATGCTTTCTGCTCAGGGCCTGGCACTGTGTCTGGAGCAGCAAAATGTATTTGCTGAGTGAATGAATAAGCGATACAAGTCTGGGCTGACTCTGACACTACTACCTACAAGTCTCAGCTCTTCCAGCTGAACCTCTCAGTTTCCCCGCTGCAAAACGGGAACAATATTCCAAACTTTGCTCTGAAGGTTTAAAACAAAAATAACCACAGCAGAATTTCCTCCCACCAGGTGGGTGTACACCAGTGCAAGTTGATTTCCCCTGTAACCACTCCGTGAGGTGGATATGGAATGTGGATTTGTCTCCAGCTTTTAGATGAGGAAATGGGACTCTGAGAGGAGATGTGCCTTACCAAGGACTCTGGTCTCTTTCCAGCTCCTTCCAGCTTCCAGCCTCAGAGGCCTGTCCAAATGTCCGTATGACCCCTCCCCACACCTGCTGCAGGAGTGCAGAGGCCCTGCATGCTCTGGGGACCAAGTGGGAGGAGGAGGCACCTGAAGTAAAGGATGGAAACTGGCATCTCCCCAGGGATGAGTGGGAAGTCTGCTCTTCCTCACCAGCTCCACCCTGACTCTCTCCATCCTCCAGAAACCCACTGGACCTTTCATCCACTTGGCTGGCCCTCCTGTGGAGATGTTCCTCAGATAGCCCTGGGCTGTGCGCCTTGTAGGGTCTGGGTTCTAATCCTGGCTCAGTTATGCATTCCATGCATGGAGTTTGTCTTTGACACGTCACTGATTCTAATGATGCCAGGGGATTGCCATGGTATGGATGGAGGTCTGGAGAAGGAAAGTAGACTTCTAGGTTATTGCCAGGGCTGAGAGTAAAACCACGCTGCTTGACTCCCCATCCAAGTCCCTTTCTACTATATGAGGAATGAAATCCTGGCATGTAGACAGAGGAAAGTTTTTCTTCATTAATTCACTTTAAAAAGTTTCAGAAAGACATTAGTAGAGATACCCTCCATATTCCAATCAAGGTATGAGAGCAAACTATTATCCACTGTAACGAATAAATCATGAAGCTACATTCAATGCATTCAGAAAGAACCAGGGAATCCCTGAAGATAAGTGACGCTGAGTCCTTCATCAAGCTGGGGGCTCCCTGATGGCAGAGATGCATCTTCCTCTCAGACTGGGGGCTCCCTGAGGGCAGGGCTGTGTCTGTAACTGAGCAGGACTACTTGGGGCTTTCAGATGAGGGGAGGGACAGACCCCTCCGCATACCCTCTGCTTTAGCTCCTCACTGAAGTACCTACATAATAGTATCTGATGCATATTACTGGAGTTTTTCAGATGCTAAAACCCACATCAAATGGAAGAAATTAACTGCCCCTGTGACCAGGCGCACATAGCCCCCAGACCTATGGGAGCCTGAGGGTTAATAATGTGCCTCCTCCCTATTACATCACCATCAACCAATCGGAGAATTGTGCACTAGCTGATCGCACACCCTGCCATGCCCCGCCTTCATCTGGCCTTAAAAAATGCTTCCTGACTAGCTTCCCTGGACTTGCTTGACGCCCTGCAATAACCACTGCACTTTCCTTCACCACAACTGGTGTCAGTAGATTAGCTTTACTTGGCATGCCTGAAGTTTGATTCACTAACACCCTCAGATGGGGGCTCCCTGAGGACGGGGCTGTGTCTCCCCTCAGCTTGAGATACCCCCATGGGTGCATCTCTTTTATGTAAAAGATTCCTGAAGGCAGGACTTTTTCTCCACTTCATATGGAAACTGAGTAATTCTTGGGCAGTTATATACTTGCTGTGAACTTCAATTTCCTCTTCTGTATATTGAGACAATAATGAGTACCTTGCAGGATTTTTATGAGTGACTGTGATTTTAAGGCACATCTGAAACCCGTGACACTTCTCCCTTCAGGACTTACACTCTCACTTCCTCCTCTTGACTGTGGACTGAACTCAGTGACCTGTTTCTAGTGAAAAGAATGAGGTGGAAGTGACGATGCTTGACTTCCAAGGCTGGGTCATAAAAAGCACTTCCTCTGGACTCTCTGTCTCTGTCTCTCTGTCTCTCTGCTGTGAGGAAGCCAAGGCACAGGGAGAGAGCACATGTGGGTGTTCCTACATCTCCCAGCTGAGGTCAGGTGACAACCAGCATCCAATGCCAGATGAGTGAGGCACCTTTGACTTCATCTGACTGTCACTCACGGGGGACAAACCCTGAGTGAGAATCACCCAGCTGAGCCCTGTCAACCCCCAGATTCATGAGAAAAGTAAATTACTGTTACTGTTTTAAGTCACAGTTTCAGGGTGTTTGTAGGCAGCAACAGAAAACCAGAACAGTGTTCCTTGAAACAGCTCTTTATCCAATGCCTGGCACCATGCCTGACACACATGGTCAGTGTTCCATAAAGCATAGCTGTCCTGGTGCTTTATCCGCAGTTCAGGGCTGTGTATAGCAGGCTGGAGGTCCCTGACTGACACCTGGTCTCTTGAAGATGCTGCGGGAGAAGACGGAGCAGGGTGGAGGAGGCTGGAGAACAAACCTGGGGAGGAAATCAAAGAAAATCCCCACAGGAGCTCACTTTGGCAGAGA
Source organism: Balaenoptera ricei (assembly GCF_028023285.1). NCBI lineage: Eukaryota > Metazoa > Chordata > Mammalia > Artiodactyla > Balaenopteridae > Balaenoptera > Balaenoptera ricei. Next base: position 34,777,331 of record NC_082649.1, read on the forward strand.
ATCTGCAGGGGTGGTGCTAGGCGTCCTCCAATGTCATCCTCACCACCACGCTTTAAGATAGGTTTCCCCCATTTTGCAGGTGAGAAAACTGAGGCTCGGAGAGGTGCTTTTGTGTCTCGTTCACAGTCTCAAAGCCAATCAGGGTGGGCGCAGAGCGGTGAGCCCTCCTCCTGTGCCCTCCCCCCGCCACACCTCGCTTTTTATCCACCCTGTGATGCTTCCCTCTTGCTCTCAGCCAATCAATAAACAAGTAATTACCTCAAGCCCCCATGGTGTTTATCAGCTCTGTGGTGCCAGGAAGTGCTTCCTGATGCCTGCATCCATCTCCGCTGCTGAAATTTCCTTAGTGTTTTGGAGACCAGGAACGTCAGCTTATTTTCCTTCCTTTAAGAAATCCCCAGAGACCTAATCATTCTGGCTGGGCTCCATGCTGCTCCCTTTGCCTTTGGCTCTCCATCCCCCAACTCCTCTGGTGGGAGAACGGGCCCCCCTCTGGCCTCTCCTTGGCTGGGCTGGGGGCTTTCTCTCCCGGAAACCACGGATTCAGCGCATGGAGCACTTCAATCAAGGAAATATTACCCCTGTGGGGACACAGACTGGTTCTGTGGAGGAAGGGGGAGGAATCATCTCAGCTATTACAATGGTTTGTGGTCCCCACGGATATAAAGTAAATCTGCGGGAATTAATTACTACAGTAGGTCCCCAGGGCGATAACAAAGAAAAGTTTGCAAAACACTGATCTAGATCCCTCACCGCGTAAGGTTTGGATGCTGTTGCTTCTTTCTTGGGTAAGGGAGGAGGGTGGCAGGGGCTTAGGGGCCTCCTGGAGTGGGGTGAGGGTCCTATGCCTCCGATTCCCTGGTCAGGCCCTGGTCTCTGGGGAGAGACAAGGCGACCACACAGATGCTAGCTCAGAGGCAGGGACTCAAGCAGTTTCCTTTTCCAGGACTCCAGCCACCAGCACTTTGCTTCTTGTGCCAGAGTCCACAAAGCAGTGTTTTCTTTAGAAAATCGATAATGAGCGATTATTTATTCTTTTGGAAATAAATAGATCTAGTCAGTCACCAGGGTCAGAGATTAACCGAAGCTCTGGGCGGCAGCTGAGAGGTGGGAATCTGTGTTTTAGACTCTCCCCCTCTCTCATGGTTCCACCCCACCTTTGGCACCACGGCCAGCATGGGTCAGGGGTTGACGGGTCCTCCTAGACCAGAGAGACGGCCACCGCTCAACTCCCATCCACAGCCTTCATCCCAACAGGCAGAGATGACAATAGGAAGCCTCTCCCGGCTTCTGGGATTGGAGTTAGTGTTGGTGTGTAAGGGCCGAGTGTGTGCCATGAGCCAGTCTTCCCTGTGTTGTGTTTGTGAGTCAGCACAAGTGGCGTGTGCTGTGTCTGATGGTACATGCTTGTTTCTGTGTGCATTTTCTCACGCGTGTCACGTGGCTGTGTGTGTGTGCGTGTGCATGTGCGTGTGTGTGCGTGTGTGTCTGTGTGAGTTCCTTCTCGGGTCGTTACACCGATCTGACCGTGGTAAAGTACCAAGCAAGGCAATTTGCATGCCAGGCACAGGTTGCCCTATTATCTGACTAGAGAGAGTTAGTTTTTATGGGAGCAACTTAACTGCTTTTTAAAGGTATTTAAAACACCTAAACTCTTAGCTTTTCCAAACTAAAATTTAGGGCAGTGAGAAGCCCCAGGCTGGGGGACTACGAGACGGCTGCTACTTCCAGGCTTGTCTCCAGCATGAGGGGGACGGGAGGCAGACAGTGGTAGAGTTGTCGGCAGGTACAACCTGAAGTTGAGGTATCAGTGAACCGAGCAGAGAAGATGGAAGGGGGTACGAGGGACAAGGGAGAGAGCCGAGGGTTGAGAGGGTAGCCTGGATGGGGTTGGAACCCCAGCTCTGCCACTGAGCCATCTGGGCAGGTGGCATCACTCCCAGAGTGAGTGAATCATAGCTCTGCGGTAGGCTGCCTGGGAGAGCACGGGAGACAGCACACATCCACTGCTCGGGACAGAGGCTGGTCCACGGGAGGCCCTTGATGAGAGGGTGGTGGAGAGATAAATGGATGGGCTGAGGTCTCAAAAGCAGGTACTGCCTTGGTTCTGAGACTTGGCGCCTGCCCTTCTCAATCCCCAGGTATGAGAGATGCCCTGACCCGTTCCTGTGCTCTGGGCAACTGGCCTGGTGCCCCAGCCCCACCACGGTAGCCACAGTCTAAGCACAGACAGCTGTGTGAAGCGTTTTGCACATGCTGTACATTCGAGGTCCTCACGACAGTTCCAGGAGACATCTCTCTGAGCCCTGCTTTCCTCATCTATGAAGTAGGTTGAGCTAGCAAACCTGCCTATGTGATGTGTAAACAGCTCTTAGAGCACGAGTAGCCTGTGTTAGGCACTAAATCACTGTTATCTATTAATATAATTCCCATTTCACAGATAATAACATTTAGGCATGGAGAGAGCAAGCAACTTGCCAAGGGTGCATGGGTAGTAGGCGGCAGCCCCAGGATTTGATCGTGGGCCTCTGGCTCCAAAGCCTGCATCCTCCCTCCAAATAGTGCCTGCCTTGCTCTTCTTGCCAGGAACTGGCCCCAAGACCAGAACCCTACTTTTTTACTCCTCCCGATGGGCTGAGCCTTCTCCCTGCGGTGCTGGCAGTCAGACCCCTGATACTGCCCATCAGCCTGCCTGCTCACCTAGATTCCCGAGTCGCCTATGTAACATGGTCCCCCACATGCTTCTCCTCCTGCCTATGGACCTCGTCATCCTTCCTGGAGGAATCCCTGCCTGGCATATTCCTATCATGGAGACAAAATGTCAGAAACAGTGGAGATGATTATTTCTTCTTTGTTGTCCCCCCAAACTGCTGTGGCCTGGGAAGGCAAGGGTGACAACCTAAGGTCAAGGGCAACAAAAGTCCAGGCATCGGACCCTCCCTCCAATTCAGTGGTCACTCAAGACGTGACTGCTATGTATCATTTGTATGCACTGGTTTTTCTGTCTTGTCTGTTTGTTTCATTGCTTTTTGCTTCCATTTGTTAATTCTTTGGCTTCAATTCTGCTGGTTCTTCCAACTTGCTGAGGAGGAATTTTGCTGTTGTGGGGAAGATGACCAGACGCCATCCTCCGAGTTTTCTCCTGGCTTTGTCCTATTGTCTGATTACCAAGAACCATCCTCTTAGGTCCTTTCCCAGAAATGCAGATGGTGTGTACCATTTGTTTCAAGTTTCAGAACTTTTGACTTTTCCTCATGACTCGATGGTCTGCTGTTCTGTTTGCACTGAGGCGCAGGGGGGTGCAGGCCATGTCCCTGCTCCCAGTCACAGCGTCCCAGCTCTCAGGCCCCCCTGACTGGGGATGCACACCTATGCACGGCACATACACAGGGTGCACATACACATATCCACACATGGTGTATTTTCAGCCAGTGAATGTTTATTGGATGATCATTCAGGCCAGGCACTGTTCTAGGTGCTGGGATATGCTGGCCAAAAAGACAGACAAGGACACGGCTCCCATGGATATTATACACACGTGCGTGCATATATACACGTGCACATGCATATACACACCACACAGACACAGATGCACACACACAAACCACTCACACATATACCATCCCCCCCCCACCACACCACCACAGCATCCTTCTCTGTATATCCTTTCCTTGGGATAAAGCTTCTGGATACCTTGACCATGGTCTGATCTTGTTTGAGTGGATGTCACTGCCCCTGGGTGAAGTGTCCCCTGCCATGTAGACCTTGGAGGTTCTCAACTCGTGGGTCTCTGTGACACCCCCTCACTTGCTCCACTTACCCCCTTACAGAATGACTGGGTACCCACTCCACCCAACCACTCCCCTCCTAGCTATGTACCTGGGATCCCTCTCATGTGTGCGCAAGGAGTTATGAACTCAGACGCTCGTTCAGCTTTGTTTGCAATAGCAACAACTGGAGAAAACCAAAACGTCCATCTATATGGCAGAGAAAGGACTGACACAGAGCTGCATGGATCAACATGAATTAACTTCAAACATGTAACATTTGTAAAGAAAAGCAAGTTGTAGAAGGGTGCAATTAATATCATTTGTATAAGATTGAAAAACATATAAGCCAATGCGATGTATTGTTCATGTATACATGTATCGTGGTAAGAGGACACAAACCCGTACAGGAATGGGCATGACAGACAGACACCAGATCGGGGGTGTGGGGCACTGGGCCCAGGGACAGGGGTCGGGGCTGGGCAGAGTTTAATAAGGGCTTCAATTGAAACGATAATGTTTATTTCATAAAGCGGTTACTGGATACGTGATGTTCATTGCGTTATTCATTATATATTTTATGTCTAAAATATTTTAAATGATATAATATCAAAAGAGAAACCTAAGATGTCTGTTCATCCAGAATTCCTCTGGGGCCAGAGTTAGAGTTATATTAGAGCCTTTATTTCTTCATCTGATTTGCCTTCAAGTTGCATGTAAGTTTTTTTCATATAAGAATCTTCCATTTAAAGAAAATGACTGGAGTTTCTTGTGAAAAATGGCAGTGATTGTCTGCAAGGTGGCTGGATGTTTTTACTCCCATTTGGTTTTTCGTTTGCTTTATATTGCTAACCCGGCGCTGATGGCTCCAACAGCCCCCGTTTTCTTGTCCTGTTGAAGTGTGTGGGACGCGTGGAGTGGGGAAGAGCGATGTGGGAGAAAACTTTCCTTGCAGTTTCTCGGCTGCGGAGGAGGGTGGGGTCAGCCCTCTTTGAAACTGAAGCTACAAAGGTCTTTTCCAAGTCTGAAAGCCTCACTCCATCATATAGAGTTGCAAAAGCCTGCAACGTGATCCGGGCCCCAGCTGGCACCACTATTCGAGCCCCCCTTTCCCATGTCCCTCCCTCATTAAAGCTCACCAGTTCAGTGTCCTGTTCCATCAGTGTCCTGCTGGTTGCCAAGTAACTCGGTAAACTGCTCCTAGACCTTATGATGATACCTTTCCAAAGACCCAATGTGGTCTCAAAGGGAGTGTAGCAGCCAGGCCCATGGGTCTTCACCTCCCCTCCTCTGCCAGGGTGACCCCACCACCCCAGTTAGGGATTACATTTACCTGTCAACTGGGGGTGCCTGGACAGCGTGGGTGAGAGCAGGGGCTGGTGGAGGAGAAGCACATCAAATGGGGTCCCAATCAGAACGAAGTCCATTCTGCTCTGCCCAGTAGCTCATCCACACCATCTCGTCCCACTTTCAACAGCAGTAATCTATCTTCAGCAGCCGCTCGCGTTTGTGTTATCAGCGAGAATCACATCTGGCAAAATGGCAGGAAAAGTGCTTGCACGGGGCTTTTCAGCAAAACTCAATTAAAGTGGGGAATTGGACTTGAAAATGAGCCACTTTGCTCACTCCTCAACTCAGAACATTTCCTCCCTTCCCACACACACGGGGCCCTTCCACAGGGTAGTCCAGACCTGGGATGCCGACGGATGTCAGGGAGAGGAGCCCCAGCACCGGTCACCAAGAGCTGGCATCTCCGCCAAATCCCACCCACTCCTGTGAGGGAGGAACTATGAGTTCCATCTTCCAAATGGGGAAACTGAGGCATATACCAGTTAAGCACATTTCCCAAGGCAGCACAGCTGGTCAAGGGCAGAGCTGAAATAAAAAGTCTAGTGCCTCTGGCTCCCAAACACAGCCTACTACTCCATGCTGCCTTGAGGAATGTCCACCCTGATCCTCTAGGATCTCACTCCACGGAAACCTAAGCTTCCTCCTCTGATCCAAGAAAGGCAGCTGCAGACTCAGCTCCACTGCAGGGTCTGCCTCCCAAAAGCACAGAGGGGTTTCCCTGGATGGCTAGTGCCACCCAGAGCCCCTAGTGCTCAGCCTGGATGCCTCGGTGGGTGGACACAGCCACTCCCCTGCCTTTGAGCTGCCTCAGGTGACCTCTGCCTGCCCCCTGGGGGGATTTGCAGTTCTTCTGGAGATCACCTTATCCAGAGTCTCAGTGGTGTCAGAGTACTAGCGGTAGCTGCGATTTCTCTAACCCCTTTTCCAAGCACCTTTCATTCTCACAACAAATCTAGGTGATACCACTGTCCTCTTAAGTATGCTGAAGCTCAGAGTAGTGAAGTGAAGTGTCCAGGGTCACACAGCTAATACGGATCAGGAATTGAAAACCCACATCTGTCAGTCTTGGAAGGCCTGAACAGTGCTGCCTTCTATTCATACTGTCAGGCTTTTGGGGGGCTGCCCCCTTCCCAGAAAGACGGCTCATATTAAATGCATCCTTTTCAAGGTAGTCTCCCAGGTATAAAGTTCCATTCCTTCCACATACCTCAACACCACATACTCCAGGGCACTGCAGGGGAGGTTTCTTAAAGTCCCATCTGTTATTATCTCCATTTGGAACTAAAGAAAATAAAACAAGTGTCAATCTGTGTATGGGGGAGTTTTCTATAGGATATTATTGGAATTTCATCTCCCTGGAAAAAAAATCACATGATGGTATTTAGGGTTAGATAGTGAATATATTTTGATTTGAAATATGCAGTGAGTCACAGTTAATTGTGTGTTGGCCATTAAGACCTGGCCCAAAGAATGCTTTCATTCCTCAGGTGTTACCGACATGGTCTTTCTGAGCGTGGGAATGTGGTTGCTTCAGTGCTGATTGGAATCCCTGCCTCATTGGGCCTTAGGAAGAAATAAGGCAGTGAGAATTGTTTTTGGTAAATCTCTTAGGCAGCAAGTAATCAAATATCTGGCCAAGGGTTTCAGCTGTAGGGGTCTATTCAGTCACATTAACAGAGGTCCACAGGAGGTAATTCCAGGTTTAGGGCAGTGCAGAGATGTCATCAAAGCCCAGGCTTTTTCTGTCTGTCCACTCTGCCAGGGGGCCAGGCTGTCCCTTAAGTTTGCAAGATGACTGCCCAGCTCCTAAGCAGCTGAGGGGGAGGAGCATTCCTCCTTGGGGGAAAATTTTTCCCAGGGCCCTCCCCCCGCCCAGGCTTCCTTGTCATCTCATTGGCCAGAGCAGGGTTACATGCCCAGTCCTAGACCAATCACTGGCAAGAGGAAATGGGATTATCACGACTGATTTAGACCAAACAGGGCTTGGCTTCATCCCCTGGGGCTTGGCACAGTCCCTTCCAAAATAGATGATGTGTCAGAAGGGAGAAGAAGGCAGCAGCTGCCGTGTTGCCACAAGGTATGCCTCGAGAGGTCAGCATCCACTTCTGAAGTAGCCAGGAAAGAGCTGGTCTTAAATGATAGACGGGACCTGGGGGTGGGGCTGGGGAGCAGAGGCGGGGGTGGAAGAGGGTCTGGTCACAGCAGGGTCTGATGTCTTTGACAGGCAGAGCCACCCTGTGAGGTAGGAAACAGTTTGTACAAGAAACTGAAACCTGAAGAAATTAAGTCCCTGGGTCAAGGGCTGGACTTGGAATCAGGTGGAAATCAAATTCAAGTCTTCTGAGTCCAGTAATAACTATAAAAATAATAACAAGTCACACTTATGTACTATTCATTATATGCCAGACACTGTTCTATTATCTCATTAAATTCTCACAGCAGAGCTAGGAGGTAGGTTGCTATTGTTAGCCCCATTTTACAGTCGAGGAAACTGAGGTACAGAGAGGTTAAGTGGGCTGCCCAGGGTTGCACAGCTTGTTGGTTCTTGAGCCAGGATTCAAACCCAAGGCATCTCACGTCAGAGATCAGGTGCTTAAACACCATGCTCCCCTCCAAGCCTGGAATACCTGTTGCTCCAAGTCATGGGGGATCCAATTCTCTATTACCAACCACTTAATCACTAGTACCAGGAACAAAGGTACCTCTCCCCCTAGGTCGCTGTGTGTTGTTAGTTATTAACTGTCAGCTCACGTGCCAGACCTCTCAGTCCACTCCCATTCCGATCTTTGATGAGTGATATATTCTCCTACAAAACGCATAGCCAGGGATATGATCAATCTGACCCGGATGTCAGTAGGCCACGCTACTGAGAAACCCTTTCCTGAAGTCTCAGCCTCGCCCCATCTCCGACTGAGGGGCGTCAGGGGGCCACCGTCATTATTGTCAGAAGTGCTTAGGAAATCCCCGACACCTTTGGTATGGCCCAGGGGAACCCCACAGCCCCACGCTTGACCTCAGCCAGGGGGGCGTCCAGAGAGCTTCATCCCCATCCCAGTGGCTTGACCAGTGGTCTCTGCTTACCCAGCCCCGGGAATGGGTGTGTTGAGGCTTTGCCCAGTCTGCCTGCAGGGCAAGGGTCTGCCCCTCCACCTGAGGGTCCAGGGGGTGACAGAGACACTGAGGGGGTTTGGTCATGCAGGGTCTGAAGTCTGTGACATGTTATTGCTACTCTGTTCAGATGACGCGCTGAGGTCCAACCCTATTCCTCAAGATAGGAGAGGTAGGGACCCTGCAGAGGATTTCCAGGGACCGGAGGTGGCAGGAGACCAGCTGACACCTCCCTTCGGCCTTGGCCCAGACCCTGGACCCCCTCTCACCGCTCCCAGCAAGCCCCACCTGCCTTCCCTTGCTCTGGAGCACACAGCCCTCAGGTCTGGGGATGTACACAGCATAGGAGATCCGAGCCAGCCTCCACTCTTCAAGGTCAGCCTGAAAGGCGAGTTGAGTGATCAGGGGAGGATGAAGGGGGTCTCTCCCAGCCCCCCAGCCCCTCCAATTTCTCCCTGAGCAGCTCAGTTTGGGCTGGTTCCTTCCCTCTCTGGCCTTACAGCTTGTTGAGAAGAATGAGCTGCTTGAAGAACACTTTACAAGTCCCTAAATCATCACAATATGGAGCACACAAGGTGGGAGTCTCGCCCTTCGACTGGGTGGAGGGGGCTGGGCGCTGGCTGGGTTCTTGTCCCAGGGCGCATTGTCCTGGCGTCGTTTCCTCCAAGGAGCTGCTTCTAGCTCGGCCTTGGTAGTGCCAGCATCTCCTCCCACCCCTGGGTAATTTTTCTCCCGGAGGGGCGGAAGCAAGCAAACCGCAGAGCTGTTGCTGCCCAGTGAGAGCCAGAGGTCCAGGCAGAGTGAGGAAGCAGCCGCTTTAGAGAGTTTTTCTGCAGATTCAAAGATGGACGCCCAGGAATCAATCCCTTCCGAAGATGAATCCCGGCGAGATGCACAAAGAAAACCCCTTTGGTCTGAACAGGCAGAAAATGCTCCTGACAGAGACTCTGCTCCAAGTCGATTTGTTGTGATTGGTGGGAGAGAGGGAGGAGGGGAGGGGGAGAGAGAGAGAGAGAGAGAGAGAGAGAGAGGGGCGAGGGGGGGAATCATGTTGCATTGATCATGGCCAGCCAGATAAAGTTTGGATTTATCTTTTCCTTTAGAATTGGCAATGCTTGCCTATATCCGTTCAGGTAATTAAGAGGTAACCTGGGTGAATTCATAGCATGTTCTGCACATCCCTGATGCACCACAAGATCGGGCTTTTTCTAATTATAATCTCAGAGAATCTTGGAACTTGGTTCATCAGAGTCGGGCAGAAACCCTAGATGTTCTGTAGTTCTGCCCTTTCTATTGTATAGATGGAAAGACAGAGGCAGGGAGGGGCCTGATCAAGAGCAAGGGCACACAGGTAGATGCAGCCCGCCAGGTGCCTTCTGCTTCTACCTGCACAAGGGACCAGATGGAAGTGCCCACGTCCCCAGGGCTGGGGGGTCCCCATGGCCAGGCTTTCCAAGTCAGCATCCCCCTCTCTGGTTCTGCCTCTCATTGATCAGTGCTACAGGTTTTTTTTTTTTTTATCTCTACTCTCTACCAGACTTTGTAGGAATGTCTGGAGAGTGGACCCAGAGGTAGAAGAAAAACATCCATCTCTGATGTTTATACCAACTGTCTCCTCTTTGGTGCTTCTGGAAATGCACCATCAGACATAGGGCAGGGTGGAGGTTCCACGTTGAGGCCAGCTTGTGAGGTGGGTCATCCAGAGACCCAGGAAGGTAAAGTGACCATTTCTTTTATTTTTTTAAAATTTATTTTATTTATTTATGGCTGTGTTGGGTCTTCGTTTCTGTGTGAGGGCTTTCTCCAGTTGTGGCAAGCGGGGGCCACTCTTCATCACGGTGAGCGGGCCTCTCACTATCGTGGCCTCTCTTGTTGTGGAGCACAGGCTCCAGACGCACAGGCTCAGTAGTTGAGGCTCACGGGCCCAGTTGCTCCACAGCATGTGGGATCCTCCCAGACCAGGGCTCGAACCCGTGTCCCGTGCATTGGCAGGCAGACTCTCAACCACCGCGCCACCAGGGAAGTCCTAGAGTGACCATTTCTGAAAACTCATTCCAGGAAGCAAATGGCCCCTACAGCAGTTCTCAACGGGGGGCAATTGTGGTAACATCTAGAGATATTTTTGGTTCAGGGGTTCTACTGGCATCTAGTGGGTAGGGAACAAGTGATGACGGTAAACATTCTATGATGCAGGATCAGCCCCACAACAAAAAAATCATCCTGCCCAAAATGTCAACAGCGCTGAGGTTGAGAAACCCTCCCCTAGAGAGAGTGACCTTGTTCACCTTCCATCTACACAGCTCACACTTAAGTGTGGAACTGTTCATTGTTTTGCCTGTGTAGACACAGGTCCCACCGGGTCAGAGGGTGGAGTCACTGGGGGTGAGGTGGGAGACATCTGGAAGAGCTGGGTCCTGCCCCTGATTGTGGAGACAGATCCTGTCCCTCTGGCTGTGCCCCCCTCCCTCTCTGCTCATCTGACAGGATGACTTTTCTAAAGAGAGGACTCATTTTTCAAGGGCACTGCATGTACTGATGTGTCCGCTGGAACCACAAACTCGCTCTCCAAGGTCATTTGTAGGAGTCATGTTCATGACTTTGTGGCTCTCAATAGGGACTTTCCCTTTCTACCTGAGCTTGGGAAGGAGGAAAGAAGACAACCTGGACTTGCTGTCCTCTTACCTCTTTCCTTTCCATCCTTACTTTCAGTCTTACCCTTTTTCTTCCTCTTTATCCATCTTCTGTTCCAACTCCTTCTGGCCTAGGCCCTCGCCAAGTGTCCTCTGGATTTTCTTGATGCCTCTCTCCTGCCCCAACCTGGATGTTGTACAGATCAAAACAAAGATTTCACCCTTTCTCCTTGGAGCCTAGACCCCACATAGACAATTACCACCAGCATCACTCCCAGCACTTTGGTGTATTGTGTCAACTTGTTGAGATCCTACTGACATTGGCTAATGGCCCAGGGTCCCCAGAGCATACCCCCAGGGTGGCTACACGGTGCTGACACTTCCCTTGGCCACTCCACCTGTTGACAAAGAAATGGACTCAAGGAGCTGCTTAAGGAGTCTGGTAGAACAGCAGCTATAAATGTGAGATATGTGGATCAATGCTTATACTATTTACTGGCGTGTGTTACTCAGGCAGTGAGAACATGAGCATTTGTCATATGGAGTGGCAAGGGGCCGAGTGGAGGGGAATATTTTCCCTCCATCTTTGTGAATTACAAAGCCCTCTTCCCCCAAAGGTAAGCTTGGGTGGAGAAGCTGGAAGAATTGGGGTTCATGCAGCTGTTGGCCCAGACACTCATTCTTGCTCACGTTTTATTCTGGTCAGGGTTATGATTCCAGAGAGGAAGTAAAAAGCGCCAAGAGAAGGAAGTGGGAAGAGGGTACTTCCGGGAGTCTTTTCATGCAATCCAGGCAATAATGAGTCTCTTCCAACCCAATAGTGGATATTCAGGTGAGAGAACCCAGGGACAGAATCAGGAGGAACCCCCTGTCCCTTCCTCTCTCTGTCTCCTCCACCTTGTCCTCCCTTGCTCCCTGTGAGGTGCACCACCCTTTCCCCCTCACCTGTCTTCTCCCAAGTTCCACTTATGGAGCCTCAATTGTGTGTGTGTAAAAGCAAAGGGCTCCCTGGAAGATAAACAGTCTTTCTCCCCAAGACATGCCTGTGTGTGCAAACCACAGGGCTGTGAGGGGAATAATGACATTAAATTAAATGGAGCACAAGGTAACTAAATTATAGCAGGTAAATGCCATATTGGCTGACAAAATAAATTCATGTTTAATTACCAAAACATTCCATCAAGTATCCTTGTTAGTCCTGAATTACAAATAAGGAAACTGAGGATCAGATAAGACAAACCACTTGCTTGAAGTTCCACCACTGGTGAGTGACGGAGGTTCTTCTGACTGCAAAGCAGAAGATCTTTTTGCCACACACAGAGTTGGCAAGATCAGAGAACGAGGTTTGTCCGAACACTGGGACTAGAAAGCTACCATGAGTGAGGCAGGAATATAGCTCTGGGGTTCCCAAGGGCACAGACCAATAGCTCGAGAAGAGGGGCAGGGAGCAGGACAGTTAAAGAGGGTGGAGAGGCAGGGGTAGCTGGGGGGAGATGGGCATGAGGAGTACAGGGGCTTCAGGGACAAAGGTGTGCAGACCCAAGGGGGCTGCCAGGCAAGAGCATCTTGGAGGGAAAAGGGCCAGAGAGATGCCTTCGTCTGCTCCCTCCTTGGGCCTCTCTCCCTCTGTCTCTGCCTCCATTTCTGTCATCTGTCCCTCTGAGGGCTGGTCCTGAGCCCTTCCCACCCCTTATGCACACACTTTAGGAGGCTTACTAGGGAGCTGGGAAGCTCCCAAAAGGCATGAAAATACCTGGTCAAAGGCTCTGGCCCCAGAGCTCACTCTTTCTCCCATCACTCACTCCTGCTCCTCTGGACACCAGCCCAACTGTGGTGTGACCACAGGGGACTTCATTTGCAAGGACCACAGAATTCTATGGGTCATCTGGTCAACCTTAGGACCCAGTAGAGGAAACAGACCCAGGGAGTGTGCATAGTTTGCCCAAGGACACCTACTGGTGAAGAGTTGGGGTGGGGTGCTGGCATGCTGGTCTCCTGACCCAAGCAAGACTCTTCCCCCCATTGCAAATACAGAGTCAGGAGGGCACTGGCACCACCAGGGACAGACCAGCAGGCCCATAGCCTGAGACACGGCCTGCTTCTTCCAGAGTCAGTCCCGGCCACTCAGTCTCTAGGGGTTTGCCTCCCCTCCCTGGTTTACTGTTTAGTGTTGTTAAAGCACATCTCAGTTCAGTGCTTTTGCTACAGTAAATATCTAATAATCATTTCAGACTCTGTTACTTGCCTCACAGAATAGTGCCTGGAAATGGTGCTTATTTAGCTTTGTGCTGTGAGATAAAGACTCAGAAGAGGTCTGTAAACGACTGTCACATCTCAAGTGCTGTTGGCTGTGGTCCAGAGAGGAGGGTGGCCCACTGACCAACACCTGCGACCGATCCTTATTCTAGATGTGGGGATATTGGTGTTTTTTTTTTAACTTGTTTCAGCCAGCTTCTCCTTCACAAAAGCTGCTGAGATAATGAGTGTGTGTGTGTGTGTGTGTGTGTGTGAGAGAGAGAGACAGAGACAGAGACAGAGAGAGACAGAGACAGAGAGAAGAGCTTAAATATTTACAGATTAAAGCAAATCTTTGAGTGAGTATTAATATAAAAATGTATTTGTCACAAATCACCTTGCTGATGAGTGTGTAGGTGCATATACATACAGGTGTTCAATCATGAGGGTGGGTCCATGTTTTTAATAGTCCCCAAAATGATTCCTACAAAGGAGAGCACAGCTGGAATGATTGGTCATAATGATCACATCAGGTTTACCGTTTCCAAATTGCTCTCATATCCATTATCTCTGTTGATCCTCACCACCTAGCTACTTTCATGCCCATTTTACAAATGTGCATACTGGGTCGCAGAGAGCCCAGAGCGTGGACTGAAGTTCAAATACTGCTAAGTGACCAGCTTGAGTTCCTGACTCTATAAAGCATAGAGGCTAAAGACACCAGATTCAGAAACATTAACGGCGATGTCAGATCTGAATCCTGACTTCTGCACTTACTAGCTACGAGGTTTTAAGCAGGGAATTATCTTGCCAAATTCATGATTTTCTCATCTGCAAAATGGGGATTGTCTCCCTGCCTATCTCATGGGGAGATTGTAAAGGATAAATGGTTGATGCGAGAATGATACAGGTAATATGTGTGAACGTTCCACACCGTGCCTGGCCCATTGCAGGCACCTATAAATGCTTGCTTTTGTTATAATCAGTTGGTCCAGTTTCCATCACCCTGCTTGCTGTCCCAGCAATATGAGAGCCCCTCTCCTTTCTCTGGGTCAACCGTGGTGTCACTTGATCAGCACTGCTACAACATTTTGCTCACAGGACCCCCTTACAGTGTTAAATATTTTTGAGGGCTCCAAAGAGCTTCTATTTATGTAAGTTACATCTATTTTTATCTACTGAGAAATTTTTAAAATACTATTATAAAATAATGATAACACACCCATTACAATTAACAGAAATAATATTTTTAGGTAAAATAACTGTATTTGACCAAATAAATGTGCAAGAAGAGTGGCCTTCTTTTACATTTTGGGAAATCTCTTTAATATCTGCCTTATTTGAAGACAGCTGGATTCTCATTTTCTGCATTCGATCTGTTGTGATATCACATGTCAGGCAGCCTCTGGAAAACTCCACTGCACATTCACGAGAGAATAAAAGTGAAAAAGGCAGTTAACATCTTAGTCTTATTATAAAAATAATTATGACCTCATGGTCCCCCAGAGGTCACAGACCATGCTTTGAGAACCCCCATGTGAGATGAACTTTAAGCTCCCTCCCTGTCCAGGCAGGTGGTGATTCTCTACATCTCTGTGAATATATCTGAGAAATTAAGATTGACTATGACAAAAGCAGCCAATTACTTCCTCAGATTTCTCCCTAGGGACATACGCTCACGGACCTAATATTGATAAACGAAGGTTTGGCTACTTCTAAGCTGAGCCATCAATAGTTACCAGCCTCTTCAATGGCATCCACCATTGGTCTTAGATTGAGACGCTGTTGATTGGTAGACACCATATGTTGTGTCACTGAGAAGGCACTTCAATGTAAGAAACAGAAAACCAAGATCAAAAATGAATTCAATCATCAGTGAATTTACTATCTCACATAACAAGAAGTCCCAAGGTTGAGAAGTTACAGATTTGGTTGTTTCAGAGGCTCAACAGTAATCATCAATGGCCCAGGTTCTTTCCGTCTCTTTCCTCTATAGGCTGATTATATCAGCTTTGTCTCTCACATTCATTAAGATGTCTGCAGCAATTTCCTCTGTCACATGCAGATACAACAACGTCGTTACCAGAAAAATCACTGTTTCCTTTGTGTCTCTTTGTATTAGTGGGAAACATTTCTCCCAGACAACTTTCCTTTGACTATGATTGGCCAAAAGGAGGTCACATGCTGTATTAGTTTCCTAGGACTGGTGTAACAAAGTACCACAAACTGGGTGGCTCAGAACGACAGAAATTTACTGTCTCGTGGTTCTGGAGCTGAAAGTCAGAAGGTTTCGGCAGAACTATGCTCCCCCTGAGACCTGCAGGGGAAGGATCCTTCCTTGCCCTTCCAGCTTCTGGGAGCCCCAGTCCTTCCTTGGCTTGTGGCAGGATCACTCCAGTCTTCACATGGTGTTCTCCCTGGGTCGGTTTATGCTGTCTTCCCTCTGTGCTTGTCTGTGCCTGTGTCCAAGTTTCCACCTTTTTATAAGGACACCAGTCACATTGGACTAGGGCCCACCATAATGACCTCATCTGAACTTGATCATCTGCAAAGACCCTATTTCTGGGTGCCACATCCACACGTACTGGGTGTTAGGACTTTAACATATCTTTTTGGGGGGAGAGAGACACAATTCAGCCCATAGCACCTGCCCTTTCTTGAGCCACTGGCAAGGGAAATGAAGTCATTGCTGTTGGCTGCCAGTGGTCCTCAACCAGGGTGTAACAGCTTCACTGGAGGGCATGTGGGGAAGAGTTTTTAGAAGTCCTAACATCTGGGGGTCCCTCTGAGCACACAGTCCCTTGGGTGGGGGAGAGAAATGCTACACATCCTATAATACAAATGCCAATAGTGCCCCATTGAGAAACACTGGGGACTAATCCAGAGCATGGCACATGTGGCCTCTGAGAGGAGGGTAGACAGAGCCAAACAAGAGCTCTGGCAGAGACACAAAGAGGGGAATATATTCAGGATGGCCATTAGCAATGTCTGTTCACTGTTGCACTGATGTCATTGCACGTGTTATTCCAAGGGCCTCCAAACCGGAACGAGAGTGACAATTATCTTCCTCTCTTCCTCACGATGGCAGTGCAAAACAATGGCAGGAATGATTTCATTATTTGTTTGAAATACTGTTCTCCCCTTCCCCACTATGCCCATGCCCATCCGGCACCGTCAGTTTTAGTAATGTAGATGATTTCAGGGGAAGGAAAGTAGGAGAAAAGAAAAAGAAATCACTTACAGCTTCAAAACACAGCCACCACTACCTTTTTTTTTTTTTAATTTTATTTTTCAGACGTTTTGCTATGTGTGTTTTGTTTACCGAATCAGGATACTGTGTATATTCAAAACCAGGCATACTGCTTTTAGGAGAGCAATGCCTATTGTTCTAATGATACAATTGAAGGGATGCAGAAAATTGTAAATAAAAGGTACTCAGATCTAATTCCCCAATAACAACCATCGTTATCACTCTGTTGGATCTGTCCAGTTTTATTTTTCCTCCCTGAGCATTCTAAAATGAAATATCTGAGGTTAAACTACTATATATACAGATTTTTTCACCCTGGTTAATCAGTAACATTTACAAGTTCTACACAAAGATAATACAAAGAGTGGCTCGGTGGCACATAAAATCTGCCACTAGATTTTCCTAATTTAAAAAGTATAATGATTCGGAACATTAGTGCTCTGGTTGCTAGAAGCAACGGGGCCTGTTCACCCAGGCAGAGTGGACTGGGTGAAAACACATCTCTTTTGCATCCTGTGATTCTGAGTGTGTTGTGGGGAAGACCCCAGGCCCAGGTGGAGTCAGGTGCTTCCTTCTTCAGGGTCTGCTCTGCTACTATAGGCCTTTCCAGTCCCCTCCTGTGAGGCCTCCAGGATGGAAGGGACAGAGCCAGGAGGGCCCTCAATGATGCCTGCCTCAGAGCCCATCTCACCCGTCTCCTTGCAGTGCCCACCTGGTTCGGCCCCTAGCAGGCAGTAGATGCCACCGATGGTGGGTAACTGACCTGGGAGGGTTCCTTCCCTGCACTGGACTGTTTCCTCCTCCATAGAATGGGGCGGGGCAGACGGCTGCTTTCCTTTCCAAGGTCCTCTGCAGCCTTATCAACCTAGCACACCTCTTTGCCTGCAACTGAAGGCGGAGTGACCCTCAGCACCGCCCCTGCTGCTGGCCCGGCTCTGCTCTGAGGGCCCCTGACCACGCGCCTTCATGCCCCTCCTGAGCGTGCGCAGAGCCAGGTTTTAGGGCCTCTAGACCTGCTGTGGGACCACCCCACTTGCCCATCCCTCAGGGAAAGAGAGGGCAGTGCTTAGTCCCAAGGAGGACATCCATGGCCCTGGGGCTCCTTGGATCACATCGTGGAGACAAGCCCTGGCCTTGCCACACCAGCTGGACATCCGCTTCCCTTGTCTTCCAGCCTCTGTCAACTGCTCCCCACGTCCTGTTCCCTCCACACCGCTGTGCTTGTTCTTGCTGCCTCTGCCTCCCCACAGACCTGCTCGCCCTCCATGCCCGGCCCCTCCTCCCCCCACCCCGGCCTGCACCCCCTCCATCCCTGTGTGAAGGGAAAGGTTAAGTGGAGGCATGCTCGCCTTGTCTGTCGTGATAGAGACGCAGCAACTTGCTCCCCTAATCAATCTGTCAGGCATGATTAGGCTGCAGTGAGACTCAGGCCACTCGCAGCCCAGCCTGCCCAACAGGCTGACAGCTTCCAGCACCGCCTGGACAGGCGCACACACACACAGACACTCAAGCACACATGCACATGTGTGCACACATGCACTTACACACGTGCACACACATTCACAGACATGCACACAGATGTGCACACACAGACGCATGCACACACATGCACATGGGTGCACACACACTCATGCACACACAGTCTTCTGAGTCTGGGTCTGGGACCTCCCTGGGTGACTGGAGCCCATCCCTTGGGGGACCACCTCCACCTCTGCTGCCAATCATTTCTTCATTCATTCCACAAGCATGTACAGAGTGGCTCCTGTGTGACAGGTCCTGTTCCAGGAGCCGGGAAGTACCTGCCCTCAGGGAACCTGTGACAGTCACAGGTAAACAGTAAACAAGGGAAGATTATATCATGAGCAAAGACGCCGATTGCCTGGAAGAAAGTAAAGGGAATGCTGTCAGGGGGGCCGGGCAGGTGGTAGGAAGAGCTTCTGAGCCCCCAGAGTCTGGGAGCTGCTTGCCACTGGGAGCAGACAGCCTGGGTTCAAGCCGCCTCTGCCGCTGATGGGGTGACCTTGGGCTTAACTGCCCTGTTCCTCAGTTTCCTCATCTGTAAAATGAGTTATAACCCCAGTTGCTCCTCATAAGGAGGTTATGAGGGGAGCCAAGTTAATGTATGTGAACTGCTCAGAGCAGGCCCTGGTGGAGGGGAAGTGCTCAGCGCGGTTTCCCACCAGGATTGATCCGATTCAGGGGTTGTCCTTCCAAGGTGGTTGTTATCTGGAGGACATAGCATTAGCTTAAGGTGGCAGAGATGAACAGAATAGGTCCCTGAGGTTGGGGGACACAGGGCAGGTAGGTTGAGAAGTAGGGCATGAAGGAGCTCAGGCAGGTGGGACCCTGCAAGATGGAAGGCCTAGAGAGGTAACGCCTGCAGCTAAAAACATGTCTTACCCACTTCTGATTTGGGCCAGGCCAGGCCTCCAGGCAGAATTGAATTTCATCCTCCAGGAACATATCCTGTACTGAAACCTCTGAAAAAACCTTATGCGAAACAGCACAGATTGGTCCATATAGTTTCTTGTGGGAGTCTGGGAGCATGGGGTCCAGGGCACATCCCCCTTATTGGCTCTGCCCTGAAGTGCCCCCCTCTTTCCTCCTCTCACCTCTCACTCCTCTTACTACCCGCCCTTCCGCTCTGCCTCGTCCAGCACAGAGATCCCTAAAGGTGGCAGAACCACTGCCAGTAAACTCACTCGGTGTGGACACCTATAAATAAGTCAAGTGGAAAGCTACACAAACAGAATTAGGACAACCTCAGTTAACACAGGCTCTCTGCTCCAGGTCAGTCCAGGTCAGGATCCCCACTGCCCAGTTCCCACAGCTGCTCAAAGAGCTCTGGACCTGATCTGGGAATCCCCAACCTAAGGGTTTCTGCAACAGTTTCCCACATTTGGGACCACTGGTGGGAAGGGGAGACACAGCCTCGCCCTCAGGGAGCCCCAGTCTGAGGGAGAGAATTTAAACAAGCAAACAAACAAACGCAGGACTAAGACATTGGAGAAGAGAGTAAGGATTGCTGGATAAGAAGAACTTCCTATGGCTGAGACTCCAGAGTTCCTCCTTCAAGGATCTCACCCCTCCTAGAGGGAGTCATCAGTGCCAAGAGCAGCTGTCCAGGAAGGAGAACTCCACACATCCTTCAACCTTCGTTTTCACGCTGAGCTTCATACTCTCCAAAAGCTTTTCATGCCCTTTATGTTGTTAGAGCTTAAAACCCCTCACTTTACAGTAGCTTTCCAATCCCCGTGAGAAGGGCAGGCTGGGGGTATCATCCTCATTATGAAAGGAGGGGAAACTGAAGTTTAGGAGTAACACAGATTCCCCAGTATCCTGAGCTGCTTGCTCAGAGCTGGAACTGGGATCCTGAATTTTGGCCAAAGGTTTTCGCTTATGCCAGAGTTCCCCTCTAGTGCCTGTTTTCTCCTCTTCAAAATGGAGATAATTGCAGTACCTACACATAGAGGTATTGCAATTTAAGAGGGGCCAAGCACATTATGTGTTCTCGATCTACTGCTACTACTCTACTATTACTAATAATAATTATCATTGTTATTATGTTTACTGGGGGTTCCCTCCAAAGCAGATCCCGAGACATGGATTTGTATGCAAGTAGTTTATTTGAGATGTGAACCCTGGAAGTGCCAGCAGGGGGGTGGGGAAGTGAGGTGGAGAGGGGGCGGGAGCCACCATTGTGTATGTTAATGAGCAGCTCCCACTGTGGGGAAGTGAGTCTCCATCCCATTGGGGTCCTACTGGCCACCGTGTAGAACAGCCTCACGGGAGTCCCACCTGAGGGTGAGGACCCCAGGATATTCATCCTCCAGCTCCCACACATCCCTGGACACTGCTGGGCCCATTAACCCCCTGGCGGTTGGGGACCTCCCTGTGCACAGAGAGAAGAAAGCTCTGAGCCAAGCCATGGGTGCTTGAGTGGGTCCCCGAGGGCATGAGCTGGGACAGTGGGTGGGGGGAGCGCAGAGCACATCTGCCCCCCAGGGAAGTGTCCTCCTCCTTACTGGATACCGCCATCCTCTGGACAGAATCCTATAAGAACTTCGGGCTGGGGGCTTCCCTGGTGGAGCAGTGGTTGAGAGTCTGCCTGCCAATGCAGGGGACACGGGTTCGAGCCCTGGTCTGGGAATATCCCGCATGCCGCGGAGCAACTAGGCCCGTGAGCCACAATTACTGAGCCTGCGCGTCTGGAGCCTGTGCTCCGCAGCAAGAGAGGCCACGATAGTGAGAGGCCCGCGCACCGTGATGAAGAGTGGCCCCCGCTCGCCGCAACTAGAGAAAGCCCTCGCACAGAAACGAAGACCCAACATAGCAATCAATCAATCAATCAATCTTTAAAAAAGAAAAAAAGAACTTCGGGCTGAAGCTCTCAGAGGCAGGGATTCCATCTGTTTGGGCCACTGCTGTCTCTCCAGTGCCCAGCACCTTGCCCTGCACACAGGAGGTGCTCAAGCAACATCTCTTGGAACATGAAGGCCCCTGTAATAGCTTTTCATGGCACATTTTACTTCTCATCTATGCCTCTCAGTACACGGGCACAGCCCTCTAGGCCAGGCCCAGAAGCAAGCAGCCCTTGTTCCTAGCATGGCGCCAGAGCATTCCTGGAATCCAGAGCATAATAGAGCTCCACCTTGAGTAAGGAGTAGAAACCAGAAGTCACATCACTGCATGAGCACAGAGTCTGGAGTGGGGAGCGGGTGAGCCGTGGAGAGCCGTCCGGAGAAAGCTGATAGCTAAAGATTAAAAGTGTCAAAGCCACCTGGGGAAAAGGCAGGAGTTAATGTCTCATTGCTGCAGCAAATTGGCTGGCCTGTGGGATTTCCAAGGCCTCTAGCTTGAGAAAGCGTCTATGGAACCATGTGATACAAAGAAAGGAATTTTTAAGGGAAAAAAGGTCCACAGAGGAGGCTTTGTGAGCAACAAATGAGGAGGCCCCACCAGGGATTGTGCAGCTTTCGCTGTTATATGGAGTCTGTGAATGCAGCAGAAGGACCGCACAACATGAAGGGGGTGGGAGGTGAAGGCCAGAGGGGTTTCTGTGGCCTTTAGTCTAGCGGGAGATTGACGGGGGAAAGAAGATGGAAGGAGGGGAGGGGAGCAACCACAGGAGCGGGGAGGCCCCCTTGGATGCCCTTTCTCTAGTTCTATTTCCTCCAGACTAGGCCAACTTTACAATAGTGGCGGACTCCCAGCAGGATATGAGTTTAAAATGTATCAGTCAGTCACTGCCACAGTGATACTGTGTACAAGCCACCCCAAAATTTCGTTGTCTGAAACAACACTTGTTTATTTTCACGTTTATTTTCTTGCTTCTCAAAGTCTGTCACACCACTCCCATCAAGATATGGGGTCTATGTCCTCTCCCCTCAAATTTGAGCTGAACTCAGTGACTAGCCTATAATCAACTCTGAAGTGGTCTATCTCTAGACTTTCATTATGTAAATAATAAATATCGTTTTAATTCGATACTCTGTTACCGACAGCTCAGAGCCTCCTAATGGATGCAAAGTTACTTCAAATCACATCCAACACCAGAGAGAGATTTTCAGCTAGTGGCGGCATCTTTCCCTCAGGGCCCCATGTGCCTCCACAGGCCAAACTGTGGATCTAGTAGAAATCGTTCTTTTCTGTCTCTACCAGTCCTTAAGTGGCCCCCCCCCTCCCCGACTCCATTTCCATCTCCAACCCACTAGAATAGCCTCAGATCCTCTCTTACTTTGGCTTGCATGTCTGTCCCCACACTTAGGACCTGTAGTTCCACCAGCGTCCCCTGTCCCAAATCCTGCAGGGCTGTCCGATTCAGGGATTCAGGGAGGATCATGGATCTCCTCTCTAGCCCTCAGGAAACCAACACACCAGTTAGCCCTGCTGTTCCGATGTCCCTCCACAGGCAGGCGTATGCCTCTGCTCCTAAGGTTTAGAAGCCTCAATTTCGGCCAAATGGGTTTACATGCAAAATACACAGGGATCTGGGGAATTAATTACTCATCATAGTGTAGCTATGGGGACAGGGGTCTGGAGCAAGGGGGAGGAGAGATCAAAGGTTCTGGACTCTTGGACTCTGCAGGGGCTGCAGCCAGGGGATCCCTAGTGCTGGAGGAGAAGAGGTGACCAAACCAAGTGTCACCTGTTTACCTGTGGTGCCAATGGATCTTCTATCCTTCTCTGTGTATTTATATCTTGTAGGCATGGAACACTGTCACTCTCTCTCTGCTTCTAGGTGCCTGTCTCTCTCTGTCTTCACCTCTGTGTGTACCTGTCTGTCTGTCCATCTTTCTCTTAGGGGTTGTCACTGTGTGTGGCTCTCTCTGTGCCTTGTCCTTCTTAGTCTTTTTTTTCCACGTGCATAGGATGCTCAGTGAACATGAGCCAGATATGTGCTGATGTTCTGGGAGGACGTGTTGGTCTTTACCAGGTCTTCATAAAGTCCTCCTTCAGTTTTTAAACTCAAACATTTTAGGTCCAGGGGTGATAAACAACTGCAAACGGCCTTTGAAGCAGATGGAATTTTTTTCACACAGCCTGTAAGTACTTCTGCTCTACTGGCCATTGCAAAACACAGATTCCCTTTCTTTCAGAGTAACGTGTTTTTCAGTTGTGGCAGAGGTTGAAATTGTGCGATGTCATCTTCCTTAACTTCGACAAACTATATGTTTGCTTGTGGGCTGCGTGAGGACTTTGGAAAACTATGCATGGCCTGGTCACTAAAGGGAAGACCCTACCTCCACTTCCCAGCCCTTCCCAGCCCCCCCAGGGGCCAGGCCTGGGGCCGGGTGCTGAGGTGTCTGGCTCCCACCTACGCTTCCTGGGAGAAGGTAAATGAGGAAGGGCTCACGTCCTCAGACAGCCGCCCCATCGCCTGATTGGCAGTCGTCCCCCACATCCATTTGCCTCCACTTTCCCATCTGGGAGCCCAGCTGTCATGTTCTTAAACATTCCGATGACTAATGTGGGAAGAGAATTCTCAGTGAACTCAGAGGGGGGCAGGAAACTTTTGAGCTTGGCCCCCTCCCCGTTCCCTGCTAGGGGGATGACATTTTCTCAAGGCAGAAGAGCTTGCCAACATCTGCATCCTGGCTTTCCTCGGCTCCGTTTCTGCTTGCTTAATCGAGCTGGAATATTTCAGCTGAACCTGTGGGGTTCCAGGCTCTGTACCTGGGGACAGTCCCTGACACCTGGAAGTGAGTGGGAAGTGACGAAAGCACACTTCTCCCTGGCTGGCAGAGCAAATCTAGATTTGAAGGTCTTTGGGATTTGGCTTGGGGTGCTAAAGAGTTAGGAATATCAAAGGTTGAGAAAGCTCCCTGAACAAAGGGGAAAGTGGGCAACTCCTCTCTTGCTTTCCTTCCCTCCCCCCTTTTCTCATGTGGGAGGGTTGGAAAGGGACAGGTGGGGAAGTTGGGCTTATAAAATCGGTGGAAGCTCCCTTCTCTCAGTTGAGCTAAAGTGGAGACACTGTTTGGCCTCCGTGTAGCACAGAGTCCTCCAGGGTCAGGGGATCCACTCTGGTTCCATCAGCCAAAATGGTTCTGCCTTGATATACATTATATACAGGACTCCCAGACATGGGGAGGGGGCAGGGGACAAGCCAAAGGAGCCTGGTCTCTGTAGCTATAACTGGTTCTCAGAAGTCCCCAGTGCTGTCTCCTTAATGTCATTGGGTCTTTCGCCCAACCCTCTCATGTTACCCTGAAGGAAACAGGCCTGAAGTAAAAAGAAGAAAGAGTGGCCTTCCCTCGCCGTCCAGGGGTTGAGGCTCTGCGCTCCCAATGCAGGAGGCATGGGTTCCATCCCAGGTCGGGGAACTAAGATCCCGTAGGCCACACAGTGTGACCAAAAAAATAAAGAAGAAAAAGAAACAGATCCAGAGAGATTCAGTAACTTACGCAAGCAAGTTCACGGGAGAACTAGTCTTCTAGGCTTGCTGTCTCTGACTCCAAACCCTCACTCTCTAAATCCAGGCTTCTCAGCTCTGGCTGCACTTTAGAACATAAAAGTACCCATGCCAGGGCTGAATCCCAGACTAATTAAGTCAGACTCTCTGAAGGTGGAGTCTGGGTCTTGGTAAATTTTTTTAAGTCTATTTATTGAAATATAACATTCTTCTAGAAAAGAACATTATTCTAGAAAAGTGTGCAAATCCTAAGTGTACACATTCGATGGGTGTTCACAAACTGAATACACACGTGTAACTAATGTCCAACTCAGGAAACAGAGCCTTGCTGGCCACCTGGAATCCCCCTCACAACCGCTCCCAGTCTCCACCTAAAGTTAACCAACATCCCCACTTAGGTTAGTTTTAGGTTAGTTAGTTATTTAGTTTAGGTTAGTTTTCCCTGTATGTGAACTTCGTACAAATGGAATTTGAAAAGTAGGTACTTTTTGTGTGTCTGGCTTCATTTATGCACATTATGTTTGTGAGAGCTAACCCGATTGTTGCTTGTAATGGTATCTGTTCATTCTCAACATGCTCTAGAATCTCATTGTATGAACACGCCACCCTTTATTTCTCAGTTCTCTGGTTGACGAGCATACGAATTGCTTCTGGTTTGGTTTACTATGAAGAACGCTGCTATGAACACTCATGTGTGTGTTTTGGTAGCTATGTGCATGCCTTTCTGTGTATACACACCTAGGAAAATGCTGGACCGGGGGTATGTGTGTATTTAGTTTAGATACTGCCGAGCAGTTTTCTGCTGTGTGACTGTGGAATTTACACTCCCGCCAGCAATGTATGAGCATTTTGGTTGCTCCACAGTCCAGCCAGGGCTTGGTATCATCTGTAAGCTTCATTTTAGCCAGCTGTGATGGCCAGTGAAGCTGAGCCCCTGGACGTGTTTACTGGCCCCTTAGGTAGCCCCTTTTGTGAAGTGCTTGGTATTTTTTAAAGCTCCCCTGGTGATCCTAGTACATAACCAGGGTTGAGAACTTCTGTGGCTTAGCCATGACAGTAGCTTTGGGAGACAGAGTTGGGGAAGCCAGGGTAGACTCTGTGTGTGTGTGTGTGTGTGTGTAGGTGCAACAAGGGCACCTACAGGAGCCATTACCCTGGAGTCCAGGGTGCCCCCTGGAGCAAATGAGCTGGAATCTTCTGGAAGGCACACTTATCAAGGCAAAGTAAGAAACTCTCATGAAAGGAGCTCCACATCATAGCCACAGGAATGTGCTGCAGCAGTGGCCAGAGCAGCAGGTGGCCAGAGACCCAAGGAGCTGACCCCAGGAGCTGTCTGCTGTCTGGAAGGCTCCCTCTGATTTAACACCCTTTGAATTAAAGGGCTCACAGCAGGCCCAGCCCCACTGGAGCCGTCTTTATTAGGAACAAAATAAGGGAAGGTCACCAAGCCACATAAACCAGAAAAAGTGACATCAGGTATCGACTGTAAGAGAGGGGGATTAATGATGGTTTGTTGACAGGAAGGCAGGAGCTGGCCCCAGACACCCTCCCCCACCACGTGGAGACCTGGGAGCAAACATTTCATTTTGACATCTGCCAGCAGAGCCCAGATAATCAGATTTCTCTGAGAGGACAAGGCAGAGGCATCAATAAAAAGGGGCAGATTTATCCTTCCGGCATTCTGAGCTTAGCGTGGACTGGGCTGGTCCTCCAATCACAGCAAGACCCAGACATTGTCACCATCACCTTCACCATCCCCAGTGCCCCCTCGGGTTGTTCAGCACAGTGGGTCGGGTGGCACCTCCCCAGACCCCTGCACTCCTTGGCTCACCTGGGAGCTTGAGGATCCCACCGAGGCGGCAGCTTCTCAAGGCCATCTGTCTCTGTTCAGGCACCCTGTGGTCCCTCACGCTAAGACACACTCGGGTAAGGAACCATCAAGGGACAAACTCCAGGCTGGGCAGCAGTTGCCAGTTTAGAGATGAATCCCAGGACCCAGTGTCGGAGGCACCTAAGGGCTCCCTAGACACTGTCTTCTCTTTCTGGACTCCCTGGAAAAATCTGCATTTTCTCCCTAGTTTCTCTCTGTAGCCAAACTGCAGAAAAAGCAGAGGATTTCTTTACTTTGACCATTTTAAAAGCAGTTGTTGTATCTCGTTGTCTAGCTAGAAATGTTAAGGACCATCTTGTTCTTCCCTCTCATTTTATATACCACCACCACCATCATCATTATCATCCTATTTATTGAGGACTTACTATGTGCCAGGCACTGTTCTAAGTGCGCTCCATGTTTGAGCTTATTTTATTCTCACAACAATCCAGTGAAACAGGTGCTCTCATCACTGCCCTTATGCAGGGCATAAGAAAACTGAGGCAGAGAGAGAGATTACGAAATTTGTCCATGGTCGCACAGCCCCGCTATATTATATTTCTTTATTTATTATAAATAAATTAAGACTCAGAAAAGTAAAATAATATTCCCACCATAATTTATTGAGTGTACATGTTGTGTCAGAGGCTTTACATATTTTATTCTTAAGTCTTATAAAACCCCCATCAAGTGGTGTATTAGTCTGCCGTAACAAAGTACCACAAACTGGGCAGCTTAAACAAGAAAAACGTATTGTCTCACCATTCTGGAGGCCAGAAGTCCGAGGTCAAGGTGTCGGCAGCGCCATGCTCCCTCGGAAGGGGCTAGAGAAGGGTATGGTCCAGGCCTCTCTCCTAGCATCTGGTGGTTCCTTAGCTTATGCAGCATGACTCCAGTCTTCACATGATGTCCTCCCTGTGTACAGCTCTCTGTGTCCAAATTTCCCCTTTTTACAAGGACACTCATTATACTGGATTAGGGCCCACCCTAATGACCTCATCTTAACCTGACCACATCTGCAAAGACCTCATCAATAAATAAAGTCACATTCACAGATACTTGGGGTTAGTATCTGTGATACTTAACATCTTTCTGGGCACCCAGGTGGGTAGTATTCTCTTTACCCAACGAGGAAAGCAAGGCTCGGAGAAGTTAAGTGATTTGGCCATATACCCGGGCAGTAAAGCCAGTCTGTGGAGGTGCCTGGACTCTAGCCCAAGGTTGAACATGGGACTCACCTGGGGAGCTTTCATAAACACTGCTGCCTGTTCCATCTGAAGAGATTTCATTCGTCCCCAGGTGATTCTATATGTGGCCAAGGTTGAGGACCTCAGGGTTCGAGCCTGGGCAGTTGACCACATTGGCCGTGCCTGTTTCCTGTGTTGTCAGAGCTGAGCAGACTGCAGCCCTCTGGTACCACCACCGGTGCTCTCCCCCCGGAGTCCCCATCCTGCACAATTCTTCCGCTAGTCAGCTTCTTCAGGACACCATCAGCTCTTTCCTGCCGTCCTTGTGTGCCCTTTGCTTTCCAGGCAGGTATTTGGCTCTGCAGTTTAAACAGAAGCTCAGGACCTTTCCTGCTCTCCTGAGGCTGCTGAGCCCTCTTTCTTACTCATCTCAGTGATCTCTTAAGACTTATCTGAATATCAGTATGGAAACACAGTATCTAGTGTAGAAAGATAGTCATGTAGCAAAGATGCACAGGAGGCAGCATCACACCAACTGAGGGACGCCCATCACTAGCAGAGTGGAGGCTTCTGTCACACAGGAATGCATGGAATTGTTTCCCCTCCTGAAGACCATCGGTAAGGAGTTCGTGAGTTTGGGGTTCAGACCTGACCCAAATCGCGGCGCGAATTACAGTTGTAAAGAGCCCTCCAACATCGACTCCTCAGTGCGAATCTATAAGGGCAAATCTTCTTATCCCCGCTCTTCAGGTAGACATTTCAGAAATGCAATGTGACTTATTCTGGTCACAGGTTGTACTTGTGGACTTAGAGCAATACCTGGGATTCCTTCTCCAGGGCTCTTTTATAGTCATCCTTTACTCAAAACACCAGCTGGAAAAAAAAGGGGACATGTATGTATATACATGCCACCTTGTTCCATAATCTGGAGGGCTTTAGAAAAACACATATAGTACAAGAGGATAAAATAAATTAGGAAGCATGGACAAAGGGAAAATGGGGTGAAGGAGGCAAAACTAGGGAGGAAGGTGTCCTCTCAGGCCTGTCTCCCCAGGAAGCAGAGTCTGAGGACATTAGCATCAAGAAGTTTATTAGGGGTGCACTGGGGGTCTACACCTGTGGAAGGGAAGGAAAGTAGCAGGACTGGGCAGAGGTAGAAGCTGGGCCATGATTCAGTCACTGCAATAAGCCCCAGAAATGGAATCAAGGCAAGAAGGCCAGCCACTCTACCCCCATATGGATCAGTCTTTGGAGGTAGGCTGCGGGGGAAAGCTGTGTGGCCGTAGGAAAGGCAGCTGCCTTCAACTAAATAAATAAATGAGATGCCCAGTTATGTTCAAATTTCAGGTTACCAACTTATCATTTTTTTAGTGCAAGTATATCCCAAATATTGCATGGTACATACTTATATTAAAAAAGAGTATTGGTTGTTTATCTGAAATTCCAATTTAACTTAGTATCCTGTATTTTATCTGGCAGCCCTAGACAAGGGCAAGTCCAGGAGAGGATTTATTTGTGAGCAGCCAACAGGCAATACTCTGAGCAGCTGGGGGAGTGGGTACCTGGGCCCTGAAGGAAGGATCTGCTCAGCACAGCATAGCATCTGCTGTGGGTGCTATACACTTGCAGTGATGGAGTCCAAGGTCAAGTCTAAGTTTCCTGGCAGCCAAAGAACAATAAACTTTAACTTTAACAGTGGCTTAAGATTTTTTAAATCTCAGGAGATTTTGCTCAGAATAAATGAAGATTGTTTGGGTCATGAAGCTTCAAGAAATTTCTCCTTGTGCTTTCTTATAGTGGCTATGTAGGTGATGTAGTGGACAGTTCTTATTCCAAAGAGAGGTGGTATGGCCAATGTTACATCTTGTGATGCACAAGGTTTGTTCATTCATAAATTTGTTAACATATTTATTAAGCCCCTGCTGACAGCCAAGCACTGAGCTAGATGCCAGACGTTTGGTGATAAACCAAATATTGCTCCTGGCCTCATAAAGATGAGAACCTACCCAGGTGGGATCTAAAGCCTAAATCAGGATGGCAAACAGGTTTCAAGTGAAATACCAATCCATTGGCAGAGGTTCCCTGGATCTCTGAGTTGGGAAGGCTTCAGTATTAGTCAGAATTCAGGTTAGACTGTTGTAAAAAGAGACCCCAAAATAGAGTGGCTTAAGTAAGATTGAAGTTAATTTTATTCTCACTTAAAAATCTTACAGTAGGTCATCTGGTGTAGGCAGGACTGTCTTGTGTTCCTTGCTCTCAGAGTTGCCTGGGACTCAAAATTCTTTCTTATTGATGCTCCAAGATGATAGATCCCCAAAACCCTTTCTGCATTCCAGCTGGTGACGGTGTAAGGGGAGGACATGCCCTGTCACTGTAAGGGCATAACAAGAAAGTTGCACACACCACTTTTCTTCACTTCCCATTGGGCAGACCTGAGTTACATGGCCACACCTTCCTGCAAAAGAGGTTGGGAAGTGACGTCATTGTCTGAGTGGCCATATGTCCAGTTAAAATATGAGGGATCCATTTTAACAATGGGTTCAATCATGGATTCATAAAAGAAGAAGGGGAGAATGGCTATTGAGGACCACCAGCAGTCTCATGCACAGATTCTGAGAGGAATGAAAAACTGTGACCCTTAGTGATATCTGTTATGGAAATAAGATATGGAAACGAAGGAACTTGTGGCACCTGTAACTCACTTGCTGAGGCTGTCTGGCCCAGGTTCCTAACGTATCCTGTATCAAAATATTTTCTAAGGCAGCCAAGAGATAGGATAGAATCACTTATCAAAGAACAGTGGGGTCAGATTCTGATGACTGGGGTGAAGGAGCAGGGACCAGGAAGAGTGCACCTTTCTTGAATCGCTGTCAGCTCATTAAATTCATCCTGGCCGATCATCGGACCCCAGGGAGAGCATGACACTGGGGAAGAGAAAAGTAACTGACATTTTTCAGCATTGCCTATACCAAGCGCTTTACATATTTTTTACATACTTATTTAATGCTCACAGCAGCTCAAATTCTTGTTTTGGTTTTCAATTCCCTAGTCTAAGGCAAGGAAACCAGAAGCAAAAATTGGAGTCAAGATTTGAACAACAATGTCAGCTACCTTGACCTAGTTGGTATTTATAGCATGCTATATCCAACAACTGTAGAATAGGTATGTATGTTCTACAAGATAGACCATGTGCTGGGCTATAACACAAGCCTCAATACAATTAAAAGAGTGTGAAATACATAGAATATTCTTTCCAATCACTATGAAATCAAATTAAAAATCAATAACAATAAAATATCTGCAGAACTACAAAGATTTGGAAATGGAACATTTTTCTAAAGAACCATGAATTAAAGAAAAATCATAAGAGGAATTCAAAAATATTCCTAAGTGAAAGATAATGAAAAATACACCACATCAAAATCTGTGGGAGGTAGCTAAAGCAGTGTTGAGAGGGGAATTTATAGCTTTAAATGTTTATATGTGAAAGGAGAAACGTCTGAAATCAATTGTTTAAGTCTCCACCTTAAGAAGCTTAAGAAATAGAGCAATGCAAACTCAAAGTGAGGAAAAGGAAGGAAAGAATAAAGATAAGTGCAGAAATCAATGAAGTTGAAAAGAGATAAATAATAGAAAAAATTACCCATCAAAAGCTACAACAAGGGACTTCCCTGGTGGCGCAGTGGTTAAGAATCCACCTGCTAATGCAGGGGACACATGTCCGAGCCCTGGTCCGGGAAGATCCCACATGCCACGGATCAACTAACCCCGTGCGCCACAACTACTGAGCCTGTGCTCTAGAGCCTGCAAGCCACAACTACTGAGCCCGCGAGCCACAACTACTGAAGCCCACGTGCCTAGAGCCCGTGCTCCACAACAAGAGAAGCCACTGCAATGAGAAGCCCGTGCACCGCAACGAAGAGTAGCCCCCACTCCCCGCAACTAGAGAATGCCTGAGCACAGGAACGAAGACCCAGTGCAGCCAAAAACAAATAAATTAAAATAAATAAATTTTAAAATATTTATATATATAAAAGCTACAACAAAACCTCTAGCTAGATTCATTAAGAAAAAAAGGAGGAAAGACACAAATTACTCATGTCAGGAATGAAGACAGGACATCACTATAGATCTTAAAGACATTTAAAAGGATAATAAGGAAATATGAAAAACTTTACTCCAATAAACTTGACAACTTAGATTAAATGGAAAAAAATTCTTGAAAGAAGGAAATTACCACAGCTGATTCAAGAAGAAATAGAAAAGTATTAGGAGCTCTAGAGCTATTAAAGAAATTGAATTCATAATTAAACATTTCCACAAAGAAAACTCCAGGCTCAGGTGGTTTCACTGATGAATCCTATCAAACACTGAAGAATGAAATAATACCAATTCTACTCAAACTCTGCTTTGGACTGAATTGGGTCCCCCTCCCACCAAATTCATATGTTGAAGCCCTGATCCCCAGTGTGATGGTATTTGGAGATGGGGTCTTTGGGAGGTCATGAGAGTGAGGTCATCATGATGGGATTAGTGTTCCTTATAAGGAGAGACACTATAGAGCTGTAGTGCCCTTTCTCTCTATATATCTCTGTCTCTGTCTGTCTGTCTGTCTCTTTGCCATGTAAGAGCACAAGGA
The DNA here is from genome assembly GCF_028023285.1 of Balaenoptera ricei. Classification (NCBI taxonomy): domain Eukaryota; kingdom Metazoa; phylum Chordata; class Mammalia; order Artiodactyla; family Balaenopteridae; genus Balaenoptera; species Balaenoptera ricei. The sequence continues at coordinate 34,809,282 of NC_082649.1, forward strand.
GAAGGCAGCCATCTGCAAGCCAGGAAGAGAGCTCTTATCAGAGCCTGACCTTGCTGGCACCTTGATCTTGGACTTCCAGCCTCCAGAATTGTGAGAAAATAAATTTCTGTTATTTGAGCCACTCAGTCCATAGTATTTTGTTACAGCAGCCTAAGCTGACTAATATAAACTCTTCCATTATATAAAGGAGGTGAAAAAACTTTCTAACCCATTTTATTAGTTCAGCATTATCCTAATACCAAAACCAGACAAAGACAGTATAAGAAAATAAAAGACCAATATCCCTCATGAACATAGATTCCTTAATGAAAGAAAGAACAAGATTCATATGGAAATATTAGCAAAATGAATACAGCAGTGCATACATATTTACATGGTATCATGACTAAGTAAAGTTGATTCTAGTAATGCCATATTGGTTTAACACTCAAAAATCACTCAGTGTGTGGGCTTGCCTGGTGGTGCAGTGGTTAAGAATCTACCTGCCAAGGCAGGGGACACGGGTTCGAGCCCTGGTCTGTGAAGATCCCACATGCTGCGGAGCAACTAAGCCCGTGGGCCACAACTACTGAGCCTGTGCTGTAGAGCCCGCGAGCCATAACTACTGAAGCCCACACGCCTAGAGCCCGTGTTCCGCAACAAGAGAAGCCACTGCAACGAGAAGCCCGTGCACCGCACGGAAGAGGTAGCCTCTGCTCGCTGCAACTAGAGAAAGCCCGTGTGCAGCAACAAAGACCCAACGCAGCCAAAAATAAATAAATAAATTTATTTAAAAAGTCAATGTAATTCACTATCTTAATAGAATAAAGGAGATATTGGCAGATGCAGACAAAGCATTTGACAAAATGCAATGCCCAATTATATAAAAAACTCTTAGCGAGTTAACGATAGAGGGGAACTTTCTCAATTTGACTAAAACTGTCTACAAAAATCTTATAGCAAACATTATACTTAATGATTAAAGATTTAATGTTTTCTCTCCTGTCAAGAAGAGTCTGAATTTTACCCTTCTTGCAAGCTAACAAGTTAGCCTACTGTAGTTTCATGGATATCGTATTAGTCGACTCGGTGCCATAGAAAAGTATCAGATTGGTATTTTATTCATAAATAAACAGAAAGTTATTTTCTCATAGTTCTGAAGGCTGGAAAGTGCAAGCTCAAGTTTCCATCAGGATTCAGTTTCTGGTGAGAGCTGTCTTCCTGGCTTATAGACAGTGCTTTGTCCTTACATGGCCTTTCCTTTGAGCATGGCAGAGAGACAGAGACAGAGATAGAGAGACAGGGAGAGACAGAGAGACAGAGAGAGACACACACACAGACAGAGAGAGACAGAGAAAGAGAGCAGGCTCTCTGGTGTTTCTTCTTATAAGGACTCCAGTTTTATTGAATCAGGTCCCTATCCTTATGATTTCATTTAACCTTGATTATCTCCTTATAGACTCTATCTCTAAATGTAGTCACATTGGGGGGTTAGTGTTTCAACATATGAATTTTGGCAGCAGGGACACTATTCCGTCCATATCAGATGCTGACAGGAGACATGAGACTCCTGGGTCAGAGACAAAAGACAATTACTCAAAGCCCAGCAGGTTGCATAAGTTTCATGTTCTCATCATTCCTCCCCAAGTCCTATTGGGCTTAAATGGATGCTCCACACCAAGTGAGTTTGTGTCACGGAGGAGGAACCCCAAGCCTAGGGAACCTCAATCTTTCATAAGTGGCTGCAAGGAAACCTGCCCAACCTTTGCCCTGGAGTGACTATCAAACAAATTGGACAGCAAATAAATTGTCCCTCTTCTCCAGAGGGATACACTATCTCTGTCTTCCTAGGCTGTTTGCTGTACCCACATTCTTGAAAAGATAATCCAGAGGCTAGTGCCTCTGCTGTAAGCATTTCTCTTACAGAAGAGAAATCTCTTGCATGAATTCGAGAGATCCATGGAGAATTATTTCCCAACATTCCTAAGATGGAGAACAAGGCGAAGATGTCCACTCTCACCACTTTAATTCAACAATGTACTGGACATGACAGCCAATACAGTAGTGCAAGAAAAGCAGAGACTGGAAAGGAAGAAGTAAAATTGCATTTGTAGATGAGCTGATTGTTTACATAGAACATGCTAAGGAATTAGGGCTTTTGCAACGAAACAGCTACGAGAACTAATGAGTGAATTTAGGAAGATCATAGGATATAAGGTCAAATAAAAACAGCAATTGGATTTCTACATACTAGTAACAAGCAATTCTTGAAATTCTACTTACTATAGCAACAAATCATAACATGCTTAGGAATAAATTTAAGAAAATAAATGCAAGACTAAAAATATAAAACATGTTGAAAGAAAGTAAAGAAGATCTAGGGAGGGTGGTGGTGGTGGTGTGATGAATTGGGAGATTGGGATTGATATATATACACTAATATGTATAAAATGGATAACTAATAAAAACCTGCTATATATAAAAAAAATCTATGTAAAAAAAAACATGAGTCTGAATAAATGGGAAGATTTATAAAGGGGAGGTGCAATTCTTCAGCTACATTGGTTTAAAGATGGTGAAATAACTGAGTTAAACCATTAAAAAAAAAAAAAGAAGATCTAAATAACTGGAGTGATAGCCCATGTTCATGAATCGGGAGACTCAAAACTGATGACAAGTCTTCCCAAATTAGATTCTCCCCTTAGATTCACTGAAATCCCAATCATAATTCCAACAGATTTTTTTTTTTTAAAAAAAGAAATTGACATGCTAATTTTGAATTTTATATGAAAATGCAAAGGACTTAGAATATCCAAAGCAACCCTTTAAAAAAGAATAAAGTGGGCTTCCCTGGTGGCGCAGTGGTTGAGAATCTGCCTGCCAATGCAGGGGACACGGGTTCGAGCCCTGGTCTGGGAAGATCCCACATGCCGCGGAGCAACTGGGCCCGTGAGCCACAACTACTGAGCCTGAGCGTCTGGAGCCTCTGCTCCGCAACAAGAGAGGCCGCGATAGTGACAGGCCCGCGCACCGCGATGAAGAGTGGCCCCCACTCGCCGCAACTGGAGAAAGCCCTCACACGGAAACGAAGACCCAACACAGCCAAAAATAAACATAATAAATAAATAATAAATAAAAATTAAAAAAAAAAAAAAGAATAAAGTTGGAGGGCTTATGCTATTTGTCTCCAAGACTTATTATAAAAGCTACATTAATCCAAACTGTATGAGCTGACGTAGGGATCCCCCAGTAGATCAGTGGGACAGAATAGAGAGTCTGGAAATAGACTCATATATCTATAAACATTTGATTTTCCCCAAAGGCACCAATTCATTGTAATGGAGAAAAGGAAAGTCTTTCCAGCAAATGGCGCTGGAAGAACTGGATACTAACATGGAAAATCGAATTTAGGCCCTTGCCTTACACATATACCAAAATTAATTTGATATGGATCATAAATTCTAGAAGCTTCTAGAAAAACTGGGAAAATATCTTTGTGACTTGGGGGTAGCCAGGATTTCCTAGACAGAATTAAGGAAGACAATAACCATAAAAGAAAACATGGTTAAACCAGACTTCATAAAAATTTAAAACTTCTGCTCATCAAAAAGCACTACTGAGAAAACAAATAGGCAAGTCACAGATTGAGGAAAAGATCTGCAAAACATATATCTGACAAAGGACTAGTGTCCAGAATATATACATTACTCCTGCAACTCAATAATAAAAAGACAGACAATTCAATAAAAATGGGCAAAGATTTGTGCAGATATTTAACAAAGGAAGGTTAATGAATGGCCAATAATCATATGAAAAAAGATGCTCAACCTCATTAGTCATTCAGGAAATGTAAATTAGAACTACATGATATACTACTGCACACCCACTTGAATGGCTAAAATTAAAATAACTGACAGCACCACTGTTGATGAGGATGTGGAACTGGGATTCTCAGATGTTGCTGATGGGAATGTAAAAAGGTACAATTACGCTGGAAAGTTCTGGCAGTTTTTCATAAAACTAAACATACATCTAACCCATGACTCAGCAATTTCATCCCTGGATATTTACCCAAATGAAATGAAAGCATATGTTCACAAGAAGTATTGTATAGAATGTTCATATAAGTTTGTTAGTAATTTCCCAAAACTGAAAACAGTCTAGGTGCCCATCAGCAGGAGAATGGGTAATCAAAACCGGAGCTACTCATTCAATGAACTACAACTCAGCCACCAAAACGAATAATTTACTGACTCACACAGCATGGATGAAGCTTTAAAACATGCTACGTGAAAGAAGCGTTATGCAAGAAAGTATGTACTGTATGCTTATGTTTCCATATGTAAAATCTTAGAACTGGCAAACGATTCTATGGTAAAAAAAGAAAAAAATCAGAGCAGTGCTTACCTTTTGCAAGGAATGGGGATGGTGCAGAGATTGACTGGAAGAGATATGAGGGGACTTTCTGGAGTGATGGTTTGGGTTATACAGACGTGTGCATTTGTCAAAACTCATCAAATGGTATATTTAACATCAATGCATTCACTATATGTAAATATCACCCAAAAAATAGAACTGTAAACAAATATTAAACTCTAGTTAATGATATGTATACTAAAGTAATTAAAGGTGAATTACATTGATATCTGTAATAGACTTTGAAATGCATCAAAAATAAGATTTATTAATGGATGGATAGATGATAGATATATGACAAAGCAAATATTCTAAAATGTTGTTTGTAGAATATAGGTGATAATTATACAGTATTCACTGAAAAATTATTTATTTGGATTTCCCTGGTGGCGCAGTGGTTGAGAATCTGCCTGCCAGTGCCGGGGACACGGGTTTGAGCCCTGGTCTGGGAAGATCCCACATGCCACGGAGCAACTAAGCCTGTGTGCCACAACTACTGAGCCTGCGTTCTAGAGCCCGCAAGCCACAACTACTGAAGCCGGCACACCTAAAGCCTGTGCTCCTCAGTGAGAGAAGCCACCGCAATGAGAACACATGCACCGCAACAAAGAGTAGACCCCGCTCGCCGCAACTAGAGAAAGCCCGTGCGCAGCAACGAAGACCCAACGCGGCCAAAAAAAAAAAAAAAATTTATCGTTTTTCTTTTCGGTCTGTTTGAAAATTTTCATTAAAAACTGTTGGAAAATTATAAGGAAAATATTGTTGGAAACTATTTGTATACACCCAAAATTTATGAGAAGTAAGATTTTTCCTTATAATGATAAATAAATACAAGCATGCTTAGGTTTTTTATTTTTTTTTTAAACATTTTTTTTTAATGCTTTATTTTATTTTTATTTATTTATTTATGGCTGTGTTGGGTCTTCGTTTCTGTGTGAGGGCTTTCTCTAGTTGCAGCAAGCAGGGGCCACTCTTCACCGCGGTGCGCGGGCCTCTCACCATCGCGGCCTCTCTTGTTGCGGAGCACAGGCTCCAGACGCGCAGGCTCAGTAGTTGTGGCTCACGGGCCTAGTTGCTCCGCGGCCTGTGGGATCCTCCCAGACCAGGGCTAGAACCCGTGTCCCCTGCATTGGCAGGCAGATTCTCAACCACTGCGCCACCAGGGAAGCCCCATGTTTAGGTTTTAAGTGATAGTTTTGCAGCAGAAGTCTGCCCTAAAGAACAGAGATGGCATGCATTAATTAAAGTACTTTCATATGAACATATAACCTCAAGGCTAAGCTTTCCAGTTTTTAGTACGATGTTCTGTCTTCCTCAAGTCATTAGTGGGATTGAGAATGTGATTATGTCCTCACACGTCTGTTTGCATTTCACAGCTGCTAGTCAGGCTCAGTCAACACTTTCACGTGCTAATAATTGTAATCAACCCATTTGTTCACTTAAGACAAACAAATGATTACTCTTTGGGGAAGAAATACCTTGAGTCCTAATTTGCTAATTATTAGTTTTTATGAACATTAGCCAGTTATTCTGTTTTTCTCCCCAAACATATAGAACCTTTACCCTTTCCTGGAAGATTGGTCTGGGAACTTCGTTTGACTCCCCACCTGGTTTGTAAATGTCCAATTAAAAGAAATACGTAGGGCTTCCCTGGTGGCGCAGTGGTTAAGAATCCGCCTGCCAATGTAGGGGACAAGGGTTCAAGCCCTGGTCCGGGAAGTTCCCACACGCCGCAGAGCAATGAAGCCCGTGCGCCACAACTACTGAGCCTGCGCTCTAGAGCCCAAAAGCCACAACTACTGAGTCCTCGTGCCCCAACTACTGAAACCCGCATGCCTAGAGCCCGTGCTCCGCAACAAGAGAAGCCACCGCAATGAGAAGCCCATGCACCGCAACGAAGAGTAGCTCCTGCTCACCGCAACTGGAGAAAGCCTGCGCATAGCAACGAAGACCCAACACAGCCAAAAATAAATAAATAAAATAAATAAATAAATTAAAAAAAAAAAAGAAATACGTAATGGGCATTTTACACACACACACACACACACACACACACACGTTAATGGGAAGAGGGGAGGCATTTTACTTTAGTGCAAATATTATAGTTTAAATTACAACCCAAGGCCTTCAAAAGCACATTAAAATAAAAGTCACAATACGCATGCTACAGCCATGCCAAGTGGTGAAAGGGATGCCCAACTGCATTTGAGGATTTGATGCATCCATTCAGCTGTGCCTGGGCCCTGTCCTCAGGAGCTCTGTCCCTCCAAGTCCAAGTTAGACGACACATATCCTTCACCAACTTTGTAACTGGAATGGGGACCCCTAATCAACGATGTCCACGCATCTCACCTAAAGTGAACTAAAGACTAGTGGAAACTCGCTGAAACCCCTCTTCTCAGTGGACTTCCTGGAAGAGGTGAGCTCCGAGATTAGCTGAGAATGACAAAGAGAGAGAGAAAGTGTTCCAGGAGCAGTGGGTGAACAAGAGTGGTGGGAGAGGACACACCTTGCTGACTACCATGCACACCAGCTCATTGAAAGTTCCCAATTCCATGACATCCCTCTTCACAGCCAGGTCTTCACATTGAGGTCCTCTGGAATGAGTAGCGGGCAACCTTAATAAAGCTATACGGTCAAGGCCACAGGTGCCAGCTCCTTGGTCAGAGCACCTGCTTCCCTGGAAGACAGCCAACTCCCTCTCTTTTGCATCACACCTCTTTCGCGGGTACTCTGCAAGCCAGCATTGCTCAGTTTCAGTGTCTGTAGGCTGTGGCCATGGGGATAGTATCTATTCGCCCATTTCTCTAATATACTCCCTTTGTCCTTTATGCCTGGATAAATTCTGAACAAGGAACTTTTAATCCAGAGAGATGTTTAAAGAACGAGAAGGAAGATGGGAACCAGGAGCCAGGGGCCCATAATGGGCAGGAAAAGACAGTTCTTTAGGATTCTTTAGAGTGACCAGCTCATCCTGGTTTGCCTAGGCTTTGCCAGTTTTAGCCCTGAAAGTACCACATCCCAGGAAGCTCCCTCCCCCACCTCAGTCCCAAGTAAATTGGGATAATTGGTCACCCTTCAGCTCTCCTGAGTCCTCCAGGGGGCTAGGACATTACTGATCCCTTACTTCCAAGATGAGGCAGACAGGCCCCCAGCCTGAGGAATCCCAGAGGAAGCAGGGGTGGTAGAGCTGACATTCTCTCACCCAGGGCGGGTGGGAGCCTGTGTGAAGGAGCCAGAAGTCTCTAGCTAAGAGCTGCTTTTCCCCTACTCCCTTCCCACCCCTCAGACTGTTCTGGAGACTGAGGAAGAGGTGATGATGGACACTGTCGCCTCTCTGCTAGCCCTTCAGCCGAGGAATGTGAGAAGCCACAGTGCCACCCGAGCCTGGGTTGTTCAGCACTCTGGGCAGTTGTTCAGTGAAAGGGGGCTGCCATTGTAGCCATCCTCACAGACTGGCCCTAACTGCCCAGCAGCCAGCCTCATAGCTCCTCAGGGTCCCTGGCAGGGGTGTGACAGTCCCATTAGCTCCACGTTGGGCCCGCCTCTCTGGCTTCTAGTCTGACCACTGCAGCAGCCTGGATCAGAGCTACAAGGTACAGCCTACCTTGTGGCTGGCATGCAGGAGGGAGCGCTGCACACTTGCTGACAGGCACAGCTCGCAGGCCCTCTACCTGCAGACTGGCGGGGTGGTGCCCCAGCCCTTTCCACCACGGCCTCCCTCACCTCCAGACACTCACCATGTTTCTTGGTGCAGGACAGTGGGTGGCCTTGAGCCAGTGTCCCAGGCTTTCCTTGGGCCAGCAACACCATCTGGAAAATGGATTTGTAACCTCATAATAAAGGGCTCAAGGTAGATGTAAACTATTACATTTAGAATGGATAAACAAGGTCCTACTGTACAGCACAGGGAACTATATCCAATCTCCTGGGATAAACCATAATGGAAAAGAATATTTTAAAAAAGAATGTATATATGTGTATAACTGAGTCACTTTGCTGTACAGCAGAGATGAACATAACATTGTAAATCAACTATACTTCAATCAAAAAATTTTTTAAGAAAAGAAATGAACTCATTGAGGGGAACTTCGGGCTGTGGGAGTTGAGATGTTTAAGCTGTCTAAGAGGCCCAGGGGGACTGTGCTGGCTGATTGTTCTGGGCCGGTTTACAAATCGTAACATTTGGTTACAGATGTTCACTCAACTGACATCCTAGTAACCCGGCACCCAGAACGTGCAGCAAATGGCAGGGAAGTGGAATTTACCTTTAGCAATCAACACAGAAGTTCCCAGGAAGGGGAATGGATCAAAATCCAGAGGCGGGGATTGAGATTTTGTTAAAGAACTACTCCAGTGCCTGGCACCAAGCAGGCCCGCTATAACAGGATGTGACTACTGTTACTCAGAGAGAGTCTGAGAGGCAGAGATTGGCATGAGAGTCACAGGGGCAGGGAGGAAAGAGGGCCTGGCAGGAGTGGCCACAGAGGCAGAGACCACAAGGAGTCATAGGTGAACCTTCCACAGTCCTGCCCACCGGCACGTTAGAGGGCGTGACAGATAAAGGTTTCCATGGTCCTTCTCTGCAATGCAGGTTGCTAGGAAAAGAGGAAGAGAAGCCCCAGTTTACAGATGAAGATGTCAGTTAAGCTTGGAGCTGGGATTTATTTATAGTCAGCCGCATCCCATGCTCCAAAGACCGTGTGCCTTCTTTCTCTTTTTATTGCATCACCCCTCTAGTATTCTTCAAGTACTGGGGGCAGTAAGCTATTAACTTGGGAACTCCTTGAGGGGAGGGGTTGTGCTGATCCTATCAGACAGGAAGCTCTGAGATTATGAACTTTAGCTGCTCCATCAAACTGGGAACCCCTGAGGCCAGGAACGGGGTCTACCCCTCACACTGGGAATTCTCAGCTCATGGCAGCTTGTTGCATTTTGGGTAGAAGGCAGGGCTGCACTGCCACGAAAGCCACCCCTGAGCTGACCTCAGGCTCTTTGAAGCCTCTTTGTACAGGGATGATGGAGATTGTCCTCGGGTCCTGGCCAAGTGGTGGGACTCAGCCCCATCCCAAGGGGAGGGGCCAGGTGTGACAGGCAGGGGATGTGGGGTCAGGTCACAGCCCTGTCAAGCCTGTTGCTTGCACTCCCCTCTGGGCTGTTTCCTGCATCTTATACCCCATGCTCCCTGCTCTGGGAGCAGGCCTTGATGCGGGAGGAGCCGGCCCCCCGCAGAGCTCTACGAAGACTACAGATAAGTGTGTTGTGCTCCCTGCTAAGGCCTGAGTTATTGCTTTCCCTTCTCCTCAAATGAAAGGAGCATTTTATTGGCTCGGGATTAGGAACAAAGCATAAAAAGTGCCTTGTTTTTATCTTCTGACATCACAAAGCTAAGGCTGGAGAGAGCAGTGCTGGGAGAGAATGAGGAGGGATGGAGGCAGAGGACGATGGTGGCCGAGGAGGGAGGAGGAAGGAATTGATGCCGCTCAGTGAGACCTTTCGTCCATCTCCCAAGTGCTGCCCGCCCACCCATGGAAAGGCGTAAGAGCCAAAGGCAGCAGTCAATTTCAATTGGAAAAGCTTCTACTCCCTGGAGACGCTGTCCGGCTCAGATGCCAGGGTCACAGAACATGGCTTGGAGGCCAAGGGAGGGGGCGGGATTTTCTCGGGTTATTCTGGCTCCAGGCCACCATCCAGGTTCCTGTATGTTATTTTTTTTAGTCCCTGAATCTAGGATTTGAGGTCTCCCAGGGATAGGACTCAATGCTTCTCTCATTTTGTGAAGCAGGAAGGAGAGCTCTAGTTTGGGGTGACTTGAACTGGCTCTGCTCCTTCTGTGCACACATGGGTCCACTTAATGTTGGCAGTGGAGATGGTTTGGTACAGAGGGGACAAGACCACCGTACACCGGGTGCTGCCCCCCCCAAACCCAGTGTGCCTTTTCTTTGTCCCTACGCTCCTTTGGCTGAGGGCCATCTCTTGCCTCGATGGCTTGTCAACTGCGGGTCACCCTTTATGTTTTGACTCAAACTTTACTTCCTTTCTGAAGTGTTTCCTGCCACCCCAAGTCTATGTTCCCACCTCACCCTGTATTTATCCTTATCACTGTTTGTGTCACATTGTATTTTGATGATCAGTTAATGTTATCCATGGAGCGTTAACTGGGAGGCCTTTGGGAGCAAGAACAGAGTCTTGTTTACCTTTGTATGTTTAGTACAGGGTCAGAAATATGGTTAAGTATCCACTAGTGTTCAAGGAAGGAGGAGAGGAAGGAACTGCAGAGAGACTATATGTACAATCAGTGGATGATACATGAACCTTGGGTTGAGACAAAGACGCATATCTCTCCTCTGTTACTTCCAAGCTATGTGGCCTTGAAAGATTATTTTTCAAGGTTGCCATAAGGATAGAAGTAACACATACAAATTACTTATCACACAACCTGGCACATAGTAGGTGTTCAATAAACAATAGTGATTATATGCCAGTCCTCCTGAGTGATAGGGTCGATCCTTACCTATGACTCTCCCTTACCCTGCCATCAGTTTTTTCCACACACTCTCTAGACTGTTTTTTCCAGGAGGCAGACATGGATTTTTTCATGGGAGGAAACAGTCTTCTTGCATCTTTGCCAAAGTTGTCAGCATGTCTGCCACAGGACTGTTGATAGGAGGTGCAAATGTATTTCCTAATTTGAGATGATGGTGTTTGGAATGCCTGGCACTGGGCTATATTTAGCTCTGAATTCCGCAAATAGCAACAGGGAGGAAGAGCCTCCCAGCCAAACATCTCCCAACCAGCTGGAAAATGTAATAATCATAATGATTATTTTTATTATTGCTATTATTATTTGTTGACTAAATGAATTAATAGGACTTGGGTATCCGTTGGCATCTAGAATGATGGGGTCTTAAAATACCAGGGCTCAGAGCCCTTTGAATGTCATATAGTCAGATATAACCCATTCTACAAGTAAGGAAACTGACACTGAAAGAGGAAATGCAACTTGTACACCCAACCTCAGAGCCCAGACTAGAGCCCAGATCTTTGGACTCTATATTCGATGCTCTTAAATTCTAAGGGACTTCATGCAAGGCTGTTGAGCTGGCTTTAACCAAGAAGCTGGTTATTCTCTGGTTCATCCCTATGTCTGCCTCTGCCTTTCAAGGCCTTCTCTCAGGGCTGTGGGGGCCACATGGAGCACCGGGCTAGGAGCCAGAAGGCCTGAAATTTCATCTCAACTCTCCCCAGCACTAACTGTGTGAGCTTGGGTAGGTTATTTCACTTTTCTGGGATCCTGTTTCCTCATTCAATGCCCACTGTTTAGCCATCCATCCACCCATCCATCCAACAAGTGTATAGAGAAAATCCACAGGCTCAACTGGGGAAGTGCCAGCATCTTTCCTGTCTTCCAGGGCTTACATACAGCCACTGATAGGTAGTAGAGATCTACCTGACATGTCCATAGAGGAGAGTTATGAAGAGCTCACCACATTAAGGAAGGATACAGAGGCATGGAGAACCCAAAGTAATAAACATCCTATGGACCCTTTCTCTCTGGTATTGAGAGGGAATGAGATGTGGCCAGCGGTCTCCTGCTTGCCCAGCACACTCCTGTGAACACACACGTATACACACACACACTCCTGCCTGTACTCAGCTCCCCTCAATGAGCTCCCCCAGAGATGATCCTGGTAAGAGCTAGGAAAGGAAGGGCCAGGGTCACAGCTAACCTGGAACAAGTGTGCTGCAGGTCACAGAAAGTTGAGGGTGCAGGCTGCTGGGAGGGTTGTGTTCATTGTTACTCTGGCATCATTTCCCAGGAAGGCAGAAACTGTACCTAAACACAGCGTGGAAACTCCCGGAGCATCAGGCACAGCATAGGACACATCACTATGTGTCAATGAGTGATTAGATACCACTGGGTGACCTTGGGTAAATCCATTTCCTTCTTGGGCCTCAGTTTCCACATCAGTAGGATAGAGAAGGGGTGTTAGAAATAGATGCCACTTGAGTTCATTTCCAAACTTAAGAATCTGTTGTTTTATGAATGAATGATACTCAAAGACCTTCCCTCTGACTCTTAATCTCATTTTTCGTCTTATATTCCATCCGCACGTTCCAGGGTTTGATGTCCGAACCATCCGATCCTTTCCTGCTCCTTCACTGTCCCTCCATCATTGTCCCTACCCCAATGTCCTAACCCCCTAATTCTGCTAAATCTAGTCCTCCTCTAATATCCTGGAATCTGTTAGTCAAACTAGAGCTCCTCAACTATGACTGGTGGGGGGGGGGGGCGGGATGCTGTGGCCGTCCCCTCTGTGCTATGTGCACAGTTATACACCTAGACCCATCTGCAAAATGCAATGAGCCAAAGGTCCCAACAGGAACTCCAGCCTTGTCCGAGTTAATAGGAGAGGAGCTGAGAATAGAAGGCCTGAATTTCAATCACAATGTGATTACTGGCCTTTTTGAAATTTTGCTGAGTTTTTTTTTTTACCTGGTTGGCTTGATATCACTAACCAAATGCTTGTCTCACAAATCGGCTTTGGCTGCAATTCAAATTTAATTACATTCTAGCTAAGTAAAAGCAAGAAAGAAAGCAAGAGAGAAAGAGAGAGAGGAGGGAAAATATAACTTATGTTTATAGACCAGACAACTTGATCCTAAATCTTTAAATCTCCCCAAGTGCAACAGTCAATGGGAGCCAGACACAGATGGGTCAGTCCTGAGATAGAAGTGAAGCAATAACAAGCTGCTTGTAATTTGAAGCTAGTGAACACTGCATGCCAAGGCTGGGAGAAAATTGGGAAGTTGACAGAGTTGGCTCAAGTGCTCCAGCTACCTAGTTCTGTACCTGGGGGTGTCTCTTTATTCTCCATTTAGCTACCTTCTAAGGCACTCAGGCTCTTCCCTTGTGTCCCTTCTCATATTCTCCTATCAGAAAACTCATTGACACTAAAGTATAAACGACTAATGATAACTTGCCTTTTCCCTGCCTAGAATTGTATTTTACAAAGAATAAAACAAGGACAGACAGACAAATCCACATACAAGCACCTAAAACTCAAATGAAAAAGCTTAACTGGCAAATAAACAAGTGTGTGTTGAATGGCCATAAGACTAGATATTAGATGCATAACGTATGGAATGTTAGTATAGGAAGGTAAGAGGAAGGTGGGGAATGGAGTTAAGGGTGACTCAAATTTGCTATAGAAAATAAGAGAAAAAAAAGCTTTGGGGGAAAGTGTGATCATTTCTGTGGAGGATAGGATGAGTTTGAGGTGCTTGTGAGCATCCAGTGAAGGTGTTCATAAGGACTTTGGATATTCGTGTCTGGCTCAGAGGACAGGGCTGTGCTGGGCCATGCATTTGGGAGCAATGAACTCGTGGGGGAGAAGCCCAGGAGCGTGGGTGGGTTTACCCAGGGAGAATGCATAAAGTGAGAAGAGGAGAGGATCTAGAGTAGTATCCTGTAGAACACCAAAATCTTTAAAAAGTGCTCAAGAGGGCTTCCCTGGTGGTGCAGTGGTTGAGAATCTGCCTGCCAATGCAGGGGACACGGGTTCGAGCCCTGGTCTGGGAAGATCCCACATGCTGCGGAGCAACTAGGCCCGTGAGCCACAATTACTGAGCCTGCACGTCTGGAGCCTGTGCTCCGCAACAAGAGAGGCCGCGATAGTGAGAGGCCCGCGCACCGCGATGAAGAGTGGTCCCCGCTTGCCGCAACTAGAGAAAGCTCTCGCACAGAAACGAAGACCCAACACAGCCATAAGAATAAATAAATTAATTAATTAAAAAAATTTTTTTTAAAGTGCTCAAGAGACTGAGAAGGTGCGATCCAAGAGGGAGGGGAAAAACCACTGTGGTCACAAATTTCAAGGAAGAAAAATGATTTTTAAGGTACTCAAAATGTGAAGTGGTAAGGAAAAACTAAGTTAAGAAAAGGATTGCAGGGGAGGGGTCTACTGGACATCGCAATTAGGAGGTCATTTTTGTCCTAAACAAAGGTGGTTTCAGTGAAGTGATTTAGCTAAAGCCCATAGTGCAATGTGTTGTGGGATGATTGGAGTGAGAGAAATGTATGTTCCTTTTTAAAGAAAATTTGGCGTTTAAAGTAAGGTGAGAGAGGAGATGATTAGTTAGAAGGAGACTTTATAAAATGACAGAAACTTGAACTTGCTTCTGTGCTGAGAGGTAAGACTCAGTAGAAGGGAGAGGTAGATGGGGAGAGTGCCTTAGTGATGGGAAAAGTTCCTCAGAGAGGTTGAAGGAGAAAGGCCCTATATCACGGATAGAAGGGTTTTCCTTGGGCAGAAGAAGGAAACTTCCTCCTTTATGAGCGAAAGAAAGAAGGAACGGATAATCTTGAGAACAGACGGATTTTTAATGGGGCTGAGGGAATCCATTCCTAATAGTCCGATTGTTCATTGTTAACAGGGAAGTGTCATCTACTGAGAGGAAACTGGGAAAGTCTAAAGGTGTTCAGAAAAGTTGAGGAAGGTTAGAACAGCCACCATAGAGAGTGAAAAAAGGAGATCACCCAAGCCCTGGTCCCAAGGGGAGAAGGGGCTAGATTGAGACATGAGATCCAAACTCTGGGCCAAGCTCAGTATGCACATTTTCTCCCCAGGGCTCAGCAGCAGAGGTATAGGGGAAGATGGTTGGATGGACCAAAGATGAAGGATTTCAGAATGCATCTGGCAGACTGACAAGGAGAGGAGGATGCTGGAGATTCTGGAAAGAGGTGGCAGATATGATGCTCTTAAAACCATGCAGCACGCGCGCGCGTGTGTGTGTGTGTGTGTGTGTGTAGGGCAATGTTGCAAGACTGGTGAAGGAAATACGTTTGTATTTGTGGAGTGGCTTGTTGTTTACCCCCATGTAGACTGTCCACAGGGCATCCTTAATCCTAGGCTGGCTACCTCCTGACTTTTCTCCCTACGTTCTCCACCTTTCTGCCTCTTGCCTCATTCAGCAGGGCTCAACGTGATTACAAGAGCACACCTGCAACCCCTTTCCCCACCCAAATGGCTTTGAATTCAATCTACACTCAAAATAGAAATTATTTTGTATTACATGCTATTTGGAATTCTATGAGCTTCCTCTTTCCTTCCATTGACAGAGGTAATCAAAGCCAAGTTATATTTGATCTTCTTAAATAGCAGGTATAGTCATGCCATTGGAGCACTCCCATCCACCCTCTGGGTCTCACATCTCCCCCCTGTACCACAAGGGAGGTAAAATAAGTGATCACAAAGCTCCTGTTCAGCTCTGATGATGGTCTGAGCCTCTAACCTCCAGCAGCCCAGTTCAGCTCAACACAGGCCAACCCAGCTTCCAGCACCAAGGCCAGCATTCAGCTGCGCCAGTGGCTGCTTGAAAAGGGCATACATCAGCCTGCCAGGACACAGACACAAAGCTTGTTTTAACCTCTGTGGTTCTAAAGTCTCAGGAGAACTGTATAATTAACCTGGGTCGAGGCTGCAGATTCCTGCTGCACATAGCTAGCCAGAGAGGCAGAATGGTGTGAATTGTTGACAAAGTTCAGGGGTGAATCATAATGAGATTTATGGACTGCAGGTTTTTCTGCACTCCTTTGCTCTTTCCCTAGCATCCTTACTCCTCTTCCCAACCAGTTCTGCCAATTCCTGGTGGTGTATTCACAGTGATATATGACTGCCTGGTATGTGGCTTCCAGGGGTTGCAGGAGGCGAATCTCAGAATGGAATGGGAGCTGGACTAAGAGTTGGAGACATCTGTGGCTACAGCCCACCTCCACCAGGTGTGCCCTGTGCAGGTCGCCTCCCTCTCTGGGACTTAATTTAGTCATGACATGGCTGAGCCAGATGACCTCTAAGATTCCAAGCTGATTGTCTTAGCTTGGCTTCCCTGAGAAGCAGACACTGAGTCTAGGATTCAAGCGCAAGTAGTGTATTTGGGAGGTGAGCCCAGGAAGTACCAGTGGCAGAATCAGGAAGTGAGACAGGGAAAGAAGCCAACACAAGGTCTGTAGGGACAGTTTACTGCTGTGGATAACTGGGATTCAATCCCACTGGGAACTTTTGGGAGATGGTGTAGGACACATGTGCTGTCCCTGATGAGAGGTGACAAGGTAATTGATCACAAAATTCAAATTTGTCATTGATTGGACGCCTCTCTCAGGATGTTAACTCCTTAGCATTTACAGCCTTCTCTGTGGGGCAGGTGGGGAGGGTGGGGGGAAGCATGTTCTCGCTGCTAGAGAAAGTCCTCAGGCAAGGAGATGCAGATGTTCGCAATAAGAGACTCTCAGCACAGAACCACTGAGTGCTAAGGGGATATGAGCAGGACACTGACAGCATTTGCCATGCATATTTAACGTCCTTAAAATTCTATGACTTCCTTTGGCCAAACCAAGAGTGAGAAGAACCATTCATCTTGGAAGAACTAGTAGGGAAAGTGTTCTTCTTTTCACTTGGAATGACTCTAAAGATGAAAGCTAAAAGCTCACGCAGTCTGAGACTCTTTCCTGGATGAAGAAGGCTGATTGCCTGCGTTATAGTCACAGGCCAACAAGTTACTATGGGCAAATTATTCAGCCTTTGTGAACTTCAACTTCCACACCTGCAAAGAAGGAACACTAATACCTTGATGGGTTGTTATGATAATTAAATGCAGGGGGCAACTGGGCAAGAGAATGTCTGGGTTGGGGTGGAGCTGAGGGAACTGATGGGAACACGTCCAATTCCCCCAGTAGATTGTCCATTAGTCCATGTTACAGCATAGGGAGTGGTCTAGGAAACTGCAGCTAGATCTGAACCAGCTACTACATCTAAGGAGACCAATGTGATGGTGGGACGTGACAGTGGGCGTTTGTGGTAATGCGGGTCACTGAGTTCTGTGGGGCGCATACTCTTGGCTCTAGATGAGACTTCTGCTTTGGAGTATCAGACATCAGACCAGATAGGCTGATATGGGAAACAGGGCTTAGACTGAGGCAGAAAGAACCATGCAAGTTGAGAAGCATGTTCCAGGACAGTCCTGGCAAGAAAGCCATGACCATAAGACATGGTCTGGGGAAAAGAACTGGGGAAACCCCTATGCTATGTGTGTAGGGCACACATCGGGAACTTTGCTTATAACTGAGCAGCCACAGAAATATTCATTCCAAACCTTACTTTTTGGAAGCAGGAATGTGGCGTTAAAAACACAGCCATCATTGGTGAAAACTGGCATGACTTAAAAATCAGGTTTGTTCAAGGGAGTAACACAATGACTTTGTTTGAAAAAAAAAACCTGTCAGAATAGGGATAAGGGTTTCTTGTGCCTTCTAATCACATGAGTGGACTTGTGTGAACTTTGAGAAACTGGTGGCTTGCATGGAAGGGCCTTAGAAGAGGGTCTCCATCAGAGTGATGCCTTGGATGAAAGGGAATGGTTTGGGTATTTGGAAATGGATATGTCTGTAGAGTGCACAGTACTGATAACGATGTCCAAAGCATCGGGTCCATGAGAAGAGAGAAGAGAAGAACAGTAATGGGATACCAAGTGGTAGGCTAGCAAAAGAGAAAACTCGAGACAAACAATAGGGTGGAGGATGGAAGGACTCGGTATTTGCCGAGGAGTGAAGGAGTCTTGTGCATAGACCTCTGGACAAGAGGGCGCTGTGACCAATGCCGAGCCAGTTTGGCTGCGGTTACTGTTAAGGTCTTTGATTGTTACCTGAGTCCTGCTTTGCCAATCCTACCTCCTCAGCACCAAGCTAGCCCATGCGTCATTGTGCTGGGGTCAAACCTCATTCCACCCTCACCATAATTTGTTGTGGTGAACAATCCAACTCCATCTCTTCAAGGACCTCCCTCATTAGCAGCAACTACAAAACCTCCCTCAGCACAGATGGCATCTGGCAGCTAGGGACAAGGAATGGAGTTAGGGGAAAAAAGAGGCTCTTTTTTTGGGGGGTGGGGGGGGCATCAAAATGGAGACATGTGGATAAGAAAGGAGTGAGGGAGAACCTTGGAAAAAGAGGAAGACAAAGAGAAGAGGATACACGGGAAGACTGTGATGCAGAAGACGAAGTGGAGGAGCTCTTTCGGCAAGTCAGGTGTCCCCTGAGCTTCCACGACGAACGAGCAAAGCAATTATCACTTTACTTGGCGGCGTGCTATGCACTACACAGACGGAGAACTGTCCACGACACTGAGGAAACTGTGCATGAAGAACGCATGCAGCGGGCCCGTGAGAGTGACACACTGCCCACAGGTGACAACCATCTGCCCCCCTGTGTGAGCACACAGCCTGAGCCTGCGCACCTGGGCTGCTACCGCACTCAGCTGCACACCCTGAGGGGGGCCCTTTTCACTGTGTATTACAGTTAGCTGTCTGCCTGTCTGTCTTCCCTGTGACAGTAGGACCTCTTTGAGAGAAACTGCTTTGTGTTACAGATTGTTTATCTTTCTTTGAGAAAACTAAGGTTTCTCCCCGGAACAGAATGAGTACTTTTAAAGTTTGGGTAATAAATAAGTTATTTGTGCACAGGATGCCTGGGGGGATGTGTGTGTATGTTGCACAGATGTGAGGGTGGGGGATGTGAGGGCAGAGAAGTCGTGGCGGGGAGATGGGAAAATCAAAACAGCAGAGAGGTACTCCAAAAGCAATATTTCGCAAACTCCTCTGCTCTAATGCCTGCGGAAGAGGCTACCGAGATGCATATTAAAAATAAACATTCTTGGGCTTCCCTGGTGGCACAGTGGTTGAGAGTCTGCCTGCCAATGCAGGGGACACGGGTTCGAGCCCTGGTCTGGGAAGATCCCACATGCCGCGGAGCAACTGGGCCCGTGAGCCACAATTACTGAGCCTGCGCGTCTGGAGCCTGTGCTCCGCAACAAGAGAGGCCGCGATAGTGAGAGGCCCGCACACCGCGATGAAGAGTGGCCCCCGCTTGCCGCAACTGGAGAAAGCCCTCGCGCAGAAACGAAGACCCAACACAGCCAAAAATTAATAAATAAATAAATTAAAAATAAACATTCTTCTCAGCCTATCCCAAGCCTACAGAATCGCAACTCCACAGCTGGGTCTGAGAATGTGCTTTTTTTTTTAAAGTTTTATTATTTTTTTTATTGATTGATTGCTTGATTGCTATGTTGGGTCTTCGTTTCTGTGCTAGGGCTTTCTCTAGTTGCGGCGAGCGGGGGCCACTCTTCATCGCGGTGCGCGGGCCTCTCACTATCGCGGCCTCTCCCGTTGCGGAGCACAGGCTCCAGACGCGCAGGCTCAGTAGTTGTGGCTCACGGGCCTAGTTGCTCCGCGGCCTGTGGGATCTTCCCAGACCAGGGCGCGAACCCGTGTCCCCTGCATTAGCAGGCAGATTCTCAACCACTGTGCCACCAGGGAAGCCCGAGAATGTGCATTTTTAATCTCCCTCCACAGGTGGTACTTCCCCATTGCGCGTGCAACCTTCGTGGTCCAGGTGCTGCTATTCCTCAGAGACGTCCTTATGCTTCCCGAAGCGCGCAGCGCGCTGTCCAGCACCTCGTGCTCTTGAAGCACGCTGGCCTGCGTCTGGGCGAACTGCCGTGTCGGGCACCGCGGTGAATTCAGCGACGGTGGGCGGCCCGCAGTGCAACCTGCTGCAGTGCCCGCCTGCAGTGCCCCCCCGCCCCCCCCGCGCCCCGTCCCCTGCACCCGGCGGCGCGCCAATCCTGCTGCAGCCGCAGCGCGGGGCTTTCTCCCACGCGGTGCTTCATCCAACTTCAGGCTGGTTATAAATGGCTATTGTGCAGAGATGGTGGCATTTCATCCTCAAATCTCCTTCTTTGAGCTAGGAGAAATGGCTGGTCTTTCTCTGCTGTCCCTCAAACCTCCAACTGATTTCCTGGCCTCAGCGACAGGCCCCAACCTTCTGTTTCTATTAGCATCCCTCTCACATGATTGGGAGCCAAGCTTATAGGGGGTAATGTTAGATAAATGCCAAGTCTCCAGAGGCTTCACATGGTGGTAGGACAGGTACTGGAGAAAAGAACTCAGTGTGTTGAAAAGAATGACAGCCAAAGAATCCCATTTAATTTGATGGCGCGATGAATATTTAAAGTTTTATAAAGAAATACAGGAAGGCAATCAGGCCTATTCAGGCGTGTGCTCCGGGGAACAGGGTACACTCCCCATGCGTTGGCAATATGGGGATGGGAGTTGAGGATGAGGGTGGGGTGGAGGACACACATAAATAGTCCATATTCTTCCCATTCTTTGTATTTGAGGTGAAAAAGAGCTTACTAGTACAATTCAAGGAGAAGCAGAGGGGGAAAATCCTCCCAGATAATTATCATAACATACTGACACCCTAAACAGTTCCTTTTTAAAACAGAATTTCTAATATCATCCCTTTGGAGATAAAATATTGAGACATGAATCCCTTGGCAAATGATTCAGGAACCATACACGCTGTGATAAGGGCACCTGCCACAGAAACAGGAGGGGGCATAAATCTCCTACCGTCTGTGTGGAATGCCTAATGGTGCCACCCATCTGGCAGAGCGGGGTCATCAGAAACCTCCAAAGAGCCACTCTGAGGGCAGTTAATTCTTTATAGACATGTACCAGATATTTCCATTTTGTATCAGCCATTATGTCAAATCCTAGTATCAGAGACCTGGGGTGAGATACAACCCCTGCCTTCAAAGAGCTTCGAGTCCTCTTGGAGAGACAGATATGTGTGCACAGGATACTGTAGTGCTAGCCCTGCACAGAGCAAAGAGGACAAGCTAAGGGGTTACGGGGCAGGGAGTGGGGACTCTATCAATGCTGATTGTGAGGACAGGGGAAGACTTCATATTAGTCATTGCCCTGCCGTTATCTCTTGAGCATTCACCTTTATACAACTAAATTGCTACTATAAATGACTGAAAATTGATGCCTGAGGGTTTTTCCTGGCCAAGAGAACCAGTTGTGCTGGAGAGTCAATGTCCCTGGAAGCCCTCAGGCAATGATATGCAGCAAGTAGGTGGATAAATACCCCACTCCCTCACCCCTGGAGGGGACAATTCAGAGTGTGCTTCACACTGTATCCCAGAGATCCCCAGTGGAATGAGCTCCAACTGGAAGTACTTGCTTTATTGGGTTACTCCCCTTTCTTTCTTCACTTCTCACCCCGCCCCCCACTGACATTTTCTAGGTCACCTCCCAAATAAAATACTTGTACTGAAATTCCTACTAAAGGTCTGTTTCTGGAGGAACCCAAACTAGCTCAATTCCAATGGCTGACTTTTATTAAAAGTCACCCATGCCCAGCACTGTGCTGGCTTTTATACTATTTCTAATCCTTATAATAATCCTGAAAAGTAAGAATTATTGTTTCCACTTTACAGATGAAGAAACTGAGTCCCAAGTGGTGAAAAATGGTTTTTTCAAGGTCACAGAAAAAACTAGAGACCTTGAGCAAATTAAGTTCTAAGACTCATCAGGGATTGTTCTTTTTCTTCCTAGAACCACACCCAAGGTGAAGGGAACAAGGATCCCTTTGAAAGTGTGATAAATATGATAGCCTCTCTCTCAGGGAAAAAGAACAAAAAAGCCACATGCACATACATGTGAAATTAACTGTGCAAATTCTAACCCTTAGAATCCCCATGGGCTCCAGATTAAGAAATTATATTAAGGAATAAGACTTTCAAAAAACAGGGGACAAAATATATTCCTGGGGATTTGGGGAGGTGGGAAAACTATGAAGAGGATATAGTTTAGGAGGGAGTAGTGGGGAGAATGGATAACAAACATATCACAGTTTGATCAGTCAGTGGAACCCATGGGGTACAGAAGAAGATGTTAACTTAGGGAGGTGGGGGTAAGGATAGTGCTCTGGCTGAGTGAAAGTTGGGAAGGAATATTTGGGGGAATAGCCCATGATCCCAATAGAATTCAGAGCCCCGAGGAGGGTGTGAGAGTTCCTCTCTAGCCTCAACTATGGATACTTATGCTGAGCTGTTCACTCCCTGATTTCTCAGTTATTTGACCTCAGAACTCCCCATCCCAAGCCCTTCATCTCCTCTTTACTCCAGCCATCCATATCATATGCCCAGTTACATCCTGGGCTTTCCAACAGGTAAAACTGTCTCATCTGGAAAACAGAAACCACCCTAGGTATTTCAAACAGAGGGGAATTCAATACAGGGAATGTGTGTCAAAGGAGTTGGTTGGATTTTAAAAGCAAGAAAGAGAAGATGCTATTACCCAGAGGTTGGTAACTTCATGAAGCCATTACTGCTCATAGAGCTGAAAGAATGAAAAGGGGAAGGTGTCCAGATCCCAGGATCCTGCACTCCCTGACATGAGTGGAACCACTGCTGGAACCTAGGATCTCACATCCCTTCTAATGCTGTTACCACAAGCAGAAAAGAGCTTCCACCTTCTTTGTGCATTCTAATCTCACTTGAGTGCTTCCCATCAGTGGATCCGATGCAGAATCTAGCAGGCAAGGGAGTCTTGGAAATGAGTTTTTCAGGTGTCCAAACCCCTGTGGTACAGGGGAGAGTATGAAAGAGCAGGTATGTGTTTCCTGCCAATAGGCACCATTCAGCACAGTCCCCCAAATCTGGAACTTCATTTTCTCCTTTGTTCTTGGCCACATGTTCTTATCCATCTTTCACTTTATATCTATTGAACCCCAGTTCCCCTTCAGAGCAAGCCCATCCCACTCCCCACCAATAACCCCCGCCTATCTTCACTATCCTGCTTACCTAGGACTTCACAACCCATCTTTCACAAGGACTCCAAGTTCACTGCACACTCAGTATGTCCCCACTCCCTCCTGACTACCCAAAATCCTAGAGCACAAACATCCTGGTTCTTTCTGTTGTTCTCAGGTTGACAAATGGCAGGACAAAGTCCCATGACCTGCCTGAGTTTCCATCACAGCTTAATGAAAACAATGGGCATTGCTTCTGCCTGAAATACTCATATTCATCCCCTGGCAAACTGCCAGTCTCATCCCCAGGGGGCTGCTCCAACCTTCCTCTCCTCTCAAGTTCCACTTCCTCTCTCTGTACCACTCAACTTGCAAGATCCAGACCACATATCACTTCCTTCCAGACCACATATCACTTCCTTCCACCTCAAAATATCTGTCATCTCCTTTCCTTTGTTCTTTTCCTCTGGTCTCTGCAGAAGAAGGACCCCTTCCTCTTTCTAGGGTTCATGCCTGAACACTTCCTGCCCCTTCCCTCTCCTCCCCTCCCCTCTCCTTCCCTCCCCTCCTCTCCCCTTCCCTCCCCTGGAAGATCTCTTCTTGTTTTCTTTGTACGCTGGCTGCTTCACTCTGGCTTACACCCAAGTGTTTCCCACCCCCAATAAACTCTTTCCTCCACTCTGATTTCTCCTGAGCTTCCATCCCACCTTCCACCCTCCTTTCACAGCTAAACTTCTCGAAAAAGTATTATACGCTCACCGCCTCTACTTCCTCACCTCCCACTCAGTCCCAACCACTAGCAATCTGGTTTCCACACCCATAACACTGCAGAAATTGCTCTCTTAAAGGCCACAATGACCTCCGAATCACCAAGCCGGATAGCTCTGCTTTACCAGTCACCATTTCTCCTAGACCTACTCCTCTGCCAGGTCAAATACACTATTTAACCAAATTCTAAGCCAGTGGTCCTGGCTGGTGTGTCACGGCACAGGGGTGTGCTGGAGATTGGTCACAGGCAGGCCTGGGATGTACCATTCAACCATAGGGGTAATGAAAATATAGAAATATTTTCAAACCACTGCCAGAGTCCCCCATGTGTCTCTTTCCACCACCTTGCTGCCCAAGCCCCTGCTCTAGGACCCCAAGATGACCCTCCTCATTATGTAACAGAATGATGTTTGGTGTGGTAGGGGGCTTCTGCTCTTATTAGTGGGTACCTGGGTATACCTGTTGTTAGATCTTTTTCAGTGTCATCCCTGTTTAATGCTGTGCTGAGATATTGATTACTGGGACTAGCCACGTAGAGTCAGGGGAGTCTGGAGGGCAAGTTGTCCCCCGGGGAAAATCAGCCTCTCTACTGACCCTCCATGTGCTATACAGATATTTTCTATGTGAGCCCTGGCATGGGGAAATTGGGTAGCAAAGCTCCAAGCCCCCTCCCCTACCTTGATTCCCATGATAAGAGCCTGTTCTTCTACACTTCTGTGGGCTGCTTCTCTGTCTCCTTGTCTGGCTTCTCTAACAAGGTGACCCTGGACAAGCTACTTAATCTTGTTGAGCCTCAGTCTCCTTATCCATAAAATGGGGCCAACCAATTTCTGCTTTGCAGGGAGGATCATGGGTAATATGTGTAAAATGGCTAGTGCAGGACCACAGGTGGAGTAAAGCCCAATAAGTGTAGGTTCCTAACCTCCACCTCCCTCTCACTCTATGCTTTCTCCCCTGGGGACTTCCTCCATTCCCATGACCTTCCACCTCCACTCTACCCTTATTTCTTCCCGACCCACTTATTCAATTATGTCCTGAACAAGAGGACCTGGGTATCCCCAAGCTCTCAATCTCCAGACATGCAATGTGGAACTCATCATTCCCCATCTCCCCTCCCACTTTCTCCCATCTTCCCAGTATCTCTCAAGGACACCGACCATCCTTCTCGCTAAGTAGGCTTCGTAACATGAAGTGGGCTTTGACCACAATCATCTTCTTCCTCAGACCTCACAGCTAGGCATCTCTGAGGTCTGGTCCATTCTACTTCTCACATCCACTCCCTTTTATTGTCACTACTATAGACTTCATTGTGATGGTTTTTCCCCCTACCTGGACTATTTCAATACCTTTATACATGCTTTTCTTTTATTCGAGTACTTCTCCCAGCAGTTTAACCACCAAACCCCTACATAGATCTATTCAAAGCACTTCAGTGTTACACAGTTATTTGCACAAAGGAACCTGGACCCAAGGCAGCACCAACCTATTCTGTTCTTTTATTTCTCACTATGTTCTTGAATAATAATAATAGTAATGACAACTAACATTTCTTGAAAATTTACTATGTGCCACTTTATCTAATATTCGAAAGTTGTTTATGTCATTTAATCCTCTCATCCAGACTGTGTTATTGTCACTATTATTAATCTCACTTTATTGATGAAGAGATGGAACTGCAGAGAGGCTCAGCAACTAGCCTAAGGTAACTTCTCTTACAGGTGGGGGACTTGAATTTAAACTGAGAGTCTGTATCCAACGCCTACATTTCTAACCACCATTCCTTCTTCTGTCCTTGCTTTGGTGACACAAGAAAACTCCCCATGTCTGCACACCCACTTTACTGCCTTGCCTCCTTGCTGTCACCTGTACTTTTAACCCCACCTGGACTGCCAGCTTCTCTCATCTCTTTACTCACCAAAATGCTGTTCATCCTTCAAGTGTCATTCAAATTTTAATGCCTCCTTGAAGTCTTGTCTGATTTTCTTGCTTGGAAGTGATCTCTCTATTCTGTAAATACAAAATTTTCCCAAACTTTTTATTTTTACCTAATTCCTTTATATTATAGTCATTTGCTAAACTAGAGCGTAAGATGGGGCCACAGCTGATTTTTCCCTTAATCCTTCTCTGCATTTTTCACATGAAGCTTACAAAGGCAGTTTTATTAGATGAAATTGAATTATTGTCCTGCTTGGGACCAAGAATGGGTTGGTTTCTGCTCCGCTCTCCAAGTCCCTTTGAAAGAAAAGCCAAAGGCTTGATTAAGGAATGGAAAGAATTCTGTAGTCAGTCAATTCCTGCTGTGATAAATCTCTTGGGTGAAGGATGGTGAGGCAGGGATATAAATGACTATAGCTGTGCTTCCCGGTCGACTGGATTATAAAACAAACTGCATACTTACGACTATATGATCCAAACAATATATAAAAGAAGGCAGGGAGAGGTGAAGGAAGGCACTAAGAGTTGGTAGGAAAGGAGGGAATCTGCCTATCCCTTTTGAGAGTGACAAAATTAATGAATGACAAAATGAATCCCTGCCTTGATTCTCCTGAAACAAGTTTACTTCACAACCAGTCACTTCGGGCACAAGCTCTGGAGTTAAGAGTGCCGGGGTTAGGAGTCTGGCTCTGTTACTCACCAACTCTCTGACCTAGCAAGTTACTCAGCCTCTCTATGCCTTAGTTTCCGTATGTGTAAAATGAAGACAGTAATAGTACCTGCCTCAGAGGGTTTTGTGGGAATTAAATAAAATGGCCATTGTCCAGGGTGCAGAGGAGTGGCTGACACACGTGTGCCCTAAATGTTGCCTAGCACCCTTACTGGTATGTGCCTGATGGCAAGAGAGGAGGCTGGCATCAGCAAGGTGGTCTGGTGAAGCACGGGGGGTGCTGCGACAGGTTACTGGGTGGAGTTAAGAGCTATGGTCCTTCCCAGATCCTCCTGGGCACCTACCCCAGCCCACAGTGTTTTCTGCTTCAATACCACCCTCAAGATATGGGGATTCCCTGGCAGGAGGCAAAAGCCAGGGAAGTCATTGGCATCTGTTGCCTTAAGTCCTGCTCCTAACGGCTGATTCCTTTAATGCTCTTCACTGGCATCCTAGAGACCATTTAGCTCCAACTCTCTCTCTTTAAAGATGGAGAAGCTAAGGTCCAGAGAGAGGAAGAGTTGCCCAAGTTCACTTTAAAGAGGCAGAATCCAGATCCTGTATCTTCCCCTCTGGTGCTCTTTCAACCACCCTACCCCACAATTCCAGGGTCTCCTAACTCTGTGCATTTGCCAGGGTGCTTCTCTCAAGCTGCAAAATATCCACCAAGTTGGCCCTAGTTGCCTTGGCCTTCTCTCCACGGGATGTCAACTGCACTTCAGGCGTACTTGGTAACTCACCACTTAGTGGCATCCGGGCTGGTATTAGAGAGGCTGCCTCGTACACAGGGAGGAGCATGGGATGTGGAGTCCGAAGACTGGGTTTGAAATCCAGTGCCATCCAACAGGAGCTCCAAACTCTTGGAGTCGCCATGTCTTTGTTTGTGAAACAGGGGTAATGATCTATTATTGCCTGCGACTGTTATGACAAATCAGTGGCGCGGCATTTGCAAATGTTCTTTATAGACTGCAAGGCGCTGTGCTGATGTCAGTTTGTGTTCTTTCTCTCCAGAAAGAGACTCTGCCTTCTTCCTCCCTGTTTTCTCCCCTGCAGAGTGCTAGGTGGTACGCAGAAGACGCACAGTAAAGACTTCCTTGTTGATTGAATGTGATCTTTCAGGATGGTCTGACATTTTGATGCATCAGGAGCCCAACCCCAGACCTGGTATTGGGGCAAGAGAGTAAAGCTGTGAAGGGAACCCATGGGGCCTGGGGGAGGGGGAGAGACAAACAGAGGACTTGATGATGAAAAGCAAACTGGATTTAGAAAACAAACTCCAGCTAATGGCTGTAGGTGGTGTTAGTCAGTTCTGTTAAGGAATTTGGGAATACATATGCATACTAATAGGAATTTATTTTGGCTGCTTCTTACTCCAGCGTTTGGGAAGGGAGGAGGGGTAGAGGGCACTGCAGGATTAAAAGACACTGGACCTGTATCTCTAGAAAGTACACTCTGGGGCTAGGCTCCTGAGGAAGCGTTGCAAGTTCTACAAGGCCTGTGGGATAAGCTGGGATCAGGCTGGCTGTTAGTCCTGTTGGAAGCAGAGAGAATGGGGCTAAGGATTTAGGAAGGGCTCCTAATTTCTAGCCACGCAGTAGACTCAGTGGAGGGAGGTCCCAAGGCCTTATGAGACCGTGCCCTAGGATCTCTCCGATTCCTGTGGTCCGTAGAATCAGTCTTCAGGCCATGATGTGCCAAGGGGGACTCTAAGAAGCATCTAGTACATTCCTGGGATTATAGACTGTTCTTTTATGGAGCAGCCTCAACAGTCTCCACCCTGTGATTCCATATCCTCAGGCACCTGGCTCTGTCCTGTCAGCTCCCTGAAGCCCTCACTGCTTTTTACACCCATTCCCTCTCTTTTTCATACTCAGTGGATACAGAGAGGCTCCTCACTGTCTTTTGCACAGGGGTCCTTCTATTGGTTATGAAGGCCCAGGCCGACCCGGCCTTCTCTTCCTCAGGCTGAATGCCTCTCCGCCTCCAGCCCCTCCCAAGAACTCCTCTTATCATGCACTGCCATCCCATTGAGCAAGCGGGTGTTGGGAGCCAACCACAAGTAGGGGGAGGGGGATTGGTAACTATAGTTCAGCCAGAAAGCCAGACAACAGGGTGAAGCTGGTCAGGAGTGCCCAGGAGAGCAGGGGAAGATGAGTCATGATGGCGGGCAAGGGGAGCTTGAGCTTTCTCCACATTGGGGTATTGCAGTCATCCCAATACCCCAAGGATGCAGCATTGCCCCGATGTGCAGTGTGAAGCGCAAGGCACAATCATTCTCTGCCGCATAGAGACGTGAAAAGGTGTGTGAAAACATTCTTAAGCACCTGCTGGGAGCTCTCTGGGAAATCATTTATCTGCCCTGCACTTTAGTGCCTTGGCTCGAAAACTGAAACAAAGAAGTTATGTACAAAAAGCCTTGAAAATGTTCATACCTTTCTGCCCAGTGATTCTACTTCAGGGAATCTAGCCCAAGCAAAGAAGCAAGAATGCAGGCAAAGACTTAGGTACAAAGATGTTCATCACAGGGTTATTTAGAAAAGTGAACTTGTGAAATCCAGAAGAATCCCAATGCCCACCATTCGAATGGATTGTATACGAGCTTTCTCTCCTCGCTGTACCTCTCTCTCTCTCTCTCCCTCTCCCCCCAACCCCACCTCTCTCTCTCTCTCATGCAGGATGATAGTAGCACCTCTTTGGGAAGCCCCGGCCCACCTCTGTGGTCAGCAGTCAGTAAAAGCAGCCAGATAGCTAGAACAGCATTGGCCCTACCCAGGCCTTCTGGGCTTGCTCAAGGAAACAAGAAATCCACCATCCTTCACCTTTCCGTTACTGAAGTGTGGATTATCTTCTGGGGATTTTCTACCGTGAATGGTGACTGCAGACTGGTTTTCTCTTGGCCTCCCGAGGAGCATCTGGGTCCCCACCTTTCTCCATCTGCCAAAGTCACTCAGGGGTTCCTAGAGCTGGACAGGCCCTTAAAGCACACAGGCCAGCTCCTTTGAGGGGATGGGAATTGTCACATTGCTTTTTAGTACAAAGCCATGGTGAACATCCAGGCCACCTGACTCCTAGCCCAGTGCTGAGTGCTCAGGTGAGGCAAATAGTGTTCAAAAAATAAGCCAGTTGTCCTCAGAATTACCCAAAGTGCAAGAAATGATCCAGGTCCTGGCTCTTCATGGGATATCCATTCCCTTCTCTGAGCTGGAACAACTTCTTGATGGGGTATTGGGTTCCCTTTGGAGGAGGGATTGGGCTATCCCTCCAGCATCTCTGGCCTTCATGCCATCCTAACGCCTTATTGGTTTCTGAGTGCAGCTCCATCTCTGCTCTGGTGCCAGCTTCATCCTATCCCTGCCACTAGATTCCAGTCCTCTCATGGGTGACTCTGGTGTAAGGAGATAATCTAGCCTGATGCCCCTGACCCTTGGGGGCAATTCAGAGACTTGAATCTGGGCTATAGCTCCTCCTTCCACTCTTGACCCCTCCCCTTGGAGTCCCCACCTATGGAATGCAAAACCAAAGGATAAGCGAGGAAGAAAACCCTCTTCCTGATGATCTTCCCCCCTTCACCCCTTCCCCTACTTTCACGTCCTCCTGTTTCTACCCCCACCTCCTTCTACTCACCTCCTCCTTCCTTCTTCCTTTCCTCATTTCTCCTCTTTTCCTCTATCCCCACCCCCTGTTCCAGCCCCTCTTTTCTTGTGTCAACCCACTCTGATGTACCTTGAATTTCATCCTGGCCATGCCCTTTTCCCCTCAGGCTTTCTAGAGTCCCCCCAGGGAAGGACTTGTCTTTCAGGGTCTGCAGAACACTGATCTAGCAGTTTCCCTGAGTGTACATGGGGAGGGTGCCCACCACATGGGGATCTAGGTGCCTGGGCTTCAGCAGATTTTCACCCATTTGTATGCACACAGAGAGGAGGCAGGGTTTTATATTACAGATTTATGCAGCTGAGCCAATCCTGTGGCTGCAGAGACACTTCCATATGCCACATGTGCCTCCCTGTGGGTATCTGGGACAGGTGCATGGGAGGTGTAGCCAGTAGAAGAGATGGATTGAGACATTCTCCCTGGATTTAGCAGCTGGAGTACAAGCAGGAATCTCAAACTTTCAGTTCCTTCAGTGGGAAAGGCACCCGTACCTCTTGGGAAGCCCAGTAAGTCAGAGCCTGGTCCTACCTTCCCAAGAACTGGTTGCTGATCCCAGTGGGCAGAGAGGAAAACCAAAGTTAGATGAGACCCCTGCCAGGCCCAGATCTTCTGATGCTAAGTCCACAGTAGTGTTGGAGTGGGGACTCAGCTATGTGCCACGTGCCTCGGACAAGTCGCTTTACTCTTCGGAGCCTCAGTTTCCTCACACGTCAAATGAGGGTCGCTGGGAGGATCAAACAAGGGAAGGCGACGTGCAAACAGTTGGCGCCACTGCACACTTCACGGATTCTGGCGATACTCACGAAAAGTCTAAGCGTGCGTGTGCATGCGCCGGGCGCTCATTTGTCCTGGGTCGCCTCGCTAGGGTGTCGGAATCAGAACCGGGCCAGGGCTGGGTGGACGCGAGCCTCCCAGCCCCCACCCCCAGCACAGGGCCGGCGCTGTGGGGTTTTTCTCCGGCAGGCGGCGGGCTGAAGGCTGCACGGCGCGCTCTGCACGTGAGGCGGCAGCACCGGCTCCGGCCGCAGCGCGCAGCCCGGGCCACCCGGCTAGCCTGGCGCAGTGGCTGCCCGCGCCGCTGGGCCGCCGAGTCCACCCTGTCGGCTCCCGGAGCGCGAGGCCCGCCTGCCGCCCTCCCCGGCCCCCCGCCGCCCCTCCGTGCGGGCCCGGCTGGCCAGCGGCTGCCCTCGCGCCACCCCCGCGGGGCCCTCGTGCCCTCCGGTTCCGGCGGCCGGGTGGGTCGGCGCAGAAGGGGGTGCGCCTCGCGGCTGGCCCGAGGCTGGCTCCCGGCTCCTGCAGCTCCGCCGGCCGCCTTTGGGGGCGGCCTCGCCGGGGAGCTCGGAGGAACGGTGCGCACGGCCCGGGGTTCCGGGCGCCTCCGGCCGCTGGGCTCTCTCTGCCGCCGGCCTCGCGCGGCCGCAGCAGCCGGTCCGGCTCCCTCCCGGCTCCATGCGTGCGATCGCCGAGCGTGTGTGTGTGACGGGGGCGCGCGTGTGCGCGCGCGCGTGTGGGGCAGTGTGCTTGCGGGGCTTGCGGGGGGAGTGTGTTTGTGTGCGTGTGGGTGTGAGTGCCTGGCTCGTTCTCGCTGAGACACACACACTCTCTCTCTCTCTCTCTCTCCCTCTGTCTCTCTCTCTCACGCACAAACCGGCTGGCTCGTCTGAACTTGAAGACGCCCCACATTCCAAGATGCCCGAGGTTCCTGGGGATGCCCGGGGTTCTTCGATCTGGAAAATCCTACCGGCGTCCTCCTAGGGAGGGATTATCTGGGGTTTTTTTTGCTTTTTTAAATCTGGAAGAGAACAAGTTGTGCTTTTTCCTCCCTTCTTCTTGCTAAATGCCGTGGATATAACTGAATAAACCGCTCAGGGCTCTCCCCGCGTGGACGTCCGAGGCCACCATCTGCCTACGTTCGCCGGAGCCGGAGGGCTTAGCTCGAGCCGGTCTTGGGCAGGGAAGGATGCGTGGCCGAGCCAGGGAGCCCGGGCGCCCCGCGGAGCCGGCCTCGGTGCCTCCCAGCCGGGGGTAGATGCTGCCTCGCCCAGGTGAGTGGTCGCCGCCGCTGCGTCTCAGCGATCTGGGTGTCCGCGGGAGCTCGGCGCTGCGCTGAAAGCACCGGGGGAGCCGGGAACTTTGCATCCCTTTCTTTTTCACTTGAGGACTCCCTCACCGGGCAGTCATATGAATACCCTCTTCTCTTTTCGCCCATCCTTGTCGCGGGAGGTTTCCTTTTCTTTATTTCCTTTTTTTTTTTTCCGATAGTGGGGGGCGAGGAGCGGGGAGAGCGGGTCAGTGTGAGGCCAGAGAGCAAGAGGGAGAGACGGGAGCCGCAGGTAGACGGAAACGTTGAAACAGCAGGAGAACTTTGCCACCAGCCCACTCTGTTGCATCTCTCCACATGCGAAGCCTGGCTAGAGCGATTGCTGGGGGCTGGGTCGGACGCCAGGGCTCCCTGCGCTCCGTGGGCTGGGTTGGGTGGGGTAGAGCCCGGTGTGGAAGGTTGACTCAGTGCTGATGGAGGGAAGGAAGGCATCATTGCAGTTTCGGGAGGCAGGCAGGTAGGGCAACCTCAGGGACCCTGTCCTGTCTTCAGGTAGAAGGCAGGGAGATCAGGGAGATTGTGCGTGTGCAGCTTGGGGCATCAGAATGGCATGATGAAGCAATATGGAAACTGGCATTAGCCGTGCCTAGCTGGTAGGTCTATCTCCCACCCAGCCCTGCCCTGGTTCTAAGGTTGGCCTGGGCAGGGAGGAGGGAAAGCAGTGGACAGCTGCTTGGAGGCCGGCAGTGCCTTGCTCTGCACAGACCCTAGGGGACGACAGGGAGGTGTCCTGCCCATCTTTCCTTCGCCCCAGTACAAAGGACATAGGCAGCGAGTTCGAGGGAGACAGAGCCCCTGAAAGCCAGAAACTGAAAGAGAAATAGGAGGGAGCCTGAGCAGAGACCGCAAAGGGACTGAGCCAGGCCAACACCAAGCGCCTGCTGAGATGTCCTCAGACAGTCAGAAACCCGCGGGGAGAGGGTGTTTTTCAGAGCCCGCACTCCGAGCTGGAGTTACAGGCACGGCTGTAGATGCTGACCCTCTGCCCCGCCACTGTGGAGTGTGTGTACGTGTTAGTGTGATTGTATGTGTGTGCATGCATGTGTCAGGGAGGGGGGACCTCTGTGGCTGCAATGGGCTGATTGGTCTTGTGGGGCTGGGGGAGGGGGCGGCTTCAGGAAATTGAGCCCCCGGGGCTGGGGAGGAGCAAAGCGAGGCAGGAAACTGCCAGCTGTGAAGTTCCTAGGGACCAGGCTGAGAGGTTCTTGTTGGGCTGTTGTACGTGGATGGGGGCCAGCCTGGAACTCACGGTGGGGAGACCCAGGTGGGGAGATTGTGGGGAGACTGGGAGCGCAGATCCCGGGTCTTGGGGTTGTGTGCTGGGCTGGTCGCTGCCCTCTACGAAGAGCTTTATGCAGCCGCTTGCAGTGGAACCCAGCTGGCTGTGGGACTCGCTTGTGGGGTACCTTGGGGGCTGAAGGGAATCAGGATCGTGCAGGGAGGACTCGGAAGCTCACGAGGGCCTGCACTTGGAGCCGGCAGCCTCTGCAGACCACACCAGCTGCCTCGGCCCTTCAGCTGACGCTGGAATGTCGTCTCTCCCTTCTGACTCTGGCTAGGGGTGCGGAGTTCCATCTCTCTCCTCTGGCTCCTCACGTGCTTCTGTTCAGGCCCCCTGCCCAGCCCTCAGTTTAGAGCTTCTGGTCTAATTCCTGCCCAGGAATGTAATTACTTATCTTCCTGCCCTTGCCCTGGGGAATACAAACAGCCAACTTGGCATTTCTATTTCACCCTCTGGCGGTGCTTCTCTGGGCGGTGGGCTCTCAGCTCCATCCCCTGTCGGGCTAGACCGGGTTTCTGGCTGCCTGCTCTGGGGCTCAGGCTCCCAGCTTCTCTGAGATGCCAGTTCCTTTCCCAGGCCCCGAAATCTGAGAAGCTGGGGAGTGTGGCCTGAGAGAGGGTGAGCAGGGAGCTTCCAGGAGGCGAGACTGAGGAGGCGATGGAGGGTGGAAAGGGTGGGAGATGCAGACGAGGTAGGTGGGGCCACTGGGAGAATCCAGCAGCCTTTTGGCCACCCAAGCCCTGGTTTGGCTACAGTGGAAATCGCTTTTGTGTCTTGGCTGCAGCTCTGAAGTAAAATCAAGGATCCAGGGGGGTTTTGGCCTCCAAGTGTCAGGAATGTCAAGTCTCTCTAGCCTGTGGGGTGGAGCAGTTCTCTTTCAGAAAGTCCCCTGTCTTGAAGTGGAGATGAGTACAATATTGGCGTCTGGCAGTTTTCCATTCTGATGGGGGAGGCTTCTAGACTGAGAGCAGAGATGTAGAGCAGAAAACAACCAGAGACAGCCGAATGGAACAGGACCCTGGACAAAAGGAAGAACGATTTGGGTGTTTTGCAATTTTATTTTGAGTACAGTTAGAGTTTTAGGGTCCAACTTATTTGAAGGGATAGAGTTGTCATATACAGGCATACCTTGGAGATATTGCAGGTTCAGTTACGGACCACTGCAATAAAGCGTATATCACAATACAGTGAGTGAAACAAATTTTTTGGTTTCCCAGTGCATATAAAACTTATATTTACATTATATTGTAGTCTACTGAGTGTACAAGAGCATTATATCTAAAAAAACCCAATGTAATACCTTAATTAAAAAATACTTTGTTGCTAAAAATTCTAACCACCCTCTGAGCCTTCAGAAAGTCATAGTAGTAACATCAAAGATCACTGATCACAGATGACCGTAACAAATACAATAAAAATGAAAATGTTTGAAATACTGCAGAGTTACCAAAATGTGACACAGAGACACGAAGTGAACGAATGCTGTTGGAAAAATGCTGTTGCCAATATACTTGCTCGATGCAAGGTTGCCACAAACCTTCAACTGGTGAAAAGCACAATGTCTGTGAAGGGCAATAAAATGAAGCACGATAAAACAAGGTATGCCTGTAATGGAATGGAACCTACACTTGGAAGGCCTGGGTTCAAATTCTGGCTCTGCCACATCTTTGTTGGTTAAGCACTGGAGCCTCTGTGCTCTCCTCCGGTGACAGAAAATAATAGTATATGCCTTGCAGATGTGTATGACCCCATATTTGTCTCAGTGCTCCCCAAACTCCTTTGCAGATCTGGAGGACTGTTTGGGTGGAGGCGGAAGGTTTGGAGAGAGGGAGGGGCCCTCAGAGACATGGAGGATAGTGTCCCCAGCCTCCCCTGCCACACAACTGCCAGGAGGGTTTGATGCCATCACATGTAAACTGATCATTAAAAGACTCCAGGAAGCCCTCCAAGAAAACTTCGGGAATTGATATTTGAGAAGCAGATTTCACCTCTGGGGCTGTGGCACCTGCTTCCCTCCCTCCCTCTTGTTTGCTTTGGATTTTTACAGCCATGCACATTTACTCAGGATGCTCGGACTCTGTGTTTTACAAGTGTCATCTATCACCCTTTGCTACCTCAAGCTTGTGTGTGAAATATCTTCCAGAATCCAACCCCTGCCTTTCCTTCCCTGACTCTGCCTCTTGCTGCCCCAAGAGTGGCCTCACAGGGCTGGTGTCGGGCCCAGGCTAAGTGAATGGACACAGCTCCTGCTGGGGTCTGTGCAGGGCCTGTGATTGGACCTGGGTCCCGTCTGTGGAGTTGGGTGGCACATCCAGTCGGGAAGAGGGGCTCGAACCCAGACATGTATTTAGTGGGATCTGACTAATGAATCACCGGAACAGGAGTGGAGAGGTAGTCTAACCATCATGGGCAGGCCTAAGAAAAGGTATATTCAGGGAGCAGGAAGTCAGGTCTGGAGATAGGGACCAGGGAGAATAGCCATGTTCAGTATGCTCAGGGTGAGGGCAATCAGGATGGCTTCTTGGAGGAGGTGAGGATTTCAGGAACAGCAAAAGCCCATTGAAGTCCATAGAAGGCAGATTTTGTCTTCTTGTAAATTCTCAGAGGTCACTGGGAATTTGGGGAGTTTCAGGCATGAGGTACTGAACAAGTAGAATGAATGTTCTGAGAAATTTCTTAGGCTATCAGGACCAGCTCCTTCAAACAATTTCTTGTTTGCTTATTATGCGCCAGGCACAGTGCTAAGAGCGTCACATTATTATCTCATTGAATTCTCCCAATCCTGTGAAATGGCCACTGTTGTTACCTCCACTCTACAGATGGGAAAACCGAGGTTCAGAGAAGTTGGGTGCCTGCCAGTTAGCTAGTAAGTGGCAGAGCTGTCACTCAGTTCTCATGTCTGTGTGAATTCAAAGCCCACACTCTTAACTCCTCTGTACTGCCTCTGTCCCAAGGTGAGGATCAGTAGGCATCATGGGTCAGCACCTCTGTAAGCCCCGCTGTCCTCCTGGCCTGCCTGAGGAGGAGACTTCAGAGCCCCCATCACAGAGCCCGGAGGAGCTCAGCGTTCTCATGGGCGTCCTGCCTGCCTTTCTCGCTCACACCTGCCTGTTTAAAAGTTCCCATCAGACAGTCAGCATTGTCCTCCTGGACAAGGTGGAAGATGGGATAGTAGGCTGAACACTGGACCGTGAGTCAGGAGACTCGACTCTATCACATGTGACTTGGGTTGGGAGCCCCTGAGGCCTGGTTTCTTTACTGATAAGTCAGGATGCTAATGTTGACTTCCCAACATTGATGTAAGGGCAGGCCTGTGTGAATGCGCTTTATGCACTGAGCAAGCCCTTTAGCACTCAACCCCTTCCTAATTGCGACCCCTTCCTAATTTAGACCGAGTAACTAAAGTGTCAACGGCAATAATGCCCAGATATGAGGGCATTACATGTGGGCTTTAATGTATCAGTTTCATGTGGGACTGGAGTTCCCCAATAAGATAACAGGCCAGGCAGGTAGACACTGTGCCTTCCGGGAAAAGGGATGCTACAGAACCTGCAGAAGAGGGATCTTTGGTCCAGATAATTGGGAGGGATTGGTGGCAGGCAGCTAGGAAGGGACACACTGTTACATATATCATTTACTTTTGTAATCAGGTGCCATTACTGAAGCTTTGGCACCAGAGAGGGTGGAGGGCGTTAGCCTTCAGCCTGTATTTCTCAATCCTTCTTTCATTATTGCCCTCTCGCAGGAAACTTTTTAGACACAATTTTTTATAATTGCACCCCCATGAAATTTTAATACCACAGATATGCTGTATATCTGTTTATGTACTGTAGGTACAGCTGTGCTTTGTATACAAAAAGAGTAAGCTGCTTTCTCACCCCCTCCCAATAACAAATTTTTGTCCCCTTGGGGGCGCTGTTGCCACCATTGCGAATGCAGGTTTTAGGGCTAACGGACTAGGATTAGAAAAAGAGGTAGATTTGAGGGAGGGAGAATCCAGGAGACGGTGAGGACAGATTCGCCTCGGCATGTCGCTGCCAAGAGTGTGGTCCATGAGCCGGTAGTGTCAGCATGACCTGGAAGCAGCTAGTGATGCCAAACCCCATCCCACCCCAGACCTCCTGTATAGGCGTCTCCATTTTATCAAGATGGGAGGTAGGGGAAGGGTTGGAGGCATGGTCCTGGAATACAAGGCTAGTCTGTGAACAGAAGGTCAAAGGAAAAGGCACGAGAAGCCAGCTCGTTAAGCTGAGTGCTGATGCACCAAGCACGTTTAAGCAGTGACACCATCTACCTGTGTTGTGATCTATTGCTCTTTATTTTTTTCCCGGTGATTCCTTGCATTGTAGCTGCAAGTCGTGTAGGAGGTGTGGAGGTCCCGTGGAGGAGACGCAAGGCTGTGTATGGCCTTGCTTCTGAGCAACAGAAGGCCAAGCATCTAATTTGGACAGATCTGGGTCTGCTTTCTTGAATATCCCCAAGGGCCAAGGCTAATGGGGACCAGACCAACCCGAGAGACAGACTAGAACTGTAGACACAAGACTTAGGTGTTAAACTGTGTCAAGCTGGATTAAATAGCAAAACTGAGCTCTTGTAATTTATCAACCTGCTTGGGGTTGTCTGCATGGAGTCTTAGTCTCCTTGCCGCAGTCCTGTATTTACAGGGCAGCCCCGAAACACGAGAGACTGCAAAATCCCAAAGTTGGGCTCTTCAGAACTCTATGCATTTACAGTCAGCCCTCCTTATCTGTGGATTCTGCGTCTGTGGATTCAATCAAAATTTTTCAGAAAAAAACAAATCTCAGAAAGTTCCAAACAGCAAAGCTTGAATTTGCCATGTGTTGGCAACTATTTACATAGCATTTACAATGTATTTACAATGATTTACAATGATTCACATTGTAGTAGGTATTATAAGTAATCTAGGGGTGATTGTAAAGTATATGGGAGGATGTGCATACGTTAGGTGCAAATACTATGCCATTTTATAAAGAGATTAGAACATCCATGGATTTTGGTATCTATGGGGGTCCTGGGTACTGGGGAGACAACTGTGCACTCCATACGTTAACTCACTCACAGCAGACACAGCATGGGAAGCAAAACGCTGAGTCTCTCTTAACTCATTTTCCCTCTGTATTTCCCTCCTGGGCCATCTCCCCTCAACACCCCACTTCGGTCTAGGCCAACACAGGGAGGTCTTCCCTTTCGCCTTAACTCAGGTCTCTAATAAAACTTCACAGGGATGCAAAATCTATTTGGTCCTCCCATCTCCCCTCCCGAAGACTTACTTTCTACTCTTTTCCCCCAAAGCTAGCACTCTCCTTCCTAGTTACCCTTCCTGATCTATTCCCCTGTTAAGGCAGCTTTAGTCAAATAAGCTGGGGGTGGGGATTTACTATGATCCCCAACTAATATTGGGAGTCTGTGCAGGCTTCTACTTCAGACTAGTAGTAAACTAGGTCTTGCTGTGACATGACTCTCTTTGGTCACCCAAATGAGTGACATATGGTCACTCAGCCTGCAGGACTTGGAGGAGCTTAGGGAGTAAGCTGGGCTCAGGCTTCGGCTTGGGTCTCAGTACCTGATGAGAAAGAGATGTGGGAGCCCCCCCACTGGGTGATGGCAATGGAGGTGAAGGCATGCTTGGCTTTCTGAGCTCCTGGAAACCCCTGGAAATGCCCAGCAAGGGCCATAAGATGAGGCCCGGTCATTCTAAAAAGGTATTTAAGATTCCTGGGTGGGCAAGTTGATCCTTTGATTCAGTGTTGCCCGGTAATGAAGCCACTATAATACCCAGATAAATCCTCCTGGGGCAGGAGGGAGGGAGGATGGATGGCAACTTGGAGTCAAGGAGGTAAAAGGCTAGAGGTCGTCGTACAGCACAAGGCAACAGGTCCTGGAGGACTCACTGGGGTGCAGGGGAACCTGGAATAAGTTCTCTTTCAGCTTTGTCTGGAACTCACCAAGTGATCCACGCGCTAGGTGATGGAGCTGCACTGGAGTCCTCTGTCCTTCTCTGCTGGGACATGTGTGCACTCATGTGGCTGTTTGGTGATCATTCCTTCCTGGCTCTCGGTCTGCTCTCAGGAGCTTTGATTCACAGCAAACCTCCTGCAATTGAGAAATTCCACCCAAGGTCAGCCCCACCCCCGGATGTTCCAGCCCCAATTCTGCCTCACTTCCACCGAGGTCTCCACCTAGGTGCGGGAGAGGATTGGACCGTTTCTGCCCTCACAGGGTGGAGGAAGCCCTGTCATGGCCATTTTTCATGATGCTTGTTTGGGATCAAAGTGTGGTCATCATGATTTGCTGGCACCATTTTCATGGTCTCAGTCCACCCCACCTCTTGCGGCCATAAGTTCTGTACTTTGCTGCTAGTGTGGGAGTGAGGCGTCCTTTTACTTGTTCTAAAGTGTTCCCTCCACCCCATCAAGCTTTAAAGCCAGGAGAGCCTGTGTGTTTAGGATTTGGTGATCAAGCCCACGGTCCTTCATCCACCTCTTTCGTGACTAGCTGGTCAGCAGTCCTCACCGATTCAGTTTAATTCAACAAGCATTTATTGAGCGCCTACTGTGCACCACCCCGCAGGCCAGATGCTACAAAGATGAATCATCTCTCCGGTCTGTGTGTGCACACAGCCCTCCACCACACCGATCATTTGATTTCTACTCCTGTATTTTTTCCAGCCCTGCCTGTGGACTCCAGGACTTGGTGGAGGTGGGAGTTGGGGTGGGGATGCCCAGCTCTGGCTTGTTTCTAGTGCCTTCCCTCACCTGCATTCCCATGCATGTGTGTGTGTGTGTGTTTGCTCAGGACTCAGCTAAAGGTCACACACAATTAACTACGTGATGTAAAGCCAACGATGGTGATGATGGTGGTGGTGGAAGGGTGATGAGGAGGACCACTTAAGAAATGCACTCTCAAGCTGCTTTCCCAGTTCCCTCCCTGCCCCACTACTTAGCTGACATCTTACCATCTCACCCAAATGCAAACTGACTGGATGAAGAGATTTGGGGGTTGTGGTCCCAGTTTAGGGGCAGCTGACCCTAAAGGAACCGCTTAATCTTCCTCCTGGCCTGGTTACGTGCGTCACAGGGGCTGAGCTGGGAGAAGGGGAACTAAGGGGAGAGTCTAGAATAGACATAAATCCCAGCCCCTCTGTCTAGTCACAGCTTCTAAGCACATGACACATGAGGGCTGTCACACTGGGGGCAGGACGGTTTCCCAGGCCTTAGATGGGCAATAATCTGGGCAGGGGGCTACTGGCACAGAGAGGTCGCAAGTGAGCAAGGCAGGCTCCTTACTCTTGAGAAACCTTCCTCGGATGGGGAAAGGCCTGCTTTTTGTCCTTCGGAAGTTTAGGTCTAAGAGGAGCATGGAGGAGAGAAACATGCACATTATCTGGGAATGCTTAGGCACGGAAATATGTGGATGCAGATCCTTCTTATATAGGGAGTGTGTGTGCACTGGACCCTCATTCCTAGGGCTTACATTGTGTTCTCTTTTCCTGGTCATGTGAGCAGATTACTCTCTCTCTGCCTTGGTTTCCTCATCTGCAAAATGGGGATAATAATAGTACCCATGGCATAGGGTTGTTAGGAGAATTCAGTGAATTGCTATAAGCGAGGTGCTGGGAGCAATGGCTGGCACGTGGTGAATGCTGTGTAATGTGTGCTGTTATTATTCGTGGTAGATAGACCAGTGGCATTTTCCTAAGCGAGGAGAGGAATGACCGTGGACCGGCTTAACGGATGGTCCTTTCCAACAACCACCCCCTAAATCGTATAGCACCTTGGGGAATTTCATAATACTCTCCACATGATCTCATTGGACCCTTTGGACAATCCTACCAGGCAGGCAGGAAGAACAGATGTTATGATTATACCCATTATACATGAGAGGAAACTGAGGCACTTAGAGGTCACTAAGTGGTTCCTGGTCCAGTTGGGTTCTTATTACACCTTACAACTACACTGTGTTCAGCTGAGGGGTTGGGGGAATTTTGTGGAGGAGGGTTTAGGTGAACATGGCTAATGGGTTCGGGACTGGACCTTCCACGTGGGCCTTATTCATGTAGGGGTCAGATCATTGGAGAAATACGCCACAGTGTGGGAGGGCGTTCATGGCATGTTCCAGGTCAGCGTGCCTAGGCTGGATCTACAGGGCGCATCACAGGGGAAAGCGCGACACGGTATCTCAGGGGATGGGAGTTAGTGGCAGGGCCACAGAACATGTTGCTTTGGGTCCTTCTGAAACCACTGTACATGCCCTGGATGGGGGTGGGGGTGGGAAGGTGCTGGGGGCCCTAAGGAGGTGAGTGTGGAGCCTGGATTGGGGAACACCTTCTGTCAGGGAAGGAGGCATCTGATTCAGCCTGGTCTCTATGTGGAGAGAAGGCCAGAAAGAAACATCTCCCTGGGCCGTGATTCCTGCCCACCCCCCAACACCCATTCCCCAGGGCTGATTCTGGTGGTGGAAAGAGGGACTTCCTGGCTCTTTTGGTTTGAAGAAGCTGGAAAAGCATCTGGGGCAAAAAAATGAGCCTTGAGCCAGGACACAGAAGAGAGCATGAGACCTCCAGCAGGGATAAAGCAGATCCAGAGGAATGCTGGGGGGGGGGGCAGGGTTTCAGGAACTGGGGGCATCGGGTCCAGGAGTGGATTACGGGGTCAGTGTCTAGGTGTGACATGGGGTGATGATGGAGGGAGGGTGTGTAACCACAGGGAGGGGACAGGAGTCAGGGAGGTGGTGGAGCCACAGGAGGAGAGCTGGGATGGGAGCTAACCGGGGCCTGGACCTCAGGGTCACTCTTAGCACAAAGCCAGTCTGCCTGGAAACCAAGCCCCATCCCATCCCTCCTTCCTCTAGGGGAGAGGTCTAGGCTCCAAGCTCATTCCCAGGACTTTGAGATCAGCCTGTTCCATAAATCTCGGGCCGAGTGAATATGGCACATAATTGGGAGGCACTGCAGGTACAGGTGGCCCCAGGCAGGGGGAGAGAGCAATGGCACGTGAGTTACAGGGGAGGCTGGCAGGGCGCTGGTGGCTGGCCCAGCTTGGGGTGTGAGTTATCTCGGGTCGGGCCACCCTGCCCTGCTGCTGCTCTGTGGCGCCGGGCTGATATTTACTGTATATTGGTTTTTAAATTACAGAACAGCATCAATTCCCTGCTCTTGAAGTTCAGCCCTCACTCGCTGTTCCTGTCTCGCTTGGCCTTTCTCTGCCTCTCCTCCTCTTTCTCCATCTGTCTTGTCTCTCTCTCAATTCAGTTTTTAATGCAGAGTATTATCTTACATTGTATCATGTTACCCCATAGTACTGTGTTTCTATTACCTCATATTTATTAGAGTATGCATTATTTTTATCCCTTTCACATATACAACGCTTGATGGTTTTTAAAGCTCGACTCACAGCCATGTTTATCTATTTTGGATCCCATGACAGTGAGGAAGTAGGGCAAGCAGAGTTGTCTCCATTTAAAGGTGAGGAAATGGGCTCAAAGAGGCTAATGGAATGACCAGGTCATGTTGGATTGAATTATATTATATTATACCATCAGAATAATAGCTACTGGGTATTGAATGCTTATAGTGGGCCCAGCGCTGTTCTAATGTAAGCTTTTTGTACTCATTTTATCCCCACGTTAGTTCTGTGGGGTGGGTACTTATTAGTTCATTTTACAGGTGAGGAAAAAGGCCCAGAGAAGTTAAGTTGCTTGCCTGAGGTCACACAGCAAGTAAGAGGGCAGAGCTTGCATGTGAACCCAGGGAGCCCGGCTCCTGAGCCCACACTCGTATCTACGATTCAATCTGTCACATGCCGTGACAGGTAGTAGGGGTAAGAGGGTAGGGATAGAGGTGGGATGGCTTCCTGGTATACGAGAGGCTTTCTTATTCTTGTACACCTTCAATTTCTAGAATAGTTTTCCTGCACCCAAGGGAAAGGCTTGGGGGACCTCGTGGCAGCTGGACATGCCCCTAGAGTGGGGTTTAAGCTCTAATCACAGGCAAAGCTGCTTGGAGCTGGGCCTGGCTCCCAGGGGCCCAGCAGGTCAGCAGGCATCAGAGGAGGAGCTGGCGGTGCCCGGGGGCCCCACGTCTTCTGCTGGGTGCAGCCCCTTCCCTCCCTGGGGAACCCCTGCTGAGCATTGCCTCCCTGGGGTCGTGGTGAGTATGAAATGAGTGAACATCTATGAAGTGCTACAGCGTCTGACGTAATTTACATGCGTTCTCCCATTTCGTTCCCCTACTACCTTTGCAAAGTAGATATTACCTCCCTTTGTGCTGATGTGAAAACTGAAGCTCAGAATCGCAGTGGGATTTGCTCTGGGTCTAAGTTGACCAACTGACCCTGTTTGGGTCTGAGGGGATTCCTGGGATGCAGGACTTTCCGTTTTGAAACCAGGGAAGTCCCAGGCCAACTGGGATGAGTCCCGGGTCACACAGACACTGCATGGCTGAGCCAGGATTTGACCCCAGTCATGTCTGATTCCCACTCCATGCCCTTACCCACCACTCTAGACTCCCTCG
Source organism: Balaenoptera ricei (assembly GCF_028023285.1). Classification (NCBI taxonomy): domain Eukaryota; kingdom Metazoa; phylum Chordata; class Mammalia; order Artiodactyla; family Balaenopteridae; genus Balaenoptera; species Balaenoptera ricei. The sequence goes on from NC_082649.1 coordinate 34,853,312, forward strand.
GGCATGCCACCTCTCTTAGCTGCCCACATTTGCTGAGCCCTGGCTGGCTTTAGAGATGCTGTCTGACTTCATCCTCACAGAACCTTGTGAATTAAACATTCTTATCCAGAGTTTACCAAAGAGGAAACTGAGACACAGAGAGGTGAAGTAACTCGCTTGGGGTCACCCAGACAGGAGATGGGGACTTGTACCTGGCTATCTGGCACCAGTGCCCCACACTCCTGGTCACTTTGCTACGGCTCCCCTTGTATCTCTTCCCAGTTCCCTCCACCTTCATGGTCTCATTTCCTCATCCTAGTAGCTTGTGGAGTAGACAAGACAGGTACTTTTATTCCCTGAGTACAGGTCAGAAAATGGGAGCTCAGAGAAGCCAAGTTACTTAGCTGATGGCACAGAGCTCATAAGTGACAAAAGCAGGAAAGGTTTTGCCAGGAGTTCCCAGCTGGTACTTCCCACTGTGCTTTCCTTGTTCGGTAACTGGGAGGAGGTCCCCGGCCCAGCCCAGCCCAGTCCTGTTCAAACTCCTAGAGGCCTGAGGTCTCAGTCATCACTGGGTCCCCTGTGCAGAGGCTGGTTTCTGGGCTTGGGCTCTGGGTTGTCATCCTCTGATCCTCTCTCAGCAGGTAGAGGAGGGACCTGGCTGCAATGGATACACCTGCTGGCCTCACAGCTCCTCTCCTCCCACTGGCTGGGGACTGAATACAGAACAGGCTGCATTTTCCTGGGAGGGCAGTAAAGGCTCTGTTAATGCCAGGCTTCCTTCTCAGACAACGAAATAAAAGAGCTGGGAAGGACAGTGACAAGAGTCTATAAATTCTGAATGATGTTCAGGAAAGTAGCCTGGCCCCCAGGGCCCATAAAACCCAGGCAGCTGCTGGGTCGAGGGTGATTTATGGGCCCCTGCGTCTGCCACAGGGTCACCTACACATCACGCTTCCCACTTGTAAGGTACTTTTCTTTTTAACCTCCAAACTCTTTTCAGGGTTCTTGGCATTTCATGGTTGTCCTCAAGCCACTCACAGAGATGAATTACTCCCCATTTAACAGATGGGGAAACTGAGGGCATCGAGTGTGTTGATGAATAGCCCAGGCTCGCATAGGGACCCAAGTCCCTTGAGTCTGTCCTGGGAAGTTCTCACTAACATTTATACTGATTAGACACTTACTACCTGCCAGGAATTGTTCTAAGCACTTTACACTTGTTAACTCATTTAATCTCGCCACAACCCTAGGACATAGGATTATTGTTGTCACTGTCATTTCTATTTTATAGTGAGGAGACCAGGCAGAGAGAGTTTAAGTCACTTGCCAAGGACCACAGAGCTGGGAAGTTGCAGGACTGTAATTTGGACCCGCATGCTTAACCATCACGCCATTAGCAAAACGTCAGAGCAGAAAGGCCTGTGACGGTGAGCAGGGGCCACTGCCATCCCTGGGCGACCCGGCTGGCTGCCTCTTCTCAGGAGACGGGTGGGCCCCTCTGTTCCAGGTGCTCTGCTCAGCTTCAGCACAGCCAGATTGAGACATTCCTAAAGGAGCAGTGAGGGCAGGCAGGGGCTGTGAAGGCTGGTGGAGAAGCGGCCGGTGGAGAAAACCCTGGGCTGGGGGTCCGGAAACCTGAGTCCTGGCCAGCTTAGCCACCAACTGGCCATGTGACCTAGGTGACCCCTCTAAGCCTCCTGCCCTTTGCCTCTGCCCTCCTCTGATTTGACAGAGCATCTCTTGGTTTTGGGGGCCCATCTGGTGGTGGCAATGGCAGCAGAAGTAGGACCACAGAAGCTCCAACGCCAGGCCTGGCCCTGCCTTCACTGTCAGAAACCCAGAGCAGCAGTGGGTGCCCAGACTTGCAGCTGAATGCCTGAGCTATTTCAAGCGTCAGTCACCACCTGGAATCTCGAGGTTCCACCGTTTCAGTTGGGCACTGGGCTGTGGTCACCTCCCTCCCCATTGCCCTGCCTAACGGGGTTTGCTGGGGGTGGGGGAAGGGATGGGGCTTGGCTGCTGAAAATTGTTACAGCTCTACCACTGCTTTCCCGTCAGAGGCGGGTGCTCAGCCATGAGGGTGGGCTGAGGGGCTCTGCTGGGGACAGAGCGGGTGCCACATCCCTTTCTTCTGGCCAAGGTCTGTGAAACCCCCAGATCGATGGAGGAGAAAGCAGGCAGAGGGACCTCTCCTAGTTTCCTCCCTCTGAAATTCTTCAGGAAGCTGCCAGCCTGCCAGGCTTTCATTCAACTTTCTTGTGGATGACAGATGTTTACCAAGCACCTAGTATTGGTCAGTGGCTGGGTTTCAGAGGCCAATTAGTTTGGTCTCTGCCCTCAAGGTGCTTCCAGTCTGGGAGGGGAGGCCGAGAGGTAAACAGCCAATTACAACACACTGTGATGGTGCTGCAATTGGAGGTGAGGAACTCAGAGAGCCTCGTGGAGGAGTCGATTCTCTCCAGCTCCACAGCAGGTGCCTCTCGCTCAATGGCTGCATTGGGCGCCTCCGGCCCACCCTCAGGTGGACACTGTGTGCCCTGCTGAAGACCTCATTCCTCTTCTTAGGTGGCTTGCAGAGGCACTGCCCCTTCAGCTTCTTTACTTGACTGTGCCCTCTCCCCACCCCCCCACTGGACTTCCACAGTTCCTAGAACACATCATGTTCGCTGGCCCCCTGCCTGGGACACCATGTCCCACACTCTGCCTGGTCCTTCTCATCCTTCAGGGCTCAGCTTAAATATTGCTCTTGGGGATGGCCTGACCACCCAGTCTAAAGTCAGCCCCTTGCTGCTGTCACTCAGGCAGCGTTTTTTCCCCCATATCCCTCTTTCTACTCTATTTGCTCATTTGTTTATCGCTTCACTCTTGCAGCCTGTGAACGATGTGAGGACAGGAATTAAAAGCACAGACTGTTGCTCAGACTGCCTGCCTGCAAGTCCTGCAGCAATGCTCACCAGCTGTGTGACCCTGGGAAAGTCATTTCCCCTCTCTGTGCCCCAGGGGGGTAATAATAGTACCTACTCCATGGAGGTGTTGTTCCTGTTTAATGAGTTAATATGCATAAAGCACTTGGGACAATGTCTGGCATATGTCAGGTGCCCAATAAATATTAGCTATCATTATTATTTTTATATCCAGTGCTTAAAATAGTGCCCAACTCAATAAGTATTTGATGATTAAATGAGACCCCTGGGCTGAATCTTCAAGGGAGTAGGTTAGGGTTGCTTCTGGGTCCTAGATGCACACTGAGATCACCTGGGCGGTGGGGGGGGGGGGGGGGCTTTAAAAACCAGTGATGGCTGGGCCACAATCCCAGGAGAGCCTTATTTAATTATTCTGGGTGTGGCCTGGGCATTGGAGTTTTTAAAGCTCTCCTGGGATTCTGATTCCAGGGTTGAGAACCATGGAGATGGCACTCACAACACCAAGAAAATCATGCAGCTGGAAGGCCTCAATGAAGGATGTCCTTGAAGAGGGAGCAGAGAGAGTGAGGCCAGGGCAGGGGAGTTGAATGGCAGCACAGAAAGGAAGGGCCAAGCCAGGAAGGGCCCCTATGTGCAGTGCTGAGGAGCTTAGGCTTTGTGGGGAAGTCAGTGGGGAGCCTGGAAGGCTTTTAAGCTGGGAATGACATGGTCCGATTTGCCTTTAAGGAAATCGGCCTGGGTGGCTGTGTGGAGGAAGGATTAGTGTGAATGAAATTGAAGGCTCGGAGATCAGAGGACAGAAGCCCTTCTGCCACCACAAGAGCAGTTCAGGGCCTCGTTCATCCAGAGAAGGCGACTGGCTTGTTCCTTGTTTAATTACTTAATCCTCCTTGGCATGTCTGATCAGTGAAATCTGGACAGTGCAGGATTCCTCCTTGCCACCCTGCCCCCAGCTGCATTTGAAACCCCTGTCACTCTAGGCTGATGTAAACCCTATCTTGTCCTGACCACAGAAGGGCTTTTCTGTCTGAGTTCTAAGCCAGGCTCCCAAGTGGCAGCAAAAATTCTCTATTCCACAGCCTTCTGGCCCTTGAGCTGGCTGTTTCAAGCTGGAAACCCCTCCCAGGTCCACTTCCTCATCTATGATGTCCTCCAGCTTGTGATCTAAATGTACCGATTTTCCCCAGGTTCCAGGCCGGTCCACCCTTGAAGCAACAGGCTGCCATCCCCAAGCCCTTCTCTCCCAGCAACAGCTGGAGTGTTTTCTTCATCTTCCCCTGCACCTGGTTTGTAGGTGAGAGTCGCACTTTCTGACTCCCAGGTCCCCAGCCACCAAGCTATTTCCATCTCATTGTTCAATCGTCCTAGATGTGGATGTGGGTCCAAGTGCTGCCTTTGAATGGCAGGGCTCTTGACAAAGTGACCCACGTCCTTCCCACCGTACTGCACTGTATACCACCCCTTAGAGGCAGTATAGTTGCATGCTTCAACCTGCCTCTGCTACTTACGGGCTGTGTGATCTTGGGCAAGTCATTTGACCTCCTTGTGCCTTAGTTTCCTTGTCTGTAAAATGGGGGTGAAAACTCAGACATTTAGTTAGTCCAGTGCCACCAGTGATGGCCATGGGTTTGGATTGGCCATCTAATTCCGAGGATACAGTGGGCTTTACTTTACACCTTGTTTCTTAGCATTAGGGGATCATTCAGGACAGGACAGGAAATAAAGCACACAAAGCATCTTCATTTTCATCTCATGGGGAGGTCCAGCACCTGCTCACTTAAACAACTTTTTGGCCCCTTGCTCGCATGGGGCACATCAGCTGCTGTGGATAAGAGCTGAGATGCATGTGTGTCTCCTTGGTACAGAGAAGCTGAAGCCTCAATTTCCTGCCATCTGTACACCATTTTAGAGACCCAAGGCCTTCCTGCCAGCTCACGGTTCCCCACAGATAGGGGTTTCACGGCACACAGGACAGACACCGCAGAGCACATGTGCCTTAACTGTTCTGTGGGGGGCCAGCCTGGGCCATTTCCCCAGGGCGTCCTAGGCCAGCCCAGGCTGCGTCAAGCCTTGACTCAGTTATCTGCATATAATGTTTCTCATGTGAGGGGACAGTCAGTAGACTGCTGTCAACTAACAAAGGCAAAGACCGGATTTATAAGAGAGAGGAGAAGAGAGGGAGAAGCTGCAGACCATCTGGGAAGAGTGAATCTTGTTTTTACATTTTGGAGAGGGGGTGAACTGATCAGCTGGCAGCTGGCAGTTGGTCTGGGCATTTCTGTTCTTGAGTGGCTGTCTAGGGGCATCAAAGAACACAATGGAGTTGTTAGGAACTTTCCAGAGGAATCTCAGGAGTTCTCCTGGGGGTAAAATCTCAGCAGGATGCCTGCCAGGGCCACCTCACCAGCACCTCTGCCTTAGCTAGGCCAGGTCTGTACCCTCCCCCTCAGAATTCCTCAGCAAGGGGCTGCTGTGGGGTTAAATGGGTCAGTGCATGCAAATTCCTCCAAAAAGTGAAGAGTAAGTGTTCATATGGAAATAAGTTCACAGTGAATGTCTAGTAAGTTCTAACTACTAGTGCTTTCCTTCTCTGGGTTCCATCTGTTGGCCTCTCCAGCTGGCATTGCCTAGTGTCCCATCTCTCTTCTGGAGCTGAGATTAGGAAGGGGAGAGGAGGAAGATGGGGACCCAGAGAGGAAGCCAAGAACCAAGACAGCTTTGGAATAGTTGGTTTTAAGCGATGAAGTGGTGAGGTTGCTCCCCTAGGGCCCTTTAGGGTCTGGGGTTGAGGGGGGTATCTTTTTTCTTTTTTTAGCCAAGGCAGTATCAATCAGAAACGCCCCCATCATTCATAATTCCATCCTATTGGCTGGGAGCCAGCTGTGTCCACAATTTTGTTTTTTTCTCAGCTGTGAAAGATAAGTAGAAGCCCAGAGAAAGCATGTCTTGTCCTGTCATCCATAAGGATCCTGGTAGCAGGAGGCTGTTCCCTTCCTGAGTGGCTTCCCTCTCTACTTCCTTTTCTCCAGGAAGCCAAGTGGGCTGAGGGACGGAGTCTCAGAGGCTGACTCGGATCCTGGCTGTCCCAGGGGCTTGCAGTATGATCAAGAGGGTCTCCTCTCTGGCCCTCTTCTGTTTCCTCATCTTTAACACTGGGAGATGGAAGAGCTACAGACATAATATCCTAAGGACTCTAGGGAAATGCGCCTGCCTCTTTCAACTTGAAGCCTACTCTCTGTGTTTCTCTTTAAGGCTGCTCTCAAAGGTCATCATCCCAAGGTTTGGCTGGAATATAAGTGTTAGGGGTCCTACAGTGATTTGTCTTGGGATCCCAATCCTCTTCCAGATGGTCCTGGCTGTTATACATCCTGCCTCAGGGCAGGAAGAGCAGTGCGCCCTCTACTATGGGCTGAGAACTTCTGTTTTAGAGATGTGGGAAGGCTAGAAACTCCGCATCAGTCATAAGGCTTTTATTTGAACGGACATGTGCCATGATGATGTGTTTCTGAGTCTGTGTCTCAAATCGTCAGAGCTTTGATGGCAGGGCTGTCTGCCTCCATCACTGCACACAGCACCCGCTAAGCCACACACGAGGAGGGGATGCTTTATGAAGATTCATGCTTCTGTGATGGTGAGGACTGCAGTGGTGGTGGGGATGGAGGTGGAGGAGGTTGGGGTGATTGTGGGGATGTAGGGTATGACTACAATGATGGTGAAGGTGGTTGTCGAGGTCATGGTGTAGGGAAAGGCTGGAGAGACAGGGCATCATAGGCAGGTGAGAAGTATTTTTGCTAGTGGCAATGGAAAGGCATTGAAGGACTATTATTATTTTTATTGAAGTATCGTTGATTTACAATGTTGTGTTAATTTTTCTGCTGTACAGCAAAGTGATTCAGTTATACATATATATATATTCTTTTTCATATTCTTTTCCATTATGGTTTATCATAGGATTTTGAATATAGTTCTCTGTGCTATACAGTAGGACCTTGTTGTTTATCCATTCTATATTTAATAGGAAGGATATATATTGAAGGATTATAATTTAAAGGAAGGGGAACCAGATTTATGTTTTGAAAAGCTTACTTTAATTGCATGGTGGAAAACTACTTGGAAGATGGCAAGATTGAATGGATGTAGACCAGTTAAGACGCTACTGGAATAGTCCAGGAGAGAGAGAATGATGGCTTGGATTGGGTTGATAGAGGTGGAATGGAGAGAAGTGGGCAGAAGCTGGAGCTACTTAGGTGGTAAAATCAATGGGACTTGGTGATGATTAGATAATACCTTGATCAGACTGGGGGAGCCGTGAGTGCAAAGGGTGAGAAGAGTTCATCTTATTGAAGATGAAACTTAAGTTTCTGGCTTGGGCAACTGGATGGATCATTAGAATGTAAGCTGCATGAGGGCAGGGACTTTGTTGTGTCCACCTGTATGCCCAGGCTCTCAAGCAGCAGCTGGCACATGGTAGACCCTTAGGGTATGTTGGTTGGATGACCGTTGCTGTTGACTCTTGGTTCCGATCACGATGGACACAGTATATTACAATTTTTGGTTCCCATGCCCATGTCCTCCACTGGACACCAAACAGTCTGGGAGCTGGCCCACAGATGGTTAATAGTTACAGAGCTGAACCTCAGACTCTGATGAACCCGAATTTAAATCCCAGGACTTTCCTTTACTGGCTGAGTGATTTGGGGAAAGTTACTTAACTTCTCCGAGTCTCAGTATATTCACCTCTAAGATGGGGATAAAAAGAGTGCTTATCTCACAAGGTTGTTATACCGATTACATGAGGTAATATAATGCTGTAAAGCACTAAGCCCAGTTCCTGGACCATGGTTGGTGGTGGTAGTCATTTAAGAAAGATGAATCATCTGTATCTCGCATCCAGCACCGTGCCAGCACGCAGAGGGTGTGTCTGCAGGGTGACGTTGAGGAAAGGAGTGGAGGCGGGGAAGCTATTGAAGACCTCGGGGACAGGGCTGGGGAGAACGGGAGATGGATGCTTCCACATGCATCCTGTCACTTCCACCCTCATTTCCATTCTTGCTTCTCAGCAGTCCAGGAGATGAGACTGCGACGTAGCCCCCAAGGCTCATGGCAGGCCCTTGGTGCCGATGGAGAAAGCAGAATGTCTGGGGACTCAGCTGCTCCCACATCCACCTTTGCTTCAGCTGAATTCCAGCTTAGTCACAAAGAAGTGTGTTTTAAAAATAGCAACAGGTGATGTTCATCCAGATGGAAGCCCCTAAAAACCACTGCTCCGTAATGGTCTTTGCTCCATGGTGAGTGACTGTGGATTGACAGGGGGCCCCCGGCAGCCGCTGCTCTCTGTGCCTTTCCTCCCATTGATGGGAAAGTGAGGTCTCAGCAAGCCTGAGGACCCTGCGGGGCCTCCCAGAGAAGGAGGGGGAGGGAGCTCACTGGCCCAGCAGCTGCCCCTGCTGCCGTCCTCGTGCGTCCACACTGGAGAGCGAGCGAGATGTCCACACCCGGGTCATCTGTGGGTACTGTATATGTGTGTAGGGAGGGGTTTCTGCACGTGGTGCCCTCTGAGCCATCTGTCAGCTTAGAGTCAACCCTCAGGGAGATGTGGGTGGGACCAGAAGCCGCACTTGGTCAAAATCTGGACTCGGGCCTTAGGGAGACACCCATGTGACACACTCCTGCACAGACAGAGGCGTAGGTCCTGACCTTCACATCCTCTGTGGCCAGCCCTGCCCTCAGACTCACCTGCAGCCCCTTGAGGGGCACAGCCATGGGCAAGCCCCACATTGGGCTTCTTAGAATAAGGCAGTGTGTGTGCGTGTGTGTGTATACACCCACGCGCACGCAAGTGCCTTTACATGGACAATGGAGCCTCAACAGTCAATTTCTAAGGAAGTCTTCACTTCCAAGTGGTGACAGAAATAGACTGCGTTTCTTTTGAGAGCTTTCTCTAGCTGGTGAATACAATATGTGTGTGATGGCAGGACCAGGAGGCCCCATTCCCGCTGCGTCTCCAGTGGCTAAGGTCCTTCACCTTGGGGGCAGCAGCAGGAGACTCCAGCAAGCTCTGCCTCTGGCTGGAACCACAGGGTCCTGGCCAAGTGGCCCGCTCTCCAGGCGGACCCTGTTTCCTGTTGGGGATGTGAAATTGGAAATCTTGTCTCTCCTCAGGCCCTTTTTCCCTCCTCCCTTTGTACCCCTTCCCTGGCACTCGCTGGGCCAGCTCCTAGTTTTTTCCACTCTTCCAACCCCAGGAAGCCCCCCAGCACTCTCCAGTTCTGAATATGAGATAGACATCCCTCCTGTGTCCCCTCTGGTGCCCTGTACTTCCCCAGTCCCAGCACTACGGTGCTACCATGCCTCCTTCTGCCTTCCCTTAATTCCCACCTCCAGGAAGCCTTCCGAGATTGCTCCAGCTCCGCCTTGCCCACAGCACCCACCTCATTCACCATGTGTACCCTCCTCCGCCTCTCATCGTATGTTCATTTTTAAATGCTCTTTCTCTTTGTCCCCGTCCTCATGCTCTAGTTGGGCTGTCATCCTCATTCATTCATTCATTCATTCATTCTTCAGATACTCATTGAACTTCTTGTCTGCTATGACTAGCCCCTGGGGCCATGGAGGTGAGGAAGACTAATGGTTTTCTGCTTTGGGACTCCTTGACTCCAGGTCAGCAGGGGGAGGAGCGGGGATACCCGGGGTTCCCTGAAACCTGAGGTTGCAGAACAGCCTGGGGAGGCCTAACTGGGGACAGGGTGTCACCTGGAACCCGGGAAAGTGAGCAGCCTGGGTGGGCCACCCTGGCCTGCCACAGCCCAACCCCTTCCTCCAGCCCCTCTGGAGCTTGTCCTCGTTGGAATTCCCTCCTCATCCCACCCTCCCATCAGGGCCAAGTGTGGGAAAGGTGGGGCTCTTGTTTTTCTAGTATCTGAAATGGCCGTGCCTCTCCCTTTCCCTCGTTTCTGAGCAGCTTCTTGTCAACCCCTTGAGCGGAGGTGCCTTCTTGTGGAGGTCCAAGGAGAGAATTAACAGTGGATCCAGCTGCGCCCGGGAACCCCCTGAGCCGGCAGTGTCTACAGCAGCCAGCCCCCAGCAGGGGAGAGGACACTGCCTACGGTGTAATGTGCCAGCCCCCCTGGGCAGGCCTGGGCAGCGGTGGGAGCAGTGCTCATGGGGAGGTTGTAGGAGACATGGGTTCTACCCCGGGCAGCCCCAAGCCAGCCATCGGCCTCCCTCTGCAGGGGCGTCAGGTTCCCCAACTACAAAATGAGGGTCTCTGCTAAAGCTCCCTGGGGCCCCTTCCTGCAGGCCAGCTCTCCTGCAGCCATACAAACCTTGTCCTTTACTTTCTGTTCCTCTGAAGGCAGGGGGGCTGACTGCAGAGAGCTTCCAGGGGGCTGTCCCAGCTGCCCTTTCCCTAGGACCTGAGCTCCCGGCACCACCTCATGGTCTGGTGGCTGTGTGTCCCTGAGGTTCCGTTGAACATGCCTCCCTGCTGAACATGCCCTGCTGTGACACCCAGGTAGAGGATAGCTCCACACTGAGTCTAATCAATGATACCCCAATAAAAATTTTTTAGAAAAACACGTTATTTGTAAAAATGAGAATGGAAGTGTCCAAGAATAGGGGAAAGGATGCATTATGGATGGAAACAAGATAGAAGACTTAGAAAACTATTAAAAGTATTTTTAAAGAAAAAAAAAGAGCTGTTCAAAACATCCCTTCCACAGACGGACACACCACATAATTGCTGAATCAAATTATAGGGAGGGAGGCAGAAGTCAATTAGGTAGATTTGGTAGATTTGGGGGTGGTCTAGGTCACCTACATTAGTGGCTTTCAAACTTTTTTTGACTGGAACCCAGAGGAAGAAATATATATATATATATATTTTTTTTTAATCTTTTTTTTTTTTTTTTTTTTTTTTTTTTTATGGCTGTGTTGGGTCTTCGTTTCTGTGCGAGGGCTTTCTCTAATTGCGGCAAGTGGGGGCCACTCTTCACCGCAGTGCGCGGGCCTCTCACTGTCGCGGCCTCTCTTGTTGCAGAGCACAGGCTCCAGATGCGCAGGCTCAGTAATTGTGGCTCACGGGCCTAGTTGCTCCGCGGCATGTGGGATCTTCCCAGACCAGGGCTCGAACCTGTGTCCCCTGCATTGGCAGGCAGTTTCTCAACCACTGCGCCACCAGGGAAGCCCGGAAGAAATATATTTTACATCACAACCTAGTAGGTACATTGGACACGTACAAATACCCAATGTGTGTATAATGGAAATTATAATGGAAACAAAGATATTGTGAAACAATGTCCTTACTAAGTACAGTACTCCTATTCTCTTCTTTCCTCTTCTCTTCTCTTCTCTCTCTTCTCTTCCATCTAGTCCTACCTTATCCTGTTCTCTTCTGTTCTACTCTGCATTCTGGTCATGATCTATTGCTTTGATGCCATCACCCACCAATGGGGTCATGAACTGCAATTTGATAAACACTGGTCTGGAGTGATTGGGCAGATCTGCTGTGATGGGTACAGGGAGCTTCTGTCTGTTCCAATGTGTGTTAGTAAGAGCAACTTTCCTCCTGGAGCGTCTTCCGGCTGGCCGATCCGGAGGACTTTCACTCAGCAGCATGCCAGCAACCGCAGACCGTTTCCCTGTGGGAGTGAGGCATGCCCTACGCCTGCCATCCCTGCCCCTATATTTCCCTGGTGCTGCCGAGGTATTTCTGAATATGTGAGGGTCCCTGGCCTCACAAGGGCTCCCCTGCCCAGGGATAGTGCCTGACGCATCACAGCATCCTGGCCTGGTCATAGGAAGAGCCTGTAGAGCCTGGAGTACGTGATCTCTGAAAGGTGGGAGGTGGCGAAGGCTGGAGACTTGTCCCAGACTCAGTGGGAGGCGGGGTCTCCTGGACTGGATTCCATTCAGTGCAAAAACACTCATTTAGCATTTTCTGTGTCCCCCGCACTGTAATACATTCAGGCCACAGAAATGAAGAGATCTCTCAACAAATGTTTACCGAGCTTCCTCTGAGCACTCGGCCCAGGGCTGACGGAGACAATGCCGAAATGAAGGCGATGCAGTCCTGCTCTCCAGGAGCTCGTATCTGGGGGAGGCGTGTGTGGACAGATGGTTAAAACTGTCCTTGGCTTTGGGATGGCCAACTCAGGACTGAGCCTGGGAAGTGGAAGAAGGAGGAAGGCCGGCCCTTGTGTACCAGCTGCTCCCTCATGAGTGGGATGTGGAAGAATGGCAGAGAAGGAGAAACGAGAATTTGTGAACAGGACTGGGGGAGACTGTCCAGGATGGGGAGGTGGGGGCCTGCAGGGTGGGAGAGGCGGAGTCAATGCGGCTCAATTTGGGGAGGGTGCTGGGCAGGGGTGGAGGGGTAGGTTTGAGTCACATCCCTCCTGGCCCTTGTGGGATCTCTGATCCCTTGCTGATCTCAGAGCCTGGATGACTTCTCAGGGTCAAAAGGCAGGTAATTACAGGTGGGACCAAGTAACCCCCTCAGGGGTTACTTCCTCCCTCCCCTCCCCCCACCCCTCCCCCCACCCCTCCCCCAGCCAGTGCCAGGCTCAGACAGGCTCCCCTGCTCAGGTCTGGAACAGTCCCAGCCAGACCTAGACCGGGGATTCCCAGGATGCGAGAGTGTTGTATCCAATGCCTGGCTGTGCTCTAGGCAGGATTTACGAAAGCGGGAGTCATAAACTAAATTCAAGTAACGTCTCAAACAGTGACATCGGGCAATAGACTGAGCATTGGAGGCAGAGTAATGGCTTTACTTAGGAGCCCTGATTTATGGCATCATCAGGAAGCCTCGAGGCCCTGCTCTTTGCCAGAGGAGCATTTAGAGGCTGACCCCTCCCCACCGGCCGCCAGGCTCCCGTTCTGCACAGGATGAAGGCAGGAGAGCAGAGCAGCACTGCCTCACCCCCACTCACCCCCAACACAATCAGCAGCTTCGTCTCACCATCCTGACATGCTTCTCTGCTGCGATCCGCACCCCAGCATATGCTCCTTGCCCAGCCCCCCACTAATACTCATTGTTGTCAGAAATCACTCCTGTGGGTGCCTTCTCCTGATGCTGGCACACCTGTCGGGGTGTGCTGCTTGCACCCTCTGTCTCCCTTCACAGTTCAGGGTCAGGGTGAAGCCCGGCCTGCGGACCCTGAGCTGCCTCTGACCGCTGTGGACCTTGGGCAGGTTACGTAGCTTCCCCGTGCCTCCGTTTCCTCACCTGCATGACATCACCCACCTCATAGTGCGTTCTGTGGGGATTAAATGACAGGATGCAAGGAAAGTGCTTGGAAGAGCAGAGGGGGAGCTCTGAGTAATAGGAATAGGAGCTGATAATAATAACAATCATAATTATTATTATTATTGAATGGTTCTAACCTAAGTATCGTCCTCGCCTTCCCCACTAAACCCCAGACTCCACAACGTCAGGAACCCTCTTTACTATCAGATGGAAGGCATCTCCTCCCACTCTGCCTGCCCCCTCCCCGCCCCCCCGCCTTCCTGTGACCCACTGGCCTCCCGCGTTCAGCTCACTGAGGGTCCAAGTCCCATAGGAGCCATGTGGCCACACCCTTTTCCCACCCCCTGTGCAGTGCCATCCTTGCAGACTCTGGCCGTGGGGCTGGAGAATAGAGTGGCGGATCCTTCGCAGAGAGCACAGGCCGAGCCCTGCAACCATCCAGGTGAAGGAATTCCTGGCTCTTCCTCCACTGCCATGAACCAGTGGCCGGACGAGGATCCATGCACTGTCCACTTGGTGGTGCAGAGGGTGTGGGCGGGGGATTTCCTCCTGTTCCCAGGCTCCCCCGGACGTGCCACTCCTGCCTGGATCCATGGACAAGCTGGGCTGAAGGAGGTGTGGTGTTGGAGGGTCCCTCTGGGTCATCAGAACAGCTTCCCTGGGGACTTCCGCTTGCTCAGGCTGGGAAGCACCAGAAACCACCCATTAGCCAGAAGACACCTCTTCTCCTCCCCTTTTCCCCTTCTCGTGGGGAGTCAGCAGGCACGGGGCACCCCATCAGGGATCCCCACCGCTCAGTACTGGAATCTGTTACTTCCGTCAGGTAAACGGGCAAGCAAATCCTTACCCAAAGTATAGAAACCAGGTGACAGCAAAACCACTGGGCATTCATTTAGAAAAGGCTTCCATGCAATGAAATAACAGCATTATCATCAACACCAACAGTAATTATCACTCATATAGCACTTACTACGTGCCAAGTACTGTTCTAAACACTTTGTAAATACTCATTTAAATCTCTCAGGGATCTTATGAAGTAGGTGCTGCTCTCATTGCAATTTTATAGTTGCAGCACAGAAAGGGTAAGTAACTTGCTTGAGGTCACACAGCAGAGCCAGGATCTGCATACTTAATCACGGGTGTGTAGCACCTCTGCTGCCCCAGTTTCTTTCCCTGGGCACACCTCACTCTCATCTTTACTTGTAGATGTCCTGCTGGACCCTCAAGGCCGAGCCCTGTCCCTGACCCCAAGGCCTCCATGGACCCCTGCCTCTGGATCTTGTCTCTTTGTGGCTTTCCGGGGTGAAGGCCAGTAGTGGCAGCTTTGGCCCCGCCACCGCCTCCACCATCCTTGCCCCTTCTCTGAACCACTGCACCTCTGCTTCCTGCCCTTTTCTGCCCTTTCCCTGTCATTTCTGTGAGACAGTCAGGACATCACTTCCATCGGCCAGATGTCAGTGCTTTGAGGGCAGGCTTATGTTCTCCAAAGGTCAGACATGTGCTGGACCCGTGGGGGCCTTGCCCCTGAGTGAAGGAGAGTCTGATGAATCACGGGCATCCTCTGTTGTGAGCTCACAGCCATCCCATCTTAAATCCTTCAGGGGTGCTAGGCTGGGGGGCCTGCACAGAATGAAGTGGTAGCATGATGGCAGAAAGGCTGTGAGGCATGCCAATGGGGGAGGGCCACCCAGGGGGGCACCCGGCAGTTGAGTGTTGATTATGATCCTGGTTATTATTATGTCCCTTTGTCTTAAGGCGCTCTTGTCAGAGGTGACATAGATTAGGCAAAATTGAAGAACTCCTTGAGCTGGATTTGTATCTTAGGCGCTCTCAGCATCAGTGGCCATGGCCTCAGGAATTCTGGGAGTGGGCCAAACTTGGGATGACTCAGACAGGGAGACAGGAGTCCAAGAAATCAGCCATTCAGAAGAGGGCCCAGGGTATTAGTAGGGGAGTGTGTGTGTGTATGTGTGTGTGTGTGAGAGAGAGAGAGAGAGAAAGCCACTGGGTCCTAGCTCCCTCTCTATCACTAACCATCTGTGTGACCTTGTGCCCACCACCTGCACTCTCAGCTGGAAAACCATCCTGAGGGCGAGAAGTGTGCTTTCTGAAGGCTGTAATGGTGGAATGTCCTGCAGGGTCAGGGTGTGGATGAGTGTCCTGGGAGAAGGATCACACTCCAGGTATCTCTCCCCTCCCCTCCCCCTGCCCTTTCAGAAGAGCACGTGGCCTCCTTCCTTCCATCCTCACCGCTCTGCACCTTCAGGGCAGCTTCAGATCACATTAATCCTTTCAGGCAGAATGGCTCTGGCCTTGGGGTGAGAGGGGCCTGCTAGGGTGTCAGCATCCAGCCTCGGAGGGCCCTCTGATGGCTGTGGCTCCTCCCAGGCTCTCCAGACCCCAGGTTACAGCCACTGGGCCAATTCTAGACCCACCAGAGCTGGTGGGGCCCTTCCCTGGTGGCTCAGGTGGGCGGGGTGGGTGGAGCTTGAGGAGGGCAGGTCTGCTGACAGCGAGGGTCACGGTGCCCAGAACATGCTTGGTACAGAGCCTGGAATAGAGTACGTTCTCAGTGTATTATTATTGTTTTTATTACGTGTCTTGTTCTTAGGGAGCTCCCAGTCTAAGGTGACACAGATGTAGGCAAAGAAGAAAGATGTAGCGCAGTGAAACAATTGTAGTTTCTAGGTAGGAAACTATATGGGCAAGATGGACGTCAGGGATACGTATAGGTTGGGTGGGTGCTCAGTGGTGGGCGTTCCAAGTCAGGGTAGAGAGGGTTGGACCAGAATCACCACTGCCTCATCTATTGCATGCAAGAAGGCTTCCTGTGGGAGGGGAGGTTTCTGAAGCCCTTTGGAGGAGGGAGAGAAACTGGCTGGGGAAAATGGGTGAGTACAAGGATGTGGGGCTGTGAGTACAAGTAAAGGATGTCTCTCACAAAGGCAGGAGCTACAGACTGCCTCCCCTGCCCCCTGGAGCAGGGCCGTGAGGAAGGGGCTCTGCATGTAGCTCTCGTCTCCCGGATGGGGCCCCGACAGCGCATCTGTGCATCAGTTGGCTGCCACCCGTCCCTCTGTGATCAATACTCTGAGAAAGGTCTCCTGCATCCTGGCGGCTCAGCTTCACGTGCGGAGGGGAGAGAAAGAGCAGGGAGGGTCTCCTCTCCTAACCGGCGGTGAGCTCATCTCCGCCAGCCTCCCCTCACCCCCTGCCCCAGGTGGAGGAGCAGGCAGGAGGGGGCCCCCGGCAGAGTGCCTTCCATTGTCCTGGCCTCTCTAAGGCTGGCAAAGACAATGCCTTACATTCCTGGGGAAAAGAGAATGGGGGAAATTATTTAATCAACTGTAAAGAGAAGGATGGAGTTATGTTAGATGTCAGGAAGAACTTTCCACCAGCAGGCAAGGAAAAGGCCTTTCTTATACGTTATAATTAATTATACATTATTGAAAATGGCTTTGTTAGAAACAGAATGTCGGCCTCAGCTCCTGCTTCTGCTGTGGAAACCACTGCGCTCGTAGGTTGATTTACTGTGGGGTGACTTTGAACCAAGAAACTGGCTGGGGGCAGAGATAAAAGATAGATGGAAGATATGTAGGTGAAAGGGCAAGAGTGATTTTTTTTCAGAGAGAAGGAGGGAAGGAGGGAGGAGGAGGAGAGAGAGATTGAAATTGAGAGACTGAAAAACAAAAGTATACAAAGCAAGCAGTGTTTGAGACTTTGGGCCAATCATCTGACCTCTTGGGGCCTCAGTTTGCTCATCTGTAAAAGGGGGCCCCATTTTAGCTTAGTCAGTGGTTCTGTGAAGCTGTGATCATGATTTGACAACCATTTGTTGGGTCCACTTTACCTTGAATTCATGATTGCTCTTGGGAAACAGGCAAGGAAAAGAGTAAAAATAACTACCTATATTTCTTTGGGACCTTTCTGCTTCCTGTCAGTTTGTCCATCCAAGCTACCTCCTATCATCTTGTCTCTCCACCCATCATCTCTGTATCTCTCCATCCATTCACACCCTCCCTCTGCCCCATTCATCCACCCACCCATCTGTCTACCTCATTCACCCATCTGTCAGTCCACACATCTCTCTCTCTCTCTTAAATTCTAGCTTACTCCTAGGTGGAACAAAGGTAGGGAAGACAGCATCTTAGAAGGCCCAAGAAGAAAGACCCCAAGGAAGGTGTGAAATTAGTGCATTAGACAGAAGCCTCCAGAAGTTAGGTGATCTCATAAACTGAATCCCGCTCCACTCACATGTTCCTACCCAGACCTCTGGGCAGCCTCTGGCAGCCCGTTCTACAAACTCTCCGCTTTGCTTTCATGTTTCCCATAGATCATTCTTCTCCCTCTTAGGAGGGGATGGGGATAAGGGCAAGGAACCTGTACCCAGTAAGGAAGCCCTGACTCTCAGGTGGTCGGAATGGAGGGACCAGTCAGTGGAGGGACCCAGGTGGGTAGGTAGGAGGGAAGAAGAGGGGGCGTTGAAAGGTGATTCCTTTTCTGAAGACTTTGAAAAGTCGGCTAAGAGAGGAGAGCCCTGCTAGAAGCCATGGGAGAGACAAAGGACACCTGTGTCCTTGAACAACACTGTCCAGGGTGGATGGACCTCCATGGCCCAGAGAATTAACTAACTTGTTGAATAGCTGAGTATATTAATGGACTGATTAAGTATGGGGTTTTTACTGATTAAGATCAATGAGAACTGGATAAGAGCACTCCAGCACAGAATTATTCTAGTCAAGAAAACTCCAGAGTACATGATAGGAGCTGGTTTTATTTTATTTTTTAAGGGTATTTATGAACAAAGATTGGAAGGATTATGCAAATATAAAAAAAATAGTTGCTGGGCTAGGGTGATTAGAGTACGAGTATTTTTCTTCCTTTCCTTTTCTAGAAAACTTTTTAATGATATTGCTGTTATAATGAAAGTTTTTTTGTTTTTAAGTGAGAAAGACAAGAAAAATAGGTTTTGGGACTTTAGCGACCTATGTTTTACATTTGAATTATCTAATGTCTTTAGCTATAAATAGATCTTCTTTTACATGGTGTGTATGGTACTTCTCTGGGATTTTACTTTTTTTTTTTTTTTAAATGGTTATTTATTTATTTATTTATTTATTTATTTATTTATTTATTTCTGGCTGTGTTGGGTCTTCGTTTCTGTGCGAGGGCTTTCTCTAGTTGCGGCGAGCGGGGGCCACTCTTCATCGCGGTGCGTGGGCCTCTCACTTGTCGCGGCCTCTCTTGCTGCAGAGCACAGGCTCCAGATGCGCAGGCTCAGTAGTTGTGGCTCACGGGCCTAGTTGCTCCGCGGCACGTGGGATCTTCCCAGACCAGGGCTCGAACCCGTGTCCCCTGCATTGGCAGGCAGACTCTCAACCACTGCACCACCAGGGAAGCCCGATTTTACTTTTTCAAGTCCAGCGTGATTGTGTCTGCTCAGCTACGTCTGTAAGAAGTTCCAATTTCCACAGGTAATGGGGAGCGGATGCAAGACAATATTTTAATACAGAGACCTTTGCTACTCAAACTGTGGTCCATGGAGCATTGGCATCACCTGGGAACTAGTTAGAAGGGATATTTCTTGGGTCCTACCCCAGACCTACGAAATTTGAATTGGCATTTTAACAAGATCCTCAGGTAATGTGTATGCACCTTCAGATTTGAGAACCACTGTTCTAGAAGAGTGGTTCTCAAGCTTGAGCATACATCAAGATCACCTGGAGAGCTTGGTAAGACCAGGATTGCGGGGCCCACTTCAGAGCTTCTGATTCAGCAGGTCTGGGGTGGAACCCAAGGGAAGTTGCATTTCTTATGCGTTCCCTGGTGAGGCTGATACTGAAGGTTGGAGCTCAAATTTTGAGAACCACTGTCCTCAGGATGGAGCAACATGTTACGGCCCCCAGTGAGGGAACAGTGCAGGAACTAGTGTGCCCTTCACCTGTGTAAATGGAGTGTCATATCTGTGGGACTTGGGTGGGTCTTGTCTTCTCTTTTGGCTTCAATTTCCTCATCAGTTAAGCGGGCGAATTGGACGTGTTGGAGTAGAATCTTCCTTCCACCTCTGCTCTTTCTTAATATTTGATTCTATCACATTTGCATGTAGAAGCTGATCAGAATAATTATTTTTATAAAGCATTCTGCTGTTCGTATGGAGAACGCTCTGCTAATTCTTCAGCCACCCTCCTGAATTGCTAGGTTGACTGCTTGTGTACAATCTTGGCATCATGGCCTCTATAGTTCCGTCTCGGAATCAGCCCTCAACAGCCACTTCTCCTCCCGTGTTTAATGGTTGTCGTATTTATTGATTCATTCAACGTGTATTTATCAGTCACGATCTAGGCTCCTGCCCCAGGGGGTTAGGTGCTATGATGGAATCCAAAGAAGTGAATTAAGCTCAACAGATTCATGCACAGCATATCTTTTAAATATAAGTAATGGAAAACCCAAATCAAAGTAAGTAAAGCCATCGAGAGTGTTTATTGGTTCATGTGTTTGAAAAGTGGGGCAGTTACATGGACTTCAGGAGTAGACGGAGCAGGCCGTGGGCTCAATTTCTCATTGTGTGTCTGTGTCTTGTCCTCTGTATGCTGGCCTTGTTTTCCTTCGCCGACTTCCTTCCTGGCCTCACATCTGCATCCTGTGCTTTCTTGAAGAAAGCAGGTTTCTGGAGGGCAAAGACCATGCCTCTGTTGTTCACTGTAGGATCTGCCATTGCCTAGAACAGTGTCTGGCACGCAGATGGCCTCCGTGATTACCTGTTACTGAGTGCTGTGTCCCTGAGAGTTACTCTAAATGGACAGATCTAGATCACAGTTTCCTCAGGAACTCGTCTCTGTGGCTTCGATCATGAACCATCACTAACCGCCTGGAGCTGGAAATTGAATCAGCCTCCCCAGACCCACAGGAGGTCCTAATAGAATTTGGGAGCTTTAATGATGGATCCTTGGAAGGCAACCGTGAATGTTCACTGCAGTCCACCTCTTTGGCTGCAACACATACTCTGGTACCACCTGTACACTTTCCAAAACACCCACCTACATACAATGCACTCACCTGTGCCCAGAGCAAGGCGTTGTGAGATTTCACCCGGCTGCTGCTTACAGCTCCTGGTCATCCATCTTTCAGTGTTCACAGTCTTCTGCATTTAGTCCAGAGAAGACTGCTGCCGTTTCAGACCCCGATTTGTTACATGGGAAGCTCTCTATGTCTCAACACACCCAGTATGCACTAGTGGAGACGGATTATGAGAATTGCAAAAATCAACAAATTAAGCAAACAAAAACATACCCCTTCCATTTGGAAAACAGTGAAATTGGAAAGCCACATTGCTGTCATTGGTATGTGGTCCATAGCACCTTCTTCTGGCAGTGTGCGCCTTCCTCGCTTAGCCAGTCATGGGTGGGAGGCTTTCCCTGGTTCATTGTCCTCTCTAGACCCCTCTGAGGTGGACATTGCAGAGGACCTCTCTTTTCTACTATTTTAGCAGTTGCCTCCTATTGGATGAGGCTGGGAACTTGGGCACTGCCTTAGGGTTTAAGCAATCAAAGGCCACTGTCAGCCAGACTTGACAATGTAACTCTCTCTAAAGACTTTACATTTCCAGTCTGTTTACTTCCCAGTCAATGCCATGTGCCAATAACAGCAGCCAAGAGATATTGCTGAGTAAGTCTTAAGTCTGAGAATTGTCTCCTAGCAACAGACCTCCTTGCTCTGCTCATTCCCTAGCCCTTAATTTCATAGCTTCTGCCTCCACACTGTACCTCCTGGGGGCCTCTTCCTTGGGAGAGGAAAGCGCTACTGATCTGCCCTTTGCTCATTGCCTGCACCTCAGCTGCATCCTTACAACAGAAGAGATTGTCCTCATTGCCGGGAGGGGAGTTTATTTCGAAAGATGTTGTGTGTGGTTCAGGGATTCAGACTTCCTGTGGATCCCACTGTTTACGTTCCACTGTGGTTCCTACACTTACCTTTGCTCACACACAACTGCATCGCTTTTCCATCCCTGGCAGGCTCCAGATTACCGTAATCTCCAGAAAATTTGGATGATAAACCACAGGTGGCAATGATAGCTTCTCTTAGCAAAGCCATATTTTCTTTTTTCTCTGCTCTCAGAGGGTCACCTGGAACCAAAGTTTGTCTTTGTATTGTGGGACTCCACTTTTTCTTGAAGGCCACAAGAAGCAGTCAGTATATTCCAGAATAGTACATTTTTCTCACCCGCCATAGCCTTATCGGGCACACAGTCTGCGACCCCAGGAGACTGAGGCAAGGCTTTAACCACCCTCCTTGCTGTTACATATCAAGTGCTGACAATCTGCCAGATTGGGGAATGATAGCCCCACTGCTTCCCCAGTTGACATCATTGAGCCAATTTTAAAAAGTCTCCCTTCTTCTCAAGTCATTCTACTGCCATTTGCTAGAAAGACATCTTGTGAAGATACAGATCTAAGATGGCTATGAAGGTCAGTGATGCCCCAGGGTTGTGAAGGGCTTTGTCCATGGTGGTCCTGGGATGGCCACATCTTTGTTGCTTGCCAGCACATCTATGTGGCATGGTATAAACACCCTGCCTGACACTGTAGGATCAATTATGTCAACATCCCACTTCCGGTAGCAAAGTCTCAATCCACTAGATGCAATTGATTACGAGTAGACAAAAACCCAATTTGATCTGACTTCTAAAAATGAAGGTTATTGGCTTGTGTAACAAGAAAGCTGGATTCACCAGAGTTCGGCTCATTTCCCCAGTCTCTGTGAGTTGGCTTTATCCTCAGGATGCCTTCCTTATGGTAGGAAGATGGCTGCAGCATGCAGGTCAGGCCATCTAGAAGGAGAGAGAACACATTCTCCCAACCATCTTGGGAAGAATTCTTTTTTTTCGTTTCTTATTTTACCTTATTTTAATCTAGATCTAATTGACATAAAACATTATACAACCTAATGATTTGATATATGTATATATCATGAAATGATTACCACAATAAGTTTAGTGAACATCTATCATCACACGGTTATATAATGTTTTTTCTTGTGATAACTTTAAATATTTACTCTCTTAACTTTCAAATATATAATACTGTTAAATATAGTCATCATGCTATACATACCATCCCCAGGGCTTATCGTATATTGGATGTTCATACCTTTTGACCACCTTTAAATATTGCACCCACTCCCCACTCCCCACTCCCCACCTCTGGCAACCACCAATCTGTTCTCTGTATAATTAGTTCTTTTTTTTTTTTTTTCAAAAATAGGTTCCACATATAAGTGAGATCATACAGTAATTGTCTTTCTCTGATGTATTTCACTTAGCACAATGCCCTCAAGGTCCCTGCATGTTGTTACAAATGGCAGGATTTCTTTTCTTTTTTATGGCTGAATAATATTCCAGGATGTATATATACCACATTTTCTTTATCCATTTATCTCTCAGTGGACACTTAGGTTGTTTCCATGTCTGCGTTATTGTAAATAATGCTGCAATGAACATAGGGATGTGTATATTGTTCTGAGTTAGTAATTTCCTTTCCTTCAGATAAATACAGAAGTAGAATTGCTGGATGATATGTTAGTTCTATTTTTTAAAACATTTTTTGAGGAACCTGCATAATGTTTTCCATAGTGGCTGCACCAATTTACATTCCCACCAACCATACAAAAGCGTTCCCATTCCTCCATGTCCTTAACATCACTTCTTATTTCTTGTCTTTGTGATGATAGCCATTCTAACAGGTGTGAGGTGATCTCTCACCGTGATTTTACCTTGCATTTCCCTGATGATTAGTGATGTTGAGCATCTTTTAATGTGTCTGTTAGCCATCTGTATGTCTTCTTTGCAAAAATGTCTATGCAGGTCTTCTGGCCATTTTTTAATCAGGTTTTTTGGTTTTTTGATGTTGAATTGTATGAGTTCTTTGTATATTTTGGATATTAACCCCTTATAGGAATATCATTTGCACATATCTTCTCCCATTCAATAGGCTGCCTTTTCATTTTGTTGATAGCTTCCTTCACTGTGCAAAGCTTTTTAGTTTGATGTAGTTCCATTTATTTTTGCCTTTGTTTCCCTGGGAGGAGTTCTGAGTCCCACTCTGACTGCACCTGCTGGAGCCATATGTTCCTCTCATAACCAATCACTGTGGCCTCTGGAATTAAATGTACCGATTGGCACTGGGAGGGGGTGGAATCTACTTCACAGAACCACATAGCTCCCCAAACTGAAATCAAGGGTTTGGGGGAAGATAGCCATACATGCTCCTGATATAAATATAACACTAATAATGCTGATGGCTATCATTTATTGTTCTGCTTTGTGCACTGGATCAAAATAACCTATAAAGTGGGTAGTATTTTTACTGCTAATTTTACTCCCATGTAAAAATAGATGAGAAAACTGAAGTTCTTACCTAAGTCACAGGACTGGTAGGTATTAGAAGAAGATTTGCTCTAAAGTCTGCCAGACTTCAGTGAAAATGATGCTTTCCGGCTTCATCTAGTTGAAGTCGTCTATCGATCAGGTCCTATCAGGAAACAGATGGCACACTCTCATGGGTTATTTAAAAAGGAACTATTTCTAAAGATGCAGGCATGGCATTGGGGAGTCACAGGGATATTGCAGTATCATAGGGCTAGTTACAGTGGGGAGCTGTTAGCACCCCTAAACTTGAAGGGATAAATGGTCGGGGTAGTTCCTGAAACCCAGAGAGTGTGTGACCTTTGCTTGAAGGTCACAAGCAGACTCACTGGAGGGGTTGGGGGTGGGGATAAATAGCCCAAATCCACTCTCCCTTTCCTCTCCCATCTCCTGCTGGTCCTCCCAATTGACCTGCCCCAAGCAGAAGCAGAAAGCATGATGGCCATTGATTTTGGACCCACAGGTCAGCTTCCTGGGCAGCAATCAGGGTGAAGAAGGCTGGACGGTTGATCTGGAGGGGAAACAAACGATTCTCAGCACAGGAGCACTGAGACATAACAAGCTAAATAAGAGGTATTATGGGGCGGGAGAGTCACCATAGTTTTGGGCCGTTTACTGACATGAATCAAGATTTACTTTATTGCCAGTTTTACAACAGAAATACACTCTTAAATCAGTAAAATATAAGAGCTGCAGTTTATTGAACACCTACTTTACCAAGTACTTTATATATGTTATTTCAAATCTCCTCAGTAACTCTAAAAAGAAGATACCGTTATGAGCGTTGTTTGGCAAATAAGGAAGCGAAGGCTCGGAGAGGTTAAATAGGTGTTGTAGAAGGTAAGAGCAAGGGCTGGGGAGGCTGACTGCCTGAGTTCAAATCTTAACTCTACCACTTACTCACTCTGTGACTCTGTGCCTCAGTTTCCTCATCTGAAAAATGGGATAACAGTACTACCTGCCACACAGGGTAGTGAAAGTATATGCAAAACACTTGGAACAGTGCCTGGAACAGAGTAGGTGCTCAATAAACATGAGCTTGTACTATCCACCCAGTGCCTCAAGTTGCGTGATTTGGCAGCTGCAGAGGTGGGGTTTGAATCCAGACTCCAAAGCCAGTGAGTGGCACTTTATCCTCTGGTCCATATCACAGAGTTGGTCAAGCCAATGAGGGCATGTCATAAGGGGCTCCCATGGCCTCCCCACCAGCACTGGCCAAGAGGTGGTTTACGCACTTGGGCTTGGCTACTCATTTCTGCTCCTACTGAATCAGGGTCTAGCAGTTAAGGGGGTTTACAGAGGCTGCAGGGAGACTCGGGGTCAGTATCAGCAGGTCACTGGGGTTGATCACTCCACCTTCTTCCCAGAAAGGAAGAGTTACAATGCACAGGGTTTGGCCCAAACCCTTTGGAACGTGTCATACCTTTAAGACCAAGTAGACACACTTGATCCGTATTTTCAGCTGCGTTCCAGGCCGTCTCTGCCCTGTCTGTCCTGTGCTGCCTGCCAGCGAAACCACCTGTCACCCACTGACTGTGCGTTGCTGAGCTGAACTCTCTTTACCTGCTGTCTCTCAGCCCCCTGCCCCAGCCAAGCTGCAGTCCTCAAGATCAGCCACCGGGGTTCCCTGGAGCCCCTACCCTGTCTGTTCCTTCGTGCAGGGCAAAACCCACAGCAGCCGCTTGACTACAACCTGCTAGTTGATAGCCTGCGTGGAAATATTCTCATTCCCTAAGTGGTTATCGCATGCTTTCGTGGACAGCCATGTGTCTAGGACCTGAAGATACAACACTGAAAGAACAGTTGAAAAAGAAACAGTTAAAAATAGTCCCTGCCCTCATGGAGCTTCCATCTGAAAATAACTTTCTACTCACAGGCCAAAGGATGTCTGCGGCCTTTGGAATTGTGCTGTAGTCACCATTTCAGCTCAAGACACCAGGTCCCGGGCCTTCCCGCCTCCCCGCTAGCCCTCTGCATCTTTCCCCTTTCTCCCCGTTTACCTCTTGCCTCCTCTTCCCCCCACCTCCCTCTTCCTCTCTTCCACCTTCTCAGTCTCCGCCCCCTCCCTCCTCTCCCACCTCCTCCTCCCTCTCCTCCCCCAGGGGCCTGCTGTGTCTCCTCCTCCCCTCCCCCACCCCCTCCTGTCTCCACCACCACAGATGGTCACCCACTTAACATGCTCCCGCCATTGCCCCAGTGCCTGGGTGTGGGAGATGGGGGAATGCAAATCATTCGATCAATGAATGTGTTTTCAGTGAAGGTGGCTCGTGCCCTGCCCCTTGTTGACCAACAGCACATTGTTGCGGCCCCACGAGCCTGCAGAGCCTGGCTCTGCAGTGGGAATGAGTGAGTGGGCTTGCTAGGTGCCTTGTTATCTGGTCAGTTTCCAAGAGGAGAAAATAATAATACCGTGTATTAAGCGCTCACTATGTACCTTGCTCCGTGCTAAGCATTTTGCATGAGTTAGCTTGTTGGATCCCACAACAATTCCATAAGATAGGCTCTCCTGTTACCCTCGATTTACAATGCAGAAACCCTGGCTCAGAGATGAGGAGTGACTGACCCTGGGGCATCTGCTCCTAACTGGGAGATCAGGATTTGAATTCCGGACGCTGTGCTTCCAACCACCATCCCAGGCTGCCCCCTCCATATCCTAACTCGTCACTGCTGCAAAAGGCCCCGCCACCCATTTGCTCTATCCTCCTCCTTAGAAAGATGCAGCTTTGGGGTCCAAGAGGGAAGGCAATTTGCCATGGGGCCAGTAGTGAGCTGGGACTTGCTGTTCCTGGCCAGTACCGTGAGCATGCAGGGTACCCTCAGTTCTGCAGGAACTGGGGCGCTGGGCCATCCCTGAACCTGCCGGGCTGTTTAGGGAAGAGCAGGGAGGGGGCAGGTGGTTGTCGCTCACCCTCCTTTGAGCCTGGGCTGGTTTTCTTCCTTCTCCTCCATCACATGAGGGCACCGGGGCCAGTGACTCCACAGCGTTCTCCAGCTCACACGTTCTGAATCGAGGGTTTGAGACAGGGAGGTCTAGACTCCCAGACCTCTGGGGAGACAAGGGCGTGCGGCCCTGCAGGAAACACTGGGTTATACATGGCTGTTGACTCAAATCTATGTGGAAATGCTCAGCCGCAGGACTGCCAGGCCTGGGGTTTTTATGGCAGCTTCAAGTTGATGCTGAAAGTTTGTGCTAAATTAAAAAAAATTAAGAGGTCTGAAAACATCAGCCTCACGTGGGACTTTCAGGTCTGGCATTAGTGGGGACGGATGAGACACTCTGAAGACTTTTGTGGGTTGGGCAGGTCGCTGTGCTTGCAGGCCAGGTTGGAAGAGCACTTCCAGGCTTGGGTAGGACTGGCGAATTGTGCCCTCCTGTGAGAGCCTCTGGATGGCCCACAGTCTCGGGGTGCGGATTGTGGTGGCAGGTGGGGATGGTCCATACCAGCCATTGGAAGGAAGCTGGGGGCCAGCAGGGTGCTTCCCCAGGGTGGGACGAGGACGGGGTGAGCATGCCAGGCCCAGGGGCCTCTGTGGCTGATGAGCTGGGCATTTAGAACCGGCCACAGGCATTTGCCTCACCGAGGACAAGCTCAGGAGGTGATGGGAGCGTGGCATTTCACGAGAGCAAGAAATGGAGAGAATGGGAAGAGATGAAAACCCAGGTCATATCCCTCTTCAGCTCACCTCTAGGATGCCTGGCTCTTTGCTGATACAAAAGATGCCCAAGCAAGGGAAGCCCCCAGTGCTTGCAGCTGTTTCCTGCTGAGGACTTGACCCATAATTATAATCCCTTTTCTTTGATTTTCTCTGTGAAAACAGCAACATTCCGGCTAGACTTTGAGCTGAAAAAAAGCACCCTGCAGAGCTTAAGAGATTTATAAACACGGTGAAAAATCAGTCTTGTTTTCCCACAGCTTGTTTCCCTAGGTGAGTGGAGGGAGGAGGGGAGAGAGGACAGCAAGGCTAGGATGGGGGGAGTCAGGAGTAGGAGTGGGGGGGATACAGCTGTGCAGGACACCTGGGTGTGCATGGACCAGAGCTGAATGGAAGCCAAGAATATGACTCAGCTCCCAAAAACCTAGCCAGTCGTCTCTGGCGGCAGTGAGAAAGGTACATACACACATAGGTGTGTGTACGTATAATATGCAGGTGCCCCAGGCTTCAATCTGAAGCCTTTATGGGACTGGTGTAACCAGAGAACCCAGAATGATAGGGATGATCGTCCCTCTGGACTCCGTGCTGACAAGGAGGGACCGCATAAGCCAGGGAGGTGTCCACCTGTTGGAGGGGAAACAGATGTATAGTCTTTTCAATGTGCTGATGACGTCTGAAGGTCCATCATTCAAGATTAATTCAGACTGTCCCAGCTTTGGGGGGCTGGCAGGGGCTCCACAAGTCATCAGACCCAACCACTTACTTTGGAAATGGTTTGCTGCCCATTTTGTGGGTAAGTCATGTAAGTGACTGGATGGGGGACCGGGAATGAGCACCCTGATCCGTAGCCCCCGTTCACTTTGCAACCCTGCCTTTGTCTATAGGGTGCTTTGGTGTTAGGTGCCCTTGGGGAAAATGTGGATATGTGGCTTTGGGGAGCCACAGCTCCTGCTGCATCCACAGAGGCCTAGGGGGCTCCTCCCAGGCAGGGAGAGCAGCTGGAGGTGCCCAGCCCTCTGGGGACAGGCTCAAGGTCGGTGCCCGAGGGACCCGAGTTCCGTCTGGAGCTAGGAGGGCCACGGGTACCAAGGCGAGTGTCACCTGTGGGAAGAGACAAGGCGTGGTCAGAGTTGGGGGCAGAGCTGGATACAGAGGAGACGATGAAGAGGTCTTTTTAACATCTTACTTCTCTGCCCCCAGCCAGGCTCAGGGGCCAGGTGGTGCAGGTGTCCTGGGCGGAGAGTGAGGAAGGCTGCTGGCTGAGGCCGGGATGCAGGGGCTGGAGGCTCAGTGCTCCGCACCTGTTTGCAGAGCCTCTGAAAGTCCGTCCCCGGCTGCTGGGTTGCCATATGCAGTGCCTCCTGCCCACCCGTCCGCCTGCCTGCCCCGTTCCTTCCTCCTCCCAGCCAGCACTGCCTGGGTCACATCCTTAATGACCCTCCGCTGCAGCCGAGCCTCTCAGGGCTCAGGTTTCCTAATTGGGAAACTCACAGCCTGCATCTCAGGAAAAGGCAATCACGCAGGGGCCTAGGAAGTTCATGGTGGAGTGTGTGGGCTTCCTCCTGGCCCAGTGCTCTCTCTCCTCGTGTTAGAATTGATGGGAGCACGCCTGCAGCAAGCATCCAGCCCGAAGCAGCAGCCTGCCTGGAGATTGTGTGTGTGTGTGTGTGTGTGTGTGTGTGTACGCGTGTGCATGCGTGTGTTGGAAGGACCAAGTCTCTCCACATGAGCAAAAGTCTGTGTGTTGAAGTCCCTGCAGGTGGCTGGGATGACAGAGGCACCCTGGGCGTGGTGGTGTGTACCTGCGCGTAGCGCTGCTTTGTGTGTGTGCACGCGGGCATTCTCGGCTGCGTGTTTGTGTCTCTGTAGATACGTGTGCCTCTCTGGCTTCCATGTACAGGTGAGGGTGAGCTTCTGGGTGCCCGTGTGGCACTCTGCATACTGCTGTGGTGTCCGATGGGTGCCCATGTTTGAATAACATTATGAGAATCTCTCTATGGGCCGGAAGCCCATTGTTGGGCGTGTGTCTAAGGGGGGTGGCGCTGGAGGACTGGGGGGCCGTGGCTGCCCTGGCCGAGGCCCACGTCCAGACGAGCCCTGTTTCCTAGCATCCTCTGCAAGTGAGACCATCCCTATTCACAGCAGCTGAGACCTGTCACCTACATCTGTGGTCAGCGTGTCTGGGACTTTGCCAGTGAGCTCAGTGTCTCCCTGTCTCTACTCTGCAGCCTGAGTTTTCTCTCTGCCCTCTTCACTCTCTGGTTGGGCAGGGGTGGCTCCTGAGGACTCCCCCATGCCATCTGCACCAAGTGTCTGCCCCTGTCATTGCCCCCACCTCACCACATTCTCAGGGACCCTATCACTTCTTGACACCTCAGTGGAAGTGGGAGGTATGGTGAACAAAGACCTCAGCTAGTCCTCAGCTGTCCCCCAGGGGACACATTCTGCCTCGGGGTTCAGCTATGTGCTCCTTGAGGGCAGGGCCCGGCACAGATAGGTCCTTTGGGGGAACGTGAGGTAAATGAATGAATGGACAGGGGTTACAGACACACACAGGTGCTCAGAGAGGTGTCATCTGGCAGCGGTTGAGCTGGGAGATTATTTGGGGTACCCCTCTGTGCGGTGGCATTAGTGGGGAGAGTCCACGCTGGACAGAACCATCCCAGGCTGAAGTGGCCACTCATCACAGGAAGCTTGGAGCCTGCCACTGGCCGGCCAGGGAAGGGCCAGGACCTGATGCTTCTTCTACCAGCAATGCGGGTCGCTGGTGGCAGAGTTAGGGCGCATGCATCCTGTGTCTGTGGCAGGTCTGGGTGCACACGGTCCTGCTGCTGCAGGATGGGGTGGGGTGGAGGAGCAAGCCTCCAGGACATAGCTTAGGCGCCAGGCTCGAAGGCACCCCCCCTCCTTTCCTGGGGAGAAATCTCTTTCCCTCCTGATCCCAGTGGCCTCCTGCAGCTCCAGACAGGCCCCTTCTGGCCCCAAGAGGAAGCTGGAGAAGGACTTTATTTGCCAACTGCCCTCTTCCATCATGGAGAGGTTTGCCTTCCTGGGCACCACAGACCCCTGCTGTGCCCCTCAGGCCTCTGGAGGTCGAGTTGTCTATGTGTCCCCAGGACAGCACGCCATCTCCACCACCAGGCCGATCTGCCCTCGAGGGAGGGAGGAAGGAAACATACGTCTCTGCAGAAGGTACAGCCTCGCTCTGCGCTTCCCTTTCATAATGAAAATACCATTATGGTTTTCTGCTCCCAACAATATCTTGGCAGAGGCAGCTGGCAGCCCCTCGGGCGACATCCTCCTCCCCCACACTGCCAGTCACAGCAGATCCACAAAGAAAACCACAGCATCCCGGACCGCTCTGGCTCTCTCCTCCTCCCTGGCCAAGGCACCTGGAGATGCTCCAGGCCTCTGTGCTGTTGGGGAGGGAGTAGGCAGACCCCAACTAAGGGTCTGGTGCTGGGGGCCCGGAGGGAAGAGGCTCTGATGCTTTACAAAAGCTTGTGATCCAGAGGGGAGCTTAGGTCCAACCTGTTCATTCTCCAGATGGAACACCTGCAACCCAGAGGAGGGATGGGCTGGCCCAAGGTCACCCAGCAAGCTCATGAGAATCCACACGTATATAGAACTTATTAAGTGGCAGGGACTGTTCTGAACGTTTTGTTTGTAGTAACCCTATCAGGCGTGGGGTAGTATTTTCCCCATGTACCCGATGAGGAAACTGAGGCACAGAGGCTTTCCCAAGCTCGCGCGGCTAGGCAGGGTAGAGCTGGTATTGCACCAAGTCAAATTCAGCATCTGTTCACTCAGTTGCTGTGCTCCACGGTCTGTGGCCACGCTAGGAAGATGACCCTGACTCCTCCTGGTCTAGCACTCTTTCTGCACTGGGGGAGATGTGCCAGATTTCAAGTGTTACAGTGTCTGTCCTCTCCTGCTATCATCTCACGATATCCCAGAGAGGGTGATGGAGAAGGGAGGGGACTAGTGAGGATTAGCCAGTCCTGGCCACAGGTGGCGAAACTGAGTCAGGAATTGCCGTACCCACAGTGAATAGGGCAGGGGCCACGAGCAAACACTAAGACCCCAGCTTCCCACCCATTTAAGCCTCTCTACCCTACACAGGAGTTTAGAGCTCCCTTTATTCTTTGCTCAAGACACAAAGACATACCAACCGATCATCTTGGGCTCCCCAGTGCCATGGGGCCCGCGAATCCTGTGCCAGTGAAGGCAGGTACAGTCTGTGTGTGGGGAGTCTGTGCGGGTGGGGTTGTGCCTCCCCCGTGGAACCCTAAACGGAAGCTCCGGAGGGCAGCGATTCTGTTTTGTTCCCTACTGTATCCTCGGCTCCTAGAACTGCACCTGCCACAGGATGGGTGTGCCCACGCTGTATTTACTGAATAAATGAACGAATCGAACCTGAAGCTTCCCCGAGCTGCTGAGAGTGGCTGTTGCCTCCATCAGTGAGAACGCCCCGTCTTTATTCATTCCTCTGTTCGCCAAACTGTTAGTACTGGCTTACGCTGAACCCTTGTCAGTGGCTGTCAGGGAAGAAATATCAAAATGATTAAAGTTGGGGAAATGGTACCTCTGGGGCAGTGTTGACAGGATGGGGGTCAGTGATCCCCCAGAAGGGAAGGCAACCTCAGCTCTGTTGAGGAAGGCTTGAGATATCTGTGCTAACAGCTGTTTATCAGCTTCTGCCCTCTGTTCCTCAGGTCTGGCCCGGGAGGGGGGGAAGGGGGAGGGAAAGATGTCTCACTCTACAGGAGGGGTGATGGGTTTGGGGCTGGGGAGGGGTAGAGGGTGGGGTGAGTATCAGGCTGTCAGCTGCCCTGTGTCGCTAGAGATGGAAGAGACTGGAAAGAGTCTCAGACTCCCCCCAACCACAGGGAGTGTGCCGGGCAGGAACAGGGTGAAGTGCACGCCTTGGCCGCAAAATTTAAGGGGATGCTACAGGTAACAGATGAAAAATCTTTTAATGCAATATTTCTAAAAAAAAAAAAAAAAAA
Source organism: Balaenoptera ricei (assembly GCF_028023285.1). Classification (NCBI taxonomy): domain Eukaryota; kingdom Metazoa; phylum Chordata; class Mammalia; order Artiodactyla; family Balaenopteridae; genus Balaenoptera; species Balaenoptera ricei. Next base: position 34,885,547 of record NC_082649.1, read on the forward strand.
AAAAGAATGAATGCAGACATTTATGAAGAACAAAAAAAGACGGGATCCGATACTATGCTTGCAGGACTTTCCTTGCTCGCTCCCTTCCCACTAGCCCCTGTCTTGGGCCTGACTCAGAATGGGTGTCACGGAATGGGGGGGCTAGGGTGGGGGTAGGGTTGTCACCTGGGTCAGAGACGGTTGTGGATGGGGATGGGGTAGGATGTGTCTTGGGAGGTGTCAATAGAGAGCTGTGATTTGAGGGGGGAGGTGATTGGGGTTTGTGGCGAATGGGGTGTCATCCTGAGAGGTTGTGAGCGGTGAGGAGAATATAGTTGCCGATTTGCCTGGTGCTGGAAAGGAGGGAAAGAGGGCCGTGGGTGTGAATGTTTCTCGTAAGCCAGCCAATCTCTAATTGGACCCATTGTGTTTATGGTAATTCACATTGGGGCGCAGGAATCCTGAGCTGGGGTGGGGGTGGGCTTCTCCTCTGCAATGAGCTGTCAGCGGAAGGCAGTGGGTAGCTGGGGGCCACGCAGAGGGGAGTGCGGAGCAGACATCTGGGAGTAGGGGGAGCTGGGGTTTCCCATCACCCCATCCAGCCCCAACCCCCTTTCCTTCCTTCTATGGCAGACCCTCACTTCCTGCCCCTCCCTAGAGCATCGGATGCCCAGGGCTCAAATAATTGTTTCTCCTGTTACCCTTTCTCAAAGAGTAACAAAGTAGCAAAGAGTAGCAAAGAGAGAACTGGAAAAGGCAGCTCCTCCTCTTAGCGCCCAGGGCACAGAGTGGAGAGACCCGTGGTGGTGAGAAGGCTCCTGGGGGTTCCCTCCCCTCCTAATCCTCAAGCCTGACCAAGGTGAAGCTGGAGCCACAGGGAAGATGACGATGAGGCAGAAGAGAGGGGGCTTCATGGGCCTGCAGGCCCCCATCAGGCTCTGGGAGGTCCTAGGGTCTCGTATTTGCAGCTGGAGGGTTGTAGGAGTTGGGATGGGTAGTGTGGCCCAGCCCCTCCCCATGACCTCGGATGGCTGTCCATCTTCAACACTGAGGGAGTCCCCCTTTGTTCCTAACTCTACACCCAGGCACTGGGGACGGGATGGCACACGATACCAAGTCCCTGCCCCTGTAATGGAGCTTGTGGGTCAAGTGGGGAGGTGGGTCCCCCGCATAGATGGGAACCAACCCCATCAGGTGTGGCTCAGGACCAGGGGGGAGGTGAAGATGATGGGAGTCAAAGGGGGGCTGGACAGTCAGGGACGCTTCCTGGAGGAGGGGGCACTTGAGATGGGCCTTGCTTTCAGCTCTGCCCCTCAGTTCCCATGGCACTTGCTCCTTGGGAATTTCCTTGTTTGGGTTTCCATTCTTGGGGCTTTTTCTGGCCACATTATGTGTGACATGGTGAGGGGTATGACATAGAACCCATGGTTTTGCCCTGGTTGTGGCCCCAGGAGTGATGGGATGTGTACCCAGGGGATGTTTCTACTGGAAGATTCATTTCACAAATATTCCTGAGGACTGTGTACCAGGCACTGTTCTCAGTGTTTAGGTTACTGTCGTATTGGACCTTGTATGTCTAGGGTGATGAGCCCCTGCTCTGTGCTTCAGATAATGCTAGGAGGTGCCCTAGCTAGAGCAGTCTTCAAGGTAGTGAGCTCCCAGTCCCTGGAAGTAATTAAGCAAAAATTGGATAACCACACTGTCAGATCCCCTCTGTCCAAATTCCAGCCGTGCCACGTGCTAGCTGTATAACTTTTGGCGTTTTTTGGCGGTAACTTATATTCTCTGTGCCTCAGTTTCATCATCTGAGGAATAGGAATAATAATAACACTTACCTCCTAATATTGTGATGTTTAAGAAAGTTTATACATGGAAGGTCATGAAAACAGTGCCTGATACAAGTTAAGTACTCAATAAATGGTGCCTTTATACTAATAGTGGCAATTACTGGTATGATTATCCTCTAGGGAGTTCTCTTTCCCTGGGGACAGAAGATGAGATTCAAGGGCTCAGAGGCTCCATCAGATCTGAGTCCCTGGCTTCTTAACTGCCCTCCACCTGGCAGGGCTTCGCCCGGGCACCTACGCTCTGAGATGACGGGCGTAGCGGAGGCTGCATCCTGGACAGAGCCCCTCCAGGCCAGCCCTCCTCCTGCTCTGTGGGACAGGTCTGGATCTACCCCAGGTATTACCTTCCTCCCAGTGGTTCCCAGTTGAGAGCAAGCTCCTCTTCATCTTCCCTGTACCTCTCTTTATCTAAACATAGACACAGGCCCTTCAGTTTCATCACTCTGGTTCTTTTCATTTACATGATTCAGCGCAGCTGAGGAAAACTCCATGTACCCATCTCATCATTCTGTTTAGTTCTGAACAAAGTCACATTCTGACCTCGGGGTATTGTTAATATCTATGTAAATTCCCTGGGTATCACTTTGGGAAAGGCAATACTTTGACTCTTCTCACACTAGAAGCTTTATGAAAGTAGAGGTTATTCCTTCTCCCTCAAGCTACATCTCAGGTTCCCCGAGGACAGGGCTGTGTCTCCCCCCAAGACTGGGGCTCCCTGAGGATGGGGCCGTGTCTCCCCTCAGACTGGGGCTCCCTGAGGGCGGGGCTGCGTCTCCCCTCAGACTGGGGCTCCCTGAAGGCAGGCTGTGCCTGTCTGAGACTCCTTTTCAGCCTTCTCCCCGCCTCACATGATCCTTTCCAGGTCTCTTTTCTGTGCTGCTTCTGCTTGAAGAGTTGCCTCTGGTGACTGGTCACACGCAGCTGGCACCTGACCTCAGACTCATTTGCTTCCATCTCTCCCCTACTCCCGGATCCTGGGCCTGTATAGTGTCTTCCTAGCGTCCCAGCTCGGGTCAGACCATCTGCCTGTACATCGCTGAGCCAGCTGCAAAACCAGGTCACCCTCCCTCTCCTTGTCTTTCTTGTCCCTTTTCCCTAATCGAATTATTTTTCCTCTGCATTGTGCATGTCAGATGAAGCATCAACAGACGCAGGTTCTCTACACTCGCTGAAAACCCTGAGCGCAGGGATGAGATGGGCATAATGAGAGCTTTGATGCATAATCAGCAAAGCGCAGGGCCTTCGCACCTTCCTGCCCCCTCCTCCCCGCCTGCACCGCCACCACTGCTGGCTGCGGGGCTTCATGTGTGCTAACAGTTCTCGACGCGGGGCTGCAGGCGAGCCGGGGTAGGGCCCTGGCTCACAAGGCTGCCACTTGCTGCGGGGGTGACCGGATGGGGGAGGACAGGTCCAGGTGGTTAATGGAGTCACGTCAAAGCTGATGTCTGAGTGGCGCCGTGGGGATGTGTCCCCACCCCAGGTGGTTCCTGTCCGTCCCCAGGACACCAGAGCAGTGGCAGGGACAGTCCAGACCTCACTCCTCCCTCCTCTTTGGAACTCTGTGTCCAGGTCACAGCCTTGCCTTCTGGCTGCCCTAAGCCCGCCCCGAGCGTCCACGACACGGCTGTCCATCTGCTAACTTGGGGTGAACCATCATGATCGTCCTGATAATGATACTAATCACTCTGTCTAGCTGTAAATGCTCTCATGCCTGCCCAAGGGCACTCCCCTGTCATCATCGCATCTGACAGGCAGGGTGGCCGAGACTCAGTGATGTGGAGAGGTTTGTGTTATGATCACACAGCATGGTGGCAGCACCCAGGCCCCTCTCCCTTCGGCCCCATTTTGCTTTCGGGGGTGACTGAGACCCAAGGCCTGACCCTTGGTACCCCCAGGGAGATGATTGGAAGCCTGGGCTTTGGAGTCAGACAAACCTCGGTCCAAATCCCAGCCCTGCCATTCTCCGTCATTGGCCTTGGGTAAGTTGCTTCATTGCCCTGAGCCTCGGGCACCTCATCTGTGAAATGGGGTAGTGGGCCTCTCGCCCAGGAATTTTAGAAGCAGCATGCAGAGTGCCTGGCACTTAGGAAGTGCTCAGTAAGTGGCATCTGTCCTGGTCTTGTCTGAGAGCTCCATTGCCCCTTCCTCTCCCTGCCAGAAAGGTGGCCCATAGCCTGTGCCCAGGGTCCCAAGGAGAGTAACCACAGAGGAGAGGAAGAGAATGGGTCCAGATGCTAGCAATAGCATTCCCAATGCATATCAGGCTCTTATTCTGTGCCAGGCAATGCCCTAAGCTCTTTACATGCACCTTCTCAGTAAATTCTCATAACATCTTTATGAAGTATCTATTGTTATGAAGCTCACTTTCCAGGAGGGGGGACTGAGGCACAGCGAAGTTACACAGTTGACTTCAGAGCCTGCCCGTCTCACAGTGCCTCACCCAGGGTCCACGGGGACAAGGTGACAGAGCTAACACTGGGCCTTGGGCCTCCCAACCCCCTCGACTGTTTAGAAAGTGGTTCAGGGCACAGGCTCTGCGGCTCAGACTGCCTGGTCCATGCCATTTACCAGTTGTGTGACCATGGGCAAGCTCCTTAGTCCCTCTGTGCCTCAATTTTCTCATCTGGAAAATGGGGATGATAGTTGTAAGAATACTTATGATGTGAAACTTAAACGAGCTAGTCTATGGAAGGAAGTTAAAACAGTGCCTGATGGATTCTAAGTGCTCAGTGAATGTGGCTATTCATCATATTAGTGTAATAACAGTAGCATCATATTCGTGTAATAACATTAGCACAATGGTCCTGTGCCGATCCTGCATCTACCTTGCCTTCTTGCTCCTTTTCACTCCTTCCTCAGTACAGGCCATCCTGAGGTCCACACCTTGGCTTCCAAATCCCCCTTTCCTCCACAACGTGCTTCTTATGATTTAGCAACCCCGCCCCCTTTTCTGTGGGTGCAGGGCTTGTCTCCTTCATTAGGATATCAGGTCGCTACACCCAGGGGATGCATCTCCCCTTTATTTTTTGTCCAAAGAAGGGATGTTTTGTCCTTTGCTTCTGGGGCATTTGGTGCAGGCTGGCTGACCTGATGCCATCTAGGAAGTTGTACTTTGGTTTGGTTGGAGTGACCCAACCAAAGTACAGCTTGGTGTGTGTGTGTGTGTGTGTTGAGCAATAGAGCAGTAAAGTAGCAAACGTCCCACTCATAATACTTTTTAGAGCAGGAAACAGAAAAAAATTCAGTTGGTACAAGTAATAGAAAATATATTTTGGTTCTGTATTTTGTAGAGAAAGAGAAAGGAAGGAGAAAGAAAAGACAAGGATACAGAGAAAGGGAGAAAGAAAAGGGGGAGGAGAGAAGGAGAGAGAGAGAGAGGAAAACAAAATAGAGACCCAGTGGGTGAACCAAGAAAATGGTCACTAAGACATCCCAAGATGTTCTGAGAAATATTCTCCTCTTGTGGGAGCCTAAGACCCTGCCACTAAAGACCTTTAAAGGTCCTGTTGCATTTTTACAATCATAGGCAGTCTGTCACCTCTCGGTACTTGACCTGCGGTCCTGGTGAATTAAGCCGAGGACTTGATTAAGCCTGAAGGCTGGAGGCCTTCATTACTGTCTTGCTGTTATCATTCTTCTTTTTTTTTTTTTTTTTTTTGTTCGTTCATATGGTAGATCTATTTTTAGTCTTTTTTTTAAACATCTTTATTGGAGTATAATCGCTTTACAATGGTGTGTTAGTTTCTGCTGTATAACAAAATGAATCAGCTATATGTATACATATATCCCCATATCCCCTCCCTCTTGCATCTCCCTCCCACCCTCCCTATCCCACCCCTCTAGGTGGTCACAAAGCACCGAGTTGATCTCCCTGGGCTACGAAGCTGCTTCCCACTAGCTATCTATTTTACATTTGGTAGTGTATATATGTCCATGCTACTCTTTCACTTCGTCCCAGCTTACCCTTCCCCCTCCCCGTGTCCTCAAGTCCATTCTCTATGGCTGCGTCTTTATTCCAAAAATAATAATAATAATGGTGCTGTTATTATTCTTGCGTTGTGCTCAATACCCACCTGCCGGGGCTCAAGGTACAAAATTGACAGGGTTCCGCCCTTAATGAGCTCCCAGCCCAGTTGGAGAGACAGACAGGTAAATAATGATTATAATAAAAGTCAGGCTGCTATAATTACTATAATAAAAGTTCAGATAAAGTGCACAGAGGAGAGATTAATTAATTCTAACTGGGAAATCCGGAACTGCTTTGTAAGGAATAACTGATGGGGCATCTTGGAGGAGGAGCAGGGTTTCTGTAGCCAGGGTGGAGGCAGCGGGGGTGGGATGGATTTTGCATCAGACAACTTAGATTTAATCTCTAACTGTGCCACTTCCTAGCTGTGTGCTTTTGGGCGGGTGACTTAACTTCTCTGTGCCTGTTTCTTCATCTACGAAGTGAGAATAACGGTCTATATCTCATAAGGCTATTGCAGTAAGAGATAAAGTTTGTGACACTGTCTTATGAAATGTCCGCTGTTGAACAAAAGTGAAAAATAACACTGGGGGGGGCCTGGTTGTCATAAGGTGACTGTGACCACCAGGTACGTTACCCTGATGTAAGACTACAAGCCTGGTGACTGCATAGAGCTGGAGGCTGGGCAGCATTTGCCCACAGCAGTCCAGACTTCCTGGCCCTTGGGTACAAGAGGACGTACAGTTGGCTAGGAGACCACTTGAGCAGGGTGGGGATTCTCTTTGGCCTTTGAAAAGCCAAAACTGGCCCTTTTGTAGGAGACGGGGAACTTTATGTACCTATGGCAGCTTGGATGGTTTGAGAAGCATGTCAGCTTCTGTCCTGTTGCAGCTGGGCACAAACTACAAATCAGTCATATCAGGATGGATGCCCCTTGCCCTGGCAATGGTCACGTCCACCCCTCTTAGCCACTTGGGAAGGAACAAGGCAGTCAGTTCCTTCTTGGGTGGGTGAAGTGAGCTGCCATGAACTGGAGGTCCATTCCTGCCATCTCTGGGATCTGATGACCCCCAAGTAGGACTAGACTGCTGCCTGCCTAAAACTATCCCCAAAGGGGGAAAGAATTTCAGGCCAAGGGAAGAGCACCTACCTGGCACATGGTGGGTACGCAGTAATACTTGGGCGACTCCATGGCTATGCGGTGGGCAGCCGTCTCTGGTCGGGGGGGTCACTAGGGGAGCTTCAGGGGATGAGATTGGAAGGGTAGGTGGGGCTGGAATGAGAAGTGGATCATCACATGTGTACTGAGCACAGAGATGCTCCAGGAGCTGTGCAGGTGCTGTGCAGAGATACGGCACTTGCCCACAAGGCGTCCACAAGTTCCGGCATGGCCACTTTGCTTTAGGCCCTGGGGACTGTTGGGTTCTTGAGCAGAACGTAGCCGTGATGGGTGTGGAGGAAATCCTGCTGAGACGGAGGATGGGGTGGGGGAGGAGGGCCCAGTTCAGGACTGGAATAGGGGATTGCCCAGCCAGGAGAGAAGGAGGACAGAATTAAGGGGATGGCAGTAGGGCTGGAGAGGACAGTAGGGATTAAAAAGCTATTGCATAAGAAGAACCAGTAGGACTCAGAGCCCATGGGAAGCAGCCTCAGAAACAAAAAACTGGCACACAGATAAGACAGCTGTAAATGCTCCTTGGAGACAAGGGAGAAGGAGGAAGGAGTCAAAAACAGCTCCAAGGGCAACTGAAATTCTTCTGTGCTGCTGGAAGAAAGGAGGCCATGTCAGGACAGATGCTTAGAAAACCACTGGGCAGGATTGACTCCAGCTGTCTCTATGCAGAGTCTGTGACCTGGGAACTCCCTCCTAGATATACACGCAGCAGAAACGCACACATATGCCCCCGAAAGATGTGTTCTCGGGTGTTCACAGCAGCGCCCTATATCCACAAGAGCCCCAGCGGGACGCTGCCCTTTAAAGGCTCACCAGCAGAGGAGAAGAGACGTGACTCAAAGAACACGGCCCAGTAAAGCATGAGAGTCTAAAATCACAGCACACTCTGCGTGACGATCTCATGAACAAAGCCTCCTGAACATGTGAAAAAAGCCAGACATAAAAGAATACAGACTGCACGATCCCATTGATATAAATTACAAAAACAGATGATGTATCTGTGGTGATACAAATCCGAACGATAGTCACTCGTGTCGGGGTGGGGCTTCTGCGGGGCGTGGTTTTTTCCCTTTCTTGATCTGAGAGCTGCTTCCACGTGTGTGTTTATTTCGTGGAAATTCATTGAGCTGATAATATGGAACTTTTCTGTATGCATCTTATATTTCCACAAACAACTTTTTTTTTTTTTTTTTGGCTGTGCCGCATGGCTTGCGGGATCTCAGTTCCCCAACCAGGAATCAAACCTGGGAGCCCAGCAGGCAGTGAAAGTGCGGGGCCCTAACCACCGGACCACCGGGGAATTCTCGCCACAAACAACTTTTAAAAAACATTCCCCTTCCCCATCTCCCCTAAAAGGAATGAGGTTTGGAGCAACCAGGAAAACAGTGATGAGAGTTACCAAGGCCCAGGAACAGGTAGCAGCAGGGCTGAAGCAGAAGAGACTTTGGTTTGGATTAGGTTGACTTTAGGGTGCCTGAGGGGCAGTAGGGGGAAGCTGTGAACTGGGACCCAGGCTGGGAGAGGAGGTGGACGGCTGGCAGTCTGGGGCGTGTGGAAGCAAGGGCAGGTAACCCGGGTGGGGCACAGACAGTGAGGAGAGAAGCCTGCAGACAATTGGGTGCTGGGAACACCAGGGTTCAGGGACAAGTAGAGGGGAGATTTTCAAAGGCAGCTGGGAAGGGGTGGCCAGAAGGAGAGGCTCAAACCCAGAAGCGGGGGGTGGGATTCATGCAGAACATGGTCAGTAGTGTCACATGTTGGCAGAGAGGTCAAGCCTGGTCATTCTGACCATCCCCGCTGCCACCACCGCCTCCTGTTTCCTCCACCCCTACTACCTGCCTCCAAGTCTTTTCTAAGTGAGCTACTTAGTCAGTTACCCGCCCCTGTTCTGAACATCACTGCCCACCCCCACCAACTTAACTTGGGCCCTTTTGCGTTCCTGAAACTGCTCCTGAGCCTGAGCTCGCCTATCCTCTGCCTGTGCAATCGATGGTTCCAACCCAAATGTGGAACTTTCCGTTTATCTCTCTTAGACTTCATCTGTCTGTCTCAGCCGCAGAGGAGAGTGGAGGAGGGTGAGGCTTGGACATTGGGTGGCCCAGAGTCCAGGGTCTGCGTGGAGCAGGCAGCTGGCATCCCAAAGAGAGGGCCTGTCTGTGCTTCAGTTCCTTCTGTATCGCCTGCCCGGGCCTGCCGTTTCCCCATGTCACAGCAGGCATGTTGCCTAATTCATTCCCCCGTAGGGGCCACATGTAACTTCTAACCAGGGAAAAGGGGAAGGTATGCAAGCAAGTAAAAACTCGTGCTTCTATTTGGATGTCTGCAAGATGAAATTAGGTAGTTCAGAAAAACAACCACAAGAACCCTCCAATTTCAATAATAATAATAGCTACCCATCTTTTGAACCTTACTGTGTGGCAGCATGCACATATGTGATCTGATTGAATTGTCAGATTTACCCTGTGGGGTGTGTGCAATGATTACTCCCACTTTATGGCTGGGGAAGTTGAGGCACAGAGAGGTTCACTACCTTGCCCAGAGTCACTCAGCTAGTAAGTGACAGAGCTGGGATTTGAATCCAGGCAGCTCATACTCTCCACCGTATTTCATGAAATATTTCTAGTGATGAGAACACAGGGAGCTGTGGCAGAAGCTATGCATAATCTAAATCCATAGACAATCCTCAGGCCCTTTATTTTAGGTTTAAAATGCAGTGCTTGAAGGCTTAGCAACAAATTTACTTCCTTTCTATATTCCATTTGGTTTAAGCAAATATTAAGGTGAGTTACATTTCCCTTAAGCCCACGTTGACTAACTGCAGGAAACAATGTGGATAGTAGGGTAGGCAGCTGGGTCTACAAATTTAGGTGAGCACTAAATATCACACTTTCTTGATTTTATTTCCACTGCCATAAAACTGACCCTGAGTCCTCACCTCACACCTTCTATTGATGTGGAATTTCAGTTTCTATCATGATCGGGACTTCTCATTCCTACTCAGCCCAGGGTTGTGCAAAGGTCCTGGGGTCCTTTGAAGTGCTGGCTGACCTCCCATCTCTTCTCAGCACCTTCAGAGCTGCTCTGATTTTCCTGCTCCCCTTTAGAACACCTCAAATAATTTCCTCACCAAATTTACACTTTTTTTTTTTTCTAAAAAAGACAAAAGGGGCCATGACCTCAAGCATCTTTTATTTTCCATCCTGAGAACATCCTTGAGGCCTGGGAAAAAAAGAAGGAGAGAGGGAGAGTCAAGACAAATTAGAAGATGTGTGTCCGTGGGGAGGTCCCTGCCTGCTGGAGGAGCAGGAGCTGCCCATGCACTGACTTCCCCAGACACGCAAACGACTGAGCCCAGTTGATGTCCTGGGGCGGTGGGAATAGGGGTGCCAGTGTGACTAGTTGGAGGGACCATTCTAGGAGGCTTCCTTAGAGAATCCGAGGGGACCTGGGGTGAGGATCAGATAGCCCAGAAGACTGCCCCCTGGAAGAGTGAAGGAAGGTGTATTAGCCTGAGCCCAGGGCCCCCAGCCTCTGGAATGAGCCATGCCTCCTGGCTTTGATGGGGTTCCACCTTGGAACCCCCAGTAAAGCAGCAGCAGGGCAGGCAGGAGGCATCTATTTCCCCCACAGAGGGGATCCCAGAGAAAAGTATGGAAGACAGAAGCATGGGCTCCCAACATCTGAGCGCTAGAGGGCTTTAGGGTCAGCTAGGTCAGCCTCCTCATGTTAAAGAACAGGTCTGTCTTTAAGAGCTGGGAAAGGTGTGCCTTCCCACTGGGTTCCTCTGTTGGGCTCATGTACCCACAAGGGTACCTGGAGTGCCTGCACATCCAGGAATTCCTGCCTTCAGCCTTGTCTCCCTGGTACAGCTGTGCAGCCCCACCTCAGCAAGCTGCCAGGGGGAAGATGGGTTCTCAGGTTGGCCATAGAAAATTAAAGGTTTCCTTTAAGATACCCCTTTTAAAAAAACAACTAAGGGGCTTCCCTGGTGGCGCAGTGGTTGAGAATCTGCCTGCCAATGCAGGGGACACGGGTTCGAGCCCTGGTCTGGGAAGATCCCACATGCCGCGGAGCGACTGAGCCTGTGAGCCACAACTACTGAGCCTGCGCATCTGGAGCTTGTGATCCGCAACAAGAGAGGTCGCGACAGTGAAAGGCCCGCGCACCGCGATGAAGAGTGGCCCCCGCTTGCCGCAACTAGAGAAAGCCCTCACACAGAAACGAAGACCCAGCACAGCCAAAAATAAATAAATAAATAAATAAATTTATTAAAAAATAAAATAAATAAAAATAAAAAAACAACTAGGATATGCTATAGGGGCTATTTGAGCTCTGGCACCAGAGAAAACTGGGTTTGAATCCCAGCTGTCGCCCTAACCAGCTGTGTGACCTTAGGCAAGTTTCTTAACCTCTCTGAGACTCCATATTCTCCTCTATTATTCAGAATAACAACAGCCACTTCATAGGATTATATGATTTTGTGTGTTTAAAGCACTTGCAGTTAGTAACTTCGTATTGTAGCTATTAGAGTTACAATTATTATTATGTCTGGTGGAAGGAGGTTCCTCCATCTCCTTTACATGACCCAAACTACAAACTGAACTTGGCCCCAAATCTAGGCTATAACCACGTAGTTTCAAATGCCTTAGCATGTTTTTGTTTTAATTAATTTAAAAACAGCATTATTAAGCAACCATGAATGGGTAGAATAATTTATATTATATCATTTTCAAACCCTTCTCAAGTTCAATATGGTACCTTTCTCCTTAATCACTTACATACTCACTATATCTCTAGCCAGGCATGTATCCATTCTCTTTCTAAATGATCTGGAGTCTGGCTTTAATCTTCTTTCAGATTGACATATCATCTGTAGTGGCTCAGGCCTTTTCCTTCCGTAACCTGAGTCTCAGGGCACTGGAAAGAGCCCAGGTCTTGTGGTTAGACAGACCTGCTTTCCAGTTCTGGCTCTGCCAGTTGCTAGCTGTGTGGCTTTAGATGAATCTCTTAACTTCTCTGAGCCTCTCCGTGTGTATAATATATGATGGGCCCAATTGAATAAAATAAAATCTGCAAGCCTCTGGTTGCAGAATAAATATCAGTGGATATTAGTCCCTTTCCGTTCTTTCATCTTCATGCTTTTGGCTGTCCTGGAACATTGCCTTGTTGGAGAGGAGACCAGAAGAGGAGGCTTAACCTGACTGTGGTTCTAGACTCTTCCCTTAGAAAGCTTCTGGAGAACTGCTCTCCAGTGCAGAGAAGGTCAATTTCCATTTCACTTTTAAGGGCGAGTGAAATACCCATCTTCCAGAAGAATTTCTAGAAGCACTGCAGGCAACCTATAACTGGTCCTGCATTCAGGGCCACTTCCCTTAGTCACCGTTGGTCGTACAGCCACTAATGAACTTCCACTTGCAAATCCAGTTTCCGCCCTCAGTGGCACCTCTTAATACAAAACGTTTGGTTTTTCCTCTTGATGGAGATATAATGGGTTTCATCAAAACCCTGCTCGCCCTACCTTCCTGCAGCCCCTCCTCGCCGGGAACACATCACTTAATGCTGACGTTGAAGGAAACGGGATCTGGTAGATCTGCAGACCACTCGGGCTGGATTCTTGCCTTTGGTTACTGCTGTGGGGATCTGTAGGCTCTCAAAGATGATTCCTGTGGGAGAGGAACCCTGAATCTTTAATGGCAGGATATAAGGCAGGGAGGATGATGGACAGGGAAGATATATGGGGGTGTCCTTCTCAGCCCTTTTCAGGTCATCCAGCTTAGGCCTTTACTGACCCTGCCTAAGGATGGACCTGGCACTAGACAGACCTGGCTTTGAACCTGGCTGTGCCCTCTCCTGGGTATGTGATGCTGTGAACACTGCTTCACCTCCCGGTCTCTATCTGCCAAGCCCCCAGTGTAGAATAAACATCAATGGACGTTCATCTCTTTCTTGTCCCTCTCTACCAAATTTTATAGATTTCATCTATAAAGCATCGGCTGAGAGTGGTTCTTGAAGCTTGGGATTGATGAGGCGGTGAATGTACAGGGAGAAGAGGGGCAGGAGAAGGGTGAGTGGGGAGGGATCTTCTGGCACATCTGATGGCTCCACACATTCATCTTCTGAGTACTGGGTGCTCTGGGGGCTGCCGATGGCCTGGGAAGAGCTGACCTTGCCTTCACAATGGACAGGAGAGGTCAGACATGGAGAAAAATAAAGGGAGAGAGAACATCTAGCTAACGTGAAGAACTGATGTGCTAAAGATGGGCGGTCCACATATATACGTTAATATACGATATTCTAGAAAAATGGTACAGATGAACTGGTTTGCAAGGCAGAAATAGAGACACAGATGTAGAGAACAAATGTATGGACACCAACGAGGGGGGTGGGATGAATTGGGAGATTGGGATTGACATATATACACTAATATGTATAAAATAGATAACTAATAAGAACCTGCTATATAAAAAAATAAAATAAAATAAAATTCAATAAAAAAAAAAAAAAAGACGGGCGGTCATGCAATCCAGGCCTGATGCTTTCCTGACGGGACAGGCTAGAGAAAGCTATCATTTTCTGGCTTTGCTAAGGTTTGTTTTGTGGCTCCTTTGAGGAATATTATAAAAGGGGTTTAATTTGGCTTCCGTGGCTTGGAATGACCTTTTCTGCTCACTGGGAAAAGGCCATATTATGGTTTTGAGACTAACTCTTGATGGCGCTGCCTGGAGTCAAACCCTGGCCCTGCCTGTCTGCACCTGTCTAGTAGGTAACCTCTCTGAAGAAGCATCGTTTTCAGCATCTGCACAGCAGGACAACAGCAGGCCCTCACCGCAGACGAAGCCCCGCAAGCCGTGCTCAGAGCAGCGCCTGGCACACAGAGGATGGAAACATTGCTGTTATTAAATCAGGAGCGTATTGAGGGCTGGGACCTTTGATCCCTCCCTCTTCCCAGAATGGGGCTGTGCCCGCATACTCAGTGTCCACGCTGGCTAAAGATGGTGACTTTTAGCTGGTCCTCGGAGGGGGTAAATTTCAACACACAGAGATGGAGAGGGGAGAAATGCGTGGGTGGGGAGACTGTGTAAGGTGTGGTCTTGCGGGCAAAGTTCCGGGGCGAGAGGAAGGCAAGATTGTGCAGGAAGTAACAGCAAGGGCCTCTGGCTGGAGGTCTGGCAGTGTCCGAAGGTTAGAGGAGCAGGTGGGCTTCCTGGAGGAGATGAGATGGGTCAACTGACATAAGGGAAAAGTGAGAGGAAGGTGTGGCAAGAGGAAGAAAGAGCCAAGGGGCAGAGGGTGAGCAGGAGCCGGTGTAAATCTCAGTTCCCTCTGTTCATAAATTTCTGCAGATGTGTATTTCTGTCAGTTTTATATTAACATTTACATAACAAGTAGATTGAGAGATTGCATTATTTACATATATATGGAGGCCGGCTGGAACTGGGGATCATTGTGCCTGTAAATGACGTTTTATTGATTAATAAATTAGACACTTACAGATCAGGCACAAATCAAATCCATCCATTTCAGACACCCATCAGGTGCAAATGAATGTAAATTGGTGGCTTCATTTACATACGGAAAGCAAACCATTTAGTCGTCATAGGCACCCTTGAGAGGCTGTAATTTGCCTTGTGGAGCCAGCCTGAAGCAGGGCCGCCCCTACGCTCCGGTGATTTCTGAGTCTGGAAAAGAAGCACAGTGCCAGACAGGGTGGGACCCGTGGCCTGGGGACTGCTCCTGTCTTCAGCTTCCCATCCCCAGTCACCAGCATGGCCCACTGGGGTCAGTGGAGCTGAGCCGGGGCCATTTGCCTTGTCGCAGAGTCCAGTGGCCAGAACTGGAGGACATCCTGAAGTCCATCTACACCAGTGCTGTGTTTTATAGATAATGAACTGAAGTCCAGAGAGGGGAAGTGACTTGCCTAAAGTCACACAGCCAGGTGGGTACAGTGCAAGGCTAGAAGCCAGTTCTCCCTACCACAAGTACAGTACTTTATCTCTGATGCCACAGTGGTTCTTTCTAATAGGAAAGAAAGGAACAGGGTCTGGAGCTCCTGTAACCATTGGCCCCTGACTCCGTCTCCCGGAGCAGGGCTTAGGAGTCGGGGTTCAGGATGAGGATGGGCTGGAGCTGCTACTATCGGGATGAACTTGTTCAGGAGCCTATATCATAGCCTGATTTCAGGGTGCCTGGAGGCCCCTCACCCCTGGGAATATCTCCTCCACCATCCCTCTGACTCCCCAAACTCCTTTAAAGACAGAAAGCGTTTTAATTTCATAAGAAAAGACACAGTCTAAAGGCTGGCTGGGTTGTGGGGAGACGGTGAGCAGGAGAGCCTTGGTCCCCTGCCTGGCTAAGCCAGGCCCCAGGAAGGATGGAAAAGGTGCCAAAGGGGGGAATACCAGAGGCCAAGCTTCAGCTACTTCACAATCGAAGAGAGAAGAAGGCTGCAGGTGTATGCACATGTGGTAGGGTTTGGAGGTGTGATTCAGGGCAGAGGGAGGTGGCTGACCCATGATATGAGTTACCAGGACCAGAGCAGGTATCCAGCCGATCTGTCCTGCTATGGACAGGGGGATAGCTGAGTTGACCCCAGTGGAATTTTTCTTTGTTTTGAAATCTGCATGTGTTTTTGGCAGGTTAGGGTATCAATGTTGGGAGGATATATTTTTTTAATTTTCTTTCTCTTTGTGCTCAGAAAACAGGCAGAGGGGACATCATCCCCAGGTTTCCTGTACCCCTATTTATTGCTCATGATTGTAAGTAAAACAATGTGTGGTTATCTGGAACTGTGGGAAGTGACACAAAGCCTGGGCTGGCCTTCCCAGCGCCTCTTCCTGCTTCATCCTCTTCATCTCCTTCATCCTACAATAACAGTAGGAAGACCCTTTCTGAGCCCCAGTTTGTGTCTAACCAGCTCTGTGACCTGGGGCCAGGCAACTCACCTTTCCATGCTGTCCTAGAGACAGGAAGTACGGGAGCTCAGACAAGGCCACAGGTTTTCCCTCCCTGCCCTACTGGGGGCAGTCACGTGACTGCCCGGGGCCCTGGGTGTCCTACTTGGCCTCTCCAGCAAGATTCCTCTGCTCCCTGGGAAACAGGGCTGACAAAGAGCTTAGCTCTCAGCACCTGGTCCTGGGCTGGCACACAGTAGGCGCACAGTGGACTGAACTATTATTCACAGAGTCTCTGGTAAAAGAAAGTCTTGTCGTGCCAACTTTCAAAGATTTTTGGTAATAAAGCACCTGAAGCCGCTTCAGCGCTAAAAGCAAGGGGAGTGGGGCAGTGCTCTGGTTTAATGACTCTGTGATTATCCTTCTCTGCTTAGAGCAGTAGGGCTGAGGTCTCTGGTCAGGGCTCAGGCTGAGCCCTTGTGAAACCCGCTCTTGGTGAGTTCAGAGATGAGGCCATCAAGGAGCTGTCTGAAGGGGCAGAACTGGAGGTCAGAGTCCTCAGTGGGCATTCAGAGGGAGGATGAGGAGGGGTTCAAATTCACCAACACTGAGCATTTATTGAGTGCCTACTGTGTGCTGGGCATTTGCACAGGTATTATCACACTTGTCACCCTGGCCTTCAAAAGGTCCCTTGAGCCTCTCTGAAGCCATAAGGGCCACTGTGACGAAAGTGGTAAGAGGTGTGTAAAAACTCACACCTGTGGAGACTTGCTAGGTCCTTGTGCACCTTGACGTGCTTGGTCTCTCCAGTGTCACTCTGACGGCAGCTTCGTTAGCCAGTCCTGTGCCCACTTTCCCCTTGCACGCATCCGATGGGACACCCACCCTGACACTCAGCTCCAGCTCCCAGCCCATCACACAAAGCATAGCGAAGCAAACAGGAGGCAGGAGGCAGATAAAGCATCAGATGCTTTGGTCCGCTACTCTCTCTTTTTCCTTTAAACACTCTGGGTTCCCATGTGGACACTGCTGGCTTTCTAAGCCAGTGGTTCTCAAGCTGCAGTGCTCACAGGACTCCTGGGGCTCGCCCTCAGGAGCTCCGAAGTAGTGAAGGACAGGGGCCTAGGAATTCCCATGCAGGTAGACAATGACCTTCACATAGTCCCCTTGCCGGCCCCGCTTGCTTGGGTTTCACTCCAATACCAGCAGTGAAGTGGGTCGCCTGTAGCTTTAGCTGGTGAGCAGGGGAGGCGAGGAGGCTGGTTGTCTTCTTAGGGACACTTGCAGCCAAGACCTCCCTGTTTCACCTCCTCGCTCCCTACACATCCCTTGTCAGCTCCCTGTGAGATTCAGGGCAAGGTCTCAGGTGCCTCAGGTTGTGGGCTGGGCTCTTGGCCTTATCTTCCAGCAAAACAGGCTGGACTGTCAGCCCTCTGGCTCTGCACCCTCTCTGAACACCACATTCCCTTGGTTGTGGCTCCCACGCCCCCGTGACTCCACCTCCCTGGGCGCCCTCTAGACCCAGCCTGACTTGTACCTGGGCTCACCCCTCCTCCCAGAGTGGGCAGTTGGGCCGCGGTTGCCAGTGAGTTTTTCCACGTGTCTCCCTGCACCAGGGTGGGCTGCCCCAGCTCCCTGCTGCACCCTCCCCCCAGGGTCTCCCAGAATGCCTTGCAGCTGGCAGCACCCACCACCCACTACATCTCACTCTGCCATGAGGCCCCATCTGCTCCTGGAGGCTGCGGGATTGGCTGAGGAGCACGGTAGAGCCCCATAAAAACTCCCTCCCTTCTTCACGGTCTTGGGGGTGTGGCCTCCATCCCTGACACTCTCCCCAGCCTGCCCATTTCACACGTGAAAAAACCTGGGCTGTGGGACAGTGGAACACGCCTTGTCTCAAACCCCACAGCGAGTTCAGTCTCACGAAGGGACCACGCTTGGGAAGGGGTGGAACTTTGCTAGCAGCCCTTCTGGAAGCTGTTTCCAGCTTCCCCAGCCCAGGAGGCCCCTCCCCTCTTCATCAGTGGCTTTATTCCTTTCCATCCGGGGGAAGTAAGAGATTGATAGGAAGAGGTGCCCGCCTGTGATTCAGCACAGCCGAACTTCCCTGTCCAGCACCTCCCTCCCCTGGCCCTCCCTGCCAAGACATCCCTCAGCCTCCACGTCCCTCAAGGGCAGAGCCCCAGAGCATCTTGTTGCTGTTTTGCAAATCTCGAGTGATAATTATATGTATAAAATTCGACTGCTTAAACCGTTCAGGATTAATCAACACCAACACACAGAAATGTGCCTTGCCTGTAATTAGCCATTCCCTGGCAAATGCAATTTGTAAAATAACACTTGATTTTAATAACAGGCTGTTAGTATTAGAACGCTGTGCCCATTTTATTTCAAATTGTCAGAGAAGCCCACCTCTGATCGCAGGTGCCTTGGGCTCCGAGATCCCGGTTGGGAGCCCTGACGCCCCCTAAGAAGGGTGTCTTATTGGTGTCCGCCGTCCAGGCCCTTCTAAGCATCTCCCACCCACCCCCTATCCCCTCAGGGTACACCAAGATCTCAGCCGCTGACAGAGTAGAGGTGAGAATCCCAGCCCTTCTCATCAGACTACTTCTCCCCTCCTTCCTCTCTTCTCCCCTCTACTCCACATCCCCCCACGCACTTTCCTGCCTACTCCTTTCCCTCTGGCTCCGAGGTCCTCCCTGACTCAAGTTCTGTCTCTCCCCAGCTGGACAGCTGGGGCGACAGCCGCTCCACATCTTTGAAAGCCTCACTGTCTGTCTGTCCCCACCTCCCTCCGCTCCTCACTGCCTTTCTAATTGCTTCTCCCTCCCCGGTCTCTGTTGTTTCCATGCTGGCTGCGGGCAGAGGGGGCCGGGCTCAGGTGTGGTGGCTGCGTGCCCCTCCCTCCCCCTGCTGCTCCCCCGCCTCTGAGGCCCCTCTCCTGGTGGGCACTGCTGTGTCAGCACAGAGCCAGCTGCCTGTCGTCGCAGTGCAAGGACAGCGTGGCCATTAGAGAGACCTTCTTGGTGGGGGGGCGAAGGCCAAGCCTCCTCTTGGTGGGTCAGACAGATGGCCGGGTGGTGGGGTAGAATCCAAGGCACAAGGAAGGGGTCCCTCCTGCAATGGAAGCATACCCCAGCTGTCTCTGCTTCCCCCCACCCCTGGAACTGACCCTCCTCCCATTTTCCCACGACCTCCCAACCCAGTTGCCCAAGCTGGAGATCAGGGCATCATCCTTGACTCCTCCCCCCTGCCCTTCCCTCTTTAGTCCATTTTCAAAATCTGCCTGTTGTCCCGCCGTGCTCCCCGCTCCACACCCTCCATCACTGCTCTAAGTCACAACTGCTGTAGTGTCTCCTCTTGGCTGGCCTTCCTGCTTCCTGCTAAGCAGTTCTCCTCATGGCTGCCAGAAGGTTCTGTCTAAAAACACAGGCGGGTCTCATTGCCACACTATTTAAAATCTTTTAAGGGGTCTCCATCACCTCAGCATAAGACCCAACTCCTCCACCTGGCCCTCCTGCCTTTACAGCCTCATCTCCTACTCTGTCCCACACGCCCTTTATACTCCAGACATGCCAGTCTGTTCCCAGGACCTCCATACTTTTGTGTATGCTGTTCCCTCTGCCCGGAATGCCCTTCCCTATCTCTTCTCATCTGAAAAATTCCAGTGCCTAGAACAGTGCTTGGCACACAGTATGTGCTCGATTAGTATTTGTGAATGACTGATAGACCTTACTCATCATCTAGGCCCAGTTCAAATGTCTCCTCCTCCGGGAAGCCTTTTCTACCTGCCCTAGACTTACCTGCATCTCCTGTGTGTTATTAGGACACCTTTTATGTATCCCTTTTCCTACAAGAAATGAAAGCAGACCTGCTGTATCTGTCAGCTGTTGCTGAGTAACAAGCCACACTCAAAGCCAGTGGCTAAAAGCAGCAATGTTAAGCTGGGCTGGAGTAGCTCTGCTCCCATGTCTCTCATCCTTTTCCTGGGACCAGCACCTAGCTCAGGCATATTCTCAGCATGGCAGTGGCAGAAGTGCAAGAAGGCAAGAGGAACTGTAAATCCTCTTGAAGCCTAGGCTTGGAACTGAAACAGTATCACGCCACCCTGTTCTACTGGCCAAAGCAAGTTGAATAGCCACATTAAAGTCAAGAGTGGGGCAACATACTTACTCCTTTGTGAGAAGCACTTCAAAGTCTTATAGCAAAGAACATGAGTATGGGGGATTGGGTGGGCAGATTTGGGGCCCCATCAGTGTTTGAATCCCTGTTCCCCTTCTTATCAGTATAGACAAGTCATTTCACCTGTCTGAACCTCAGTTTCCTTATTTTTCATAGGTTGTTACGAGAATTAGAAGAATTCATTCATTCATTTACTCAGTGCATATTTATTGAGCACCTACTGTGTGTCAGACACTGTTCTAAGTACAGTGGGGTCGTCAGTGAAAGACATTAGAAAATGATGCCCATGCCTTTCATTGAGCATTTACTAAGTGCTTACCCTAGAGTGGGCTCAGGTTGTATTGGGCCAGGTGTCTGCCCCCATTTGACATCTGCACTCAGTAGATCACCTAGGGAGGCCAGAAGAATAGGAAAGTGAGCTTGGCAAGTTATTTAATTTGCTGGGCATCAGTTTCTCCCTCTGGAAAGTGGGATTATAATAACACTTGCTTCATAGAGGTATTGGAAAAATTCATCAAATAAACAAATATTTATTGGTCATCAACTATGTGCCAGGCACTGAAGAGAGAGCAGGGAACAAAATAAAATCAGCACAGGATCAAATAAGGTACTACATGAAAATGCTTAGCACAAGACTGAGTTCATAGCACACACTAACTGTTCACAATTGTTCCTGTTTCCATCTAGTCCAGTTCTGTCATTTGACTGATGAAGAAACCGAGGCCCAGAGAGGGTGAGGCATTAACCCAAGTCACACAGCGAAGACAGGATCGGGACTGGAAACCAGGTTGCCTGATGCCCAAGCAGGGCTCTTTGTATTTCACCACCCACTTCTACTTGGAAAGGGGTCAGCTGGGAGATGAGTTGGCACAAAGGGGGTGGGAGGTGGGGGAAAGACCAGCCTGATCCACCCTTGCTCTCCTCTCGGCACTTGATTGAGTTAGACAATTTCTATTGTTATCACACAATTGTATGCACTAATGGAGCAGAGAGAATCCCCAAGTACAGCTAATCCCGTAAACCATTCTCCCCAGCCTTGTGGCACTGTGCCATTGTGTGTGTACTGCTGCTCGATGTGTGTGTGCGAGGGGAAGTCGCTTACTGACCCCCTAATTAGGCTTTGCACAGAGTGGTATTGAAATGAGCCTCCTTCTTGCAAGTGCACCTGCACAGGTGGTGGGGAGGCATCCTTGGCAGGGGATCCTGGTTGGGATAATGGTGCCCAAGATGAGCAGGGAGATCCACGTGGAGAGCTGGCTCTTCGGGTAGAAGGGAGTTTAAGAACATTCTCTGCCCTCGTCCAGGGTCTGTAGCAGAGAGCAGGGCCTGACACTCTGCCCCGACTGAAACTCAGATGGGACAGTGTGAGTTTTGGCTTAAGAATCTGAGATTGGGGTCAGTGGGAAGGTGGGTACTTTAGGAGGCATTGGCCTCCCCATCGAGATTTCTGAGTCTTGAAGGACCTGGGTCCTCTACCTCAGAACCAAACCTTCATTCCCCCTACATCACAAGGTGGGGATAACATGGTCCTTCTACCTGCTACCGAGGTCTTGAGACCACCTGTCAATTCAATTGAATAGGTTTAGGTTGGGACTTTGGACACTCGGTAGTCTGGGGGTCTGGAGGGAGGGGGACGAGAGGAGTGGGGCCAGTTCTCTTATCAGAACACCTGGGTGACCAAGTCCTTTTGTCACAGGCAGGGCTGTCCTTCCCAGCAAGTGATGATTTCTAGAGCTAGAATATAAGCCCTGTGCAAGCAGGCACTTCTTTCTGGCTTATTCACGGTGTACACCCCGAGCGCCCAGAATAAGGCCTGGTGCACAGCGGCTGCACAATAACAAATAGTTGAGGAAGGAGTGAAGAGCCCATCACAGAAGAGCACGAAAGGGCCCTTTCCCTGCCCTTTCCTCATTGACGAGACCCAGAGGGATAGAGGTGTCTTCTCAAGGCTCAGAATGGGGTCTCACCCATCCCTGGCCGCTCGGGAGTGACTGTTCCTCTCCTGGCCACCCCTTAATCTTCCAGGAACTTGGAGATTTGAGTGGGAACAGCCTATGACCAGCATGGAGGGTGTGTGAGAGACAGCTGTGGGTGGGAGAGGTCAGGGAGGCCTGGACCGGCACGTATCAGCAAGATGGTAGGCAGATGCTGGGGAAGAAACCCTTTAGTGGGTAATTTCCTAATTAGGAAAACAAGTGACATTGACCAGTGATTCCCACACATTAAATCATGTGACCCCTTCTTGCTGCCCCACGGCGGTGTGTGTGCCGAGCTTCCCCTGTGCCTCCAGATGGAAGAAAGCCGCATCCTTTAGTTCACCAAGCATCCTTGTTCCTGTTTCTCTGTGAATATTTTGGTCCCTGTTTGGTGACCCTTCCAGGCCTGACTTGGTGTAAATGATTTTGGTGCAAATACTGACAAGGGCTCAGGATTATACAGCATCTGTGGGGACCTCCAGAACCCTCAGAAGAAGTGGATGGAGCAAGGCCATGCATCTCCTCCAATGCTTGGGAAAACCAGACTCACGCCAGGCTGTGTCCAGCTCCCCCAGCCAGGAAGAGCTGGGTTTCTTAGTTTGCGTTCCCCAGAAGCAGACCCTGAGACAAGGATCTGCGTGTAAGCAGTTTATTCGGGAGGTTGGCTCAGGAAACACTGATGGGTGGTGAGGGTGAAGGATGGCGAGACTGGGTAGGGAATGCAGCCAAGAAGGGTAGGGTTTTTAAGTCACTTACCCCTGGTGCCAACTGCAGCTTAATCCTGCTGGGGAATCCAGGAATCCAGCAAAGACGTAAGCCTCAGAATTGCACCAGCTGGGTGGTGAGTGAGCTGGGGTATTTATACCCTACTCCAGCAGGCATTGGTTGAGGACCTCTTGCATTGGGGATGGAGAGTGTTAATTCCCTGGCACTCTGGGCTTACCATGTGGGCAGGCTAAGTGGCTTTGGTACAAGAGAAGCCCTCAGGGAGAAAGATGCAGTTGGGCACTGTCGTGGAAGGGGCAAGGTCAGGGCAGCGTGATATCTGCAGCACGGAGCTTTGGATCTCATTGAGTGAGACCCGCACCCCCGCCCCACCACCCTTAACTAGTGCTTTTTGCAACAAATCTCATTGAACCACATGTTCTGCTCTTTTTTTTTCTTTTTTTTTTCTGGAGCTGGTGTTTGCAGGGACCAGATCCGCACACAGTTTCCAATCTGGAGGTCTTTTCAACAGGCAGGTGAGGAAGGAGATACTAGCTCAGTGTGTATGAAATTCCCCAGTGGCTTCCCCAAGCATCTCCCTGGGCCCCCTTCCCCCCCTTCACTCAGTGTGTGTTCCAAAAAAGCAAGCTCGTTTTAGCATGTGTCTGAGGGAGGCCAAATTAGGAAGGTAAGGCTGAAGTAAAAATAAACTCACTTAAGCATACCAAGAATAAATGGCTTTTGGATTATCTGCTGTTTTGGATTATGCTATCTCTGTAGGGAGTGACCATGACTGCTGCGTTCATCTGCTGCAGGCGAGCAGGCTGGAGGCTGCCCAGATGGCCACCAGAGTGGGGCTGCCATTGAGGAGTTCTAGAAATGGGACCTTCAGCCAGCGGCAGGATGGGGGCGGGCCCCATGAGGAAACACACACTGTCTGAGAAATGGGAACTGTTTGGTAGCATTTGCCCCAGTCTGCTATTTCTCCAGGAGGTTCATAGGTATTATGATGGTGTGGGGAGAGACAGATGAAAAAGAGTTGTGTGGTCAAGTCAGTTTGAAAATGCTGGAATTGACAAGGTTGAAAGTTTATTTACTGCAGACCTTCTCCGATCCTTTACAATCCAAATCAGCCTTGTGATTTTCCAAAAAAGGAATGTGGTATATATAAATATAAATGTTTATATGTATTTTGTTTGTTTGTTTTTGCCAAAACACTATGGGTCATGAAACCCTTTCTTTCATGTACAGTTTCTTAGGACTTGTGTGAGTGCCCTATGGAACGTTCTCTGGGAATGTCATTTGGCGTTTTTCCAGAGCTTTTTCATACCCCATTCTCATCAAATCCTGTTAAAAACAGGACACAGGACTGCATCGCTTCTCAGCTTCAGATCCTCAAGTTTCCCCAAGCCTGTTGGGCGATGCTCAGACTATCTTAGCCTGGTATCCTGGACCCTTATGACCTGGCCACTGTTTACCTCTCCCATCTCCTCTCTGGCCGGGCCCTCTACTCCTGGTAGCTCCTCAGGGTGGCTCTGAGCTTGCAGACTCCCACACCTTTGCACATAGTGCTCCCTCTGTTGGGAGGGTCTTCCCTCTAACCCCCTTCTGCTCGGTGAGCTCCTGTTCATGTCTCAAGACTCAGCCCAGCTATCACTTTGGGGAAGTTTTCCTTGATCTTGTCACCAGCTAATGAGGCCTTCCTGATCATTCTTTTTTTTTTTTTTTTTTTAAATTTTATTTATTTATTTATTTATTTATTTATGGCTGTGTTGGGTCTTCGTTTCTGTGCGAGGGCTTTCTCTAGTTGCGGCGAGCGGGGGCCACTCTTCATCGCGGTGCGCGGGCCTCTCACTATCGCGGCCTCTCTTGTTGCGGAGCACAAGCTCCAGACGCGCAGGCTCAGTAATTGTGGCTCACGGGCCCAGTTGCTCCGCGGCATGTGGGATCTTCCCAGACCAGGGCTCGAACCCGTGTCCCCTGCATTGGCAGGCAGATTCTCAACCACTGTGCCACCAGGGAAGCCCCCTGATCATTCTTAAAACCACAGCCCCTGCCCCCAGAGTGACCTATTCCCCTCCCCCACTTGATTTCCCTCCTCGACTCTTAGCGCCTTTGCACAGTCTGTGCCATTACCTTATCTGTTTTGTTTATCATGTGTGATCTCTCTCTCACCTCCAGGATGTTGGCTTCAGGAGTCATGGATCACGGTCTGTGCTGTTCTCCATTCACAGGGCCTCGCGCGTAATAGATGCTCAGAAATATTTGTTAAGTGACAGGATATGGTAAGCACTTCCTCAGCTGTTCTGCGTTAATCACTTCAATGCACAGTTGTTACACAATACTCGGGCTTGCCAACAAATAATTGCCGCAGCTCCCTGGCTTCTCCGGGGCACCTGCTCTGAGCCCCGCCGCTGCATCCCAGCAGTTAATAAGTCCCTGCCACTACTGACATGCTGAACAATGGCTGTGATAAGCATCAGTCTTGATTTTTATAAACAGAGAAGCCAGCTCTCCTCCTGGCTGAGCTGGGAGACAGGGGCCTGGATCTTGTGACCCCTGACCTTGTTCAGCTCAGGGCCTCTCTCTTTGTGTCTCTCTCATCTCCCTGGCTGACTGTTGTCCCACCACGTGAGCACGCTGCTACAGTTGATTTCTTCCTGGACAGAAAGCTGCAGGCATTTTCTCTCCCTATGGGCTCTGCGTAAAGGGTGGGGTCCTGGCATACTCCAGGTGGGTCTTTCCTGACCCAGTGTGGCTCGGAAAGTGGGTCCAGGAAGCTGTGGGGCAATGATGAGGTCTCAGGAGGGATCCAGGGTCTGTTCTGTGCATTTTCAGTGCACCAAGGGGGAGAATCCAACAGGGCTGAACTGGGCCGAGAACCAGGAGTAGGGACCTGGCCTGGGGGTGCAGACAGCCTCTGCCACCAGGGAGTGTCCAAGATATTGAAGGAGATATGACAATATTTCATGGAATCTAAGACTCCTTTGATTAGAAGAAGGACTGTTATTTTTCGTATGACTAAGAAAGTCACATCGCTGCTGATTAAACTCGGACATGGCATTGATTGTAAGATGCATTCCAATTTCAGAGATGTTAAAATAAGCATCTCCGGATTGATGAAATGTGTCACTGCTGTCCACAGGAAATGGGGGCGACAGGAGGTTAAGTGCCCACCTGGGCATAAGAGGAGGAAGACACGAGGTCTTGGGTGTTGCAGGAGGCACAGAGAGTTTGTTCTAATCTTCCCAATCTCCCTGAAAGAAAAGCATGCAGGAGAGATCACGTCTGCTGACGGGACTGGAGACTTTGGTTAGTGCGCACAGGAAGCTGGGAGGGGTGGGGGAGTTCTGTGCCTTGATGATCTGGCTCCTAAGGGTCCAGAAGTCTGACATCAGCCAGAGTTCTCTTACCTTTAGGGTCCAGTTGACTCAGGGGTTCCAAAGTGACTCTTAAAGGCCCCTCACCCACCCACTCTGCCCATCTCCTGTGTAGCCACCCTCCTCGTCCCTCCCTCCTCCTTTCCCTCTGTCTCCACTTGTCCTTCCTTCCTGCCAGTGACATTTATAATTATTTGAAACCTATACCCTTGTATTTCTCCTTTATAGAAACCCCTGTCTCTGGCTGGAAAGGATCATCGTATTAAAACCTTGGATCATGGTATCAGCCGTCCTTGCATCCCCTCATCCCCCTTCTCCTCTGCCAGGAGCTGGCCGCGTCACCACTGCCCCACGCCCGGTTCTCACAGTCACCCTCTCAGTGGCCTCTTCCTCTCCCATCTGCCCCATGTGCTTCCTGGAACACCCATCATTCCTCTTCTTGAAACCCCGCAGCCCCTCCCTGCTGCCCTAGCATCTCACAGACAGGAAGGTGGCTCGGGGCAGGACGCAAGCTCCAGAGCCCGATGGCCTGGGTTCGAGTACCCCCCCCCCCCACCTTATGAGTTGTATAACTCGGGTCAAGTTACCAACCCTCCCGCCTCCCCTACTTCCTGTGGATAACACGGCCACATTCCATCAAGGCTAAGATCTTTATTTTAACATCTCTGAAATTGGAACACCTCCTACAATCCATGACATGTCAAAGTTTAAATAGCAGCGAGATTTCTTTCTTGGGGATACCAAAATTAACAGTCCATTTTCTAATCTAAAGAGTCTTAGATTCGATGAAATGTTGTAATGTCTGCTTCAAGGGTTGTGAGGATTAAATTAGCTAACACGTGGAAAATTCTTAGCACAGTCCCTGGCACATGGTACGTGCCCCCTAAATGTTGTTGTTTTTATTACTGGCACAAGAGTAAACTCCATCTGACCTTCGCGTTTTCTTCACGGTCTCCCCTCGTTGTCCCCACTAGTGGGCACGATGGCTCTGCTCTCTGTGCCTTCCTGCACCAGGTCCCCTTTGCCCATCTCCCCCCGGTCTCACCTCTTCCCCCGTGCCCTGGGATGCCCACTCGCCTCCTGCTCACTTATATTAATCAGCTCTGTCCTTCCTTCTTGCAAAAAGGGAATCCTGGCTACACTTGGGCTGGCCTTCTCTGACCTGTAGTTGGCCCCATCCCGTCCAGTGTTAACCTAGGTGTTTGGAAAGCTTTCCTCTATTCCTGCCGTGTGAGTCTCATCTTCCTGGTGCCCCTTGGAGCTGAGAGCCCTGTCATCGTCATACACTTACTCCCGAGCTCTGCCTGCCACCAGGCCGGGCATGAATAGACCATCAGCGCGGCTGCCCAATCTGAAAGAGAATCTCTGTCTACCCTTGACCTTGCTTTCATTTCCTCCAGCATGTTTACCTGCCTGGCATTCTGGGCATGTGTCTGTGGCTTTATTATTGGCTTCTCATGCTAGACTGTGAACTCCCTGCGGCAGTGGCCTGACTGTCTACTCATCATTGTGCCCCGGTACCCAGCCCGAGGCCTGGCGTCATGCAGTTGCTCAATAAATGTTCGTGGGATCCGTAAGCACTTCTTTACTTACTGACTGGGGATTACATATGTTTGCAGAATTGATATGCATATTCTTATCTTCTGACTGGTTTGTTGATCCCCTGAAGGGAGAGGGTTTGGGGGCAGAGGTAGGACTGGTGACTCAGCTTCTCGAGGACTGAGGCTCATGTGTCAGGACAGAGACGGGGCCTCCTGACAACCGTTGGGATCTCCAGCTTCGCCCCGGCTTGATGCTATTCTCATTTTATCTTCACAAAATCCCTTCCTGGTAGATAAGGAAAGTTAGCGCTGGGAAGTCAAAATATGTGCTCTAGGTATGCGGCTTCCAAACTTCTTTGACCACGTCCCACGGTAATGCATGCAATTCACATCTCACGTGTACACTCGCCTCCTACTCCGTGGAGCACGCTTTATTTTCTGTGCCATTTTATTCCACCCTCTGCTGTTTCATTGTGTTTTAATGCCAGACACAACCCACTACACTGAGTTTATGACCCACAAATAAGTCATGACCCACACTCTGGGAAACATGGCCCAGTGTCCCTGAGCTACCTCGTGTGGAGGGTGACCGCCAACTCAGGCTTGCTGGACACAAAGCCTGTGCTCTTTCCAGTGGGCAGTCCCGCCTGGGAGACCAGGGACAGAAACTCACGCTTATTAAGAGAGCAAGATTATTCTTAGAAAGGAGGGGGGATGTTCCATCAGAGCTGGGGAAGGAAGTTCTGTGGGTGTAACGTTCCTGTCTGGGTCATTCAAGAACAGAGAGCCTGCTTTGCCTGTGGTAGGCGCTCTAAAATGTTTGTTGACCGAATGAGTGAGTGAATAACCCTCCACACGCCTCCAGTGCAGACCCTGCGGGTGGAGGGAGAATGTGGCACACTGGTTGCCGTGGTCCTTAGAAGGAGGGCATTTCAAAGTCCTGGGGTGGAAGGAGACCGGAAATCATCTTGATCACCCATCATTTCACAGCTGTGGGAACTGAGGTCCGGAGAGGAGCCGTGGCCTCTCCGAGATCACGCTCGGGTCACTAGCAGGGCCGGAGCTGGGAGCTACCGTGTGCTGGCTCTCAGGCTGGTGCTGAGACGGTGTGGTGAATGGCGAGAGTCCAGACTTTAGGGTCTGGAACGTGGTGCTTCTGCCATTACTCTTCCTATTACAGCAGCATCTTTGAGCATTTGTGGGGCACTAACTTCATGCCAAGTACAGCTTTAAATGCTTTACATACATTAAGCCTTTTACTCCTCAGGCCAACCCTAGAAGCTAGGTGCCCTTATAAAGCCTGTTTTCCAGGGAGGAAACTGAGGCACAGAGGAGTAAAGCGGCTTGCTCAAGGTTGCCCACTAGTTCGTGGTGAGGTAGGGATTTAAGCTCATGCTGCTGGAGGCTTGGTGGGGCGAGCAGAGCCTCTCCGGGCACAGGAAAAATACCCGGGTCCTCTTGAGTGGATCCCCCTCCCACACTGTAGGTCAGACCCCTCCAGAAACCTCCATTCCTACCACATGCAGTAGCTGCAAAGGGAGAGGGTGCATGGCTGATGGTGCAGCTAAAAGTAGGAGGCTGTGGGGTGGCAGAGAGGGGGCCCTCGAATGCGGCAGGGCAGGATGGCGGGGCAGAAGACCCAAGCCTGGCTCCACTCCTTCCCCTGTGGTGTGTCCCTGGGCAGGAAAAACAATAGCTGTTAAAATTTATAGAGTAGTACTAGGTGCCAGCACTGTGCACGCATTATCGGATCCAAGACTCGGAGGAAGTGGGGATTCAGAGGGTGGGAAACTAGCCCCAAGTGACAGCTGGGGAAGAAGGGACAGAGACAGGTTTGGGCACCAACTTGACCCGACTCCTGAGCCTCTGCTTTCGCCCCCGGTGCTGTACTGCAGTTTAGTGGCCTGATCCACACCCCGGCTTCCTCATCTTTCCAGTGGGGAGAAAGGCTCCCACCTTGAAGACTGTTATGATAGCCATCAGGTGTCTGGCTCGTAAAAGGCCCTTATTCATCTTACTGTCGTCATGCCATCAGAATCAGCATGCCTGGCTCTGAGTTGTGGCTCGAGGTTTCATCAGATTCAGATAGAATCTGGAACTTTTCAGGGCCTGCGCGTTTCCTGAGTAGATCATTAAGCATCTAGAGGCAAGACCAAAAAGACAAGTCAAAACAAAACAAGATGGCGCCAGCATGTCTTGGCAGGTGCAATGTGCCAGCCACTGGGTGAGGCACTTTCTCCTTTAAGTCCTCATTTCCTCTTCAGAGCGATAAGTGAGAAGCATCGTTCTGCCCAATTTTCAGATGAGAAAACTAAGGTTTAGAGGGTCTCAAGAAACTGCTCAGCCCTAAGAGAGGCCGTTTGGTGTTAAGGCCAAGAGCGGGAACTCTTTGAGGACCCCTCCCCCAGCTGGCTGTGTCACTTACCTTCTCTGAGATGGAGCCAGTCTCAGCAAGCCGTCGTCAAGATGAAAGGAGATGCCGTGTGCTCAGGGTTTAGTACGTGTCTGACACAGAGCAAGTACTCAGTAAACGGTAGTAATCAAAATCCCATCCATGTTTCATTAGGGTACAGAAGACAGGGTGGGGGGGAAATCCCTCTTTAGATAATGAACTAAACCAAGCAATGCGAGTCTGACTCAGGGAATAGTTGGACGCATTGGGAAGCGATTATTAAGAGCCTACCGTGTGTGGGATGAATCCGTGCTCTTTGGGTCTAGCAGAGATGCTAAGTCAAACCAAGTAGGCATCAAACCCTGGCTACTGGCTCCAAATCCAGGGCTCAGGGTGTCCCCCCAACACAGGGAGCCGACACGAATCATTACCATTTAGACACCATCAACTGCCTTGTCAACGCCAGGCTTTCTAAATGAATAGTGGTACCTTATCTGTTGAGTGTTTTATACTTGGAAAACAATGTACCCCTTCAAAGTATAAAACTTAAAAGTTCTGTGGTCTTTTCCTTTCAGATTTACATCCCCGCCAGGCAGAGTAGGGACAGTTAGTCCTATCTGGCATCTGAGAAAGCTGAGGCTGAGAGAGTAGAAGTGAGTCTCCCAAATTCTTGAGGCCGGTTGCTGGGAGTGTGGGGGGCAAGCACTCTGATTTCCGGATCAAAGACTCCTCACTGCCCCATCCTGGTCTTCTTCTCAAAGGGAGGCATGGCTGACCCCAGCTTTGGGGTCGGTGACATCTTGGAAGAGGTGTCTTCTAGTAGGTCTGGGACAGCATGACTCAACAATTCGCTGCAAACTGTCTTTTTTGCAGGACATTTAGGAACTGGCCTGAGGGTCTGCTAGCATGCTGGCACCTTCCCAGAGACCAGACACACCTTGCTTGCAATCCCAAACACCAACTGAATGAAATGCCCGCTAAGCTCGAAGAACAGTTCTGACCTCTCCTCTTGTCTTAGCTTCATAATTTTGGAATACAGGGGATGCAGGTTTAGGCTCCAGTGCACACTGTTTCTGGGGGTATCTTTTTTTAAATAGTTCCATTCATGCTTCAGACAGCCAGCAGATTCATTCTGGTCAGAACTCTGCCTTCAGTTCAAGTTCCGGTGCACATCTCTGCATGAAAAGAGAACGAAAATGGATCTAGATAGTTTTTATTCTACTTGGCAATTGGCTGGATAAAACCGTGGTGGACCGACAGTGTCCGTGGAACACATCTTATCCTCAGAGAGAGGAGGCTGGGTTTCCAAGCCCATTGTGCAGCCGAATACTTGTGTGGCCTTGAGTCAGGCATCTTGCCTTCATCCCGTCTCTGCACAGGATGCCCTCCAAGGTTCCCTGTGGCCCTGGTGTTGTAGAAATGGACCCAGTTCTAAGCAGCATCCAGGCCCCTGGAAAGATGTGGGCCCTTCATTGGGGGCCCCTCAGAGCTCAGGCCCAGCATGCAGGATCCTGGATGTTGAGATGGGGAATGACTTGGGGTCATTTGCTCCAGTGGCCATTTGGCTACTCCCTTTAAGGTCTGGGTCACTTGGGCCCCCTCACATATCTATGTGTCTTGGGGCTCCCTGGAGAGTCACAGCTGGGACCCCTAATCCTTGTTAGGATGCATGAAGTTAAGACAGAGGGGGGGCGGGGAAGATGGATAATCCCTGTGCAAGATGCAGCCCACAGCCAGCCCCACTGAGGGACACCCTGGAGGCCACCAGCCCAGGCCGCCGAGCCCAGTGATTCCATAACAGCACCCTGTCAATCAGGACCCCAGGGCGTGCTACGTTCTCTTCCTCCTTCCCACCCAGGCAAGGGGAGGCTTTTGTGTGGCAACTTCCTGATTTCTCATTTTAATTTTCAAAAAGGAAATAAATTCTCTCCAGACATAGCTGTAATTGACTTTGGAGTTGTGACTTTATCATGCAAATGGTTATTTGTGGACTTTTAGAAACCCGCATCATGGAGCGAAATTACATATTTAGAGACTTCCGAAGCCATGGATTAAGGTCCCAACAGATCCTAATGATTCTGTAGGTGCCATTAGGGTACAACGTGAAAATGCATGTTTAGAGGATGATTAAAAAGCAAATGAGCAGCGCGGTGAAATTCCTTGTGGAAAGTGGTGATTAGACTCACCGTGAGGCTATTTTCTCATGTTAGGGAGCTCACTGACCACCCCTTGCCCTACCCCCTGCCCCGCAGAGCCCTGGGAGGCTCTGCTGATAGGTTATAAACAAGCACAGACACGCCTGATGAAGGAGAGACGCCTGTCCCTTGCAGAAGGAGCCTGCTGGCCGCTTCACTGCAGCTACCAGAGAGCTCTGGGACTGTCCTCAAAGATCCAGGAGCATTTTCTGCACATATATCCTCCCCCTCCACCCTGGGCCACCATGATGTCACATACCCTGGGAACAGTACGGTGTGAAATCCGTTTGGCAGTAAGTGAGGGGCTCCCCCATCCAGGTCGGGAGGGCAGTTTGTAGGAGCTTTAGTCCTGAGTAAGGTTTGAGACCCTGGTTTAACGTCTAATGTGTATGTGTGTATGAGATTTTGCTTTTTTCACTTAACATTTTATGATGTTTATTTTCCCGTGACTCTAAATATTCTTTAAAATATCATTTTTAATAGTTGCACCTATATTATTAGTAACTTCTAGTCAGTAGAGTGATTTTTGCTCAGTGCAGAAAAGGCAAAAACCCTCACAGAAAAGTACAAAGGAAACAAACAACCACTGCCCATAATTCACATTTTCAAGGATAACGTGGTTGATATTTTTGTATATGTCCTTCACATACATGCTCTTTCCAAACCTGTAGAGATTATTTTTGTTGCTCTCAGGCTGTCCATAGTCTTGGTGGCCCACTGTTTTCCTGAGAGGTGTAGTGATTATTCCCCAGTATTGGGGAATATTTTTGCACTCATTGTTCTCAATAGCTGCAGTCCAGTGCGCTGTCTGGATTACTCAGTCGATGCCTGATGGTTGGACCTCTAAGTTCCTTCCATTTTTTTTGTCATTATAAACAACACTGTGATGAACATCCTTGTGCGAAAAACCTTGTGTGCAGCCATGATTTTCTCCTTGTACGTTGCTGCTTTCGCTCTCCTCCAAAGTATTTAAGGAAGGGATCTTTCACAAAGGTGTGGGCAGACTTGACAGATCAACAAGGACGTCAGGCACCCAAAGACTAGCAGTGATAGGAGGCCATTAGTTACCTACCCCCAGCTGGACGTGATCAGGAGAGGAAACTGAAGTGAGGGGCTGAAGCCAGACGGAGTGTGGGCAGAAGTATCCAGCCTCGCTCTCCTCCTGTCCTCTCATTGGCCAAACGCAAGTGGAAATAGAGGGAAAGGGGTCTGGGGGATACAGTCTATAGAAGCCAGGCTCCTGGAGCACAAAGCTGGGTGAGGAAGGCTGCAGAGAGGTTGCAGGGCCAAGCAGAACAGTCAGCTCAGCAGTGGCCTCTAGGCCCCGGTAAGGGAGGGCTCCACCCTCCATCCAACCCAAAGGCTGGGAGCTAGATGCCACAGTCTGGAGAGAAGGGGTAAGGATAAGGATGGGAGGACGACAAGAGCCGACATCCTCTGGGGGCTCACCGGGGCCTCCTCTGGACCCCTGCACGCAGACTATTCACATAGTGAGGGTTAAACGAGGCTACATATCATACATTAAACTATTCTACAGTACATACTTCATCATTATCATCCTCACAGAAGCCCTGAGGCACAGAGAGGTTTAAAAAAAGTCTTGCTCCTACAGCTAGGAGAAGGCAGAGCTGGGAACAAAATCTGGGTCAGTGGCTCCAAATCCACCGCCCTGGACCCACTATGGGGCCAGCGGGTCACTGGTCTCAGGCGGAACTGGCTGCAGACCCAGCTTTCCGACCATCTCTCTGCCTACCCTTTCTGCGGCCACTCTCTCCAGCAGGCGGATCAAGAGAAACCACACACACACTGCAACCTGGAGAGGAGCCCCACAAAGCCCTAAATCCACTCCAACTGTATTTTCTCTCTATGCCTTGGGAAGTAAAAACTGCTGAGTGCCTGCTATTTTCCTTGCAACTTTGTAGCAGAAATCTTCTCCTGGGCTCTGACCCTGCGAGTCAGCTTTCAGCCCAAAGCACATTTTTACTGCCAAGTTATTTCTGATTCTTTAAAAGCAAAAGCAGAAGCAAAAAAAAAAAAAAAAAAAAAAGTCTGGAAGGAGAAGGCTCTATTGTAATGCAACGTCTCAGCAAAAACCCCCGGCCTCTGGGCCCGCGCTTGGCTCCTGTCCTGACGGCGAGGCTGGGAGACGTCTCGAGCAGCAAGGGGAGAGCTCAACTGGGGCTATCATTTCAGGGACGGGAGAGGGAGGAACGGAGAAGATGACGTGAGGTTGGAGGACAGGAACACACAGCCAGGGAGAGGAATGGACAATTTACAGATCTGACTTTGGACTTGGAAGGGCCCCACTCCTCATTCTAAGTGAGCTGCCTCCTGGGGCATCCTAAAAATGCCTTGACTCTGGATTTGTATTTAAAGTCACCAAGAGCCGTGCGTGTGTGCACATACGTGCATGCATGCTGGGTCCACGTGAAGTTGTTGGGCCCGTGTTTGTGAGTATGTCTTTATGGGAGTGTCATGAGGGTGGGTACCATATTGGTTTTGCCCACCTGTATCTCTTCAGCACCAAGCATGCTTCCTGGAATGAAGCAGGTGCTCAATAAATGTTTGTTTGGAGTCACTTTGAGCACCTACATGTATGTGAATAGTCTGCGTGCAGGGTTCGAGGGGACATGTCTGTGCATGTCTGTGGATGGTGCCCCAGAATGTCACCTCCCCAAGGACAGGGATCTTGGTCGGCTTCATTCACCGACATACCCCTGTGCTGTGCTACGTCTAGCAATACCGCAGTGCTGTGTGCACCTGCATGTCCGTGTGGGGTTCTCAGTTGGCCTATGAGTGAAAGAGATGGGTGAGAATGAGTATCTTTGGATATCGAGGTGCCTGGGAGTATCCGGGTTGGATGTATCTGCATCTGGGAGCAAGTGTACATGCTTGTTTGTTATGGGAAAAGACCTAAGTGTAGATAGCGACATCGTTGGTGACTAGAAGCAGAAACCCCAGAGAAATATCTAGAAATATCTTTACAAATATGTCAGGCTCCTCTCTCACAGGCTCTGGCCTCTTTGCCCGTGGCCCTTCGCGTGTCTGGATTCAGGTCTTAATTGTAGACCCTTCAGCCACAAATGCAGCTTAGATTCAACTGTGATGAAGGACCTGAAGGCAGGAGATTGGACTGCTCAGCACAGACACTCGTTACGTACCTCTCTGGCCGTGACCACGCTTCCGGCTCTTTCTTGTCTCCCATTTACACTTTGTTTCCCTGTTCAGTCTCTCCAGGCTTCCCTGACGCTCTGGAAGAGTCTTTAGCGTGGACCCAGTTCTGTACACACACTGTCATCTGGTCTGTGTCCCCTCTGGACAGTCTGGACTTTGTCCCCCTTGCCTTGCTCCTCCAGTCTCCACCACACCCTCCCAGGCCCCTGGTCCCTAGGCACCCCGGTGGGCACCCCAATAAGTGATTATCTCCTTCCTCAAGGTCAGCTCCGTCTCAGGATTCCCCCCCAACAGGAAGGATGATAAATGGCTGTTGTGGTCCAAGACTGGCGAGGTGACATTTCTCTAGCCTTCCAAGAATTCCCTGTGTGCCCACTGTTGTCCCGATCTTGTTTTTTTTTTTTGATCATCCTAGCTTCCTGGGGAGCCCAAGGCCTTCTCTGCAAAGGCCATGCATCAATCCTGAGGAAGACAGGAAGGCAGGGTGGAGGTGGGAGTGTGTTACAGAAAATCTAGGGCATCTGCTCTGCAGTCTCCTCCACGCCGACGTGGAAACTGAGGCATTCTCAGACACTCAGCTTCCTCTTCTCTCCCCTTCCTTGTCCTAGTGTAAGTAAGTGCATTCTTTTCTGTTTCACTGTGCATTCTGCGTAGCACAAAGGACTTCACAGATGCTAATGTGGTAATGAGTGACTCCCAGAAAGGGAGAAAATAAAGCCACCAGACAGGTTTGGAAGCAGGTGTCTGGGTCGGGGCGGGACAGGAAAGACCAGGAAAGTCCTGGGGACGATCAGGGATTGATGCGGACAGCAGGTAGAGTCCAGCGGGCTTGGAGGAGATGCTGGAACAGAGAGGTGCTGAGTCCTCAGTAGGTGGGAACTGGGGAGCAGTCTGCTTATCAGGGTTAGGGTTAGGGACATGCAGAGGAACTGCCGAGGGCGCTCTCAGGCTGGGACAAGGAGCAGAAGCAAAGGTGAAAACAAAAGCACAGACTTCTGAGCTAGACAGGCAGGTGGGCTTGGGCCCAGAGGGGTCTCACTTTGGGGTGCTATAAACTCTTCTCTGTTGCAAGCCCCTTTCTGCTGAGTCAGGTAGGGGACTGAAGCCTCTGCGTGGTGCTTTACAGATCGTAAAGCTCTGTCACATCCCATAACCTTATACCAGCCCCTGGAGGCACATCAGGTATTAGAACTCTTACATTATAAATTGAGAAGGCACAGAGTGATTAACGAGCGTTTTAAGGACATTCAGCAAGGAATTGAAGATCTGGGGCTATTAGGTCAATTCATAAGCACCTACTGTGTGCCAGGTGCTTTTTAGGTACTGGGATTAGAACCAGGAACCGCATAGATGGAATCCCTGCCCTCAAGGATCTTATATTCCAGAGGGAGGAAGCACAGAATCACACACAAACTCATCAGTAAGATGCTTTTAAGTAGCTTTGAGCAAGATAAAATAGGTTAGTGTAAGGGAGGGTGGCAGGACAGTGGGCTTGGGGTTGGGGCCCTGTGACCAGGGTGATCAGGGGTGGCCTCCCAGAGGAGGTGACACATGAAATGAGATCTGAATGATGAGGAGTGGGTGTGTGAAGACTGGGGCAGGGAGAAGAAGGATCCAAGCAGAAGGGATAAGTGTAAAGATCTCAGGACTGGGATAAGCCGCAGCCAGGGAGTCTGGAGCTTCCTGTCCAAGAGCAGGGCTGGGGGAAGATGCGGCTGGAGGGGTAGACAGGAGCCGGACCACACAGGGCCCGGTAGGCTGCAGTGAGGTCCGTGGCTTTTATCTCCTGTATAGCAGGAACCTCTGAAAGGTTTGAAAACAGTGGGCTGGCCTGACCTGATTCTGGTTTAGATAGATCCTTCCAGCTGCTCTGTGGAGGACAGATTGGAGGTGGGCCAGAACTACAGGATGGAGATAAATTAGAGGATAAATGTAGTGATCCAGCCTAGAGATGATGGTGACTTGGGCCAGGAAGTAGCAGTGGAGGTGGCAAGAAAGGATCAGATTCAGGATACATTTTGGAAGTTCAACCAACAAGATTCAGTGATGGATGGGATATCAGGTGTAAGGGAAAGAGGAATCAAGAGAAGTTAGGTGGGTATATGGTGGGGCATTTTAGAGATGGGGAAGGCTCCAAGGAGGACAGGTTTGGAGTGGGAAGAGGGAGTTTACTGTTCTGTTTTCATTTGAGATGCCAAATAGACATCCAAGTGGAGATGGCAAGTTGGTAGCAGGATGTGCAATTCTGGCAGATTCCAGGGGAAAGGTCTGGGCTGGAGGTAAAATTTCAAGAGTCTTCATCAAATAGAAGGTGTTGGAAGTTGTACAACTGGATATGATGATCTGAGAAGAGGGTGTAGACTTAGGAGAGAAGAGGGCTGAAGGACGGAGCTGGGGCAATATGATGACTCGAGGCTTGGGAGCTGGCAGAGAAGACTGAGAAGTTGCAACGTGTGAGTTTGGGGATAAACCAAGGGAA
Source organism: Balaenoptera ricei (assembly GCF_028023285.1). Classification (NCBI taxonomy): domain Eukaryota; kingdom Metazoa; phylum Chordata; class Mammalia; order Artiodactyla; family Balaenopteridae; genus Balaenoptera; species Balaenoptera ricei. The sequence goes on from NC_082649.1 coordinate 34,923,429, forward strand.
GATGAGATGGGGTCATCAAATGCCAAGGAGAGATGGGGTAAGGAGAAAACAGAGGATAGGCTGTTGGCTTTGAGACGTTGGGAAGTCATTGGTGACCTTGACCAAATCCTCTTCCATGGAGATGTGGGGTTGAAAGCCCAAGTTGAGCAGTGGGGGTGAAGCAGTAGAGACAGTTAGCTAGTAAACCTTTAGCTGGGGGTGGGGAGCAGGACAAGGAAATAGAGGGGCTAAAAAGCAATGTGGAGTCAAGAGAATGATTTTTTTCTTTAAAGATGCGAACTAGTAAGACGTAGTTGTCGACTGGGTTGATACAAATAGAGACAGTGCTGATGCAGGGGACAGAGGGAATCATTGCAGGAGAATCTTTGAGAAGATGAAACCAGATGGGATCCTGTTCATAGGTGGAGGGCTTGGTCCTAGAAATCAATGGGATATATACTTTTTCATTTTAACAAAAAGGGAGGCAGGGAATGTGAGGACGGACGTAGGTAGGTGGGTGACGTATGGGTAGGAAGAAGAGACAGGTCTTTGATGTCATTGATTTCTCTCTGAAGTACACATCAAAGCCATCATCTGGAGAGGGTGTCAAGCAGTGATAATCATTTGAGAGATGAGGGAAATTTTTGAAATAATTTTCTTGGAGAGTTGGAAAGTAGATTTACTAGGAAAGTATAGAAATGTTACGTGGCAGAGTTCAATATTCTACAGAGAGAATTCCTAGAGGACAGTTGGCCGATGGGGTGCAGGTGCTGAACAAGTGGATGGTGGGGTTTAGCTAGGGTAGGGGTTTCTCCAGATGAGTATGAAGGAGGGAGAGGGGGCCAAGGACATCAAGAGTACTAGGAAGGGGATGGTTTGGGGGCTGAAATCTGGGCTGAGTGATGAATGGATTGGGAGGTCTCAGTAGGTGGGAGTATTGTTAGCACAGGGGTAGTGGAATATTATAGGGGACGAAGTTAGACAGGGGATTCTTGAAGTCAAGCATTCTGGGGTGAGGGAGTTATTGGTGATGATGAGGTCTAGAGTGTGACCGTGTGTGTGGAAAGTGGAGGAGAAGGGCAGGAAAAGACCTTTGGTACTGGGGGGTGGGGGGAGCGGGGTGGTCAATGAACCGAGAGGCCAGGGTGTGGAACAGATCATCTGAGGGATACTAAAGGCGTTGAGAATGACGGCAGGAACGGTGGTGGAGAGGGAAAGAGAGAGACAGAGAGCTAAGTGCTCAGGTCATCAACTGGTGACTAATCCTTAATTCTTGGAATTTCAAAGTCATCTAGTGAAGTGGTTTTAAAACAATGTGTCAAACTCTCAACTCTTGTTTACAGGAAGCATTTTGAGGCAGCTTGAAACAAATAGCAGAAGTGAAAGCATATCTACTATTGGAAAGGGGGTAGGGGAAACGGAGCCCCTTAATCTCGTCTCTACTCTGAGGGGCCTTTGGGCGGGCTCCATGGAAACTTCCAGGGCACACGGTTAGAAAACCACTGATTTAATCCAATGCCGCTTATTTTTCGTTTGAGGAGCAGGAGTGCTACTTATCCAAGGTCACCCTGGTAGTTAGGAACAGAGGCAAGAACGGAGTCCAGGCTTCCTGTCTCCCGTTGGACCTGGGTTCCATAACTACGCCAAACCTGTTTTCCTATTCTGTGCTGTTTTCCCCTGAGGCTCCTAACAGTCTGTGCTGTAAACACAAGACTGACAACAGCAGTAGCAGGAAGCTCCCTAGCCTGTCCCTAGGGAGGTCCATTTCATTCTGTCTGGCCTTTTCCAGAACTATAGGACAACACTGTCCTATCACAGTAGGAGACTAGGCTTAGGTGAAAGCCAGGCTGGGATGGCTGAGGGACTTACCCAGCTACAGGGTCTGCCCTTGGGGGTCCAGATCAGGGTCCAGAGATTAACTGCAACCTGGGACTTGACCATTTCTGGCCTCTTAGAGCCTTGGCCGGACATGGGTGAGGTCGGGACCCAGCTAAGTGGACTGACCGAGTTAGACATCAGCGTGGCTGAGAGGTGGAAGCCAGCGGCAAGGCAGTGGGACAGAAACCAGACCCCAAGAGATGGAGGAGGGTCAGGAGGAGGGGAAGAGACAAAGTTGGAGGGCTTTCAGAGATGCTGGAGAGCACAGCGGCTTTTCATAGGTCCCATGGGGCTTACTGGTAAGTGAGGTGCTGGATAGGACTGTATATCAGGGAGCATGTCCAGCCCCGTATGTCATGAGGGACATGGAGGCCGAGGGCGGTACTCAAGGCCAGCTGGGCATCGCTTCATGATTTTGAGCCATCTGTCCATGCACAGGCGACCCACCCAGCCTGGGATGTAGGAAATAGTGTCTGTGCCCCAGATGAGTCAGGGTACAAGTCAGGACTCCAAATACAGCAGAGCACCCACCAGAGCAACATGCAGAAGGCCCTGGCGGGCGGACAGGAGCAGGGGGCACTCTTTCCCCTGACCCCGGCCTTAGTTCAGGCCCAGTGCCCAGAGGACTCTAGGGTGTCCCCTCTGCCCTGAAGCCCTTCCCTCAATGTCAGCAAGACCCAGCTCCCTCACATGTCCCCTCCTAAGAGAGGGCTTCCCTGACTGCCCCCGGGCCTCATTCCTCTTTCCCCTCCCAGCCTTTAACCTGCTCTCTGTTCCTGGAAGCACATACTACGACCTGACATCTTAGAATGTACGTATTTACTGTTACTGTCGACCTTGCACGCTGGCAGCGGACTGAAAGCCCCCAAGGCTGGAACGGGGCTTCCCCGTCATCCATATCCCAGGACGAGGGGCTGGCCCAGCAGTGAGTTGGGAGGGGTGCCCCCGTGGCCCCTCTCCTGCTTCTCCACCCCCAAGGGCACAGCTGAGTTGTGGGTATCCCTTCTCTAAATGCCTCACTGCCCTGTAGAGCGGTGTCTCGGTCTAGGTCTGCAGGGAGGCCGACCTCACTATCCGGGCCCATCCAGCCCCTCCTGCCTGGGGGTCCTGTCCCTCCCAGCAGAGGAGGGGGCCCTGGCTGCCATGCTGTGATGGTCACCCCCTCCCTGGGAACAGGCCCTTACCTGAGGGCGGGTGAGCAGCGCTGGGCCCCTGGAAACCCCAGGCTGGTTGTATCAAGGCCGATAAGCCTCAGTAAGTGGCTCTAAAGATAATCAATTGTTTTCATTCTGAGTGAAATAACCGGCTCCAAGGAGCCTCTATTTAAAAACTGCACACATACACTAGATCCATCTTTTGTTAAATTGTTGCGCATGCTGATCTGATTTGTCCTGGCAACTTCAATGTGCTTCCTGCTCAGTGCCAGATATGGGGCTGGGAGGGGAGCTGGACCAGGATGGATGGAGCAAAGGGGAGCTGCGGACTGCAGGTGGGCAGCTGAGCAGGAAGGAGAGGAGGGTCTAGAACAGACAAGGTGGGGGGAACCTCACTTCCCAGCTTCACCCACCTTTGGGACTCAGGTGAGGGCTCCTGTGGGAAATCCTGCCCTAATTGTCCTCCTCCTCCTCTGATCCAGGAGAATTAGTGGCCTGGCTGGAAGGGACTTCAAACCACAGGGTTGGAACCCTGGATTTTCCAGAGAGGAAAATAGAGACTCAGAGAGGGTAAGTTGCTTACCTAAAGTCACACAGCAAAACAGTGGCAGAGTAGGGTCAGGGCCTGGGATGCCAGAGGCCCACCTGGTATTCTTTCTAGGCACTGCTGGGGAGGGAATCTTCTCTCTTCCACGAGGTGTTGGCCTTGACAAGGGCTGGGCACATCCTTCTCCTTCCCTGCCCTCTAAGCACACTCTGAGATGGGCCCCCAGTGAACACTGTTAAATGAGTGAAGAGGAGTCCATGGGGTCCCAGGGAGGGAGAGGGGATATTTTGGGGACGGAATGGACCAGATTGAATAGACGAGGCCCCAGAGAAAGGGTGAGCAGCAATCTTTGACCACATAAGGCAGATCATGCCCTCCTCTGCTCCAGATCCTGCCGTGGTTCCCCAGTTCAGTCAGAATAAAAGCCAAGGTCCTTCCAATGGCCCGCAAGGCCCTATGTGAGCCCATGCTGACGTCGTTGCTACTCCTCTACCCTTTCACCACCCTATGGCCACATTGGTCCCCTTCCTGTCCCTCCTGCCTGCAGGGCTTGCTCCCCCATTTTACAGGTGAGAGCCATAGACTCTGAAGGAGTCAAGGCCATGAGGCATCACTTAAGGCTGAGCAAGATGGCAGCCAGGGAGGATGGGAGGTCAGGCAGGATGCCAGGGCAGGCAGGTGGGCAGCAGACAGGGCCTAACACCTGTTCTCTGAGCCAGGGAGCAGGTCTCCGGCAGCGGGGTCCTCTGGTGTCCCTGTCCTGGCAGGGCCAACCTGAGGGGTGGCTGCTGACGGACCCCACAGCACCAGCCAGGACGAGCTCCAGGAGGACAGCCGGGAACAGGCAGTGTGGACAGGGGTCGTCAGGCTGAGAAGGGCCACAGTAGCAATTTTTTCATGTGACTGTCTTGAGAGTGACTTGGGACTCAGTCCCAATGAGGGGCACTTCTCAGAGGAGCTGCCAGTGACCTGTGGGAGCGTGGGGACTCCGGGGGTGTCTGTGATTGAACCCTGAGTCTGGGAGGCAGCCGCTCCTCGCTCCACGGGGCAGCTGCGGCCGCTCTGCCCCTCCTCCGTCCTCCCTTCACGCCGGTGCCGGCCTGAGGCACGGACGTGGCCATAAATAATAGTAATCACGAGAGAGTCTGTTCCAAGCAAGATGATTTTATGAAATTACATTTTTGAAAAGGTTAATTCTTCTATCTTCCCACTTGTACTCCAATCTGGAGAGGAAAATGTGGATTAATTGGTCCCATTTCCTCCCAGACCTCCGTGGAACCCTGACAAGATGTTTGCTTCCGCCGGGGCCTGACGTCCTTTGCAGGCTTGCCGGAAGCAGCAGATGCTGGGCCCTGCTTCCTTCTGGAGCTGGCTGACCTCCCTGCCCAGGCTTGGGGCAAGCAGCGGCCCTCCCTCTGCGGCCCACACCATCCGGGACCAAGGGGTTGACGTAAAGTCCAGCGGGCTGATCCACAGCTTGCCTGGGAAGTCCTGGCAGACGGAGTGGCAGGCGGGATGGGAGAGGAGACCCGGAGAGGCCATGGGGAAGTGGGCTCGGAGGGCAGCGTGCAGGAGGAGCAGACGGGGGTGAGGTGGTACAAGTGGGGACTGGAGCGGGGGCCCCCAGGCATATGTATGGAGTGGGCAGGATGGGTGAGTCAGAGAGAGGAAGTGAATGGAGACAGAATGACAGACGTGAGGGAGGAGCTGGTGGGCTGGCGCTCTTTCTGATCTCTATTTTGCACCTTTTCATTGTTATTTTTCCCTAAATCAGGCAGAGGACAGACCCTGAGGGAAGGCATTTACCTCAACAGGAGGCGAAGAGAAGGGGGGAAGAGTGTTTCTCCAGCTCTGTCACCCGAGTCCCTCCCTCCACGTCTGCTCATTGCCTCCACAAGGCAGCCCTCATCCGTCTCCCCACTGTCTCGCCAGCAGGAAGAATTGGAGGGTCTAGAACAGACAAGGAGGGGGGAGAGGGAGCTGGGGGGGGAAACCTCACCTCCCAACTGCACCCACCTTTGGGACTCAGGTGAGGGCTCCTGTGAGAAATCCTGCCCTAATTCTCCTCCTCCTCCTCTGATCCAAGAGAATTAGTAGCCTGGCTGGAAGGGACCTCAGACCACAGGGTCTAAACCCTTGATTTTCCAGAGAGGAAAAGAGAGACTCAGAGAGGGTAAGCTGCTTACCCAAAGTCACACAGCAAAGTAGTGGCAGAGTAGGGTCAGGGCCTGGGACAGCAGAGGCCCACCTGGTATTCTTTCTAGGCACTGCTGGGGAGGGAATCTTCTCTCTTCCATGAGGTGGTGGCCTTGACAAAGGCAGGGGCACATCTTTCTCCTTCCCTGCTGTCCAGGCACATTCTGAGATGGGCACCCAGTGAACATTGTTACATGAGTGAAGAGGGGTCCATGAGTCCCAGGCAGTGCCTGTCTGAGATGGCGCAGCTAAGGAGTGGCAGAGCCAGGGACACAATGCAGACCTACTGATGCCACCCCGGCTAAGCCATCTCAGACAGGCACGGCCCTGCTCTGGGCCTCAGTTTCCACATCTGTGAAGTTAAGAGGTCAGGCAAGCTTATTCCAGACCCCCTTCCAGCTCTGCAGTGTGGAGATTATTTGACTGGAGTCCTGAGGAAGGGGGTTTGCTCCACTGTCTTGTTGTATTAAGGCTTCATTTTGGCAGGAGATCGTCAGTGGTTTTCAAGTACAATAAAGTGGACCAGCAGGGCCCAAAGAGGGCAGTGGGGTGGAGGCAGGTTGTGCGGGGTGTCTGTCTCTGGCTGTGCTGTGAGGCGTGTCTGTGTGGGGGGCGGTTAGGGCTCGGGTCATGCTTGTATCTGTACAAAGTACAAGTTTATATCAGGCTGTGTGCTCCGTGCTGCGTTCAGTGTTTAACCCAACACCTTGAGGACAAAATAAAAGTGACCATAATTAATTCAGCGCTCCTCCAGCGGGTGCTTTTTGTGTGGCTGAGTCAGTTCCCCTCCTTGGGTTTGCTCCTAACATTTCACACTTTACAGGGTGATCCCTAATCCTAGTCATCCCTAACCCACCACCCTGAAGCCCTGGGGGGGATACAGAGTGGACCTGCCCTCAAAGAGGCAGAGAAGGCGAGGTTCCTTCATACCAGGAGTGATGCACCTTCAGACCAGACCTGGGGACTTGTGCCGTAACTAGAATTACCCCAATGTGCAGTGGATACAGGGAGGAGGCATTAAATCTACCTGATTGTTGTAGCGATCAGGGAGGGCTTCCTGGAGGAGGAGACATTGAAACAGATCAGTTATACTCTAAGGGCCATGGGAGGCTGGGCAAATGGCTCAGTCAAGGGATAGAGTGGCGGACGGGTGTCCAGGGTGTGTGGGGACAGGTGGAGGGTTTGTCTGTTGTATGGCTGTGACTCAGCAGGTCTGAGGAGAGGTGAGGAAGGCTTCTACAGGAAGTGAGGCTTAGAGGAGAGGTGCGTTTGTTTCAGTGGAGGAGAGGACGCCCTGGCAGAGGTGTCAGGGAGGAGCAAGGCAGAGGGAATGGAGGACAGGTGTGGATGGGGAGGGGACAGGCCAGCGGCCAGCACAGTGGGCCCCTGCTGCCTGGTGGTCCAGGAGAAGGAAAGTCTGGGCAGGAGAGAAGATTCAGGCTCCCTGGAACCCTCTTCTTAGGGCCTCCTGACAGGGCCAAGCCACCTATTTCCTGGTGTAAGTCCCCTCCTGACAGACACTCTCCCTGTTTATTCCTGTTCAAAGAGCGGGGAAGACCTATTTCCCTCCCAGGAGCCTATTTATTCTGCTTTCTCATTTTCCAATCCAGTGACTGTACGGCTTTTTATCGTTCGGTTTCATCCTCCCAACAGCAAGAGGAGCCATTCCCTCTGCTCCTTGACCCCCGGCTGGGGAGGAACTGGGGACCTCTGCTGTGACTGGGGGCCTGGGACCTGCTATGCAGAGCCCTTAACTGTGCACCCCCCTCTGCTCCAGGCCATTCCAGGCTGGCATTGGTGCTCACATCAGAGCTGCTGCTGCGGGGCGAGGGGGTATAGAAGGTGGGCGGCTCCCATTGTCTTGTAGCCCGGGGGAAGGGCGTAAAGAAGTAGTGCAGGTAGGTTGAGGGGAGAGAGGAGCAGAGGTCAGAGAAGCAGGGAGTTGGGAGTGCAGAGTAGGGCTCCCAGTGTGGCAGTGGACGGTGGGCCTGGGAGCTTCCTTGGGTTTGCTCCTATCATGTATCTTTCCACATTTCTGAGAGGGGTCTCTAATCCTAGCCATTCCCTAATCCACCACCCTTGGATTTGCTGGTAAAACCCAGTGACTTCTCACCATCTATGTCTTGGGCTCCCAGCCATCCTCTCACCTCCATCTTTCCAAAAGTAAGAGGTCCTGCATCTTTCACAGTGATCTGCCTACCTCCCCTCCTTTCTGTTGACTTTCTTGGGATACGTTCATGGTGCCCAGATGGAAGGACAGGCTCCATGGGGTTGCCGCTTCCTGAGATGAAGTAGGCTGCAGGAACGGTGGGCTCCAGGGGAAGCAGCAAGAGCTTGCCTGTGGCCCTGTTAGGTCTGAGATGCCTGTTAGACACCCCAGTGGAGATGTCCTGAGAGTCAGATTGTGAGTCTAGAGCTCAAGGTGAAGTCAAAGCTGGGGACTCAGGGGGACTCATCAGCATACAATGATATTTCCCCAAGGAAAAAGGAAGAAGGAAAAGAAAGGGCCAGGAAGGGCCTGGAGCCCTTCAGTGTTTTGCTGAAAGAACCAGCAAAAGAGACCGAGCAGGACACGCCAGAGAGGAAGGGGAAACCAGGAGCATGTGGCATCCCTTTCTAGGGTCTTCCTATTGTGGCTGCACCCTGGTGGTCCTCAGGCCCCTTCACACAGTGGGCTCGTGTCCTTAGGGAACAGACCAGAAAGAACAAAGATTGAATCAGAATCCCAGTCCCAGCCCTTCCCAGCTATGTGGCCTTGGGCAAACTTACTTTGCCCCTCTGAATCATACTTCACTCTGCATGCAGAAAATTCAGTAAAACCGACGTGTTTTATTTACCTGGCACCTAATAGCCACTCCATAAATGTCAGTTCTCCTGCCCCTCCTTACTCGTCCTAAAATAAAACCACCATAGTGTGCATCGTCTCAGAAGGAAGTCCTGTAGAATTTGAGATATTGGTCTTTAAATACACTATCTTACACTTGCCCACACCGAAGCTCATCTGTCGCTTTTCTGCCCACTCACACACACCCTTGTGGGATTCTGTAGTGCATCCCCATTGGCTTGACATTTCACTTCCCCCAAAAAACTTAGTGCCATTTGCAGATCTCCAGCTCTCACTGTGTACTCCTTCTTCCAGATGATACATTAAAATTTCAAATGAGACTCACTGAACTAACGGCAGGGTGCCTCTGTTGGCCATTCTCCCCCCAGAGAAGAGCACGGCAACGTCTTCCAACTTCCTGCCCATTTCTAACCCAGGAACAGTGCCTCTGAGATGCCCTCCCACCATCCCGGGGGACCCCCTCTGTAAGCCCGAATCAATCCACCACAAGGGCTCGCTCCCTGCTAATTCCCCAAGGAGCCCTTGTGCTTTGGGGCTCAGGGGTCTTGCCGTTTATAGAGGTGCGTGCAATTCTTCTTACAGGGTCAGAAAGTGAAACTCCTTAGTCCATGGGTCCCCAGTCTCTGCTAAAATTACTCTCGTGGGGGTTATGGTCCTACCCCCAGTGGGTTCTACTCGCTGTCTACGCAGCGGGCACAATCCGCCCCACCAACCCCACCATCTCTGTTCACACCAGCTCCCGCCGCCTCCACCTGCATCTTTGGCTTAAAAGCATTCTCTGGCTGCTGGAGCACGCTCTGCCCAGTCAAGTGTCTAGGGGACTTCACTGCTGGAGCTGTTCTCAAACACTGACTTTTGGACACTCCTATCCCAGCACCCTCACCCCTCAGCAGGGAGAACCCTGACGTGGGTCCTCTGAGTTGCCCAGAGGTCCCGGTGGGACTGAGCTCCATTGCTTACCCTTGTAACTTGCTTGATAACACACTTTTTTTGACTGCCTTCTGTTCTCCATCTCATTTCCCCTGCACCCCTCTCAGTGTTTTCAGGGACCACCTCCCAAGTAAACTATGTGCCCTCAAATCCTTGTCTCAGGGTCTCCCGGGGGAACTTAAACCAAGACACTTGGGCTCATCGGCCCATGATTACCAAGAGTCCTTGGGCTGTAGCTGGCCTGATTCACCCTGTATTCTTTTGGGGGTTGGAAGTCCAGCCCCTGGGTGTACTCCACATCAAGAGTTCTCCCCAGCATTGGTCAGCAGCCTGGACTGGTCCAAGACCTTGCAGGATGCTGGGCCAGAAACTTCTCCTCTGGGTCAGGGCATTTCGAGCATGGATGTCGATGCTGGAAGAGTGTATCTTGTCACCATCTGCATTGTCTGCTGATTTATCTCTGTCCAGGGGAGGGGGCCCAGCTGCAGACAGCAAACATACTGAGTAAATTCCTAATGAACTGATTGCTCAGCTTAGCATTTTAACTGCAGCATTAAGCATCCTCTCACCCTCATAAACATGTTGAACTACTGAAGGGATTATGGCTTCCAGGCTGGCCACCCTGTCACTGGGAAAAATTAATCTTGAGATTTAACCAAATCCAAAACCACAAACTGCAGTAGAGAAGGGGCTTTTTCTCTCCATGATGCCCAGGAGTTGGTAGGGAATTCATAGATTCCTCCAACTTGGGAGTGACTTTGAGATGTCACCTGGTTCATCCTCCTATGTCTGAATGCACACAGACCCTCTTGGCCTGCTGCATGAGATCTTTTCTAGAAATGACCTGTCTGAGAAATACCCCTTTTATAGCTAGAAGAGTAAACCCAAGAGGAAGTAAGTTGATGATGATCTATCCTGCACAAGGTTGGAGTGCAATGCGGAAAGATGTGGGGTTCTTACCTATTCTTGGCCTCTTTTGTGAGTGTTTGACTGTGACTCTGAGATCCTCATCTGGGGGCTTTTCTACTAGCCAAGACTACATCTGGACTTGCACTGTGTCTTCCCTGAGCTTTCTCACCTCTCCTGAACTTTGCCAGCTTCTATGGGATCAGACTGCGGAGTGAGTGTGGATGGCAGAGCCCTTCTGCACAGCTTTCACCTGGCCATGCTTGTCAATGTGTGAGGGTTGGAGGGGTCTAAGGACCGCATTCCTCCAAGGAAGGGACCAGGTGTCACACTTCGTGGCTCACAGGTATTGTACTCCGTGGCTCAGAGCTCATGGTCTTAGTTTGAAGGTGCTCACGGCCAGGCCTGTATGACTGGTGAGCAGCAGCTAAGAACAATTGTGTGATGTCTATTTCCTGAAGGAGAGATCCCAGAAGGCCTTGGGAGGGCCGTGTGAGGCTCTGGGGAGCCCTAGACCCTTGGCTCTCAAAGTCTGCTCTTAAGATGCAATCCTGAGTCATCTAGGCCCTCACCACTCCCAAGTAATTTCCAGACAGATAGAAATACAGCATCTCAGACCCCACCTGGATCTTCTGAATCAAGATCTGCTCTTTTCTGGAGACCCCAGGTGGTCAGTGTGTGCATTTAATTGTGTGCAGCTCTGGCCCAGTGTGTGCATTTAATTGTGTGCAGCTCTGGCCCAGCCATCTAGAGAGGCAGCTAGGAGAAACTGCTTTGGGACTCAGAAGGTGGGGGGCAGGATATGGCAAGGAGAGCCCTCCCTCCCCAGTTTGGGCCTGCAGTGGAGCAGGTGAGAATTAGAAGTGGCCAATAGCCAGATAGCTAAGAAAAAACCGATGATCAGTAACTGGACAGAGGCCTCCGGAGATGAGAGCTCTCAGCCAGCCCTGTTCCTAGACCTGTCACCACACTCTGTCCCTGTCAGGGCCTGCTGTCTGCTTGCTAGTAAATCCTTGCTTCTGAATGAGATCATTTCCTTGACAGTGGGGAGGCAGCTGGCGCAGCCTCGCTGCTGAGAAGAGGTGGTGAGAGGCAGGTAGCCGGCCCCCGGCCCTAAAGAGCTGCCACGGGCTGGCAGGATGGTAAAGGTTTTGCCAAAGGAGACTGAGAATTCTGCCCGCTGTGCATGCAGAGATGGCCTCGCTCCTGGCGGGAGAGTGGACGGAGATGGCCACGCTCTCCGTGTGGGGCACGCTGACAGGCTCTGGAGGAGGGTGGTGGGATAGACTCTGTGGGTGACCTTAAACTTGAGCCAAGGATACTTTCAGGGATTCAGATGCTCCTTGGGAGTATCTGGGATATAATGGCAGGACCTAACTTCGACCTGACAAAAGGAAGGGCAGGAAGATGTTGCTTGTGCCTCTGAGCTGCCGGATCCCCTCTTCCTTCTTCCCTCTCATGTCCTGCGCTGTAGAATTGCAGCTCCTTCCTCGTTTCCTGCCACTGCTTGTTTTCTCTAGGCATGAAGTGGGGATGGCAATAGTAAGTGCACATAGGGGCGGTGTGACAATTACATGAGCTGATTCATGGAAAACTCCTCAAATAGAGTCTGGCACATTGTGAGTGCTCAATAAATGGTGTCCACCGTTATTGTTCTTGTGTTCTCACTGGCTTCCCATCAGAGGTCAAGGCTGTTCCTTCTGGAGGCTGAGCATCTCCCACCCCCACCTTCCCCAAGAAGCCCTGTGACCCCAGGAAGAATGGATGACCTCCAGGCTGGAAGCTGACTGCATTAGCTATAACGCCTGGGGAGGAAGGGGTGGAGAGGAGACAGAGCAAGGAGGGCAGTGGAGAAGAGAGAAAAGCAAAGTGGGTTCATGGAGACAGAAGATGGAGGGGCAGGGGTGGGAGGGATGGAAACAATGGGAAACAGAGGAGGGAAGGAGCATTGCTCTAGCATCTGTTGTGTCTCTGGGATTTGCACACGTTTCTCGTTTACACCCCACAGCAACCCTTAAGGTACGTCTTAACCACCCCTTGTGGATGGAGAAAGTGAGGCTCTGAGAGGTGAAATACCTTGGCCGGGATCAAGCCAATCCGTTTTCACAGGTTCTTTCTTCTTGACTACACTGGAGCCATCTGGGCTTTGGTGGAAGAAGAGAGAGCCCAAAGGACAGAGGAGAGGCCGGGGGAACAGAGGGCACGGAGTTTGCAGCAGGGACAGGGAGCTGGCAGCGGAGTGCACCCGGCCCCTTGGGCAGCTCAGTCATGTCTGGGCGTCCCTTGCAGGCCTCAGCCACCCGGGAGCTCATTACTGTCACTTACCTGCCTGTGCACTTGGTTCTTCTGAAGTCCTCTCCACCCCAGCCTGAGCCATCGCCCACTCCACCCGTGGCACCTGAGCCAGCCTGGCGAGGAGGAATAGGAGGCTGGACCTGGGGACCTGTGAGGGCAGACATGGGCAGGGTGAGGGGGGGCAGAAGGGGGGTTCAGTGGGGGAGGCCGTTGGAGGGAGCTGAGCCCTGACTTCAGAGAAGCCGGCAGGTGTCACCATGGCAACCACAGACAGGCGACATCTTTGAAAAAGAAAAAAGACAACAAGTTTGGAGATTTTATTTGCTGTCTTTGCATCCTTCTGCAGGAGGAGAAGTGGGGACCTTGGGGAGTGCTGGAGAAGGCTGAGCAGGTGGGTGGGTGAGTGTCAGAGGTAAGATTCCTCTGAGGAGAGAATGTGGTTTGATCCCTGAGGAGGGTTCCTCCATGTGGGCCTCAGCACCCCAGACCTTGGCATCCTCTCCTGATGCTGGTCCAGCTAAATCTGCCTCCCAGATTCTGTTCTGAGAACTGGGGACTCCATGGGGCTTGTCATCTGGGTCTGGCCAAGTGACCCACAGAGAAACCCTCTTCGGACTTGGGCCCACTGGAAAGAAGCAATTTCAGAAACCAAGATTTTCCCCGTCCTGTTCTCCCCATTCCTGCCTAAAAGTATGTCCTTCATCTACACGGCGCTTGACATGCATCCAAGAGGCACAGGGAATAAAAGTTCAGACCCCAGAGTCATACTGCCTGGTTCCACAGCCCCAATGTCCCTTCTAGCTGCTTGGGCAAGCTGGTTAACTATGGTGCCTCAGTTTCCCCACTGTGAAGCAGAGACAATAATAATATCCACCTCACTGGGTTGTTGGAAGGACTTAATGAGTTAGTGTAAGTAAAACACTTAGAAGAGTGTCATGGGTCTGGCCTAGGGCTGCAGGGTTTCTGTAGTCTTCAGCCTTTAGGCTGTGGAACTGAGGCTTTGAATGGCTGGGTTGTGGGACTGAGCTCCTAGCCACCCCCATCTCCTGCCCCTGGGCATAGGGACCTGTCAGACCTGGGCCCAGGGAGCCCCCAGCCTACTCCCCAGGTATGTGGAAGGCAGAAGAGGAGAGCCCCCTCTTCTCAGGCCTGCTTCTCCAGGTACCCTGGGCCTGGCTGTGCACCCAGAGTCCCTGGACCTCAGTTTCTCCAAGCTGCTTGCCGTCCCTGCCATTTCTAGAATTCTGAGCAAGAAAAATAAGCAAACCCAAAACAAGCTGATTTTGATCCTCGGGGAGGACCTGTCTGCATTGACAAGAGTCTGAATCAGACACTGCTTTTCAATAAGTAGTTTCCTTCCTTCCAAACCCAAGCCTGAACAGACCTAGACACTTATCAGGGGCCTGTTAGCTATTGGTGACTCACTCAAATTAGCATGGCAGTTGCAAATAACACATAAGTGCTCTAGAAAGGTTCTTTATGGATGTTTTCCCCAGAACTTTTTTTTTTAACCTTCTCTCCAGATGTATAGGTGACATTATTTTAGGCTCCATCTCAGTTACTATGAATTTCAGAGTAATTAGGCTTTGCAGTAAGTGCCCAGTCAGCAGTCTGATATTCCTATAAACCGCAAATAATGACACTTGGTGAGTGTTTATGTCCCACTAGGCCCCTTCTGAGACTTGGTGATATACATTATCAGTAATTCCCAATCACAACTCTGCAGGGTGGACTGTCTTATCCTTATTTCCAGGGGTGGAATGTGAGGCCCAGAGGTCATGAACTCATTCAAGGCCACACAGTGACCTGGTCAAAGAGTCAGGCTTCAAATCTAAGAACACTCGGCTCTAAGACGTTCAGGCCCTAGGACGTGATCCCTGACTTACAGGCAGCCTAGATGGTGATTAGAACTGATCACCCACAAGACAAGAGGGACTGAATCCCAGCTTTCCCAGAATCTAGCTGTGTGAAATCACTTTTCAGGCCTCCATTTCCTCATCTGAAAAACAGAGATCATACTGCTAATCTGGTGCTGTTAAAAGCACTATTTACAACATCCAGGACATGGAAGCAACCTAAATGTCCAACCACAGATGAATGGATGAAGAAGATGTGGTACATATAGACAATGGAATATTACTGAGCCATAAAAAGGAATGAAATTGGGTCATTTGTAGAGATGTGGATGGACCTAGAGTCTGTCAAACAGAGTGAAGTAAGCCAGAAAGAGAAAAACAAATATCGTATATTAAAGCGTATATGAGGAATCTAGAAAAATGGTACAGATGAACCTATTTGCAGGGCAGGAATAGAGATGTAGACATAGAGAACGGACAGGTGGACACAGTGGGGGAAAGGGAGGGGGGACGAATTGGGAGATTAGGACTGACATATATACACTACCGTGTGTAAAATAGATAGCTAGCGGGAACATGATATAAAGCACAGGAAGCTCAGCTCTGTGCTCTGTGACAACCTAGATGGGTGGGATGGGGGGGGGAGGGAAGCCCAAGAGGGAGGGGATATAGGTGAACCAACATATAGCTGGTTCACTTCATTGTACAGCAGAAACTAATACAACATTGTAAAGGCAATTATACTCCAAAAAGACCCAAAACACTCACGTTGGAATTGTATGTAAAGTCTTGAGGGAAAATAAACATCAGCCTGGAATTCTAGAAAAAAAAAAAAAAAAAGTAAATGAGTTCATATATGCAAAGCTCTTAAAACAAAGCCTGGTACACAGTAAGCACTAATCTACTGTTTACTTTTATCCTTTCTACTAGCCCCTGAGGCTTCCATATATGGACCTGTAAAAGGGGAGGAGATGCGTGTCTCTACCCAAACATCGATTTTCAAGAGTCCTTGAGGTTTTCCTAGAAGCAGGCCTTTAAAAAAAAATTCACAGGTTTTATGCTCAAACTATTTTCCCAGACTAATTTCACAGCAGCACAGATTCTTAGGGCTGGCAGAGCCTCACCTAGTGGAGGAAAGAAGGACTATGGAGACAGATGCACTTGAGTTAGCATTCAGGCTCTGCCCTTCACAAAAGTGGGATCCTGGCACATTCTTCATCCTCCCAGACGCCCAGGGCTTTCTAGGGAGGCTCTGTGGTGAGGACAGAGAGCCAGCAGCCCCTACCCTGGGCCGGGCCTGCCACTGACTTGGCTGGGGTCCTGCTGTGCGTCTCAGCTTCCTTACCTGTGAATCGACGACCTTGCTCCGTATGGTTTTAACAACACATACTCAGATTTATGTCCCCCCAACCCAGGGTGCCTCTCAGAATCCTGGGTGGCAGCACCAGACGCTCATAGCAGGAAGGAGTCAGGAGAGAGCTCCTAGAAATTCCAGAAAGTGAGAGCTGGAGGGGATCTTTAAAAGTTACTTAGTACACTTCCCATTTTGCCAGTGAGAAAACTGAGGCCCAAGTGTGGGGGAAGTACCTTGTGTGATGTCAGAGCTGGGACGAGAGAACCCGTGTGTCCTGTCTTGCAGGCCCAGCGCCCTTGACCCTGTAGCCACTGTGTCAGGAGTGTGAAGCCTGACCCCCCTCCTCTGGGTTTTTACCACTTGTCAGCTTGAGGAAAGAGAATCTTCTCAAGTGCGCTTTAGCACAAAGATAGAGACACATGTCCTATTAAGTGTAATGATGGTGATGATGACGATGATAGCTGTAATTTATTGAGTGCTAGTGCCTGGCATTGTTCTAAGTGCTTTATATTTATCTAATCCTGTGAGGGAGGAACCATCTTCATCCCCCTTTACAGTGAGAAAGCTGAGGCCCAGAGAAGGTAAGCAGTTTGCCGGAGGTTTCCCAGCTGGTACGTGTAGGAACTTGGTCTTGAGCCAGGCAAAATTCTAGAGTCTGCCCTTCAACTATTTGTCTATACTGACTTCTTGGAATGTAATATTGCTACATCTCCAGTCTGTAGATGCTCGGGGAAGGGAATGGTGCTGGATTTGATGCAGTTTAACTCATCAGTATATTTGTTGAGACCTACTATATGATCAGAAGGATAGCCAAAAACAGTGACTGGTTCTTAATTAAGTGTATCAATATAAAATAAATTTCAGATCTGGCCTCTCACATACTACACAGGTGCATGTGCACACACACACATACACATACACTCACCACACATACACACACGCATGCATTAGAAAAGGCTGAGAGCTTGGTTAAGCAGAAAGTATACTGAATTCAGAGAACCAGAGCTCCTAGTTCAAGTCCTGGCCCCATGCTGTCCAGTCGAGGGATGCTCAGCAAGTTAATTTGCCTGCCCTGTGAGAGATGGGGTTGTGTCTATATCATTTGCTCCTGAATTTCCGTTGTTCTCACTCAACAGATGATTAGATTATTTCTGCACTTCTGCTTTCTAGCTGTGTGACCATTGGCAAGTTACTCAACCTCTCTGTTCCTCTGTTTCTCCCATCCATAAAATAAGGATAATAATTGTACCTACTCAGAGGACTGTTGCAAGGATTAAATGAATTGATATGGGTAAAGGACATAGAGCTTGGCAAACAGTAAATATGCACAAATGTTAACCTTGATCGTGGTGATAATCGTGACAATATGATTTATTACTTTTTGCCTATAAAATGGGCCAATAATAGCATTTGCCTCGTAGGGTTATTCTGTGGACCAAGTAAGAGTATGAGGATCCACAAAGTATGGGTTCAGCACCCCCACTCATGTCTCGGATCAGGGACAGGAGAAGGAAGGGTGTGCAGGGTACCAGGACACACTGTCCCTCCACCCAGGAGGAAGAGGAGGGGGCAGGGTGGACCCTAGCCTGGAGTCTAGCATGCAGCGGACAGGACACTTTGTCCCCTTGTGTCAGCTTATGCCTGTGGCTTCCTGCCCTGATGCTGCCACTTTGCACGTGTGACCCAAGCTATCTCTTTAATTGTCATGCGGAGGAGGAGAAGCCGCAAACAGGTTTACGATATTCACAGTTTGCTGCATCTGTTACATTCCACGTGCATGTAAACTACTTCTTGTGGCATTGTCTGAGGAATTAAACATCTCTCCTTCCTGGGCTTGGAGAGGAGCGTCGGGTCCCCAAAGTGGGGTGCGGGTGTCATCTCCTGGGCCTCTTAGAGCAAGTGCTCTGGAGGGGACGGGGAATGAAGGGTGTGTAGCCACAGCTTGGGGGTCTGTTTACTGGGAGGACATGACAGGACATGCCCAAAGCTGGCCACTTAGAGGCTGGAGAGATGTTACCCAGGGAGACAGAGCAGAAACACCTCTGCAGCGTGGGTGCTGGGAAAAGACTCACTGGTCCCCTAGTGAGAGTCCTTCTGCCCTGCCCACCACTGAATCATTTGTTGAAAGGACCTACTTATCAACTCAGCTGTGCCATCCTCTAGCTGAGTGACCTTGTGGAAGACGCTCTCTGGACCACAGACAATGGAGAAAACCATGTTGAAGGCAGGCAGCCGAATCACACTGTCCAGTGTAAACTCTTCCCAGCCAACCTTCAAGCAGATCCCCTTGGCTTAGGAAATGAGCCAAAAGATAGACATCGTGAGAACAGAAGGGGACCCTTTTGATGAGAAAATCCACCAGCAAGATGAGTGCTAGTCACTCCACTGATAATTGGAATCACCTGAAGAGTCTTTTTTAAAAATACCAAAAATACTGATGCTGGGTGGGTTCCATTACCGGGATTTTTGATGTAATTGATCTGCTGGAAGCCCAGGCATTGGAATTTTATAAAAGCTTCACATACGTCTGATGTGCAACCAGGGCTGAGAACTGTAGATATGACCTAGATAATCCATTCCCCAATGATCAAGAGTTGAAGGTGATTTTAATTAATGAAGAAGATGGGAAGAGATTTTGGGGAACCAGATGTCTAGGCCTTTTGGCGTCCAGACCTGAGACATTCCTCGGGGTCCAGCCCAGGTAGGCTGGAAACAGGATGCTGCTCCTGACTGTGCTTCCCACTGAGCACGGGCTGCGGCCAGGGTGGAAAACATCCATCAGGTCACCAACGACTCCTGAGGCCTGGGCTGAGCCCTGTTGTCAGGAGAGCCCCAGAGTGGTGGGTAAACAGCCCCATAAAGGATGACGAGGGAGTGGTGTGATCTGTCCTCTAGTGGGTTGTGCACTGGGAACGAGGGAGAGTAGGAAAGGGGAGAAATGGATTCTCTCTGGGAAGGTAAAGGAGGGCTTCTGGAGGCAGGAGACTTGAGTTGAGGCTTTGAAGGATGTATACAAGTTTGCCAGGTGGAAAGCAGGGGAGGTAGCAACATTCCCCAGCAGGGAATGGAAAACAGCAAGTACTTCGGCATGTCTGACCCAGGGGCTGCTCCCGCTCATGGGGCTCCCTCCGTGCCCAGCTCTGTACCAGGCTTTGCTGGTGTAGCTGGGGAGTGGTTCCCACAGGAGAACATGGCCCCACCCTTAATACTTACAGTGAGGCTGGGAGACACAAAGTTCAAAGGGAATTTCAAGATGGTTCCATACAAAGAGATTTCCTAGTGGGGCTCCTAATAGGTTTGGGTTATCAAGGAAGGCTGCTTGGAGGAGGTGAGTCTGGAGAAATGTACAGCACACAGGAGGCAGGTAATATCTCAGGGGACTGCAGTAGCTATGGGCGGGGTCTAAAGACTTGCATATTTGATGATCCAGCCCCTGACATGGCCTGGGGTATGGGTGGGGCAGGGAAGCCCCTGTGACTGAGGTCCAGGGAGGTGGCCTGGGTGGAGCCACACCAGGCCAGGCTGGGACAGGGCAGTAAGTGGTCCCAGAAGCCATGTTGGGCAGATTAGACCCATTCTCAAATTTAGGATTGAAGAAAATATTTTAATGTTTAATCAAGTCTGGATTATATTCCTCGTTATACCAATGCAATCATAAAATATAATTTTAAATATCTTTTTGTGAAGGAAGGAGCCCAGGAAGGCAAACATGCCTAGGGTTCAGAAAGGTCACAATGCTGCCCTGGGGCAGCCTGCTTGGCTGGAATTCTACATCCCTAGACCCTCTTCCGAGCCCTACCTTTGATTAGCTGTGTGTTTTGGGGCAAATCACCAATCCTCTTTGAACCTCCGTTTTCCCTTCTGTAACCCAGACCAATAGACCCATCTCATAGGCAGCACCCTCCAGGGGGTGCCATCGACCTGGGATCCATAGGGGAAAGTGCCCCTGGAATGTGCCACAGGATGGAAGGGGCCACAAGAGTGAAGACTTGAAATAAGAGGCGTGAAACCGCTTTTTAAAAAAGCATCTCTGAGGAGAACCTTAGTTTTGGCACTTGGGGAAGGGATCAAGGGCCCCTCTCTCGGCCTCACTATCCCCATTCCCTACACGTGCCATCAAATCTTCCCACTGAAACAAAGAGAACCACTCGGTTGTCAGTGCTGATAGTACCCTTTCTCTGCACAACCTACAGAGCTCTCTGTGCACCCCATCTGTGCACGCTCCTCGCCCCCTTGTGGCACACCGCGAGCCCCGAGGCCCGGGACCCCGCTCTGTCCATCCCTACCTCTCATCTCCTGCACACAGCTCTGTGTCATGCCAGAGCCAGCACTGGGGAGAGGCAGCCGGTGCTTGTCTCTGATACTGAGTGGAATCCCCAAATCCTTCTTCTCCACTTTCCCTCCAGGGACCCGCTGGGCTCATATCCTGGTCTCTTCCCTGCGATGCTCTTTTGGTCCAGCTGACCTCTCAGAGCAGTACAGCTACAGCAGTCAGTCAAATGCAGTCTCACAGTCTCAGAGCAGGTGCTGGGATCCCCAGCCCAGCCCAGCCCAGACCCTGTCTTCTGGCAAACTCTGGGGGTTATGCCGACCTCTGGCGGCCCCTCTTCCGTGTATGGGATGCAAGTGGCAACCCCAGTCTCCAGCAACCATGAGAGTGGGTGCAGCCCCGGCTGTCCCCACTAGCCGCCATCCTGCCTCAGTGGTTGATGTGGCGCAATACTCATCTTCCTCCAAGACCCAGGAGCACACAGGGTCTTCTAGCATCACCTTCTCTACGCAAGGAGCATGAAGAATGCGTAGTGGATTGAATAGTGGCCCCCCAAAAATAAGTGCACCCAGGACCTCAGAGATGATCAGTATCTTGAAATGAAATCATCCTGGATTAAGGTGGGCCCTAGTCCCCAGATGGGTGTCCTCATAAGAGACAAAAAAGGCATCATCTCACCACTCTTCATAAGACACAAAGGGGCACAGAGAAGACCTCCACACGAAGACGGAGGCAGAGATTGGAGCGATGCAGCCACAAGCTAAGGAAGGCCAAGGATTTTGAAGATCCCCCAGAAGCTGGCAGAGGCAAGGTAGGATTCTTCCCAAGAGCCTTCAGAGGGTGAAGGGTGCTGCCGACACGTTGATTTCAGACTTCTGGCCTCCGGAACTGAGAGAGAATCAATTTCTGTTTTAAACCACCCAGTTTGTGGCCATTTGTTAAGGCCGCCCCAGGAAACTACTTCAGAAGAGTCATGATTTACCTGCATGTGCCCTGCTCTCCCTTTTCCAGTCTCCCTCATTACACCGATCCCGTCCCACTGGCCTGCCTGAAGACCCCATGTCTAGATTACCAACAACCATAAGACCATCTTGCATTTATTGAGCGCCTGCTGTGTGCCAGAGAGTATCTGGGTGTTGCATCCCAACGAGCGAGAAGGACATGTGTGAGAGACAGTGTGTGATAGTGCTTAAGGTCACGGTGGATCTGCGGGACCGCTTTATAGTCATATATCCTTGGGCAGGTGATTTAACCACTCGGTGCCTCAGTCTCCTCATCAATTAAATGGGGGTGATAACAGCAATGCCTGCCTTCAGGGTTGTCAGGAGGATTAAATGAATCAGCCATATATAACACGCTTGAAACCATGCCTGGGACTCAGCAAGTCTTGGCCACTATCTGTCATTTCCCCATGGCTCAGGTGAGGAAATGGAAGCGCAGGTGGGTTATGTCACTTTCCTAACCCAGCTAAGCAGATGGCCTGGCTGGGGTTTAAGCTCAGGTTTTTCTGACTTTGAAGCAGAGACGCTTTCTAGTCTGACAGACACTGTCTCCTTTTCAGGAGCTTCCTGGAGACTTGATATTTAAGCTGAGGGGAGGCATGATGTTACCTGCGATACTTAACAGGACTTCTTGTCAAGGGGTGGCAGCTGGGGGTGCTTGTCAGTTTAGATCCATCACTCCTGGCCAACACCTGGCAGAGAGCAGAGCCTTGGAGCTGGGCTGGGCCCAGGAGGTCACCTTTTTTGAGGAGAAAGAAGGTAGACTGGAGACATGGAACTGGGAAGACGAGGTGTGAGCTGGCCTTGGGAAGACAGGGGGAGCCAGACGCAGAGGGGCAGGGATGGGCCAGGCATGCGTTGTGTTCCTCTGATGGCACAGGAGGGCCTCTGCGCCAGCATCTTACCCAATGAGACCTGTTTCCATAACAGCCTGAGAAACAGATGCTTAAGAACTGCTGGGGGGATGCAGCCCAGAGTGAGGGAAGGGTGTGAACACCAGGGTGGAAAGAGACAGGAGATTCCAGGCCAAGGAGAATCACAGTCGTAGGAAGTTGAGAGTCAATGAAAATGAGGTTTGGGGAATGAATGACATGGTTCTGGGCTGTCAGGCCGCCAAGGTAACTGAAGGTGGGGATGACAGCCACAGGCAGAGGAGAGGCCAAGGGGGAAAATACAATATCGTTGTCTTCAATGAAACTCGGAGTCATGACACATCCAGGGCTCCTCATAGGCTCTCCTTGGAGCCACAGGATGCAGTTTCTTGAGTGATTCATACCAACATCAGCATCAGGAGGAGCGAAATGCGCCGTGCTGCCAGGCTTTCTGAGGAATAATGCTACGGGTTCAGAGCAGGTAAATCTGGAGCTTTATGGGGACCGAGGGGGCACTCAGCCGACCATTTCCCAAGGTCATTTGGCAGGACGCCTGGGAATCCTTATTGGACTGAAAAAGACCACAGTGCCCCCCTGCCCCGCTCCCCATGCCCTCAAGTCCTCCCCCTTCTGTTGAGTTGCTGCTGTGGGGAACAGGTCGGGTCTTCAGATGCCAACTCAGCTGGCAAACAAGTGAAAAAAGTTCGGGCAGGCAGTGGTTGCTCTCTCATTGTGAGAATAAGTCCCCAGATTCCTGGCTTTCACAAAGCCCTGCCTGCTAGATCCCTGACTTGGTGGAATCGATCAGTTGTTTTGACCTAGAGACACCTATCCAGCTCTGGGAGGAGAGGAAACAAGAGAAACTGAAGGGGTGGGGGGAGGGGGGAGGGAAGATGGAGAGCAGAGATGGGGGTGGGGAGGGCAGGGGGGAGGTGGGGGAGATCCAAGCTTTTTTTATAACCACATCGTCTTTATCCTCTGTGAACACACAAGGGAGCTTATCATCAAGACCCCTATGTGTGGGGGGATGCATGCGTTTGGACAGGTTATTGGGTCCCTGTGACCATGCCACTAGATGTGGGATACTTGGGGATATAAAGTTCACTAAATTACTGTGAATAAGTGGGCCTCACTGCTTCTGGGCACTTGGGCACCCTCTTGCCAGCCTTGCTTGCAGGCATGGGGTCCCCTGTTGACCTTCTTCCTACGGGCAAGTCTGTTCTGGCTGTGGGTGCATGACAAGCCATCTCACAGAGGGCATCTCTTGATGTGATACAGAATGAATCAGCAGTCCTGTGAAGGGGGTGCTGGTATTTTCATGCCCATTCTACAGCAGGGAGCTTCAGTGAGCTGCCCCGGGCCACACTGCTGTTAATAACAGAGCAGGGATTTGAATCAGGGTCAACTGCCTCCAGTCTACGCTCTGGACTCCACACCGTGCCACCTCCACAGGGCAGCTCAGGTGTATCAGGAAGAGATTTTAGCAGTCAGAGTAACATCCTTTACAGAGGTCCCCGCGGCAGCATCCCTGAATCACGACAGTCCAGTTTGAACACATCCAATGATGGGCTGCTTGCTACTTTGCCAGGAGGCCAGACCCATCTCCCAGGAGTTTGAGTTTTTGGAAAAGTCATTGGGTTGTTGAGCCCCAGACTTGCCTCGCTGTCCCTTCCTGCCCTGGCTGAAGTTCTAGAGCCACTGAGAAGTCCATCCCTTTGGCCTGATACCCCTCGGATATTTGCAGGCCAGCCCCATGCCTTCACCTGCAGACTCGGATTGCACAAGCAGGGTCCCCTGGCCCCTCAGCTCTTCCTCCTTTTTGGCCATCAGCTCCCACACCCATCACCTGTCAGGCCCGGTTCTGCTAGACCCGCTCTGGTTTGCCCACATTCTTCTCAGCCCACTGTCCTCAGGCTTAGGGACACTTTGGGTGTGACCTGCCACTCCTGGTCCTCGGCCTCCTCTGTAGAAGGAGAGGTTGGCTCAGGTGGCCCTGATGTTATCTCCAGCTCTGACACTCCAAGTGGTACCCGGGGCGCATGCCCCACCCCCTGTCCTGTCTCCTGCCTCTCATGTTCCGCCCCCCTCCTGGTGCTCCCTGAAGTGGGGCCCAGGCCTGGAGGTCGCCTATGTCAGAGCTGAACAGTCAGAGCAACGGGAGGTGATGTGAGGGCCAAAGCAGGAGGAGGCTGCGGATCCCGAGACGGGGGGAGATGGGATGGGGTTGGGGGTCATCACACAGGCTGCTCAGTCTTCCAAATTTCTCTCTCTCTCCCTCTCTCAGGGAATTCCTCTAAGAGCAGACAAGAAACAGCCTCTTTTATTTTTATTTTTTTGTGGCCGTACTGTGAGGCATGTGGGATCTTAGTTCCCCGACCAGGGATTGAACCCATGCCCCCTGAAGTGGGAGCACGGAGTCTTAACCACTGGACCACCAGGGAAGCCCCCAAACAGCCTCTTGACTCACTGGATACGTGGAAAACACTTGGCGCAATTTCACTGTTGGTTTCTGTTGCATGGGGGGCGCAGCGGGGAGGGGTGCTGTGTTTCTTCGATGCACGCCCACCCCATGATCGCCCCTTTCCCAAATGGGCATGCCTCAGGGGACCAAGGTGGCTGGGGCAGGGAAGTCCTAGTTGGGATTCCACAGGGAAGCTGGGGATGTATGACAGGTGAGGACATTGAGACCCAGGCACATGCTTCGGGCGCCAAGGGCCCCATTGTCCCCCAATGTGATTGTTTAGAGAGGAACCTCTGCCGGTGAGAATTCAAACGGAAGGGGCTGGCTCTGAGGTTACAAGTCTGTCCCTCTGCCCCAGGCAGATGGACACTGGCTGGCAGGGACCCAGCTGCAAGGATGACTAACTCCCAGCGTTAACCAGAGGGATAAGTGAAGGGACGGTTTACAGAGGTGTGGGCAGGGCAGCGGACACACCAGGGCTGGTACACTCCCTGCAAAACAAGGCAGGGAACGAATGGTTACCAGCCCTGGGGACTGCAGAGCCAGGGGAGAGAACAGAGGGAACACTGAGAGCTGCAGCCGGGGAGAGGGACTGTCCCACAAGAGCCGTAGCCTTAGGACACAGCCACTGTCAGAACGGCCATGAAGCCGGCGCCACGGCAGGGTGGTGGAAGAAATACCACACCTCACTCTCCAGTCTCCTGTTGGTGCCCGCCAGTGACAGAACCCAAGAAAGCCAGAGGAAAGGGAAGTCTGAGAAACGCAGTTGGTTGGGACCAGACCCAGGGGTCAGAGGGGGAAGAGAATGGTTAGGAGACGGGGTGGATTCACGGAGAATAAACAGCATGAACACCAGTGGTGATGGCTGTATTCGTTTCCTCTGGTTGCCATAACAAATGACCACAAACTGGGTGGCTTAAAACAATGGGAATGTATTCTCTTACAGTTCTGGAGGCCACAGGTGTGAAATGAAGGCTGTGGTGTGGTGCCCCCTCCAGTGGCTCTGGGGGACAATCCTTCCTCCCTCTTTTGGCTTCTGGTGGCTCCGGGTGTTCCTTGACTGTGGCAGGAACTTTCCAGTCTCTGCCTCTGTCTTCACATGGCCTTCCCTGCTATGTCTTTTTATCTCCTCTACTGTCTCTTAGAAGGACACTTGTCATTGGATTTGGGGTCCAGGATGACCTCATCACCTTAACTGAATTACATCTTCAAAGACCTTTTTCCCAAGCAAGGCAGCACTCACAGCTTCCGGGAGTTAGGAGGTAGACTTATCTTTTGGGGGAGGGTGGACCATTCAACCCACTTTAATGGTCATCTCGGGGGAGCTCCTGTCCCTTCTCGATGTCCCCTACACCTGTCACCTCAGTGCATTTCAAAACTGGCCAGGAAGGAAGAAAGGGCTGTTGTTATTTCCAGTTTAGAGATGAAGCCAAAGAAGAGAAGAGATGAGAGGATTCGAGTAAGAGGTAGAGGCGGGACGGGAGCCGGGGGTGTAGCTTTCCTGTGCCACGTGCTCCCGCCCCACCCCCCAACCCAACAGGCACAGATCAGCCCCCTCCTGGCTCCTCAGTACTCTGTCCACTCTCCTCTTAGTATGGTTTTCACTCTGGAGTTTTTTCCTCTTTGGACTTCAGGTGCCCAGACCTGAAGTTGAGTCTCATGTCTCACTGGTTTTCTATGAACCACTTCTATCTAGCTATTTAGTTAGTTTTCTTTAGTAATGGAGAGTATGCACTAACTCACCACCAAAGAAACTGCTTGACCATAACCTACATCTGGGCCCAGTCCCTGCATCCCACACCCCCAGATCCCTCCAAATCTGAATCTCCCCATCACTCTGAATGCTGACCATTTCCCTTTGCTCTCCTTTCTATGTGGTTTTATTGCATGTCTTTCTTATCATTTTTTTTTCTTGAATTATGATAGTTTCAAGCATATAGAAAAGTGTAGAAAGTAGTGTATTGATACCTGCCTTGCTGTGTGTTAAATGCAGCCAGTAATTGTTGAACACCAACTTTGGGGCTGAACTCCGTGCCAGGCACAGGTCACAGAGATGGCCAAAGCAAGCCCGACAGCCGGCGGGGTTGGAACATGCAAACAGGGCATTATGGGATCTCTCGGTGCTTGGGGTGGGGAGGAAGGGCAGTGGGAGGAGGACTTGTTCCCTTATCTGTTTCTGACACTGGGTGGGAATTGCTGGAAGGCAGAGACCAGATTCAAAAAGTTCATCTCTGAAGCCCCACTGCCTGCCTGAGAGCAAGTGCTCACTAAACACTGATAGAATTAATGACAAGGTTTTTTGGAATCGACGCTAAACCTCCCATTCTAGGTCAGCAGGGCCTGCGGTCCACTAAAGAAAGTCATGAGCGAGGCTTGGGGTTAGATGGGTGGAGGGGTTTGCAAGGCAGCCCCACGCACATCCGATTCAGGGAAATCATTCCCTAATGAGCCCATTATATCCCTTTCCACATGGTGACATTTGCACTGGCTTGTGACAGATGCTCTCTAAGTGTGTTCTAATCCTCTCACTAGGAGTTCCCTCAGGCCGGGGTTTGGGGATCTGAGGCAGGGGCTGAGTGTCCTGCATCAGATTTGGAGATTCGTAAAGCAGAGGCTGTCTGCTCCCATTAGATTGGGGCCACTTGCGGCAGGGACTGTGCCCCCCTCCATCATGATGGGAGATGCCATAATTCAGGTCTGTCTCCCCTCTCAGACTGGGGCATCCTGAGTTTCAGGTGTCTTTCATCTGATAGATCTTCCTGAAATCGGAGGTTGTTTTCCTCCTTTGACTGGGAGTCCGCTGAAGACAGAGGCTGTATCTCCCCCATCAGACTGGGCCATCCCTGAGGTTGGGGTGGCTTTTTCCCATCAGAAGCTCCTGCAGTCAGAGCTGTCTCCTTGCTGTTGTGCAGGAGAGAGGGCACACGTTCCCTATGTGCTTCCAGAGAGCAGAGCCGGGCCCCTGCCTCCTGCCCCTGAGATGTCCTTGAGCAGTGCGAGACCTCTCTGAGAGGTTTTCCTTGTTTTCTCTTCTTACCTCCCAGTCTGGAGATAACTCACCTAAAAAAATCCCTGTTGCATCACTCTGAACTTTGCCAGGAGTAATTCACCATGTCCTGCAGACACTGTGTCTCCAGCTCTGAGCAGCTGAGATGTGAGTGTGGCCGGACTGCAGGGGGTGCGGTTGCAGGAGGGGATGTCACGTCCTGTAATCCAGGGCTTGGCTCCAGCCCAGAGGCTGTTACAGTGTCCGCGGGCTGAGTCCAGGCTCTGGGAACATGGGCAGCTGAGCCTGCCCCAAGATGGGATCTAGAGGAAGCTCCTCCCCTCCGCTCACCGACTGATATCAAAGAAAGGACACCAGGGACCTAGGAGGGGGGCAGAGGGGAAGGGGAGAGGGCCTTATTTTTGGACCATACACATCATCATCATCATCACCTCATTCAAATTTCCAAATACTGAGATAAGTATTCATTTTGCAGATGAGAAAATTAAGGTAGAGAGAGGAGTGGCTTGCCTGGGGTGATCTGAGTCGGGGTAGAGAAGCAGAAGTGGGTCAGAGTACATTCTACCTATAAATCTCATGCTGTGCCCAGCCTAAGACCCTGTGGCTTGCCCTCCAGAAGGAGCGATCCTGGTAGATTCTTGAGTGGGGTCCTCTCCTCTCTGTCCATATCACCTCGTGGTGAAGACACCCACTCATCCAGGGTTTTGTTGGATGTGTGGCCAGTGGGTGTCTTTCAAGTGGGTGCCTTGTCTCCCCCCCCCCCCATTATATCAGGGTCTCCTTGAAGATAGGGCTGAGTCTCTGCCCTCAGACTGGGAGCTCTGCAGGGCAGAGCTCTGTTTCCTCCTTCTGGCCCATCCCCTAGCGGAGGCAGTAGTTGCACCGGGAAGACTTTTGCTTAGTGCATTTATAGGTTCTCCCCCGCTTCCCCCTCTCTGGCCCTGTTGCCTGCTCCCTGGGGTGATCCTGTCATCTTGTCTTAAGGTCATAAAAGCTCCAAACTTCAGATTTGAATGGGCCTGCAAAGGTCATCCCATTTATTCTATCTCCTGGATTCTCTGCGAAGAACATCCCTCTATCCCACGTGCTTGGTGGCTAAAGAGAGACAGTTAGCTGGAGTCTGACTTCTCCTGCTGCACCACTTTTCCCTCCTTTCTGTACACTGGGTGAGAGCCCTGGTACACCCCTGGTAGGGCCTTTAGAGCATTGCGCTTCTCCACCACCACCCTGTTCTCCAGCTACTGTCCTCCCCATCCTTTCCTTCAGGTTAAAGCTTCTTATTTCCCATGGGCGCCTTTCTGAGGGAAGCCGGGGATGAGTGGGAGGTCACTGCCACCCTTCTCTGGGTGGCCCTTCTGAGCCCACTGCTGCTCTACCTGCCCTCTCTCCCTTCTGTTCCGTCCCATCCAACACACCTCTCCCTATGAGCCACTGCTGGGCTTCCCCTAATCCCTGGTAACTGCGGGATGTCTCTTAACTCTCCAAATTCCCACAAATTTGATCATCCTGGGAACTTAATTGGCCCAAAATTCCTAAAGCTGTCAGGTATCAGATCTGGGTCAAATCCTGGGTCAGGAGAGCCCAGGCCTTTTTGGTCAAGTAACACTAGTTCTTCCAATTAATTAATATCTTATGTTGGGTCCCCTTAGAAGCAAACCCAGGTGAGGATTTGAGGGTAAGTAGAATATTTGGGGGTGAACTCAGGAAGCATGAGTAGAGAAGTAGGGAAGTGAGAACAGGAAATGCAGGAAGCCGATACGGGGTGTGTTAATGAGCAAATTACTGATTTGAACAACTGGGACTCAGTCCCACTGGGGACCTCTAGGAGTGCATTAGTTTCCTGTTGCTGCTGTAACAAATACCACAAACTTAGTGGCTTAAAAGAACAAATGTATTATCTTATAGTTCTATAGTTCAGAAGTCCACAAGTGGTCAGACACAGCTGAAATCAAGGTATTGGCAATGCTGCCTTTCTGGAGGCTCGAGGGCAGAATCCACTTCTTTGCCCTTTCCAGCTTCTAGAGGCTGCCCACATTCATTGGCTTATGGCCTCATCCTTCAGAGGCAGCCATAGCAGGTTTTTTTAGCATTGCATCACTCTGCCCTCTTCTGCCTCCCTCTTCCACATTTAAGGGCCATTTTGATTCCATTGGGGCCACCAGGATATTCCAGGATTATTTCTATTTTAAGGTCAGCTGATTAGCCACCTTAATTACATATGCAATCTTAATTCCCCTTTGCCACATAACCTAACATATTCACAGGGTTAGGATGTGGACATCTTTGAGGGGCCATTATTCTGCCTACCAAAGGAAATTGTATAAGTCACACTTCAGAGTTGTCCCACCCAAGGGGTGAGAAAGCCAGGGTATTTATCCACCATCTCCCATCCAAGATTGGTTGCAGGGGGAAGTAATTTCTCAGCATTTCTGGCCTGTCTGCCCTAGCTCAGTGAGCTCCTACGGCCAGAGAAAGCCTTTAGATAGAGTCACAGATGCTTGGAGTGTGAAGCCATCAGCCTGCATGGGAATGGTGAGCCCTGAGGAGATATGGGCCACTTACCAACAGAGTCTGCTACAATTAATTCATCTATTTCTTCATCAATAATGTGAATGTCTGGCTTGGCCAGGTCTTTACCAGGTCCCAGTGAGAGAATGATGAAATTGACACCAGAACTTACTCTAGAACAGTGGTCCCCAACATTTTTGGCACCAGGGACCAAAATGTTTGTTTCATGGAAGACAGTTTTTCCATGGACATGAGGGGCGGGGGATGGTCCAGGCAGTAATGCAAGCGATGGGGAGTGATGGGGAGCGGCAGATGAAGCTTCGCTCACTCGCCGGCTGCTCACCTCCTGCTGTGCGGCCCGGTTCCTAACAGGCAGAGGACCGCTACCGGTTGGTGGCCCGGGGGTTGGGGACCCCTGCTCTAGAGGGTTTCACAGTATAGTGGAGGGGAGAGACACATAGGAGATGATTATATTGCAGTGTGGTCAGTGTAGCATAGGGACATGAGCCGGAAGTTTACATGGTCTGGAGTGGGGATAAGAAGTAGATCAGAGAAAGCATCCTGCAGTGCTAAAGCCTGAGTTCACACTGAAGGACATTTAGGAGATGGCCAGACCACAGGGGCAGGTCACTGTTCCCGACGGAGGAGATGGCACAAGCAAATACACCAGGGCAAGCAATGGTGTGATACACGCAGGGAGGATGGAGTGGAGTAAGTAGCCTGGCTTAAAACACTGCGCGGGGAACTGTGAGAATTCCTCTGTAGAGCTAGGGGGTGTGGTCGTGGGGCATTAGCGCCTGCGAGAAGAGGTTTGAACACCATCTTGCAGCAAATGGGACGCCATTGAAGGTTTTGAGGCAGGAAGGGGTGTAGCCAGATGAGCATCCTTGGTAGGTCCCTCTGTTCCTGGTGTGGAAAATGGGTTTGAGGTAGCGGGACCGGAAGCAGGGGAGATTAATGAAGAGCTATGGCAATGGTCCAGGGGAGAGAAGAGCCTCCAAATTAGGATTCTGGTTACAGAGGTAGAAAGGCATATGTCGGTATTCCAAGGCCAGCTCTGTTTGTAGATAAAATATTATTTAGGATGAAGTATGACTTTGACTTACAGAAAATCCAAATTGGACATTAAAAGTTTATTCCATTTTACATAAAAGCCCAGCTAGGCAGCCTGGCCTCCTTCCACCTTGTTGCCCTGCTGGCTATGACCTCCATTTCCAAACTCACGTCCTGGTCCAAGATGGCCAGTGCAACTCCAGCCACCATATCTACATTCCAGGCAGCAGGAAGGAGAAGAGGGAAAGGTCAAAACCTTCTATGATTCTGACACTAATTCCCATGTGTGTTGTTTCCCCACTCCACCAAGCAGTTCTCCAAGACCAGCTGTGTGTCCTATAGCTCAACTCAATTCTGACGTGATCTACCTGGAGACAGTGTCAGATCCTACAGGTTAAGGACTCAGTCCCACGAGACTGGCCCCCACCTTCAGACCTCAGTTGCAAGTCCAGTTTGTCTTCTATGCTTCTGAGTTACTGACTATAGATCAGAGGTTCCCCATGACCCTCTCCTCGGGTTTGATTAATTTGCTAGAGCAGCTCACAGAACTGAGAGAGACATTTTACTTACTAGCTCACTGGTTTGTTATAGAAAAATATAACTCAGGAACAGTCAGTTGAAAGAGATGCACAGGGCAAGGCATGTAGGAAGGGGCATAGAGCTTCCATGCCCTGCCCAGGTGTGCCACTCTCCTGGCACCTCCAGGTGTTCACCACCCCGGAAGTACTCCAAACCATTTTTAATGAGGATTCGTCATAGACACATGAATGATTAATCTTTGGCGATTGGTGATTGGTTCAGCCTGTCTCCCCTCCCAGGAGGTCAGGAGGGTAGAACTGAAAGTTCCAACCTTCTAACTAAATGGTTCACTCCCCTAGCAACCAGCCCCTACCCTTAGGTGTTTTCCAAAAATCACCATTAACGTAGCAAAGGATACCTTATGGCTCTCATCACAGGAAGTTACAAAGGGTTTTAGGAGCTCTGTGCCGGGACTAGGATGAAAACCAAATTATATTCTGATAAGAGTATATCACAACTGCCTGTAAGGACACTTCTTGTAAGTCGCATATACCTCTGTCCCTTACACCTCTTTGGCCAGAACTTAGTCCTGTGACCACACCTAGTTGCAAGAAGAGCTTGGAAATGCTGTCTTCCTTCTGGAAGCCATATGCCCAGCCACAAAAGAAGGGCACAGTGGACCCTGGAGACAACTGGTCGTGATGAGGTAATGGTGGACATGCGTATTGTGGCCAGACTGGCCTGGCTTCCATTCTTTGTTACCTTGGACCCTTCCTCCGAACCTTGGTGCCCTCATCCATAAACAGAGATTTAGGACTCTTGTAAAGATCGATGAAGTAACAGACGCAAAAACTTTATAAACTGTCGAGTGCTATCACTTGTGAGGTATCCCTGTGGTTGTATTCATTGTGGCCCCATTGATGAGTTGGAATTGCTTTACAAGGATGTCAGTAAAAAAGCTTGGGATGGAAGAAGGAAAAGAGTAATGTGGTGGCAGGGCTTCTTCCGACAGAGAGGGCTTAGGGCAGGAAGGCTGTGAATCGAGTACTGAGGGCACCTGTGGGGTGTCCTGGAATGAGGTTCACGTATCTCTGAAGGAGACATCTTCAGCAAAAGCCCAGTGGTTGTACCTGGAATCGGGCAAGAGCATATGGTGGCACTTGGATAGTTTCCTTCATAATCCAGCCATCTTCAGGGCCTCCCCCATCTGTCTGAGCCTATACCAAGCTTCTGTCCTGGGACCAAGACAAAGTGAAGATTCCTTGCTTAGGCCCTGTTTTCCTCTTCATTGGCAAATTAAATCATTTCTCGGTTTAGCTGAGGTGTTCCTTATAGTAATTATCGCTCTATCAGTAAATGGAAAGGTTTTAATTCCACAAGGGTGCATGCAAATCGTGCATTTTGCATTTGCTCAGCCTTAATCAATGCTGTAACAGAATTAAGAGGTCCCAGCAAGCCTTGTGATCTTACCTAAGCTAATAAAGAATGAGCCTACATAATTACACGTAAGACCTTAGCTAATGCACTTGTCGATAACTGGTGACCACATTTTTCTGTCTTGTATCAAATTTTCCTCTAGTTTATTCAGATATTGACTAAAAGCATGTGGTTTTTAGAGGCAGGGCCAGTCTATCATTGCTACTACCATTTAAGGTTTTTATGTCATCTTCTTTCATGTCACCCTAATTACATTAAATTTCAACCTCAAGCCCGGTCATCAGTAATCTCCATCCTCTCTCCTGCTTGCTTTTCCTCAGCACTTACCACCTTCTAGTATGCTCTTTATTTTATTTGTTTATCTCATTTATTCTCTGTCTCTCCTCTGTTGTTGTTGTTTTTGTTTTGTCTCATTTATTCATTGCTGTGTCCTCAGAGCCTAGAACAGTGCCTGGCACGTGGTAGAAACTCTATAAATTATTTGCTACTGGAAGGAATGAATCACCTGATACGATTGTTGTATACTCAGTGGGCATAATTTCTAACGTCACTCTTGGCTCTAAAATTCTGTGTTTCCAGATGCTTGGTATATAGTGTATGCTTTCCCTGGCTGGTTGATTAAATAAATGGATGAATCAAATGTTACATTACAATGATGGAAAATAATGTCATGTTCCAGCCAATAGCCTCCCCTCCCCACTAGGTGTTCCGCAGACCCAGCTGGCCAGAAGGAGGGAGGCATGGAGAACAAGCATATATTCTCTGCCCTTATCTCTCCAGCACACGGCCAATTTTTAAAATAGCATTTAATGACCATTGCATAAAGATGTCACTGCGTCAGTGCTGTCCCCAAGCAGCTGGGAGACTGTGAAGCCCTCGTGTCTTTCTGTGACATCCCTCCCAGGGACCACAGAGGGGGCCTCCTGGCCCAGCTCACCTACTTCATTTGTAACCCAACTCCCAGGATAGGGTATTCTGCTAAATACACGGTCTCCCTTATCAGTCTCTCCTATGTTAATGCTCTTGCTACACAAGCCAGACAATTAGAGGTAATTGGGATAATCAGCATTTATTATGGCAATTTGCATTTTTCTACAGCAGGCGGTACAGAATTTACCACCCAGCTTGGGAATGTGCTTTTTGGATCTGCGCTGAATTTGGCTCTCCATTCTGAAGCACTTTTTAGAGCCCACAGGATTTGTCCCTCCTTTGCTCACATGATGTCCTAATGGCTGCATTAGGTGTGAATCTTCCCAGCCAATCAAAGGGGAACATGCAAATTAGGGTCTGGGAATTAGGGAAGCCTCACTTCCATCATCTGGAGCCTGGGGAAGAATCTACTGCCTGGAAGGGGCCCTGGGTCTGTGGCCAGACCCCTGGTGACTGATTTTTTGCTACATTGACCAGATGTTTGACTTAATTGACAGAATTGTTTCGCAGTCTCAGCTGAGTAACTCAAAGCTCAAGCCTGCTGTCATGTGATGGCTCTCCACACATAAGCCCAGGGGGCTTCTGAACATAGGGGTGCCTGTTCCTGTCTGCAGTGACCTCCTCTGGTATGGATATTTCCATTGTGCCAGCTTCTTGGGTACCCACTTTTCCCTCTCATGAATGAGGGCAGCGTTGTGCAGTGATCATAACAGTCAGCTCTCCACTGCAGCTTCCTGGCTTGAAATCTCTTCTCCACCAGTTGTTAGCTGGGTGACCATGAGTTCCTTAATCTCTTGGTGCTGCAGTTTCCTTGTCCTTAAACTGGAGGTAACAGTAGTACCTGACTCTAGGGTTGGCATAAGAATCAAGTGAGATCATGTCCCCTAGCAGAAAGCAGGAGACAGACATTAGATGTTCTCATTAAAAGATCCTCTCTCCAGCTACTCCACAAGCCTTCATTATGCATCTTCACCAACCCATCTACAAGGTACAAAGTTCCAAGTGTCCCCAAGGAAGCACAGATAAAAATGCTTTAGCTGATTGGAGAAGGGAGCGATGGATCTGGGTGTGGACAACATGCAGGTTTTTCGAGGGGAAGAGGTGGCATTTGTTCTGGGCCCTAAAAGACTGATAAGATAGGACCTGCAGAGAGGAGATGGAGGCCATTAAGAAGCAGGAAAGGGTGGGCTGTGGATTAAGAGACATTCACGGCAAAGGGCGCATGTTTGTATCTGTACTTGAAATATCTCTATTTACATAAAAAGACAGTGTTTTCAATTTCACTGCAATTCACAAGGGAGTTATACATTACTCACAGGCTACCCAAGCCTCTTACTCTATTCCATCACCCCCCCCCCCGGCAGGGATACCAGGGGGACCTGCCATCCCCTTCCATGGCAGCTCCTCTGGTCTAAGACTTTATTCTTATGCCAGTCCCATCATAGAGTTTGTCCACTTTGTTGAGAATGTGGCAGCCAAGCTGGAGAGACAATTTCCTTGGATTATTGGGGAAAGTGAGGAGTGTTAGATGGTGGGGGTAATAGATTGCTAGACCCTTCAGAGCCCCCAGGCTACCTGCCTAGGAGAAGGACCTGGCTTTCCTTCTTAGGGAGGAAGCGATCTTTAGCCAGGCTCATAAATAAGAAAGATTGCTTTTGTTGCAGTTGGTCCTATGGGTTCTTGGAAAGCATATGTGAAATAAACCAAAACATTCGCTGCAGCCTCTTTTTATCCAGCGTATCAGTTAGTATAAATGTGAAGTTGCTATAACAGAGTCCTGAGAGAGTGGCTTAAAAAAGATGAAGGTATGTTTTACTCTCACATAACAGTCTAGCTGGTTCAGGCTGGCGGGACCACTGTGATTGACAGAGCGTTCAGACCCAGGTTCCTTTCGTCTTGTGGCTCAGCTCTCCCCTGGGCATTGTGCTCATCTGCATGGTTGGAGCTGTGTGGCTGGCACATTTGCTTTCCAATTGTGGGAACTGGAAAGAGAAGCTGAGTATAAAGGCTCTTCTTTAAAACAAGGGATGCAGGAGTTGCACTCATCGCTTCTGCACGCTTTCTTTGGAAAACACAAGATCACATTGTCACACCTAACCCTAGGAGGGCCTGGGAAGTAGTCTCTGGCTGCTACTTTGTGCCCAGTGGAGCCCTGGGGAAGGGATGGGGTCTGTTAGCATAAGGAATCAGAGTGCTTAGTGTTTCTGCTCTGACTGTTGAGGAAATAGAGGCAGCTGAGAGTTATTTCATGTTGCTCTGGACTATCACCTCCCAATGGAGCTAGGTCTTAGAACCCAGTTATGCAGATAGCAGTGGACAGCTGTGGAACTGAGCACTAAAAGGAATGTGTGTTGCTGTTTTCTGGGCCCTCAGGGCTTTTGCTGCTCTTAAGCAGTACCTCATTTCACAAGAATGTCCACCACCCAGTCCTCCCCGCCTCCTGCACCAGGGCCATCCCTGGTGACATGGAGGAACAGCACCAAGTGTCAACAAAACCTCCATTCTGGTGAACTGCCCATTCCCTGATCTGTCCTGACATCGATTCATGTTTGCAAAGCAGTTGTCTGTGGTTTCATCTGTTCCTCATAGCTACCCTAGGATGAAGGCTGGCAGGTTTTCTCCACATCATCAAAGAGAAGACAGGCTCAGTGAAGTTATGTGATATATTAGTTAGGATAAGCTAGTTATGCTTTAATAACAAGCAGCCCCAATCTCAGTACCTGAACACAACAAAGGCTTACTTCTCACCCACATGAAGTAAAAGGTGCCTGAGTGACTCTTCAGGGCAACTGTCCTCCATGTGGTTCTCAGAGATCCAGGCTGATGAGGGCTCCTTGTAGCTTCTTGTAGCTTCATCATCTGGAACATGTAACCCCCTTGGTCCTCATGGTAGGGCAAGAGAGAGACTAGAATCACGTCTGATGGTGACACACAGTCTGCTCACATTCCGTTGGCCAGACGTAGTCACAGAGCTCACAGACCTGCAAGGGGGCCGGGTCGAGGAGCGTTGTCTGGAAGCGGGGAGACGTGGGTGTTGGTGAACACTAGACATATTGACCACAAATGTTTTGCTCCCATGGCAAATAATTGCACCTTAAGCTTTTTTAAGAGTTTTCTCGTTTCTGATGTAACCCTAGTCTGACAATAAGGCAAGCTCCAGTTACTCTTCCCTGGGAATAACAACAAATAGTTGCAAATAATTACCTTTGTGACTGATAAGATAGTCATCTGGGGGAGAAAAGGCTAATCCCATACCCAGAAACTCCTTGTAGATGCTGGGCTTTCTTGCAAATTAGGCAGCTTACTTATATTTCAAGGCCTCAAATGCACATAATTACAATCCCTTTTTTGGGTTAAGGCCGTGGGAAAACCCTCTTAAAATGCACACTTTCTCTTGGCTTGGAGACAGGCATGTACAGCCAACATTATTCATTCATACCTCCATATGGCCATGGTATTCTTAGTGGGCAGAGTCTGGGAGTAAGAACAGGTAGGGGAAGAGGGGGAGGAGAAAGAGGAAAGGGGAGGAGGTGCAGGGGGGAGAGTGTGGGATGCCTGGAGGGGAGAGATGATGACCAGCCTAATCTTTCACTGAGTAAAATGCCGAAGAGTTATATGGTTGACCTGTTACTGGTTAGAGAAAAGCATGTATAGGGTGAGAGGGACTCTGGTGCCATTTTTCCCAGGTGCCAAAATTCCTCTAAGTAAGTATGAGTAGGGCTGCCTTTGAGGCTTGTTCGTGTGGCCTCAACCCAAGGAACACAGCTGCTCTTTCTTCATTCTTCTCTTTTCTGGGAGGGAGCCATGAGCCTTGGGTCCTGGACAGCCATTTAATAACTGTGTAACTATGGAAAGGCTTCCAATCTCTGTTTTCATTTTCTTCATTTGTAAAATAGAGATGAAAGTATTCTCTCCGGGGATCTTGGAGAATCAAACATGCAAACAAATATACCGGTTTTGTTAACTATAAAGGGCTGTGCAAACTAAGGGGTTACCACTGTGCTATTATCATCACCACCACCATCATCACCATCATCACCACCATCATCATCATCATCACCATCATCATTACCATCATCACCATCATCATCATCATCATTGTTATTTTATTCCCATACATGAGAGCAGAAGATACAAAGATAACAGCAATTATAAGTATCCAGAGTGGCTACGGAATCTGGCTAATTCTGGCTTAGTAAACAAATCTCTTTGGCATGCCTGGATCTGGTTTCTCTCAGTCTCTCTTTCCTCGATCCACTTCCCTCTGGTGCAGTGTCTTTCTCCTCTGGCTGTCTGTGCAGTTAGCTGCCTCTTCCTTTTAGTCTGAAGTGAAACCACACTTCTGGATATCTGTATTAGTTTTATATCGCTGCATAACAAATGACCACAGATGTTGTGGCTTAAACAACACAGGTGTATTGCCTTGCTGTGTCTGTAGATCCTCTGCTCAGGGTCTCACATGGCTGAAATCAAGGCATTCTTACCTGGAGGCTCAGCTAGGGAGATATCCACTCCTAAACTCTTTCAGATTGCCAGCAGAGTTCAGTTCCCTGTGGTTATAGAACTGAGGCCCCTGCTCTCTTTTTGGTTGTCAACTGGGGGCCTCCCTTAGCTCCTAGAGGCTGCCCACTGTTCCCTGCCACACAGCCCTTCCACAGCATGGTAGTTTGCACCTTCAAGGCCAGCAGGAGAAATCCCTCTGATCTTAGGAAGGGCTGAGTCCCTTTTAAGGGCTCACCTGATTAAGTCAGGCCCATGCAGGATAATCTCCCTTTTGATTAACTCAAAGTCAGTTGATTAGGGACCTTCTTTAGTAACATCCACAAAACTTTTATGTCATATAATGTAACGTAATCACAGGAGTAATATGTCATCATATTCACAAGTCCCCACATCCTACTTCCTCACTCTCAAAGGGAAGGGATTCTACAAGAGGTGGCCTTTTAGGGGCCATCTTGGAATTCTTCCTACCACAGTATCCAAGAGGTCTCAGATCAAGCTGAATTCTAGTCTAATAAAGGTTGAGTCTCCTTTCGTACCCTAAATTTGAAAGATACCAAGAGACCTAGAAACAAGTAATTGTCAGCATGGTGATCTTAGCCTGGGGTTCCTAGAAATGAGAGCCTGGGGTGGAGATTAAATACTGATGCTTATTTGGGAGGTACAGTCCCAGGGCAGTGAGAGTGAGGGAGAAGGGGAGGAAGGCAGGGAAGGATGGGAGGCACAGCATGGTGATGGGTCACTGTCATTGCGATGGCCACTGCTTCACAACAAGCCACAAGGAGGCATCAGATGAACCTGCTCAGCTGAGCAAAAAGTCTCTGGACAGGTTGTGTGGAGAATCCATACTTTGGAAGGAAGAGGCAATAGAGGAAGCTGGCTGCCTGGCTTTCTCCTGTCTCCTGTTTCCATTGGCCCCTTTGGGGAGCTGCTCTAGAAGCCAGATCCCATGCCTTGGAATGTGGGGTCTTGTTCCTGGCCATGTTTGTCTTCATGGAAGTGTTCTGCCACGGCGGCCACTGAGATGGAGCAAGTGGCTAATGATCTGGGAGCCAGGTGAGGCCAGGAGATCATGGTGTGTTCGGTAGGGTGACACACACGAATCCCGTGGTGATGCAGAGGCAACCACTCATAGAGGAATGAGAACAAGGGCAACAGAGAGCTCCTGCTGTGGTCCAAGTGGGGGAAATGGCTCAAAGTCAGGAACAGCAGGAATATGGGGGCGAGGGGGGGGGAATCAAGACATTTTCATTTATTTAAGGTATTTATAACTACTTTTTTATTATGGAGGTAGTGCCTTTAAATAAAGAATGGAAACAGTAAAAAAGTGTGAATGGTAAAATGAAAGTCTTTTTTATGGCCTAGATTTCCAGGTACAGTTCCCAGAGAAACCACAATTTTTCTGTGTTCTTCCAAATATTGTCTGGCTTATAAATCAGAGATAGATGAGAGATAGATAGATAGATAGATAGATAAAGTGTGTATCCTTTTGGGGGGTACATAAAGGATCTGACAATACATTAGGTTTTGGCAACTCAGCATTTCAAATATGGATGTGCTACAGGTGAATACTTAAATTATATATAGTCTTTGTCTATTGTAAACAATGCTGTAATGAAATCCTCGTACCTACTTCTTTGTGCATATGGGCAAGTATCTGTGTAGAATTAACTTCCGAGATGTTGACTAGTGGATGCAATTTGATTTTCTGTAGGTATTGCCAAAGTGTCTTCCTAATTTGCACACCCTCTCCTCGCTACCCCAACAGTATTTGGTTGTACTTGTTTGCCTATAGCCCCACCAGCACTGGGTATTAACAGTCTTTACCACCCTCTCAATAAAACATATTGAGATGTTTTCATTTGCATTTCCTTAATTATGAATAAGGTTGAGTATATTAGACATTGAGGGAGATTTTGTTTTAAAGATTTTTTTTTGATGTGGACCATTTTTAAAGCCTTTATTGAATTTTGTTACAATATTGTTTCTGTTTTACGTTTTGGTTTTTTGGCCACAAGGCATGTGGGATCTTAGCTCCCTAACCAGGGATCGAACCCGCACCCCCTGCATTGGTAGGCAAAGCCTCAACCACTGGACCTCCAGGGAAGTCCTGAGGGAGTTTAACGTAATGAAGGTCTGACTTTTCACCTGCCCACTGGATCTGGCAGTCCATCCTTTTGGTCTGGAGCATCCCAGCTGATCGGGGTCACTTATAACAGGATGAGATGGAGTTGAGAGATAGTCCAGCACAAAAGCTCATGGGGACTGAGGGTTAACCTGAATCAGAGAGAGGGTGGTAGATGTTTGAACCCAATGCATGATGGATGGGGCTGGACTTTTACATGCCGGTTGATTTTGAGCTTTGGCATATCTGTGAGAACCTTGAAATTAGTTTGCTGTAAGGGATAGTCAATATGAGTGAATTTCTGATCCTGGGCACAAAGCACGCACCCAGCAAATCAGAGACCCTGCGAGGGATCTGTGAGTAAAACTCCAAACCTTCCTGCAAAACATCCAGTCCTGACCACACTTCCCTTGGGGAAAAAAGAAAGATTTTTGAACCCAGAGGGAAGAAACATCTGGACATCAAAGCCAACTCAAAGGGAGTTGTGTGTGTCTGTGAATGTCCGGGGGGAGGAACGGTGTGGGGGGGGGGCTTCCACCATTGGGGGAGTTATGGTGGGAGTGGTTTTGCTAAGGGTGGTGGCTGTCGGGGTGTTGGGGTGATGCCCTTTATAGGGATGCTTCCCTCTTAGACCCTTAAAGCTAGAGAGAGCTGAGACTTCCTTCATCCATCCTCCACAGTGGGATATAGATGAAAATATCAGTGCCAGCCAATCACATCCCCCTTTCTCCACAAGAGCATTGCCACATCCTCACTCTCCAACTCTCCTTTTCCCTTCTTCCTTTTCCCTCCAGCCTCTTGACACAATCAGTGACTTTCCCAGGGTAAGAGTTCCTTACAGGACACACATAGGGAAGCACTGCTGATTGCTTACTGGAGCGAGATGGGGCCTCCACCTGCAGTGGTGATCAGAGTGGAGCAGGGCCGTAGATCATCCCCCATGGGGAAGAAATCACCTACTGCTTCATCTCCTACACTTGGCAACAGTTCACTCTTATTCTGCATAAGTAACTTACGCTACAACCCAGCATCTTGCCCTAGGGGGCTGGTGTGTCTGTTTCCAAAGTTCCATGTATTCATTTATATTCTCTCCCTCTCTGCCCCCTCTTCTGCTCTCCTTCCCTCCCTCTTCCCTTCCTTCCTCCCTTCTTCCTCCCCTTTCTCTCTCCATCTTTCTCTCACACTCCCTCCCTCCCTCTTTCTATGTGTGTTTCCCTTCCCATGTGATAAGGAGGTGTGGGGGAGAAGGATAATTCCATTTGTTCACACAGTTGTCTTCAGGGAACCTTGCTGATGTCATCAGTCATCTCCCTCCTGTTAGTGGATCTGTGTGGCTCCTCTCAGAGCCCTGTCACCATCTATAAGGTCTTCTGGACCTGATGGAACAGTCAGGTGGGTCTAGTCCCTCAGTTCTTCTAGGTTTTGATGTAGAGAATTTAGGGAGGGTTGTGCTCACACACCACAGACCCATAGACCGAAGGGCACTTCTCTCTCCCACACTCAAGATGCCCTGGGGTAAGAGTTCACCTGGGCTCAGAACTCACCAATGCGGACAGTGACATTATAATCCTGACTGGCGACACCACTGGCTGTTGTGGCTTTGACAGCTCATGTGGTTAATTCTGGATCATTGTCAGCTTGATCACAGGAGCAGATTGATGGCATGGTGGACCCAGGATTGGGTGGCCTTGGACTTATGATGTTGACCAGCCATGACTCTGGCCTTGAGGCCAGCTGATATCATGGATGTTAAGTGGGCTGACCTAGAGAAACTCCCACCTGCATTGTCACATTACACAGCAAATCTGATATGTGCCTCACCCTTTGTTCGTGGAAGACTTTCACTGTGGAGGTAAGATTGAACACTTTAGAAGTCCTCCCAGAGGCTTCCACCAGTGCCCCTGTCCTCTTTCCTGTGCCTCTGTTTCTCCTCGTGTGGAAAGGAAGATAACGGTAATCCCAATGGTGACCTGGAGTATCCATAATGTCATTTCACTGGTAGAGGTATCCTTGGAAGCGACAAGATGAAGGAGTGATGGTTCCTGGAAGATTGTCCACCAGCAGCCTGTGGCGTTCTTGCTCATTCCTAATCTGTAATCATCTGTCTGCAGCCAAAGTGGTCCAGGCCCAAGGGCACATCCCCACAAGGCCTTCCTCTTGTACTTTGAGATCCCTTACAGGGGGCTTCTTGCCTCCTCTGGTCACGCAGAGCTACACGTGAGACTAGGGGGTGGAGGAGAGCTTGCATGTTTTGAACAAGGCAAGGCTCACAGAAGGATGCTACTTGGCACTCTGATTCCTTCTCATAATTGTCAGGAAACCAGGATCAACACAGTGCCACCGAATTCTGCTAATGAAATGTCTGCTCTCCCGAACACAGGTCTCATGGCCAGCCCAGAGAGATGCTCATTAAGTGAAAGGGCTGATAATTCAATCAC
Organism: Balaenoptera ricei; assembly: GCF_028023285.1. Taxonomy (NCBI): domain Eukaryota; kingdom Metazoa; phylum Chordata; class Mammalia; order Artiodactyla; family Balaenopteridae; genus Balaenoptera; species Balaenoptera ricei. The sequence goes on from NC_082649.1 coordinate 34,966,490, forward strand.
TGCAGGGCTGGGCATAAGCAGAGGTTGCTGCTTCCCTGGGAAAGAGCTTGCCCTACTCCCCCCCACCAATGCCCTTTCTCTACCTCCTGCCCCACCCCCTCGAGCTGGGGCTGGGGATGGATTAGTCTCTCCAAATCAGGTCTCAGGAATTAGAGCTTGTGCAGGAAGAGCCGCATCTAGAAATCTCCAGCCTGTCTCCATGGAGTGTGTTCATTCAGACAAGTAATGGTTTGACATCCAGCAAGGGCTTCTTGCCAGCTTCTAGAATAGGGGTTCAATTTGGGGGCAAATAACCTCTACCTTGCAGAACCTGATGGAGGCTGTGGACATTCCTGCCAGAAAAATGCCTGACCACACAAAATTCAGCACACGATTCCAATAAGTTCATAGACCCCAGAAACCCTTCCTGTGCTGCTGGGTTACATCACATGTGTCCAGCTCCACAGGTGCACTTCCTTCCAGTTTTGGGGGGAACAATGATAGTAAAGCTAATAGTAATGTGGGTGGAGATGCCTCGGTGATCTCTTTGAGTTGAATGCCACCTTCAACCCACATCTTTGCACGTCTAAATATTGTCCATCCTGCAGGCCTCGTGGCAAAGCCTTTGAAATTCATCCCTGGTTCTCCTTCCCTCTTCTTCGTCTGAGAACATTGTACCCCTAACGACGAACCATTTTCTTCTTACACTATATGTTTATACGCCTTCTGTCCTCTCTATGGGAGACCTGTTCCCAGGAGGTGGGGACCAGCCATATTTGTTTCATCTCTGGTTGCCCCTCAGCACCTATTGTAGAGTCTTTTCTATGTAGCCAGTTCTCAGTATATGTTTTCTGGATGCATGGATGGATCATGAATGCGTGTCCTCCCTTGGGGACTGCCCACATGTCTAACCAGCCTGCCTACAGTAGGATGAAGCTGGACATTGACAAACAGGGCCCACTTGGCCTTCCTTGCAGGTTTCCAACACAGTTGCATCTCCCACATGCACCCACTCAGGGACACGGAGAAGGCTGTCCCCGAGAGGAGACGTTCCTCCCTTCTTCCCATGCAGCAGTCTCAGGATTCTTTGACATTTAACTCCAGTGCAATTTGTTTGTTTTCACCCGAGTTGAAAATACCAACAAATGTCACCCGCCTTCGTTCCCCTGTCCTACTAACATGTGACTTTGATGGGCCAGGATCCAGCAACACTAATGAGCATCTCAGGTCTTCCTGAATTAGCAAGGGGATGCAGAGCTCTGCGTAGGTAAGAGGTGGGTGTGGAGGTGGGTCCAGCAAGAGAAGGGTGAGCACAGAGTTAGGCATGGGGGCAGGGATGCCTGCCAAGGCCAGTGGTAGAGCAAGGAGGTCGGGGAGGACAGTCCTTTCACCAGCACCATCAAAGGGAAAGATGGCTCGATAGTCCTATGCCTCTCACTGTTCGAAAGGACTTCTCCACATTGCCCTGAAGGTTAGTCTGGTTGTTCCCTGCATCTGGCCAGCTCCTGCCTGCCATGTACCTTTCTCAGGGATGGAGCTTGGATGCCACCTTATACTTTTTGGAAATTATATCAGAAATTGATTTCATTGTGAGTGATAAAAAAACAAAGACTTTTTTTTCTCTCTCATGTAGAAAGTACAGGCAATAAGGTCTATATTCAAGTGAACAGCATTGTAACAATGTCAAGTTCCTGCTTTGATAATGTACTATAGGTATATCAGATGTTATCATGGGGGAAAGTGGGGTGAAGAGTCTATGGGAATTCTTACTATTTTTGAAACTTCTTATGAGTCTTAAACTATTTTTTTTAAGTTATAATTAAAACAAAAACAAAAACTTCAGGGATTCCAGGACTATATGGTGGTGCTATGATCACCAGGTGCCCAGGTTCCTTCTGTTTTGTCACTTTGTATCCTCAAACACATGGCTACCAGTTTGTGGACCAAGATAGCTGTGCAAGTTCTGTCCATGTATCAACATTTCAGTTATTAGGAAAGAGGGAGGGGCAAAGAAGGGTGCATCCTTTCTTAAAGGACACCTCTAGGGTATCACATACTAGTGTTTTACTTATAGCCCATTGGCTAAAACTTAGTCATATGACCACACCTAGGTACAAGGGAGGCTGGGAAATGTAGTCTTTATTCTGCATGGCTTTGTGGCCAAATAACACTTGGGGCTTCTTACTGGGGAAAATGGGAGAATGGATATTAGAGGACAACCAGGGGACTCTGTACTGTCACACCATGGAGGAAGTGCACAACGCTGGGCGTCAAGGAAGGGCTGGCTGATTTGATTGCCCTCCCAACTCTCCAACCTGACTTCTCCGCTACTCCTCCACTCAACTACAGCAGGAAGCTGCCCTGTTTCCTTCCTTCAGCAAAGTAGACTGAGCCCTCCTTCACTCGTCTAGGGAGCCTCCATCCAATCTCCTTGTCTCTGTGTGGGAACTTAAGCCAGAGGCATTCGTCCTTTCTGGCTCTGCTTCATGTCAAAAGGCAGGAGGCAGTTATGTGATGTGAATTAGGAAAAACAATTAGACTCTCCCAGCCTTGCAGTCTCTCCTAACACCATTCCCACAAATCAGGGGATAATGCCTAAAATTTCATTAGGGACCCTGTTCCTTGGTTAAGCAGTGCAGAATTCGCAGTTAACCTAATCAGCCATTAATATTTTAACCATTGATCAATATTTTAACCATTTATTTGATCTTTTTTTTTTTAAATATCTTTATTGAAGTATAATTGCCTTACAATGGTGTGTTAGCTTCTGCTTTATAACAAAGTGAATCAGTTATACATATACAATATGTTCCCATATCTCTTCCCTCTTGCATCTCCCTCCCTCCCACCCTCCTTTGATCTTTGAAAGTGTGGCAGCAAGACTAGGATTAGGAAAGGTTACATCTGGAAGAGGATCCAGAGATCGCCTTGCTCCCAAACTCCCTTCCCATGTACATTGGAGGCAACCGAGGGTGGTAGGAGAGATGTAGACAGCTGTGGTCACACTGTGGCGGGGGCAGCTTCCTCTCAGCTTCAACTTCACTCTGATCTCCTGATTATCAGAATAATTTTTTTTTTCACCCTACCTGAAGCTGGTTGAGTTAGGGTCTCAAGGGGAGCACTTGCTTGATGAGACTAAACCCTGGGGGTTGCAGGAGAAACATAAAACTCACTGCCTCCACCGAGAGCTGATTTGCTTTTCCCATTCATAGCAGGAAGGTGTGAGTCCCTTCCCCCAAGTCGGCAACACCCCTGAATCCTGAGGCCAAAGTGCTGGTGCGAGTCGAAGAGCGATTCACAGTCCCCCATTGGGACCAGTGTGAAGGACACCACTCAGGAGCAACCAGCCCCCTGATCTCTCACCTGCTTGTGCTTTAACTCTGGGAGCACTCTGACCTTTGACACATCAGGGCGGAGAACCCCACCCCGAAATTCTAGGGTGAGCTCCCCATTCTCTCTCAGTTAAATGTTTGATAATAAAGTGACTCTGCCTACTGTTTGGCTAGAGCCCCTGTACATTTTGTTGATTGGCTCTCCTGGAGAGCTAGGTGAGTCCTAGGGTCCTGAGACTGACAATACTGACAAAACACTCGGACAGCCCAGAGGGACCAGCGGTCACTGACTAGGAGGGGGACCCTGCGCAAGTCACCTAAACACCTCTCTGAGCCTCACTTGCCTCATCTGTAAAATAGGGGTAATTACCACACCCACTACATAGGGTGGGTGGGAGGATGAAAGGGTTAAAGCATGAAATGATGGGCATGAAATTAACACTCAGCAAGTGTTCACCGTTAGATGGTGATAGATGGTGATGACGATGATGACGTCATCTACATTTCAAGGGCTAAAGAGTAAGAATTATTGAAACCAAATTCAAGTCTTTGGCCTTCTGAGAAGTTCACAGAAAAATAGAGGTTTAAGGACACACTTTCTCCAGACTCTCTAATCACAGGTCCCCAGTTAGTTTAGGTGGAAGAAGGCATTACCAGACAGTGACAGCTGTGCCTATGGCAGTGCTTTAGCCAAGTTTGGGAAAAGAAGAGAGACTGAAGGTGAGGCTTCACAGAGGAGAGGTGGCTTGCTGAGGCCATGGGCAGGGCCAGGATGGGACCCAGGTCACAGAACGCCTACACCAGGCTCTTCCTGCTGTATTAGTTAGTCCCTGGGAGCCAGGGTGCTCCCATTCCAACATGAAGAAAGACAACATTAGGAATGCAGAGGGCAAATCCCAGGGTAATGGAGCCTGATGTTTGTAATAAAAATTTAAATGTGCCGTCCTGGTGGCAATGGCGACTTTTATCTGATCAGCCTGTCAGCGCTTACGAAGGCTGGGCTGTGTAAATGGCAAAAGCAAATTGAATTCATATTTACTGCCCTTGATTCTGTGGGGTTTATTGTTTCCAGTGGGTTCATCTCTCTCTCCTCTTTCTCCTCTTCCTCCTTTTTCCTCCTTGTTCTTCTTACACTTACAAGTGGTTTTGTTTTTTTGTTTTTTAAAGACTTTTTTTATTATTATTTATTTATTTTATTCATTTATGGCTGTGTTGGGCCTTCGTTTCTGTGTGAGGGCTTTCTCTAGTTGTGGCAAGCAGGGGCCACTCTACATCGCGGTGCGCGGGCCTCTCACTATCGCGGCCTCTCTTGTTGCGGAGCACAGGCTCCAGACGCGCAGGCTCAGTAGTTGTGGTTCATGGGCCCAGTTGCTCCGCGGCATGTGGGATCTTCCCAGACCAGGGCTCGAACCCGTGTCCCCTGCATTGGCAGGCAGATTCTCAACCACTGCGCCACCAGGGAAGCCCCTACAAGTCGTTTTATTATCCAACAACTCACCGGGAAAGTTGACAAGAGAGAAGACTGCTCTCTCTGTGTGCAGATTATTTTCCAACCACTCCTGCAAGTGAACTCTCCACCTTTATCTGCCCTGCCCTGTGCCCTGGGAGGCTGGCCTGTGTGGACCGCTTCCTGCAGGCTCCTTTGTCCTCTAGCTTCCTGGGTTTGGCGACTGGGAGGCCCAGGAGGAGGTGAGAGGCAGGATGAGAGAGAGGGGACTGTGTCCTCGGCCAGCTCCCGCCCAGGCTGCAGTTGGTCAGTGGGTTGTATCCATCCCTATCCCGCTCCCGCGTCTGTAACACTGCGTGGGTTCTGGGAACTGCCCTCTGCCTTCAACCCTTCAGGCCTAGGGATGAAAGGGTTTGAAAAGCCTCCCTCTGTTGCCAGCCCCTGGGGGCCACAGCACCCCTCTTGGGTTCCCCTAACCCTGCCCACAACTCTGCAAATAGTCTAAACTCCCTTCACTAAGTGTCCCTTCAGTTCTTTCATCTGTTCCTCCCTGACTGATGATGTTTCTCTGTCCCTTCTGTCCAGAACTGGGAGGACACAAGAAGATACTTTTTACCAAGTGGGAGGAAGCGCGGGGCGCTGGAGCTAGAGCTGGTCTATGAGGAGGGGTTTGCATGGGGGTAGAGCGGGCACCAGGCCTGGCACCCTGCACCCCACCCCCGAGAGGCTGGGCAGCCCTTCCTCACCACCCCTCCTGCCCCTTCAGTGCTGCTCAGCCGGGGCATGCGACATGGGACAGCGTGTCAGGGGACCCCACAGATAGGCCTTTTCCCTAGTGTGACTTATGTCTACTGAGGGAATTTGTGGGAGCTCCATAAAACAGCAAAGGTAGCCCCGAGTGAAAAGTCTTCCTGCTTTCGTGTGTCACCTTGTAAGTCTAGGTTGGCCAACAGGTGATGAGGATTCTGTTTCAAGGCCAAGGAAAGAGCTGACCTTGGAGGTGAAACATGGGAATCTTTGCCTGTAACTGTGTCCCCCATGCAGGGTCGCCCTCCCCGCCACCCACAAACAGGCAAATAAACTCCCATCAAGCCAATCTGATTGTCTAAATTCTTTTTGTTTTAATAATCTGAAGTGTTACTAGGAGTCCAAGATTAAATATGCCATGCTTGATGCTGCGCCAGATGCATAATAACAAGCAAGGGTAGTACCCACAGGCCTGTGCAACGAGACATCGCCCTTCTCAGAGCAGCCTGTGAGCTTCAGTGATATTACGCTGGCGGCAGCCCCTGCGGAGGCCCAGCTGCGGACTTGCGGGGAACGGCTGCTTCAGGGAGGCCTGGCCCCCACCTGGGCTTCCCACGGTGGGGTAAGCAGAGGGGGCTGTGCGGAGCAGGAGGACGCTGCGAATATTGGCCTCAGATGCCGGAAGAAGAACTGTGGGCAGGTGCTAGCCACGGCCCCGCCCCCGGGGAGACGCGGCCCCGCCCTCGGGGAGCCCCAGTCTGAGGGGAGACGCGGCCCCGCCCTCGGGGAGCCCGGTCTGAGGGGAGACGCGGCCCCGCCCTCGGGGAGCCCCAGTCTGAGGGGAGACGCGGCCCCGTCCTCGGGGAGCCCCGGTCTGAGGGGAGACGCAGCCGTGCCTCAAGGAGCCCCAGTCTGAGGGGAGACGCAGGCCCGTCCTCAGGGAGCCCCGATCTGAGGGGACACACAGCCCTGCCTCAGGGAGCCCCAGTCTGAGGGGAGACGCAGGCCCGTCCTCAGGAAGCCCCGGTCTGAGGGGAGACGCAGGCCCGTCCTCAGGAAGCCCCGGTCTGAGGGGAGACGCGGTCCCGCCCTCGGGGAGCCCCGGTCTGCTGAGGGGAGATCCAACCCCTACCTCTATTGACCTTCAAGTCTGATATCCTGGTCAGATGTTAACCCATAATTAACTTCTCTAGCTGGACGAAACTTCAGTGCTATCCAGCCATTGCCTAGCCTGTAGCCTGGTTGGCGTGAAGAAGAAAAGCCAATTTTAATTTTAGCCTGAGCCAAACATAATGAGGAGAGTAAATCACAGAGTGAACATTCCCCAGCCGAGTGGAAATGAGTTTTGGATTTTCTGCCGCTTTGAATTACCCACCCCCCTTCTCCCTTCCTCACCGGGGTCCTAGAGGGGACCACGTGCTCCGCTTGCTCCGTTGTGCGTGGGGACCAGAGAGGGGCCGGGGTGCTCGGTGGCGGGTGCTGTGTGGTTTAGAGCAGGCGAAGGTGAAAGCGCTAAAGTGGCGAAGACGGGGTCCTTGGCTGTGAATCTGCTGGGGAAGACTCTGGGAGAGGCAGAAAGGACCAGGAAGGCCGAGTCCACCGCAGACGCCTCCCTGTGTATCCACACTCTCCGCATCCCGCCTCTGAGGTAAGAAGGCGGTGGTCTACCCAGCCGCCCACAGCTGGAGCCTCGCTTGCTTGAGGCTTCGGGTGATAGAATCTAAAAGAGGCTTGGAACGGCGGTTATTGCAGAGAAAAGTCTTGAAAGTCATGACCGAATCGAAGCAGAGATCTGTGTGCGTGAAAGCTGAGCCCCCACACGCTCACAGCTGAGGGCTGGCGTGGAGGCCGACGGGCGGAAAGCGGCCGGGAGGCCGGGGCCTGAACCGATGCCGAGAGCTGCCAGCCCCGTAGGCCGTCCGTGTCCCCTAAGCAGGGACGGATCACAGGCGACCATGGAGAGTAACGCACTTGCAGTTGACAACACAGCCGCGAGACAGCGTTTGTTCCCATCAAAGCTGAGCAAATCAGCTCGCCTCCCCTCCCTCTCTCACCCTCCACGCACAGGCAGGCCCTCCTTCCCCCACACAGCGCGCCGGCCACCGCACCCGCGGGTCCCCCAGTCACCGCACCCGCGGGTCCCCCAGTCACCGCCTCCATCCATGCGGCGCCCCCTCGCTCACCCACGAAGGCGCCTCCGGGCACACTCAGGCACGCCTGCCCCCCTCACACACACACACCCTCCACTCGTGCTCCACGCCCATCCGTACACGGGCCTCCCTCATTCACACGCGAACGCTCATCCACACACTGGCTCACACGTGTCTCAAGACAGAAGAGGGCTAGTGTTCCACGGCCCTGGTTGTGAATACGTTGGGTAGAAGCCACTTTCCGTTCAACTCTCACTACCTATCATTAGTGTGGGAACTAAGGTCTCTTGCCTTCAATAAGCGGCCTGTTCGTGTTAGTCATTGACGAGGATATGCGTGGCTTTCCGATCATGTTTGATTCCCACGTGTCTGAAGTTTCCACAGTGGCCCAGGCTCAGCGGGTACCTTATAGCACGAGAGTTGTACGGAAGCGTGCCCTGGGCTGGATTCCCCAGAAGTGGACTTGAAACAAGGACTTGAGTGTAAGTGGCTTATTTGGCCCGTGATCGCAGGACTCCCAGGAAGAGGAAGAGGGGTGGGAGGTGACGTGGGGAGGGGAAGGCAGCCAGTAACAGGGTGTGTTAGAAGCAGGCGGCTGCGAAGGGCCACTGCGGCTCAGTCTCACTGGGGACCCGTAGGAGACTGTGCACGACATGCTTCCGAGTCGTTCCACCCAACTGGCGAGGAAGCTGAGGTCTTTATCTTCCACCCCCCTTACTAGCCTTGGTTGGGGGGCTGTTCTCCAGGGCATGAATGCGCCAGCCTGGCTGGCCCGCCCCAGACGGGGGCGAGCACACTCCTGCAGTAAGAGGGCGTGTACAGGGTCGAAGGTGCCAAGGTGTACAGCTGTTCATGCTGGAGCTCTCATTCATTCATTCATTCTCTATCAAACACGTGCCTGGTGCCTGCTCTGTGCTATGTCCTGGGCTTGCTCCTGGGGATTCAGAGCTGAACAAAATACAGTCCCTGCCAAGAAGGGGTTCCCAGGTGAATAGGGTAGAAAACAGGGAAACACATAATTACACTGCAACACAATCAAAGCTATCGTGGATGTGTTAACACGGAGGCATCGTGCTGTCACTGAGCAGACAGGAAGCAGTTCTGAGCTTAATAGCTTACTTAGGATAACAACTGCTTACCTTGCACAATAGAAGTTTAAACAGAGCCTAAGTGGGCTCATTCTGCCCTTGGATGTTTTAGACTTCGTTTCCCTTTTCTTTCCTGTTACCTCTGCTATCTAAGACCAGTCTTTTCAGCTAGTTTATGAAGAAGTCCCAGGATTTGGGATGTGGCCTCTGTCTCCCCGGCTTTGCCTGGGGACGGCACAGGGAATGTTTTTGCCCATCCTGTGTGGGTGTCTTTCTGCAGCCATGGAGCTAGGACCTTCCAAGGGCAGGCTTTCTGGCTTTCTCTGTCTCTGTCTCTCGGTCTCTCCCTCTCCCTTCAAACTAGAAGCTGTGACTCCAACATCAACATAGAAGCTGCCTGTGGTCAAAAGCTATGCCTCCCCCCATCAGACTGGGAGCTCTCTGTGGTCAGGAGCTATCTCCCTCTCCAACACATCCACTGAACTTGCCCCCATCCCCTCTTTCTCGAGATTCTAGAAGGATTCCTGTGCAAAGCAGCATCAGGGAGGGGGATGGAGAAAATCAGTTCTCTGATGCTAACTCATTTCTCTTACCCTCAGAAGAAGCCCCAGACTGTTACTTCCTAAGGGCCTGAGAGGTGGAGGTGCTGGCGACGGGGCAAGGACAGGGGCTGGAAGCCTCAACCTGGAACCACGCACTGGGCTGGAGGCAGGGTCGCCACCTGACAACTCCTAGATCAGAGAAGCAGCCCCTTCAGGAAACCCATGTCTGAAAATCAAGTTTCCTTTTCCGGTCCCCTGGCTCCCGTGCAGGTCCCTTCAGGGCTCGCCTTGAGTGGTGCGATTTATGGGGAGCAGCAAGTACTCTGAGAGGGCAAGTCTGGGAAAGAAGACGCAGGCGGCTGCCTCTCCTGGCAGATACGAACCCCTCCCCCTCTTATTAATTCACACTTTCCTGTCGGCCTGGAGCACCCTGGAGGGGCCATTTCTTTTTACCTGAAGCAGAGGCAGGCATCTTACTTGATTTACAGGCTCCAGGGGCGGGTGGCTCCTCGGCTGGTTGCTAAGGTATCTTTTAAATGGAAATCAGGGTGGAGAGATATCACATATATCATGCCAGCCATCTGCTAAATGTTGCCTCTTCTGTCTGGAACAGCTCGAGGTGGTTCTGGCAGGAAGGCAGGGCCAGGGGCTGGGGGAAGGGCGAGGAAAGTCTGTGGTTTCCACATGAAGTGAAGGAACAGGAACTTTCCTCTTGTGCTGCCATGTCTGCCGTGTCCCTTAGTTTTCCCCCTTTCTGTCCTCATCGTTCTTTTTTTCCTTTGGTTTTAAATATAAAATCCCATCTGGAGATTCTGATTACAAACCACCAGCCTAGTTCCACAACTCTATATTCATTGCCAGTATATTTAATTGTGTGCGTGCGTGCGTGTGTATGTGTGTGACTCACTACCATCGGGCCTGACAGGTGGGTCTTTCTGAGCCAATTAGGCCTCAGCTTCTGAGAACACCAGCAGCGTTCCTTCCAGGCCCATCCCCAAGCAGGAAACACAAGTGCCCAAATTTAGTTGAACAGCTGGGTTGTCACAGGTTACTAAGCAAACTCATGGTAGAGGCAGCCGGTTTCTACGTACACCAGGCACATGGAAGCCTCTAGAGGGGCCTCTTCTACTCTCAGGGCAGCCTGGAGCCAGACTATCCTGAGTTCAAATCATGATTCTTCTCAGGGGAGATGGGAGAGTTTGGGCAGGTCCAAGTCTCTTTGAACCTCACTTCCTGGTGGTAAAAACAGGGGTAGCAATACTCAGGCCATGAGGTACGGTAGATCAGGTTGCTCACTGCACAAAGCTGTTCCGCTAGGGAGGACTCCAGACGCCCAGTGGGGACACCTCTTTCCAATTACACCAGAGCATCTTAATGGACTAGTGGCAGCACTCGCCTCGCAGAGTTGTTGTGAAAACCGCGTCCAGAAACCTAGGGAGGAAGGGAGGAGAACTGTTCCTACCCTGGGTAAACCCCCAGAGACATGCTGATTCTCCCAGGCACTGCAGGGCCAGGGGAGATTGTTTCTGTTCCTCTCCAGCTCATCACCTGGTCTCTCTGGCAACTTCCCTGACTCGCCCCTCCCCTCCCCCCCCAGTCCTGGCTCATAGACATTCTGAGCAGACAAGCTCTTGTTCCTTTGTGGATGGATTCCTCCCATGAAGGCTGATTCTGACATTTGATACCAGCATCCATTTCATAGCCTCGCTTCTGATCCCCACGCACCTCTCTCAGCTTCGGCCCCTCCTGCCTGCTTTCATCTGCTTCTTTGTTCCTGATACCAGCCTTCTACTCCTAATCCGCCACCTCTCCGTGGTCCCCTCCACCACCTACACCATTCCGAGATGCTTAGAGGGACCTGGGTTGCTCTTTCTAGCATTTGTTCAAATCTCTGCTCAAAAGAGAGATCCTCCCCACCCCCCCTAGGTGTGCACTAGTTGCCTGTTATCTACCCCGTTCCCCTCACCTCCCTCCCAACTTGGGGTTTAAGCTGCTTTTTGTTGGCTATAAGAGTAATAAGTGACGGTTCTCAGAATACAATTTTAATTAAGATTCAATAGTCACTTCTCTGTCAGTAAGCTCCCATGCTGATTACTTAAAATATATTTACCCAGCTCTATTATGTCACAGATATGAATTCATTAGATGTTTGTTAATCCTCAACAAACTCTTTTTTTAAATGTGGTTTGTTTAGCATAATTTACAGGGGCACAACTGTTTGAAACCATGGGCCCCATGCAGGGTGTGCATCCCAAAGTGTCCGGATCGTTCCTGCTTGCTGCCACTGCCGGAGGGCAGGCGACAGAGGCAGGGATGGAAAGGCCCAAGGATGCCGTAGGACAGGGCAGTCAGTCCATATCGCACTGATGCCGCCCATGCTGGTCAACCTTCCAGGACACAGGGCAGGGTCAGAGAGGGAGGAGAAAGAGGATCTGGAGGGACAGTGGAAGATACCCCCACAGGCCGCCAACAGCCTCGGCTCTGGACTCAGATGCACTTGACAATGATTATTACCATTTCCTGTGTGTGCAGCGATGGGAAGATGTTGGAAAGTGCTGCTGAGCCTTAGAAACTGCGGTGTTTACTGACAAGAGCTCATGAGGAGGATGCCCTTCTCAAGGGGCCAGAGGCTTTCAGAACCCTACCCGCCCCCCATAAACATACACATGCACATAGACACAGGCACGCGTGCACACAGCCACCTCCAGCTTAACTAGCAGGGGACCTCCTTGGGGGTGGCTATCCCTGTGTCCCCAGTGGGTGTAGGAGATACCACTCACCGCTCCTTGAGCAGATGAAGTGGCCAGAGACCTCTGACCTCCCTGACTCTATGACCACAATGAGCCATATGCTTGAAAGCGCACGGATGGCTGCCGGAAGATACTTCTGAAGCCTCTGTGTGACCAGGCCACTCCACGAAGATGGTTTTCTCAGCTGATTAGCCAAGTGAGCCCTGGACAGAGCTGATACAGAACTCAGAACCTCAGTGACAATGCCAGAAGCTCCCTTGGCTCAGCACCAGATTTTATTCATTCACTCATTCGATACTGATTGGGCACTTACTACAAGTCGGGTGTGGTACTGGGTGCTGGGATACAGTGATGGGTGGACAGGGTAGATAAATTCCCTGCCTTGTGGAGTTTCCAGTCTAGGGAGACAGATGTGTAAGTGATTAAGGAATTGTATAAGTGTGGTGAGCAATACGTAGGACAAGTATAGGGTGCTAAGGGGCCCATAGCAGGAAGGTCTGTTTTGGTCTAGGTTTTGGAGAAGCTTCCTGGAGCAGGTGCCACTTAAGCTGAGCCTGGAGGTGCACTAGGAGCTTGGTCAGGCGGGAGTGGAGGCGGGGGAGAAGCCAGGAAGGGAGCAAGGCTTGGAGGAAGTCCCGGAGGAAGATCAAGCCTGGCAATTATAAGTGAGAGAGGTTGAGCGTAGTCGAAGCAAGAAGAACAAAGGAAGAAAGAGTCGTGAGAAAGAAAGTGGAGAAATGGGCAGAACCAGCTCTTGCAAAGACTTGTCCTTGTGCTAAACATAAGAAGAGGGTCAAGGCAGATGGAAAAGATTCCTGTTTGCTTTATCAGCACCCAGCTAAGTATGCACCTAGAAGGCCATGCATTTGGGCATGGAGAAGGTGGCACAAAAGCTTCCACATGTAGACACCTCTGGGATGGATGTGCCTGGTGGGACCTGGGTCAGGGCAGGCTGGTACCCCTCAAGGAGGAGATGGGCGAGAGCAGGGACTGGAAGGGTGGGCTTTTGCTCATGGGAGCTCAGAGCAGAGCTGCATGGAAATAGGCACGTTGACAAAGGCTTTTAATGAGGGTGACCATAATGAAGAAGATGTAAAGAAAAGAAAATCCTCTGGAACAGAGGTAAGCAAACTTTTTCTGTAAAGGGCAAGACAGCAAATATTTTAGGCTTTTGCTGGCCATATTCTGTCTGCTGCAACTACTTACTTCCACCATTGTAGCGTGAAAAAAGACACAGACCATATGCAAACATGAGCATGGCCGTGTTCTAATAAAACTTTATTTACAAACACAGGTGGCAGGCTGGATTTGGCCCTTGGGCTACACTTAGCTAACACCTGCTCTAACGGTGCTGTCCATTGTGGAAGCCCATAGTCGCATAAGGCTATTGAGCACTTGAAATGTGCTCTAAGTGTTAAATACACTTGGATTTTGAAGACTTAGTACAAATAAAAGAATGTTGAACATCTCCTTCATAATTGTTTGTATTGATTACATGTTGAAATAATTTTTTGGATATAGTGGGTTAAGTAAAATATATGATCAAAATTGATTTCACATGTTTCTTTTCACTTTTTTAATATGGCCATGTAATTTAAATGTAATTTAATATGTAATTTAAAATTATATTCGTGGCTCGTATTATGTTTCTATTGGACAGTGCTGTTCAGGAATAACACTCACTACAGATAAAATGCAAAGTAAATCTCACCCTGAAGCGTTTCAGGTGGGAGATTTACCCTTAAAGAGACACAATGATGGAACTCAAATCTTCACAATAAAGTCATATCTGATTGGAATAGGTTTTTAAATTTACTATGTATCTTTTTTTTATCAGCTAGTTGTTTTGTCTGCATCTGTGCTCCTTAAACTGGGAGCAATAGAGCTCTACTTCCTCAAGGCATTAATAGTTGTTATGCAAAAAAATAGGAGTATATTTAGCTTAAAAAAAGGAGCAATGCCGAATTAAACATTAATTCAAATTTCTTTACTGCCACAGAATTTCTCAACCCTTCTACGAACTTGCTAGTGCATAGAGAGCTTTTGCAAGGGTGAGCAAGAGTGGGCTGTGCTTCCCAATTCAGTGGCCTTAGGAGCCTTCCTTGCAGAACCCTAATTAGCACTCCTAGAAGGCAAATCGAGAGCTGTTGATCTGCATGATGCTACACAGCCAGTGTGCAATGATTTTCCGAAAGTCCAACTCAGTTGATGTTCTTAGTACTACATAAATAGAGCCACATGGAATAATGATGAAACTGTAAGATCTGGAGATTCAAAGACCTGATCCAAAGCCCTGTTCCTTCCTTCCCTGGATAGTCATTCTCACAAAAGCACCTACTGTGCGACAGGCAGTGCTATAGGCCTTTTATTCAGTGGTGAATAAAAACAAGCCCCAACCGTTTCGGGCTTTTTTGCCAGTGCAGAAGACAAACAATAACAAGACACGTAGGTGAAACATACAGTAACTTAGTGATCAATTCCAAGGAGAAAACGCAGAGCAAGGAAGAGGGATGTGCACAGAGGGTAGGACCTTGGTGAGAAGGTGACTTTTGCATAAGGACGTGAAGGAGGCTCTTAGGCCATGGACAAGTCCTCATTTATATACACAGATAAGCCCTTCCCTGTGAAGGGTGTTCCTGAAGCCCAGATGAGGTGATGTATATGAAGGTCCAGGCAGGGGACCCAGCACATACTAAGTGCTCAGAAGAAGTCCATGCCTTGGCTTCCCATCCCACCCCCTTCTTCACCTCCCTGAACTCTCAGAGATTCACCCACTATGTGGATTCTCCATGGGGAAGAACTTACCCAAAGCCAGTTCCCCACTAACCTTGGCATCTCCCAGGGACAGCTCTCTCCTTGTCCATGTTCTTGTTCTTAGGGAATGCTGGTCCAATTTGATTTCATGCTGAGCCTAATCCGATTAAGAAGGCAAAACCGCTTCAAAATACAGCCATAAAACACGTTTCAAATCCAATGATTATTAGATGAACCACTGGTATGGAATTATCCATCCATGCATCCATCCAACAAATATTTATTGAGCATCTACTATGTTCCAGGCACTGTGCTAGATGTGCAGGTTTTAGCAATTAACAAAATAGACAAAAGTACCTGCCCTCATGGAACTGACATTCTAGTGAGGGAGATAGAAAATATTCCATAAACATAATTAATAAGTAATTAAATAGTCTGTTCCAAGGTGATAAGAGCTAAGGAGAAAGGAAAAAGTAGAATTGTATTGGAGGGACTGGTTGAAGAGATTACACCTGCGTGAGCAGATGCTACTCTACTGCTCCCCAAGGCAGGGGGTGGGTGTGAGGGAGGAAGCTCTGGGCCAGGGCTTTAGGAAGTCGCCTCCTGACCCTGACCTTGTGTCCCTCCCTTCCAGGCGCCGCGGCCTGAGTGACCAGACCATGGAGACCCTGCTTGGTGGCCTGCTGGCGTTTGGCATGGCGTTTGCCGTGGTCGACGCCTGCCCCAAGTACTGTGTCTGCCAGAACCTGTCTGAGTCACTGGGGACCCTGTGCCCCTCCAAGGGGCTGCTCTTCGTACCCCCTGACATCGACCGGCGGACGGTGGAGCTGCGTCTGGGCGGCAACTTTATCATCCACATCGGCCGCCAGGACTTCGCCAACATGACGGGGCTGGTGGACCTGACACTGTCCAGGAACACCATCAGCCACATCCAGCCCTTCTCCTTCCTGGACCTCGAGAGCCTGCGCTCCCTGCACCTCGACAGCAACCGGCTGCCCAGCCTCGGGGAGGACACGCTGCGGGGCCTGGTCAACCTGCAGCACCTCATTGTGAACAACAACCAGCTGGGAGGCATCGCAGATGAGGCCTTCGAGGACTTCCTGCTGACGCTGGAGGATCTGGACCTCTCCTACAACAACCTCCACGGCCTGCCCTGGGGCTCCGTGCGGCGCATGGTCAACCTGCACCAGCTGAGCCTGGACCACAACCTGCTGGACCACATCACCGAGGGCACCTTCGCCGACCTGCAGAAACTGGCCCGCCTGGACCTCACCTCCAACCGGCTGCAGAAGCTGCCCCCGGACCCCATCTTCGCCCACTCCCAGGCCTCTGCCCTGACTGCCACGCCCTTCGCTCCACCCCTGTCCTTTAGTTTTGGGGGAAACCCACTGCACTGTAACTGCGAGCTTCTCTGGCTGCGGAGGCTCGAGCGGGACGATGACCTGGAGACTTGTGGCTCCCCGGGGGGCCTCAAGGGCCGCTACTTCTGGCACGTGCGCGAGGAGGAGTTTGTGTGCGAACCGCCTCTCATCACCCAGCACACGCACAAGCTGCTGGTCCTGGAGGGCCAGGCGGCCACACTCAAGTGCAAGGCCATCGGGGACCCCAGCCCCCTCATCCACTGGGTGGCCCCCGATGACCGCCTGGTGGGGAACTCCTCCAGGACTGCCGTGTATGACAACGGCACCCTGGACATCCTCATCACCACTTCTCAGGACAGCGGCGCCTTCACCTGCATCGCTGCCAACGCCGCCGGGGAGGCCACGGCCACAGTGGAGGTCTCCATTGTCCAGCTGCCACACCTCAGCAATAGCACCAGCCGCACGGCGTCCCCCAAGTCCCGCCTCTCGGACATCACTGGCTCCAGCAAGACCAGCCGGGGAGGTGGAGGTAGTGGGGGCGGGGAGCCTCCCAAAAGCCCCCCGGAACGGGCTGTGCTGGTGTCCGATGTGACCACCACCTCGGCCCTGGTCAAGTGGTCGGTCAGCAAGTCCGCCCCCCGGGTGAAGATGTACCAGCTGCAGTACAACTGCTCCGACGATGAGGTACTGATTTACAGGTGAGCCCGGGACTGCGGCAACACAGGGAGATGTCTGGCTGGGCCAGGAGGAAATGGTGGGGAGGGTTTTGAGCTGTTCCCACCTATGCTCCACCTCCCCAGAGGTGTCTGTGGGATTCTGGGGACAAACTGCACCATTTATGCAGGTGAGAGGAAGTAGAATGAACATTACCTACAAGTTTAAGGAGAGGGGACCCCACATGGGCAGCCCAAAGAGATGTGTATGTCGGAGGACCGTACCTCCAAGGGCCGTGACTGTGGTAGGTGGTCTCGTGGCTGTGAGCCTCAGAACTTTCTGTTTTGAGCCTCAGATGGAGGGCACACAATAACAACGAGCAGAACTCTTGGCCAAAGAATCTGACTCCTCCAAGGAGGGATGAATCTGACCTTCACCTGGACTTGTAGGCAGTCACGGTTAAGGTCAGGAGGTGTAAAATTCAGATCGTCACGCTGCCACTTGCTAGTCATTTAATTCTCTTGCCCTGCCTCAGTTGTCCTCATCTGTAAAATGGGGATAATCTGCACCTGACTTGGTCAGCAGGTAATTGAACTCAACTCAAACTGGCTGAAAAAAAGAAAA
Organism: Balaenoptera ricei; assembly: GCF_028023285.1. Lineage (NCBI taxonomy): Eukaryota > Metazoa > Chordata > Mammalia > Artiodactyla > Balaenopteridae > Balaenoptera > Balaenoptera ricei. Next base: position 34,983,918 of record NC_082649.1, read on the forward strand.
AGGGAGAGGTAATGTGTTGGCTCATGTAATTGAAAACTCGGGGACCTGCCTCAGGTAGATCAAAGGCCCCACAAACATCCTGCATTCTCAGTTTCTTAGCTTCCCTAAGTTTCATTTTTCTTTTGGTTTGGCTTCACCCTCAGACAACCTCTTTCCTCTGGGCAGCCCTAGAAGGAGAAGAGCCTCCATGTCCCAGTTGGTCCCGCAGAAGCCCTGGATGAGCTCTGATTAACCAGAGCAGGTCATGTAAGCCTACTGAATATTAGAGGGGGGGTCATCCTGCCCACCTGTCCTGACCACTCTGGGTGTCAGTCTCCTCATCTGGAAGTGGAGACATCGATGTTCATCTCCTTCTGTGATAATCAAAGGGCCATTTCCTAGGCTGATAGAAAGGGAGATTAAGACTGAAAAGCTGCAACAGAATTGCCTAAGTTTTTCGGAGGGAGGGAGGCGCCCACAGATGATGGGTCCAGGCCGAAGGGTCGGGGGCTGATCACAGGTGTGTTTCCTTCTTGGCCAGCCTCAGCTTGTGTTAAACATGACAGACATGGCCTAGAATCTTACAGCTCAAGGAATGCATGGTTTCTTCTGAAATCCTGTGTGTTTTATTGTATGCATTTAAAATGATTATTCTGAGAGGGGATCCCATATACTTCGCCAGACAGCTGAAGTGTCCATGGTATAAGAAAGGTCAAGAACCTTGATCTGTCAATGAGGTTTCTTCCAGCTCTGACTTTCTCAGTTGATGACTCGGTCTCTGGATGGGAAGGTGTGGGGAAAGGAAGGCATTTATTCACCAAACGGAGTCCATGAGATGGAGGGTGGGTGCCCCATGGAAGCTGCTGGAGCCAAGGAACTTCCCTTACCTGGCGTCATTTGTGCGGCTTGTCTGGAGAGCAGCTTCATTCTCAGGATGAAAACAGCATTAGAACTTAACTGAAGTATATGCGTGTCATATATATATATATATATATATATATATGAAATTAAACAATATATATTATGTATTCATATATATATGACATTAAACAATCTGCATATATATTTTTCCTACTTATAAAAGTAATAGTCTTTGTAGAAAATTTGGAACATAAACAAAATGATAAAGAGAGAGAAGAAAATGACCTGTAATCCCACCACTCAAAATTAACCAGGAGCATTTGGCCTCTAAGTTTTATTTCAGGTTCAAAACAATACTTACGATCCATCTAGTGTGGCCTTTTGTTTCTTAATTCTTTCCACTCAGCATTGTAGCTTGCTTAGATCCCATGGTATTAAAGTACTTTTCATTTGGCTATACCGTAATTTATTTAATCAGTCTTCTATTGTTGGACATTTAGGTTGTTTCCATTTTTCAATATTAAAAGTAATGCAGCAAAGAAAAAAAAGTAATGCAGCAATGGATATATCTTTGTACATAAATACATTTGTGCAACTTCAGTGATTTCCTTAGCATATTTTCTTAGGGGTTGAATTACTGGTTTCACGGGGAAATTATAACCTTTATACATTGCATATAAACATTTATTTATCCTCTCACCAGTGGAAGGTGACAGTGCCCATTTTGACCGCACCCTTGCCAATTATAGAACATATAATTTCTTTCATTTTTGCCAATCTCATAGGTGAAAAATGGACCTTGTTTTAATTTGCATTTCTTTGATACCTTGTGAGGTTGACCTTTTGAAAATAAGTATATTTCTTCACTTGTGAATTTATTATATGGTTTTGACTTTGATATAAAGTGTAAAGGCAAAAAGCTACCAGCTCCGAGGCTTGCAAAGGCGCAGGATGAAGGGACATGCAGTTTGTGAGGGGGAGATACTGGCATCAAGGTGGCTGGAAGCCAAGGTTGCCAAGATGGCACCCCTCCCTGGGGGTCTCAGAAACCCTCCGAGGGCCACGGGAGGGGTCGGAGGTATGCTTCTGAAGTCACTCAAAGCTGAATTCAAAGTGCTTTCATTTGGTGATTGAGATCCTGGAGACACTAGCTTTATAGATAGAAATATAGGCACACCTCAGAGATATTTTGGGTTGGGTTCCAGACCATGGCAATAAAGTGAATATTGCAATAAAGGGAGCCACATGAATTTTTTTGGTTTCCCAGTGCATATAAAAGTTATGCTTACACTATACTGTAGTCTATTAAGTGTACAACAGCATTATGTCTAAAAAAAGTACAAACTTTAATTAAAAAATACTTTATTGCTAAAAAATGCCAACCATCAACTGAGCATTCAGTGGGTCATAGTAGTAGTGTCAAAGATCACTGATCACAGACACCATAACAAATATAATAATAATGAAAATGTTTGAAATTTTGTGAGAATTACCAAAATGCAACACAGAGATATGAAGTGAGCAAATGCTGTTAGAAAAATATCCCCTATAGAATTCCTCAATGCAGCGTTGCCCCAAATCTTCAATTTGTAAAAAACAATATTTGCAAAGTGCAATAAAGCAACGTGCAATAAAATGAAGTAAATGGAAACATCAGAAATCTTAGGGAAAAAATGCAGATAACAATGCAGATTTCCCCTTATTGTGGTCTTGAAGATTAGAAGAGAAGCAGCATGGAAAGCTCTCCAAACAGTGCAGGCACGTAATAGTAAGTGTTCAAGGAATACAAATTATAATTATTATTGTTATTAGCAATAGTGATGGTTGTAGTAACAGTAATGGTGAGAGTTGAGACCATTATCTTGTCTGCCATCCTGGGCGAGCAACGGGAAGAGTATGGTTAGATATGCAATTCAGTCTTTAAGAAGTTGGATTTCCAAAATTTAGAGAAAAAGGACAGCATAAGTCTGTAGCCAGATAATAGTAACAGCAATCACCAGACAACATTATTGCCAGCTTACTGTGGGTTTCAATGTAGCTTTCCAAGAAGTAAATATCTCATTTAAATCTCCTGGACATATCAAGAAATATAAAAGACCAAGAGAATTAAAACTCTCCCAAGGTTGTGCAGCCAGAACGAGGCAGGACTGATCTGAACGCAGGCCTCTGGTTTCAGTGCCTAGACTTAGCCACCATGGCTGTGCTGCCCTCACCCTAACAGTGAAGCTGGCTGTTAGGACAAATGGGAGACTCCAAGAAGGATACAGTGGATTTTTAGAAAGCAAATTGTCCCCATAAGAAAGAAGAGACACCAGTGGGCTGCACAGTGGCTCTGTGACATGCTCGGCCTTCAACAGGGATGTGTACAAAAGAGGGGCAGAAGGGCTTCTATCCAAAGATGAATATTAAAGAGGAGCACACACTGTACAGAGGGCAGGGCTTTTAATCCATGTTCATAGCAGGAAGGACAAACGTGCTGGTTAGGAAGGAGGCTGCAGGGAGACTAGACAAGAGCCACAGGCAAAGCCACACAGTTTCCAATTGGCCTCCACCTTCCCCGGCAAGAACAGGGCCAGCAATAATGGTACACATCTGCGCTGAGAGCTTACTTGAACCGGGCACTATTCTGAGGGCTCTATGTGTACTAACTCATTGAGTTTTCTCAAAACCCCAGGAGGTGAGAACTATTGTTACTCCACTTCCCATATAAGAAACTTGCCCAAGGTGTTACATGGAAAGTAGCAGAGACAGAATTGGAATCCAGGCAACATGGGAAGGGCAAGACCAATACTCAAGGAGGAAACCAAGGCCAACAGAGACACATCACACGTACCCCAAGGGTCACATCCCAGGACTAGAGGACACTAGCTGAGTTTCCCAAGCCCATGGGGGTGGGCCTGAGACAACATGGACAGAAAGAGAAGTGCCCAAAATGGGAAAAGGGTGGATAGTCTGCTTTTGAAGACTAGACCCCATAAAGCATAGGATGCTAGGCTGGGCAGAATTGCTCAACAGATGGCTATAAGCCCTTGGCAAAGAATGCTGATTGCCAGGACCCAGCATGGGTTCCCAGGGGACAAATCCTGCCCAAGTATTCAGCTGTCTTCAGGGGACACTATGACCCAGTATTTCTTTCTTTTTTTTTTATTGAAGTATAGTTGATGTACAATATTACCTAATTTTACAGGTGTACAACATAGTGATTCACAATTTTTAAAGGTTATATTCCATTTATAGTTTCTACAAAATACTGGCTATATTCCCTGTATTGTACAATATATCATTGTAGCTTATTTGCTTTAAACATAATAGTTTGTACTTCTTAATCTCCTACCCCAATCTTGCCCCTCCCACCCACTGGTAACCACTAGTTTGTTCTCTATATCTGTGAGTCTGTTTCTTTTTTGTTATATTCACTAGTTTGTGACCCAGTAGTTCTTTTAATCTGCCTCCTTGTCATTCACGAGGGCAGCCCTCCTCAATGACATCCCTCCTGACACAGGATTCTCCACAAGACCCCACACCTAGGCATCTCCACGGGGGAAGTGGGCCAGAACCTCTGGGGTGATAGATGCTGTTGGAAAACGTCCTAGGAGTTTCCACTGGCTGTGACTCACTGCCGTAAACAGAGCGTATCACAATTGTAAAGGACACTTGACAAAATCTCACCCTGTGTTTGGGCCAAAATGGAGACGTGTGAACTGGTGAAGTGGACTTGTAACTGGTCAAGTAATCAGGTGCTTAACAAATTGATGTGAGCATGGGAGAAAGCCTCTGCCTTGTGCCCATACCTGCCCCCATTCTGTACTGCTAAGTATGTTTTCTTATTGACATGGATAATGACACAGAAAATATGTATTCTCTTTCGGTTCAAAAACTCAACTGCATGAGTTCAAGGTGAGGCACATCTGGCTTGACTGGAATTTTGTGTGGCATCGGCTCAGAGTTTTAGCTGATCTCAAGGACATCATGGCCGCAAAGTGATGGAGCTGCCAAAAGACTCCTGTAATTTTGGGTTGTGTTAGCAGAGGTGAAGTGCTCAGATCATGGGAGGTTACGATTTTAATCACTGAATCATTCAAGCTGGTCGGAGTGGAGCTGTAACACGTTTAATACAGGATGACAGAGTCTCAAGAGATTATCTTTACCAATGGCAATATATCCAGAGATCCGTTGATGAGAATGGGATTCTAGAATCTTGTGAGATGGGCAGAGGTTACCTTGGAGATGACAGGATTTGGGAAAGGAGTCATATATCCCTTAATTTATTCAAAGAATGTATGAGTAGGAGAGAGGAACACACACACACACACACACACACACGCACGAAAGCAGGCATGGACCCATTACAATAAAAAATTTCAATAGCAGCATCTGTACCTACCTCATTGCTCTCCATCTGGCTGCAAAATGATTTGGCTTGTGTCTTTCTTCCTCTCTAGCATGTGCTAGTCATACCTACTCATCTCTGTATCCCCAGCTCCTAGTAAGTCCTGGCCCACAACAGCTATTGAGTCAACACCTGGTGAACTGAACAGAATGGAAATGAACATCAGAGCTGCCCAACAGCAGAATAAACAAGGGCTGCCATAAGGTAGTGAGCTGCCCGTACCGGAAGGGTTCAAGCAGAACCCGGCTAACTCCATGCCAGGGATGCCGAGTGGTCAGCCTAACTGTAACATTTGACTTAAGTGAGCCCACCCTGATGGTCTATGGCTCTGTTTTCTTATTACCCCATGATCAAGACAATATGGTTATCACACTTGCTAAATCCACCTGCTTTTGCCAGTTGGGGCCACATGGCATCTTGCCTCCCAGGTTAAGGGTGCCCTGTCTCATAGGGGTTTAAGCCCTGGGGCCTGAGGCCACAGACAGGGACCTTGGTGGAGGCTCAGTTGTCCAGCCAGATTGGACACGTCATTGACAGGTCACCATTGACCAACACCATGGGCCTACAGAAGCCCTGGGGGCTGTGAGCTGTGTCTGAAACATCAGGTTCTATTCTATATACCAGGAAGGGGGAGCAGAGGCATGGCTAATTCCAAGCCATGGATAACTCAGGATTTGAATTTGGCTATGAAATAGTGTCTCGCTTTTATTTTTTTTAAATCAGATAATTAGCTCCCTAATTATCTAATGGTTTTTGCTGACTTCCCAAGCCATTTGCCTTCCCTGAGTACACACGGCTGAGCCCTGCCGGCAGCCCTGGGTCATGCTGGACACGTACAGTCCACGAGTGGGGCCTGGCCTGTTTCCCGTGTGACTGGGGAGGGCCAGCTCCCCCATCTGTCTGCCCCAGGGCCTGCCCTTTCAGGAAGTGGCTAGCATTAATGGGGACAGTGTCAGGGGGTTGGGGAGGAGTCATTGAGGGGAAGAGGAAGGATGGCGAGAGGGGAGTCAGAAAGAAGGGGGCCTCCCCTCTCCCATGAGAAAGCAGAAGCCCATCCCAGCTCTGCCTCATCCCCCACGTGACATGGTAAGTTAAGTGCCCTGCATGTCATTAGCAGCCCAAATGACATTCACAAACAATTGCCTCCAGGCATGATGTTGGAACAGTCCCCAGGAGGGCCAGCGGAACAGCCAGCATACTTCTATAGCACAGTGTGGAATTAGCCAGGATGCAGCCTTGTCTTTGTGCAGCTTATTCTGCTGTCATCATCTCCGTGTAGAAAAAGTGAGGGGTTATGAGGCAAGAGACCTGAAGGTGGTAGAAGATAGTAGCCATTCCATGCACCGCCCCCCCCCCAATTATCTTCAGACCCCCCCCTTCCACGCCATATTCTTCCATGATTGTCAGACATACTCCCCACCTTGGGGGAGACTGAACCACCCCACAGAGTTTTGCAGGGCTGGGGTTGGGGCATTGTTTTTTTTACTGTTGCTCTGTTTCCCATCTGGGGAAAGAATAAAATGGCAGATTCAGCCAGTTTCTACCCCATCAGGATCTTATGAATCAACACCTCAGTTGGTCCCCCCTACCCCATGAAAATGTAGCCCTCTCCACCTTGGGGTGGAGGGAAATTTACTGATGAACCTGGGATCTTGTGGATATGGGGAGAAACTGCTACGGACAGGTGCTCCCTAAAGGAAGGGTCATGCCATATGCAAAACCTGACACCTATGCAGGGGGAATGTTCTTTCACTCAGCTGCTTCTTTGACATCTCAGCTTCTCCTGAAACAGTGGATTGAACCCTGACAGGCAGAGGAAAAAACGTGTAAAGGAGGAAATTGGGGTGGGTGGGGTAGAAAGATCCCCGGCAACTCCCTGGTCAGAGCCAGATCAGCCTGCCTTGGGTTTTATATTTTTCTAAATTTCTTTTACATTGCTTGACAATTGAAATCTGATATCCACAAGCGGAGATGGACAGGACAAATATTATACCCATTTTATAGATGGTGAAACTAAGTCTTTAATGAATTGAGTGGATTTCCCAAGGTTCCACAAAGCAAAGACTAGAAATGTGGTGCCCTACATCCAATGCCAGGTACCATGCTGTGGGGCACATCTCACTGATATCTCAAGGAGTTTTCCTTAAGGCTGGAGACTTGGGCTGAGGGACACCAACTATAACTTCTTTTTCTTGGAAGGATGGGGTAACCCACTGGGAGTCTGCTGAGATTTTCTCTTCCAGCTTTAGTTGCTTTCCCCACATTTCTAAGGCCTAGCCATGGCAATTAGGATGAATAGAAAACCTAACCTAATGAGATTTAAGTTCATAAGGGTTTATGTCTCTTGTGTAAGAGAAGTCCAGTGGAAGAGAGTTTAGCCTGGGTTTCTGGGAAGCATGGCCACCAAGGGCCCAGCTCCTACCTCTCTGATCTGCCATCCTCAGCACACAGTTTCTGTCCTTAAGGTTCCCTCATGGTGCAAAATGGCTGCTGGCACTCTAGCTTTCACATCTCCTTTCTATACAGCAGGAAAGATAAAAAGCAGAAGGGCCAGAGGGCAAAGGGGAGGAGGTTCTCTGAAGCTCTACCCAATAACTTCTGCTTATATCTCTTTTGGCCACACATGTCTGCAAGGGAGGCTGGGAAATGTAGTTTTTTAAAACTAGGCACAATGCACTGCCAGTAATATAGAGACGACAAAGAGGCAGCTAGCACTTCTAGAACCTGAGTTTGCACCATAACTCTACCATTTACTAGTCTTGGGATCATGGGCAAAACACTGCATCACTGTCAGTCTCTGTTTTCTTGTCTGTAAAATGGGAACAGAGATTCCTTTCTGTATATGTTATATAGACAGTGGCATGAACTGAATGAGATCACCTATTTGAAAGTGCATCTTTCATAGTCAACTGTGAAGTACAGGATACGTATCATTACTTATTGTTATTAGGAGCCTGTCCACTTTCCTTTCTTAGTCCCCTCTTTTTGTCCCTGTTCTCCAGCCTTCTTCTTGTGGCTCCATTCTTCAAAACCTTACTCTAAGAGAACTGTAAACTGGGAAAACAATCTGATAGAGTTTTAAGAGATCAAGGTATAAGGTGTCACCCCTTTCAGAAATCTTTGCAGTTCAATTGGAAACTCTGAAAGACCCAAAGCAGTGAATCTCTAATGGTGGAATTTCAAAACCCACAGCAAGTTTGTGCATAGGAGAGAAATTTTTCAGGGGTGCCTTCCAAGAGCATCTCAAATCATATCACCACTTTATCATCCTGCCCCTCCTGCTCTGCACAAGAAGATGACTCCACTCAGATTCAAAAACCTTCAGGGCACCTGTTCAGAAGTGACTAAATTCTCTACTTGTCATTCCTTCATTATTCTCAAAAAGTTCTGTCTGATGACATCTTCGAAGGGAGAAACAATTAGCAGGAGTAAAGGGAGTAGAATTGTGCATCCAGTCTACCTTTCTTTTGGAATGTGGCTTTTCCCCCTCTAGTAAGTAAGAACCAGACAACCAGTCCCTTGTTAATTTTATATACATTTGGTTGGTTTGGGGGTGGGGGTGGGGATATTACTTATTTCTCACCAGGGAATTACCAAAGAAGGTTTATAGAGGGAGGGGCTAGGCTTGAGGAGTGTCTGGGACTTGGGGATCATGCTGGTGGTGGCAGCCCTCAGAATGACACCAAACACAAACACTCATCTGACAACTAGAATTTCCCCCAAACATGTTCACAGCAGCCAGCTCCTTTCAGCCTCGTAACAGCTGCAGGAGAACTGCGGGTGGGGGAAGTGTGAAACCCAGGCATTCTGACCTGGAGCCTGAGGTTTCCCACCACCCCAGTGTTCCCCAAGCCTAGCTGTGCACCGGAATCCATGGGGAGCTGTATCCTCTCTCCAAGGGATCCTGAGTCAGCTTGGGGTGGGGCCCAGGCATCTGTGTCATTAAAGCTCCCCCAGTGACTCTGATGTGTGTTCAGCATTGGGCTGTTGTACCTAGGGAATGGGCGGTACTGGTGGGCAGAGCTGCTGTAAATCCCACGGCTGGGGTTTGGTCTCTGAACTTCTGGTGAGGGAAGAAGTCAGGAGACCTGGGTTCCCATCCCGCTCTACCTTGCCCTGGTCATCTCACCACTCTGAGACTTTGCTTCATCTATAACATTGAAATACACACCCCTTCAAATGGGGTTATCTCCAAAGAGGTAAAGTATGTGAAACATTTAGGAGACAAAAGCATCTTGTGCATTTTAGTTGCTGGAGTCATTTTTCTCACCCCTCAGCTGAGGCTTAGTGATTAACACCAGGAGGATCGAATCCAGGGCTCCAGACGTGGTCTCTTATCCCCCTCCCTTTCCATCTCTGAGCCTCAGGCTTCTCATCTGCAGAATGGGGATGATAATAACTCACAAGGATGTTGTGAAATGATAAAAGATGTAAGACGTGAAGAAGAGCATCTTCAGATAGTGTGAAGTGCTTCTCGTAGCAAAGATCTGACTGTAGTGGTTTGACAAAATTGGGGGTTTGTTTCTGTCATGTAATGGAATTCCAGAGGGATATAGCTCAGGGCTGGTATGGGAGTTCCATGGACCTCAGGGACTGAAGCTCCTTCTTAGGTCAGTTGCAGTCTTTTAACATGTGGCTCACTGACCCTTCCCCCTGGGACTTCCTCAGGTGTGCCCAGCCCACAGGGAGGGCAGCTGAAGTGCAGGAGAGTTGACATCCCCAGGAGCAGCCCCACCCTATGCCAGAGGGAGTTGGAGGATTAACACCCCAGCTTCCTCCCCCAGGGGGAAAGAAGAAGGACAGCTGAGGCATGTTCTGTGCTGTCTCCCAGAGGGTCCCAGTAGGACTGAGCCCAGATTGCTCACAAGGGTAAGTTGCTTAGCGAAACAGCCTGTTTGGCCTTTCTTCCCCATTCCAGAGAATCCTGGGCCCACCTCCCAAATAAACTTCTGGCACTCAAATCTTCATCTTAGAGTCTGCTCCCGGGAAAGCCCAACTAAGACAGGTACCAACCTTCTGGATGAGTCAGCCCCTTTCAGGAGTCCCCCAGAAGTCCCACCCAATGACTCCTGCTTCCATCTCATTGTGTTTCCTCAGTCCACGTCAGAGTCTGAGAAAGTTGGTCATTTGTTCAGGCATGTTGCTTTCCCAAATAAAATCAGGGCTCTGCAGGGGAGTTAGAAGAGGATGGATGTTGGGCAGGAGTGCAACCGCCACAGAGCCGTATGGGCGAAAGCGTCCGTGACATCCACGTCTCTTGGCACTTGCCCACAAAGTCCCAGGAGCCAGTAGCCAGTGTGTAGTTTAGCTGAGGCCAGCCTGTGAAGGAAGTTGATCTGGGCTGATGTTCTGCCACTCTGTGAGTGCTCTTTTCTCATCTCTAGAGACACTGAGACAGAGAGAGAAGCCGAGAGGGATGTCTGAGTCCTTGCCAGTTAGGCCTGTGGTCTGGCATGTGTGTGTGTGATGAGAGTGGGCACCCCGTAGGTGACAGAAGGGTTCCAAACGTGAAGTCAGATTAATGCCCATCATCTTCAGAGCCTCAGAGGTGGTGGGGGGTGGTGAGCCAGCAGAATCACACAAAACCACAGACTGGGATATGCCAGCCCAAGGTGAAAGCAGGGCCACAGAGACATGCAACACGCATGAACAAGCTCATTAACTATTTACAAAAGAGAGCTATTTCTAGCTGGGCTGGGCTCCAAAGATGGGCTCCCACTTGTGCTGTGGCTGCAGGGCTGATGCTGTGGGTGGGAGTACTGGTCCAGATGTGGGAACTAACTGCTGTTGCATCGTCAAGAAGGTACTTGTTCAGAAATTAAACATCACACGGAACTATAAGACACTTAACCTTCTAACCAGGTAATTAGCTAGTGATGATACTAAGTTAAGGGGCATTTCAGTTTAGTAATTAGCCACCTAAAAGGTGAAAATGTAAATGAACTTGCTTGGTGAACTTGATCCACTTGAGCTTTTTCATGAGCTAATGGAAGTGCATTCACATGCCTGGGTTGGAGGGGTGTATTCTGTGGCTGGATGGGGCAGAGCTTCTGGGAGCAGGTGGAGTGAGGTATAAGCTGTGTCCTGGGGAGTAGGTGGGATTTGGAAGGAAGAGGGGAGGGGTTAGCTGTTTTAGATGGAAGCAATAAAGAGGCCGAGGCAGGAATGATCAGCCCTGGTCAAGGACCCCTGAGAGCCCCAGTGTATTAGTCAGTGTCACCACAATAATGCTGTGTGACAAACAAGTTCAAAATCTATGTGGCATACAACCTATTGAATCTTCTTACTTGTGGGTCTGCAGGTCGGTTGGAGTTCACCTGGTCTCAGCTGGGCTGGGCTCCAGGCTCCGGGTCTGGTTTAGATCTTCTCTGTGTATCTCATTCTGGAGCCCAGGTAGGGTGTAGTGGCCATCCAGAGTATGTTCTTCTCATCAAGCCTCTGCTGGCATTACGTCTGCTAAATCCCATGGGCCAAAGCAAGTTACAAGGCCAAGCAGGGCATGCATATCACCCACCGTCAGGCCACGGCAAGGCTGTGGAGGTTTTATCTTATTAAAGAGAAGTGAAGAAACAGGTCCAACAGCTCAATCTACCACACCTGGCTTACCTGGCGGAAAGGCTCTCTCTAGTGCAGTGGTTCTCAGACCTGAGCACGCATCAGAATCACCTGGCAGACTTGTTAGCACACTGATACAGGGCCCAACCCCCCTGAGCGCCTGACTCACTCAGTCTGGAGTGGGGTCGGAGAATCTGCAGTTCTAATGCATTCTCCCAGTGATGCTGAGCTGTCCATCTGGGGGCCACTCTTTGAGACCCTCTGGTCTAGGGAAATAATAAGACGTTTGTTCAGAGAGGATGGAAGAGGGCAGACAGAGGGTGGCCTTGAGTGTCACACACAATAGCTATATTTACTGAGCCCTTACTACATTCTAGATATTGTTTTAAAGATGTGCTGGGTAATTTATTCTCTTATTTGGTACATTAACCCTGTGAGGTATGATATTGCCATTTGACAGGTGAAGACTCTGAGCCATAGGGAGGTGACATGAGGTCCCCCGGCTTGGAGGTCCCCCGGCTTGGAGGTGGTGGAGCTGGAGTTTGTAGCCAGTGCTCTGTCCTGACTTCAGGATTTCTCCTGTTGGCAGTGGGGAACCATGGTCAAGTTCTGAGGGGAGAAATGACCTGTGGTGGAGAAACTCTGGATTTGGAACTGGATAGTCTAGGCACAAACCACACTTTGACTTTTGGTATCTAGACTTTTATTTATTCAATCAGTAAATACTTATTTTGTGTCTGCTTTGGGGTAGAATCTAGTCAAGACCATAGGGTTAGAACAAGATAGGCAAAGTCCTTGTCTACAAGGAGCTTACATTCTTATGGAGGAGAGGGATGAAAAAATTTAAATGTGCACTAGGAAGAAAAATAAGTAGTGTAAGGAGACAGAGACTGGGGAGCTGCTGTTTTATATGGGTGGTCAGAGATGGCCTCTCTAAAGAGTGAACTTGGAACAGAGACCTGAATGGAGTGACAGGAAGAGCCATGCAGTGGAAACAGCAAGTGCAAAGGCCCTTAGGGTAGGATGCTGGAGACGTAGCAAGACTCCAGTGAGCCTGGAGGAAGGGTGACAGTGAATGAGGTTAGAGAACTGGATGGGGCTGCATCATGTAGGGCCTCACAGGCCATGGCGAGGCCTTGGACTTTATCTGGAATGGGATGGGAGCCATTGGGTGGTTGAACACTGGAGAGTGGCATGATGTGACTAAGAAAGAAGATTCTGGCAGCTGGGTGGAAAAGAGACTGTAGCGGGCAGGGGTGGAAGCAGGGAGACCAGGTACAGGATGGTTTCAGGGGTCTTAGCAATGTCTTGAGACCCTCCTGCTCCTTAATGTCAACATCCATAAAATGGGGGGAAGGACCCCTTCCACCAAAATTTCCCGTTTGGGCTTGTTATGACGGTGGAGGGAGGTCAGGGCGTGGGCACGTGAGGGAGCAGGAAATACTCAGGTAGGGAACAAAGCGGCATTTTGTGATGATTTTTCTGGCAGACTCCTTGGGGCTGCATCTCCCTGGCCCGGGAACCTCACTGAGGCCCAACCCACAGCCACAGCGGAGAGGAGTTTCCCATCTCCCCCTCCAGAGCATCACAGCTCACCCATCACTGTCCCAGCTCCTCAGTCATCACCCCCCTCCCCCCAGGTCCTCTCACTCTGATAGGGAGTAATTATTTATGTTCTTGTTTAATTAGCTCATTAGGCATGTGCTGCAGTATTTCTGAGAATAAATCTCCCTCTCTAGTGGCTCTTAAGAGCGTTTTTTTGCTGGTGCCTGGCTGCAACAATTGGGGTGGCGTTTGTGGGTGTGAGGGTGACCAGTGGTCAGGGGCTGGGTGACCTGTGTTCTGTCTCCTGGGGTGTGTGTGTGGACAGGCGCGGAGGCTGCTGAGGTTCTGGGCATGGAGACAGGATCTTAGAAGCTGAGATGGTGGCGGCAGCCGGCACTGAACACCAGAGAGATATTTTTACCTCCCGTCAGAATGCCACCGTTTATGAGCCAGTGCCAGGGGCTGGTTCCCAAGGCTGCTTTTCCGCCAAGCTTTGACTGTTGATCTAAAGAAGGTCTGAGTGGAACAGGGAGGCTTTGAAAATTCCCAGGTTGGCTAGGCTGGTGTTCAGCAGTCCTTTCCCTCAGGCAGGGGGGCTGGAAAGAAGCTTCTGTCCTGCAGCAGAAGTGAGTGGGTGGAAGCTACCTTCCTGAGGTCGGGAAAGGAGTGCCCAGGTCCAGACCCAAACTCCAATCTCCCTCGTCCTGCCTAGAGTGGGCCTAGGAATGGAATCCCATCCAAAAATACTGCCTTCACAAAAGATCAGAAGATCTGAAATCCCACCGTTAGAGATGTGTTTCTTTGCATTTGTCATGGGAGATACTCAAGTGGTTTCCTCTGGGACTGGCCAACAGAGGATGCAGACATGATGGAGGGCACAGTGGAGGCTCTAACAGGAGGAGGGAGAGGGGGTCAGGAAGGGGTCATCAGGCATCCTCAAAGCCTAGTTCCCTTGTGTGGACACATTGCCAAGGGCTTGAGAGAGCTCAGGGAGAGGGAGGAAAAGCCAAGGTCTGGGGACCAATTCAGCTGTTCATTTGTTAAAACTCTCTTGTGACTCTGTTCTTCTATCTTTAAAATGGGCCTAGTTCTTGCTACTCTCATAGACTGAACAAAGTCCAGAGTGAAAAGGGGGCAGTTCAAAGTCATCCAGGCCAGCCCTCTCCTTTATTCATGAATCCTTATGATGCCCACCACCCTTCCTACTGATCACCCCCACTCCTACCACCTCCTTGGGATGCTGACTGGCCCACGTGGGGATAACTTCCAGACACAGGAACCTGCCCTCTATTTTATTCAAGAGGCCAGACCACTGCTGGGTGCCTTTAAGCTAAGAAGTTTTTTCTTACAGGCCCCAAACTCCATCTCCCTCTACCTCCTAGCCTTAGATTCTGTCTTCATTCTCATCAGGAATAAAACTCATTCTTCTTCCATAATATGTCTATTTATTTTTTGCAGATAATTCTCAGGGTTCACCTAGTGCTACTTGTTTCAGATGCAACGTCTTCCCTCCCTGCCACCGTCCATTTTTGCCTTTTACTTTTAGTCATTCAAGAGGTATTTATGATGCTGGGTCTGGGCCACTCACGGGGAAGACAGCTGAGAATGGGACACCCCTGCCCTCCTGCAGCTGGCATTTCCCAGGGAGACAGGCATTAAAGGACTAGGTACTTGTGTAGTCACTGATTCAGATACTACAGCTGTGATAAGCTGTGTGAGCCTATGAGAGCCTGGGGCAGTCAGGGAAGGCTTCCTGGAGGAGGTGACCCAGAAGGTCAAGTAGGAGGGCAATCAGTGAAGAGTTGTGGGAGGCATTACAGGTAAAGGGCTGTCATGTTTGTCCCTGGAGCAGGAAGGGACCTGGGGTGTGTCCTGTGGCACATCTCCTGGTCCCTTGCCTCAGATGTGTACCAGGTTGTGCCATCCCTTTGCATGTGTGGGATCCAGCGGTGGGCAGTATGCTGGATGTGGCCTGACCAGAGCAAAGTGGACTGGGGCAGTTCCTCATGGGCCGGGGGTGCCCCTCATCTGAAGGCAGCCTCAGCCCCACTGGCCTCCTCTGGTCCAAATACCACACTGAAAGGGTGGCCCTAACAAAGCCACTCCCCTCACATATTCTGAGGCCATCACGCCCCCTCCTCCCTAGGCTCTTCCCAAGATGAAGTGGCCCAGCGCTGTGTGGCAACCTGGTGGGTAGCAGAGGTTATAAGTGAGGTTACTGTTTGGACATCACAGCAAACATCTTGGGGTCCTCTAGTTCAAGCCTTCTTGCTGGCTCATGATCTGCCATAAAACATTTTAAAAATTTACTCATCTCGTTTTATATGTGTTTTTATGTTGCAAGACCCTTTATAAACTTGGTTGGAGGTTGGTGGATTATAAATCACAAAACCAATTGATGGGGCTTAGGTCAAAAGTGCCAAGTGATTGCAGATGGTTTCTCCTCCAGTAATGGTGATGCTAATAAGAGCCGACCTTTCTGAGAAATGATTACGTGCCAGGTGCTCTTCTAAGTGGTTTCCATTTATTGGCTCATTTAATTCTTGCAACATCCCCATGAGATGTTATTATCCTGATGAGAAAACTGAGGCCCGAAGAGGTTAAGAAGCTTACCCAAGGTGTCCCACCTGGGATTTGAACCCAGGTGGGCTGGCTCTAGAGTCCGCACCTCGAGGCCTTGATAATACACATTTAGCATTTGAGTGCTTGCTCTGTGCTTCTCCCCCGCATCGAGCATGCGCACAACCCTTGGGAGACAGCTGAGACTACTATGGGCACTTTGCAGGGTAGGAATCTCTGGGATCAGAAAGGGTAAGTAAGCTGCCCAAGTTCTCCCAGCTTGGAAGTGGCAGAGCCAGAATTCAAACCCAGGTTGGCTGTGCTCCAGAGAGCTCCTGACCCCTCCTTTTCCTCCCAGGACATGAGTTAAGATGGAGAGGAGCAAGATGGTACCTTAGGGTCACAGGTGGTGTGTTCAAAATAGAGGCCAGTGACTGCATTTCCTTTCTAGACTGTCTAGCCGAACCTTCCCAGCCACCTAATCTATTAGCGAACCCAGACCAGCAGCCCGTGTCACTCAGACCACCATGAGGAAGCAGGGGAAGTATGAACCAGACCATCCCATCCCACCCACCACCCACACATAAGGAGGAAACGAGAGGAAAGGGGTGGGTGCTGCAGGGATGGGTCTCCGTTAGACAAGTGGAAGAACTTCCAGGAGTGCTGGTGGTGTCTGACAAGCAAAACCAGACTTCTCTGAAAGCAGGAGGCCTCGGCTGCCGGAAGGGCCTGGAGGGTTCCATCTGAGGCAGGCAGGCTGATGCCTTTTCGTCCCTTCTCCATGCTGAGAAAACTGATGGCCGTGCCCTTGACGTTCTAATGTATGACTTGCCCTTTGAACCGTGGCTGCTCGGCCTTCCCATGGCTGCCTCCTCCCAGGACTGAAATGAAACCCGGGTCATGGGTTCAACCTTAGTGATGGGGGGTGCTCAGGGGAGAGGGGGGAGATTTATGGCTTGGTCTCTGCCCTCAATAAGCCATGGTCCCCCAGAGCCACCGTGGCTGCTGCTTCCTCAGCCAAGCAAGGCCCAGGCCCAGTGCCTAGGGGCAGGCGGAGCGTGGGGCTGGGAGGTGGTGCCATGAATCTCTGACAGCCATGGGGCTCCCTGGCTCACAGACGGCCAGTGGAGGGGGCAGCCGATAGATCGCAGCTGGGCTGTTGACCTTGAGTCTTAAGCGAAGTGAAGAATAAAAGGTCATATTTATTCCATCAGAGCCATGGGAGCCGTGAAATATCGGAGTGTGAATAAAGACGGTGATAAATCACTCACCACCGTTGGGGACTTGGCTGATCTGTCTTCTGGCCCCATCACCCACTGGCCAAGCTGGGGCTCAGTGTGCTCAGAGAAGGAGAGAAAATAAGAGATGGGGACTCCAGGGGACCCCAAACGGAATAGAGAATCACAGAGATTCGTAGGTTCCTGGAATGTAAGATGTCCTTCACCTCAAATGTCACCGCTAAAGGAGGTTATCCCTGACCAGCCCCCATGGAGCTGAGTCTGCCCACCCCACGCCCAAACCCTTTCACCTTCTCTTAATCTGCTATGCTTTTTCTTTTTCCCATAGCACACTCCACTTTCTAACATAGTACATAATTTACCAATTGTGTTCATCATTTACTGTCCACCCTCCCCCCGCCCAGAATGTCAGCTTCATGGGACAAGGACTTGTGTCCTGTGCTTACTGCTGTATCCCCTCTAGCAGCACTGGCACATAACAGGTGCTCCATAAAAATCGGATGAACAGAAGAGTCTGGAAAGACTTTAGCAATGGTCTAATCCCAACCCCTTACCAGGGAAGAGCAGAGACTCAGATTGGGGATGGGACGTGCCCCAGTCATCCAGCCTATCGGGGGTTGCAGAGCTGGAAGAAGAATCTGGGCACCCAACTCCTGGGCTCAGATGCTGCGTAGTCCAAGCTGCTATCACACCCAACAAGGGAAGTGCTTGTTAGTCACATGCTATTAACTACCTATAGGACCTGGGAGCTATGCAGCCCAGGGTGGGGCAGGCTGGGGTCTTGCTTGCTTCCTCCTTTGATAAAAAACAAACAAACAACCACAACAAAACCTGAACAGATAGTAAATTTACTGATAACTAACTTCCTAACCCAAAGAGGGCCCAAAAATACGGGTTCCATGACTGGAAGAGATCAGGGAATTTTCCTTCCTGGGAATTTTTAAGGGGTGGGGTGGGAGTGAAGCGAGAAGGGTTTAGTAAGCACCTTCACCCCTGTGTGACTGCTGGTGTGCTGGATCCGTCACATGGATCACTCACTCAGTTCCACCTCCCAAGCAGTAATGGGGTGTAATAACAACAGCTAACATGTATTAAGCTGTGTGCCGAGCGCTGTTCTCGGTGCTTTCAGGTATTCATTCATTTAATCTGCCCAACAACTCTCTGAAGTGGACAACTTCTCTTAATGTCCCCGTGTTACAAATGAGAAACTAGAGGCAAATATGCCGTCAAATAAATGCTACTGTTCTGGGTGCTCGGGGTGCATCAGTGAACAGAAAACCTGGAGATCCTCATCCTCGTGGGGGAAACGGGCAACAAGCACGATAAATGGGCAAAGTATAGAGGTGAGGGGAGAAAATCAGTGTTATGCAAAAAGGAACCTGCAGAGCAGGGTAAGAGGCTGGGGGAGGGGGTGGGCAAATTGCAATATTAAATAGGGTGGCCCGGCGGGCCTCACTGAGAAGGTGAGACAGGACCAAGACTTGAAGGAGGTGAGCCAAACAGAGGTCTACGGGAAGGGCATTTCAGGCAGAGGGACCAGCCGGGGCGAGGCCTCAAGGCTGGAGCATGTCTGAGGAGCAACGGGGGCCAGGGTGGCTGCAGCAGCGGGAGAGAGCGAGGGGCAGAGTCCAGGAGACGGGGCAGGGAGGTAGTGGGGCCAGACCACGAGGAGCCTTGCGGGCCCCTGGAGGGTGTTTTCTCCAGGCTCTGACTCATTCAAATGCTCACCTCCTGTAAATGCTCACAGAAGCTCACAGCCTGAAGCCAACACCCTCCTCTCATCTACTCACACACCAGTGATGCTTCTACTCTGGTCAGTAGACACACACACACACACACACACACAACACACCTACACGCATACACACCAGTCAGTGGACACACACACAGCTCCCCCGCCGGGCTTCAGCCTCCATCCCGCCTGTGTGGGTGGGAGAGGGGCAGGCCGCTCACCCGCCTTTTGCCCCCTCTGCAGCCCAGCGACACCCCTCCCAGCCTGGACCAGAAGAGGGAGGAAAGCGAACCAATTTCTGGAGCCTCAGACCCATGCACCCCAATATACAGTGCTGGAGAGACCACCAGAAAGTTACAGATGTAAGTCTGTGATTTACTCACATTAGATTTACTCACATGATTACTTCCATACTAAGATCACACACCCACAGGGCCATCCTCCAGGGACCTTGAAGCACATTTAGGGCCTCATTGTCCCCACAGGAGCTGCTGCCCCAGGCTTGGGGAGGGGAGGGGGAGGGGGAGGGCAACAATACTGCTTTCAGTTATTCCCAGTTAAAACCAGGACGATGCACCTCTAGGCCAGGCCAGCCTCACCTGAAAACTCCTGACAAATGAAGGAATTCCACAGTGAAGCTTACCTTCCCACTCAGCACAAAGTGCCAACCCCCAGGCAACCCACCATTCCCCCCAGATAGTTCACCTTTGCCACTGCCAGAGGTCCTTCTGGGAGATGGGTGGGTTGGACGGTGTTAGTATTCTCTATAAAAACTATGATGATAGATAGATAGATAGATAGATAGATAGATAGATAGATAGATAGATAGATAGATAGGTATGGACAGATGATAGATAGATGATAGATGATAAAGTAGGTAAGCATTCACTAGATACATATATGGTCTATTGAGTATATATCATATGCCAGTGCTTTCCATACTTTATTTCTAATCATCATATGACTCTGCAAATTAGGTTTGCAGACTGCTTTTACAAACAAGACTGAAGTTCTGGGAAGTTAAGTACTGGGGTAAAGATTATGCAGCCCGTAGGTTATGAGTCAGGATTTAAGCCCAGAGCCCCGGTCACTCTGTTGCCAAATCCCGAATGTGCCCTCAGAATTGGGGACCTGGTGCCCGAACTCCCACAGCTCTTTGATGGCTGTGCCTCGCCTTCCCTCCTCCTGCCTCTCCCTTTCTCCTGTCGCCCCTCTCCTAGTGATATTCTTGTGGAATTCTAGAATGTCAGAATTGGACATTGAAGCACAGAGGAAGAAAGTGACTTGCCCAAGGTCACACAGCAATTCCATGAGAGAGCCAGGGTTAGAGCCTTGTGCATCCAGCTGAACTTGAGACTATTTGGTGGGTGGGGACAGCTCTGCTCCTCCATCCACTTGACTGGACAGAGTGACCTTCCCACTGCCCAGTGAGGTCTCACTTCAGAGGTTGTTTCTCTCCTGACCTGATTCGTCCCATCCCGGCCAGCCTGCTTGTTAGAGGCGGAGGTGTTCAGGGCAGGATCAGCAGAAACACAGGCTGGAGAAGTGCTAAGCGGGCTCCTCCAGACCACCAGCTGGAAAGGGCGTCTCTCCTCGGGGTGAGGCAGCAGGCACTCCGGCGCTGCAGCTTAGCGAGCCGGAAGTCGGAGGCCTGCCTCCAGGCATGCAGCTTTGGAGCAGCCCTCAGGGAGGTGCCTGTCAGTTTCTCAGTCACTCATTCATGCAGGGGTTCTGAGGGTCCCCATTATAAAACCTGACACCTCAACTTTGTGAGCACTTTACCAAGTGCATCCAAGGAGCTTGGTAGGTTTTCCCAACAATCTCCTGATTCAAGATCCCTCAGCTAGCAGCTGTCAGGGCTAGGATTTGAACTTGATCTTCAGATACCTAATCCAAGTATCATCATGGCTGCTTTTGTTTTTCAATAAATTCTGAGGTTTATTTAAGAAACAGCAGAATCACTTATTGCCAAAACAGAGAATCACTTATTGCCAAGTTACTAAAGGTAATACTGGTTACTGCTATTTTTAAAAAAATTTTTATTGGAGTATAGTTGATTTAAAATGTTGTGTTAGTTTCTACAGATGGCTGCTTTTTATTGCACAAATATAGCCTATGCACTGTACTCAGTACTGAACAAATATCACTGTAATTAAGCTTCACAAAGATGCCATAGGATCAATACTATTAACCCATTTTGCAGGCAAGAAAACTGAGTGAGGCTCAGAGATATGAAGTGACTTACCTACATTGCACAGTCAGTAAGCTTTTTACACCATAGCACAAACTTACCTGGGGGGTGATAAAGTTGCCTTCTTCAAGGAGCTTCTGATCTGACAGAGGGAGGGGATTAGAACTGGGGGAAAAGGCAGGGCCCCAAAACCCATCCATGAGATGACTGAGGACTTCATGTCATCTTGACTTTTTCTATCAAGGGTCATCACTGATGTCACCATTGTCATTCAAACAAAACCTTGTGTTTGCTGTTCCCTGATTTATTGCCAGGAGTCATGCCAAATGTTTGACACACTTTACCTCATTTAATCCTGACACTATTCCTACAAAGCAGGTACTAGCATTCTATGTAACTAAGACAGAGAGGGTTAGATAATCTGCCTCAGGTCACACAACTAGTCAGTCAGTGGCAGAGTGAGATTTGAACCCAGATCCAGCTGACAGCACAGCGGATGCTGGGAACCACCATGCTTTATCTTCTGCAACCTCTTTGCATGCATTTGGTGTGTGCCAAGTTCTGCTCTGGAGCTGCCTTGTTCTTCAACAACAGGACAGATGTAAAAGAACAAGTAGATGGCCAGGGGGCCACTCTGCCTCACCCTATGCCCTCCCCAGACCTGACTGGGCCAACCAAGCCTGGCAACAACAGAACCACAAGGTCCCTGCCGGTGGTGACTGCACCTGAGTGTGCATCAGCCACACTGAAGTGACAAATGACACCAACAAACTCTCCTCTTCCTGCCCACCTGGCAGCCTTTGCTTTGTGATAGCATCTTTTTGGCCACTTTGTTATTGTGCTAAAATACACATAACATAAAATTTACCATTTTAACCATTTTTAAGTGTACGGTGCAGGGGCCATAAGTATATTCACATTTGTGTGCAACCATCACCACCATCCATCTTCACAACTTTTTCATCATCGCAGACTGAAACTCTGTACCTATCCGATACTAACTCCTCATTTCCTCCTCCCCCTGGCAAACACTCTTCTACTTTCAGTCTATGAATTTGACCCCTCTGGTACCTCATATAAGGGGAAACACACAATATTTGTCCTTTTGTTTCGGGCTTATTTCATTTAGCATAATGTCCTCAAGATTCATCCAAGCTGTAACATGTGTCAGAATTTCATAAAAGTATGGAATGCTTCACGAATTTGCATGTCATCCTTGTGCAAGGACCATAGTAATCTCTTCTACATCATTCCAATTTGAGTATATGTGCAGCTGAAGTGAGTACCATCATAGCCGATTTAAGGAGTTGGTGCCACAGGTGACTTTGCCCCTGCGTGGTGCCCCTGGGAAATTATGGATCTGCTAACTGGGCAGAGTTGTCTGATCAGGTAATCATTGGGTGGCACCGACTTGGCGTCTGCCGGTTGTTCTAGTGCGTTCGGAGGCGGCTGGTGGGGAATCTTCATTTTGTTCACTCCTGTGTTTACAACGAGGTATAATTGGTCTGACACCTTCTGCATTTCTTCTGTAAGTGATGAATCGTTATTGAGCAAGCTTTTCTCAGCTCCTTGAGGAGATAAATGGCAACGATCGTGGCCATCGTCGTGGTCACTGGAGTACTGAATGGCCCTGGGAAGGGAGAGGAGAGGGCAGTCATGTTTTCCCCAGAGCACTTAATGTCTCGCATTCAGCACAGGGGGTTGGGACCACTAGTCCCATTTCACACGTGAGCAAATTGGGTTCAGAGAGAGGAAAAACTGACCCCGAGTCACACCGTTGGTCAGGGGCAGAACCAGCCTTCGAAGAGAGATTTCTGTCAGATCCCAAAGCCCACATTTTTTTTTTTTTTTTCCTGTGATGTGCCCACCCAATCCTTGGGGGTTGGGAGCTAAGGACAATTAGAGGCAGGAAAAAATTCCACATCCATAGAAACTTGGATGAGGAGAAACAGAGAGAGAGATAAAGATATATATAGAGAGAAAAAGGCCTGATGTGGGGAGGGGACCTCGCCTGGGTCGGCTCAGCCTACGATGGTAGAAACGATGCTTTAGGGGACAGAATGGGAGCAACGTGGCTTAACTGCAGCCCTGGGGAAATCACAGGGTGTTTCCATTAGCCACCTGGTCAGTGTGAGCCACCGAGGCGATGCAGCTTCCAGAAAGTCCCGTGTTGTCTTGGGTGGGGGGCCTCAGGAGAAGCAGGATGTCTGGTTGGGGGAACGTGACTCTGTTCTCTGGTTCAGACCCCGCCCACCGCCCCCATACACACAGAGGAGGGCCAAAGACAGATTGGCGTGTGATCAGTGAGGAGCAGCTGCGAGGCAAGCTGGAAAGCGTGTCCCGAAAAGATGGTGGGAAGGAATGGAAATGTTCACTCTGGAGAAGTGGAAAATCGAGGTGGGGTGAGGGAGCTGGTGCACAATTTGGGAAGCGCTGAAATGTATTCAAGAAAGAAACACCCTGTCCCGGGTGTCTCTGTGGGGTTGAGTTGGGGCCAGTGGGACCAAGCAGCAGCTGTCAGACCATAGCAACGTGAGCAGGGATTCTGAGCAGCTCGGAGATGCGCGAAGCTGGGGGATGGGGGCCTGCCTGGTGTGTCCCTGGAAGTGTGTGAGTGGAGCGCTGACAGCCAGGGGGTCGATGGGCCCCCTCAACCCGGCTTTCCTGTGGTCTGTGAGTGGAGATGGCACAGGGAGAACTAGAAAGAGCCGGCATCATCTTGGTGGGTCAGCCAGAGAAGTGCTAGGCTGGAGGGCAGGCTGGGGCCAGCAGCAGAGACAGACCGCCAGAGCTCAGCTGGCTGGCCCCTGAGCTGGGCTGTGTACCTGCCTCACTAGCCAGTATTTAATCTAACCTCAGGCTGCGGGATTCATCTCCGTCCTTGTTGGGGCCAGATGACTCCCTCAGTCAGAATCACTACATATGCTAAGCTCGCGATGGATCAGGCATGGTTTAAATTACAGGCACTGACTCATTTCGTCCTCAGAGCAACTCTGTGAGGGAGGCCCTATCATCTGTCCCCCTTTACAGAGAAGTTAAGTGGCTTGCCCAAGGTCACACAGCCAGTAAGTGATGGCACTGGGCTTTGGACGCTGGTGGTCCAGTCCCAGGCTCACACTCTCACTCCCGCCTTTATCCCCTTGATGAAGGAGCACCATGGAATAGGATGGAGCTTCCTCCATGATACTGTCATCCCAGCCAAACATGGGGGCTGGCGATTTCCCAAACCCTTGCCAGGCAACTTGATCTGTCACATTTCCCGAGTCAGGGAGCAAAGGCAGGGCCTCCCCAGGTCAGATCCTCACCTGTCACCAGGTAAGCCCTTACTCTGGGGAGATGAGTGAAGAGGCAGCCTTCTGGGGCTTGGCTCACTTTGGTTGAATTTCCAGTAATCCCTTCATTCACTCAGCCAGGGCTGGACTAACATTGTCACCACATTTCTTCTGGAAAAGACTTTTGGAGTCACACGCAGAGGGGAACATGTCCTGCTGCTGTGAGTGTTGAAGCCACGATGTCTCCTATCAGCCCAGCCAGGATCCAGGTGCTGCGCACGTCTCCCAGGGTCTAGCTTGCATGAGATTTGCCAGCCACAAACCCTCGAGGCCTGGATTTCCACGATCAGATATACATTACTTCTAGTTCAGCATCACCCACCCTTTATATAACAAACCCTCCAGTGGAGTTTACTGTGTGCCAGACGCTGACCCGGTTTCCTTATGAGTCATGACTCATTCAAACCTCATAATAACCCTATGGAGCAGAGATTATAAATGCCCCATTTTTTCCAGAAATAGGATATTTCTAGGAAATTAAGGCACAGACAGGTAAAGGAATGGCCCACAGTAAGTGATTACTGCTAGGAAGAGGCAGAACCAGCGTTTGACCCCAGCAGTCTAGCTCAAGACTCTGTGCTCCTCACCACTGCCCTCTGCCGCCTCTCTTTCTAATGGTCACTATTCCTGAGAGGGGTGACATTCATCATGGTGATTGGATTTATCAGGGAGTTTCTTAATAGAGACTTACACAACAGAAGTACAAGGGTAACTAGTAGATGGGAAGTGGAAAAGCAGGAACAGGGTATAGCAACGGAGGACCAGAGGGGCCCAAAGCCTTAGTTTGGCCCAGGGCTGGCCCAGCCTGTGGACCGTGGGTAAAGGGAGGTGGTACTGCCGCAGGACAGAGTCTTGGGAAGGGTCTGGACCACAGGCTGAGTGGGAGGTGGAGAGTCAGAGCACTCCTGGGGGGCAGACGAGCTTGAGTCAGGCCTGGGGGAGCCCCAGAGAGACCCCACTGAACTTGGAGGCCCCAGGAATCGAGGGAAGCTGGAAGAACCAAAAAGAAGGGATAAAGCTGTCCAGCGTCATGGAGAGAACGCCTGGGGAGACAGAGAGCGCAGAGGCCCGGACTGAAGCCTTCAAGACCAATTGTCCTGGTGCGGGAGCTGTCCCTGAGCTGGACAAGCCTCCCCGGCCTGGCCCATCTGTTTGGGGCGCCAGGACTCACATAGGAAATGGCAGGATTCCTACCACCTGCCAGAGGGCATAACAAGAGCCCCGGCCAGTAGAACTCTGAGATGGTGGGCTGCCCCCAAGCTGCGCTGTCAAGTGTGGCAGCTGCTGGCCACATGTGACTACTGAGCCCTTGAAGTGTGCCTAACGTGACTGAGGAACTGAGTTTTTAATTTCATTTAAATTTAATTAGTTTGAAGTTCAATTCAAAAGGCCACGTATGGCTACTGTATTGGACGGTGCCGATACAGAACATTCATTTCATTCACCTGCCCTACAGACTGTTTTTGAGGGCCTACTATGTGCCGAGTGTTGTTCTAGAGGCTGGGGAAACATCAGGGAACAAAGCAGACAAAAAAGTCTGCTCTTAGGAGTGGAAGGAGAGAGAGAGAGAATTAACAGGAGGCCTGGTAAATAAGCAAATGATAGTGTCTGTCAGGCAATAAAAGTGTAATGGGAAGAGATGGAGCATAGTAAGGGGCTGGGGGGGTCAAGGTAAAGATGGGGGAAGCCCTCAATGTTAAACGGGATGGTCAGAGGAGGTGACATTGGAGCAGAATTGAAAGAGGTGAGGCAGAGAGCATATGGACATCTGGAGAAAGAGCATCCAGGCAAGGGCAACAGGTGGTGCAAAGGCCCTGTGGCAGGAGCACCCTTGGCAACACCCTGAGGAACAGCAGGGAGGCCAGGTGACTGGTGCAGAGTTAGCAGGGTAAGTAGGAGGAGAGGAACTCGGAGGGGTGAGAGGCAGGTCACAGGGGGTCTTGGGGGCCACGTCAGGACTTTGACTACACGAGACAGGCCTCACTGGGGTCATTGAGCAGAGGAAGGGCTTGATCTGATCTGGGTTTTAACAGGATCCCTCTGGCTGCTTGTAGAGGAGAGGTGGGGGGAGGGGAGCAAGAGAGTTCATCCAGAGGCCAATGCAACCAAGAGTTTTGATCCCCACCCTGCCTGCTGTTCTGAGGGCTGTGGGAATGGATACTGGTGTTCTCTGCCTCAGAATCTCAGTCATGTTGAATGTGCGTCCTTTACTTGCCGATGGGGCAAAGTCATTGCCAATAAGACAGAGTGTCTCAGGGCACCCAGGGGAGCCCCATATTCTCAGGAGGGGCACAGGCAGTAGGGCAGCGACAGAGCCTGGCCCCCGCCCCCTGGCCTGTCTCAGAAGTTAATGAGAGGCTCCTGATTCTTGGAGCCCTCACTGAGTCACGCCAGCTCTATGGTAATCCTGCTCTGAAGAACAGCCATGGGCCTTCCCCTGTTATCACTCAGGGCCGTGCATTCAGGGAAGGCCAGCATCTGGCACCAAAACCAGAAGAGGGGATTCTACCACTTGTACTGGTATTTCCAGTACTTCTAACGGCTCTCTGATCCTGAGACTAGAAACAACAAATATAAAACAGATCCATAGCACTCTGTCCCACTGAGTTTGAACACAGCCTCAGAATCCTTCTCAAAACTGGCACCCAGCAAATCCTCAGAGTTGGCACACAAGACACAATGTGTTTGCAAGGCCTCTAGGACCTGGCTCCTGGCTACTACCTTGGTGACTTCATTTCCTACCACTTTCCCTTTCCCTCACTCTGTTTCTGTCATACCGGCCTCCTCATGGCTCCTGCCTCAGGGCCATTGCACTGGCAGCTCCTTCTGTGGGAAAACTGCCCACAGACATCCACATAGCTCCCTCACTTCCTTCAGACCTCCCATGAGCATTCAGAAGTAGCAAAACAACCCTCATGGGACTCTCATCTCTACCCCTAATTAGCTATAGGGGGTAATTCAGTTAATACCCGTCTCTAAAATGGGGAGCATAATTCCGAAAGGTACTTCCCAGGGTTATCAAGAGCATTTATTGAAATAATGTGACAGTGCTGGCTTCAAATCTTGGCTAGGCACAAACATTCTCTCTATGAGACCTTGGGCAAATCACTTAACTTCTCTGAGCCTTGATTTCTTCTTCTGTAAAATGGGGATAATAATAGTACCTCCCGCATAGAGTTGCTGTGAGGATTAAATTAGTTAATACAGGTAGAGTACTCAGAACACTGCTTGACATATAGTGTGTTCAGTAAATGTTAGCTGCCTTTGTAGTAATATATGTTTCTGGTTTTGGTTTTTAATTGCTGTCACATAGTTACCCTGACTCTAAGACTTGCTTCCTGCTACGATCTGATTCTGCTCAATTCAGTTCAAGGTAATACAGTGTAGGGAAGACCACGCTTGGTGGCCTGGCAGCCTTGGCTAACAACGCTGGCTCAGCCGCCTTCCAGCTGTGTGACCTTGAGCAGGTGACCGATCTGCCTGAGCCTCAGTTTCTTCATCTGTAGTGCGGGGATAATTATTCCTACCTCATAGAGTCCGTGTGCAGAATCAGAGACCCAGCCTGTCAAATGCCGGGCTTATAGTACGTACTCAATGAATCGTACGCCAGATAGAACCAGCCACGTCTCCTCTGCTCCCTTGCAGTTGTGCAGGAAAGCAAACAGGCCCCTTTGGGGCTGGCAGGTAGAGGGGAGCCAGGCTGCTTGCCTTGGTTTAATGAGTCCCTTTCATGTGCCCTGAGATGTCATGGCTGGCCAGAGAGGTTGGCAGGCTGGTGATTCTGTGAAGAGCCAGTAATGAGGGTGCAGAGCGGGGGAAGTGGAGTGAGGGCAGCTTGACATGGTGTCTCCAAATTAGTGCTGGGGCTCAGCAGGCAGCCGGTGCATCATCGATGGGGGAGGGGAGGAGGAGAGCACCTAAAAGTGGTGATGCTGGGAGCTGAGGGGGATGGAGGCTGGAGATAAAAGAGGTGGCGTTTGCTGACGGTTCCAGGAAGGCAAGAATCGCATTTCTTGTGTAGACACCAGCACCGACTTCTTCCTCTTACACAAAGACACACGCACCTCTTCAGTCACCCCCACACACACTCACGCCCTCTTTTTCTCTGTCACACCTGCACATAACAGACTTCTCAAGTTCACCTCATCCTATCTGCAGGGGCCTGGATTAGCCAGGAGAGGCCAACTACCACAGCAAATGGATGCAAATGCGTAAAGGCCCAAACACGGCAGAATTCGATTTCTCGCTCTCCTGAGAGTCCAGGGCGGTTTACCAGCTTAATCAGGAGGCCTTCCTCACGTGGAGACTCAGGCACCCGGTCTCCAGCATCCCTCGGGTGGACCTTGTTGTCATCTGCCTGGCCAAGGCTGGTCACTGCACCCAGGGTCCAGCCAGCAGAGGGGAAGGAGAGTTGGGCAAGTACTCCCGCTCTTGTAAGGCCTGGGGCAGAGGTGCACACACTGCTGCCACCATATTCCATTGGCCAGAACTCGCCACCTGGACACCACTAAGTGCACAGTTGGCTGGGGAATGCGGTCTGGACTGAGCCCACGAAAGGGGGACAGTAGACTTCGGTGGTCAGCTCATAGGCTTTGCCCTGAGGCCCAGGTGGAGACTCTAAGAACCTCTCCCATCTCCGTTCCCAGATGCCCCAAATAGTAGCTTTAATGGCAGCAGTTAGGAAAGAGCAAACTTGGTCTGCAAGTGTCTTTGGGAAAGGTTACATGGGATGTCCCCTCAGAAGTGTTAGGGGACATGTGGAGCCTCTGGGGGGCTGGGTGGAAGAGGGACAGAGCAGTGACCAGCATTGTCTGGAACTAGAACCTTTGTGTACTATATACAAGTGAACACTTATACACACACACACGCACACACACACACATGCTCACAAATACCCACGCAGCCGGCTCTCAAATGATAGACACGCAGACACGCCCCCCATACATCGTCTCACACACATGCACGCACATTCATCTGCACTCACACACCCCAACACGTATCTACATGCAAGTCCATAAAGATTGTCAGGGGTGTGCTTCAAAGATGTAGAAAACGCCTCTCCCGAGAGATCCTAAGGACCAGGCAGTGTCTAAAGGTCACCAGCTATCGTATTTAACTAAGAATCCCTCACATTTGTACAGGCCTTAATATTTAACAAAGCAGTCTTTCATTCACTGCTCAACTATAGGGTAAATATTTACTCAGCAGTGACGCAAGGCCAGATATGATGATTGGCAACAGAGATGCAAAGGTGAAGACACAGCCCATGTCCTCCGGGGAGACACAGGCATCCACCGAGAAGGGCTCTAGCAGAGGAAGGCAGGGGGGTTGTGGGAGCAGAGAGCAGAGGTTGGGTCAGAGGTGACGTTGAGTCAGGCCTCGAAGGATGAGGTCACCAGGTGGAGAAAGATAAGTGGTTTCTAGGAAGAGGGACTGCTCTACGCAAAGGCGTAAGGTGGTAGATTTGGGGAGTGATGAGTGATTCCGAGAAGGTGGCAAAGTGCTTCCTCCAGCTGGGGTTCTACTAGATAAGATGTGCTACTGCTGGCATCAAGTAATGATAGTTTTTTTCCCAAAGTGCAAGGAAAAAATAAGTTCTTCCTTCTTATCGTGTAAATTATATGTCCTTGTGTCACCTAGGATTCAGTAAGGAGAAAAAAAAACAAAGAACACTCTAGATAGAAGAGGGAATTCAGTACTGGGGTTGGGTTACAGGTGATGGGATTGTTGAGGGGTCAGCATCACAGAGATTAGCTGCAGCAGGAAGCCACTGCCACCACCCACCCCGCCCAAGGATGGAGGTAATGGAGATGGTTTGATCGGAGCCTAAGATCCAGGTCTCTCTGGCAGGAGGTAGAGGCCCTGGAGCTGGGATCACAGAGGAGGCTCAGGAGGTGAGAGGGAGACACCACTTAAAGCAGAAAAGGGAAGAAATACCTGGCTTCTCCCCTCCTCCCACCCTCCAGTCTTCCTCTGGGGCCTCCAGTGGCCAGCTCTACCTGGGAGGCAAAGGAGCCTGGGAACAGGCAAGGGAGCCTGGGAAATGTAGTTCCTTGTTGTCCATGGGCGGGCAGGTGAAAGGGAAGACAGACCTGAGAGCCAAGAGCAGAATAACTAGTATGCTCCCGTGTGATTTCTTCTTAAACCTCTGCTATCAGCTGTAGAAATCAGCTGTAGATTTGTTTGCTGGTGTTAAACTGTTAGTAGTAGGAACAGTGGGGTCTGCTTCCCAGGATAAGATGTCTAAACACTGAGATGATTTCTGGGCTCGGAGTCCATCTCCTGTGTCCTGGGATTGTGGTGAAGTTTAAATGCAATATTGAATGTGGAAACCCTTGTCACATACCAAGTGTTCAATAAAGCAGCCAGCCCGCCCCCTCCTCCATGGATATGCTCTTCCATCGCTCACGACCCAGAGAGGTGGCGGAACAAGGTGGGTCAGAGTGGACAGGAGCCGGACTGCCTGAGATTGAATGCCAGCTCTGCCATGTTACATCTGCTTAATACCTCTGCAGAGCAAGGGTCATGACAATGGCTGCTTCAGAGAGTTGCCGTAGGGCGAAGTGAGTTGATAGAAGTAGGACACCGAAAACAGAGCCTGGCACACACTTGCCATTAAGTGTTTGCTCTACTATTGTCACCATTCTGGGTGTGCACAGCTCCTTCACATCACTTCCCTGAGGGGGGAGGAAGTGGGCCCGTGTAGCCCTGGGCTCTGCACAGCAGTTGGCCCAGCAGAACTGAGGTCCTGCTGGTGGAGGAGCGTGAGCCTTAGTGGGCTCTGAATATTGCTCCAGGGAAGGGCGTGGCTGACCTGCCACAGGCCCGGGGCGGGGGGTGCAGTTTTCACTGAGATGAGGAAAAACATCCGAGTTTGTGGAAAGGCATAAGACTAGACTGTGGATCTAGAAGCTAGTGTTAAAGCCCCAACTGCCTCATTTGGCAGTCCCAGCTGTGTGACCTGAGGCAAATCACTTAGCCTCTCTGAGCCTTGGCCATTCCTCCTCTGTGACGTGAGGACACAGCATTACCATGATGCCCAGGTGAGACAGATAGACCTAAAGGGCTGGCTTGGAGGGCGCATGCTGGATCTGGGCCCCAACCTCCTCCACCCGCCTCTTCTGCCCCATGCACTGTAGCTATGGCTTGGGGATGGGTACGGGGGCAGAGGACTAAATTTCTTCCATGTGGCTTCTCCAGCAGCTGTGCGGGCCAAGAGTGAGGAGGGAGGCAGCAGCCTCCAGGGCTGCCCACTGACGGGTTGTCAATACCTGCCTGTCAGTCCCAGCCTCCGTGCATAGTTCCCAGGTGGAAGTGTTCAGGGTCCAGTATTTCATATTTGAGATCTCAATTAAGCTGCCTGGCTCTGGGTGTGAGGGATTGACAGGCATGGATGGCGCCCTGGATTAGTAGGGGACAGGAAAACGGAGGGCTCTTTGAGAGTGGAGGGCAATGGGGAAGGCTGCAGAGATGTGGCACCTTCAGGCCGAGGTACTTCTGCAGGAGTGTTTATGGGGTGAGACAGGTGTCATTTCTAGGGACCCCCACCAGAAGGCATGATACTTGCACAAAGGCCTTAGAGATCACGGTTTGCATCCACGCTTCCTGAAGGTCCAGGCAGAAGGGGCCCAGGCTATGGTGGACGGGCCCCAGTGGGGGGAGACTGCTGCCCCCTCAGACCCTTCCTTAAGGTGAGAGACCAGTCAAGGCCTCCCCGACCAGTGATACCCTTTCCCAGGTGTCTTTGGATGCGCCTGGCCTGCGATGGCAGTGATGGAGGACCCGTCCCCTCCCTCTGAGAAACAGTTGCCCACCATTCTTCAACATTGCACCGTGCCCTTCCCCTCCAAGCAACACCCCCACTTCCCACCTCCAGTTTTCTTCTGCTTAGACCCCAGTCTGCACCAGCGAGCGTTCTCCCTCCCGAGGCATGAGAAAGCCATGTGGAGATGAGGATGGAGTTGGTCCCTGAGGGCAGGAACTTGTCTGTGACTCAGTACAGCGCCAGGCTCAGAACAAGCCTCAGTCAATGCTGAGGAATCTCCCAGGACAGACAAGGGGTGGACCCAGCCTCTGGGAGGGTGCTGAGGGGCCAGGGCCGACCTTACTCTCACCCCCACTGCCCAGAGACCCAGGGACTATCTGCAGCAGACAAGGCAGAAGTGGGGAGGTGGGGAGTCCCTTTTGTTCAGGTTTTGCTTCTTCACACCTTTAATCTCTCTGCCTCTCCTGTCCCTCCCTCTGCCCCTCCCCATGTGCTTCCTCTCTCCTCTGTGCTTAATCTCTCCCCTTTCTTCCCTGAACCTCCATCTCTAACCAATTTCCACTGTCTCTACCGTCAACTATCCCCCGTCTCATTCCCTTCTTTTATTCCACATCTTCTGGGTTGTTCCTGCACCTGATCGCCGATGTCTTTCTCTGTGTACCTGCTTCTGGCGCTTCCACCCTCCACCCCGGAATCTTTCTCTCTCGTTTCCCTTTTCACCCCAACCTGTCTCTGTTCTTTCACCCGGGTCCCCCTCCTCCCCCTCCCCTCTGTCTCCCCGTCTCTCCCTTTTCCTGTCTCTCCACCTGTCACCCTCTTCTGCTCTGCCTCATTCTCTCTGTGTCCCTGCACCTGTGGCTCTCTCTCCCTCTCCATCTCTCCTGTCTCTGTCACCTTCTCTCTTTTTTCTGCTTCTCCTCTGTCCCCCCATCACCCTACTGTCCCTCACCATCCCTCCCCCTCCGTGCCCACCCACCCCCCGCAGGATGATCCCAGCCTCCAACAAGGCCTTCGTGGTCAACAACCTGGTGTCAGGGACTGGCTACGACCTGTGCGTGCTGGCCATGTGGGATGACACGGCCACCACGCTCACGGCCACCAACATCGTGGGGTGCGCCCAGTTCTTCACCAAGGCCGACTACCCGCAGTGCCAGTCCCTGCACAGCCAGATCCTGGGCGGCACCATGATCCTGGTCATCGGCGGCATCATCGTGGCCACGCTGCTGGTCTTCATCGTCATCCTCATGGTGCGCTACAAGGTCTGCAACCAGGAGGGCTCCGGGAAGCCGGCGGCCACCGTCAGCAACGTGCACTCGCAGACCAATGGGGCTCAGCCCCCCGCGCTGGGCAGCGCACCCAGCGGGGCCCCCGCACCCGGGCCGCCCAAGGTGGTGGTGCGCCACGAGCTCATGGACTTCAGCGCCGGCCTGGCCCGAGGCAGCGACTCCTCTTCCTCCAGTTCCCTGGGCATGGGGGAGGCTGCAGGGCTGGGACGGGGCCCCTGGAGGCTCCCACCCCCCGCCCCCCGCCCCAAGCCCAACCTTGATCGCCTGATGGGGGCCTTCGCCTCCTTGGACCTCAAAAGTCAGAGAAAGGAGGAGCTGCTGGACTCCAGGACTCCAGGCGGGAGAGGGTCTGGGACGTCGGCCAGGGGCCACCCCTCGGACCGAGAGCCATTGCTGGGGCCGCCCGCGGCCCGGGCCAGGAGCCTGCTCCCCTTGCCCCTGGAGGGCAAGGCCAAACGCAGTCACTCCTTCGACATGGGGGACTTTGCGGCTGCGGCTGCAGGAGGGGTCGCCCCTGGTGGCTACAGCCCCCCTCGGAAGGTCTCGAACATCTGGACAAAGCGCAGCCTCTCTGTCAACGGCATGCTCTTGCCCTTTGAGGAGAGTGACCTGGCGGGGGCCCGGGGAACTTTTGGCAGCTCCGAGTGGGTGATGGAGAGCACGGTGTAGGCCTGGTGGGGGGGTGGGGTGGGCATCCTCCCTCCCACCCTGTCAGGGTGAGAGAAGAGGAAAGCATCTTTACCCACAAGTCTTTGTGGCGTTTCCATGGTGATGTTTACATCCAGGGACAGTTTTGTCTCCCTGTCAATGGCCTCCCCTCCCCACCACACCACTCACACCACCTTCCCAGGCCAGTCCGCCACCGCCAATTGGGCTGTGCTCAGGGAAAGCAGACTCGATGGCTCAAATGTCAGACTAAGCCCTGAGTGTTTGGAAAGGCGGGGCTCCTGCCTTTCTAATCACAAATGTAGCCTATAAGCAAGCGGCTTTGCATTGCTGATGGTTCCGGTGTTGTTTTTATTTCTTAACTTATTTCTTCCACTTCCCCGACTCCTCCTCTTCAGTGACACGGATAATGGAGAGTTTACTCTACACACGAAAGCGGGTTCCCAGCAGCCCTGGTGGTGGGCGATCATTGCCAATTGAGAAGAGCAGGGAATAATTTGGGTTGCACGTTTGTTTGGGGGAAGACTGGAGTCCCCCGCCCAGACGCCTCATTATTCCCAAGAGTCCCCACACTTGGGAGGGATGAGTGACCTCCCCCATCCCTGGCCCAGCTTCCTCTGCTTCTCAAACACCCATCACATCAGCTTAAACTAGAAGGGTAACTTCCAGAACTCTACGTGCGGGAGAGGGAGAAGGGTTTGTATGAGACACAAGGGCATAAGGGATGTTAACTTTTGGAGTTGCTTTGGGATTTTTGCCTCTTTTGGGGGAAGCTGGGACAGGGAGTCTCCATGGACATGGGGTGGGGGGGGGCAAGAGGGCTTCTCTTAATTAAGGAGAGCAGAGTGGGGTGGCAGAAGGAGCACTGGACACGGGGTCCAAAGCTCTGAGTTTGGGTTCCAGAGCCACCACCGAATAACCAGCTAAACACAGTGGGCAAGACCCTTTCTCTCTTTGGACCTCAGCCTCCTAATTCATAAAATACTGCGATTATACCAAGTCTCCAATTCCCTTCCAGCTCGAAGGACTAAGGACTCTTCATGACTAAATGAACTGTAGGGTTTTGAAGCTTGAAGAGGTGTTTGCGATCATCTCATCCTTAACCCTCTCTTCCTTTCCCCCAAGGGTCTAAAGGACTTGCCCAAGGTCACATAGTGCATTAGTGATCAAGTCAGGGCAGGACCCAAGGCCACTTACCTCCTGGGGGTGGTGCTTGAAATCCATTACCCTGTCTTCACCGTAGCTAGGGTGTTTCTATGTCCAAAGTCTGTCCCTTGTTTGTTCCTGAAGAAGGTGGCTCAGGGTGGGACATGGGGACACGGGGGATGCCTTCCATGGATGCCATTCATGAGGAGGATCCATCATGGAAATGACAGGATGGCGATGGGAGGGGCACACGGGCTCCTTTCCATCTAGGGATTGACCCCCACACTCCCAGACAGTGGCCAGAGGGGGCAGACGAGACGTGGCGGGGGAGAAAAGGCTTTGGAAGAATCTGAAGGTCTTTCCCCGCATCTCTGTCTCTCCTGGTCTCTGTCTGTTCCAGGTCTCTCCTCATTGTCAACGCACTACCTCTCCCCACCTCATTCTTTCCTCTCCCAAGCATCTGCCATAGATCTCTAGCCTCTGTCTCTTGTTCTCCCTCCTTCTGCCACTTGCTGACTACACAGCCTACAAAGCATACAGGTGAGTCCATTTGGGGCTGAAACGTTCTAATGGGCTCAGACCTGGAGCTGAGCTGGTGGTCCCCAACCCCGCCCAGAACACACAGGGAGAGGGCGGGGAGCTGTCTATGCAGGACTGCCTTCTGGCTCCTCCCAGGAGCCTCCAAATCCCATGCCTTCGTCCTTCTCCCCCTCCTCCTTTCTCTCTTCCCCTTCCCTCTACTCTCCTGTCTTCATTCTTTTTCTCCTGGTGCCTCTCTGCCTCCCCCAGTCCCTTTCTGGTCCTGACCAGGACATTAACAGATCAGGCCATTAACAGACCAGGCCAGTCTCTTCCTGAGACCACAAGCTAACTTTCAGCCCGGGTGCCAGAGCACATGCTTTCTGCAGTCATGAGGGCGCCCCTAGCCTCGGTGACTTGATATTTCTCCCATCCTCCCTCTTTCTCGGACCCGTTTTCCTCCACTCCTTTTTCCCTCTGCACTTTCTCACTAAGCCTTTCTAAATGTAGCCATTGAGGAAGTGACCCCAAATACCACCTCTCTTTTTGCCTTTGGGTTCAGATGCCCAGAGGGAAAGTGGTGGACATCGGAAGGGGGGGAATCAACTGTCTGTCCTCATCAGCGGCTCCAAGCTCTGTCGTGACATGGTATGTACTCACGCTTGTGTTTGTCAGGTTTCTGACTTGGAGTTTTGGAAAGTGACATCCCTGTGGGCAGAATACAAATGCCAATCTTCTCTTTTGCTAAAAAAAAAAAAAAAAAAAAGTACAGTAAAATGTACAGTTTTAAAAACAACAACGGATCACACTTCTTGGGAGAGAGAAAAAAAAGAACATTCCTGTGTCTGTGAATGTCTGTTGTTTATTTCTCTGGAAACGCTGTGGTTTTCTGAAGGTGGCTTTGAGGTGGCATTTTCCCTTACACCTGTGTTTGGTACCGCCTAGTGAGAGCCTGCTTCCTGCCAAGTTCACGTATAAGATGGGAGCCTTCTGAAATAAGAGAGAATGGGTCCGCCCTCCTGGAGTAAAGGTCAGTAGAGGGTCTGGAATTAAGCTCCAGGCTAGGAAGGAATAGTCCATCTCCGGCTACACCCTGATCCCTCCATTCTGTCGCCTTCCAGCCCTGCCTCCTTTTCCCCGGATGGCCACTACCGCGCGTAGCCACTAGGGGAGCCCGAGTACCTTCCACCCACTTTGAGCCCAAGGTGGCATTTTTTCAAAAGGGTCTTTTACTGGGGAACCAGGACAACAAACCAAAGCACAGACCCACGGTAGAGAAACAAATGAGCTTCTGGAACACAGCTTCCTGACCCTATCTTCCTCTAGTGTCTAGGTCATCACTGTCCAAGAGGATTAAAGTGTGAACCTCACTGTAATTTTAAATTTTCTAGTAGCCCATTAAATCAAGTATAAAGAAACAGGTGAAATTAACTTAACAATATAGTTTATTTAACCCAATATATAAAAATATTTTCATTTCAACGTCTAATCACTATAAAATGATTAATAAGATATTTTACTCTTTTTTTTGTACAAAGTGTTGGGAATCTGATGTGTGTTTCACATGGCACATCTCAGTTCAAACCAGCTGCCTTTAAAGTGCTTGAGAGCCACATGGGGCTGGTACAGTGCAGCTCTACACATACAACCACTGACTTGCAAGCACAGCTTCTGGAAGGGGAAGGAAGCTAATGGTTACTGAGCACCTACAGTTCCAGGTCCTGTGTTGCTGCTTCACATGCATGTCTCGCTGAATCCTCACTGCAGCCTCTCAAGGTAACTATTATTATGCCAGTTTTACAAATGAAGGGGCTGAGGCTCAGAGGGCTTAAGTAACTTGCCCAAGGTCACACATGGCTGCAAGCCTTAGCTCTTCGCATGACATCACACGGCCTCCCCTATCCTTTCTTCCTCCCTTCAACTCATTCGTTACAGACTGTATTTCATACTGACTGAAGTACTCAAATTTATAGCCTGATCGGGAAACCCTGGGTTTGGCCCGAAGGTCTGCTAAAATTCTCAGAGTGTTGACTCCAGGCAAGGGCCCCTTGGTTAAGTGGTTTCCTCTGACCCCTGCATTAGCCTTTCTGGCCCTTTTTGGCTTGTAACACATTCCCATCCCAGGAAAATTCCCCTGATCATCCCTTCTCCTGGCCTGGTGACCTCTAGAGGTCCCTTGTTTAATAGCTTTCCAACCTCCAGCATCATCTGGCCCCCTTTGCCCTGAAAACCTGTAACTTTGTACCCTTAAGACAGAAAACCTAACACCAGCTCACTCTAATGTCCAAACCCATCTTCTCGCCTCTTCCTAATTCAAAACTTTTGTCCCTATCAGGAGAGATGCTTGCCTACCCAGATCCTCTTTCCTGACAGAGAGAAGCCTTTAGCTCTCTGATCTCTCACAGAAGAGAGGTAGCTGATACACTCTGAGCCTGGCTGAATTACTGAGTTTCTGGCAAGTGTTCGACCCCCTCTCCCCAAGTTCTTGATAATGACACATCCCTCAGATTCCCCTCAAAGGAGATTTTTTTCATTTTGCCGTAATTACAGCATTGAAATTCCAAAATAACTTAGACTCGCTTTTTTTTTTTTTTTTAAGGGACATCATTTCTAACCAGGTAAGAGGAAGGTCACTGTCTCAGATGTCCCCCTTCCCAAATGGGTAGTAACTTTTCTCCCAGAGCCTGTGGGTATAGACTTTTCATAAGTACAGCCTGAGTACTTCCGTGTCTTCTGTTCTCTGTTCTCAGTGTGTCTGCAGTAAAGGTCTCAGGGCTTCAGCAAACTGGGTGGGGTTTCCTCTGTTCTTGCAGCCGTGGGGGTTTGCAAACGGCTGCTGGTAAAATAGACACACTTATTCAAAAGAAAAGACTTTTGGCAGGCAGCAGTCAAAACCTGAACACACAATTTTATACAGCACACCCAGATCCCAAACCCAGCAACGTTCCGTGTGATGCAG
Source organism: Balaenoptera ricei (assembly GCF_028023285.1). Lineage (NCBI taxonomy): Eukaryota > Metazoa > Chordata > Mammalia > Artiodactyla > Balaenopteridae > Balaenoptera > Balaenoptera ricei. Next base: position 35,022,641 of record NC_082649.1, read on the forward strand.
CTGGCAGCAGGAGAAGTTCGTTGTGACAAGAAGGCTTCTCACAGGTAAACACCTGAGGCTTCTACTTTTGCGTAATAGAATCAGACCCATCCAGGTTGCTCTGCAAACATCTCAAAGGAACACTGCCCCCTTCTCAGTTTAAAAATATCTACTTGTGCTTTCGGCCTTTAAACCAAAGATCTTATTTTCTCAGCTTATTTCATTATCTTATTTCAGGTCCCCCACCTCACAGCCAGTGAATGTTTACAAGGCTCATGGGTTTCCCTTCCCTGCAGCCTCTGGCAGAGGGAAATTGATATTCTTCCCAACAGACCAAAGAGGGGAGCTGAGCTTTACCTCTGCAGCTATCCTGTGATCCCCGTCCTGGCCAGTCAGCATCTTCCCACAGGTGCAACAGCCATGTCCTCATTTGGGACAACGTTTGGCATCTTTCTTCTGCTTGCTGACTCCGGGGAAATGGGCCCAGATTGCAGGCTCTTGTCTGGTTATTTTCCCGTTTTTGTTGGGATAACTGATCTGATCCCTTTAGCCAACAGTCAAATGTAGTCCGAGTGACGCAGAGCCAGCATTCTCTCCACCATTTTGTGCTGGAGTCTCTCTGGGGCTGCAGCAAGGAAGATCTCACTAGCCAGCCCCTTTCTGAGATGTCAGTGTCTCCCGCAGTTACCCACTTGGTTCCCTACTGATGAGGGGGTGAATCTGGCATTACACCCATCTCCATGGGATCCCCAAGCCCATCTGGTCCACAGCCAGTCAGCCTACTGACCAGCCTCCCACAGCCCTGGGCCCCTCCGTCCAGGCTGCCCATCTGCTTAGGTGATGACGATCATACCCCCTCTTCTTTTGCCACCTCCTCTGTAACATGTGTTCATCAGTGCTCCCTGGAGCACCCAGCAACGACTCCAGCATTTATATGTTTTGCAAGGGTGAGTTTTCTTTCCTTTGAATGGCCAGTGCTATCTCCGAGATGTCCCCTGTTCCCCAAACCGTGGTTACCTCTGTCAGCTGACCTTCCTGAGACCATTCCCACTTTCTCATGAGACAAAACCTCAGAGCCCCACACCTGTCCCCTCAGTCACTGACTTGGCATGTCCTGGTAACAAGCAAGTATCTTGCTCACCATTTGAGAAGGAATATTACCGAGAAGAAGAGAATTAAGCCCTCATTTACATCCAGTAATCTTGAATGTTCCCCTCCTGGGTTCTCTGTCATACTTTTTCCCACATATTCCTTTGGGGAATCTCTCAAGGATATGATTCTGCCTGTCTACCAAGGATGGCCTCGTTGCCTTACCTACCCTGACTAATTATGAGAAAGTTCTTATCCCTTCATTAGGTTGACACAAGGTTGGCATTCTCCGAGTGGATGTTGAACTGCAAAATTAAATTGATAACAGCTGTTCACTGAGTTTCCTATGTGCCATGCACTATTCTAAGAGCTTGCTATAGATCATTTCACTTTATCATCAAAACGATTCAATCAAGTGGGTATCATTATCATCCCCACTGGGGAAGCTAAGGTAGAGAGGGGTTAAATAACTTGCCGAAGGTCACACAGCTAGTGAGTGGCAGAGCTGGGTAAACACTCAATACATTGATTTACACTGAAGTTATTAACAGAACTGCACAGACCATTAGAAATGCAGAGCTGGCTGGGTTTCAGGTCAAAGGCCTGAGTCCTGGTATATAAACCTTGAATTTGAGAAAACAGTCCAGCAGAAAAAGTGAGAGAGTTGGAGAAATCAGTGCTGTGTGTTTTCAGCACGCATTTGCTGACCTACTCTGTGCCCTGCACTGTGGCCGGTATCGAGAGAAATCAAAATAAAAGTGAAGGACACGGGGCATGCACTGGAGAGACTTACACACTTCCGAGGGGCAGGGACATTCGCTGGTTTCTAGATCTCTGGTTTTACAAAGATGGCCTGTTTTCACTCGTTTTGAGATAACCTATAGCTCTGAAGAACCCACTATCCAGGAGGAGATGGATAGGTGGATGGATTGGCCAGAAACCCACGTGGCACCTCTGGCTGGAAGAATTCACTAGATTTTAATTTCCAAAGGGACCAGCATGGAGAAGTGAATGGCTTTGGGTCAGATGGGCCCAGCCAGGCCTGGAATCCTGTACTGGACAAGCAGGGACAGAGGAGACAATTCTAGCTGCCCAGGAGCTTCTGAGGTGGGTGGGAGGGGGGACGAGACAACAAAGCAGTCCTGGAAGAGGGCAGGAGGGGCAGTTGCAAAGAACTGGAGGGTCCTGAGTAGCCCAAGGCAGGTGCAGTTGCTCCTGGTGGGGAGGGGCCATCCAGTGGGAGGAGCTGGATTCAGAGCCTATTTCTTGGCCTGAGTTTCCTTTCCTGTAAAATATCAATGGTAAGCATCAACTTCAGTAAGTACGCCTGAGGAGTTACCATTTAGTTATATAGATCACACATCAGGTTGGAAAAGGCAGAGTGATAAAAGTCATTATTATTGATGGTATGCATCATTGAAAACATTATTATAAATTATAGCACATTAGTGATAATAATAGGTATCTCAAGTTCACCGAATCCCAGGACTCACAGAGCTATTAGAGGTCATCCACTCTAGCCTCCCTCAGTGGGTATTAGAATCCCCTGTTCAATATCCATGAAAACTGTTATTAATCTTACTACAGGCAAGATCGTGCAGGAGGAATTTGAGAATTTACCCAGGCAGGCTGTGGCTCCCTGCACTCCAATCAGACCAGTGCCGGATGGTTATGTTTCCGTATTCCTGGTGGGCCCTTGCAGAACCATTATTCCTGCCTTCACGAGAAATCCAGAGCCCAGAGAGAAAGCAGCTTTCAGAGACTGCTGTGGCCAAACCACAGGTAGGTAGGAAACCGGGTACAGAGCCAGGGCCCTGCCTGGGAAAATCTGCGGAGGGGCTGTTCCCCTGCTGAGTCAACGCTGATCATGACATTGAGAGAAGGAAGGAGGTAGGAAAGGGGCAGAAAGCACATGGTAGCCTCTGCAGCCCCTGATACTCCTTTGTGTTCTGAGATCCACTGTCCCAGCAGCTAGAAGGACCTGGAAGATTCCAGACCTCTCCCCTGGGTTCCCTCACTCATCGGTTCCCCAATCCCTGCTCACACTTCACCCTTGTCTCACATCTGGCATAGTGACGAAAATCTAACAACCAGGGCTCTGGAATGACACAAATGCTGCCACTAAAAATCTCCCATTGGCTTTTCTTTATTCCTTTGGGTAAAAAGACTTTTTCCCTTCTACAATGTAAATACCCATGGGAAGACTCTGCCAGGTGCCAGGTAAGCCATCCAGGGAGAGGCCGGCTCTGTTCAAGGATGTAGAGTGGGCCAGAGGGTCCCCACTTGAGTCCGGCGGTGAGCACTTTCCGAGGGGTGGTGGGGTGACCCCAGGCAGCCTCTCCTTAACATCCAGGTCTCCTGTAGCACAAACAACATCCACCTGCCTGAGGAGGGAAGATTAAGATTGGCTCCCAGCTGGGTTTTTACTTCTGAAGCAGCACATTAGTCCCAACTTGAATGAAGAAAGAACGTTAGAGAAATATTTCACTCCATCTGGAGGTCAGAGGGGGCTGGCTAGAGTGTGCATAGCTGGACAGGCCCCTTGGGAGAGCTGATGGTGCACAGGTGCTTCAGGAAGGGCAGCAGGACACGATGCTGGGGATTAGGTGACCCCCACACACCAAGAGCTTGGCTTCCATGTCGAGAGTAAATGGAGACAACTGTGGGTCACCCCAGAGGTCTGGGAGGAGGTGGAGAGGACCTCAGCAGCAATCAAGGGGCCAAATTCTTCCTTGATCTTCACACTTTCAAGCGTTCTGATGAGATTCTACCTTCTGAGGAATCCTGCAAACAGCTGTAGCTTAGTTCAGCCCTGACCCATTAGGGAAGCAGAGGCTGGGACTTTTCTCTTGAGCTCTAGGGCCTTCCACCTCCCTAAGATTTCTGGAAAGTGCGGCTTTGCGCCAGGCATGAAAAAGCCAGATCTTCTTGTCTGAACACCTCCATCTTCGGTTTGGAGTAAAGAACAAGATGGAGTGGGCCCAGGCAAGAGTATCCAATTCCAGGGGTGGTCAACCAAGTTTCCTTCCCTACCTCCAACTTGTCTGCAGAATCATGAGAGATGAAACATAACTGGAGACATTTAAGATACACAGTCGGCAGCAGAGTTAGACTGTACAGCGTCTCACTATTACAAATAAATTCTTTCACGTGGATTATCATTCCTTCCATTCCTTACCTAAAAACTCCAATTTACACATTACTGCTTTCCCCACTTTATAGATTTTCCAAACTGAGGATGAAAGTTGTCCATTTCCCCCCAAGTTCTTATAGAGCTTATAAAGCAGAAGTGGGTCTCAAACCTTGTATCTTCTGACCCCACAACTGGAGTTCTCTTCATGCCACACCACTGACACTCAGCCGGTACAGTGCTGGCTGCCACAATAGGTAGGAAGGCAGCCAGAGGTAGGAAAGACAGTAGCCCCACAAGCAGGTCTTGGAGAGGCAGACAAAGGCTATAGGACCCTGGAAAGTTGAGAGATAGGGCTGAGAAGGGCAGCTCTGCCAGGGGTTCTCTGTGGACATGAGGCTCTCTCAGCTCTCCAGGGCCAGTCCAGCTGGGACAGGGGTTAGACACCATCGTCCACTGTGGGCTAAGCAACAAAGAAGGGACGTGAGACGGGTCCAGGCAAGGACGAGTAGGGCAGGGATGAGGGGCAGGACCAGAAGAGGTTTTGGGAGGACACAGCTGCACAGGTCCGAGGTGTGGCTCCAGCCCGTGTGGCGTCCACATCTAGAAGAGGGGGGAGGAGCAGAGGACAGGGCTTGGGCTCCACATGGAGTGTCCTTGAGGGCCCTCTACCTAGTGAGGCCAGAAGGCTAGCAGGGCCCATCTGGGAGTTGAGGTCGTTTTCAGGATTCGAGTGATTGTGCTGTACGCTCTGAGGCTCTAGTTCCTCAAAGGAACTAGTCCGGCAAAGACTCTTGACCCCGTGTAGGAAGAGAGAAGCACACTGGAAAATCGTGGCTATGTCTACACCTGCATTTCAAGGTCTAGTGAAGGAAGGAAGGGCTGGCTTCTCCATGAATACTGGAGGCTTCGGGGCACAGCCTCACCATCAAGTCCGCTTGTCCCTTCCAGGTCTCCACGAGGGGATGGCTGGAGACTAAATGAGTGGAGGATGGTGGAAGGCAATGAGCCCCAGGCCTTTCAGATTGTTCCAGGTGCACTGACCTGTCACACCCAGTCTCCGGGGGGCGGGCTGTTGCACAGAAGGATGGAAGTCTTTCAGAAAGTTTTATGGTATCTGGGTTGGTCTTGAACCAGCTACGGGAGGGAGGACTTGGGACTCTTTCCTTTTGGTTGTGACACACCATAAATAGGCAAGCTCTTGACAGAATACAAAGGACTGTCCAAGCAGGAGCGAGGGAACTAGTGTTATTTACCAACCAGTGTAGTAAGCACCTCATAAATGGGTTAGATCACCCATTTTCTCACTGAGAAAACAGACACGCAGGCAGGTGTTAATGACTTGCTGCCAGGTCATACAACTAGTTAGGGGGAGGGCTAGGTAATCACGTGAAAACTGGAGTTGCCCCAAAGTAACCTATGGACATTAGAATTTCAGCAAATTTTCTGGAAGGTGAGCAATGAGGGTTAAGAGCAAATGTAACATTAAAAAGCAGAAGACATGGAGAAATGGATTGAGCAAATATCTAGTGACTTCTCTGTGCCTGTCCCAGTGCCTCCTAAGAGTCCTTAAACTTTGTCCTGACAAACTGAGCGTTAAATAATCCCCAGATGCCTGTTTTCTTTTTTGTTTTCACTTTCCAAAGTGTGAGGGTTGGAGACAGGGGAGGAGTAATATAGCACCAACAAGGCAAGTACACTGCATACCCCCTCGCTCAAGGGAGTTGGGTCTTTTTCCCGTTTCAGTATCCTCATCTGTAAAATAGCATAGTATCTCTCTACCTCCAACGATTTTTGTGTTTGTAAATCACAGAGCTCTATACAGTACAAATAACCTATAGGATTTGAGAAGTCACCAATTCATGATGAGTAATGACATGGATCAATGATAACACTGTTATAAATTACAGGACATTAGTGATTATTATATGCATATCAGGCCCAGAGTCTTAGGGCTGGAAAGATCAGAGGTCTCCAAATAAGCCCTCCTCCATGCACCAATATCCCTGCCAGGTGGTATCATGATTATAAATGAGTCCATACCTTTAATTCCGAAGTCCACCAAGGAAGAGAATAGATGAAGAACACATGAAGAACTCATGCCCTGTGCGTCAATGAGCTCCAGGTTTGTACAGACTCCACCATTACTGCTCCTTAGAAGGCCCCCAGAGTCAAAACAGAAGACAACTCCCAGAATATTCTGTGGTCACCACTGGGGTAGAAGAGAACAGAACCAGGGCCCCAGATGGGGAGTCTTAGGGATGTCTGTTCTCTTGCCAAATCAGCTCTGGTCTCCATGGCACACGGGGAAAACAGGTAGGGGAGAGGGGCAGGGGCACCGGGCAGCCTCTGAGGCCCCAGTAAGCTGATGTTTTGTGTTCTGGGACTTTCACTCCCAGGTGTGGGATCCAGGAGAGTTGCCCCCACCTCGCAGGTGCACAGCACAGGCCGATGATGCGTACTTGTACTCCTCCATTCCCACTCTAATGAGGACAACAGCCCCCTCCATGCCCTCCCACCTGTGATTTGTTCCAATTCTCCCTTTATCCTCAATCAAGGACTAAAAGAACAAAGTTATAAAAATAGTAACTAATAAAATTCCAGGACCTCAATATGAATCACTGTTTACCCACTCCTACACCCTTCCTCCTGACCTGACATTCTGGTGGATAAATTTGTTCCTTTAGTTCCTGCCCTATTACAACGCAAATGCTCGGCAAACTCTGCCAGGTGTCTGGTAAACCAGCTGGTGCCAGGTCCCTAGATGAGAGAGTGATGAGTTTTATTTATTCAAAGGCGGAGGTGGGAGGGCCAGGGGTGCCCATTTTAACAGCCCTCCCACCTGCCCCTCTTTGCATTTCCCTGTGGCACAAACACCATCCACCTGGTTTGGGTGGGAAGCATAGGAAGGATCCTTCTGAGTCTTCACTTCCAAATCAGCACACTGACCACAAGCCAGTGGTCGAGAAGGACATGAAGCCTTTATTAAACTTTTCCACTCGACCTGTGGTGTGAGAGGCCCAAAAGGGGGGCCTAGCTGACTGACCAGGCCCCTTGAGCCCCACAGGCCTCCTGCATGGAAGGGCAGTTTTGAGGAACAACGTAATGCACAAAAGAGGAAGAGTATACTTGTGTGAAGAGTCAAGTTTCCATGTTGATGGTAAATGGAAAAGCCTTGGGGTCAGAGCGGGGCTCTGGGACAAAAAGGGAAAAGAAGAGTGAGGAAGGGAAGGGGCCCAGCCTAACCCTCTCCACTGAGGATCATGGGAACCTTGGCCTTGGAGGGAACCATAACCCTGAAGGCTCGGGTTTTTTCCTGCTGCCTGAAATTCACGTCTCCTCCCTGAAGGTAGAGTACTGGATATCTGGAGGGGAGAAGGGGAGGGAGTGGTGCCGGGAGCAAAAGTCGGGGTCCTACTAGCAGCTCCTTTTACAGATGGCTAATGCCACAGCAAAGGCTGGGAAGGAAGGAGCCTGGGAAGGTCCGCTGGAGCGGGGACTCCTGAAGGGTGCTTCCCAGTTCCTAGAAGATGGCGGGGTGGACAAGAGGGCTGCCTTCATGCTCTTTGTTGACTGACCCATCCTGTGGAAGTAAAAAGGCAATCAGAAGAAACTTGGTACATAGAAAGGCAGCAGCTGGGTGGCGGAGAGTGGGAAGAACAGAGTTAAAATCACAATAAGTAATTTGTGGCACATCCATCTTCCAAAGACACTCACATAAATCACTCCCATTCTCACCAAGATTCTGAATTAGCATTATGATTTTGTCACTTTCCAGGTGAGAACACATACTCATGAAGGGGTTAGTGTATTTCCCATGATCACACAGAGCTTAGAGGGACATCTTTGGACTTGAAACTGAGATCCCTGACCCCCCAGGTCTCCAGTTTGTCCACCCCAACCCTTCACGAGTCACAGCAGGAAGGGAGTTGAGAAATGAGACTAAGAAGCCAGGAAAAATACCCTCAAACCTGGAAAGAGAGGCCTGGTAGAAGCCCGCAGAGCGCAGAGCAGGGCACACAGGAATGGGCTGGGAGGTCACTCTGCCAGGCACGTACTTGTCCCCGGAGTCCCAGTGTCTTTCATGGCATTCAGGTGGCTCTCCTCCTTGGGATGGGAGACTGGAATCCTTCCTCCATGAGAGAGGCAATAAGAGGTAAAGGGAGAAAAGAGCAGAGAAATGTTCTGGTGAGGACAGAGGCCAGGGGGAGGGGGCTTGGGAGGGGCTTCGGGGCCCTGCCAACCACCGCCCATCTCCTGGCGCGACAGGAGAGCCAGGCCCCAAGGATGGCAGGACTGTGGCCCCAGGGGACCCTCCGGCCACAACTTCTGCAACCAACCTGGGTTGAGGGAGAGGGTGCCCAGTTCTCCACATCCCGGGCCTCAAGGGTTTTCCTGCATCCTTATAGCAGTCCTGATCTTCCTGGAGGGGGTGGGGATCCCCAAAAGCCTGTTCCTCAACTAAGTCAGTGCCATCGCAGGGAAAATGTGCAAGGCACTTCCCGAAATTAACTGCTCACAACTGCTTCTCCTCCAGCCGTTGGCCACGCCCATCACCCCACCCTCCCACCAAGCCTCCTCCAATCAGAGGCCCTCCTCCCTCTGCCCACCCCTGCGGTGCGTAGGGGGGAAGCGGAGGATGGCCTCATGCCTTCTAGAACGTTCCAGAGCCTTTGACTGGTCCTACACCAGCAGTCCCAAGGCAGGAGTAGGGGGAGAGGCCGCCTGGACTCCGTGGAGTTTGGGGGCTTCTAGGGAACCTCTGAGTCTTGGATGGGCCAAGCACTGTGAGAAGGAGTTGGGGGTGTGGGAGGGGATGGGAGCCCACTGACCGTCCAGAATGTAGATAGACTGCAGTCTGGCCTCTGAGGGCAGTGGCCCTCGCTTTATATTTAGCAGACCATCAAACCACATTGATAATGTGATGCCTGTGATCCCAGAGTCCTCACTTCCATTTTACCTCAGAGAAAAGCACCATCCAGCTATAGGAGCTATAGGAGAGGTGTGAATAGCTTTAGGCCTCATAAGAGTTAGGGGCAGAGCTGCAATTCAGACCCCCCTAATGACAACTTCTGACCTTTTCCCACCAACCAAAGGCCTCTCACTATAGAGGAAGTTTTACCCAGTCTCAGCCAGCCCTTGGGGACCCAGATTCTTATAGGCCGGTTTACCATTATCCCCTGCTTCCTTGTGTCCCTGCCACAGGACCTGGGGGACCCGGGTTCTCGCTCAGAGCCGTGGCATCAAGGATCCAGCCAATGGGAGAGGGTTGCTGAGCAGATGAGGATGCCCCTGACCAATGAGAATAGGAAAATGTCTTAGAGGCCAGTTGGAGGAGGCCCATGTGTAAATATTCAATGGGCACTTATTTTGAAAGACTCAGTCCTGAAAAGTTCAAAATCCATCATTGTATTTGAGCACCCCATATTGCTTCTTTAAAAATTGAAATAGGGAGTTCCCTGGTGGTCTAGTGGTTAGGATTTGGAGCTTTCACTGCAGAGGCCGGAGTTCAATCCCTGGGCGGGGGAACTGAGATCCCATTAAAAAAAAAAAAAATTGAAATAGAATTTCACATAAAGTTTATCACTTTAACCATTTTTAAAAGTACAATTCAGTGGCTTCACAACATTGTGCAGCCATTACCACTATTCCAGAACATTTTGTCACACACCATCCCCACAACCCGGGGAGTCCCATACACATTAAGCAGTTAATCCCCATTCTCACCTCCCCTTTGCCTCTGGCAACCACTAATCAGGTTTCTGCTTTGATGATTTGCCTATTCTAGACGTTCTATGTAAATGGAATCGCACAGTATATAACCTTTTGTGTCTGGCTTCTTTTAACATAATGTTTTCAAGGTTTATTGATGTTGTAGCACGTATCAGTACTTCATTCTTTTTAAGGTTAAATAATATTCCACTGCACAGATATACCATATTTTCTTTGTCCATTCATGTTGATGGACATTTGGATTGTTTCCACCTTTCTGTTATGAATAATTCTGCTATAAACATTTGTGTACACGTGTTTTCTGTTTGAGCATCTGTTTTCAGTTCTCTCGGATATATATCTAGGAGTGGAACTTCTGGGTCATATGATAAGTCTATATTTAACTTTTTGAGGAACTGCCAACATGCAATTGATGTACCATTTTGCATTCTTACCAGCGATATATGAGGGTTCCAGTTTCTCTACACCTTCATCAACACTTTTTACTTTTATTAAAAAAAAAAATTATAGCCATCTTAGTAGGTGTGAATGGCATCTCACTGTAGTTTTGATTTGCATGTCCCTTGTTCTTTGACTTTTCTGAACTAGTTTTGGAAAGTTTGTATCCTTTGTTATGTGTGGTCATTAAAGTCTGTTCTGCTAGATTAATGCTCAGTTAGTGGTTCAAGAGAAATTTCCTTATGCTCTTAGAACTAAAAGAAAAAAATCCGCCAGTCTTTGCAGATGGACTCTGCGTGTGCATGTGCGTGTGCGTGTGTGTGTGTGTGTTGGGACGTGCATTCCAACACTCAGCCAAGCAGACTACAACTCCCCCTAAGCCTTCACTCCCTGCTCCTGCAGAGCCTGAATTCAGCCAGAGGTAAAAGCCTAGGGCCTTCTCAGTTCTTTTCTGAGCATGTGCCCAACCCTGAATAGGTGCATGGACTTCTAGATTCCCAGAAATATGTGACTGCTTTTCAAAATCCTTATTCCCCAAATCATCTCATTTCCCAGCCTTTCCTCCCAAACTTTTAGGTTAGTCTATTGTTTTCCTCAACCGTTATTCCCAGTCTCAGGAAGCAAAAGCTAATACATTTGCCTTTAAATGTTTTGAACAAATTTTCCCTGGGTAGCTACTTCAACCCTGGGAATGTTCTGAGTGAGGTGAAATAAAGCAAGCCATTTGAGAGGGTTCTTCAAGGAGCCACCAGACAGGCAAAAAAAAAAAACTACATTTGTTTGAGAATAAAGTCTGTTCTGCTCCCTCTGGTTCCAGGTACATACTAGGAATGCCAGCTGTTGTCTTCATGCCACTACAAGCTGGGAAGCGGGAGATGGTATCCGGGTAAGTTAAAATGTCACAAAGCTCTCTTATCTAGACTCATCTGTTTGTTTTTTTTTTTCTTCATCAATTAATCATTTCTCTGCTTGTGGTAAATTTTGATTCGATTCCAGAGTTTTGAAAAAAGTTGATTCTCACAGCTTTTGCCAGTTTATTTATTGCTTTTGTGGAGAACAAACTTTTGGAGTTTGTTCCTACTGCACAATTTTTGCGGATGTCACTCTCCTCATATCCCTTTGAAGTAAATACTTATTAGGAGCTAAGTTCCTGAGAGGTTCAGTAACTTGCCCATGTTGTATCAAGGAACACTAAAAGCAAGGATTTGACTCATGTGACTCTAGAGCCTATTTTAACCAATTATACATTTATTCATTAACTGAAGAATATCTATTTTACATCTATGAAATGCTAGGTACAGTTCTAGAAACAGGATTACCTCGTTGTACAAAATTGCAAATGTTCCTGTCCCTGAGAACTTGTATTTTTATGGAGGGAGATTCATGATAAACATACTATATATTTGATATTAGAACTTAAGTGTTATGGAATATAGAAATTGGGGTACTTAATGGGTATAAGGGCTGCTATAGGAGAGGTGTGAATATAATTTTTTAACATTTATTTTGTTTTAGTTGCCAATTTATAGAAAAGTTCCAAGAATAGTACATGAATTCCTATATTTGCTTACTTAGATCTATTCATAGTTAACATTTTGCTATATTTGCTTTATCATTCTCTCTCTCTCTCATTTACTAGTAATTTATATTTCATCATGCCTGTTTACTCTTCCATAGTTATTTTTTTCCTAAGTAGAAGGAAATTCTGTTGTATGAGCTTGGTATCATTAACAATCAGGAAAGTTAACATCTATACAATACTAGTATTTAATCAACAATTTATATTCTAATTTCTTCTATTATTCAATTAGTGTCCTTTGTACCAGTTATGTTTTCCAGTCCGGAATTCAATTCAGCATCATTCTGCATTTAATTGTCATGTCTCTTTAATCTGGAACAGTTCCCTCTTCTTTTGTATTGTATTACATGTGGATTGGATTCAGTTAGTGCATCCTTGGCAAAAACTCTAAGTGAATTTTGTCCTTGTCAGTGAAATACATAGGGGGCCATGATGTTGGTTTGTCCCATTATTGATTAGGCTAATGTTCATCACTTCATCAAAATGTTTTTAAGCCAGATTTCACCATTGTAAAGTTGTTACTTTTTTCTTTTGTAATTAGTAAGTAATTTGTTGGAAGATACTTAGAGATGATGTAAATATCTTTTCCCTCATGTTGATTCAATTTTATTCTTTGAATATGTGAAATATTAACATGATTCTAAATTTCAAACCATATAAAATGTATAATCAGTGAATTTTTACTCAATCCCCTACTCTTTCCACCCACTTTATTTGCATATATGTGTGGAAAGTAGGCACATTTTTTAAAACTTTCCTATATATCAATGGTTATTTCTTCCTTGTCAATTCTTATTATATAAATTCATGTTTTCTTGTTTTATTCTAAATTAGATAAGCTACTATTTTGTCTCTATCAGTCAGTTTCCAAAAACACCCTGGGATTATAATTTATAGTTTAGATTTACTACTTTCCTGTTCTCTGTCTCAACTATTTACGTACTTAGCTTTATTATTTTCTTCCTTGTGGTTTTTTTGGGGGGAATTCCTTCTTTTGGTTTTTGAGGTGAAATTTTAATTATATTATTTTTATTCTTCCATTTTTAGAGATATAGGTGTTTATGACCATAATTTTTCTCTAATCTCTGCTTCAAATATGTCTTATAAATAGGATATTTAGTGTTTTGATTATCCTTTTTTTTCAGAATTCTCTAATTCCTGTTGGTATTTTTGTTCTCACCTAAGAATTGTTTAATAAAAGATTGTTTTTCAATTACAGTTGGAAGGACATCTTAAAAATATTTTTCCATCTGAAAGTCTTTTCCTAACAGCTTTATGGAGATATAATTAACCTACAATAAATTGCATGTGTTTAAAGTACATACAATTTTATAAGTTCTGACAATTTTAAATACCAGTGATATCATCACCATTACAATCAAGGTAGTGAACAATTAAACTCAAGTTTCTTTTTATCCCTTTGTAATCTCTCTCACCCTTCATTCCCCTCAAGCAACCACTGACCTGCTTTGTCACTGTAGATTAGTTTGCCTTTCATGGAATTTTATATAAATGGAATCATGCAGTATGTACTCTTTTATTATCTGGCTTCTTTGACTCAGCATAATTATTCTGAGACTCATCCATGTTTTAGTGTTCATTTCTTCTTATTGCAGAATAGAATTCCATTGTAAATATGTACAACAATTTGTTTATCTATCAGTATTTATCAACTGATGATGAACATTTGTGTTGTTTCCAGTTTAGTTAATACAAATAAAGCTGCTATGAACATTAGTGTACGTTTGTAAGGACATATGCTTTCATTCTCTTGGATAAATACCTAGGAATAGAATGACTGGATCATATGATGTGTGTATGCTTTAAGAAACTGCCAAACTATTTTCCAAAGTGATCGTGGTTTTTATGTTCCCTAGAGCAGTATATGAGAGATTCAGTTCCTCCGCATCCCACCGACACTTAACATAATCAGTTTTTAAAATTTTAGCCATTGTAAATTGTGTGTAGTAGTATCTCACTGTGGTTTTAATTTGCATTTCTTTAATAACTACTGATGTTGAGTATCTTTTCATATGCTTTTTTGCCACCCATGTATCTTCTTTGGTGGAATGCCTGTTCAAACCTTTTGCCCATTTTCTTATAGATTTGTATGGTTTATTTTTATTAAGTTTTGAGAGATTTTATATATTCTGTATATAAATCCTTTGTCAGAACTATAATTCACAAATATTTTATCCTAGTCTGTAGCTTGTCTTTTCATTCTCTTAGGAGTATAAGAAAGAGGGGCTGTTTTGAATTCTGATGAAATACAATTTATAAATTTGTTCTCTTATGGGTCATGATTTTGATATCCTATCTGAAAAATCTTTGCCTAACCAAAGGTTGCAAATGCTTTCTCTTATGTTTTCTTTAGAAGTTTTATGCTTTTAGATTTTACATTTAGGTGTGCAATCTATTTCAACCTAATTTTGTTATATGATGCAAGGTATATCAGAAAATTATTATATTTTTACATACAGATATTCTGTTTTTCCAGGACCATTTCTTGAAAAGGCTATCTTTTCTCTACTGAATTGTCATTGTACCTATGTCAAAAGTAATTTGTCCATGTATATGTGGGCTTATCTCTAGACTTTCTCTTCTGTCCCACTAATTTATTTGCCTATGTTTATTCCAATCCTGCACTATCTTGATTGCCATAACTTTATAATAAATCTTGAAATCAGGTAGCATTAATCTACCAACTTTGTTCTTCTTTTCAAAGTTGTTTTGGCTATTCTGGGTTCTTTAATTCCCATGTGAACTTCAAAGTCAGCTTGTCAATTTTTACAAAAACAAAAAACCCAACTCTGCTGACATTTTGATTGGAATTGCTTTCAATCTAATGGTAAATTTGAGAATTCACATCTTAACAATATTGAATCTTCTAAATAATGAACATGATGTATCTCTTCATATACTTAAGTCTATTTTAACTTGCGTCAGCAATGATTTATAGGCTTCAGTATACAGGTCTTGGCCATCTTTTGTCAGATTTATTTATAAATAACTCACATTTTTGATGCTATTGTAAATGGTATTTATTTAATTTCAATGTTCTATTGTTCATTACTAATATATAGAAATAAAATTGATTTTTGTCTACCGTCTTGTATCATGCAAACTTGCTAAACTTACTTATTAGTTCTAGTAACTGTTTTTGTGGATTCCATAGAATTTTCTACATAGAAAATAATGCTGTCTGCAAATACAGACAGTTTTATTTCTTTATTTATAATCTGGATGCTTTTTAGTTTTCTCCTTTGCCTTACTGCTCTGGTTAGAGCCTTCAATAAATATTGAACAGAAATGATAAAAGCCAACCTCCTTATCTTGTTTCCTTCTTTTCAGGGGAAAGCATTTAGTTATTCACTATTAAGTGTGATTATATTTGCAGGTTTTCCAAAGATATTCTTTATCAGGTTGAGGAAGTTCCCTTCCATTCTTACTTTGCTTAGAGTTTTTATCAGGAATGGATGTTTGATTTTTTTCCAAGTGATTTTCTGAATCCATAGATATGATCATAACTTTTACTTTTTAGTTTCTTAATATGGTAAATTACACTGATTGATTATTTTAAATGTTAAACCAAACTTGAATTCCTGGGATAAATCCCACTTGGTCATACATATTATTCTTTTAATATTTTGCTGAATTTGATTTGCTAAAATTTTATTAATAATTTTTGCATCTATGTTTATGACAGATATTAGTCTTTAGTTTTATTTTCTTATAATGTCCTTGCCTGGTTTTGTTATCAAGGTTATACTGGCCTCATAAGATGAGTTGGGTAATATTTCCTTCTTTCTAATGTTCTGGAAAAGTTGGTATTGAATTGGTATTGCCTCCCCCTGAGTGTCGATAGGATTCACCAGTGAACCCACCTAGGTCCAAAGGATTTTTATTTGAAGGTTTCTAATTATAAGGTAAAATTTTAAAATAGCTCAGGTTATCTATTTCTTCTTGCACAAGTTTTGGGAGTTTGTGTCTTTCAGTGAATTTCTCCACTTCAGTAAGTTGTCAAATTATTTGGCATAAAATTGTTCAAAATATTCTGCTATTACCTTTTTAATACCCATAGAATCTGTAATAATGTCACTTCTGTTATTTTTGGTATTGATAATTTGTGTTTCATCTGTGTTTTCTTCATTAGCCTAGCTGGGAGTTTACTGATGCGAGGCTATTCTTTTCTAATTTGGGTGTTTCTCTAGTGCTATAAATTTCCCTTTGGATAATGCTTCAGCAGCATCCCACAAATTTTGATAATTTTTTGCTTTCATTTTTATTCAATTCAAAATACTTTCATTATCTTTTATGATTTCTTCTTTGATCTGTGGCTTATTTAGACGTATGTTGTTCATTTCCAGATATATAGGGATTTTCAATTTTTCTGTTTCTGATTTCTGCTTTAACTCCACTGTGTTCAGAAAATATATTTTGTATGACATGAATCTTTTTAAATGTATTGAGACTTGTTTTATGGCTCAGAATATCTTGGTAAATGTTTCATGTTTACTTGAGAAGAATATATATTCTGCTGTTCTTGGATGGAGGATGATAAACGTCAATTAGGTCAAGGTGATTTATTGTGTTCAAATCTCCTATATCTTTACTGAGTTTCTGTCTCTGTTGTATCATTTATTGAGAGAGTGGTACTAAAACTTTCAACTATAATTGTGGACTTGTCTATCAGTTTTTATTTCATGTATTTTGCAACTCAGTTATTGGGTACATAGACATTTAGGATTTTTATGACCTCTAATTTAGCATATGAAATTACGTTCCTTATCCTTGGTAATAGTCTTTGTTCTAAAATCTACTTTGCGTTATATTAATATAGCCATTCCAGCTTTCATTTGATTAGTCATAGCACAGTATATCTCTTCTCATTCCTTTACTTTATTTGTGTCTTTATATTTAAAGTGAGTCTTGTGTAGTCAGCAATAGTGGAGATTGCTTTTTCATCCATTTAAAAAATCTCTGCCTTTTTATTGGGGTGTATAGACCATTTCCATTAATGTGATTATTGATATAAAGTTTAAATATGTCAAAAAAAAGTCATCTTGCAGTCTGTTTTCTATTTGTCCCATATATCCTTGATTTTTCTTTTCTTTTCTTGCTTTCTTTTTAATTAATTGAATTTTTACTCCATTTTCCTCTCCTTCAGTGGCTTATGACCTATAACTCTTTGTTTTGCTATTTTAGTGGTTGCATAAGGACTTATGGTATACATCATTAACTCATCACAACCTAACTCAAGTGATTTTATACTACCTCATATATATTATTAGAAACTCTCAGTAGCATATTTCCATTTATCTACTTGCAGCCTTTATGCTATCTCTGTCATAGAGTTCACTTTTACATATTTTATAAACTCCACACTACAGTGGAGTTTTTTTCTTAAATGTTATTATCTTTCAAAGAGATTTAAATAATAAGAAAAAATTTATATATGTATCCACATAGCTACCATTTCCAGTGTTCTTCATTTCTTTGTGTAATTTTGTATTTCCATCTGGTATCCTTTTCTTCTGCCTGAAGGACTTCTTTTAACAAATCTTATAGTGTGGTCCTGCAGGGCATGAATTCTTTCAGTTCTTGCATGCTAAAAAATTATTTATTTGCATTAGTTTTTGAAAGATAGTTTCACTGGGTATTGAATTCTAGCTTGACAGTTTACTCCTTTCAGTACTTTAAAGATGCTGCTTCACAGTCTTTTTGCTTGTATTGTTTCAGACTAGAAATCTGCTAGCATCCTTGTCTTTGTTCCTCTGTATGTAAGGGGTCTTTTTCTCTGGTTGTTTTTAAGCTTTTCTCTTTATCATTGGTTTTGAGTAATGTTATTATGATTTGGCTTAGTGTCGTTTCTTTGTGTTTATTGTGCTTGGGGTTTGTTGACCTTCTTGGGTCTGTAGATTAATATTTTTTAATCATATTTTTAATATTTTAAGCCAATATTTTTTCAGACTTTTTTGGTCTCTCTCTAATCCTTTGGGGACTCCAATTATAGGTATAATAGGCAGCATGAAGTTGTCCTACAGCTCACTGATACTCTTTTCATTTTGTTTTCTTATTATGTTTTCTCTGGGTGTTTCATTTTAGGTCATTTCTATTGCTATGTCTTAAAAATTCACTAATCTTCTGTAATGTCTAATCTGTGTTAATCCCACCCATTGTATTTTTCAAGTCAAGCCTTGTAGTTTTCCTCTCTAGAAGTTCAGTTTGGGTCTTTTCTGCATCTTCTATGTCTCTGTACTTTTGAACATATAGATTATGGTTATAATAACTGTTTTAATGTCTTTGTTAATTCTAACATTTGTGGCCAGTTCTGGTTGGTTTTAATTAATTGATTTTTCTTCTAATTATGGGTTATATTTTCCTGTTTCTTTGTATACCAGGTAATTTTTTATTAGATGCCAGACATTAGGAATTTTAATTTACTGGGTTTTGAGTATTTCTGTATTCCTATAAATATTCCTGAGCTTTGTTCTGGGATGCAGTTAAGTTACCTGGAAACTGTTCAATCCTTTCAGGTCTTTTTTTTTTTTAATATTTTAAATTTGAAAGAGCTCATTATTTTTTTTTTAATTAATTAATTAATTAATTTATTTTTGGCTGTGTTGGGTCTTCGTTTCTGTGCGAGGGCTTTCTCTAGTTGCGGCAAGCGGGGGCCACTCTTCATCGCGGTGCACGGGCCTCTCACTATCGCGGCCTCTCTTGCTGCGGAGCACAGGCTCCAGATGCGCAGGCTCAGTAGTTGTGGCTCACGGGCCCAGTTGCTCCGCGGCATGTGGGATCTTCCCAGACCAGGGCTCGAACCCGTGTCCCCTGCATTAGCAGGCAGATTCTCAACCACTGCACCACCAAGGAAGCCCTAAAATTTTTTCTTTTTATTTCTACTTTTACTGCATGTGATCAGAGAATTCTGTTTGTAATATTTCTACTATGGAACTTACTTATGTTTCCTTTGTGATATAATATATGATCAATTTCAATGAATATTTCATGTCTGCTTGAGAGGAAAGTATATTTTTTACTAAAGGGTGCAGCATTTAATACATATTTATGAAATCTAATTTATGATTCATGTTGGTTAAGTCTTCCCTATTCATACTTATTTTTTGTTCATGTGCCCTTCTCATTCTGAGAGTGGTGTGTAAAACTCTCTTATCATTATTGTTTCTATCTATTTCTCCTTGCATTGCTGTAATTTCTATTTTACAAATAGGTTGTTTCTTTGTAATCTGGTACATAGATATTAATAACTGATCTATTTTATTGTATTGTAGATTGTGCCTTTTTACAGTATAATGTTTTTATTTGTCATTTGATATTTTTGGCTTAAATTCTGCATTATCTAATATTAGGCTTACTACCCTTGCTTTAGAGTTGTTCTTTTTAGCTGGCATAACTTTTCCCATCCTCTTTCAATTTTTTAGCCTTTGCATTACTTTGTTTTAAGTGTTTCTCCTGTATATGGAAGAGACTGGAGTTTTCCTTTGTAAGATATTTTGAAAATCTATTTCTTTTACTAGGCAAGTTAGTCTCCTTTACTTTTATTGATATGACTAATATATTGGGTGTAAATTCCTTACAACATTTTGTATTATAGTTAGTCCATGTATTATGTTTTATTTATTTTGTTTCCTTCTCTATGTCTCCTTTGTTCTTAAAAAATTGCTTTGATATTTATAAAAGTGTACATTTTGTTCTGGTAGTTACCTTTGCATTGATATCTTTTAAGATATCCTCATTCTCCTTTTTCCTTACTTAAACTTTTACTATCTGGATAGTCAATTCTAAATGGTATCATTTGATTGCTACCTGTTCCCTATGCAAAAATGATCTTATTCTGCTTTCCACTGCCTTCCTTCTTAGCTCAAATTTCAAGTTGCATTTTTTTTCTACTTTATCAGAACATATGACATTTACAAAGTATTTTCCACCTTTGTTCATGAAATTTTAGATCTACATGCTTTAAATACACTTTAAATACATGACATCCTCCATCATTCTTTTGCCAGAGTTTCCCCCGTCATCTCTTGATTGGATAGAATTCATCCTCTAGCAGGTTATCCATGAAGGGCTCATTTGCACAGATTCTTTTACTCTTTGCGTATATAATTTATTTTTCTATAGTCTTGATAATTAGATGATGGCTTTGTTGCATATAAAGTTCTTGACTCACAATTTGTTTCCTTTCTTTTGGTTACCTGAAAATAATGTTCCATTCTTGCCTTGCTTTGCAGGTTGCTCTTAAATATCCTGATGCCAATATAATTTTCATACTCTTGTACGTATTACGAGTATTGTGCCTGGAGTCCTTGAGTATGGTTTCTTTGTCTTTAAAGTCTAATCATTTTTTAGGCTGTGTCTCTGAGTTGATCATTCTCAATTTTCCCAGACACATGGTTAGCTCTTACATAAATTTAGGCTTTCCCTTATTTCTATAAAGGATTCTTAAATTTTATTTTAAAAATATTAGTTCTATTCCACTGTTCCCTCCAACTCTCAGGTCACCAGTGTTCTCGAACATGAGAGAAGGGGTGGAATATAGCAGAAAAGTGGAGGGGCTGAATTTAGATAGGAGCACAGGTAGTCCATTTCTGTAATGGGAGGGAAAGCAGGGGGTGTGGACATGGATGCTGACAGGTGGTACCTAAGAAGATGCTCTTCTAACGGCTTTGGCTTTCTCAGTGGTAAGAAGCAAGATCTAAGCTAACTCTCTAATTCCTCCCACCTGAAAAAGGGTAAGGGTTGAGTGAATTTGCTAAATTTAAATTTGTGGTCTGAATGCAAATCATTTACCATAATCTGTGAATGATGTTCTAGAAGGACCTCAGAGAACAATCAGTCCCTGGCCCTTCTACCGAGGAAGGAAGTAGAGCACCCAGAGCTACTTCCTTCTGGAATGTGTTCCTGTCCAGAGCAACTGAAAATGGCATTGATGGAGGATGCGAACCGAGAGAGAAGCCAGACAATCTGGAGGACTGTGTGTGGGAGGTGGTGGAGACCTGCCCTGTACTGCTTTAGGAGCAGTGAGAGAAAGCACAGATGTAGACTTTGAGTATAAGAAGGAACTTTCCAGGACTGGGTGAGGCCGTTGTGTGAGGTGGTGAATCCTCTCTCCCCAGGAGTATGCATTAAGTGGCTGAATATCATGTCAGGAATGTTGAGCTGGAGATTCCTGGGTCAGCAGGGTGATTGCCAAACAGTCTTAAGAGCAACGCCAAGTTGACCGTTCATCTTCTCTCTCCATCTGAACGCCACTGTCAATAGCTCTTGTCCACACTACCTTCAACATATCTATATATTAAGAACCCAACCATTTCTAACTTCCTCCATCTGAATCGCCCTGGACCAATCCACGGTTTTCTCTCTCCTGAATTATTTCGTGGTCTTCTAGATGATTCCTCTGCTTCCCTCTTGGTCCCCCAGTCTCCTGCCCAAATCTGTTCTCAAAAGAGCAGTCAACTGATCTTTTACAAAAATTTTTTAAAGACTTTTTTTTTATGTGGACCATTTTTAAAGTCTTTATTTAATTTGTTACAATATTGCTTCTGTTTTATGTTTTGGTTTTTTGGCCACGAGGCATGAGGGATCTTAGCTCCCCCACCAGGGATCAAACCCGCACCCCCTGCATTGAAAGGCGGAGTCTTAACCACTGGACCGCCAGGGAAGTCCCATCCTTTTAAATTAGAAGTCAGGCAACGCCCCTCCTCCGTGTCAAAATCCCTGTTCCCCAGCGTCCTAACAATGACCTACATGGTTACATGTGACCTGCCCCGCCCCCCACCAACCTCTGACCTCATCCTCAACAGCGCCCCTCCTTGCCCTGTGCTCCCCGCTTACACAGGCCCCCTGGCTGTTCCTCAGACCTGCCGAACGGACACGCTTTCTCTGTCTTCAAAGGGCCCTGACAGTTTCTTCTTCCTGGAATACTTCTGCCTCAGTTATTTAGAGAACTCACTTTTTTCTACTTTCTCCTTAGATTTCATTACCTATTCAAAGAGGCTCTGCCTGTCCATGCTTTGTAAAAAAAAAAGCACTCCCATCCTTTTACCTTCTTTTACTTTTCACAATAGTACTTATCGCCTACATATGATATATTTAATTATTTGTTTATATTCTGACTGCCTTGCCTGACAGTGGCTTTGTCTGTTTCTTCATTGCTGAATTCTCGGTGTCTAGAAGGGGACCAGCACAGAACCGGTGCTCAAGAAATATTTGTGAGAGGAATGAATAAGTGAATAGGTGTGATTGTGTTTTCATGGGGATGGAGGACAATGTGACAGTCAGCCAGGACTTGTCTCCTTCTTCCTGGAGAGAGGAGAAGGACCAAGTGTTTTATAACTTGATGGGACTTTAAAATCTTACTGTGTTCCAGTTCCAGGAGAGATGCAGTAAACACATGGCAGCCTCTGTCTCCCACAGACTATAAAACCTGAGCAGAGTGTACGGTACAGCTATTTGAAGTCTCTGAACAGTAAGTACCAGCAAGTGAATTGGGGGTAAGAGGCACCAGGATTCCAAGTACCACTGAACTGGTGGTGAATTGAGCCTAATTTTTCCTTGGGCCTCCCCTGAGCGGAACTCAGCACAACCTGAAACCCGGAAGTGAGTGCTTGGTGCAGAGACACAGAGAGAGAGATGCAGAAGAGACCCCCTGGTTCTGGTTAGAGCAGTGAAAGAGGGGACTCCTAAAACTCAGAACATGGGGAGGCACCCCTGATTTTTCCTTTCTTTTTTCTCCACGCTCGTGTCCCAGCCACTAGGGAGTCCGTGGCAGGAGTGGGAGTGGCAGCCAATGTGTTTGTCAACATACAAAGGCAGGGGCCAGCCCTCTGAGGAAGGGGAGCCTGTGCTCTGGCCTCAGGGTGCTCTTTCTTCCTGCTTTGGGGGCTGTGTCCGCACCTCAGGGCTCCTCATACCTATCACTCTTACCTGTCAGTTTTTAACCTGGATCGGTGCGTGTGGGGATACACATGTTCTTGGGGACACAACAGCTGTCACATCTGGGACAAGTTAAGAAGCCTGACTCCAGACTCCCCTATAAATATTCTGTGGCCGAGCTCTACCCATCACCCCAACCCAGGTCCTGACCTCAAATGAGCTGAGCCCAGCCCACTGGACCAAAGTGCAGAGGGAGGAAATAATGAGCCACCGGTCTTTTAAAAACCATCATGATCCCTGGGTCAGCTGTGACTCCTGGGTATGGGGAGTGGGGCTAAGCTGGAGGTCAGGGAAAGGGGAGCAGAGGAGGAACGCCAAGATCTAGCCTTCTGGAATGTTCCAAAGGGCACTTGGATGGGCCAAGCCCTGGCATCTGTGATGAAAGACAGAAGCCCAAGAGGTGGGGCCCCTGCTGACCTTCCTTGACTGTTCTGAAGCTCCATGAAAAGGAAAGTTCTTAACAATGCAGAAAGGGCTTTATGAGTAGAGAAGGGAGAAGCTTGTGTTTCTTTGCACATGTGCTCTGCCAGTTAATCCTCACTAAGGCTGTGACATGGGGTAGGATATCCATGTTCCAAATGAGCAAACTGAGGCACAGAGAGTTAAACAAACCTCTATGTCCAAGGTCACAGTCCTGGGGAGTGACATGGCTGAGGAAGCCTTCACTAAACACATTTTCCTGTGCTGGAATTGATATGAAACCCAGACAATTCCTTAATTCCTATAGTCCTGACTCCTCTAACACCTGGGCTGTGAACTTTAAGAAGACAGAGGCCAGTGGCACTGTGCAGGAGACTAGAAATCAGAACAATTCACATTCAGTGACTTGCTGAGTACAAGATGCTCTGCCCTTCGTGGTGAGATGTGAAAGCACTTAGGCCCAGGCCCATGAGGCCTTCACAAGTCTCCCTAAGGAAACGACTCTGGTTGACAAGGACAGGTGTGCTTCTCATGCAGCCCCCTCTGGTCCCCTTGTATCAGGAATGCCCGGCCTGGGCAAGGATGGACTGGCCAGAGGACCGCCTGGTGCAAGGTGGCTCTCAGCTGAGGATTCATGGCACTCTTCGAGGTCTGCAGACCCGCGTGCCTCACTTATCAGAGAAAGCGACTGAGGCCTTCGAAGGGGAAGAGATTTGCTCTAAGTCCAACCAGGAGTCAGTTAAGACTGATGGTTGTTTCTGAGGAAGAGGAGGTCTGAGGGAGCAAACTCTGGCATTAAAGTTTGGGAGGACGTGGTCCTGTGGGCTTGTGGTGGGGAGCAGACAGTGGGCCAAAGGACAGTGGGCAGGAGAGAACAGTGAGGGGACTCCCGTCTCTTCATGAGTAAGGGGGGAACCTTTAGTTTTCAGCCTCAGTTCTTTAATTGGTAAAATGGCTACAGAGGAAGATTGAGCTCAGGCAGCTGTGCATTTATAAACTGAGAAGCACTGAGTAGTTAAATCCATAACACCCAGAACTGGAGAAATGGAAGGCTAACAGTCTCCATCATATTTATAATATGTACCATGAACACACTGTGATCAGTTACCTCATATTGATGACAGTATTGGGTATATTGGGTTCTAGAATCACTGGACTGGCACGGTAAATGCCTCAGAGGCCATCTAGCTTAGTCTCCCTTATCTGATATTAGAATTCTCTGATCCATATTTGTGCCAAGGAGCACTGATACCATCCTGACTAACAATGGGCATGTTGAATTTCAGAATTCACCCAGGGACCGGGAAAGGAGGTCTGTGCCGAACCCCCTCCAGGCAGCCCTGGTCAACCAGGTCCATTCTCTTGTCCTCTTGGACCCTGAACACAGACAGATTCGGCACCCAGGGTGGTCTGTCGTCACCATCTGAACAAGAAAACCGGCTCTGGGTGAGGACTTTCACTGGAACACTTCCTGTGGTGTTTGCCATCCTCTCACCCCAGGAAGGGAAGAAAAAAAGGGCAGATGGGCACAGGGGGTGGGGATGGTGGCCCACTCCCCCAGACCCAGAAGGAAATGGGCCCCCCTGTCCCAGTATCAACTAAAAGTCCCCAAAGAGCTCCTGATATCACTCGAGAGTACACATCACAAGCGCAGGGCCCCGATTCCCTGTGAGTCACACCTCCCCAGATGTGGTCAGCTTTGCTGCCACATTCATCTGTCGCCGAGGAGTCATCGATTCACACAGTTGTTCCTTAGCAATCACCAGGAAACCGCAGTGGTGAAGAACACTGCCCACCCTGCCCCCAGCCTTGCCCAGTACCTGGCACTGGTGGGGAGCCCATTCCTTCACGTTAACAGAACACCCTCCACAAAATGTAACCACACGCGGGAAGGTGATCCCACTCCTCCAAGTGATGCAGGCTCTGCTCTAGAGCTGTTGAGGCCACAGGAAGTGATCACTACTCGAGGGGTGGGGGAGTCCCTCGAGAAGTGGGTAGTGAGGCAGCCAGGGACCAGGGCCCTTTCCCTGTAATTCTCATCTCTCTTCTTTTCCAAACTCAGTCCACCTGTTGGGGTAGAAGGTAAAGGTAGACTCTAGTCCTAACTTCATCACTCCATGCACCACCTCAAACAGTAAAGAATAAGGTATAAAACACTCTCTTAAAGGAACCTGTTCATCCCAGCCTGATGCAAGAGGGACTCTATTGGAGCCTGGGTGATGGTGGGGCCCCTCGGCCGTGGGTGAAGCAGACGTTCTGGAGTCGGCTTCGAGGCAGGCTGGGGGTGCGCCAGGACACTTGGCCAAGGAGCAGAGACCTGGCCATGTGAAGACTTGACTTCACTCGGATGTAAGTGGAGGGGCAGAGCAGAGCTGTGGTCAGGGAGGGGAGGCGGGGAACAGGGATGATGGGAGGGGCCGTGTTTTCCTCGTACTAGGATTCCGACTCACATCCCAGTCTTGCCTTCTGAGCAGTCCTGAGAGCCCTCACCCGAGAAAGGAGGAGGGGCTCAAGAGAGGCTTTGGGGTGGGCCTGCCAACAGCACATCCCCTGCCTGGGTAGGGAGACCCAAGGTGGAGCCTTGGGCAATAGCAGAGGGCAGTGGAAGGTGGTCCCTGGAGGAGGCTCCTTGCCAACTTCCCCGACCCTGGGTAAACCAGTGGGGATAAGGAAGAGGGCACCCAGTCCCAATGTCCATTGATCAACTGAGCCCTGGCCTGTGGGGCAGCTGGTGCCAGCATGGGGAGTGCCCAGGGGGGTGGTGGGAGTTCCACTGGAGGTAGGAGTGGAGAAGACAGTTGTCTCGGGCAGTTCAAGATGGTAGAAAGCAATAACAAATTTTGACCACATCTCATAGGAAAGGCCAACTTACACTCTCCAAAGAGAGTCCAGAGAAGAGAGAATCAGGGTGGATGTCCACATGCCTCTTTGTTGTTTTGGTTGACACACTGTGCTGGGTGCCTTACTGTCCCTTCTCATTTCATCTTCATAACAACTCTCTGAAGAGGGCATTATTGTCCCATTTTATAGACGAGGTCCCTTGCTGGTGGGTGTGGGGCAGGATGATTGTTGTTGATGCTCTGATAGGGAGAATCTTGGGCCACAAGAGTGGGCACCCTCTGCACCGTCCCTGCGTCCAGCTACCTACTTCCAGCCAAGGCTTCCTGGCTCCCTGACAGTCCAGGGGGAACATCACGTGGGGGGTAGGGACACCAGGACCCCCAGAGGCCAGATTGACCAAAAGACAAGGACATTGGGCATGTTGGCACCACGGGCAGGGTGGAGTGCAGAGGTGCACACCTGGGCTTGCTAAATGTCTCTGGGCTCTGCATGCCCCCTGCTGTGGAGAGCTTTGCCCAGCCCTTCCCATTCAGTGCAGGACTCCTGGGACATTCTATGCAGAAGCAGAGGCTTTGGGCATCTGCCAGGCCAAGGAGGATTAATCCTGCCTCATGCCACTCATGGTGGTTTTGAAGTTTTCTCCCCCCTCCATATCCACGCCTCCATTCTGGGAAGGCATCATATTTAACGTACTGGCCTTCAACCATACAGTAGACGGGGGTTGGGTACTCTCCTCCTACTGTGTGAATCACCACACACACAAACGAGGGCTTGGAGCAGCACTGAAATTGGCAAGGCCTGAGTGCCACAGAACAAGGGTCACATCCGCCAGAGTTTGGCGGTACCTCCATAGACCACACACGGGTGTGTGATCCTATGTTTCCCAAACACCTGTTGTCCAGAACAGAATGCCCCAGCTTGGGTCAGGCCCTGGGTCTGGGTCAGAACATTCATAAGCTTAGGTCCCTGCTGGCCTCTCTCCCCCCATCTCCTTGTCAGAGTAGAGATGGCATCCCCTCTCCCCAGACTGCTCCTGGGCAGGTAGTGGTCAGGTGGGGGGCAGGGAGCTGGGGGGAGGGGTGCCCCTTCCATCCTATCTGATCTCAGACCTTCCTCCTCAGGGCCCAATGCCTGGCCCGGCTATATTTAGAAGCTCCACTCAGTAACTAGAGCAATTGGACCACTGCAGCTCCTGTCCCCAGCCCTTCAAAGGCCTCTGGAGGGGCCAATTCCTCACACCTTTTAATCAAGTCTTCCATTTCTCCAGGCAACCAGCAAAAGGCCTGGGCCAGGTGGTGGAGATGCTTGGGCTCCAACACAGGGGTTCTGTTTTCTGTTCCGCATTCTTCCAGGTCGGGTAACTACAGATCAGTCCTCAGAGGCATTCTGTTTCTTAGCATCGGCTGCCAGAAAGCCCGTTTACGTTAAGCTGGTCTCACCACTTCTAGCTGGTGCTACACTGCAGAGCACTATCTCACACACATGGCCATCTGTGGGCCGTGCCTCACGTGGACGCCTTCGTGGGCACACTCTAGTCCGCAGCAGTGTGCAGCCGCTACGTGCCAGGCCAAGCTGGTCCAGGTGCAGGGTGCACCATGGTGAAGTAGAGGGCCAGATCACTGTGTCTGCGGACTTTGCATCTCAGTAGCAGAAACAGTAAACCAAGAAGTAAGACCGTGTCAGGTAGTGAGAAATGCTGAAGGAAATACAGCACATCTATGTGTAGTAAGTGACGGGTAAGGGGGGTGGTTATGGTGACAGCTTCAGATAGTATCATCGGGCTGAGCCTGTCCCAGGGGACATGAAAGTCTGAAGGCCAAGCATTTGAGGCAAAGGGACAGCAAAGACAGAAGCCCTGTGTGGGAATGAACATGGTGTGTTTGTAGCTGGAGAGCAGTAGCAGGGCTGGGGTGAGGAGGGATGGTAGGATCTGAGGTCAGAGATGTCAGCAAGGGCCAGGTCTGAAGGGTTCAAGAAGTCAGACCTTGGACTCTGCAGTCACATTTCCTGGGCCCAGTTTCATCCTGGGCTGCTTACTAGCTGTGTGACCTTAAGCAAATTACTTAACCACTCTGGGTCTCTGGAGAGGTAACGACAGAACTTCCTTCTGAGTTGTTGTGATGATCAAATAAGTTAACATATGTACAGAGCTTAGAACACTGCCTGGCACGTAGTAGGTGCCATGTGCATATGTGTCACCTATTCTTTTTTAATAAGCGTTTGCTCTTATGATCAGCCTTATTGTTATTACAGAAAAGGAGCTTAGATCTTAAGAGGTGTGTGTGTTTCTCTGCTGGGACAAGTTCTGGACTGGAAATTAGGAGAGAAATGAATCTTACTCCTTGTTCTGACTTCATGTCCCTGGGTGTCCAACCCCTCTAAGGGGAACCGGAACAGTCCTGTGGGACCCGCAGTAAGCAGTTGACACAGGAGTTGGTTCTGAAGGGTGAGGTCTTAATAAAAAGGTAAGGTTTTTACCCAGGGAGTGAGTTTTAATCTCATCAAGGGAGTGTCATAGGCTAGCTCACACTCAAAGGACACATCTGTCACCTGGAGTAGGGAGAGGAGGAGGGCAGAGAAATGAGGGGGCAGGCCCAAGCCTGGAGGAGACCGGACAGCAAGACTACTTCCCAGGAGCTTTCTTTATTGCTTTTGGCCTCACCAGGTACTGTGGAGATGGCTGGGAGAACGGCATTAAAGGCCCAAGGTCAGGTGGGCACTGGGCTTGCGACAGGCCACTGCCTCATTTTTTTCATCTGTTAAATGAGGGAGTTGGTAGAGATGGTTAATAAGCTCTTTTCTAGCTGCCCCCTTTCAAAACACTCATGGGAGGCTCAACCACTGGGGGGGGGGGGGTGGTCAGTGGGGGAACCTCTTTGAAGGTGAGCCGTGGGTCAGGGTTTGTTTTCCTCTTTGCCAGCTGGAGCAGGAACTGGTGTGTGGATCCAGCTAGGTGCGTAGCCAGTCATCAGAAGTGCCTGCCCCTTCCCCGACTAGATGACCAGAGGCGCTGACAAGTTCTGCTTATTTACAAACACACATTCGCACCTCTACAATGCATGGGCTTCTGAAAACATGCAGGTAAGTCAAATTTTTGTAAATCAAATTCTATTCAATGTGGTTTGGTTGCTTACTGTTTAAAGCAGCCCTGTTGCAAAACCTCTTGTGAAGTAAATAGCTCTCCCTCCATAAATATCAATGTTCATATTCAGGCTTTCAAAGTATGGGAGCCCCATCTGTTCAAACGTGCCTGTGCGTGTGTGTCCCTGGGTGTGTGTGTGTGTGTGCCTTTGTGTGTGTGTGCGTTGGCATTCACTCTGGCACATAAAAGGATCCAGGAATGCAAATTGTTTCTTTCTCTCCACGGCTTTGTTGTGATATGTTGCTGGAAAAAGACACACTGTTCCAGCAAAGGGCAGCCCTGGGTGGCTCAGATCTCTATCTGAGCTTGCAGCCTATCCTTCCTGGCGTCTGACTGCGGCTCCCCAGGGGCATACCCATAGGGCGGCCACCTCAGGGTGAGGCACAAAGGGAACTTAATCATTTGGGAAAAATGAAAAACCTGCCTTGGCCTGGCATGGGACAGGGAAGGAGAGGCAGATGTGGGAGAAGGGGGTGACTGGGGATCCTCCTGGAATTCGTTCACCAGATTGCATTCTACAATCAGTTATTCATCAGAGGACATCCAGGGAGCCACTGCTGTTTGCTTCCTGTTTGTCCGCAAGACCAGCACGGTGGCCCTAACGGTTGTGTATTTCCGTGCCCCTGGTAAATTCACGCCGCCTCCCTCGGCATGGCCTCTTGTCTCACCACCCCGCACCGCTGAACTCTGTGAGGAGAAGGGTCCCCCTTGCTCCCCAGCCTTCCGCAAGCTAGAGCAGGGGCCAGCCGAGGAGACTCTGGAAAGCCTCTTCATCATTTATTTATGGTCCCTGGCCTCATCCCTGAAATAATTAGGGTTGGATATTTTCATATCATGCAATTAATTGCCATCTGCGCTGCTTAACAAGTCAGGCCACTGGGTAGCGATCCCGGAGGCCCAGGAGGATGGTGGATGGATGGTGTTGACTGCCACAGCCTGGGGGCAGGGAGGGGGAAAGGCTGTGGGTTGTGGGCGGGGCTGGGGCTCAGGTTCATGGGGGAAAGTGGTAAGAACCTGCTTCTCCTCTGGGAGAAAGAGAGGGAGACAGATCCTGGCAGAAAGCTAGGTTCTCACCACAACAGACACCCCAGGAACTATCTTAAGAGCGTGAAGATTTCAGATCAGAAGCCCTGTGTTTTAGCCCTCCTGGTTCCCCAGAAGAGGGGTCTTCGTTGGGATCCCCGAGTCTGTGTGATTTGTTGAGGGAGTGCTCTCAGGAGAAGCTGTGAGGGAGTGAGGGGAGCAGGAGGAGAAGAATCTAGGCCAAGAAGTCACTTCAGGTGAGGCTAAGCCACGGCTTGACCCCCGAGGAGCTCTGGAGCTGAATGGCATGTGGAGTTGTCCCACCTTAAGACAAGGGGGCTGCCTTTAGTCCCTACCCAGTGTCATTAGCCAAGGGCTGTTCCCAGGGCAGGGGCATATGATGGAGGCCTTAACCTCCTGGCTGTCTCCCAGGGAAGTGGCTCCTGTTGGCTAAGCACAGTCTGCTGGACAAGGGCACATTGTAAGCCATTAGCAGCCAACACTGCAGCAGCTTGGGGCAGGTGCCTGACAGGTGAAGGAGATCTGGGTGGGGCACCAGGGGCATCTGATACATCCTTCCATGCTGAGACTTGGACCAGCCGCTCTGAGGTCCAGTTCCCTCCCGTGTGGAAGAGGATTGCTGTCTTGTAGTGCAGAAGGGAAACAAATTGATGGAGCGTCTTGGAAGGCATCTTTTAGCTGTGATGTGCTCTGTAAATACCCAATAGTATTACTGCACATAACCCTGTGCTGTTTAGGGAAGAAGGGCCCGGATTTAACTTTGCATGGGGCTGGAGTACACAGACCAACGCTTGGCTGGATTTGTAAGGCTTCTCTTGTTCCCCTCTCCCCTGGCCCGGGCTCTCTCTGTTAGACAAACCTTCCTTTGGGAAGGTATTATCCTTGGGGATAACTTACAAAGTGGAGAGGCTTAATTTCCAGCTCTCATTTGTAGATTCACAGATACTAGTGTAAGACCGTTTTCAGGCCGTCTTAGACTAGAACAAGGGAGAGGCGTGAGGGCCAAGCAGACAGGCTTGGGCTTCCACCGAGGGGACTGCAGGAGGGCGGGCCTCTTCCCATCCTCACCTATTCTGGGGCAGGTTGACATGGAGGCTAGAAAGGGCTGAGCGCTCAGGCTGGTGACAGTGGCCCTCTGTCACCCACAGAATAATGAGTTCAAGGGCAGCACTCCCTCCCTGCCCCCGCTGAACCCCCTTCTTCCCTTGCCCCTGCCCCAGCTCGTAGGAGAAGGAGGGGCCCCCGCCAAAGGTGGCCCCTGTGGGGTGAGCGAGGTTGCCTCTGTCCAGGGCGCACCCCAGGAGAAGTGATCACTGGGGGAGGCAGGGGAGGGGGCTGAGAGGACAGCCCTCCATTGTGACAGGTCCTAGGGAGACGGGCAGCTCCTGGGAGCCCAGCCAGGCCTTTGGGGTGAGGTGGGGGAGGGGACTCTGGTCAACAGAGCCCTCTGATGTGCCTGGGGCTGAGTGTGGCCTGGAGACAGCAAGTGTGAACAGCGTCAGGGTCAGAAAGGCTGACTGCTGTCTGTCAGGCCTTCAAGGGAGAGAAAACAATGACATTCTGGTGCCCTTTCCTCCTCAGGAAGGGACTGCAGTGCCTCAGCACCCCCATCGCCTCCCTCCCCCGTGCTGGGCCCTGGTCCTTGGGGTGTCCTGCCTTGGTGCCCCCTCGTGATGTCAGATGTCACCCTGCCAAGAGCCCCACCTAGGCTCTTGGGTGTGCCCCATCTCCCAGGGTTGGGGAGGACTGAAAAATCCAGAAAATGCCTGGGCTTTGCGAAAATGCATGTTCATTGTCATTAGTGGGAATGCGGGATTATTTCTGGGGAAACAACTCGATTCTACCTTACAGGGCATAAGCACAGTGTGTGTGTGTGTGTGTGTGTGTGTGTGTGTGTGTGTGTGTGTGTTGGGGCCTAGGATGCACTGTCCCCCAGCTCAAGAATAGATGCCTACATGGAGCAGACAGGTCCAGACTCATCAAGGACCAGTCTGACTTAGGAAAGCTTTGGTTTCACTGCTGCTCACCCAGCACAAGGCTGGGCTCTGTGCACCAAGGTGGGGAGGAGAGGTGGGCCAGGCAGAGCCCCTGCCTCAGGGCCCGCAGAGTAGATTTACTCAGAGGAATAATGTGGGGTGGGCGGGGTCAGACCTAGGGGATCAGAGAAGGGAGGCAGTGCAGAGTCCACCAAAGTGGTCAGGGAAGGCTGCATGGAGGAGGTGGGGTTTGAAAGAAGTGCAGAACTTGAACTGGGAAAGAAGAGGAAGGAGAGGGTGAATAGGGAGGGTAGCTGTGCCAGCTAAATACAGGGGCAGGAAGAAGAGAGGGAGCCTGGCTTGAAGAAAATCTTGCCAGAATCATCATCATCATGGAGCTAATACTAACTGAACACCTACTATGTTCCAGGCACCATTCTCAGAGCTTTCCATATTAACTCATTTAATCCTCACAATGACCCCATGATGTAGGTACTGTTATTCCCATTTTAGGGAGGAAGAAACTGAGGCCCAGAGAGGTTAAGTAATGGGTACAAGGACATTCAGCCAGTGAGTGGCAGCATCAGGATTTAAACCCAAGTAGCCTTGGTCTGGAGCCTCTACTCCTAATCAGTAAGCCTTTCTATACAAGCTAGCACACATTGAGTGCTTACTATGTGCCAGGCACCATCCTGAGCATTTTATTCATGGAAGCCTCACTGTTAAGCCCATTTTACAGATGAGAAAACTGAGACCCAGAAAGTTTCACATGAGATTACTCAGGGTTACACAGAGATCAGTGGAGCCTGCACTGGACCCCAGGCCATCTGAGTCCTTAATGACCCCATGACCCCTCCACATGGAGCGGGTGGGGAGGTGGTGTGGGTGAAGGCTTTGCCCCCCAGCACTGGGAGCCCTTGGGTGATTTGATCACCGGGAGGATGCACACAGCTGGGTCGTTTGTCGATGGGCTGCTTGTTAGGAGTGGGTAGGAGACTCAGCCTAGAGACAAGCTTATTATGGACACGGGAAGCCCTTTCTGGAAACTCCACTCACCCAGTAGGTGGGGCGAGTTTTCTAGCTGGGCAGAGAGGCTCTCTCTCCTCTGTCCCCTAACTCGGGCCCCACTCCCTGGGAGCCTTCTGAGGCTGGGGCAGGGGCAGAGCCTGCCTCCTCTGTGACTCCTGTGGCCTAGTTTCCAGGCAGCCTCCAGGTACTGGGGCCTGGCAGGCAGGTTATAAATATCCCCGAGTGACAGTGAGACCTTCACTCTGACGCTGATGTGGATTAAGCTGGATGTGCAGCCTCAAGGTCATTGGCATGGCTGTGGCATCCACTGCTCTAGGAGGTCTAGTTGAGGCTGGTGCCAAGGTGGCAATGGCAGGGGAGCAGGGCCCTGGGCCCCCAGGTCTGGCCCAGCTCAGACTTTCCTACTATGTGGGTGAAGTTCTTTACTCCTGCTCTTACCTGCTCTAAATCTCCCCCCACTGCCAGCTTCCTCTGCCCCCCTCCAGCCTGCCCTCAGCAGGTTTCCTTAACCCAGTCTTGGCCTAGAGGCCCTCAAACCACAGGCTTTGGTTAAGGGGATGGGTTGTCAGGTAGGGGAATGGATTGGTGGGCAGATGGGTTGTCAGGTGGGGGATGGGTTATCAGGTGGGGGGATGGATTGGTGAGGGGATGGGTCGTCAGGTGGGGGATAGGTTATCAGGTGGGGGGATGGGTTGCCAGGTGGGGGATGTGATGTCAGGTGGGGGGATGGATTGGTGAGGGGATGGGTTGTCAGGGGGGATGGGTTGCCAGGTGGGGGATGTGTTGTCAGGTGGGGGGATGGGTTGTTAGGAGGGATAGGTTATCAGGTGGGGGGATGGGTTGCCAGGTAGGGGGATGGGTTGCCAGGTGGGGGATGTGTTGTCAGGTGGGTGGGATGGGTTGTCAGGGGGGATGGGTTGCCAGGTGGGGGGGATGGGTTGTCAACTGGAGGCAGTTCCTGGCTTTCTGCCCACCTTCTCTTCAGCCGCACCTCCTTCCCCAGCACCTCTTGTCCCCCACCCCTTTCTGCGTGGCGTAGGCCAGTGCCTCTGTGTTGACCCAGCAAAGTTGTGCCCAGCTCCCTGGGGATCTTGCACGTGTGTGCGTGCGTGTGTGTGTGTATGGCCAAGTCTACTCTGTTTATAAAAACAATATTTAGAAATCTCAGAGTCTCACAGCCAGTCAGGGTGTAAAGGATGAATTTATTCTGAGACTGAGGCTCGGAGAAGGCACATGATGTGTGCACAGCTAAAGCCCAGGCTTTCTGAACCCTGATTCCCAGCCCAGTGCTCTCCAGGGACAGTCTGCCTTTGGATTTGGGTCCATGTCAAGGGAGCCCCAAGAGGGCCCAGGGACCTAGGTTGGGGTTAAGGGGACCTGGGCTCAAGGAGCTGGGTGTGGGGTGGGGTTGGATGGGCTGACATCATGTGCATGTGACATCATGGAGAAGAAGCTGCAGGTGTTTGGATAAACAACAGCAGAGGTTCTCGGCATGGCCCGGGGGGACCACCAGCTGGACTCAGAGACCCAACTGATGTGGACGCTGGAGGAAAGATGGTAGAAATCCCAGCAGATCCTTTCAAAGACAACCTAGCACTGCCCTTGTTCAGAGACCAAGGGTCCTTCCCTCCTCCAGAGGGTTGAAAGGAACGGGAAAGCAAATCCAGACCACAGCTTACCCGGAGCCGGAGGGCCGAGCTGGGTCAGGTTGCGTAGACAGTTCCAGGACATCCGGGGGAGGATGTAATGCCCAATGAGCAGCCCCCCTCAAGAAGGCCGAACGCATGTCAGGAACGTTTCCTGGGAGCTTGCCCAGGCTGTGCTGGCCCTGCAGGGCTCACCTCTACCATCTCACCGCCTCTGGGAAGCCCAGAAGCCGGCCAGCTGGGAAGGATGAGGTGCTGCAGGGGCTCGGGTGGCTCGGAGGTGAGGGCAGGCCCCTGGCCTGGCACGCCTGCCCCACCGAGGCCTGCACCCAAGGGGAAGAGGAGGCTGGAGCTGCCCCCAGGGAGTCAAGTGCCTCCCAGCCCCACGTCTGAGCACACCACTTCCCTGTCCCCAGATACGTCCTCCCCAGGGCAGGGCAGGTGAAGGATTAACGTGGAAGCACAGGGCTCTGCTCTCCACTCTGGCCTGGCTTGATGGGTGCTGGGTGGGCTTTTCCTTCCTCCTTTCAGTTTAAGCTGGTAACTGTCATGCCGCTCCGATATCATCTGCTGACATTTAGGTCCCAACGCTTTCTAAACATGGAAAGGACAAGATTGACCCCAGCTTGTGCTGCAGGGAGGTAGCCACAGAGGTGGAGGGCCTTCCCAGCAGCATGAGGGACACTGGCCTCTCTCGGGCTTCCTTTGAGAGGAGAAGGGAGGAGAGACTTTCTTCACTGGTTGAGGAGACTTAGAGCTGCCCTGGGTTGGTCTGAAGGCAGAGGGGGTACTTGCTGCTACCCCATTCGTGCTCCATCCTCAGCCAGGATCCCACCACTGCAGCCACCTTTATCTCACAGGTGGCAAATTGGGGACCCATAACCAGGTGCTTGCTTTGGCCAACATAGTGTTTCACAATTTTGGATTTGAATGCTGTGCTAATTCTTTCTGGTTCCCATCACTCCCTGTTATCCAACTTACTACTCTAAACCTTTACTTTACCTGCTTGCTTACCTCGTGAATGATGCCATTTCCAAACTTCTTGTAAATGCAGGTGGCCCTGGGAAAGGGAGAACCTAATTCCCATGAATTATACCTCATGGGAACTAATTTTTTCACAGCCATCCTCCAATAACCAGTTGACTAGGGCTCTGGGGGGTTGGTGGTGGGCTGGGCTCATTTTGGAGCCTGGGGCACTGACCTGGACTTGAGCAGGCAGCAGAAGGGAGAGGTGGGCCAGGGCAGGGAAAGGTGGGAGATTCTTGGGCAACTTCACCATGTTTCCAGGGTGAGTCTCATGGGACGGCTTCCAGCCACCATTTTTTAAGCCCCCATCATGAGCTGGGGATGGTGCTGGATGCCTCAGAGACATTATTGAAGCCAATTATCCCCACATCACAGATGGGAAAACTGAGAACCGGAGAGGAGGAGTCACAGTGGACAGGAAGCCGTGGGGGTCTTGCTTGCTCTGCACGGCACTGGGGTGACACGTTACCTTCATATGGCAGCGGCCCTTTCACTGATTCATCAAAGGCGGATTCATGGAACGTCCCCCCACTCACCAGGATCCGGGCTGCATACAGTCCAGGCCCCTGGCCAGTTCCCAGGCTGACGGGAGAGGCCAGATGAACAAGTTGGAATCATCTAACTCTCGGAATGGGTACTGGAAGACTCCTACACCACTGCCACCAGCAAAACAACCAGCAGCGTTTCCCAAGGGCTCATGGGGCACCAGTCTGTCCTAGGGCTTCACAGGTGTTAACCTTCTCAACAGCCCGACCAAGTAGGTACTGTCACCACCTCCATTTTATTTTATTTTATTTATTTATTTATTTTTAATTTATTTATTTTTGGCTGCTTTGGTTCTTCGTTACTGCGCGCGGGCTTTCTCTAGTTGCGGCGAGCGGGGGCTACTCTTGGTTGTGGTGTGTGGGATTCTCATTGCAGTGGCTTATCTTGTTGCGGAGCACGGGCTCTAGGCGCGCAGGCTTCAGTAGTTGTGGCACGTGGGCTCAGTAGTTGTGGCTCGCAGGCTCTAGAGCACAGGCTCAGTAGTTGTGGCACACGAACTTAGTTGCTCCGCGGCATGTGGGATCTTCCGGGACCAGGGCTCGAACCCGTGTCCCCTGCATTGGCAGGTGGATTCTTAATCACTACGCCACCAGGGAAGCCCACCATCTCCATTTTAGACAACTAACTGGTCTCAGAGAGGTTAAGTAATTGACCCAGTGCCACACAGCTAACGAGCACAGGCCAGGGTTTCTTACCACGACATCACCTAACAGAAGTAGGAATAAAGTGCTGCAGAAGCGCAGAAGATTGGACAACCACACAGAGAATCCACTGGCTGCTCACAACGGGCCCACATGTAAGACAGTTAACGGAGACCTGGGGCAGGTAAGTGACTGACCCAAGTCACTCAGCAAGCAGACAGTGGAGCTGGGTTTTCACCCCGGGTGTCACGCCTCAGAGATTTTGTTCATCCCTTTACCTTTACCTGGGAAGGACTCCTTGGTGATAGGAAGGAGGTGATGAGAAATGCATCCTTAGAAATTCTTAGAAGAGGAGGCATCCTTAGAAATTCTCAGCTCCGAGGCAGAGCTTCCATAATTCCGTTTATGAAGTGCTGGGCCTACTGACCTCAGTCTGTTGGAGGGGGCTCTGCCAGCAGCCTCCATCCCCCATTTGAGATGCGCAGCCTGCCTCTGACTGAGCCGTCTGAGCTTCTCAATCCCCAGGAGTGATTCCGTCTCATGGATGAGAGCCTCCAACATCTGTACCTGTCGGGCGACAAATCCAGACACACGCTCCCTGTCTGGATAGAGATGCCTCAGGCCCTATTAGGCCCATGAACTTGCCTGCTGCTCACAGATCCCTTTAGCTGAAAGCCCCAAAAATAAAAGGAAATGGGAAACAATTCATGACGGGAAGTTGCCTGCTGATGCGTTGTGAAGGGTCTGGGGTACAGACATGGGGGAGTGGGCAGAAGACAGCTCCCACCACCTGGGTGACACCTGGGTAGAATGAATGACCAGCTGGTGCAAGGCAAGGGGTCCCATGCCCTCCAATCCCCGGTCCCTATTAGGTGCTTGAAATCCCAGCACAAGTATCTTCCACCTCTGGGGAGTCCAGCGGGGAGTGTTCTTGTCTTTTATGGCCCTGCACCAAGCTAGGCGGGGAGGGAACACGGGCAGCCGATGGGCAGAAGTATCCTGAGAGCAGGTTGGCAATGTGATGTGTGCACAGCCAGACTGCCCTGCTTCATGCCTTCAGGTCTGATTCTTTTCCCTCACTTTGGGTACCTTTTTCGCCAGCAAACACACCTGGGGAAGGGACACCCCTGCCATTCCCATCCATTAGCCCTTCTCCAGCTCGACTGGACAGCTCCCAGGCAGGTGAGCTACAGGTGGAAAGACGCCAAGGGTCCATCTTCCCTGCTTCCCAGCAGGGCTCTGTCGTGCCTGGATTCAGCCACTACATCCTTACTGACTGTCTGATCTGATCACAGGTGCCTCAGCTCCCCTGCAATACCTTCACATACCTCCCACGGTGACGGATGATGGGGCACATTCACATCTGTTCCCCAGGGCAGTGCCTTCCTGAGTGCAGGAAGCGTGTCTGCTATACTCCTTTGGCCCTCCATGCGCTGAGCACTGGAATACATGTCGGGGATTAATTCAGTGAGTGGCCCCTCTGGTCACTGCTGCTCTCCACTTCTGCACTCAGCCACCCCTCAGCACCACTTGAGGACGTCGGCATGCTTTCCGGTCACCCGCAGCTCTTGAACACCCTTGCCCTGTTTGGGAATTTCCCACTCTGGGAGTCCTGCCTCTTGGGGTGAGAAACCAGACTTTCTTCCCAGCCTCTGCGACATCCAGGACACAGGCATGGACCTGGACTCGGCCAAAGGGACGCCCCTGTAGGAGGCTTCAGCTTGAGACAAGCATGCAGGCACAGGTGCCAGGCAGTGGCTATTTCCTGGTCAGAGCCGAGGCAGAGCCATCTGGCTTTGGGGGAAGCGATGGTGTAGGTCCAGGACCCAGCACCTTGAATCAGCACCACAATACATGTGCCCAATCGTGCAGCTGTGCAGTCTTGGTGAGAGCAGAGCTGAGGGGTGGGTCGGGCATCATTCCTGACTGTGTGACTTCCCCCAGAGTCTGAGTCTGGCTCCCCCAAAGATTTGATATCTTCTTTTTCTGCTTAAACTAACCAGAGTAGATTTGCAAACACCCTGACTGATACAGCACTCCCTGGAGCAGGTCTGAGGTCTGTGTCAATAGTGTGTGAGGGTGTGTGTGTACACACATGCATACACAGCGGTGGGTGACATACAGCTCCTGCCCTCAAGCTTACAAGCTAAAAAGTAATGGTGGTGATGACAGTGAAACTGTGTGTTGACAGGAAGGCAGCACGGTCCAAGCAGGAGGAGGTGGGTGACTGTGACCAAGACTCAGCGGAACTCTGCAAGGGCAACCTGCAGGGCTGCCCATCTGGAAATGAACGGAAGGGGGAGTGATCGGGACAGAGATGCCGTAGTACCTACAGCAGGAGACGGGGCACTGGGCCGCCAGCTGCCTCCCTCAAACAGGACTCGGTCCCACCAGAAGACTCCTTCCCAGCTCCCAGGTCCAGGCTCTCTGGTGGATGCAGCTGTGCCTGCTGCCCACAGAGCTGCTTCCCCAGGTGCTCAGCCAGGACTTTGTCCTCATCAGGGAGCTGAGCAGGGATGTAGGACCCAGGATGTAGGTCCAGGATGTAGGACCCTGACTTTCTCAACTCAGGGCCCCAGTGGACAGAGTTCCCTTGGTGGCCTCTCAATGAAGCACCATAATTACCCATCATGGGCTCTCCCTGCTCTGAAACACATGCCTGATGAGGCCCCTCCCTGCCTATCCCACCCCCGCCTCCACTGTCTCCCTGCCCCCTCTTACCTCCGTCTCTCTAGCCTCCCCTGCACGTATCCCACACCAGCTCCCCCTTTCTCCCTCCCCTTTCTTCCCTTTCTCCCTTCCCGCTCCCCCACCTCTCTTAGCCACTTGTCCACCACCTACATTCTCTCCACCTTGACCCCCAACCTCTCCTCCTCTTCCCTCGCCCGCCATCCTTTCCTGGGAGCCTGCCGGCCTCACCTGCCTCTCCTGTGGTCCGGCTCCGTGAATTCTAGGGCAGACGGCACAGCAGGTCGAATTGGCATCCCCTTCTCCTTACAGGAGACGTATCACAGTCCTCAGGGGACGTATCAAACTCTGCCATGTGCTGGGGAACCCGACAATGTAGGATGGACAGTTCAAGGGAAGGAAGAGAGGGGAACTGTGGACCCTGGGAGATTCAACTCCAGGCGACCCGGTCCCTCTCCTCCAGGACAGGGAGCAGGGATTCCGGTGTAGAGGCCGGGGGATAAGGGCCAAGACGGGCTGTGGGGAGAGGCTCCCACTCTTGACTCAGGGCGTGTCTGCCTTCCTCTTTTCTCTTTCCATCTCTCTGTTCTCTGCTTCTTTCTCTCTGTCTCTGAGCCTCTCTTGGTCTCTCGTATCTCTGGCTCTGTGCAGTGTAGAGGGTGAGCTGGAATAACTTCTCAGCATTAACCGCTGCTTCTGTGCAGGAGAACGTTATCTTAATTGAGTCTCAGCTCATTCACAGCCACTCCACCGTCATAAATAATGGATGTCCAAATGGACTGTAAACCAGAAGGACTCAACAATGCCACATGATGCGATTGCCACCAGCCTCTGCCTTCTGCAAGGAACCCAGCATCCCTCTTTTTTTTTTTTTTTTAAATCTATGAGGAATCAAATCCCACTAGATCCTAAAGGTTTTTTTTTTTAATACTTTATTTATTTATTTTATTTATTTATTTATGACTGTGCTGGGTCTCTTAGTTTTCGTGTGAGGGCTTTCTCTAGTTGCAGCAAGTGGGGGCCACTCTTCATCGCGGTGCGGGGGCCGCTCTTCATCGCGGTGCGCGGGCCTCTCACTATCGCGGCCCCTCCCGTTGCGGGGCACAGGCTCCAGACGCGCAGGCTCAGTAGTTGTGGCTCACGGGCCCAGTTGCTCCGCGGCATGTGGGATCTTCCCAGACCAGGGCTCGAACCCGTGTTCCCTGCATTAGCAGGCAGATTCTCAACCACTGCGCCACCAGGGAAGCCCCCAGCATCCCTCTTAATAAGGCATGGTCCAAGCCTGCCACAGCCAGATGCCCAGAGATTCCCCATGAGGAGCCATGTTATGCTGGGGGCCAAAGTGAAGCCGTGGAGAAGAATTGGAAAATTGCCCCCCACCAGATCCTTCCAGGGTGCGGGCAGTGAGTGCCCCACAGAGCAATATGAATGGCTCAGGTCTTCAGACCACCTTGTTTATGACAACCTCATTGAAACACTGAAACTGACCCCCTACTCTCTCTCCTACTTGCACCAGCAGATGGTCTTTTGGTTTGTGGCTTTAAACCTGGGGTATAAATCCTGTGACTGTCTGCTCACTAGGTCCCTGATGACTGCACCATTCTCTGTGTATAGAGCAAGCTGCTGTTTAGA
Organism: Balaenoptera ricei; assembly: GCF_028023285.1. NCBI lineage: Eukaryota > Metazoa > Chordata > Mammalia > Artiodactyla > Balaenopteridae > Balaenoptera > Balaenoptera ricei. The sequence goes on from NC_082649.1 coordinate 35,064,176, forward strand.
GAGTCTGAAGCTATTTAACACACTTGTACTGTTTGTAGGACCTCCCTCTGTTTGTAGAGCCTGCCAACAATTGCAGGATGAGGGTTATTTGCAGACCAATGCTGTTGGCTTACTTCTGGCCCCAGGATTCACAGTCAGTGCCTCTGCTCCCACACAGAGGATTCCCAAATCCCAGTTCCCACTCGCTGGCTGCTCTGCCTGCCCCCGGGGTCTTCAACTGTGACCCATGGACCACCCATGTCAAAGTATCCCTCACCCACCATCCCCCTGTGTTATAGCTGTGCTCAGAAATGTTCTCTGATAATGGGTCTGAAAAATGAACTTCAGACCTTGAAGTTTCTGGGGTGGAGGTGTGAGGTGGGGGGGGAACCTGCAGTGCTGCTCAACAGTGCCTGGTGGGCCGTGTCCTCAATGCCCGGGGGCTTGCTTTGAAAGCTCTGGACAAACACAAGATATTAATAAATCTCAGTGTCTGCTTTCTTCTAACACATTCTTGTTGGTTTTGTTTTGGATGCCCGTGGGGTGGATGATGGGACGCAAGCTGTGGTTGTTTAGTGGTTTTTAACTTTAATAGCTTTGGTAATGTAGCTAAAGCCTGTTCAACTTCTGTTGTTACTGGTACCCAAATGCTTCAGGCAAATCATTCCCTGGTCTTCTGGTTATCTCCCCAATGGGCCAGACTGGAAGCACACAGGTCCCTGAGATATTTGAGGTCCTCTGAGGGCCAGGGGATGGCCCCTCTGTGACCAGAGTCAAAAGGGATTGCTTTGTTCAGTGGTGGCTGATCTGAGTCTCCTGACGGAATAGGCTTCCCTTGGTTCCCCTCAATGCCCATGGGCTCATTGGTCATAGACAGGTTTTGAGATTGCCGCCACACTGATTAGTGATGTTACTAATAACAGCACTCATACAACCCTGTGCAGGAAACAGCATTGTCACAAACGTTACAGCACGAAATGCTCATGAAACAGTCGAGGACGATGAACTTCAGAGACGTGTGATGACTTCTCCAAAGGGCAAACCTCAAGTCTGCCAACTCCACACTCAGTGTTCTCTCTCTCTGCTGGGGGTTCCTCATCCGGTTCTGTCCTCATGGAGCCTTTGTTCTAGCTGAGGAGGAGACAGGCAAGTGAGTCAAAATAAAATAAATGAAAAGGGCACTGCTTGGTTGTGAGAAGTGACATGAGGGAAATAGAGGATGAGGGGACACTGAGAGACGGGTGGGAGGTGGGGAAGGTCTCCCCCCAACCCCCCCCCCCATGTAGGTGACGTGAAAGAGAATCTCCCTCCTCCATCAGACTGGGAGCTCCCTGAGGGAAGATGCTGTATCTCCCCCACCAGACTTGGAGATCCAAAAGGGAAGGCACTATAAGTCCTGCACTGGGTCTGGTAGGTGCCATGGTGGGTAGGGATATTCAGCCACTCTGTTGTCTTGAAATATTGACGAGTCTGAAACGTTCTTTAATTTGGGGTCCTTCACTCAGTTGTTTAACAAATACCTTCCCACTCCTGGCATGTCTGGCCTCAAAACCCTGATCTTTCCTACCCTTCCAAAAAGGGTTCCATCCCTTTTCAGTCCTACAATTTCTTCCCCAGCGTCATATTCTAAGAATAAAGAATATGGGCTAAAGCTAGACAGACTTCCATGCCCTCTGGCCCCTCAGCTCAGTGCCCCCTCCTCCCACCCACAAGCACCATGCTTTAGAAAGCTCCAGCATCCTGGTCCATTTTCCCTTCACAGCTGAGCATGTAACCAAAATTGACTGTTGTAATGGCAAACTAAATGATGCCCTAATACCCAGATCCATCTTCCTGTAAAATAACTCATTATTCAGGCTCCAATTACAGGGGATGGAATTAAGACAAGAACAGCTAAAGGAGGAACTGCAGCACCAGGTAGCGTTCGGGAAACGCAGGGGAGGTGCCGGCGAGGAGGACATGAGGGAGCGGGCTGGGCCGGTAGGGAGGGCCCCAGGCTGGGCTTTGCGGGAAGGAGTGTCAAGTCAACCATACCCCGCTTCTCCTTGAGAGGAAAGGGGGTGCCACCTTTGCAGTAAAAAAAACCAGGCAGAGCCAGCTACAAGCTACAGGGTTCCAACAGGAGTCACTTTGTTCCTGTCGGCAGTGCTGAGGCCAGAACAGATGGCTATGAGCAGACAGCGAGCCCCAGAGAAAAGGGCAGGTCCACGACTCCTGGCACGAGGCTTAATCTCAGAGAAGGGACTGGGACCTCTAAAGATCACTCCAGGGAGAACAATGAAAACAGCCTTTATGCACATGGGAGTCAGTAGAGGAGAGAATGTGGGTGGAGGAGAGGTGACCTTGCCCACATGAGCGGTGGAAAGAAGACCTTGTCTGGGAACCCCTGGACACAAGGGGTCAGCCTTCCTCCCCACTGCCATCTGCTCTTATGTTGGTGGGGCAGGGGCCAGAGGTCACGAGGGTCTCCAGAGAAACCAGAAGTGGTGATGTTGGAACAACTCTTCCTTCCTGATACAATTCATTCATTCATTCATTCATTTATTCATTCAACAAACACCCCATGGTCTCCCACTACATGTCCACCAGTCTGCCTCTGAGGATGCCATAGGGAAAAGAACACTGGGCAGGGAGTTGGGAAGCCGGGTTCAATTCCCAGCTCTGGGACAAACTGGCCATGTGACTGTGAGACAGTGTCCTCTGTTCTCTGGACCTTGGTGTCCTCATCTGAAAAGTGAGGAGGTTGGAACAGAGAGGGGGCATCAGGGTCCCATCCAGCCCTGACGCCTGAGTGTCCGCACGGCTGAGAGTGGGCAGGCTCTTCACGACAAGACTGAGCCTCTGTGGGGGTCTGGAGCAGGAAGAGGGTGCACTTTGGGGTGGGAAGCCCAGGAAAAGGGTGCCAGTGCCAGTTGGAAGGCTGGAGCAGGAAAGGCTGATAAAGAAAGAAAGAGCAAGAGACAGTGTATGAGATGGAAAGAGAGAGAAGGATGGCGGAATGAATGACAGACAGACAGACAGACAGAGACAGAAAGAGAGCCAAAGAGAGACAGAGGGAGGAGGAGAGAGAATGGGAGAGATGCTCATCTGAAAAACGAGGAAATAACTTAGCTCCACTCAGGTCTATTCAACACATTCTTAGTGGACTGTCTTCCACTTGCCAGATACCATCCTAAGTACAGAGGAACAAAGACTAATAAGACAGTTGCCGCCTGCTGTCAAAGAACCATCAATGATCATATGATAATGTGAAAAGTGAGTAAAATGGCAAAATGTTGACCATGTCAGAGTCTCTCTTGCAAGAGGAACTTAATCTGGAATTCATGGACAATAGTAATAACTAACACTTATTCTGGGTTCTTACTGACTAACACAATCTTTACAGTAACCTTATGAGGCAGGTATGAACTACCACCTCTTTTATAGGTGAGGAAACTGAGGCACAGAGAGGTTAAGCAATTTCCCCAAGGTTGTGCAGTCTGTAAGTGGTACAGCCAGGATTCGAACCAGAGCAGCCTGGTCTCCCAGCCTGTGCTTCACCATCACCCTCTATGGACAGGCTAGGAAGCTTGGTATGGAAAAATAGAAAGTGCCCTCCTCCAGCCTCAGGCAAGGTGGAAGCATGTGAGTGCCATCTCATGGTCCAAAATGTCTGCTAGAGCTCCAGCCTTTGCATCTGTATTCCAACTAGTAAGTAAAAGAAAAGAAATTAAGAAAATTGTGCCTCCTCTTTTTTAGGAAGGCTTCACAGAAGACCCACACAACACTTCTACTTAGATTTCATTAGCCAGAATCTAGTCATATGGACATACGTGACTACTAGGGAGGATGGGAGTATAGTTTTATATGTAAGCTGAGTTTTAAGCCCTGTACTCAGCTAAGGGATTTGTTGCTACAAAAGAGGGGGAAAATGGATATTTTGTAGACACTTAGCAGTCTTTGCCATTTTCTCTTGACTTTAAATAAGCTGATATTCAGGACGATAGAAATTATCATCCGGGAGGTGGGGTCCTGGCATAAGCATCTAAGGACAGAAACCCAAGTTTCTAGAATTGTCTAAACTGGGGGAAGCTGAAGATGTGGTCAATGGCATGAGGCAGGAGCTCCAAGGGTGTGACATGATAGTCGTGCTGCCTGCCAGGACCCTCCAACTTCCTGTGCCCTGGGCCTGAGGCAGGCCCAGACCTCAGGGGCTAAGTTCCCCAGCTGTGGGGTTTGGGAGACAGGAAACAGGGAGCGAGGCAGCTCATTACATCAGGCACATGGCCTGGGAGAGAGGGGACAAATGGAAAATGTCAGGTGCCTGGACGAAAGACAGAAAAGTCTGGACTCCTCATCAGGCACAGAGGCTGACTCACAGCCCCAGGGTGGGTCGCCACAGAAGGCAGAGCTGGGCCATTCTTGAGGAATGGGAGGAGGCGCATCCTGCGAGCTGGCTAATAGCAAGCCCCACCCCCTGCAATGGAAATGGTATTCTAAACAGAACAAAGCTTGGGAGGCAAAACAAAGCTATTCCGCTGAATAAATGTTCTACATTAAAGCAGCCAGAATAGCGATGAATTAAACATCAAGTCTGAATGAAGGGAAAAAGCTGTGATTTATAGTGGCTTCAGGCAGGAGGCAGCCTGGGAGAGAGGTTGTGGCTCCATTAGGGACCAGGTTTCCCCACAGAGCTGCGGAAGCACGGAGAGGAGATGCGGGCTGCCTTCAGGGTGGGGGAGACTGGGATGGAGTCTTCTAGAAAAGCAGGCAGCCGGGGGAGATGAAAGGAACATGTTCAGGCAGCCAGGAGGCCCAGCTGCATCTTAGCTCTGTGTGACCTTGGCTAAGTCAGTTGGTGTCTCTGACTTCCTTGGCCCACTTGTCTGATGGAGAAGATGACACCTGTCTCCTCTCCCTCGGTTCTTGGGGGGACAAAGGGTTTTGCAAACGTGATGTGCTGTCATTACTTCTTGGTCCCAGCATCGCTGCGAAGGCCATGATGGCACCAGGGCTGGGTGTCGTGGTTTCCCTTAGGTGATCAGCGTTTGGGGGGGAAGAAGGCAGTAAGGGAGAGAACGAGATGTGTTGGCAAGTGCTGGGAAATGCTGCTTAGGAGGTGCCCGTCAGAACAGCTTCGTGGAGTCAGACGGGCTCACCTTCCTGCCGGCAGTGGGGTGTAGTGGTTGAGATCCTGGGGGCCTGGCTTGGAATCCCAGCTCACCTATGTGTTAGCACGTGACCTCAGGCAAGTTAGGAAACTTCTCTGCACTTCAGTTTCTTCCTTGTAAGGTCAGTATAGTCATGGTACCTCATTGCGCAGTGTCCTTGTGAGGATTAAATGAGTTAATACAAGTAAAACCCTTGCAGTGTTGCCTGGCACGTAGACGCTTCCCTGTAATTGCTAGCTCTTATTAAGTTTCTAATACTGAGCACATCAACGAAACATCTAGAAAAGAAGCCACGGGCTGGCTTTACAGGCTCCAGAACACTGCCAAAGCCATGCTACTCATACTTTGCTCTGCACAGGAGTCCCTTGGGGATCTTGTTAAATTGCAGGTTCTGATTCAGCAGGTCTGCGGTGAGGCCTGAGATTCTGCATTTCTAACTAGTGCCCAGGGAAGCTGGGACCACACGTTGAGCAGCGAGAGGCTAAGGGATGCCCCTGGTTGAATCCCCGTGACTCACGCCTCCTCAGGTCCGGATGTAGGGCTATTTCGGGAGGCTGTTGGGTCAGCAGGTCTGCACTGCTGCACTCCACCCACATCTCCCGCCTGAAAGCTGTCTTCCTGAAAGAAGGAATCATCGATATACATGAGGGATGAGTCTTGATTTTCAACTGACAGGACTTTATCAGCTCACAGAAAACCACCCAAAAAGCTCAGGCAATCTGTCTTGCTGCCATATTCCTGATCTATTGCAAATGACACAGAAATCCATTCCTAAAAATTCCCAGCAGCTGACGATGGTGCTGAGGCTGCTGGGAGAAAAGTGGTGAGTGGGCAGGTGTAGCTGTGGGCAAGTGCCCGCTGGACGCCTGGATCCTGGGGTGCTGACAACCCTGTCTCTTGTGGGTTGTGTGCCTGGGGCAACTAAGCTTCCCTGAGCCCGGCTTCCTCAGCGATAAGTGGGGACCACAGCCCCTGCCTTATAGGGCAGTGTGTACGGGTATGAAAAGTTGTCCAAGACTGATGGTTAAGTGAAGAAAGCAAATGGCAGAAACAATTATTTTAATTGTTAATTTTAATTCCATTAAAAATGGACAATATATATTTGCAAACTCATGCAAAAGTCTAGAAGAAAATATACCCCAAGTAGTAGTTATCTTGGGGAGGGAGAGGAGGGATTAGGGGGGCCTTTTACTGTCAATATTGTGAATTTCTATATTGTTTGATTTTTTTAAAAATGAGCATGCATTACTTTTACAGTCAGAAAACACCCATTAAAAAAAAAAATCTGCTTACAAATGGCCAGCCTTATAGGCCACTGTGGAGAGAGAACATTTGGCACTGTCCCTTCTTCTGGCCAGCACAGACCATAGGATCTAGGGTCTTCTAGAAGGGCTGGATGAGAGTTTTGCCTTGTCACTCACTAGCTGTCAAACTTGGGCAGGTTCCTACATCTACTGAGCCTTAGGTTCCTTATCAGCAAACTGAAAATGATAATAATACCTAAACCAGGAGATCAGCATCCCGAGCACCAGTGAGGACAGAGTGACACCACTCCCCCGTCCCAGGAAGAAGAGGAGGGGGAGGAGGAGGGGGAGGAGGGGGAGGGTAGGAGGGTCTGGGAACCCCACTAAGCTCAACACAATTGGTGTTTCCTCTGCCTAGCAAGGAAAGGAACAGATCCTGTTGCACAGACTATGGCATAGCTCTAATTACCCTACAGTCCAGTATGAAAACTTTCATGCCTCTGAGCCTCTGCTCATGCTGTTCCCGCTCCCTGGGCTGCCCTTCCCTCCTTCACCAGGCTACCTCTTGCACACCCTTCAAGACTTGGCTCCTCCAGGAATCTTTCCTGAGCCCTCTGCTGCAGCTGGGGGGCAGGGTGCCCTCTTAGGTGTTCCCTCAAAAGGCTACATTTCTGTATCTCCCTAGGCTACCCCTCTGCGTAGTAATTACTTGTTTCCTTGTTTGTTTCCTTTTTAGGACTGAGAAGTGGGCAGGTGTGGGTCTCATTCACTTTTTAATCCCTGGCTTTTGGCACAAGGCCGGGCACGTATTTTTATCTCTCTTTCAGCGTTTTACACCTTTTGATTTAAGCCCCTTAGAATATCCTGATTATTTCCTAGTTGTGCCAATGTGAATCCTTCTGTCCTATAAGGAAGGGGGTCTAGGAGAGGGCCAGATTGCTAGGGTGGTGATGGCATGGTGCCCTCTTGTGGCCAGGTGCAGGGGCGGCTGCAGCATTAGGGCAGGGGAAAGGGTAGGGGTCAGGTGGGACTGGGGCGCTCGGTAAGACCAGTGACGGTCCCTAGGAGCAAGTAAGTGAGTGGGGGGAGGGGGGTCGTTGTATTAGCCCTTTCTGCCTCCATAGACCCAAATAGGGCCTGTGGTTTGGCTTATAAAGCATTAGCAAAGCAAGAGGAAGCCCAGAGACTGTCCCCCTGTGGAGAGAAAGAGGCAGCCACGTGGAGGTGCCTCAGGGCAGTGCTGAGGGCAGGAAGACGGAGCAAAGATCCCACCGGTGCGTTGCTGGGAGAGGGACTGAGTGTCTCCTGCTCAGACGTTGCCGTAGGCCTGAGAAGAACAGAGAGGCCCTTCCGCTAGGGGAACTGGATCCGTTTTCTCTTGCAGGAAAATCATGTTCGAAAGCCCCTTGCTCCTCCCAGCACCCTTCCAGCACCCTTCCAGTCCTGACATCCGGGGATACATGGGGCTTCCTCACTTCTCCGTGACCCTTTCTCTAAAGCCTGTCCCAGGGCTATGGTTAGAACATGTGAACTGCTCCAACAGATATAAGACATTTCCTAGGGCTATAGCCATGCAGGATAAAACTGAGGCGGAAAGTGTCAAATACCAAACTGCTGAAACAATGCTCTTCAGGCCATGTGAGGAATTTCCGAACCCACAGAAGTCATCTGGTCCAGCCCCCTGCCTCAGATACATAAACCAGAGTAGGCAGACGCTAGTCAGTCTCCTCTTCTTTCTTGCCATGTGACACCAGTGGCATTATCAGACCTCACTCGTCTTTCCTCTAGGACCTCACATTTCCCAGTTGTCCTTTGTGCCTGGCCCTTTATGGGACCAGGGAGGGGCCCACTGAGGCGTGCTGAGAAGAGGGACCGCCAAGGAAGGTGATGACTTCACCAGAAGCCCAACCACCTCCTCCAACGTATCACTCCCTTTTAACTGAGGTTCGCTGACTGAAGTCTAACTTGAGTCTTTCTTGCTTTATGAACCCAGGTCCCCTAGTTCTGCCCCCCTGAGCTAGAGAGGTGCCCATTAACCTCTGCCTTCCTCCCCCAGCCCCATCTAACTCCCACCCACCCTCTAGGCTTTTCCTACAAGTTCTATTTTTTCCCCAACTTTTCATCATTTCTCCTATTGGCTCTGGCTCCCCTCCAGAACCTCCGAATCCTTCTTAAATGTGACAGCTAAAATAAGATGCCGGGAGAAGGCCAAGTGCAGTGGGATGATCGCACCCTGTCTTGCATGTGCTGCTTCCTCCTTCCTGGGCCCTGTCCCAGTGGTGGAGGCTGGCCCTTCACTGAGGATATTATCAGGCTTGTGGTCCCCTACGATCCTGGGTCCCCTTGGGTTTTCTTCTTGCCTCCTCCTGGATTGGCGGGGCTTGTGCTTAACTTCTGAAAGCCTTGCCTTGTATTTCACCTGTCCTGAATGGATTGTTTTTCTAATCCATCCAGCTTCTCCTGAGTTATATTCTGGCTCCCTTCGACTGAGTGTTTTCCTTCTAGTGCTCCAGTGTAAGCCAAGTTCTAGTTCTGGTCTTGCTTTTATTCATTTTTTTATTCACTTATCCATTTAGTCTACAGCTACTTTTCCCCTTTGCACCAGCCACTCTACTAGCTTGGGGATAACGTCATGCCTAAGGCAGTCCCTGGCCTCCGTGGAGACCAGAGTCTCAACGAGGACCACTGAAATGGAACCAGGGCTGCCCTTGTGGAAAGCCTGCAGAAGCATGTAAGAGGGGGCCTGATATAATGGGAGGACTTGTTATAGCATATAGCAACTGTATTGCAGTACTGTCAAGTATGCTGTGGCTTAAAAAAAAAATCAGAAAACAAATAAACAAACAAAAAGCCCTCGAAATCTCAGTTATCTTAATGCAATAAAGATTTTCTGACACACACATTCCATTGTAGGTTGTGTGACTCCCTGGGGCAGCCATCCTCTCTACAGGGACCATGGCTGCTTCTATCTTGTGGTGTCGTGTTCAATACGGGCCAGCTTCCAGGTGACTGTGGCAGGAAGAGAAGAACCGGGAACCTCACACCTGCTTTTAAGTGCCTTGGATTGGAAGAGACCCGCAAGGCTCCTGCCCACACGCCATTGGCTGGTTCTGGTCACGTGGCCCCAGCTTAGGTGCAGGGGAGGCTGGGAGACACAGCCTTGCCGTGTGCTCGGACAGAGGATACAGACCGGTGAGCACGCAGCGTTGTCTCTCCCGCAGGGACTCACGTGGCCGGAGCCCAGAAAGAGAAGCTCGGTGAGTCAGCATCACCACGGTCAACCCTTTCTTGTCAGCCACCTGCCTTCAAAGCAGATCGTGGTTGGTCCTAAAGAAGAGGGCCAGAGCCAGAGGCCTGATATGTCCCACCCAGGGAAGGCCCACGATGGGGTCCCAGCCTTGTGGTGGTCAGCGTAGGCCTTGGCCCGGACCCGAACTAGCCGTGGGGTCTTGGCTAAGTGGCCTCACAGCCGGTACAGGGTGGTCTGGAGATCCTACTGTGTTGGTCTCACGCCTGTTGCCCTCAGTCCTCTCCCTGCCCTTGATCTGCCTTCCCCAGACTCTGAGTCAGCTGGGTTTCATCTCCCCAGCAGGGAGCACAGGATCAGGAAGGAAGCAGCCGGGTCTGGGTCCCTCTCTGCCTGCCTGGGGCAGCTATAGCCCAGCTCTGGCTCTAGAGGCCATCTGGTCCCAGCTGTCCCGCTGGCTCCAGGTCCCAGGCTCTGCCAACACCCCCCCATCTCTCTCCCTCTCTCTCTCTCTCTCCCTCTCTCTCTCTCTCTCTCCAACCTGAGAACTGGCAGTGGCTTCTCAAGGTTGCTAATTTCTAAGTTACTTTGGTGCCCTATTTGGCTCTTGACTCCTCCAATATCTGCATGACCAGGCCCCTGCGTTACATTCCCTCCATTGTGTACTTGAATTTATTTCTGTTTTCCTGTTTAGATCCTGACTTATACTCCATCTACTTGGCAGGAACCTGGCCAGGTTGGGGGCAGGGGAGGGAAGGGAGTGGGTGTTAAGTGAGATAGCATGAAAAATAGAAATCAAGTACAAATGATGGGCCTATCCCCTCTTTGCGGTCTCCAGCATAGACCTTTGCCCTCCCAAAGGCTGTGTCCTCCAAACTGGTCCCAGGCAATAGAAGGTGGGGCAGGGAAGTAAACATGCATTAGCACACGCTCCGACTGATGCCATCCCGGGCTGGTGCCGAAGCAAAGGGATAAATAGGCAGAGCTGGACCCTCCAAGTTAGAACAGAATTTTCCAGGCGCTTCCTGCAGGCAAGGCCTGTGTTGTCCCATCCACCCCGAAGCCCTGTGCTGGGAAAGCTCGTGGGGAAGACGTTCGGCTTCAGGCAGGGCCTTGCCGCATCACATAGATCACCCCCAGGAAGGCGACCAGCTTCTCAGCCAACGGGCTGGGCAAACTCTGCCATCCATCCTGGCCTAGCTCACAGTGGCCCTGGCTGTGCAGGCAGCAGACAGCCCGAGTTCTCTGTATGCAGAAGAACATCTCCGAGGCGGGGAAATAAATAAAATCAGAAACCATCAATAAACCCACTGGCCTCACCGGCGGTGAACAAGCAGCCCCCTGGGGAGCTGGGCTCCGCTTCCAAGGAGGTGATTAAATTCTAAAGGAACCCAGCACCGTCCCCCAGAAAGGCCAGGACTCCGGGGCTGTGGGACAGGGATAAGAACACAAAATATTTTTAAAAACTGAGGGATTTTAGAGTGACAATCAGAACTTTAAAATTGCAGGGGGCCTTCCAAGTGGCTCTCAGCCCTGGCTGCACATTGGGATCACCTGCAGGGCATTTAAAAAAAGAGAGAGAAAAGCCAGGCTCCTCCCCTCTACAGCCCCTGAAGATGCCGACTCAGTAAGGCTGGATGGGGCCTGAGCTGCTCAGATGAAGAGCTCCTGAACTGCCCTGCAGTCCAGAAGCTTCAAGCTCCACTGACAAGGAACTCAGGGGTTCTGAGAGCAGGGCCAGTCAATCAAATCATGCAGCTCTTTTCCCAATGCACAGAAAAAATCAGGCTAATGAAGAAAATGTTCTGTATTTAAGGTTTGTCCCCACCTCCCATAAATGTTTCCTCTCCTTTTGGCACCTGATGCTGTATGCCTGCCAGTAACCAGTGAGAAGCCAGTATGAACAAGAAATCTCAGAAGCCACTGATCACATCTACTTTGACGACTTTTTTCGGTGGGGAGTAAGCACATGTGCTTAAGCTCGTGTTTCTGTATTGTGTTTCTAGCACAAATATAGTTTTGTATATATATATAGTTTTGTATATATATATATAGTTTTGTGTGTGTATATATATATATATATATATATATATATATATATATATATATATATATATATATATGATAGCATTTCTAGGCAGTGTAAGCTCTGGATAACAAAATCAGTAGTAGTTCCCTCAAATATTCTTTAGAAGAAAGTGGGTTAGGTGTAAATAAATACGACTCCATCTTTTGACCATCCTCAAGTTGTTCATAACTTAATTGATACAACCCTCCTAGAGGTCAAGACACAATCCCAGAACTAGTCTACCAGCGGGTGAATGTCAACCCCACTGCTAATTAGACAAGTGACCTTGAATAAGGTAACTAACATCCCTGTACCTTAGTTTCCCCACATGGGAAAGAGGGATAATAAATGGTACCCACCTCACGTGGTTGTTCTGAGGACTAAATAAGTCTGTGTATTTAAAACTCTTTGAGCAGCACCTGGCGCTTAGTAATGCTATTAGCTAAATACATTTTAGGACTCAGTGGGGGTGTGGGATAGCAGCGTTAGTATCTTTAGAGAGGATGCTTCAGTCAAAGAAATGGTCCTTTACCCATTCTTTTTTTTAAAAACTTAATTTTTTAAGAACAGTTTTAGGTTCACAGCAAAACTGAAGGGAAGGTACGGAGATTTACCACATACCCCACTCCCACATGTGCACAGCCTCCCCATTATCAAGATCACCCACCTGAGTCATACATTTGTTGCAACCAATGAACTTATACTGACACGTCATTATCACCTAAAGTCCATGGTTTATCCTAGGGTTCTCTCTTGGTGTTGTACATTCCATGGGTTTGGACAAATGTATGGTGACATGTATCCATCATTATGGAATCACACAGAGCATTTTCACTGCCCTAAAAATCCTCTGTGCTCTACCTCTCCACCCCTCCCTCCCCTCTAACTCCCTGGCAACCACTGATCTTTTTATTATCTCCATAGTCTTGCCTTTTCCAGAACGTCATAAAGTTGGAATCGTACAGTAGGGAGCCTTTTCAGATTGGCGTCTTTCACTTAGTGATATGCATTTAAGGTTCCTCCATGTCTTTTCATGACTTGAGAGCTCATTTCTTTTTAGCACTGAATAATATTTCATTGTCTAGATGTACCAGTTTACTTATCCATTCACCTTCTGAAGGACATCTTGGTTGCTACTGAAGGACATCAATTATGAATAAAGCTGCTAGAAACGTTCATGTGCAGACTTTTCTACGGACATAAGTTTTCAGTTCCTGTGGGTAAATACCAAGGAGCACAATTGCTGGATCGTATGGTTGGAGTAGGTTTAGTTTTGTAAGAAACCACCAAACTGTCTTCCAAAGAGGCCGTACCATTTTGCATTCCCACCAGCAGTGAAGGAGAGTTCCTGTTGCTCCACATCCTCACGAGTGTTCAGTATTGTCAGTGTTCTGGATTTTGACCCTTCTAATAGGTGTGCAGTAGTATCTTGTTTTAATTTGCATTTCCTTGATGACATATAAGGCGGAGCATATTTTCGTTTTTATTTGCCATCTGTATATCTTCTTTGGTGAGACATCTATTAAGGTCTTTGGCCCATTTTTTAGTTGGGTTGTTTGCTTATTTTTTGAGTTTTAAGAGTTCTTTGTACATTGTGGAAGCAGTCTCTTATCAGATGTGTCTTTTATAATTATTTTCTCCCAGTCTGTGGCTTGTCTTCTCATTCTCTTGACATAATTTTTTAATCACACAATAATACATGAATTGTTCTCCTTTTTAAAGATCCAGACAGTATAGCAGTATATACAATGAAAAAGTAACAGTGCCTCTTGGGACCCATCCCACCCCAATGCCACTTCTTCCCGGAGAGAGATCCACTGCTCTCCAAGCAGTTTGAGTTCTGCTAAGTATTTTTCCTGGGAATCCACAGGTAACTAAGACACAGATCCTGCTCTCTAGGGACTGACGGTCTGGGAAGGCAGACAGACAAGAAAATAAAACAGTAGAGAGTGGTGACTGGGAGAAGGCAACTAAGAGAAAGAAGCACACGCAGTGTTTCCAGCATTACCTGTGAGGAAGGTGCCAGGTAAGGAGCTAGAGCAGTGGTTCTCAAAGTGTGGACCACACCGGCAGCATCGGCCCCAACATCACATGGAAGCTCGTTAGAAAGGAGATCCTCAGGCCCACCCAGACCTGCCGAACAGAAGCTCTGGGGTGGGGCCCAGCGATCTGAGTTTTTCCCAGCCCTCCAGGGGACTCTGATGTGCCCTGAAGGTTGAGAACCGCTGCCCTGGAAGAACTCATCTAAGCTCCCTCCCTGTCCTCCCCCCTGTAAACCAAGAGGGGCTGAGGACAAAACGGGCATGGAGCTGCCCAGGGAGATGAAGCCGTGGCCTTGAGCTCCTCACAGGATGAGCAAGTGGAGGAGCGACTGGAGGGCGCAGAGCTGCCTGCTGGGTAGGGGTGGGGGGCGAGAGGCATCACTTTACGCTTTAGCCCTTTGCCCTCTGGACCTGAGCCTTTCCTGGGAGACACATCTCAGCCCTTCCCTTTGCTTAGGAAAGTGTCACTACACACCACATGACGGATTCCTCCGGAGGACTCAGCAAAATGCACACACCATCCATAATGAATGAGCCCATTTCCTGTGCGAGTCAGGTGGGAGTCGACAGATTAGCCCTGGTAATGGAGTTAAAATCAAGCTCATTTGTTTGCAGGATTATTGGGAGGTCAGGGTCCCTTCACGCGGAGCAGGGAAGGCAGCAGCGTGTTCCGTTGGTTGAGAGTCACGTTGTGTGTGGCCTGGGCTCTATTGTGTAAGTGTATTTTCATGTAGACATTCTTAGGAGAGAAAGAGGAACACGAACGCCTTGTTCCAGAGCCTGACTGGGTATAGTCAGGGCTGGGACCCTTCAGCCTCTTGTTTTCCACTTCTGCCCCCTCCCAGGACCCAGTTCTGGCCCAAGCCCCAGCCTGGTCAGGGGCAGGGAGCTCTGCTAGTTTCTCAAGGTGAATTAATGATTTCTTCTTTCAAGATTCACCTACTCCTGGACTCCCACGTGTTAAGATCACAAAAGAACCCCAATACCTGAGCCATGACTGGAGAAGCTGCACTGGAGGTTTCCAGGTTGACTGGAAGGGATGTAGTCATGGTAACACAGGTGGGCCAACCCACACAGAACACAGTCAAGGGTTGGGCTGGACTTGCAAGGCCCTGGCTAGCGGCGTCAGTCAGGCTCCAGGGAGGAGGGTCCAAGGGCTCAGACCCCCGCTGCTCCTTCCTGGGAGAGCCCAGGTTTCAGATGAGCACGTGCTCTTCCTCGCTGGGAAAGTTACCCCCTGCCTTTGCTGAAAATCTTATAGTTCCAACACCTACTTTGGATAAAATCCGAACCACTCATTGCCACCCACAGGCCCCCGAGGACCTTGCCCCTGCCTGGGTGTCTGGGTCTATCCATTGCCAACCCATCCCATGCCCCTCAGCTGTTCCCAGACCATCCTCTGCCTTTGCACTCTGACCCATGGTGTACAAATGTGACCTCCTTTTGGGAGCCCTTCCTGAGGGGTCAGGAGGACTTTCTTCCCCTCCTGTGCGTCCTCCCGGCACCGTAGTTCCATCATTTCTCCTGCAGGACTTCTCACACCCTTTGGTAATGATGTGTCTGCAAGCCTGAGTCCTACAGCAGGCAGTGGGCTCCTGGCAGGAGTGTGGGTGTTCTCCTGTACATCTGTGTCTCCCCGCGGCTTACACACTGGGACACCCATGGGAGATGCCAAATGAACAAGGGACTGAAGAGGCTCAGCCTCCAGGAAGCCGCGTGGAGATTGGGCGACCGCGGGTTCCCCAGGGATCCGGTCCCTCCAAGGGCAGCCATGTTCTTCTCCTAGCAGGGCCCACTTTCATCACCAGAATGCCTTTTTTTCCCTCCCAAAATACTAAAGCAGAAACTGTGGGGAAGGAAACGTGTAGAAGACACTAGATGACTTTCCTTATTGTCTCTAAGCCAGGCATCCCTGGAGGGGTCAGAGCCCACTCCCTACTCCTCCCACCTGCCAGCTGGCTCTCTGAAATAGGCAGGTCTAATTTTATAGCCAGAAGGAGGCTACAAGGATGGTCAACTCCCGCCTCAGGGACTTGAATACCCTTGCATCTTGAAGGATCAGTCTCCTTCCCAGAGAGCAGGGCCTCAGAACCCAGAGCCAAGACCATCTTCAGGCATGGGCGGAGGAGAGTGTTGGCTGCAGTCTGACGAGGGAGGGAAGCTGACTCAGGAGGTGGCAGCATCTCCCTTCTCCCTTAAATACATCCCTGCCCACTGACAGCCATGCGGCTCAAAGACCCACCACGAGCACTTCACTCCTGGGGGGCTTAGTTTAGACCCTAGAATTCAAATGTCCCTGTGAGGGATAATAACAAGCCATTATCAGTATATCTTCAGGGACAGTTACTTCAACAGACAATGAGAACTGTCTTAGTCTGCTGTGGCTGCTATAACAAAATACCATAGACCGGGTGGCATAAGCGTTAAGAATTTATTTCTCACAGTTCTGGAAGCTAGAAGTTCAAGACCAGGGTGCCAGCATGGTTGGGTTCCAAAAAGGGCCCTCTTCCTACCTTGCAGACAGCCTCTTTCTTGCTGTGTCCTCACAAGGCAAAAAGAGAGCTCTTACCATCTCTTTTTCTTGTGAAGACACTGATCCCATCTCAAGGGCTCCACCCTCATGACCTAATTACCCCCAAAAGGCCCTACCTGCAAATACCATCCCATTGGGGCTTCAATATATGAATTTGGTGGGGACACAAATATTCAGTCCATAGCATTTCAGCCCTGGCCCCCCAAATTCGTGTCCTTCTCTCATAAAAAATACATTCATTCCACTCCAACGGCTCCCAAAAGCCTTAACTAATTCCAGCATCAAGTCTAAGTCTAAAGCCAAAAGTCTCATCTAAATATCAGATATGGGTGAGACTCGGGTAGGGTTCATTCTGAGGCAGAATTCCGCTCCAGCTGTGAACCTGTGAATCCAGACAGGTTATGTGCTTCCAGACAAAGGATAGGCATTTCCATTCCGAAATGGAGAAACAAAAGAAAAAAGGAGTAATAAGTCCCAAGCAAGTCAAAACTTAGAAAGGGAAACTCCACTAGATCTTCAGTCTCAAGAATAATCCTTTTTGGTTCAATGCTCTGCCTTCCAGACCCACTGGACCAGGGGTCCCTTCTCTGCATCTCTGCTGAGTGGGGGTCACATCCCTAACACTCTGGGCAGCCCTGGCCCCTAGGCTTTAGTCAGGGGCTGTCTGGCCCCTGAACAGTGGGTCCTGATGACCTCTGAATTGCCTTTGGGATCCATCTTCCCTTTTCTTGAAGAATAGCATCTGCTGCAGTCAAACAGCTCTGTGATCCAGCCCTGAAGGCTCATCTAAGAGGTCCAGCAGTTTTCCTTCATTTCACCCTGTTTTCTCTGTCCCCTTTAGTTCAAGCTGGCAGTGTCATTATATACAGTAAGCCCTCCATATTTGCATGTTCCACATCTGTGGATTCAACCAGCCACGGATCAAAAATATTCAAAAACAAGTTCCAGAAAGTTCCCAAAAGAAAAACTTGAATTTCCCACATGCGGGCAATTCTTTACATACCATTTACATTTTATTTACAACTATTTACATAGTATTTACATTGTATTAGGTATTATAAGTAATCTAGAGATGATTTAAAGTATATAGGAGGATGTGCGCAAGTTATGTGCAAATACGATGCAATTTTATATAAGGAATTTGAACATCCTTGAATTTTGTTAGCTGTGAGGTTCCTGGTATCAGTGTCGTCCCCCGAGCTGTACCCATGACCTCCTTATCAAATCCTGTTCAGCCACAGCCTTCATGTTCATTTCAGATTAAGATATCTCATTTTTTGTAATACAGATAGGCTGACAATTTTCCAAATCTTCAAGCTCTGGTTCCTTTTTTTTTTTTTAAGTTTATTTATTTATTTATTTTGGCTGTGTTGGGTCTTCGTTTCTGTGCGAGGGCTTTCTCTAGTTGTGTTAAGTGGGGGCCACTCTTCATCGCGGTGCGCGGGCCTCTCACTATCACGGCCTCTCTTGTCGCAGAGCACAGGCTCCAGACGCGCAGGCTCAGTAGTTGTGGCTCACGGGCCTAGTTGCTCCGCGGCATGTGGGATCCTCCCAGACCAGGGCTCGAACCCGTGTCCCCTGCATTGGCAGGCAGATTCTCAACCACTGCGCCACCAGGGAAGCCCCCTCTGGCTCCTTTTTGCTTAACAACTGCTTCTTCAATACATCTCTCTTCTTTTGCGCCTTACTATATGCAGTCAGGAGGCAAGCAAAGCACTCCTCCAATGCTTTGCTTAGAAATCTCCCCAGCTAAGTATTCAGTTTCATCCCTCGAAAGTTCTACTTTCCACAAAACACTACAGACGGTTCAGCCAAGTTCTTTGTCACATTAAAACAGGGATCGTGCCTTTCCTCTAGTTTCCAATAACATGTTCCTCAATTCCGTCTAAGGCCTCACCAGAATCCCCTTTAAGGTCCTTATTTCTAGAATGCATCTTAAGACTCCTCAGTCTCTACCCATTACCCAGTTCCAAAGTCACTTCTACATTTTTAGATATTTGTGACAGCAGCACCCCACTTCTTGGTACTAAAACCTGCCTTACTCAGCTTGGGCTGCCAGCAAAATACCACAGACTGAGTGGTTTAAACAGTAGAAAGGTATTTCACAGGAGGCTGGAAATCCAAGATCAGGGTTCTAGCTTGGTTGGCTCCTGGTGAGGGCCCTCTTCCTGGCTTGCAGGTGGCCGCCTTCTTACTGTGTCCTCACATGGCAAAGGGAGAAACCTGGTGCCTCCTCCTCTTCTTATGAGGGCACTAATCCCATCATGAGCCCCCCTCCCCCTGCCCCTCATCTAAACCTAATTCTCTCCCAAAGCCTCAAACGTATGAATTTTCATGGGGTGGGGATGGGGCACAATTTAGTCCATAGCAAGAGTAATGCCCTGCAAGAATGAAGGAGCTAACTTAAGCCTCCTGGCTAGAAAAATAAGGCAAACCTCCTATATTCTCATACTGCCTCATATCCTGGAAGCAGGGATATATATGGTTGTTCATGTTGTGCACTGCACAACCCTACTGGTTACCAGTCACATTAGAGACCTTGTGGCTTTGAAAGCTTAATATGACCATTTTTTATGACAGATGGCTGTGATATCTCTTGTCCTAAGAAAATCAGTATATTATGATAAATTTCCAATGTAAGGCAGTAAAATCTCTTGAGGAAGGATTCCTTTTTTGTCATTCACGAGAAGGCACCGTGTAAACTAGAATAGCCCTTCTGCAAAGTCTACTTTTGATCTCTAACTCAAGATAACCCTATGAATGGGTATTTGGGGTCCATTTTGCTGGTAAGGAAGTTGACATGGGCAAGATCAAAGTCATCCAGTGGGTAAGTAAGGAACTAGCCAACCTGCAAAGCAAGCCCAAAACAGAGCCCCCTTTCCCGCTCCGTCTGGCCCCAAAAGACATGGCCCTGTGTCTGGTTCCAGTGCCTTCTATGAAGATGTTTCTATTGATGCTCCTCCTTCAGGGCAAGTGTGAAAGGATTGATCTCCCCACATCCTGCCTCTGCCAGGCGGCCCCTCCCCAGCTCCTCCAGGGAGCTCCAGCTCCTCCTGGCCACACGAGGGCCACCTGGCTCAGGAGGATCGTGTGCTGGGAGCTGGCATTCCCAACCTCAACTCACCATGATGGTTGAGCCCAGGAAAGGAGGAGGCCCCTTTGGAACTTCTGGGTTTTCTTTTTTGGAATTTGGGAACTGGGTGAAGGGGAGGGTGGAACCCCAGAGTGGTCTGCTGAGTAAGGTCTCACTAAAGCACCTGTAGGGGAGATATACAGAGAAATGAATACAGTTGGAAACCTAGATGGGAAAACCCCAGGTTCTGTTCTGAATAAATGAATGAACAATGAAATGAATGAAAATGAAAGAACAATGCAAATTTGAAGGGTTTGGCACTTCAATCAAACCTGAGAATAGTTGTTTTTTAAATGGAGGTGTGGCGTATATACAGTAGAGTACACAGATCTTAAGTGTACAGCTTGTTGCCTTCTTATCTATGGATACACCCAAGTAACCACAGTTTCCCAGCACGCCCTCCGGCTTCCTGGTGCCTCTTCCCAGTCTCTACCCCACCCCAGAGGTAACTGCTATTTGATCCCTGTCACCAAGATTGGCTTTGCTTGTTCTTGAACTTCTATAAATGCACTGCATACAGTATGTTTTCTTTTGTGTCTGGCTTCTAACAAAATGTCTCTTCATGCGTGTTAAAAAGTTTGTTTGTTTTCTGTCCCAGGGAGTGTTCCACGTTCAAATATGCCACAAATTAAGTATCCATTCCATTGTTGATGACATTGGCTTGTTTCTAGTTTGGGGCTGAATGAAGTTGCTGGAAACATTCTTATGTATGTTGTCTGATGGACATAAGCCCTTACCTCTCCAGGGTCAAAACTCGGCGGTGGAATTGCTGGAGCTCCGAGAGGGTTTCACGGTCTAGTTAGGTTATTTGGGGAGTAGGTCAGAGAGCCTTGTTTCAGGTGCTCCACCACCGTTTGACCTTGGGTCACCCACTTGTCCTTCCTGGGCCTCAGTGGGACTAAGAACCCCTCAAGTGTTCAATATAAGACTTAAAAGAGATAATATTTATTAAGCACCTTGTATGGTGCTTAGCATGTTTAAGAAAGTGATAGTTCCTGTCTACTTCACTCTGCATCCACATTTCACTAACCTCAGCCCAATCTCCCTTCAGGAAAAGAATAGCTTAAAATCTCTACCAGTGCTCATCCCCCATAAGTTAGGTGAGGCGTGTAGGTGAAGCATATAGGGACAAAGCTGTCCCTTGTACTAGAATGATCTGCCCTCTGTGGTGGACGTGATGGTTCTTCTGCCCACAACAGTATCCTCGTCTTCTGGAAATGCGCCTGTGAATCACGTGGTTCTGGTGAAGACTACCAATCATGGACCCCATTCCTGCCCCATACCCCCAACTCCAGCTCCATCCATCAGCCTAGGTTGGATCCCATGACACAGGCCTGGCCAGTCAGAACCCTTCCTGGGGATTTTCAAACAAGATCTCAGAAGAGAGAGCCCTTTCCTCTCTTTGGTCACAAAGTTTCCAGATGCAGGTGAGTTCAGAGCTGGTTATTGATCAGTTCTGCAACAATTCCCTACCCTCCACCTACAATGTGAAGAAAAAAGGTCAGTGAGATTAGAGTTTAGGCAGAAAAAACCTGGGAAACAGAGGAGAGGGAGGGAAAGGGACAGAGCTGCTGGTTCCAAGTATTCCTGAAACCAGCTTCTTAGCCAGCCTTCCAAGTTATTCAGTCATCTGAGACAATAAGTCTCCCATTCTTTTTAAGCAAACTTGAGTTAGGTTTCTGTCACTTGCTCCCTTTATAGTTCTGACAAATATACCCTATATGAACCTTTGGTTCAGACCAAAAGCCCTTCAGGGTCTCCCCCAATCTTTCTCAGGATATATCTACTTGGCCCTTCTCTTTGCACCAAAGTATCACAAGCATATTCTTTGCTTGTGAAGCCAAGGCTGGTGGGCACTTATTAAGCACACACCTGGTGTGCCCCAGCCCTGGTGTGGGCTCTGAGTTCATGGAGGCAAGTGGATGTCCTGGCCCCTGACCTTGGGCTTCGCAGCATGCTGCACAATTTCTTATAATTGCTCTCTGATTTATACTCCTTTCCTTGGCATGGTATTGACAAACCAAAGATTCGATAGATTCTCTCCAGGTCATGTATTTAAGGTATCCCCAGTTAATGCAGGAAAGAAATCATGTCCAGTTTTTTTTTTTTTAAGAATTTTTTTTTTTTTTAATAAATTTATTTTATTTATTTATTTTTGGCTGCGTTGGGTCTTCGTTGCTGCGCGCGGGCTTTCTTTAGTTGCAGTGAGCTGGGGCTACTCTTCATCGCAGTGCGCGGGCCTCTCACTATCGTGGCCTTTCTTGTTGCGGAGCACAGGCTCCAGACGCGCAGGCTCAGTAGTTGTGGCGCACAGGCTTAGTTGCTCCATGGCATGTGGGATCTTCCCGGACCAGGGCTCGAACCCGTGTCCCCTGCATTGGCAGGCAGATTCTTAACCACTGCGCCACCAGGGAAACCCCATGTTCAGTTTTTAAGTGATCGAACTCCAGCCACATTTTATTTATTTTCAGCAACATGCCCAGAGACTTGAGTAGCTGCCCTGGCCTGAGCTGGGGAGTGGACTCCTTGGCCCCAGGAAGATCAGCCCTGCTTGACTGCTGCCTTCCTAAGTGGTCTCTGAAAACCCTAACATTGTGTTACCAGGAGCAGTAGGTGTGTAGTGAGAGAGCAAGACACCTTGACTCTGAAGTCAAAGACCAAAGTGGATTCAGGAAGGAGGGAGGAGAGTTCTGTCTGTCTGTGCCCTAGTGCCTAAGGGGCACCCTGGTCCATTAAACCAGCTGCCTGACATGCCCCCCGTGAGAGCAATGCCTGACACTGGCTATGATAGATCACATCATTTGGCCACAGTTCTTTACTTCTCCCTGTATTCACACTCTTTGTTGTATGTTCTTACCTGGTGGAGTGAAATCCATCCCTTGACTCTCAGCTTGTCATGTGACTGGCTGTGTCCAGTGAAATATTCGTGGGTGAGACACTATGTAGGCTTGAAAAAAATGCTCTCTTGAAAACACTCCCAGGCCAGCCTGCTGGGGGATGAGAGACACATGGAAGAGAACCAAGTTAACCCGGTCCTCCTAGCCAGGGCCAACCTGTGTCAGCCAAAAGCCAGCTCACCTCCAGACACTTGAGCAAATCCACCTGAGGCCAGAAGAACCACACAGCTGAGCCCAGACTAGATCACGGACTGTTTAAATGTTCATGGTTTAAAGCCAGTAAGTTTGGTGGTAGCAACGTATAACTCATACACCTGCTATAATGCAGAGATTGTCAAACCAGACATGTGCAGATTAACCAGGTGGATAAAAATGCTGAACCACTGAAAGATCCACTGAGTTAGTTAAGATATTTGAAGCGAAAAGAGTTTTTTGAGAATTGCTTCTTAGGGCCTTAGGGCCTATAAATGTTAACCACTTGTTACCGGGTTGAGGAATGTACTTTAAGGAAAGGTAAAATTCAATCATAATTAACTTATTGATATGGCAGGGAGAGCTGCCAAAGCATTTAGAAAACAATTTTAGCTGTTAGTCCCATGAAATATTTTTCTTGAAATTGGTACAAACCCACAATTTTTCTTTTCCATAAAAATTTTTATCTTTTATTTCCTTTGTTGTTTTAACACCTCCGTTTTTAGGGCCCCCTTCTTCTCCAGAGGTACACAGTGCCCTAAGGATGTCTTTGGGACCTCTGGTAAGAAAAGAAACAGGAAAACTAACTCAGATCAAAATGTGGCAGATTTTTGCACATTGGGGCACTGGAATGAGAGTGAAACTTGAAGCAGACTTTCTTTCAAAATACTTCTACTATTAGAAGAGAGGAAAAGTAGACCTCAGGGGACCTGAAAAGAGACAAATGTGGCCATGGTGGCATGTCCTTGAAGATTCATATTTGACCTAATACAGACATACCTCGGAGATACTATGGGTTCGGTTCCAGACCACAGCAATCAAGCGAGTCACACACATTTTTGGGTTTCCCAGCGCATAAAAATTATGTTTATATTATACTGTAGTCTACTAAGTGTGCAATGTCTAAAAAAAATGCATACCTTAATTTTAAAATACTCTATTGCTAAAAAATGCTACCCATCATCTGAGCCTTCAGCAAGTCGTAATCTTTTTGCTGGTGGAGGGTTTGAAATATTGAGATAATTACCAAAATGCGACACAGAGAAACGAAGTGAGCAGATGCAATTGGAAACTGGCACTGATTGATAGACTTGCTTAAAGCAGGATCACCACAAACCTATGATTTGTAAAAAAATGCAATATATGTGAAGCACAATAAAGTGAAGTGCAATAAGATGAGGTCAACCTGTAAATCCATGTGAAATTTGCCAGTGATTCCAAATTGGTGGTAACCCCAGGAGCCTTGCAGAAACAAACACAAATCTTTTCTGGAGAACACATTTTATTTTTCTTTTTATCGAAGTATAGTTGTTTTACAATGTTGTGTTAATTTCTGCTGTACAGCAAAGTGATTCAGTTATACATATATAAACATTCTTTTGATATTCTTTTCTATTATAGTTTATCATAGGATATTGAATATAGTTCCCTGTGCTGTACAGTATAGGACCTTGTTGTTTATCCATCCTATATATAATAGTTTGCATCTGCTAATCCCAACCTCCCACTCCATCCCTCCCCTAACCCCCTCCCTCTTGGCAACCACAAATCTGTTCTCTATGTCTATGAGTCTGTTTCTGTTTCACAGATAGGTTCATTTATGTCATATTTTAGATTCCACATAAACGTGGTATCATATGGTATTTGTCTTTCTCTTTCTGACTTCACTTAGTATGATAATCTCTAGTTGCATCCATGTTGCTGCAAATGGCATCATATCATTCTTTTTTATGGCTGAGTAGTATTCCACTGCATATATGTACCATCCTCTTTATCCATTCATCTGTTGATGGACATTTAGATTGTTTCCATGTCTTGGCTATTGTGAATAGTGCTGCTATGAACACAGGGGTGCATGTATCTTTTTGAATTATAGTTTTGTCTGGATATATGCCCAGGAGTGGGATTGCTGGATCATATGGTAATTCTACTTTTAGTTTTGTGAGGAACCTCCATACTGTTTTCGATAGTGGCTGTATCAACTTACATTCCCACCAACAGTGTAGGAGGGTTCCCTTTTCTCCACACCCTCTCCAGCATTTGTTATTTGTAGACTTTTTAATAATGACCATACTGACCAGTGTGAAGAACACACTTTAAATACAGATCTTGAAGTATTCTCACCGATAAAAATTTCAAATAACTTGTAGCTCACAATTGAAAACCACCAAATACACAAGGAAACAAGCCACCATGAGCAAGAGTTATGAGAAACAATAAATTGAAGGATCAGATTCCCCCAAATGGGAACTACTGTAATCATCTGACACCCAGTACAAAAGTAGTAAGTTTGATATGTTTAAAGAATGAAAAGGAGATTGAAAGGATGGTGAAGCAAAGAAGAGCTATCAAAATTGACCAGTTTGCAAAAGAACTAAATATAACTTCCATAAGTGAAATAAAAGAAGTGAAATTTAAAACTCAATAGGAGGGGCAAATAGCAGAGTGACGCATTGCTGAAGTGAGAATTTGTGAACTAGAAAATAGATGGCAATTGACCCCACTGCCTAGGAAACTGAGTCCTTTTAGTGAAGAGACTGGATCTCAGTTGCTGGGAGGATGGCTGGCAGCTGGACCAGTCTGGTGGTGCCCTGTTCCCTGCAGTGAGATGGGCAGATGGAAAAGCATCAGCCATCACTTTCTCTATTAGGGAGACAGGAATTGTGGGAACAGAGAAGCACAGGGAGGTCCCTATAGTAAACCCAGTAGTAAAATAAGCTGCATCAGGGATGACCACCCAGAGTCACAAAATGCTTCAAAAGACAGTCACAGCAAGTGTTCTGGTTGTCTGTTGCTATGTAACAAGCCACCCCAAAATTTAGGAGCTTAAAACAACAATAATCATTTATTTTGCTCAGGACTCGGCCACTTGGGCAGGGCTGGGTGGGGACAGCTTGCCTCTGCTCTCCATTGCATTAGCTGGGTTACTCAAGTAGGTGCTAAAGGATAGCTTTCAAAGTGACACACCCCCACCCCCAGGTGCTGGTTGGTGCTGTCAGCTAGGAGACATGGGTCTCTCCAACAGCTATTTGGGCTTCCTCACAACATGGTGGCTGAGTCCCTGAAGAGAAGGCAGACGTGCATGATAATTTTTTTCTTATTTTGGCCACACCACGCAGCTTGCGAGATCTTAACTCCCCAACCAAGGGCTGAACCCAGGCCCACAGCAGTAAAAGCGCCTCATCCTAACCACTGGGCCACCAGGGAATTCCCTGCATGATATTTTTATTATTTGGCTTCTGAAGCCACATGGTGTCACCCTTCAGCTACACTCTGTTGGTTGAGGCAGTCCCAAAGATCTTCCCTGGTTCAAGGAGTGGGGGGAGTAGGACGTTTCTAGAAGAACATGTGGCATGAGAGGTACTGTTGCACCATCTTTGGGAAATGCAATCTGCCACAGGTGATGCCAATCCAGGTGATGGCGATCCAGGATCAGGTGATGGTTGGAGACCTAGGCAGGCAGCCCACCCAGCTGTCATCACTGGGCTGGGATTTGGTGGCAGAATTACAACCCCTGAAGGGGGTGGTAGACAAGAGCAGGGCCAAACCTGGGAGTTTATTAGCAGATGGCATAACAGGAGTGGTTAAGAGTACAAATTCTAGAGCCTGTGTTTGAGTCCTGGCTTCACCAATTAGTAGTTTATGATCTTGGACAAGGAAATTAACCCCTCTTTGCCTCAGTTTCCCCATCTATTTCACTACTTATCTGACAGGCTTGTTGTGAGGCTTCAGCGAGTTCACATAGGTAAAGAGCTTAGAACGGTGCCTGGCGCCCAGCAAGTGCTATCTAAGGATAAGCTAATGCTGTTAATAGGCTGTTTCTCGGAAAAAGCACTAGGAACAAAACAGGGAAACAAACAGCCAAATGGTGTGTTTTTCGGAGCTTGGAAGTGAGGCAAACTTCCAGAAATGAGGACCTCCAGTAATGAGAAGGATGATCCTGGGGGGAGGAGGGGCCTGCGGCGGATCCTTGGTGCAGCGAGGAAGGTGTCCTGGCGTGGAGAGAATTGTCTCTCAGCCCTGGCCTGGAGGCCTTGCTGGGCTCAGAGGCAATGTCAAGTTCAAACACTACAAAATTCTCTGCAGTGTTATTCAAGCAGTAAAAATAGTCAGAAGTTCCTGAGGCTACTCAGAAATAGAACAACTGTTTTCTCTTTAACGAGCCGCCATACGCGGTGTTTAATGAAAAGTGCAAGAGCGGGCGAGAATGTGGACCCAGGGAGCTTGGAGGGCCGTGGCTGCAGGAGTGTGTTTGTCAGGGCTGGGGGGACCCTCAGAGGCCCGGCACAGCCGCACCCCTACCCCAGCTCCTCTCAAGCAGGCCCCGTGGCTGCCTCCACATTCCCGATAGATCCTCATTATTATTCTTACCCTGGTCATCATGGGGAAGAGTCGCGCTCTACCTGCATCAAATATCTGTGGGGCAAATAGGGCAAATTACTTTACCTCAGTTTCCCCATCTAGAAAGTGAGGACAAATGAGTCGTCCTTCACAGGGTTGTCCCTAGATCAAGCAAGATACATACTGGAGATGCCGGACACTTGTCCACCCCCCCACCCCCCCGCCCCTTGGCATCCCTGGTCAGAGCGATTGAGGTGGCTCTTGATGCTTTCAAGGTTGCGGGCATCGAATTCCAAGCCGTGTTCTGTGAGGTGCTCTTTGATAAAGGGGTTCCAAAGTCAAGTAAGTTTGGAACCCGCTGTGCTCTCCATATGCTCCTCCCCACTTGCAGGGTTGCGATGCCCGTGGGTATTTTAAAGGTTCTGAGAAGTCCTGGTATAAACAATCCTGCCATGTTTAGCATTTTCTAAAATCTCTCACCATGGAAACTCTGGTTCATACGAATTTTTCTTTATTTGTTTCACCCATTAGCGTCATGGGGCATGGTCTCTAGGAAACACCAGGGTGGCAGCAATCACATGTGCAAAATCACTTAATTTCTCTGAACTCATTTCTCATCTGAAAAATGAGGGTAACAAACATCTGCCTTGCAGGTTGCTATGAAGATTAGAGGTCAGTGTACACAAAACACCTACCCCGGGGCCAGGCACTCAACGGATGGGCCATAAGTTGAAGCCGCTGTGACTTGGGCAGAGCCACAGGCTCAGGGAATGACACTGAGGGACGTAGGTACTAAAGGTGAGAAGTGAGGCAGGGGCTTGAGCATGAAGGGCCAGACCAGCACAGGCTGGCTGGGGCTGAGCCTAGGGGTCCAACATGGTCATTACTCCCAGTACAAGGGGCATCGCTGGGCCTGCGGGAGAGGGACATGAGGCCTTACCAGGGGCTTGGAGGACTGTTGGGCACAGCGGTGGGTAAGGGAGTCATTATTAACTCCTTCATTCCCCAAACATTTACTGAGCACCTACTGCATGCACGCCGGGCACTCTTAGTGAGAGAGGGTAAGTCAGTGGACAAGACAAAGTTCCTGCCCTCGTGGAGCTTACACTATCAACAAATAAACAGACTAATAATGTTTTAGGTGATGATAAGGGCTACAAAAAATAAAGCCGGGTCGAGGGGTAGAATGATGGGTGGGTGTTATTTTAAGTAAGGTGGTCAGAGAAAGCCTCTGTGAGGAGGTGACGTGAGCAGAAAGTGGAAAGAAGCAAGTGATTTCAAACTCACTGACTCAGCGTCATCATCGTGGTCATCAATAAATCATCATCCTAAGTCCCCCCACCCACTTCCGTATCCTTATTGGCTGGGCTAAGTGCTCTCAGGATCTGCTTTCCTTCCCGGGCTGCAGTTCCAAGGATGACCACAAGGTGGAGGAGTGACTCTAACCCGGTCCAGGGGCTGTGAGCTTGCTGATGAATCCAGAAGACCTGAATCCAAAGCCCCCATCCCTAGAATCCTATCAAGGTTGAGAGTAATCGCAAGCTATCTTCAGCCACAGGAATCCCATATAATTGGGTTGTAAACTCGACCGTTGGTGTGGCGGGAGTCTTTGGCTATCTGCCACCTAGTGACTAGAGGCTTGGGGGAGGGAAAAGGAAAGCCCCCAAGGAACTTCCAGGGAAGCTGAGGGAGGGAGGGGCTGACAGGCCCCCAGCACAGGTTCCAGGGGGTCCCAGGGCTGGGAGTGGCACAGTCACCAGGAGAACAGTTCCAGCTGGGACTTTTCCTCTTTCATCTGCCTCTAGCTGTGGGGAAGGCAGGAAGCGGAGAGGGAACTTGTTCTAAAAGCCAAGGCCTGTGTTCAGCACGACCAATCTGGATCGAGTAACAACCTACCTGTGTGTGGTTTATGCCCATCTAGCTGCTCCTATAAAATCCATCTTAGCATTGGGACAGGGCAGCTGTGAGCTTGCTGGCTGCTGGCCCCGTTTCTGGGGAAAAGGGACCTGCTCAGAACCCCCCACCCCCCGTTATGCCCTGGGCGGTAGCTGCAGGACAGTCCCTGGTGGCAAAACTGCCACGACCCCCTGTTTGGAGTCTTCCCTGAGTGCCCACTGAAAAAGGGTGAGCTGGCTTATTCCCCTGGGTGACCAGGACCCCCCGCTCTTCCTCCTTGACAGGAGGATTGATTACCCTCCCAGACTCATTCCAGCGGGGCGGAATTGCAGGGTTTCCAATTTTCCTAGCATTTTGCCCCCCAATAACATGTGAACAGATGCTGCAAGTTTCTCTCCGAGGATTCCCAGGTAGGGAGGGAAGAATTTTCTCCGTGTTCTTTGCTTTTCTCTGGGAGGAGAAAATCCATTTCACGTTGCTCTGTGATTTCACTAACCCATCAATGCACCGCTGAGGGCTCTGGGTATAGTTCCACCTGTGCCCTGATTCCCTCTGTCTGCAAATGGGGCAAATAATACTTACCTGGTAGGGTCATCTGGTCAACTCAATATGCTAACACATGTCTAACAGCACCTGGCACCTCATCAGGGTTCAATAAATAGTCTAGTGTATCTTTTATGTCTAAATAGCCTAAATAAGGGTCCACTACGTATTCATATCCATGAGCTTGTTTATTCCACAGAGAAACCTGGTTTGGTGCATTTCTCCTTTTTTTTTTTTCTTATTAATTTTTATTCCACAAGAAATATTTGCAAACATTCTCCTAGTAGCAGAGTCAAGCACTGCTTCAGTATTTGGAGTAAAATACAAATGTCTTCCCTGACCACCCGCTCAGGGGACCCCCTGCCCCCCAACTCCACCCCCATACAACGCATTCACCAGAGGTAACTTCTGAGGTAAGTTTGGTACTTACCCCTCCGGACTTTAAAGATATACACTTGTGTTTTACAATACAGTCCTTGGAGGTGTAAAATTCAGATCCTTGTCAACATTGGGTAAAGATTCCCCTTTGAATAAGCTTCCAGAGAGGGTGCAGACCAGCTGTTTCTCCCAGGCAGTGTTTAGCTCCCTATCAACACTCATCAGTGTGCTCAGAGCATGTGAGCTTTATTAAAATAGACCTTCAGAGGGGGCTTGACAACACTCTGCAAATAATTACTATTAAGGTCTAGAAAGTCACAGAGGTATATGCCTGGGGTTCTCTAACTCACTTTTCTACTAAATGACCTTGGCCTCTGTTCCAAGTTCTGATCAGGGGATGAGGCTGCTGATTCCCAGGACATGATTCTTCAAGCCATTTTCTGCCCAACTGAGCAGCCAAGCACAGAGGACGTGCCTGGCCTACACGAGAGCAGGTCAGGCCTCAGGTCTGGGTTTCGAGCTCTGTTCGGTCGGGGAGAACAGTGTCCCCTGGACACTAGGGAGCCTTAAGGCCAGAATTGGGCCCCTACCCACCCACCTTCCCCAGCCATCCCGGAGCTGGAAGCATAGTGCTTCCTGGCCTTCTTTTACCAGTGCCTACAACTGTAGACATAGAAGAATGTCTTTGTATTTAAAGTAGGGATGTTATCAAGGACATTTTCCACTATGTTACACACCTCTCATGAAATATACCTATAAGGAAATTCTTTCTTGGGGTAAAAGTGTCTTAAACAATGGGTTTGTTTTTATTTTATGGTCACTGAATCTTATAACCGAGCCTGTTTCCTTCTCTGCTTTGACCTCAGGAAACTCAGGACTAGAATTTCAGCTGCTACGTAGGACTATATGAGATTCATTTCTGGGACCTGTTTGTTTTGTTTACCCACCCTAGTTCTTTGTCCTGAATACCTGAATGATTTATTTTATAGTAAGAGTTTCTCCTTTCTTGAGCACCTAATATGTTGGAGACAGGTTACATACATCATCGGTTTAATCTTCACAGCAAAGCCATGAGATCCGGACGTTTTCCGTCCTTCACATAAGAGGAGATGAGGTTAGTAAGTTTAAATCACTTACTCCAGGTCACGCAGCCAGTGAGTGGAGAGCTGGGAAGCAGACTCTGCCCTGCCTTCAAGTCCGTGCTCCACCTGCTGCCCGCGTGGCCTCACATGGTGGTCTGCAGGCTTCCTGCACCAGAATTACCCAGGATGCTTGTCAAGATGCAGGTTCCTGGGCACCATTCCCAACCTGCTACACAAGAACCTTCTCTGAGTTCTGAGAGGGGCCAGTGGTCTACATTTTAACAGGTGTCCCAAGTGACTCTCATACTTCCAGAAGATCGAGAATCCCTGTGCTAGCTATATATCATATGCCCTCTATCTGTTGAGGTGTACTGCATGTATC
Source organism: Balaenoptera ricei (assembly GCF_028023285.1). NCBI lineage: Eukaryota > Metazoa > Chordata > Mammalia > Artiodactyla > Balaenopteridae > Balaenoptera > Balaenoptera ricei. Next base: position 35,095,283 of record NC_082649.1, read on the forward strand.
TTTTCTAACAATTTTTCCCTAACCAAACAGATGCCACTTTCTATAAAACTTCAAGTCTGCCACACTGCTGACCTCGGTTGTGTATAGACATACATGTGCATTTGTTATTAATCATTCTGCCTATCTCTCTTTTTTTTTTTTTCATTCTGCTTGCGGGATCTTAGTTCCCTGACCAGGGATTTAACCCACGCCCTCAGCAGTGAAAGCTGTAGGACACTCCTCACTGGCTACCCACCCACTCCTCACGCCAGCTATAGGGCGGATACAGCCATTAGAACCCTGCTTTGTAGACAAAGAAACTGAGCCTAGAGAAGCAAGGAGCAAGAACACACAGCTAGACAGGGCCAGTGGCCACGTTGGTGGGTTGAAACCCCAGTTTCAACACGGAGGCTCGTTCTTCTATTTTCTTTCACTTGTTTATTCCTTCATGTTTTTTGTACACAAGAAATATGTGAGTACATTCTGCTTACATGTAAGATAAAAATGAAATTCTTTCAATCCCCAATAGTCCCCCTTCCCATTGGTGAGCACCAGCATTTGTCAAGTGTGTCCTTCCAGGCCTTTCTTCTACACTCACACACACACACAGTTGATATTTTGAAAATATAAAAGAGATTACACTATACAAACATTTCTATGACCTTTTTTCCCTTAATGTGTTTCTCTTCAGATTCATGTATTTAGACCTATCTTCTTTTTTAAATGGCCGTACCGTTCCATAAAGTGGCTGTATCATAATTTCACTCCACCTCTACTAATGTCCAGTTAACTCTCTGTAGAATGCAGATAATAATAGTACCTGCCACACAGGATTATTGTGAGATTAAATGAGATAATACATGCAAATTTCTTAGAATCAATCCTGGCACACACGTGCGCGCACACACACACAGACAAAACTATTAGCTCTCATGATCTTTACCAACATTATAATCACTATTATTGATGGACATTAATTAACATTATTTCCCATCTTTCCTATTATAAGGAATGCTACAATGAAGATTTTATGTGTGAATTTGCCTCTGGAGTGTTTTTCTGGAATGCTGGGTGAGCAGTTTGAAGGGTGGTAGGAGAGAGAGGTCGGGATATTTCTTCCCTGGTTGAGCCCCATGTCTCCGACGTTGGCATTGTTCTAAGACTACAGGTCCCCCAGGGCAGCCCCTCCGCACGCCTCACCTCTCGCAGGACTGAAGTCCGTTTAGCCCGTGAGTGGTGACAGCCTCTTACGCTGGCTGGCCTCTGGGGGCCTCGCCGTCCCTTGCTCATTCCCTCAACCCTGTTCACCCCCCATAAGCTGATCCTTTATGTAATTGCCATCATTTGAACCATCTGGGGGTGAACTCTGTTTTCTGTCTGGGCTCTGTATGACACACCAGCCTTTTGCTTGTTGTAAATTGCCTATTCATATTCCTTACGCATTTTTATAGCGCTGCCTTTATGATTATTTATGAAAACTCTTCAAATAGTATAAATATTAGTATTTTGTTAAATATGGTATAAATATTTTATCTTAGCTCTTCTTAAGAAATTTTTAAAATGTAATACATGCTTGTAGTAAAAAAAAAAAAAAAATCCAACAGTACAGAAGGGTATAAAATGATAAAATGAGAATCAGAAGTCCCCAGAATGAGAGGCCTTCCTGTAAACTCTGTGAATGTGCACAGCATGGAATGTTGACACGTGAAGGAAGGTGTGACGGTGTGAGGCTAACACCTACATCCCAGAAGTCTTAGGAAATTTTTCTCCCAGGGCACCATTCAGGTTCCAGCCAGGGGTAAACATCATCCCTGCAGCCACTCTCCACGCTGGGGCCCGGGGGCAGCTGACTGCACAGCTGTTCTGTAGACAGTCTCCCAACTAATCACTTTGACTCTGACCCGCCTTCCTCTTCTGGCCTCGTATTTGTCGGCTGCAAGAGAAGAAGGAGTCTCTCCCTCCCTGCTGTCCTTCTAAGACCTGGTGAGTTTGGCGGGTTGCCTCTCTGCTCTGGGTTCTCCCCTGATCTGACTCAATCACTCCCTGCTCTCCTCTCAGACCTCTGGTCCATGGATGGTTCCCTGCTGTCTTGCAGGGGATGGATACACTCCCTTTGGACCGTCTTTACTGCCATTTCAGTGGGAAGGGGTAATGGTTACGCTTGTCCTATGCTGGAAGCCTGCGGTGACTTGAACCACAGGAAACAATTGTTGCAGCTCCTGGGGGAGGTGGCTTGATGGGGCAGCCCATGAAGCCACCTCCAGCCTGGACCGCTAGCCCTTCCTGCTGGCCCCCTCCCCCCACACAGGTGCACACGCCCACCTTGCCTGCTCTTGGTCTCTCCAATACCTGCCGGTTAGAGCCTCTGCCTCCTGCCAAAAAGTAGTTAAGTTCAGGAGTAGGTATCAGACTGTCTATCTTGTCACCTCCCTCCGAGGGCCCTTCCTCACCTCTAGTGCCCAGTTTGAGGTCCTTCCCAGGCCTTCTCATCCTCTCTGCTGGAACCCAGCGCCCACCCCTCTCCCCCTGAGAACCCTTCCCGCCCCAGTTCCCTAACCCGTCAGCAGAACTGCAGCCCACTGCCTGATTCGGTAAATAAAGTTTTATATCATGTCTGTGGCTGCTTTCAAGCCAAAAAGAGTCCAGTAGTTGTGACAGAGACCATAGGATCCCCAAGACCTACGATATTTACTGTGTGGCCCTCTGCAGACCAAGTTTGCCCACCCCTGCTCTAGGCATTCTGCCTTCAAGTATTCGGAAGGAGGGGAAGTCGTTGGTGACCTCCTGCCCTGGACCTTGTGAGGTGGTCAGTGGCTCCTGCAGGAAAAAGAAGGCTTGACTCTTGCACCCTCCCCCTGGTGGGTGCAGTGATCTTCAGCCTTGCACAGGCTCCGCTGTGACCTGACCTCTGGGCACGGAGTGCACCCCATGTCTGGAGGGCAGCCCTCACCCTGGGACACCAGGCAGATAGTTAGAAGAAGACGGGACCCCCACTCCCCACCCTTTAGGAGGTGAGAAAGTTTACCTGGAGGTGGTGCCGGTGAGTGGGGAAAACAAACCAGGTCTGTTTTAGAACAGCATGTGCCAGCCATGCCCTGGTGCCTGGTGGCCCAGCCACACGACCTTGGGCAGGGCTGGGTGTGGAGGGAGCGTGAGATGGGGCAGTAGAGGTTTCAGGAAGGTGCATCTCAGGCAACTCAGGGAACTTGGAGCTCATTCCTGGAGCTCCCAGAATGCCACTCACCTGAGGAGTCATAGCATCACAAGACTGGCCTGTACCTCACTACCGCTGCCCTCAGCCGGCCACGGGACTCTCCCATGCTGCCTTCCTCACCCCTGTCCTGCTCTGGCACCCCACTTAACCATGAGGTAATGCTTTGGAAACTTCTAGTTCTACCACCTATGTAAGCTGCTCTTTTCAAGGTCACCGTTGTCCTCTATGTGGCTGAATCCCATTGGTTAGTCACCTATCTCCATCTTGCTGGACCATCCTGCATCTTTTGACATATTCTTAAGTTCTCTTAGATATTTTACATTCTCTCTTCTCCTGGCTTCTGTGACCTCACACTCGTGGTTCTCCCTCTGCTTCCTGCTCCTTTTCTCTCTCCCTTGCTGGAGCCTCCATCTCGACGCCCCCCACAGAGGCTGTGTGCAGTTCCGGGACCCACTGTTCTTTGTTGCCCATATCTTCCTTGGTCCCAGATTTGTATCCCCCACCCTGGCTTCTCCACTGGGCTCTAGACTCCAATACAGAACCACCTATTTGACATCACTGCTTGGATGTCCAATGGCATCTCTAATTTAGCATGTCCCAAAGCAGAAGTCCTGATTTCCCCACCCCAGACCTGGTCCTGTCCTGTCCTTCCAATCTCTACATGGCAATACCTTCCACCCATCACTCAAACCCCTAGACTAGGAGGCAATTCCAGGCTTTTCCCTCTCCTCTCATATCCATGTGAACAATAAATTCTATTGGTTCCAATACAAAACATAACCCATAACTATCCTTGTACCTATGTCTCCACAGCCCCTGCCTCATTCCAAGCCACTCATTGCTTGTGTGTGTGGTTGCAGTAGCCTGCTAACTAGCTGCCCACCTCTTTTATGCACCCAGGGTTCTCTTTGGTTTTATATGTGAATCGTGTCAATCATTCTTCCGCTAAAATGCCGAAGGACCCATCACATTTATGATACTGCCTTCTTATCATGGTTCATGAAACTGTGGTCACGTCCGCCTCTGCTCTCATTCTCTATGCCTTTGTGCCTCTGTGCTTCAGCCACGCTGGCCTGTGGTCCTGCTGTAGGGCATGGCATTTGTCCCTTCCACGCCTAGGTTGCTCTCCTGGCTCATCCTGTGGCTGGATCCTTCTGGTCATCCCTGTCTTGAGTCAAAAGGCATCTTCTCAAAGTCTTCCTTGTTCTTCACATACAGGTGTCCACCCCACCCACGCACCCACGCCCGGTTGCTACCATGTCACACTTATAGTTTTTCCCAGCAATCATCACTACCTGAAATGACTTTGTTCATTAATGTGTCAAGAGGTTAAGAGCCTAGGTTCTGGAGCCCGACTACCTGGGTGCAAATCTCAGCTCTGCCATTTCTATCTGTGTGACCTCAGACAACCCAGATGGTGTCTCTGTGCCTCAGTTTCCACATCTGTGAAATGGGGGTGATCTAATCAGGCCCATGAGCCAAATCCAATCCACTGCCTGTTTTTGACTGACCCACAAGTTAAGGAGGCTTTTACATTTTTAAATGGTTGAAAAAAGTCAAAAGAAGAATATTTTGTGACTCGTGAAAACTATATAAAATTTAAACTTTCAGTGACCATAAATAAAGTTTTATTGGAACACAGCCACCCCCATACTGCTGCTTCCATATTACAATAGTGGAATGGAGCCATTTGTGACAGACTGCAGGGCCCACAAAGCCTAAAATATTAAAGCCTAAAATATTTACTATCTGGTTCTTTACAGAAAATATTTGCTGACCTTTGAGATAAATACCTACCATCTAGGGTTGATATAAATGAATTATTACATGTAGAGTTCTTAGAACAGTGCCTGATATCTATATAGATATAGATTCGCCGTAGATGTTAGATAGATATGTAGATAGGTAGGTAGACAGATAGATAGGTGGGTAGATGGATGGATGGAGATACAGGTGTGTATCAGCAACATGAAAGTTTCAGCTGCTGTTTGATATCGGCCTTCCCTCTGCCAGCCTGTGCGATAGAACTTTCTGCCACGGCGGAAATGTTCTGTATCCACACTGTGCGAAGCAGCAGGCACCAGTCGCGTGTGACCATGGAGCATTTGACATGTGGCTCGCGTGACTAAGGGACTGAATTTTCAATTATAGTTAACTATAATTAATTTCAATTTTAGCTTAAAATGCCACCTGGGGCTAGTGGCTACCAGATTGGACAGCCCGGCTCTAAAGCAAAGCCCATGAGAAAATGCAGGCCTGGCATATGGTAAGTACCCCATAAACATCGGCTGTGCTGCTTCCTCCCTCGCGTCTCCCAGACTCTGTTCTCCCACTCCTCTCTCTCCTCTTACGGCCCCGTGCTTCTCCTTCGCTCTTTGTCCCACTTTCTCTCCTTGGGGCACGTCCTGTCTCTCCCCACTCTGTCCCCCATCGCTACCCTGCAGGCCCCTCTGTCAGGGCATGGCCCATTGGCATCCACGCCTCATCCTCAGCCGACTTAGCTGTGGCTGTAAATCAGCCCTGATAAGTCGCCATCTGGTCCCGGCCCTTAGCAGAGCAGAGGAAGCCAGGCCGGGCGGATCCTGGCTGGAGACAGGGAGGGAGGGTAACCAGGCCCCTCGGTGCAGCAGCCAGGGACCCTCCATCATTTCCAAGGCTGGCGCTGCGCTCACAGGGCACCTGGTGCCAGGAGTCTGTGCCAGGCTGAGCAGGGCCGCCAATCACGAGGAGCCAGGGGCCTGGAGTGGGGAGAGTGGCCAGGAGCCTGGCTGCAGGTGCCGCGGGCAGACAGCAGAGGGATGGTTTGGAGACAGGGACGAGAGGGCTGCGGGAAGCATCCCCAAAGCATTCTGTTCCCTACTTAAGGGCCTTGTTACCATCACTGCAGCTGCGGGGCCCTTGTCAGCAGCAGTGAAGGGCATCGGGGAAGCCTTGTTCAAGAGTGAAGTTCCCATCCAGCGACAGCCCATGCCAGCCCATCTTGTAGCCACGGGCCCTCCCCTCACACAGAGCCCGTCAGCCACAGGGCACACGGCCCCCTCCAGGGAGGCTGGAATAAGCAGGAGGGGTCTGGGTCCCAGCAGGAGGGTGCCAGGCTAGTGAGGGGACACTGAGCCCAGAGCTCAGAGAGGACATTTCAATAATTTTTGATTAATGCATGAATGAGTGAGTGAGTGCTGAACCGTCCCAATATTTTTGGGAACAAGCAAGTTAATGACTCAGGAAACCTGCCCTCCAGGTCTGACTCCGCCTCTCAGAACTAGCTGTGTGTTGCTGGGCAAGTACCTGCCTTCATCTGGAAAACAAAGGGGTTGGACTGGATTGACGGTTCTTAACCATTCTTAACGGTTCTTAACTGAGGGAGAGTACTTAGAAATGTGGGGGGGGAGGCCTTTTTGGTTGTCACAGTGACGAGGAAGTGTGACGGGCCTGGGATGCCAGCATCCTACAAAGAGCGATTGTTCCACCCAAGAAAAATCGTTCCACCAAAATGCTGGTAGTGCCCACTGAGATGTGCCCAGCTGGGACATCCGCCTGTCTGCAGGAGCCACTGTCGGGGCTCCACCCGCTGGCCCCGGCCTTGACCATTTTAGCCGCTCCCAGATTAGCTCCCAATTGGCACCACCTGCATTTCTTCACCAGCGGGCTTTCTCTGGCAGCTGGATTCTGTTCTGCCTGCTCACATTGACAGCCAGAATGCTAGGAGTTAACAGGCCCTGGGAGCAGCCCTCACCGGTAACTGAGGGAGTTGGTGTATCCATACCCCAGCTCCCTATCCCTCGGGTGGGTAACTCTGAGCTCCATTCCACAGGGTCTCCCAGAGGACTCTGTTGCCCACAGTGGGACCTAGGATGATATCACTGTCCATGGGCTCCTTCCACTCCTTGTCTTACTCTCAGCTCCCTTATTGTCACTCGAATTCTTATCTCAGGGTTGGCTTTTTGGGGAGTCCAGACAAAGGCTTTCCTGCTAAGCTGTCTAGAGAGGCTGGGACATGAGTGCCCCTGCCCATCTGGAGTTTGGAGGAGCCTGAATAACTGCTCAGGACTTTGAACTTAACCAAAGCCCTCGGATGGATGGTGCTTGGGTCAGGTGTGCAGCTGGCAGGGACCCCTCACTGTCCAGCATCCCCGTGTTCCGAGCACACACAGGGACAGCTGCGGGAGCCCAGATCTCATTTCTCCCCTCAGCACCCTCCTCTAGGCTCATCACTGGGTGAAATCACCCACTGGCCAGGAGAGGGGAACAGCCACATGAAAATACACCCTTCTCATGACGGCCAGTGCTCAGTCATTGATGGAATCAGATGATGCCCGCTTCATCTCCCCCAGGGGCTTCTCCTTCTTTCAAAGGGAGATAGAAGTGGAGGAAGAAAAAAATGGAGCAACTCATGGTTATTTTCCATCTGTTCTCATCTGTCTGGTCTCAGTGAAAAGAATCCAACATATGCCTAAATTGTCCCAAAGACCAGGGCCAGCCATGAGTTAGAAGCAACAAATGAAGTGTGTAGTGGGGACAGGGGAACAGGACAGCAGCTGCACAAAGAAAAAGAAAACGGGGCCATGTCTGGATGGCAGATGGCTGGTTGGCTGCCCCAGCCCTCATTCCAGCCCCCTTCCCTTCCACGTGAAGGTACTAAGTGACAACCCTTCTAGCCAATCAACAGGTGCTGGAGGGATCATGGGGACAGCTTTTGCTGACCTAACAAAGATACTGCCTCTCTCCCCTCCACCATACTTCCACTTTCTCCTGCTGAAAATGCAAATGTGATTGCTGGAACTTCAGCAACCATCCTGGGCTGAGAACAGAAAGACTAAGAAAATCTCAGACTTCAGGGCGGACGTCCTTGAACTTGTACCGGTAGCTACCTACCTAGTCTTATTATGGGAGAAAAATGAAGTTTTCTCTTTTTTGGACACTGAAGTTGGGTTTTCTGATCATTGCTGCCCAACACATCCCTGACTGAGGCAGTTGGCCATGCTCTCTTGCCCTTGCACAGCTCCATCATATGTCAGCTCCAACGTGTGCCCAACCTCTCAGCCCAACTTTTCATCATAGCCATTGTTGTGGGAATCAGCTATTCACAGCACCCCTCCCCCGACCTTGGCAATAGCTGCCTAGAGCCTGCCCAGCATGCAGACATATGAACAACCTTAAAAAGTGCAAGGATGTCGACACCGCCATGGCATGAGGCAGCCATTGCCCAGTGATGGCCAGAAGCTGAAGGATAAATAGTGCCCTCTTACCCCACCCCACCCCCACCTTGAGCAGACATTTTAGAAGCACTTAGAGGCCCCCAGTGTGATGGTAAAGCACTCAAACTGGCTTATTCTCCTTCCTATTTCATTCTTCCCGGCTCCCTACTTCTGTTTCTTCCCATATCCATAGACCTTGTTTCAGACTTTGTTTGGGGCTTAGGGGGACCCGGGCTAAGACATTTTAGATCACTGAGTCATCTTGATCTGCTTGCTCACGCTCTCTGGGCCTCAGTCTTCTCCTCTGCACAGTGGGTAGACCTTGGACCACATGTTCTCTGGGGTCCCTCCCTCTGTGCATCCCTGTGCCCCATCCTTGTCCCTCCACATCATCGTGTCAGCCCCAACTAAAGGTTCCCCAGGGGCAGGGCCCACGACTGCCTCAGCCTGTCTTTAGGGGACCCAAGCCAGCATCACACACACAGTGAGTGGACGAGGGAAGAGAACAGCCAGAAGAAAGTGTTCATTATAAAGTGAAGCAAACCAGAAAGAAAAAAGAAAAAAATCCTCAGGCTAGAAGCTCAATCATGTGAAGGGGAAGAGACGGGGTGTTGCCAGGCGGGTGCTGAGCCCATTAAATGGGAATGAGCTGGGGTGGTGTGCGCCAGCCAGGGGCAGGGGTCAAACACACAGCCAGTGCTAATTAGCTGCAAGTGGCTTTGGTCACAGGTTACCAAGAGCAGAAAACACTCAGTCCTGCCAGGGCATTGCTGAGGGGGGTGGGGGAGAGGGGAGGGAGGGAAGAAGATGGTGGAAGGGCTGGAAGCACAGGGCTGGGACGCGTGGCTGGCACTGAGCTGTCCGGTCCTTTCCAAGCAACCTGACTTCCAAGCTCTCCTCCTGTGGCAGGCTCAGAGGCTGCGCAAAGAGCCCTCCCTGAGGGCCCACCTGCACCAGGTTCCACAAGAAAGGGGATGCAGTCCCTGACCTCATGGAGGGCACAGTGCAGTATGGAAAGTACTTCTAAGATGGGGTGAGCACAGCCGAGGGAGCGCTCACCGGGGGTGAGGCTTGAAGAAAAGTTTCCAGGAAGGAGTAGTTTTGTTGAAATCTGGGAGAAGTAATCCAGGCAAGCAAAATGAGGGAGGCTGGGGGAAGGAAAAAGCATGCCCAGCAGAGGGACCTGCAGGTGCAAAGTCCACGAGGCAAGACAGAGCGGGGCAGTTTCAAGAGCTACCAGCCCTTCCGGACACCTCTCCCTCAGCCTGTTGCAGCAGGCCACTGCTCACTGGGCCATGTGCCTCTGGAGGGGTTCCCCACCGAGGGTCATGGTTTCTGTCTCTTGCCCCTAGGCCTCCTGAATAGTAGAACTGAGTGGTGCAGGGTGTGGCCCAAACTGGGTGCTTGGACCCTGGGCCTCCAGCTTAGGATTCCATTCTGCCCTCTCAATATGAGACTAGAGGGAGGCTGTTAGGTCACCTTTCCAGGAGTCAGGTGGGAATGAAAGTGTGTCATTCAACAAACACTATGACAGCCTCCACGCTAGGGGCAAGAGCCACAAAGAGAAATAAGTTTTGTCAGGTCCCTGCTTTCCCTGAGTCCCCACACTAGGGAGATAGATACATATACAAATAATTACAGAAAACCCCAAATAGTCACTTAAGCAAGACAGACATTCATTTCTGTCTAACATTAATCAATTACAGAAGTAGGTAGCCCAGGGCTGGTATGGCAGCTCTATATGCATCTAAGACCCATCCTCTTGCCCCTTCACCCTCCGCACACAGCTTTCATTGTGTGATCCATTATGGCTGCTGGAGCTCCAGCCATCTCAGCCACATTCCAGCCAGCAAAGTAAAGGAAATGAGGAAGAGAAGGGCACTTATCCCTTTAAGAAGACTTCCAAAGAGCTGTCTATGCTGATTTAGCTTATGTCCTATTGGCTAGAATTCAGTCAAATGGCCACACCTACTTGCAAGACAGATGGGAATATAAACTTTATTCCAGGAGTCTATGTGCCCAGCAAAAAATCTGGGATGCTATCACTAAGGAAGATGGAAGAAAGAGAGAATGAGGACATCTAGCAGCCTCCACCACAAATCAGAATCCTTCCTGGCCAAGGATGGCAGAATTCTGAGCTAGGAACTTCTACCACTGCATCTGTTTGGGGCCAAGAGGACTGTGATATATGTCCCCATCACAGAATCTCAGATTGTTGTTAGGGACTAGAAGACTGGGTCCTTGTAGGCTCTAGCTCCCAAAGCAGACTCCCCTGTCCAGTCTGCTTTCTCTCTTTTCCATCTCAAGTGGTACTTCCCAATGAGACTTTTACTTCCTAACTCCTTCTCAGTCTCTGCTTCCCAGACACTGTTTGTTCATCACTTTCAGCTGCTTGGCAAGGCCCCTTTCTCTGGCCACTGCTCAGGGTCTCGGATAGGCTTGGACCAGCTTCTTGCAGGTGCAGCCCTGCAGCCCTCATCTCTGCTGGTGACCTGCATCTCTTGCTTCCTGCCCAGGGCTTCTCTGAGGCCCCAGCATGGCTCTCTTGGTGTTACCAAGTCCAAGTTCATACTGCTTGCTGCATGACAGGCCAATAAATCGAGAGACAAGGTGTTGGGGCAAGGAACAGTGACTTCATTGTTCTAGCAGAGCAAGAAAGCTAGCAGATCAGCTTAGAGGCTCTGGGTATAAGCATGCCTTCCGCCAACTTACAGACAAGAGGATGGGAGACAGAGGCTAAGCCCAAGGACTCACAGCTGAAAGCTGTGGACTAGTGTCCCAAAGAACCATCTGACCCCAGTTAGAATTCAGGCTTCTTTTATACTAAAAGGGGAGGGGGGGTGATTGTTTGCTGCAAACTCCTTGGTGTCAGAATCCTTTGTTCTTGCAGCTGTCCCTGTAGGTCCTGTCACGATGTTCCTATAAACCTCTAACAGGACAAATGTTATTCTCTGTTCTGCAACTTTTTATCTCTATCTCTTTGTATCTCTGTATGAAGGGGAAAGTGTTATACCCTTAGAAGTCAGAGCCTTGAGAATGAGCTATCCTGTATATTTCAATCTATAGGCAACATTCTTAACTTGTAGCAAAAGCAATAGAACACAAAGGTGAAAGTAAAAGAAACAGATCCATCATGGGAGTACTTGCTTGGAGTACCTGCTTGGTGCTCAGGTAACTGCAACCAGGAAGCACTGGCCACCCTTGGTCAAGAGGGGGCGGCAGCCACTGAGAATTTTTCTCCTCCCACTCATCTCCTGGTATGCAGCTCTGAGACACATGCCCCAAGACTCCTGAGATGACCCATGGGGTCCAGAACCAGTTGCCCACACAGGTGGCTAATCCGACAATGCAAACTTGGCTTTGCTTTTCCCCTTCTTGGTGCCATTTCCCCTTCTCACTCCATCCCATTTGCAGGGACCACTTCCCGGGAAACTGCCCACAGGCCTGTGAGCCTTTGTCTCAGGGCAAGCCAGCTGAGACGTGGGATGTGCAGGGAGGCCTTGCTCTCTCTCTGTCCCACTTTCCTTCACACACCAGGAACTGCCCAAGCGGCACGTGACCTGAATTCAGAGACCAAGTTCAAATCCTGGTTCCAAGCTTTCAGCTGTGAGTCCTTGGGCTTAGCGTCTGTCTCCCATCCTCTTGTCTGCAAGTTGGCGGAGGGCATGCTTATACCCAGAGCCACCTTCAGGGCACCACCCTCCTTGTGTTCCACACAAGTGATGCCCCTTGGTGTGTGACACGTAGCTCCGCTTACACCACAGGGTAAAGTGAGGCGGCGGGGGCATCTAGCCTGTGCACAGTAGGAGCTTAATGGAGTTTACTTCCCTTCCTTCTGCTGTTAGTCTGGGGATCCCCTGAGGTCAAGAGACCTGTCTCCCCCTCAGACTGGGGCTCCTGAGGGCAGGGCCAGGAGCTTCCCTGTCCCTTCCTCTGGCTTCTCAGCATCTGTCCCCGCCCACCCCCCCCCCAACACCCCCACCCCCGGCAATGCTCCAGTCCGCTTTCTGCCCCAGAAGATGGCTGTTCTCTCCCAGGCAAGAATGCTGCCTGTGGGTCCACTGCTCAGCCCTTCTCTCTCTCTGTCCTCCTCCTGCCTGTGTGTTTGAGCAGGAACATGTTGCATTATGCTAACTGCAAGCTTACCCTTTGGTGATTAAAGGAACATGGTGTTGCAAGCAGAGCCACGCTAATTACAAGGTGGAAAACACAGCTTTTTACCAAGAGACAAACGGGGACATTCGGTGCCTTTTCCAAGCGCAGCCAGGGATGTGCAAAGCTGGCACAGGTCCTAGGGAGCTGGGCAGTGGGGCTCCCCTGAGAAGCTGCCTGGTCCCCCTCTGTTTTGTGCACCCCTCCACCTGGTGGGGGGAAGAGAGTGACCTTTGCAGGGAGGAAATGAAATCCCTCCACAGGCCAGGTTCATTAACAGGCATCATTAACAGGCATTAGCAGGCACCGAACCACAACTCTCTTCCCTGGGAAAACACAGAGGCTGCTGAGGGAACAGCATGCCAAGCTGGGGGCTGGAGCAAGGGAGAGGTTCACAGAGTCCAAGCAGGGCAGCCTCATTCCTGATCACAGACTCATTCGTGCAGACCTGTTCTACCCCCACCCCTAGTCCCAGCCGAGGACCCCGCCTGCCCATCACAAGGGCAGCGAAAGCCTCTGGTGCTCAGCGCCTACAGCTTTCCAAGTCACTCTGCCACTTTTCATATTCCTTGTCTCCCTCTCTCCCTCCCTTCCTCCATCCCTCCGTCTTCCACTCCTCCCTTCCATCGATCATTGAGCACCAGCTTTGGAAGAATGCTCAGCCCTAGGGATACACAGTGAAGAGAAAGACACAGCCCCACCCTCATGGCCTTTGATTCTAATAGAAGAGACAGATAGTAAGCAAATGATGATAGAAAATATTAGTAAATAGGATTGGGATGGGTGTTTGAGAGAAAAGTACAGGGGAATTTACCTAATCTGGGGTTAAAATCTTATTACACAATAAAACTCGAGGTTACTATGTATCAGGGGTTGTCACAACTCCACTCACTCACTCACTCATTAATTCATTCATTCACTGCTTACCGAAAACCACAATTTGCCACGCCCTACGGCCTGGGCGGAGAGGAAGTCAACAGCACCTCTCTTCCCTCAGGGAGCCCCCTTTGCAGACGGGAGACAGACAGTGAGCAGCTCAGTGATGGTTACAGTCACACCCAGCGCCAGGCATGTGCTGCATATTAGATACTTCATAGACTTTATTCCTTATAACAATTCTGGGGGTCATTATTATCCCCAACCTACAGGTAAGGAAACTGTTATCTCCATGAGGCCACAGGCTTTTGGATGTCCGTGCTGCCCTGAGCGCTGGGAATAAAAAGAAAATATATGTAAACTCCAGCAGATCAAGAATAACTCTGACCCTTCCCTGGGCAGGGAGTTACTGTGAACATGCTGGCTCCTCGTCCACATCCCAGTGCCAAGGTCACCCTGGATGGTGCCTGACAAATCCTTGCTGAGCGGATGAGGAAGGACGGTCTGGTCCGCAGGATCGCACAGCCGCCCAAGCCCACGAGCATCTCCCGGCTTAGCGGAGGCCCACTTCTTTCCTTGATAGCGACAGTTTCCCAAGGCCTGCAGGGGGAGGTCATTTTAAATGCAATGATTTCTTGTTACGTATGTCTATTGACTTGTCTCCACATTCCACCGGCATTCTCCAATACTCAGCCAACAGAACAGCCCACTTACACCAATTCACAGCAGACAAGGATGTATATATTCATCGCCGCCAGCTCTCCTCTCCCGAGCCGGGCTGTTGCTTCCAGTGTATCAGGGCTCACAACCTTGGGGGCAAGCGGCCCTTTGCAGTGGGACATCCAGTTCCTTCCCTCTCCTGCCTACACGCCTTGCCTTGCGGGAGCTCCCCTGCCAGGGTGGGAGAATTAGGGACATGTACATGACACAGGTGATGTTGTGCCTCTCAAAGTCAAGGGTGGCGGCAGGGGTAAGACAGGTGAAGCTGCTGGATGAGGTGAGGTCTTTGTCTCATCCTTGAACTTAAGTTCCCCATGTTCAGGCCTGACAGGAAGGTTCTGTGCTAGGACTTGGGGAAGTTCATGGAATGAGGCTGCAGGGGCTGATCTGTAAGCTGGGATGAGGGGAGGTGGGGACATCACCCCATGTACCAGGTATTTCAGATCTTTAATCGCTCACCCCTCTGGGTCTACCTGCTTCAATATCTGAGCTGGAGGCGAGGATCCCTGTCCTCTTCTGCCATCTAGAATGTTGGGGTGGCCACACTGAACTGTCAGTGCCCCCCTCCCATATCCCCTCTGGTACACGACAGCCCACTTCCAGATGCTTTTAACTTTTTGGCTGAGAGCGTTCCTTGGCCTTGGAAGCCTTTTGTGCCCCTTCATGGAGGGCTAGAAGAGCTGGGGAATATACAACCCGAGAGTAGCTCAGCCCGTGATTGACGGGAGCAGGTGTATAAATGCCCCAGCTCCCTCACCTCCATGGGCACAGAAGTCCAAGGTGCAGGTTCTGCACTGGCTTCTAGAGCTCCTAGCAAGATGAAGCAGGATCAGCTGGGGATCTGATCATCAATGCTTGTCTGTCTTGGCTTCCTTCCCTTCCCTGCCCCACTTCCCTACTCCTCCTCCTGAGTTTTCCAGGATCAGCTCCTGCATAAGCTACTTGCACACAAGTCCTTACTCAGGCCTCTGTAGGGGAACCCAAATGAACAGTGGCATCATTGGTGTGTGGATTCAGATCCTATTTCTATTACTTAGACCTTGGGTCAGAGACTTAAGCTCTCTTTGCCTCCATTTCCTCGTGTGTAAAATGGGCATAATGACAGACCCTACCTCATAGAGTTGTTCTGAAGATTGGATGAATGATTACATGGAGAGCCTGACAATAGTACCTGGCAAGTGGTGAGTGCTCAAATGTGACTAAACCGTGAGCCCCGCAAGGCCAGGGGCATTTCCAGCCTCACACACCTTGTGTGTGTTGTTAACCATTCCCAGACAGGGCAGAGTGCTTGGCAATATTTACGAAATCAAATTCTTGTCCTAACTCCGACCCCGGTGTTCCTGACTTTGGCTCCTCCTCCACTCCTGACTACATGTTGTGTTGTGAGTCTGGGCTCTGGTTCCCAGCCCGGCCTGCACCTGCATCCATAATGCACTGCTGCCTTTGCTGAAGTCAATGGTGTTGCTGGGCAGGGGAGCCTGAGGCCGTTCCCAGGTGACCCTGCCCTCTCAAGGCACACACACAGGCCCGGGAGGTCAGACCCGGGAGTGACGTCCTCGTATTAAAGGAGACCTATTCTCTAGCTTCGCTTCCCTTCACCCTGGGCAAGGGCGCCCGCAGGAAGCCCAGGGCAGCCTCTCTGAGGACTGCAATTTCTAATTAGCCTCGGCTCTTTGAAAAGAGTAAAATGCTACACAAATGGGAGTTGTTAATAAAAACAAGTGATCTTGTTGGGGTTGAGCATGTGGCTGGCCAGGCCTCTTCTTTCTCCTTGATGGAGGCAGCGTAATAGAAAACAGTACTAGAAAGAAGCAGACCAGGAGTTTAGTCCCACCTGTTACTAACTCGCTGGGTAACCTTGGACAAAGTGTGTCTTCTATGGGGTCCTCTGTGTCCTCCTGGATAAAATGAGAGTTTTAAAAGTTCCTCCCATCTCTGATTCCATGACAGACCTCACCAAGGATTGCAGGCAGCAGGGCCAGACGTTTAATACCTATTGCATGCCTGAGGATTCTCACCTATGGACTAATTTATTCTGCACGATGACCCGGATTACCTCTGGGTTTATAGATGAGAACATCAAGGTTGGGAGAAGTTACATAACTCATCTAATGTCATCTAATAACTCATCTAATGAGTTACATAACTCGTCTAATGTCACATGTTAACAATGATGAAGCTGGTGTGTGTACATTCATGTGTGTACGTTTGGGCATCTGCACACACACAAGTGTGTTTGTGTGCACATCGTGTGTATGCATGTGTGCACATGAACATGTGTGTTATGTGTGTATCTGTGTACATATATGTGCCTTTGGTGTGGACGTGTGTGTGCACGCATGTGGGTCTGCTTGTGTGTGTTGAGCTGCATGTGCGGGGTGCACACGTGTGGCATCTGGTCAATAGCCAGTTTTGTCTGAGATGCCCCGGATGGCAGTCACCCCAGGTCCCATCCCCTCTCCTTTTCCTTCTTTCTTCCCTCCTTCCTGTGTCTCTAGGCAGAGCCACCTGAACTGGTTTTCTTTAGAAGAGAAAACAAAGCCTGCTCTTTCCAAACTCCAAATTCTTTTACCTGCTGGAAAATCCATAACAATTAACTAGATCTGCTGGAGGGACAAAAAAAACCCGGAACCTGCTGAGATGGCTGTAGGAAAGGCGGTTGTTCTCTTGCGCAGGTTAAAAATTCAGAAGGTGCATTGGCATATGATATGAGGCGCAGTCTTTTACTAAAGAGATTTAATGGCCCACAATTCAATTTGAACTGGAAGATTCCCCCCGATGACTCTTTATAAAGTCTTCCCAAGACCTGAGTCGATATCTGGGGGGCTGGCAAGGAGCAGCAATCGATTAGCTGTCTCTGCCAATGAGCATTACAAGCCGAGGAGGGTGGAGGGGAGTTGCCTCATAAAATCGGCCCCGTATCAACTGGCTGCAGGGCCGTCCAGGCTGAGACAAACGATGGCTAATGCAAGGCCTGAGAGCTAATCAAATTCTCCAGGAACCCACTGGGCTAAATGAATCCAGAGGCCCCTCTCCTACCAGGGGCCATGTAGCAGGGGCCAGGAGCCAAGTTTCTAATAATTTCAAGCCAAAGGATCCTCAGGTGTGAGGTAAGACCTTATCGTACAAGATTTGAAGTTTCATTGTGTTCTAACCAGTTCAGAAAAGAAAAGAGAGAAGTTACTGTGATACCACATTTTTTCCTTAGGCCACTGATTTGGCAACCTCAGCTGTAAAAGAATACAACAAGGATGCCAGAGTAACAAAAAAATGGCTTCCGGGCATTTAAAAAGTCCTCATGATAAAGTCTCTGCATTAAAATACATGCGCTACTCAAGGAAGAGCAATTCAGACCCTCACCCAGAACCTATTAACTCTTGTTTTATACATGATTCTAATGAGCTTTATTTTTCTGGTCTCACATGACAGTTTAGTACTAGGAAACAAGTAAGATTTAAGTGAGTAAGGGATGGCTATGCTAAAGGTAGTGACGTTATTGGCCACAAGAGGTAATAGCTCAGAGATAAGGCAAAGAAACTATAAAACCGGAGTAGGGTGGGCATGAAATTTGGAACCACTTAGGGCAAGGGCAAACTGTCCTATATTCTGGAGTCTCTGTATTAGTCTGTGATCAGACTGATTTTGGACGCACGCAGCAGTAAGCAGCAGCTTGCAGCAAGCAGCAGCAAGCAGTAGCTGGAAGCAAGATCTTAGTTCCCGGACCGGGAGTCCTAACTACTAGACCACAGAGGCCAGAGGCTACACCCTAAACCCCCAGCTCTTGCCTGCCTTGTCAGGAAAGAATTCAGGCAAGGAGGCAGAAGGTAAAGAGAAATGTAAAAAGTTTATTGGAAAAGCAGAGTACATGTGGAAAGACCCATGGGCAAACTCAGAGAGAAGGAGTCATGCCTTTGGGAAGTTTAAATCCTTTATAAAGGGACAGTTTTCCAGGTCTTTGTCTTCCTTCTGGCCAATCATCTTGTTTTGTCCTCCTGGCTAATTTGTCTCAGGACCCTCCCTTTAGGTGAACACGCACCTCTCAGCCAAGATAGATCTTGACGTGAAGGCATCTGGGAGAAGCAAGACTCATCATGGCCTAGCATTGTCCTCTGACTTTTGACCCCCAAGGAGCCTTTCTGCGCATGTGTGGTGTCTCCCTTGCCCCAAGGAGGGGGGAAGCAGAGATCCCTTGATCCTTTATTCAAACAAGGTTTTGCCCCTCTTTGTTCTTGCCATGACTGTTATCTTAAGGCATCCACATTTACCCTGTCTCTGTAGTTTCTTCCATTTTGGAGAGTAAACAGGAGGTTGATTTTATTTTATTTTATTTTATTTTTTATTAATTTATTAATTTATTAATTTTTGGCTGCTTTGGGTCTTCGTTGCTGTACGCGGGCTTTCTCTAGTTGCGGTGAGCGGGGGCTACTCTTTATTGCAGTGCGTGGGCTTCTCATTGCGATGGCTTCTCTTTGTGGATCACAGGCTCTAGGTCTGTGGGCTTCAGTAGTTGTGGCATGTGGGCTCAGTAGTTGTGGCTCGAAGGCTCTAGAGTGCAGGTTCAGTAGTTGTGGCATATGGGCTTAGTGGCTCTGTGGCATGTGGGATCTTCCCGGACCAGGGCTCGAGCCCGTGTCCCCTGCATTGGCAGGTGGATTCTTAACCACTGCGCCACCAGGGAAGTCCCAGGAGGCTGATTTTAAATGTCTAACCTGAAGCCCACCTATCTCCTGTCTCAGGAAATGCAAACAGGAGGCTAGTGCCCAGCCCAAAGCCAACTTTTTTCCTGCCCCATGAAATGTAAATGGGAGGCCAGTTGTAAATGTCTAACCTGGGGCCCATCTATCTCCTGCCTCAAGACTGACAAAACAAAATACCATAGACTGCGTGGCTTAAACAGACATTTATTTTCTCATAATTTTGGAAGCTAGAAGTCCAAGATCAGGGTGCCAGCAGGGTTGGCTTCTGGTGAGGATTCTCTTCTTGGCTTGCAGATTGCTCTCTCCACACTGTGTCTTCACGTGGCCTTTCCTCTGTGGGCACAGGAGGAGAGAGAAAGCTCTGGTGTCTTTTCCTATGCTTTTAAGAAGACCAGTCCTACCAGATTAGGGACCCACTCTTATGACATCATTAACCTTAATCACCCCCTTAAAGGTTCTATGTCCAAATACAGTCGTATTAGGGGGTTAGGGCTTCAACATATGAATCTGGGGGGCACTATTCAGACCATAACAGTCGCCAAAGCCTGCAGTGCCCACCATGGGACAACAGTTGATGCTCATAAAGAGTTAGCAAGGGTAGCTTTTCAATCATGTGTAGTTACTTCTCTCTCAGACGGCAGGGAAATAACGGACGCATTTAATAAAGACTGCCAAAGAATATTGGCCAAAACACTGGCTTTTAAGGGAGAGCGCTCCATTTAAAAAGAACGTCACTCTTGTGAACTAGTTCTTTTTCAGGGTCTTGACACAGCTGTTAAGAAATGTCACCCTCAAATTAAGGATCATTTGAGGAGAATTTATTAAAGGGGTGTTTACAAAGGTGCAGGTAGAGAGGGACCCACAAGGGGGAGCACTTGTAGACCAGGCTGGGAAGGGTGGGGATGTGATGTCCCAGGCCCTGAAGCCCAGGTCAGCGAGACCCTGCGACGAGAAGGCTGTGAGTAGAGGGCTGACCTACAACAAGTGGAATCTCAGCTCTAGGGGGTCAGGCAGATCCCAGCAAGGAGGAGGGAGGAGATGGGAAGTAAGTCACCTGAGCTCCCTCTCTCTTCCCTCCTGCCCTCCAATCTCAAATAGGGGCTCCCGTGTGCTAAATCTGACCAGAAGTCAGACATCAGGCAGGGCTGAGTGCGTGGTTTCAGCCTCCTTGGGGTGGAGCGTGGACACGAAAGAGTAAACCAAAGATGCCCTGGTGCCTTACCTTTTCCGAGGTGCACCTGGCCCTGCAACAGGTCATCTCCCCTATCCCACTGGGTGTTGGGTAGGTGCAGGGGCTGGGGGAGTTACTTCCTCTCCTCACTTCCCTCCTTCCAGCTCTGACCCTGTTTCATTCTCTTGTCTTCCCCAAAGATAAGAGAGGGAAAGAACTATCCTAAAATGTCTCTCCAGCTCCAACTTGCTGTGTCCTGCCATCAAACACCACATACTGCATACATGTGCCCCTCCTCAACAAGAAGAGAAACTCATTTCACACCATTAGACGTTTCAAAACGGAGCTCCATCATTTACTCAAGCCCCACCCCACCTGAGGATCCAGTGTCACAGCCGCCACCAGTGCTGAAAAGAACAGAGGCAGCTTTTCCACACCTGCAATGACTGATTTGCACCAAACCGCTCTAATTAGCACATTCCACGCTATGATTAGGCTTCCAGGGGAAACATGCCAAATGCCATTAATTATGGATGTGATCTTAAATTATTCACTTGGAATGTTTTTTTTTCCTTGATGTGCCCCTTTCATCTCCCACTAACTTTTTGTCACATCCAAGAATAGATCCAATTAAGCCTCCAAAAGCGGGAGTTTGTTATGTTAAAGAAAATGTAAACTGAAAATGAATCACTTCTTTTTTCTCCCCAGTTGTGGCGTTGGTGGTGATCAGGAAGCAACCAAAAGAGGAAAAGAGATGTGGTTTTCTTCCCTCCCTTTCCTTTCTGCAGATCTTGGTCCACGTGGCTCATCAATGCCACCTTGCTCATTCTTATGGGAGCCTGGATGGGGATCTCTTAGGCAGGTTCCTTAGAAGTAAATCCGGAGCTGAGGATTCGTGCGCAAAGGATGTTTTTAGGAAGCTGCAAAGGAGTCGGGGAAGCAGGACGAGGAAGGCGAGGCAAGGGGCAATTTCAGGCCACATCCCAGCGGGAGCTCTGGAGCATAAATTATACCTCTGCATTTCTAAGGCAAGGGAGCTGGGCTTTCAGACTTCTGCACAGGTCAGTCATTGACTAAGGACTGCCGGCAGCCAGAGAGGGTGTACACTCCCAGGCACTTGGTCCACTGCAAGTGTGGACCAAGCAGTTCCCAAAGGCAGTTCTTTGATGAGACTAACAGGCGTGGGCCATTAGAAACTAAATGGAAGCTGGAGACCGGCTGCACAGAATCTCCACTAAACGGGGATCTACAGGATCACAGACAGCAGAATAGAAAAAGGAGCCCCCAAAGTCAGCATGCCCCTGTGTGGTCTGTGGGCACGGTGCTCCAAGCACCCAGGTGGACCCCGCACTGTGCTGTGTGATGTGGTAGAGACACAGGCAAGTCCTGTTGGACTCAACACTCCATGTCAGAAACTGGCCCAACACAAATGAGAAGAAAAATCTGAGGGTGTTAGATTAAATGCAGGTGTGTGTGATTGAAACGTGATTGCTAGAAAGAGTCATAAATGTGAAGAGGTTCTCCTGGGAGAGTTAGAACTGAGCTGGGTTCAAGAGGATGAAAAGGAAAAATAAAGATTCCTTACCTATAGTGCTTTATGCTGCACAAAGAGCACTCTCCCTTCTGTTTTCTCATTTAAGCCTAGAAACGACTTATTATACCCTAAGGTGGTATAATAGACCCATTTTACAAATGGGAAACATCGAGGCTCAGAAAGGTCATGGGCTGACTTGTCCAAGTGCTCAAGTACTGTATGGTGAAGCGGAGCCTTGAGTTTCTTCCCGCCTTTAGATTCTAAGGCCTGTGTTCTCTGCACTACGCCACACTGCCTCCCAGGGAGCAGGATCTAGCAGGGCAGAGAGGACAAGGAAGGGCATTCTGGGTGGGGGAACAGCACAAGCAAAGTCTTAGAGGCTGAAATGTACATATAAAGGCTATGAGGAAAGGAGCTGGTCTGATTAATATCCATATTGTAGTAGCCTTGGAGGAAGGTCGTTCCCACCCCCTTGATCTGTCCCTACCATGTCACAGTGGAATAATAGTCTCCCTCTAGAAGGAATCCAGGCCTGGAAGCAAACCCCATGTGGAAGTGGCTGCCTGTCCAGGCCTTTTAGCGTCAACAGGAGTCATGTAAGAGGCATACACAGGAGGCTGGGAGCCAGAGGGGTGCACAGAGCTGGAAGGACACTGTTGGTCAGAGACCCAGGCCATGAGAGGCTGCTCTGTATGTCCCAGATAGGCCGGCAGCCAAGAGCAGCGTCGGACAGCTAGAGATGCCCACAGACAGTGCTGCCCTGGTCCAGTCACCGCTGCTTCCTGTTCCATCTCAGCTTCACAGTGGCATTAGGGAAAGATGGGCTGTCTGTCCAGTTCACCAGACATTTAGTAAGCATCTCCTATGTACCAGAAGTAGGTACCCAGTCTCCCATACATGACAACTGGGGTATTTTTAAATCTGCCCACGGAATCTTTGGCACTCCTCCCTTCAAAAGGGGGAGCCTAATTCCGTTGAATGTAGGATGTTCTTAGTGATGTTTTTCCTCGTCAATAGAATGTAGTGGAAGTGACAGTGTGTGACTCCCAAAGCTAGGTCATAAAAGACATTGTTCCGTCTGCCTCTCTTTCTCTTGAATTGCTCACTCTGGGGAAAGCCAGCCAGCTTCAAGGCACTCGTGCAACCAGGAAGAGGCCACCCTGAGGCGCACAGCGCCTCCTGCCAAGCCAGCATCAGCTCTGCAGCCGTGTGAGGGATCCGTGGGAAGCCACTGCTTCTCCTCCTGGGCTCCTCCAGCCCCAGCCAGGCCTTCAGATGAAAGCATCCCTGACCAACATCTTAACCACAACCTGATGAGAAATCTCGAGCCAGCACCACCCAGCTAAGCTCTATCCAAATTTCTGACCCAGAAACCATAGATATTTATTGCTGTTTTAAACCACTAAGTCTTAACGTAACTTGTCAAGCAGCAATAACTAATACAGGACAGTACAGAGTGTCAGGACCCATTGAAAATGGGCCTTCTTGACTCCATCTAAGGAACATATCAGCACAGCATCACAATAATGATACAGAAAAACCTGCATCCAAAAGGTTTTGCAAATAATGAGCAGTTTTGCTGAAGATTCTCTGGAAGAGGGAGGAGTGAGGTGGGAATTACATCTCACAGCAGAGACCCAAACTCCTTAAAAGTCTTCTTTAACCTCCACTTCCCTCTAGAAAATGCTCTCTAGATGGGTCTGCTTTTTCCAGAACTCCAGCCCACCTGTGTCATGCTTCCACAATGCTTCCATTGGTAGTGTTACCGAACTAGGTTTGTTTTGCCCAGTGCACAGGAAACCAAAACATTGAGACACAGAGGGTTTGCAGCAAAGAGAGGGTTTATTTGCAAGGCAGCCAATCAAGGAGACAGGAGGAGAAATCTCAAATGCGTCCACCTGAAGGCAACGGCCTCGGGGGTATTGATGGGATAAAGAATAAAGAAGCAGGGCAGTCTCAGGCGTGGGGAGCACAGGGGAAAGGTGATTGGAAAAAGGTGTGATAATCTTTGTTCTGTGCAGGCGTAACTAAACTATATGCCTCCACACGTGCAAAAGTTCACCAAGGACGCTCGCGCATGCCCAGTTGAAGGGTCGGGGATCCCTTCCAGTTTTAACCTGCTCAGCTTGAACTAGGCAACTGACTCCAAGTTCCTGGGACACAATTGGAGCAAACATCTTACTGTTTAGGCTACATGCCGCTTGGAGGACAGGCGAGTCTTAAAACGACCTGGATTAGTGAAGGCAAGCGAAGTGGATTTAACCACGGTTTCAGTAGCACCGTCCCAATGTTCCTCCCTGCCTGTTATCCGCGGCCAGTACAACCGAGGCATCACCAAGCAGGACCAACGCCCTGGAAGGTGGGGACGGCTGTGATCCTTCAATACGTTGGCCCCGTCACTGCAGCAAGAGCAGTAGTAGACAATCGTGCAAGGTCAGTGCGAGTCCGGGGAGAGCGTGCCTGTGGGCTGGAGGTCACTGAGCGTCACGGAGGCATGAGTGAGGGCTGAGATGTGAGAGACGCCAGGAGGCGGAGAGAGCATCCTGGTTGAGACCTTAGGTTGTGCAAAGCTGCAAAGGCACGGCAGCGTGAGGGAGAGCGGCGTGCTTGGGGAATTGTGCCCCCGTGGCTCTTGCACCTAAAGAGAGAGAGAGAGCTCCAGGGTCCAGAGGGCTCTGGCCAAACTTCCCCGGGGTTGGGAGGGTTGGGGGCGGAGGTTGAGACTCCCAGGGCAACTCGAGCTTGCCCGAACCTTGGATTGTTCTTTCATTGGAAAACAGCCTGGTTTGGCGTTCACTTTGATTACTAAGTGATTACTCCTCTGTATATAGGGTCAGGACTCCCAAACTGTAATGGTTAAATTCTGATTCCTGGGCCCCACCGCCCAGAGGTTCTGAGTCCTCAGAGCTGAGGCAGAGCCTGGGAATCTGCCTCATAACAAGGGTCCCAGGGGCTTCGGCTGCAGGTGGCCCTCACATTTTAGCAGCTTCCTGAACTGTCTTGGTGCTGAGAATCACCTGGGAAGTTGTGAGAAAACACAGATCCCTCCCCTGGAGATTCTGGTCCAGGGAGCTGGCCTAGGGCAGTGATTCTCAAAGTGTGGTCCCAGGAACACCAGCACCCGGCACACCTGGGGATTTGTTATACTTGCACCGTCAGGTCCCACACTAGCGCTACTGAATCGGAATCCCCAGGGCCAGGGCCCAGGCCCCCCCATTTGTTTGAACAAGCTCTCCAGGTGAGTCTGATGTCTGCTAATGTGACAACCATAGCCTGGAATTTGAATTGCTTAACGATTACAGCAGGTGATTGGTAGCATTGGACAAGGTTGGGAAGCCTTGCAATCACCGAGGACACAACCAGCTCCTGTTGCCCAAGGTTGCCTGAAGGCCTGGATTCTCCCCAAGTTGCCTCTGGTCCTCTCCAGAAAAAAAGGTGTCCAGGAAACAGTATTTCCCCTTTACAAGCAGGTAATTTTCGGAAGAGGTGGGGAGCAGATAATTAAAACCCCACCTCAACCTGCACACGCATCCACTCCTCCACACCCGGCCTCCGGTGCTCCCCGAGAAGAAGTGGAGTTCCAGAGGACCCTCTCTCCTTTCCCTGCCTCATAGGGTACCTGAAACCCCACCGTCAGTGTAGCAGTCTTTTCATCCTCTCACCTACACACACACACACACACACACACACATATGCTTTATTCAATCAGATTTATTTATTGAGCATGTTCTTGTGCCAGGTAGCGTGCTAGGAGATGAGGATGCTTGCAATTACATCTGACCTGAAAAAATGTCTTAAACCTTAGCAGACAAAGCTTCACCCTAGAGCTTCATTAGAGCTTCCCAACGGTGGAGGAGATCTTGTAGGTGGAGGGATGGTACTTTGGGAGCGTGCAGGGCGAGGGTGAGGGAGGGCATTGGGAAAAGAACTTGTCTGACTTCAACTTAGAAACCTGTTTATTGAGCAGTTAGTGTGTCCCAGGAACTTCACTGGGGGCTCAAGAGAGGTAATACATAGTGTGACTGCAAATCCTGGGCCTTCAAGGGTGCATCACCCAGGGGAGCTCTCCTGCTTTTCTGAGAGGCATTGCAGTATTGAGGGCAGAACCCGGGTTTGTGGTCACAAGAATGGAATACTGGTCTGGCAGGTTGTCTGGCTAGCTGTGATCTTGGGGAAGTCAATTTATCCCAAAGCCTCATACCTTCTGTGGTAGGGGAAGGAGTTCTCTGTAAAATGGGAGTCGTCATAACCACCCTGCTGCTAAGAGAAGATGAGATGATTGTGGCTGCACCTTGTAGACTCTGGACAGCTGTAGATACTTTTTCTGTGGATCTATGTTTAGTACCTGCTATCAGACATAATTTAACTGGGGGTCAGTTAACACAGTGGACAGAAATCCCTGTCCTTGTGGGGATTTCAGTGGGGGAAGATGATGATGAATGAACAAATAGAGTGTCCATGGTGTCAAGGGCTCTGGAGGAAAGTACAGCAGAGCTGGGGGCTAGGAAGGACTGAGGGAAAGGGTGCTGCTATTTATATAGAATGGCCAGAGAATATCTTTGAATAAGTGACAAAGTGGTGCTTGAGCTGGAGCTAAAGGAAGTGGGGAAGGAATCACAGGGTTATCTGGGGAAAGAGCATACCATGTGGGGGGGGGACTGTAGGTGCAAAGGTCCTGAGGTAGGTATGTGCTACAAAGAGTATCAGGGTTACTAATGAGGGGAGAACCAATTGCTGAAGTTTCAGGCATTTTTTTTTTTTTTTTTTAAGTAGAACAAGAAGTTTATTACTCCCACTCAGTAGTTCCTGGGGGCTTTGATGTTAAGTCATACATATTTCGAGAAATACCAGGAATCTTCTTAATCTCAGTGACCATCTTTAACACCACCTCTACAGGGATCTCATTGCCAGGGGTTGCAGGTATACCCGTCATGAAATCACTAGTAATAAATCAAAAGTAATAACCATGGATCTCTGGCAGGAAGGCTGCTTCTGAAGTGGGTCCGGATCAAAATGTAAAGGTGTCAAAATCACCGGCATCTGGCTGATTTTCCCAGCATACCCAGACTCCCTGAGAATGTTATGGGCCTCAAAATCAGCTTGGCGTAAAGTACTGAGCACCCCTGTTGTCAAGAAAGTGGGGGTAACATCTGTAGGACGTTCTTTAACTGGTGGGCCAAATATATAGACAACTCTGTTAATGTTGTGACACATGCGAGGTGTAAGTCTAGCCAGGAAAATAGATCCCCAGTCAGGCTCATCCTTACTGGCGATTCCACACATATAACTATAAGAACAACAGTCACCCTGCACACCCACAGTTTTAATTGGTAGCAGGAAGGCATTCGGTGAATGCAGACTTGTAATTTGCATCAGCTTCTCCTGATCCTCTTCTGTTGTGCAGGCTTTGACTCTCTGTAATAGTGTATGTGGCTTTTTAATGCTTGCAGAAAAATCAGCTACTATTTTCAAAATATTGTTGGTTTCAGGAAAATCCTTACAAATATAAGGTTCCTCAGCACATATTACTCTGATTGCCAGGCTTGGACCTGGGAGTGCATGCCTGGAAACGAACTCTTCTGGAAGTCCAAGTTCTCTGCCTAACATCCTTGCTTCATCTTGATGAAAATCTTTCAAAAGTTCTATGACTTTTCCCTCCTCTCTCAACTTTCTGATAAGCTCTGTGTCGTTATGATGGGGTTTGATGAGTTCAGCTTTGCCACTTGCAACAAGGGAGGCACTTTCAATTAGATCAGGCCATAAAGTACCTTGGGCAAGGAAAACCTCCTCTGGTTTCAGGTTCATTTCTCCAATTACTTCATTGGCAATCTCAGCAAAAGTATCTCCCATGATTTTTCTTTTCTCCTCAGGACTCGTAGTCATATTTAAGGTTTTGCTAATTCTCTTTCGTGGAGTTCTGTCTTCATCTGATATTGGTAGAGTTGTTGTTCCATCGTAGAAAGAATGAGCAGCATTTATCACTTTGACTTGAATTCCAAGCTTTTTGAGGGCCTCTTCAACAGACTGACATTCTCGTTTTCTCATAAAGCCATTATCAGTGTGCACAGCAATGACTTGATCTTGGTTCAAAGCACGATTCAACAAAGCTGTACAAACTGTTGAGTCTACTCCACCACTGAGCAAAACCAAAACTTTTGATGTGCCGACCCTCTCTTTGATCTCGTGAATGCACTCAAGTTCTCTGTTCTGCACAGTGAAGGTCCCACTGCACCCAGCTATGTCGAAGAGGAAATTCTTCAGTATTACTTTCCCATTTTCTG
Source organism: Balaenoptera ricei (assembly GCF_028023285.1). Classification (NCBI taxonomy): domain Eukaryota; kingdom Metazoa; phylum Chordata; class Mammalia; order Artiodactyla; family Balaenopteridae; genus Balaenoptera; species Balaenoptera ricei. Next base: position 35,123,102 of record NC_082649.1, read on the forward strand.
TAAGGCCAGCTTCAGGGTGGAACTGCACTCCATATAACTTTTTAGATTCATTTGCTCTACCTGCTGGTGTTGGAGGGTCTCCTGCAGAGGCGGGGGGTGGCTGTGGCTCACCGTGGGGACAAGGACACTGGCAGCAGAAGTTCTGGGAAGTACTCCTTGGCTTGAGCCCTCCCAGAGTCTGCCATCAGCCCCACCAAAGAGCCTGGGTAGGCTCCAGTGCTGGGTCGCCTCAGGCCAAACAACCAACCGTTTCAGGCATCCTGACAGCTACTTTTTAAACACAACCATGATTTAAAATTATATTAAATTATAATATCAAAAAGAAATGTAATATATGTTTGAAACCTATTACTTTGTCATTATTTAGCTACATTCTAATTCTGTGTATTTTACTCTGATCCATGCGCTTCAGGTTATTTACATCTATCTTGGGCATATAGTGAAATTGCCATGTAACAGAGGGAACTGCCTATCCATTCTCAACTTTGTATTCAGTGACACGGTGTCAGGAGCTTGAAACCCGCCATGCTGGGAGTATTTACACCTTGGAAGTTGGCAGACACTGTAAATCACAGCTGCTCCTCCCCTCCTCCAAAGAGTGGACTGTGGACATTTTCCAGCCTACCAATGCTGCAACTCCCTGCAGAGCAGATCTGAGGCAGGAGCTGCCTTTCAAGTCTGCTCTCAGATGGTCCCCGAGTCTGGAGGAGGAGATGGGGGCTGGTGCTGAGGAAGATCTCAGGGTGTGGTGGAGGCAGTCAGGGTGTGCTGGGCCAGGACCTCCAGCCCCACCACGTCCCTGGGTCCCCGTATTACTCCTGGAGCTGCCCCGACTGCATTATTGTCTCTCAATCCCCACTTCCCTAGCGGACTGCAGCCAATTCCTTATTCCCACACTGCAGTTCAGGAGGCATTCCAAGCTCCTTTGAGTGCCCCCCAGCCTTGAGCACGCAGTCCCCAGGGATAATGATAATGACAGCAATTTACAGTCATTGCTTTTAAAATTCTCTCAACAGCCCGAATCAGGTAGACATGGTTATCTTCCTCATCTCATGGAAGGGGCATCTAAAGCACAGAGAGATTCAGTAACTTGCGCAAAGTTGCACAGCTGTTACCAAGTCCAAACTTGTACTGCTCGCTGCATGACAGGCCAATAAACTGAGAAACGAGTTGTTGGGACAAGGAATAGTGATTTTATTCAGAAAGCTAGCAAATGGAGAAGATGATGGGCTAGCATCACAGAGAACCATCTTACCCTGGTTAGAATTCAGGCTTCTCTTATAGTAAAAGGGGAGGGGGTGTGATTGATTGCTGCAGACCTCTTGGTGTCAGAATCCTTTGTTCTTGCAGCTGTCCCTGTAGGTCCAGTCACCATGTTCCTATAAACCTCTAACAAAACAAATGTTATTGTCTGTTCTGCAACTTTTTATCTCTATATGAATGGAAAAGTGTTATACCTTTAAAGGTCAGAGCCTTGAGAATGGTCTATCCTGTATATTTCAAGCTACAGGCAACATTCTTATCCTAGCAAAAGCAATGGAATACAAAGGTGAAAGTAAAAGAAACAGATCCAATATGGAGTCAGATTTGTTCTTCCCTATTACACAACTGGTAAGTAGCAGTCTTAAGTTGAGCCCAGGCCACTGGCTCCAGAGTCTACACTGTTTACCATGAAGCAACTCTGTGACATGAGAGGTAAGGGCCCTAAGCTCGGGGAGCTTATGCTGGGGTGGGGAGATCAGGAATGTCTGGGGCTCGAGAGAGACAGATGGCATTTTGCCAGGAAAAGATGGAGATCAGAAGAGGGCATCCCAGGCGGAGGGAACAGACAGTGCAAAGGTCCAGAGTGTAGGGGAGAAAGGGCTGTTCAGGGAAGAGGGAATGGCCCAACCTGCCTGTCATCTTCCTCAGCCTCACCCACCCTGGAGAAGCCTGCATTTGGGGCTTCAAAATGACAACCTTCCAAAAATAACTTATCTTCAGCTGTCTCTCTGTCTTTGCTCAGTGATTCACACGTTCCTCAAGGTGGTAGTAAAGTAGATTAGTTCCATGAACACAGAGACTGGGGAAATTGTGTGTGCGTGCGCACGGTGGGAGGTGGCAGAGAGGAGACCTGGTAGAGTGAATGTGGCATCTGGCTTGGGAGTAAGCATTTTCCTCAAGTCTGTTCATTACCTGCCTTGAGTAAAGCCAAGTGGTAGAGGCTGGTGGGGGCAGGGCAGGAGGGGCGACCTCTGTGCTTGGTTGTTCTGGACGCTCCCTCTAAGTAGCTCAGAACCTGCTGTCCTGGTCACTCTCAGGAGGTTAATGAGACAATGAACATCTCTGGGTCAACTGTTATGTTATCCAGCATCCTTTGTAAGAACCATCTATGCAATAAAACCCTCCTGGAAGGACAGACTTCTCTTTCTGAACTCTGAGCAGAGACCACCCTCTTTGCAGGAGAACTTTCATATCTCCAGATGAGTCTCTTGGCTTACTTACTTACTTACTTACTTATTTATTTATTTATGGCTGTGTTGGGTCTTCGTTTCTGTGTGAGGGCTTTCTCTAGTTGCGGCAAGTGGGGGCCACTCTTCATCGCGGTGTGCGGGCCTCTCACTATCGCAGCCTCTCTTGTTGCGGAGCACAGGCTCCAGACGCGCAGGCTCAGTAGTTGTGGCTCACGGGCTTAGTTGCCCCGTGGCATGTGGGATCTTCCCAGACCAGGGCTCGAACCCGTGTCCCCTGCATTGGCAGGCGGATTCTCAACCACTGCGCCACCAGGGAAGCCCCTCTTGGCCTCTTTTTATCTGCTCCTGTGAACTATATAACCTAACCATCCACATCTAAGGGATTGCATCCTGTAAATTTAATGCTGCTCTGTGTAATGGGTTCCAGAGAACAGAAAAGCCCCAGTGGAAATTTCCATTGAGGTTCAGCCTAACCACTCTTCCCGGAAAAATACTCTTGGACAAGATAATAGAAATCCTCTTGTTTGCCTGGAATCTTAAAGAGAAGAGTGCTGGTGGGAGGAGCCCAGGGACTCTTGTTTCTGCAGAAGTTTCCAGAGGTTTGGAAGACCTTGCGGTCACTGACTATTCTGGCAAGAAGCACAGCATCTGCAGAGCTGAGGATTCATGGTTGAGAGATGAATGAACTCAAGCCCGTGCCCTTTTGAGAACAGCAGAGGAGGAGTTAGGAAGAAGCACCACTGCGTTCAGGGCGGACTGGTGGTGAACACATGGGGTGCGTGCGTCCAGAGGCTGAGTGTGGAGGGGCTCCCTGCCTGAGGGTCAGAGATGAGCCTTCTGCAAGGTGGTTATTGGGGTTGCTGGTTCTGGATCTAAGAGGTCAGCAAATCTCCCCCAGATGAGAACTCTTAACTACAATGTATTTCCCCTTTTGCCTGGGCTACCAGGACATTCAGAGGTACAATTAGTGTTCAGCTGGTGACTAGACATTTCAGGCACGTGACATATCTATTAGTGGAAGTTTTTGGTCCTTGTTAAAATTGTGCTGGGGGAAAAAAAAGAATGGAGGCAACATATAACACTAAAATAGAAGTGCTTTTCAGAATTAATCTTTAGCCTCAAAGAGTGACTCTCAGTGAGGCCTGGAGAAGAGAGGGTGGAGAGCCACACAGTTAGTCAAGGGAGTCTCTGCACCCCTCTGCTTTCCTCATGCTGATCCTCACATGGCACCTCTGTTAAGCCCACACCCCAAACAGTTCTAGCTCCTCCACGTTCTCCAGGCTCTCTCCTCTCCAAGCCCATTCATCTGTCCATCCATCAGTCCATCGATCTATCTACTCCCCACCCCCCTCCACTCTCAGCAAACACTGAGCACTCTTCCTCTGTCCCAGGACAGGGCTATGCATTGACTAAGAACTGGCATCTGCCTTTCAGTAGCCTTTGCATCCAGTAGGGGAGAAGATTTACCAATGGGTAAGTTCAAGAGATGTTGGGACAGTGGAATAGTAGTCAATTTAGCGTTCAGAGAAGAGGGAGCATGGACTTTGGGACCAGGCTGTCTGGATTTTGAATCCTGGCTTCATCCCTTATTAGCCGTGTGATCATGGGCAAACTATTTAACTTCTCTGTGTCTCAGTTTTCTCAGCTGTCAAACGGTATTCCATTGGACCTGCCTCAGAAGGTTGTCCTGGTTATCTACTGCTGCCTAACAAAGTACTCCTGCCATTTTATTATACCTCATGATGTTGTGGGCAGTTACTCAGGCAGGGCTTGGCTGCTTGGTGCTTTTGCTCCACGTGGCATCAGCTGAGGTCACTCAATGGTACTTCAGCTGGAAGGTCCCAGATGGCTTCACTCACATGTCTGGCACCTCGGCCAGGATGGCTGAAAGGCCGGGTCCAGCTGGGACTGTCCACTAAAGCACGTGGATGTGGTCCCTCCAGCATGGCAGTCTTGGACTAGTCTGACTCCTTCCATGGAGGCCCAGGGCTGCCAAAGAGAACGCACCAAGAGATGGAGGTGGAAGCTGCTAGTGTCTTCAGGTCTGGTCTAGAAACTGGCACAGTATCACTTCCACCACATTGTACTCGTCAAGTGGACCCAGGGCCTGCCCAGGTTCAAAGTGAGAAGACAGACTCAAACTCTCCAGTGGGAGGAGTGGGAAGGATCTGTGGCCATTCTTGAAGCATCACAGTTACGCGAAGATGAAATGAGTTAATATGCGGAAAGCAGCTAGAGCGATGACTGACAGCAAAAGGGACATACAAGTGTTTGTCGTTGTTGCTTTAATTACCGCCCTTGGGCTGAGTCTTAATAGACGAGTCTGTGTTCTCTTGACAGACAGGGAGCCATGGGGAGCTGGGGAATGGTGGGTTTCAGATGGATGGTGTTATTAGCACGTAGTCGCGTTTTGTGGGCAATTTTGTGAGAGTCCTGGTCTTTGCTAATTCAAAGTAGATGATCAGACCTACTGATATATGCAGAACATGTAAGTGACTGCTAACGAACAGGTCTCACATCCCTCCCAGGGACAACCAGGGACCCAGCCTGGTGGGAGACCCAGAGGGCAGGATGGCTTGGAGGCCAGCCCCCTCACCCAGGACGCGTGCGCTCAGCTCCCAGGTGCTCACAGACCCAGAAACACACAGATGAGCAGACACGGCTCTGGGCCGCCTGGCTGGGCTCCCCCTCCCAGAGCCCACCGCCTAATTGGAAAGGGCCATTTCAGCATCTTAGCGGAAAATGGAGTTTTTCTTTCCTTGATGTCGTGATTGGACTGGGGGTTAGCAAAGCATCAGTGAATCCTAAATGTCTATTTTAAAAAATCAAGCCTTCATTTCGGCTTGGCACAGGGCTCTGCTCTCCCTTTGTGGGAGGAAGATAAAACGCTTTCATGCACGTCCTTCTGCCTTGAACGCGGGCTGGTTAAACATCTCTGGTAATGGCCGAGCTGTGCCAAAGATGTTCTCTCTTCCCAGTAGCAGTTCCTGCCTTTAAACGGCTTCCACGGGGAAGAGCCATAACACACATGCAGAACAGAGGCTGAGAAAGGCTTCCAGGAGGAGGGCTTGTTTCCGAGGGGCAGGTGCAGCTATGGCGTGAGCCAAGCTCGGTCCCTCACATCAATTACCTTATGTAATCCTGACTAGGCTGGGGTGAGGGGTGGGGGGAGAAATGAGGGTTATTTTTACCCCCCTTTATAGTCGAGACATCTGGAGCCCAGAAGGGCTGAGTGAACCAACCAAGGTCACACCCCTGGCAGGGGGCAGAGTGGGGGGCAGAGCAGTTCCTACCCAAGTGTGTCTGACTCTGTGTGTTTACTCTGCCAGGAAACATGGGGGTCCTCCCCACCTCCTCATCATTCCCTTCACCCCATTACTAACCCTTGTACAGATGCGGACCCACTCTGGCGGGGGCCCCCCAACTCTGAGCGGACCAGTGATGGGTGCCACAGCTTGGTGATGTGATTTACCTAGGAAGACCCCAAAGCATGGCATGTACTGAGTCTGAATGAGAGCACAGAACCAGGGTGGGCGCACAGGATGTGCTGAAGGGGAGGGAAGGGGGCGTTCTGAGAGTCCTAGAGGAGGGGAGGGAGGACGGCAGAGGACACCTCATGGTGCCGTTCTGAGAGCCAAGAGCTGTGGGTCCACGGCCCAGCCATTTCACTGAGGCACCACTGCATGGCCTTGGAAAAGCCTTGTCTCCACCAGCAGCCTCAGGCTCTTCATTTTAAAGTTGAGTGACTGTGCTTTAGGCTTTCTGATGTCCCTTTCAGTCCTGAGACTCTGGGAGTTTATCAGTGCTGCTAAGCACAGCTGTACAGGTTGTGTACTGCACAACTCCATGTGGGTGCCACTGGCAGACTGCAGTGTGACCTGTGCCCTGTATCCCATTCCATGGTCCTGGAGTCTATAAATGGGGATATAGATAGGACATGAGCTCAGAGAAGAGGGGAGAAATTCCAAGCAGAGGGTGGCCTGTGACCACATTTTTCTCCAATCAAGAGGCAGACAAGTATTTATACTGCAAAAAGGAGTGGTCACATAGGTGTGTCTGGACCTGTGGTGAGAGATCTCTGGGGTTTGTCACTAATCACACTCACCAGCCACATCTGAGCATGACCACTTTGATTGGCTCTGATTTAAAAGGACTGTGTTGGTCCACTAGGGAGAGACCCCTTTGATGGGTCTAAGATGTGGGGGCTCCAGTTTTCAGAGGCAGCTTCCTGTGGGAATCTTCCCTGACAGTCCCGTAAGCATGTGGCTCCTCAGCCACACTGCCGGCAAGGATCATGTATTTGGTTAGTACTTGCTGATAACTGTTGCCGCAAGAAAAACAACTGTGTCTCCCCTCAGACCGGGGCTCCCTGAGGACGGGGCTGTGTCTCCCCTCAGACCGAAGTTTCCCTGCCATCGGAAAGTGTGTCTCCGTCCTTCATTCATTCATTTGATATTGACCGAGGACCTATTTAGTGCCAGACACTGTTCTAGGCTCTCAGAACATTATACTGATAAACACAAACAATTCTTGCCATTGCTAAGTGCTACGAAGCAGGGTTGTGTGACTGGTTCACCTGGGGTGTTTTGGGAAGGCGTTTCTGAGCTGCGAGATCCAGCAATAAGGAGGAGACAGGCGTGGGAAAGTCTGGGTGAAAAGCATTGCAGGCAGAACCAACCACCGGGCAAAGGCCCTGAGGTGGGAGGAAAAGAAAGGTCAGGGTGTCTGGACATAGCGGCACAAGATGAGGTCAGAGGTTGGGGGGCGGGCACGTGGAGGTGAGGCAGGGCCTCATAGACGCTGAGGAGCGGGAGCTTGCAGGGAAGGGGCGGACTGCCATCCCGTGGGGTCTCCCGGAGCTTTCGGTGGCTTCTCTGTGGTATGGGCTCTGTCCCCTGCCCACCTTCCTCTGCTGCCCCAGGATATCATGGAGGAAGTGTCCTGCCAGCGCGATGCCCTTCCTGCAGCCGCCCCCGACCGCCCACCTCTCCAGCCACGCTCTGGACTCCCTGCCCCCAGCCTTGCTGGACCTGGTCCCCTGAGCTCAGCCCCTTGTGTCCTGTTCCTTAGAACCATCTTAAGCAAGCAAGGAGAAAACCTCCTTGACCTGAATTTTGGATTTACAAACAGGGTGCCAGAGAAGCATATAGCTGGGCAGATTCAGGAAGGCCCTCACCTCCAGTCCGTCTTCTGGAACTGACGGTAATCAGCCCCAGGCCCTGTCCTGACTTTCTCCAGCCCCACAGTACAGACATCCTATAACAGACGCCAGTAAGTGCCTGGCCTTGTCATGTCCCCCGCAAATGGGCCGTTAAAAGAGGCCAGGCTGGGAAGTCACACTGAGTCATTGTTGAAATCGGTCGAGTTATTTCACCTCTCAGGTCCTCCGTTTCCCCAGATATAAAATGGGAATAATGGCATGTACCATGTAGGATTGAAATTGGATAATAGATACTTGGGAGGGGGCTCCGTACATTGATCACGTGGGTAAAGCTTATTGTTCTGTGTGCCAGGCACCATTCTTCATTTTTATAAGCAGTATCTCACTTAAGCTTCATAGCCCAATGGGGCAGGCACGTTATAATCCCCATTTCTGAAATGCTGACACTGAGGTACAGGGAGGCCACCCAGCTGTTCAGGAAAGCTACCAGAGAGTGGTCCAGAGCCAGGGGTGGCACTGTCTCCCTAGGGGATGTGTTGAGATATGAGTGTGTGGTTTTGGGTTGTCACAGTGGCTGGGGCCATCTTGCGGGGTTGGGGGGCAGTGGGGATTCCTAGTGAATGTGCCCCCTGGGGCAATGTGTGGACTGGTCCTTGACCACCCCAAGTGCCAACAGACCCCTGTTTTGAGAAGCACTGATTCCAGAACCACCCCTCATTAACAGAGGGAGGATTGAGTTCCAGGTAAGGTGACTTAGTCCAGGCTCACCTGATGCATCAGGGCAGAGCTAGGACCACAGCCACATCCTCACCTCGACCGTCACTTCACGGCGCAGAGCCCATGCCAGAATTTGAACCACCTTCAGGGTCAGGCCAGCTGGCAGCCCTGGACTGGTGTGTCCCTCAAAAGCCACTGGGTGTGGCCTGTGATCCCCTTTCCCAGCCTGAGGAAGGACCCCCTCACCCAGCCCTGGCTTGAAAAATGAACTTCGTTATCTTTGATCGGTTTCTCAGATTCCCATCACCCACAGCCACCTCCCACAAAGAGAAGATGTCGATAATGGTAATGACATTTCTGCCCTCCGCACCCTGTCATTAATTGCTATTAAGCCAGCACACTTGGTCAAATAATGCAGGCCTAATCAGCTGCGCATCTTTCTCCTTTTGATTGAGACAGTCCATGTTTTAGGCATTTTCCGGGCAGTTAGCTCAGCAGGACCTGTCAAAGACTTCTGCAGGGCAGTTTGCGTGACATTTGGGAGAGGAAGCTGAGCCAAGGGGTGGGGGCACTGGGCCTTCGGAGTTGGGGGCAGAGGGACAAAGATTAGGATCCCTGGATGCTGGGCAATGTGTTGGAATAGTTCTAGTTAACCCTGAACTCACCCTGGATGTCAGACGTACCGTGGGGTTTACTCTGGCTCCCTACGCAGGTCAGCCCTTGTTCCCTCCTCTCATTTTGGGTGTGTGTGTTTGTGTGGGAAGATGGACTGGCTCTCCTCTCTTCTTGCCCCAGGGGGTTGGTTGGTTGGTTTCCCACTTGGTGGGAATACCACCACTGTAACCCTGGCCTCTGTCTATCCAGCTCTCAGGCCACAGGTGGATCCTGGAGCATCCACTGCCTATGAAATCTGGGTTGGGGAACATCTGCTGAATCCTCTGTCCCCAAACCTCTTCCTGAGATTTCCTTGCCATTCATGTGCTTGAAATTTTACCATCAGAGATTCATTTCTTTGTGACCTGGCCTGGGGTGGTGGGTGGGTGGGTGATCCCTCTTTTTTTTTTGTTCCCTAATTGAATCAGGATTATTTTCATTGTCAATGATAGATAGAACACTTAGCTTGTCTTAGGTGATATAATTGAATGAATTATTGAAAAGTTCAGATTATTGAAAAGTCTCTGGCTTCAGGCATGGTTTGATCCAGGGGTTCTCCTTGTCAGCAGGACTCTGGCCCCATTTTGTTGTGATTCCCTGGGCTCCACTCTACTCCTGGGTCAGTTTTCTCTTCTGACCACCCTCCCCCCAATCCCACCACATTGGTGGCTACAGAACCATCTGGAGATAAACAGCTTCTCTCTGAGAGGTTCTTATAAAAGAAGAAGGAGCTTTGGAGAAGCCCCCCCTCAAACATCTCATAACTCATTGGCCCAAACTGGGTTATGTATTTCCTCTACTTCCCTCCCCCAGCAATCACTGTGGTCCAGGTGATGGAATCAGTTATCCCTGGGCAGTATCATCATATTTATTACATAACAAACTATGGTCCTTGGGCAGAGAGAGCCTTCAGACCATAATGCAGACCTGCAAGCTGGGGGAGGGAAGGGGGCAGGAAAGCCTCAGACCACCATTCACCAGTTCATGCACAGTGGCAGCATCTCAGGCCGCCCAATGGGGAGCTCCCCAGCAGACTGCCCATTAGACGAATCCGGCTCTGGGCAGAAATGGCCAGGCCCCAGCACCTGCCATGCTGGGTCATTGGCTGGCCCTGACTGGGAGGAACTGGCCTGAGCTCCAGAACTGAGGTGGCCCCTGAAGGTGCCATAACCAGAGGCTTTCAGCTAACTGCCCTCCTGTCACTGAACAGGAAATTCCTCCTTGAAGAGGGATCCGAGAGGCATGCCTCCACAGCCACCTCGCAGCTAGGAAATAAACCAGGACTCAGACTCCAGGGGTCTGGGGCCAGACGCCTGTGTACTTAACCCCTTGGTAGACAGTGGGGGGGATATAAGGTGCACAGCGCTAGTCTTGGGTATCCTGGCTGTGCCACCACCAGCTATGTGTCCTTGGGCAAGTCACTACATTCATTCATTCATTCCAGCACTTAGCATTTGCTGAGTGTCAAGCCATGTGCTAAGCCCCAGGAATAAATGCAAGGAATCACAGGTTCTGCTCCAGCAGGTCACTGGTCTGGAAATAGGGTGTTGGACCTGCGCAAGCTGGGACACAGGCACTGTTGCCCATCCCCCTTCGTGCAGAGGTGGCCTGTTCTCTCTCCAAGCTACCTCTCTGCCATGAGGCTCAGTGGCTTATTGACCTTGGGGCAGGGTTTATGCCTGGGGGTCTGGATACAAGGGCTTTGGCACTCCAGACCCCAGGGCAAGTCCTCCATCTTTGCCTTCATCCAGACACAGCGTGTCCAGGCAGAGAGCCAGGCCAGCTGGGCAGGAACCATCGGTTAAACAATAGACATTCATCAGCTGATGGATGAGTCTGAGAGAAATCAGCAAACTCATTTAAAAAACCAAGCACCCGGAATTTCCCAAGTCCTTTTCCTTACCCAGCCAGCCAAGATGCATGACCTTGAAGAGGTCCCTTATCTTGCTGCAAATTATTGCCAGGAAAGTCTATGGCCAATGAAACAAGCAAACGTTCCCCTTGCACCTTTTACTTTCTCTTAAATAAGCTCTGGCCTGACCTACGGGAGAAGACGCTGGACTCGCCAGTACCCTTCATCAGGCTAAACATTCCCCCGAGGGCACAGACACCAGGGCTTGGTTATTAAATCAGCAAAACCCAAACGCTCCCAAGATAAACTCCTGATGATGTGATAATAGCAGTCACCCTGGAGAATCCCACCTGTGTATATCAGCAGTGGAAATGTCATCATCAGCAAGCATCCTGGCTAAAACAGCCCAACAGGTAATTTGCTGATTTACGGCTCAGATGCTAAAACACGAATGTAAACAGGCTCCAGTGGCCAATGGAAGAACATTGACAGTGCAAAATGCTTTTCCTCACCTTCACCAGGGAAAGTCCCAGAAACGCTGAGCATCCCTGGTCTTCCTCTCCTACTCCAGCGCTTTGGGCCAGTGTGAAGGAATATACAGACTGGCGGGTTGCGGTGATCTCGGAGAGGCAGCAAGTGAGCGGTGGTGTGAAGCGAGATCTTAATTCCCTGCCCAGGAATTGAACCTATGTAACCTGGATGAAAACCGGGAATCCTAGCCACCACACCCTGTGGCTCTTGCCCCCAGTGAAAAATGCACTTCTCATGGAGGCAAAACTGTAAAAACAGGTACAAAGTTTATTTTTAGAGACATAGCGCAACAACAGGTGGGAGAGCACACAGAGAAACCGTTTGTTTAGTTAAGATAGAAGCAAGGCAGAGATGCCCACCCAGAGAGAAAGGGTGTGGGCTTTCTCCCTAATGAGGAGGAGTGCAGTAAAGAAGCCGTTAAGTCACTTATATAGGGCAGTTCTTCCGGGTCTTTGTGTACCTTTGGCCAATTATCTGGTTTCCTTTTCCACACCTGACCTGCCCTAGGACCCTCCCCCACATACATGTGCAACTTTTTTCCAAGATGGATTTCAGCCCAGAGGCCTATGGGATGGCCTTAGCATCACATATTGTGGGGTGGTGCCCCCTCCTTTTTGACCTCCAAGGAGCCTTTCTGCGCATGTGCAGAATGTTTCCCTTGCCCCAAGGATGGGAAATGTATGACCTCTTGATCTTTTAACAGGGTTTAGTCCTACTCTGTCCCTGCCATAAAAATGTCCAACATCTGGTTATTTACCCTATTTCTGTTGCTGGGTTTTATATCGAGGTGCAGATCTCGAGATATAGACAGGAGTCAGGTCATAAATATGTAGTCCTGGAGCCTGTTTGTCTCTTACTTCAGAAATGTAAACAGGGGGCTGGTAATGAATGTCTGGCCTGAAGCCCAACTTCTTCTCACCCCAGGAAGTGTGAACAGGAAGCCAGTTGTAAATATCTAACCTGGAGCCCATCTGTCTCCTGCCTTAGCAGGGGGCATAATTTTTTTCCTAAAATGAGCCATAACCCACCACCTACCCTCTCCCCAGCTCTGCCTGTCGGGCAGATGTGCTACGGTGCCTACTGCCCACTCCTCACTGTGCCCACCCCTCAAGGGTAATTGTCTGTTTCTCTATTCTCCTCTTTCAGTCTCTGCCTGTCTTATTCTCTCTCATCTGCTTTTTCTCTATCCCATCTTTTTCTCCCTCCTCCTTTTCCTGAGGTGGGTCTTCCGTGACTTTCCATTTTAACACCCTCACATCAGGAAGTTCTTTCTAAACCCTGGGCCAGACTGGGGGGTGTTTCCCTAACCCTAGGCCGGTCTTGGCGTGTCTGAGTCACATTTCCCCTCTTGCCCTCACAGGGGCTGTCCTTGCTGTGGTGATCCCAGTCTGGTCCTAGTGAAAGGTCAGGCTCCCCCAGCCGGCAGATGGACAGCAGCCCAGAGCCACCGCCAGCCCTCAGGGCAGCTCTGGGTAAACTAGAAAAGAGGTGCCCCTTCTTCGAGGGAGAGGTAGCTCCCGTGTCAGGGTGCACATCCCAAGGGCTTCAGCCCCGTGCTACCCCTTGGCCAAGCACCCTGTATGCAGCACGTGGAAGACAGGACTGCCAGGACCTATTTCTCTGTGAGACGCAGCTCTGGGGATGGGGACAGAGGGATGGCTGTGGACTAAGTGGGTTCTTCCCAACTGCTGCAGAGGCAAAGTCCAGAGTGACCATCTGCACAGGCTAGTGGCCATGGATTTCCCTGGGGAGCTTGCTTGACATGCAGATTGCTGGCCCTGCACCCAGGGAACCTGCTGCAGCGGGTTTGGCCTGGGCCCTGAACTGAGCTCCCCGGGTGATTCTGATGCAACCCATACTCTGAGAGTCCCCGGTTCCCCAGAGCAGAGCCTTTGCAGATTTGTATCCCAAGAATGAACACATTTTACCTCTCACCCTCAAAATAAGGGTATTAATTTGTAAGTTTTATACATGTAATACTGAAAGCCACGACATCAAGTAATAGAAGGAAAACATTTTTTAAAGGTAAAAATAAATACAAATAGGAATTGTAATATTTCCTCCCTGCCCCCCTCAATTCTGCTTTCTAACCCTCTGTGCTCCCCACTTTGGAGGCCATGGCCACAGGGACTGGGAGAGGAGATTTAACCACTGAGAATGATGCCGAAAACTCAGCCTCTGTGCACAGGTGCCGAATTGAACCTCAGAGAAGGAGTTTTGGGTGAAGTAGCAAAGAACAGCTTTATTGCTTTGCCAGGCAAAGGGGGACACAGTGGACTCGTGCCCTGAAAAACTGTGCATCCCAACCTGGGAGAATTTGGTGAGGAGTTTTATAGCAAGGGTTCAAGGGCGGAGTTGCTGATAAGGATCAGAGTGGGAGGGGGGTTGCTGCAGTCCTTCAATCTGGTCTCAGGTGGTCTCCTGATGAGCTTTTCAAGGTTATCAAACTGTGATCTTCTCTGGAATGAATGCTGACATCTTCCATTTGTTGGGGGTTTTAGATCTGTAAAGAGCTCAAAGATATGTTTATGTGTATCCCCTGAGGCAGCGCTAGGGCCCTGCTGCAACTGCCCCGTTGTTTCTTGGATGCTCCTCCCTTGTCTCTGCATCCCCTCACTTCCCTGATTAGCGACTGTTTGAAAGGTTTCCAGGCCCAGGAGCCCCACAGGGTCATGCTCAGTTTCAAGGTCATGAGTCATCTCCCCCTTATGGGAGGAAAACCAGGAGGTTTTCTCAGGAGGAAACCCAGATGCTTACGATCAGGGTGAAACCTCAGGCTCCCCTTCCCTCCACTGTGAACTCCTCGTGATTCTGCTGCCTTTGGAGGGTGTGGGGAGCTGTGGCGAGCCGTGGCGGGGCACCCCCCGACTCCCGAGGTGCTCCCTGACTGCTCGTGCTGCAGGCCACGCTCCTTTCTCTCTCTAACGTTGGATCCCGGCCACTGTGCTGTGAATCAGGCCTGTGCTGATTTAGTGGCGAGTCCTGTTTTGGGTGACATGCTTCCTCACCTGTAAGATGAGAGGGGTGGGCTGAGTGATTGCTTGGTCTCCTTCCAGCCCCGACGAGCGAGGCTCCCATCGACCGTGGTGGCGCCATTCATGAGTGGGAGAGTAAGTGGCGGCCTTGGAGAAGACCAGGAATGAGAAGGGAAAGCTGGTTAGTAAGGTGATGACCATATTCCAGCCAGTTCTTTGGGAGAGAAGGTCATGGGAGAGTCAAGGGTCCTCACAGCAAAGGCAGCAGGACTTGGTCTAGGTGCTGCAAGCAGGATCTGCAGTCACCTTATCCGAGTTCTAGTCCGGACTTTGCCTGAGCAAGTTTCCTTGACCAATTACTTTTTTTTATTTTTATAATTGAAGTATAGTTGCTGTACAATATTATATGTTACAGGTGTACAATATAGCGATTTACAATTTTTAAAGGTTATACTCCATTTATAGTTATTATAAAATATTGGCTATATTCCCCGTGTTGTACAATACATCCTTGTAAACCAGTTACTTCTTTTTCCTAACCTCAGTTTTCAGAAAGGCAGGATTGGGCTAGATGATCACTATGGATGCTACCATGGGTGTAGTCTAAAATGGACTTTTCCAAAATGCGGGCCATGAAAAAATTTTAATTATTTGGTGAGGCAGGGTAGGGCATGGCAGAATAGGAAGTTTCCTTGACACTTTTGTTTCAGGTGTGTGTGTGTGTGCACGCGTGCGTACTGGGTCGCTGTGCCAGTCCAAGTCCCAAGAGGAAACAGAGGACACACTTCAATGAGAATAACTGGCGCCGGGCTTCACGGACTGTTTACAAAGGTGGAGAATAGGGAAACCATGGATGCAGGACCAGGGGCTGGCAGCAGTAGGGCTGTTACCACCCCTGAGGCAGAAGGAACGTAGGGAGGGAGTGCTTTCCAGAACCCAACAGGGGAGTCCTATAGAAAAGGCCACCTTGGGAGGAGCAACAGCCTTTTATAGAGGGACAGCCAGCCTGCTGCAACCCAGCAGGAAGGAAGCCAGGAGGGAAAATACCCCTAGCTTCACTCTCCGCCCTTCCATGTCCTGCTGGAGCTACCCACTCACAGAGCCTCCCAGAGGCCAGAGGGCAAGAAAGCCACGGGCGCAGTGCCCTACAGCTCCTGGGGCAGAGGGATCCCAAGGGGCGAAGGGACAATTTCCAGCCCAGGGAGATGTCACATCTATATCTTCCCATGGATTGCAGTCAAGTGCTCTTAAAAACCATCGTCCATTGGAGACCAAGGCGGCCGTGGGAGCCTGCGTGGGTTTGGAGGCAGCCAGAATTAGGCTTGGATCCTGGCTCTGCCACCTGCAGGCTGCCTGACCTTGGACAGACTACTCACCCCAGGTGAGCCTTAGCCCCCATACGTGTGAGAGCTGGGACCATGATGCGGGCTGTACAGGCTGGCCACATGGATTAGAAATAATTGAGAAATGCCAGGCACCTGGGCCGTTCAGCATCACTCGTTTGCTCTAAGCGTGACAACAGGAATTAGTCACTGAGGACAGGCAGCCCTTTCCAAGCACCCGGGTGCCTGTCTCTGTTTCTTTAAACAGCACCCTTGTATTGGATGGTCCTTCTTTCTTCTCCATCCTCGCCACCCAGCCTTTGGTTGCTTCATTTCTTCTGCAGGCAATTATTGATGAAATGATTTGTAAATTACAAGGTGTTTACTGCTCTTGGAGAAAGCATAGACCAGTTGTCAACAAGATTTACTGAGACATTAAGTGGTAAGAAGGATTAAAGCCCAAGGAAGGACCCAGAACGGGAGTAGCTTTCCTGGGGAGCCTGAGGTCGACGCATATTTTCACCGTTATTCCCACTCGCAGTGGCATCTCCTGGAGGCGAGGAGCCTGATCTGCTCAGAGGAGAGATAGCCAGGGAGCTTCCTTTGCCGCTGCACTGTGGCTTGGGTTGAACCTAAGGCCTCCCTTGCTCCTGCTCTGGGGGCCCAGTCCCTTTGATTTTGTTGGGAGGAAAAAAAAAAATCAGTGTGTTCCTCTCCTTAACAAACACTGGGATTCCTTTTTTTTTTTTTTTTTTTTTTTTAGAAATTCACGTTCTTTTATTTATTTATTTATGACTGTGTTGAGTCTTCGTTTCTGTGCGAGGGCTTTCTCTAGTTGCGGCAAGTGGGGACCACTCTTCATCGCGGTGCGCGGGCCTCTCACCATCGCGGCCTCTCTTGTTGCGGAGCACAGGCTGCAGACGCGCAGGCTCAGTAATTGTGGCTCACGGGCCCAGTTGCTCCGCGGCATGTGGGATCCTCCCAGACCAGGGCTCGAACCCGTGTCCCCCGCATTGGCAGGCAGACTCTCAACCACTGCGCCACCAGGGAAGCCCTGGGATTCCTTTTTCACGGCAAATCAAACCAGACTGCTCAGGCTTCCATTAATTGACTGCATCTTATCGGAGCCTCAGTTTCCTCAACTGGAAAGAGGAAATGGTAACTCCTGCTTTATGGGATGGCTGTGAAGTGTAGAAATAAGTACCTAAAGAGCCTGGATCAAGTCAGTGAATGGAAATTCTGGTGGGGCCGGGGTAAATTCTCCCAAGGATAACAGCTCCGGTCATCCTTCCCAGGCAACCATGGCTCTTCCTCTGTAAGCAGGTCAGCTTGATTTGCAGGGATTTTCCCTTTGTTGATGCCACTGAAGGCTACCTATGGCTCTGCTGAAAGACAGTGATAATTACACCTGGTGTGGGATTGGGGGGAAGTGTGGAGGGAGACTGCTCTGCTGTGTGGTATGTGCTCATTTGCATTAAAATCAGGAGCATCGTGTGCCTGCGTGTGTTTGTGTGTGTGTGTGCGCATGCACACGTGCACACACACATGTGCAAGACTGCAACTGAGGCTTGTCATTGGTGCTTTGGTAACAGATGCAGAGGATCAGGGGAGCAAGCCAGGAGCACTGCTTCTAAAGGGATGACAATACAAATGGCTCAGAGGACATCCTTGTCCTTCAGTGACCGGACTGGCTGCTGGCTGAGAGCAGGGTTCCAAAACCAGACCACTCAGGCTGGGCTCTAATCCAGGCTTTACCACCTTCCAGCTGGATGGCCTTGGGCAAGATACTTTAGCCTCTCTGTGCCTTGGTTTCTTTAATTGAAAGTGGGGATAGAAGTGTGTTGTGATGAAGATTTCATGAGTCAGTACAGGTCAGGAGGCTAGAATAAGGCCGGGTACGTAAGAAGCAACATAAAATGTGTTACCTGTCATCACCGGCGTCAGCTTCATCTGCACCATCTTCCCCTCTGCCTCTTCCATCATCACTGTCATCAACATCATCATCATTATTATCATCTTCCTAAAACAGTTGTATAGTGAGAGGAAGCTTGGACTAGGGAAGGAAGAACTAAGATCCATTCAGTTATTATTTTTCCAAATATATTATTCCAAATGGGATGTGAGACAAGTCATAAACGTTCTTACACTTCACCAAAGGAGACAGAATACAGTTCATGGGGAAATATGGGGGAGCAAGGGCAAGATAAGTGTACAGAATGACTCCGGTGGGATCCTGTAGAGTTTCTGGAAGTGGGCCGTTATTGTGGCTCTCAGCTCCATAAAAATATGATCAGTTGCAAAGTTCACTGACAAAGGGAAGTCAGTCACAAAATGGATGACTCCCGTCCCCCACGAACAAAAGGTTTAATAAAAGGATTCAGATGAAAAAGAGTACATGCTATGAAATTCCATTTATATGGTAAGTACAGAAACAGGCAAAACTAATCCGTGCCGTTCCAAGTCAAGATAATTGTTATCTTTGGGAGTGGGGCAAGGAATAGGAAGATAGTAGGGGGAGGGTCCTGGGGATCCTCGTAATGTCCTATTTCTCTATCTGGGTATGGAATTGTGAGAATTCATCAAGCTGTGCATTTATAATATGTGTGTGTTTGTGTGTATGTATGTTTCATTGACAATTTCAAATAAAAGCTGTTGCTTGGTGGAAGCATAGCTTTTCAGCACACTGCATCTATAAGTAACACTTATTGTTTTTGTTTTTTTGTCTTTTTTTTTTTAGTTTTATTGAAGTATAGTTGATTTACAATGTTGTGTTAATTTCTGCTGTACAGCAAAGTGACTCAGTTATACATATATATACTTTTTCATATTCTTTTCCATTATGGTTTATCACAGGATATTGAATATAGTTCCCTGTGCTATATGGTAGGACGTTGTTGTTTATCCCATAATAGTTTACATCTGCTAATTCTGAAATCCCAATCCTTCTCTCCCCCACCCGCTCCCCCTTGGCAACCACAGTCTGTTCTCTGTCTGTAAGTCAGTTTCTGTTTCGTAGATAAGTTCATTTGTGTCATATTTTAGATTCCACATAAAAGTGATATTATCTGGTATCTGTCTTTCCCTGTCTGACTTACTTAGTATGATAATCTCTAGGTCCATCCATGTTGCTGCATATGCATTATTTCATTCTTTATTATGGCTGAGTAGTATTCCATTACACACACACACACACAAACACACACACACACACATGTATATATAATCACATCTTCTTTATCCATTCACCTGTCGATGGACATTCAGGTGGCTTCCATGTCCTGGCTATTGTAAATAGTGCTGCTATGAACATAGGGGTGCATGCATCTTTTCAAATTATAGTTTTGTCTGGATATATGCCCAGGAGTGGTATTGCTGGATCACATGGGAGCTCTATTTTTAATTTTTTGAGGACCCTCCATACTGTTTTCCATAGTGGCTGCACCAGTTTACATTCCCACCAACAGAGTAACACTTACTGGTTACGACAGAGATAGAGAGCTAATCGTCGCTGACCGTGTGCTCTGTCCACTACACGTGTTTCCCTCACAGCTGTCCTGTGAGGTGGGGTGGCCCTCCACTTTTACAGACGGGGCAGCTAAGGCCTAGTGAGGTTAAGTAACTTCCCTGCACCCCCAGAGCTCTTTTTGGCAGAACACACTGATTTGTGTGTCCTTCCCCCGCCTCCACCCCACACCTAATAGTGAACGCCTCTTAGATACAGCACAGAATCTGGCGCACAACTGAAGCTCAAGAAATGAGGGAAGGAGGGAGGGAGCAAGGTGTGTCATTGCATTGTCACCAGTCACCCAGTCTTGGCCTTCTGAAATCATTTTTGTCTCCCCTCTAATTCCGATTGTACTTATAGGCAGCGCCAAACAGCACATAATTGCTTTCTGTTGCTATGTCTAAAACGTTCTGTCACTCGGGCCTGCGCCTCCAAGCTGCACAATTGTTTGAAGTGATTGAGGATCGAAGAGAGATACTTCTGCCCCCCACGGGAGAAGCTGGGTGGGAGAGGGAGGAGGGGCAGATGTGAACTAGGGTGGGGGAGGGGAGGGGATGATGTCTGCACCTCGTTGCTTTCCACCCGCCCAAACGCTTAGCTTCTTAACCCAGCACCTGGAGGTAAAAGTGAGTGAATGGCCCCCAAGTGGGAACATCTCCTGCCCTACCCCACCCCAGGGTCTCGCTCCTGTCCCAGTCCTGTACAGTGGCCCTTTCCCATCCTATTGGACTCTTTGTCTGAATTAAGGTCAACAATTAGCCCAATTTGTGGCCGATTCCCCACAAAGCCTACAAAAGCCTATTTCTCCCGGGGAGACTTTAGTGGACACCAAAAAGCTCCAGGTGGCGTCCCAGACCTGGGGAGAAGGAACCCTCCTCTGATCCCAGGAGCTCTTTACATGTCCCTCTGGAATTGTTGGGGACATGGCTTTCCTGCCCTGTGGGAGGATCGTGTCTTTCTGCCACTGCTTGTGTTACACTGAGTCAACAGTCAATGAATAATAAATTATAGTAATAATAACTTGAGGAAATTTATGCCCTAGCTTCAACTAGGTCCAAAACATAAAGGGAAAACTCACTGTAAATTATACCCTGGGACTAACAAGTGAATAATGCAGGCGGCTTTCCCCAGAGACCTCCAAATCAACTCATTTAAATTAATAAATCCCACTCTCCTCTGTGCCTGAATAACAGGCTTATTTATGCGTCTTGAAATTGGCCAAAATATCCGAGTGAGGGAACAGAGCAATTAGAGTTCCTTCTTTACACAGAGAGATTTTTTGAGACGCTGTCTGAGCTTACTGACTCCTATTTTGGCTGAACGTAGGGAAAGGGGAAAGAAAAAACCCACAATAACATTGAATTCAATCCGACCAATGGATTGCTTCTAAATGTACAAGCTGCCAAATGACAAAATTGACTGAAATTTTCACTTTACAGTCACTTCTTTTGTCTTTTCTGGCCTAAAAACCCTGATATAGACCAGTCTTTGTTGAAAAAGTCCTTGCAGAGCTTAAGACCAGAAAATATGGTTTGTTCTGAAAGGTCCCCTACTGAGGCCCCTGGAATTTGGGACTGAAATTTAAAATATTTAAGGAAATGGAGGGCTCTGGCACTGACCAGTGAGAGGGGCAACAGTGCAGAGGACTGACCATCAAGTCTGCTTCTACATGCTCTGAACAGCTGGGGAGAGGGTGGGTTCTAATCTGCCTTTTCTGGGTCATTCATTTCTGTTCTTTCCCTCTCACCTAATTCTTCTTAGACTGTCCATAACCTGTTTGTTAGCTCCACCCCAGTTCACCCAGCTTTGGTCCAATGCAATTTTGATGTTAACCATTCAGAGTTAGGTCAAACTCCGTAAGTCAAGGGCATAGTCGCCCAACAAGGCTGCCCTCATGTCAGACACTAGCCCCAGTTCTGAAGGGTCCTCAGAGCCACTGATACTTCTGACCAACTGGCTACAAATTCAGGGGTACCACTACCTCCTCAAGTTTGATCGTTCACTGGAATGACTCAGAACTAAGAAAAGCGCTCTACTTACAACTACAGTTTTATTATAAAGGATACAAATCAGGACCTGCTGAAAAAAGAGACACAGGAAGTCTGGGAGAGTCCCAAATGTGAAGCTTCTGTGTCCTCAAGATGCAACCCTCTTGCAGCCCATGTTGAGTATCACCAACCCGAGAAGCTCACCTGAACCATAGTGTCGAGGATTTTTATTGGGATTTCATTACCTGGGCACGATGAAAACAGTGGCCATGTGACTGAACTCAATCTCTAGTACTCCGCCCCTCCCAGGAGGTTGGGCTGAAATGTGGCTCAAAGCCCCACCCATCTAATTACATATTTCATCTTTCTGGAGTGACCAGCCCCCATCCTGATTCATCTTGTGAGCATAAAAACTCAGGTGTTGTCTAAGGGCCCACCATGAATAGCATGGGAAATTCCAAGGTTTAGAGGCTCCCTCCCAGGACCCAGGAATGAAGACCTGCCATATTCTTTATTATATAACATATGGTTTAAATGAACATGCTGTAGCTGAGGCCTGGCTTCTGTGTCCATTAGGTATGTCCTAGAAGGCTATCGTATCTTTGTGTGTATATGAATGTGCACATGGAGGTGTCTGAGAAAATACAAGGAGTAAGGACTGGCCAATGAAGCAGAGAGAGCCTTAGGGTGGAAGATGAACCCTAGTCTTGGGTTGGGTGGAACGTTATCCTCAGGGAGGGGCAAGGGCAGTAGTAGTTCTGCCACCAAGAACAGCTATGTGCTCTTAGGAGTTTGCCCACAGGCTGGAGGAGAGTAGGCCTGAGAGAGGGCCAGAGGATGGAAAGAACTGGGGGGTAAGTGGGGACATGGAAATGGAATGGAATGGAATGTCAGAGTTGGGAAAGGCCTCTGTCCATGGTCTTATGTGTGCCTGTGTGTGTGCATGTGAACATGTATTTGTGCCTGTGTACACACGCATGAGCATGTGTGGAGGCAAACGGGAAAGAAAAGCTAAGTTGACATACTCTCCAGATCTGGGGTGCCACCCACTAGGATACAAACTGAACCAATGGCTGATAAATGGTGCCCCTCTCACCATCACTCTTAATGAACCACTTAGGGAATTTTTGCTCCCTGTTCTCATAACCTTGAGCTCTGTCGGATTCCCAGGCAGGGAACACGCTTCCACCAGAGGATGCTGCACTTAAGCTATGACCACAGCGTGGTCACTCTGGGCTCCTCCTGCCAGTGGACCAGCAAGCAGAGAAAGGAGGGACTCTGTATGTGGAAGTAATCGACCCTGACCCCCACGAGGAGCTAGGGTTGCTGTTACACATTGAGGGCAGGGAGGAGCTTGTCTAGAGCTCAAGAATTCACTGAGCTGTCTCTTGGGCTTCTGTGCCTGGTCATGGTAAAGACAACTGCAGCAATCGCAGCCTGACAAGGGCAAAGCAACTGAGAGCTCAGGCCCCTGGAGATAAGGCTCAGCAGTATCTCACAGGTAAGCAGCCCAGACCAGCTGGCCAAGGGAGAGGGACGTCGAGGATGTGTGTTGGAGGAGGGAGGTGACGAATATCAGTTTTGGTCTCAGGACCAGCTGCAATCACAGGGACTGTAGCGAATTCCACTTACCTTCCTGTATTAAGTTTTGGCAGAGATTGTAGGCAACCACCACCATGAAGGAAACTCTATGATGGGTTGGACATAGCAGAAGGCCCAAGAAGGCCTGAGTGGTTCAAGGGGTGGATTGTACCAGACACTTCACACCCTCTCATCCCCACTTCTCACTCCAGCCACTGCTGTGGCAATCGGTCCTGTGCAGGCTACAGCCAGCTTCATGCAGGTTACAATTTAACGGCACTTACATAATGTACATCATGCTGTATACCTCTTGCTTCCTGTGCTGGGACTTCTCAGGCCCTGAGGCACACGGATGCTGGCAGAAGCCCACTCGGCAGCACACACGGGCAACCCAGCAGTGTGTGGTAGTTAAGGCTGCGAGGCCACACTTGACCAACAGAGCAAGGAAGGCAGTGGGGTGATGCCGGCCCCTGGCATTGTCCGAGCGGAGAGTCCTGAGATATCTTTCTCCCAGGACCCTGCCAAAACCAAACCCCGCTGGTCCGGGCTGGTGGCCAACTCGTTGATGCATCCTCCTTCCCTCTTCTCCTCCTTTCCCATTCCCACTCTCCTGTCCTTCACTCTTCTCCATGGAATCACAGGTCAAATAAACCTCCTGCCGGCAAGCTTTTGTCTTAGATGCTTTTCCTCCCACAAGGCAGAATCTAAGACGCTCCCTCCACACGCTGTCCTCCATACAGAAGCCAGAGCGATTGATCCTTACGTGAGTTAGATCACAAGTCTTCTGCTCCAAGCCCGGCGTTCTAGCCGTGCTCCTCCCTGCACGTTTGTGGTAGTCAGGGCCAGTTACCCACGCTGGGAAAGCTGCTCCTCTCCTAGGAGGCCTTGCATGATCTGACCCCCCATTACTCTCTGACCTCGTGCCCGACCGCTTTCCCTCTTATCTGCCCCCTTCCAGCCACTCCAGCCTCTCTGCTTATCCAGGAACACACAGGCAAGTCTCGCTGCAGGGTTTGTGTGGGTTCCTCCCTCCACCTGGAACGCGCATCCTCCAGATATCTGCACAGACACCTGCTTCCCTCTTAACCTTCCTTCCTCCAGTATCATCTTAAGGTAGGGTGACCAACTGTCCTGGGTTGCCTGGGACTCAGACGCTCCCCAGAATGGGGGACTTTCTGCACTAAAACTAGGACAGACCCAGGCAAATTGGCATGTTTGGTCACCCTCTTTCATTGAGACCTGACTCTTCCATTTAAAATTTCACCCCTTCCCGTTCCTTCCCCCACATCCCTGATTCCCACTCATTCTGCTCTTACACTTCTTTTCTTTCAGAGCATTGATCACCTCTAACCTACCGCCTCGTTTACTTGTGTATTGGGCTTATTGCTTAGCGTATTCCCTGCTCTATCCCTAGTATCCAGAACAGCTGGGCACAGGGGTTCTCCAAGTGTGGTCCCTGGACCAGCAGCAACGTCACCTTCACCTGGGAGCCTGTTAGAAATGCAGACTCTTGGGCTCCGCCCCTGATCCACTGAGTACAACACTGGCGGGGGAGGGGCGTGAGCCCGGGAATCTGTGTGGGACCAAGCGCCCCAGAGGATTCTAAGGCACATCAGGGTTAAGTGTCACCGCCTGGGCACACAGGAAGTGCTCACTGAGGGAAGGAATGACTCCTGCGGGCAGATCCTCTTCATCCAATCTACAGATACAGGTTCTCCCTGGGTTCCTTCTCAAATCGGATCTGTGTATTGAGGATTTGTCACTTTGAGCCAAAGAGGGATTTCTCTTCAAGCCGCTTGAGAGCCCCGGGGGTCATCATAATTAACCCGATACAGGCTGCCTAGGTGAAGTGAAAGGTACCTTGGTGCTTGCTTATCTCAGTATGTAGAAGGTGTTAAGGAAACAACTGCCGTTTTCTCATGATACCTGAGCTGTTTTTCCCTTCTTTGACTGGGGAACCTCAATCAGCAATATTATGGTAGGTTATTTCAAACAGTCAAAAGGGGTTGGAGCAGGGGAGAGACATCTGAGCTTTACCCTTACTGAGAAATCAAACATTCTTGAACGGCAGCAGGAGAGATTAAGGCTAGACCTCAGGAAGGACTTTCTGAAAGCCAAGGAAAGCTATAAGGACCTAAGGAAATTATGAAATCCTCTCTCATAAATGCCTGAGTTGGGGTTGGTCCTATGTGTGGGCAGAGGAACCGACCACAAAGCTTTCAGGACTCGGGGGGACAGATTGAGAGGTGGCTGCCTTTCAACGAGGAATCAGAGAAGCAGGGATTGTCCCTCACTCACCAGCCATGTGGTTTTGAACCCATTTTTTCCTAGTTTCTCTACCTCAGGGTTTCTAACCTCGGCACCATTCACATTTGGGACTGAATAATTCCTTGTTGGGGGGCGGTCTTGTAGGATGTTCAGCAGCGTCCCCGGCCTCTATCTTCTAGATGATAATAGCATCCTCTTCCCCAGTTGTGACAATGAAAATTATCTCCAGACATTGCCAAATGCCCCTGGGGGTGGGGGGCAGGGGCTCTACCTGTACCGAGAGGCTCGGAAGATCCGTAAGGGCCTACTCAGCACCCATATCCCGTCAAACGGAGCAAACACCACCCCACGGCGTTTAGGGCAGCAGAATTGTGGCAGGGCCTGGCTCCAAAGGATGGAGTAGTACATGACTGCCTCGTCGCATGCACTGTGGGTCACTCACTGCGAGGCCAGCCTGGCCCTGATTGGCTTCCTTTAAAACGCTTGTCTTCCGGACTAGCTGGCAGGGGCTTCAGTGGCCATCTAGTCTGGGGAGTTCAAATTCTAACTGGGCTGGTGGGGGAGGGGACACATGTCACACACTGGAATCCCACCCCACCCCCCAAATTTGAAAACCAGTACCCCAGGCCACACTTTCTCAGGAAACCAAGAGACCAGTGTCATAGCCAATAGATGCAAATGTTACTTCCAGATTCCCAGTCTGAGCTATTTTTGAGGCATTATCTCCTGAAAGACTCTTTCAGGGGGAGGTGAATGAGGCAGGGTCTTGCAAGTGTAGGATTGGATCCTGTCTTTCTTTAAAATGTTGATGTTTTGTTCATCATGGATATTTTTTGCATTCCTTTTGATTTTCAGAAATATTGTGCTAAAATCCTTGGTTACTAGGTCTTTTTTTGGTGTCCCTCTGAAATTTCACACCCTAGCAAGTGTCTTACTCACCTCACTGTAATCCTGGCCCTAATCACCAAAGTTTTATGATGCAGAACAGCAGGCCTAGGGGTGAGGAGCATGGCAAAGGGAACAACCAAGGCTTAACCTGAAGGCCCAGAACCCTAGGTGTTGCAGAAGCCCCTGGCAGGGACAGCCCAGCCAGAACACACTGAAGATAAACTGGACAGAGCCTCCCAGCCCTAATCCTCAGTGAATTAATGGTTCTAGGATACTACACATCATTCATTTATTTATTCACAATCATTCTCAGAGGGCCTGCTCTGGGGCAGACATTGGAGGGACCAATAGGATGCCGCGCCCTTCCCCCCCGAGGAGACAGGCTGGTAAACGAAGAAGCCTGATGCTGGTGATAAGGGCTGTACAAAACACCGCGGGTGCTAATCCAGCAGTGATTCATGGGATCTGATCTGTGGGGACCGAACCCAAATGTAAGATTCGTTCTCAACCCAAGAGATATCTTGTCAACCACAGGTCATTTTCCAAGTTCACTAACAAGCCTGCCAGAGTCACAGTGGTGAGATGTGAGCTGGGGATTTACTTGGCTTCATTTCCTTGAGTCACTTAGGGAGCCATCGAGGGACTCTCTACCCCGCTTCACAGAGCTGAGGCTAGGTCGGGTGGAAACGATTAATGAAATGATTCTCGAATGATTAGAGGGCTTAATTGATGAAAAACCAGAGTATGTTGTTTTTATTGCCCACTCTCTTTTTTGTTTTGAGATTCAGGGGATGATGGAGTTGATGGGGGTGGGGGAATGATGTACAGACAAGAAACAGAAAATAATATGCTTGCGAATGATGTTCTAACTCCCCATTGTACAGATGAACAAACTGAGGCCCAGAGAGGGCAATTGACTTGTTCATGGTGCAGCCTTAAAAGAGAACTTATAATAATAGTGCCGGCCCGCGGGAGTGGGCGGGGGTGGGGGTGGGGGGAGGGCAGTGTCTGCTCCAGGTGTCTGGCTGTGCAGGAACGCGCACCGTTTTCTTCGTTAAGGAATTAATTAAGCAGCAGCTAATCCCTACAGCAGCGATAAACAGAGCTAACATCCAAGCATTTGGTTTGTGGCAGGAGATGGGGTCCCTTGTGGCTGGTGCCAGGTGTCCCACACTCTGGAGAGGAGGGGCTGGGTAGCTTAAAAGAGGTTGCACATGGAATGGATGGGACTCCAGTCTCCCACAGAGCAGACCTGCCATCCCTCTAAGTTCCCTGCAGAGGAGGCAGTTGCTCTCCCGCATCTTACTCTCTGCTCCTGGAAAGAGGGAGGGCCGGAAGCACCGGCAGTTCCATTTATGGTTGAGGAAGTTGGCATTCAGAACGGCTGGGCAGTTTGCCCCAGGGCCATCTTCTAAGTAAATTGCTGGCAGAGCCCGCCCTGGAGCCCCGACCACTGTGATTTCTGCCCACCCCGGGCAGAGGCTCTGCTCCTAGAATACCCAGGTCAGGGCACCAACTGTCCCCAGGGGGCTGTGTCTGGTCCTCTCTGCCGCATGAGCTACTGTCTCTAGGGAGCTCCACCAGGGCAGGGAATTCCAGCTCAGTCTTTCTCAGAACTCCTGTCAGAAAGTTCTTTCTTGGTTTGTTTTCTTTATACAGACACAGCCCATCTCCCCTCCAAGACTCCCCACACTAAGGACCATGTCTCTCATCTCTTGTTAACCTGACCAGCACCTGGCCGAGTGTGTGTTCTAGAAACATCAGTTCCCTGCCCCTGCCCTTATATGGTTGACCCTTGCAATACCTGGATGAAGATGAGTCTGGGATTCTGATTATCCGCACTGCAACTGATCCATTTCCTGAGAGCTGCAAGGGAAAGGCCTTTATCCCCTGAAACGCAGGATTGCAAACACAGACGTATGTGTGGGGCGGGGTTGAGGCGCGTAACAAAGGAACGAAGCCCGCCTGGTGGTTCTCCAGGGACCCCAAGCTCCACCTAAGTTAGTGGGCCACTTGACCAGCTCCCACCCACACTGGTTTCAAGAAACTGGACCCAGCTTTGCATTGTCAGGGGAAGCAGAAATCTGAATTTCTATGGGAAATTTCCTGATTTGACAGTGTTGGCGTTAAACTCATCTTTTAAAAAAGACACTGTGCAATCAGATCAAAAAGAACACAAGTCTGAGCTGCCCCTTTGCAGACTCTCACTTTAGCACTTTCTTAGGTATAAGGCTGGAAAGAGCACAGAAGGAGCAGGGTGGGTAAGGGTCTGCAAGAGGGGGGATCACAGTGTCCTCCCTCTTCCCCTTTCCTGGAACCTTGTAGGGGGAGCAGAGACTCCCCTGCACTGTACTGGAAACGAAGTCACTGGCCCCGTTGGCATTGGACCCTAAGCCCTCAAACTCCATCCCTCTTCCCTGGTGTTCTTGGGGTCTCTCCCCCCCTCACCCCACCATGCTCCTTCCTTCCCTGTGGGTAAATGAGAGGGAAAAACCATGAAGTCTCGTGCGTTCTACAGCTTGGCTTGGCAATGTTCATCTCAAATGCCTTCTCAGCGAATCTCTGTGTTTTCAATTACCTCCTGAGCCCAGCCAAGCGGGAGGATTAGTAAATTAATGAGTTTAAATTATTTCGTTTTCTTTTTCCCCCCTGTCTTTATTCTGTGGCAATATTTAATCTAATCCAGGTCCAGATGCATTGGATGATACATGACAGGTTATGGCTAATAACTGATCTCATTTTCAAATTAATATGCAAATTCACCCTCAGAGCTGAGGAACGAACGAGGCTAGTTGGAAACAGCAGGGAAGAGAGGATGTGAGCGGGGGAAGGAACAATAAGGGAGGAGGAGGTCCCCCCGGAGTCTAATCAGAATCTTCATAGAGAGACAGGGAAGAGGAAATGTGACAACATGGAAAATCTTTGTCAAACAGAGTCCCCAAGCATACGTATGTCTCCCTCTGCAGGGAAGCTGTGGGATCTTTGAGCTGCAGAGCTGGACGGGAATCCACCGCCATTTTACAGAGGAAGGAACTGAGGCCCGAAGTTACCAAGCGTGCTGGGTGCAAGACTGTGCCTATAAATCAGAATATTTGAGGGCCCCTGTGCCAGCAGGAAGGCGAGAGAGATCAGTCTTCCCTGCAGTGGGTAGCAGGAAAAATGAGATTCTTTCTACTCCTAAAAGAAAATTCATCCCTTTCAGTTCCTGAAACAGGTCCTCTATTGCATGGGACTCTATAGGGCCATATACAGTGTCTGGTCGGAGTGCTGACCATTTCTGATAATTACTAGTTGGACAGCTGAATTAGTCAATGAAGCCATGAGTGTGGGGCACACGTTGGGTGCCTACTATGTGTCAGTCATCGTGTGGAGCACTAGGGATAGACTTCTGTCCTGTGTTAGTTTAATCATCATTTCCACATAACAAATGGGAAAGCCAGATCCTAGTGAGTGACCTACCTGGGGGAGAGATTTCACAACAGAGGTGGGTCTGGCTTCCAGGGTCCCTTGGTTTATCCTGGGCTCCCCCTGTCTCCCAGGCCGGCACTTTGCTTTCGGGCTGGGTGCCCCTGATGGTGGTTGTATGCAGCCTGGATTCCCTCTGTTTATTTTGAAAAGGCTCACGGAAAAATGAGTTGGCACCTTCCCAGCTCACCTTGGAAGATGGTTTATCGGGAGGGAAGGGGTCCCTGGCTGCAGGTGACCGGTATCTAGTGAAGAAGTGGCAGCTCTTTGGCTGGGAGGGAACTGGGCCCTGGCATAGAGTGTCATGGTCCAAAGATTGACGTCTGTGATGCTTCGTTAGGCAGGATTGTCTCAGCAGGAGCCCTGTTCCCTTAATCACTTAATCTTCATGTTGGTTTCCTTAATGTGTATTTATCCTCCTGTCTTTCCCCTTCTCTGGGCTGCTGTCTTTGCTGTCATCATAACTTGGATTATAATCTTGGATTCGGAGGCTGTTGAATGCTGGAGGAGGGGAGGCCGTGGGGATGGAGGGCTGCAGGAGGCTGGGCCCAGGGGATCAAGGAGACCTTCCTGTTCACCTTTCTTAGACTCAGTGTCCTGTGTGGAAAGCAGTGACTCGGGCCAGATTCCCAGGGGAAGTCAAGGAGGAGGAACTAGAAGGAGATCGTCAGGCTATGCTGTCCAATATGATAGCCCCTAGCCACTCATGGCTATTTACACTTACACTTACATGGAAATTAATTAAAATATAACAAAATTTAAAATTCACTTCCTTGGTCCTACTAGCACTCATATTCATGTTCAGTGGCCACGCATGACTAGTGGCTGTTATATTAGCATGAATAGAGCATGCCCATCATCACAGAAGGTTCTGCTGGACAGTGCCATTCTAAGGTGTTTCCTGTGTCTTAAGCATCTGATTCCCAGGAGATTCCCTGGTCCTTCAGGCCCAACATTCATCAGCCCAACACCTAGCTCAGAGCCTTGCCTGTGGTGAGGCTTAGTATGTGGCACCCCATTGTCCAAAACCAGATGAGGGGGAGCGATGATCCTATTTATCCATCCAGGAGTCAAACCATATATATCCCAATATGCGTACCATTACATTTTTAAAGCACTTCCATTTGTCTTACAATCAACCAAGTATAAGCGGGAGTGGAGGGTCCCTTTGACTCAGGGGGATTCAAAGTAAGGAAAACAGACAGCATGAAAAATGAGGTGGTGTTGGGTGTCCAGGGGTCGAGGGTTGTCCCCTGCTGGTCCTTTCCATCTAAGACAAAAGTTTCCTAAATGCAGGACCACGGCACATAGGAATCAACAGTTTTTAGATGGGCTGCTCTAAGCAGCACCAAGGAAGAGGAGGGAGGGGGGCAATGAGGAGTCAGAAAGACAGTGAGGGTCGTGACGAGCACAAGACACCTTAAACCTGCACAGCTCCTGGGAAGGACCTCACTGGTTTGAGAGTCGCTTTATCGTCTTGTGTGGCACTTGCATCGTGTTGATGAGCAGCCTGGGCACGTGTGACTATCCTGCCCATTGTGCAGATGGGGAAACAGAGGCTCAGAGAGGTCAAGGGCCGAGTGGCAGGCCTCCCTGGTGCCGCCCACGTCCCATCATGGGGGCCAGGAGAGAGCCCGAGAGCCTGAGATGGCCCAGCCCGGTGTCGGCAGCAGTGGCTGTGTGCAGACCGTGGAGTGAGGGGAGTTGTCTGCTGGCCGAGAGCAGAAAGCCGTTTAGCAGTGGAAGCAGCAGGTGAGACAGCAGGAGAGGAGCTGCGGAAGGAAGCAGCCCGGGAGGAGAGCGGGGTACGGAACACCTGGGACAGGAGGGCGGCAAGGGAGGGGCCGGGACAGGGGGCGGGTGTGCGGCCACTGTGGCGGCTCTGAAGGAGACACACCCGCAACCTGACACTGGGTCACCTGCGGCCACCGGACAGTGACCACAGGAGCTGGGAGGTGAGCAGTGCGGCTGTTGAGAGACTTCTAGGTATACACTTATCTCCCGGGCAATAAAGTTATTTTCAACCAAATCCCTTTTCGTGACAAGTTGTATAGCAGGTTGGTTATCCATGTTGTCCCCACTCCAAAGTCATGGGCTGGCTCTCTTGACTACTATTTCACAACCTTGTTAGCCATGATTCAGATCCAAATAACGTATATTTCACATTGTGACCTGGCGCTCGCGCGCGTGCGCGCACACATGCACACACGCACACATTCATCTATGAACTGAACAGTTTCTCCAAACAGCGCTCTTATTGAGATGCATGTCCACATTCTCTTTTCTTATCTCCTCTTTTCTCTTTTCATTTTCCTTCCATCCTCTTCCATTTGGAAAAAATACTGGTCACAACCCACTGAACTGGTTTTGCTTCTCACTAATGAGAGGTGAGAATTCTACCACTGAACCACCAATGCTCCTCTGTCCCTCACTAACGGGTCTCGCCCTACGGTTTAAACAAACGCTGCTCCTGACGATTGTATGAGAACCTCTTACTGCCCTGCCTCCTCACTGTGCTGCACATGTGACCCCTTCTGTTTGGAAGAGGTGATCTCTGGAAAGCTGTGCCACCTAGAACACCAGGTGATGAGGGTCTATGGAGGGCTCCCTGAAGCACGAGGGAAGAAATCTCATCACGTCTCCTTCTCAAACACCACGAGACAATTGATGTTTATCAGAGTGACAGTCAATTTCCTGGCATAGGCATTGGCAATTCCTGCCAAATGTATTAACTGGGACAACAGGATAGTCATTAGAGCCCCTGTGTGCGTGTGCCAGGCACTGCGCCAGGAACTTTCCAGGGTTTATCTCTCGCTATAACCCTGTGAGGTCAATATCACTCGTCCCACTTTACAGATGAAAAAATTGAGCTCAGAAAAGACAAGCGGCTAGTCACGTAGTGGCAGAGCTGGGATTTAAACCCAGGTCTGTGTGTATCCAAAACCTCTGTTATCTTGGGGACATGAAATTATTCGAACAGTTGAATATCAACATTATTCCAGAGAACAAAAATGCCAGTGTCTGTGTCTCTTCTCTCCTCTCTCTTTCACACACATACACACACACACACACCATAAAATTGCTAAATCAAATCTGTATACAATTTATTGTCCAGTGGGTTTTGATATGACATGAGGCATACTGGATCCAGCCATACTGGGTCAACATGAGCCCTTCTGAGAGGAGAATGGAGAAGGCGTGAGAGAATGGGCAGCCCCCAAGGGGGCTTTACACAAGCGCACAGCCTCCTCCTAATGCAGGAGGCCTCCTGTCGGGGCGGGGGGAGGGGGGGGGCGCTGTGGAGCAGCTTGTCTAGCCTCCATTCGGCCCTACTCCTAGGGTGTCTTCCTGCACTGCAAAGGCTGGAAAGCTAAAAATTACATTCCTTAGATTTCTCTGTAGCTATTATTCTGCATGTGAATTAAGTTCTCGAATTCAGTGTTCTCGCCCAAGACTTGGGGGGACAAAGGTGAGGTAGAGGCTGTCTTGCTGCTGCTTTTGGCTGTTTTCCTGCTGGAAAAGGAGGTTGTGGAGATGTGACTTTTCCCCCTGCAGCAGCACTCAAATGCCCATTCTTCATGTTCTTGGGTGTTGAGAAGCAGCTGTGGTGGACACAGTGGCTGAAAAACCACATTGCAGACCTGATTACCAGCATCGAGAGTGGTTCATGACACGGGCACAGCTGCAGGGCTGGCTTCCCTAATCTGGATTCCTGGACCCTGCCTCACAGCTGTGGGTGTGATCTTGAACTCAACTGGGACCAACAGTGGTGGCCTCGGGACAGTTCCACTGATAGGTCACCTCCAGGGTCCTGCACCCAGACTGAAGCCCATGTGGTTCCAGCCCTTCCTGAGATGTTTAGGCACCTAATCCCATGTCTTCGATCCCTTTCCATCTCTTGCACAGAACCTGGCTGATACACGTTCCTTCGCCAACCTCTGCCGCTGAGCCACCAACCCCCTTCTACACATGTCCAGTGAGGACTCTCCCTTTCAAACAAGAATGCTCACTCCACCAACAGGTCTGAGTCTTGGTATAGCACCCTGCTCAATTTATCACTTTGGCTCAGTGATTTCTATGAAGTTATCTGCACCTGTTGACAAATAAAAATGTTCTATCTCATGGACATATTGGATGGTTTTATCAGTCTCGAGAAAGCCTCAGATGCTTAATCAGGTAACCCCTTTCCTTCTGGGTATATTGAGATCCAGAAGGCTTTCTGAGGAGGCAGGAAGTTCCCAGGGGAAGTCCCATGTCCTGCTTTCTAACCCTGGAAGACGGCAGGGTGTCAGCTCTTCCATCTGAGCCCTCAGAAGCCAAGCCCTCCCTGCCTGGTTAGGAGCCCGATTCCCCTGTGGAGACATCTTTCCAAAGGATGCTCAGCCTAGCCTGACCCTCAGAAGTTGAAAGGAATGGCTTCAAGGGCATCTGAAAAGCCTTCCACTGACTTTGTGTTTCTTGGAGATCTAAAAAATACTTTTCCATGGAGGGTGATCTCCCGCCAACCTAAAGAAAGAGGCACAGAGAGACAGGGCTGATCTAAAATGCTTCAGGGAAGAGGTGGGAAGAAGTCTGAGACGTTCCTGAAGCATTCCTGAGGCAGATGGGTGGGGTTTGGAGGTGTCCTTTAGGCCTGGTGCCTGGCATTTCTGCTCTTTGTAAATGCCTGCGGCCACCACCTGAAAAAAATGGAAAGATGGACAGGAGTGTTGTCAGTCGCTGGAGTATACACAGCTATTTTTAATACAGTGTGGGTGACTTCAGGGCACCAACCATGCAAAACAGAGATAAGGAGTATGAAACACCTCACCCAGGTGACTTAGCACCAGTTCATGCATTCAGTGGGCTTGTCTCAGCTGTGCTGTTTCCAGAGTCCTCCTCGTCACTGGCTCTCTCTCTCTCTCTGTCCTTGGGACTGTCCTCCCACTGCCCTCTCTTGCTGGATCACCCCTCTCCTGTCCCAGGCCAGCAGAGTCTCCTTGCTCCCCATGATGTCTAATGAACCAAGGCCTCTTTCTGCCTGGACACCAGGTCCACCTCCTTAACTTTGGGTCAAAATGGACATGTCTCAGACGATGTCTAGTTCAGTTCCTTCAAAAAGCAGATGCTAGGATAGAATTAAATGTGCAAGGGTTTTAGTATAGGGGGGACACCTACTAAAGGAGAAGATGAGGAGGGAAGCTAGGAGCGGCCAGAAGAGCTATCAGACTGCAGAGTAAGACTGGCCCTGAATGAAGGAGAGAGAGAAGGAAGGTTGGCTGGAAACAGCCTAGGCCTCCACGCACTCTAAAGGGGGTTTGGCAAGGCTGTTGTTCTCAAGCCAAAGTCCCCTGTCAGAGGAGTCTGCGTCTCTCGGGACTTGCTTACCTTAGTATCCCTGCTGCACTCAGTCATGGGTTGGGAGCAGCCTGTTGAAACATGCAGCATTGCCCTGGTGCGAACATGATATTGGATTTCAGAGCACAGTGGTGGGTGCCCTTGGACAACTAAGTTCCCTGCAGTTGGAGGTCTGCTGGGCATATTCTCAGGGCTGCCGCAGCCCCCCACCATATCTACCAGCTCATCCTGTTCTCTTCCCATAGAAATTCCTCCACTAGCCTTTACCCTTTGCCTTGTTCAGTGGCTGGAGCCTAAGTCTTCCATCTTGATCAGTGTGTTCTT
This sequence comes from Balaenoptera ricei, assembly GCF_028023285.1. NCBI lineage: Eukaryota > Metazoa > Chordata > Mammalia > Artiodactyla > Balaenopteridae > Balaenoptera > Balaenoptera ricei. Next base: position 35,158,123 of record NC_082649.1, read on the forward strand.
CATTCCCCTGAAATTTCTTCCTCTTGTGTGGTCTACTTTTTTTCTTTTTAATGGGCTCTGACCCCTTCTCCAGCTCTTCCACTCTTAAGTAGCACATCCAGCTATTTCTCATCTTGTTGCATCCAGTTTTCCTGGAAGTCTCAGCATTCTCTCTTGAATCTCCAATCTCCAACCCATCATAATGATACCTAGTTCACCAGTGTTGGGTAGAAAACCCCTCTCCCCTTCTCTCCATCTCCCTGGATTGTCCAGTGAATTAATGTTCTTTCACACAACATTTACCTTTTCATATATTGATAAAATCTCTCATTTACATTATATATTCTTTTAGTTTGGATTCCCCCGAAAGCAGAGGCTGAAGCAAGATTTGGGTGCAGTGAGTTTGTTTGGAAGGTGATCCCTGGATGAAGAAGTGAGGGAACAGGGAGAGAAAAACTGGAATAAGGGAAAAGTAATAAAGAATATACTATTAGTCTAGGACCTGATGGCTTCAGTGGTGAGTTCTGCCAAACATTTAGAGAAGAATTAACACCAATCCTTCTCAAAATCTCCCAAAATATACAAAAAGAGGGAACACTTCCTAATTCATTTTTGAGGCTAGCATACCATGATAACAGAGCCACATAAAGGTTCATCACACACAGAAAAATTATAGATCAATATCTTCTATGCTTATAGATGCAGGAATCCTCAACAAAATGTTAGCAATCCAAATCCAACAGCATATTAAAAAGATGATACACTATGACCAAGTGTGATTTATCCCAGGAATGCAAGGGTGGTTTAACATAAGATAATCAATGTAATAAACCACATTAGTAGAATGAAGGGGAAGAAACCCCAAATCACCTGAATTGATGCAGAAAATACATTTCACAAAATCCAATATCCTTTCATGATAAAAACTCAGAAAACTAGAAATGAAAAGGAGCTTCTTCAACATGATAAACAGCATTTATGAAAAACTCACAGCTAACATCATACTCAATGGTAAAAAGATTGAAAGTGTTCTAAGATCAGGAAGAAGAAAAGAATGCCTGCTTTCACCACTTTTAACATTGTACTGGAAGTTCTAGCCAGAGCAATTAGACAAGAAAAAGAAATATAAAGCACCAAAACTGGTAAGGAAGAAGTAAAATTGTCCCTATTCACAGATGACATATCTTATATATAGAAAACCCCAAAGAAACAATAAGAAAGCTATTAGAAGCAATAAACAAATTCAGTAAGTTTATAGGAAATAAAATCAACACACCAAAATCAGTTGTGTTTCTATATTCCAGCAATGAACAATCTGAAAAGAAAGCAATTTCATTTACAATAGTATCTAAAAGAATAAAATACCAAGGAATAATTTAACCAAAGAGATGAAAGTCTTATACACTGAAAACTATAAAAAGTTGCTGAAAAAAATTAAGACCTAAATGAATGGAAAGACATCCCTTGTTCAGGGCTTGGAAGATTTAGTATTGTCAAGATGGCAGTGTAAAGATTCAACACAATCACTATCAGAATTCCAAGTCTTTTTTGGCAGAAATAGAAAAGCTGATCCTCAAATTTATATAGAATTGCAATGGACCCTGAGTAGCCAAAACAATCTTAAAAAACGAACAAAGTTGGAAGACACACTTCCCAATTTCAAAATTTACTACAAAGCTACAGTAATTAAAACAGTGATATTGGTGTAAGAAAGACATAGAGACCAATGAAATAGAATTGAGAGTGCAGAAATAAACCCATAAATCTATAGTCAGTTGATTTTCAACAAGGGTACCAAGTCCATTCAAGGGGAAAGAATAGTCAATTCAACAAATGGTGCTGGGAAAACTGGATTTCCAAATGCCAAAGAGTGAAGTTTGACTCCTACCTCACACTATATAAAAATTAACTCAAAATGGATCAGTAACCTAAATATAAGAGTTAAAACCATAAAACTCTTAGAGAAAGAGAAAGGGGTGAATCTTCATGACCCTGGATTTCATAATCGATTCTCAGACATGATACCAAAAGCATGAGCAACAAAGGAAAAAGATATGTAAATTGGACTTCATCAAAACTAAAAACTTTTGTGCAAAGGACATTATCAAAGTGAAAACACAGCTTACAGAATGAGAAAAAAATATTTGCAAACCATATATCGGATAAGTGTTTAATATCCAAAATATATAAATAACTCCTAAACACAACAAAAAAAGACAACCCAATTAAAAATGAGCAAAAAACTTAGACATTTTTCTAAAGATGATATACAAATGGCCAATAAGCAAACGAGAAGATGCTCAACATCATTAGTTATTAGGGAAATACAAATAAAAACCGCAATGATATACCACTTCTCACCTACTAGGATGACAGTAATAACAATAATAATACAAAAATGTGGAAAATTGGAACTCATACATTGTTGATGGAAATACAAAATGGTTCAGCTGCTATGGAAAATAGTTTGGCAGTTCCTCAGAAAGTTAAATACAGAGTTACTGTATGACCCAGGAATTTCACTCCTGGTTATATACCTAAAAGAGTTAAGAAGAGAGACTCAAGCAGCATTATTCACTATAGCCAAAAGGTGGAAACAACCGTGTCCATCAACAGATGCCTGGCTAAACAAAATGTGCTCTGCACATACAAATGGAATATTATTCAGCTATAAAAAAGAATGAAGTTCTGATCCATGCTACAACATGGATGAATCTTGAAAACCTTATGCTAAGTGAAATAAGCCAGACAGAAAAGGACAAATATTACATGAATCCACTTGTATGAAATATCTTAAAAGGCAAAGTCATAGTGACAGAAAGTAGATGAGAGGTTACCAGGGGCTGGGGGTAGAAGGGGATGAGGGATATCTTGCTTAAGGTGTACAGGGTTATTATGAAAACGGTTTGGAAATCAATAGTGGTGATGGTGGCACAACATTGTGAATGAAATTAATACCACTGAATTGTACACTTAAAATGGCATACTTTATCAAAAATTGAAATATATAATATAAAATATATAAACAATATAAAATATTAAAATATATAATATAAATGTATATGTATAAACAGAGTATGCCATTTTAACCATTTTTAAGTATATATACATATATATGTGTGTATATATAATTTGCTATAATTTTTTTAAAGAGTGCATTATTGAGTGAGCTGGGGACCACAGTGGGAAACTGGGGTTCAATCCTGTAAGAACCACCCTAGGGAACCATATAGAATATACCTCAGAATTGTCCCTTTGAAGGATGGAAGCCTGAGATATTTGTCCCCTGGCTTATGTCCCCCAGTAGTTGGGAATTGCCCTTTCGGTTATTAAATCTCCAGCGTTTCCTGGCTGCGCCTAGGTGTGGACTAAGTCCTGCCGCCCCAGAGAAAGCCCGGAGGCAGAAAAGCAGAGGCTTCCTCTGTACCCTGAGGCAGGACTCTGTCTGCCACAGACATGCTGAAATCAGTGATGTGAGGCACGGTGAGCGGGCGTGTGTCACATCTTCCCGAGTCTGGGAACCCCCTTCGATCTGCAGTGACCCTTTGAAGGAAGCAGTGGGTGGTTTCACCAGTGAGAAGTTTGTACATCCTCAGGTCTCGGGACGACAACAGGGAGCTTCCACGTCTGCCAACATCTGGGGCAGAGAGACTGATGGGCTGGGTTCCCCGAGCAGCATTGCCAGCATGTGGTCATCAGGGGAACATCACCTGTGACACAGAGGGTGTCCATCTGAAATCCAAATCCTTCTGGGATTCTTGTCTCTCAGATGCCACTACATCAGTTTTCTCTCACTTCTGAACACCTGCATTTCAGAAATCTAATAAGAAAATAAGGATCCCCAGAGAGAAAGAGATGATTACAGGACCTCTATGTGGGAAGATGAGGACTTTCTTCTCAGAGCCAGGGTGCCTTGAGGACAAAACCTGGTACAAATGTACACAGTCAGGTCATGGGGGATAAAGATAGGTCAATTTCTAAATCTGACTCCCTTTCAAAAGCAGCGTTGCCATCAGAAATAGGGATATTAAGGTGACAAACGATGGGGGATAAGCCAGTGGGAAAAAACCATAGATGTAGAGGTCTGACTGCTTTAGCCACAACTCTGAGGACAAGCTGGCTACCCTTTCCTTCTCAGTCCTCCTCTTCCTGGACCTCAGTTCTCCCAACTGGAAAAAAAAAAAAAAAAAAAGCAGGAGTTAAAAGGAAACAACTGCTGTGGTCCTTTCCAGCAATATTCTTCATCAATCACAGGATCCTCATCTACATCTATTCTGGGATGTCCATGCAAGTTGCAAGTTTCCTGTTGCTGAATCTTCATTTGCTGAAGTTTGGGACATGAATTTTGTTCCTATTATCTCTATTAATTAGTATTGACTAAACATCCACAAGCCCTCGGTGCTCAGAGCCTGGCTGTGACCCCAGCAAGCTCCTGTCATCAAGAGAAAGGACAGGTCCATGTTGGGCACAGATTAATCTCCCATGCCCTTCCCCATCCTCTTTGTGAGATTTACTCAGAGACTAGTATGAGTGAGTTTGGATATGGGTAGTAGAAAGACTAGTCAGTAGATAATAAAAATTTTTTTTAGCATGGAATAGCAGAAAAAAATAACATTTTCAGTTAGAAGTAAATTCAAATCCTGGCTCTGCTGCTTACTAGCTTTATGTTTTTGAGCAAATTACTCAAAACTCAATTTTCTTATTTGGGCAACCCTGGGACATATGGTTGTTTTTAGAATTAGCAATAATATATTTAAGTACCTGGTGAATACCAGATATTCAATAAGTGGAAGTTAGTATTATTTGAGGATGGGGCCTGTAATAGTTACGATTCTTTTGGTTGCAAGCAATAGAAACTAAGTTAAATGAAAAAGGAACTTTGAAGGATACTGGGATGGCTCACAAAAATCAAAGGAATAGCCAAACAACCTGGATGCAAGACGGTCATATAACAGAACCACTTCAAGGATCTCAGAAACAGGAAGAGTGGACTTTCTCCCAAGAAACCACTTTTGGAAAAAAGATTCCTGGAGGGCAAAATCACAGAGTTCAGACATGGCCCCTGGAGGCCTGCCCCCTCTTGGGTGTCAGAGCCAGACATTGGGGAGCACTCGGAAGCCACCTCAATTAGTGTCGACTACAAGGATGATGTCTTTAATGATGTCCAAGTCTGGGTTCAACCTTTGTTTCAGAAGGGACCCCGGATCCTGGAGATGTGATCACCGTGCTTTTCAGCTGCTTAGACTGAGGTCCTGACAAGCTGGAGCTACCCCTTCTCCCAACACATAGAGCCTCAGTAAGCTAGAGGGTGATTAATGGATGTTACCCACCACGTTTATCACTCACAACTACAGTCACCAGTTACAGGCATGCTTGAGAAAAGATTACAGTCTGCACTTTGTGTTCATTGATTTCTACAAGCTTCCATTATGCATACTGCTCATCAACTGTCATATAGACAAATTGCATCATAGATGTTCTTGTGTTGTGCCTTTTACATGCTTCTTATTCTCTTAGAAACCCAACAGAGTCCTACCAACATAATTTCCGACTTATTCAGTTATGTATCACAATACTTCCTAGAATTCCAAGTATAAGCCCTGAATGGTCCCTCAGAAGTCATCTGGTCCAAGCTGTCAACCCTGGATGTACATTAGAATCATGTGGGAGATTTAAATACTGAAGCCCAGACCTCACCCTCAGAGATTTGATTTAATTGGTTAGGGTATGGCTCAGTAGTCAGTATTTTAAAATAATTGCCAGATGATTCTCATGTGCAGCCAAGGTGGAGAGCTATTGATTTAGTTCAAGCTTTATTTCACAGGAAAATGAAGGCACAGTTAGGAACATGAGGACATGTGCTTAAGGTCACTTCACTGATTATTTGTTGAACGGGGACTTGAACCCAAGTGTCCTGATTACCCAATTCAGTGCTCTTTCTCTTTGGATAACTGATTGCTCTTGTCCCATGAAGAGGTGGAAGTCTTCCAAAAGGCGTTATTAGATTTGGCATGGTGTCGGAGGGGAGTTTTAAGCTGAGGAGAACCAAGACTGGGGCAAGCAATCCAGGGACTCTGCAGGAGTAGAACCACAAATGGTACCTGAAATGTCCAACATAAGTTGTAAACAGTAACACATCCGCACCCACATCAGTTTCTGATGTGAGAGTGATCTTAAGTGTGAGTGAGCACTTGGTCATTGTTTTTCAAACCCAGAGTTACATAAAAGAAAAAGGCTGCCACTTAACATTTGAGACAGAAAGCTACAGCCAAGAGACTCCACCCCAGCTTAACTTCTGGGAGTCTTCATATAACAGACGCTGTGTTAGTGTTTCCTTACACAGCTAGGTTGGTGCCAGATACTCAGTTTAGGGGTACACACATAGGTGGTAAACAGTTTAAAAAAAAGATTAAAACAAAAAATAATAGTGACATATGGGGGTGAGCGAATATATGATTAGGGAGTTACACACAGGGGCTTGCTTCATTATTAGCTTAAGTAATGAAAAGACATGCTAGTTAGGAGCAATCTCACCAAGCAAAGCAGACAGCAGTATTTATGTAAAGCTTTGGAGTCAGGGATAATGTGGGGATTGTCATGGTTTTAGAGGTGGGGGTAGGCTATGTTAGCCTTGGAAGTGTGCTTACTTAGGCGACACTTCACTAGAGTAAGTTGGCTACTGATTGACTAACCTTCAGTGGCTATCACGGGTTGGTTGGTTTTTAGAAGTGTGCTCAGTGAAGCAAGTTATCATTGATATAAGACTGAGGCAATTCGTCACTGATTAATCAAACAGATTTAAACTGGTTTTATAAAGTCAGCCTTTTTCTAGGTATGTAGAAGCTTCATTTTTATTCTCAGTTGATGGTTCAAAATTATCAGGTAAAGGATTTGTGTTTCCAGATTGGAAAAAAAAAATAACCAGATGCCTAGCATAATAGTTCAAAATAGACTCAGGGTGAAATATATCATTGTGAAATTTCAGAACACTAGGGACAAAGAGAAGATTCCAAGAGCTTCCAAAGAAAACGCAAATCACTTATAAAGTTTCAGGAATCACAGTGGCTTTTGACTTCTCAACGGCAGCTGGGGCTAAAAGGCAATGAAGCAGGGTCTTAAAGATGCTGAAGGAAAATTATCTTCAATGTGGAATTCTATACCCAGCCAAACTATCACCCAAGAGTAAGGGCAGAATAAGATATTTTCAAATATTCAGAGTATCAAAAAATGTACTTCCCTTGCACCCTTTCTCAACAATGTGCTTTGGGGTGTGCTTCACTAAAAATGAGAGAATAGATCCAGAAAGAGGAAGATATGAAATACAAGAGGGGACCCATCACAGAGGCAAATATAATAGATGAAGGTCCTGTGATGACAGCTGCACAACAGACATAGAGTGCATTTGGTCCAGATACGTGTGACTCATGATATGTTGAAGACTTATGCGTAAGGATCCCAGCTGCCTAACTTATTTTTTTTAATCTACAGATGGGATTTTTCCAGCAATTTTGGCCCAGCTTCTCCTCTGCTCTAGGCTTGTGTTAACTGTGTGCCCAGTTAACTGCTCCCAGACTCTGACCGAAAGACTCAGTTCAGCTTGGTTTCCCTTGGGAGCTTTCATCTAACAGGAGCCACATTGCCCTGTCCTTATATAGCTAGGTTTGTGCCTGACACTAGTTTAGGGATAGATGCATGAGTGGTGAAAAGTAAAAACAAAGAATGATTAAAACAAAACAGTATAATGGTTACCTCTGTGGGTGAGGGATTATGCAATTGGGGAGTAACTCACAGGGGCTTCTAAGGTACTGGCATTTCTTAACATTAAATAACCTCATAATGATTCTGTAAACTGTAACTGTGGTTTTTAAAACTATACTCTTTAGACATTTTATTTTATTTGTTATTGAAGTATAGTTGGTTTATAGTATTATAGTAACTATTTATACTCTTCTGTATGAAGATCCATTTCACAATTTAAAAAAATCTATCACTTGATATAAATAAACCAGCAGTCAGGCTTCCTAAGCTTCTTTCTGAAGTTGCATTATTTTCAATACTAAAAAAAGCTCAATGAAAACTCCAAAAGGTTAAGATGAACAGCTCACTGTTCTCTTCCTGCTGTAGCAGAAGAGATTTTTTTAAAAAATAAATAAGCTGATGTTTGCTGTTTTGAAACCTAGACAAAATGGAATGTTTTTTAATTTTAATTTTCTTGATTACCTTTTATATTTATTAACTGCTAAACAAATGTCCATTCACACACACACACACACACACACACACACTTTTTCTCTCCCTCTTTCTCTCTCCCTCTCTCTCTCCATCCCTCCCTCCCTCCCTCCCTCCCTCTCCAGTAACTGTTATGTTGGATGAGGGGGCTGAATCTCTTAACCTTCCTCACAAAATTACACCTGGAAACTCCCTTTTGGTAACCGACACCAAACGGGAACATGAAGAGGAGGAGAAGGGTATCTTTAGTCTAAGAGTGTGTTTGTCTGAGAGGGTAAGAGAATGCGCCCCACGTGAGCAGTGGCCTTTGACAGTGACCTCACCCAGCAGTGGGACTCTGGTCAAAGGACGTCTGGTGCTCACCAATCAGATTGGCTGCTCCTCTACATGGGGGCGGGGACTAAACAGGATGAAGGGAAGAAAGGCCAACTGTCGTCATTCCAACATTCAGTCATCTTGGAGAATAAAGTGAGAGTCCCCTTTATGGAAACGAGGAGGAAGAATCCGCCCCCTGTCCTGTCCACAGAGAGAAATATGCTAGATGTTACAGGAGGGACTCTTACCAGCCAGGATTCAACCAAAGAAGCAGATCCACCTACACTGACCTTCAGAGAGGAAGCAGGACTACTTGCCTTGCAAACCTGACTCAATTTCTCTTGCGGCCAACTCTAGCCTGAAACCACACATTCCAGGAAATGCACTTCCAGCACAGCTAAGTTAACACAGGACAAAGCCACCACAGTCCACACCATAAGGACTTGACAATCAATACACATCTCTGTCTGTCTGTCTGTCTGTCTGTCTCTCTATCTCTTTCAATCATAAACACATCAGCACATTTTATTTATAATGTCTAACAGTTGACAAAGTGTTTTTCTATACATGATCACATTTGATCCCAATATACTATGACTAATAAAAATAAGATACCATTAATTGAATGCCTCCTTTATGTCTTAAGTCACATCATTTTAACCTTTACGACAAGTCTATCAGGTATATATAAGGAAATTAGGGCATTGGGATACACAGCTCTTTAAACTATACTGACTTTCCAAATATAGACTATAGCAAAGTCAAGCTTCTGCCTAATATGAGGTGACGCGATCCTTCAACTGAAAACACACCAACCCTCTCCTCAAAAGGGGAGACACCACTCTTTTACCCAGTTTTGGGTTATGTTAACTCCCTTCAGCCTGTGTCATATCTTCTCTTTGATATTGTATAACTCAAGCACTAAGATATAAAATTAACTACTATTAATACATTTTAATGAATGAGAATGAGAGGAGGGAAAATGGGTTAATATATACAAAATATATTCATATCAAAATAAGGAAAAATATTCATAACTCCTTGCATCTTCTTTTCTGAATCTGATTATGTGGTTGTAGCTGGTATTTATAACTTACCTTCTTCCATGATTCATTTTATATTCCCTGCCCCTTAGTAAGTGCCTCAAATGGTCATGGTTCTTTGCCTGGTGGGGTGACTCAGAACTTTAGATTCTGGGTCATTGGGTTGTAGTCATTCTCCATTTAATCACAGGACGTGGGAGTATATTATGAGGCAGCCCAGGAGATTGCCTGCATTCCATAAGCTCCTCCTTACCCACCTTGTGTAGCACCCGATTTCCCCTTGTAAGTCAGGATTCATCACCCCAGCTAACCCCCCTTCCTTGTCTGTTGAGTCACTGGCATGAAGAGCCCAGAGTGGCCAGGTGGCCGTCCCAACTTCCAGTTTAATGGAACCATAGTTGTGTCCCTGGCATAAGCATTTTCCTCTTGGCAACAGAGCTCAAAGGGATGGGGATGAGAAAGCAAACATTTCACTAGTGACTCACTGGGTGTAACAGTGAAAGAAGCCACTCTCATCTCTACTGCTGGATTCCTGTCCCCATAAATCGTGCTACAGGTAAAATATATCAGTTAGTGATTTAAAGCATATTCTACATCCTGGAGAGCATTGCCTTTGCCCTGTAAGGTGTTGCCACCCAGCTAGAGCAGTAACCAAATCTTCAAATGACTATTCCACTTGGTTTTTCCTACAAGGACTGCCCTCACTCCCCAGATCAGAAACCAATGTGTGGAACTCTTCCAGCTTCCATGTTTATTCCAGTTATACATTCTTGAAATACCTGCAGGGTGGACTTGGGGACCCACTGGACCCACTGTGATCACCTCACCGCCATGAGCCCCTACTCCACAGGGGTAGCTGGAATCTAGGAACTAATGCTAATATTAATCCCTGAAAAGTCTGATTATTTCCCTTTCCCATCACATAGTCACAAGTCCTTCCTCAAGGGGACTTGGCCTCTTCATTCCAGACCTTCTGGATCTATGAATTGGTTCAAATCTGAGAATTGGTTGAGGAACTGGAACTCTCCATCCTGGTAATTTAGGTTAGAGTTCTGTTACCATACTTAAAGCTTTTCTACTTAACATAAATCAAGTAAACCTATCATAGGCTGCCTCTCTATTTCTGTTTTAGGACCACCATGATCAACTAGCCACACCAAAGATCTCTGCAGGTCAAATCATTCTGATTACTGCTTCAGCTCTGTTGCCCACAAAGTAACCATGCCCATCTTGTCACTTGTCCCCTGTCACCCAGGGATCCATCCTCCCCAATGGATTCAGGGAGCCCAGTTTGGAGGCAGTATTTCCCATGGCCATTCCTGGCCTTTAGAGTATAGTTACTACAGAGTTCTCCAACGGTGCAGGGCTTCCCCTTCTGAATAGACTTCTTATGTCCTTTGTGAAGGGAGTGTCCTCTAGGTGATAGGCTTAGTGGATGAGGGAGCAGGTCTTATATAAGGATTCGTTCTCGCATTCTAGTCTCCCTAAGCCTTTGGAGAGCCTCCTCTACAGTGTACCAAAAAAAGACTGGCGTTTCAACTTGATTTAGTGTAGACCATCCTGAGGTTCAGTCAGTCAACCCAACAGGCTTTTGGAGCTACTGCTAGCCATTAGAGCTAACATACAAGTCCAGGATCTCTGCTTAGTGAGCCCATTTCAATAACTTCTACTTAATCCAGCACTTACGTCTCACACTCTAACACCCTTAAGTTCCATTCGCACATATATTCTCCAGATTTCTCTATATAGAGAAATTTATCTATATTTATAAATTGGAAAAAAAAAATCATGCAGTTCTTTTGGCATGTGTGGCACCTCCTCACAAGTAACAATTCCTCCCTCACTCTTCGGGCCCTGTTTGAACTTGAGTCTGGTTATAGGTCTCAGCAATGGGGAGGGGGGTGGGTGCCCAGGAGAGTCAGTAGTCCCTTGCAAGGTGGCTGAAAACCTCAAGGGAGGCTGTCACAAGGGGAGGCCAGCCTCCTGAAGCACGAGTGGAAGGGCCGCTTCGTTTAGAAAAGGAGACTTGGCAGGATTTAGGGGTTCAAGGTCTCCAGCTTCATCAGAATCTCTCCATGTGTCCTCGTTTGATTTTCAGTGTACCACCCCTTCCGAAGAAGAGCCCGAAGTTTAACCTAAGAGGCTGAGAGGTTGAAATTTTCACTTGCTGTGTAGTTTAACCACTTGTGAGTTCAGACTTTGGGTCTTGTTTTCAGAGATCTTGGTGGCCACAGGTGATAAAAGTTTCTTTTGGGTCCGTCACAGAATGTTCAGGTACCTTTAGCAGAACTTGAGTGAGAATTTAAAGCCCTGAGCATATTGATTTCTTTCTCCCAAGCACAGTTGGGGGAAACCAGCCAACCCAATTAAATTCCTTATTGTCACCAAAACATTCCATGGCAGCAATCACCCGGTCACCTCAAGCCTTGCCTTCTACAGTCACTTGATAACAGATGTCTACAGGTGAGAATTTAAGTAGCTGTTTACCACTGTTTGCCATGGGCCACCAATGACCTCTTTACCACAGGAAACATGGTCATTAATACCTTTAAATCTAACCAAATTAGAGAACCCATCACAACAAACCAGAACCAATTCAGAGAACTTATCCTTATGAGTCTGTTTCCTGGAATCACTTCTGGTACCAAGTTCTGTACCAGAGATACACTAGGCACGGCATAGAATATGGGATTTGTCTGAGGGAACTGGCGGTATGTGGGAGCTGGTAAAATCTCATTTCAGCAGTTTTTCTCTGTCTGGGGCCGACCCTAAACTCACAGGACAGGTGTTGGGGGGGGAAGTGTTTTGAAGTTGGGGAAAGAGACAGCTGGACCCCACGAGGAACAGGCTGAGGTGTGTGACTGTCTCTCTCATCTCTGCCCTCTCTCCCTGGGTGACCGGCAGGGGAAGTCGGCACTCTGGCTGCAGGGCCACACTCACACCTGGCCCGGGAGGTCTCATGGGAGCTGGGGGAGCTGAGGGCCCTGCCGCTGCCCACGCCAGCCAGGGAAGTTAGCTAAGCTAAAACACAGCCTGAATTTCATCCTTCAGGGAGTAAGTGTGGCAACTGCCTCCCTTCTACCTTTCAAATCTCCTGCAAATTTCTCCTGTGGTTCTACCCAAACACATACAGGGAAGGGAATTCTGGGAAATGCGGTTCAGCTTAGCTAAGTCCACAGGTTATAAAGCCACCATAGCATCCTGGGCAGCCAGAAATACATGTGCAAATGGACAGATAGGAGGAACAGTCTGGGGTTCTGGGCAGTTGATGGATATTTATGTCTCCTCCAAATCTCCCCTTTAAATGGACTCAGCCTATCCACCCTGCGACTGTGAGGAAAGCTACCATTGGATAACACATTCCAAGCCATATCCTAATCTTTGCTGATTTTCACTGTCCCAGGTCTTATCGCTATATTCTGGCTCTGGCCCTGGCCTATCAGATTGGTGACCTGCTCTTGGGCCCACCTTCTGCCTCTGGCCTCGCTCTCCCGGTCCTGACCTCTGGCTTCCTCGCAGGACCTAAAAGATGCCCAGTTGCTATAGCCCCATGGGCTCCACCCAGAAAGGTCTATTGTTCAACAACCCCAATAAAGAGGGGGATGACGGAAAGTAAGTAAATGAATCATGCAAACGGGTAATAATAATGATGCCACTGCGGAAGGTGAATTGTCTAGCACCTACGGCTCTTAAATTTCTTTTCTGTGCTAAGTCTGGCCGGGGTAGAATGAATCAGGCCCCTTCCAAACTGCTTAGAGGGGCCAGTGGGTAACAGACCCCATGTGAGTTACGGTTAAGAAAATCTTGTAGCTGTTGGAAACCTAATGTGAAAATAGCCCATTCCCACCTCCCTAAAAATGGTTTGTTTGGTTTTGCTCGTTAAATGTGTATAATTATACCTTAAAGTTGTTTTCATCTGCATATCTTTGATAGTGTGAATACATTTTTCCCTGAGATGGTTTACCATCTAAATTTCCTTGAGTTAGCATTTTCTTTTCTTTTTTTTTATCTCTTATTTTGTGGAATCTGGGTATCGACCTTATATATTGTGTCAAGTCTTCATATATTTTGAACAATAAATTTTTCTGATTATATTCCAATATATTTCCCTTTTCTGTTGCTTTCCTTCTGATATTTATTTTATTGCTTTTTATTGTACAGAAGTCCTTGGTTTTATGGATTTCAACACATCCATCTTGTTGCCGTTGATAACCTCCATTTTTAATATTCATAAATTTATTTTCCCCAGAACTGAGATAAATATTCTGTTATGTTTTCTTCTATATTTTTTTATGGATTGGATTTTTATATTTATCTCTGATCCATGTGGAGTCTACAGAGAGTAACATTTAAGAGCCCGGCCTTTGGTGTCAAAAAGATATGAGTTCAAATTCTGTCTTTTCTCCATACCTCCCACATGACCTTGGAAAAACATCATTTGTCTTCTCTGAAGCTATTTTCTCAGATTAGTTCAGCCTAATTACCTTTTCTTTCTTATACATATTTTAATAGTGAAATATAACAGAAAAAATTTCATAAAACTTACATGCATACCTTATTATCTTTTCTAAATTATTTCATCACTCATTCTCCCAATTGGATTCCACTCTAAAGTATCCCATGGAAGTTTGAATTTGAATTGCATTAAATCTCACGTTTATATATATATGTATTTATATATATATATATTTTTTTATTTTGTTAAATCTCATATTTATATTGTCCAAGGGCACTGGGAGCACTGCTGGCTAAAGTAATACCCAAGAAGGGGGTGTTTGGAGGCTGACCCATTAAGACAACCATCACTGGTTGATCTGGCCATGGGGATGGCTCACCAAGAGGGGATGCCTCAAAATGAATGAGTAGGAAAATGAGCCAAAAATTGGGACCTGAAATTCAATGAGTGGGAATCAGAATTGGGAAGATTAGACAGAGACGGTGATGAAGAAATAGACCAAGCAGAAAGTAAGCTGGCAACATTGGTGACTGTGTCCACCATTCTGGGTTTAATGAGGTGCTCCCTTTACCGTGATGTTGGCCCACCTAGGTAGACAGGGAGGGAGAACTAATGGGGCTGAGGATCATCAGGAAAACACAGGTGCACTATTACCTTACTGCCTTTGGTCTTCCTAGGCGTGAGGTAGATCTCTCTCTCTAGGCATTAATGTCTTCTTTTTGCCATTAAATATTTGTAATGTTATTTGAATAAATCTCTCATGGTGCAGGTTGATATTCAAAAATTTTATTACTATAAATGAACTCTTTGTTTTTATTTTCAGTGTGCTACTAGGTCTGTAACAACACAGTTGAGTTTTGAGGCTGCATCTTATATCCCATAACTCCACAAAATTCATTTATTACCTCTAATAATATTTTGGTTGATTTCTTTTGATTCTCTAGGTCACTGGTAAAAAGCAACATTTTTATTCCTTACCTTCATTATTTATGTCTTTTATTGTCTTCCCTCTTGAAAAGTTGTGGCAGGCTCTTCTAGCATGGTAGTAAATAGATACAATGAAGAAGACATCTTTGTTTTGGTCTTATTTTATTTTTGTATTTTAAGGGTATAACGCTAACATTTCTCCGACATGTATAATGTGCCTTGCGTTTAACTGACACTCAATATATGTAGGTTGAAATGAGATGAATAATCCATTTAAAATAATTAAGTAATTTAAAGAAAGAAGCTATCCATTGAATCTTAGAATTGTATACAAAATGGATTTTTTTTCATTATGGTTTATTGGATATTGAATGTCGTTCCCTGTGCTATATAGTAGGACCTTGTTGTTTATCTGTTTTATATATGGTAGCTTGTATCTGCTAATCCCAAACTCCTAATTTATCCCTCCCCACCCTTTCCCGTTTGGTAACCATAAGTTTGTTTTCTATATCTGTGAGCCTGTTTCTGTCTTGTAAATAAGTTCATTTGTATCATATTTTGGATTCCTCATATAAGGAATTTCTCATAAGTGATATCATATGGTACTTGTCTTTTTCTTTCTGAATTACTTCACTTAGTATGATAATCTCTAGTTGCATCCATGTTGTTGTAAGTGGCATTATTTCATTTTTTTTTTAATGGCTGGGTAGTATTCCAGTGTATATATGCCACATCTTTTTTATTCATTCATCTGTCAATGGGCATTTAGGTTGTTCCCATGTCTTGGCTATTGTAAATAGTGCTGCTGTGAACATTGTGGTGCATGCACAGGAGTGGGATTGCTGGGTCATATGGCAACTCTATTTGTAGCTTTTTAAGGACCCTCCATACTGTTTTCCATAGTGGCTGCACCACCTTACATTCCCACCAACAGTGTAGGAGAGTTCCCTCTTCTCCACACCGTCTCCAGCATTTGTTATTTGTAGACTTTTTAAAGATGACCATTCTAATCGATGTGAGGTTGTATCTCATTATAGTTTTGATCTGCACAAAATGGATTTTTAAACATGCCAAAGTTATTTCTGGCACGTATGAAGGTAATGGAACGACACTTGCTATTTTGTTTTTCTGCTGATACGGTTAACTATGTTGAGGCTTTTAATTCCTGTATGATGGTTTGAATTCCATGATTAAACCTGGCTTGGGTTTCGTGAGTAATTCTCATAAGGTGCTACCTTTTATTTGCTAAGTTTTTATTTGGGATTTTTGTATCTGTTCTTCCAAAGTGAATTGTTCCAGTTTGCTTTCATGATTGGTGTCTGTAAGATGTGAAAATTAGTCTGTATTTGCCTCCAAAAATGTTAGCTAACATTTCATCTTTTTTTATATTCTTAAAACTTTGTAAAACTCAAGTATCCTTGATTTTCTGAAAGTTAAGAAAAGCACCTAGGGAATCCATCTGGAGTAGCTTTGTTGTGCAGGATAAATCTTTAATAACACTGCTTTCTATTTCTTATTCTGTTATTTGTCTGGTCATGTTCTCCATTTCATATTAGTTCTCGGAAATTAAAAACATGTATGAAGGATTATGTACTTCCAGTTAGATATCAACTTTATTACTATGGAACCGAGAATAATTCTTCACTAAATTATAAGAAATATAAAAGAAAAATGTGTAATTGGGTCATTTGTAGAGATGTGGATGGATCTAGAGACTGTCATACAGAGTGAAGTAAGTCAGAGAGAGAAAAACAAATATCGTATATTAACACATATATGTGGAACCTAGAAAATGGTACAGATGAACCAGTTTGCAGGGCAGAAATAGAGACACAGATGTAGAGAACACACGTATGGACACCAAGGCGGGAAAGTGGTGTGGGGTGGGGATGGTGGGATGAACTGGGAGGTTGGGATTGACATATATACACTAATATGTATAAAATAGATAACTAATAAGAACCTGCTGTATAAAAAAATAGATAAAATTCAAAAATTCAAAAAAAAAAAGAAAAACGTGTTTCCTTCTCAATTACCAACTTTATTCATAATCTCACTGGGGCTGGGACTCTGCCTGTTTCACCTGTTTTCCCACAGAGCCAAGTGTAATGTCAAACCCACTGTCGGCATTAAGTAAATGTGTATGGAATGAGTTAAATAAAGGGGGAGCCCCTTATCTGCACAGGATCTAAGTTTAGTTTTCAAAGTTGTCCCTCCTCTATTTTATTTCTGATTCATACTTCTTTATATCTTGGGAGTCTGGGCTACTTGATGAAATAGTATATTTTTAAATGATATGTATCTTGCCTAGTCCAGAAAGGTGGGTTGAAATATTTAAGGGTATACAAATTAATTTAAAAGATAATAAAAAAGGTTAACTGTAGGAAAACAGACGTGTTAAGCACTGAGAAGGGTTAGACATTTGCCATAAAATGGTAAAAATTTCATCTTTTCACCTCATGGTCTCTCACAGCGTGTGTTTAATTTCCTGGCGGTGTTGACTTTATGTGATTAAGTGTGGATGATGTCAAAGTGAAGATCGACTTGCCCCTTCTAAACTCTCGATTTTCCCTCTTTGTCTAGTTAGTTCTGTGCTCTTGGCTCTCTCTGCTTCCTCTAATGAATGGTCTTCCCACCTGGAGATTTGATCTTGGCTGTGCCCGCCACCTGGGGGCCAAGAATTCCAGTTCTCTGCGCCTGGTACAGCTTCTTCCTGAGCAATGCTCTTGCCCGGCAGTCTGCAAAAGAGGCTGAGATTTGCTTGAATTCTTCCAACGTTTAGTGCGATCTTTCTTTTGTCCTTGGCCCCTTTAAAAATCCTGCCATTGTCTTTAAAGTTTAAAACAATTCACAAGTTGATTTGGTTTCTGGGGTTGGGGGGGGGGGTGGGAGGAGCTTTCTTTGAGAAATGCACCCACTTGACATACCCTCTGCGATGGTTTTTCCTTTCATGGTACTTTTGTTTCCTGGTTCTTTTTTTTAAAACATTTATTTATTTATTTATTTATGGCTGCGTTGGGTCTTCTTTGCTGCATGCAGGCTTTCTCTAGTTGCGGTGAGCGGGGCTACTCTTCGTTGCGGTGCGCGGGCTTTTTGTTGCGGTGCCTTCTTATTGCGGAGCATGGGCTCTAGGCATGCGGGCTTCAGTAGTTGCAACACAATGCAGGCTCAGTAGTTGTGGCTCTAGAGCACAGCCTCAGTAGTTGTGGCGCGCGGGTTTGGTTGCTCCGCAGCATGTGGGATCTTCCCGGACCAGGGCTCGAACTCGTGTCCCCTGCATTGGCAGGCAGATTCTTAACCACTGCGTAACCAGGGATTCTTTTTAAAATGTGTCTTATGAGTTGGGCTTCCTCTGCTTCTTCTGGCGACCCATACATTCGCAGAGAAATTTTACTGATCTATTTTCAAGCTTCATAAGTTTCTCCTCATTTATCCTTTTAACAAAACTTCACGGACACCTGCCGTAGTACTGGGTTCTGATAGAGAGCTGGCCCCTGGAGTGGAGACTCATGTAGGAGTCCGATCTAGCTCACTGTGCAGCTCCATACCTGGCTGTTGGAGGATGTGGTTTATGGGTGAGTGTGCTGAGAGGCCAGAGCTGGTGTACTGAGTTAAGAACAAGCAGATTACGACCCGCTGAGTGAGGGGACACAGCCACCCACTCGAAGGATGCGTGGAGCTCGCTCAGCATCTCAGCTCCCACCTGGGGAAGTGAAAACCCCAGGGTTGTCTTGATTGAAGTTACAGTTTAAATACACCCACCCAAAGGAAGTAGGGTCACAAGATTTATTACTTGCAGATCCCAGAAGCAAGGGGACACTGTGACCCAGGGGAAGGGCAGTCCTCTGTCCCAGGTCATGAGCAAACAGGAGACAGAGAAGGGTAGCAAACACCTATTACTTATAAGGTGGTTAGGGCTGGGGTCACTAACTTTTCAAGGGCTGAACACTAAGTGGTTATTTTGAAAGTTGCCCCTGGGAAAGCGAAGCGGGAACTTCCTTCCGGCAGGCATCCTAAACTCACGTCCCTATCTAAATGTCCAGACTCTGGGTGTGAGCGGGGTGATCACACTGTAAAAAGCCCAGACAGCAACTCTGTTGTCAATTTCTTTGGACAGAAATCAAAAGGTGTTTGCTTTTTTTTTTTTTTTTTTTTTTTTTGTCAGAAGCTGTTTTTCATGTCACAGTGAGGCAGGGAGGAGGCAAGGCGTAGGGGAGCTGGGGAGGTGGTAAACGTGAGCCGTGGAGTACGCCTCAAACTGATGCCACAAAGAGCCTGGAGAATGTACTCTGAGGCCCAGAGCTAGTGACGGGGTCACTCGAATTCACTAGACCTAGACTAAATCAGAGCTTAAAGACATACACCTTCCATGTTGAGAACTGGTCCTTCATGTGTTGAAACCAGATAATACAGAGGCTGGGGAAGTTGGACTTTTGGCTGAAGTGATGGGAAGGAAAGAAAAAGTCAATGCAAAATGAAGCTGCCCAGAGCCACAGAACCTGCCTTCCCTCCTGGCCCCCAGGAGTGCTGGCCCCCAGGCTCTGGCCGTGGACCACGACGCCCTGCCAGTACGTGCGGTGGTGGTGACCTTGGGTGGAGAAGATCTGACCGGAACTTGCTGGAGTCGGTTAGCATCCGTGTTGGGCGGCTCCTGAATCTTACACTTCTATCAGCACTTCCTTTTTGATCTGGGAATAATTCTCTCCTGCTTTTCCTCTCTGTGGGTCAGGTTGCAGGTTGGCGTCCCAGGAAGCAGGCTCTGAAGGGGAGAACAGCTTGCAGGATGTTTGTTAAGAAGGCCCTGGGGGTCAGCACCTGGCAGGGAGGGAGGCGCTGAGCTGGGATACCAGCCGAGGGCAACCTGCAGCCTGGCCCACGGCTGGGAGTTCTGGTGCCTCAGAGTTACTGCCTTGCTCCACCCCCACCCCCAGGCATCAGGCACTGGAGAGGGGCTGCCCCAGGGGTGCGTGACCTTGGGCAAGTGGCTGGCAGCTGCAGGAGTCCCCAAAGGAAGGGAAGGGTCTGCCAGCCAGCGCCCCAGCAGCTGGGGCAACAGTGAAGGCAAACGGGCTTCCCAGAGCCCATCACAGGCCGGTCCCAGGGCCTGACATCACCGGGTCAAAGAGCCTCCGGTTGCAAAGAGCTCAGACTTCACAGGGCAGCAGGCAGACAGGGCAGGACACAGCCATGGTCATGTAATACAGTAATTGCTGTAATTGAAGTGGGCTGAAAATGTCAGCATGGGTTTGTAAGTGTGCAGAAAGGGTTATTTACAATTACATGGGTTTTAAATTGGTTTTTAAAACAAAATATTTTGAAATTTGTTTTTCCTAAGTCTACACTCAACTACAATGCTTGTTCTATTTACAAATCTAGTAAATTAAGTCAAAATGAAATAATCACTTTTCGTGAGACTTTTGAATAATGTTCCATAAATTCAAGTTGAACACATTTCTCTCAGAAGAACCCAGTTTATACACTTAGCTAATTTACTAAATATTTTTCACTACATTCATATATTTAATATATTTTTTTTCTCTTTAAGACCGTCAAATGCCTAAGAGGGGAAACTTATGACTAACAAGAAAAGGTTCCCAACTGTTTCAATAACTGTAGTAAATTGATTAACTTACAAATATCAGGCTAATAGTGACATTTTCACTAAACTTACTCAAATGATTTTAAAACTTCAGTGTTAAAAATCACAGGCCTTTTTAATCAATTATTAGTTTTGTTTTCTTTAACAAATCCATTGCAAGGGAATTTTTTCAAAATATGCAGTGGTGAATTAAAAGACTGAAGAAAGAAGCAATCATTATGTGTGGACCTTATTTGCTTCTTGGTTTAAAAAAAATCTTAACAAAAAATTTTATGGCATTCATGAGACAAGAAAGTTGAACATTGACGGAACACTTGATATTATTAAGGAATCATTGTCACTTTCTATATATATAAGGTGCTATAGGACATCTGGGATTTGTTCCCAGGGAAGTGGCTGTGGAAGGGAAAGTTTGTCATGAGTTGGCAGTTGTTGAAACTGGGGTTGGGTTCATGGGGGCTCACCGTAACATTTGAATTAAATTGGGGACTTCCCTGGTGGCGCAGTGGTTAAGAATCCGCCTGCCAATGCAGGGGTCCCAGGTTCGAGCCCTAGTCCAGGAAGATCCCACATGCCGCGGAGCAACTAGGTCCGTGCGCCACAACTACTGAGCCCGGGAGCCACAAGTACTGAGCCCACACGTGCCACAACTACTGAAGCCCGTGCACCTAGAGCCCATGCTCCGCAACAAGAGAAGCCACGGCAATGAGAAGCCTGCGCGCTGCAACGAAGAGTAGCCCCCGCTCGCTGCAACTAGAGAAAGCCTGCGCACAGCAACGAAGACCCAATGCAGCCAAAAATAAATTAATTAATTAAAAAAAAAGTTGAATTGGAATTTTAACACCAATTTCCGAGATTCCTTAAGTGATCATATTTTCAATAAAAACTCATCAAATAACAAATTCACACATTATCCCTATGTTTGTCAAACATATTCCTTAACTAATCCAAAAGCATGAGTGCCATGGATTTGATTTGTTTTACCATCTCTTCTAAAACCACTCGGGGTTGAAAAGACATCCACTAGGCAGTGGGGCTCAACCCTGGGGATCAGCATCGTTTTTAAGCCCCCCCCAGGGAGTTCTAAGGGTACGAATCTCCTGCAGAACTTGTGAGCACTTGGGTTGCTGGGCCCTGCCCGGGAGGTTCTGAACCATGGTTCTGGGTTGGGGCCCTAGAATCTGCATTTCTCACAAGTTTGGGTGATTCTGGTGCTGCTGGCTCAGGGGCCCGCATTTAAGGATCACTGTTGCAAGGCAAGCAGATTTACTACCTAAAGAGAGTGGAAGTTACTAGGTCAATAACTGAGGTCCGTTACACTGAAACTATCTCATGTAGACTGCAGTTGCTTCCTGAGTGGACATGGAGACTGAGGCAGTATGCAACCGACCATATGGACATGTTTGGTCCTTGTTACAACTGCTATGACAGCGGGGAGGGGTCCTTTTTTTATTTGGGTTTCTGCAATCCTAGTTCCCGTGCTCAAATCACACCCTTAACTAATTATACCTTCTGAGAAGAGTCGAGGGAAAGGGCAGATACCTTCCTTTACCCACCCAGCTTCCTTCCCTGACTGCCTGGACTTTCCATATTTTTCTCTCTCTTAAGACATTTTAGTGTCTTCTACTCTAGCTTGGAAGACACACAATGCAAGTCTGTAGGGTCCTGAATTTCCTCACATTTTGTCTGATGTTGTGGCCAAAGCTCTTACATTCTATTAGTCGTATAGCTGGAGCATCTCACAGTCTGACTGGGGAATCAGGAAAGGCTTCACAGAGGAGGTGATTTCGTGCTGAGCCTCAAAGGGTGAATAGGAGTACGGCAGGTGGACAAGGAAGACAGTCTGGTGCTTTCATGATTTCTGGAATGTCAAATGGGGTGTATTGGGGGTTACAGGGTGAGGGAGGAATGTGAAGTGAGGCTGAACAGTCAGGGGTCAGGTCTTTGGAGGGGAAAAGTTAGATTTATCTTGGAGATGTTGAGGGAACTGCTGAAGAATTTTGAGCAGAAGAGTGACCCTATGAAATTTTCATGTTAGAAAGATTAACTTGGCAGCTACATAGAGGATGGCCTGGGGATCAGACCCAGAAGCAGGAGATTTTACCAGTAGGGAGATTATTTGTGTAACAGCAATGCATGAGTACCAGTCTGGGGTGGTCTCGGGGTGGGAAGAGATAATATTATTGACAATAATAAGAGGTAGATATGTTTGCATGCTGATGTGTATGTTTGTATGTATTTGTAATCTGCCTTGTCTTGAAAGGATTTAAGGTAGCTTAGACGAATGCGTTAACAAAATCAAAAACAAATGTAGAAGAAAGCAGGACAAATAGGAAAACAAAATAGGAAAGATAAAATGAGGTCATGAAAGAAGTTCACACTGGGGCATTTGGGTCCTTATGTTTGCCTGGGGTGAGACACGATTTGGCTGATTTTCTAAAATCAGTGGAAAGGGAGGCTCAATCCATCACTTGATTCACAGAGCCCATCATACAAAAGCATCCCAGCTGCCTGGGAGGAACACAGGGAGTGTTGGTTCTGAAAATAGAGAAATGTCTCCTGGGGAGTATCAGAAAGAGGGGAAGGGTGATATGCCAAACAAAACCCCCAGCATCACTGAGCGAGGGGATCTTGTTTCTCCAAGAGGTGTTTCCTCCGGGTGAAGATTCAAGAATTCAGACTGAAAGATGGGTCTTTGCCACGTCCTTCCTCTCATTGAAGGGCCTGGTGAGGAGCTACCAGGCCAGGCTATCTGATCAGCAAATATCTGTCTTGTCAAGAAGGGCGGATGGGGGGGGGGCTTCCTGGAAACAAAACAAAACAAACTACAATAAACAGCAGGGAGGCTCTGGAGGATGACAAACCATAGCCAAGCAGACATGGAAGATGATGGGCCTCCCCAGGCACAAAGATAGAGTGTTGGATGAAGTACTCAGGGTGCCTCGTGATCTGGGGGAATGAGAGATCTGTTAGCAGGTTAGACCAATGGCTTGTGTCCACTGGTTGGATGGTTCTGCAAAAGGTGATGAAGCAGAAGAAGAAGTAGCTTTGGGGGTTGGGTGATGGGGAGGAAATTGTGAGTTCACTTTGGGGCCATGTTAACTGCGATGTGCCTGGAAATATCCAGGTGGCCATGTAACCTGTTTTTTTGTGGTTTAGTTTTGGTTTTCATGTGCTATTGGTGGCACCCACCATATCCTCTTGGTCTACCCACTAAGTCACCTGTAACTCTTGCCGCGGCCACCCATGGCTTCCTGCGTCTCTCTGCCCTAGAGTGTTTCCCCCATTGCTGGAGCAGGCAGGTTGGAAGTGTTACGACTTACTGTCCCAGGAGTGAACCTCAACTAAGAATGCATAGGAGTTGATGGATAAATACCAAACTTCTTGCCCTTCCAAGTGGACAATTCTTAGGCGCATTCCTCATGGTGTCTCTGAGGGTCCCCAGGAGGACTGAGTGCCAGTTGCCCACAGGGGTGAGTTCCTCACCCATGAGCTCCTTCCTGGCTTTCTCCCTTCCCTGCCTTGCTGCCCCACTCCTTGTGAATCTTCCTGGGATCGCTTTCCAATAAGCCACCTGCACTCAAATCCTTATCTGAGGGCTCCCCATCGGGTCAGCTTTTTATGGGGTACCCATGCACATGAGTCAGTTCCTGAGCAGCAGAGCCTGAGATGGGGATTCTTGTTCGTGACTTACTGGGGCAGTGCTCTCAGGAGGAGAGGAATGGGGGAAGCGGGAGAGGACAGGAGATAAAAAGCTAAGTAAGGCGGTATTCTCAGGTAGTGACTCATATCAGCCTGATCCCAGCAGGAGCTCTGGAGCTCAAATTGCACCACAGAGTTGGTCCCACCTTGAGGCCAGGAGGTCAGCCTTTTGTGTCTCCTGCACAGTTGGACATCAGCTGAGGTCTGGGGAGAAGATGGGGTCACTGCTTCCTCTGGCCAAGGCCCTTCCTCTTAGTCATCCTTCCAGGTCAACCTCCCAGTGGAGGCTCCCTTTGGCCTTGAGCAATTCTCCTGAACTGGAGCCAATTCTCCGTTCAGTAGACAATTCAATTCTTCTGATTTGACAAACACCTGCAGCCTCTGGCAGATGGAGGGACACCAGCATCTCGCCCTCTACAGGCCTTCTAGAGTATTACACGCTTGGTACATTTCATGTTCTGTGGTCGCTTCTCTCTGTGGACTCCGCCTGGAAACAGTGTAAGGAGAAGGAGCTAGATAAGGCCTGATCCCTGCTCTCAGGAGCTTGCAGTCTAGGGAGGGAACCAGGAAAAAACAATTCTCAAGCAAACAAGACATTTACATGGCATAAAAACAAACTGCTGTTTTTTAACGAGCCTAACTAGGAGGTAGAGAATTTCCAGTTGGGGAAAAACGACCCTGTGAGGGTTGACAAGGAAGCAGTATTCCAGCTGATACTTAAATGTCATCTCAAGGGACCTTACTGACACTAAAATATTGCTTAGATTCTGTGGGGCTCAGACTGCTGTTAGAGTTTCCGTCACCAGGTATGAGTGTCACCCTTCCCCATCCTGCACACACACCACACTCTTGCTCCTAATGTTGGAATATTAGGCATTTGTCTGCGTTAGTGTTTTTGTTTCAACTTGGTCTAATTTAATTTTTTCTCTTTAAAATATTGGGCTGTTCTTCTCATGTGCATTTGAGATGGCTGTGTGTCTCCTCTCCTTGGTCATCCTACCCCAGGGTCCCCTTCATAGCTGGACTTGCTCAGCTCTCTCTCTGTACCTAAATACACATCTTCACAGCACGGGCTAAGAATCACACCCTGGGAGGTGAGGTGGGAGCTGGGTTGTCAGTCAGCTTGGACCAGGCCTCCATCCCTCTGTTAAGAGAGGGAAATCAATGAGTAGCTTCCCGCACGCCCGCCCTCTCCCTACCTCTGCTCCATGTGGTCTGAAATGGGCACTCCCCCGCCGCCCCAAGCAACAAAGCAATAGGTTTTCCCCATC
Source organism: Balaenoptera ricei (assembly GCF_028023285.1). NCBI lineage: Eukaryota > Metazoa > Chordata > Mammalia > Artiodactyla > Balaenopteridae > Balaenoptera > Balaenoptera ricei. The sequence goes on from NC_082649.1 coordinate 35,183,644, forward strand.
AGTGTTCAGTTCGAATTTCCTGTCTGGCTGTGAGCCACGCTGAGCCAGTCCTTAATAAGGTCCACGTTTTCCATCCTGCTTAAAGACTGTGTCACAGGGGCTGCTGGCAGTTTGGGAATCTATCAGAAGAAACAGCATCCGGCTTTAGCGGTCTCTGCTGAACCTGGGTCCTCACCCTCCCCAACTGCAGAGCCTTTGACAGAGGGTGAACATTCTAGGAGCTGGGGAATAGGGTTGGGCTGGGAGTTCCGGGAAGGCACAGGGTTTCTTGAGGAAGAACACACAGATTCAATCTCAAAGCTCCTCTCTGTTTATTTAATCTGTCAAGGTTTCAATCGGCCAGCCCTAACTTGACGAGCTCCACAGACCAGAGAAAAATCGTATTTCCTCTTGAGTGAATCATTCATTTCACACAGCCCAGCTGCTACCTCAGAGCCTTCCCCAAAGGCATGGACAGTCGTGAAGCACCCTTTCCTCTCCAGTGGATGGGTTTTCCACCACTGTAAAGTGCCTAGTGATGGGCTAGGAACTTTGGGCGGAAGAAAGTGCTGAATCCACAGGCTTTGTCTTCAAAGGATCTGACACAATGGGAGGGTGACAGGTTTGGGGGGAGCTGGTTCCTCTCTCCTTAAGAAGCATTAGAAGGGAATTCCCTGGTGGTCCGTTGGTTAGGACTCTGCGCTCTCACTGCCGAGGGCCCGGGTTTGATCCCTGGTCTGGGAACTAAGATCTCACAATCTGTGCGGCCAAGATAAAAAAAAAAAAAAAGAAAAGAAAAAAGGAAGCATTAGAAGAAGGGGCGATGGCTCCCCCAGTCCTGTTCTCTGTGTGGTTGTCCCTGTGATCTCCCCAAAAGACAGGAGCAAAGATGGAAGGAAGGGATCTAGAATGTTCCACAGACCTAGCACAGTGTAATATGCATTTTATATGTCAGGTCATTTCATCTTCTCTATGATTATTCTCATTTTTCCCACATGGAAACTGAAGTTGCCCAGGGCCACACAGCTGGTCATGGCTGGCAGCAGATTAAAGCCATGTCCAAAGCTCACTGATCCAAGTGGGCGGCGGTTTATTATGCAAATGTTATAGAACCTCACCCCAAAGTCTATGGCGCTGCTTCTCCCACTGCCAGACTACATGGGTCTGGGAAGCCAAGGAAGGGAAGGGAGGAGGTGGGCGCCCTCACTAGCAGGCCCAGGGACCCTGCCCCCAAATGTCTTCTTCCTCTCGCAGGGTGCAGGGCCCTGCTGGCTTAGAGACTCGAATGCCAAGAGGTGCTCTACCAGGGGACACACAGTGGTACCCGGGAGAAACATGGGGCCTGCAGGCCACCTGCCTCCCTTCCGAGGTCCCCTCAGACATGCGCAGCAGACATAGCTCCTGTCACGTGTTCCTGTTTTGTTAACACCCGAACCAGAGCTGCCCACAGCAGGCCAGCTATAGACCTCCTCACACGTCTACTCTCTGTTGCAGAGTGCATGTGTGTATGATACTGGATTTAAGGCTCACAGCACCTGTGGAGGTTATATGAGGCAGGTGGTCCGCTTCCCTCTTTACCAAGGTGGTGGTTCTGTGAGGAGCCCCCTGGGTCCCCGTCAGGAAGGAAGCCTGTTTTCCCACCCGCCAGCCCCTTGAGGGTTTGCCGTGGCTGGAGAGAGCTTCCGAGGTCACACCCTGCCAGAGCAGCGCCATCTTCATCCCCCCATGGGGTTGACTGAGGCTCCCACGAAGGCTGCACGACAGCCCGACTTCTCCCTCTGCCCACTCCTGCTTCCGCCCTGTCCCCGCCCTGTCCCCGCCCCAGCGGCCCCGATAAAGCTCCTGCCTGCTAACCTCCACCTCAGGGCTTGCTGCACGGGACCCCCTGCCCCTGAGGCCTAGGGGGCCCAGGGAGGTGACATCTGTGACAGGAGACGGACCGGATGGAGCATGGGAGCCCTCTCTCCTGTTTTGCCGCTACTGGGCTGAGTGATCTCGGAGAAGCCAGTGGGCCTGTCTGGACCTCAGTTTCCCCATCTGCACCCAGAGAAGGGTGTGGACTGGATCATCTCAGTGGTCAACAGGTTCTAAGAGCACTTGACCTTAAGGAACTCGTAGAGAACTGGGATGGAGCCCTCAGCCTCCACGCTTTCCGGGATCTCGCCGCCAGCCCTGACATCGCGGCAGGGGCTGGGGCACGGTCCCTGCAACTCCTGGAGAGACCGCCTCCTGGGCCCAATCTGCGAGCTCAGGAAATCATTCTCCAAGATTCACTCCCACCCCTTTTCCGCTCTCCCCCACAGGAGCTCTCCGTAGATCCCCAGCGCCTCCCACCAGCTTGGCATTGCACGCACCAGGAGGGTTGTGTCAGGTTCTTGCCCCCGAGCCCGGTGTCAGCCTTTGCCCTGTCTGACAGAAGGAAGGTGCTGCTCTGTGAAACGCGTGGATGTATTGGGGTGGCCGAAAAGTTCATTCGGGTTTTTCATAACATCGGACGGAAAACCCGAACGAACTTTTTGGCCACCCCAGTATTTCTACCTGGGATTGGGAATACAGGTATGGATTTATGTGGTCCTTGGACTCCAAACGCCAGATGGCAGATCTCTCCCCCACCCTCCCCCACGCCCTTCTATAGACCAGAGCTCCCTTCACACGGCCACCAAAGAGCTCCTGCCCACAGACATGTCCAGCAGCCTGCAGAAACGGGACTGCCCACTTCAGCAGTCCCTGACCTGTGCCCTCACCGTGCTGGTCCCTTTCTTCCCTGTCACATTAAGGGCCAATCCCTCTCCCACTCCCCCCATCTCTCCAGGGCCAGCTTGGCTGTGGTCACCCGACCTTTAGCTCTCGGCTTGTTTTTTTACAACTTGAGCATGACAAATAGATTAGAGGATTAGACACAGTTGGCAATATCCCAAAAGCCCATATTGCAAATTGACCACGCCGTGTGATCAGCCTGTGGGCAGAACATCTGCTAGCAGCTCAGGCTGACAGGTACCAGGCTTGGGCAGGGCTCCCTGAGAGCAGGGACCGGCCCCTCTGTCACCCCAAGTGGCTCCCTGCAGCCTTTGACTCTGTAATGCACACATCATAGACCTGGGCCATTGGCGAATCCCTTTCTCAGCACTTTTGCACTTCGCCTCTAGGGTCAGCTCCTTTTATGAAACCAGTGGTGCAAATCCCATCTCCCTCGTCAGACCGGGTGCTCCGGGGGCAGGAGCACCTTATCAGACTGGGGCTCCCTGGGGGAAAAGGCTGTGTCTCCCCTCAGACTGGGGGTCCCTGAGGCAGGGCTGTGTCTCCCCTCAGACTGAGGACCCTGAGGTCAGGGCAGGATGCTGGCTGTGGAGGATTCAGCCCTGAGGCCAGACAGTCAGGACCCCTGAGGAGGGCACACAGTCTAGCTGAGAAGACAGACTCTGAACACATACAAGCATGCTCAGTTTTATGAAAGGGTCCCCTGTGTTGGGTGACAAGGGGGTCTAAAGACATGGCTGGTGTGGAGACAATTAAGTAGACATTTTGTCTCCAGTAAAACAGCCAAGCTTCTCCATGGAAACTGAACCCCTCTGTTGACTCAGCTGAAAACAGAGCGGTGGAGTTCTGGGTCCCACCCTCTCCCTAAGCCCCACCTTCCCTACAATCCCAGGCAGCCCGATTCTTAGGGCCACGCGCCTTAAACGGTGGCCACAAACCCCTTGGCGGGCCAACGACCCAGGAAAGACCTGCCGTCCTGTCCGGTCTGTTTCCTGCACCTCTCACCTAGAACACTGAGGTCTTCTTCCAAAGACTTTGGACCTTTCCCCGTTATTTCCCTAGTGTGTACCCTCTCCATGTGGGTCATCTGTCCTTCGGAGGACAGACTGTCCTCAAGCAGGAGGGCCTGGCAGGGCACTTGGCTGTGGGGAAGCTGTGGAAAGAGGCCCTCGAGTCTGGCTTCACCCACTGCATTCAGGCCTTGGAGACAGTCTCACCTCCTAAGCCCAGCTCTTCTTCTCTCCCTTGTCTACACCAGCGCCTTCTCTCCCGTCCCCCTGGCTCCTGAAGGAGCAGATTCACTGGAGACTGTGGTCCTTGGGTCTTGGCCTCATGTTGCATCAGACCCGCCACCCTGGATGGAGCAGCCGCTCTTCTGCCCACGCTCAGAAACATCCTTACAATAACCTCTCCTACCCGGGTACCATGTGCTCCAACTCTGTTATGTTCTCAGTCACCTTTGTCTCTGGATCAAATCGCTTTTCATTGTTTCCTAACTTCTCTTACAAGTTTCGTAAAAGTCAGGGTCCCAGGGTGTTAACAGTGAGGTCATTGGGGGGGGCTATTAATGAAGGGACTACTTACAGAATTCTGGGCAGGATGAAAGGACGTTGCTTACCCTGGTGCTGGCAACGGCAGGGAGCTGCTACCTCCCCTGGGCCTGACGGGATGAAGGGATAGAGTCACTACCAGAACCACAGATGGTAGCTGTAGGGAAAGAGCTGCCAGCGGGAGCTGTGGCCTTCAGCAGACTGCAGCTCCAACCAAAGTGGCCTGGCCAGGAGGGATCCCAGGTGATATACATCTCACCTCACTTTCTGCCTTGTTTTCTGATCTCCCGCTGGTACTTCCCACTGGCTGAACCCAATTAGAAGCCCGAGGGCAAGGCACCCATTGATGTAGTCCCTGCAGGTCAGCCTCTCCAGGGCCAGAGCTGGGTGCAGAGGGGCAGAGAGTGGTCCTGGACACACAAAAGAAGAGATCAGGGCAGGTTTCTTTCTCCCCATCCTTTCCTAGTTTCCGGCCACTGGGATGTAGGGAGCTCTCTCTGGCTGGTCCGTCCATTAAATGCATTCTTTTTTGCATGCTGACTGTGGCAGAAGAAGCCTCACCTGCCAAACCCTGTGCTAGACCTTGGTACGTAGAGATAAGACACAAATTCTGCTCTCCTGGAGCTCAGCGCGATTTTCCTCCCATCAGAGGGCTCCAGCGGCAGGATTACCCAAATGAGGAGGGGAAAGGAAAATTAACTTATGGACTCAAACCTGCTCATCATAACCGTCAAACCCAGATCAGCACTTCGCTCCATGCTTTTCCATATGTTATTTACTCTTCCCGGCGACTTCACACACTGTTTCCATCCTCCTGTGGACATAGAGGACACAGCTCTAAGAGGTAATGCGATCTGCTCACAATCACACAGCTAATAAGCAGCAGAACCTCCCAAGCCCCACCGTCTGCCACCGGCGGAGCCTTCCTTGCACTGGGCATCTACCTTGAACTATAGTGACAGGGGCTCACACGCCATCTCCCTGCCTGCAGGCAATACGAGTGACTTTCTTTGTCTGTACCCCCAGAACACAGCACAGAGTCTGTCAGTAAAGAAGGTTTCAGCAACCAGGCCCCAAGTACCTCTGAGCCCTTTCGAAACCACTCATCGAAAACCAGGGTTGAACTTGACACGTGACATCAGAACTCCCTGGTTCTTGCTGGCAACGAGACTTGGCAATGATCATATATGACCATATACAGGCTAGTCTGAGCTGAATGGGCAGGCCCTGGGCTTGGTGGTTTACAAAGTCTTTAACAAGCCTGGAGATCTTTGCAAGCTCATTTTACAGACGAGGAAAGGAGGTTCTGAGAGATTAAGTAAGTAGCTTGAGGCCTGGCCTCTAGCAAGTGGTAGACCCAGGACTTGAACCCCTGACCTGTTCTCCAGGCCTTGGCTCCTTCTGGGCTACCCAGCCTCCTCCTGGTGGTAGCAAGACTCTTGCATTGAGATGAGGAAACCTTTCCAAGTGGCCCATTATAATCCTCCTCTCTCCCACCACCCACTCACCACCCCCATCCCACCCCAGCCTGTCATTCCCTCCCATCCTCCCTGCTTTCTTTCTGTCCGATTTTCTGGTATTCTGGACGCACTCAAGTTCTCACAGCCTGTGCTCCAGAGAGCAACCCCGGGGCTGCACACACAGCCAGCTCTTCAAAGACACCGTTGTTCTGTCCCCTTGTGGGCAAATAAAAACAAAATGCTGCTGCTAAAAAAAACAGGTCCATTTCACATTTCATTTTACTTGAGAAAATGGAAAATGCCAAAGAGATTCATTGAGGTCAAGCTCGCCTGGACTGTGGCTCAGAGCCTCGGCTACGTGAACCAGCCACCTCCCTGTGCCCCGGCTGATTACTTGTAGTCACTCATTTCGCTTCCCACGCCTGGCCTGGAGCACCCGTGAACACACACCCATGCATTCCTCCCCACCATCTCCATTTTACCCGCAAGCCAGAGTCACCAGAACACGAGAGACAGACAGAGGCCACTTGCTAAATCCTAGTACCTTGGCCCGGCCCCCAGACACCCATTTCTAATCACATCTTCAAGTCTTGAGCGAGGCACAGCCATAAAAGAAGAAGGGAAAACCATTCATTTATACTATACAGAGTTTCAATTTTTCTGAGGTTTTCACACAATCATCTTTTATGAGCTGTAGTAAAACCACATGTTTATACAGTTTCTCTCCCTAAGTCCCAAACATTTTAGTAACATTATCTTATGTAACACCTGGGGTTTGTGAAACACGGCCTGAACAGCCTCGCATCACTTATGCAAACGGTTCTGAATTTTCCAGATGTATCCATTTCTCTCCAAGTTAGCAAAAAGCTTATTTGGAAGATATCGCCTCTCCCCTGTCCCCACCACCCCCGTTCCCTTCCACCTGCAGGTAATGTTTGCTTCTAAAAAGAATCTCCACTTTGGCAGTCACGTGGAAGCAATTTTTCTGATTTGTTTTGCAATTCCTGATGAATATCTTTATCTACATCTCTGTTACATAGCGTGGCAGAGCACTGCCTAAAATTAAATCATGAAGCCACTGCTTTTTTTCCCTCCTACCCATGCTCAGATCTGGGATCCACTTTTAACTCTTCCCACCTCTGCATCTCTTTTATTAGTTTAGCTATTAGGTCCCTCCACTTGTTGTACTAAGTGGCTTTTACAGCTCTTTTCATCTCCTATTGCTGCCATGCTGCTCAGACTTATAAATTCACAGATGGGCTGTTCCACTTGGCTCCCCGCCGAGTCCCCTGTTTCAATCTATCTGGCACATCCTAGCCTCATAAATCTTCTTTCGATGCTCTTCACTGAAACACTACACGTGGCTGCCCGTTGTCTGTAACAGGGGAAGGCAAACTCATGCTGCAGCCTCTGCTTCGGTTACAGAAAGTTTGCCTAGAACACAGCCACGCCCATTTATTTACACACTGTCTGTGGCTGCTTTTGTAATACGACAGCAGAATTCAAAGCCTCAAATACAGTATTTACCCTCCAGTGTCTCTTATAAAGTTTGCCGACCCCTGATGGATGGAATAAAGTCTGTGTCCCCCAGCCTGGCACACAGGACTCTGACCTGGTCTCCTCCAGCTTTCCGGCCTTGCCTGTGTGTCCATCGTCCCCAACCCCGGGCAGCAACCCCCATACATGGTTGGCACCTTCAACAGCCTGTTTCGTGCCTCTACAGCTATTCATGCGTTCCCTCTGCCTGGAGTCCTCTCCCACGTGCCCCAGCTTCTGGCAAATACCAACCAGTCATCTGAAATTCAGCTCAAGGCAAAGCTCTTCAGTGATGCCATATCTGCCCCACAACCCACCTCTGTCCCTCCTTCCCTGTGAATTCAGTGCTCCTAGTTTTGTGCCCCGCCGACCTCTTAACAAATGTTTCCCACAACTTCTGCTTGTATATGTGTTGCTCCCTCTTTAGACCAAAAGTCCCTGGAGAGCAAGTGCTGTGTCTTAATCAATTTTTTAATTCCCAGAGCCTGGTATTGTGTCTAGAATATAGTATTCAGTACACGTTGAATGAATGAATGAATGAATGAATGAAACATCAACCCCTAATCCCCCATCTTGTTCCTTCTCCCCATACATACTCTTTGCCTGGGCCCTGACCTGCTTCACTGATTCCGGTTCTAAGCTTGTCCACTCCCTTCTGGGCTCTAGAGTCTTCTCCAGGGACAGGCCCTGCCTGCTCCTCCCACACTCATGTCCTTCACATCCCAGATCAGGGTGGCTCTCAGTGACCCTCACCTCCTGACCTGCTGTGTGCCTTTATTGGGCATCTCTTGCCTGACTGGTGTGTACAGGTGCCATGACTGAGGAGTCCTGAATCAGAATCCGGGCTCTGTCATTCTCTAGCTGGGTCACCCTTAGGCAAGTCAGTGCCTGAACTCTGGTTTCCTAGTCTGTAAAATGCAAGCGATTAAATGTCCTTCACTGGCTGATGTGATGACCCTGATACACACACATTTATTCATTCAACAAATATTTATGGATTGTTCATTATGTCGCAGGCAGTGAACAAGACAGAAAAAACTAAGAGAGCAAAACCAAATCCCTGCCCTCCTGGGGCTTACTTTCTTACTGAGGAGACAGGCAATAAACAAGACAAATTCGGTACTTAGAAGGTGAGAGGTGCTTGGGGACTGATAAATCAGCGATGGGTAGGGATTATGATATTATTAGATGACAATTTATTGAGAAGATCTTTCCTTCTGAATCTGAAAGGTCCTTTCTTATAACTCTTAGGATTCCCCCAGGTGATGCTTTATAATGTTAGCCAGTGCGGGGTAAGCATTTAATACAAGTACTAGTTGGATGAAAAAAGGAAAGAATGAGGGCTTCCCTGGTGGCGCAGTGCTTAAGAATCCACCTGCCAATGCAGGGGACACGGGTTCGAGCCCTGGTCCAGGAAGATCCCACATGCCGCGGAGTAACTAAGCCCGTGTGCCACAACTACTGAGCCTGTGCTCTAGAGCCCGTGAGCCACAACTACTGAAGCCTGCGTGCCTAGAGCCTGTGCTCCATAACAAGTGAAGCCACCGCAATGAGAAGCCCTCGCACCCACTCACTGCAACTAGAGAAAGCCCACATGCAGCAACGAAGACTCAGTGCAGCCAAAAAATAAGTGAATAAATAAATTAAATAAATCTATTGAAAAAAGAAAAAGAAAAAAGGAAAGAATGAGGGAAGGAAGAAACCTGCTCTTCATCATTCCTCAGCAAATACTTCCTGAATGCTTCTGACACCAGCCAGGAGGGCCATCCACGTTCGAAGTGTTCTTTCAGGAGGATTAATTTGATAGTACATTGCGTGAGATGGATCAGTGAGAGAGAAGCTGATTTTGGAGAAACCAGAAGTTAAGAGGCACACCCAAACATCTGGGCTGACCCAGGCATGCAGCTGTGGGACCCAGAGAAGGACTCTATGAGATTGCCTGTCGACTGAAAAAATTGCACAACCCAAAAGTTGAGAATTATGTTTTATTCAGTGGACATTCTGAGGACTTCAAGCCCGGGAGACAGCTTCTCGGATAGCTCTGAAGGGCTGCTCTGAAGAAGTAAGGGAGGAGCTGGGATACATAGGAGTTTTTGCAACAAAGACAAGGTAGTCAGAATTTCAAAAGATTACTGTTAAAGAAAACCAGACATCTCAAGGAATTTAGTGCTTTTCTATGTATGGGAAGATGCAAGAGTCTGGACTCATTGAAATCATTCCTTTGACATGCACCTCAGCTATCTGGGTCTAGTACCCTGTGTTTTCCTATCCTGAGTCTTCTCAGGGTGCACTGTCAGGGGTCGCTGCAGTGGCTGATGGCTTGATGGCAGACATCCTGTTTCTTTCATTCTTCTAATTATTTTTTTTAAGATACTAATGGATTTATTATTTTTGTCTGTTTTTAAAAAAAATTTTATTTTATATTGGAGTATAGTTGCTTTACAATGTTGTGTTAGTCTCAGGTGTATGGACATTCTGTTTCTGTCCTGAGTTCCCTCAGGGCTCAACCACAGGGCAGCTGTAATGTGATGGCTCGATGGCTGCAACATCCTTTGTTTACTGACATTTTTTTCCACGCAAAGCATTTCATAGGAAAATTTGGGGACTAAATCCAGGGTCCTTCGGAATGGAGATGGGGACTTTCCTACTCCTCACTCCACACCATAGTTATAAGGAGGATTCTGGACATGGCAGGTGGTGGGAGATGTTTTGTAGAAAAGAAGGAGGGACATTTCTCCTGTCTACCCCATCCCTTCCTATACTCACACCCAGGCCCTTCTCCAGGGTGCGTCTGACCCTACCACTTGAGTCCATCCCTCATCCACCAGTCTATTACATGAACTGTAGTGCCCAGAACCCAGTCTGACCCTGCCCCTTCGTCTCCTCCAACAGTAATTACTCCTGAGTGTGAGGCCCAGGCCCTTTAATCCTCTAGGACTCACACAAAACAGGAGAGAAGAGGCCCGTATATGAATCAAGAGGACATGACATATTGAGGCCGCTCCATAAAGTGGAAAGAACCAGACAGACCGAAGGTCAAATCCCAGCTCTGAGATTTCCACCTCTGTGACCTTGGGCAAGGCTTTTCTCAATTTTCTGATATGCAGTATTAAAAGATAATTTTCTAAGTTAAAATCATGACTTGTATGAACATAAAATGAATACATGTCAAAGAATTTATTTAACTCATTAGTTAATGAGGGAACCAGTAAGTTACGACAACCAATTGAAGGGAGAATTCAAAGAACACACATATATGGGCAATCGGGAATACTGAAATAAATTTACAAATAGCTGCAAAACCGGTCAATAACCATTGGGTAATAATGAGTTGCATCTCCACCAAACACACTTCATTTGCATTTCCGAGGACAGGAATCATTTCATTAGTATCAGTTTTCTAGAACTTGTACAGTTGTAAATGGCTCAAAGACAATGAAATGCACAGGCCCCAACAGAATCAGATAACCTGGCAGGTTGCACTCAAGAGAACACTGAACAGTTTCTACTGTTGAGTCTTTCCCCATTCCAAAGTCTTTCACAAAATTTCCTAACAGAAATATGCATGGTCTGGGACTTCCCTCGCGGTCCAGTGGTTGAGACTCTGCACTCCCAGCGCAGGAGGCATGGGTTCCATCCCTGGTCGGGGAACTAAGATCCCACATGGCGCAAGGCGAAGCCTTAAAAAAAAAAAAAAAAAGACAAAGAAATATGCATGGTCTGAGGTGATATATTTAAAACACCCAGCACAGTTCTTGGCACATCATGGGCACTCAATATCTGAAAAGTCCCTTCCCTGTCTTTCAGTCTGAAAAAAAAATCATAGGGAAAGATTTTCTTTGAGGAAAACGTTGCTAGAGAAATGTGTAAGAAGGGCTCTGGGGCTCAGCAGTGATAGTAGTCACATCTGGCCTGGAGAGTCTTCTTGGTAGAAGGAATCTAGTCACCTCAAATCCTCCCTCTTTCCCTGGGTGCACTTATCCCGGAGAAAAGCGCGGAGCCACAATACCCAGGTCACGTTTCTCTGACATTTTACAACATATTAACTATGGCCACACTAGTGTCTCATTCATTACCCACAACCCAGTGGGTGGACTATCTAGTGTGGTAATCATTCCCATTTTACAGAAGAAGAAGGAGGTTCAGAGAGATTAAATAACTTGACTAAGGTCACACAGCTTGCAAGTGGCAGAGCCAGTAGTGAACAGAATCCCATGTTTCAGAAGACTTGGAGAAAAGATTTACATCCAAGACCCTCACCTCTCCTCAAGGCCAGAGTTTATTGCTCACGCTCTGTGCTTCTAGAACATTATGAACAAAACTCAGTTTTTCTTGAACTGACAGGTTTAAGGAAGTAATAAGTTTTATATTGCAGATTATTAATCTATTACAGTGATTTCATCAGCCTGTGAAATAACTCTCTATATGATGTAAGTTGCATAGCTCCCCCTGCAAACCAAACCCACAAGCATCCCCTTGGATGTTGGGAGCCCCAGGGTTCAGTGGCCCCAGGATACACAGGGGCGGTCCCAGGGGTAACTCCGTGGGGGAGCTGTTTGCTGGGTGCCTGAGGAACACTGCTCCTGCCCTTCAGACAGGCTCCCATCCCCAGCCCTTTCCCCTCTCTCCCACCCCAGACTCTCAGAGTCCTCCTCCTGCAGGGCCCTTGGCTGTGACTTTCCCTCCACCCTTTGGGTCTAGATGTTCTGCTCGAACTTCCCACAAAAACATCCTAACAGGTGTCTCTCCTTCACCCCTTGCCTCCCTTTAATCACACACTGTTAATGTGTAAGTCAGATCACGCCACTTGTCTGCTCAGAAAAATCTAATGGCTTCCTGTTACGTATGGAATTTTCTGGAACAGACAATATAAGGCAATTTAGTGTTCAGGCTGAGCATTAGGGAGTGCCTTTGGGATTGACAGCTCTGGGGAAGGAAGAGAGCAAGACGGAGTAGAAGGGGAAGTTAAGTTGCCATGCAGCTTCAACCCGACGACAACTTCAGGCCATGAGGATTGTGGACAGCTCCCTTCAGGAATTTTCCATGTTTCTCTAGCATCCCCCAGCCACTTCCATCTCTACAATCATAGGAACAGAAGACACAGACCCAAGGGGTTTCCCTCTTCTGACCCCCTTCCTTCTCATTATCCTGGGGCTATGTCACACCACCAGACAGGATAATATGGCCGTTTTCTCACTAATTCTCTGATTTCATGTCTCCGTGTCAATTAAATGTTTCTATATTCCTATCCCACAGCTTGAGGAATAACATTAGTTGAATGTATTAAGAGGAAAGTAGTTAAATATTTGTTCTTGGGTAATTGTATATGAATTGCATGACAATTGAGCTGGTGATGTAATTAGTGAATCTTAATTGGAGGCCCTTTTACAATCAGTGTGTAATTTACTGACAACTGTTTTGGCTTAAGAGCAAATTAAATGCTTGTCATCGGCCTTCCACACCCATTATGTGCAGAGTCAGCCCACTTCCTGGCTGGGTGCAGGGACCTCTCCTCTGCTGTCAGTTGGCCATGTGATCTCTAGGAAGTCCTGTACCCTATCTGGAACTCGGTTTTATTATCTGCAAATTGGGAGCCTTGGAAAGAACAGTACTGATGGGTAACGTGTATTGAGCACCTACAGTGAGTCGGATACTCAACTCACAAGCACCCGGGGTAACTCATTATATGTGTTCTAAGCACACGTGTTAACTCGTATGTGGGTAACTCATTTAGTCCCAACAACAACCCTATACTTAGATGCTGTTTTTGTTATCTTCATTTTACAGAAAAGGAAACCAAAACACAGTGGAACTTGCCCAAGGAGTAGAGGAAAGGGACGTGGTGCCAGAGCCCATCCTGTTGTCAGGTAAGGCTACTACCTCTCATGACAATTTCTAGCTTCTCTTCTAGCTCAAAGGGTCTACATGCCCCAGTCCTCCAGACACCCAGATCCTTCCATCCCATTGTCATTATTTATCCCTCCCTGGCACAGAAACTTTTGAATAGTTGAATCCTTGGCTTTGACCTTTTCTGATTTGTTGCCAGCACCAGTGTTGTCCAGCTCCCACAGCCTCCCTCCATCAGTCAGGATGGGCTAGAGGATGCTGCAGTAACAGCCCCAAATCGAAGTGGCTTTTACAATAACAGAGGTTTATTTCTCACTCACGTTCCATGTTCATGTTCAGTGTGGGAATTGTCAGCAAATGTTTTGCCCTGTTTTCTGGACTTGCAGCTGTCCACTTACGGCTCATCACAAACACCTGCAGTCCAGAAAACGGAGTGAAGCGTTTCCGTACAATTTCCAGCATCTCCCTACATGATACCTCACTCTCCTCTCCTGGGCTTCTTCCTTCTTTGCCTCCTCCTTGCCCCCAAATTCCTGGCTTCATTATGCCAGGGCTCTACATAATTAAGGCTGAGAAAATCCCATCAGTTCTTTCTTTATCTTGTAAGGGTCACAGTGGTTCCTATCCCCTTGGGAGCAGACTCTGGGCTATCAGAGATTTCAGAGGGGAGCCTCTGTCCGGATGATAAATGCTTCTCCCTCGATGATAATGATGATAAGCTCGATCCGCAGCAATTGATGCATCCACCTCCCTTCCTACCAACCAGAGTGTGGATGGGAAGGAATAAAGCATAAAGAGAATGAAGGGGTCAGAGACCCCCACCTGCTGTTTCTCAGCTATTCCCTTCAGTCCTAACCCCAGTCATGAATCCTCATGTTCCTCCTTTCCTCTTAACTTCTTTCTCTTAAATTCAATATGGCGCCCCCTTCCTACTCCCTTTGATCTTTATTCTGACCTCCTTATACTCACCCCTCATTCTCCCAGTTCCCTTTGTTCTATTCCCCATAGTGTCCTTCAACCGTCTCCGTTTTTTTTCTCCCTGTGTCCCTTTCCCTATGATTAATAGGGATGATTCTGGGTGGCAGGGGACAGAGTTCTTGCCCCAGCTTAGCCACTAATTTGCAGCATGATGCTGACAAAGGCACCAGGGGCAATTTTAGAGTCTGTCTTGCCCATTGCTTTATCTCAGCACCCAGCCTGGCACATAGTAGGTACGCAATCATTGTTGCTAGGATAAATGAATAGCTGAATGAATGGCTAAATGATGTTTCCTCTAAAAGGCTCTCCAAGGACCCTCTCAGCTCTGAGGTTCCATCATTCTATGTGATTCTATAAAATTCCCACTTCCAGACTGTCTTTTGGGACTGACAGGGCAGAGATACCAACTCAAATAGCAGCAAATGTGCAAGTGATTTTATACCTAATTGACAAACTAAATATAGACAAATCACTAGGACCAGATGGCACTCACCTGAGAGTAGTGAAGGAACTCAAGGGTGAAATTGGGGAATTGCTGGCCAAAACGTGTAAGTGCTCATTACAAAGGGACGTGACGCCAGAGAGCTAGAGAGAGTGACTGTGCCTCCACAAAGGACCCTGGGAGCTTGAACAGTGAGACTGGCTGTGAAAACAGGCAACTTATCCACATTTAGAAAGAGTAGTGGCACTAGCAAAAGCTATGTACCAGCGAGGAAGGCTTCTTGGTTCTGTAAGAGGAAATCATTCCTGGCAAATTCTTCTAGAATTATGTGTGGGGACCCACATGGATAGTGGCAAACAGGAGCCAGTGGAGGAAATGAATCTAGGCTCTCAGAATTATATGCTAAAATCTGTAGAAAATGAAAAAACGAATCATCCAAGATCGGCTGTCTTAGAAGAAATTCTGATTTAAGATAGGAAACTTGTATGGGACTAATAATAATGCATAATCACAAAGATTGTTTCAACTTCTCAAAGGTACTCTTGAAAAGTTGGTCTTTACAACAACTTTGTAAAAGGGTGGAGCATTTTTTATTGGTTGTCATTTGAGAAGTGACACAGAGAAAATAAATGACTTGCCCAAGTCCTATACTCCTTCAATTCTCTGCCCCTCCATCCCTAGGGTGAGGAACACTGATATAGAAACATTCACGTCTCCATGAACTTGCCTGCCATGGAAACAGCCAAAGCAGCAGAAAATGCCCCTGTCTCATTGCCACCTTCCAAACCTCCCATGAGCACATCTAGTGTTGGCGGGGGAGGAGCCTAATTTGCATCCAGAATCCTGGCTGCAAGGGAGTCTGGGAAAAGCAGTTTTAAGGTTTCTAGCTTTTGCAGTCAAGGAAGAAAATACTAGAAGTTGAGAATGAATGCTGAGGGCCAATTATCTGTATGCACCCTACTTTGTAAGAAAAAAAAAAGGAGGGGACATTCCAAGAGGAGGAAAAGGTATTTTCAAAGGAGGGCATTACAGAAGAGGATCATAGTGCTATAGGCTGAATGTTTGTGTCTCCCCAGAATTTATAGGTTAAAACCCAGCCCCCAGAGTGATGGTGTTAGGAGGTGGGGCATTTGGGGGTCGATTAGGTCATGAGAGTGTAAACCTCATGAATGGCATTGGTGTTTTTATAAAAAAGAGATTCCAAAAAAAAAGAAAAAGACAAAGACTCCAGAGAGAGAGAGCTCTCTCACTGCTTCCACCATGGGAGGTCACAGGCAGGAGGTCACAGATGGCTGTCCATGAACCAGGAAGACAGTGAAGCTGCTGGCATATTGATCTCGGACTTCCCAGCCTCCAGAACTATGAGAAATAAATGTTTTGGTTTTTTTTTTTGAGAAATAAATGTTGGTTGTTCATTTGCCACCCAGTCTAATAGACATAAGTTTGAAGCATCACGGCCCCTTGGCAAGACTGTACAGTGCCAAGGGCTCAGGCGATGGCCACATTCTCTGCCCCTCTCCTCTCCTCACTTCCCTCGTGGGAAACATTGACCTTGTCCCATTGAGAAGTGTGGGAGGGGGAGGGGGTGGATTTCTTGTAACCAGGTCACCTATTATTCCTGCCCTGTGGGGGCCAGGAAAGAGCTGATAGGACCAGAAGTTGGAGGGCACGCTGTGACAGTGAGTCACCGTGATCTTCCCTAACCCACCCACGTGGGGCTCTCTGCACCTCAGAGAGGAACAAATAAACAGGAGGCACATACATTATTAAGAGTAATTACACTGTTACTTATAGGTTCAATTAAATACTCTGGACATTTTTATAACATAATTTGAGGTGTGATGCGTACAGCAACAACATTAACCTTTAATCACAGTTCTTTCCCTTTGAGATGCAGTAATGACCCTATTAATTAGTAATGAAATGATTAAATAGGAATAGAAGCCATCAGATCATGATTCCTCTCACTGGGCCTACTCCCTGGATTTGAAGGTGGCCTTTTGACCTTCCTCCCCAAAGAAAACACATCTCAGGTTGTGGGTGTGTATCTTAGGGGGAGAGGCTGAATTTTCTGCAACCTCTGCTCTCCCAGAGGCACAGGGTGGAAAAATGGATAGGACGAGCATTGCATAATCAGGGATGTGCAGTGTTCAGTCCTGGGATGTTTACTTGCTCCTTGGGTTATTGATAATTGTCCCTTCTGGGCACCACATTTGGGAACGTGGGGTGACCTGAGTTATGCAGTTCTGGGCAGGACTAGGGCCTTGATGAGATCAGCTCAGCCCTGACCATTTCCTTCTACTCATTTCCTGCTCCCACCTCCCAGTGCTGTGTCCCCGACTCCTGAATCTCAATGGGTTTTTAGAGAATCCATTCACTTCCCATTTTCTGGGATGTCTCAGGCCCCCAAACCATGTTTCCACACCATCCAATCATCCACCCACTTGCCCCTGGGGTCCCGTTCAGACTACCTGTCTCCCACCGTGTATCAGGAATCATGGGAAACACTGAAGGGATGAAAGCAAAGATCACTGCTCTTGGGGATCCCTGTCAAACCTGGTCATAAATTGTGTTGCAATAATTGCACTCCTACAATAATTGAAGGGTTGATAATAACTACAATAGAGAGAAGAGCATGGTCTAGGGGAAGCTCAGAGAAGGGGCAGCTGACTCAGCTATGGTGTCAAGGAGGGCTTCCTAGAGAAGGTGACACCCAAGCCGAGACTTTTAGGATAAGTGAAGCCAACAAATGAAGAAACGGGTCAGGGCAGGTATTCCAAGCATAGGATCATGAGCTAGGGCACAGGGTGAAAAATTGCTCCTAGTTGCCCTTCTCTATCTTTAATTCAGTAGAATACAACTATATACTACCATATACCATGTAGCTCACCTGTATTCCTGGAAATCATCCTAGACTCTGCTTGTTTGGCCCCCCATCACAGTCCCCGACTATTGGGTCTGGCTTTGATGTAGCATCTCACTCTGGCCCCTGCAGACTCAGTGCCTGTATCAGGCTCACTCATGGTTACCTTCCGTGTCTCCCACCAGGGTTTCCTACATCAGCTTTCTGCCCCCGTCTTCCTTGTGGGGCACACCTTCCCCAGCCCTTCTCCACTTGAGCTCCAGTTAGCACAGTCAGTTCTGTCCAATTTGACGAGACAACAGGATGACACCAGAGTATGTCTAAAAACACACATATATTGTGCTCTGCGCCTATCCAGCCCACACAGCTGCCCTCACCGCCACCCTTCACCTACCACAAATCCTCGGCCCAACATATCTCTGGCGCATACTTTCCTTTCACTCCTTCAGAACTGCTCAGACTTACAGAGTGGGTCTGGTTTTAGTTAAAATACAAGTTCAGCTGCTTTAACTGAGAGACCAAATAAGACTGGCTCAAACAACAAAAAAGTTTATTCTTCTCTCATGTAGAAGTCTTAGTGAGTGGTCTAGGACTAACCAGGTGGCTCTGTAATCATTCGGAGCCCAGACTCCTTTTATCTTCTTGCTCTGCCAACCTCAACATGCAGCTCCCACCTCAGGACCCAAGGTGGCTGCCTCAGCTCCTGCCTTCCCAGGGAATGCAGGACCACTCCTTTTAAGGACATAATTTGTGGGACTTCCCCAGTGGTGCACTGGTTAAGACTCTGTACTCCCAATGCAGGGGGCCCGGGTTCGACCCCTGGTCAGGGAACTAGATCCCACATGCATGCTGCAACTAAGAGTTCGCATGCCGTAACTAAGGAGCCTGCAAGTCACAACAGAGGAGCCCACCAGCTGCAACTAAGGAGCCCACTGGCCGCTACTAAGACCCAGCGGAACCAAATAGATAAATAAAATAAAAACATAATTTGTAATTCATTTTCACATCACTTCTGCTCACAATCATCTGCACTTCGTGATTCACAGGAGGCTGGGGAATGTATTCTGGTGGCCATGTATGCCCAACGATCTTATCTTATGTAACAAGATAAGAATGGGTTTGGGGAGACAAGTAACAGACTCTGCCAGAATCTTTATAAATTTGCAACTGTGGGCCTCCCTGGACTTAACAGGATGCCAGAATGCCTGATAATCTTCTGCCTGTAGCCTCTCAGCCTCTCTTCCCCCTCCTCCCAGTTGTTCATTCATTCAAAATGTATTGAGCAGCTACTAAAGTGTAGGCCCTGGGGCTTGGTAAATGATTAACTTACTCATTGTTAAATGAGAAACAAATTATGGATAACTAACTGCAAGACGTGTTTGAAAATGAGAAGCTTCATTAAAAGGGTGAAGATAAAGAACTATGGAAGTTTAGAGCATGGAGAGTTCTTTCTGGAAGGATGAGAAAGACTACGTGGAGGAGGTTGCATGTGAGCTGGGCTTTGGAGGTCGAGTAGGATTTGCAGACTCATACGCTGTGCTGGGCGACCGTTCTCTTTTCTTCATAGAGTTTTTAGGAAGGCTGCAAGGAACTTGTGTCTTCCTGTAGTTGAGAAACCAGGCACAGCAGAGAGAGGAAAGAGGGGCCTCCCCACCTGGCTCTGGTCCCCAGTAGAGAGCTGTCCCCTACTGAAGGAGTTTGAGAGAATCCCAGAATTCAGGCTACACCCTATGCCAGGCTCTATGGGGACTTAGACACAGGCCTGGCCTCAAGGTGTTTGTAATCTCATTAGGGCTTAAAATGGCAGCCAGCAATTGTATACATCAATAATTGTTAGCTATTATTATTATTAATTATTATTGTTAGCTAATTATTATTCATTTTTAATATTACATTATTAATGTTGAGACAAAAATAAGAATAGAGAACTGTTCTAGGTGCTTAGAAAGGGCTACAGCTACCCAGGAAGAGAAGAGATCCTTGTGGGTTGATGCTATCAGGGGACTGAAATTTCAGATGATCCTTGAAGGATGGGTGGGGCTTTGAAAGGTGGAAAGGAGCTCATGAGGAATTCCATGGAGAAGACTGGTAGGCAGGAAGAGATATTGTTGCTCCAGGAGACCATGGTGTGTTAGTTTGGGTTCCCCAAGAACAGACTGAAAAAGGACTTGTGTACAAGTAGTTTACATGGGAAGTGATCTCAGAGAGTGAGAGCAAAGGACCAGGGCAGTGAATCGGGGAAGGAGGGAGAACCAGCTAAGGATGTGCTGCAATGCAGGCTAAGGTGGGGTGGGAGCTGTCAGAGAACATGTCCAGGAAGCTGCTCTCAGTCTGTGCGGAACAGGGTACCACAGATGGTGCTGGAGGAGGGGGAGGCCAATAGGATGGGAAGTGGTACCCAAGAGACGTCTGATTCAAGAAGCTCGAGGGATTCTGCTGAAGTGAGGGCATCTCAGGTCTCCATAGACCCGGGAGGGTAACTCAGCTTGTGCAGAAAGTGGGAGCACGAAAAGAGGGGAGGGGATGAAAGGAGGGGAGAGGGAGATGGGGAGAGAATTGGAGGGAGGGGAGGGGGAGGAGGGATGTACTCATGATGTGCTGTCTCCCCTCCATGATTTATAATAAAATATCTCCCGTGAGGAGGCTGCAGTGCATGACTGCAGGGATGGGAAGGGAGAAATGCTGGAGGTGGGGTGGGGTGACCCTTCTGAGCATGTGCCCAGAGAGCAGGGGAGCCCCCAGGGTGCAGAGGAGGCAGGGCTGGAGTTAAAAGCCAGCATGAGTACTGGGAAGT
This sequence comes from Balaenoptera ricei, assembly GCF_028023285.1. Classification (NCBI taxonomy): domain Eukaryota; kingdom Metazoa; phylum Chordata; class Mammalia; order Artiodactyla; family Balaenopteridae; genus Balaenoptera; species Balaenoptera ricei. The sequence continues at coordinate 35,203,850 of NC_082649.1, forward strand.
GGAAGAACATGTAGGGTTTCCTGATGTGAGGACAGGTCAGGTCCCTTTCTGGGGCTCAGCTTCCTTATCTAAGGGGGTTGGACCCGTGCTCTCATTCTTCCTTCAGAACTATTGACAGATTCTTTGGAGTTCCTGGAGCCAATACAAACAAGAGGTGCAAGCCTTGGACGGCGTCCAGGATGCCATCAGCCTTGAATAGGTCGCTATATGAAATTGCATCAATATGATGCGCAAGATGGTGGGGGAGTGTCCACTTGGCAGGAATGATATTCCATACAGAAGCTTGGAAGGTGACGGAGGAAGAGGATGACACGTTAATAAGAGCTAACAGTGACTGCACATTGACCGTGGTCCAGGCACTGTTCTAAGCCCTCTACATGAGTTAATTTACTCGATCCTTGCAATAATCCCATAAGGAAGATGCATCTGGGGGAAAGTGTGCCTGTGGGCAGGACAGCATGGAAACGTGAAAGAAGTGAATTTTATTCTTTCTTGGGACCCCAGATGGTCAATGGGCAACTTGTTTCTGACTGCTGGTCCATCTCCTAATGTGCAAAACACGGATGGGGGCACTAGTTGTGCAGATTAGTCATCCTATTCAGAAAGACATTTCCCAGTGTGCCTGGCCCATGGTAGGTGCTGTTAGTGGTACCCGAGAGATAGAATTTGGATACACAAACATTGAAACTCCAGGACTTTTCAATGTTTGGGAAAAAGAGGAAGAAATGTTTGAAATCAGCACCATCCTGGACTCCAAAATACATGGTTTGCCCATAACATTTTATTTACTCATAAAACAAGTATCTGCGGGGGCCCACCCTGTTCTAGGCTCAGGGAATGCAACCTTGAGTCAGGTAGACATTCCTTGACCTTGCACAAGTCAGTCCTTGTGGGGAGCCACTGGATGGGGTTAAGTAGCTGGGAGGGTCACTCTTTTTAACATGTCACTCTGGTTTGAATGAGGAAAAAGATTAAAAGGGGGCAGCGGGGTAGGGCAAGATTTTGTAAAGCATTGGGCAAGACACAGTTGTGCCAGACAGCTTCTTTTGCCTCTCCTGATTCACTCTTAGCCCTGCTCTGTGCCCCTGGGAAGCAGACCTGGGCTTCCATCAATGGGCTCCTGTCTCCTCTGGCTTCCATTTGGGTTTGGCCAAAAAGGAATACTGGCAGGAGATGGAGGAAGGATAGTGAGGTGGGGTTACTCATCCCTCACCCCAGTTGGTGCAGGCAGACTGTGTCCCTCGTTCCTTTAACCTAAAGCCATATCTCAGGACCACAGTTTTGTAAATTGTCCTTTGTTAACCTCTCAACAAATTGCCCAGTTTGAGTGTGACATCTGTGTCCAATCAGGATCTGACAGTGATGGTGGCTTGAACTAAGGTGCCGACTGTGGACTTGGAGAGAAGTGGATGGATTCAAGAGCTACCTAAGAGGGGCTTTTGACTTCTGCTCCTCAATTGGCTTATATTGTCATTTAATCTTCTTATAAACAATGGATCTTGGTTCTTTTGTCAGTTTGGTTCCTTTAGGAAACAGATGCCAAGATAGAAGTGCAAGAGATTTCTTGGAGAAACTCTTGTGAAAGATAAGGGGTATGGGGAGAGGGAGCAAGAGGAGGCAAGGAGAGCCTTCAGACTGTGATGCAGGTCTGACCATTGAGAAAGGAGAGAGGGAAGGAAGGGGGATGGGGCAGGAAGAGCCTAAGACTGAAGTGCAGCTCTGAGAAAGTCTGGCCAGGCTTTGGGAGCCCTAGACCCCCCCCCCCCCTGCAATTAAAGAAGTTCCACGCTGGGCAGGAATGGCTCAGCTCTAGTACATCTCCGCCCTACCCCACTACCCACCCTCCCTCCCTCCCGCCCCATGCTCTGTCTTTGCCGAAAGCAGCCTGGGGAAGACTGTGGCCTTGGCATGAACCTTCTCATAGATTCCAAAGGCAGATTCTTGCAGCAGGTTCTAGAACTTGAAGGAAATTTGAGCAGTGCACTACCAAGATTGCCACAGTTATCCAACCAGACATCTGCTCCTTGGGGGCCTGAAATAGTACCGGGCATATCATGGGAACTGAGTAAGCCCTGGAATGAACTAAAAAATGAATGCCCCCTTATATACCTATGGGGGGTGGGGGCATGTGAGCAAGGGCATGTTCTGTAAAAACCAGCTTGTGCGAGTGGGACCTTCAGACCTGTGTTTAATTTTAAAGTCCTGCCATGACTGGATTGAAGCTGGTCAGAACTGGTTTGGTTCTCCCTTGAGCCCCCAGCACCAGCCTGTACGGACTGTCTTCTTGGGCTGAGGCTGACCCTCTGGAGAACAGAACTTGTCTTTCCCAAAAAAGGACAGTCATGTACATTTTCCTTGGTGGCAGTGGAGATCAGACAAATCTGGGTTTAAATTTCAATTCTGCTACTGACTAGCTATGAGCCCTTAGACAAAACTAACCTCTCAGATTCCTCATTCTAACAATAGTTTTTTGGGCACCTATTGTATATCAGACAGTAGTACTTCACGCTAGGAGTGTTATACACTGCTATGGACTGAATATTTGTGTCCCACCAAAATTCATCAGTTGAAGCCTAATCTCCAACGTGCTGGTGTTTGGAGGTGGGGCCTTTGGGAGATGTTTAGGTCAGGAGAGTGGAGCCCTCTTGAGTGGGATTAGTGCCCTTTTCAAAACGGCCCCAGATGGATCCTTCACTCCATCCACCATGTGAGGACATAGTGAAAAGACAGCTGCCTAGGAACCAAAAAAGTAGGCTCTCACCGGACACCAAGTCTTCCTTGATCTTGGATTTTCCAGCCTCTAGAACTGTGAGAAATAAATTTCTGTTATTTATAAGCTACCTAGTCTATGGTAATTTTTTATAGTAGCCTAAAAAGACAGAGACATGCACCTTATGTAGTTAACCCTCATTTTACAGATGAGGAAATAGGCTCAAAGAGGTTTAGTGACTTGTCAAAAGTCACACAGGTCAAAAAGGGAAGGATCATGAATTAGGCCCAAGTCTATCTGATGACAAAGCCCATTGTCAATACCTCTGCACTGTCTCCAGATAAATTCAAGAGAGGAATATCAGAATCTAAGACTGCGAACCTCTCCATGGATACCCAATATCATTCTCTTGTTTACTGAATGTTTTCCCTCTTCATCTTTAAAAATGTTCCGGGCACGTGGTGGGACACAGTGAACGCTGCTCCCCTGTCCTTTGTTTGCTTCTCCGGCTCCCTTGCTCTGCATTCCTCCTCTCCCTCTTCCACTCACCTCCTTGCAGAATTCTTCATGCCTTTGCCCCCTCATCCAGTTTCTCTACCTCCCTCACCTCCTCCAGTTTCTCTTGTCTCCTGCCCCCCACACCCTCTCCCAGCTCCTCCTCTGCCCTCCGCCTTGCTGGGCCATGCTCTTCAGACATCTCATTAAAGTAATTGTTGACCTGAATTCTTATTCCAGTGCATCTATAATTATGCGCCACAGGAAACCCTGAGGGATTCAAAACAGACTCTTAATCTATTTCACATGATTCAAAAACAGCTCCCAGGAAAGCAGTTTAATAGCCACAATTAACAGAATGCTGCTCGGCCATCCATGGGAGAGGTTCCCGGCCCAGCACTACCCACCTCCCTGGGCTCGGTGCTCAGAGACATCAAAGGTCCCCTCCAAAATGAGTAAGACTTTAGGGTTTAATTTAGTTAATTAACTGGATGTGAAGGTAGCTGGGGAATTTTCTGAAAAGTGTTCCCCTGTCCTTTCCATCTCTCCTCTGAGCTCGAGGACCCCACTCAGGCCCTGAAAACTTGGTTTGTATCCACCCCAATGCAGAGTTCTGTTCACCAGCCTGGGGCAGTGTGTGTGTGTGAATGTTGTACTGAGTCAGCAGCAAGGCCAGAGACGCCACCCACCCCGCCTTTCTCTGCATCCTCTTTCTTTTTACCAACCACAAATCCTTCTCTCCTCTCCCCCTTCCGTGAAATGCCCACCACAAGGCTTCCCTTCGTGGATGCTGGGAGCTAGTACTGCAGGAAAGCACCCTCATCAGAATGAGTTCCTACGGAAGGTTCCATGAAGGGTGTGGCCCACCCCCTGGTTCAAAGGACTTGTTCCAGGGCCCACGTGGAAGAGGGCTTAACTGGGTAACCTCTTGGGCAAGTCTTCCCACCCTGGGGTTTTATGCTAGTTGAATATCACTTTTCTAAAACCTCATCTGTCCTTCCAATGAGACTGGTTCATGTATCATCCATAACAGTGGTTCTAGAATACCAGCATGAACCAAGATCTCCTGGATGGCATGTTAAAACAAGTTTCTGATTCTGAAGAAGGGCCCAAGAATTTGCGTTTCTAAAGAGCTCCCTGGTGGTGATGATGCTGTTGAATACAAAGTCTTTGACCTTGTCAAAGTCTGTTCCCAGTACCAGCAGCATGAGCATCACCTGGAAACATTTGAAAATGCAGAATCTCGGACCCCAACCCATACCTACTGAATCAGAGTCTACATTTTAACAAGGTCCCCGGGGGACTTGTGCACACAGTGACATGTGAGAAGCCCTGGTTTAGAGGAAAGCCCTCAGGGTTCCAGGTAAGCGTGGAGTTGGGAGCAGGTGGACAGAGATAACTGTCCCCATCCTGCCAGGGACATGACAAGAAACCACCCTCTTCAGAACAGCCTCCACCTCTCCCTCTCACACACACTCACACCCCCTTCAGCCACCACCAACGAAAGTGATCTAATTGCCCATCTCTGCCAAGGCCCCAGCTCAGGGATGGGTATTTTCACAGGGAATTTCACTAGGGGAGGAGGCTCTGCCCCACAGGTTGTAGGCTTGCCGTTCGCACTTCCGTTCCTCCTCAAATACTCACCTGCCATGGCTGCCCCAGCCCCATAGTTGCTTATCAGTTCCTCCTTGGGGAAGGAAACAGGCAGCCATTAGGCCCCTTTTGCTTCCAGAATCTCCTTCCAGAAACTAATTAGAAACCCATAAGGTTGTTTTGTCTTATTATTATGATACAGTGACAGCCCTCATGATGCAAAGTCATTATACATCACAGACAAAGTTAATCATTTATAGTTTATTTCTCTGAAAATGGATACGTCATCTTCTCCAATAACAAGAGTATGAACACATCAGTCACCCTCTCTATCCTCAGCCACACAAGACCCTCTTGTGCTCAGAGATCTGACTCTACCAGGAGCATGTGGACTGAGTGGGGGAAGGCATGGGTGGCCCACGCAATGGGTTAGGAGCCTTTACAAACACCCCTTTAACCTCCCAGCAATTCTCAATATGCCTCTGTTGCCTAGGCTTTGGTCTACATCTGTGGTGAATTTACATTTCTTCTGTTAGAACAAGTGAATTATATCTAGCCCAATAAGGTTTAGCTGTTATGATTTACCCAAGAATATTACATGGCAGATGATGATGATAGTAATAATTTAGTACTTACTATGTGCCAGTCACTATTCTGTTTTCTATGTATTAGCTGATTTAAACCTCACAATAATCCTAGGAGATGAGTACTATTATAATCATCCCCATTTTACCTACAAAGAAACTGAAGCTTAAAAGAGATTACATAACTTGTACAAAGTCATATAAGGTTACAGGCTAGTAAGCCACAGAGCCAGGATGTGAACCCAGAGTCTGCATGTTTAAAGACCACACTATACCCCTTCCCAAGTTCTCAAAGTTTATTCATAGTTGTGTCAAGTAGAACTTGAACTCATAAACTATGGATAAAGGAGAGGAAGCCTAGTTCTTTCCCTGAAGTCTCTTCCTTCTCTCATTCTGGTAATATTTGCTTTTCCTGATCTTACAGGCCAGCTTTATGGAGTTGGAACTGTTTCTAGAGCCCAAGGAAGTCTAGAACTTTCTCTCATGTCCCCCCAGACCCAACTCTGAGGCTACAGAGAAAACACTGAAGGAGGCAGAATTTACTTGATTTCTCTGCGGCCATCTCCTCCTCCTTTTCCTTTTTTTCAATCATTCATTCAAGAAATACATTACATTTGTACCACATTCTTGGCACAGATTTGAAGAAGTCATCCTTCCAGGTGCTTACAATGCAGTGATGTAGACAAGTGTGACAGCAACCGAACACAAAGCAAATAGAGTGTGTGTTACACGGAGGTGCAAGTGATGCTATGACAGAGCAAAGCAAGAGCAATTTATTAATCAGGGTGTGAGGTCCTTTAGGGAGAAGACCAGATGTTGGTCATCTCAATTCCCTAACCACCTCAGAAAATGCTTGACAAACACTTGGTGAGCAGGTGGAATCAACCTGGGAGATCAGAGAAGACACCACAAAGATTTAGCATCTCAGCTGGGTCTCAAATAATGGATAGAATTTTGTGGCAGACAATGTGGAAAAGGACTGACTGAGGAACCGCAGGAGTAAAGACAGGAAGTCAGAACAATGAAGCACCTGTTGAAAGAGGGAGGGAATTGACAGTGATTTTGACTAGGAAACAAGTTGATGTTTACAGAATCAGCTTTCAAATATGCAACAAGAAAGAGAATTAACCACTGAGTTTAACGTTTTTCCTTTCTTGAAGTTATTCTGATCCCAGGGTGGGTATCTTAGGTTCCCTTGCCACAGGCATGGTGCACAGAAAGCCATCTTCTGGCCAAAAGTCCTGCGTGTTCCCACCATCTTCTGGCTACCCTCAAACTTTCTCATTCCACCCCCAAGTTCCTCTTATCGAAAGGCTCCTGCCTGACCCTATCACCTCACTCAGATCCAGAAGGCGAACAGCAGCTAAACTCATAAACTGATTCCGGTGAATTGACTTATATAGGATGCTTCCCACCTGTGGCTCATTCCTTGAAGGGCAGAGAGGTTGTGAAAATCAGGACTAGGCCTGCCCCCTCTAAAACTCTGCGTTTTTTCTTTCTTTTCCAGAAACAGTGCTTGTTCGGGGCAGCTGCTGGAGAAACTCAAATCCAAAGGAGGAATAGGGAATAGTGGGATACCCATAACAGGTAAACAGAAGCCATTTCTTAGAAGGGAATTTTTGAATACCATCTTTTAGCAGTTTGCCAATGTCCTTAAAGACACAAATCCTCGGGATGCTCCTGGAAAACCACAGACTCCCAAGACCACATTCAAGACCTTCTGAATCATAATTTCCAGGAAAGAGCCCTGATTTATAAGCACTTTGGGCGATTCTTAACAACAGGGAATTTGGGTGAAGGTAGAAAATAATTATATATTCTGCCTTTGAGGAGACTCTCGTTTTCCAATCAAAATCGCTGCTGGGATTGTTTTTAAGCAAGGGTTGTATGCTGACTACAATTAAAGCGTCCTCTTGCTTTCACTGCACTTGGTGACTTACAAACAGGAAATGAGTGGAGGGGGCGAGAGCTAGCTGCTGATTGAGAGAGAGGGAGCCAATGAGAAACAGAGGAGCTACTGCCCACCCAGAATGCGCTGGGGCAGGGGTGGGACTAGGCTCCGTGGCCTATAAAACTTGCACTCAGGGCAGGCGTCTGGTTTGGTTGTGACGGTTGTGGCTGCGGGAGGTTGTGGGGAGTGGTGGTACCTGTGAAGGCTCCTCGGAGCTGGAGTGGGGAAAGCAGAAAAAGCCTGGAGGGGGGTGGATATAAAGCTTCTTTTTTTTTTTTTTTTTTCTTCAAAAGAGAAAACTCTGGGAAGGAGGTGCGGTGGCTGGGGGCTGTCTCCAAACGCCAGTCTCTGTTGGCGCTCTCCTGTGTGGTTTTTTTCTTCTGTTCTCTTCACAGATAGTCCTGGGGTCATAAGACTAAGGCGCCTGCTTCTTTCTCCATGGGACTTTTTCTGCCTGCTTTCTTACAGCTGGAAGACTTTATCCATAGGTTTTCTTTTCTCAACTGGTAGAAGCTTTAAAAACCTCTCTTGGTAGCTAAAACAAAGCTAGGGTTTCTTCCTTGTTTGGGAAAGCTGTCTTTTCTCTGGGAACGATCTCTTTCTGGGCGTGGGTTGTTCCAGGGACTAATGGCCTATTGGTGGGCATGGGGTGGAGGAAGGCGAGCTCTGCCCAACTCCACAGCTGTAAGCTTTGAGCTAACACGGAGAGCATAGGGCCCTGAGTTGGAGTATGTGCACCGGAGGGGATGACTTTGCTGTCTCTCACTCGCAAAAGCCAAAAACTAGCTCCTGGTAGGCAATGACTTAGCTCTAGCCCTTCCTTTGATGGGGTGAGAAACTCGGCTTTCCTGCTCAAGTCCGTTCCAAACAAACTGTGGCCTGGCTTCTGTGGCCAGGTCTCAGAGATGGCAGTCCCACTTGCTTGCTTTCCTTTTGCTCCTTTTAAGCGTCCTAAAGGTCTCTTCTGGGAATAAGCTACTGCAGAGTAGGGTTTGCTATTGGCAAAGCCAGGATAGATATCTCAAATCTGGCAAAAACTAAAATGAGTTTGGAGACCCACATGTTTCTCTCCAGCTGAAAAGAGTATCAATGTGAGTTGAACTAGGACAGCAGATAGTAGTTAAGGCATCAGCCCTTGAAGATGAGGGTTTCTTCCTGTGGTTTGTGTTGTTCAAATCCTCCTTAGGGGAGGATCCATTCCAGGGGAGTGCCCAAGTAGGAACTGGACTGACTGGAGCTTCTCTAATAGAATCATAGCTAAACACCTCCTGGGGGCTCCCTGCTGGCATAGGTCTAGATTGAGGTCCTCTCTCACCTGGAAGCGTAGCTCGTAGAGCCCCATAGCTGTGATGACTGCAGCACCTACAGCATCAGGGTGATGATCCTGGCCTGTCTGGAAGGGCCCAGTATTAAAACTCCAACAGGCTGAGGAAGGTTTTAAAGAAGCAAATAAAGTCTTAAGTGCTCAGAAGAGGGACTCTAGGGAATCAGCAGGCAACTGACCACATGTGCTGGCCTGAGAAGTGGGAGAAGCCAGGGCCTGGATGCAGCTCAACCTGCTGAACTGGGAAACTGAGTGGGCAGTGCCGACCTCACCTGAAAATTGGGCGAGGCCTGTTGGTGTGGAGTTTGCTCAGCAGAACCAGTTCTGGGCCAAACCTGATGAGGGCTTAAATATCAGTTTCTAAGGCAGCTCCTCTGAAAACGACTTAGTTTCAGGAGCTGTCGCTTTTGTTGAAATTGGAGGTGGGAGTGCTGAGGTCTGGGATCTGTCTGCTTTTGGGACTCGCAGTGGAGCCACTGTTGACCAGAGCCTCAGTCTCACGGAAGTGCCCTCATAGCCACGTGGTGTGTGACAGGATATGGGCTGGAGCTCACCTGGGTTATGTCCCTGGCTCTGTTGCTTACTAGCTCTGAGAACCTGGGCAAGTGACTGATCTCTGGGAAACTGGCTTTAAACAGATCTTGTGATGTGATGAGACTTAGAGCAGTGCCCATCGTAGTATGTGCTCAGTACACATTAGCTTCTGCCCGGTAGAGGGCCCCACCTGGTGCAGAGCTCCTGGCATTCTGTGTCACAGGCGTCTTACTTGGCACCTTCCTTCCTGCAGCATGGAAGCTCCTGTTAATCTGTTATAATTATCTTATAACCTCCCTGTAGCCTGGCAGGCTCTCTGAACCCAGCTTGGTACCTCACGCTTGCATAGCTCCCTCACCTACCCAGGCAGACTCTGTCCCTGGATTGTATGAGCCTGTTCTTATCCTGAACAACTGCTTCAAGTGCCGCATGTTAAGACCTGGATGAAAGTTGCTTGTTAATTGCTCAGGGTTCAAAGTACGGCTGACTTTTTTAACACGGTCAGAGCCAGGCCAGCTCACCTGGAAGAGTTCACTTAAAACCGCATTTTCTGCCCTAATGAAAGACTAAAAGTAGGGGGACAGATAGAATCTTGATCTTTTAGGTTGAAGCCTCTCTTTGCCAGTTTGTCTACAAGCGCCACTGGCTGCAACCTGAGTTCTTGGCCTCAGGGTCATGTAGCCACAGCTGTAACTTATTCCATAAAGATTAGCCAGGAACTCATATTCAGCCCAGCGCTCCGCTTAGCGTCAAGTCCCTGGGGGCAGGCAGTGACTGAAACCCAGGGCCAGAATGTGCCTGAGCCTGAAAGGGCCTGGGTGCTGTGCAGTCTGGGCTGCCCCTCGGATCCAACCTCACCCGGGTGACACTGGGCTGTGTGCCAAGCCGCGAGTCTGAAGTGCACACACTTGCACGTTATAGTCCTGGCGGGGTCCTGGCCTTACTCAGCTGGCAGCCAGGTAGGAACATGCTAAGCGACGGCTAACATGGGGCTGCCAGCTGCTCCTGATAATGGGCTGATAGATCCAGTTGCTTATTTGGACTTACTTCCGTATCCTGCTTTCTTTACAGCAGGAGAACTCCTCCCATCTGAGTGGAGAGGAGGATGGGTCCAGAACTAGGCAGAATCTAGACTGTAGGTTCGCTACAGGGAAGCTGCTCCTGACAAAGCTCTAAATTGCCCCCCCCCCCACATTCTCTGCCATGGAGGGTCTTAAAGCCAAAGGGTTGAGGTCACAGGCCTCAGGGCCACATACAGCTTCAGCCTGGATTCTGCTGCTTATTTCTCATGTCTTGAATGAGTTGCTTATGTTCTCTGAGCATCTGACCTGTGCAAATGGGTAAACTGAAAGCTAACTCTGAGCCATGAGGCTTTGATGGTGATCGTAGGAATCTTGACTTATTTCCAGTCCTATGCCTAACTATTGACAGGCCTGTCTTCACTTACCTGCCCAAGTCACCTGGTATCAGTTCCATCCAGGTGTGTTTGAGAGGCTTCTATCCTCTCTGTAGCTCCCTCCCCTTAGTGTACGCTGCCCTCAAGCCTTACCTGGGCCTCATCTCCCTCTTCCAGGTTGGTTCCTGGGGTTCCCTCTTCATCACTAAACTGCATAGCCTTTGGGTAACTTGGACTTATCCTGGGACCAGTGGTAGACGAGATGTAGTGGCGGGATTCATGTAGCTGCGTCCTCAAGCACAGGCCTCCTCACAGGAAGGACAGAAGCCACTCCCTGAGGAATAAAGGAGCCTCCCTGCTTGCGCCCTTGAGGAGGAGGCCCTCTTGAGGGGAGCTCTGGTTTGTAGGGGCTCCCAACCCTCTGCCAGACCCCACTTGTCACAAGCCATGGGCCTCTACAGAGATGGTTTAGTCTCTGAACACTTGACTCCTGTTCTCCAGCCCATCAGGCTCCCTTTGTGGGTCTGGGTAGATTTTGGACCAGCTCATAGCATGTCTGGTCTGTTCTTTAAGTGGTGGCACTATGGCAGCCCAAACTCTTAGGGTGATTTGAGGTAATGTAGGAACTTGCATGACAGACTCAGGCTAAGAGGTAGCCCTGGGTGGGGAGACGGGAAGAAATGGCCTCTTCTGCCATCCTTTTTCTTTGAGAAACTCTTTAGGATACTTGAGGTGAAGGCAGACTGACACCTTGCTCTTGTTTCAGCATCAGTCCCTGACTTCATCTTTCCTCTCCGGAATGCCCCAGAATGATCTTCCTTGGTGACAGCACTGCAGGGCCAGGAAGGACAGGAATGATATTTCAGCCACTTCCTAGAGGCCCAAGGTCTTACCACTAGATAGACTCTTCCGGAACTGGCTTTTTCTAAGTCTCCACAATCCCATGTACACTTTCACTTGACAGTCTTAATTCTGTTCTCTTTAAGGAAAACCTAATTGGCAGAAGAAAAATCTTAGAGTAAATGATTCCTGCTCTTACCTTATCAAGATGAGAGTCACGGAGAAGCTTGAGATCCTGCAGATCGATCTGTCCATACTCATAATTTCAGAACTAGTTGGTTTTCCTTAAAGTCTTTTAAATTATCAACAATCTCTCCCAGTTCCTTTGTTTCAGAAAGGTGCACTTTATCTCAAGGATGTTGCAGATTTTCTGCCCATCTTGAAGACTACCTTGTAAATTAAATGCTTGTTTCATACCTAGTTGGCCAGTGGCTTTCTTCAGGGCAGCTGGAATTTCTTAGAAAGGCCTTCCTTGCTTCTATAGTAGAAAGAAACAGGACAACTTTAGGCTTCCATCCCTTTAAAGACAAAGGGAATATTGTTCTAAATTACTACAAAACGTTTCAATGAAAGGTACTGGATTGTCAACCTCTTTGACTTGAGATGCTTTTATTCTAAGTTAACCTAACTAGACTTTGACCTTCTGCCTCAAGATGAAAAGAGCTTGGAAGTTGGCTTTCTTGCTGTAAGGACAGGAGAGAGGAATTCACTGAAGCAACAACTCTTATCTCAGAGGCTTGAGGCCACAGGACAAAATTCTGCCCTGAAAACTGGAGAGAGAGAAAAAACCAGTTTGCTAGGAATGAAAGCTGTGGCTGGAGTGAGTAACCAGCAGGAACACTTAAAGGATAATCAACAAATCGATGGAGGCTCAGTGTACACTTACCTGAGGAAAAGCTTTAGGGGGCCCAGGTTTAGGGGGCTCTGCACTTTCACGAGTTCTACCTCCTGGGTGTGGTGTTGGTCAGGGAGAAAGGGTCCAGGGTCTTCAAGAGAAGCATCCCCCCAACAGAACAACCTCCTGGAGATGTACCTTGCCTAGCTAGGAAGATGAGAAACACGAGCACTGCCCTCAAGCAGGAAAGGATAGAAAAGTAACGGCGGCTTGAGAGTCCGCGGGTCCCTCTAGGCCAGCACTGCATATGGCTGGAGGTGGGTGGGGAATAGGATCTGTGAGGGGCAGTACAGAAACCGGTTCTCAAGGCTCTTTCAGGTCTGAGCGCACGTATGGCTGGGGGGCTCTTCCTTCTGGTGCTTTGTTGGGAAGTCAGTCCTGTTTCTCGCCTCCAGCCGGCGAGTTTCCACGCTCTGTCCTGCCTTGCTTCGTGTGGAAAGCAGCGGTGAAGCTTCAGATCTTCCAGTACGGCTGTCTCATGTCACTGGAGTAATCTCTCAAATGCCGGCTCCTCACTTGCTAGCATTTGGACAGGTGGTAATAGGTGTAAGGCTTCAGAATGACTAGAAAAGAAAGCCCTTCAAAGCTCTTCAGGACCAAATTCCCCCTCCTGAATCACAATTCACAAGTGCTGTAAGCCCACCAAGTTGTGCATTGCCTGATCTGGTCATTTACAGGGACTTGAGTTCTCCAGAGAGGGGACATGGTCTCCTTAAATCCATCCCATTGGTGCTCTGCCATAGGTGAACTCTTGTTCTGCTTCATGCGTTTTTCTCTCTTAATTCTATTTGAGCTGCTTGTTCAGATGGTTCACTGCAGAGACTTAACTGGGAAGGATTCCAGCTAAGGACAAGACTCCCCACCTGCCCAGTTCACCCAAGTCAAACTCGTTTGGGTGCCGTTTGGTTAGTAGTGGGCAGGATTGGGTGTGGGCGTTGACAAGCTCACTATATAATAACTTTGGAATGTCCGCATCGCCTGTTCCTAAGCTGTGGCCTCAAGCCTTCCCCCTTTGACAGGATCTGTAGGCCTCCATTCTGATACCTGATGGCCCCTTTTCTTCCCTCTCCTGGCCAGTTCCAACCCTCAGTCTCTTGAGCACACACTCAGAAGGAGAAGATCTACTTTCCCTTGTCCATCAGGCATTAGACATGGGATTGGACGTGAGAACTTTGTGACAACTTCTGAGAACTACCTTGAGAAGTTCCACAAACCAGAGATGGGAATGTCCGCTGTGTTTTGTACTCAGCTGGAAAAACTTGTTCTAGCGATCTCTCCTTCTGGCTTAATTAGCTACCCGCACCTTTGACATAAGCACTTAGAAATGAAGAAACAGATGATCTAATTAACAAGAGGCAAACATTCATGTTGACCGGCAGGAGTATGTCAATCTCACCTCCTGGGCTAACTGCTTAAGCGGGCAGATTGTCAGCATTCCATGTGACAGGACCCCCTCCTGGCATGCTTGGAGCAATGCCAGTGTCCCTCTTTGAGGGGCAACGTGTGAGTGGAACCTGCTGACTTACCTAAGGAGTGGGAGACGTGAGTTTCTGGAGACTCCCTTTGCTTTAAGAAGGGTTGTTGGTAGAGCTGGCAGCACGGTGGGGAGAAGGAACCAAAGGGTCTTTCATCTTGGTTACTAAATTGAACAGAATGAAAGTCATGCTTGGAATTGGTTAGTGTTGGAGTTACCCAGCTCCAGCTGCAAGTAACTAGGTACCACCTACAGGGTTGGACAAGCAGCAGAGAAGATAACCATGTGGGAGCATGTGGGGTTAAAGGAACAACGTGAATTGTCCTAGGCGAAGGAATGCCCTCTCCAAAGGAATAGTATCAGGCACTGGTGGCGGAGATAAAAACAAAGTGGGAGAGTGAATCAGATCAGAAGCCAGGAGCAGAATGTGGTTGAGAGGAAGACTCTAGGATAAAGGCTTCAGCAGAGGCTGTAACAACCCACAGGCTTCAGGTACCCCCTACCGTGGTAGTGGCTGGGTAGGGGGTGGTGATGGGCTAAGATTCTACTACACAAAATAGGACATGCACTAGTGGGAAAACTTTAGATTATCGCATATCTTGTTAGAGATGCTTTCAGGTGAGACCCATACCTATCTCTTCAACAGGAGGGCTTTCTCTGTACCTATTCTGCCAGCCTGGGGACACTGGGAAGTTGGGTTTGGGGAGAGAATGACCCAGGCTCCTATCACCCCCTCCAGCTGTGTTTGCATACTGTCCCTGCTAACTTGAGCATTTACTTACATTTTAGCCTCAACCCAGCACTTCTGGTCTTCTGGACTATTGGTTAGTTTTCACTTTGTTCATATCCACTATTTCAAATGGTAAGATTCCAGGACTGGAAAGGTGACTGTTGGAACTAGAAAGTAACACTAATAGTAACATTATTTGAAGCTGGTTTATGAGCTTTCTGAGATTCTTGGAAACTAGCTCTATCTGGATACAGTTTTTTAGGATGGCCACCTTTCCTATGAGCTCCATCAAACTGGATATACCATGGACTTAGCCGTTAGCATGCTTCCTTAAAGTGGGTGAAGCCCTAAGAAACTCAACCTTCTGAGAACCCTTCTAGAAACTTTATTCTGACCTCACCCTGAGGGTACTCAGCGCCCTGCTAAAAGCGGCATATGTGCATGCCTAACAGATGCTCACCAGCCTCCAGCTTCAAGACAATTAAGTAGCAATTTAACAAATCTAGATTAAGATGCTTTAAGTCTTATGACTGAAGCTTTAACTTTCATATGACATTAACTTCAAGAGGAAAGACTTAGTATTGCCACTGTCAATTCAGACTTGAATTGCATAGGAGTTGGGTAACTATGGGCTATTAATGCCTACTCAGGCTTACAAGCAACTCCGCACAGACTTATGTAAAGGGACAGTTCTTATGTGATTAAATAGAATATTCATTAGCTGCTTAGTCATGTAAGACTCCAGAATGCTTATGGATGGAAGTGAAATTCTGAAGTGTAGGGTTCTAACGGGATGCCAGTGTGTGAGCTGGAGTTTGGAGGACTGAGAAAGCATTCCATATTGAAGTGAACACCACTAACGGACGGCACTTGGGAGTTAGCAGCTCCATAAGGCAATGTCAAGGTGGACTTGCATGGAGAATCCCTTAATGTGTGCACGTGTATATGATGCCTTTCTCCAGGGCCTGCGTCCTTGAAGTGCCTGAGCAGGTTTAATCATCTCTTCTACTGGTCCACCGCCAACAATCTCACTTGCTTCAAGACACACCTCTGAAGTTTCCGAGGGGCATGCATTTGTCAAATGTCTATTTCCAACTCCTGTTAAGATTCAAGAAGGCTTCTTAAATGTCTCTTGAAAAGAGGGTCTCAGGTCTAAGATGGGGGGAAAGCTATTCAGTGGTCAGAACTGAGTAACAAAGAACATGGGAGAAGGAAGAGGCATGCGCAAACTCAGTTCTCCTTGAGTTGATTGGAAAAGTGCTGGAATTAACTAACTTGTCTCTGTTCTGATCCTTGAGAAGCTTCAAACTTAGTCCTGTCTTTCTAAAACTTTCCCGTTATAAACTTGAATGATCTATGGGACAGGTCCCTGAGCAGTGGTAGGCAACCATTAGTTGATGGAAATGAACTTGGGTAGATGTCAAGTGACTTTCTTGCCTGAGCCAAAAACTTAAGAATAGAAGTTTCTCAACAAATCCAACTTGGTTATAAAACATACTCAA
This sequence comes from Balaenoptera ricei, assembly GCF_028023285.1. Classification (NCBI taxonomy): domain Eukaryota; kingdom Metazoa; phylum Chordata; class Mammalia; order Artiodactyla; family Balaenopteridae; genus Balaenoptera; species Balaenoptera ricei. Next base: position 35,219,878 of record NC_082649.1, read on the forward strand.
CTTGACCCATGCTGAGGCTGGGTTCCTCATCTGGCTGGGTGTGAAGGGATCCTGTCTTAGCCTGGATTCCCTTAAAAACATGAAGGAGGACTTGTGTAAGGGTATCTTATTTGGGGTGTCGTCAAAGTAGGAGGAGACAGAAGAAAGGGCATTGGTATCCCTGCTGTTAATATCAGGGGCTTAATTCTGCTGAGACCTCTCAGATCCATCAAAACACCTCCAGGAATTATTTGCTTGAAGGATGAAGAGCCAGGAGTGTTTAACCATCAGTTTATGTGCTGTGAACTTCTTTAAAGCTTAGCAAGCTCCTGCCTGCATCCACGGAATTGGGGGAGCCCTGGATCGGAAAGTGAATGCAGAGGGGCTCACTCTGGGCAAAGGGTTATAAGCTTGAAGTGAGTTGCTGGTATGGTGCTGTCTGAAATCTTGAAGTAAGGCTTCAAATTCAGGCCATGGCTAAAATAAGAAGTCAGGTTGAGTTTGAGTTGGGGCTCCACGTATGTCATCTCCATCTTCAAAGCCTTGTTCGTTTAGACGTGAGATATTGAGGGACATGAGCTCATGTTGAGGACAACCCAGGGAATCTTTGTTACTGTGCGGAATGTTTTATTTCTGAGATGAGTTAATCTGTATGTAAAGTTTTAAAAACTTTTGTAGTACAAATACATTACACAGTGTCCTCTTCAGCTATGTTCTAACTGCCAGACATCCTTCTGACATGGACTGAAATTACACTTGTGTAGCATTGACAAAGTTCTCAAATAGCAAAGAGTGCTATGCTAAACCAAAAACAAGTTGAAGAAAGATATATTAACTTTTTTGCTTTACACTTGTTAGGAGGAGAACAGTCCCTAGAATAGTGATTTTCTTTTTTTCCTTCAAACAGTCCCCAACACAGCAGCTTTCCCAAGCTGAGACTCTGGCACCTCTTCTAACAGGAGGATAATGCCTCCTTAATCAGAATTGATTTATTATCTAATTGAACTCCATGAGAAAATGGAGGTAGCTGACCTCCCTGGTAACAGGACTAAGAAAACGAGATTAATCTTGTTTAGGGAGCAAGGGTGTATGGGAGCTACACGGAGCCTGGAAGCCACATGCAGGGAACATGTAGGGTCTTCACTTCTACTTAGCTCTGTAACCAGCAGGGATTTAACTCCATATTTCTGGATGAATAAGATGCTGCAATTCTCCTGTCTCCAAATCAAAATGACTCTGCTCTGAATTCCCCAGCTAGCTATTGGGAAACCCACTTTGCTCCTTTTAGGAGGGCCCACTGGGCTCCGGTCCAGGCTCACTCCAGCATGTGTGGACTGTGGAAAGACCGGGTGTAGAGGCCTGTACTTCGTCCTCTCGCTAAGTGTTATATGGCTGTTCCATTCTTTTTTTTCATCTTTATTGGAGTACAATTGCATTACAATGTTGTGTTAGTTTCTGCTGTACAACAAAGTGAATCAGCTACATGTATACATATATCCCCATATCTCCTCCCTCTTGCGTCTGTCTCCCACCCTCCCTATCCCATCCCTCTAGGTGGTCACAAAGCACCGAGCTGATCTCCCTGTGCTTTGCAGCAGCTTCCCCGTAGCCATCCATTTTACATTTAGTAGTGTATATGTGTCAGTGCTACTCTCTCACTTCGTCCCAGCTTCCCCTTCCCCCGCTGTGTCCTCAAGTCCGTTCTCTACATCTGTATCTTTATTCCTGCCCTGCCACTAGGTTCATCAGTACCTTTTTTTTAGGTTCCAAATATACGTGTTAGCATACGGTGTATTTCTCTTTCTGTCTTACTTCACTCTGTATGACAGACTCTAAGTCCATCCACGTCACTACAAATAACTCAGTTTTGTTCCTTTTTATGGATGAGTAATATTCCATTGTATATATGTGCGACGTCTTTATCCATTCATCTGTTGATGGGCATTTAGGTTGTTTGCATGTCCTGGCTATTGTAAAGAGTGCTGCAATGAACATTGGGGTGCCTGTGTCTTTCTGAATTGTGGTTTTCTCTGGGTATATGCCCAGTAGTGGGATTGCTGGGTCATATGGTAGTTCTATTTTTAGTTTTTTAAGGAAATTCCATACTGTTCTCCATAGTGGCTGTATCAATTTACATTCCCACCAGCAGTGCAGGAGGGTTCCATGTTCTCCACACCCTCTCCAGTATTTGTTGTTTCTAGATTTTTTGATGATGGCCATTCTGACTGGTGTGAGGTGATACCTCATTGTGGTTTTGATTTGCGTTTCTCTAATTAGTGATGTTGAGCATCTTTCCATGTGACTGTTGGCCATCTGTATGTCATCTTTGGAGAAATGTCCGTTTATGTCTTCTGCCCATTTTTGGATTGGGTTGTTTGTCTTTTTGATATTGAGCTGCATGAGCTGCTTATATATTTTGGAGATTAATCCTTTGTCAGTTGCTTCATTTGCAAATATTTTCTCCCATTCTGAGGGTTGTCTTTTCGTCTTGTTTATGGTTTCCTTTGCTTTGCAAAAGCTTGTAAGTTTCACTAGGTCCCATTTGTTTGTTTTTATTTCCATTTCTCTAGGAGGTGGGTCAAAAAGGATCTTGCTGTGATTTATGTCATAGAGTGTTCTGCCTATGTTTTCCTCTAAGAGTTTGATGGTGCCTGGCCTTACATTTAGGTCTTCAATCCATTTTGAGCTTATTTTTGTGCATGGTGTTAGGAAGTGTTCTAATTTCATTGTTTTACATGTAGCTGTCCAGTTTTCCCAGCACCACTTATTGAAGAGGCAGTCATTTCTCCATTGTATATTCTTGCCTCCTTTGTCAAAGGTAAACCCACGTACCTGTGGTCACCTTATCTCTGGGTTTTCTATCCAGTTCCATTGATCTATATTTCTGTTTTTGTGCCAGTACCATACTGTCTTGATTACTGTAGCTTTGTAGTATAGTTTGAAGTCAGGGAGTCTGATTCCTCCAGCTCCATTTTTCTTTCTCCAGATTGCTTTGGCTATTCGGGGTCTTTTGTGTTTCCATACAAATTGTAAAAATTCTTGCTCTAGTTCTGTGAAAAATGCCATTGGTAGTTTGATAGGGATTTCATTGAATCTGTAGATTGCTTTGGGCAGTATGGTTATTTTCACAATGTTGATTCTTCCAATCCAAGACCATGGTATATCTTTCCATCTGTTTGTATCGTCTTTGATTTCTTTCATCCATGTCTTATAGTTTTCTGCATACAGGTCTTTTGCCTCCTTAGGTAGTTTTATTCCTGGGTATTTCATTCTCTTTGTTGCATTGGTAAATGGGAGTATTTCCAACTACTTTCTGATTTTTTGTTGTTTGTGTATAGGAATGCCAGAGATTTCTGTGCATTAATTTTGTACCCTGTTACTTTACCAAATTCATTGATTAGCTCTTGCAGCTTTCTGGTGGCATCCTTTGGGTTTTCTGTGTATAGTGTCATGTCATCTGCAAACAGTGACAGTTTTACTTTTCCAATTTGGATTACTTTTATTTCTTCTGACTGCCTTGGCTAAAACTTCCAAAATTATGTTGAATAATAGTGGTGAGAGTGCACACCCTTGTCTTGTTCCTGATCTTAGAGGAAATGCTTTCAGTTTTTCACCATTGAGAATGATATTGGCTATGGGTTTGTCATATATGGCTTTTAATATGTTGAGGTAGGTTCCCTCTATGCCCACTTTCTGGAGAATTTTTTTCCTCTTTTCCTGTATTTACTTATCCATTTTATTCATTCATTCACCTATGTATTTATATATATATATGGACTCGAAGATATTTTATTTGGGGGGGTTATAATTGAATACTAACATTTTCTTTTTATCATAAATGGGTGTCGAATTTTGTCAAGCTTTTTCTGCATCTATTGAGATGATCATATGGTTTTTATCCATCAATTTGTTAAGTTGTATCACATTGAGTTGTGTATATTGAAGAATCCTTGCATTCCTGGGATAAACCCCACTTGATCATGGTGTATGATCCTTTTAATGTGCTGTTGGATTCTGTTTGCTAGTATTTTGTTGAGGATTTTTGCATCTATGTTCATCAGTGATATTGGCCTATAATTTTCTTTTTTGTGACATCTTTGTTTGGTTTTGGTATCAGGGTGATGGTGGCTTCATAGAATGAGTTTGGGAGTGTTCCTCCCTCTGCTAAACTTTGGAAGAGTTTGAGAAGGATAGGTGTTATCTCTTTAAATGTTTGATAGAATTCGCCTGTGAAGCCATCTGGCCCTGGGATTTTGTTTGTTAGAAGGTTTTTAATCAGCTTCAATTTCAGTGCTTGTGATTAATCTGTTCATATTTTCTATTTCTTCCTGGTTCAGTCTTGGAAGGTTGTACTTTTCTAAATTTGTCCATTTCTTCCAGGTTCTCCCTTTTATTGGCATATAGTTGCTTGTAGTCTCTCATGATCCTTTGTATTTCTGTGGTGTCAGTTGTTACTTCTTTTTCATTTCTAATTCTGTTGATCTGAGTCTTCTCCCTTTTTTTCCTGATGAGTCTGGCTAATGGTTTATCAATTTTGTTTATCTTCTCAAAGAACCAGCTTTTAGTTTTATTGATCTTTGCTATTGTTTCCTTCATTTACTTTTCATTTCTGATCTGATCTTTAATTTCTTTCCTTCTTGGGTTTTTTGTGCTTCATTCTCTAATTGCCTTAGGTGTAAGGTTAGGAGGTTTTTTTGAGATTTTTCTTGTTTCTTGAGGTAGAATTGCATTGCTATAAACTTCCCTCTTAGAACTGCTTTTGCTGCATCCCATTGGTTTTGGGTCGTCGTATTTTGAGTGTCATTTGTTTCTAGGTATTTTTTTGATTTCCTCTTTGATTTCTTCAGTGACCTCTTTGTTTAGTAGCATATTATTTAGTCTCCATATGTTTGTATTTTTTAGGTTTTTTTCCTTTAATTGATATCTAGTCTCAGTGTTGTGGTCAGAAAAGATGCTTGATATGATTTCAATTTTCTTAAATTTACTGAGGCTTGATTTGTGACCCAAGATATGATCTATCCTGGAGAATGTTCCATGTGCACTTGAGAAGAAAGTGTATCCTGTTGTTTTTGGATGGAATGTCCTATAAATATCAATTAAGTCCATCTGGTCTAATGTGTCATTTAAAGCTTGTGTTTCCTTATTTTCATTTTGGATGATCTGTCCATTGGTGGAAGTGGGGTGTTAAAGTCCCCTGCTATTATTGTGTTACTGTTGATTTCCCCTTTTATGGCTGTTAGCATTTGCCTTATGTATTGAGGTTCTCCTATGTTGGGTGTGTAGATATCTACAATTGTTATATCTTGTTCTTGGATTGATCCCTTGATCATTATATAGTGTCTTTCCTTGTCTCTTGTAAGAGTCTTTATTTTAAAGTCTATTTTGTCTGATATGAGTATTCCTACTCCAGCTTTCTTTTGATTTCTCTTTACATGGAATATCTTTTTCCATCCCCTCACTTTCAGTCTGTGTGTGTCCCTTGGTCTGAAGTGGGTCTCTTGTAGACAGCATATATACAGGTCTTGTTTTTGTATCCATTCAGTCAGTCTGTGTCTTTGGAGCATTTATCCATCTACATTTAAGGTAATTATTGATATGTATTTTCCTATTACAATTTTCCTAATTGTTTTGGGTTTGTTTTTGTAGGTCTTTTCCTTCTCTTGTGTTTCCTGCCTAGAGAAGTTCCTTTAGCATTTGTTGTAAAGCTGGTTTGGTGGTGCTGAATTCTCTTAAATTTTGCTTGTCTGTAAAGCTTTTGATTTCTCTATCAAATCTGAATGAGATCCTTGCTGGGTAGAGTAATCTTCATTGTAGGTTCTTCCCTTTCATCACTTTAAATATATCCTGCCACTCCCTTCTGGCCTGCAGAGTTTCTGCTGAAAGATCAGCTGTTAATCTTATGGGGATTCCCTTGTATGTTATTTGTTGCTTTTCCCTTGCTGCTTTTAATGTTTTTTCTTTGTGTTTAATTTTTGTTAGTTTGATTAATATGTGTCTTGGCATGTTTCTCCTTGGGTTTATCCTGTATGGGACTCTCTGCACTTCCTGGACTTGGCCGACTATTTCCTTTCCCATGTTGGAAGTGTTTGACTCTAATCTCCAAATATTTTATCATACCTTTTTTTTTTCTTCTGGGATGCCTATAATTCAAATGTTGGTGTGGTTAATATTGTCCCAGAGGTCTGAAACTGTCCTCCATTCTTTTGATTCTTTTTATTATGCTCTGTGGCAGTTATTTCTACCATTCTGTCTTCCAGCTCACTTATCCGTTCTTCTGCCTCAGTTATTCTGCTATGGATTCCTTCTAGAGTATTTTTAATTTCAGTCACTGTGTTGTTCATTACTGTTTGCTCTTTAGTTCTTCTAGGTCCTTGTTAAATGTTTCTTGTATTTTCTCTATTCTATTTCTGAGATTTTGGATCATCTTTACTGTCATTACTCTGAATTCTTTTTCAGGTAGTTTGCCTATTTCCTCTTCATTTATTTGGTCTTGTGGGTTTTTATCTTGGTCCTTTGTCTGCAAGATATTTGTCTTCTCATTTTGCTCTAACTTACACTATTTGAGGTCTCCTTTCCCTAGGCTTCTGGCTCATAGTTCCTCTTGCTTCTCTGTTCTTTGCCCCCGGTGGTGGGGTTGGTCCAGTGTCTTGTGTAGGCTTCCTGACGAGAGGGACTGGTTCCTGCGTTCTGGTGGGTGGAGCTAAGTCTTTCCCCTCTGATGAGCAGGGCCATGTCAGGTGGTGTGTTTTGGGGTGTCTGTTAGCTTAGTATGACTTTAGGTAGTCTGTGTGCTGATATGTGGCTTTGTTTTCCTGTCTTGTTTGTTGTTTGGTGTGAGGCATCCAGTGCTGGGAGCTGCAGGCAATTGGGTGGAGCTGGGTCTTGGATTCAGATAGAGGCCTCAGTGAGAGCTCTCAGCAATTAATCTTCCCTGGGGCTGGGAATTCTCTAGTGGTCCAGTGTCCTGGACTTGGTGCTCCCATCCTAGAGCCTCAGGCCCGACTTCCAGTCAAGGAACCAAGACCCCCACAAGTTGCTCATCCTGGCAATAAAGGGGATTAAAAAAAAAGACTAACAAAACCCCAGACAAATGGTAAAAAGTAAAATCAAACAAAAACAGAAACAAGGAAACATGCACACACACACACACAAAGCGAACAGAACCAAATAAAACAAAAAGCAAGATAACAACCAGACATACAAAAGAACCCAAGAACTGAAATCAAACAATTAAAAAGAAAACTAACAAACACAAAACCAAAATACAAAACCGATGCAGAGTGCCCACTGAAGAATGAAGCAAAGAAACAAACTGACAAAAATGATTAAAAAAAGAGAGAGGGGGAAGAAGACAGAACAACAGAAAAGCAATGTAGAAATAGAAATATAAAATAAAACAAAATATATTAAAGAAAGAAAAACTAACAAAACCCCAGAGAAATGGTAAAAACAAAACCAAACAAACAAGGAAACATGAACACATGCAAAAGAAACAAAAACAGAAGCAAATAAAACAAAAAGCAAGAGAACAACCAGAGAAACAGAAGAACCCAAAAACGAAATCAAACAATTAGGTTTTGTTTCTTAGTTTTGATTCTAAAAACAAAACCAAAGCAGTGTGCCAACTGAAGAATAAAGCAAGGAAACAGAACAAACTGATAAAAATGATTTAAAATATAAAATAAAAGGGAAAAAGCACAGAACAACAGAAAAGCAAATTAGAAATGGAAATATAAAACATTAAAAATATTAAAGAAAAGAAAAAATGGAAAAGAACACAGAACAACAGAAAAGCAAAGTAAAAATAGAAATATTAAAAAAAATAAAAACAAAAAATATGTTATAAAACATGAAGATCCCAAAAGACTAAATTTAGAAAAAATACTGAAACAACAACAAAATCCAGAAACAACAGCAGAATGAATCAGAACATAATAACATTAATAGTAATAATTATGCTCCCCTGGGGTCTCCTCTGTAAGTGTCCTTGCACACACCATGAGCCACAGCCCACCTCCGCCTCCCCAAGAGACCCTCCTCTGCCTCTGGGCTGCTCTCTGGACCTGCTGTGGGCCCTGTGGGGACCACTCAGACTCTGATCTTCCCCAGTTCCTACATGTGCTGCTCCCAAAGTCCACAACTGCCAGAGCTAGACCATTTTCATTTGTGGGAACACTCATTGTCTACTCAGATATTCCATAGATGCTAGGGTCTACCTAGCTTATCGTGGGGATTTAATCTGCAGCTTGTACAGCTGATAGAAAGATTTTCAATCTTCTTCCTTAGTCGCCCCATCCCTGCGGTTCAGCTTTGGTTTTATCCCCACTTCTGCGTGTGGTCCACCCACAGGAGTCTGGTCCTCAGGCTGCCTTGGAGCTCTTGGGTCTGCTCCAGTGAGGACAGGGTGCAGAGGTGGTATGACTGCTTGGGTCTTGTGAGCCCCAGCAGTGCCAAATGTGTAGGGAAGCCGGCAGCCATGGGTGCAAGAGATATGGCCCTAGTGAGGGCCTTTTCTGGTGCCTGGCATAAGGCACGTGGGGGCCAGCCCTGGCTGGGCTTTTTCTGGCTCCCAGCAGTAGGCACACAAGGGCCAGCCCTGAGAGGACTTTTTCTATTGCTCAGTGGCCAGCGCATGAGGGCCAGCCCTGAGAGAGCTTCTTTTATTGTCGTCAGCAGGCGCTGGCATGTGGGGAGAGAGAGGCTACAGTTGTGGCTCCTCCTTCTGCATGTGACTCAGCAGTAGTGCCCTGCTTCCATGGCAGTCCAGTCTTCCTTCGTAGGTATTCCCTGCTGCAGATTTCCTCCTTCCCGTCCCCACAGCCAATAGCAGTTCTCGCTCCAGGCCTGTTTTCTAATCCCCACGCTTGAGCTCCCAGCCCCTTGCACACCTGTGAACACATGTCTCAGTCCGGGGCACGTAGGGCCACAGTATGGACCATCTGTGTATTTCTCACCCTGTCCCATCTGCCGCAGTTTGGCCACTTCACCCTCTTCCAACAGCCTCAAATGCTTCCCTTCTGTCCCAATCGATTTCCCTGTTGGAGAGGGATTTCCCCGAATTTGGGAATCTCTCCTCTGCTACAGCTCCCCCATCCCAGGGTACAGGTCCCGTCCTGCTTCCTCTCCTCCTCCTTCTTTCTTTTTTTCATCCTACCCAGTTACACAGGGATCTTTATAGCCCTTTCTAGTGTCCAGGATTTTCTGCTAGTGTTCAGCCAGTGTTCTGTGAGAATGGTTGCATCTATAGATGTATTCCTGATGTGTCCGTGGAGAGAGATGGACTCCACGTCCTCCTACTCCTCCGCCATCTTAACTCCCTATGGCTGTTCCCTTCTGATCCTCCCTTTGCATTGGCCCCTAAGTGAGGTGGCTGTTCTCTATTGCTCCTTAATTTTGATCCACTCTGCTCCATGCCCCAGTGGGGGTAGACTTCTATGGACTGCATCCCCCAGTCTCCCCTGAAAGCTGACATCCCAAGTGGGTTTGGCCACGGGGATGCACTGGCTAGAAGACAAGAGGTTTGAGTAGCTTTTCCTGACTCCCTCTCTGCTTTACCGCTACATCTCACAGGTAGGTAGGTCCCTCCAGGCCTGCTGCTCTTGCCAAGTGGGTCCCTCTTCCATAGTTCTGGCTCTCAATGGGCTCAGGTAACTCTTTCCTTTTGGTCCTATGGTTGGCAGTAGATTCCCATCATTGCTAGTCCCTAGTGCCTCATCTTTTGTTCTTAATCCTTCACAGTCCACTAAGGTTCTTTCATCAAATTCATTCAAACCACTTGAGCTGAATTCAGTTTCCTGCTTCTGACCCTGAGCAGGAGAAAGTTGTCTCTCTAGCTTAGGAGGGGATGCGGGCCCCCTAACATATTGTTCCTCCATACCCAAGGGGAGAACTGGGGTCCCACTGAGTCTCTTGGTGTTTTGGTAGATGTGCCTGGCAGCCTGTGAATGGAGGGAGGGGAGTCCCCACCTAGTGTTTCCAAGTAGCTAGTTCAGCCTAGGACCCCCAACCCATGGCATGAGAGTTAGAAAAAAGGATTGACTAGGGGTCATGTAAACTATAACAAACAGAATCTGGATGTCAGTGCACACAGATGCATGTTTACATTTGTACACAAAGCTAATCTTTAATCTGCAGCCTGAGGGTGAGTTATTTCTGGAGAGGGCATACCCTAAGTTTGCTCCTGATGAGACTTGTGGTCAAGCTTCAGCTCCAATTTCCCAACCTGAATATCTGGTTCAATATCTTCAAATGTTTATTCACTGCTCCAGAGGGACCACAGGGGCCAAATGCAAGGTTAAAAGCCTTCAGAAATATTCTGAGCTATAGAAGTATAAAGGAACAACATAGCATACTGTGCCAGCTCCCATAGGTGTATCAACTTTCTCCCAAGTTTCCTTGTGTCTCACTTTACAATCTTGTCCCTTATAGGCTCCTGACCACCCAGTCAAGTGATTAGTCACTAGCCAGGAGTCTATATCCTTGTCTACCTCTCCCTCACCAAGAACATGACCAGATACAGTGCTTGAGTCTCTGCTGACTGGGAAAACTTCTCCCACCACTACTTTCAGGACTGTGAGTGAAACTGCAGGGCAGCAATTTTTTTTTTTTTTTTTTTTTTTGGCCTCAAACCAATACTTAGCTGACCGTCTTGAACAAGACGTGAGTCTTTCAACCAACTTGAACTCCCAATAAAGTCTAGATGTGAGCTGGAGAGTTGCCCCTGTGTATTGTACCCACCATACCATTTCTATTGTGCAATAAGTTCTTGATGTACTCAAAACTGAGTTCAAAATGGCGACTCTAGTTCCCTTAGTCACTTGATGTCTTGCAGTCACTCTGCCCATCTTAGAGCCTGGAAACAGATCAGGGGCTGCTTTTATGAACAGTGAATAGTTCTGTGCTACACAACCTGTCTGTTCCATATCACACATGTGATATACCTTTACCACGTGTACCTTTGGCACCACCAGTGTGCAGGGTCATACAGTTGAAACCGCAGGGAAGATTGTATTGATTCCTGGACCTGCTGCTCAGCCCTCTCATTCTAGACCCTGCTTAAAACAGTACTATCCCATGCATGTGATTATGCTGTCCCTAAAAATCCAAAGAGGCCTACCCAAGGGGAAAGAGGGGTAAGATGCTAATAGAACAACTAGTCTCTTGAGTGGATATCCGGGCATACCTCAAACCACTGCCCCCCTAAGTCAAATATGGCAGGCCTCTAAATATCTGAAGGGTTTATCTTCCCTTTGGCATGCGTGTGTCCTGGTAGGGGCATCAATTACTTGCTTGTAATGTTGAACATTTGCTATTGATATAGTGGGCCAGTAGGGTGGTCCTCAAAATCAAGATTATAAAAGTCATTGGAGGTTATTGTGGCAGAACAGGAAGAACTGCTAGAACCCTGGTATAAGACAATGAGTGTATTGCTGCTCATACCTAGTGAATATGAATGGCTGGCGATCTCATAAGGGTTAAGAAGGAGTTCCCAGATCAATAGCCTCAATCAGTTGTAGAGATGCCACATCCAGCACAGCAGCTATAATTGAGCCATTTTGTTTATAGTTCAGAATTATGCCGTGATTCACCCTGTTTTTCTAGGAGCCATCCTAATGGATCATACAGATGATAGGGAGCCCCTACCCCTTGTACTACCACCCATTTAGGGTATGGAACAGCTGCTGAATTACTCTTGGCTGTGGGTGGAGAGCAGTTTTAGGAGATTCCACTTGGCTTCTGCCCACCATGATGGCTTCTGCCCTGTGGGCCAGGGAACTAGTGTGAGGTTTCTGTCAGTGACTGCATTTTCATCTGACTATGTACTCAGGGATCAGGAAAATAACCACAGTGGTTCTATAGATTCACTGAAGCCACTGCAAGATTCCTGGTCTCGCTGTCACCTAGCCTCCATATACCCTGCCCCATTCTATCAAGGGGACTGATCAGGCTTGAGATCCCTTTATCAGTGTCCATTCAGACCCTCTATCCAATGACCTATGAAAGGTCTGAGTGTTCCCCTTCAATAGTTACCCAGGTAAGTGGGCATAGGTTCCTATTGGGAAAGGATGAGAGAATAGTATATTTGCCATGACATGGCAGGGTCCTCTATAAGGGAACCATCCATTTTCTTCAGTCTTTTGCCTGAGTCTAGCAACATAATTATGGAAACTGGGTGAGGGTTGTATCAGTCCAGGATTCAACCACAGAAGCAGAAACTATAGAACAGACACATCTACAGGCCAGTTTCTTATAATACATTCAGCCTATGTGATTGTGGAAGCTGGTGAAGCAAGTTAAAGCTGTAGGGTTGGCAGTCAAGATAGATCACACTTGGCTAGAATTCACAGGCATGGGCCAGAGTTCTCTATTGTTAGTAGGCAGTTAAGAAAGAGGGATCATGAGTGGGATTGAACTTTCAACTGATGGAATCAGGCCCACAGACTATGCAGGATAATCTCCCTTATTTAAAGTCAGATAATTACGGGCTCTTAATCTCAAATACCTTCACAACACCTAGATTAATATTTGGCTTAATGTCCAGGGCTGAAGTTTAGCCAAGCTGACATCAAAAAATCCATCACAGGGGCCATGAATTTCCTTTGCAGTGGTTAACTTGCCTTCTCCCCTGTTCTTGATCTTTTTGATCATACAGATCAAGCAGTAATCTTGTTGGCTGCCCACCTCTCACCCCTAGGCGTACCGTGGTCTGATCTATTGCCAAAGATTCTTACAGGTCAGGACCATTCTGCCTTTGCTACCTGTTAAGACCGCTCTACCATTAACAGTTAAATGCAGCCACCTGGCCCCTGCACTAGACTCTTAGCATTACAACTGACACCAGGGAGCCTGGTCTCATGGCAGAATCTTTCAGCTTTGACCCACAGGACAGCCTCCTCTGGGCTTCTTGGAATGTCAGTGACCCTCGCTAGTACATTTACTGTTCTAGTGAAGGGTAGGCTTTTCCAGGGAACATGGTCAGGTGGTGGGTTCTCTGGTTATTTTACCTATGCTACCTTGACCACCTTTCAGAGGCTTTGGACCCCTTAATCTCATCCCATTTACTACAGGCCACTGTGTCCAAGCATCAGGGAACCATTCCAGTAGCATGTTAGGACTGGTTCCAGGCATTCTTACTGAGATGTTAAATGCTGAGTCACAAGATACTCCTGATCAATACTCTCCTCCGTACAGGCTCTATATTCTGTACTCTCAGAAATGTTCTGGTTCCTGCTTGTATTTGTTAACCCAATTCTACAGTTCTTCCATGGAATAACCCACTCTCTCCCATTGCAGAGGCCTTACTGTTCATTCCGTGTTGTGACCTAACCTTGTTAACCTAGAGCCTCTACTTGACTTTAGTTAATCCTGAGTGTTCAGGTAGCACAAGCTAACGTATCCTGGTTAGCTGCCTGGGTTGGCTATTAGCTGTCTCCTAGACATTGATAAAGACCTGGATTTATTGAGAGTGTTTCCAATATTAGAACTGAGCCCTCAGGGACATGCATTCCTTGTATACAAGCTTCTCCAACATGACCCATGAAAGTTGATTTCTGAATGGAAATTCTTATCTGCATCTATCTCTCAGCAGTTACTTAGCTGTCAAAATCCAAGTCCAGACACTTGTCCTTTATGGAGGTCAAGTAACTTGTTACAGAAGATACTTCCACATGAGGTGAGAATGCAGAATGACTTATGTATCTGTTGGTTTAAACAATTGAAAGTCAACTCCTAAAAGTTAGATCTCCTTCATCCTTTAAGTAAAATCTAACACTATGAACTCCTTAGTGGAGCAGAGAACCATCTAGCCTATTTACTGAACGAAAGTAGCCTTAGTTCAACTTTGGGACAAAGCAAGGACTTTTCAAAGCACAATTCTAGGAGGCAGGTGTCTTCTGTCACCAAAATTGGTCTAGCTCAAGGCCAATCTTGAAGAAGTAATTGTTGAGGCAGATTACTGAGATCAGAATGGAAGAATCCAAAGGGTTGGTGGTTGGAAAAAGCAAAGAAATGAAGAAAAACACCACCCAACTCCTCCTGGTCATTTTCAATGTGTCTTCCTTCAACCCCAGCCGGGGTAGAACTTAAGTATTAGAGAATGGGGCCATAAAATGTCATGAGGTCAGAGTACCAGATACAAGTTAGACCTTCAGACCTTGATCATACCATGTCCTTAACAACTAGAATTCACTGCCTGGGTGATCTAGGACACCACCTCCATGGGCCTGGTGGGTAAGGAACTAGAAATCTTAACCCCCAGACCTCAGATGAGGTGTGTAAGATTGCAGTGGGAGACAGCCTCATGGATTCAGTAGGCTTGGTTAGGAGACCAATTGCTCTTGATCAACATGTCCCTGACCCCTGTTTTGGCTTGGTATATATGCAGGAGAGGAAAGCTATGGACTTGGTATTCCATGTGAAATTGGGAACTATGAGTACACAGAGCCCTAAGTGGGGCATGTGCATATTGTCCCCTGTGAGTATCCACTTCCCATGGAATGTGGGAGCATTATTTAGACATTTAGAATGTCCTTGCAATAGGATGCCCTGAGACATTCTACTAACTGATGCTCATGTTCTGCTGATGTCACACTTATCCATGCAGGATGACAAGACAGGTGCTGTGACTTAATTGCTATTCAGCATTAACAAACTCACCATGCCTTTTCCATCCTGTTGATGTCAAATTGCTTACTGTATTGAACACTATGGCTGAGAATCCTAGTAGCCTCTGTCAGACCAGATGCTCATTCATGACATTGGCTGGGATGGAACCTTGACCTAACTCAATGGGCCCAGGCAGATTTAAGTTATTATTGCTTGACTAACTTGTGGCTCATCCTTTATCTGATCTCTTTCCAGTGCTCTCTGCCTAAAAGGAGAACAGGATCTTAGAGACTAGAGATATCATATTTGAACTCATTCCTCACTGCTGAAGAGCATATCTTAGCTAAGGATCTTTTATGCCAGATTCAGGGTAATCAATCTACCATGTTGTAGGTTGCCCAAGGGTGTATGAGCCAACTTATCCCAGATGGATTCAGATACTCCTTCCACAAAAGTGCTCTCAGGTCAGTTCTGATCCTGCTAGGGCATGGTGACTCAGACTGTAGTTTTCTTGATGAACATAGAGTGTGATATGCTGGCATGGTTTTCCTAGGAGCCCCCAGATCCAGCTGAACATCGAACAATTTCTTCAGAAATAATCCCTGAATGGCCTGTTGTTGGGTCACTCTTCCAATTCAGGTGTCTGATAATGCTCCCACATTCCATGGGAAGTGGATACTCACAGGGACCCCATGAGTCCTCTAGATTCATGGAGTTCCCAGGGGCCACTTGGGATACATAAGCCTAGGAGCTGCTGAGCACTGAGGTATAGGGATGGCTTTAACCATGGAATAGCACTCTGGAGGACTTCAGGAAAGGAGGTTCCCCTGTGGGGCATGAGGAGTTATGACATCCTTGATCGGCTTCCCCAAAGATGCTTCTGGTCAGCTGGAATACCATTGTACCCTGACTGTTCTAGAACCAAACTGGAGCATCAGCTTCAGAAACAAGAGCTGGATCATCCATCCCAGTCAAAATCAAAAGGCAGAGTTTAGCCATGAGCCCAAGGTCAATTACTGAATGTCAGAAAGGAAGAAACCAGACTGGTAAGTGACATGTAGAAGACAAACTCTGAAGACCTGATTTTTGAGATTTCACTGGCTCTGAAGCCCCCGGAGCCAGGTGACCAGCTCAGACGTACCTCTTATCTCTTGAAGAATGAGCACTCAAACAGGAGACCTCAGCCCATTGACAAGTGTGAACTTGACCTATTGCTCCTACTAGAATAGTAAACAAGATGACAGACCATTGATAACTCGTGTGGCTAGTCTACTTGTGCACTTAATTAATATAATTGTGATTTGTTCTATTGAGCTACTCCTGTTGTAAAACATGAAGTCAGAAACCACCCCAATATATAAACTACTCTTATGAAGAGAGCATTGTTGTCAAATGGGTAAAGGATTAAACAGTGGTGTGGCAGATTGTTTAGTAACCTGCAAAGTAGTTCTGCTATTTGCCTTCTATCATACCTTCTCTGATTTAAAGAAATTTAAACTCTTGGACCAGAATGCCTTCCAAAATCCTGGACACAGTGTCTTTCACTTCCGTGTTTTATTAGGAAACAAAACTTCAAACTTCTGTAGCCCAAAATGGCAGTGTCTATAAAACTCCTCAGGATTGATCTAGATCCTATGTAAGGATAGGCATAATCCAGCAGCTGTGCAGTCAAGAGTAGTGACAAACTTGCCAGTATAGGTGGCAGTCTCTTGGGAATGCTCAAGCTCAACAGTAAGGAGTTTAAAGAGGGAGGAATGTCATTTTTATGCTTAATGAAAGGTGCATAAAGGCCGTCTGTGCACAGTATTCAACATGGACCTTTCAAATGTCTATGGTGGTATAAGTTACCAATTTGCTTTCTGGAGGTTGTGGCAACGAAGTATCATCTCTTTACCCATCTTAAGCTCTCCTAAATGCAAGCGGTGAGGTTGAGAAACTGACCTGTGCAGACTTGCCAGACTGAGCAATGGCATTTATGACTTACCTAAAACACAGAACTCCTCTCCAGTGGTGATGGGGAGAGGTGTGTGCTAGGTAGGGGTGGGAGAGCCAAATGAAATAAGCAAAATGCTAAATGGAATTGGAATTACTGGGATTGGAATTACTGAACCCACTTTTAATTCTGTGCTGTGTCTAAGAGTTTATAACAAAATAAAATCAAGGAATTGCATTTTAGGACTTGGGCTGACTTTAGGCTGGCTGATAGTGCTCTCATCTAAACCGACTCTAGCGGCCCTGAGACTACAGGGCATGAAGGGCTCTCCTCTTGCTCAGGAGACCACAGCCTGCTGTGAGATGGCAGGTGGGTTCCAGCGCCAGGCCAAACCATCAACAAATAGTGACCAGTCTACCTTTGGGGCTCCTTGTCGGCTCCAGCACCGTTCCTTTGGGTTTTAGTCACTTTCCTCCTCATGCTGGCTTGGATGGCTAACCCTTATGCCTGGCCCTACACCTTGGTATGTAAGTGGAATTAGTACTTGTAGGTTGTAGCTACTACTCAGCTTTTACGGCAGTTAACGTCTTTCAAATCTCTGGACCAGGGTCCTGAGCAAGGTCGTATGCTTGACCTCTATCCTCTGCTCATAGGTTTTGTGTCTAGACTTAACTTTCTCCTTGGGAGGGTTAAATTGTGTGCAGTAGGCCTGGAGAGGATCTGGGTTATAACTCCTTAACAGTCTGCAGAAATCCCCCAGGTAGGGTACCTGAGGCAAGTCTTGGGTTTTCCAGACTTCAATATGCTTTTGCCAGGGATGTATGCACATTTAAAAGCAGTGTATCCCTATGTTCCTGTTTCTAGGTGTACTTTGGTTACTAGTTTTGGATTAAGCCCATGTGGAGAAATGAATGTGGTGGGGGCAGAGGGAGTGATTTCATGAGCTTGCCGTAAAAGTTATGACCAAGTGTCCCAGTTTGCCTGGGAATAAGGAACTTTCACTGCTGAGTGAGCATCACAGGGAAACCAGGACTAGTTGGGCACTCTAAAAGACAGCTTAGGTGAGGCACGTCTCCTGAAGGCAAAAAATCACTTGCTTGAATGTCTTCGTGACTTGACCTACACAGTGAGCTGTTAGCATTCAGCAAAGACACATGGTACAAAGTACCAAATGTCAGTACTTCCAGCTGGGATGGTCCCTTGGCATCCATGGCCAACTTTGCTTTGGACTGATTCTTAGTATCGTATCTTGAGCCCCTTCAGATGCTGATTCATACCTGGGGCTGGTGTTAGTTCCCCGTGGACTGGGAGGAGTCTTGTGAATAAACATGGCGCTTGTATATTGGGGGATGGGATATAGAGCATCTTTCTCCAGGTAGTCAGGGCCAGGACCAAGTTCAGAGGCCAAAGGCAGGGCAAGGAGTTCCTTAGTAAGCACAGCTGAAAAGTCAGTCAAAGCTAGAGAATCAAAGGATAAGAAACCAAATGCTAGAAAGGCCAGAGATGACTTACTGGGGGTTGCAGAGCTCTGATTTAGATGATAAAGGTAAGAGGTACCAACAAGTAGGTGTCCAGTTAAGTAATTGCTACTGGTCTACAATTTCCACAGGCTAGCTAGGAGTTGGGGTCGTCTAGCTGGTTTAATGTAAGATGAGGGATCGAGGTGATTGAATGGGAATCTCAGCGTGCCAGCCTCAGAATGTCACAGGGGAATGCAAGTTTCCCAGGCACTTTGGGCTCTCTTTACACATAAGCAAGTTTCTGTAGTCTAAATGCAGCTCCCCAATAAGGACAGCAAAATGGCAAAGGGATTGAGAGGACATGAGTGGAGCACTGATGGCTTCTGCTACAGCCTTCAAGGTAGGTACGAGTCCATGAACCTTTTCTGATCTGAACATTACCACCCCTGCCCCCGCACCCATATGTACAGCACACAGTCAGTTTCTGCCTGCGGATGCAGATGGGGTAAGAAGGTAAACTGAGGGCTCTATACTCAGAGGTGAGACCAGTCAGATTTTAAGTGATGGAAATGGTACAGGATGTCCTCCAACTTCTTGGAGGGGTAGTTGGTCCTGGTCTCAAATATAGAAGCTCTCATTACTGTTGTTACTGCTCATGTGAGCACTTGAGCTACTGGAAGGTGATAGTTACTATCAAACTCTAAATACTCTAAGCAGAATATTGTGGGTACTATAATCACAGTTGGCTGGTTTGTTGGCAAAACAGTGGAATGTATTAGACTCAGTAGTCCAGTTTGGTAGAAACATGTTCAGGATTGTAGGATAGAATAGAAGAGCAGGGGCATTGCATTCTAATTGGGTTCACTTCATTTAAGATGAACATAAGGAGCTCTTAAGATTTCTTTAATGTTAAAGTGACCCCAAAGCACAATATAGTCCTATCACCTGACTATCTATAAAGCCTTATGCCCAAAGACAATGAAGAATACTCAGCAGACATTCATATCTCTGAAATAGTTTTGTGTGCCCTCCATTTTAACAAATTCCTACCATGAGAATTGGTCTGTCTTAAATAAGGCTTGAGAGTTGATGATTCTTTGATCCACAGGCAGCAGAATAGATGTTAGTAGGCATGAAAACAACATGAATCTAGTTGTACATTTCCATCCGATCTTGGGTGACCAGGTACATTGTCAGTAAGCAGTAATATTTTGAAAGGAATCTTTTCCTGAGCAGTAGGTCTCAACAGTGGGCTTAAAATATTCAGTCAACCATGTTATAAACAGATATGCTGTCATCTGGGCTTTGTAGAGCACAGGGCCCAGGATTTTTGGAATGATAAAACAGCATTGGCTTCAACTTAGTCACCAACTGCATTAGCCCCTAAAAAGAGTCAGCGTGTCCTTTTGAAGCTTTGATGCCAGGCATTGACTTCTCTTCTCTAGCTATTAAAGTTCAAGATGGCATCATCTTCCTACATGAGTCTGTTTTACTACATTGAAACTGTTTAGTGTGGTCACCTTTATTAATTAGCTACATCTTCTGGATAACTTGCTACAGCTTCTACAACAGTACTTGCTGCTTCCCCTTGCACTCTTGTTATGGAGCTGGCTTCTTTCCTTAAACCTCATAAACCAACCTCTGCTAGCTTCAGTCTTTTCTTCTGGAGCTTCCTTCCCTCTCTCAGTCTTCATAGACTTGAGAGTTAAGCCAAAGCCTGATCCAGAGAAAGGCCTTAAGGGTATATTGTGGCTGGTTTGATCTATCCAGACTACTCAAACTGTCTCCAAATCTGCTTGAGACAGTTACATGGCTACACTGTTCATGTGTTCACTGGAGCAGAACTTTTAATTTCCTTAAAGAACTTTTTAATTTGCATTCACAACTTGGCTGTTTGCAAGAGGCCTATATTTCATCCTATCTCGGCTTTTGAGATGCCTCCCTCAATAAGTTTAATCATCTCTAGCTTTTGATTTAAAGTGAGACAAGTGACACTTCCTTTCACATAAACACTTGGGCCTCCCTATTTTCTGAGACACAATATTGAAGTTAGAGGCCTTATAGGGTTATTAACTGGCCTAAGGAGAGGGAGAGAAACAGGATTTGACTGGTCATAGGAGCAGTCAGAACACACACAGCACTTAAGTTTGCTGTATTTTGGCGATGGTTTATGGTGCCCCAAAACAATGACAATAATGACAAATCACCGATAATAGATGACCATAATAAATACAATAATGGAGCAGAAGCAAGAAGAATTACAATCCTGCAGCCTGTGGAACAAAAACCACATTCACAGAAAGATAGACAAGATGTAAAGGCAGAGGGCTATGAAGGAACAAGATAAAACCCCAGAAAAACAACTAAATGAAATGGAGATAGGCAACCTTCCAGAAAAAGAATTCAGAATAATGATAGTGAAGATGATCCAGGACCTCGGAAAAAGAATGGAGGCAGAGATCGAGAAGATGCAAGAAATATTTAACAAAGACCTAGAAGAATTAAAGGACAAACAAACAGAGATGAACAATACAATAACTGAAATGAAAACTACACTAGAAGGAATCAATAGCAGAATAACTGAAGCAGAAGAACACATAAGTGACCTGGAAGACAGAATGGTGGAATTCACTGCTGCAGAACAGAATAAAGAAAAAAGAATGAAAAGAAATGAAGACAGCCTAAGAGACCTCTGGGACAACATTAAACATTTGCATTATAGGGGTCCCAGAAAGAGGAGAGAGAGAGAGAGGACCAGAGAAAATATTTGAAGAGATTATAGTCGAAAACTTCCCTAACATGGGAAAGGAAATAGCCACCCAAGTCCAGGAAGCACAGAGAGTCCCATACAGGATAAACCCAAGAAGGAACACGCCGAGACACATAGTAATCAAATTGGGAAAAATTAAGACAAAGAAAAATTATTGAAAGCAGCAAGGGAAAAACGACAAATAACATACAAGGGAACTCCTATAAGGTTAACAGCTGATTTCTCAGCAGAAACTCTACAAGCCAGAAGGGAGGGACATGACATATTTAAAGTGATGAAAGGGAAGAACCTACAACCAAGATTACTCTACCTGGCAAGGATCTCATGCAGATTCGAGGGAGAAATCAAAAGTTTTACAGACAAGCAAAAGCTAAGATAATTCAGCACCACCAAACCATCTCTACAACAAATGCTAAAGGGACTTCTCTAAGTGGGAAACACAAGAGAAGAAAAGGACCTACAAAAACAAAACCAAAACAATTAAGAAAATGGTAACGGGAACATACATATCGATAATTACCTTAAACGTGAATGGATTAAATGCTCCAACCAAAAAGACACAGGCTCGCTGAATGGATACAGAAATGACACCCATATAGATGCTCTCTACAAGAGACCCACTTCAGACCGAGGGATGCATACAGACTGAAAGTGAGGGGTTGGAAAAAGATATTCCATGCCAATGGAAATCGAAAGAAAGCTGGAGTAGCAATACTCATATTAGATAAAATAGACTTTAAAATAATGTTACTAGAGACAAGGAAGGACACTGCATAATGATGAAGGCATCAATCTAAGAAGAAGATATAACAATTGTAAATATATATGCACCCAACATAGGAGCACCTCAATACATAAGGCAACTGCTAACAGCTCTAAAAGAGGAAATCAACAGTAACACAATCATAGTGGGGGACTTTAACACCTCACTTACACCAATGGACAGATCATCCAGACAGAAAATTACTAAGGAAACACAAGCTTTAAATGACACAATAGACTAGGTAGATTTAATTGATATTTATAGGACATTCCATCCAAAAAGAGCAGATTACACTTTCTTCTCAAGTGCGCACAGAACATTCTCCAGGATAGATAACATCTTGGGTCACAAATCAAGCCTCAGTATATTTAAGAAAATTGAAATCATATCAAGCATCTTTTCTGACCACAACGCTATGAGATTAGAAATCAATTACAGTGAAAAAAAAGTAAAAAAGACAAACACATGGAAGCTAAACAATACATTACTAAATAACCAAGAGATCACTGAAGAAATCAAAGAGGAAATCAAAAAATACCTAGAGACAAATGACAATGAAAACACGATGATCCAAAACCTATGGGATGCAGCAAAAGCAGTTATAAGAGGGAAGTTTATAGTAATACAAGCCTACCTCAAGAAACAAGAAAAATCTCAAATAAACAATCTAACCTTACATTTAAAGGAACTAGAGAAAGAAGAACAAACAAAACCCAGAGTTAGTAGAAGGAAAGAAATCATAAAGATCAGAGCAGAAATAAATGAAATAGAAACAAAGAAAACAATAGCAAAGGTCAATAAAACTAAAAGCTGGTTCTTTGAGAAGATAAATAAAATTGATAAACCATTAGCCAGACTCATCAAGAAAAAGAGGGAGAGGACTCAAATCAATAGAATTAGAAATGAAAAAGGAGAAGTTACAACAGGCACTGCAGAAATACAAAGCATCCTAAGAGACTACTACAAACAAATCTATGCCAATAAAATGGACAACCTGGAAGAAATGGACACATTCTTAGAGAGGTATAGCCTTCCAAGGCTGAACCAGGAAGAAATAGAAAATAAGAACAGACCAATCACAAGTAATGAAATTGAAAGTGTGATTAAAAACCTTCCAACAAACAAAAGCCCAGGACCAGATGGCTTCACAGGCGAATTCTATCAAACATTTAGAGAAGAGCTAACACCTATCCTTCTCAAACTCTTCCAAAATATTGCAGAGGGAGGAACACTCCCCAACTCATTCTACGAGGCCACCATCACCCTGATACCAAAACCAGACAAAGATGTCACAAAGAAAGAAAACTACAGGCCAATATCACTGATGAAGATAGATGCAAAAATCCTCAACAAAATACTAGCAAACAGAATCTAATAGCACATTAAAAGGATCATACACCATGATCAAGTGGGGTTTATTCCAGGAATGCAAGGATTCTTCAATATACGCAAATCAATCAACGTCATACATCATATTAACAAATTGAAGGAGAAAAACCATATGATCATCTCAATAGATGCAGAGAAAGCTTTCGACAAAATTCAACACCCATTTATGATAAAAGCCCTGCAGAAAGTAGGCATAGAGGGAACTTTCCTCAACATAATAAAGGCCATATATGACAAACCCACAGCCAACATTGTCCTCAATGGTGAAAAACTGAAACCATTTCCACTAAGATCAGGAACAAGACAAGGTTGCCCACTCTCACCACTATTATTCAACATAGTTTTGGAAGTGTTAGCCACAGCAATCAGAGAAGAAGAAGAAATAAAAGGAATCCAAATCGGAAAAGAAGAAGTAAAGCTGTCACTATTTGCAGATGACATGATACTATACATAGAGAATCCTAAAGATGCTACCAGAAAACTACTAGAGCTAATCAATGAATTTGGTAAAGTAGCAGGATACAAAATTAATGCACAAAAATCTCTTGCATTCCTATACACTAATGATGAAAAATCTGAAAGTGAAATTAAGAAAACACTCCCATTTACCATTGCAACAAAAAGAATAAAATATCTAGGAATAAACCTACCTAAGGAGACAAAAGACCTGTATGCAGAAAATTATAAGACACTGATGAAGGAAATTAAAGATGATACAAATACATGGAGAGATATACCGTGTCCTTGGATTGGAAGAATCAACACTGTGAAAATGACTCTACTACCCAAAGCAATCTACAGATTCAATGCAATCCCTATCAAACTACCACTGGCATTTTTCACAGAACTAGAACAAAAAATTTCACAATTTGTATGGAAACACAAAAGACCCCGAATAGCCAAAGCAATCTTGAGAACGAAAAGTGGAGCTGGAGGAATCAGGCTCCCTGACTTCAGACTATATTACAAAGCTACAGTAATCAAGACAGTTTGGTACTGGCACAAAAACAGAAACATAGATCAATGGAACAAGATAGAAAGCCCAGAGATAAACCCATGCACATATGGTCACCTTATCTTTGATAAAGTAGGCAAGCATATACAGTGGAGAAAAGACAGCCTCTTCAATAAGTGGTGCTGGGAAAACTGCACAGCTACATGTAAAAGAATGAAATTAGAACAATCCCTAACACTATACACAAAAAGAAACTCAAAATGGATTCGAGACCTAAATGTAAGACTGGACACTATAAAACTCTTAGAGGAAAACATAGGAAGAACACTCTGACATAAATCACAGCAAGATCCTTTTTGATCCACCTCCTAGAGTAATGGAAATAAAAACAAAAATAAACAAATGGGACCTAATGAAACTTAAAAGCTTTTTCACAGCAAAGGAAACCATAAACAAGACGAAAAGACAACCCTCAGAATGGGAGAAAATATTTGCAAATGAATCAACGGACAAAGGATTAATCTCCAAAATATATAAACAGCTCATGCAGCTCAACATTAAAAAAACAAACAACCCAATCCAAAAATGGGCAGAAGACCTAAATAGACATTTCTTCAAAGAAGACATACAGATGGCCAAGAAGCACATGAAAAGCTGCTCAACATCACTAATTATTAGAGAAATGCAAATCAAAACTACAATGAGGTATCACCTCCCACCAGTTAGAATGGGCATCATTAGAAAATCTACAAACATCAAATGCTGGAGAGGGAGTGGAGAAAAGGGAACCCTCTTGCACTGTTGGTGGGAATGTAAATTGATACAGCCACTATGGAGAACAATATGGAGGTTCCTTAAAAAACTAAAAATAGAATTACCATATGACCCAGCAATCGCACTACTGGGCATATACCCAGAAAAAACCATAATTCAAAAAGACACATGCACCCCAATGTTCATTGCAGCACTATTTATAACAGCCAGGTCATGGAAGCAACCTAAATGCCCATCGACAGATGAATGGATAAAGAAGAAGTGGTACATATATACAATGGAATATTACTCAGCCATAAAAAGGAACGAAATTGAGTCATTTGTAGAGACCTGGATGAATCTAGAGACCGTCATACAGAGTGAAGTAAGTCAGAAAGAGAAAAACAAATATTGTATATTAACGCATATATGTGGAACCTAGAAAAATGGTACAGATGAACCAGTTTGCAGGACAGAAATAGAGACAGATGCAGAGAACAAACGTATGGACACCAAGGGGGGAAAGTGGCGGGGGTGGGGTGTGTGTGTGGTGAATTGGGAGATTGGGATTGACATATATACATTAATATATATAAAATGGATAACTAATAAGAACCTGCTGTATTAAAAAATAAATAAAATAAAATTCAAAAATAAATAAATAAATAATAGATAAATAGAATAAATAAATAGAATAATGAAATAAATAGAATAAATAGAATAATGAAAGTTTGAAATATTGTAAGAATTACCAAAATATGACACATGAAGTAAGCAAATGCTGTTGGAAAATGTGTCCATAGACTTGCTTGACCATGTGGCAGGGTTGCCACAAACAAATCTGAAAAAAACGCAATATCTGTTAAGTGCAATAAAATTGCAGAGAAGGCCACCATCAAGATCCTGCTTACAGGTTAGATATTCAGCAGTGGGAATAGCTAGGTAATTATTGTTGAGAGGACACTTATGCTGTTGGGCCCATGCAGTAGCCTCCATTTCTGCCACCATGAGTACTTCATTCATGAGTCACTTGAGGAAGCCCTAAAGTGACCAAAGACACAGGCTGGCTGACTTCAGTTAAACCAGTCAATCTGTTCATCTTGTTCAGTTTCTTTGAATGTCTTTTGAGCTTTGACAGGAGGCACCCAGGTCATTTTCCATGACCCCTGTTATAGAGCCAATGACACACTCCTTCTCCAGACCTTTGTATCCATTCTCCCATTCTCATTCCTTCCAGGCACATGACCAAAACAGCAAGCCCATTTGTTTGCCTTGAAGTCCCTGCATAGCCTTTCTTCAGGTAGAGGCCTCCCGATGCATGATTGATTATTCTCTGAAGCTCTGGCCACTAAGAGGTTTTCCCTTTATCACTGGTCTTTGGGGCTATGCCCTAGTAGGGCTGTAATGCAGCAGCAGTGGACATTCTGCTAGCACCTTCACTGAGCTTTGAAATAGAGCTATTTTTTTTCCTTATTTGTAGGAAAATGCTTCATGGGGCGTAGTTTTGTGGAAAGAGGTAGGTAGGTGGTATTGGGTCTGGAGCACCTGCTTATATAACTTGTACCCTCATGACCTCATACTCCACCTGAATGTACTATATTCATTTAAAAAATGCTTTCTATTGTGCCTGTACAACCTTATGATTTGGGTCTGTCTGTACTAGCTCATGATGGACAGCTCCAGTCACATAGTCACTTGATGGCCCAAAGATAGACTCCCAGTCTCTGAGAGCCCAGCAGTGTGTCAGGAGCTGTTTTATAACTATAGTTCTGTGCTACAGTTAACATGACTTTATTCCAGAAACTTTAGGGCTCTAAAATGCTCTCAAATTGTGGCTTGCTGGACATCCCTTATTGCCACACTTTGTACCAAAGATGCCTCTGGTATCATTGGAATGGGGTGAGTTATATAGACCAATTGGCAGAACAGCTGGCATAGTAGCCTGAATCTTTGGACCACATTTGAATCTTTGGGCCCCATTTGAAACTAGAAAACTTCAGCATAACTTGACAAACATGTTGGAGCAATGTTCCCAAGTGTATTTACATGCTGCCTCTATCCAAAAAGCCCACCAAATTTCGTGTTCCTTTTGTCGTAGCAGGGGGTACAAAGTGCAATAATGTGCCCTTTACCTTAGATGCCCTGGCATACATAACATGACTAGAATCTTAAACTTTGTACAGAGATCATGTTCCCATATTTGTGAGGATTTTTCTCTCTCACCATCTGATATGTGTCTTCTTGTGTACTTGTTACTCTTTATCAGATCTAATTTGCATGACATCAACATAAAGGATTAATATGGTATTTTGTGGTGTGTCAAGGTGACCAAGATCTTGTGGTCTATATAACAAAAAAGCAGAAGAGCTAACAGCCTTTGAAAGGCTGTGAACTTGTATTGTTGACTTTCCTGCATAAGTGAGAACTGCCTCAAATCCTCTCAATGGGGCTTGAGAAGAACATGTTGGTCATTCTCCCAGAGCATATTAAACACATGAAGCATACCAAGTGCGTGTCACATTGGTATTAAAGATACCATGTCTAGCAAAGCAGCTCAATTGGGGATCATATGGAGAACTATAACACTTGCCACGACCCACCATGCTTATACAGAGGCCATAAATGTGACGAAGGATACAAAGCTAGCGGTCCCCATATCGAGTCTCTGGTACTACTTCTCTGTAGCTTCATCCCAGGATTCAGTATTACTTAGAACCAGTATGCTAGAAGAGACTAAGTCCCATCCTTTGAAATTGTTCCTCCCTATGCCCTACATCCTAAGCCAAGGAATCAACTGAGAATTCTTCCAGAGTCAAGTCTATCCATCTTAAGTATGTACTCAAAGACTCAGGAAATAATACTTCCTAGGGTAGAAGATATGTCTCTGGACCCATTAGACTTAAATTACCTTGAGTTATAACTCTGAGGGACCATGATGGCATTTTAAGTCTTTTGGTATGAGTTTCAGCTCAGACCTTAAACAGCCTCTGTGCCTCCCTGTGTACAAGTCTGGTAACTGACCTTGGCAGAGGATTAGAATAGTTATAGTACATGCTCATAGTGGCATTCTGGAGTCATCCTTCAACAGGATTCAGCTTATTATCTTCAAGCATTGGAGTCTGGGTCTGAGAACTGCCTGAATCTGGAAACTAGATGTAAAGAAATGATTTCACATTGCTGTGATTGACACCATCTTTACCAGCACAGATTTTTTTTAACCAGTCTACAGGTCAAACACTGGTCAGCTGCCCATTTTCCTCACTAAGAACATCACTGTGTGTTGGCCATGGTCAAAGACCCCTGCAAGTCAAGATACACTGGTGGCAATACCAGACTTGCTGCCCATTTATAATCATGTTCACGTTGCCTCTGAGGCTAAGTACCAATTCTGGTCACTGTCATCCCCATCTATTTTAGGGAGCCCTGTTTCAGGCCAGCATCTCCTGGCCTACAAAGGACAGACAGCCCACACTAAGCTTATGAATGACCGTCCCCTCATGCATTCTGTATTGTTCTAGTGAAGGGTCTCCTCCGAACCCACTAGAGGGAGCAGAGTCAGCTGATGGGTTCTCTGTAAGATGTGCCTATTACGTAAGATCATTCTTACTGCCCTAAGCATCTGAGCCTTGCCACTTTATTCTGAACAGTTCTGGAACTTCTGTCTCACTTGCTAACAGTCCTTATGTCCAAGCTTCAAGGAAAAATCCCAGAAGCGTAATACCAGTTTCAAGTGTTTTATCTCAGATATTAAACCCTGAATCATGTGGGAGACCATCCTATCCAGCCTTCTATTCAGCCCACTTCATTCCTAACACCCTCAAGATCTACTTCCCAGTTCCCATTGATGTACGTTAAGTAATGCAAGTATTTCAATGAATATTTACTCCCTCCTGAAGCAAGTAGTACATGTCCCTCTTCAGGTTATGCTGAGCACTGACCCTAGTTACTTGCCCTGATACAGTGAGAAAAAGGGAGGGATAATCTTGATGACAAGCATTATCAAGTGAAATAGCATGGTCTTTAGGCAATGGCCAGTGGCTCGCCACTTGCAGGTGGTAGGAGCCTGCTTCTGCCATCCTGGAGTTTTCAAAGGAATCTGACCAAACATTCTTGGGCTCATCTACTTAGCATAACCTGACCCATGTCTGAGTCTGAGTACTGCTCCTTCCTTATTGGGTTTTGGCTTCAGCATGGGAGACGTACTAGTACTGTGCATGGTCTCTTTTGCAACTTTGCCACTCTTCAAACCCATAACCTAATTATTATAGCCCTTTAGCTGTAGGACATGATGACCTTCCAAGGTTGTCATGAAGGCCTCTGGCTATGGCCACATGTCCTGAGCTGGCTGCTTTTTCTTTTAAGTTGGCTTCTGAGTCTGTCATCCTTTCAGGCTTCCAAAGCAGTTAGCAAGTGCCAGCCAACTCCACAACTTATAATTACCATTGTGCCCATATTGTTCAAGTGCCAGAACTGTTGCATAATCCACATGTTTCTCCTTCACTCTGTGCCTCATCCAAACGCAACATAGGTGAGTCTTAGTAATTGCAGTACTGCGTCAAGCTGGGCATTATCACCACCCCACTTACCAGCAGCATCGCAGTACTTGCTACTCTTAAGCTGTTCTAGTTCCAGACTTTTATCTTGAGAGTCTGTTTTCTAAGGCCTTCTACTGTCCTTAGCTCAGCTTCCTTGAAAGCAGAGCCCAAGACAAAGACTTCAGTGCAAGTGGTGTATTTGGGAATGAATCCCATAGAGCAGGAGTGAGGGAACCAAGAGTGAAAAGGAAGGAAAGCATTGAGGTTTGTTATGGGCAATAGGAGCTTGGCAAGCAAGGACATTTATTGAATGAATTTTTGCATTCCACTGGTAGGTGGTTGCTCTCAGGTATTAGCCTGAGGGCTATTGGGCTGCTCTCACTGGAAGCAGATCTGGGGCAAGAAGTAGAGAGTTTAACCCCAGTCTTGCTTCCTGTGTATCAATCTCAGCTTTCATGGAACTACAGCTAAAATCAGTAATGGGCAGAGGGTATATGGCAACAGACACTACAAGCACCTAGAAAACCTTAAAATATCTTAATACACAATTGACTAAGTAATAAGACTACCAAGTTTTACCCTTGTTACTCTTGCTTCATCTGTTATGGTAGCCTTGAATAAGAAAATGTTCTCTTGGCCATCTATAATGTAAGCCAGTCAGAAGAAATCAATGAGTTTGTTATTAGAATGCAGTAAACATTACAACAGGAAGTACTTAAAGCCAAGGCCTTCTGTTTGTGTTAAATGGAGTCCTAAAAGACTTCACCAAAACTGATCTAGAGACAGGGCAGCCTTACTAAAGAGAATGATGAATTAAGTCAGCACCGTTGGTACATGCCCAACCTCTATCATTATACTTAACTGAAGTGTATATGTAAAGATGTCTTAAATACATAGCTCACCCTGTCTACACCAGGAGTAGAAGGAACCTACTAGACAACTTAGAGGATGGAAGGATTCTGCAGGCCAGTATCTAAGGCAGAGGATCCTCTTCTTTGGGGGTGGGTGTATTACCCATTAACAGATTAGGTGGTTTGATCTCACAGACTCTCCAGAGGAGAAGAGAGGCTATGAGCCTCAAGGTTTTCCCAGTTCTGCTCTTACAGCCACATCTAAACGACTTGTCCGGTAGAGGGTTGCAGTAGGAAGGTGCCTTACAACTTAGGCTTCAGCATGGGTGAAGGAGAACTTAGGGGGTGAAGGTCCCTTGGGTCCTAATGTGCCCTTCCCCGAGCCCCTACTTGGCGCTTCGGGAAGATGGTTGGGGAGATAGGTGTGAAGAAGGCCCTGGAGGTAGAAGCCTAGGGCAGAGGTCCTAGGCTTCCCTGGTCCCCCCAATCTGAGTGGAGCTGGCCCGGGGTGGAGAAGGAGAGCAGTAGGGTAAGAAGAGGCCAGGAGGCTAGAACTGGGAAGTAGATCCTCTGGTTCTCACCTAGTAACAAATTTCTGCTCCAAGCTCTGCCTACCTGTTCTGAGCCTTGCTCATTCACAAGCAGGGTGGCTAGGATCTTGGTGGAAGGGCTGCCCTAGAATAAGCCCTAGTCAACTGGCCGAGGTCCATGCTTATCTGAGTCACACTTCTTCCCTCAGCACTTGCTGCTTACTGTCAGGGACTTGAGGTATTCCTTGGGAGCTTATGGAAAGGCATTACAATTGAGGTGCCCCAGTGCCCAGGTTCTGGGATGGGAGGTGGAGTGAAGCACCTTAAACCTCCAACTTCATTCCTTCCTTAGTCCACGGGGGCTGAGGCTGTCAGTGCTGGACCTCAGGTCTAGCCCACTGCCTGTTGTCTACCTGACTGCCCACTTCCATAGGGTAAATAAACACTTTCACACATGTAAACATAAATATTATAAACCACTTCTTGCCTTATTGCACTGGCTATGACCTATAACATGGTATTGAATAGAAGTAGATATTAAACGTTTTCCCCCAAGATTGGAAGGCAATAATATTTCAGAATTAAGGATTGTGCAAGTTGTAGGTTTTTCATGAACATCCTTTCATGAGAAAGTTGTCTTTTATTCCCAGTTTGCTGAACTATTATAATAAGTGGGTATTAAATTGACATGCTTTTCCTGCATTTCCCAAGATGATCTATTAGTGTGGTGAATTACTGACTTAAACTAACCTGGCATTCCTAGGATAGGTTCACATGGTCATGATATATTTTTATATTTGCTAGATTTGATTTGGTAAGCTTAAGGACCTTTGCAATACTTATGAGGCATATCGGCCTATAGTTTTATTTTCTAGCAACATCCTTTTAAGTTAGTATCAAGGTTATTCTGGCCTCAGCAAGTTGCAAAGTGTTCTCAGTTTATGTAGGCTCACTTCCGGTGTCTGATATATAGTGAATCCTATAAACTGAAGAAATGTGATAGCCCAGGTCCTGCAAGAAAGATGGCAAGACTAGATTAAATATGCAAGAAACACCTGTGAGAAAATGGGGAGAGGTCCAAAGAGGCTGGAGAGCTGTCAGACTGCAATGCTGATCTGACCTCAAGTAAAGGAATGAAAGGCAGAATGAAGGTTGAGTAGAACTATGTCAGCCTGCAATGCAACTCAAAGGAGAGTCAAGCCAAAGCTGCTTGTCAGGGGTCCCACATCTCCCAGGAATAGACCTGCCTTAGTATCTCTATGACAATCAGTCATTGTCTGGGAGTAATCATGAGAAGCTTGGACTTCGTAAAAAGTCAGTGAAAGATCTTAGAGCGCAGCAGGGAGAGATTGTGATCAATCACACTCCCTGCAGTCAGAGCTGAGATGCATCCTCACAGCTGTCATGGAACTCTGCTACCTGTGTCATACTTGTCTCTCCCACAGCCTAGGAGTCGAAGGGCAGGCCTAATTGAGTAGTGCCCTGCTACTGCTCCAGATCATCTCTTCCAGCCCCGACACCGAGCTGAAGCAGATACTTGGGAAGTGAAATAGAATTGAACAGCGTGTTCTCTGGCATCAACTTGTAGTTGATAGCACAGCCCTGATATATCAGAACTTTGAGGTTCTAGGTAGTTAGTGTGGTTCCCACAGTCAGGGCTGGGTGTTGTTCCTGATTGGCAGTGACAAAGAAGAGCAAACATAGTAGCGGTGGTACAAGTTATGGACAGAAGTGCAGGGCAGACCTATGAGATGAAATGCCCTGAATCTCTTCTGCCTTAAAAGAAAGTCTTGTTAGCAAGAGCAAAAACTCCTAGAGAAAGTACATCTTGGTTTTGCTGAAATCCCCTGCTTGGCATGAACTTGAACTAATGGGACTGAGTATCCAGGTTCCAGAGAACTTTCTGAAACAAAGCTGAGACACTACTGAACCTCCATGTATACAGTAATACTTCAGTGTCTTAAGTGATGTACCAGCAACTTTCTCCTGCTTCTCAAGGGCCCCCTTAAATTACATCTCCATTTTCCTTTCCTTGGGGGCCAGAACAGGCTTAGCCAGGTGCTAGTTTAATTTACAGTGACAGCCACAACTAGTGTTCATTAATTTACAGTTTAATTTACAGTGACCACTTCTGCTTGGCACCCTTGGTTCCCAGGCCCACAATATCTTCTCTTGGGGCACAAAGCTCTGACTTGGTTTGGGGGAAACAAGGGCAGGAGAGGGCCCCCTCGAGGAAATAGGTCAGAGCCACAGAGACAAGTAGGAACCATATGGTAAAGTAGAGCTCAGCTGCTGCAGCTGTCTGACTGGGAAATCTGTGTCCAGAGGGATTAGAAGTAGAATTTGAGAGATGTCAACATTAGCCTGCCCAGTTCACGTCTAGGTGCTGGCATGTGCCAATGGATTAAGTAGTCTGACTGGATGAGAAGAGGCCAGTGATGGAATAGATACCTGTGCCTATAGCTAGGGTTTCCGTAGCTTCAGATTATGAGAAAAATGGGCATCCTTGAGTTTGGAGGCAGAACTTTCAAAATGGTTCTCTTGGCCAAGGTCCCTTTAAGATTCCAGGGATTGAAGATGGTCTAGTGGTCACTGAGAATCTGTTATTTCTATGTTCCTTATTTCCCCCTTTTAGGGTCTTATCAAGGCAAAATGAGTTTCCAGTAATACTCATGCAGGTCCAACTCATCTTCCAGTTTCTGCAATATTCAGCACAAACACTCTTTACTCAATATTTGCATCCAGCCTTGACAACTTGAGTAGACTTCTACTCACCCTTTCCAAAACATCTTACAAAGTGAGAGCTGGAGAAGTCCTCTGCCTTTCTATCTTAGCACCAAGTACCATTTAAATATTTGAATACCTACTACATGCCAGGCACTGTCCAAGGGTACTGGGTATACACCAGATGTGTTGGTTGACTCCTCTGGAATGGGAAGTACAAGAGACTTACTGGGCTAATGTTAAAGTTAAAGGGAGACAGAAATATGCAGGGAAAGCCTTCAGGCTACAAATTCAAGTCTGATACTTAGAGAAAAGGAAGGATTGTATAGGCTCAGACCACAGCTCAGTCTGTGAAGGAGCAGCAGGTCAAATGTTCCATGGGAAGAGTTTCCCCCATTGAGCAGAGATGGCTGAGCCCTAGGACTTCTGCCACTCTGATGGATTACTTGGAGGGTGGCTTCAGCTCAAATGCTGTGGTGGGTCCCAAAGGTGGTGGAGCTGGAAACTGTCAATTAATTTCACTCCTCACAGGTATCAAGTCCCTTCTTGAAGGGAAATTTGAATGGCATGCCTCTGTGGCTGTCGCAGCCCACCCCTTGTGCCATGTGAATGTAGTGTGTGCCATGGATGTTCAAGGAGCAGGTCTTCCAGGGCTCCAGTGTGCCTCTCCTACTGGAAGAGGACCTAGAAATACTAGTGGGATGAATGATAGCCCATTGCTGCAGTGGCCCTTGGAGCCACAACTAGTGTTCATTCCCTCACTTGCTGTAATCTAATTCTCTCTGCCCTCAGATGTCACCTCTACTGGTCTTCATGGTTTGCCTAGTGGTATGACCCAAACCCTAATTCCTGAGAAGTCTGAGCCCTTGATCATATACTTCTCAGACTGAGTGGCTCTTCTTATTCAGTCACAGTTGGTCAAGGTGGGACCAAGAGGTGCCCAAATGGACCACGTGAGTTCCACACTTTCCTCCCTGCCCCCACTACATAACCAGGGCCATAACCGCCTCCCCATGAGTTGAGTGTCTTCTCTTTTCACCTGCTAGTGCCTAGACACAGGGAGTCCAAAGTGTCCTAGAAGCATCTGTAGCTTGTGCTTCATTGGGACCCTGGCTATATCCCCTGGAAAAAGTGCACCCCCTTTGGGACTAGGGCCTCTAACATTGCAGAGACAAGACTGTGGAGAGACAAAGTCCACCGGTGGACTGTTAGTGAAAGTAAAGGGGGACCACTTCTGCTTGGCACCCTTGGTTCCCAGGCCCACGATATCTTCTCTTGGGGCACAAAGCTCTGACTTGAAAAGCATACTTGGTGATGCCTTGCTATTGTGGCAGAGTAATGTCCCTGACCTGGCTCGTTGGCTGTGCCTTCAGCTGGTTGTCCCAGGGCTCTGTCTGGCAGGCAGCCTCCAGATGGTGTTATATGATGCAACCAGTGGGTCACGTTGTCGTGGGCTGTCTCCCACACCTTCACTATATAGGAGATCCTCTGGTCAGATGCCATGTTGTCTGGGATTCCATGATTGGGGATCAGGCACTCTAAGTCCCTAGAGGATGAATGTTGGCTGAGGCTCTGAGCAAAACCGGCAATCCCATAACCAAAGTTGGCGTCAACCTCAAAGAATTCATTGCTGGCTCTTCTGGGATGGAAGGCGCCTAATGGAATTAACTTTCTACCAAGTGGTTGTTAGGCCTCCTTGAATGGTGCCTTATAAGAGGCCTTATTGGCCTCTATTGCTGGTAGATCAGACATTCATAGGTAGTGGTATCTAAATCAGCCTCGGGGCATGGGAACCCATGCTTTTGGGTTCTTGCATAGCTGCCATCTCTGCTGCTGTGCCCAATGTATGTTTTTGACCATGATGGCAGTTAGATGACCAATGAGGCTGGCTAACACCGCTGGTCAAATTATTTTGTCTACTCAGTTAAGTGCTTATCCCATGGTGAATGCATTCTGGTAGGCAGTAACACATGCCATAAGCCTTTATACTTTGTGCTGACTCCCAAATGTTCTTCCACATGCATCTAACCCAGACCTCCTCGCCTCTGATCCTCCAGTCTTTCTTCAGACCCCTGACCAGTCTATTGGCTCTTGCCCAGAAGTCTATGTATATTCTTACTTCAGGTTGCTTTTCTTTCCATGGTGTACATACTGCTCAAAAATACAGCAGTTGGGGAGATTTTCCCTCACCACTGCATATCTAGCCCTAATTTTTTGAGGGAACCTCTTTACTGTCTTCCACAGTGGGTGTGCCAACTTATAATCCCACCAACAGTGCACAATATCTCCACATCCTTGCTAGCATTTGTTGTATTATCTCTTTGATAGCCATTCTAACAGATGTGAGATGATATCTCCCAGTGGTTTTAACTTGCATTTCCTTAGTGATTAGCGATATTGAGTACTTCTTATGTACCTGTTAGCGATTCACATATCTTATTTGGAAAAATGTTCACGTCCTTTGCCCGTTTTAAAATTGAATTACTTTTAATTTGTATGAGTTCTTAATATATTTTGGATATTAACCCCTTGCAAGTACTTTTCTCCCCATTCTGTAGGTTCTTTTCTCTTCCATCATTTCTTTTGCTGTGCCAAGGCTTTTAGTTTGTAGTCTCACTTGTTTGCTTATTCCTTGTACCTTAGGTATCTTATCCAAAAAACCATTGCCAAGACCCATGGCAAGGAGCTTTAATTCCTCTTTTCTTGGAATTTTTTGGCTTCTGGTTTTACACTTAATTCTTCAATTTTGATTTTTGTGAATGGTGTGAGATAGTCAAATTTTATCCTTTTACACATGAATATTTAACTTTCCCAGAACGCGTATTGAAGAGACTGTCTTTTCTCCATTGAGTATTCTTGATCATAAATGCATGGTTTTATTTCTTGGCCCTCGATTTTTTTAAATTGGTCTGTGTCTTTTATGCCAGTACCATACTGGTTTTTTTTAAATTTATTTATTTTATTTATTTATTTTTGGCTGCATTGGGTCTTCGCTGCTGTGCGTGGGCCCCTTCTAGCTGCAGTGAGCGGGGGCCACTCCTCGCCACAGTGCATGGGCCTCTCCCCCCTTGCGGAACATGGGCTCTAGGCACATGGGCCTCAGTAGCCGTGGCACGTGGGCTCAGTAGTTGTGGCTCACGGGCTCTAGAGTGCAGGCTCAGTAGTCGCGGCACACGGGCTCAGTTGTTCTGTGGCATGTGGGATTCTCCCAGACCAGGGCTCGAACCCGTGTCCCATGCATTGGCAGCAGCCTCCCAACCACTGCACCACCAGGGAAACCCACCATACTGTTCTGATTACTACAGCTTTATAGTATAGCTTGAAATCGAAGTGTGGTGCTTCCCACTTTGTTCTTTCTCAAGATTGTTTTGGCTTTTCAGGGTCTTCTGAGTACCCCTGCGTTTCAAAGCCACCCTGAATGTGTCCATAATGTAGCTGCCATCCACTTCAGCTTGCAATGGGACCAAGTTTGATTAGTTTTCCACTGATCAAACTTAAATTCTTTCATCTTCCTTCAGCTGGTCACAATAGACCTCAGTACATCCATAGGTGTGAATGCAAGGAGGGATCCTAGGACAACTGGTATGGGTGACATGGGGGGTCTGGGCCATCTGCTTATGCACTTTGTGCCCTCTGGTATTGAATTCAGTTCTGGGTGTACCATTTTCATCTTTTAATGGATTGTTGCTGAGCCTGGCCAAATTTGATCTAGTTGGTCTAACTGACCCCAGATGTGTGCCTGCTTGGTATCACATGGTTAAAGTTTCCTCTCTGCCGGAGCCTAGTAGCACATCAACCACTTCTTAAAGCATATAGTTGTCTGCTTCAGATGGCATGACTAGGCTCCTGAGCCCCAGCGGACTGCTTTGTGTTTCTCCCTCTGGGGCTTGACTTAAATTTTATACTGTCAAGTTCCCATACTGACAATTTGGTTCATAACTCCCTATTAAAAACTGTGAAACTGATATGCAATTACTTGTATGTCTATATGACTTGAGTTTAGACATATGCAAACACTTGTGACAAATGTTACCACAATTAAGGTAATAGACTTACCCATCACCTCACTGGATTGTATGGCCCAGGAGGCAGAGGTGATTGTATCTGCCTGTATATACTACAGCATCTTTTCCTGTCCTGGCTTCATCTCAGAGATAATAGCCTGTTGTATGGACTAAAGCAGTATTCCTACGTTTGGTGTATATTC
The DNA here is from genome assembly GCF_028023285.1 of Balaenoptera ricei. Lineage (NCBI taxonomy): Eukaryota > Metazoa > Chordata > Mammalia > Artiodactyla > Balaenopteridae > Balaenoptera > Balaenoptera ricei. The sequence continues at coordinate 35,257,331 of NC_082649.1, forward strand.
TTTCTTGAACCTAAAAATATCCTACCTGGCATTGTAGCAGTGAAGGAAGCACATCTTACATCTAACACAACTTGTCTTACTCTAGAAGGTTATCACACTATTCCCAACCCTGGACCTCAACTTCCTGAAGGGGCAGGTCCCTGAATCTTCATGGGGTATAATAACTTCCAGCCTCTAAAGTGCATGTATCTTACCACGGCATCCAGTGTATTAGCCATTTCTTGCTCATCCTGTGCAATCAGTATGACTCCCTCTATAATAGATCAGTGTTCTGAGATGTCCAAATGGCCCAAGTCTTCTGAATAGATTATGACAGAGCCTGAAAGGTAACATAGGCTTGGGGCAAATCTCTAATTGTATACTAACAATTCCACGTGAATTCAAGCTGTTTCTGATCCTCTCTCATGATTGGGGTAGAAAAGAACTTTCACCTTAAAATTGACCACATACCGTATATCGGAGGTCTAATTAATCTGCCCTACCAAAGACATCTCCTCTGGAATGACAGCAGCAACTGGAACTACTACTAAGTTGAGTTTATAGTCAACCAATCCATCCAATCTCTACACAGGCCAGACTGAGTTAAATGAGGCTGTGATAGAAAGCACCAGCCCTGAAACCTTAATCCTTAAGGGTGGTACTAACATGTGCCATCCCCACTACTCCAAAATGTGATATTTTGTTCACTCTTGGCCAGGGGTTGGCTTGCTTCAGAAGCTTTCACTTGGCATTTCCTGCTCTGAGAGAAGTTACTTTTCAGTCCAAGAAGCCCATGTATGGGTTACTTCAACTCTTATGGCCACGCCAACTACACATTCAGAGACAAAGAATGACCTCTAAGTGTACGGACCCAGCAGACCCACTGAACCTCATACTCTGACCATAACTCCATTTATTATTTGGACCCCTCAGGCTCACACTCAAAGTCATGACGAGGCTTTGACTTTTGTCTCCTGGTCTCCAGGTATTGATATCAGCTTGGACCTTGTTTCCAAGTAAAGTTTAATGTCTGGAAATTACTAATCAACTCCCCAGTCAGTGTCTTTGGAGAAGAACCAGGGATATACTTGATGTGGTATCATAGGTACCTGACCACTTCTTTAGTCAACAGGTTACAGGTTTAAAAATCGTTCACATCTGGGAAGTGGCTAAGGCACTGTAACTTTGAGGCAACTTCCCTCAGCCTCCTTATTCTTCTGTAAAAATTCAGCATCTTTTAGGAGCTGCCATTCTATTTTGCCCTGGGCACATGTTCACTTAATCATCTCTCTGACCCTCTGTGGGACAAGCCCCTTTGGCTACCCTTCAACCTTTCTAGCTGATACAGTGACTGCAGCACCCTGGCTTCTGGTGGTTAAGTGCTACCACCTGGCATTGATTGGTCTGAGGCTCTACCATCTTTAAGGCTGTTAATGAACCCAGCTTTGGAACTGCGTCTCCTATCAACAGCCTCAGCCTGCAGGAGACATGCCACTGAACTTAGTGATATGGAGCCCCTCTTATCAGTACCTTGCTGATGGCCTTGATTAATGGTGATTAATCTGTGTCCTCTCATGGGACAGAATATCTGGTGGCTTTTCTGGCCTTTCATAGTTCATCCATTCCAGTATACTCACCTCCCTGAGATTTCTAGTGTCTTCCTCTTTGCTGTGTCAATTTAGAAGGCTAGAAAAAGGCATTTCAAATTTGCTATCTTGAAGAGTCATCTAAGAATGAGTTTGCCCCATTCTGTAGGGTCCTTGACCAGGGTTTAAATATAGTATCCTGAGACTGCTCCTAAGTTTTACATTCTGGCCCTTTGAACAAGCATCCTCAAAATCCAGTCTAAGAAATGTTCCCTAAGCCTCCTGATGGTGCTCCTGTCTACTTCTTGGGGTATAATTTCTTTCCTCCAGGCCCAGCACATCCTGAGCTTGATTATGCTTGGGTATGCTGAGATTTAATTCTACTTATCAGCCTAGCATCCAGGAAAGGATGCCTCCTTATGGGGGAATCACTGTGGTATAGAAGCCTTTGCAGTATCTTCCTACATGTGGGAAGGCTAGCTCCTAATAGAGGTAGGTCACCTCCATAGCCTATGAGGGTGTTGGTTCAGGGCTATTGGAGAATCACAGGCCTTGGAAGCATATATCCAGATGTCCTGTAGCCCATGTTTCACAGTCCCTAAGGTTTTTCCAACTAGGGCTCTGATACTGCAGCAGACCTGTCTTGACAGAACATACAACCATCGTTGTTTTTTTTTTTAAACACCTTTATTGGAGTATAATTGCTTTACAATGGTGTGTTAGTTTCTGCTTTATAACAAAGTGAAATAGCTATACATATACATATATCCCCATATCTCTTCCCTCTTGCGTCTCCCTCCCTCCCTCAACCATCTTTTAAGTTTGGCAACTTTCAGATCCTAAATTTGCTTCTCAGCTGTATCTACTCTCCTGCTGCAGGAGATGAGGGTCTCTTATAAGGTAACCTACCAAAGAGACCCTCTGGCTCTCACTGGTCCTGACTGTGAAATCACCTGTTATCTCATCCTTCTGCAGTCAGGCATCACGACGTACAATGTAGTAATTAACCAATTTCATTTCCCCTGTAATCAAAGCCCTGAATCATTGAACTGGCCAGAGAATTCCCCCTCCATAGGAACCTTCTCTTGAGTCACTATTGTTGAAATTTCTAGCCATTGGTTTGCCACCTTGTGTCAGGAGCTAGTCCCACCACACACCAGCTGGGATTAGGTCTTCCTTGGCTATCTGGTCAGTAAGGTGTGTTCAGTCCCCAAACCACTTAGTATCTCAAACTGCTTTTATCAACTATGCTGGGTTCTTTGGAGTGTGAGACTACAGGGAATTAATACCTATAAAAAACAAAGGGGGAAGGGGCCGGCATAGGCCAGGTCAGCCTTTAGACAATGCTGATCTAACACCTGTGAAAAGAGAAGGGCGGGATGGAAATCTGGGTGGGAACAACTCAGACTGCAGTGCAGCCCTCAGAGAGACTTGGCAATCCCAAAAAGTTCTGGTGCAAAGAATGCCTGCAGGGAGGCATCCCTCAGAAATGTCCTAGTCCCCTAGTTGTGCTCTAGACTCAAGACTGTGGCCTTAGTTCAAATGCTGGGGTGGATCCCAGAGGTGCTGCAGATGGATGTTGTTGGTTAATACTCTCTGCAGCTCAACAGCAAGTTCTTTCTTGAAGATCTTCCAGCATACTTCTGTGCCTGAATATCAGTCTAGTTGGATGCGGTCCATAGGAACAGGATCTTGTGCTCTCACGGGAGAGATGAGTAAGAGTCAAACAAGCTATCTTTGGTTAGTGATCAGTTTCTTACAGGTTAAAATGAACAGTAGGCACAGGTACCAAACATGGATAGCCTAGCCATATTCCTTCAAGGAAGATCTATCCTGAGAGTGACAGGTATAGAAATAGAGGGAAAGCTATCATTTGGCAGGAACAGTGGAGGCAGTGATAAAGGAGTCAGGAATTTTTCTGAGATGACCCTTACATCTGCTCCATTTTAAATTTTTGGATTTTAGGCATGTAGGAGCCCTAGCAGAAGTCACTTGAGATGGAGAGCATGGGAAATAAAAGCCCTGAGGCAGAAGGACCTTGGCATGCTTGAAGGATTGAAAGGAAGCAGTGTGGCTAAAACTTAATGAGTGAAGGGGAGAGACAGTGAGAAGCAGGAGCTATCATGAAGAATCCCAGAGTCTCTGGTAAGGAAGGTGGGCTTCGTTCTATAGCTAATGGAAAGCCACGAGGAAAGTTCTAAGCAGTGGAACAACATGAATGATTCCCTTTTCAAGTCTTAAGTCACTCTACCTCCACTACTGGCCACTGTCATCTGCTCACAGAGAAGCAGATGAAGTATTGCTGGGACTAAGATGAGACAGTAGAAATGGAAAAGTTGGGTAGATTCAGAATATATCTTAGAAATGACATGAAGAGACCTTGCTGAGGGATTTTGTGCCAAGAATGATGAGTAAGGAAGAATTTAGAATGATCCCTGGCTTTCTGACCTGATAGGTAGGTTTTGGTGCCGACAATAATATGGGAAAGACTAAAGTTTTGGGCAAATCCAAGTGGTTTGCATGTTAAACTTGAGATGTCTGTCATGACACCCACATGGGCATGTCATGTAGATGTTTGGATATGAGCAAGGAGCTCAGGGACGTATTCAAAGCAAGGAATAAACTCGGGAGTTGTGTTCAGTGTTCTCCATGGTTATGCAGGGGAGCTGTCTCGGAGCTGCCGACTGACTCCACCTCCAGGAGATTGGCGCAGTCGTAGTTCTTGAGAATAACAGGTGGCAATCATGTGGTTCCAATCAATTTTCATTTTGGGGAACAAAAATCTCACTGCCGGCTACTAGCTGAAAATCTAGGATTGTTTTATGAACTTGAGGCAGTGGCAGTGAAGCCTCCTAGAAAAGCGAGAGGGAATGCCCAGAGCTGACGAAGCACACAAGCCCCCAGAGAGCATCAAATGTCCAGATACACATACCAAGTCAAATGCCCCAGTTCCCACAAGACCCTCTAAACTTGACGTTTGACTTGGGCTGACAGAACCAAGGGACTTACTCCAGTAAAGTGAAAAATAGCTGGGTCAACTATTTCCTCCATAGTTGCAGAGAGACTTCAGGGCTTGAACAAGACCAGTGTGAAGATTCTTACTGGTAAAAATGAATAGAATAGACAAAGGTGCCCAAACATGGGTAGCCTAGGAATATTCCTTCAAAGAAGAACTATCCTGAGGTTGAGAGGTAGAAAAACAAAGTTTCAAGAAATGGTCTGCAAGGCCAGACTAGAAGTTGCCACGATTTGTTAGGAAAGACAAACCAGATTTTCCTCTTGTGCTTCTCCTCCTTCCCTACGAAAATAGCCAAGTTGAAGATCCTCCTCCCCAGTGATACCCTTTCTACTCGTATAAGCAGGTAGCATGACTATGTGTGACTTGGAACTAGGGGTAAAGACAAAGAGGTTATGCCCTCTAAGGTAAACATCAGTGTCTCAATCACTCTCGTTTCTGGTGTACAGCAAAGACAACCACCAGAGCATCCTAGAAATGCCCATGCCAGAATTCTTGATTTCCTGTCCACTGTCCTGTATCTAGGGGTAGGGTACAGAAGAGTTGGCAGGTAGAGAGGTTGAAGGAATGGGTCAGTTTGAGTTAAGGGCATTTATAATAGGAGATAAATGACAGATACTTCAGGCTCCTTGGAGGGGTGGTTAGAATAGACACAGTGTTTAGAGTTAATGCCACAGCCTTCTGGAGCACAACTTCCCTGGAGGCCTGGAAGCTGATTGTATTAGAGCCTGAACTCCTGGACGGTAGTCTGGGGATCAATCTTGTATATTCAGAGCTTGATAATTAAAGTTTTGTCCCCAAAATGGAAATTAAACTAGTGTTGAGTGTTTTTGAAGAGTTGATAAAGTTACCATTGACTTTGGCCTGTTTGGAACCTCTGTGCTGAGGAGCACCTTGTTAGGAGAGAAACTCTTGTTTCTTGGCACACCTACTTCATGAGCAAATCGATTTGTAACTATTATCTTCTAGATCCATTACTTGCTATTTATGATTAGTGGCTCATGTGTTAAGATGCCTCTAATCCCATGCCCTCAACATTAACGCATGCCAGCTGAAAGAGATGGCAGTGTAATGGCTTATTCTTGAAATAAATCAGCTGTTAATAGTCTGGGTCCACTCAGGAAACCAGAGCCAAGTATTTCAATAGAGGGGATTTTATGTGGGCAATAAGCTATAAAGGTAGTAAAAGTGGGAAGCCAAACGGGAAATAGTGAAGAAATCCAGACTAATAGCAAGAAGCCACTTCTAGCCTTAGGGCTAAAGGGTCGAGAGGAAGAAGCGGTGTCAAGACTACAGTGGTAGAGACCGCACAGAGGGGGCTAGAGCCACTGCAGGGATGCTTGGAGGAAACTGGAAGAAGAGAGGGTTGGGCTCTAAATGCTAGAAGTGAAATAGCCACTGCTGGAGACTCAGGAGTGGGGAGGGGGAAAAATACCCCAAGGTCTCCCTTCCACATGCCTTTCAATCTCCCACCATGATTCCCACTGGCTAGATCCAGGTGAAAACCAGATGGCAAGAGAGCCTAGGAAACTGGGTTTTCTCTCAGGGTAGTGAAACTTTCTTCCCTTACTATGGGCTGTTGTGCTAACCTTTGTCTTTGCTGTATAACATCCTAGCCACTTACATTGGGGAACATATCCCAGATCTTTATCAGATGAACGCTCTACCTTCTGGTTCACCTGATTCCCTCATTAGTGAATAATGTACTTGATACATGTTCAATATCAATTTATCTAAGATTATATCATGAGATACTGTGATGGATAAAGTTGGTATTGGGACACAGGAGCTATATTTAAAACAGGATAAATCGGCCAATAGCCTTATGGGACTTCCCTTGTGGTACTTGTTGCTTTTCCCTTGCTGCTTTTAACATTCTCTAACTTTGTCATTGTAATTACGGTGTCTTGGTGCGTTCCTCTTTGGCTTAATCCTGTGTGGGACTCCGTGCTTCCTGGACTTGGCTGACTGTTTACTTTCCCACGTTAGGGAAGTTTTCAGCTATTAATGTCTTCAAATATATTCTCAGCCCCTTTCTTCTCCTTCTGGGACCGCTATAATGCAAATATTAGTGCAACTGATGTTGTCCGAGTTCTCTTAAACTGTCCTCATTTCTTTTCGGTGGCAATGACTTCCACTACTCCGACTTCCAACTCACTGTTCCTCTGTATCATTTAGTCTGTTTCCTTCTAGTGTAAACAAACAGGGTAATATAACTAGGAATTCTGGATTCTCTCCACTCAGTTTATGTTAGTAGATCCAGTAACACAATACTGTGACCTAACTGGTTTCAGCTGCCTGTGGGGAGGCTGGGTAACCAGTTGAGAGGTAACCCTGGTAGCCCTTGGAACCACAGCTCTAGGAGTGAGCACTCTTACGTGATTTAGTCACCTACGGCATTGGGGTAATATCCTCCAAAGAGTAGTTCTAGCTACTACTGGAGGAATAAGATGAAATACAAATCTAATTTTGACAAGAGTCTGCACAACTCCTACCTGAATGGGCTGGAACTATGAGCACTGAAAATACTCCTGCCCCCGCCTCCACCCCCAGCCTGAAAGTTCTTGCTAAGATGATAAATCAGAAGTGGCTTCTGCCTCTCTCCTCAGCCATCAACCCTGGAGAAACTATATAGAAGCACACATATGGAATAACTACTGTGAGAGGCTCCTGGGCAGACTGAAAGAGGGCGGGGCTTGACCTTATATGGGGTGTATAGATGAGATGACTGGGTCAGTTCAGGTCTGGCAGGAAGACCCCCCAGAAGCTAGTGCAGCTCTAAGAAAGGCTTAGCCAGCACGATGGGGACCTCTGGCACAAAGGCTGCCCACAGAAGAGTCCTGCATCTGGCAGAACTAGACAGGCCCTAGTGTGCCCTGCCCAGCCCAGTCCAGTCATTGGTTGGGAACTCCCTGAGTGAAGAGTGTCCTTGGTTCTGATGCTGGAGCAGATCCCAAAGAAGCTGCAGTTGGAGGCTGTTAGGTGACTGCACTCCTCTGAGCCACTAATCCCTCAAAAGGAGATCTGAGTGATGCATCTCCATGGTTGCCACAATGTCCATATAACTGTCCAAACAGGATGCTTGAGAGTAGAAAGGACACCACCGATAATCGCACTAAGGCAACAGGCATAAACTAGAACTGCCTGGGCAAGTTCATTCATATGGTCCCCATGGGTATAGTGGCTGTGATCTGAGGCAGAGGGCAACTGGCAGAGCTGTGAGTGTTAGGGAAAAGTGACTTCAGTTCTGCACTTGCCTCTTCCACATGACTGCTTGGAGATCATCACTGATTGTTGCCTGGCAGAAGTCAGTGGCAAAAAACCCAAAGGCTAAGGCAGATGTTCACTTGGTAAAATCAGGGAAGCAGGAGAACCATGTCAGGTGAGGGGTCAATGAAAGCAGTGGCAGCTGATCGATCTTAGGCCTTCAGTACTTCGTCCTGTCCCATTGCGGAGCTGGTGGATTCCAGTCCAGAGAGCCTGCTTCCTCCTGGTGCTGCTTCTCTAGGGGAGGGAGACCCTGACCTACTTCTTCCTGGAAACTACAGAACACCCTTGGCGCTCTTCTTCCCTGTCAGTGAACTTACCAGGGCTGAAACAAACTAGAATCTTGCCTTTGTTCTCTACCCAATATGGCATTACTAGATAAATCATTTTCCCCAGAGGGAGCTGGATATCTTCACAGGCCAAAACAAGGCACTAGAGGAGTACAGTGACCTAAAAAGGAAAACAGAACATTATGTGCCATTGGAAGCAGAAATACTGGAATACTTGGAATGAGAACATAAAGTATCACAAATATACTTAAGATATTTCCATTTAAAAAATGAGAACAAAAATCAAAGAATCAGATGTAAGAATGAAAAGTGAGTTGACAGAATGTAATAGGAGTGGGAGGATAGATAGAGTTGAAGAACAAACTAATGAGCTGGAAGATCAGATTGAGGAACTCTTCCAGAAGGAAGGCAGGAAAGATAAATAGAAAATATAAGGAGTTAATGGAGGATAGAAAAACTATAAACATGTCAATAGTCTCAAAAGCAAAAGCTGAAATAATAGATTTCTCAGAATGATTGACAAGCTTTTTTTTTTTAAATTTTATTTATTTATTTATTTATTTTTGGCTGTGTTGGGTCTTCATTTCTGTGCGAGGGCTTTCTCTAGTTGCGGCAAGTGGGGGCCACTCTTCATCGCGGTGCGCGGGCCTCTCACTATCACGGCCTTTCTTGTTGCGGAGCACAGGCTCCAGACGTGCAGGCTCAGTAGTTGTGGCTCACAGGCCTAGTCGCTCTGTGGCATGTGGGATCTTCCCAGACCAGGGCTCGAACCCGTGTCCCCTGCATTGGCAGGCAGATTCTCAACCACTGCACCACCAGGGAAGCCCCGACAAGCTCATTTTGAAAGAGCTCATAGAATAAAGCAAAACCCCACAACTAGATAGGATAGCAGAAACATTAAATATCAGCCAATTATGAAAGCTTACATAATTAAATATTAAATTTTATTTATCTTTGGCTGCATTGGGTCTTTGCTGCACGTGGGCTTTCTCTAGTTGCGGCGAGCGGGGGCTGCTCTTTGTTGCGGCGTGCAGGCTTCTCATTGTGGTGGCCTCTCATTGCAGAGCACGGGCTCTAGGAGCACAGGCTTCAGTAGTTGCAGCATGCAGGATCAGTAGTTGTGGCACATGGGCTTCAGTAGTTGTGGTGCGTGGGCTCAGTAGTTGTGTCTCACAGGCTCCAGAGCACAGGCTCAGTAATTGTGGTGCACGGGCTTAGTTGCTCCATGGCACGTGGGATCTTCCTGGACCAGGGCTTGAACCCGTGTCCCCTACATTGGCAGGTGGATTCATAACCACTGCGCCACTAGGGAAGTCCCGAAAGCTTGCATAATTGAATCTACAGAACAAGAACTAGAATCTCATAGGACTCAAATATTGGATAAAATAGAAAATGGGAGTTAAAGTGGATTTTATAAAAGACTTTAAAAATGCACACGTGGAGATGGTATAATGAACCATGTACCCATTATTCAGCTTCAGCAACTCAACATTTTTCCAGTCTTGTTTTATTTATCCCCTTAGGTGGTTTGCTTTATTGTACTTTGCTGGAATTCTTTTAAAGCAAATACCAGGCATATAATTTACCCACAAATACTGATAAGGTCCCTCCTTGTAATCACTGTAAGACATCTAACAAAATCAACAGTCCTTTAATATCGAACAGTCAAATTTCACTGCTTGCCTCAATTGTCCTGCAGCTGGCTTATTCAAATTGGGCTCCAGACAAGCCCACTAATGCATTTGGTCATTGTCTTAACCCAAACCCAAGTTCAAGCCTAGGCTTCAATGGACCTTGCATTTTCATCCCTCATCCACCGCCGATGTCATGAGGATGAGCCTGGGCTAGGAGGAGCCTGCTGGAGACTAAACCATGTGGATGAAAGTCCTGTTGTCCCAGCTGAGGCCATTTTAGACCAGCCTTAGGTGAGCTGACCTCCAAGTGTGAGCCAAGCCAGGATCAGCAGAGCTGCCTCCTGACCCACAGCTGGCTGCATAGAAAGTATGCAAGAAGGAAAGTGACTTATTACAAAGAGTTTTTCAGGGAGCCAGAGGGTCCCCTTCAACATACTGTCATCTGACTTGGGTAAATTCAGCCACTGTGCCCAAGATATCTGGTCACTTCCTGCTGTTCACCTCAAACAGGATAAGACAGGGAAAAGAGTACATGGGGGTGACAGCTACCTCTATAAAATGTATCTGAACCCAAAATTAATAAAAGCACAAGGAAGGGGCCCAGAGCTCTTCAGAATAATTCCCAGTGTTCAAAATACTCTCCCTGACCATGTTTGCTAGGCAGGGACACCAGACCTGAGAGCCAATGGAGAATCATAAGTCTAGAATCTGTGCCTAGGTGCTGGAGAAGGCATGCTGGTGGTTTTAAGACATGTTTCCTTAGCCTCCAGCAAAATGATGCTTCCTGGAGTTTTGCAGATACTATCAGTAAAAGTATTCTTAATGAAAAACTAGTCTGAGCTACACAGACACAATTCTTACAAAGAAAGAATGTAGTATACAGCATCTTGCCACTTTGCCATCCTTCTCCCATGTTCCTGTCATTCTAGCAAACAGCAAAGAATCTGATTTCAAACCATAGTATTCAACAATACCTCCCACTGGAACTTCCAGAGCATAAATAGATGATGCAGCTGGTCTCCTACCAGCCCTGTCAACCCCTGTGATGTCATGATGGTGTTGCATGAGAATTAGGAAATGGTCTGAAGGTCCCAAAGCATAACGGGTTCAGCTAATATGGTGTCTTTAACCTGACCCACATCATGTGCTTATCTGCTCATTTAGAACCTTGATAAGCCAGTTCCACTTCAGGACTGCCCTCTAGTTGGCAGGGCCCCTAACTGCCAACCAGACACTTTCCAAGAAGTTTCCTTTTGGTATTAAGATACGGATGGTATTTCAGCATTCAGTGCCCTTGAATTGGCTCAGTGGTCTCATAAGGACACCCCATTCACACCAAAATGCTAGGTCAAGTTTCTAATGGTGTTAAATAGATGAGGAGTCCCAGAATTCTAGAAGATGTATTCTTGTCCCTGTCCAATTTCTCAAAGGCTACTGAAATAGTGGGCTTTGGGATTGGGATAAGTGGCAGCTCAGAAATACAGGCCTAGGTTGCTAGAACCGTATTGGCTAGTTGTGAGGAAACCTGTTCTCTCTAGGATAATAAGGGGAATTCCTTATTAAATGTTTCTTGAGAGATGAGCATAGTCGTCTGGAATTCTGTTACATCTCGGTGTCTTGGTAGATGTTATAAGCCTGGTAAGATCAGCAAGAGAAGCTCACTGAGTTAGTTCAACTAAAGTCTTTTTTCTTGAAAAGAAGTTTTTAGACTGGCAAGTAGCATGCTTTATTGGAATAAGTGAAGGTTGTGAAATCGGGCCTAGGTTTAACTCCCATCTTAGTGTCTTACTATGTGACCTTTAAGTTTCTAAATCCCTGAACCTCTTTATCTCCAGCAGCTTTGTAGTAATGCATTCATTCTGAATAGAAACTTTATCTTCAGAAGATATTAAAATCTAAAATCCTAGGAAGACTAGTGGTGAATATAAAAATTCTATCGAAATTTTATGAACTACCTTAAAAAGTAACCAACTACGTTGAAAATGAGTTGAAAAGGACAAGTCCTATCCTAGTAACCACTATTGTAGTGGTTTCAACCTCACAATGAAAAAATCAATAATTCAGAGTGAGCCAAAAATCACCCTTAAGAGCTGTATTCCTGTTGCCACACGCATCACAAATCAACAGGCAATGCAAGGATTATTCAATGAGTTGATACAGTTAAAATTGGTGAGTATCAACTAACTGGAACTGCTCAACCCATTTGTTCCATATCCTAAAACTGTAGAGTAGAACGTATAAAAATGGACTAGAGAAACTAAACAGGAATGCTTATCATACTTTAGAGGTAAAGCAGTTTCTTTGTTTCCTGAACTTTTAACAAAGACAATTTAAGATATATATGAATGAATGTCAGTTTTCTATACTGAAGTAGGAAATTTATACAGCAAATACTCTGTGGTGTGGTAGGCCAGAGCATGATCTGGTTAAAATATTCCCCAAATCTCAGTAGCTTAATACAAATATTCTACTCACTCATATTGGAGCAGTGAGGGTTGAGTGACTCATCTCCAAGCAATGATGGAGGAATTCATGCTCCTTCCATCTCCATTACTCTACCTGGACTATGTCTTCCAAAGTCTCCAGGGATATAGAAGAATGAGTGATATCTAGAGGGTTTATGACCAGACCTAGTGCTAGTACATATCAGTGGTACTGAAGATGTTGGACCACAAACTGTTTTACTTTTCAGTGATGAAATAGTTTGTACCAGAATGGAGGTCAGCTACATCCATAAGCACACTTGAGTTCAGTTGGGTATTTTGACAGCAAGTCTTCTCGTGAAGGGAAATGCATATTATAATCTGATGCAAGCACATTAACTCATGGACTGATAATGGTTTGTAGATGGGCACTGGTGTGTGGATCAGATTTAGGAGCCCTGGTGTACATCACTTTTCCCACAGTGGGACCAGAACCCACTCATGCTCCTACTTTACTGTGAGAAGTCAGAAAACATAATTGTCAGGTAGTGCTATGTGCTCCTTAATCATATTTGGTCTTCCCTTGTGGACACAAGGAAGGCTACAAAGGGCTGATATTTTAACTAGCTATCTAAATGACATCAGTGACAATGACAGGGTAAGTTCCTCCATAAACAAAGAACAATGGGAAAAATTGTCAAAATCAACTATTTCAGAACTTGGGAAATAAAACCTTCTAGCAGTTCAGGGGAATCTCGATAACAGCAAGCTCTGTGGAATTTTTAAATGTTCTAATTCTGTTCTGAACCATCTTACCCCCAGGTCTGTGGTAACTTTGAAAACCAGAAAACCTGGAAGTCACCAGAGCAGAATGACACTAGAGCTCTTTCAAAGCCCTGTTTCTGGAGAACTGTCACTATTTGACCTGTCTGGTGGTCCACTGGAAGACCCTACTCACAAAGCCATCTTTATTTGACCTGACTCAGTGATCACCTAATACAAAACTTTTCCCTGGGAGAACTTGTCAAAAATAGAGGCAATAGTTTAACATTGCAGCTGCCTGAGATGGTGGATACCAGTTGGGGGAAACATTGAGCTAACCAAAAATCTTCAAAGGAAAAACTGGAAATTAGATGCCCAGAGGATCTTTGAAAATCTCCAGTACATTCCTAGGAATCTAGAAGGTCACATACGTAGAGCTGTACACATGCCAGGAAAGATGCAAGAAGGCCCTAATCTCTTACCTCTCACTGACCTTGAAGCTCTGAACAAGCAGGAAATGAAGGCTAAGGCAGTTTTCAACCGCCAGGCTGAGTTCTGAAGGCATGTCCTAACACATGCACAAATCCGCTCAGCAAAGACTGGGAGACTTTCGGTCCCAGGTGATTAGCTACTGATTGGACAGATTTCTTTAATCACTTAGCTAACCAAATAAGACCTCAATGGTCACATGATAATACTGACTTCATAAAATTTAGTAAAGTTATTAAATAAGCAAATGACAAACAACAAACCCTAGGGAGAACCTAATCTCCAGAGCTGCCATATTATATTAATGTCCAGTTTTAAAAAAAAGTGGAAACATAAACAATATGGCCCATCCACAAGAAAAATGGAAGTCAGGAACTGTCCTGGGGAGTCCTAGCTACTGGACTTATTAGACACTTTAAATTGACTATTTTAAATATTTTTAAAGAAATGTAACCATGCTCAAAAGACTAAAGGAAAATATGAAGTCTTGCCAATTAGAGAATATCAAATATTTTAAAAAGAAACAAATAGAAATTCTTAAGTTAAAGTATAATAACTGAGAACTTCAAATATGCTGTTAAATGCCTCTGAATAGGCAGAAGAATCTGAACTTGTAGACCAACTAACTTGAATATCAGAATGTCTTAGAATTAGATAGGGGTTGTAGTTGCAGAATTCTTGTGAAGATACTAAAAACTGCAGAATTAAAAGTTTACATGTCATGAAATTTACCCTATCTCAGAACAACATAGTGGACCAGGGACAATCTACCTCACAAAATACAACCAGTAAATATACAGAAAGTAACTGCATAAGAGTAGATGTGAACACTAAAGCGAGGGATGGTTATCTACTTGAACACTTGATGTTCGTGGGATGCACTGTGATCGGCCTCACCAACTGGTCCAAGTTGATAGGATGCTTCCGAGAGGCAGTCAGGCAGTGTCAGCCATCAGGTCTTACTTCGATAATTTTACATATAGCAGTTGAGTCATAAAAGACCAAATATAGGAAAAAGCTAAGATACTTAATATTTAATCATGCCTTTATTGAGTAAACCATAGTACAGCCACTAGGTAGAATATTGTTCATTCTAAGTAGCTATAGAAAAATGCTTTGTTGAAAACCATACTATAGAGCTATTATACCAATTATAATTGAACTTATAATCAGCATTTGTATTCCTGTCTAACTGTGTAAAGTCAGAGTAACTTCTAACTTCTTATATTTTTCATGAAAGTACTTAGACTTGATAATAAAACAGAACCAGGAATTTAGCATAATATACTCATGGTATATTATAATACTGACATAGCAACTACCATCAAGCTGACTGTCCTATCTCTAAATGGTTATATATGAAATATTAAAAGGTCCTGGAGGACCCTGAATTATGCATGTGTTCTCTTATTACACTGACCTGAGACTTCTCAGGAAAGCCATGCTTGTTCTAGAATGATCAGGCAGTGAACTTAAAATGCTGTGATCCCTTGGACAAGTTTAAGTGGCCTTGCAAAGGCAGCTTTCAGTACAGTAGGTACCACCAAAATCAGTTGGATGAGGAGACTAAGAGGAGGCATTTGAAGTCCAGCATCTTCAGCTTGTCCTGCAAATGAGGAAAGGACTAGCGTGGAAGGTGCAGCAAGATGAGGTCCGATTACAGATAGCATTAACAAGATGGCCAAGGTCTTTGGAACCCCTGAAGCAGATGTACTGGGGAGGTAGTGTGCTTGAACTCCTTTGGATTTGTTCAAACCTGAGTCCAAGTGGAGGCGAGTAGTCCATCACATTTGCCTTTGAATCAGGCTGTCCTGTGTTAAAGGGTCTCCTATGGGGGATCTAGGCTCAGGTGTCACCATCTTTAAAGATGGCTATAAATACCACCAACTTAAGTGGCTAAGACTCTTTTGGGGACAGGACTAGCTGAAAAACTGGCTCACTGGCATACAATAGACACTTGTGTGTGCGTCTTCCCCCCAACCCCTCCTTCCCTGAGGCCCCTAACCTATTACATGTACTTCATGTGTGGAATTGCATTTATGCTTTCGAGATCATTGGGGAGATGTTGTCCCTAAGTAAATACTGAGTCAAGTGTCCTAGATTTACCACTTCAGTGGAAATTGCATCTCAAGCCAAATTCCAAAGCCTTTTCCGCTAGACTTGAAATGGTGGGGAGGGGTGCATCCTGTCCCTCGGGAGTCTGAGGTCTTCGGGATGGGAGGTTGGCTATGGGAAGGACTTTCCAATGGAGGATGGGCTTAAGTTTTCAAGAATAATACTACCTAAATCTGTAGGAAGAGATCCCCCAAAACTTGGTCTTTGACATGTAGATGCAAAGATGAGACAATGAACTGATACTGTTTTTCATAGGCTTTTAATTACTCTGGAGCTCCTGGGTGAGTATTGTTACCTTTACCCTTTGGGTCCAGCAGGTGGATGAAAGAGGCTCACATGTTGGCGTGTTTAAATGTTCTTTGATAAAGGTCTATTTCTGGGTCCCCCACCACCACCACCACGAAGCCAACAATTTCCTGTTTGGGTGCCTCGGTGAGTGGTCTCCAGCTCCTAGATGAGTGAATTGGGAAAGGCATTCTCCCCAGGCAACACAAGTCAGTTTGGGGAGCATTTGAGCCAAGTTCAGAGACTATCATTGCATGAAGTATGTATCAGGCATCATTGTAGACTGTCCATCCGCATACTGCACTGGAACAAGGAGAATAGAAAACACAAATGGGCCAGGCGAGGGTCAGTCTGAGGATTCATCACTGAGCTGCGTTTTGACAGCCAGAGCAGATTAAGTGCAGCAAGTGGCCTATAACCAAGGAGTTACATTCATCAAGACCCAGGATTTTGGAGACTAACATGGAAAGAGCAAGTAGAGCCCTGATCTTGCGGAAAGACTCAAGAACATACAAAGTTCAGGAGCTAGAGACTGCCTTGAGACTGAAACCACTAGGTTGCCTGGCACGGCCCAAAAGATGCTGTCCCTTGATGCTTTGTATCAGTCAGGGTCCAGCCAGGAAAAGAGCCGGATGATCATACCAATTCACAAGGTTATAATGAGAGAATTGTATCTAGTGCATCAAGGTAAATGTGTTAGAAGGGCTGAAAGGTCAAATGGGAAGTTGAGGCACTCCAGAGGTCACCAGCAGAGGGAGCTTCTCCCACCTCTGGCTGGAGGGGCAGAGGGTAGAGGCTGTGGTATCAGAGCCCAAGAGGTATGACTACTCAGCAAGAGCTGAAACCACAGACGGGGCAGGCCAGCAGATGCCACCCACAGCAGGCGTAGAGGTGGAGAAGTGTGCTAGCTGCTTTCTCTCCCACCTGCCCCAGTGCCTCCCATTGGCCAAACCTAGCCTAGAAGCCAGTTTTTGCCAGGGAACCAGGCCAAATGTAGCCCACCCTTAAGGATCAATTCCTGCTGTGCTTCTCTGCCTTGCTCTGTACAAGAATGGATCTGTACCCTAATCTAGAGAACAAACTTCCCATTAGGATGGACACAGGCCTTGCAAAGTCCTGCCTTCACCTGAGGATTCTATTTCCTCCCAGACTCTTAACATCCTCTACTCCGTATGGATTTTATCATTCATGAAGGAGGCACTAATTAAACTGGACTTCAAATGCCTCCTAACTGGCAGGAATCTGGGGAAAAAATGCATTTTTCCATGTTAATAGCTTCATACAAGTGTCAGAGCTGTGTTGATACATTTCTGTGAAGAAACCACATCTGGCACAGCAGCTGTGATTAGGGATACCACTTAAGTTTAGGATGATCCATTGTCATCAATCACATCGCTCTGCTTTTTATAAGGATCAGAAACGTGAATGGATGGGGGTGATAAGAGAGCCCTGTCCCTGCATCCCTGAGGTGTTTGGTACTGTAATCCCTCCAGAGAAGTTGTATTGCTCTTGATACATAGTTGGAGGTTGGGATGGATTAGGATGGTGACACAGTTTCAGGGATTCTGCTTGGTTTTCCCTACCTTTTAATATCTTATTCCACCAGTCAGTGGGCCAATTGTGAGTTAACAGGCTAAATCTCTTCACTGAGGACTGGGAAACATAGCATGGATCCAGTGAACCATTGGCCCCACTGTGGCATGAACTTGAACCAGGACTCCATTTATCACCTGGTCTCCATATACCCTATGCTAACATGAGGCCCATGGTGGCGTCTTAGGTTCCTTGGTATAGATGTCACTTCAGACTGTAGTAGACCTCAAAAGTCTGGGCATCCTTTACCTAGTATAGTTATTCTAAAATGGTTCTTTTTATGAGGAAAAACTGGGGAAATACTTCTGGTGATTTACTGTAGGTCTTTCCTCAAGGAAACCCATTCTCCTCCAATAAGAAAACTGGCTCAGACCTAGAAACTTCAGAGAGATTGTGATTATTTTTTTCATTGCAATAGCTGACATCAGACTTGTTTTATACAAGTGCAGAAATATTCTTTTTTTTTTTTTTTAAAGGGTACGGGTACAGTTAATATTGTCACTTATCAGATGGCAGTTAGGTATATAGTCTTCACGCTTGATCTTTCCTTTTTGTAAATAAAAAAATTTACAAGTTTTAAACAGCCAAAGGCTGGTCATGTCTTCAGAAAACATGATTAGATTAATTCATTAATGGTGGCTTCGAGTTTTTCCTTATTAGCTCCAGAAAATTCACCCACCTTCTGTCCCTTTTTTTCTTTTTTTTAAACTTTGGGTTTTTTTTTATTTATTTATTTATTTATTTATTTATTTATTTATTTATTTATTTATTTATGGCTGTGTTGGGTCTTTGTTTCTGTGCGAGGGCTTTCTCTAGTTGTGGCAAGCGGGGACCACTCTTCATCGCGGTGCGCAGGCCTCTCACTATCGCAGCCTCTCTTGTTGCGGAGCACAGGCTCCAGATGCGCAGGCTCAGTAATTGTGGCTCACAGGCCTAGTTGCTCCGCGGCATGTGGGATCCTCCCAGACCAAGGCTCGAACCTGTGTCCCCTGCATTAGCAGGCAGATTCTCAACCACTGCGCCACCAGGGAAGCCCCTGTCCCTTTTTAAAAAACTGGAAGATTGGCATGCATTTGCCTTCACACTCTGAAGCAACATCCTGACAGTCATCCACATGTACTTGGAGGAATGCTACTTTGGAATACTTTTCAGAGAGAGAAAGAAAGAAAGGCTTGATCATTTTGCAAGGCCCACACCACGTGGCTGAGAAGTCGACTACTACGAGTCTCTCTCCTGCCCTGTTCAAGGCTTCCTGAAAAGCATACTTGCTGTCAATCTGCTTCACCATTTTGGCTGCTGGGGTCTGACGAGCGACCTTACACTGGAAGAGACGGAAGTGGATCCAAGGTGCCAGATGAAGCTTCCAGAAATATTCTTATTAGTTGCCCATCTATCTCACCCTAAAACACCAGCTGTATTGATCTGCAGAAAACTGACATTGATTAAGATACATCGCTTGTTATAGTATTACCATTAGACACAAGGTCAGATAAAATGCTACCACCTGACCTCTGTATAGAATCTTACTTTCCCCATTGATGCAAGGAGCCTAATTCCACAGTAGGATCTCCTGCTGTTACACCTTAACTGTAAAGGACAGCTTATCAAGGATGTTGTTGCCACGCTAATGCATTCTTTATTGCCTTTGTCTTTGAGAAGGGCCCAGAAGACACAGCCTTCTTAGTGGATTTTTTGATCTTAGGGGATAATCCATTGTAACATCCTCCCTGTACCTTCTGACCCCTTTCTCAGCACTCTGCCAAAGCAGTTCAAGCATCTCCATCTCATTTATAGGTCATCATCATCACCAAGCTTCAAAACAGCCATCTCAGTAGTCTCTGATTAGGACACTTCTAGATGTCCCTGCCAGGATAGTAGGTCCTGGGTCCTGGGGGAATGCTCTCGTGTCACACTCTCCCTTATGCAGCCTTACATTCTTAACCCCACTGCCCAACATCCTCCAGACAAAACTTTCCTGCCATTTCTCACAAGTGCTACAGTATGTACTTAACAGACCTTGCAACACTTTCAGTGAAGAAGCTTCTTCCTCTCAGGGCAGAGACAATTCCTGGCTGGGGAGGGGGGCAGTGACCCAAGTTATTTTTGAGATAGTAAGGGGAAGAGGTGGATTTTTAGGAGGGCATGCAACATCTTTCAAGGTATATGCCTCAGGTGTGAGTTTTTCATGATCTCTAGGCAACGGGAAGCTGTTTCTTTCTAGCCTAGGGTAGGGGGACCACTTCTCCAAGCCTGCAGAGTTGAGGGGACATCTGAAAGTTCAAGATTCTCAGGGGCGTCCACCCAGATATACCCATCTTGAGTCTGGGGGTCCCATTCTTCACCTGTCAAGGCTCTGAATCTAGCAAAGGAGACCTGTCAAGTTCTCATTCAGGATCCTTCGTATCTCTGCCACCTTTACAGTCAAATACTCAGAGTGAATTTTCAATGCAATCTGTCATCCAGCTGCAGGAGATGAAGATCTCTTTAAATCAAGTCACTGAAATGTCCTGCCTTTCACAGCATGTCCTGATTTGCTAGGAGGCTTATCTGAGCCTATCATTCTTCAAGGTTTCTAAATCGGTCTTTTAAAGTCAGGCTCTCCTAAAATCATGGGTTTCCATTACCCAGTACCGTTCAGGTACCAGAACCACTCCATCACCCAGTGCTTCCCTTTCCACCTGTACTTCAACCCAGGAAAGGTGAGCCTTAAATGGTGATGCTAGAGAGTCTTGCTTCTGCTGAGAAAGAGAAAGGGATGTCTTCCAAAATCTATAAAGAACGGGCATCTGGGGCATTTAGCAGTAACTCCTGCTTCCCATTGGAGATATGCCCTGAAGGTATTAACACCCCTTCATTCCGAGTTTCCGTCAAGCCTGGGCTTCCACGTGAACAGGGCTGACTTCTGTGGCTTCAGAGAAGACCCTGAGGCAGAAAGCACAAAGATATGTAGGTCACTTGAGCTGGACACTGTCAGCATGAGTTCAGGCTCATCTAGAACTATCCAAAGTATCTGCAGCTGAAATTAGAAGCAAGCCAGGAAGATGTGACTCAGAACAAAAGTTCCTGTTCATCAGGAAAAGGTAACAATGCCACTGACTTCTCAAAACTGTCAGACCCTCCTCTGAGACTTGACGTAATCTGTGTCTGTCAGCTCCTTCAGGGAGAGAGGTGAAGACCTGACCGTCATGTCCCCTCTGCCGTGAGCCAGAGGCTGAATCCATGCAGTATTGCCTTTCCCATGCATCCCATTTGCACACGCATGGGCACTGAGCAGGGCGCGGGCATCCTGTGCCTCCATCTGAAGAGGGAAACCCAGGGGCAAGAGTTATGTCAGTACAAACACCATGGCATTTATGTCATTGTGAAATCAGCTGCTGGAACAAGGGGCAGGTGAGACTGAAGGGATGTGAGGTACATAACAGATGTCTGATACATGCTGTGTGCATGATATACCAAGCAGGCAAAGATAAGAATGGTGAACATGAAACAAAAAATAAAAACACTTCACAGACATGACCTAAGGGAAACATAGATCGCTGAGCTCAGTCACTTAGACTATATTCCAAGTGTACATGAAATGCTCGTAAAATGACCAGATAGTAGACCAAAAAGCAAATTTCAATGAACCTCAAGACACCATCCTGTCTTGGTCTGGTTTTCCCAGAAATTGGAGCCCGAGAGAACTCGGGTACAGGTGACTTACTTGGGAGGTGATCCCTGGGAGCAGGAGTGAGGAGTGTGATAAGAAAAGCAGTCAAGGGAGGGACTTGCCTGGTGGCGCAGTGGCTAAGAATCCGCCTGCCAATGCAGGGGACACGGGTTCGATCCCTGGTCTGGGAAAATCCCACATGCCACAGAGTGACTAGCCTGTGTGCCACAACTACTGAGCCTGTGCTCTAGAGCCCATGAGCCACAACTCCTGAGCCCATGTGCCACAACTACTGAAGCCTGCGTGCCTAGAGCCCATGCTCCGCAATAAGAGAAGTCAACACAGTGAGAAGCCCACGCACTGTAACAAAGAGTAGCCCCCGCTTGCCGCAACTAGAGGAAGCCTGCTCGCAGCAACGAAGACCCAACGCAGCCAAAATAAATAAATAACTTTAAAAAAGAAAAAGAAAAAGAAAAAGAAAAAAAGGAAAAGCAGTCAAGGTAGCATTATTGAGCTGGTTACTGCCACAGGCAGCTGGGCTTGACCCTCCAGAGAGCCCTGGAGAACGTGCTGCAGGTGTGTGTCTGCAAGATGGGAGGCCAGAGCACATGCCCCTTACTTCTCATCCCGTGTTAATGGAGAATTGCCTCCAGAAGTATCAACCACTCCCCCCCGCCACTTCTGAGCTGCCCTGCCTGCAGGTTGAATGAGCTCCTGCGTTTCAGAGAAAGCCCCGAGGAAGAAAACGGTTGGTGAGCCTTTGAGATAGGACACTGTGCTTCACAGCCACACTGAAATCAGGTGTGCCAAGGGCGTGGAGCTGGGCCACCAGAACTCTGCTGCATGTAGATCACCTTCTCTGACCGAAATACAAGTTTGTTATCTTTGACTTCAGCTTAATTACCCACATGTTTAAATTTAGGAAATACTGAAATTCTTGGTCTCAGAACAAATAAGTTACTAGAAATGAATGATGATCGATACCATAAATCAAAACTTATGGAATATGGAGAGTAAAATTTAAAGAGAAACTTAAACCATTTTTAACATTTTATACTGATGAACAAACATCAAACTTACTGTTTTTTTCCACCTTTTGGATTCTATATATATGTTACATTATATCATATATATGATAGCAGAACCTAATGAAATGAAATGTGATGCAGTAGGGACAAGACCAGACATCGACTACCTGGAGAGGCCAAGGAGGTAGACGGACCTTGTAAGACTGGTGTGGTGGGCTCAGGTGCCCACCCATAGCCCTCAGATCTTAACATACCAGTGGGCACAGGCTGGCATATAACTGCCAGTGTTGCATCTCTGAGGGCTCTGCCCAAAGCCACAGAAGGCCCCTCTGTCTTTGCACAGGACAGGCCCCAAGTGCTAGGGAATTAACACATCTTTGGAGCAGGCCTTAACCAATTACTGATTGGAATTAGGTTGTAAATGCCCCATACTCTTGCCCTTCAGGTGGGATACCTTTAGTTTCTCCATGAGACTAGGCTCCAGTCATTGAGTCTTAATAACGCAAGCCATATTGGATGCCTTCTCTTGTCTCACTTCTCCACTCTCTAACTACTGGTGTTTCCCAAATCTACTTGCCCTCAACCTGTGTTAGGATCTGCTTCTGGGAAAACTCAAACTAAAATAACTGGTCAAAAAGATGTCACAAGTAAACAATATTTGGACTTATGAAATGGAACGTAATTACAGACAAATAAGAATGCTATGAGCCACTTTAGGGCTCAAAGCAAATTTCAATGAACCTCAAGATACCATCCTGTCTTAGTCTGGTTTCCCCAGATATTGAAGCCTGAGAGAACTCAGGTACAGGTGACTTACTTGGGAGGTGATTCCTGGGAACAGGAGTGAGGAGTGTGACAAGAAAAGCAGTCAAGGGAGGGACTTGCTTGGTGGTGCAGTGGCTAAGAATCCGCCTGCCGGGACTTCCCTGGTGGTCCAGTGGTTAAAACTCCATGCTCCCAGTTCAGGGGGCCTGGGTTCGATCCCTGGTCAGGGAACTAGATCCTGCATGCTGCACCTGAGGCCCGGCACAGCCAAATAAATAAATAAATATTAAAAAAAAAAAAAAAAAGAATCCGCCTACCAATGCAGGAGACACGGGTTCGATCCCTGGTCCAGGAAAATCCCACATGCCATGGAGCAACCAGCCAATCTTAAATTTGGATGACATGAACACACTCCTAGAAAAACAGAACTTAACCATAATGAAATCAAGAAATGACTCATAGCTCTATTCCAGTGAAAAATAAAATCAGGCCCAGAGTATTTCATAACCAAGCACTCTCAGTTCATTCCAATCTTACAAAGTCTACCAGAGAAAGAAAAAGGGACATTTTTCTCAGCTCATTTCAAAGCCCAAATAACCTTGGTTATGAAACTAAATCAGGACAGCACAAGAAACTTGTGAAGCTGGTATTCATAATCTTAAGACTAGCTAATCTGACCTAGCAATATGTACAGATATAAAAACACTAACATATTCTTTTACAGGAATGTAAGTTTGGTTAAGTTGACAGTCAAGGTCCAATCAGGAGAAATTCCTTTGCTTGAAATATCCAGAGTGGTTTCTAATACAACTGATTTTTGCAGGGGTGATAGAAGACCAGAGAAGCTAAATAGGGAAGATGAAACAATGCCCATTAACAAGGGTATGTATCTTAGGAACCTGTTTATATGGAGTTCTAGAACAGTCAACTAATCTATGAGAGAACTCGGATCAATTGTTTCCTGGGGTAAGAGGAAACTCTCTCAGGGATAGAAATATTCTATATCTTGCCTGGGAAAGTGGTTAGGTAGATATAAAACTCGGTACACTTAGAAGGTATGTACAATGTATATATTTTATCTCAATGAAGACTTAAATAACATATCTTTAGTTGGAGAATGAAATAAAAACAAAAAACCAGTCATAATGTACCCACCAATTCACTTCATTGCAACTGCAATAGCTCATCACAGGCAGCCTCTTGAATTGCTCATCAATTCATTTCTTATCTTTGGACAATATAATATGAATCCATGCATTTGTGGTAGTTTTGCAAGCTTTTATCTAAACAAACTAGTATAATCCTTCTGTAATTTACTTACTCTCTGTGAGACATGTATGTTGTTGTAGTTTACTCATTTTTCATCACCAAATTATTCCAATGGGTAAATCGTGACCGCTTCATACTTTTTCCTGTTAGTGGACTTCAGGTTCACATAATTTTATGGCTAATGTTTTTTGAACTTTCTTGGACACTTCTTGTAGAGGTATACAATATTTCCTAGGGTATATACCTGGGAGTGGGTTTGAGTATGCGTATTTTTAATTCTGGTAAATATTTTTGAGGTTACAGCACCAAAAAATACTTACCAGTATAATATAGATTTCCCATTGTTCCACATCCTTACCAGCTCTTGGTACTGGCAAAAAAAAAAAAAAAAAAAAAAAGTTAAATCAGACAAAACTACAATGGTATTGGGTTGGCCAAAATGTTTGTTTTCTTCTTCTGTAAAATGGCTGTAGTACTGCTTAGTTGTCTTTAACTTCATTCAAAACAATTTTGTTAGATTGTATGTGATAGCTGTCATATCAGCATGCATTTAAAAAAAAGACATCAAAATTTGTGAATTTTCGTATAGCCATTTTAATATTGAAGATGGAAGAAAAACAACATTTTCAGCATATTATGCTTTATTATTTCAAGAAAAGTAAAAATGCAACTGAAATGCAAAAGAAGATTTGTGCAATGTATGGAGAAGGTGCTGCGACTGATCAAACATGTCAAAAGTGGTTTCGGAAGTTTCGCACTGGAGATTTCTCACTGGACGATGCTCCATGGTCGGGTAGACCAGTTGAGGTTGAAAGTGATCAAATTGAAACAATAATTGAGAACAATCAATGTTATACCATGCAGGAGAGAGCCGACATACTCAAAATATCCAAATCAAGTGTTGAAAATCATTTGCTCCAGCTTGGTTATGTGAATTGCTTTGATGTTTGTGTTCCACATAAGTTAAGCGAAAAACACCTTCTTGACCATATTTCCACATGCGATTCTCTACTAAAATGTAACGAAAACGTTCCATTTTTAGAACAAATTGTGACGGGCAATGAAAAGTGGATACTGTACAACAATGTGGAACAGAAGAAATCATGGGGCAAGAGAAATGAACCACCACCAACCATACCAAAGGCTGGTCTTCATCCAAAGAAGGTGATGTTGTGTATATGGTGGGATTGGAAAGGAGTCCTCTATTATGAGCTCCTTCTGGAAAGCCAAACAATTAATTCCAACAGGTACTGCTCCCAATTAGACCAGCTGAAAGTGGCGCTCGACGAAAAGCGTGCAGAATTAGTTAACAGAAAATGCATCATCTTCCATCACGATAATGCAAGACCACATGTTTCTTTTGATGACCAGGCAAAAACTGTTACAACTTGGCTGAGAAGTTCTGATTCATCCACCATATTCACCAGACACTGCACCTTCAAATTTCCATTTATTTCAGTCTTTACAAAATTCTCTTAATGTTAAAAATTTCAATTCCCTGGAAGACAGGAAAAGGTACCTGGAACAGTTCTTTGCTCAAAAAGATAAAAAGTTTTGGGAAGATGGAATTATGAAGTTGCCTGACCTGAAAAATGGCAGAAGGTAGTGGAACAAAAGGTGACTACGTTGCTCAATAAAGTTCTTGGTGAAAATGAAAAATGTCTTTTATTTTTACTTAAAATCCGAAGGCACTTTTTGGCCAACCCAATATAATAATACAGGCGTTATAATTATCACTTCCTTTTTTTTGTGTACATTTATTTATTTTTTTAATTTTTGGCTGCTTTGGGTCTTCGTCGCTGCACGCAGGCTTCCTCTAGTTGCGGCAAGCGGGGGCTACTCTTTGTTACAGTGCGTGGGCTTCTCACTGTGTTGACTTCTCTTATTGCGGAGCATGGACTCTAGGCACGCAGGCTCAGTAGTTGTGGCTCTCGGGCTCTAGAGCACAGACTCAGTAGTTGTGGCGCATGGGCTTAGTTGCTCCGCGGCATGTGGGATCTTCCCGAACCAGGGCTTGAACCCGTGTCCCCTGCACTGGCAGGCAGATTCTTAACCACGGTGCCATCAGGGAAGCCCAATTATCACTTCCTTGATTACATACATAAAAATGTGTTCAACAATTTTTTTCTTGCAAGGTTTCATACATCATATCTTTTTAACCATTTCGTTTTTAGGTTCTGATTTCTAAGAGTTCTTGACATATTCTGGGTACTAATCCTATAATGGTTATATCTCAAATCTCCTCCCCAATTACACTTTTTATTTCCTTATGTTCTTGGAACAGAAATTAATATTTTCTTATAGATGATACGTAGTATACTTAAGAAACCCATTCCTTTTTTAATTGGAAAATTAATATTGTCAATTGCTAAATTAAGATGTGAAAATAGCATTGTGGTTATGTTTAAATGGAGTGTCTTTTATAGAGGCATATCAAAATGTTTACTGATAGAACGACATGATGACATGATATTTTGCATTTGCTTCAAAATAATGGGGAGTTAGGTGGGTGGTGGATGGATCAGAATTGGCCTTGGGTTGCTGATTGTGGGGCTGAATGAGGGATACTTGGGGTTCATTTTACTATTCTATCTTTATGTAGATTTGAAATTTTACATAGTAAAAAATAAAAAAGTAAC
The DNA here is from genome assembly GCF_028023285.1 of Balaenoptera ricei. Taxonomy (NCBI): domain Eukaryota; kingdom Metazoa; phylum Chordata; class Mammalia; order Artiodactyla; family Balaenopteridae; genus Balaenoptera; species Balaenoptera ricei. The sequence continues at coordinate 35,284,120 of NC_082649.1, forward strand.
AATTATGCAACGACAACAAAATGAAACTCAACGTTCCTGTGAGTTGGCTACTCTCATTTCATATTAATAAGGAAGTTGCAGCTTGGAAGAATTAGTGACCTCATCAAACCTAGTCTTAAGGGAAAAATTGTTCATTTTTTCCCATACTAGGTTGCATACCTCAAATTAAATAATGCAAATTAAAAATCAAGTTCATAAGAAAGAAATTAATTAGAAAAGTATTTAGATTTAGATGAAGAAACCCATCCTTAAAGTCATAAAGTATCCTTCATTTTCTTAAAGTGCTGCCTCACACTTCAGTATTAGCCTCCCACCATTTACAAATCAATTACAGATGAATTAAATATCTAATTCTCTTTTCCTTATGGATAACCTATAAAATAGTACGTTCTTTCCCCACTGACCAGCAATATATCTAAGTCAATGTTAAATTGCCATGTATGCATGGGCTCGTGTCTAAACTCTCTTCTATTGGTCTGTTCGCCCATCCTGCCCAATTCTGTACTCGATAAAATTAACAACTTCTGTAATTATAAATTGACTTGGTGGTTGGAGCCCTTTCCATATTGAGCCCTTGGCCATCGTAGCTTTACCCGATAGGCAAATGAGAGCTTCTAAAACTGCTCTCTTCCAGCCAAAATCAAGACAATATTACATCCCAGGAGGAAGTGGTGAAGATCAATGCCACTTAAAAAATATCTAAAGGAGACAGGGTTAATGGTGCCCATTATATCCATCTAATTCACCAGTCTGGTGGCTGAAAAATCCAGAGTCTGGAGCGAGTTTGCTGGGTCTACTAGTAGTAGCCCCCATCACAGCTGCAGGGATGTTAGCAGCTGCAGTGATGTCTACCTTTGCTAGAACTGATTAACCTGGCCTCAGATACATGGTATGTAGCCGTTAATATGGTTAATATCTTCTTTTCAGAGAATCAGAAGTGGCTCACATCTATAAGAAATAGACATCATAAATCTGATTTTGCTCCAGAGCTTAATCAACTTTCATATTCTGTTGAAGTTTGAGATCAGGTCCATCTGAATGCACTGAAGGGCATACTGATTCACTCTATTGATGACATACTAATTGGTCTAGATGAGCAGTAAGGGGCTAACACATTGGAGGTATTGGTAAAGCAATGTGCTTCGGGATGGAAGACAAACCAAAGATTCAAGGACCTGCCACATCAGTCAAACTTTTACAAGACCAGTGACCAAGGGTATGTTGGGACATTCCGCACAAAGTAAAAGATGAATTATTACACCTTCCATCATGAATAAAGCACAAACCTCGTGGGGCTGTCTGTAAGGTTAGGATTACTGCCTTGCAAACACTGAGTGTAAAGAAAGCCTACAAACTCCAAGTGGTGCCCAGAGAAGAAACAAGCTCTTCAGTCGGTCCAGCCTATGCTGCTTGGACCAGATAACCTAGCATACCCTATAGGATGGCTGAGCAAATCTTTTCTGAAAAAGCTAAGGTACTAAATAATTTAGGCTTTGCGAGCCATATGGTCTCTGTTGCAAATTCAACTCTGCCACTATAGTGCGAAAGCAGCTATAGATCCCTCCAGGAGGGAGGATAAACAGGTCAGTAGCAGTCCTATGTAAGTTCAGAAACTTTTGTAGCTTTAGCACTTAATTTGAAATGAATCACAGACCTAACTTAACCTTTATGTGTAGATTGAGGTATGAGGTAGGATTTGTAGTTAACTCTCTTCCATATGAAACATCTAGTGTTAGTCATAATATAAAAACATATTCTCCACTGAATTATGTGGGTGCCTTTGTTAGGTTTCCTATGTTCCAATGGATCTTTATTTCTGGATTTCCTATTCTACTGATGTATTCAGGAAAGGACTCACTGCCCAGGTACAGGAAAAACGGTTATCTGACATCTTTAAGCTGTTAGCTCTTCAGGGTCTGCCTTAGCTTTTGACGTGAGGTCACGTGCTTTTCAGGGTTGCCCCAACTGATTACTGTACCACCACCTTGGTCAGTCATTGGCTGGAGGCTGAGCAGAGGAGAGCTTGCCCTTATCCACCACTACCTTGATCAAAGACCTAGCTATTTCTATCCATTTTGGACCTCCCCTCAGGACCAAATTTTCTACATTGCAGAGACTTTGTCAGGTCTATACTGCAACCTGGTGGATTCTCCTGACCCACCTTTCCTCCTCCTTCCCTTTCAAAGGCATTTCTCTTTCAAAATGTTTGCATCCCTAACTCTCTCAGTATCTGCCTCCCAGAAAGCCTGACAGGACAAGTGATGTATGTCTACGTTATGCAAATACCAGACTGCCTTGATTTTTGTAGCTCTATTAAGTCTTGAAATCAGGTAATAAAATTGCTTTGTTCTATATTAAAATGACTTGGGCTTTCTACTTCCACTTCCAGATGAACTTTTGAATAATGTCAGTTACTATAGAAAATTATTTTCCTTTGGTGTTGTGTTGATTATATAGATCAATGGGGGAGAATGGGCATCTTAACAATATGAATTATCCAATCTATAAATGACATATCACTCTACTTAAGTCTTGTTTCTCAATATTTTACATATATTTATGATACTTCATTAAGAAATCAAGAACAAATCCATTGAAGATCAGCCCTTTTGTCAATGTTGGCTCAGTTTTACTTATTGGAGAGACTTCAAAAGAATTCATTACATAGCTACCATAAAAATAAAGCAAAAAGAGATGAGGGCAGTAACCCAGAGAACTGGCAACAGCAGGCTAGTGAGACAAAGTGAGGATCTGGTGTTCCCAGAGCCTAGGAACCAGTGTCGCGTGAGGCTGTCCGGCAGGAGCATGTAACACAGAGTCACTGAGATGATACTCAAAGCTGAAAGAGAAGGTAAATACTTGAGCTTGTCTATCCTCTGCCCAACATTCTGTTAGTGTGCCATTTTCTGAACCTAGCCAGAAGTTGAGAGATTTGTTTACCTATTGCTGCACAAGAATATGACTGAACTTGGCAGTTGAAATCAATACACAGTTACCACAATTACTAAGGATCAAGAGTCCGGGCACAGTTTAACTGGTCCTGTTTGCTTCAGAGTTTCTGAAAGCTGCAATTCAGGTGTTGCCTGGGCTACATTCTCATATAGAGGCTTGACTGGGGAAGAATATATTTCCAAACTCAGATGGTCAGTAAAATTCAGTTCCTTGTTTTGGACTGAGGGAGTCAGTTTCTGGCTGGCTTCTGGCCAGAAGCAGTCCTCAGTTTCTAGAGGTTTCCCTAATTTCCTTACCATGTGGGTTTCCCTAACACAGATGGCTGCTTCATTAAAGCCAAAAGGGAAATTGTGACCTTCATCTTATGCAGATGATGTCTTATAAAACATAAGCACGGAAGTGACATGCTATCACCCTTGCTATGTCCTACTAGTTAGAAACAAGTGACAGGTCCTGCCCACACCAAAGGGGATGCTGTTATGGAATTGTGTGAATTCCAGGAAGCAGGGATCATGAGGGCTGTCTTAGAAGTTGCCCATCACAGCAGGGGAACCTGCAAATAATAGTTTGCAGGGGGAGGGAGGCAAAGGATCTGAGTACACATCAACTGACTTGCATGAGCCTGATGTCTTAGGTACCAAATATCAAATGATCTAAACCAGAACAATTGTAGCCTTTATTTCCTCTTCTCTTCTTATCCTTGATTTTTCACTCCAATTTCAACCTCTCCCCTAGCTAATCACTCTAGAGTGTGTTAAATGTCAGCAAATATGCATTTATCCTTGGGTAATATAAAACGTTGCATGTATTTTTCATTTGCGTAACTGATATTGTGCTATAGATCTTTCATTTTCATTTAACTTAACAAGCAAAATTGGTTGTTACACTACATGGAGTTCATGGTTTCTAACTTCTGTAATTTTATTTTTCATTTCCTGTAACGAACATCTAGGTTCTTTGCCAACTTTCCTTAACACCAAAATGAATATTCTAGAATATTTATGAATCTGAGAGTACTCTGGGCTATATCCAAGAATGTGACTGTTGGGTTACATTTCTTCATCTCCTATCTGATTTTCTTAGAAAAAAATGGAGCTCTATGCTAAACTGACAATTAGACATTGAACTTTGTACCCTACTAAGAGTGTGAATTTCCTAAGCATCCATGAAAGGCTAATAAAAATAGATTCTATACTAGGCCAGACAATCTTACATTTCAAAAGGCAGAAATTACATTGTCACAAGGGAATATAATTTATGCAATGGAAAAAATTCCCATGCTCTTCCAATTTAAAATGCTCTGCTTCATAACTACCAGTTCAAAGAATAAATCAAATACCCAGAGGTAAACTCATAACCTTAATTTTTAAAAACACATGTTTTTAAAGACATTACAGAACATTCAAGTGTAACTATAGCTTTAGCCCAATTCCGTAAACAAGTTTTCTGTTTAAGTGAGATCACTAAAAGTAATAAAAGCAGAAATTAATGTATTAAAACAGAACTGATAAATCCAAGAGCTGGCCCTTCTAGGTACTGGGATGGATAGGGAATAGCTTTTTTTTTTTTTTTGGTTATGGAGTAGACATATTAGATGATAAATGATGGGGCTTAGGGAGACTTGACCATTAACTGGTCACTTAGCTTTTGACAGACTGTTTCCTCAGTTTAAGCTTACCATCTCTAAGCTAATATGAGATTGGAAACAGGGAAAGGAAGATTTGACTACAATAAAGCTTAAGAAAATACTAGCAGTAATTTTGGCTTTGAAGGGAATGAGCTGGTGTGTTTGAGCTCATGGATGTCAAGAGGCCTGAGTAACTGGGTTTATCTTGGTTGGTATCAATCCCTCCCCCACTCCCCACTTTTGAGCCTGAGCCACAGGAAGTTATCTTTGTACCTTCCCCAGGGGGATGGAGGTAGGTGTCCATGGGCAGTGTTGTCTTAAGCAGAAGTAATTCACGTCACCCATCACAACTAGAGTTTTCGTCCTGGGGTCCTGCATGGAGCACTGTCTTGGGTCTAGCACCTCTTTCAACCTCCCTCCCCATTTTAAGCATGGATATGTTTTCTTTCATGAACTTTCTGAAACATTGACATATGAGGTGAGGAATAATAAGTATAGTTTCAGCCTGTACTCAGTTTGAACTTGAATTTTCATCTTGAACTTGAAATATGATCATGGCTACAAATATTTCTCCCTTCCTAATACTAGCAGTATTTAATTTCCCAGTACAACATCAATAGCAAGAGTAGTAATACCCTCTGAATAAACTGAATGCTTCTAATGGCTCATTAAATGTGATGTTTGCTCTAAGCCTTTGGAATATTCTCTGTCAAGCTATGATGTTTCCTTTTATTCCTAGCTTGACAAAATTCACTCATTCATAAAGTTTGCAAATGATTTTTTGAAACTTGAGATAATGTGGTTTTTCTCTAACATGTTAATGAAGTTATTGATATCCCCTCCAATACTGATCTATCCTTGCATTTCTGAGACAAATTCTACTTGGTCCCTATATATTTTAATACACTGCTATATTTGATTTTCTAATATTTTTAGACTCCTTGCATCTGTTAATTATGTTGACATATAGCTTGCTCTTCTCATTCTGTCTATGGTTTCAAAACTATGCTAGCTTCATACAATGAATTAGGCAATCTTCATCTTTGGCATTTTTTTTAATTCAGCATATCCTCAAACTCTTATCAATCAGGGTCTAAACCTGGAAAACAAAGCATTCCAAGTATTTATTACAAAGGGAATTTAATCCAGGTAATGAGTTAATCTGAAGATGGAGGTGCTGGGAAACAGGGAATGAGATGGTGAGAAAACTAAGAAATGAACAGCTTCAGGGATGCACTACTGCCGCTGGGTTGGGGAGACAGAGTAGGGGAAAACAGCCTTAGGGAGCCTGGGATGGGGGCAGCTGGAGAGGCGGAAACCAAGGTGAGCCTACCTGAGTTGGAGGAGCTGCCTGAGACAAAGAGGAAAAGGAAAATACCCTGGACTCTTCCATCCTTCAACCCCTCACCAGGGCTTTTGCTGGCCAAAAGCAGCTAAGATCCAGCTGAATGAGGAGCCTGGGAAACGCAGCCTGCAAGTTCAAGGATCAGCCCCCTGCAGTACCCTGAGTGGAACAGAAGGGCAAAGACCGAAACTGGGAGCAAACATCAAACGCTGGGATTCGTTCCAGGGTTTTGCTGTCTAAGCAGTGCTGCTATGAGCATTCTTGACTGTGTGTCCCAGTACACAGGTTTAAGATTCTCTATGGTGTATATCCAGGAGCCATTGGGTGTGTGGACCTTATATTTTACTGGAAACCATTAAAGCTCCTGTATGTTTCCCATTCCCAGTTACGCTGAAAATTGTCATTGCTCTGGGTCCCTAACAATGTAGAGTTTCAAGGATCTTCCATTGGCTCCTCTGAACTCCTTTCTCCACCTCTTATGTTCCCAGAGGCTGACCTGGATGGACTTCATCTCCCAGGCCCTCTGATCTCTGGCTGGGGCTCACCAGTAGGGAGCACTGGTGAGAGAGCTAAAAGAAGGTGACTACTCCTCCCCTGAAACCCGCTGGGGGAGAATAACAGCTTCTCCCCTTGGTTACTGCACTAACCATTGTGCTTCCCCTACACACCGCCAACACCCCTGTGAGGAATCCCTCTGCAAACAAACCCTCCTCATGTTCTAAACTGAGGGAGCCATTTGCCTCCCCAGTCTGGACTCAGACTGGTATATAGGCAGGTAGTCTTTATCATAATGGCTGCCCACCTGGCGCTTCTGTAATCTTGTTTAACTTCTGTTCCGTGATTATTAGTGTTACCAGCCACCTTCACGTTAACTGGTTATTCCTGTTTATGTGAACTCTGTTCACAACCTGCTATTGAGGACGTTTTCTTACTGATTTATGGGAGTTCATTATATAATCAAAATACTAGTCTCTTTTAGTTTGTATGGTGCAAATGTTTTCTCCCAATTTAGTCTTTTCCCTTGGATACCTCCTTAACTCTTAATTCTTTATAGTAAATCATTTGACATTCTTGTGTGCTTTTTACACACCAAAGGATTCCTTCTACCTTACCCCAAGAAGACAATGTAGAATAAGCTGCCTTTTACATCTACAGATCTTTGTATCTGCAATTGATAGACTTTTGGCCCATGATAGGGTTCATACTCGAGTTCTTTTCCCCATATGAAAACCTCCGTCCTAGACTCATGTATCGAAGCACTCATTCCTGCTCCAGCCACCCGCTGTGTCATTTTAAACTTCTGTGTACTCGAGCCTATTCTGGCCCTTGCCTGTTGTCTACCCTTTCCACTAAATCTTTTATCATAGAATCCTAGTTAAAATCCCTGTGTGATGCTCTAACATCTGATGCATCCCCGAATTGGCTTTGTTGACTACGTCATCCCTCTGCAATGGGTTACCTTCTTTCCATTCTCAACATGTCTGCATGCTCGCTTTTATGAACAGTACAGGTAAATTTTACACCTGGAAATGGGCTGTTAGGCTGTTGGCTGTATGTGTGGAGGGAAGGGGCAGTGAATCTGTTCAGATGTGGAGTTGGGTTTTGGGTTTTCTCGGTACTGTTGTAACTTTCACCGCTTTCCATTTCTCCAGTGGAGCCTGCTTTTGCCTTATGTTTATGGTGCCAGAGGCTTTTCCTCAGTGTTCCCACCCAGCCCCGGCTTTCAGCTGTTCCTGTGCCACAGAAAGGGTCTCTCTCCATGACCTTGCCCTGCCCCAGCAGTAGACTTCTGTGATTGTTGCCAGTGCTAGGCTTGGGATGGGGGGTGGGCGGGGGTAGGGCAGAGTGGTCCTCTGTTCTCCATGTCCAGCCTTCATCTCAGTCTGGCTGTGTTCCTGGGCATCTGGAATGGGGGTTTCTGAGCGGCTCTGCCCCATCCTCATGGCAGCCACATGCCCTCTGATCTTAGCGGGAAAGTACATTCTGCCACTTCCCCAGCAGCAACACACATCCATTGGTGTAGGAACGGGGGGGCAGGCTCCGGGGTTTCCTGCTCTTCCCTCTCCCAGAAGCTGTGGCTCTTACCTGTAGTCCTGGCAATGGGAGAGAGGGAATACCTTCCCTCCTACAAAGGCGGATGGGTTTTGGGTCTTGGCCAGGCTCGGGGAGGGGAGAGCATTTCCCACCCTTCTCCCAGTGGCATAAGGCTTTAGTTTCTTCTGAGAGAAGGTTCAGGGAATGAAGAGGTGTTTGTACCTGGCCTCCAGCATCAGCCAGTCCTATCCCGCAAGCCTGTGCCACCGAGCAGGGCTCTGGTCTCTGCCCCAGTCTTTCTCATGAATAGCCGGCGGGGATCCTAGGCAAAGAGCCTGAAAGCGTGACCTTCTTGTGTGTTTCAGAGCTCCAGATATTCCAAACTTTAGCCCACGCTTGGCCTTGAAGAAGTCCTTAATGTTCTACCTGATTTTCCTTACCCACCTCTATGCAGGGGCTTCCATCCCATCTTCCTGTGCTATGCTCCTCAGAGGGGATTAGCGTGCTGGAATTTAACTCCTTGATTGCCTTGCAACCTCAGCTCTCTGGGATCAAAAGTTAAAATTTTGTGGATCATCTGGCTTTCTCTTAAGGGAAGAGTGTTCTCTTGAGGATTTCTACATTCTACATAAGTAGTACCTCGTCCCAAAATCTCTAATTTGCACTATGAGTTTTTCTCTGACCTATGGATTATTCTACAGGTGAGACTCTTAATTCCCAAATAATAGGATGATTTTTTCAGTCACTTTTGTGAATGTTTTTCAGTCACTTTTGTGAATGATTTCCAGCCTATTTGCCTTTAATTGGTGCTCATTCAGTATAACTTGCCTTTTGAAGTTTGATTTGCTTTTTTTTGCAAAAACTCTGCACATGCTTAAATGTGTTTGCATTTACTAGGTGTGGTGTTCCAGCTTGTCATGGTGGTCAGATCTCTCATATCCTTACTGATTTGCCTACTAATCAACTGAGGGAACTATATTAATATCCCACTAAGTTTATGCATTTGTCTTTTACCTAGAGAGAACTACAAATTTTGGTTGATACATTCTGAGGCCCAAAACCATGAGTCACTTTAAAATGATAGTCAATTTGAGATCAAGTTATTATGTGTACCCAGTATGTTTTGTCTGACATGTTAATATAGCTTTTGGCTTTGCTTAAGTGGTATTTTTCTACCTCTTCAACTTTCCTGCATCCCTAAGTTTTGGATCTCTTATGTGTATATACAGCTAGATTTTCTATGAGGCCTGAGAACTGAAGTATTTAACCCTTTGTTATTACTAATATTTGGATTTAAGATATATTCCACATGGTCTGATACTTCTCTTCCTACTCCTTCTTTTTTATACATTTATTTATTTTATTTTTGGTTGCGTTGGGTCTTCGTTGCTGTGCGTGGGCTTTCTCTACCTGTGGCGAGCGGGGGCTACTCTTCGTTGTGGTGCGTGGGCTTCTCATTGCGGTGGCTTCTCTTGTTGCGAAGCACAGGTTCTAGTCGCACGGGCTTCAGTAGTTGTGGCACGTGGGCTCAGTAGGTGTGGCTTGCGGGCTCTAGAACGCAGGCTCAGTAGTTGTGGCACGCGGGCTTAGTTGCTCTGCGGCATGTGGGATCTTCCCAAACCAGGGCTCAAACCCGTGTCCCCTGCATTGGCAGGCAGATTCTTAACCACAGTGCCACCAGGGAAGTCCCCCTACTCCTTCTTTTAAGCTGCTTATACTTTTTTCCCATTATTTCCTTCTGTTAATGAGGTTATATTCTTTCTGTGATACTAGTGGTAATGTTAAAAGTTACAATATTCACTAGCCAAGGCTGATGATCAGTACTTTAGCTCTCTACCTAGACAACTTTACACATTTAAGGTGTCACAACCTATTATGGTTATATTTATTAATGTCCAGATTATTCTATCTTCAGCGAGTGGATACCTCTACTGGTAATTTAGAATTCTGGAATTAAATCATTCTCATCCACTTTATGACAAGGAGACCATATTGCAGGTGTCAGTGGAGTGGTAATAACTCCCGGCATGCTGTACCAATGATTCTCACATTTTGGTGAGGATCAGAATCACCTGGGGAACTTGGTGAAAATACAAAGTCCAGACACTTTCCTGCTTCAATGAGCCTGGGCCTCTGTGCTTGACTAGCATTCCAGGGGATTCTGATGCTGAGTTTGGGAACCTCTGTATTATAGCATCATAATTACTGTGGTGAATAGGGATGATGGAGGTCGGAGGGGATGTACTCGCACATACAGTTTCTCTAGCATTTGAGAGATGGGGAAGCAATAGTGATCACAGGGATTGAGAAGTTGGTGGCTACTGGCCAGAGTAGCACTGAAGAAAAATGGGAGCTCAGTTCAGCTAAATACCGATTATGGCTGTAGAGGATGAGAATTCTCTACATGATGCCAAAGTGCACGTGCAGCTGAGAATCAGGCCCAGTATATGATCAGGACAATAGAGTTACAGGGATGTAAATTCTCACCCTGGCAAGCCTCGTACACTAACATTGGGCCCTGATAAATTAGGATCCTGGTCCAGGGACATCTGGACAGATGCACTTCAGATCCTTGAACCACCCAGTTTCCCAGAATCCTCTGGCCCCCTCCTTTTGCTTAAGGATAATGCAGAGGCCTCACCTGAGGCACATCACTCATAAGCTGATGGTTGCTCCTTGTAAGTGATGCCCCATATCCCTCACAGCTTCTAGGACAATTACTGGTGTCAAGTCCAGCATGGCCCCAGTGGGGCAGCCTGTCCTTGTGACAAAAGGGATTATTCGCCAAAGGATATATAGGACCTGGTGACTCTGTCAGTAGGAACTTAAGACTTAGGAATGACTTAAAGTTGCTGGAGCAGGGGGTAGAGAACACTAGGCTGGATGATGGAGAGTTTATGGGGTGCTCTCACAGGACTAATGTCCTGGCAAAGACATATGGAACCAGCCTTAATATGCTTCTGGTATAGCTATCAGAAGCTTCGAGCAAGGGAGGGGGTATAGAAAGCTGGCCTATAGCATCAGTCCTAAACATGGCTGTGCATTCACATCATGTAAAGATTTTTCAAAAATCCTGACCCTTAAACTTCCCATAACCTTCTACAAATTTCAGGAGACAAGGCCCAAGCATCAGTATTTTTAGAACTCCCCAGATGATTTTAACTTCAGTCAAGTTTGAGAGCCACTGACACGCAGCAAATGAGGAGGAGATGGCATTTACCTCAGGAAAGTCTTAAGAAAGGATTCAGAGTGGGCTTTTTTAAAACCTTTATTATACATCACCAGAGAAGCCAGGATGGTCCCCAGGATGCTCTTGAGGTCTGTCCTTTCCCTAAAACAAGGAAGGTACTAATGATGGAAGGAACCAGCCTCACTGAGAAATGGGGGTGGCTGCCTTCTACTGACCAGGGTTGAGAGGAGTAGAGGTTTATGTTGAACTGGACTCACTGGTGTCCATAGGGATAGTAGGATTTGGAAATAGCACAGGTCAGACAATAACAGTTGATCACATCCACATGGCCATAAAGCCAGAACAGCAAGCGGAAGGTCCTGATCCACAAGGCAATTCGACAGTGTGTGTCTAGTGGGAAAGATCGGTGGCCACACAGGTATTGACCTGTATACCAAAAGATCAAGAGTGGGTGAGAACACTTACACCAGCTGCTCCAATGGGAAGCCACTATCCCTTACTCAGTTCTCACCTGAACCAGTACTAGTTAACTCCCCTTGAAGAAAGAACTCTGTTGCTATGTAATACTATAGCAACTACATACAGTAGTGATTCCCCAAAGTTCATCCCAAAAGGAACCTATGGTCACTTACTTAAGTAACTATATTTCAGGAGTTGTTCAGTAAAGGGTTAGACATGTTAATATGAAGGATGGAAAAATGCTTATGAATTTCCAGCTGGACTAAGGATGTATGAAGCCAGTTAACAAAGTCCTCAGTCAACTAGTCCAACGAGTCTGCAGAACAAGGGATCTGTGAGGGCTGCATTGTGAGGCTTCAGGTTGCTCAGAGCCTTGCCTAATGGCGCCTCCTTCTGAAAACATGAGACCATTGGAGACCCTCTGAATGCACATCAGATGTGAGTGGGAGTCTATAGTCCCTGGGGAAGCTCTGGCAGTGGGAGAAAGGAACTGATGGATAAACTATTCCTTCTCAGTTGGAGGGATTTGGGGGGAAATAACTTCCTTGCCCTCTCTAAAGACTTCCAGGCAGACTGAGAAATCAGTTTGTCAGAGAACTATGGCCAACTCGAAAGTACTCTTGTCATGTTTGCCATCCCTCCTTCACTTTTCCCATTTTTCTTGGTATTTTACTTTATTACAATAAAGTGTCAGAACCTGTGGCAAAAATATTTGCTTTGCCCCAGAGCACCTGGCCTAAAACACTCCCCTATTAACTGTTCTTGCCAAAATAATGCAGGCTTGAATCCAAAAAATGTCTAGATCTAACTTTCAATTTATAGAAGATAGGGACAGAAGAACACGACAGATGACACCATGGGAATAAAATCTGCAAATCTAGATTCTAGATCATCTGCCTTGTAAGTGGTTCCAATTTCAAGGAACTATTAGTTAAAAGAAACTTGGATGGGCTTGAATTTGGATCCTAATTGAAAATAGAGGCTTCAAAGGTATTGGTAAAACTCCATTTCTTGGTGAATGATTTATACACATAGATGTTTACTTAATTAGTCTTTATGTCATAAATATTCATAGAACAAGAAATGATTAGAGCAGGTCAAAAATGGGGGTGAACAAAATTGGATGGGACAGCAATTGGGTTTTTAATTAGGAGGAGGATTCTAAGTTAGGAGGAGAATCCTAACTAAGGCTTCAGTGGTTGGGGGAATGTACAGAATTGGCAAGAGGTACAGCATTCAGAATTGTGAGCTGTTGAAGGTGTGAGAAAATGGAGATCTCAAGAATGACTCCAAGGTCCTCAGAAGTGATCAACTCAAATGGTTGTACCCCTTACTAAATAAGGGGCAACATAGAAATAAGTTCTATTCTCTTGGGACTTGAGATTCCTACAGGTCATTCGGGGGAAACAGACATTGGCAATTAGAGGCTGAATGGAAGCCCAGGAGACCTGCAGATGCGGAAGTACTTGTGGTTGGTGATTGACCCACGTCTTTGTTTCAGATTCTGTTTTGAGAGGACTCAAGTGGAGACTGAAGCACTGGTAGTTTATTGGGAAAATAGCATGAGTCAGAGGTAGTGATACCGAGCAAAGACTCACTGCCCAATGCACATAGAAACCAATACTGTGGTACCAGCTTCTGAGAAAAGAAAGCTTTACCGCAAGGTCACTGGCAAGAGACAAGAGGCAGGGCTCAAACCTGTCTCCCCAATCCAGGGTTGGGGGCAAAATTTAAGGGGTTAGGGGAATTTCAAACGTGGCTGATAGGCTAGTCTCAAATCAATCCTTATATGGTAACAAAGCTACTTGGGCTGCTGGAAGCTGAATTTTTCTTATTGAAGAACGTCTTGCTTTGTAAAGGGCTCAGGTGGCAACATCACTATTACTTGGGTTCTGTAGACTTAAGATTCTTGGTTCCAGGGTCATCCTGGGGACATGGGTTCCCATCTTGCACATGCACAGTGCTGTTCCTGTAAAATAACTCAAGGTTTGATTAATCAACAGTCTGCTTAAGGAAGCAAAACTAGTTTAAGCTGGTCAGTGTCTTACATGCTGTTTCAGTAGTAGGGAAATTAGACAGTACAAGGATTTATTGAGTTGGTCACCACTTCAGGTGATTGACTGCTCCATCCCATGGGAACTTCAAGAAAGGTCTCAGAAGAAACAGGGAGGCATTTATTCAAGAGGCTTCATTGCCCCTTTTGATCAAGTTTTGCCGAGTGTAGCTCCATGGTTTTCTGGGTTACATGTATCAGCACTGAGCAGATTCCCACAGGCATCTATGTGGCAGTGTCAGAAGCTCTAGGACAGGGTACCAGGTGGGTGAGATGATGTTGGGCTGATCTTAGGTGGGACTGGTCCCTGTAGCAATGGCTTAAAGATGAGATCAAAGAGGTTGAAGTGGTGCAGAAACATCTCCCATCCACTCCAGGGGAGTATATAGAAATACATACAGCTGAGCAGCTGTTGAACACCAACTTTTAAGGGACAGGTGCAGCGAGGTGCCTGGAGGAAAACTTCAAGAATGAATAGTAAAAGAGAGAAGAAAAGTTGCCACAAAACCCAAGAGAGAGGAGTTTTCAGGAGGAGGAATTCGAAAAATGGTATCAAATCAAACAGTAAATTCAGTCGATAAAATTGGGAAGTCATTAGCTAAAGTCTAGTTCCCAGAATGAAAAAATAAATAGATCAAGGCCATAACATACTAACCAGTAAATGGATTGTGATCTGGGTAGACAAGTGACAGTGGTATGTCTGTATACTTATGTCATATGTATACACTGCTGTATTAATGTAGTATGTATATTTTTATTCTCAAATATCATAAAATACCTTCTTTAATACAAAACCTTTCTTCACTAAAAATGAAAACATTAATTTGTCAATGATGTGAATAAAAGTGCTCTATTTTCTAAAGTTTGTTTTTAACACTCTGATACAGTATTTTGAAGATCTTAGTTTGTTTTGATTCTTGGTTTTAAGGGTTGTCATAGCTGAGAAATATCTTATACAAAGATGGGTAGCTCCAAATGAACTACACTGTTGGCACTTATTAAATTGTGAAACTTACTGTTTAGTTCCATCTACCAGTTACACAAAACTCTGTTTTTGAGATACTTCTGGAAAACTCACATCTTCTGTCAATCAATTGTTGCAACTAATTGGAAGGTATAGTATTTCTATATCTTTAACCAATTAGCCCAAACCTGATGAAATTGTTTGAAAACAGAATCTTCTAATCTGTTTTAAAACTCTTCCAGATTTCAGTATACAGACACAAGAGATTTTAGACATTTTTTTCAGACAAAAATCTCAACATTGGAATCATGTCAAAACGTGCTTTTACAATACTCTGTTCTCATAGCATGAATTTCTTCAAAAGCAGTTTGTCCTATCATCGCTACAAGTTCACTTGTACCTCTCCAAGAGAGTATCCTACTATCAAAGTCAGCAAATGTGGAACATTTGAAATTTTGGAAAGATAAACGCATAACTCATCTTTAAATATTTTCTCTTTTTGTAATAGGGAATGATGAATTTTTCATACCATGGACATTTGGTTCTTATTGCAAAGTATCAAAGAGTCAACTATGGTTTAAGAGTCTTGCTTTCATGAAATTAGTCCCATCAATGACAACTTAACACTATATACACTATTTTCAACTTCCTCCTGGTAACTCCCTGTTTGTGAATGATGTGATGGGTGAATTGCACATGTGGTGTGATATCCATAAACCTACTGATATCAACTGTGGTTACACTTATATTTTCCATGAAGGGGTCATTTCATGTTGAAGGTGGCTCACGAAAGTAATTTTAGGTGTATGTCATTTTTGAAATAGAATCTGACAGATACCATAATCTAAGACATGTTCAAAACATTTGTACTTTCATCCAACTGTATAGCAATCTTCCACACTATATAATTTGTTCTAGACTTATTTCTTCAAATCATCTTGGTTCATGTGTCTTCCTCACATGGCACTTTGTATTTAAAATAAAAAAAGATGTATTTTCCATGCCTCTGCCAATGGTATTTGGTGATAAAGGAACATATTTGGTTTTATTTCCAATGTGTTCTAGCAATTTCCATCATGGTAGAAAGAGCCAAATGTTTTCCCCAATGGTAAATGGATGTTTTATCTTTCATTCCTAAACATTTATGGCTAAATTTAGTGAAATCTTGTGGAGTATTGGAATAATTGCATAACTTTACAGAGCACTGACAGAGTTTCTCTATATTCTGAATACTTAGTACAAATTTAACCTGTCGAGTCACTGTATACATTTAAGAAAAGGGATTTTTCTACCGATGACAAACACTACCCTAACTGTCTTAATTTTCAATTAAATCTTTTGGTAGATTTATTGAACTATTATATCTCTTAACATGGCTATTGAAGAAACACACTAGGAGTAGAAATTATCAGCTTCTCTTATTCTCAGGGGCTTGCATTAGTTTCTTCAATCTGTAGTTTCACTGTAGCAGTCTAAATCATACACCACCTGTGTTGAGGATTAGTTTAGTTAAAATAATATCCCCCAATCCACTTAGGGCAACACATTGCGGAGTGAAGGCAGAACCATGCCTGAGGGAGCCCAGTCAGCACCTCCAGGCTGGAGAGCTTACTCTTTGCTCACGTCTCTGGTGTCCCAGGTGCCCCCTGACCATCCAATGCACAAATGAACGGGGGTCAACCTGTGTGTCCAGTGTCCTTATCAGAATTCACCAACATTAATGTGAGTCTCTACACCCCAAGAGATTTTATTGGGGTAGATTGAGGGTACATTCACCTCAATTTGGGATCTGCTGATATAATGAATAAACACTTCAAGGAGCTGATCTGTGAGGAAATCAGTAATAATTAGAAAACATTGGGAGATTTTTAAACTAGATGAGGGAGACAGGAGTATTAAGCTGTGGGGAAGGAACCTCTGGAAGAGAAGCTGAAGGTGCAGGAGGATGGATGGATATTCAGTAGAGTATATCAGAGAAAGGGAAAACTTGGGCTTTAGGAAACATGGAAGGATTAACCTCAGAAGAAGCCACTTCCTGATAAGTTGAGGGGCTGGTGGAAGATCCTAAGTAACGTTCGTTCATGGTGAGGATAGGGGGCTGAAGGAGGGGGGGTGGTGAGGACTTGTGCTGAGAGAAAGGGGCAATAAAATGTTTGTGGAAGAAACCAACTTGCAATAGCTGCCATATATAATGAGAGTTAATGAAGAGTACAAGTCAGTTTCTTAGTTACAGGATAGTTATCTTGTCCTTCCTCAAAGAACTAACTGGTTTGTGAAGGAGCTGCAGTTGGAGTAGCCCAGGGATCCTGTAACCATAAGACCTTGCAGAGTAAGGCTCTGGGCTTCATACAGCTATGAGTGCCCTAAATGCCCAAATACAGGGTGATAACAAATAACAAGGCACTTCCACCTTCCAATGAGAAGATGTAAGTGTTTTCTGGACACTTGAATATACACTCTTAGTGCTGAAAACTGTCAAATGTCTACCAATTGGGTTAGACATACATTTAAAATCATCAGACATTCTTGAAATACTGCTTTTTCTAGTCACATAACAATTCACTCTTCATATGTAGCTTTAACATTTGTGTCATCACTAGTGACACACCGAGTCATCTAAGTTTTCCAGAGCGCATGTGCTTAGTCATGTGACAGGCAATATTTATATCAGACACAACTGCAAGAAACTTGATCCCAAGCCATGGGGACCCATTCACATCATGTAACACCAGTCTTTCCCCTTATTCTTTCTATGATCATATATTTGTTTCCTATAGTGTAACTTACTCTGCTTTTTAAAGTGATCCCTCAAAGGCTTCATAGTGACACCTAAAATTTGGTTGAGGACACAGGACATACCCCAAGGGGTAATTAATGATCTGGTGTTACTGTGTGTGCTCATGTGTGTTTGTGCGTACACACTGCTCACTGCCTTTGCCAATTCTGTCAGGTGACCTCTAGCAGTCCTGAACCAGCATGAATTGGGGTCTTTTCTGGTTCATGTGTCTTCCTCACATGGCACTTTGTATTTAAAATAAAAACAACTAAGCCTGCGCCAAAATGTGAGTCACTGTAAACTCAGTCATTATAAAGCTCAGTCCTTTTTAGAGTCTCATAATTCGACTCCATCTTTCCTGAGGAATGAGTTTAAGGGAAAATTCTGATAACCAGGCATACATTCTTCCTAACCCACAGTCCTGGCAGCATATTACAGGACACATGGCTAACTTCTAGCAAATAGTCATTAGTGTGATGTGGTCAAATGATTAATGTATGAGTGTTCTCTGCCGCCTCCTCTTCCTCCCTTATCTCTACCATCCCTCAAGCTCCTAGTCCTCATTCAGATCCAAGTAATCAGGAAAACATGAGAATCAGGGAAGTTGTGTTTATAATAGTGACTTTACTGCCAGCAGAGAAATTATTGCAGAAGTTTAAAAGGAAAAAAAAAAAATTACTGGGATCAGTGGGAGTGAGTCTGTTTGGAGGCTAAACAGAGTTTAGGGGGGAGCTGTTTCCTGTGGGGTTGGTGAAGGGCATCACTGTGGAGAAGGTTTAAGTTGTCTCACTGCACAAAAGACTTCAGTTTACTGAGATTTTACTCAGTTTTAAGAGAGCAAAGTATGTCTCATGACTGTTTAGACTCTGTTCCTTTGAAGAGACCCCAGGCTCCTCCAGGACCTGGGTTGTCTTTGGGGCTGTGCTGTAATCACCTGAGGCTGCTGTGTGCTTGACCTGGATTCCTTCAGTCCTCTACAACTCTGAGGCAGGTTTTCAGATGAGAATTCTGAGGTTCAGCAGACCCTCCTTTTTAATCTAGGGGAGCATCAGTAGTGACATAGTGTGAGGAGCCCAGGGACTTCCAAAGAGATCTCCTCACCCTTATCTCTCAACTCTGCACACCGAGGTAAGAGGTAGTGGCCCTTTAAGTCCTATTGCAAAAGGTCGTGTTACAAATGTATCCCAGGGCAACAGTTGAAGAGCCTAAGTTCATAATTACAAAATGCCTTTCACAGGAAAAAATTCTTAAGTATAGTGGACACTCAGTGCCCCATCAAGACTCAGATTCCTTTTGTTAATTGTGACAAATATACATAACATAAACCTTATCATCTTAACAATTTTTAAGTGTTCACTTCAATATTAAGTAGAGTTGACCCTTGAATAGCACAGTGCGTGGGTCCACTTATACACGCATTTTTCTCAATAGTGAGTGCTACACAATCCAAGGTTGGTTGAATCCACAGTTGTGGAACCAGGCATACAGAGAGCCAACTATAAGTTGAAAGGGTTGGCACCTCTAATCCTCATGTTGTTCAAGGGTCAACTGTATATTCACATCGCTGTGCAACCAATCTCCAGAATTCTTTTCATTTTGGAAAACTGAAACTTGAATACCCATTAAACAACAACTGTCCATTCCCTTTCTCCCCTTCTCCCTGGCAACCATCATTCTTTCTGTCTCTGAATTTGACTATTCTAGGTACCTCTTAAGTAGAATCACAGTATTTATCCTTTCATGGCTGGCTTATCTCGTTTAATATAAATGTCCTCAAGGTTCAACCATGTTGAAGCTTGTGAATTTGCCATGTGTCAGATTTCCTTTAAGGCAGAACAATATTCCATTGTATACATATACCACATTTTGGTTATCCATTCATCTGTTGATGGACACTTGGGTTGCTTGTACCTTTTGGCTATTGTGAATAATGCTGCTATGAATATGGGTACGCAAATCTTTTCAAGATCCTGCTTTCAACTTTTTTGGGTATGTGCTGAAAAGTGAATTGCTGAATCACATGGTAATTCTATCCTTAGTTTTTTGAGGAACCACCATACTGTTTTCCGTAGTGACTACACCATTTGCTTCCCCCCCAGCCATGCACAATCTCTCAAATTTCTCCACATCCTCACTATCACTTGTTTTCTTTTTGTTTTTTTTTTTTGTAGTAACCATCCTAATGAGATTGTATTCATGATAGTTTTAATTTGCATTTCCCTAATGATGAATGATGTTAAGCATTTTATGGGCTTGTTAGCCATTTGTATATCTTTGGAGAAATATCTTTTCAAGTCCTTTGCCCATTTCTTAATTGGATTATCTGTTTTGGGGGGTTGGAGTTCTTCATTTATTCTGGGTATTAAAGTATCAGAAATGATCTGCAAATATTTTCTCTCAGCCCATGGGTCACCTCTTCACTCTTTATTGTGTCCTTTGAATTCTAAATTTTGATGTAATTCATTTTTGCTTTCATTATAGCCAAGAAATCATTAATAAATTCCATGTTACGAAAATTTTCCCTTATGTTTTCTTCTAAGAGTTTTGCAGTTTAAGCTCTTAGGATGTTTAGATCTTTGATCCATTTTGAGTTACTTGTTTATGGTGTAGTGTAAGGTAAGTTTCTAACTTCATTCATTTGCATGTGGATGTCCAGTTTTCCCATCACCATGTGTTGAGATTGTTCTTTCTTCATTAAATGGTTCTGACACCCTTATCAAAAATTTCTTGACAATATACATGAAGGTTTATTTCTGGGCTCTCTATTTCCTTGGTCTATAAGCCTATCTTTATGCCAGTATCTCACTGTTTTGATTACCGTGGATTTGTCATAAGCTTTGAAATCAGGAAACGTGAGACCTCCAACTTTGTTTTTCAAGATCGTTTTGGCTATTCAGGGTCCCTCAAGATTCCATATGAATTTTATGATGGATTTTTTTTTCTACCTCTACAAAAAATAGCATTGAGATTTTCATAGGGATTGCATGAAATCTGTACATCAATTTGGGTAATATTTAATATTATTATTAAAGTCCGATCCATGAACATGGGATGTCTTTCTGCATATTGGTGTCCTTAATTTCTTTTAGCAGCATCTTCTCAGTATATTGATTTATTCCTACATATTTTATTTTTGATGGTATTGTAAATGGAATTAACTTCCTTTTTCAGATCATTGTTTAGTGTAGAGAAATACAACTGATTTGGGGGGGTTGTATCCTGAAACTTTACTAAAATCATTTGTTCTAATATGTTTGTGTGGAATCTTTAGGGTTTTCTACATATAAGATAATGTTTGCTAGCATAAATTTACTACTTCCAATCTGGATACCTTTTATTTATTTTTCTTCCCTAATTGCTCTAGGATTTCCAGCACACTGTTAAATGGAAGTGGCAAAAGAAGGCATCCTTGTGGTAGTCCTGGTCTTAAAGGAAAAGCATTTAGTCTTTCACAATTATGATGCTAGTTGTAAACTTTCATATGTGGCCTTTATTATTTTGAGTTTCCTTTTATTTCTGGTTTCTTGAGTGTTTTATTCATGAAAGGGTATTGAATTTTGTCAAGTTCTGCATCAATTGAAAAGTTCATGTGATTCCCCGTGCCCCTGTTCATTCTGTTAATGTACCATATTTTCATATACTGAGCCATCTTTGAACTCCATGAATAAATTCCACTTGGTCATGGTGTGTAATCCTTTAATGTGCTGTTGAATTGTTTGCTAGTATTTTGTTAAGAATTTTTATATCAACAGTCATCATTAATATTGGTCTGTGGTTTTGTTTTCTTGTAGTGTCTTTATATGCTTTTGGTGTCAGGGTAATGCTGGCCTCATAGAATGAGTTTGAACATATTTCCTCCTCTTCAATTTTTTGGGAGAGTTTGAGGAGTATTGCTGTTAATACTTTAAGTGTCCATTAGAACCCACAAATGAAGCCATCTGATCCTGGGCTTTGCTTTGGGAGTTTTTTGATTACTAATTCAATCTGCTTACAAGTTGTAGGTCTGTTCAGATTTTCTATTCATGGTTTGGTTTTGGTGGTTATTTCTAGGAATTTATCTGTTTCATTTATGTATCAAAAATGGAATAACCTAATTGTTCATAATATTGCAACCAATTTTACAGAATAAAAATTAGAATGTTTCCTCTTTCATTTATGATTTTAAGTCTTCTCCTTTGCTTAGTCGATCTAGTTAAACGTTCATTGATCTTGATTGTTTTAAAGAACCAACTCTTAGTTTTGCTTGTTCTATTTTCTATTTCATTTATCTCTAATATTTCCTTCCTTGTGCTAACTTTAGGTTTAGTTTTTACTACTTTTTATAGTTTCTTAAGGTGAAAAAGTTAGGTTGTTTTAAAATCTTTTAAGTGTTTATAGCTATAAATTATCCTCATAGTATTCCTTTCACTGCACCTCATAAGTTTTGGAATTTTATATTTTCATTTGCCTCAAGATATTTTCTAACTTCCCTTGTGATTTCTTCTTTGATCCATTAAGATCATGTTGTCTAATTTCCATGCATCTGTGGATTTTCAAGTCTTCCTTTTGCTGTTTTCTAGTTTCATTCCATTGGATAAGGAAAGATACTTTGATTTCAATCCTTTTTATTAATCATTGTTTTGTGGTCTTACAGTCTAACATGGATGTTTCATGTGAACTTGAGAAAAATGTGTGTTCTTTTGTTGGGTGGACTGTTTTGTATATATGTCTGTTAGGAACGATTGGGCTATACTGTTCAAGTTCTATTTCCTTATTGGTTGTCTTTCCATATTACTGAAAGTGAGGTACTGAAGTCTTATATTATTTTAGAGCTGTATTTCTCCCTTCAATTCTGTCAACATTTACTTCACATTTAAGAGTTGATGTTTGATGCATATATTTATAATTTTTAGTGAATTGACCCTTTATCATTATATAATATGTCCTTTGTTTCTTGTAACAGGCTTTCACTTAGTTATTTTGTCTAATATTGCTATAGCCATCTCTGCTCTTTTGTTGCTATGTTCATGGAATATCTTTTTTCATCCTTTCACTTTGAACCCACTCACCTTAAATAGTCTGCAAGTTATTTCTCCAGCAAAAAAAATGGGTTTACTTGGGATCAGCAAAGAATTGCAGTTTGGGATCTGTGACCATGGCATGCTATGTGCAAGTCCAGCACAAGGAGAGAACTCTTTTATAGAGGGGGAAAAGGAAGTTTCGAAAGGCTATAGTAAACAGAGTCCATTGGAAGAACTGAGAGTTTAAAGTAGAGTGGTTTTTCATTGATGAAATTGTGATGGTCTCTCATTGGCTGAGATCTTGCCAGGCAAGAAGTCTTTAGTTTTCCTGTCAGGTTCAGTTGTCATGGAGCACGAGAGTTCCCCTTTTGGCCTCAAAACTCTATTTTAATTGAGTTTTTTGTTTGTTAATTTTTACATTACACATGTCCTTAGATCTAAAGTGAGTCTGAGGTGCCATATGTCAGGAGCTTGGAAGTTACCACTCTGTCTTAACAAGTGAAAAACTGAGCAGAATGAAAAATCAACAGTCCTTCTAGAATCCATAAGAGAGGGTAAGACACAGGGCACACTGCTACCCCCAAGATTGGAGAGACAGGAGAAAACAGGTAGTCATGGTTTACCAGGGCCAAGACTCTGAAGCAAAAACTGTGGGAAACCAGTGCTGGGTAGGAAAGCCTGAACTATGATTGACAAATTGCTAGAGGCTTAATGTGGATAACTCCATTAAAAACTTCAGGGTACACAGTATTGAGATTTACCTCTATGTGTTCAACCAGGTTCCACAGTAAATATTGAATTCTCACAGAGGGAAGGAAGAGAACCACCATTTTGAAATATACCAGATCCTTCTATTCTTAACAAGACCTGCCCTCAGGGAAAACTAGTGTTTTTGTTGGTTTTTTTAAAATTTTTATTGGAGTATAGTTGGTCTACAATGTTGTTAGTTTCAGGTGTACAGCAAAGTGATTCAGTTATACGTATACATATATTCATTCTTTTTTAGATTATTTTCTCATAGGTTATCACAGAATATTGAATAGAGTTCCCTGTGCTATACAGTAGGTCTTTGTTGATTATCTATCTTATATATAGTAATGAGTGTGTGCTTATCCCAAGCTTCTGAGTTATCCCTCCCCCACCCACTGCCTTTCTCCTTTGGTAACCATAAGTTTGTTTTCTGTATCTGTAAGTCTGTTTCTGTTTTGTAAGGAAATTAATTTGTTTTTTTATTTAATTAGATTCTACATATGAGTGACATTATATTTCTCTTTCTCTGTCTTACTTCACTTAGTATGATAATCTCTAGGCCCATCCATGTTGCTGCAAATGGCATTATTTCATTCTTTTTTATGGCTGAGTCATATTCCATTGTCTATACGAACCACATCTTCTTTATCCATTCCTCTGTCGATGGACATTTAGGTTGCTTCCATGTTTTGGTTATTGTAAATAGTGCTGCGGTGAACACTGGGGTTCATGTATTCTTTCGGACTGGTTTTCTCTGGCTACATGCCCAGAAGTGTGACTGCTGGTTCATATGGTAGTTCTATTTTTAGTTTTTTAAGGAACCTCTATACTGTTCTCCATAGTGGTTGTACCAGTTTACATTCCCACCAACAGTGCTAGAGGGTTCCCTTTTCTCCACTTCCTCTCCAGCATTTACTGTTTGTAGACATTTTGATGATAGGAAACTAGTTAACTAGAGCCCAGCCTGCTGGTGTATTATCAGAGCCTAACTGACCTGAGGAAGGGAAATACCCAACTCCAGCCCACTCTAGCCAAACTTGTCCACCTCCAGGTGGAGAAAATCTCTGAAACATTTGGGAAATTCAGTCAAGAGGTTTGCTAAAAGATGGAGACCTGATCATAGGATTACAGAATGTCACCACTCTCTGTACCCATATCTCACCACCACATTACTAAAGACCTATGTACAGCAGTGCCTTTTACCTAGTACAGTATCATATCTGGTTATCAAGAAAAAAGTGATTTCACAATACATATAAATATTGAACCATTATTTTGTACATGTGAAACTAACTATGTTATGTCAATTATAACTCAATTAAAAGAAGGCATACCAAAGGCAAAAGAACATAATTTGAAGAGACAAAGTATTAGAACCAGACATGGCAGTGATGTTGGAAATATCAGACTGGAAATTTAAAACAACTATGATTAATATGCTAAGTGTTCCATTAGGATAAAGTAGACAGCATGTAAGAACAAATGGCAATGTAATTAGAGATAGAAATCCTAAGAAAACAAAAATGCTAGACATAAAAATCAAAACACTAATAGAAATGAAGAATGTCTTTGGGTTTAATAAACTAGATAGACATGGCAAAGGAAAGAATCTGCCCTAGAGAATATCACAGTAGAATTCTCAAGCCAAAAAAGTAAAAACATAGACTAAAAAAAAAAAAAAAATTCAACAACTGTGGGACAAATACAAAAACTGTAGTGTATGTATAATGAGAATATTAGAAGAAAAAGGAACAGATGAAATATTTGAAGCACTAGTGACTGAGAACATCCCCCAAGTTAATGTCAGACACCAAACCACAGATCCAGGAAGCTCAGAACAAGCAGGATGAATGCTCCCCCTAAAAACCTACACCTAGACATAGTATTTACAAACTACAGAAAATCAAAGATAAAGAAGAAAATCCTAAAAGCCAAATGAAAAAAAAACAGCTAAAAGCCAAATGAAAAAACACCTTACTTATAGAGCAAGAAAGATAAGAGTTACATCTAACTTCTCAGAAACCAGGTAAGCCAGAAAACAGTGGAGTGAAACAGTGTTGAGAGAATTATGGGAACCAACCTAGAATTATGCACCCTACAAAACATCCTTCAAAAGTAAAGGAGAAAGACTTTCACTCAAACAAATTAAGGGAATTTGTTGCCAGTAGACCCACCTTGCAAGAAATGTTAAGTTATTTAGATCCCAACACTCATTACCTGACTTAGTGAACAGATAAAGTTTAGAACTTCTAGCATGGGGAGAAGTCATGACTGCCCTTCTTTCATTCCAGAATTTTGTCCAGGAACATATAGGCTTCTGATACCCCTGGATGACCCTCAGTAATATTGATGGATTCCGGAAATAAGTGGATGGGACAGACTAGGAGACCAAATTTAAGAACTGGAGTCCAGGCCAGCTAGATGATGAGTACTGGCTGGGCAGAGGTGAAGACTGTGCACATCCACCCAATGGCAAGTGACATAACCTCTGCCAGAGGCTGTATCACAGCTCTGAGCCTGACCTGGGCAAGGCCAGCTAGGAGGGTTGCTGAGCTGCTCCCTGTAGTTCACTCAGCTGTGGAAATGGCAGGGAGCGTGGAGGCTGACTCCTTTCCACAGACCCCTAACAAGACCTCTGTAGGAGAGGAATCAGCTCTGGCAGATTGGAAGCAGGGCCGTCATTAAAAACTTTTCTCCTTAACTTCAAAAAGATAAGATTTCCTAAGTTTTTTCAGCTTTATTAAGGTATATCTCACATATAAAATTGTAACTAGAGAAGAAAAACATAGGTCAGAAATTCGAATCTACATAAAAAGGGAAGAGCACCAAAGAAGGAGTAAGTGAAGGTAAAATTGAGTCTTTTGTAGACCACATATAGTTGCATCCTATGTTTTTATTCTGCCAATCTGTCTCTTGATCAAGTAGTTTAATCCATTACATTTAAATTACTGATAGGGAAGGACTCACTCTTGACATTCCTTTGTTTTCTGTATGTCTTATAGCTTTTTGTCCTCCATTTTCTTCTTACTCCCTGCCTTTGTGTTTAGTTGAATTTACTTCTGTAGTGACATGTTCTGATTCCCTTCTCATTTCTTTTCATGTATATTCTATAAATATTTTTTGTGGCTACTAGGGGAATTACATCAAATATCCTAAACTATAACAATTTATTTTAAACTGATAACTTCAATTAAATACAAACTACTCCTTTATAGTTTTACCTCCCACACTTGGTCTTTTTGTTGTTTGTTGCATATTTTATTGAAGTATAGTTGATTTACAATATACTAGTTTCAGGTGTACAACATAGTGATTCAGTATTTTTATAGATTATACTCCCTTTAAAATTGTTACAAAACAATGGCTATATTCCCCCGTGCTGTACAATATATCCTTGTTGATCTATTTTTTATGTAGTTGTTTGTATCTCTTAATCCCTTACTCCGTCTTGTCCCTCCCCCCTTTTCTTTCCTCACTGGTAACCACTAGTTTGTTCTTTATATCTGAATCCATGTCTGTTTTATTATATATATATTCACTTGTTTTATATTTTTAGATTCCACATGTAAGTGATAATACAGAGAATTTGTCTTTCTCTGACTTACTTCACTAAGCATAATACTCTAGGTCCATCTGCATTGTTGCAAATGGCAGAATTTCATTATTTATGACAGAGATATTCCATTGTATGTGTGTGTATATATCTACCCAGATATAGATATATATCACATCTTCTGTATTCATTCATCTGTTGATGGGCACTTAGGTTGCTTCCATATCTTGGGTATTATAAATAATGCTGCTATGAACATTGAGTTGAATGTATCTTTTTGAATTAGTATCTTCGTTTTCTTTGGATATATACCCAGGAGTGGAATTGCTGGATCATATGGTGGTTCTATTTTTAGTTTTCTTTGAGGAACCGCCATACTGTTTTCCATAGAGACTGTCAATTTACAGTCCCACCAGCAGTGCACTAGGGTTCCCTTTCCTCCACATCCTTACCAACATTTGTTATTTGTAGACTTTTTGATGATAGCCACTGTGACAGGTGTGAGGTGATATCTCATTATGGTTTTGATCTACATTTCTGATTAGTGATATTGAACATCTTTTTCATGTGCCTGTTGGCCATCTGTATATTTTCTTTGGAAAAATGTCTATTCAGGTCTTCTGCCCATTTATTAATCAAGTCTTTGATATTGTATGAGCCATTTATATATTTGGATAGTAACCCCTTGTTGTTCATATCATTTGCAAATATTTTCTCCCATACAGTAGGTTGTCTTTTTGTCAATGGTTTCCTTTGCTATGCAAAAGCTTTTAAGTTCAATTAAGTCCCATTTGTTTATTTTTGCTTTTATTCTTTTGCCTTAGGAGACAGATCCAAAAAAATATTGCTGTGATTTATGTCAGAGTGTTCTGTGTTCTGTCCTAGTTTTATGGTTTCAGGTCTTACATTTAGATCTTTAATCCATTTTGATTTATAAGGTGTGAGGAAACGTTCTAATGTCATTCTTTTACATGTAGCTCTCCAGTTTTCCCAGCATCACTTATTGAAGGGACTGTCTTTTCTCCATGGTATATTCTTGCCTCTTTTGTCATAGATTAATTGACCATAGGTGCATGGGTATCCCATACTTGATCTTATATCACAATGACATCATTATATATTGTGTACCAAACATAAATTTAATTCTCATGCTTTTCTTTTAAATCTTAAGAGCTATGAAATTTATAATACAGGCTTTTATATTTGTCCATATATTTACCTTTATCAGAGAACTCTATATTTTCATATGGCTTTGAGTTACTGTTTAGATACTTTCTTTTAAACCAGAAGACTCCTTTTACTGTTTCTATAGGGCAAGTCTAGTGATCATGAACTCCCTCAGCTCTTTATCTGAAAAGTATTTATTCCTCATTGTTAAGGACAGATTTGCCAGATACAGTATTCTCTGACAGTTTTTTCTTTCAGCACTTTATGTCATCTTGTTGCTTTCTGGTCTATAAAGTTTCTGCAGAAAAATTTGCTGATAGTCTTATAGGGGCTCTCTTTATGTGATGAGTCATTTCTCTCTTGCTGCTTTCAAGATTCTTTGTCTTTAGGCAGTTTGATAACATCTCAGCGTGTGTCCCTTTATTCTACTCGGAGTTTGAACTTCCTGTTTTTGTACATCCATTTCTTTCCTCAAATTTGGCAAGTTTTAGGTCATTAGTACTACACAGAAGCTCTCTGACCCTTTTCTCTTTTTCTTCTGGGACTTCCATAATGCATATATTGGCCTATTTGATATTGTTCCATAAGACCCTCAAGCTCTGTTCACTTTTCTTTATTGACTCCGAGGAGCAGAAAGAATAACTTCAGATCACTCAAGTTCACTGATTCTTCTGCCTGTTCAGTATGCTGTTGAATCTCTAGTAAATTTTTCACCTCGGTTATTATAATTCAGCTCCAGAACTTGTTTGGTTGTTCTACAATTTCTACCTCTGTTGCTATTCTAATATTGTTCCTATATCATTTTCATGGTTTAGTTTAGTTGTGTATTACTTAGCTCATTAGCATACTTAAGATGACTGTTTTGAAGTCTTCCTCCAGTCAGAGGACTGTATTTATTTAGGGTCAAGTTTTAGAGATTTATTGTGTTCCTTTAAATGGGCCATGTTTCCCTGTTTTTCATATGCATTATAATTGCTTCTTGAAAATTGGGCATTTGAAAACAGGCACTTCTCCCAGTCTTTGCAGAATTTCATGTAGGGAAAAAACCTTTGCTAATCAGCCCAACATAAAGGCTTAATGTTCTCTCAAACCTAATTTGGTGATGCATCTTCCCTGGTCCTCTGTGTGTTCTTACTCCAATTCTCTATATACCCAGTTGCCTTTAAATGTCTTAATGTCCCTGAGAGTCTCACCCCCTAAAGGGACTCCTAATGTTCTCTTGTATTCCTTTGCCCATAATCTCTTGCCCCCAGGAGCCCATGTGTCTGCAGTCACCCTGCAGCTCTCACACTGTGGTAACTCCCACTGCTTTCAGGGGCCTCTAACGTGACATCCAAACTATGCTGCTCTTTCCATCAGTGTTCCAAGTCGAATGAGACAGAAGCCAATCCTTCAAGCAGCCCTCAGATAAGCCAGAACATTGCAAGCAAGTTCCATTCTTTTCCTTCCCTCCTGAGGGATGGCCCAGGAATTGGCAGCTTCCTCCCAACTGACCCCAAAGGGGGTGGAATAATGGCAAACAGAAATGCCAGAGAGTTTTCTACTGTTTTGAGGGCAGCTTTTTCTTGGTTAGGCTGGTTATTACAGTTTAACTTGGTTCTAGAGTCTTTGCAAAGCTTCTTTAGCCTATGTATTGTTCATTGTTTCCACAGGGAATGCAAACCTGGTGCTTTCTATTCTGCCATCTTGCTTGTGTCACCCCAACTCCTTTTTACCGTTTCTGTTCGTCTCTCCCTGGCTTTGAGCTTTTGCCTCCAATAGGGCTGTACCTACACTTCCTCTTTTTTGGAGGACTGCCTTCAAGCTTGGAACTACCTCATCTGCAGACAGATAGCCGGAACAGTCTGGGAGTTTGTTTCCCTAGGGCAGTCCTTAGTCAGTGGCTGTCCACACCTGGGGCAAAGGTGATCCACACCCATCAAACTGGGAGGTACAGCCACTGGAGTTCCCTATGGGATCAGCCTGCTGTTCCCCTTTGTGGGACCTTGCCTGAGTCATACACCTGCTTTGATTTCTTCTCTTTCCTGCTTCCCAGACTCCCTTCAATGTTCCTTGCAACCCTTCCTTAATGAATCACTTGTACATATCCTCATTTCACGGTCTGTTTCTAGGAAACGTAACTGAGATCCAAAGTGTATATTGCATTTCTCACTCTACAAACAGCAGCTTGTAGCTTATTGAGATTAAGAAACTGGTTTCGGGGGGCAAGACAGCTGGAAGCAGGACCTCGGTCCTTGTCTTCTTTGAAGAAAGAATTCAGCAAAGGGACCAAGATTGTGAAATAGATAAAGCATTTACTAGAAGCAAAGTACCTGTGGAAGAGCACAAGGGCGAACTTGGAGTGAGTTGTGCCCAATGGGGGTGGCTTAGATCGCTTATATGGGGAGGGGGGGCAGTCTTCCAGGTTGTCTCTGGCCAATCTTCTTGCTTGTGGCCATATTTGGCCTGACTCAGGGTCCTTCCTGACAGGCACGCACATCTCTCAGCCAAGATGGATTCCAGCACGAAGGTTTCTGGGAGGTTGGCTGGTGACTCTTTCTCCCTTTGACCCCTTCCCTAGACTGAGGACCTTCTCTGCGCATGTGTAGGCTGGGAAATCCCCCTGACCACAAGAATGAGAAAAAAGTGGTCACTTTGTCTTTTACCCAATCAGGGCCCAATGCTCCTGCTAGTATCTTATCTCAAAGTGTCAGCAGGAGTCTGGTTGCAGCTGCTCAGGCTGGGGCCCATGTATCTCCTACCTCAAAACCAACTGTATGCTACTATACATTAAACTCCTCACCTTATAGTCTTAAAAAGCAGGTTTTCCCTAAACGCCTCTCTAATTTGAAGAGGATCTTAGATGTTAAAAGGAATGTGGGACAAGAGAACCAGCATGGAGAGAATCCCTGGATTACTGGTCCAATCAGATCCTGGCAGGAAGGAGATGGCATACTTCATGGATTTAACTAAAGAGTGGTTAATAAGAGGACTCTTAAAGAGATAGAAGTACGGTTAAGGAAACAAAGAATTGTGAAGTACCGAGGGAGTATAGACAGGAGAACGGTTACCACCGCGAGCACCTGGAGGGGTATGGAGAGGAGGTTGTTACTGGAACCTAGTCCAAGTTGTAACCGTGGAAGAGAGGCAGCCCAATAAGAGTTGTGGCTTTTGGTAGAGGGACTCGATTGCTGCCAGAGGTGGCCTGTTAGGAAGTATGGGGAATAAGCACTGCAACCTCATTCCTCCCACTCTCTGACCTTCTGTAGGTGCCTTCCATTGGCTGAATGCCCTAAAAGTCAGAGGGAAAGTGTGGAAGATACAGATGTGCCCCCTTTCAAGGACCACCTTGCTTCCCAGGTACATAGAGCCATTCATTCAAGGTCATGTCTGACCTGTAGCAGCCCCTAGCCCATGACTGAGCAAGGTAGAGGTATACAGGTCCTTTTCAGTGTCCCGTATGGGGATGACATAGCTGAGTAGACTTCAGAAGTCCCCACCAGGCTGGCTAAAAGTTTGTTGGGCCTGCATTACAGTTTGATTTCTCTCTGCTTCATCCAGCTTCCTTACCTCCCTCTCACAGGTGTTGGTACCTAGTGAACACCTTGCATCCCAGACTCCATTTCAGTGTTTCTTTCTAGAGAAATCAACCTGTGACAGCAAGATAGATGGGTGCTGCAATCCCCACAGGCCAGCCACCTACGTGCAAAGCAAGACAGAGTAGCACTGAGGGGTCAACACAGAACAACCCATAAATGACGAATAATCAACACTTATCTTCCGTTCCTGTGTTCTTACTGCTCTATCCCTTCCCTTAAAGTGTAGAGTTAAAGTGCACTTGGGGCCCTTTGATCTGAGGGAGCCCAGGCAGTCTGGGGACGTGTGTAGGGATCTGAAGGTGGGTTCACCCACACATCCCATCCCCGTCATATGCTCCCCACCAGGTGCATGAGAACCTGTCTGTGCAGTCGACACTGTCTCCAGGCGCATGCGTGCATGTCAGACTTGTGTGCGACCCCCCTGTGTGCTGTCAAGGAAAACTCCACAGTGATGCTAAAATGATGCAGCTCTGGGTGAGTTGATTAAGCAGTTCAGTGACAGCATCCTCCCGGGGAGAGGACGAGGCTTCTGAGGACGTCTGAGTGAGTTGGAATGGGGTCCCAGTGAAGGGAGCTGGCTGACGGCCCACAGAGGTGGCAAATGTCCTTTGTCCTTGGAAGCACGGCAACCTGGCTTACCCTTGGCAGTGGGCAGGCTGTGCTCAGACCGGAGTGGT
Source organism: Balaenoptera ricei (assembly GCF_028023285.1). Classification (NCBI taxonomy): domain Eukaryota; kingdom Metazoa; phylum Chordata; class Mammalia; order Artiodactyla; family Balaenopteridae; genus Balaenoptera; species Balaenoptera ricei. The sequence goes on from NC_082649.1 coordinate 35,316,245, forward strand.
GGTGGGGATCCCCTCCTGTGTACCTCAGGCTAGAGATGGGGAACCGTTAGATTGAAGTAAACTTAAGGCAGAGTCACAATTTTCGCTGCTGCGCCATTGGTTCCAAGCCCCCTATGGCTCGTTTGAGTGATTCTGCATTTCATCTAGATTTTCTTACATGTAAATAGCTTTTAAGACCCTCCTCTGATCCCATCTGTCATACACAGAGCTTTTTTAAGGACGGACTATGAACGTTTCCTCTGTATGTCAAGTTTCTCTGTCACAGGTGCAAGTTGGTTAGGGGTCAGCACCTACAAAAAGAAGAAGAAGCAGGATGGGGCAGAGGAAGAGCTGTGAAGCCAACTTAACAAAGCCTGTAGCAACCCTGCAGGGAGCCCTGCAGCCACTGGAGCCCATCAGTTTTGGGCCAGAATGACCAGGCCTTTATACCCAGACCCCCGTGTCACTGGGCACGAACTCCCCCCAAAAGGCATGGCATCAAGTCCCTCCTTGATGTGGAGATGTACCACCCAGATTCCCCCCCCTAAGACTTTCCCCGCTGCATGACGCTGCTCTTTGCCAATTCTGTTCTGGCTCCAGGCTGTGGAAGCCAAGGATGACAACCCCTGAATCCCCGGGGAGGGTGCAGGTGGGGGTCCCTGCGGCCTGCACAAGAGACAGTGGGGTTTTGTCATGGGTCACTTTAGTTCCTCTAGACATAGGTCTGAGTCAAGGTGCTACTTGCACTGGTCTTGAAAGGATGGGCCAGAATCAAACTCACAGCCTCCTCTGCTGCCTTCTCTTCCTCTCTCCTTCCTGAGACAGCCAGACTCAGACTGAGACAGCAGGACAGAGGCCCTTGGGAATCCTCCTTGGACAGAGAGCTAGTGATTACAGAGCAGTAAATGCATTAAGGAACTAGACAATTAGATAAACACCAGTAATGAATTAAGAGTTAGCAGAACTGCAGCACTTCCTGGAGGGGAGAATGCTTCCCTTCTCACGGTTGCTTTTCTCCTTTATGATCACCTAGAAATGGAGCTGGAGGAGCCGGAGAAGTTTGTCTGTCCTTCACCCACGAGTGCTTATGACCGGTTCCCAGCTCCTGTGGATTCCCGCTTTTGTCTGAGTGTCGAGAGCAGAGGCGCTTGCCCTGCTGTCTGACCCAGAGGCCGAGGAATGGCCAAGCTGAGGTCAGGAGCAGGGGTGGTCAGGACGCCTATAGACATGCCCTGCCTTCCTTCAGCTGTGGTGCTGGAATGGAGGCTGGGCTGTGTGGCCAGACTAGACCCCAGGCCCGTTTGCTTCAGTCCCCGCCTGGCTCCTATTGCAGGCACCTGACCGCCCTGTTCCTTGTCTCCTTGAGATGAAGACTGGTCAGGTGAGGCTGTCTTGCCTGCTTCTTTCACCTAGCTCAGTCAGGAAGGCAACTAAGGCGTGCGTGGGTGATTAGGAATCCCCAGATGACCCTCCGGACTGAGATAAGACCATCCCCAACAGGTGCTCCCCAGAGTCTCAGGATCCTACTTAGCTGGGGATCCCAAGGCTCTGTGGCCTGGACATTGTGTGGGCTTTGCCCCGAGAGCCACTCTTTCCCAGGACATGCTGTTGGCTGCGCCATACACCACCTCTCAGGGCACGTCCCACTGTCAGGGGCTCCTTGCACGGCTTAAAATATTGCTTATCAGAATGGGGTGGTGACATTCTGCTGACAAATATTAAGGCTGTTCCTGTTTCACTCCCAGAAGCACCTGTCAGCAGAGTTTGGATCAACCCCCAGGTCCCCCTGCACTGTCACAGGGGAGCTGCCTGCCAGGGGATGCCACTGATGCTGAGGTCAGAGCCCAGCAGTGGCTCACCCCCTGGATCTGTCAGTGGGGTCCCAATAGGGAACAGGTGTCTCCCTCAAGTTTGGATCCTTCAGTGAGGACTTATTTCCAGAAGAGCTCATTTCAGAGCTGGGGGTTGGGAGTAGGGGAACCACAGGAGTGGTCAGTAACAAGCCGCACAGCTGTAGCAGCCTTGGGCCCTGAGGTTGGGGTTGGGGAGGAAGGATGAGTCCCAAGGAAAAGTCACAGCTCTTCTTAACGGTGCCCTTTGGTCAAGAGCACAGCCAGGCAGAAGTGACCTCCCTCCCCTACTCTGATAATTCTGCCCAGGCTCCTTATGGACTAAACTCCTCCAGACAGCAGTGATGAAACCTGTTGATGCAGCTCAGCCTCCCACGGCAGAGGGGCTAGGGGATAATGAAGGTATCTCGAGGAACACGTCTAGGACCAAGGTTTCCTAATTTTCTCTTCACTTTGTATGTGCCCTCATCAAATTTCACTCCCAAGAACTGGCAGAAAGGCTGGTTCTTTACTGTGTGCATGTATTTGTTATCTATTGCTGTGCAAAAAATTACCCTAAAAGTTAGCTTAACATTATACCAGGTTCTGCAGATCAGGAATCCGAGGCAGCTAAGCTGGGTGATTCTGGCTCAGGGCAGCTCAGGAGGCTGCGGTCACCTGAAAACTTGACTGGAGCTGGGGGATCCGCTCCCAGGGTGGCTGGCACACATTTCTGATGAAGGTGACCAACTCATTCTGGTGTTCCCAGGACTCTTTATATATTGGCTATGACTGCTATGGTTTTCTACACTGGAAGAGTCGACTAGTTCAAACAGAACAGATGGCCCTCAAATCCTAAAATGTTTAGTGCTTTACAGAAAACTTGCCAACCCTTGACATCGGTCTATGGTGAGAATCAACTCCAGAGGAGACACGATGTTCAACCCCCATGTTTGTAGCAGGCAATTTGCCTGGGTGACTCGACACCCCCAAATGCCCCTCAGGACCGAGCTAAGCCCATTCGCACAGGTACTAGGGCCAGGCTCTGAGTCTCAGGATATCACCTGGCTAGGGATTTCAAGGCTCTGCAGCCTGGTTCTTAAATACATGCTACAGTGCACTTTAAACAGATGTTACTGAACTTGGCATGATGTGTGAGAACCCATTTAGGTCAGATTGTGTTGGTGGCCTGCCCGCATCCCCTGGCTTCCACCACTTCAGTGTATTCAAGTTCGACTTTAGCTGCGCCTATGATTCCTCATCTGAGGGCTTCCACTGGCTGTTGAAATCTGGCAAATGGCAGCCTTGAAGGGGCAGGGAATTAACACCATAGGGAGCAGCCCTCCGCCAGTGACTGATAGGAGGTGATGTATGAACCCCCGGCTGCCTGAGGTGTGTGTGCTCTCCGAATGCCCCGCAGTGGTGATGAGCTTGGTAACATTATCGTTCACTGACTGCCTTCCCTTCTATGTCTCACTTCTGCCCTCTCTTATCTGTGTTTTCCTGGGCTCACCTCCCAAATAACTTCCTCTCATCTTTATCTTGGGGCTTCTTCTGACAGAACCCAACCTGAGACACTGAGCATCAACTTGAGGTGGCCTGAAAAAGTCTTAGACTTGGCTCGGACAGCTGATTCCAATGTCTGAGTTTGCCACTTAGTTGTGACTTTGGCTTGAAAGTAGAATGGTTTGCCCAGTTTTCATCTATGAAATAGGAATACCACATCCAGAAATCGCAATTGACAGACTAATCAGACTAGTCAGAATTCCCCAAGAGTTCTTCTGATATGAATCCCTCAAGCCTGGGCCCCTACATGGAGTCCTTTGCCTTTGTCCCTGCTCTGGACCCAATACTACCACCACTTTGCCTTTTGCTGTCAGCGCTGTGGTCAAGAGTGCTGACCTGCAGGTACTAAGTAGGTCTGGCAAGAGAGCACAATGATGAGAAAATAGCCCCTGAGTGTTTGCTCCTTGCAGAGGAGCCTAAGCCCTATGCGTTCCTACTTCTCCTGGGGCAGGTAGCTGGAACCAGCAGGCATATGGTGCTCCGCTTGGATTCAAATACCAATAGGCTCGAGAAAGGTTCTTTGGGTGCCCAAGCCTCGGGGCAACCCCACCTGCCAAATCGACCACCACTATTCCATGTATAATGATGCCAAATCTACTGGTATTCTTCCTTAGGAGAAAGAACAGGGAAGGACACTCAGGGAATTTTAGAACACAGTAGAAAGATACTTCCTGTGCCACTGGCTTGCAGGTATCTGGTATGTCTAGAATCTAATATACCTTGACTGAATTATTGAATTGTAGGGGTATTAATTTCAGTGTGTCAGCTGGTCCACGATACATACTAATTTTATTCTGCTGGGTGCTGATCTGGCACTGCTCCATGACTTGAAGTCTATTGGGTAGAACCACATAAGGTTGTCTTGGCACTAAGGTTAACATCCCACCCCTGGGGCTAGGGTGAGGGCTACAGGGGAAAGGGGGTGGGAGATAATGGCCTTTCATAGTAGGAGATGTCAGAGCTAACTAAGGAGGCAGGATAGTACCTTAAAGGTAGATGGATAAAGTAACAGTCCAGATGAGAATTCTGGATAGCATATAGTCCAAGAAGGGTTTCTGGAAGTGAAGAATGTCAAGGCTGAGAGAGAGGGATGTAACAGAGAAAGGCATGCTGGCAGAAATAGGAATATGGCCAAAGGGCTTATGAAGAAACGTTCAAGAACCTCAGAAAGACTTTGGAAGAGATGATTGGTTGGTCAAGGAAGTCACGTGGCTTTCAAATCAGTCTTGGGTTTGAATCTGGCCCAACCACTTACAAGCTGAGAGAGCTTGGGCAATTTTCATGATTTCCAGTCTAGTCATCAGTTTTTAATGTATAAAGTAGGAATCCATAACTACCTCCTAAGGGTGTTAGGAGGATTGCAGCAGCCAACATGGGTAGACTATCCAGCATGGTGCCTGGTGCATAGCAAATGGTCAACAAGTGGTGGTCACTGCCGTTATCATTCCACATGTGAAGGCTGACCTGAGGAAGATGGGTGGGTTTTTCTGTGCAGCCCTGACAGCAGAAATTATAGGGAGGCAGACTTGTTTGACTTTAGAAGAAATTCCCTGGCTTTCAGGGCTGTGTGAATAAAGAGTGGATCCCCTGGAAGTCAGGGGGTCCTCCTCCATTATTTGAGCAGCTGCAGGCTCAGTCCTTGGCTGGATTGCTATAAAGGGTTTTGAGACCGTCTTAGGTGGGTGGTGGTCAAATGAGTAGAGTCTGAGGTGGCTTCAAACTGAGCCATGTGCACTAATCTCATTTTTCAGAGACATTGAGGGGACCCTGCTCTAACCGAGAGCTCTGAAAACAGTTTTGTTTCTAAATCTTTCCTGTTTAAGCCCTGTTGTATCTTACTGCCTGATCAAGGATTTTCATTAGAGAAAGTGAGGTAGATAATAGGTATGAAATGTTCTGACCTCCTTTAAATCTAAGATATCTGCTGGACTGTAATTTCATTTTATTACAAATTGAGATTCTGTGGGTAGTCATACCCACCTTAGACATGTCCTTGAACCTGTGCAAATTTAATCATTTCAATGAACCAGGAGAGAGCTTGCTGTTTAACTCACATTGGAGGTTGGTTCTCGTGGAAAAGGATTCATAACAAGATGGCTGGATTTGTATATACTGGATGTAAAGTGACTAGTGAAAACCATTTTCCAATTACTTATTGTAAAATGAGATTGCATTCTTGTGGGCAGGGGGGATTTCTGGGATTATTAGGAAAGGACAAACACCAAGCCATGTAGATCCTGATGTTGACTTAGAAAGTCTTTCCTGTGCCTTCATTAGCTCTCCCTTTGGGTGTCGTCTGGTTGTTCCTATTTGATATATTATAGCTGAGGCAGAATCTGGGAATCCTCCTACTTGCCTTCGACCTTTAGAGTATCAGGACTTGACTTCCAACTGTCAGTATTAGCATCTCTGTGCCTGATAGCTTTTTCAGAAATTACAGGGCAACTGACATCAGGCCCAAAGCACTAGGCAATCAACATTCCCTAAGAGCTGCTCTCAACCATTGACTGAGAGGTATATAAATACCACAACTCACATACACAAACACGCTCGCGCGCGCGCACACACACACACACACACACACACACACTGGAGTGGGATAATTCTGTGGCATTTGTTTAGCACTGTTACCCAAGGTCTCCAAGTGGAATTAAGTTCTAGTTGCCCTCTGTGACTTTATTGGCTTCCTTCCTTTCCCTATGTTACTTCCTCAATCCCTTACCAGTTCCTATGCACCCCTTAAACAACTTGCAGTGAATCCTCCCTTGTCTTAGGGCCAGTTTCTGGGGGAATATAAGACATGAGCTTTGTGAATTCCTTACCAGCCATATATTGGGTTACTGAACATCAGGTCTGCATAAGTGTCCGCACTACCTGCACACACACATTTTCTCCATCTCCAAAGTTCAGGAGGAGGGGCAGTGCAGCAGGGCTCTCTCACATCCCAGCCCTCAAATCACACATGGTAGAGGCATGAGAGTTGGATCAGGCTGGAAGGTCTAGAGAGCTGCACTCTGGCTATTTGCCGAAGGCTCACCTCTTGGTGCAGGGGATAAGGTCTTAATTCTTTGTCCCCTTACCCTGAAAAATACCAGTTAATCAGTGCCAGAAAGGTATAAGGATTTTTCTAGCTTCTTAAGGTGAGTCTTTAGCATCCGCGCCCTTGTGTAGTCCATTTGAGGGGCGCTGCTGTGTGGGTGTCTGCCAGCGCATCCTTCAGGAGAACTTCCTTCTGGTTTCCAGACAGTCCTGCCTCTCCCTAGGCCCACAAAATTGGGGGGTGGAGGGGACTTCTTTTTCTTGTTGATTGAAAGATTGGCAAAGTTATGCCTAACCTTAAATGCACTGTTTCTCCCAAAGAAGGTCACAGACTATTGGGTAGAGTTGAGGGAAACTGAGGCAGCTGCATGGAACAAGGACATGGAAGTTCTTATCAAAATAGTTTATTTCTACTGACCTTTTCATATATAAGGCGCCCACTTCTTGAGCCTACTTCCTTCTAACGTTAATAGTGAGTCTGCTTATTGTGGTCATTGCTGTCGACAAAGGGAATAATTAAGCCCCTTGGTACAAATCCCAGAAAGCACATTGGCTGCCCCAACTCAACAGAAGTAAAACTCTGTCTGTAGCAAAGTCCGCTTCTGCTGGGTTGGGGTGAGGTGGGAGTTCAGGTAGAAGATCCTGGGGTGCCTCACAGTACTCGGGCTGGGATTTCAGTGTCAGCGGATTCTCTCTACTTCCCTTGTCTCTCCCACATCCATCCATGGATACGCTGCATGTCACCTGGAGCATTTAGAATTTCCTTTTTTTTTTTTTTTTTTTGAGGGGAAGAATGTGGTGATCTCCTAGACGGTGTAACAGACCTGTTTCTTGCAAGCTCCTTCTGTCCCTCTGTGTGGAACCACTGGCGTAGGGTTCAGTGACGTAGTGATGCTGAACTGGTGAGAAGGAGCAGAGGAGAAGCAAGTGATCTTCACAGGGGAAACTCTGAATTGTCCATTTGGAAATGATGTCCAGTCCCTTACAGGTAAACATCATTTGTAAATAACTTGCTACCAGTATATCAATTTATATCCAGTGGCACCAGATATATTGATCAATTCCTTGGTTTTGTTTTCTGCTTTCCCAGGTACTGGGAAGTGCCCCTCCACCTTCCTTGCTTGGCATCTAGGGGACTCCTAATAGGTGGCACTTCGGGTGGCATTACAGAGAGGAAGGGGACAAAGTGGAGGAGCACAGAGGATGGTGAGTGTGTACCAGGCTTCCATAAGTTTAGATTCTTTAAGTCCTCTGATTTCCCCACCTGGATAACCAGGCTCCTGTGACTTCTATTTTTTGGTTTGTGGGTGTTTTTTAAAAATTCCTCCCTAATTTAAAAAACTCCAGAGCAAGACTTGCTGTGGGATTGAAGGAGGGGAAAGATTAGCTTTGCTAAGGGTACATATCTCAGGACCTGAGAGTAAGTTGTGCAGAATGACAAAGACTTTACCGTTTGTTCCCAGAAAGGTATATGGACCAGATATATGTGACCAGGGTCACATGATGAGCCTTTAGCATCCATTCCCTCGTTTGGTCCATTTGAGGGGGCCTATAGTAAAGCTCTGTGGAGCATATCCAGAGGTGACCAAATCATCAAGCACCAGGAAGCTGGCCCAAGTTGCAAACTTCAGTGTAAGACTCTAAGCTTCCTCCAGGAAGGCAGGGCTGTCTTATTCATCCTTATTCCCTGGTGACAAGCAGATGTTTTGATAAATGTGATACATGTTTGTGCTCAGAAAATGCACGTTTGAACAAGTAAAGGAGCTCCTGGGGGCTATCTGGGCTGTCAGAGGCAGATGTGACATGTAAATGTCACGGTCCATGGAGGAGAGAAGTAATTACAGCCCTGATATTTGGAGCATTAGGCAGAGCTCACGGAAGGGCATGGCTCAGTGAACTACTTTGGAAGATACCAGGTGGAGTGGGCAGCCCAGTTTGATGGCAAAGAGGAATGGGTCTCTTTCATCTCCCTGTTCATGCTCCTTTCTCTCCCAGCCTTCCCATCCATAAGGTGTGCAACTCTTTTGGTTCTTATCCAACCAGAGCTGCCTCATTTGTGAAAGGAGCTTTCAGCTCACAATGGCTTTGGGGTCATCACGGTCCCCTAGTTGGACAGATCAGGGTGCTGGCACATCCCTGGCCCCTGTGTTCAGTTCTAAGTCAGTGCTTCCCATCCGTCTACGCATCAAGGAACTCAGAGAAAATGATCATTGTACTGAGGTCACCGAAGACCACTGGCCTGGGCGCTCTGGCTGCTGTCCCAAGCTCTGTTTCACTCCCTGTAACTCATTCCCGGCCTCCATCTGAAAGCATCCGTCTAAGCAGTCTTCATCTCCAGTGGTTCCCACAATGCTTCCACTCCCATGAAAATAACAGGGCGAAGGCAACTACTTTCTCAGGCCGTACCTTGATGAGGTGACGTCAGAGCTCAGTCATTGAACAAATGTATTGGGCGCCTTTAATGAGCAAGGTGCTGTGAAGGGAGATGAACCGATGGAGCAGATGGAATCTTCCAGGCTCTCACAGCAAGTGAACCGGCAGTCACAATATAATGGGAAAGACAGTGAAAAGGGAGCTACGGGGGGCTACACTGGGTGGAGGAGGAGGGGTGAGGGGGAGGGTTTAGAGAGTTTCAAGAGAAAGTCAAATGTATACAAAGAAGAAAAAACCCTCCCTTGAGTTTGTTCTAAACCAGAGGTCAACGAATTTTTTCTTAAAGGGCCAGACAGTTGGCCTCCGTCACAAATAGTCATCATGTCATTGTAGCCCAACTGCATCCATAGCAATACGTGAAAGAATGGCTGTGGCCATGTCCTAATAAAACTTTACATAAGCGTGTAGCAGTAGTGACTGCATTAAACTGAAGATCAGAATTTATTAACACCTGCTCTAAAGAAAGGAAGAACAAACGCTCTATCAATCCCCTTTGATTTAGAAACAACTAGGAAGAGGGTACTTTGCTGGAGAATTTTCTCTAATCCCAGTTTGGAAAAATGAATTTTAAAGCTTCTGTGAGTCATTAATCTAAGAGTGTGTTGTTGAACCCAAGTTCCTGTGCCCCAAGCACAGTGAGGCCAAACAAACCAAAAGGTCGGAGTTTGGAGCAGAGAAAGGTTTATTGCAGGGCCAATAAATGAGGACAACCAGTGGCTCAAGCTCAAAAGACCCGAGGGGTTTCAGGAAAGAAGTGTTTATAGGCAAAACCTGGGGGGAGGGCTGCAGGGTGTGTAACCCTCCTCTGATTGGTTGGTGAGATAACAGGGTGGTGTTCCAAGAATCTCAATCATTAGCCTTCTGGTTTCAACCAGTCTGGGGTCCCTGTGCTCGTGCTCAGCCTGCAGTTGCCATCCTCCACGTGGCGGGGGCCTTAGTTCCTGTAGAAGAACTCAAGATATGTATCAGGTTGTTATGCATATACCCTGAGGAGAAACCAGAACCGGGCTCCATCCTGCACTATTCTTTTTTTACTTTATTTTTTAACATCTTTATTGGAGTATAATTGCTTTACAATGGTGTGTTAGTTTCTGCTTTATAACAAAGTGAATCAGTTATACATACACATATGTTCCCATATCTCTTCCCTCTTGCGTCTCCCTCCCTCCCACCCTCCCTATCCCACCCTTCTAGGTGGTCACAAAGCACCGAGCTGATCTCCCTGTGCTATGCGGCTGCTTCCCACTAGCTATCTATTTTACATTTGGTAGTGTATATATGTCCATGCCGCTCTCTCACCCTGTCACATCTTACCCCTCACTCCCCTAATTAGTAACTGCTGGAATCTGCCCTTTGGAACTCAGGGAAGGTCTAGGAGGCGGAAAGCTTTCTCCCTACAAACAAGAAATGGGGGACATGGAAGGGCTTTTGTGCCCAGGCAGGACTGTGGCAGATGGCTCAGACCATCAGCACCTCCCTTCTTTGGAAAGGCAAAACAGGTACCACGTGAGGTGAAGGGTGAGCATCCATTGAATTTCACTGGGAAGGAGAGGAAGATACTTAACAGGAGAGGTTAGCAGATGGGTTCTAAGAGAAGTGAAGAAACTCCTGGGATGGGGCTGGCTGAGGATTTCAAGAAGGATTTTAACATTCATTTTGTTTCCGGCTTTGCAGGGGTGTAATCCCAACTCCTGTACCCCCAGCCTTTAAGCAAAGGGTGGATAATAGGTGAATTAGAGACAGTTGATTTCCACCAAGTACTTCATGCTCTCCTCATATTCCCAGCCTCCCTTGCAATTAGATTGGGGCTATTTCTGGCCAATGGAATATGAGTGGGCATAACATGTATTCTGATGTTTTTTCCTCTCTCATTCTCTTCTCCTGCCATGGTAATCTTGAAGACCAAGAGTTTCAGATGGCACAGCTGTAAGATTTAGAGTGCTGTCCCAATCTACACTGTACTTCATTGAGCAACAGTTAAAATGTTAATGTATTAAGTGACAGCTTTCAACTTTTGTAACGAATTCAATAGGCTTGCAGTGCTTTGGGAAATAAAAACATGAATGGGCAACTCAAGGTAGAGACAACAGCAGCCCCAGTAAGTAAGACATTGAGTCATTGATACCTAACTAGAATATTTGGAGTCTAATACCACGTAGTAGGCAGGATATGCTATGTTACACTGTAGTAACAAACATCTCTAAAAGGGTCTGTAAACAACAAAAGTTTATCTTTCACTCATGTAAAATCTACTCTGGGGTGACCCTCCTGAGTAGCTGTCTCTCATGTGACATTGTACTGCCACATCAACACTTGCTTCCACTATTACTGAGGTTTCAGGGCAACCAGAGAGGTGGTGTCAGCCATAGGTACTTAAATGCTTCTACCCAGAAGTGACACATCACATTTCATTGGCCAAATCATGTCACATGGGCACACTTCAAGGGAGTGGGGAAGTAAAAGTGCCATTAAGGATATCAGTGAATAGTGGTAATGTCTGCTACATACTCTCTGCTACGGGAAGTATTAGATAATCCAGAAGTCTGGAAGACTTAAGACTTAAAGAATAAGTAGCAATTAGCCAAGAAAAGAAGGATGGGAGGAAGAGGGGGAAAGTGTTCTGTTAAAAAAATAATAATAATAATAAAGGTCTGCATGAATTCAAGAAATGAGACATTCAGGGTGGGTGGGGAAAGCAGCCTAGGATAGAGTAGGAATATTCACCGTGCATTTGAAAGCGTGTGCAAGATATTTTAAGGCAAAACTCCCTTATGATGGAGCTTATTCCCAAGGTGAGGGTTTGGGGATGAAGGGCACTTATGGTCATTTGTTCCACACTTCTTGGACCTAGCCTGTCCTGTGTGTCTATGTTGGCACCTGCTACAGAAAAGATGGAGAGCCTAGCTTGAGAAAGTTCAGGGCACTCAAACCCCTGATTTTTCTGTTGGTAAGGGTGAGAATTTCCCATTATTTTCCTCCAAAGTCTTCTTAGATAATTTACTAGATCCCTGAGCTGACTGGACCTCTCTAAGGACTTATTTAGAACCCTCAACACCCCCTCCATGAGGGACAGCTAGATAGAGGTCTCCACCATGACCTTATCACCACTGAGGTAGGTAGTGTCCATGGCTGCATCTTATTGCACCAGTCTTAGGAAGGAATGGGTTGAAGTTGTAGCAGCAAGAACCATATTACTTTAGACCCTAGTCTGATTTTGGTTCAGAAAATAGAGGCTGCTGTTAAAATGATTTAAAGTCTGACAACTAAAATTCCATGAGTACTTCCAACCTAATTATCAGCCCAATCTCCTGATATCTGATTGTACTTAGAGGAGCCCTGAAATAATTTGTAGATAGGGCTCCATCTGAAATTAAGGCAATCGAATATTCTAGATTTTATAAGACCATCCTCCAGACTAAAGTGATAGTGACTCTTAACCACAGTTCCCCTTGCTTCTGTATTCCTTCCTCTACCCCACAATGCTGGTAGAGCGGGTATACCATAGTACTTGTTAAAATTCACAAGGCAACAACAGAGTTACACTTAGGATGTGTCCACTGTAGTAGGTTATTAACCAGAACATTCTAGATATAAATCTTTAGTTCATAGGAACAACTGTGAATGTGTGTCTGTGGGGACAGGAGGATGTTGGAAGTCTTCTTCCCTCTGGACTCCTAACTCCTAGAGGTAGAAAGAGTCATCTTTATCTTCCTGTACCGAGTGCCTGGCATTCTAAGAACTCCAGTGATTGAGTGAACTCCTACAGCATACCTGATTCCTGTCAGTTGCTTCTGATCATAAATAGAGTTGGTCAAAAATGAATGAGCCCACTGAAAGAGCTTTTCCTAACTGAACTTCACTCTCCTGCACCCTCACCACTCTGGTCCACCTGGTGCCAATGACCTGAATGTCCGGGTCTAGCCTAGCTGACCTCATTGAGGAGAGGAGTTACAACTGTGACTAAGTCCACCAAAATACCATAGTCTATTAAAGGCATCAGTTCATCAAAGTCCATGATGTTAATTTGCCGGGAAACAGTCCCACTGGATTAAACTTTTAATTGGTATGAAATGCAGCTCAGAAAACGGGGGTCTTGGGGAACTTTTATTCTGTGACCCGGCAGTAATTAACCGACCTCCTCCAGAGTTACTGCCCCTGGGAGTATTGGAGTCGTTAAATTACCAGGCAGGGAGAAATTCTGCTATCCAGAAGCCCAACCCTTACATCTTCCCACGTCTCTCTTCCACTCCCTGTCTTTCTCTGAAGGAAGTTTGTAAATGAGTGATGTCTGACCCAAAGCTTCCAAAGGCTCTCAGAGACCCTATAGAACAGTGCCGAGAAAATCCCCATCCCCTTACAGTTTTTTCTATGAACGAAAGCTTTATATCTAGAATGTTCTGCATTAGATCATCTCCAACTCATTTTCGGGGGCAAAGATGTGGGAATCTTTTAGACCCTGACATTCTAGGACTGCACCATTTTCCTGTGCCCTCTCTGTAAAATCAGGATTATGGGACAGTGGTACAGTCATTCCTTGGTATCTGTGGGGAGATTGATTCCAGGATCCCCATGGATACCAGCATCTGTGGATGCTCAAGTCCCTTCTATAAAATGGCATTGTATTTTCATATAACCTATGCACATCCTCCACTTTAAATCATCTCTAGGTTACTTACAATAAGTAACACAACGTAAGTGCTATATAAATAGTTGTAAATACAGTGTAAATGCTACGTAAATAGTCGCCAGCACGCAGCAAATGCAAGTTTTGCGTTTTAGGACTTTCTGGGATTTTTTTCCTCAAATATTTTCAATCCATAGTTGGTTGAATCTGTGGATACAAAACCCACATATTAATACATGGAGGACAAACTGTATATTCATACAGTACAATAAAAATAACAATAATATTAAATCAACAGAAGCCAAATTATAGCATTTTTCCTACAATGAAATAAAAATTAAAATGTATAAATACAAAATATAACAGTAAAAAAAGAATGATCTGTGGATACATGTGACAATATGGGTGAATCTGAAAAATATTAGGTTCACTGAAAGAAGCCAGACACAAAAGAGAGAAACCATATGATTCCATATTTATGAGGTTCAAGGACAGGCAAAATTAATCTAATGTGAAAGAAATCAGAATGGAGTTTGCCTATAAAAAGTAGGGATGGGGTTGACTACTAAAAGGGCATGTGAGGGAACTTTCTTAGGTGGTGGAAATGATTTATATTTTGAGTAGGTGGATACCTTTTGTCAAATTCATTGGGTTGTACACTTGAGATCTCATCTGACCAATAAAAGAAAATTAGGCTTGAAGGAAAAAAATACACATAGCCTTTTAACTTAGCAAATTCTACTCTTGAGAATTTGTCATTAGACAAGTGTATAAAAGCAGCCATTGTAGTGCTTATAATAAGAGAAAATATACAAAAATACAATTTAAATACTTGGCAATGTGATTAAATTATGGTAACTCTATACAATAGAATGTTCTACCACCATGAAAAAATGTTGATGTACTTTGACACGTGAAAATGCAAAATGTAATTAAAAACAGTGCAATCTCATTGTTGCAAGCATTAAATACAACAGTGGCTTTTTCGGGTTGGTTTTATTACAAGCAACATTTATGCTTTTCCAAGTTCTATATAGTATATAGAAGATGTATCTGTAATCAGTGTTTATTACTTTAAAGATACCTAGTTGTTGTGCATTTTTAATTAGACTTGGATATCACCCACCACAATGTCTAGTGCCTAGACAGCCAATGCTCAGAGCCTGTTGTTCATTTCCTTATATCCAGGCTCTCAGTCTTGTACTTTTCATTCTGGACCAAACTCAGGAGTCTTGTTATTTCCATCTCATCAATACACGGCCGCAATTTAGTCCAGAAGAGGATGCCTTTGTACTTCCTTTAGGGCATGAACTTTGAGTCTCTTACCAGATCTAGTCTGCTGCTATACTCCAGACCTGCGCATTCCATCTTCCATGAAGGTGCAAAGTTACCTGGATGAGATCTAGTTACCTTTGAAATTTTTTTTAAGGGCCAGCTTGTTAGGGCCTGCTCCCGCTTGCAGAACCTGGCCAGATTCCATGCAAGGTGCCCACACACTGGTTACATCTGGCTTCTTCTCAGCCTTGCATTTTGGCCACACCTGCACACTGCACCACCTGGCTCTACTCCCTCCAGCACTTTCTCTGGGCTCACACCTTCTCTTTGCCTGCCTTCTTTTCTAGGTTTTCATATCCTGAGATTCTCAGCTCAAGGTGCCTGTATATCTCCATATTCTCTGCAAAGGGGTTGTATAACAGGTTGAATAATGCTCCCCCCCTCAAATACGTCAAAGTCCCAACCCCCAGAACCTGAGAATGTGACCTTATTTGAAAATAGGATCCTTGCAGATGTAATTGAGAATATTTAGATGAGATTATCCTGGATTTAGGGTGGGCCCTAACTCCAATGACAGTTGTCCTTATGAGAGAAACAAGAGGGAACTGTGACACAGAAGGTCATGTAAAGACAGAGGCAGAGATTGGAGTGATGTAGCCACAAGCCAAGGAACACCTGGAGTCACCAGGAGCTGGAAGAAGCAAGAAAAGACTCTCCCCTAGAGCTTCAGAGGGAGTGTGGCCCAGCTGGCACCTTGATTTTGAATTCCTGGCCTCCAGAACTAATGAGAATAAATTTGTTTTAAGCCACCAAGTTTGGCAACTTGTTACAACAGTTAACCTGTTAATACAGGTAGTAATTAGCAAACCATCTATATCAGTCCTGTTCCCACCCCTCCCACCTGCACTGATGGAAAAAGGAATCATGATGGTCTTAGCTTGAAAGACACAAATCGAAGCCTAAAGGAAGGGCTTATGTGTAGGCAATTCAGTTTGAGAAGTGAGTCCAAGAAATCAAGTGAGGAAACAGATTAAGTGCAACAGGAAAGGAAGGGATGCCAAAACAAGCACGTGTTATCCATCAGGCTGGTCACAGACATGGACGAGGAAGGTGTGCTCTCCCTGAGACTCTAGGCGCTGTATCAGGGCCCCCAGAAATGTCCATCCAAGGGACAAAATTGGGGAGCACTTATTTACTGGCTCCCTTCTTCCGTTGGTTGACAGTTGTCCCTTTGGACATCAGCTGCTCGGTGCCCATGCTTCCAGCTGTGTCAGCAGGAGTCAGGAGTGAGAGAAGCTTCTGGGCAGAACATGACAGCAGTGACTGGAGTAAGAGGTGGGCCTAGAGGATGTGAGGCACAGGGTCCCATATCATGGCCTGGAGAGAAGTGTCGTCAGAGTTGGGTTGGAGGGCCAACTCTGAGACTCTGGGGAAATTCTCCCCAAACTCTAAGCCCATTTGATTTATCACTGATGATCTGACCTCACAGGTCCGTGGAGAATTCAATAATAATGAATGTGAAAGTGTTTTGCAAACTTTAAAACACTAGTAAATATCAGCTAGTATTTCCCCAATTGTATAGGATCAGCCCAAACGCGAGAGCCTATTTTCCCACATCCCAGCCTTTGGCCTGCACCTGCAACACTCTTTCTCTTCCCATCCTCTCTAACACACGGCCCTCCCCTTCTCCAACCCCTTTCCCATCCCCATCAGGACTTACAGCATCTCCTGCAGCCAATCTCCCGTCCCAAGCAAGCTGTCGGCCTAGGCTGAGGGGGATCAAAGGCTCCCTGATGCTGCCCTGAGGAAGGAAGTGGAAGGGAGAGTGCAGGGTCCCCAGATACAGAACCAACTAGCTCTCAGAGGCGTCTTCTCCTGTAACATCTAATTGCATCTTACCTGCTGCTCCGGCAAATGAAGTTTAAATATTTAACAAGGATATCAGCACCATTCGGGCGGCTGTGCGTCCCCCACAGATGAGACCTCGGAGGGAAGGAAACCGCCTGCAGCCTGCACAGTCCGTGACTGGGACAGAGCAGGTCTGCTCCTCGCCCTCACACGCCCCAGGGGACCATCTGGCCTGGCCTGGGCTGACACTCAGCAACCTTGCCACCCAGAGCCCGAGTGGGTCTTCCTGCCCTCGGCTGGCCAGGCACTGGGTGCCCAGCTCCTCTGTCAAACCAGAGACTGCACATAGCTCGTCCCTGCTCTTAGCGGGTTCTAGAGCAAGACGCTCACGCTGCGGCTCACCAACCACGAAGCAGGGCTGCCTGTGCAGCCTGCCAGCATCCCCCTAAAAGGCCAAGCGGCTTCTCATCCTCTCTCGCTACTTTCTCTGAGATGCCATGTATGATCGCAGGCCCCCTAACACGTTACTTTCCGGAAGAAATACTGTGTCAACGTAGTAACAAATATTAAACTATAAAACCTAAGAAATGTATTTATAATGACATTGTAAAAACTGTATTTATAAACATATTTTATAAAGTTATAAATATCAGTCAAGATCCCAACAGAAACAGATGGCTCCCGTTAGAAGAACTCCTATTAGGAAGAAGGTTGATTTGTGAGGGGGCTCTTCACCAGGCGAGGGTGAGGTAGAAAGGACTCACATAGGACACTATGGTGGTCACAGTGGAGCTGTTGCCACCCCTCAGCCTGATGGAATGAGGTGAGAAACACTGAAAAGAAGAGACATATCCTGTTGGCTGCCTGGGGAGATGTCCTATGAACAAATTTAAGGAATCCTACCGTGCTAAGTACCAGCGAGAGAGATAAAGGGATTCCTTGCTTCCAAAAAACCCTGCTTAGAAAGGGAGGCAGTTACCAAAGGCGGTACAGCACGATGGCCCTCTGCATCTGACACCTCGAAGATGTTTCTAGTAAATAGCAAGGAGGGTAGTCAAATCCGCCTCTTGGGAAGGCGGTCAGAAAGGAGAGGACTTTACTGGTAACTTCACAGATGACAGCTAGACTGAATTTAGAGGGAGAAAGACATACCTAGATCAGGTGGGGAAGGGAATTTGGGGAGAGGGAGAAGTGTCTGGATACACCCAGTGGCGGTTGGCTACATGGCGCATCTTGGGAATGGCTGGAGTCTGACATGGTTCCAAAGGCTTTAGGAAAGCAGAAGAGGACTCATTCAATGGTACACATCCAAAACTGATCTTCCCCTCCTCCCTACCCACTTCAGTGAGAAACAGGGTATTTGGTGAGGTGAGTTACCAGTAAAGCTATTGGGTGGTTGCACATCCATGCAGCTGATGGCAAACCTAAAAAAGTCGGAGTTAACAGCTCCAGGTTACCATTTAGACCTCTCCAGCCCTCCTCCCACTTCCTTGCTGGGGTCTCTCAAGCCAGAAGGATAGTCAGGTATGAAAAGACAGACGGTTTGTACAAGATGAGAGTGAGCAGACTTGGAGATCTAGAGGTGGGATACCACATCCTTTCTGTAGTTCTTGCCTGTGCTTAGATGCGTGAGTTCCCATCCCCAGTCCCTGCAGGGGTGATAAAGCCCCCAAATGCCCTTCCTATTGATCCCCATTCTTATGCTGTATCTCCCATGCCAGTAGTTTATGGCATCTAGGAATCAATCCTAGGGAAGAAAAAAATACCAATCCCTAATATATGCTTCTCCAAGGTACCTACTCACCTAATTACCTCTAAATATTTTCATCACTCTTATGGAATTACGAGCATTTTTAACAAGATCTGATAAAATACCTATGTTAGAGGGGAAGGTCATAAATCTACCAGCATCTATTATTCCTAACTGTACAGATGGTTCTTTAAATTATTAAGATGGAACAAAGGACTGACAAGCTTTCAAAGGGGGGAGGGAGAAGAAGGTGAAAGAGGTTTGGCTGTGGGATGCTGATTAGGGACGGTTTTGCAGCTCGACGGTTCTGGATAGGCAGAAAGGATCATGCAATGGAGATTGATAGGCTTGAATTCATCTAATGGTTACTTGCCTATTCATGTCTTGGTTTCATTCTTATCCAGGTGGGCCCAGTACATGTCCCCATTGGAAATCTGCTTGGGGCAGAGCCCCATGATGGTTATTCTGTATTCCATTTAGCCTGATTGGGAAATTTAAGTAAAACTGCCTAAGAAGAGGCATGATCTTGACAGCCATGGGTTGGCAGTAGAGGAAGTTGACGGGAATATTGTTCCCTGACAAGCTGTGTGTTTCTTTATCTTGGGGGTGAGTGGGAAAGTAGGAGAAGGGAGATGCAGGTGGAAGGTCAGACGTACCGGCCCACACCTCGAATGAGACAGCTTGACTATGGAGATCATCCTGGCCTTTGGGCTGATCACTGAATGCTGTGAGTCTTAATTTCCCATCTGAAGTTGGATAGGGAATACCTGACCTCCTCACACAAGGTTTGGTAGGTACAGAGAGCCTTTGCAGCCATACTGAAGGATGAGAAGCCACCAGAACTACCAAGGTGCTGAACTAGCCAATGTTAACCCCTTCCTCCAAGACTGATACTGGAAAAGCTAAAGCAGGAAACATCAAAAGAGGAAAGTGAGAAAACCCTCACTTAATATTAGAAAACTCATAAGTATAACCTGCCACATCAACAGGTTAACAGGAAATATTGAAAGACAATTCTCCATGGATCTTATATTTATGCACATTTTGTGAGCAGAAGCTCCCATGTCATTTATTCCAGACTCTATCTTCAAGATCATTGCCTAGAAGATAGCCTTGAAAGATATTGTCTTTCTGAAGCAAATGACAGGGTTTTTTTTACTGTCTTGTATAATAAAGATAATGTCTCACTTCAGGCTGAATGTTGGACATATTTGCTTGTAGTCTATTTTAAAAGATTCAGATTTTCTCAGCTATAGCGTAAATCCACTGCATGTGCAGCATCCACCTGGGCAGCCCTGTGTTGTTCTCGTAGGGCTTGAGGGGCAAGGGGATCAGATATGAGCATGAAGATAATGCTTCCTGCTGCACCATGGGTAATAGTCCCTTATCTCTTACCCAAGAGCCTCGTATCTTTTGCCAGAGTCTATAAAGATATGGTAGTCTCATTTACTAGCTTGCATGGAGGGTAAAATCTCAGACCCTTCACAGTTCATGACAGTTATCTAAAAAGCTCATGATAAGACATGTAATGTTCTATAGTCATTTATGATAGAAATTTTTAACTAGGGAATCATTAAAAGCATTTATTTTAAAACTAGAAATGAAACAAGAATTTTCACTAATTTATTGACATATACTGACAGTCTTAGCCAGTGTAATAAGACAAGAAAAATACAGGCATAAGGACTGGGAAGGAGGAAATAAAACTGCTATTGGCTATAGAAGGTAACTTGTATATAGATTCCTTTAAATTTTATCAGACACAACATGTATTAAGAAGCCTGGATGTAAGAATAGTATATATATTCAAATTTGGTTGTATTTCTAGATAGCAGCAGCAAACACTTGGAAAATGTAGTTGAAGAGAAGAAGACATCATGTATAACACTATCAGAATATAAAGGATTTAAGAATAAATCCAACAAAAAATATGTAACACCTCTATAGGGAAAATAAACCTTCAGACATATTTTTAAAAATTTAAACAAATGGAGAATTATAGCATGTTTGATTGAAAGTTTAATGCTGGGGTTTTATAGAACTCAGTAAGATGATTGTAAACCTTATATGGAATGTCAAATGGCCAAGAATTATCTACAAAAAAAGAAAAAAAGGTAAAAAGGAGTCTTTCTGTATCAGATACAATCACTAAATATGATGCTACATTAATTTAAACTGGGTGGTACTGAAAAAAATAGACAAATTGACAAAAAGAATAGGGAGCCCCAGAAACATAACATGACAGCAGTATGTCATGTTATAGGTAAAGGAACAATTTTTCAACAAATATCCCTGGAAAATTTTAACCATATGGAGTAAAATCAAATTGAACTTATACAGCCCTCAAACACAGCCACGTCCAATAACTTTATATGAATTAAAGAATTCACTTATCTCCTACTGAGAATTGTAAAGTTTCATTTTTTGCAACTTGGAGTTTGGAAATTTTTCTTAAGACAGGAAAAGCATTAACCATGACAGAAAACTGATAAAGCCGATTATGTTAAAATTAAGAGTTTTTCATCCAGGAAGTGAAAAGACAAGTTACAAACTGAGAGATTTCTGTAATACATACTAATTATAAAATACTAGTATTCAGAATATAGAAAGAAGTCCTACAAGTAAATAGCAAATAGGCAAAGACATAAGTGGGCATTTCACAGAAGATGAAACATATATAACTATAAAAACAAGACAGTCATCAGTGATCAAAAGAGTACAAATCAAGATCACAGTGAGATACCATTTTATACCCATTCAATTGGAAAAAAGAAAATTCTTGAAATCTAGCAATACCAAGAGTTGGAAAAGCTGTGCATCCACAAGATTTCTTATCATGCAAGTGGAAGTATAATTTGGTACAATCATTCTGGAAGATAGCATTAATAAATAACAATGTGCAAAATTCTTTGCATATAAACACAGGAGGGGAACGGCTGGGTTGTAAAGTATTTGGCATTATCTCCTAAAGCTGAATATCCAAACTGTTTTCTGAATATATCTGGTTCTCCCCTCTTCTGTGAAAATGAACCTCCTGGTCCCTTGTGACTGGGTGGGCCCATAGGTCTAGTTTTGGCCAGTGAATTCTAAGTGGAAGTGATGTGTCACTTCCATGCCAGATCACTGAAACGCTGATGTCAGACCCTTCAGGGCTCCCTTTTTTCCCCTCTGGCACACCTACTGTCAACATTTGAAGTGATGACTATTTTGTCAGCCTAAGTCCTTAAGTGATTATAATGAGCAGAGCCTTCCTTCTTGACTACGAGGAGACATAGCATGAGTGAGAAATAAACCTTTGTAGTTTTAAGGCTTAGATTTTAAAAGTTGTTTGTTACTGTAGCATATAATAGCTTATTCTGACTAATATATATGCAACAGGAGACATGTAATAGACTGTTTGTAACACCATTATTTGCAATGGCCTTGGAAACCATCCAAATGCCTGTCCCCTGTAGGAGAATGAATAAATTATGATGTATTTACTGTGGGCGATTATTCAGCAGAAAGAACAAAATAACTGCAGTGACATATAACAATACATGTGAACTTTAACCAAGTAAATAAAGTGAAAAAATAAATCCAAAGGTTTATTTTTATGTGTAGTATATATAATTATATCCAGATGCCTTTTTTATAAAATTAAAAACACTAAAATGCAAACAGATGCTCTTTATACCTATAGTTATAGTAAAAGGAAAGCAGATAAGTAATCAACACAGGATTCAGGATGGTAGTTACCTGAGGCAGGAAAAGCAGGGGCAGGGGATGGATGAAACTGCATTGTTGGAGGTAGGTTATCGTCAAGATCTTAATTTGGGGGTGGAGGGGGGTGGAAAATATAAGTATTATTAAAAATAGCTAAATGTCAAGTTATTCATGGGTTCATGATGAATGCTTTATAAGACAAGATTATAGCCAATCCATAATCCAATTCTATGTGAGATTTTTTTAAAAAACATGAGATGAGACTGGTTCTATAGTAATTATCTTTGAAAAGAGGTCTATATATGTGGAGGGATTCTCAAATATGCAGAGGCTGAGTTAAAATATGGATGTGCACCATCCGTCAACATTAAGCCCTGAGAGTAGGGTGATCTGAAGCCAGAGAATCATTCTATTTTTTTTTTCTTTTTATAGGATCCCAATCAGCCTGAGAGTTCCTGTATTACATTCCTTTTGCTATAAGGTTCTTAGTTGTATACCACAGTTGCAGGCTGAGCAGGAGATAATTACTGCAGGAAACAAAACCAGTGAACAAATGTCATAGTTACTGAGCTGTTGACCATCCTGTTCCTTTCCCAGGCATTGTTCCTGAGACTGGAAATAGGATGATACAAACGAGAGCTCTGGAAGGCAGGAAAATCATAGTTTGCTGGGATACGTGGGCAAATAAATGGGTGCTACGAAAACTAAAGTCCCTAATCCAGACTGTTGAAGGGAGAAGAGGTGACATCCAAACTAAGACCTAACGTACAAGTAGAATCTATCCAGATAAAAGATTGAGATTGTAGCGCTCAGGGGTAGGAGATAAAGGAGGAAGAGGGCAGGTTTCAGGCAGAAAGCCATGCAGTAGTCCCCATTTATCCACGGGAGATACATTCCAAGGCAGTGGATGCCTAAAACTAGAGTACCAAACCCCATATACACTATGTTTTTTTCCTATACATATGTGCATATGTTCATTTAATTTATAAGCTATGTACAGTAAGAAATTAACAACAATAATAGAATAGTGACACCAATATACTGTAATAAAAGTTATGTGAATGTGATACTGTGACAGTTGGTCCCATAACCCCTATGGTTGCTAAGTGACTAATGGGTGGGTAGTGTGTACAGCATGAATACACTGGCTAAGGGGATGATTCACGGGCCAATCAGGACAGAGCAGGCTGGCACATGGTTTCATCACATGACTCAGAATGGCAATTCCAAACTTATGCATTGTTTATTTCCGGAACTCTTCATTCATGTATTTTCAGACCACAGTTGACCATGGGTAACTGAAACTGTGGAAAACAAAACTGTGGATGGGGTGGGTACAGCTGTATGTTGTAAACGTTCAAGACAAGGAGGTTTTCAGCAACTAAAAATTTTGGTCTGGCTGGACTGAAAAGAACAAGACGGAAGGTGACAAGATGAAACATGAGAACAGATCATGTGGGAACTTGTAGGAGTTTGGAAATTAACCTGAGGGCAGTTAATCACATTGGAGCATGCTAATCAGGAGAGCAGTAGCAGATCTGCATTTTAGAAAAGTGACTCTGTGCCTCTGTGTGCAGAATGGATTATAGGGGCATATTGCAGGGGGATCATTTAGAGCAGTGGTCCCCAACCATTTTGGCACCAGGGACCAGTTTCGTGGAAGACAATTTTTCCACAGTGGGGGGTGGGGGGATGGTTCAGGTGGTAATTTGAGGGATGGGGAACCATGGGGAGCGGCAGATGAAGCTTCACTCACTCCACCCACCGCTCACCTCCTGCTGTGCAGCCCAGTTCCTAACAGGGGAGACCCTAATCAGGGTTGGGGACCCCTGATTTAGAGGGTGTATCAGGCTTCCCACGGGAAACATATGACACACTCATAAGGTTTTATTGAAGAAAGGTTAATGAAGGACATTTACAGAGGTGTGGACAGATTAAGCCCAGAAAGGATGGTGCAGCACTTGGGGACTAGCATCAGTGAGAGCCTTTACCACACCAATCCCACAAGGTCAAGGGGAGGGGGTTGGAGCCATGGGAGAGGGGCCACCTAACAGAAGCTGTGGCTGTAGAAGAATGCAACAATTGTCAAGATCATGCCCAGCAGGTAGGGAGACAGAGAGGAGACCCCTCCCCTGTGACCTCAGCCCATGTTTCCCGCTAGCTTAACCTAAGCAGAAGACAGATGGCATGGAAACCTCAGTGATGCAGTCTGTGGGGGTCAGCCTCCTGGGCACAGAGAAGGACATGGAGGGGCAAATGAAGAAAAGTTTGCACGTGAGGCTCTGTGGTGTTGATCCGAGCTTTTTGGTGGCCTGAGATAGGGGCGTGACCCAGGAGACAAAGAGAAATGAGATGACCTGAAAGAGATTTAATAGGTCTACCTACATAGTAGACTTGTGCTCAGTGGAGGAATGGGCTTAACAGCACTACAGACATGGACCATGAAAGAAGGGACCTCCTCTCCCCCTCCATGTGAGAGCATGAAGACAGAGGAATGTCTACTACCTTTTAGCATCACCTTGCTCCTCTGTGGGAGAGGAATGGCTAGTGCAATAGGTCAGAATCTGACATTCATGGGCCACGCTTCACTGGTGGGGCAGGGTCACTGTCTCAATGCTCTTATGTAGTAGAGTTTTCCCTCTTTTTCCCATCCAGAAACCTCCTAAGACAGGCTGGCCAACCTCATCCATGGATGGACTCGGTCAGGCTGGGGAGTGGGAAAGTGAGACAAGGAAGGGGAACATCAGTAAAGGGTGTGTTACTTGCCACTGTGGGCTCTGAAGTTTAATCCCATTGAGGAATTCTGGGAACCACTGCAGGAAACATACCTCAGAGTTATCCCACCCAAGAGGCAAGGAAGCTCACTCCAACTCCCATCAGTCATTAGTTGAGGGCTTCGTGTGTGTATTACTGTGTTTGAGGATAAAACAAAAGGTCTTCAGGCAGAGAAGCAGGTGCTGGGAAATGGAAGTCAGACCAGCATGCACTGAAACAGAAGGGGTTGGAAGAGTCTGGACAGGGCCCCAGCAGCTTCTGCTACACCCAACCAGACACCTTTGCTCCTCTCCACCATTATTTAGAGAGTCCAGATGAAATGGGCATCCTGGATGCCAGAGCAGGGCACTGGTGATTGTATGGGACCAGACCATCAGGAAAGTGCTGCCCACTGGGTGTCCTGATATGATGGGCCCACCCAAAGACTGTGACATTGGGCCATAGCATTTATGGCAGAATGTCACTGAGCACTTTGCTTATGTCCAAGATTGTAAGGACTCAGAAGACATGGATGGGTCTTTATAAAGAAGAAAGAGGTTGGTTGAGCCCCAGACACTCTGGCCTGGGGTATGGTCTCCTGTGGCTCTGTCTAAACAGTTCAGATCTGGGTCTCTGTTTTCACAGGGGATTTCACGTGGCTGGAGGGATTTTCCTGCTCTTGACAACATCCCAAACTTTTCCCAAGTAAATCTCAACCTATAATAATTGCACGGAATGACCATTTGCCCCAGTGTTCTTCACTGTCTTCCAGTTTCCCAAAGATAGAACCCAATTCGGAGGAGCTGTTCCTTCAGGCTGGTCCCATTTATCTAAACCATAAGTGAGAACCCAAGAATTATTATCTAAAGCAGTGCCTCTCAATCGTGGCTCTGAGAACCACTGCATCAACCACGGGACGAAGCTGTTTATTTATTTATTTATTTATTTATTTTTGGCTGTGTTGGGTCTTCGTTTCTGTGCGAGGGCTTTCTCCAGTTGCGGCGAGCGGGGGCCACTCTTCATCGTGGTGCGCGGGCCTCTCACTATCGCGGCCTCTCTTGTTGCGGAGCACAGGCTCCTGATGCACAGGCTCAGTAGTTGTGGCTCACGGGCTTAGTTGCTCCGTGGCATGTGGGATCTTCCCAGACCAGGGCTCGAACCCGTGTCCCCTGCCTTGGCAGGCAGATTCTTAACCACTGCGCTACCAGGGAAGCCCCGAAGTTGTTTAAAAAGTAGCTTTTTAGGCTTCATCCTCTACCTACTGAATCTGAGCCTGAGAGCAGGGTACTTGCACCTTTAAGAAGCAACCTAGGTAATTCTAATACACGACCTAGACCTGTGGTTCTCAAATTTTGCGACACATTAGAATCACCTGGGGAGCATCTAACCCCCTTGACCACTGTTCCCCACCCACCTCCCATGTTCCCAATGCTCAGGCCACACCCAAGACCAATTCAGTCAATCCAAGAGCGGTGGCTGGGTTTTGGGATGGTTTAAAACTCCCCAGGTGATTGCAGTGTGCAGCCAAGTTTGAGAACCTGACCTGTAGCTAATAGAGTTGATAGTATTAAACAGTTGACTGAAGCTGGAAGCTGTAGTCTTTAAAGTATTTTTTAAAACTGGCCTTAGAAGTCTTATCTAAGACTCTCAGTTTACAGATGAGGAAACTAAGTCCTAAAATGGAAAAATTCAGCAGCCCAACAGCTGATTGAATTTAGCCTTCTTTCTCTTCATTCAATACAATAAACATTCTTGAATATTCAAATATTCAGTGTCTATACCCAGGCAGTGTTTAATAAGCCATTGTCTGATGTGAAATCAGATGTGTGTGACCCAAATGTACCAGGCATCTCATTGCCTGACTTAAAAAAATTTTTTATAACCTTACTTTCTTTTTTCTTTAATTTCTAAAAGCATTTTGTTATTTCAGTGTCCTGACCAGCCTCCTTAAAAACAATAAAAGCAAGATTTGGGGGGCAAAAATGTAAATATAAATAAAATCCCCAAACGAGAATTAAGAAGACCTCCAAATCACATATTAAAAACTACAGGCTTTTAATGAGTAAAATAATCCTATACAAAACTTTGCATATTTACAAAGAGTACAAGATTGAAGTACTTTTGACTTTTAACATTTGCAAGTGTATGAAAACATTACCAACTGCAATACTGTGAGTAGGCATATTACTAGAGCTTTGTACATTTCCCCACGTATGGAAATGAAAAAGTAACTCGTTTATTGGTGCCTTTTATTTTTTGAGAAGCTCATGTGCAGGGAAACAGTATAAGGCAAGTCTTCAAGAACTGTTTTGTTTGCTTCCAGGATATTTTGCTTTGCAGAAAACTGCTAAAGTAAGCGACATAACTTCAGTTCTTTCCCTTCACAGTGCACCCCACCTTATCTTTAAATGAAGACAGTCCCACTCCCAGGGAAGGATGAGACTAACTCCTTTCTGTAGTCTCCTATAGCCAGTACAAACTTGTTTCCCTAGATGTGCAACATGGCTGCATAGGAAACCCAAGGCCATCAGTTTCATCCAGTCAAATGAGCCAAGGAACCATCCGTGGGTTTTGGTATTAGTAACAGCGCTGTCAACTCAAGATTCTTAAAAATTAATAAGAAGGGGGAAAAAAATAAAACCACCTTTTAAAAAGAAAATTATAGTTTTCCTATAGGAGTATTTGCTATATTATAAAGGTAATTTAATTGCCTTTATAATACTGAAATCAAAATGTGCTTAGTCTGATTTTTCCTGGAGCCAAGAATCATTTTCTTCATATGTTGAACGTTCTCATTTTTTCTTCATGCTTCAAGACTCCCAGGGAAAAATATTAAATATTCAAGGTAATAGTCTGTGTTCTTTCCATACCTTAGGTTTGGCCTAGTGCAAAGGAAACTGTCACCTGGGACATTGCTTGAAGGAATCCCTGAGCAGGTAGTGCAAGGCATTTTTGAGAGTTCAGTTCTGCCTGAAGTGGCTCCTTTCTGAAAACATGTACCGTTTCATGGCTCCCATAGGATGAGTGATGACAGAGCTCACCTGTGGGACACGCCCCTGCAACCTGGAGCAGGACTCTGGCAGGGACCCAGAGTCCCAGCACTACGGCCTCTGTGTACTCCTGGGGAGATTCAACAATTGCCCCAACTTTGTCACTTTATTCTAAAGTCTCTTGCTGTGGTATAATAAAGAATATTTGATTTTTGACCTGGGTTCCTGGCACAGAGCTCCTAAAACCCCTGGAATTTACTATCTTTTGTGTGCTAGGAAGATGACTCATGGGTTGGAGGAGAGATCACTAGATAGCTTCAGGGTGGGGCTGATTGTCACGCAAACCAACCACATGATGAGAAGGTTGAAGGTTTCAGCTCCGCCCCTCAACCTCCAGGGAAGGAAGAAGGGCTGGAGATTGAGTTCAATCACCAATGGCCAACGGTTTAATCAATCCTACCTACATAATGAAACAACCATAAAAACCCCTAAATGAAGAGGTTCAAGGAACTTCCCAGCTGGTGAGCCCGTTGAGGTGCCAGGAGGGTGGCACACCTGGAGGAGGCAGGTGCTCTGCATGACCCCCGCATCCTGACCTTGCCCTATGCTTCTCTTCCATTAGCTGCTAGTGTCAGAATGGAATTTTTATTTTTTTATTTATATTTTTTATCTTCAGAATGGAATTTTTAGACACCCAGTCGGTGTCAGGATAGGTCTGAAAAAAAAAATGCCCATGTTTAGTCTCCCATCTTCCTCCTCTTCTGATTTCCTGGGTGATGGGGCCTGTATTAATAAAGGCCCAGTTAGGAAAGCAGAAACTACTCTAGGTATTTTTGAAGGAGGGCTCTAACTCCAGATTGGTGTCAGCTCTCTGCTTCTGGTGATTTAATCTAACTTGATCTTGTCTCTGAGGGAGAGGGACCCACCACTGCCAGGGACATGCATCCTGGGTTTTCCAGCCTGGAGATGCCTGAGTTCCTGGGTTACAGCAGCAAGAGGGAGAAAAGCTTCCTGCCCAGATCCAGAGTGTTCCTTCTGGGCCCAGAGCCTCACTCTGTGTATGAATCTCTCCTGAAGAGCAAGTTCAGCCTCTGTCACTGTGATTGTTGAGCTCAAACCCCTCACTACCTTTGTTTACATTTGCTTCCTAGACTTTCCTCTCCAACCAAAACTGCTCCCCCAATTTCCAAAGCAAATCCTCTCATCCGGTATCTATGCACTTAGGTACACTTGGAAGAAAAGTAGAAGCATTGCCTGTACAATGAGAAAGGCCCAGCTCGGCCAACAGCAGACCATTACACAGATAATAAAGAGAAGCATTAGTCTAGGTATATGTAAAGTGGAAATAAATCTCAAACTGTCTCCTTTCTTCATCACAGATCTACTTGTATACCCATTCCTTTCCTATTCTCTTACCCCTCTGCTCCCAAAAGGATAGAGAGTTGATGGGTGGGTCGTTGAGGCACGGCACTCAACCCCAGAAGGCAGAACCAAGAGGCTGAAAGTTGCTTCAAGTTCTGGTACGCTGTTGGCCACCAGAGGTTTGGGAAGGTCCCATGGTTCAGAGAGCCACTGGCCTTTTATTATCTATTGTTATGTAAAAAAAAATACTGCAAAATTTAGCAGATTAAAAGAACATTATCTCACATAATCTCAAGGGCCAGGAATGGCTTAGTTTGGTAGTTCTGGCTCAGGAGGTTATAGTCAAGCTGTTGACTGGGGCACCAGGCATCTGGTGCCGGAGGATCTGCTCCCAAGCTCACTCACGTGGGCATTGGCTGGCCTTGGTTCCTCCCAGGCTGTTGGAAGGAGGACCACACGGGCCTCTCCATAGGGCTCCCTCAATGTTCAAAACACATGGCAACTGGCTTCTTCCAGAGCAAGTGATCCAAAAGGGAGAGAGAACCCAAAACAAAGCTTCGATGTCTTTTATAACCTAATTTTAGAGGTGTCATGCCATTGCTACGGCTGCATGCGTTAATCACACAGACCAATCCTGATACAAGGTGGGAGTAGACTGCATAAGAGTGTGGATATTTCTAGGCGTGGGGATCACTGCTGGAGATTGAGTCTGGATAGCACTAGACGTGAATCTTTGCAGGCCGTATTGGAAGCTGTCTACCATGCCTTCTTGGCCCTCCTACCCAGCTTTTGCAAAGAGTAAGTATCAATAAGAACCCGCTGTATAAAAATAAATAAATTAAATTAAATTAAAAAAAGAAAAAGAGTAAGTATCAGAAGGAGGAGACCCTAGTCTAGCTGGCAATCAAGGAATAATTGCTTTTCAGTTTAGCTCCTGTTCCTTGTGCTTCTCTAAGGAACATTGTAAACTGGAGAAATGACTGACATTCTAGAGTCCCATGGAAATACCATCTAGTGCTGTTAAACTCCTCCCCCTCTGCTTATAACACTTGGAAAATCATGGCAGATCAAGTGGGTACATTCACAGAATCTGGGAACCAATCACTACATTATTAGAAGGTTGTGGTCTCTGGTATATGGCTGGTTCAGGATCTTAAATGAGCTTGGGTCTTGTCGTGGCCTTCATTAGAAATGTCTTTCCTAGGGTCAGGGGAGACTCACTCTGGGACATTAAATTGTGGAAGTATCTGCACATGTAATGAATCTCTGCCAGCTAACCTCACCCCACATGGAGAGGGAAGGGCTGTCGGCTGGGCCAGAGCAAATGCAATTCAGAGAAAACTCTTTCATCTTTGTGGGTAGAATGGCTTCTGCTATCACAACTCCCCCTCCCTCACCTCAAGAAACTCATTCTCAAATGCTACTCAGGACATTTTTTGCTTCTCCAGGGGAACTGATGCTGCAGGGAAACTGGTGGAAAAGAGGGATTCTGGTGCTGCCTTTAGAGTAGTAAAATCAGCCATGGCCCGGGGGATCCAAAGGCTAAAGAAAGACATTACAGAGTGTGAGACAGAGGACATGATGCATTGCACTTGGTTTTTGGAGCATAAGCAATGACAGGTTCTATAGCTCTTCAAGTGGGGCTTCTGCAAGGCTTGGAAAGAAGCAAGTGGTAAAGGTCATTGAGTTCATTAGACTTCTACTATGTTAAAAAATAATTTGAATCAGGGTAAGCTAAATTGTACTGTAGTAACGCACAATCTCTCCATTTTGGTGGCTCAAAGATGTATTTTTCTCTCATACTTCATGTTCATAATGGATTAACTTGGGGGTTCTCATCATGGTCACTAAGGGACCCAGGCTGGTGAAGCATCCAAAATTTTGAACTTGGCGGGTCATCACGCCAGAAGGAAAGAGCTCTCTGGAAAGTCTCACACCAGATAGTAAATGCTCAGCCACAGACAGACACACGTCACTTCCAGTCATTTCTACTCAAGATTCATTGGCTGAACTAGTCATAACACCCCACCCAACCACAAGGAACCAGGAAATCAGTCCTTTTTTGTGCTTGGAATGGGGAAGATGGGTGAATATTTGGTGAACAGCATTATTGACTAATGCTCTGGCATCCAGTGAAGCTGAAGTTCAGATTTTCTCTTCTCTTTTTGCTTTCTTGTCTACCTTAATTCTCTCAGATGGCACTTCGTCTGTGTTAGTGTCGACAGCTGGCAACAGCAGTGTGGGCCCAGAGACCGTAATAAGCACTGTGTTCTGGAAACATCACTCTTGTTTAGGGAATGCTATTGTAACTAAATGGTATGGGTCTAGGATTGGTGCTATGACATCCCTATGTCCTGTTACCCTTTGGAACTTTGGAAAAGTGGAACAGATGAGACTTCAAGTTGGAATCAATTCAACAGTGCAGGTGCTGAAATGATTCCATCCACTTTCGTGGAAGACATCCTGGAATCCTGCTATTGGAGAAGGACCCAGACTGCCTGGTGCCAGGTATTTAAGTGTGAAGTCAAGATTACAGCAGGAAACAGGAGGCAACACCAATGGGTCAAAGGAAGAGGATGTAATTAAAGGATGGTCAGAGGTATGGACAGAATTAAGGGAATCAACAGGGTGGTTGAGTCACCAAGGCTGGCAACAGCAGGAACCTGGTAATACCCTTAAATAAGAAAGGAGAGGAAAAAGTGTTATCTTAGCCCACTGAGAGCTAGATCTGGGTAGAAGGGGTTTCTAGACAGAATCTGTAGTTGTTCAAGTACACAGCCACTGCCAGAAATGTGTCCCAAAGCAGGGAGGAAGCTGGAAGAAATATTCCAACCTCTCTTCCCACCCTCCAGTCTCCAATCAATGGTTCTCATTGGCTGAACCTGATGAGAAGCCAGCAAGCAAGGGACCTCCAATGATGCAGTTCCCAGGGACCAGCCTCCCAGGGCAGAGAGAAGGGCAGAAAAGGATCTGAGAAAGGTGAGGGGTGGGAGGAGGGGGTGTGTGCAGGGAAGTAAACAGAATGAACACAGTGAGGCTGTGTCTAGCTGATTGTGATATATTAGAAAATTACAATGAGACTCTGGCCTCTAATTTCTCTGGGACTTTAATTTCCCCCAGGGAAGAGAGATTCTGTTTTCTCCATGGCAACAAAAAAAGGGAGAATACGTTGCTAGAACTTAAATGTCTCCAAGGGAATTTAATAAAGGGTGAAGATTCATATGGTTTCAATTTGGGACAGTTTTTATACTGCGGTCATTGTACTGTGCTACTTAGGTGTTTACTGCTCTAGTGAACCAAAATTTTCTATAAGGCTAGCAATTATTTGGTTGGCAAATACAGTAGGGGGTCAACATTTGGTAAGTTTATGATTTGGGGCTAAATGTCTTATTCTGTTCATTTGAGAAGTTTCTAGAATCAATAGCAGAACTGCCCATTTCTCTGGTTCTAGGAGTTTATAGAAATAAGTGGTCAATGTTAAGGGGTAGCCTCAGAGGTTTCCCTTGATGACTCCTGGTCTCCCCTACTGAAGGGGGTTGTCTCATTCCTGGTTGACCATAGATGTGAGTGAGGACCATAATCTTGAGCTCACTGGGCCAACAGAACACAAAGTGGGTAAATGCCGAGGAAACAGTTCCACCAATCAATCCACTCCTTCCTAATCCTACTCACCACCCAGGAGAATTTGTTATCTACCCAGATCGCTGAGATGTTGATTGGGTCTCATTTACTAGTTGGGGCAGAGATAGGCCTCCTAGGGAGTTCCTGACTCGGGGCACTGATTCTGTCAGTTGGAATGAGAGAGCCCTTCTGGAAGCTTTGTGATCTTTATTGAGTGGGTAACTTTGCCAAATTCCTTCCTCCTTGCAGTTTGAAGCTCTGCTCTCTTTTCTTAAGCACGTTGATTGCTGACCTATGACTTTTGAGTTGGCGGGGTAGGGAGCAAGTTCTACTTAAACCTCAAACCCAAGCCTTGTGCATAATTCAGGGCTCTGAGGGTTACATGTCCTTGACCTAGCTAATAGAAGCACTTGAGTTTAAATCTTCTACTTTTTGTGAATGTGTCCTTTGGGTACCTGGGGAGTTGAGACATAGAGATCCATTATTGCTTGCTCAGCATCCTTCCTCCCTCCCAAATACCATTTTCATTTAGTAAGAACAATTTTCTTTTGAAGAATTCTCCCCCTCTACTCCAATTCTGCAGTTTGAGCCGGAAGTTGTCAATCATAGGCTATGAGAGGGCACATGACCCAAGATAGACCACTCAGGGCACCTGGGTCCCTGGCAGCAGGAATGACTGTCCCTGCTTCGATCACAGGCCCCTCTTCTGCAAGTGTCATTCCTTCTTCTTGTTTTAACTAAGTCTTGGTTGAGAAAAGCCTTTTCCTTTCTGGTAGTGAAGTTGGCAAGAGATGAGTGGAGAAAGTCAGTCTTCCATAGGAGAGAATGAATTTGACACTTAAAGCACCAGAGAAGAGCCATGAGAATGTTCTAGGAAGATCATGGAATCCCTGCTTCCAGTCTTCCCCAGCTGCACCTGCACCCTTCCTGAAGGCGAGAACATTTCCTTTTTGTCTAAGGTAGACTTACTTGGATTTCTGTCACAACCAAGAGAGTCCTTACTCATCTAGTAGGGGATTGTGAGAAATGCCCACACAGCTAATGTCCATTGAGACTGTGGATTTCTTTTAAAGAGATGCTCCTAAGGGACTGTCTGCTTTTGAGACTTGGATTCCTTATAAGTGAAAGTGAATGTGTGTTACAGTGATGTTTGCTTTAATTCACCCACAGCTTTTAGAGTCCTGGACATGCGGCCTGAAACCCAGGAAATCTACCTGGAATTGGGCAACCACACCATCGCTGAGGCACAAGCAGGGCCTAGCGAGATCGCTTAAAGCCAGGAGAGAGCCTCCCACGAGGAAAGCTATTACTCCAAGCTTCTTCTTTTTTTTTTTTTTTTTAAACATCTTTATTGAAGTATAATTGCCTTACAATGGTGTGTTAGCTTCTGCTTTATAACAAAGTGAATCAGTTATACATATACAATATGTTCCCATTTCTCTTCCCTCTTGCATCTCCCTCCCTCCCACCCTCCCCATCCCACCCCTCTAGGTGGTCACAAAGCACCGAGCTGATCTCCCTGTGCTATGCGGCTGCTTCCCACTAGTTATCTATTTTACATTTGGTAGTGTATATATGTCCATTACACTCTCTTACCCTGTCACAAGCTTCTTCGTATTGTAAGTTACTTTAGAGCCGCAGAATTCTTAGCAATGCAAAACGTGCACAGTGCCTCTCGGTTGCAGAGTATGAAGTGGGGAGAAGGTGGTTCAGGGCCAATCTGGAGTCTCTTGTTATAGGTTAATTTTGGGGGGATTTTCCATGCTTCAATAGTTGTGTCTGCTGTTGGTGGGTAACTAAATTGGTACAGCCACTATGGAGAACGGTATGGAAGTTCCTCAAAAAACTAAAAATAGAGCTACCATATGATCCAGCAATCCTACTCCTAGGCTTATATCCAGAGAAAACCATACTTCGAAAAAATACATGCACCCCAATGTTTAGTGCAGCACTATTCACAATAGCCAAGACATGGAAGCAACCTAAATGTCCATCGACAGAGGAATGGATAAAGAAGATGTGGTAGATATGTGCAATGGAATATTACTCAGCCATAAAATAGAATGAAATAATGCCATTTGCAGCAACATGGATGGACTTAGAGATCATCATACTAAGTGAAGTTAAGTCAGAGAAAGACAAATATCATATGATAGCAGTTATATGTGGAATCTAAAAAAAATGATACAAATGAACTTATTTACAAAACAGAAATAGACTCACAGACATAGAAAAGAAACTTATGGTTACCAGAGGCGAAAGGTGGGGAGGGATAAATTAGTAGGTTGGGATTAACATATACACACTACTATATATAAAATAAATAATCAACAAGGACCTACTGTATAGCACAGGGAACTCTACTCAGTACTCTGTAATAACCTATATGGGAAAAGAATCTGAAAAAGAATAGATATATGTATATGTGTAACTAAATCACCTTGCTGTACGCCTGAAACTAACACAACATTTTAAATCAAATATACCCCAATATGAAATTTTAAAAAATAGTTGTGTCTGCATCAAAAAGAAAGTTTCCTGCAATTAAGATTTAGAGCCTTGTGCGAGTAGCCAGAGGAGGTGGTGAAATTATCTCCTTGAATCTCTGCAACTGTTTAGTTTCTGGATGGAGGAAGATGAAAGAATTAGGTCAGCTCTAGAAACCACCCAGCCTTAAGATATTGTGATGCTGTGAATTTCAGATTTTATATCACAAGTTCTGAGCCTGCTTTCTCATACGTCAAAAAAGAATAATATAAGTGCCTCTGTCGTGTTGTTTACGTGCTCTGGAACTTACATAAGACAGTGTACATGACGGTAGAATGCCTGGTATGTACTAAGTACTCACAGATGTTAACTGTTATTATTCTTATTTCTGAAGCTAAGGTCACCAGGCTTAGAAGTAAGAAACCAACATAAGAAATATTTTAAAAATATAAGAAAAAAATTTAAAAAAGAAATGCCCACACATCCTCCTCTGGGTCCCCGGCCATCGTACCCCCTCCAACCTACATCCTTAACAGTAGAGAGTAGATAAAGTAATGGCACAAAGTCGGCAGTGATGAAATCTCCTAAATGGGTCAGGGGATGCCTCCCAAAGAAGCAGTTCAGGGACTGTTACTGCATAGGTTTCCGAACACGAAGCTCCTTAAACTCTGCATGGTGCTGTTTAAGTAACCTAGAGATGTCCCAAAAGGAAGGAAATCCTGCAACATAGGGAATATCTTACAAGCCAGGCTGTAGATTTGAACTTTATCCCACAGGCCATGGGGAGCCCCAGTGTAGCTGCCCTCTAAGACTCGTGACCTCTCTATGAAAATCAAAGCAATTGATCTGCTCAGATTGGCACTTCTTGTTGTGGGAGATTAGATGTTAAAAATAACTTCTACAGTTATAGAAGCAGAACCTGGGGTCATGGCATTGTCCCTAGAAGCCTGAGGGCTAGGGCTTGTAGCCCAATGACAGGGCTAGTCATTGGTGTTCTTGGACCAAGTCACCCTGCCTCCCCATCCTCCATCTTCTCATCTGTGAAATGACATTTTCCATTAAGCCCAGGCTGTTCTCCAGGAAACCTTTGCAGACTCATGTGCTGACCGACACTGCCATCTAGTGGGAATCTTTGGAAATCATCTTGCAGGATCAACCCCGGCTGCCTCTGTACTTCATCAACCTATCTAGGAGTCAGGGGCACCCCATCCTCTCTGCCTGGTCCCTCAGTGATTGTCTCTTTTTAATCAAGGTTCTTTTGCCCTAGTATTCCCAGTTCCGTGCACATGAACACAACTCCTCCCATGGGAATAGGGCTCTACAGCTTACAAGCTATGCTCCTTTACCAGCCTCCACGGTCATCATCATTAACAGAGACATAGGATGGCCATGCTAGCAGAACATGGCGTTTCTCTGGGTCCCTCCCTGGCTATTTTGAATGACCTCCAGCCCCCTCATATTCCTCCTCGATGGTTTTGGGAATTGTCGATGCCAGCTGATAACTCCTGGCATCTTGCTAACAGTAATGTCTGCCATATTTGCTTTTAAAAACAAAACAAAACAAAAAACCCTACCCTAACTCACTGGGCTGATGTGTCCTTTTGCAGTTCATTCATGAATATCACCCCCCTCCCCATGCTTGATGAGCTACCAAAGCCTATGGGGGATATCAGGAGCCCTGGTATCTATGCTGAAAGGGCCACCATCACCAGATATCCCATAATGTCTGATCTATGGGTGCCAAAGTCAAGGACACTGGATATGCCCGAGTTGCTATTACCAGGACAACACCCCTCCCCATGTCTCCTCCACATCAGCGGTTGTCACCAATGGCACTCACACACGTCCTGTGAAGACATCAGAAAACAAGGTATCTGCTCTACAGTCCAAATTTTGGCAAAATATTCCTAATGGGGGAAATTATCCCTACTTCCAATTCTTCTAGCTTATTTCTATACCCCACCTTCTGTTTAATTCTCTTTTCAACCTGGGGCCAGAATAGCAACACCTCTATTCGCAGCCTTGGGCACAGTTCCACCAAAGCAAGCTGCGATTCTTGCATTCCCCAAAACATAAATCTGGAGCATGGCCAGACCTGAGGCTGGCTAGAAGAGCAACCAGAGAGCCATGCCTTAGTGGTTTGTCTGTTCCTCATCTTGGGAAAAGGGCAGGCGATGTAGGATCCACTAATCTGGACTCCTGGCACCACTCTTGGTGGATTTCTAGAACCAGGAAATTCCTTGAATATCATCCACTTCAGCCTGGACCCCAGTTGGAGGGGGAGGGGAGAGAAGAGCTGGCAGAAGGGAGAAAGAGTAAGGACAAGTAGGATATAGTCAAAATTCCATGGAAAAAAAAAAAAAACTATACACATTTTCAGGTCATTTGTTGGTCCCTTAACATGACTCCCTGCCTTCTTTCACGTAATGTGGAATTGAAGTCATTGAAATTGACTGACTTAGCGTCTGTTCAATCCTGCCAGCAGTGAAACAGATACACACACAAAAACAACAAAAACACCCTTCCCTCTATTTTTGGTAATGCATTTTGCAAGGTTGTTGCTGTCAGCATAAATCCCAAGGATTATGTTTATTCTCTCCTGTGGGTGCAAGACACCACCCTGCTTTCCTGAGAAGCTGGGTCTGTTTTCTCCACCCATCACTTGGGATGGAACATGGAGGGAGGGGACGGAAGAGGAGGGGAAGGTTGAAAGGCTTTCCAGAGGTAGAAATGGGACTGGCCTGAGAGGAGGCAAATGGTCAGCTACATAGAACTGAAGGCCTGGCTTTTAGCTCACTGCCCCTGTGTTGAACACTGTTCAGTTCCATCAGCAAGCTCTCACTGCATGCCTACTGTGTGCCAGGGACTGTGTTGGGTGCAAGAAACCTATACCTCAGCAGAGAGCGTCCTGGTTATGAGGAAGTACCTAGAAGATTAATCTGGATGCATTTTGCAAAACTGTAGGATCAACGAAGGAGGAAGCTATTCAGTAGTGAGGGGAGAAATAGCCTGGAACAGTAGAAACGGGAAGGTCAGATTCAAAAAGAAATCTTGCAGAGGCATTTAGAACTAGTATGTGTCTGAAATCCTCCAGTGTCAGAAATTGAGGAGAATTTGGGGAACACTAGTGGAATCCACTCATTGTGCCAATGAGGTGACTGAGTCTTGATGCTGCCACCAGTTTCTGGGCAAGATCAGGCAAGTTTTTCTACTTCCAACTCAGAGGGCCTGTTTCGCTTCATCCCGGATTCCTCTAAGAAGAAGGGAAGAGCCCAGGTGGCAATGAGTAGAAGGAATCATTGACTGTAAGACATGAACACGGCATGAGAATGTGGTGTTCTTGTTGCAGCATTTGGAAAACACAAGGAACCAGGATAAAAATGTACACCTGCAGAGCCTGGAAATTGGGTCTCTTCGTTCACCAGTGGATTGAGTGTCTGGTATGTGCTAAACTCTTTACAGAGGTTAAAAAAAAAAAAAAAGTAGCTCCTGTTCTGAAAAAATTCATAATTACTCAATGTATTCACATTTTCTTTTCTCCAGATTATCTGACGCCAGCATTTGAATTTTGACTAGAGCTCCTTTCTTCTGTTCCTCCCTCTGTACACACTTACTGATGCCTGATCACCCCCGCCACCCATCACCAAGTTTACCCAGGCTCCTGACCTCTCCCCTTCATATCTGCCTTGGAATCCATGGCCAACTGTGCCAGCTGTATTCTCACCAACTCCCTCAACTCCCCAGTGCCCTTGACCTTTGATCTCTACCCTGCCAGTTTCCAGTTTGGGCCCAATCATACTTCCGTCTGTTATTCGAATAAGTACTCCTTAAATACCTATCACGGGCCAGATACTTTTCTAGGTGCTGAGGCTATATCAGTGAGAAGCAAACTTCCTCCTGGGGCTTATGTTCTTGTGGTGGCAGACAATTTTCATTGAAGGAATAAATATATAGTAAAAAGTAAACATGTAATATAATGTTGTGTAGTGATTAGGACTACAAAAAAATAATAAAACCAGGTAACAAGAGTGGTAAGGGAAAGACTCTTCGACCTCAATGAAGTAAAAGAGTGAGCCAGGTGAATATCTTGGATAAGAACATTCCAGGAAGAGACCCTGAGGTGAGAAATGTGGTTGGTATGTTTAAGGAACAGCAAAATGGGGGGTGGCTGGTTGAGCTAATGGAGAGGAAGCGAGGTAGGGAATGGAAGCTGGGGCAGCTCAAATGGGGCCTTGGGGGCCATATTGAGTTTCTACTCTAAATGTGATGGGAAGCCATCCCCAGAGGGAGTATTTGAGTTGGAGAGTGACATGATCACTGGAGAACAGATTCCTATTGCCGGAATCCTGGGGAGAAGCGTTGTATTGGCTTATTCTAGGAGGTGGCCGTCATTGGGAGTGGTAAGATGTGCTCAGGGGCAGGACAGAGATTCATAGGTAGAACTGACAGCATCTGCTGATGAATTGAATATGACTCAGAAGGGAAAGATGACCAGGTAGACCGGGAATGACTCCAAGATGAAGAGAATTGTCATTTTATGAGATGGGGAATTATGGGGGAGGAGGGGTAGGTTGGTGGAGGATGAAGGGGGAATCAAAAATTGTTCCTTTTACTTGTTTGAGTTGCCTATTAGATACCCAACTAGAGATATTAAGTAGGCAGTTTGATAGATAATATAAATAGGAGGTCCTCAGGTTACCAATGACATTTAAAGCCAAGATGCTGGAAGAGATCATCCAAGGAGTGGAAGTAAACAGAGAGGGGGTCCAGGGCCTGGGCCTCAGGGATACCCCGACATTTAGAGGTCTAGAAGAGTGGAACCACCTAACCAAATAAAGAGACTGAGGCCAAGTAGCCAGAGGGGTAGAAGTAAAACCAGGTGAACACAATGTCCTGGAAGGAAAGGAGAAGATGTCAGAAAGGAACCTTTGATTTCCTGCACACCTGCTTGGCAGCCACTAAGATCATTTGCAACCCACAGAGCTAGGAAACTTGCTTCTCCCACACATTCATCTTTTCCTGCCCCAAGTGGGTTCTCTTCTTAGTCCTTCCCAGGTAGTTTTCTTGGCCATGTCCTACAGCTTTTCTTCCACTTTCTCCATCTTCCGTGCCTTCACAGCTCACAAATGGCCTCTTCCTTCTCTCTCTCTGTTGGGGGAGCAGAACAGTACTCTCCTATTTTTCTTCTCTGGGCTTTCCTGGCTTTGCCTCCTTGATTCTCATTTTCCCAGCCTCCCAGCTACCAAAATCCTGGACAGATAACTAACTGCTCACCCTGCCCTCGACTGGCTGCCCAGTCCCAGCCTTGAAAAGAGAAATACTGGTTTGCCCTAATGTGGACAGTCTCCTGTCTCCCTTCTCTAAATTTACCTTCCACCAGCAGCATCTTAATAAAACCCAAATATGGCAGTCATGGCACTTCCCCTTTCAAAAACCTTCAGAGGGTTCCTTCAGGAGAAAGTCCACATTGATTGCAGGGCATTCAGGTAAGGCCCCCCTGCAATCTGACTCCCCAGTTCTCCATCCCAGCCTTG
Organism: Balaenoptera ricei; assembly: GCF_028023285.1. Lineage (NCBI taxonomy): Eukaryota > Metazoa > Chordata > Mammalia > Artiodactyla > Balaenopteridae > Balaenoptera > Balaenoptera ricei. The sequence goes on from NC_082649.1 coordinate 35,357,041, forward strand.
TCTCCTGCTGTACATGAATCCCCCACTTACATAGGGGAACATAACCCTCTCCAAAACTACCATGTACTTTCTTGACCACAGGCCAAGTTAATCCCTATGCCTGGTTTCTACAATGGAGCCTTCAAATGCCAGCTCAGACGTCATCACCTTTGTTTTCCAGACCATCCCCTCCCACAAAGAGCTCAAGCTCACTGGGTCCTGAAAAGAGGGGAACACGAAGGCTTTCAAATACAGTGAATTTCCCCCATCACTCAGTTATATATTCTCCATAAATTTAGAAAATATAGGGACTTCCCTGGTGGCGCAGTGGTTAAGAATCCACCTGCCAATGCAGGGGACACGGGTCTGGGAACCCTGGTCTGGGAAGATCCCACATGCCGCAGAGCAGCTAAGCCCGTGCACCACAACTACTGAGCCTGTGCTCTACAGCCCGTGAGCCACAACTACTGAGCCTGTGCACCACAACTGCTGAAGCCCACGCGCCTAGAGCCCATGTTCTGCAACAAGAGAAGCCACCGCAATGAGAAGCCCACACACTGCAACGAATAGTAGCCCCCGCTCACTGCAACTAGAGGAAGCTTGCACACAGCAATGAAGACCCAATGCAGCCAAAAAATTAATTTAATTAATTAATTAATTAATTTTAAAAAAAGAGAGAGAAAATATAATTTGTACTGAAACAAATTCTCCCATAACCACAAAGGGCGTGTTTCCAAGCTCACAACTATACCGGGTGAGAATCCAAAGCCACACACACCTGGCCTGTTATCTGCTTTCCTGTGGTTCTCAGGGCTTCTCTCCCGGCAAATCCTGTTCTGGTTCTACAACCTTCCCTGGGCTTCTCATATTCCAGAACCAACTACCACAGAAAACAAACAAAACCCAGCTCTTTTGCCAAAACACGTAGTTCTCAGGAGTGTAAAACCAGGAAGTTCTAAGAGAAGTCTCAGAAGAACAGAACAGAGAAAATGAGGGTGGGACAGAGGAAAGGAAATTATTAAGAAAGTAACAGCTAAGAATATGTCTTTAAATTGAAAGAGCCCATCAATTATTTTTTTTTTTTTTTTTTTTTTTTTTTTTTTTTAAATTTTATAGCTACTTTATTTATTTATTTGGCTGTGTTGGGTCTTCGGTTCGTGTGAGGGCTTTCTCTAGTTGCGGCAAGTGGGGGCCACTCTTCATCGCGGTGCGCGGGCCTTTCACTATCGCGGCCCCTCCCGTTGCGGGGCACAGGCTCCAGACGCGCAGGCTCAGTAGTTGTGGCTCACGGGCCCAGCTGCTCCGTGGCATGTGGGATCTTCCCAGACCAGGGCTCGAACCCGTGTCCCCTGCATTAGCAGGCGGATTCTCAACCACTGTGCCACCAGGGAAGCCCGAGCCCATCAATTATTAAGCAGAAAAAGAATCTAAAATACACACATCTAGGTATATACTAGTGAAATTTCTGTATCTCAAAAATGAGAAAATTTCAAAATATTTTTTTGCAAAGAAACAAGAATAAAGACCTCATCAGCAGTTCTGGATACTAAAGGACAATGGAGCAATGCCCTCAAAAATCAGAAAATGGCTGGGTATAGAAATCTAGGTGCCAAAAACACAAATCAAATGTGAGGAGAAATAAAGATGTTATGCAAGTTCTGGTCCTGTAAGAAACATGCCAAGACAGAATTATGTGTGTAAGAAGTGTATGAGGGCAAACACCTAAAGAGACAAAGGAGCCCAAGAGGGTGGGCGAGCTGTCAGACCTCAATGCTGATCCTCCAACTCCAGGGAGAGGGGAGAGGGAAGGAAGAAAGGGTGGGTGGGAGTGTCTTAGACTGCAGTGCAATTTTAGAAGAGTTCAAAAAGACTTCCAGGGGAATTCCCTGGCGGTCCAGTGGTTAGGAGTCCTGCGCACTTCCTCTGCAGGGGCCTGGGTTCGATCCCTGCTCAGGGAACTAAGATCCTGCAAGCTGCACGGCGCGGCCAAAAAAAAATAAAAAAGACTTCCAGGAAGTCCTTAAGCCCGAGTGGGGTCCCGGATCGCCCTACTCATCATTAGCTGGAGGCAGCCTAGGGGAAGCCTCAGCCTGAACTCCCTGAGGGATCTCTGGAGGCAGCAGTGGGGACCACGGATCCTTTATGCTCTCTGCAACCAGAGATCCAAGGGGCGTGCACTCATGGCAGCCACTGGTGATGTACAAGGATCCAGAAAGTTTGCCACCCACTAACCCTGTGTGTTAAAAATGAAAGATATATGGTACTTTACGAAAAGGATTCCAAAAAGATGGAGTGAAATATGAGATATGGTAGGAGCTGAGTACATCCCAGAACCAGCAAAGGAAGCTGAATAATTACGAAAAGAAAGTGTCTGTAACATCAGTGCCTGGTCCCGTCCCCTTCAAGGGGCACCGATTAAGTGCTGCACTTCCTTCTATGAAGGGTTCAATCATACTCCTTGGGATTCTTCTACAAATAAAAGCTAAATAATTATAATTTTATAAATAAGTTGATTTAGTTTCAGTTTTCAGAATCTGTAGAAAGAAAACAAGTAATTTTAAAAGAATAACAATGTAAATCTTGACAAAGTGAAAAGGATAATAAAGTCAAATGGGGGAAAGTGAGAAGGGACATGGAAAGAAGTATAAGCTCGCTAATTTTCTCACCTTTATAACACAGGTCTGTCTAAATGTGAGCAGTCAAGAATATTTTACTACTTAAAATGACATATAGGGACTTCCCTGGTGGTCCAGTGGTTAAGCATCCGCCTTCCAATGCAGGGGACACAGGTTCGATCCCTGGTCGGAGAACTAAGATCCCACATGCTGCAGGGCAACTGAGACTGAGTGCTGCAGCTACTGAGCTCACATGCTGCAACTGGAGAGCCTATGTGCTGCAACTACAGAGCCCATGCGCTCTGGAGCCCATGCGCCACAACTAGAGAGAGGCCCATGCACTGCAACGAAAGATCCCACGTGCCGCAACTGAGACCCGATGCAGCCAAAAATAAAAAAATAAAAAAAAATATTTTTTTAATGACATATAGATAAATACCAGAAGTAAAGTCAGAAATTTAAGTGGTGGTTCTGGAGAAATAAGGCTGAGGAAGGAGATTCTAACTTGTTTTGTCTACAGATCTTCCTCAACTTACAATGGGCTTACGTCCTGATTAGCCCACTGTAAATTGAAAATATCTCAAATTGAAAACACATGTAATGCACCTAACCTACAGAACATCAGAGCTTAGCCTAACTTATCTTAAATGTGCTCAGAACACTCACAGTAGCCCACAGTTGGGCAAAATCATCTAACACAAAGCCTATTTTATAATAAAGTGTTGAGTATCTCATGCAACTTAGTGAATAATGTACTGAAAGTGAAAAACAATGGTTGTTTGTTACGGAATGGTTGTTGATATCATGGCTGACTGGGAACAGCGGCATCAAGCGAGAGTATCATACCACATAAGTCGAGCCCAAGAAAAGATCAAAACTCAAAATTTGAACTTTGGTTTCTATAGAATGCATATCACTTTCTCACAATTGTAAATTGTAAGTCAAACCATTATAAGTCAGAGACTGTCTGTACTCTACATTACTTGGACTAGGTACATGGATTAATTTTTGTCATTTTAAGATGTTAACTATATAAAAGGCCTTCTAGGAATAATAAAGAAATATATATATATATGTTATTTTAGAAAAAGTATAGGGAATTCCCTGGCGGTCCAGTGGTTAGGACTTGGCGCTTTTACTGCCCGGGCCCGAGTTCGATCCCTGGTCGGGGAACTAAGATCCGACATGCCTCACAGTGCGGCCAAATAAAAAAAAAAAAAGAAAGAAAAAGTGTAAAAATAGAACCTTTAATTACTCAAACCTCAACCCATCTATCATTCTTAGAAAAAATTGAAGTCAACCTTAACCTGAGTGCAGACATTTTAGACTGAGTAAGATAGAGATGGTAAGTGGTCTGATTACTATTGCTAAGTATGGTATTGTTGGAACTTCTTTTTGTCTGCACCTGTTAGCAGTTTGGTTTCTGGAATACTCAGCTTCAAATCTGGTATTTATGGGGCAAAAAGAAAACCCAGGAAACTGACTACTTTGTGGTTCCTAGCTGATCTGCCTTCTTTCAACTTTTCAGAGTCATCTTATGTTTGTTTTATGTTTGATGTTCAGGGTTCTTAGTTGTACTTTGAATATAGAATAGGGAACAGTATATTTATTCTATCATCTACTCCATCAGAAGTCTGAATTACTAGTTAATTTAAAAAATAGTTATACACTTATTCAGATTTTCTATTTTTTCTTTCAGTTGATTTCAATAAATTGTTTTTCCAGGACATTGTCTACTTTGTTTCCAAATTTATTGGCATAAAATTATTCACAGCATTCTTTCATTTTAGAGCTCACTGATATATTTATAGCTATGTCTCCATTTTTATTCATCATTTGGTCATTTGTTTCTCTCTCTCTCCCCTCCCTCTCCTCCTCCTCTCTGTCCCTCCCTCCCTCCCACTCCTCCCCCCACCACTCTGGCCCCCAATCTTCCATTATGTCTGGCAAAGGTTTGTAATAGATGTCTTTTCAGAAGATCGGATTTTATGTCTGGCAATGCTCTACTATATATTTTCTGTTTCATGAATGAATTAGCTATTGCTGCAATACTACATATCAAACCACAACTCAGCATTTAAATAACAAGCATTTATTCTTGCTAAAGGATATGTGAGTCAGCTACATCAGCTGGTCTAGGCTGCAATCCAGGCTTCAGACTCCAAGTTGCGGGTTATGTTCATGTCTCATCCTTCTCAGACCAGCAGCTGTGTGAGGCTTGCTCTTCTCATTGGGAATGGCAGGCATGCAAGAAACCAAACTAAATTGCACAAACCTATTTAAGTCCCCTGTTCCTATCAAATTTACTAACTTTCCATTAGGTAAAGCAAGTCGATGATAAGGCCCCTTTTCAATGAGGCAAGGAAGCATATTCTGCCTGATAACTTTGCAATATCCTCCCATTGTGGGTAAAGGGTGTGGATGTATAATCCTATTACAGGTGAATGAAGAACTGAGACCAATAATCCAATCTACAACAATTAATTGCAGATCCTATCTTTATTATCCTCTATTTAATTTCTTTGAACTCTGTTCTTTCTAATTTCTTGAGTTGGATGATTAACTCATAAATGTTCAGACTTCTTTGAGCATAGGAGGATGTAAATTTCTCTAAAGGTACTGCTTTAGCCATACCCCATGAGTTTTGACATGTAGATTTTCCTTATCGTTTAGTTGAAATATTTTTTAAATGTCCCTTACAATATGGTCTTTCACCCCAAAACTACTTAACAGTGTGGTTTTTAAATTTCCAAATATATTTTTATATGATCTTTGTTATTGCTTTATAGCTTAATTGTACTACAGTCAGATAATGTAATCTGTATGATATTCTTTTAGTATTTGTAGAGATTTGATGTGTGGACTAATATGTAGCTAATTTTCATAAATGTTCAATTTATGTTTGAGTAAAATTTATATTTCTCAATTTGAAGTATAAGGGTTCAATATATGCTCATTATATCACAATTGTTATGTCATTAATATCTTCTAAATATTTATTAATTTTTCATTTGCTTGCTCCATCAAAACCAATATATGCAGGATAGAAAGCCCAGAGATAAACCCACGCACATATGGTCACCTTATCTTTGATAAAGGAGGCAAGCATATACAGTGGAGAAAAGACAGCCTCTTCAATAAGTGGTGCTGGGAAAACTGGACAGGTACATGTAAAAGTATGAAATTAGAACACTCCCTAACACCATACACAAAAATAAACTCAAAGTGGATTAAAGACCTAAGTGTAAGGCCAGACACTATCAAACTCTTATCGGAAAACATAGGCAGAACACTCTATGACATAAATCACAGCAAGATCCTTTTTGACCCAGCTCCTAGAGTAATGGAAATAAAAACAAAAATAAACACATGGGACCTAATGAAACTTAAAAGCTTTTGCACAGCAAAGGAAACCATAAACAAGACCAAAAGACAACCCTCAGAATGGGAGAAAATATTTGCAAATGAAGCAACTGACAAAGGATTAATCTCCAAAATTTACAAGCAGCTCATGCAGCTCAATAACAAAAAAACAAACAACCCAATCCAAAAATGGGCAGAAGACCTAAATAGACATTTCTCCAAAGAAGATATACAGATTGCCAACAAACACATGAAAGAATGCTCAACATCATTAATCATTAGAGAAATGCAAATCAAAACTACAATGAGATATCATCTCACACCGGTCAGAATGGCCATCATCCAAAAATTTAGAAACAATAAATGTTGGAGAGGGTGTGGAGAAAAGGGAACACTCTTGCACTGTTGGTGGGAATGTAAATTGATACAGCCACTATGGAGAACAGTATGGAGGGTCCTTAAAAAACTAAAAATAGAAATACCATACAACCCAGCAATCCCACTACTGGGCATATACCCTGAGAAAACCATAATTCAAAAAGAGTCATGCACCAAAATGTTCATTGCAGCTCTATTTACAATAGCCAGGACATGGAAGCAACCTAAGTGTCCATCATCGGATGAATGGATAAAGAAGATGTGGCACCTATATACAATGGAATATTACTCAGCCATAAAAAGAAACGAAATTGAATTATTTGTAGTGAGATGGATGGAGTTAGAGTCTGTCATACAGAGTGAAGTAAGTCAGAAAGAGAAAAACAAATACCGTATGCTAACACATATATATGGAATCTAAGGAAAAAAAAAAAAAGTCATGAAGAACCTAGTGGCAAGACGGGAATAAAGACACAGACCTACTAGAGAATGGACTTGAGGATATGGGGAGCGGGAAGGGTAAGATGTGACAAAGTGAGAGAGTGGCATGGACATATATACACTACCAAACGTCAAACAGATAGCTGGTGGGAAGCAACCACATAGCACAGGGAGATCAGCTCTGTGCTTTGTGACCACCTAGAGGGGTGGGATAGGGAGGGTGGGAGGGAGGGAGGTGCAAGAGGGAAGAGATATGGGAACATATGTATATGTATAACTGATTCACTTTGTTATAAAGCAGAAACTAACACACCATTGTAAAGCAATTATACTCCAATAAAAAAACAAAAAAACAAAACAACAACAACAACAACAAAAAAACTAATATATGTGAAAAATTCCCTTCTATTGATTTCACATTTTTCCTTGTTGGTCTCTCAATATTTTTGTATTATATATTTTGAGGCTATGTTTTAGGTGTATAATATTTAGAAATATATCTCATGAATTGAAAATTTATCATTATGGAGTGACCCTCCTTAAAGCAAAAAGCATTTCTAGAGACAAAGTCTGTCTCATTTTGAGTTAGCTGTACCAGCTTTGTTTGGTCAGTATTTGCCTGGTGTTATCTTTTTCAGTTCTTTTACATGTGACCTTATATTTTATGTCTGAAGTATGTCTCTTATGTACAGTTTCAGCTAATTTTTTTAAAAATAGAAACTAATTAGACAATCTGATCTTCTACATGATTTTAGTCCCTTCATATTGTGATTATTGAATATTAACATTTATTTCTAAAATCTTACTTTGCACTGCCAAATTTCATCAATTGTAAGACACATATTTTTCCCCACATTTAAACATCTTTGAAATTAGAATACCTCTATAATTGAAGTCATCATTAGAAGCTTTTTTCTTCCTTAGTAGCATGCAAAATTTAGGTGTATTTTACAAGTGATGTCATCTTACAGTCTATGAAATATGACATCTATTCTCTTAAGTTTCTCTCCCCCTCATCCCTTTTCTATCTTTATTGACTTAAGGTTGTTTGTTTGTTTTTTTTTAATTTCTCCTTTTCACCTATATTTGTTTGGAAGTTACACATTCTGTCTGCACCATTCTAGTGATTACTCTTAGAATTGTAACAAGCATACATGAAATAAATTCTAAAACTAATCAGTGTCTCAGGTTGGATTCTCCCAAAAGCTGCCCTTAGGACCTGACCTTGAGTACAGGCATTTGGGAAGTGACATCAGGAAGCACAAACAAGGGAAGGGGGAAGTGAGGCAGGGAAAAGAGAAAAGCAGGTCTGGGAAATGCTCATGAGCAGGTTATTGTGGGTAACGGGGTCTCAAATCCTCTGAACAACCAAGTGGAACTTGTTTCAGAGTTGTCGTACAAGGAGATAAGGAGGTGGAGTCATTTATCTACTGACTCCCCCATTGGTTGAAATTTATCCCTGGAAGTGTTAATGCCCCTACACTTCCAGATTACACCTGCTTAAGTCAGAGAAAGTTCTATGATGCAGGAGAAAGACATCAGGCATAGAAGAGAGACACATGTGCTTGAGCAACACCTGGCAGCTTGTTACACTGTCTACCCCATTGATAAGTGAACTTAGGTGGACAGAGAATATGGGTCGGGTGTCAACAATGTCCACTACAATCAACATTCCTAAACTCCGCCTGCTCTTTGCCAAACATTGAAGTTGCTCATTCCTATCACCTATCCTACTTTACATGTTCATCAGTATATACTTTATTTGCATAGTTTTTGTATTCCTCTAAAAATAGTTGTTTTTTATTATTTTATTATTTTAATCACTTAAATTTACCTATATGCTTATCAGTTTCCTTGCTCATCAGTCCTTCATGAGCCTCACTTCTTTCTTTGTGAATTAGTTTCTTTCTTCCTTTAGTATAAGTTTTTTTCGTCATCTGAATTTTTTGGTTCCTAGATTTGGATAATGAGTTTGAATACTGAGATTGAAAAGTACACCATCTATTTCATTCCTGAGTTTCAGATAGCAAATAGCAAGAGTTTTCATACAGAAGGATCTATGTAGTTCAGCAGTTTTTTCAGTGTTTGTTAATGAATTTAGTCTTTGCCTTTCTGAAAATGACTTGTTTCCCCATTCCTGAATGATAGCTTGACTGGGTATAAAACTGTAGATTCATTGTTTCTCTTGCTTCAAAGATATTATTCAAGTGTTGTTGATTAGAAGTCTGCTATCTATTTATCACTTCACTTTGGTGATATGTCATTTTTCTATTTTTTTTAACTTAACCTCAAGATTTTGTTTTCTTCATAACACCAAAAGATGAAGCTTAGAACTGAATTACTTGGCCCTTTCTCTTCTTAAATCCTCCCAGTTCAAAGTGTTTACATCTCTTAATAGCCAGAATTCTTTGATCTGCAGCCTCAGCACAATCTTTGTAGTTTTAGCTTTTTCCCAGAAAATTGGCTTAGTCTGCCCACCATATCCACTGTGCTTCCTGTCATAATGCCACTTTCCCTGGGCATATGGATAATCCTTGCCCTTCTTGTAGCGTGCCACTTTGTGGGATTGGAGCTTGCCACACTTCCTACAGAAAGTCCCTCCGGTTTTAGGCATGTTCACCATGTTTGTAGGAGCACTATTGGCACAAAAAGCTGTGGTTGTTTCAAGATGTTCTCTCTGTTTTTGTTGTTCTTCTGCACTTCAGTGTGTCTTAGTGTGCATCTATTTTTATTTATGCCACTCATGATTGCTGTAATCATAAAGCCAGTCAAAGACTATAGATAAGGAAAGTCTGACTAGATTCTGCCAAAACCTTGTGGTCCAAAGACAGAGGAAAAAAATAATGAAAATAGAGTTCAGCCAGACAGTAATGAGATGAATGAACAAAATCAGTTGCAATCTGGTTGGAGGTTGAAGAATTCAGATGATAAAATCTTGTCATCCGAACAGAAGGAGGTTACAAAAAGTATTGTGTGGTTGTGTAATTGGAACAGGAGGTATCAACCCCACCTGAAGGGTATAGATTTGGGGTCTCCTATAATTTCAAGATTACTGAAACTGGACTCAGTATGTCAATCTGTGATGCAGGAAAGACCATACTGGACATAGGCAGCTGCAGGTCTGGCATCCCTGTACCAAATATGTCTGTTCAATATGCACCTCCAACTTGCCTCAGGTGACAAGCATACTGTCATCATGAGTTATTGGCTCAGGAATTTAAAGTCACAGTAAACCCTACTGGATTGTGTCTCTTAACCCCAGAAATATGAAATTATGAAGTATGTCAAACCCATGGCATTAATCATTTTGGGTTACAATCAAGATAATCACTGTGTTTGGCATTTAAAATACTTGTAAAATATAATTGAATTTGGCATATTAAAATGTATAACAAATTGGCCTGCAATTCCAAATTAAATGCTTGATTCGAAGTTGAATGGTGTAAGTGATTTAGTTCATAAACAGTGGTAGAGTGGTTAAAAGAACTTGCATTAGAGAGTTGTTGATAATGTGGGAAGGATTAGCTTATTGGGTCATAAGTTTGTTGAGTTTAGACATTCCAGTGTCTTAAAGAAAATTGAATACATTAATGTATACATATTATTTGAAGTAGTTAAAGGTAATTAGCCTGTCCTATTCAAGTTTACTTAACATTAATTAAAATCTAATTCCCTTAAGTAATCAGTCCAATTTATGTGAAAGTTTCCCTGAAAATTATTTCTATTTTATATAAAATTTACTGGATTTAAAATCGTGTAATAAAACTTATAAGATGAATTTAGGAGTTTAAGAAAATCTAGACTTTTAAATTTATAATTTTAGTAAGTAAAGTTTTAAAAACCAAACCCAAATAAATGAAAATAAACTTCTCTGTGTACAGAAGCTGCCCTTGGGCATCAAAAATATCACATAGAAACTGAATCTAAGGATGCATGCTCTTTATCAGTGTAACCTCTTATTCTCTAATCTCACCTTCTGAAATTCCTATTGGGTATAAATTGGACTTTTTACTCTTTCATGCCTCTTTTTTTTTTCCCCTTTTTTCTTTATCCAGAATACAGCACATAGGTATAATTTAATTTATCTCTTTATATCCACAATTTTGTCTTCATCTGGATCCAATATACTGTTTATCCACTGGAGAGTATTTCTCAATTTCAATGACTGCATATCTAATTTAACATCAGAAACTAACCTTGTTCCTTCTCAGAGTCAAACTGCCTCCCTATTCTCAAAGTTCTTCCAACTGCCAGTAACTCACACAAGTGTACAGGTACTCTGCTGAGCTCCCCAGGCTGGCTGGAGGCCTGGGATTGCATTGCTTCACCTTCCACATGCCAGGGTGTCTGCACCAAGTTGCTCCTCTACTTCTGAACAGAGGATCTGGTTTCCTGAGTGACATCAAAGGATGAACAGTGCAACACCTATGGGTTAGCTTTCTATGGAGTGGATTTGAGCAATAGGAAATGGGAAACAGGAGGGAGCTGGGCAGATAAATTCTCCTTCCAATCAGAAGTCTGTTTCCTTTTGAAAACCTTCCAGAGAAGTCCTGGGTGCTAGGCAAAGAGACAGTGGCCAGCTGTCTCTTCATGGCTTATCAAACAGAGACCAGCACTGTAATGCATCATATCACCTTGCTTCACATCTTTCCTTGCCCTACTTCCCCTTTTCTTCTTTGCCTTCATCTCAACAGGCTTCATCTCAACAGGCTTCATCTCCTGAATAAAAAATCAGCATCCTAATCCTTGCCTCAGGCTCTGCTTTCTAGAGAACCTCAGAAAAGGGAGTCTTTAAAACTTTTGTTTGGTTCTTTTTGAACCAAAAAAATTGAGATTTTGAGAATCTCAATCTTTTGTTATGCTTTTTATTTTTTATTTAATTTAATTTTTTTAAGCATCTTTATTGAAGTATAATTGCTTTACAATGGTGTGTTAGTTTCTGCTTTATAACAGAGTGAATCAGCTATACATATACATATGTTCCCATATCTCTTCCCTCTTGCACCTCCCTCCCTCCCACCCTCCCTATCCCACCCCCCTAGGTGGTCACAAAGCACTGAGCTGATCTCCCTGTGCTATGTGGCTGCTTCCCACTGGCTATCTATTTTACCTTTGGTAGTATATATAAGTCCATGCCACTCTCTCACTTCGTCCCAGCTTACCCTTCCCCCTCCCCATGTCCTCAAGTCCATAATTCAAAGAGAGTCATGTACCACAATGTTCATTGCAGCTCTATTTACAATAGCCAGGACGTGGAAGCAACCTAAGTGTCCATTGACAGATGAATGGATAAAGAAGATGTGGCACATATATACAATGGACTATTACTCAGCCATAAAAAGAAATGAAACTGAGTTATTTGTAGTGAGGTGGATGGACCTAGAGTCTTTCATACAGAGTGAAGTAAGTCAGAAAGAGAAAAACAAGTACCGTATGCTAACACATATAAATGGAATCTAAAAAAAAAAAAAAAGGTTCTGAAGAACCTAGGGGTGGGTTAGGAATAAAGATGCAGTTGTTATGTTTTTTTAAATTCTGTTCTTTAATGTGATAGCTCTATCAGCCAGAAATTATAAAATATTTAAAATAACTATCTTAAGTTGTTGGAAATCTAATCCTGCTCCTCATATTGCTAATGCTCACTCATGGTGGAGTATTTCCTTGTTTGTTCTGCAATTTTGGATTGTGAGTTCATCTTCAGCAGGGCTATATTGAAGAGAATCTTGAGAATCCTTAGCTGAGGATTTGTCCCTCCAGAGAGGACTTGTATTCACTTTGTCACAGATATTATCAGCTTGGGAGTTCTCGGCCACAAGACTAGTATTAATGCCAAACTCTGCCTTCAGTCTTGAGGGATCTTTTCCCTTTATCCAGATACAAGTGAAGATGGACAAGCTTCCTTTATATCTCTCTTTGCTGATGGTTTGGCTTTTAGTCCCCACCTTTTTTCTAAAGCTCTTTGACAAATCTCAGCTTTATGTTCAAAGGCTCCATCAAATTCCCTGGGGACAGCTGCAGTGTGAACTCAAGACTACTGCTCTGTTTTTTAGGTCTCTCTCCATTTTGCCCCTAGGATTTATATTTTTTATAAACTCAGCTATGCAGGTAGAAGACTATTTTCTATATTTCATCATACTTTTATGGTATTTAATAATGGAAGATTTTTGGGGTTATCTAATCTGCTATAATACTAGAAATGTAAGATCTGGTCTCTCTTTAATAACTGAAATGGATTGAATTATTACTATCTGTCAAGCACTATTGTAAGCACAGTAAATGAATTAACTCATTTATCCTCTCAACAACTCAGTGAGAGGTAGGAACTAGTATTATCCCCACTGTGTTAGTCCGGGTCCTCCAAGAAGCAGATGCCAAGATCAGAATAAGTGTGCCAAGATTTTATTAAGGAAAATGTCTGTGAAAAAGGAAATGAAGGGGAGCTGGTAAATGGCTGGGAGAGTCACTAGACCACAGCCCAAGTCTAACATTGAGTGAAGAAGAAAGAGAAGGAAGGTTGGTAGAAGTGTCTTAGACTGCAGAGCAGTCTTAGTGAAGTTCATCAGAACTCAGGGAGGGGGTTGTCTTCGAGCCAAAGTTAGCTGATGGAGTCTAGTGTCTTCCAGAAATGGGTCTGCCTTGGTCTTCCTGCCGTATTACATCATTGGTGGGGAGATGCCCATGGGAGAAGTGGCTCTGTCACAAATGTCACAGTGGATTCCAAAGTGCAGCAGCAGGGGCCCTCAGCCAATACGCTCCCTGAACTAGAAGGTCTGTCAAGTGCCTCCTCGTGGCCACCCCACCCACTTTATGGATGAGGAAACAAACACAGAGGCTAGGTAACTTGCTCAAGGACACACCACTGGTACATGTGGAACCAGATTTCAAACTTAGGTAGTTTAGCTCCAGGGTACAACTTCTTAACAACTATGCTATGCTTCAAAAAAAAAAAGATTTTATTGCGTTGGATCTTTGTGTAGAAAGAGATATTGTTAAACAATTGTGCGTATGGTTTATGTGTGTTTTTTCAGAGTTAAAAAAGTCTATTTTTAATCAGATTCTACAAGAGGCTCTTTAAGACGGGGGAGAAAAAGACTTTCAAAGTTTGGGACTTTCAAGGGCAGTCACCTATGAATTTGACAGTGACCTTTAAAATGTGACTGTTACTGGAAATTCAATGATTGATGCATTGTCCCTCCATCCTCAGTCTGGTTGATTGCAAATTAATATTGTTTCTCACAGGGCATCTTTATTTTTCCCTCTAGTCCCTCCTATGACAGAACCATCTAGCTGCCTACTCAGTATCCAACTTTCCTTCTTCATTACAAATGACCAGGCCCGAAAAAACCACCACCAACAATAAGCCACCTGTATATCCCTCCCTCCCTTTGTAAGGATGGCCATCTAACTTCTAACTACAAATTGTTGGGTGAAACTTTTAGGAAATTTTCTTAAAAGAGGCTGACTCAACTAGCTTGTGACTTGTATCATTCAGAATCCCAGCAAGGGAACAACGGGCACACTATGTATAGAAATCATGAAGGATACAAGATTCGGGTCAGCCAAGCTGTTATCTCTATTTCTGAACTGGTAAGGAGAGGGTTGGGTAGAGCAGACTGCCTTGAGAACAGTGGCCTTCAGGTAAAGAGAGGCAGCCAGCCAGATGTGACTTTGTAGAAGGGGAGTCAGGGGGAAAGAAATCCTGAGCTCATTCTCTTCTCACATTCTCATCTCCTTCCATGGATCGTATTGGCTGAACCCATCACAATGCCAAAGGCAACAAAGCCACTGATGTAGCCCACACAAGCCAGCCTGCTGAAACAGAGAGCAGATAGAAAAGCAGAAGGGCAGAGAGTTGATATGAATTAGGATAAATAGGAGATAGCAAGCACATGCACTGTTGCCCTTCCTTCTGTCTTTGGTATATGGATATGATGGCTGGAGCAGCACTCGCCATTTTGCTACCTTGAGGCAACCTTCTAAAGATGGTAGAGCACAAATATAGAAGAGGCTTGAGTATTAATGACATAACTGAACAGCTACATCAGCCCTTAAATGCTCACTCAGACTTCTTTTATGTGAGAAAAATATAAATCTTTGTCTTAAGTCACTATTATTCAGATTGCTTGTATTTGTAACTAAGCGCAATTCTCAATGATATACATACCCACTATCTGAATCTATGTCTTCATTTCCTGCACCCCCACCACCAGACTCTTGTCATTTCTTCTTAGTTGACAAATGGCCTTTTGTTCCTCCCGCTTCTTCAGTCTCTGCCTTGTTGCCAGAGTGATCCTTCTCAAGCAGTTCAGACATAGGGGACCCCCAACAGTGGTTCTCTCTCACGGAGGGAACTTGGTGTCTGAGGGTCAGGGGTTGGACGGAGACTTATTTTTCACTGTATTCTCTGTTTCACAGTTTGGATTTTGTATTGTGTATACATGTTACCTAAAATAATTGAAAACATAGTTCTCTGAAAAAAATTAAAACACTAATTAAAAATAGTCCGCCATGTCACTGTCTTTGACAGGATTTTCAAAAGGGCCTTTGGAGTCCAGCTTCTCCGCTTCTCCCAGTAATAATATCTTATCAAATGGAAGATGAGCATTTCTCACATTTTAATACCCCTGAAGTTGACATTCGTGGAATTGCTGTTATGCATGTGGCAGCCACAATGTAGTTGTTGTTGTCTGCCTGTGCACAAACGTTAGATGTTAACCCACATTCACATTGTCTTTAAACGGTCTGTTGACTAAAATGTACAGGATTTGCAATTGACCAATATGCCACCGGAAATATGAATCCTGATTGTTGTCTGCAAACCTTCTATTTGACAACTGTTAGTAAGATCAATAAAGACCCAGCATCAAAGCTTGTCAGATGAGCATCAGCAGCTTGAAAGAAAATCCCAGAGACAGTAGTAGAGCCCTCTTAAGAATATTACCAGGGCTTCCCTGGTGGCGCAGTGGTTGAGAATCTGCCTGCCAATGCAGGGGACATGGGTTCGAGCCCTGGTCCGGGAAGATCCCACATGCCGCGGAGCAGCTAGGCCCGTGAGCCACAACTACTGAGCCTGCGCGTCTGGAGCCTGTGCTCCGCAACAAGAGAGGCCGCGATAGTGAGAGGCCCGCGCACCGCGATGAAGAGTGGCCCCCGCTTGCCACAACTAGAGAAGGCCCTCGCACAGAAACGAAGACTCAACACAGCCATAAGTAAAAATAAAAATAAATTAATTTTTTTAAAAAAGAATATTACCAAACCTGCTGATTCCCCAGAGGATGATAGAGCGTGAAAAACTCTGACATCAACTCTCATTGAAAATAATTCGCTTTGTTGTGCAACAGAAACTAACACAGTATTGTGAAGCAATTATACTCCAATAGAGATCTATTAAAAAAAAAAAAAAGAAAAGAATTCAGAAGACTTGGATTCTATGGGGAAAAAAATAGGGATTCCTTAACCAATTTTTAAAAATTTAAGTCAGATTTATTGAGGTATAATTTACATATCGTAAAATGCACCCTTTTTAGGTATGCAGTTCTATGAATTGACAAAAATGTGTAATGTCATGTATCCACCACTGAAATCAAGAGATAGAATATTTTTAACATTTCTTAGTGCCCCTTTGTATCCAATCCCCAACCCACACTCCCAGCCCTTGGCAACCACTGCTTTCTATCTCTATCGTTTTCTCTTTTCTATAACATCATGCAGCATTTTGTGCCTGGCTTCTTTCACTTAGCATCATGTTTTTGCATTTATCAGCAGTTCATTTCTTTTTATTGTTGAGTAGTATTCAATTGTGTGATTATACCAGGCTTTATTTATCTGTTCACAATAGAAGAACATTTGGATTGTTTCTCATTTTTGGCAGTTATGAACAAAGCTATAAATGTTTAGGTATAGGTTTTTGTATGGATATACAGTTTTATTACTCAGGGGTAAATACATAAGAGTAGGATTGCTGGGTTGTATGATGAGTCTGTGTTTAACTTTATAACAAACGGCTGAACAGTTTTCCAAAGTGTCTACACCATTTTACGTTCCCACCAGCAATGAATGGAAGTCCTCGTTACTCTGCAACCTCTCCAGGGCTTGGTATGATCAGCTTTTTAAAAGTATAGTCATTCTCCTAGTTTGTAGTGGTATCTCACTGTGGTTTTAACTTACATTTTCCTAATGATGTTGAGCATCTTTTCGTGGCCTTATTTGCTATCTATGTATCTCCTTTGAAGAAGTGTCTGTTCAAATCATTTTTAGTTGGATTATATTCTTACTGAGTTATGAGAGTTCTTTATATTCTGGGTATCCTGTATCAGATGTTTCGTGAGTACTATCTTAGTTTCTGGCCTGTTTTTCATTTTCTTGACAGTGTCTTTCCAAGAGCAGAATATGTAATTTTCATGAAGTCCAATTTGTCAAGTTTTTTTGTTTTTTTTTCTTTTATGACTCATGGCTTTTTGTGTCCTATCTAAGAAATCTTTGCCAAACTAGATGTAACAAAGATTTTCTCCTGTTTTTCTGTAGAAGTTTTATGAGTTTTAGGTTTTTACAATTAGGTCTATACTCCATTTCACGTTAAATTTTGTATATGGTACAAGGTATAGGTTAATGTCCAATTATTTCATTACCATTTGCTGAAAAACGTTTTCTCCATTTAAATGCCCTTTCAACTTTATTGAAAATCAATTGAACATATAAGTGAGCCTATTTTCTGTTCTATTCCACGGATCTATTTGTCTATCCTTTGGCCAATTCCATACTATCTTGATGGCTTCAGCTTTACAGTAAATCTCAAAATAGTGTAAGTCCTCTAAACTCATTCTTGTTTTTCAAAATTATTTTGGCTATTCTTGTCCCTTTGCTCTTCCTTGTAAATTTTAGAATCAGCTTTTCCTTTTCTACAAAGAAAAAAAAGCCTAGAATTTTGGAATTTGGGGATTGTGTTAAACTTACAGATCAGTTTGAAGAGAATTGATATCTTGACAATATTGAGTCTTCCAATCCATGAACACAGTATTTCCATTTATTTAGGTTTTTTATTTCTTTCAGCAATGTTTATAGTTTTAAGCATAAACCTTTCATATATTTGATTTATCTCTAAGTATTTCATGGGCCTTTCTGGATGTTATTGCAAATGGCATTAATTTTTAATTTATAATTGTTCATTGGTAGTATAAGAAAATAAAATTGACTTTTCTGTATTCATCTAGTATCCTCCAACCAGGATAAACATACTAGGAACTTATTTTAGATTCTTTGGGATTTTCTGCATAAACAATCATGTTGTCTGCAAACAGAGACAGTTTTATTTCTTCCTTTCCAATTTTTATGCCTTTTCTTTTTCTTGCCTTATTGTACTGGCTAGACCCTCCAGTAATGTTGAATAGGAACAGTTATTTTTCTTCCTATGTGTACACAAGGTTGAGATATGATAAATCCATCTAAATAAGTATCAAAGAGATCTTTCAATAAATATACAGTAAAACATCAAAATAATAGAGAGCATTTTTGTCATGGTTTAATTGGCAGTTTTTTTTTTTTTCCCACAGTGGCATCTAAAATAATGGTGTATTTTCCCATAGATGGTGTTAGAAACAATGAAGTATTGCAATAGTTAGAGCAGCCACATTGCATATTTCTAGACTATGATGTGAGTGGTGCCCTGGGGCTCCACGATGCGGAGGCCCTGATATTAGGTTACACGTGCCTATAGGGGCTTCACTGTCACCACTGATGTCATTTCATTTAACTGAGCACAGGGTGTTCAACTTAAGTGTGAGTCAGGTCTGCTACTTGGGGTCCCCTAAGTCTAGAGAAGGTTAATGAGCCAGAGGCATCTACTAGATGTTGACCACGATGCATTTGATCAGGTAACTCTCAAAAACCAAAGGGTCTGAGATTTAACCTCACTTGCAAGCTGACAAGTTAGCCTGGCAGTTTGATGGTTGCTTCCAGAAGACACAGGATGCCTGGCTGGAAACAAGGGACTTTATTACTCACAGCGCAGCAGGCAGCATGAGCTTCACGTTAGCACTGGTTCTCCTTGCCCACCAAGTGCCATGGGGCAATGCAGGGCTGAGCCCAGGTGGATGCTGAGCTCATAATAGATTTGCATCACACCTGAGAAGCCCCAAACTTAGGAAACCTCAGTCTTTAAAGGGGCTGCAAGCAAATGTGTCTAACCTTTGCCCCAGAGGGATGCACTATCTTTTTAATCCTGGACATCAAACAAATGTGCCCTCTGCTCTGGAGGGAGACACTGTTTCCACCTTCCAAGGATCTGTAGGACCTCCATGAAAAGATAGCCCAGGGTGCTGTCAGTTTCTCTGCTCAGAAGACGAGACCCATAGAGAACTGTGTCCCAACAGGAACACAGACTCAGTTGTCAACCGGGAAAGTAATTCTGAGTAGAGAGTAATGTCTGTCACTCAGTTCATCCCCACCTGTCATAGCCTTCCTATATGTTCAACAAACCTGTTTCTTCTTTGTCTGGACCCACAGTTTGACTACATTTCCCAACCTGCTTTGCAACTAAGTTTGGCCATATGAATTGGTTGGCCAAGGAAACATAAATGGAAGTGATGTTACCATCTTTAGGCATGACTCATAAAAATCTCCCTACAAAATTCTCTACTCCCTCCTTCTCCCATCTTTTTCCAGCTCTGGTTGAACGCAGAGAAAGGCAAATTCCTAAAAGATGGTGGCGTCCTATGATGTAAGAAGATTGGGTCCTTGAATGACTGTGTGGAGGTTGCCTCAGTATACATCAAACTGTGATGTAGATGAAAAATAAACCAGTGACCTTTTAGTGGCTTGACGATAGAAATTAATTCTAGTAGCTAGCAATAGGTATTCTAATACATCAGCCTTACCCTCATGCCATCCCCACATTAAATCTCTCTCCCCATTACATCAGGCCTAAATGGACACCAGTTTACCTGTTTTCTTTTTAATAGCCCTCTATTAGATGTTAATAACATGAGAAGCTTTCAACCCTATTTGCTATGAACATAGTGTAATTTGTGTAGTTTTTGACAGCATACGATGCTACCATCTGGTAGTGCAGGGTAGTACTAGGCACAGGGGAGGGCAGGGGGGTGAGGGGCTTGGCATCTAAAGGGCTGAGGGTCTTTCACCTGGCAGAGAAGGCCTTAGTTACTAACAAAGTAAAGGTGTGTGTGTGTGGGGGGGAGATGAGCAGGAAAAAAATAGTCTGTTGTATTTATTAGCATCTTTGAGACAGCCACTGGGCCTCCCAGAAACACCTAGGTGAGAGAGGTTGGTTTAGACCACAGAGGTGATGAGTCCCCATTAGTGGCCAAAGCTAGGTCAAAGGGACCCAAGAAACAGGTTATGTGCTCCCACATTGCCCTTTTTATACTTCAAGGAGTCAAATCCTGCCTGCTGCCTGTTTTATTTTATTAAGACTTTAATTTTTTAGAGCAGTTTTAGGTTCATCGCAAAAAGCCAGGTGAAGGTACAGAGATTTCCCATGTATAACCTGTGCCCACTCATTCACAGCCTCCCCATTATCACCGCCTCCCACCAGAGTACTGCACTGATCCATCAGAGTTACCCAGAGTCCATAGTTCACGTTAGGGTTCACTCTTGGTGTTGTACGTGCTACGGGTTTGGACAAATGTATAATGACATGTATTTACCATTATGGTATCAGAGTCTTTTCACTGCCCTAAAGATGTTCTGTGCTCTGCCTATTCATCCTTCCCCAACCTCTGGCAGCTGCTGATTTTTTTTACCGTCTCTATGATTTTGCCTTTTCTAGAATGTCATATACTGAGAATCATGCAGTATGTAGCCTTTCCAGATTGACTTCTTTCACTTTGTAACATGTATTTAGGGTTCTTTCATATCTTTCATGGCTTGATAGCTCATTTCTTTTTAGCAGTGAATAATATTCCATTGTATGGATATACCACAGTTTATGTGTTCATTCGCCTACTGAAGGACATCTTGGTTGCTTCCAAGTTTTGACAATTATGAGTAAAGCTTCTAGAAACATCTGTGTACAGGCTTTTGTGTGGACATAAGTTTTCGACTCCTTTGGTAAATGTCAAAGGGCACAATTGCTGGATCGTATAATAAGAATGTGTTTACTTTTGTAAGGAACCACCAAACTGTCTTCCAGAGTGGCTGTATCATTTTGCACTCCTGCTGTCAATGAATGAGAATTCTTTTTGCTCCACATCCTCATCAGCATTTGATGTTGTCAGTGTTTTGAACTTTGGCCATTCTAATAGGGGTGTAGAAAAATCTCATTATTGTTCTAATTTTCATTTCCCCAATGACATAGGATGTAGAACATCTTCTCGTATGCTTATTGCCATCTGTATATCTTCTTTGATGAGGTGTCCGTTATGCTCTTTGGCCCATTTTTTAAGTTGGGTTGTGTGTGTTCTTACTGTTGAGTTTTTTTGTTTTGTTTTGTTTTGTTTTTTATAATTCTTTATTTTTATTTATTTATTTTTGGCTGTGTTGGGTCTTCGTTTCTGTGCGAGGCCTTTCTCCAGTTGCGGCAAGTGGGGGCCACTCTTCATCGCGGTGCGCGGGGCTCTGACTATCGCGGCCTCTCTTGTTGCGGAGCACAGGCTCCAGACGCGCAGGCTCAGTAATTGTGGCTCACGGGCCTAGTTGCTCCGCGGCATGTGGGATCTTCCCAGACCAGGGCTCGAACCTGTGTCCCCTGCATTGACAGGCAGATTCCCAACCACTGCGCTACCAGGGAAGCCCCACTGTTGAGTTTTAAGAGTTCTTGTATATTTGGGGTAACAGTCCTTTATCAGATGTGTCTTTTGCAAATATTTTCTCCCAGTCTGTGGCTGATCTCCTCATTCTCTTAATATTGTTTTTCACAGGGCAGAAATTTTTAATTTTAATGAAGTCTGTATTTTTCAAGGATCATGTCTGTGGTGTTGTATCTAAGAAGTCATTGCCATACCCAAGGCTATCTAGTTTCCTCCTGCATTATCTAGGTTTTCTCCTACGTTGCCTTCAAGAGTTTTATAGTTTTGCGTTTTACAATTAGTCTGTGACTGCCTGTTTTCGTAAATGAAGTCATATTGGGACACAGCCACAGTTACTGGTCGGCATATTGTCTGTGGCGGCTTTCCTGCTACAGCAGCAGAGTAGGTGTAACAGACACTGTATGACCCACCAAAGCTAAAATATTTACTCTCTGGTCCTTTTCAGAGAAAGTTTGCTGACGTCTGGTATAAAGCCATAATTAAGCTCATTGTGTATATGTAGTAACCGAGGGTCTGTATATTTAAATAATTGGATTTAATTCACAGAGCACGTCAGTGGTCAAGCCAGTCAACTAGAACTTTAGATCCCACCTAAGTCTCCTTTTGCCTGCTCATCCTGTAGAAATTATGTGCACGTCCCCTTAGCCCAGAGTATGTGTTTGATTAAAAAATAAAAACGTTAGAGCATACAGTGTGTTCTATTCCTGGCATCCTTCCTTTCCATTCTTTTCTGTCTCAAGAACCAAGGTGCTCTGAACCATCCTGGAAGAAAAAGGCAGAATAACAATAACAACAAAACAAAACAAACTCTTCCAGAGCCCGTGGCTGAAGGAAAACTGTGAGGTGGTCTCAGAGTTATATAGACAGTTTCGGAGACAGGGAGATGGCCAGTAGCCCCCAGTGGCCCTTCTGCCCAAAGAGCCCAGCTGGACTGACATTTGGGGGACAGGACACCCAGGCAGATGAAACCTTGGTGATATGTCTCAGATTCCTGAGGCTGGTGTGGGTTTTTTGTTTTCGTTTTTTTTTGGTGTGGGTTTTTAGATGTTTACTATGTTGCTATCGAGCCCACTCTGACTTGTCATACGTGTGTCATGATGTCTTCTTGAGAAAATAGAACCCGGGAAACCCCTTCCCATCACTGCCTCCCTCTGAAATTTAAATGCCAATATGTCACCCTCATTCTTTCTCGCTAGCTTTCTCTGTCTAGCCCACTGCGTCTCTCTTGCCGTCTCCCGGGGACACTTCCTGTTCCTCCCAACCCAACCTTCTCTGAGTTCACCTGCAAGTTCAGTCCCTGAACCGCTCCATTTAAGCTTAATCTCTCAGCTCCTTTCCAAATTCCCTGCTTCCCCCACCATCACTTCAAGCCCTCTAGTACCCTCGGCTCACATCTTGCCCAGTTGTCCTCACAGGTACCTGGCAGGCCTCTAACTTTGGATCAATCCTGTTGTTCACTTTCTCCCCTCCTACCACCAGGCTGCCACAGACAATCATAAAGCCAAGAGGCATGAAGCCACTACAGATTTCTCTGCTCCACACACATCAAAACCCCGCCTGAGCACAGCACGCCTTTGAAACCACACTCCCTCTCGGGTGGGACTCAAACCCAGCCAAAACTCAGATTGGGACTTAAACCTATGGGCTGGGACTTGAACACCCGCCCCCGCAGCTCAGATTGAGACCTGAACCCACGATCCCTGACTAGGAGGAGATTCGAACCTAGTGTCTTTTTTTTTTTTTTTTTTAAACATCTTTATTGAAGTATAATTGCTTTACAATGGTGTGTTAGTTTCTGCTTTATAACAAAGTGAATCAGTTATACATATACATATGTCCCCATACCTCTTCCCTCTTGCGTCTCCCTCCCGCTCACCTGGTGTCAGGACTTACTGAAGCTCAGGTTCTTTTGTCTCAGCACCGGAAGAATTCAGCGTGAGGCAAAGCAGCAGGCAAAGAGTGAGTTTATTAGCATAGGATGCATGTGAGAGATACAAGCAGGCAGGCAAGGGAGAGCAGCCCTGAGAACAAAGAAGGCAACACTTTTATAATCAAAGAAAAAGCGGCAGGGTTGAGGGGAGAAGGCCACGTTCTTCCTCATTCTTGGGCAGATGTCAAGGCTTACATCATTAATTCCTCCTTTGGCCCTATATGGTTAAACCAGGACCATCATGGTGCTATCTAAATCATATGTATATTAGCAAAAGGGTGGTAACATATACTAAAATACAGTAGTTCATCTCAGGTTTCAGTATAATGTCCCCTTTCACCTATATTTCTGTCGTGACTACATGTAGAAATGCTACTCTTCAAGGACAGTTAACTCTCTGACTTCATGTAACAAGACTCAGACCCCATATCTACTGTCTTGTGTTTTAACTATCAGGGTTTGTGGCCTGAGTGTGTCTGGCGCTTGGGTGCACCTGGTCTTCCTTCAAGGTAGTGTAGATGGTTGCTAGGTTACTGGATTCTTTTCTTGAGTGGTCATTAGTTTACAACAGTCTCCAGAACTCTCTTAAAATTCCCTTTCTGTCCTTAATCCCCTAGTGGGATTTCTAAACTGACTATTTAATTATCCTACTCTATCCCTATCACCTTGACAAATGTTTCAACAATTGCTTCTCACATTTTCCTCAGAAACGAACTATGGTGGACCTTTGTTGGTTGACTTCCCAGCATCTGTTCCCCCGGCTCCCCCACCTCAAGCATTTCCTCCCAAAAGCACCCAAATTTTCCTTTGAGGCAGTGCCCCTCCCCCATTCTCAACCATGTTGTTAGGGTGGGTTTGACTTCATTTGCATTTCCAGGGGTGGACCCTGATGGGCTTCAGCCAATCAGCTCTCCCATTTCTCTGGCCACAGTGATTGGTTCGTCATGGATGAGCCCACCACCCAATTTGGGCCAATGAGACACCAGGAGACAATTGTAGAGGCATCTGGGAAATAAGCTTCCCTTGTCTTCTGCAGGAGCCCCAGAGGAGACCACCTGGCTCTGGGTGTTGCAGTGAGGGTACGGTGTCTATAACTGCTAAAACATGAGGGGTGGGGGGGATAAGAGAATCGCAGGAGTCAGTGGAATCCTCAACCTCTGGGCCAAAGGATGCCTGCATCCAAGTCTGCTTTTAGACTGTCAAGTTGTATCAGTCACTTAATCTCCTCCTTGTTTTCTTGAAGCCAGTTTGTGTTGTGCTTTCCATTGCTTCACCCTAACTCATGCCCCATTCCAAAATTTTACCTCCACTCTCAAATCCTCCATTTCACTCCACCCCCAGCAAGTGATCTTGCCCCCTGGTTCAAGGAGGAAACAGGCCAACTAGCAAGGATGCCATCAGCGTATTTCCCTGGCACCTGCAAGTATTTCTGAATCTGAACCTTTCTTCCTCCTTCCTTCTAGTCTTCCCACTCTGCCTTCTCAGAAAGCTTCTCCTGTATCTTTGCTACCTTTCTTTTCACTAGTTTTTTTCCATTCACCTTTCATTTTGCTTAGATTGCTTCCCAAGGTAGAGACGATCATAACCTTGTCCAACCCCACTTCCTCACATTCCTGCCTTTTTTCTATCCTTCTCTGACAGATTTCTTAGAGGAAAAATGTACCACCATAGAGACGTCAGTTGAGAGCCTGCCTATCTGAGGATCCATGGAACATAGAAGAGGTTCGATCCAATAGGCAGGTTTGCACAGGAGGGGGCTCAACACGGAGGCCTGGGTGGGATGCATGGATGGGGGCGTTGCTGGCATTTGTGGGAATGGAAGCCAGTGAAGTTGGTGGCCCCCAGTGAGTGTGAGGAGTGAGAACAGAAGAGGGTTAAGGAGGGGCTTTGAGGAATGTGGACGCTTAAGTGGGAAGTGGAAAAAAAGGGCATCTTTGAGATCATGACAGAAAGCTCAGTGGTAAGAGGAAAATAGGAGAGAAGGCTGTCCCAGAAACCAGGAAAGGAGCGTGCTCCAAGGAGGAAATGGTCGGTTAACTGCTACCAAGAGGTCAAGTGTGAGAGGACAGAATCACTGGATTTGGCAAGATCTGGAGTTTCAAAGTATCAGGGACGGAGCCAGCTCTCCGTGGGGTGGAAGAGTGAATGAGAAGTAACAGGAGCAGAGAGCAACTGTAAATGACTTTTTTTTTTTTTCCTTTCCAACTGTCTTAGTTTATCGAAAACAGACCCTGGACAGGTACTTGGGTACAGGTAGTCTGTTTGGGAGGTGAACCCCAGAAGCACAGCAAAGTAGGGTAAGGGAGGCAGGGAAGGGAGAAAAGGCAGGACAGGGGGCACCCATGGGTAGCACAGCCACGCACAGCCAGGGTGCAGGCCTTCCGGGGACCCCTGGGGACCTGTGTGAACCAGGCCTCAGGATGGTTCCCCTGGTCATGGATCTACCGCCTCCTGTGCCCCGCTAGGCGAGGGGCGCCTCCGGAGGCGACCCCTCACCAGTGCTCACCCCCTCACCCTTGCCAGTAAGCTCTTCTGGCATCTGAGAAAACCCTCAGGCTCCAGGTGGGAAGAACTTCCGTGCTGCAGATGAAAACCACAGCTACTGTGTACACTGGAGGGTCCAGGGAGTGTGGGCTACGGTACCGGCCTGGTGTCTGCCACACCCACCCAGCCACGGCCCCTTCACCAGGTCACGTGGCTAAGTCAATAGAAGTCACATGGCTAAGTCAATAGAAGTCACATGCCTAAGTCAATAGAAGGGGGCCTTTTGAAGCGTAATTAAAGGCAGGCATGAGATGGAGGTTTTAGCATAATCAAGGAGAGGAGAAATGCAGTGTGCCAGCAGGAGATTAGTCCTTGCAGAGATGGGAGATGTCTGGTCCGGGATGTATTGACAGATAAAAGCTTTTCTCAGCCTCACGTTCTCTTCTTCGAATGGGGGCAGGAGGAGGGAGAGGTGCAGGTGCTATGGCAATGCTTTGCCCTTTGACCCTCCACTGCAGAAGCACAAGGAGGGACACGGTCATCCCCATGCTTGTTAGGACATCTTCCTGCATTTTTCCTCCCTATGACTGAGCTCTATCTACTCTGTGTTAAAATAGAGAACCCGATGACTTGACCTTTCTTCTGTTGCCTGTGCTGCACCGTGTGCTAGGAGCTGGGGAAACAGTTTGTCCTAAAGTTGAGCAGTGAACCAAGAAACGGCTGGCTGCGAGACCGTGACAGAGCAGCCTTGAAGCAAGCATGGAAGTCAGATGGACCAGCAGGTATCAGCTACTCCTCTTTCTCTCTCTCCTCTTATCCCTTTCTCCAAAGGTCAAGGGTAGACGAAAAACAAGGTGTGATTGGGGAAAGAGTAGAACAGGGAGGGCTGGAAGGGGCTGGCAGTGCCGGAAGCTGGTAGAGTTGTGAGTCCCGTGAACAATCTCCAGTTGCCCAGAGTTAGGTCTCCCTTCTAGTGTATTGTAGAGGCAGAACTCTGAGGGCACATCCATGCCTTCTGAATACAGTCACTCTGGGGGAGGGAAAGGCAGCCAAAGAACGAAGAGCCAGATGACCAAGGAGTCATCTCTTAGGAAAAATGATTCTTGCAGAGGCCATAGGAAGTGAACTGAATGATGGGATGCCTGCCATCTTGGGTCTGCTCTGGATGACCTCGCCCTTGACATCTTTGCCTGATCACCCGGCCCCTCACACATTTCTGGGGGCCTTTCTTGTGTCTCAAAAAATGGACCCATGGGTAACAGCACACAGGGAAGAAGCATGCATATTTATGAAGTTTCGAATGCTGAGAAATGGGAAAGGGAAAGCATAAACGTAAAGGTGTAGGGAAACCCCAAGGGGAAGTGCAGTATCCTGGAGCTGGAGACTCTGTGTGTGTGTGTGTGTGTGTGTGTGTGTGTGTGTGTGTGTGTGTGTGTGTTTGAAGGGTGGTAACCACTCCTAGGCCTGAAGGAACAAGGACGGGGGAATGGATAACCGACCCCAGGAAGGAGAGAGCCACATGGGGAGGACACCTTGACAGAGGCTGTGACTGCAATTGAAGGACACGGCCATCCCAGGGCAGCCACTCAGGACCTGAGAGACTAGCACCCGGCCACTGCCCTTCCCTTGCTCTGATCTCCTGCCAGGACTCCCCGCTGGACAAACTCAGTCAGAAACCAGAGGGCACAGGTCGCCTCTACAGGTCAGCCTCCTGAGGCCCGGAGCAAGGTGGAAAAGATGGAGAAGGGGGTCTGGAGGTGCAAACAGAAGCTATCCCCACCCCCAAAAGCAAAAACTCTGATTTCTTTCTTAGGGTCAGTGTTTCATAGCATAAGGACAGCCCCAGTGCACCAAATCTCAAGGGGAAAAAAAAAAATCTCTTTCATCTTGACCTGGGGAGGCAACAGAGCTGGAATCTCCATCCTCCTCCCTGAGGAAGTAACCAGAACTAGAAGGGGAAAGTGTGTACTCCTCTCTCTGATGACAGTTTATTAGGTTTACTATCCTTGGCCCGATTCTGTATTACCTCATGTCCACAAACCTTTATTTCTAATTCCAAAAACCAAACTACTTCTGAAAAATAAAGTTTTTCCATCCTTCATTTGTCAACAAAACGTGACCTACTGGCATGAACTACTTATAAGCATTATCTATCCCGCTTAGTGTGAATGTCTGTTTTCTTGCAGAAAATTTGTTTGATTCCTGAAGGCTTTCCTAGACCCTGTGTTATGTAATATATTCAAACACTTTTGCATACACATACAGTGTGTATAATATATTAAATAAGACTTTTCAAAACTCCAAAACATTTTAAATTCCAAAATCTATCTGGCCCCAAGGCCTTCAGATAAGAGATTTTGGACTTGTGTTATCATTCATGTTAGCTTCATAATATTCTTTAGAAAAGAGCTAGGGAATGGAATTATTTTTCGTTTATAATTAACAGACTTTCTTTACCCAGAATCTGGTTTTGATATAAAATATAAAGTTCTTTTAACTCAAAATTAGTTTCTTAAGTATGTCCCAGTCCCTTCTGAATCTTTTGTAAGATTGTGAAAGACAATAGACTATAGTACAGAATTACAGCAGGAAGGAGGTGAGAGCTCTAAAGAGATACTCAGGGAATTAACTGAAGGGACTATTTGAGGGGTGTGGTCAGGATCAAGGCCACCAACAGGGCATAGTGCTTAAGAGCATGGATTCTAGAGCCGGACTTCTGGGTTCAAATCCCAGCTTCACACTGTCCATGTGTTCTTGGACTAGTTGCTTAACCTCTTTGTGCCTCATCCTTTTTTTTCTAACAGTTTTTTTTTTTAATAAATAAATTTATTTATTTATTTATTTATTTATTTATTTATTTATGGCTGCGTTGGGTCTTCGTTGCTGTGCACAGGCTTTCTCTAGTTGTGGCGAGCAGGGACTACTCTTCGTTGCCACGTGTGGGCTTCTCATTGCGGTGGCTTCTCTTGTTGCGGAGCACAGGTTCTAGGGTGCACGGGCTTCAGTAGTTGTGGCAAGTGGGTTTCAGTAGTTGTGGTTCTTGGGCTCTAGAGCGCAGGCTCAGTAGTTGTGGTGCAGGGGCTTAGTTGCTCTGTGGCATGTGGGCTCTTCCCGGACCAGGGCTCGAACCCGTGTCCCCTGCATTGGCAGGTGGATTCTTAACCACTGTGCCACCAGGGAAGTCCCTGTGCCTCACCTTATATTTAATAATCCAGCAAAATCCTATTTAAGTGATTTTTCACAACCACCATCCTGTGCAGTAGATAAGACAGGCCACTTTACTTCTGAAAATCAAAAAAGTTATTTGCCCAAGGTTAGGCAGTGAATTGCCAGTGAGGACAGGCAGCCAGATCTTCCTGCTGCCAAGCCAGGCCTCTTCCCACTCTGGCACCTGTCTTATTCACTAACACTTGCCCCTCCTTGACTGCTCTAGGAAGGGAACATGTCACATGCAGTGTTCTCAGCCCAACCAATTTTGGCTGTGTCCCAAACGAGCAGGAAACACCTTCTGAGGTGTTTCTAGAAATATCAGCCTTTGATAATCTTTGTTTCATTTCTCCACCCCGATAATTACCCCAACTTAATTTAATAAGCAGCAATCATATAATCCAGACGGTGGGACTTGATTTTGCTAGCAGAAGAATCAGGTTTGAGTGAGTGGATCTGATTGTCTTTGGGGAATTAGAGGCTGTTTTCTAATTCAAAGGAAGAATGAAGAGGGAGTTGCTTTCTTTTAAATACATGGACCTTAACATAGTGAACTCCACCTCTGCAGGTTTGAGTAGAATAAAGTCAAGTGTAATATCATCCCCTGCCTCCTAGGCTGGTGGGAGGGAAATCAGAGTCAGAGGGGTAGATGTCCAGACCTCTCTTTCAGCCTGCCCTCTGCTCCCCTGCCAATGTTTTCCATGGATAGAAACCAAACAGAAGCCCGAGGGCAAGGGAGTCCACGGAATCAACCTCTTACAGCAGAGAGCGGGGCAAAATGAGGTGAAAAATGATCCCAGGTAAGGGTGGAGCAAATGGAGAACAAACAACCCAGAATTCTACTAATACAGATATCAAAGGGCATTCCTTTCCTGTAATGGGGCCAGGCAATATCTTGAAAGAAATAGTAACTCACAGGAGATATTCATACTTACTAATTATCCATTGCTGTGTAACAAGCTACCCCAAGTGTAGTGGCTTGAAACAAACATTTTCTCACACAGTTTCTGAGGATCAGGACTCTGGCAGTGGCCAGCAGTGTGGTTCTGGCTTGGGTATCCCATGAGATTGCAGTCAAGATACCCACAAGAGCTGCAGTCAAGCTTCGATTGGGGGTGGAGGGTCCAAGTCCAAGATGGCTCACTCACACGGCTGTTGGCTGGAGGCCTCAGTTCCTCACTGGCTGTTAGCAGGAGGTTTCTGTTCCTGGTCTTGTGGGCCTCTTCACAGAGCTACTCACAACATGGTAACTGGATTCTCCCAGAGTGAGTGATTCAAGAGAGAACAAGGAAGAAGCCACTTGTCTTTCACAGACTGCCCCCAGAAGCCTAACACCATCACATTTGCCACATTCCATTTGCTAATGTTCCTAAGTTCAGCCCACATTGAAGGGGAGGGGATCTAGGTTCCACCTTTTGAAGTGAGGAATATTTAAGAATTTATGGACTGATTTTCTACCACCGTACACTCAGAAGGAGATGCGGAGGAGAAAGAGTTCAGAGTGATCTCACAGTAGTGATGAAGAGCCAGTGTACGAAAGGTCTGGGAAGGTCTCAGAAGAAGGTTCTCAATGCCTTCCCATGCCCTCCTCTTCTCCCACATGTTGAAGGTCCCAGGACCCCCTGGTAGTTGGGGTAGATGGGGACCCATCCTTTTTGGCAGTCCCTTCTCAATCTTCCCAACTCATTATTATACCTACCTCATTTCCCATTATTGCTCTCAGCGACCTATTCTTGGAAAGCAGCTAAGCTAATTTGATTTGAGATATTCATGGTTTATAATGGACCCACAAATCCCTCATGGGGATTACCTAATTCTAATAAAAGCTCGCCTGGAGGCTTAATGAACCCGATGTAATCAATCTCTCTAAGCTCTTTCATGTGGGGCAAGGATGGTTTTGGTGACCTAGTAAGGCACTCCTTGCTCCCCAACAATATCATAAAAGCAATAGAGCACTTGCTTATGCATTATATGATTTAATCCCAATAAAACTGAAGACCCGTTTATGATTCCTAACTGATGAGGAACCTGAACCAAACCAATAGAAAGAGACTAAATCCCAGAGGTTACACCCGAGGTGTGGGTTTGGTTCCCCGTGTGGGGCTCCTGCATTGAACTTGGTCTGCTAGGGATGAACCCCCTGAAACCATCGTTTCAGTATGCAATGCAACCCACAGGGATGAATAAAGGGAAGAGTTGCCCAGGGGAGTAGAAGAACCTGGATGATACATTAAAGCACAAGGGGAAGTTTGTTCCCTTGGTAAGATTTTTATTGTTCACCAATATCTGCTTCCCCTCTCTGCCAGAGGGCTAAGCTTCTCTTCCCTTTGAAATTAGATGTGGCCACGTGACTTGCTTGAGCAGAGTGATGTGTGGCATTTCCAGGAAGAAGCTCTAACCACCAGTTTGCTCTTTTGCACACTCCTTCCCTCTTTATTTATTTGTTTATTTATTTACTTATTTTTAACATGTTTATTGGAGTATAATTGCTTCACAATGGTGTGTTAGTCTCTGCTCTATGACACAGTGAATCAGCTATACATATACATATATCCCCATATCTCCTCCCTCTTGTGTCTCCCTCCCACCCTCCCTATTCCACCCCTCTAGGTGGACACAAAGCACCGAGCTGATCTCCCTGTGTTATGCGGCTGCTTCTCACTAGCTATCTATTTTACATTTGGTAGTATATAGTATATGTATATAAGTCCATGCCACTCTCTCACTTTGTCCCAGCTTACCCTTCCCCCTCACCGTGTCCTCAAATCCATTCTCTACGTCTGCGTCTTTATTCCTGTCCTGCCCCTAGGTTCTTCAGAACCATTTTTTTTTTCTTTTTTTAGATTCTATATATGTGTTAGCATATGGTATTTGTTTTTCTCTTTCTGACTTACTTCACTCTGTATGACAGTCTCTAGGTCCATCCACCTCACTACAAATAACTCAATTTCATTTCTTTTTATGGCTGAGTAATATTCCATGGTATATATGTGCCACATCTTCTTTATCTATTCATCTGTCGATGGACACTTAGGTTGCTTCCATGTCCTGGCTATTGTAAATAGTGCTGCAATGAACTAACGTTCTCTGTGGATATTAGCTGCCTCATTAGCTTGGGGCTCAGAGTGAGGACAACACTGATGGGAAACAATTCCAAGCTAACCCTTGCTAGACATGTAACACACATGAGAAACATTTGTGGTTTTCAGCCATTGTGATGTTGGAGTTGTTTGTTATAACAGCACAATCTAGCCCAATCTGACTGACATAGACACCTTGTTGGAAAGGCAAGTCAAAGATGTAGAATGTACTATTTAATGCACATTTATTGGGAGGTTATTGTGCATTAAACACTATGCTAGGTGCTGTGATTACAGATGACTTAGATTTGGCACCAACCCTCAGAGGGCTTATATTGCAGAAGGCATATAGGTAAATATGGCCCTTCATCACTATTGTGAGATCACTCTGAACACTTTCTCCTCCGAATCTCCTTCTGAGTGTATGGTGGTTCAAAATCAGTGCATAAATTCTTAAATATTCCTCACTTCAAAAGGTGGAAGCTAGTTCCCCTCCCCTTCAATGTGGGCTGAACTTAGGAACATTAGCAAATGGAATGTGGCAAATGTGATGGTATTAGGCTTCTGGGAGCAGTCTGTGAAAGACAAGTGGCTTCCTCCTTGTTCTCTCTTGAATCACTCACTCTGGGAGAATCCAGTTACCATGTTGTGAGTAGCTCTGTGAAGAGGCCCACAAGACCAGGAACAGAAACCTCCTGCTAACAGCCAGTGAGGAACTGAGGCCTCCAGCCAACAGCCGTGTGAGTGAGCCATCTTGGACTTGGACCCTCCACCCCCAATCGAAGCTTGACTGCAGCTCTTGTGGGTATCTTGACTGCAATCTCATGGGATACCCAAGCCAGAACCACACTGCTGGCCACTGCCAGAGTCCTGATCCTCAGAAACTGTGTGAGAAAATGTTTGTTTCAAGCCACTACACTTGGGGTAGCTTGTTACACAGCAATGGATAATTAGTAAGTATGAATATCTCCTGTGAGTTACTATTTCTTTCAAGATATTGCCTGGCCCCATTACAGGAAAGGAATGCCCTTTGATATCTGTATTAGTAGAATTCTGGGTTGTTTGTTCTCCATTTGCTCCACCCTTACCTGGGATCATTTTTCACCTCGTTTTGCCCCGCTCTCTGCTGTAAGAGGTTGATTCCGTGGACTCCCTTGCCCTCGGGCTTCTGTTTGGTTTCTATCCATGGAAAACATTGGCAGGGGAGCAGAGGGCAGGCTGAAAGAGAGGTCTGGACATCTACCCCTCTGACTCTGATTTCCCTCCCACCAGCCTAGGAGGCAAGGGATGATATTACACTTGACTTTATTCTACTCAAACCTGCAGAGGTGGAGTTCACTATGTTAAGGTCCATGTATTTAAAAGAAAGCAACTCCCTCTTCGTTCTTCCTTTGAATTAGAAAACAGCCTCTAATTCCCCAAAGACAATCAGATCCACTCACTCAAACCTGATTCTTCTGCTAGCAAAATCAAGTCCCACTGTCTGGATTATATGATTGCTGCTTATTAAATTAAGTTGGGGTAATTATCGGGGTGGAGAAATGAAACAAAGAGTATCAAAGGCTGATATTTCTAGAAATACCTCAGAAGGTGTTTCCTGCTCGTTTGGGACACAGCCAAAACTGGCTGGGCTGAGAACACTGCATGTGACATGTTCCCTTCCTAGAGCAGTCAAGGAGGGGCAAGTGTTTGTGAATAAGGCAGGTGCCAGAGTGGGAAGAGGCCTGGCTTGGCAGCAGGAAGATCTGGCTGCCTGTCCTCACTAGGAAGTTCACTGCCTAACCTTGGGCAAATAACTTCTTCGATTTTCAAAAGTAAAGTGGCCTGTCTTATCTACTGCACAGGATGGTGGTTG
Source organism: Balaenoptera ricei (assembly GCF_028023285.1). Classification (NCBI taxonomy): domain Eukaryota; kingdom Metazoa; phylum Chordata; class Mammalia; order Artiodactyla; family Balaenopteridae; genus Balaenoptera; species Balaenoptera ricei. The sequence continues at coordinate 35,391,135 of NC_082649.1, forward strand.
TGAAAAATCACTTAAATAGGATTTTGCTGGATTATTAAATATAAGGTGAGGCACAGGGGCTTCCCTGGTGGCGCAGGGGCATTACTCTGTTGTAATTACCACTGTCAACAAGGGTGAATCTAGGGTACTACGGGAGGGAGAAGTCCTTGAATCCTTTATCAGTCATGGAACCAGCAAGAAACAGACAGCACACTTAGGTGGGGTTTTTGAAGGGACCATTTTTTGAGGTGTGGGCAGAGTTAGAGTGCCCAGGGATGTTGAGGCATCCGTGACTATCAACAGAGGAAAGCCAACCCCCCCCAACCTGAAGGGTAATGTCTAGAAATGGTGTTGTTGGACCTGATTAGAGCTGGAGTCATCGTAGAAGGGCCATGCAATGCCAGGTGTAGTTGTAGAAAAGCACAGTCAGTGCCAAGCCACAGCAAAACAGGCAGGAGAAATAAATACTCTGACTTCTCTTTCTGCTCTCTAATCTCCTGCCTGTACCTCCTACTAGCCAGATCCACCTGGAAACCAGAGACAAGGGTGCCTGGGTGATGCCATCCAAGCAGTTGGTAGACGTCAATGTCCTAGTCCCCAGAGCAGGGTGGGGAGGGTCAGGGAGTGGGTCTGGAGAGGCAAATGGAGAACATCGTGAACAAGGTCCAAAAGAGGAGAAATGAGAGGAATTGTTGAAACAGTATTTTCTAAAACTTTTAAAAATTTCATTGCTTAATTAAAATGCCTAAATTAGCAAAGAGAGTCCACAGCTACTGGTGGAATGAGGAGGGATCTGAATGAGTATAGAAGGCTGGATACTTGAAGCTCCTATTATGAGAGAGAGGCAGTGACGGGCATATGCCCAGAAAACCAATCCTGGATTGTTTTAAATAAAGGCTTTAGTTTTTAAAGAAGTTCTGAGTTCCAGAAAAATTAAGAAAAAGCTACAGAGATTTCCCACATACTCCCTGCCTCCACACATGTACAGCCTTCTTGGCTATCAACATCCTGCACCAGGTTGGTACATTTGTTACAACTGATGAACCTACATTGACACAACACAACTACCCAAAGTTCATAGTTTACAATTGGGTTCATTCTTGGTGTTGTACATTCTGTGTGCTTGGACAAATGAATAATGATCTGTACCATCACTGTGGTATTACAAAGAATAGCTTCACTGTCCTAAAAATCCTCTGTGCTCCACCTGTTCATCCCTCCCCACTAAGCCCTGGCAACCACTGATTTTTTTCCTGTCTCCATAGTTGTGCCTTTTCCAGAATGTCATGTAATTGGAATCATAACAGTAGGGAGCCTTTTCAGATTGGCGTCTTTCACTTAGTGACATGCATTTGAGGTTCCTCCATGTCTTCTCATGGCTTGATGTCTCATTTCTTTTTAGCACTGAAATAATATTACATTGTCTAGATGTACCGCATTTTATTAACCCATTTACCTACTGAAGGACATCTTGGTTGTTTCCAAGTTTTGTCCTGGATCCTTTTGGATGGGGGGTGGGGGAGGGAAGACAGGCATCCAACTTAGCCATGGACAGAGCTTGAACAGTCCTCCATGGTCCTCGAGCCCTTTGCAAATAGACTTCTGTGAGGCCTGTCCTACTGTTTCAAATGTACTCAGACACACTCTCACCCCCTGCATGTATTGTCTGAAGTTTGACTGAAATATACTAGCTGCCAAGTGTATATTAGGAAATAAGGATGTAGATCCTGGTCTTGAAGAATTGATAGACCAGTGGAAAGGAAAAGATAACTGACTACAACTGGCTTGTACAAATGCAATGAGACTTTCAGAAAAGCTAGGATTTTAGCATCAGACTAAAGGTGAGTTTCCCATGATGTTATTCAGTGTTTGGTTCTTGCAATTCCGTGGTGATAGTTTTGGATACAACAGATAGGCCTATTTGAGCATAAGATTCTCAGTACATAGACTCATTACTGAGCATGCATTCCATGAAAAACCTTAAAGACTATAGCTCTTTGTTTTTGAGAGAGAGAAAGGGACACCCCCCACCCCGCCCAATTCCTGATACATACTGAATCTTGACTCTAGGAATCATATTGTCCTGGGTTTAAACCCCAGTTTTGCCACCTATCAGCCAGGTGACTTTGGGAAAATTACCTAACCTCTCTAAGCTTCTGTTTCCTAAGTTGCAAAATTGACATTCTAGTAACTGTAGGATTATTGTAAGTATTAAGTGATGCTTACCATGGTGTTTGGTGTGTAGGAAGCATTCCAAAGATGATATCCACTCATTTTATGACTTCTTGCTACCTACTTTTTTAAACAGAGAGGCCAAGATTGTTAGCTTCCTTTGGGGGCACAGTTGGAGAAGTGCATCTTTTTTTTTAGCTTTTTTGGTTAAAAAAAAAGCATGTGGGATCTCAGTTCCCCTACCAGAAATGGAACCCACAGCCCCTGCAGTGGAAGTGCAGAGTGTTAACCACTGGAATGCCAAGGAAGTCCCTGGAGAAGTGTATCTTGAAGGAGGAAGCTGACCATCCTACAATCAGGGCCTAGACAACAGTGAAGGGAGTTAGGTAAGTCGTAAACATGCAGGATCAGTTATTGTTTTTATATAAAATGTTGATATTTTGTTCATTATGGATTTTTTTGCATTGATTCTGTTTTTTAATTTATTTTTAAAATTTTTATTTATTTATTTTTTGGCTGTGTTGCATCTTCATTGCTGCACAGGGGCTTTCTCTAGTTGCGGTGAGCTGGGGCTGCTCTTTGTTGCGGTGTGCAGGCTTCTCATTGCAGTGGCTTCTCTTGCTGCAGAGCACAGGCTCTAGGTGCCCGGGCTTCAGTAGCGGTGGCATGCGGGCTCAGGAGTTGTGGCTCAGGAGTTGGGCTCTAGAGCCCAGGCTCAGTAGTTTTGTTGCTCTGCAGCATGTGGCATCTTCCCAGACCAGGGCTTGAACCGTATGCCCTGCATTGGCAGGCAGATTCTTCACCACTGTGCCACCAGGGAAGTCCCTGACTTTTTAAAATATTGCATTAAAATATTATTTATCTTGATAACCCGCTTTTTTGGTACCTCCTTAAATTTCATTCACCTGGCCCTAAAGCACTTAGGTCGTGGTGTGACTGGCACAAAGTCCAGAGCTGCCTGTAGGAAAAGACTCAAGATCTTTGGGTGAGTTTGAACTTGTGCTTTGCAAGGCCTAGAACACTTAGCCTCCTGGGATAGGAGCAGACGGTGTGGACTACAACTCCCAGAAGGCCGCGCGGCACGGCGCCCTCACCGATTGGATGGTATGGCCCCGCCCCACCACGCCCCTGCCGCGAGGACCCGGGGCAGCGAGTCCCGGGCTAACGTGCTTCCGAAGCCGGCTACCCCGTGTAGTCTCGCCCGGGCCGACAGACTTCATGGCGGCCCAGCCAGTGTCCCGGATGCTGCGGCGGGTCCTGAGGTCCAGCGTCCGGAGCTGCAGCTCGGGCGCTCCGGTGACGCAGCCACAACCCGGGGAGCCCTCCCAACCTGCCGTGGAGGTGAGCCTCCTGCATCCACACTTTCCTGGGGAGGGGGTGGCCTGGCAGCTGCACCTTTTGCCCAGAAGCACCCCGGCCCGTCCGCGGTAGCTGCTTCTGGGCGGGGTGTCCGCCTCTGCGAGGGACTCCTCAGCGCTTATTTAGGGGTGGGGAGAGGAGTGGAATGATGTTTTCTAGATAGACTGACCGGTCTCACCTGGTATCCCAACGAGGGGTGGCGGGGTGCGGCGCTCCTTGGGGCCTGGCTTAAAAACCTCCCTGCCAACCCATCCGTGCAACTCCCTTCCAGGTCTGAGTGACTCCCAGAGATGGGGGAGCAGGCGGCAGGACTCTGGGACCAATGAGATGTTATTAGTACCCCTTTCAGCCCTGCCTCACACCCAGCCTCTTCTTTAAACATTTTCCTCCCTGCCCTCCAGTGGAGGTTGTGTGTGATCAGGTGTTTTTGTGACATCCCACTTCATAGTGTGGCACTGACTAAAAATGTCACCTTGGTGCTGCCAGTAGTCAGTTGTCACTTTGTAGTCACAGGGCTGTGTGACCCGTCCTTCACTGACTCTTTTTGTTTCATCGTCATTTCCCTTAGGAGGGTTCAGTCTCTTTCTAGAGCAGAATGGAGTCAGGACCTGGGCCCTTGCAGGTTAGGGACTCCGCTGTCTCTTTAGGGTTGGGATAGTCCCCCCTCAGTCCTTAACAGCATGTCAGAGGAGTTTCCGGCATAAGAAGTTTTAAATTTGTTTTGCCCATGTTGTCAGGGAATCAGTTGGGGAGAAGCATCTCTTTTCATTTGGTGACACCTTTTCTAGGCTGATCTGGTCATTCTTTTCCCACCTCCTGGCTCAGGGCTTCAAGTTCTGGGATTCATCAGATCATGCACCTGAGGGTGAGGGCCTCAGCCTAACTTGCTTTCCCCAGATCTGATCCCCCCCTTCCCCTCACCCCGCCGGGATCCTCAGATAAGCAGATCCCATTTCTGGGAGGTGGAGAAGTTTGTCAGTATCCTTGAACTCTGAACTTCGTGGAGGGAAAAATGGGAAAGCAAAGATGAGAGATCTTTAAAGAATTCAGGAAAAGGGAAGTTTCTTCTCCCCCTTGCCTCTAATTTACTTTGTGCCTTTCATCCTGTGCTAAGTGGCTTCATTCGTGGTCTCTCTCAGTCCTCACAATAAACCATGTGAAGTGAGTAGAGTTTGTATTTTCAGGTGAGGGTGCTCATGGAAGTTAACTTCCCTGGAGTCCCTGAGCTGTAAAGTAAGGGAACCTGAGCTCAAACTCTTAACACTTGTGCTCCTGCTTCTTTTCTGCGGGGAGAGTGAAAGAGAGGCTGCTCTTACCCTTTCCTTTACACCATGAGGGCAGGTAGAGTTAGCAGGTAAGAAGGTGGACTCAGAATGCCTCGGTTTGAATCCCAGCCCTACAACTTATTAGGTGTGTGAACTTGAGCAAGTCTTCTCAGTGCCTCAGTGTTCTCCTCTGTAAAATGGGAATAACAGTGTCTACTTCATAAGGTGGTTATAGGGCTTAAAGGAGTTAATATAATTTATATATATATATACTTAGAACAAAACCTGGCACATGTACGTGCTGTGCACGTGTATTGCACATGTTTGTTGTAATTATTATGCTTGCCGCCATTGCCACATACTGTGTCCCCTAAGTCCCCTCCCACCTGGACACTCAGGATAGTCATTCTGTCAACTATCTGATCACAGACCTCCCACCCTGGACATTCCCCACCAGGGTTATCCTCAGCAGACAGGTTGCTCCTTGGGTGCTGGGTGCTCCCCTGCCTTTCTCGGTACAGTGCTTACCCGGTGCTCTGCAGGCAGTAGAGTTAGCAGGTATTTTTTGGCTGTTTGAAACAGATCTGGTGAGGGTGCACGTGACAGAGCACTGGACAGGGACCCCCAGGCTTTCATGCTCGCTTTGCCCCTAGTTTGACGCGGCTCCTGGGCCTGTCTCTTCCCCTCTCTTCCTGTCTTTAAAACCAGTGGGATGGACTAGCCCATCTGTACTCAGTGGGGGAGGGCACAGAATGTCCTTAGGAGAATCTCAGAGGTATGTTCAACCAATCCACCGAGCTTGCCAGTTGGCAGGAGCAGGGGTGGGGGCATCTGGAACCCCTGTCCTCCCTTCCCTTCCTGTAGGGTGCCTTTCCCTATACCCTACACGGGGCCCTGAGGTCTGGTTTGGGATGGGAAGCGCTTGGAGAGGCGGGGGAAAGCCCCTGGGTGTTGTCTGTGTGTCGGGGTGTAGGTGTGGGAGAGATGTGCAGTGAGGGGAGGGAGCTGGCTGTGAGGACAGTGGATGGGGGCATTGGGCTTGGTCCCGGGGCAGATCGAGGAACTTCTGCAGGGGCAAAGGGGAGGCGGGTAGGGGAGACACAGCTCCCTCCGGCCTGGTTGGGGCAGCAGGACAGAGGGCTTCCCCCAGTTGCAAGCACTACACCCTTGTTTCTCCCTCTCAGGCTCCCTGCAGGCTTTGTTGGGATGACAAGGGGCTGGCCTCGGGTCCTGGGCCTGCTTCCCTGGGGCAGGGGCAGAGGAAAGGATGACTCTGTGTCAGGCAAAGGCACCCAGCTGTTCGGGGGGTCGGAGAGAACACACGTGGGAGAGGTCTGTGCAGGAAGGGACTGGTACATGAGGAGGGCCAGGGCGGGGCAGTCACACGCGGAAGGAAAGGAGACCTTTCAGGGGGCTGCCTGGACTTCCAACCTGCCCAGCTCCTCAACAGCTTTGTTTCAGCGAAGCGTGACTTATCCTTGCTGGGAGCCACAGGTGTGAAGGCCTCACACTTAGGGTGGGGCTGGAGGGGGAGCAGAGGTCAAGGCCTGGGGCTGGGCACTTTGCCAGGTCCCCTCATTTCATAGAGATTAATTTTGAGCCACCCTGGGTATACATCCTCCCAAAGAGCAGGTAAATCAGGGCCACTGATATTTGGGTTTGGCCTGTGCTCTTTTTCTCCTGCTCCTCTAGTGTCTACACTCCAGACCTGTTTGGGGGTTGGCCTTTATCATTCAGATCAAAGGCCCAAGGTTAGTGAATATTCGAGAAGGCACTCTGAGGGCAGGGTCCCTCCTTTAACTAACTCCTTCCTACCACTTCCCCACTCCATCCCAGTCTGCACTGGGTCGGTAGACAAGATATAACCAGTAGCATGTGGTAGGCTGCCTAGTTCCTGGTTGTAGCACTAGTATCTGTGGTTCTTGGGAAGCTCAGACCTCACTTGTCCTGCTTTGAGTGGTGTGACAGCAGGTCTGAAACCCCAGCCTTGGGCCCTCTCCCATTGAGTAGGGCTTTGCAAGACGAGGGAAGCTGACAAGAGTGGGAAAACTAGTCACAGCACACACACACAGTGCCCCTCCATGGATACATGGTGAATGGATGTTTGTACGTAGGAGTTAGATTAAGAGAATGGGAACAGTCACTTCCCGAACACCTGCTGTGTGACAGGAGCTCCTCCGGTTGAGTTAGGTAGGATCATGTCCACACTTTATGGACGAGGAAGCTAAGGCTTAGAGAATGGTAGGCGACTAGCTCTACAGCTAGCTGGGAACAGAGCCAGGCTTCTAATTCAAGTTTGCCTGCTCCCCAAGCCTATGCTCAGAACCGCAGCCACCCGGATTAAAATGGCACTGGGTCCTGGTGTGGCAGGGCCAGTGGTTCTCAGCCTGGGCTGCAGAGCTGAACAGGGACGTTTCAGACAAACCACTAGGGCCCCATCCCAGAGAGCAGTTGAGTCCGCGTCTTTGGGCTGGGGCTCTGGCATCAGCACGTCTTAGAAGGTCTTCAGGTGATTTTGATGTGTAACAAAAGCTGAGAACCACTGTACGAGGCTAAACCATTTTGACAGTAGAGACCAGCCTAGAAATGAATGGCAACCCCAGTGTAACTGGGTTTTCCACGCACCACCTTTCCCTCTGGATTAGGGACCTGCCTGTCTGTTCATTGACACAGCGGTTCGACACCTGCTATGACACCGGGAAACAGAGTCAGGCAGGAAGGCTTCCCACCCAGGGGAAACAGCCTGGTCCAGGGCCAGGGCCGGGAAATACGAGCAGCTAAGGGTGTTCTGCTTCTGACATGTCCCAGCCCCTCCTGGGCAAGAGGCATTGCCGTCTAATCAGCCCAGTAATTCTCCCAGGATTCTGGGCTCCTTTGACTGGTGCTGATATTTTTTCCTCCAGGGAGTTTAAAGGGAAGAAAAAAAAATGGAAGAAGGAAAGTAGGGCATGCAGTGTTGGAGGAGAGAGGAGGCAGGGATGAGGTGTGTTAATACCCAAGTGCGGAGTTTGCAATCCTGGCGGGGAGAGAGGGCGAGAGAGAGAGAGAGAGAGAGAGAGTGTGTGTGTGTGTTTAGGAGGCTTCGTCAGCTACTGGCTGTACAGAGTCTGAATGAATCTAGATAAGGTTACTCCAGGTCTCAAAAGTGAAATCTGGCCTGCCCCTCCCATGGCCAGAACAGAGGGCCTAATTCCATTCTCCGGTTTCTGCTGAGTCATGCTCCTTGGTCCTCTCACTTGCTCCCTATTCCTGGCTTTATTTTGGCTCCTCCCTCACTCAGCCACCTCTCCCAGGATGTGAAGATTAGGGTGAGGAGGGCATCTTGGCAGGTGAGGAGGTGAGGTCTGGGGGGACTAACAAATCACTGACTTGTGAATAGCTGCTGATTCCCAGGTGTCTGAGCTCCTGGACTGTGGTGGCCGATGGGGATGGGACTCTTTTTTTTTTTTTTTTTAATAAATTTATTTTATTTATTTTTTTGGCTGCGTTTGGTCTTCGTTGCTGCGTGCGGGCTTTCTCTAGTTGCAGCGAGCGGGGGCTACTCTTCATTGCAGTGCGCAGGCTTCTCACTGCCGTGGCTTCTCTTGTTGCGGAGCACGGGCTCTAGGCACATGGGCTTCAGTAGTTGCGGCGTGTGGGCTCAGTAGTTGTGGCTCGCGGGCTCTAGAGCGCAGGCTCAGTAGTTGTGGCACACGGGCTTAGTTGCTTCGCGGTGTGTGGGATCTTCCCGGACCAGGGCTCGAACCCGTGACCCCTGCATTGGCAGGCCGATTCTTAACCACTGCGCCACCAGGGAAGTCCCGGGATGGGACACGTGATTCTGAAGCGTCCCTGCCCCACCCCCAGGGGTACTGGTGGAAAGGCTGTGGGGTGAGTAGAGAAGGAGGAACACTGTTGTTATTATTTCAGACTGCAGTTCAGAGAAATGACGGCTACTTTCTCGTCACGGGGCTGTGAGCAGGGTTTCTTAGAGGACGTGGGAAACTGGTCTTGGGGCGGGCAGAGCGAGGTCAGTTTTATGGACCCAGGAGAGTCATGAAGCACCCCCTGCTCTCTCTCGTATCCCTTCTACCTCCTGAGTCAGTCAGTGGCCCTTGACTATACATTAGAATCACCTGGAGAGGTGAAAAATAGAGCACCTGGAGATCTGAATTCAGCTGGTCTCCAGTAGAATTTTTTTCTTCAACTCCCCAGATGGTTCTAACATGTAGCCAGGGCTGAGGAGGTCTCTGAAGTAAATGTTTCTTCTTCCTGGACCTTAGGAGGGCTGGAGGCCTGCTTTCTTAGGTTACAAGATCATGAGAATCCTGGGTGTTTCCCTACCAGTGTCCTGACTAGCCCCGTCCTTTACAGCAAGACAACCTTAGCCCACAACTGTGTTCTTATTTAACAGCTGGGAGAGCAGGCCTGGAGGAGTTAGAGAACTTTCCCAGTGTGTCCCCAGTCCAGAATCTTATCCATAGACCTCACGGATGACCACCACAGTCATGATTTCTTTGTTCTAAAGATTCTAGAGAAATGACTTCTCCCCGCCCTATGTACCATCCCGTGTACCTTCTTGGACACACCCTATGCAACTAGGGGAAAGAATTTAGAACTTGGAATCAGAAGACCTGGATTTGCATCCTGGTTCTGCCAGGGGTGTTCTTGGACCCCATTCAAGAGTTGGTTATAATAATCCCTTTAGGTGTGGGGATGGAACAGAGAACATTCTTTGGAAACCTTAAGATGCCTTGCAAACATTAACTTCTGTGGAGCAGTTATCTCATCAACATGTCATGACCCAGGGCTGTGTTCTAAATGGGGGGGTGGGGAAGGGGGGAGAGAGCAAGCTAGTTCAGATTTAGGAAAGGGTAAGATTGGCTGCCTCCTTTCTCTCCCCAGGATGAGTTTGGGCCTTGCGGGGAGCCTCGGGCAATCTCCTCCCCTTATACCCCAAACAGTGGGTCCTTAATCCTTTCTTCTGGCTATGGGTGGGTGAAGGATAAGGACTAAACTGGGCACGGGGTTAGTGTGGTGGCCATCCTGGCACCTCCATTCTCCCTTCCTGGGGGCTGGTGGCCTCATTCCCTCTGCAGGTCCCCCTAGTGTGCTGTCCTCCCCGCAAGGCCTTCTGTGGGAGGGGAGCCTTCCCCGTGGGTTTACCCTCCCCAGCTGGGCGTGGCCCCCGGCTGCTCCTGGGGGTGTGGCCTGTTGGGTCCTCCTGGGTGGTGAGGAGGCCCCAGAGAGCCCCCCATCCCCAAGGGGGAGGCAGCTTGTGTGACACCCCCTCCCTCACAGTGAGTGACTGTTTCGAGCTCAAGGTAAGGAATAGGAGGCCTGGGTTGGACAAGTGGCTTCCGTGTCCCAGGCCACCTTCCCTCTCAGCTACCTGCTGTCTCCCTCCTCCTTTCTGGACATGCTTGTCTGGTGGCATGATTGCCAGGTGCCAAATGGTACCTGCCCTCCCAGTGACCCATCCAAGAGATGCTAGAGATGGCTGTTCCTGGATAGGCTTCCTTTGAGGGAGGGGTAACAGGGAGGAGGTGGGGGCCGGCTGGGGCTTAGTGCCCTTCCCTCTGCCTTGCTGCCCAGCTGGTAGGCAGCTGCACCCCTGCAGGGGTCCTCCACCCTGGGGCTGAGTGTAGGACCTTGGAGGGGCAGGTCCTTCCCTCCAGGCCTGTTTCCCAACCTGTGAATAAGAGGAGAATACCAGACCCCCAGGACTGCGGAGCCCATGTGGATGGAAAGGCTAGCAGTGTGCGCGGGTGTCAGAGAGGAGGGAGGGGATGGTCGAGGGGAGAGGGCTTGCTCTCCCCAGGTGGGCTCTCCTCGCACCTCTCCCCCAGCCCCTGTTGTCGCAGGTGCCGTCCGGACGGAGGCGGTTCCTGAGGGAGCATGCAGCCCCCTTCTCTGCCTTCCTCACCGACAGCTTCGGCCGGCGCCACAGCTACCTGCGGATCTCCCTCACTGAGAAGTGCAACCTCAGATGTGAGTCGCCCTCCTGGGCTCCTGTCCCTCTGCTGCAGTAGCCCCTCATATCACCCCCTGTCTAGGAATCCTTCTCAATCCTCCCCATTCCTCTTTCTAGAAAACTCCACCCGCCCTTCTTCCTTGCTTGCCAGGTGGGGTTCAGGGGCAAGGTAGGGGTCAAGGGTGAGTTTTATGATCCTGGAAGCTGGGTTCTACTTGGGATTAAGTTGGAGAACAGAATTGCTGTTGGGTTTAGGATTGAGGTTGGCCTGGGATCTCCCACTCTTCGGGGCTCTTTCCCCTCCCTCCTGTTTCCTTGCGGTCCCCACGGTTCAGGACGTGGCATGGGGACTGCTGGACAGTGTAAACAAGTGAGATAGGCAGCAGTGCCAGCTATAAAGACACCCCAACCCCAGTCCCATGAGACGAGTTGTCTGGGGCCAGGCTAGTACACAGAGTCCTTGTTTCATAACCCCACGCGGAGTGCTCTGGGCCAGATCCACTGCTGGAGGGACTTCCGAAGTGTGTTTGTCCATCTGTCCTGCCTTCCTTCCCTCCCTCCTTCTCTTCTTCCTTCCTTTCTCTCACTGTCTCACAGTAAGAAATACATTTACTTCATGGCCCAGTAAATACGTGCATGTGTAGTAAATGTTTAACCAAACAATATTCATTACGTGCAGTACCGATGTTCTGATGTTGTTACCTAATCTGTTCCATCTTAAAAGACCAATTCTGGACCCTTCACTGATTTGACTGAATGAGCCCCTAGCGGATCCTGACCGCTGGTACTGATTAAACCCGTACCATGGGATCTGATGGGAGGAGGTGGTGCCCCCCTCACCGGCCAGGGCTCGCCTCATTTATCCCCTTCTGCTACCTCGCCCTGAACAGGCGGTACCTCAGTTTTCCAACCTGTGAAATGGGACTGATGATCACCTGAAGGAGATAGGCTGGGTGTGAGAACATGTGTAGCCACAGAGGAGAGCAGCTTTGCCCAGGCCAGGGAGCACCTCCCAGCCTCCTTCACCTTAGGACACACAGAGAAGGGTCCCTGTTTGTCAAAACCAGATGAAATGAAGGAGGTGAACGATGGCAGAAGGAATGGGCCCAGGGCCCTGGCCTTCCAGGCAGACCCCGCCCAGCGGCCCCTCGCTGAGGGGCCAGTGTCTCGGCCTGCCCTATCTCCAGCCAGGCTGAGCTGTCAGCCTCATTTATCATCTTTAAGCCCTGAGGGACAGCAAGGCCAGCTGGGGAAGGGGTGTTAAATTCTGTAGGTGAGAGTGGTGAGCCCCAAAGAGAATCTGGCCTAGGGTTTGTGCCACCTCAGACTTGGCCGGGTCTTTCCTCATGGCTGGGGTGGGGTTCAGGAGACACTTGTGGCCTGGTGGGGGAGTTGGGGACTGGCGACATCGCAACCTGATTGCTGCAGTCACTTCCTTCCTCCACGTCCCCTCCCTCCCCTCAGGTCAATACTGCATGCCCGAGGACGGTGTCCCTCTGACCCCCAAGGCAGACCTGCTGACCACAGAGGAGATCCTAACCCTGGCCCGCCTCTTTGTGAAAGAAGGCGTAGACAAGATCCGACTCACGGGCGGGGAGCCGCTCATTCGGCCGGACGTGGTGGACATCGTGGGTGAGTTGGCAAAAGTTGCCACCACCTCTCCCAGCTCGTGCCTCATCCAGCTGGACTCCAGTATTAATATCAGAAGCTAACACTCCTTTCAGGCATTATGCTCACAGAGTCCTATGCCTTCTGAGACAGGTACCATTATTATTCCCATTTTGTAAAGAATTGAGGCACAAAGAAGTTCAATAACTTGCCCAAGGTGACAAAGCTAGTAAGTGCCAGAGCCCAAGTGGTTTGATGTCAAATTTAGACTAAAGTCCTCACCAGGGCTTGGAGGCCCACGTGATCTGGTTCCCATCAACTGCAGAGACCTCTCTCCTGCCACTTGGCCTCCATCCTCCCCTCCATTCACACTGCCAGGCCTTTGCACATGCTGTTCCCTTTGCCAGGAACACAGGGCTCCCTGCCTGCCTCATTCAGGGGTCTGCTCCAGTGTCATCTGCTTGGGGAGACCTCCTTGGCCGCTCTGTCTAAATTCCCCCTCACATACCCCAGCTGCTCTGTCTCCGAGGAGTTGGCACAGTACAGCCCATGGGCCAAAACCGGGCCACCACCTGTGTGTGTGCGGCCTGCAAGCTAAGAATAGTTTCTATATTTCTAAATGATTGAAAAAGAAAATCAAAAGAATAGCATTTGTGGCGCTTGAAAATTATATGAAATTTTAAATTCACTGTCCATTAATAAAGTTTTATTGGCACGTAGCCACACCCACTCATTTACATATCTCCCCTGTTGCAGAGCTAAGTTGCCACAAAGACCATATGACCAATAAAGCCAAAAGTGTTTACTGTCTGGCCTTTTAACAGAAAAAGTGTGGCGATCCTACTCTACCACGTGGTGTTATTTGGTTGGTTTTTATCTGTCTCCTTATTAACTAGCATGAAAGCTCTCACAGAGCTGGGCAGGTTCTGTTCACAGCTGTGTTTCGAGCACCTAGGGAAGCGCCTGACACACAGTTGGGGCTCACTGGTGTTTGCTGGATGAGTGAAGGTGGTTCAAAATACGATCTCTGAAGGATGACGTGTCCACGTGTGAATCTCAGCTGCACCTCATACTAGTAGTATATCTTGAGCAACTTTTAAAGTCCGTCCTAAGCCTTCAGACAGAGAGGGTAACCTACCTTATAGGGTGGACCTTGGGAGGAAATGAGAAGGAAATGCCCAGCTAGTGGCGAGTGCTGTGTGTGGCCCAGCAGAGCCTCTCGCCATATGCTGGTTCTAAGCCCCGAGGTCAGGCAGAGACCATGAGCATTTAATTGTAAAAGATGGAATCCGAGGAAAATAAGTTTCCATGTTCTTGACTGCTGAGGCCCCGGCTCCAGCTGCTCGGGGTGGGATCTCCCAGCCCCCAGCTCTCTGCCTCACTTGCTGGTTCAGTAAACGTTCTCTGGAACGCCTTCTTAAGTGCCCGGCACTGTGCTGGCATCAGAGGGGAGTGAGCCGCAGGCCCTGCCTTCAGGGACCCCCAGCCTATTGGCGGAAGCAGCCCCTGGAGCCTGCCGCCATCTGGTGAGGAGCCCAGGTGCTGTGGGAGCCCCAAGGAGGAGCCCAGGGACCCTTGCAAGCTCTTTCTTCCCTCCTTCCCTGTGGCCAGCTCCCTCCCACCCCCACCGATCACTTGACCTGGAATCCTGCCATCATTCCTAGGCTACACATGCTGTCCCAGGGGAGTTGACCTGACCCCCTCAGAGCCTGAAAAGCAGCCTGGGTTCCAGGAAAGGGCCAGACCTGGCTGGCTGCCAGGCCCCAGCCCTCTCAGTCAGGGCACTTCAGCTGCCCTCTGTCCAGGGCCTGTGGGCGAGCCTGTGATCACTGCTGGTCAGAGAGGGGTGACTGAGCGCAGACGGGAGGACGCAGAGTCTCCACGGAAGCCACCACCTTGCTCAGTAGGAGGCCAGGGAGCCAGGAGAGGCGGCAGCCCTGTTCCCGCTCTGGGCTCTTCCACCCCCTGGCCGTGTGAGCTTGTGCAGGTTCCTGCCCCGCCCTGGGCCTCAGTGTCCTAATCTATGCGCTGGTCACCTCCCAGGCTTTCCTGCTCTGATGGCCCTGGGTTGTTGGTCCTGGCTGATAGCGTGAGGCTGGCAAGGGTTTATCACCACACAGATGCTGGTTAGGACAGGGACCAGCTGCAGTGACTGACCTTGGAGGATTTATCTCTTGCTCTAAGGGTGTGCACTGATGGGGCAGGGGTTGGGGGCTGGGAACTCTACCCCTCCCCAAGCCCTCCCCCAGTGCTCCAAGACGAATGGCAGCTGCTGTGCTTGCTAACACTTTGACATCTCCCAGCCTAGCTCCTTTGATCCTCCCCAGAGGTACTTCTTCAGAGCAAAACCACCCCGAAGGGCAGGGCAGGTGGGGCTATTAGGGAAGAAGGGCTGGGGTAAGGGGAGGGGGATGTTCATAAGCACTTGTCCCGCCCTCCCAGCTGAGAGTTTCGAGGGACCCCATCCTGGGGGCGCAGAGTGAAGGGGCTGCCGGTTTCACCAAGCAGGTTGTCCTGGTCACTCCGGGTCCCTGCCTGAGGCTGTCAGCCTCGGGACGGGTGTTGTCGATCTCCGCCTGAGAAGTCCGCTCAGCTCTCTGTCAGCCGTCTGTGATCCCCTCCACCAACCCCAAGATGCTCCAGCACTCCTCCATCCCGGCTTGTGTATGAACAAGTTCCTCTCCTCCCTCCTTTTCATGGGTGTAAGGCAGCGCTGTCCAATGCAACTTTCTGGGGTGATGGAAATGTTCTCTGTGTTGTCTGATGAGGTAGCCAGCCTTGGGCTTCACAAGCGGCTATTGTGACTGAGGAACTGAATTTGGAACTTTATTTTCATTGATGTAAGTGCCCACGTATAGGTAGCAGCTGCCACGTTGGATGGTGAAGGTTTGAGATTTTCCAAAAGAAATTAAAAGGGGAACTATAGGCACACCTTACTTTATGGTGCTTTGCTTTACTGCTCTTCACAGATACTGCGTTTTTTTTACAAATTGAAGGTCTGTGGCAACCCTGCATCGAGCAAGTCTATTGGCGCCGTTTTTCCAACAGCATTTGCTCACTTTGTATCTCTGTGTCACATTTTGGTAATTCTCACAATATTTCCAACACTTTCATTGTTATTATTTTTGTTATGGTGATCTGTGATCAGTTATCTTTGTTACTACTGCAACTCCCTGAAGGCTTAATAGTAGTAAGTTTTAGCAATAAAGTATTTTTTAATAAAAGTATGTACATTTTTTTAGACTAATGCTATTGCACACTTAATAGACTAAAGTATAGTGGAAACATAACTCTTACATGCACTGGGAAACCAGAAAAATCCATGTGACTTGCTTTATTGTGATACTTGCCTTATTACAGTGGTCTGGAACCAAACCCACAATATCCCCAAGGTATGCCTGTAAACATACAAGTATCAATACTGTGATAGTGTCGGCAGTGTTTGCAGAGGACTTATTTTGGATTCTAATTTCAAGACTGACTTTCGCTGTCAGATGACAGCTTAGTTGGAGAATCAGTCAGTCCTGCAGGCTTTCCCTGTTTTGTTGTTTTGTCCTTCCTTCCTCCTTTCCTTTCTTCCGTTATGTTGAAGAAATGAATTATGGAGTATCCAGTTCTCACAGCTTAGAGCCCACAAGAGGCCTAATGCAATGGAGAGCCATTAAAGGTTTTTGAAATGGCGTGAAGTTTTTTGTTTCATTTTATTTTTGATGGACTCTAGTTACCTTGAATTAGATTAAATCATAATCCTGGGTTTGTGAAATAATCTCATTATTGATCCATGCATGGCCTTTTTTACTTTATTCGTACAAATTTATTTACATGTTTTAATAATGTTATGAATTCCTAAGGAAATCCACTACCTCATCAATTTTTTTGGAAGAATCAGAACCCTGGCAAGAATCTTTAACCACCTCTGTGGACTTTCCTACCCTGTACTTCCTCCCTCCCAAGGAAACACTCCTAAATGTGGTGTTTATCATTCCCTTGCTTTTTAAAAATGAGATGGTGTTTTTGAACTTTATAAGAATCGTGCTGTGTGCAGTCTTTCAGGAATTACTCTTTTTGACGCAACTGAAATTAACATACGTCATCCAGAGTTGCAGTTCATTTTCTCTGCGATCTCCTGTTCCATTAAATGAATATACCACACTTCCTGTTAGTGAACATTTGGGTTGTTTCCAGTTTATTGATATTATAAACAGTGCTGCTTTAAATGCTTGTATTCTCATTCATGTGTCTTGGTACACAGTTTCTCTAGGAGTGGAATTTGCTGGGTTACTGAATATGTGAATGTTTCATCTTGGCAAACAATTTGTCATTGTCTTATAGTGGTTGTGCTACTTTACACTCCCCCCAGCAGTACGTAAGAATCCCCTGGATCCTCCCCAACATTCAGTATTATCATTCTGGACTTTTGCCAGTGGACTGGGTATAAAATGCTATTTTATTGTGGTCTTGATTTGTACTTCCTTGTTTAGAATGAGGTCAGTCATCTTGTCACCTATTAGCCATGTATATTTATTTTTCTCTTTAAAACCAAATCATATCATGTGCCTATTTTTCTATTTGGTTATTTATCCTTTCTTATTGGTTTGTTCCAAGTTCTTGATGTATGTTGCAAATGTCTTCCAATTTGAAAAACAAGCCATACTTTGTGTAACAATTCTTTTGACAATAGTAGTTCTTGAATTTGTCAGTTCTGTCTTTTATGGTTAGTGCTTTTTTTTTTTATTATTAATTAATTAATTTATTTACTTTTGGCTGTGTTGGGTCTTCGTTTCTGTGCGAGGGCTTTCTCTAGTTGCGGCGAGGCGAGCGGGGGCCACTCTTCATCGCGGTGCGCAGGCCTCTCACTGTCGTGGCCTGTCTTGTTGCGGAGCACAAGCTCCAGACGCGCAGGCTCAGTAGTTGTGGCTCACGGGCCTAGTTGCTCCGCGGCATGTGGGATCTTCCCAGACCAGGGCTCAAACCCGTGTCCCCTGCATTGGCAGGCAGATTCTCAACCACTGCGCCACCAGGGAAGCCCTGGTTAGTGCTTTTTGTACTTATTAATGAAACGCCTCACCCAAGGTCAGAACAACTACCTGTGTTTCTACTAGAATATTTAGTTTTGCTTTTTGCTTTTAAGTCTAGTTAATCTGTGGATAATTTCAGGGAATCCAGTTTCATTTTTTTCCACGTGAATGGTCATTTTTTCTAGTTCCTTTCATTGAATAGTTCCCACTTCCTCCATAAATCTACCATGTGTGCACTGGTCTGTTTTGGGTTCTGTTCTATTCAGTTTGTCTACCTCTATGCCAGTATCATACAGTCTTAATCTCCGTAGCTTCATAATAAGTCCATTATCTCATAAGGCAAGTCCTTTTTATTCTTCAGCAGTGCTTTAGCTATTCTAAGCTTTGTCCATCCATGGAAAGTTTAGAATCTGCCTACCAAGTTCCCTGGAAAATTCTGTTGGGATATTTTTTCTTTTTTTATTGTGTTAAAATACACATAACATAAAATTTACCAGCTTATTTAAATGTACAGCTCATTGGTATTAAGTATTCACATTCACATTTATGCAGCCGTCACCACCATCTATTCCCAGTCTCCTGTAAATCTGAAACTCTATACCTATCAAATAATGACTCCCCATTCTCTTCTTCCCCAGCCCCTGGCAACCACCATTATACTTTCTAGCTTTATGATTTTGGATACTGTAAGAACCTCGTATAAGTGGAATCATGCAGTATTTGTCTTTTTGTGATTGGCTTATTTCACTTAGCATAATGTCCTCGAGGTTCATTCATGTTGTGCCATATTGAGGAATTTCTCTTTAAGGCTGAATTATATTCCACTGTATGAATACGCTACATTTTGGTAATTCATTCATTGGTCAACTTGGGTTGCTTCTATGTTTTAGCTATTGTGAATAATGCTGCTATGATCATGGATGTACAAATATTTCTTTGAGACCCTGCTTTCAGTTCTTTTGGGCTTATACCCAGAAGTGGAATTGCTGGATCATGTGGTAATTCTGGGGTTTTTGAGGAACTTCAATACTGTTTTCCACAGTGGCTATACCATTTTGCATTCTTATCAGCAGTGCAGAAGGGTTCCAGTTTCTCCACATCCTCACCAACACTTGTTGTTTTCTGGGTTTTTTTTTTTTTTATAGTAGCCATCCTAGTAAGTGTGAGGTAGTATTGCATTGTAGTTTTGATTTGTATTTCCTTAGTGGTTAGTGATGTTGAGCATCTTGTCATGTATTTATTGGCCATTAATATATCTTCTTTGGAAAAATGTCTCTGAGTCCTTTGCCCATTTTTGAATTGGGTTGTTTTTGTTGTTGTTGAATTTTATGAGTTCTCTATTATTCTAGATATTACTCCCTTAACAGGTATATGATTTTCAAATATCTCCCCCATTCTGTAGGTTGCCTTTTTCCTCTGTGGATAGTGTCTTTTATGTACAATTTTTTAAAATTTTCATGAAGTCCAGTTTGTTTTTTCTTTTGTTGCCAGTGCCTTTGGGTCATTGGATTTGGCAGCGATTTCTTGGATATGTTATGAAGCTTTATTCCTATGATTTCTTCTCAGAGTTTTATTGTTTTACATTTAGGTCCAACTGCATTCTTTTGCATGCGAATATCCAGTTTTCCCAACACCATTTGTTGAAAAGACTGTCCTTTCTCCATTGAATGGTCTTGGCACCCTTGTCAGAAATCGTTTGACCGTGTATGTGAGGATTTACTTCCTGGGCTCTGTTTTATTCCATTGGTCTTTATGTCTGTCTTTATGCCAATACCACACATTTGATTACTGTAGCTTTGTAGGAAGTTCTGAAATTGAAATGTGAGACCTCCAGTTTTTTTGTTCTTTTTCAAGATCATTTGGGGTCCCTTGAGATTCCATATGAATTTTAGGATGGGTTTTTCTATTTATACAAAAAATATCATTGGGATTTTGTTAAGGATTGCATTGAATCTATAGATTGCTTTGGGTAGTATTGACATTTTAACAATATTAAAAAAAAAAACAAAAAACACAAAAACAATATTAAGTCTTCCAATTCATGAACATGGGATGTGTTCCCATTTATTTATGTCTTTTTAAATTTCTTTCAGCAGTGTTTTGTAGTTTTCATTGTACAAGTCTTTCACCTCTTTGGTTATGTTAAATCCTAAGTATTTTATTCTTTCTGATGCTGTTGTAAATGGAATAGTTTTTGTAACTCCCTTTACAGATTGTTCATTGTTTGTGTATCTGTTGGGATTTTAATTGCATTGTATCAAGTTGGGGGGAATTGACATCTTTTTTGTTCACATACCCACCTTCCCACAGCCATTTCCCTCCTATGCCCTGTTCTTTGCTCTAGGTAGTTGGCCCCTAGGCTCTACATCACCCAGGGTCCCTTGCCTGTTGGGTTCCTGATGGGTTTGGCCAATGAGATCAGGTTTTTTTTTTTTTTTTTTCTGCTCCTTGCTCTATTTCTACACTGGGTTTTTGACTGTAGCTAAGTTCCCTTCAGAGCTGAAACTCCTACAGGGCAGCCGATCTTCCATGGTGACTTAACTGGACTCCTAACTTAATTTCCTCCCCAGGTCCTTTTGGCCCAAGGCATGGTTATGGATCCCTAGTGTTGCTAGTCTGAGTGCTGTACTATTCATTGTTGAGACCATTAAGTCTGCCCACACCTTCGTGAGTAGTCCTTTCATTAAATTCTTTATTTTAACCATCTGGGATGAATTCTGCTTTATGCTAGGATCCTGAGAGTTACAGTGCCATGTTTAAAATCATATTTTCTATTATTGTCGTGGTTGATATTCTTATCACTCTCTTATCAATGCTGTAATATGTCTGTTTAGAGTCCTTGGAGTTTTCTCCACTAGCAACCACATCATCTGCAACTAAAGACAATTTTTTCTCCTATCTTTAGGCCTTTAATTTCCTTTTCTTGTCCTATTGCAATATCTAGGATCTCAAGTACAATTTTGAATAGTAGTGGTAATAGAAAAATACTCCTAATGTTTCCCCATTTAGAATGATGTTTCTTTCTTTCTTTTTTTAATTTTTATTGGAGTATAGTTGCTTTACAGTGTTGTGTTAGTTTTAGAATGATGTTTCTCAGAAGTTTTTTTCACAAATTACTTTTTTTTCACAATAACTTTTAGGTAATGAAGTTCCCTTCCTAGTACTAAGTTTGTTTTTTTTTAATTATATACTTTCTTAATGTGTGTTAGGATGATCTATGATTTTTCTTTTTTACTCTGTTACTCTGAATGACATTGATAGCTTTTCTGCTATTGTACCTGGAATACACTCAACCTAGGCATGGTCTGCTATGCTTTTGTCTACTGTTAGGTTCAGTTTGTTAATATTTTGTGTAAGTTTTTGCATTTATATCCATGAGTGAAATGGGTGTATGATTTTTCATTTTCATGCCTGCCTTAACTGATTTGTGGTATTAAATTTCAAAGAATGAGTTAGGTAGTGTATCAGGCTGCTAAAACAGAATGCCACAAATTGGGTAGCTTACGAACAGCAAATGATTTCTCACAGTTCTGGAGGCTGGAATTCAAGATAAGGGTGCCATCATGGTCAGGTGTGGGCTTTCTTCTGGGTCACAGACTTTTCATTGTATTATATCTTCACAAGGCAGAAGATACTGGAGAGATCTGTAGGATCTTTTTTATAAGAGCACTCATCCCTCCATCCTTATGACCTAATCACCTCCTAAAAGCTCCACCTTCTAACACCATCACATTGGTCGTAATCACTTCTTTAAAAGTTTGGTAGAGCTCACGTGTAAATTGTCTGTGCCTGGTATTTTATTTGCAGGGAGATTTTTAATTGCAGCTTCAATTTCTTTAATAGTTACTGTATTATTCAAGTTCTCTACTTTTGGAGTCAGTTTTGGTAGGTTTTTTTTTTTTTAACTTATCATTATTATGTCAGATTTGTTGTTTGAAATTGTTGGTAATATTTTCTTATTATCTTTTTATCTTAGTTTTACTTGTTTTGTCTTTTTTATTCTTAATATGGTTTATTTGTGTCTTTATCTCTTTTTGTTGTTAAGTCTTGCAAGAGGTTTGTCCATTGTGCTATTCTTCAACAAACCAACTTTTGAACTTGTTGAACCTCTTATTGTATATTTGTATTCTATTTCATTATTTCTGTTTCTGTCCTAATGTAGCCTATTGTTTTCATAACATTTAGTTCTAAGTATTTCTTAATTTTTATTCTGATTTTTTCTTTGATCTATGAGATATTTAGAAGTGTTTTTAATTTCAAAATATGAGGATTTTAATTCATGTTTTTATTAAAGTGTAATTATATTGTGGTCAGAGAATCTTATCTCTATGAAACTTATCCTTTTAAATTTATTGAGAATTGCTTTATGACGTAGTATATTGGCAGTTTTTATAAATGTTTTTTATATACTTGAGGAGCTTGTCCTTTAATTATTACAGAAGAAGTCTATATTTGTTCATTGGATCCAGCTGGTTAATTTTATTTCCCAAACCTTTGGTTATGTCAATCTTGGCTGGCTTTTTATCTGCTTGGCCTGCCAATAATAAATAAGTAGGTGGATTTGTTAGTTTCTCCCAGAGGTCCTGTTGCTTTTATTTTATCTATAGTTGAGGTGGTTTTATTAGGTTCATATGTGGTTAGAATTGTTATGTCTTCTTCATAAATTGGATCTTTTATCACTATGTAGTAGGTCTCTCTCCATAATGATACTTTTAGTGTTAAGGTCTATGTATTTTATTTTACTAAAGCTATATCAGCTTGCTTTTAGCTTTAGTATGCTGTTTTATCTGTTTTCATCTATTCATTTTAAACCTTTCTGTATTCTTATACTTTAGATATGTCTCTTATAATAGCACATAGCTGTTACTTTGATCAAATTTGACAATCTTTGACTTTTAACTGGCAAGTTTATTCTAGTTGCCTTTGTTGTAATTATTGAAATAGTTGGACTCATTTCTACACTTTTTTTAGCTGTCATACTTTTTTTGTGCTTCTTTTTCCTCCTTTTTGACTTTTAAATAAATGACCCTCCCCCTTTTTTCTTCCTAACAAGGCAAAAAGTTTAGCACACTCTTAGGCCCTTGATTTTTTCAACCCTCCCCCACCTGTATTGTTGATATTTTCTATAATTTTTCTTTCAGGTCATTACAAATAGTCTGCCCCTCTGTATCTCTTGTAAGCACATGCTCTGCCTTTTTTTTTTTTTTTTTAATTTACTTATTTATTTATTTATTTTTGGCTGTGTTGGATCTTCGTTTCTGTGCGAGGGCTTTCTCTAGTTGTGGCAAGCAGGGGCCACTCTTCATCGCGGTGCGCGGGCCTCTCACTATCGCGGCCTCTCTTGTTGCAGAGCACAGGCTCCAGACGCGCAAGCTCAGTAGCTGTGGCTCACGGGCCCAGTTGCTCCGCGGCATGTGGGATCTTCCCAGACCAGGGCTCGAACCCGTGTCCCCTGCATTAGCAGGCAGATTCTCAACCACTGCGCCACCGGGAAAGCCCCCACACGCTCTGCCTTTTAAGATAACAACAAACTTTACCAAGGTATTTGATCATTCATAATTTCCATAATTCTTACAGCATCTCCTGAATTTGTTTCTCTTCTTATTTGAATATTTCCTCTAAAAGTTTTTTGATGTGGGTCTAATGGTGACTCTAATTTTGATGGTGAATCTAATTAAATCTGACATACCAGGTAGTTTTTAAAATGTTTTAAAGTAGTAGTTTTATAATATTTTGAATGCTTTTAAAATCTTATGTTCAAGGTTCATTCCTTCATTATGTTAAGAATGTCACTGCATTGTCTCCTTACAGTCAGTCTGGCTGTTGGGAAAAGTCTGATGTCAGTATGGGTTTTGCTCTTGGTAATATACTCTTCTTCTCTGGAAGTTATTAGAGTGTTGCCTTTGTTATTTGATTTTCTTAAATTTTACTACAATGTGTCTAGGATAGGCTTTTCCTCATCTGTCCTGTTGGCATTCAGTGAAATCGTTCTTTCATTCTATTACATTTATGTTACATTTGGGGAAATTTTTCTTCATTACTCTATTATGTTTTCAGATATTACTTCCTTCTCTCCAGTTTAATTTTTTTCTGGGACTTCTATTATCTGGTTGTTGCTCCTTCTACTTAGGGCCTCCACAGTTCTTAAAATATATTTTGGTATCTTATTCTCTTCCTCTTTTTTCCTGGGAGAGCCCTTTAATCTTACCTCCCAACTCATCAATTTCTCCTGTGTTGATATTACCATTTAACTTATTTCTTGTGTTCTTTATTTCACAATACTGTTTTTAACTACTACTTTCCCTTGTTCCCTTTTATAATGAAAAATTTTGTTTCGTATTGTTAATATCTTCTGTTATTTCTTTTATTGTATTTATGTTTATCTTAACATTCTTGGTCTGTTTGATCATTTCTTTTCTATTGATATATATAGAGGGTTGGGGGTGTTTTGGGTTTTTTTGTTTTGTTTTGTTTTTGGTGGGGGAAGCACTGGTTGTACTTCTCAAAGGTCTCCTTAGTTTAGCCAGTAAGTTTGTTCCCCTGAGGATATTAGCTATTCTGTATGGCACTGCTTAATGGGAAAAGGTTTAAGACCAGATCTTGGTCTTCAATAGGCCCAGTGAGCTCAAGATCCCAGAAAATCCCAGTTATTCACCCATGTTTGTAATCTCCCCACCAGTGACCAGCCTGGCCACGTAGGACAGCGCAGGTTGTTTACTTGCATAACTCTGGGAGATGCTGTTGACTTAGAATATGATGAGAATGGCACCTCCTGGAGTGATATAATATGACAGTCTGCAGACCTTCACCTTCAAACCCTCAGGGAGAAACAGATTTGGAAGGAGGCAGTTACTCTCCGTTTTAATCCACCAGTCCTGGGACTTTGGAGGGGGAGGGTGGAGGAATGAATCCCAGCAGGGCTTTGGCAGTTTCCCTGAGCTGACCTCCTAAGCTAGTCTCTGGAGCTCTTACCACCAAATTCTTCAGGAAGGGGACAGCATTGATTGTTCTGAGGCATCAGTGGATGAGGGTAAGGAGAGAGCTTGAACTGCTTTGCTTTCCTTTAACTGCTTCCATTCTCTGCCAGTCTCCTTCAACCCCAGGCTACACACCCCCTCCCCCATACCAGCTCAAAAGGACTGTCCATCTTCCTGTGAGTTTCTCGAGATTGTCTTTTTTTTAAGTTCCTGGATTCTGTGTTTCTTCAGGGTTGATTTGGTGGAGGGAGCCAAAAACTACTACAAATTTTCCGTATTGTCAGAGTCCCAGAGGAAAGTTCTTTTCTTTGTTTTTAAAACAACAACTTTTATCTTTAAACTTTCATTTTCTTGCTACAAAAGTAATACATGTTTATTTCAGATAAGCAAAAATAGTATCACTACTGCCCAACCGTAACCACTGTTAACATTTTGGTTTGGCGACCTTCCTTTCTTTTTTCTTCGCACCTAGTTTTCAACTGCTGTTTTTAACCTGCCCTCTGGATTTAATGTGACGTGTATTTCCCAACATCCTAACTTATTCTTTTACAGAGTCATTTTTAGTTGCATAATACTCCATCATCATTTAGACAAAGCATAATTTAACCAGTTTTCTGTTGTTGGCCATCTGGATGTTTTCCTACATCCCTTTATTATGTATTGCTCAACGATCAACATCCTTGTAGATAAATATTGTTCACATCCATGACTATTGTTTGGTTTGGTTTTTTGGTGTGTGTGGTTTTTTTTTTTTGGTTTTATTTAGATTCCACATACAAGTGAGATTATACGGTATTTGTCTTCTCTGTCTGACTTATTTCATTTAGCATAATCCCCTCAAGGGTTATCCATGTTGTCACAAGTGGCAAGATTTCCTTCTTTTTTATGGCTGAATGATATTCCATTACACACACACACACACACACACACACACACACACACACACCACGTTTTCCTTATCCATTCATCCATTGATGGACAAATCTTGGTTATTATAAATAATGCTACAGTGAACATAGGGATGCATATATCTTTTCGAGTTAATGTTTTCACTCTCTTTGGATAAATACCCAGAAGTGGAATTGCTGATCATATGGTTGTTCTGTTTTTAATTTTTTAAGGAACTTCTGTGCTCTTTTCTATAGTGGCTGCAGCAATTTACATTCCCACCAGCAGTGCACAGGGGTTCCCTTTTCTCCACATTCTTGCCAACACTTGTTATTTCCTGTCTTTTTGATCATAGTCATTCTGACAAATGTGAAGTGATATCTCATTGTGATTTTGATTTGCATTTCCCTGATGATTAGTAATGTTGAGCACCTTTTCATATACCTATTGGCCATCTGTGTATCTTCTTTGGAAAAATGTTTATTCAGATCCTCTGCCCATTTTTTAATAGGTTTTTTTTTTTTATGTTGAGTTGTATGAGTTCTTCATGTATTTTGGATATTAACCCCTTGTCAGATGTATCATTTGCAAATATCTTCTGCCATTCATTAGGTGGACTTTTCATTTCGCTTGCTGTGTGGAAGCATTTTCGTTTGATGCAGCCCCACTTATTTTTGCTTTTGTTGCCTTTGCTTTTGGTGTCCAATCCAAAACATCACCAAGACCAATGTCAAAGGGGCTTACTGCCTGTTTCCTCTTAGGAGTTTTATGGTTTCAGATCAAGAGTTAATCCATTTTGAGTTAATTTTTGTGTATGGTATAATATAGTGGTCCAGTTTCATTCATTTGTACTTGGCTATGCAGTTTTCCTGGCACCATTTATTGAAGAGACTGTCCTTTCCATTCTTGGCTCCTTTGTTGTAAATTAATTGACCATATGTGCATGGCTTTATTTCTGGTCTCTCTTCTGTTCCATTGATCCATGTGTCTTTTTTTATGCCAGTGCCATACTGTTTTGATTGCTATAGCTTTGTAATATGGTTTGAAATCAGGGAGTGTGTTGCTTCCAGCTTTGTTCTCCTTTCTCAAGATTGCTTTGACTATTGAGAGTCTTCTATGGTTCCATACATATTTTAAGATTGTTTGTTCTATATCTGTGGAAAATGCCATTGGAATTTTGATAGGGATTACATTGAATCTGGAGATTGCTTTGGGTAGTATGGGACATTTTAGCAATATAAATTCTTCTAATCCATGAGCAGAGAATATCTTTCCATTTATCAATATTTGTGTTGTCTTCAATTTCTTTCATCAGCGCGTTACGGTTTTCAGTGTACAAGTCTTTCACCTCCTTGGTTAAATTGATTCCTAGGTATTTTATTCTTTTTGATGCAATTGTAAGTTGTAAATTGTTTTCTTAATTTCTGTTTCTGATAATTTGTTATTAGTGTATGAAAATGCAATGAATTTTTGCATATTAATTTTGTATCCTGCAACTGTACTGAATTTGTTGATTAGTTCTACTGGTTTTTTGGTGGAGTCTTTGGAGTTTTCTATGTATAATATCATCTGCAAATAGTGACAGTTTTACCTCCTCCTTTCTGATTTGGGTGCCTTTTATTTTTCTTTTCCAATTTCTGTGGCTTGAACTTCCAATACTATGTTGAATAATAGTGGCACAAGTGACCATCCTTCTCTTGTTCCTGATCTTAGGGGAAAAGCATGTAGCTTTTCACTGTTGTGTAAGATGTTAGCTGTGGGCTTGTCATATATGGCCTTTATTATGCTGAGGATCATTCCTTCTATACCCACTTTATTGAGAGTTTTTAATCATGAACTGATGTTGAATTTTATAAAATGCTTTCTCTGTATCTATTGAGATGATCATATGATTTTTATTCTTCAATTTGTTAATGTGGTGTATTGCATTGATTGATTTGTGGATGTTGAGCCATCCTTGCATCCCTGGAATAGATCCCATTTGATCATGGTGTATGATCCTTTTAATGTGTTTTTGAATTTGGTTTCCTAATAATATTTTGTTGAGGATTTTTTCATCTATGTTTATCTAACTCTGATTTTTGAAAGAGTCATCTTCTGTTATCTCTGTCCTTCCTTCTTCCTCTTTCACTCTTCTGTTGGGTTGGCCAAAAAGTTCATTTGGGTTTTTCTGTAACATCTTACAAAAACCTGAATCTCCTCCCTCTTGCGTCTCCCTCCCACCCTCCCTATCCCACCCCTCTAGGTGGTCACAAAGCACTGAGCTGATCTCCCTGTGCTATGCGGCTGCTTCCCACTAGCTATCTATTTTACATTTGGTAGTATATATAAGTCCATGCCACTCTCTCACTTCATCCCAGCTTACCCTTCCCCCTCCCCATATCACAGCATTCTTTTAAAATGTTTGCTGATTCTTTTTTTTTATATTTATATTTATATTTATTTTTATTTTTGGCTGCATTGGGTCTTCGTTGCTGCGTGTGGGCTTTCTCCAGTTGTGGCGAGCAGGGGCTACTCTTCGTTGCGGTACATGGGCTTCTCATTGTGGTGGCTTCTGTTGTTGTGGAACATGGGCTTTAGGCATGCAGGCTTCAGTAGTTGTGGCTCACGGGCTCTAAAGCGCAGGCTCAGTAGTTGTGGTGCACAGGCTTAGTTGCTCCACGGCATGTGGGATTTTCCTGGACCAGGGCTCGAACCCGTGTCCCCTGCATTGGCAGGCAGATTCTTAACCACTGCACCACCAGGGAAGCCCATATTTACTGATTCTTAGCTGTGTGTTCATTTCAGTGCCCAAGGCTTCTGTTGGCCTGGCTGTCAGTGCTATATCTGTTTATGCTGGTTGCCCCTGAGTTTGTGGAGAAGGGAAGTGAAGTTCTTCTGGACTCCAGGGATCCTGTCTCCTGAGTATCTGCAGCTACTCAGGGCTGCCCGCACCCCTTCAGCTCGCTTAAGTACTGTAGCCTTGGGGTAAAAGCTGCTGCCTTCCTCCTGCTCACAGGCATGGGAGAGAGACCAATGCACCCAACTCATCCATATATAGTTCCCCAGACAGGCACCCTCCTTGACAGGCCCAGGGCCCCTCCTGCTCCTTGCCTAGGTGACTGCTAAGCTGGATGCAGCTAGTTACCCTCCCACTTTGTATAGAACCGTCTCCTGAGTGCACTTTGGGCTCTGCTCTCCTTGATCCATCTGATCCCATCTGCACTCTAGCAAACTGAGCACTCGGTGTTTGATCTTTTGGTTATTTCTTATTCTTATATTTCTTATTACTCTAAGCCTGGTTAATAGAGGTCCACAGAGAGCCCCTTTTCCATCCATCTTATTTGGCTCGGAGTTTCTCCTTCCAGCCCTTCTCCT
Organism: Balaenoptera ricei; assembly: GCF_028023285.1. NCBI lineage: Eukaryota > Metazoa > Chordata > Mammalia > Artiodactyla > Balaenopteridae > Balaenoptera > Balaenoptera ricei. The sequence goes on from NC_082649.1 coordinate 35,419,711, forward strand.
GGCCTCACCAAGAGCAAGAAGGCTGATACCCCTTCCTGTTCTCTCTCCAGCACAGCTCCACCAGCTGGAAGGGCTGAGGACCATTGGCATCACCACCAACGGCATCAGCCTAGCCCGGCTGCTGCCTCAGCTTCAGAAAGCTGGTCTCAGTGCCATCAACATCAGCCTGGACACGCTGGTACCAGCCAAGTTTGAGTTCATCGTCCGCAGGAAAGGTGATCAGATGGGGTTCATGGTGGACGGTGACCCTCCCAGGCCCTCGTAGCTGGGGAGCTGTGGCTGGTGCAAGGGGCCTGGTCTCCCTCTTGGTGTCTGGGCTAGAGCTAAGCCTAGGCATTTACACCTCACCCCTCAGTCTTGCTAAAGGCCCCTTGTCTCTGTAGCCACACTCTTGGGGACATTTTGGGATCGGATGCTAATGAGCTGTGGTGACCAGCCTCCCCCTACCCTGCCCCCAGTTTGCCCAGGACTGAGAGGGTTTCAAGAACACAGGACATTCCGTTTTAAAACCAAGACAGTCTCTGACAAACTGAGACAAGTTGGTTACCCTATAGTGAGCTCTGAGGAAATGTGGGGCAGCCTGGGGTGAAAGCAGCTGCCCTGGGGTTCCAGGGACAGGGCCAGCACTGCCAGCTGAGGGTCCCCCAGCACCTAAGGATGCTCCCTGAGCCCATCCTGTTGTAAGCCTCTTCCTGCAGCAAGCACACCCACAGCCTCCTCCTGCCAGACTCCATCAGAGAGGGTGGCAGTGGAGAGTGGAGGGGCCCGAGCCCCGGGTCTCACTAGGCCAGTGCCCACCATCCGTGGGCCCCAGGTTGGGATGGGAGGTTCTGCACGGGCTCAGATGCCCTTTGATTTGGGGAGGGTGGTGCATTACTGAGACCTCTCTGGAGGATCAGAGAGATGCCGGGGAGACCCAGCTCTCCCTCTGCTTCTCTGGAAACAGCCTCCAGCTTTCAGCCCCACCTCCTCTTTCCCCCCTCCCCCAGCGTGTGACTTCCTGTTTATATCTGGCAGTGTGCTGAGGAAGTGCTGGGGGGGTGGGGGCGGGTCTTTGCCCTCTAAAGGGCTGCTCCAGGTGCTGTGGAGGGGACAGACGCACAGGACACTGTCCTGCCTTACAGGTTACAAAGGGCCGAAAGGTTTGATGCCACGGAACCACCTTTGCTTGTCTTGTGGTGTCAGTTCAAGCACTTCAGAGAGGAAGAGAGAACTCTTTCTCTCTAGGGCTCTCTCTCCCAGCAGGGGGAGACTGGGAGGGCTTCAAGGAGGAGGCATTCATGCTTGCCCTTGAGGAATGGGGTGTTCAGATCAAGGGAGCTTACTCTGAGGAGGAATGTCAGTCGAGAACTGCAGGGGCTCTGAGGTGGGAAAGTGGAAGGTATAACTGTGAGCTTTACCCACAGAACCCCCCTGCCCCACTTCCCCATGCGCCCTGCCTCCTTGACTCCTTCCTGGAATGAGGATCGGAGACAGTAGATCCTGATGCCAGATCTGCCTTCCCGTTCATATCCCTGTGTCCCCTGCCTCCTTTTGGAGGGAGAGGGCTTGACGGAAGAGAGAACTTCTAGATTATCCTAACGGCATTCTGTATAAAAGCTGTACAGTCTTTCCTTTGCCGTCTCTTCCTGCTGTCTTACTCTGACAATGCTGCAAGGAAACCGTGGAGGCTGGCTGGGGGTGGAGGAGGGGCCGGTATGCCGGAGGCGCTCACATGTTTGGATACATGAGTGAGCTGGGCTGGGGAGGAGAAGCCAGCCTGGGATTACATTTACTGCACTAACCACAGAGATAGGAGAGAGCCAGGTGCACGGGAATCGCTCACCAGCCCTGGCCCAGCACCTACGCTTGGTAGGTGCTCGGTGAGAATATGAAGAGTGGGTGAACGGACGGACTGGTGAGCAGGCGCCGGGAGGGAGTTGGGGCACCTGCCTTCTGTGCGAGGCCTCCAGCTGAGCACTGCCTCTCTCTGGACCTCGGTTTCCTCGTCTGGACTATGAGAGGGTTCACCTAGATCAGGGTCCACACACTACAGCCCACCAGCCAACTCCAGCCCCCTGCCTGGTTTGTTTTTTTTTACAGCCTTCGAGCTAAGAATGGATTTTGCAGATAACATTTGCAATGAATTTAATGATAGGGAACATTAACCATGAATCCCGATTAAGCAAAATATTATCCCTGCAAAAAGAATTCCACTCTTTCATTCTATTCTAGAGTGGTGTTACAAATATTATACTCAATTATTACCATATTCTGAATTTAGTCAATAAAATATGATGTATATCTACATAATATCCTCAATTTTGCCTCTTGGCCTCCAGAGCCTAAAATATTTACTGTCTGGTCCCCAGACTCGGCGGTCTCTGAGGTTCCTTGTGGCTCTGGTGCTTTCTATGGGTGTGAGGACGTGGGGGAGAGGAAGGCAGTGCCTGGACCCTGTTCCTCTCCCTCCCCACAGGCTTCCGCAAGGTCATGGAGGGCATCCACAAGGCCATTGAGCTGGGCTACAGTCCTGTGAAGGTGAGGACTTCCTGGCCCCAAGACAGCCCCCAGCCCTGGCCAGTGCACCTGCGGTGTACCCTTCACCACTTCCTGGCCCGCTCCATCCAGCCCTGCCCCCCACTCCCCACAAGGGAGGGGAGAAAACCAGTGAGCCATGGAATCTTCCAACCCATGGAGAGTTGGGGGAGGGACACAAGGAACAGGACCCTGGATGGAGAGCCTTAGGCAGGTGTCAGATCCCCGACAAGGGTCATCCCTGGAAAAGAACGCAGTGGGGATAGCCCTTGTGGTCCCCTTATCCCTGGGCCAGGTGAACTGTGTGGTGATGCGAGGCCTGAATGAGGACGAACTCCCGGACTTCGTGGCCTTGACCGAGGGCCTTCCCCTGGACGTGCGCTTCATAGAGTACATGCCCTTTGACGGTCAGTGCTGCAGGGCGGGGTGGGTGGGGGAAGAGGAGGCCGGGCCTGTCGGCAGAGCTGGACCAGAGCCACGCTGAGAGCACGGCGGGGGGCTGTCAAGAACCCTGGGAAAGGCTGAGTAGGGCAGACAAGGTCTGGCTGCCCCTGTGGGTGCTGCTGACCCCGGATCCCGCTGTTTGTGTAGGAATTTCTCCAGGGATGGTGGGGAGGGGCCTGGGCAGGCACTGGGACTGCGATGGGGGTCGGAGGCTTCTCAGAGTGGGCATGGCTGTGATTCCATCCACTCATTTCAGGCACCTTGTGCCCTCCTGGCCCGGCGGCGGAGAACTGGTTCCTGGGCTGTGGGAGGGTGAACTTGAAGCCCCTGGGTCCCCGCAGCCTGTGACTCAGTAGCTCCCACTCCCCAATACAGGCAACAAGTGGAACTTCAGGAAGATGGTCAGCTACAAGGAGATGCTGGACACCCTCAGGCAGCAGTGGCCGGAGCTGGAGAAGCTGCCGGAGGAGGAATCCAGCACAGCCAAGGTTGGCGGGCGGGCAGGGATGGGGCCGGGAGAAAGGTGGTGCTTCCACCCTAGGACGGGAGAGCTGGCAGGGCTGCTTTGGGGGTGGAGTCGGTGATGCAGGACAGTGCCTCTTAAGCAGGAAGTGTTACAGGGCCATCATAGCAGCCTCCCTGCTTCACTGACGCAGAAGCAGGCCCGACGTGGGGCAGGGGTTAAGGAACTTGTTGTAGGATGCACTGGACTGAGTGGTGGAGCGGGTGCTTGTCTGACTCTTCCACGTGGCTGTCCCTGGCCGTGCTGCCCTCAGGTTCCTCCTGCATCTTTAGTAGCCTTTGTTTTGGGCAGGCCAGGCGCAGGCAGAGAGCTCATGGGCTTCATACTGGAGTCTTCTGTTGTCCGAGGGCCTTGGGGGCGGCTTTCTGCAGGGCTCCTGGGGAGAGGGCCGAGAGGTAAGGGCTCTGATGTCAGGGAGAGAGCTGGCACTCAGCTGCCCATCCCCCTCCCCTCCGCTGCTCACCCACAGGCCTTTAAAATCCCTGGCTTCCGAGGCCGAGTCAGCTTCATCACGTCCATGTCTGAGCATTTCTGTGGGACCTGCAACCGCTTGCGAATCACAGCTGACGGGAACCTCAAGGTGAGTGTCCCCTTCCCCACGGGCACCCCTGTCCCTTCTGCGCTCTGTTTATGTCTTCCTACCCACGCCCCCTGATTGGAGGTGAGGCTAGCAGGGTACACGGGGTGATGGTGAAATAGTGTCAGATATGGGGGGATCGTGGGAGCAGCAGATCAAGGTGAACTCGTGGCTCCCATGGAACCATCACCCTGGTTCTTTCCTTCCTCGGGTCCCTGGTTGATCAGGAGCCACTCTCCAGGACTCAGTGCTGTGGAAGGGCTGGGCGGGGGTCGATGTGCCCTTTGCCCCCAGCCCCCACCCTGGTTGGCCCCTCCCGCCAGGCCAGGGGTTCATTCCTGAAACCAGCATCCGTTACTCGTATCTAATATCTCATCAGCACATGCTGTGCGTTCAGCCCTGGGGATGGGTGGGTGGAAGGGAGGTGTAGACATGCCCATCTTCTGTGAGGTCACAGAGACTCCCCGTGACACCAAACAAAGAGCTAATGGGTGGCAGCACGGGATTCTTCATCAAATGAGGGGCTGGAGAGGCCTCTGGTGGTGAACCTGGAGGGAGCGCAAAGGGACCTCAGTGAGCCATGGAGACTGGGCGGGGGGTGGGGGGGAGGATGGATGCGTATCTGGGGTTCATCCTGATTTGGCCAGAGCAGATTAAAGTCAGCTATGGGGAGGCCACCTCGTGGAGGGCTTGAGTGACCCCATGCAAGGTGCAGAGTGTGTCCTGTTGACAGGAGGACACTGGGCAGAGTTTTTATACAAGGGGGGGAGGCAGGATCCCCCATTCATGTTTTAGGAAGAATAACTCCCGGGTTGAATTTGGAAATAGAAAGACAGTTAGATGGCCACTTAGTGATGTTCCAGATAGGTAAGAGTTAAGGTGAAGGTGGGAAGGAAGAGTGAAAGGACTTGGAGCTGCAGGTGTGGGTGGAGAGAGAGGTCCCCGGCTGTCTGGTCAGCTCTGGGACCCGCTTGGGATCGGGGGCGAGGGTGCTGGTGGGTGGGTTTGGACCGTCAGGCTGGACACCCGCTAGGAACCGTGCGGCAGGTTGTTGTAAAGCGAGGGGGTTTTCTGGGCTGGAGGCCCAGGACTAAGCAGACAGTCGGTGGTAACTGTCAGTCAGTCCCGTCCACGCCCCTGCAGGAGGTGGGGGGAGGATTCTAAGGAGAATGTGAGGAAGAGGCTGTTTATAGCGCACGGTTAAGGGGGCCTGTAAGGGCACTGGATGAGCAGCAGCAAACTGCCGTCCCACCCCTGGGAGGAAGGGGCAGGGGCGGAGTTGGCGTCACTGGGCTCCCAGGAGAGCTGGAGCGGCCGCCTGGCTGGGGCTGTGATTGTGGACGGAAGCACCACTGCCGAGAAGTGCCCGGCCTTCCTCTGCTCTCACCCTCTAACCTCCCATCAGCCAAACCCAGGCGGAAGCCAGCAGGAGGGGGGCTCTGGTTGCAGAGAAGGGCAGAGAGTGGAACCTGGGGGCTGGTGGGGAGCGAGGAAGGGGGACTGACCAGCTCGGGGAAGTGGGTGTATCTTCCGCTCAGATCGCGTTCATAGCTTCTCTGATGGTCTCTGCTTGTCAAACGTGCTTCTATGCCCACAGCACCCTGTACAGAGCTGACACGTGGCAGGTGCTTTGTGGGGCTTCATGGGAGGAAGTAGGTGTCCCACTTTCTGGGACTGCCCCATCCACCCCGAGCCCCCCAGAGCTCCCAGCCTCTCCCAGAATCAGGGGAGCCTTGAGTCAAGTTTGAATGACCTCAGGATGCCATCTCCACCAGCCCTCTGCTGTTCAGCCCCCAGTCAGGGACCAAAGACCAGAGCAGGGGCAGGCGGGCAGGGTCCGGGCGCAAAGGGACTGGAGGAGGATGGGGGGAAGTGGATGCACGTGCCAGGCCTGGAGGGGCTGCCAGGACTCAGCTCCCACTGACCGGGGTCCGTCCTCATGGCAATGAAGAGGCCTTGCCACGGAATGTCTCAGGAGAAGGTGTGGATCTAGATTTTGATGTGCCATATCTGCCACTGGCAGTTATTTGGTTTTTTTCAAGTACGCGCCACGCACTGAAGGAAACATGACCGGAAGTCAGATGCAGGCCTTGGGGTGTGTCTGCTTTTGCCTCCTGCTCTTCCAGCCCCTCCGACTCCTCCATCTGGCACCTTTGGCCCCTCATTGCAGGAAGACCTGCTTTGAGTATGACCAGCCACGGGAGGCCCTCATGCCCAGCCCAGGGGGGCTCCAAGGATGGAGGCCAAGGCTCAGGATGAGGGGGGCATGTTGGCCTCACCGCAATGTGACCTCTCCAGGTCTGCCTCTTTGGGAACTCAGAGGTTTCTCTACGGGATCACCTGCGGGCGGGGGCCTCTGAGGAGGAGCTGCTGAGCGTCATCGGGGCTGCCGTGGGCAGGAAGAAGCGGCAGCATGCAGGTAAGGGGGCGGGGAGGCCAGGCTGGGTGGTGAGTGGGCCGTTGTCAGCAGGAGGGAGGTCTGGAGTGAGCCAGTGGCACTCAGTGTGGTCCGTGCTCTCCATCACTCGTGCTGGACCTCTAGACTTGGGGTGCGGTGATGTTTCTCCTTCCCAGGGGAAGCTGGCAGAGCAGAGCCTGCACAGGACGGGGGACCCCACACTCTCTCGAGCTGTTTCACTGGGTGGTGGAGAAAGAGGGGTGTCATTGCCCCTCTCTCATCCCTGACAGGGAGGGCAGAGTCCTGGCATCCAAAAACTGTTACGGGCTCCATCATGGGCGACCTTGCGGTGTACGGCGGGGGTTTATTGTCGGGGTGTGGTAGGTGAGTGCGTGTCCCCGGGGCTGTCATACCGCTTTGTCCATCGTCCGTTTCAGTGAACTCTTTTCCCCGCCCTCTTTCTCTCCCGCTTCCCTGCTCTCCTCTCCCTCCCCACCCTTCCCTCGCCCCAGGCATGTTCAGTATTTCCCAGATGAAGAACCGGCCCATGATCCTCATCGGTGGGTGACCCATCAGTACGTAACCACTCACCCTTGTCACGGGGGAATCCCGTGGGGCGGGGCCCCTGCTGTAGGTACTCCCCCCACCCTGATCCTGCACTTCATCCTGAGGTTCTCATCCTTCACCTTTTCCTACCCCTCCAAGCCTTTACTGCGGCTTTTCTTCCCTTCCCTGGCTCCCTCTTACTGCACATGCCACAGAAATCATCGTTCTGTCTCACCAGAAATCGGGTCGGGGGGTCCTCCGGGTTGGTGATCGCTATGTTAGTTGTCCCCTGAAAATGGAGCTTCTGGGTAAGACAGAGATCTTGTCCTCGGCTTTAGAATCTCCCAGCTTGGATACGGTCACAGGCGTCCCTTCCCTTCCGTCCTGTGGGTCAATCCACGCGCGTGTCCGGACCGTTAGTGCCCGTTGGTCCTTGTGTTGTTACGCTTCTGTGTGGGCAGCGCTTAGGCAGCAAGCTAAGAGTGCTACTCAGCTTTCTAGAGAGGACAGAGCCAGGATCTCAACTGCCCAATTCCTTAACTCCCGGGAACTTATGTGCCCAGGGCGTCTCTTATGCGCACAGGATGCTTCAAACAGAAACACCTTTTTATTGAGCCATATGTGGTCTCTAACCCTGGGGAACTAGCTGGTCCGGGCGGAGCTTTGGGGATGCTGTTATCGCTCTGGCGCATGCCCAGGCTAGAGCAGGGGAGGCCTCGCCCCCTTGGCCACAGCCAGATCTGGGCCCCTGAATTGTGCCCTAAGCAAGAGAAAGCAGTGAGAACAACCAGGGGAAGGGATTCTTTTCTCCAGCACTTGGAGCAGAGTGAGCCCTGAGGCATGTGGGCGGGAGTGGGCCAGAGACAGCCCAGGGACCACACCAGCCACCCAGAGAAGGAAGGGCGGCTCGCCACAGCATGCCATCGGGAAGAAAACTGTATCACCTCTCTTCTGCCCTCACCTCCGCCGTCCTCATCCTCTTGTGTTGGGCCTTGACCCGTGCTGACACGCCTTGATGGCAAGGAGTGGGGGATGCCTTGATAACTGTACCTCTGACACGGACAAGGTAGGGGGGCCAGAGCATGATGGAAAGCTGGAAGTTGGGAGGCCTCATTGCTTCAGAAGGAATAATAATACTGTCAAGGATATCGAGTAACTAAAGTGGTCTGATCTCTGTAAAACCCAGAGTTGCCTAGAACGGGGCCTCTTAGACTTTCACGTGCCTGTGAATCCCTTAGGGATCTTGTTATTTCAGATTCGGATTCGGGAGGTCTGGGCTGCATCTCTAACAGTCCTCAGATGGTGCTGGTGCCGCCGGTCCCTGCACCACCCTTTGAGTAACAAGAGCCTACAGGGTCCCCAAGGCCCCTGGGACCATTCGAATCAGCCTGTCGCTTTGTGTATGCTTCTGATCTGCTTGAGACGTTGTTTGAATAGATTAAATATTTACCTTAGTATGTTGTCCATAAACTATATGATTTCTGTTAGCCCTTCCCGGAGGATGTGAAGATGAGAGTAACTAATTGGTAATTCAGGCTGAGGCCTCGCTATCGTTTTAAGAAAATGAAGGGACAGAGCAGTCATCTATCTGATCGAGGCTTCAGTCTTCAGACCTTAGGGGTTTCTTAAGAGAACTTGGGCAACGGGAAAGTTGTGAGGAGGGGAGCCCAGGTGGGAGCACCCACAGACCCCACTGCAGGGCAGGCAGAGCCTGCGGGCCCCTTGCCCTGTGCACCTCCTGGTGAGGAGGGCTGCACGCTCGTATTCCGGGGCCCCCTCTCTGTGTATCGTCTCTTTTTCTCTCTCTCCTGGCTGTGCCTTTCGCCCCTCATTCCACTTTCCCCAGCGTGAAAGGGAGAACTCGGGGTTTGGTGGGGAGAGGCTTGGGGAGGGAGGTGGGAAAAAGACCTACCTTTTGGACTGAGTCTTTCTTCTCTTTCCTTCTTCCTTCCAGAGTTATTTTCGATGTGCCAAGATTCCCCACCAGCCATTCCAAGCATCTCCTTCAGGGACTCCCTCCATGTTCAGGGTCTGAGACACAGAGTGAGTTTCTCCAGCCAGATGGTGACTTTGTGGAAAGGGGGCCGGCTCCCCCAGATCCCTCTCCTCGCCCAGCGGTGGCTGGGGTCTGGCCTCCCTCAGAGACATTACGGTTCCCACCTCGACTCAGATGCCAACCCAAAGTGCCTTAGCCCAGAGCCCCGGGCTCCTGCCACCCCCTCAGGACCTCTGCCCACCTCAGACCAACTGACCCACGTGGACAGGGAAGGACAGGCGGCTATGGTAGACGTGGGTGGGAAGCCAGACACAGAGCGGGTGGCCGTGGCCTCAGCCGTGGTCCTCCTGGGGCCTGTGGCCTACAAGCTCGTCCAGGAGAACCAGCTAAAGAAGGGAGACGCCCTGGTGGTGGCCCAGCTGGCAGGTGTCCAGGCGGCCAAACTGACCAGCCAGCTGATCCCCTTGTGCCACCACGTGGCCCTGAGCCACGTCCAGGTGCAGCTGGAGCTGGACAGCACGCGCCACGCTGTGGTGGTCCGGGCGTCTTGCCGGGCTCGGGGCCCCACTGGGGTGGAGATGGAGGCCCTGACCTCCGCTGCCGTGGCCGCACTCACCCTGTATGACATGTGCAAGGCCGTCAGCAGGGACATCATGTTGGCGGAGATCAAGCTCGTCAGCAAGACCGGGGGTCAGCGGGGGGACTTCCATCGGACATAGAGCTCCTGACCCCTCTCACCCCTGGCCCAGCAAGGTCAAGAGATGGGATGCGATTTCAGCCGAGGGAAAGATGTCAAGTTCCTTTCACCCCATCACCAGTTACCTTCAACCGGTAGGAACCCCAGGTCAGCCCACCCCTCCACTGCTCGATGACCTACACTGACCTGCGAGGTTTCCTTTCTTCCGAGAGGAAACCAGCAGGCCCGTCAGCCTTCCTGGACCCTCACTAAGGTCATGGGAGGGGGCTGGCCGCAGCGAGCAAGGCTAGATAACCCCAAAATCACATTGAGTGACTTGTGGACTCTCTCCGACAGTCGAGCCCATAACCTCCCCTTCTCTCTTGGGTTTTCTCTTCTCCTTCCTTCCCCGGGAGGGAACAAGGGCTCCTAAGCAGGAGCCTCGTGGGCCGCAGCCCTGAGGCCTCCTGATCAAGCACACCTCCCACACCTGCCCCACGCATGGCCTTTCCACCTGCACCCCTTCGTCCTGGGACACACCAGGGGAGGAGGAGTGATGGAGCTCGCCTTCACCCTCACAGTGCACAAAATAAAGCCACGATGCCCATTTTGGGGATGCAAGAATGAGGACTGTGTCTGTGCCGAGGGCACCGAGCCGCTGTGATGGCAGGCCCACCCCTCAACCCGACGCCCCCTGGGGGAAGAGGAGCAGGAGAGACGCTGGAAAAGCAAAGGGGCGTGTTCTCCGTGCACCCCCGCCTTCCCTGGGGGAGAAGGTAGGAGCGGAGTGGGAGGCCCAGAGATGCAGCACTGCCAGGTAGGGGTGTCCGAAGCTCATCCCGTCGCCGGCTGGTAGAGGTCAGGGGGTGCAATTAGAGGCTCCTGGTTTTCACATCCCCAAACGCTGGACGTGCTTGCTGGGTCCTCTCAATGTGGGTAGGTGTCTCTAGTTCTAGCCTCAGTCCCCCCACCCCCCACCCCCCCGGCCCCCTGCCTGCCTTTCCTCTGCCCTGCACCCAGGTGTGCTGGCAAATGTTTAACAACAACTAGCTCTTGGAAAAGAAAAAAAGGCCAATTTCCATGGTCTAAGTCCTCCCACCTTGGCCGATTTCAAGCTACCGTGCGACGTGAACTGGCTTGCGGAATTGCTGAGGATGTAGCAGTCGGGGCTCGCAGAGCTGGTAGGATCTGCGTCCAGCACACCGTGGGCTATGCCGCCCCCCAGCACGCCTCACGTCCCCGCGTGGGAAGAAGGCACAAGTTTGAAGGCAGGTTAGGTAGGGGTGGCATGGATTTAATATTTTTTAGTATTACAATATATTCTTATAAAAAAGGTGCAGGCGAAAAGGACACTGCAGATTTTGTACATTAGCCTCATTTGTCATCTGAAACAGCTGGTGAGAACAGCCTTGGCGTGGAGGTGGTAGAGGTGGGGGGGGGGGGATGGTCACGGCTCCCCCAGCGGGTGGAAAGGGGATGGGGGTGGGGAAGAGCCTGGACCAGACCCTTCCCCATCCACCCGGAGAATTTTCTCCTCCTGCCGCCCTAAAGACGCCTCCCTTCCCTCACAGGGGAGGGGGAGCGGGTGTTGCTGCTGAGAAGGGGACAGGTTGCATCCGATTAACTGAATTTTACATTGTACACAAAATTAGCTGGAGAAATTAACCCAAAGGTGGCAGGAAGGGCACCTGGGAACGACCAAGGAACAAATACAACAGGCGTAAACGTTTAGCGTATCAAGGACCAACTCAGCCGTCTCCTAGGCACCAGCACTTCTTGCTGAGTCAGCCGTGATGGTCTGTGGTCCAAGGCACTGTTGGCGATCTGGCTACAGTGGCGTCTGGTGTCAGAGCCACTGGCCAGATCTAGAAAAATAATAAATAGAGAAAGCAAAATCTTTAGAGGTGAGAAGCCTGAGCCCTGGAACAATCAATATACGTGTCCTCTGTAAACAGTTAAACCGAACTGTGCTTTTCTGTGGATCCAACGTGTCTCGAACGTCTTCCATATTCCTTCTTCCCTGGTGCGTATCCAGTCTTCCACGGTGGGTGGGAATGCTGGGGTTTGGGCAGGCCTGTTGGCTAGACGTGGAGCCCTCCCTATTCCCGGTCCCAGTGGGTGAGGTGGACCTCAGCCTGGCCAGTCTGGGGGAGGACCCTGCGAGGTCCCACCACAACCTTCCCATTGTCCCAACGCGGGCTTCTTCCAGCGGGGGCTTGTGGGTATCACACAGCTCTGCGGCCACTCTTCCTGGTAAGCCTGCACCTTACCCTCACCTGGACTCCAGGATGGCTGCTTCACACTGGTCCCGACCAGGCTTACACTTGCTCAATCCCTCCCCCTTGAACCAACACACATGTTGGGCTCAGCAACCCTGTGTTTCTTCCCCTGCAGCTACTGTGGTCCCACCCCCAGAAAAGATAGGCAGCTGAAGAGTGGGCCCAGCCCACCAGTCTGTCCACTGGCAATAACCCTGAGCTGGAGGAGGAGGTCAGAAGGTGAGAAACAAAAGGGAAGGGCAGGAGGATAGAAGGGCAGGGAGCCTGTTGATATGGGGTTGCAGGGAGGGTCAGGCAGGTCTCCCAGATACAGAGGATGAGAGGTTAACTCTGGGGGGTTGGAAATGTATTAAAAATGAGCCTTGATGGAGTTCAGCTCACCTCTGTCCTTTTAGAAAATTTGTGTAGATACCAGCCATCATCCTGCCCCACAAGGACAGCTCCTGGTGGACAGAATGAAGGTGAGAACGGACAGGAGAACCAGAATGGAAGTCGGCTGAACCAAGTCGGGTCCCAGAGCTGGGGGGTGGGACCCCCTCAGCTTTCCACCCCTGCCTGCTCTGCCCGCCCCCCCCCCATCTGAATGCCCCTGAGGAGGTCCCCTTACTCCCTTAGAGGTGGCATGTAACTGCAGAGGGCAGCTCTTGCCCTTGGAGCCCTCGGAACCGGTGCCCCAGGGCCAGCCTCAGCCAGACGAACGCAGTTGGAAGCGTCTCCTGCAGGCTGGACGGAGCAGGAGGTCACCGTGCCTACTGCTTGGCGGCAGATGTCAGAGGAGTACGGGGTCCGAGTAATGTTCAGTGGTAACCCAGGCGCTCTGGGTGGAGCTGGCCATTCAGGTGCTGCCCCCTGGAACCCCGAACCAACGTGTGAGGTCACTGTCTCGCTTCAAGACAATGGTCAGGTTGTACAGGGTGGGGGTGGGGAAGGAGAGTTTCAGTCCAGGGTCCCTGTGCCCAGCATACGAGGTGTGGTGATGAATGGGGTCTTCTTTCTTGAACCCCTTCCCTTAGCAGATCCATCAAGTACCTGATAGTGAGCCCTAATGGGAACCCAAAGGTGAGTTTTCCGGGATTCTGGATTAGTATAGGATGGAGATGGCAGGAGGGAAGGGAGAGAGACTTAAGACATGCAAGAGAGGGGCCAGAGGGCTCGTGATGTAGGAAACGGGCACTGTCACCCTGTCCTGATGACTTGGTCCCTGCATCATCCTCCCAGCATCTTTTTTTTTTTTTTTTTTTTTCCTGGAACACATCTAGCTAGCATATGTCACGCCTCTTCCTTTCAATAGGAAACTTCGCCCCAGATCAACGTTCCATTACGCCTACTCTTGAGAGATGGGAGCCTGGGTGCCCCCGCCCATTACTCCCCACGGCACGTGAAATCTGGACAAGGTCCGTGGACCTCTCTCCAGGCTAGATATGGAACAGCTCTGTGCCAACATTTGGGTGTCCATGCTGGGGGTTAGGGAGCAGGGCCCCTTCAGCCAGGGCTGGCCAGGGATGTCCAAGTCCGCCTCAGAGAGTGACCCCTGGGGCCAGGGTGCAGAAAGAATAATGGGAAGAGGAGATGAGGGGAGCCCCTTCAGGTGGGGAGACACCGGGTCCTGCCACACAGCCCCGCTCCCAGGACCCAGCCCAGGGCTCTAAATCCAGCACCGAATTGTGTTAAGTATCACTAGCACGGCCTCCTCCACTCCGCCGCCCTGGGCCCGTCCCTGTCTCCCGGCCTCCCACTGCGGCCAGTCCCCAGGTCAATAATTTAGCCTGTTTATGGCCCGCTCCCGGGTGGCTTCCAGGGCCTGGCTCCCTGATCGCTTGCGGCTGCGTTTGAGTTTGCACAAGTCCTTGTCGAAAACTTCGCCCGAGCGCAGGGCTGACACCAGGTCATCAAACTCGCCGCCCTCCTCCAGCGCGCTGCCCGCGTGCACCTTCCGCTGGCGCTGCCACCGCTCCCTCTCGCGCTGCTCCTTCAGCTGGAGGGGCGAGGGGGGCGGGTGAGAGGCCGCGGCCCAGCACATCCACCACGGTCCAGGTCACAGACACCTGCCTTCCTTCGCGGGTGGATGCCTGGCCTGGGCTGGGTCTACCAACTGGCCCCACTTCCCTCCTTGCTAGGGCACCCTGAGCCTCCGCCGCCCACTGCACTCTCCCCTCCCTCAGCCTTGCTCAGGCCCCGGCCCCGGCAGCACCCTCACCATGGCCTCCATGCGCGCCCGCCGCTCCTCCTCCTCCTTCCTCCTCCGCATGGCCTCCAGGTCCTGCCGGGCCTCCGAGAAGGCCTGCAGGAAGGTGTCAAAGATGCCGAAGAATTCATCCGGCTGCATCTTGCTGTCCTGCTCCCCAAAGTGCATCAGGGCCTTGGAGAACTGTCGAAGAGAAGGGTCGGTGAAGAGTCACCCCCGAGCCTGGTGGGCAGTTGAGTTCCAGCCAGAGCAGAGTTCATCCAGGTGGGGGGGGGGGGGCTCGGGGGGCAGGGCTAGAGAGGGGAGACGCCCTCCCCCAACACACTGTCATCAGGGTAAGGACAAGGCTGAAGGAAAGGCTTGAGGCTGACACCTGGGGAGGAGGAAGACGCAGGCTGGCTGACAGAGGCTGCCCAGACTGACCTCTGGGTCTGTTAGCTCTGGGTCTGTTAGATACAGGACCAGGAGCTGCAGACCTTGGGAAGCACTTCCTAAGGTCAGGACCAAAAGGATGTCAGATCATCTAGTTATCGGGCTAGTTATTTAACCCCTCTGTGCCTCGGTTTCTTCATCTGTAAAATGGGGATAATAATAGGACCTACTTTATAGTGTTGGGAGGTGTTAAATGAGTTAGTGATGCAGAGTGCTAGCTACATGCCTGGCACTATTACTGACAGCTACCATCTCTAATTCAACCCACTGAAAACCCTTTAAGAAAGCCCTCACTACTCTTAAGTGTGCTCCCTGGACCAGCGGCAGGGGTGTTTCCCGGTAGCTGGTTAGAAAGGCTGAATCTCAGGCTCCACCCCCGAACTCCTGAATGAGGACCCACATCTCAATAAGACTCCCACAGTTGGGGGTCCAGAGGTGTGTCAGAGTGCGAAGCGGGAAGAGGCAGAGCAACCGAGAGCAGAGTCAGGCTTCTAACCCAGCTCTGTCTATCACAGCTGGGCAACCCTGGGCAAGTTACTTAACGTCTCTGGATCTCAGTGCACGTATCTGTGGAATGGGATAATAGCCTTTCAACAAGCCCAGAAGGTAGGTGGTGGGACAGAGGATGGAAAACACTTAATGGGGCGCCTGACATCTGGTCAATGGACTGTGAACTTTGCAACAACGTTGCTGTCGCTTTTCTTGTAGGAGTGAGGAAACCGTTTCTCCTCAAAGCTCTGTGCCTCTGGGTGTGTCCCTTCTGGGCCACCTGTGGTAGGACTGGTGAAGACAGAGAGGGGTGGGGGCGGGGTCAGCCTGGGGGCTTGGGGCGCCCTTACCTTGGCCCTGGCTTCGTTGAGCTGGTCCTCCAGCTCTGAGAAGCTGAAGCTGGAGACCGTGATGAAGTCGCTCATGACCGGGACAAACTTGTCATTCGGATCCCACACCTGGCGTTTCTGATATTCCAGCTCCTGAGGAGGGAGAGCCAAGTGCTGGTCGGACCAGTGCCAGGACAAGAGTCAGGGATGCTGGGACTCACCACATCCTCCACCCTCCTTGCCAATCGCAGGACACTGAGCCTTCCTTTGGAAGAGGGAACACCCTGAGTCTCAAATTCTAAGGGTGGCAAAGATTGTGAGGTATCACCCAGTTCCCCCTGCCATATTTCTTTCTCTAGATCCTGCTACCCAAAGAGTGTTCTGGGACCAGCAGCGTGAAATTTTAAGAAACAGCCTCTCAGGCCCCACTCAGAATTAGAATCTGCATTTTAACAAGACCTTTGGGTGATTTGTGTGCCGATTAAAGCGTGAGATGCATTTCCAAATCTCCCAGTTGATGCGATGCTGCTGGTTCGTGGACCACGGACCACATTTTGGGTAGCACTTTAAAGGGCTATAAACTAGAAAGCAGCCCCCTGCCTCATCCCCCCACCGCCATAATGGCAACAAAAGGCTCCTTTTCTCATACTTCTTTCTCGAAGCCCATTATCCCCTTAGCCGCCTCCCCACACACGCCCAGTGAAGATGAGAAGGCTCTCTAGTTCCTAGATGGGGACAAAGGAGTGGGCCACCTCCACACTGGGCTAGAGAGAGTATCATCTGAGAAGCCCTTAGATCAGGAATAGTAGAGATCTGGGTCTCCAGCAAAAAAAAAAAAGTATAGCCCCTGGGTCCTCTACTGGCCCAGGGAGGAGGTGAAGAGACATAAGGAAAGAACTTCTGGGGACAGTGGTCCCCAGTGTCACACTAGGTGTTACCTGCCCTAAGTCAGCCTCCAAGGCATGCAGATCCTCTGTCCCATCGATTTGAATCAACCTTAAACATGTGGCAGATTTCTCATTCACTCCACTCCACTGTACAGTGATAGGCTACAGTCTCAGATGGATGTCCCCTCTTCAGGAGTCTAAATTTAAGCCTTGGGTAATTCAGTTATCCTTTCCTGAGCACTCACTCTATGCTACAGGCTGTACCTGCTGTGCCAGCTGTCCCCAGCCAGGAGCTTTGGGTCACATAGGCATAGATGATGTACTCACCACCTCGACTGCTCTGAGGCCCCTCCTGAGGTTGCCCACCTCCTTCTCCAGCTCTGCCAAGCTATGGGGGGGGGGGGGACACAGAGGGAGGGAGAGGAGCTGGGGTTAGTACAGGACAGAGCAAACCCCAATGGCTTTGGGAGTCAGTGCACCTGGGTTCCAGCCCTGCCTTGGCTATTAACACATTGCCCTGGCAAATCACCTCCCCTCTGTGGTCTGTCTGTGCTTCTATAAAATAACGGGTGAAACTTATGTCCTATAGATCCTTCCAGATCGGAAATATCATGCTGCATATTGGAAGGTTTCCAACACACTGCCTCTGGCTTGGATTTATTTTTATTACCATCAGGTAATGCTCATCAGCTCTTAACGTGGTATCTTGCAAGCAGTATGCCTTTGATGTGTATTAGCTATTTACCTCTGCGTTTCTGCTTCTATTGGAGATGCTTCTATCAGCCTGTATACGTTCAGGTCTGACGTCTCGCCTGTAGCAGATGCCCCAGGAGCCCGCCACCCCACCCCCGCCATCTCCTTGGACCATCCGTCGTAGTGGATAGCCCTGACTTCCAACCACTGAGCACTTTTCCTGCGGGCCAGAGCGTTACTGCCCGCCCCCAGCCAGTGAGTGACAGGAGATGGTAGATGATGCCCATCTTACCCCTTGTGGGGATAATGGAGTGAGTATCCTACACTGTCTCCCACACCCTGCAGGCAGGATTAAGCTCTGATTGCCTGCAGTGGTAAGTGGCTTAATAACAACCCCATTGCCGGCATTCTCCCCATCCCCGTTGCAATTCCCCACTCCCCACTTTGTTTCCTGAGAGCATCTCTGAGATGAGGATTTGAGAGCAAAGACTGTCTTTTGTTGGGTTCTCCCAGAGCAAACCCTCAGATGCTGTTCATTCTGAGGCAGCTCAGGGTAGCCCCGAAGGAGGAAGTTACGATGAGAGAGTGCGGGATCACAGGGAGAAGGAAGCCTCAAGAGGACCCCTTACTTGACTTTGGCGGCTTCTGGAAGATGCTGCAGCTCGGAGGGCATGTTCAGGATGTCAGGGAAATGCTTCTCCAGGATCATGATCAGATAATGTAGCAGAGAGATGTTTCTGTGGGTGAAAGTCGGGTCAGGGGTACGGGGCCAAGGGAATTGGGAACGAGGGTCCAGCGGAAACTAGGGTGAGGTGTTAGGGGAAAGTTGTGACATATTTTGGGAGGGTAACGGGGAGGAGGGGAGAGGCCAGGGTGGGGCGAGACGGGGGCTCCAGAAGCCGGCAGGTCCCCACCTGTCGATGCTGGACTTGGTGTCGGCAATCTTGTTGAGGCTGGCCACCCGGAACCCGTAGGCGCTCCCACGCTGCCCTTTGTTCATGAAGTTGCCGATGGCCAGGACGACCTCTAGCATCTGCGCTAGACGCTTGCTGCGGATCAGCTCCCGGGAAGCCAGCAGGATGGCTGGGGGAGGAGGGACAGGTGAGAGCCCCACATACACCAGGCCCTTGAACCCTAGGATGATGCCACCACAAAGTCCAGAAAAGGCGCCGTTAAGTGTCAGCTTCAGAGGGGCAGAGGCTATGCCCACAGCCCAGCAGACGATCTTCTCCACATCTGCCCGCCTCCAGGGGAAGCAAACTCGCAAAAAGCCAATTCGCCAAATAACCCTTTCTCAAAATGTGCCAACTCTTCCGAAGACTATATTGGAGAATGTATCTTTCCTTGCATATAGTTAAAGACTCTTAACATAGATATATGCAAGAATATAATACTTTGGGCTTCCCTGGTGGCTCAGTGGTTAAGAATCCGCCTGCCAATACAGGGGACACGGGTTCAAGCCCTGGTCCGGGAAGATCCCACATGCTGCAGAGCAACTAAGCCCATGCACCGCAATGACTGAGCCTGCGCTCTAGAGCCCGCGAGCCACACCTACTGAGCCTGTGTGCCACAACTACTGGAGCCTATGTGCCTAGAGCCCATGTTCCGCAACAAGAGAAGCCACTGCAGTGAGAAGCCCTTGCTCGCCGCAACTAGAGAAAGCCCGCACACAGCAACGAAGACCCACGCAGCCAAAAATATATAAAATAAATTTATAAAAAGAAAAAAGAATATAATACTTTTACTTTTCTAAACCTAGTGATTAAAATTTTTAATTTCAGCATTTTACATACTATGGGACTGTTTCTGCCTCTTTTGAAGTGCTGAATTTTGTTGATTTTTTTGGAAAGAAAAAAATCCCTGTCAAATTATAACATCATCAATTGCAATATTTTCATATTTTTGTTTTATAAGATAATGGTGTGCTTTGCAGTTGATGGTGTCTTAGATTTGATTAAATAGGTTACTAGACAGCCTACTGAATATCATTTAAAAGAATTTTCCAACCTTTAGGCATTTAAAAATTTCCCTCACAATTCCTTAAATGATACCTTTCTTGGAAATACAAACTAAGACTAACAGTAACCAAAACTTCAGTATTTCATTCTGATGTGGGTGCTCTGGCCCTTCCTCAGTTATTCTGTATTTAATGGTGGATGTGCAGAATTAGGATACAATCCTACACTGAAAATTTGGCTGCCACTTACTTATAGAATATGATTTTGGGTTATTAAATGTGGTGAGAAGATCAAACCATTGTATTATGATCTTTGGCTTCTGCCAAATTGAACATTCCTTAAGATGTTGCTATGAAGATTAAATGTAAACCATTTGACTAAAAGTTTGCAAAACTCTTCAAAAGCAGTTAAAGTAACTTAAAAAAAAGCTGTACAAAAATGAGTAAGAGGTAAGGTTGGTCAGTGGCTTCTAAACTCAAACATCTGCCTATTCTGTGACCTAACAGTGGCAATACTCTTGATGAATAATTGAATGGTTTCTAGTTTGTGTTTTTAAAAAATTCCATCTAGATTGCTTAAGTAAATTATGGTATATTCATAAAATGGAATAAAACGCAGCACTGAAAATAAATAATCTACTGCTCCCTGTAATAATAGGGATAACTTACAACATAATGCTGAACAAAAGACCAGCATAAAATTATTTGTACTATGTTATTCCATTTATAGAGAGTTCAAGATAGACAAAACTTCAGAGGATTTGGAGGAAGTAATGTTTGAGAGGGGGACATGAAGAAGGGCTCTGGGGGACTGGAAACATTCCATTTCTTGACCTGCGTGCTATCACACAGGTGCATTCACTTTTGGATGATTCATCAATTAGGACTCTTAGGATTTGTGTACTTTTCTATGTGCATATTTCAATAACAAGTTTTTTTTTGTTTGTTTTGTTTTGAAGTAAACTACTTCAGAGTTTCCGGCAACGCATATTGGTTGGGATAGTTTTTCAAAGGTTGATACGCTGCTATTTGAAAAATCTGCAGAGGAATCCTAAAAATGCTAAAATGTTGGCAAAACAGAAACTGACAAGAGTTCAAAGGGAATCAGTGTAAATGGGAAAACTCCCATTCGCAATGCAGACATTTTAGATACAGTCCTAAGAATAATATATTCATAAGAATGTTTACATGTGAAGCCATATTCATCTTGACTACACTCAGTGCATGTGTTCATAATGAGCATCGGTAAATTTGGCATATTCAGCAATGAACATATTCATAAGAAGAATATATTCAAGAATATGTTCATGAATATATTCATAGAAG
This sequence comes from Balaenoptera ricei, assembly GCF_028023285.1. Lineage (NCBI taxonomy): Eukaryota > Metazoa > Chordata > Mammalia > Artiodactyla > Balaenopteridae > Balaenoptera > Balaenoptera ricei. The sequence goes on from NC_082649.1 coordinate 35,439,965, forward strand.
AATTGTTAAATTTGTCAGATTTGATGAATTGGCTTTTGGCAAATTGACCCAGAGGCCCTGTCTGGGGATGGAGGGATGCTGGGGACAGGGGTCAACAGCTCACCAACCAGCTGGGACAGGCCACATCTTAGCTCTTCCAGGAATATTTCCTGGGAGAACTGGAGGGAGAAGCGTGGACCCCAACTCCTGCACTATCCTCACCTCTCTGCCCCCAGTCAAGCCCCCTGACCTGATTCTGTCAAATACCACTTCAGCCACCTCCTCCCAAGTCTGGGACAGAAGAGACCTCCAGACCGTTCTAGAACAGTAGCCATGGCTATAGCAGAGCGACTGTTACTTTCCTCAGCAGGCTGTGCCATCCCAAACACGTCTCACTCTGCTTAGCTTGATATTAAAGGGAAGCTCTTTCCTGAGCGTACACTGACGACCTCTTAGGGAGAGTTTAGGAGTGAGCTCCTAGGAGCAGGAAATTATCTGAGAATAAATCTACCTGGTGGCTAAACTGCTCTGGTTCCACAGATCCAAATGACAGGCGATTGCTCACATTTGCTCCACTGACCCAAGATACACAAATAGTTGAACACATGCCTTGGGCTGAACCCCTTTATCTGTGCCTGATGCCCCAAAGGCAGTCAGCAGCAGGACAAAGAAGGCTGTGTGAAAATAAGGACTCACCCATCACCAGGGAAGGAGGTGCCTTCAGACCTGCAGAGTCACTGCTGAACCCTTTCCTTCCCCCTCAGACCCGTTATCTATGATCACACAGCCTGCGGACCCCTTGTTGCGTGCATGCACATGTGTACGTGTGTGTGTGTGTGTGTGTGTGTGTGTCCGTCCGTCCAGATTACAGAAAATGTCTGCCTCTAACCCTGCCATGCTCCACCTTACCCCGGGTATCCTCCTGAAGCAGCTCATCAAACTCCAGGAAGGACCATTCTCCGGCCTGGGCCTCCCAGGGAGTGCAGGCAGCTTGGTGTCCAGCAGAGGGGGCCCATGCTCTGCTCTGCCCCCAGCCTCCCCCCCAGCATCCTGGACACTGGCTCTCTCATTCCAATCTGCTGATCCTGTTTTCACCGCAGATCAGCCTCACAGCCTCTCCTGCTTCTTCCCTCTGGGGTCCTCACGGCTGCCCACCCTCCTGACCACCTGCCTTTCCCCCCAGCTCCCTGTGCCTCTGTCCTCTGCCATCCCCAGGCAGTTCCAGGGACGTGCCCTCTGGGAAGTACTACAGGACAAGAGGGAAGGGATGGATTCTGAAGAACGACATCCGCGTTCCTATCCTGGCTCCACCACCTACCAGTAACTCAGCCTTGGGCCACTAACATAGCCTCATCTTAGAGATGAGAGAATGGCCCCCATAGCGTTGTGAGGACCAAATGAGACCATCCACGTGGAGTGTTTCACACAGTACTTGGCATGTGGTTCTCGTTTAATTACAAAGTTCTCACCTGAAAAAGGTGGGAGGGGTTCCCCACCCCAGCAAATCAGATACCTCTGGGGATCCCGTTGCCCAATTTCCTACTTTCTTAGTAGCTCACACTTAAAATAACGTGTCCAGAGGTCTTCTCTGCACCTAGGACCTCTCAAGCAGAACAATCTGTGCCAAGAAGTGTTCTAGGTGCTTACTGCCATCATCATTTTTTCAGCATTTCTGTTCCAGGCTGGGGCAGACGTCAACAGATCCCCCCGCCTTGGGGAGCCTGCGTGCTGAGGCACAGGGAATGGGGTGCATGGCCGGCACGTGTGCCCATATGCACAAGTGCACACGTCTGCAAAAATCATAGATTTACATCTTGTCCTTGACTTTGGTTTTCTGGGGGGAACCAAGAATAAGGAAGGAGGTTTCCTCTGTGCCTGTCCATTGCCTCCCACCCCCAGGTCTCCTCCCCAGCCCTCAGCCATACCTTCCACTTTGGGCTTGGCCTCAGCCAGCCGCTCCTGGAACTTCTTTTTGAAGAAGAGGGCCTGCAGCCGCTGCTGGTAATGGTCGATCCTGTGGACAGGGAGGACTGCATCGTGAGGCAGGGCCCCCTCCCCCCACCCCGCCACCAGCCCCAGAGCAGCTCCAGCCCCCTCCTTGGCCCGCCCACCGCCGCCCCCTCCTGGCTGCGCCTGCTGCCCCCGACCTGCTCATCTCATAGAGGAAGCGGTCCGCACGGGCCATCCGCTCTATCTCATGCTTGTGCTCCTCCAGGAGGTCAATGTCACTCTTCTCCGGGATGAACTTGAGGAGCTGCAAAGAGCAGGCGAAGGTCAGACAGGAAACAGGTGAGAAGCTGACATGGGGGGTGGGCAGCCCATGGAAGCCCACACACTGACCAGGCTCAAGATGGGGAGGGCCCCCCATAAAAGAGAGGTGCATCATCATGGGGGTGGTTTATGTTTCACCTGCCCCACCCAAGGAGACACAGGACACCCAGCTCTAGACTTCTTTTTATTTTTTTTTACTTTTTAAAATTGAGATATAACTTACCTACAGTAAAGTGTACTGTTCTTAAGTGTACAGCTCAATGATTTTTTTCTTTTTAAACCAACTTTATTAAGGTATAATTTATATAAAATAAAATGCATCCATTTTAAATGTGCAATTCAATGAATTTTGACAAAACTATCCACCCACTGAACCACCATCCAGAGTAAAAGAAGAAGATTTCCATCCCCGCAGAAAGTTCCCTTGTGCTAGCTACTTCAGTAAGCCAAGCCACCCCCGTCCCCCAGTGTAGCCTCTCAACTGAACTCTATCACCTTAGATAAAATTTGGCTGTTCTTGAACTTCGTACAAATGGACTCATGCTGTGTGTTCTCCCTGGGGTCTGGCTTCTTTCACTCAACGGAATATCTGAGGCTCCTCCGTGTAGGTATTGGTCATTCATTTTTTATTCGTTGCTGAGCACTATTCTATTGTAGGAATATACCACAGTCTATTCACTTTCCTACTGATGGACAGCTGAGTTGTTCACAGTTTGGGGGTTTTATAAATAAAATTGTTATAAATATTCCTATAGTCAGTGTTTGTACCCAGTGGGATTGTTGGGCACTAAGATAGGTATGTGTACTGCCAAATCGTTTTCCAAAATGGTTCTACCCAATGAGAGTTCCAGTTGCTTCACATCCTTGCCAACACCTAGCATTGTTGGCCTTTTCAATTTTAGCTATTTAGGTGGGTGGATGGTGCAACCTCACTGTGATTTACCATATTTCTCTGATGACTAACAGTACTGAACATCTTTTACCGTATTTCTCTGATGACTGATAGTATTGAACCATTTGGAAATTCTCTTTCATGAAGTACCTATTCAAGTCTTTTGCTCATTTTTAAGTTGTTTGCCATTTTCTCACTGATTTGTAAAGTTCTTTGTTCCGAATATGAGATCCTTGTGATCTATACATAAAGCAAAGGTCTCCTAAAGCTTGGCTTGCCTTTTCACTCTAGTAATAGTGCCTTTTGATCAACAGAGTTCTTAATTTTAATGTCCAATTGATGGTGGTTTTGCTTGGTGTTTTCTGGGTTTCTCTTGAAGGACACAACAGACTGATGTGGAAGAGATTTGGGGGAGATATGGTTATGGGTCACTGCCTTTGCCCTGAGGCCCATGGTGGGGGGGGTCACTCCTCATATCTCCTTTCTGGGGGCCTCAATCCCCTGAAAAGATGCAGCCTTTTCTGGTCTCCCCTCAGAAAGGTTGGCCCAGGGAAGTTTCTGTAAACCTCTCCCTCACTCCTCCAGCCTCCAGCCCGATTTCTCCTTGACCTAAGAGACTCGGCCTCCCTGGGGGCTGTCGGGAGGGGGTCCGGCTGCCCCCTAGTTTCAGGGGCCTCACCTGCTCCAGCATGTCCTTAGCGAGGTCTTCCTGCTCGTCCATCTTCAAGATGGCCTGCCGGATCTCCTCGTTAGACAGCTTCAACCTAAGGCAAAAACCCCACCTTGAGCAGCCTGGCCTGGCCCCTCTGCTCAGGACAGACCCCAGACCTTCTCCTTCAGAAGCCAGAGCCCGGGCCTTCTTTCTCTCTCGCTTACATTTGATAGCACTCCCTCCTCTGCAAAGCCTTCTCAGACTAAACTCACATGGTTCACTCTATAACTCAATCCTGAGATATTTTAGTCTCTAGAGACGTGAGTCTCTGGTTTCTTGCTTGAGTCTCCATCCTAATGGATAGGGACATTTGGAAGGAAAAGGGCCATCTTCAGTGTAGACTGAGACAGGGCGAAGAGGTTCTGATCCTTCTCCTCATGCCGAAAATGCCCACGGCATCTCCACGGGAGGATGGGAATATGGGCAGGTCACTAAGGGGGCAGTTTCCTGTTTCCTTCAAGACAGAACAGGTCTCAGTCTTCCGACAGCGCCTCGGGTCCCGCACAGCTGTTCCAACACGTCTTGCTGTCTGGGAGAGGGAGAAGCAGCCCCCTACACACACGTGCACACACACACACACACACACACACACACAGCCCCTCCAGATGCACACCCATTGGGAGGCCCTGGGGAAGTATTAAGGGGGAGAAACTGAGGCTTAGGACCTTGTGGGGAGGAAAGCGGGGATGGACGGCCCGGGGCAGCTGGGGCAGTGCTAAGAATAGTATGGGAGGCGGTGACCTCTGACCCCGGCTCCAGCGGGAGGCCCCGCACAGAAGCTATGCTGTTAGTGCAGATACTGCCCTGTTTGTTCTGCAGCCGCGGGAAATGCTTGGGGGCTGAGATCATGCTGCTGTGTGGCCTGAGCCGAGCGGGGCCCTCCATGGGCTTAGAGCAACTCCGCTGCCAGACGCTGACCAGGCTGGTCAGGGGCCTCGTGATGGGGCAGTTTCCTGTCTGCAGAGCCCCGCACTGCCGCTCAACATGGGCTCCCGGGAGAGGGTTCGAGATCAGGGGCCCCCTGCCGCCCCAGGGGACAGCCAGGAGATGGGGGGGAGGCCAGAGACTGCTATCACCCCATTCCTCTGCCAGGCACCTCTCTCCCCCAGGCACTCACCTCCATCATATTTCTCTCTAGCCCCAGCTCAGGCCTCTGCTTCCTGGGGACCCAGTCCCTCCCACCTGCAACCTACTGTGGAGCAGGGGCCGTAGAGGCAGGACGAGCACCTACTTGGAGAGAAGGATGATGCAGTTCTGCGCCCTCCGGCCGTCAATGACTGACAGCTCTTTGACCTTGCGCGAGGCCAGGTAGATATCCTCCGTGGAGCCCAACTCTTTCTGCAACCGACAAGCCAAGTAGAAAGGGTAAAGTGTGTGTTTTCCCCAGTCCTCTTCCTGCCTACCCCCCACCCCAGAAGCCACCCCCGTGCCAACCAGGGAACGCTCCTGGTGTGAGTGGAAGAAAGAGAGGGAAAGAAAAAGACAGGAGAGAGAGAGGAGGGTGGTTAATATCTGACTCCAATAGGAGGCTCTGGGGCTTTACCCCGGGCTAGAATGGGTCGGGGGCAATGAGAAGCCCCTTTATCAGAGACTGCCCTTCTGTGGGCAAACTAGACGAGGAGTGACTGACCCCTGTGGTTGTGTAGTGTGATCTACACTGTGTTCCAGACAATCAACCCCTACCCCCTCAGCCCACCCAGAGAGCCTCCCCAATCTTATGACGAGAAGCTGGTTCCAAGTCCCCGTAAGGTCACAGTTCCTGGACCCCTCCCTGGGGACTTCAGGCACAGCCCAGTGTGCCCAGGGTAGAGGGCATCCACAAGTTCAGAGGTGGGGAAACTGAGGCACAACTCCCTGCAAAGTTCTCTCCTCTGGAGTTTCAGCGGGCAATTCCCAAGAAATCGTAGATCGCCTGGCCTTCTCTTGGCCCCTGGTGAGATAGGCAGGAGACTGTTTCTTCCTTTGGGAGGTCCTTCCAAGCACATGCTCCAGGTTGGACGACTCCAGGGGCTGCCACTCACATCACTGTCTTTGTGAATTGTGCCCCTGGAATTGTGCAGTGCCCAGCCTGTGCAGTCTTACAGGACGGCCTTGCCTTGGGCCTAGTGGGTAAGACAAGAGACCTAGAAGCTTTCTCCTCACCCCAGTAGACATTCACCTCCACTGCTGGCAGGGGTCTGCTTGCATTAGCTCCCTTCCCTACATTTCTGCTTTTTCTTTGGGGACACTCCCTGACGCCACCCTGTTAAGATGGGTAAAAAGGAAGAAGGTAGAACTGACAAGCCCTCTCTTTTGGGCCCAGTACAGGGCAGCAGCCCAGCACAGTGGTTAAAAGTTGGAGTGTCCAGAGCCCCAGGAGTGACTCACCTGCTGGCAAGGATTAGTTATCAGCTCCTAGGCAGGTAGCAGCCACAGCCAATAGAGAATTAAACATGCACAACGTTAGCCAAGAGGTTTGGGGACCGAAGAACAGTAGGAAAGACATGGGGACCCCTCAGCATCTACTGTCTGCCCCATCCCAGTGAGACCCCCGTGGTTGGAGATGGAGACCTGCAAGTAGCACCGAACAGGAGCTGCTTCTAGCAGACATGCACTCACAGAGAAGCCAGACCAAGCGGAGGACAGGCAGCCTCTCCTGAGTGCCCTGCGCCCAGGGGGACCACCACTCCCCAGTCGGACCAGGCCCCCGAGTTGCCCCACCCCAGGCCTTGGCTGCAGTTCTTCCTGCTCCTCTGCTGGGAATCTGCCCAGAGGGCAGAGGGCATTCCTGCACCCCTGCATGACTTCATCTTTCAAAATAGGGGAGGAGACACAACCACAACCGAACTTGAGCTGAAAGCACATGAAAGTTGCATTCACTGAGACAGAGGAAAGCAGGCGTCCCTGAACTTTGCCCCTTATGCTTTGCCCCTTGTCTGTCTTTTGATCTCCAAGGGAGCAGAGGGGGCAGAGCCCACCCCTGGTCCTCCCTTCCTGACCCGGGTGAGGTTGAAGTCACTAACTCAGGACACGCAGAGGGCACAGAGGGAAGACCACGCTCATAGGACCGTCCTTGTCCCACGCACCCCGGACCCCAAGACAGAAAGAGGAGGCGACCAGGGCAGCACAGCCTCTGGGTCTCCAGCCTTGCTGCTGTGAATTCAACACCCCAGAGTCCGGGCGACCTGCAGAGTGACAGTAGTGCAGTTGAGCCCAGCCCTGAAACAGGGTGCTGGACTGAGCAGGCTCAGAGAGACGAGGGGAGGCAGAGCAGGGCACTGTCCGTCTTCACTCTCCTCCACTCCCCAAACTGGGAGGCCCCAGGCCCAGCCTGTCCTAAACCCCGGAGTTCCTCTTTCCCCCCGGCCTCCACCGTAGCCCTACCTCAGGGCCCTGGAGACTGGGTGGGCCAGGCTGGAACCCTGGCCCGGAGGAAGACTCCCAAAATAGGGGGAGGCGTGTGCTCGCCCAGGTCTGCTATCCGCCCGGCACACACTCCCTCCATCCCTGGCTCGGAAGCACTGATCACAGGAGCAGCAAATGCTCCAAAGAACTTCTTCCTGCCCTAGCCGGGCCACAGCTGCCGCCTGTACCATGCCAGCTGGACACGGGCACAGGGCTAAAAGTGCTTCCTGGAATTAGGGGCAGAAAATCAGAGGCCTAGGGCACCTACATTTAAGTTAAACAAACAACCATCCGGTTTTCCTAGACCCCTAAGGCAGGGCCAGAGCCCTGCACCCCCCCGCACCCCTTTGGCTAGTCCCCCGGGAGCAGTCACACGTGCTCTCGGTCCTGCCCGCCCTCAGGAAGGGTCATCCACAGCTCTGGCCTTGGCAGAAAGCAGTGGGGAGACCGGCCACGACATGCTGCCTCTGCCCAGGAGCCAAGAGGGCCCAGACCCCACTCACAGGCACCTGGGGAAAGTCCTCAGGGCTGGAACCTGAAGTCAGTGGAGAAAACATGGAAGAAGACAGCACAGCCTGGAGAGGAAACAACTCCTGGGAGGCGGGCCAGAGACAAAGCAAACGCTCCGAGGCCTCTAGGCTGCTAATGCCCAGGTTGGACCTCAGAGGAAGGCCCCCAGCTCTGCAATACAGATTCCCAGGCCCTCACATTCACGGGAGGGTGAGGTCAGAGAATCGGCATTTTTGGCCATCCCAGCAGGTACTGCCTCAGGAGCGCCCGCGTCCTGACACCAAGCCCAGCCCCTGTCCTGCCTCGGGAAGAGTAGGCTTCCTGGTCAGCCTCTGTACACAGTGTCTGCAGAGCAAAGCCAGGGCCTCTCTTGGCCAGCCCCAGCCTCAGCCCCGCAGTGTGACCTGAAGCAGCTCCACCTTCCTTGAAACATTACCACCCTCTGCTCGACTCCTGGGAGTGTTGGGAGATGGAAGTATAGCAGAAGAAGTGGTGGAAAGGTTATAATGCCTTGTAGGTGTAGTTCCTAGGTCCCAGGGCCAGCAAAAGAGCAAGGTCAACAGTGGCCTGGCCCTGCTACTCCACCTTCAGTGCTCCAAGACCAAAGAGAGAAATGGACAACGTATTATTTCACCACTTGATGTGCAAATACGAACTAATACAATGGGATGTTTCCCCCTATGCACTGCACCCCCCTAACTCATATCTATGTCCCCAGAAAGAACATGGTACCTGATAAAGAATAAAATCAATTCAGTATATGTGGAAGGGAGGGAGGAAGAGAGGAAGGGAGGGGCTGAGGGTCGAGTTCGAAGGGTGTGTGTGAAGTCAAGACCAGAAGTCAAGACTCAAGACGCTAGAGGGGGCAGGGTGTTACCTGATGCCTCTGATAAGCTGAAAACATTTTTTCAAAGTCCGCGAGGTCCAGAATCCGAAACACCTGCATGTCATCAATCTCATTCCATATGGTGCCAGGGACACGTTCCTAAGATTCAGGGAAGGGAGGAGACCCCATGGCTGACTCAGCTCCTTCATGATGGAGATGCCCGAAGCTTCCCTAACCCCACCTGTCCTCCAGGTGCACACAGGCCCATAGCCAGGCTCTCAGACCTTCAGAAGGGGGTCGATTCCTCCCCCTCCCCTCCTCTTCAATACTCTGCTCCAGGGGAGAGGCCACAGACAATCTCCTTCTCCTCCTTTTCACCTGGGGCTACATGTAAGCACGTTCCAGAAATCAAGGGAGTGCTGGAGTGATGGGTGGGCAAGTATGAAAGGAGGGTATGAAACTCCTTCCAGAAAAACCAAACCAAACCAGTGTTCTCAGAGCACTTTCCCCCAAGGTCAGGGTTGGCTGGAATCATGGCAGGAAGAGTGCCCACACATACTTGGGATCCTCAAATCTTCAGGGCTGACTGTATTTCCTGGATCTGAGATGGTCATTTTCTCTCCCAGCGGTCTTCCTCCCACTTTCCCAGATTCCCAGAAAGTGGACGAATGCCAAAGGCTGGGACATCCTGGCCCCTTTTTAGTGACTGCTCAGGCCAGCAAGACTCTGCCACAAGTTCCCATTGGTCAGAGGGTGTCCCATCCCTCATAACTGGAACCGACCCAGGGGTTACATTCCAAGGTCTCTCAACTCAGGCACTGCCCACCTCTGTGTAGGACCCTTGCACTGAACCCCACTCCGGGAATCTGGGGAAGAGCTGTTGGCCAAGCCAGGAATGCCCTAGTGGTCTTGTAACATCCCAGTAATGGCTTCGAGGGCCGAGATGAGAGTCCCCCTCCCAGGACCCCTCACCTCGTCCAGAGCTTCGCTGTCCTTTAAATTCGAACCTCCCCACCCCCCCTCTGCCTGGGGGGCAGCCGGGGACCTTCCTAATGCCGATGCCTCCTCCTCCCTCCATCACCCTCAGCAAGGCTCGGAGAGAGAAACGTACCCTTCACTCACTTTTATTTTCTTAAACTCTGGAAAGGGGAGGCGAGGCCAGAGCAGGGCGGGTGGGGACATTCCTGTGGCCTTCCTAAGGCCAGGGACCCTCTCGTGGAATGCTGGGCTGGGAAGCTCAGAGCAGCAAGGGATGCAGGCAACCGGCCAAACCCAACACAGACGCATTCTTCTCATGGCAGAAACAACCACTGTGTGTGTGTGTGTGTGTGTGTACAGGAGCATGCGTGGGTCAGGGGAAGGGGGCTGGGAAGAGGAGCCAGACTCCTGGACAGAGAGAAGATGGGAAGGGGAATTGGATCCGGGAAGGCGGGGAGGGGGAACTTCTAACTCGTTCTCCATCTAATTCTAGACCCAGGGTGGAGGAGGGTGGAGAGGGAAGGCCCGTAGAGGTAAAGCTTCCCACTGCTCTTATTCTCAGTGAGGCCAGGATGAGAAAGAAAGGGCTGGAATGACAGAGCTGGATGTTCAGCATCCGGAAGAGTTTCCCCTGAGACAACAGACAACCCAGGATCCCCCTCACCGTTTCCCAAACACTCTCCCTTCCCCACGGTCACCAGAAGGACCTGCGACCCTTCTTGAAGGTGCAGCTGAGGTCTGAGGCCAGAGAGATGTACATCCATTCCTAACATCCTCTACATCCTAAAGATGCGCCCACGTCATACAATCATTCTTGAATTTTTATACCCCTCTGGCCAAGACCTCACCTCTCCCAGTCTAGATTCCTGGGGCTTCTGCCCCTCTAGAGACATCCTTCACAAGCCAGGGAACTCTTTCTCAAAAACACATTTCATTACATTTCCCTCCTCGAGCGTTTGGGGTCAGACAGCCCCTAAGTGAAGCTGTTGGCAAACGGAGGGGTTCTCTTCTCTTCCCATGTCCCATGAAAGGAAACTGAGTCTCAATCACGTTTACCTGACTGAACTGGAGTGAGGATTAAGTGAGAGAACACACTTAAAGCACACATGGTAGTCCCACTAATAATAACTCATCTAATATTCTTATTTTAAAGGTTTTCTATGTGTCAGTCACTGTTCCAAGTACTTTGTATGGATTAAGTCAATTCTCACAACAACACTTTGATCTGGTTATCGTAATTACCCCCATTTTACACATTGGGAAACTACAGCCCAAATGCTGAAATAACCTGAATTTAGTCATGCAACTAAAAGACTGGGAATGGGATGATAAGTTCACTAATATGACTCGAAGCCCCCCCTCCCTCACCCCTGCTGCTACATCTCCCACAAGGGCTCCTTATCATGTGTTCCATCAAACCTGGACTTTCCAGTCTAGGAATGAGACTCCGGCCTGCTCTGGGCCCCTGAGGAATTGATATAGGCTTTATTATTACTGGACCCCAGAGAAGATCCTAAGCACAAAGCTCTTTAAGATAAAAATATTACAAAAACATTAGGTGCCTTGTTTGCCTTCCTTAATTGTTGAGATGCCTAATCAACCCTTCATTACATGTTTAAAACTTTAAATTATAAGTTGTAAGCACAAGAAGCAAAAACAAAATTCTGTCTTTTTTTTTTTTCAACCACAATTAAAAAAATATTATTTCTGATCATGAACAATGAATGTTTCCACACCGCCTACGACCTTTGGTTCTGCAGAGCTGCTTGCCTGCTCGTATGCAGCTGGGCTTTCTGGCTGGCCTTGTGACCACGGAGAAGTATCCACAGGGCAGAACTGTGTGATGCAGTTGTTACGAACTTTAACAATGTCCCTTCAAAATGCTGCTAACAGGTGGCTCTACAATTTGAATAACTCAGACTGGAGATGTTATCAGAAGCCCAGGAGGCAATGAATGGGCTATATTCATGCTTCGTCTTTCCTCTTAGATAACAAAACCAGAGGTAGAAGGAATCAGAGATCATCTCGCAGACAAGCAAACAGGTATGAAATGAATGATTTCTACAGATCACACCATTAGTTAGAGCCAAACCTGATTTGGTTAGAGGTTAGAACCTCTCCTGCAACCCACCCCCAGGACCTCAGGGTGTTTCCTTGGACACACTTCCTAATTTGCCAGATCCAAAGCTCTTTCAGGGCAACGTTATGTCTCACCTTTTATTATTATCCATCACAGCCCCCAGCAGAAAGCTTTACACAAAGCAGGCCTCAGACTGACGGGCTAGCTGGTCTACCACCAGGAGAAGGCACCTAGCAAACTAGCTGACCATCTACTTAGCAATCTGTGTCTCCTCCCACTCTAAGTCTCCACTGGAGCTAATTTAAGCTCACAGAGTGCTATGGTAATGAATTCCCCAAGAATTAGTCCCCTGGCCCCATACAACAAGGTCAGAGGGCATCCATCAGTCCCAGCTCCAAACTGTTTTTGGAGGGTGAATGTGAGTCAGGCTAACTGAGGCCAGTTCTCTTGTATCTATTTACCTCAAGGATGAAGCCACTGGTCCTCTTAAGAGGACATAGTACAGAACCAGAGCAGTGCTTGGCCCAGGCTGGAACTGGCCTTCAATTATCAGGGGTCCAACGTGACCCAGGGCATCTCTACTCTACACTCATGAGAATCCAATAGAGGAGTCAATCCCCACATGTGGGCCTGGGATGGGTGGTTCTTAGTGGATAATATTCAGGAGGGCCTCTCACTGCTGAGCAGTCTAGAAAAGTCGCCAGTGTTTGCACCTTCCCCTGGGACGATGCCAAAATGGCTATAACTTGATATCAAACTCTTCACTGCCCCTGCCCTTCTACCCTGTCATGGCCTCATCATTTCAGTCCTCTGTACACACTGCCCTGCTCTCTACCATCTCTAGACCCGGGCCCAAGATCTTCACCTATATGTTCCACCCTTTTCCTCAAATCAACCCAACCCTTAACATTCTAGCCAAGCCCTTGTCTCGACTAGAAAGCGCCCCTGCTTGGCCCTGCATTACTCCAGTCACCCTCAGCACACTCATCTTCCATTTGTAGGTGGTTCTGCCAAGGTGAGCATCACCGCATGCCAAGCCATCTCCTCCCGGTGCTCTTCCCAGCAGACAGCCTGGCATCAGCAGCCCCATCTTCCGCATCCACTGCGCCTACACTTACCCCCATCAAAGAAAGCACCCAAGATGGAGATCTGCAAATAGCGGGCTCTCAATCCATAGGGCTAACTGCCCCAGGCTGCAGGAGAACGGATCCACTGACCTCTTCCTTGCTACTCACCTCATTCAGCTTGACCCAGTTGAAGGACTTCAGTGGGTGTGAAGGCTGGGGGACACACTTCTTCCTGAGCGGGACATCACTGCTGGGGAAGGGGTCTGGGGGGAGGGGCAGGCCCATGCTGAAGCAAGGTGGGGCACCGGGGGGAGTGGGAGGCCCACCAAGGGGCAGGGGGGGTGGTGGCGGTGGGGGACAGCAGGCGAACGGTAGAGGGGGTGGGGGTGGAGGCAGGTCACTGGTTGTCATCGAGGAAGACAAGGTAAGTGGGCCCCCAGGGGGAGGTGGGGAAGATACAGGTCCTGTCTGTGGGGAGACAGAGACATCAAAAAGACAAAGCATCAACAAGGATGCCTTTCGAGTCCCCCATCACTGTGCCTTCCCTTACTCTTATTCTCCACCTAGACTAGACCCCGAAGCCTGCTCTCACCTCCCACACACATTTAAGCCCTGTTTTCTCCCTCTGCATCCTGAACATCCAACACACAGATACACACACAAGGCAAACACAGACACAGTGGACAAAGTCACAGTCATCACATGCAACAGCGGGATTGATACAGACAGGCCTGCACAAGGGTACCCAGCTGAGAGGGGGAGGGGAGCCAAAAGCCCACCCGTGCTCTGCTTTCCACGGTGTGCTTCCTGGGACAGTGTCACCCGGAGGAAGGAACACTGTTTTTGTCTAACACAGGCGCCAACCTTGCAGCCTCAAGGGTCCCCTCTATCCTGGTCTGAGGTCTCCTCCATGCTGGGGTCCTCGCCTCCTCCCCACGCCTGCCCTTACCCCCACTGGCCTGAAGGCCTCGGCTCAACTATGTAAAAGCAGAGGAGGGGCCACGTACTGAGATTTCACTGAGTTGGGCCACCAGCTCTGCCACTTGTCCCCGAGCCTGGCGCAGCTCCTGGGACTCTCGGGCCAGCTTGTCCTTCATCTTGTTCAGTGTCCGCATCATCTCTTCCCTCTCCAACGTCTTGGTCTCGCATTCCCGCTCCTTCCTCTCCAGCCTGCTCACCAGCTCCGCGTGTTCTGGGATGGAGATAGGACAGGAGGGGAAATGGGAAGAGAGGATGTGAATGCGTGTGTGTCCTTCTCCAAAGGAGGAAATGGGGTCCTGGGCTGGGCAGGGGAGGGGTGGGGAGCAGGTAGCGGGTTTGGGCGGAGCCCCTCACCTTTCCGGAACTTCTCTGCTTGGTCTCGCCACTGTTTCACTTCGTTCTCATTGATGAGCCTGGTGGGGAGTGAAGGGTCTCTTGACTGTTTGCTCACAGCTTCCCAGAAGACGTGGCATCTTCCAGTTCCCCACATTGGTACCCTGATCTCCAATCTGTCCAGCCACATCAAGGAGGCTAGGATTTTGACTCTCCAGATGTCTCTCCAGGTCCCATCCCTGACAAGTTCTCATTACCTGTCTCTCCATGGTCTGAGAAAACTGAAAGGACCCTTAGAGTCCAACCTCTCTGGGATAGAGTTGAAGCTCCTAAGACCAGAAAAGGAGATGACAGCTAACTCGTGGTAAAGCCAGGACTAAATCCCAGGCTTCCCTTAGTTGTACAATGATTTGTACCCCTTTGTAAAAATAGGTTCTTGCATCTGAGAGACATCAAAATATTGGCCTTACCATGGTCCAGACTTCCAATGACCAATGTGTGAGAGCAAGAGAAATCACCCACCCCAGTAACACAGAGTAAGTGGGTAGAGGGTAAAGAGGGGATGTGTCTAAATCATAGGAAGCCCCTTCATTCTTGTCAAACTCTCATTACAAGCGGTGAAAATGAAGCTTTTACCCAGACATCAAGGTATAAGAGAGGTGAAATTCCAAGGTGAGATCTCAATAATCATTTCTTTTGTAAATCTGAAAACAGAGGAGTTAGATCCATGACTCTTGGCCTCCTCAACCAGGTCAAGGATATAAAGAGGGAGTGAAGTATGATGGGGGAAATAATTTGCGAATAGATTTCTTTGGAGAGAGCCATTGTCATCCTCTGGCGGGGGACGGTGGGGGGGGGGGTTCCTCCTTCAGCATCATCTAGTGAAGTGACTTCTTTGCGCCCACCCAGAGAGTCTGACCCATGTTCCCTGACATTGGGAGGGAGGCATGGTGGACTGGGGCTAAGCAGGTCCAGAGGGTAGGCGGAGACCCGTGACACTCCAAGAATCTGTTAGTATGAGAGATTGCATGAGGGTTTCTCATGAGCCAGAGAGCATCGTGGAGGAATTAGGCTGAAGCTATTTTAAGTCTCATCCAAAAAACCCATCTGGGAGAAAACTGGACACTTCAACAGTGGACGTCTATGTGTATCGTACTGCCAGTGAATCAGGACCTGATGGAAGGGATGGTGCCAAGTAGGCCTGGAGGAAAAAAAGAAAAACATGTGTCGCCAGTGACCAGGGTTTTGTAGCGAGAGGCACCCAGCAAGGAACTTCTGAAGACCCCAGGAATACATGTCATATCTTTATCCATGTGCCAAGCCCAGAGAGCAGGAAGCCTGCTTACTAAATTACCTGATCAAGTAGGGCCTTTTCCCTTTCTCCTTCCTGCCCCCATGCTGCCTCTGGTGGGGGTCAGAAAATGGTTAGCTAGAGGAAAGGGGGGTGGGGTAGAAGGGGCTAGAAGAGAAACAACACAGAAAAAGAAGCCAACCATCACACACACACACACACACACACACACACAAACACACACACACACAAACACACATGCCCACACACACACACTCTCTCACACTCTCTTCCCAGTGCAGCTTCCAGACCCAGTCCAGGGAGGAGAGAGATTTAAGGCTTAATCCAATCTAGAATATTGATGCACGTCTGAGACTAGCCCTTCTACTTGCAGACTTGAGACTACGTTGGCAGCTGAAAGTGAGCTTAGGACTCCCATTGTCCAAGAAGCAGCAAAAACTTCATTGCACCTGAGGCGTTGTCATCCTCTGGCAGAGGAAAAGCTTCCTCACTAAGTAATCTAAAGAATTAGTAGAAGATAAAAATAAAGCTGCCTTCACTATTTACAACAGCCAAGACATGGAAGCAACCCAAATGTCCATCGACAGAGGAATGGATAAAGAAGATGTGGCACATATACAATGGATTATTACTCTGCCATAGAAAAGAATGAAACAATGGCATTTGCAGCAACATGCATGGACCTAGAGATTATCATACTAAGTGAAGTCAGACAAAGACGAATATCATATGATTTCACTTATATGTGGAATCTAAAAAAATGATACAAATGAACTTACTTACAAAACAGAAACAAGACTCGAAGACTTCAAAAACAAACTTATGGTTACCAAAAGGGAAAGTGGGGGGTGGGGCGAGATAATTTAGGAGTTTGGGATTAACGTACACACTACTATATATAAAATAGATAATCAGCAAGGACCTACTGTATAGCACAGGGAACTCTACTCAATATTCTGTAATAATCTATATGGGAAATATGAATCTGAAAAAGAATGGATATATGTATATGTATAACTGAATCACTTTGCTGTACACCTGAAACTAACACACCATTGTAAATCAACTATACTCCAATATAAAATAAAAATTAAATTTAAAAAACTTCAAAAAATAAATAAAGCTGCCTTTTGATTACTTTGCTAGTTGTACTTGTCCAACATACCAGTTAGGATTTTGACTACACCAACACCCAGCTATTTGTGCAACTGAAAACAGTAGCATGAATAGTTCAGAAATCATTTTCTCCTTGGCTTTGCAATGCAGCACAATGAATCCTTGAGAGCCAATTCATCTCCTTAAGGGCAACTGACTTAGGCTTATACTGAAAGTAAAAGTTTAAAATTAAAAATCAGTGTGCTGGGGGCTTCCCTGGTGGCGCAGTGGTTGAGAATCTGCCTGCCGATGCAGGGGACACGGGTTCGAGCCCTGGTCTGGGAGGATCCCACATGCCGCGGAGCAACTAGGCCCGTGAGCCACAATTACTGAGCCTGCGCATCTGGAGCCTATGCTCCGCAACAGGAGAGGCCGCGATAATGGGAGGCCCACGCACCGCGATGAAGAGTGGCCCCCACTTGCCGCAGCTGGAGAAAGCCCTCGCACGGAAACGGAGACCCAACACAGCCATAAATAAGTAAATAAATAAATAAATAAACCCAAAGTTTAAAAAAAAAAAAATCAGTGTGCCAACATGAGGCCTGATTATTAGCTGACATGACTTTAAACTCATTTCTCGGTGTTTCTCTACACCCAGGGTCAGTCAAAGATGATAAGCTAGAGACCTTAGGCTCTGACATCGTTTTCCAACAGCCTCATAACTAAATTGTCATGCTCTATTTTCAGTGGTTGGCAGACCTTCTCTAAAGAGCCAGAGTAACTATTTTAGGTTTTATATACTATGTACAGTCTCTGTCATATATTCTTGTGTTTGTTTGTTTTTAACAACTCTTTTAAAATGTAAAACTATTCTTGGCTCGTGGACCATACAAAACAAGCTGGAGGACGGGGGTTAGCCTGTAGCCACAGTTGGCTGACTCTTCCTCTGTGTTAATACATGTAATTCCCCCTCAATCCACTGAATGCAGTGGATCACGGGGAGTTGCGTACACCCCCCTTAAACCTGTGCTATCCAGTACGGTGGTCGCCAGCCATGTCACGTGACTACCTGAATTTAATGAAAATTAAAATGTAAAACTCAGTTCCTCAGTCACACTAGCCACGCGTCAAGCGCTCAGCAGCCACTTTTGGACGGTGCACGTACGGAACATTTCCATTATCTCAGGGGGTTCTGTTGGATGATCTTGCTCAAGGCCCATTTGGAGGTGTCTGCGCTTGAGAGAGGGAGCCGAGGTTTCGCTGGTGAGACCCCAAGTAGGAGAGGGATGGGGAAGGAAGAGGAAGACAGGTGAGGGATGGCCAGTGAGACCCCAAGTAGGAGAGGGATGGGGAAGGAAGAGGAAGACAGGTGAGGGATGGCCACTGCTCACATGTTGACGATATTCTTGACGTTGAAGTTCTCCAAGGGAGCCAGGTCAGGATCCATACCCCTCTCATCCTGGAGGACAATCTGCTGGAGGATTCGGTCCAGGAGCTGCCACTGCTGGAAGTTCCGCTTGTCTGAGGGATGACAGGCATCGTATCTTTACTGAGCCCTGGGACCCCCTGGGGCCCTGCCCTAGCGTCACTCCCTGGGGCCAGGCTGGGGAGGTGTGTCCCTCCCCTCCCCTGACAAGCTCCCCTTCTGACTGGGGAGGCAATGAAACTGCTGATAATGAAGACTCATAAATCCTATCATTTCTTGCTGATC
Source organism: Balaenoptera ricei (assembly GCF_028023285.1). Taxonomy (NCBI): domain Eukaryota; kingdom Metazoa; phylum Chordata; class Mammalia; order Artiodactyla; family Balaenopteridae; genus Balaenoptera; species Balaenoptera ricei. Next base: position 35,458,096 of record NC_082649.1, read on the forward strand.
TGCAACTGACCTTTTGTGAATGTGTCAACCCTCTAGATATATTTCTCTATTCCCTGAAATGCTTTCTGGCCGTCTTCTTCCCTGTTGGTACCCTGAGTATCCTATGCCTGGGGAATGCAAATTGCTTTTTTACAATTATCTTAAAAAAGCACATTTAAGAAAGTAAATCTGCTCCAAACATTACGCGCTGAATAATGAAGTCGCCAGGGAAAATTTTTTTTAAAAGAAAAGGTTTTAGGATTATCAATGCTATTGTCCTACAGAGGAAGATGAACGGAAACTCATTACAGGTGCACACTGAGAGGGGGTCAGAATGGGCTGAAGAAGTGGCTGTGGAATCCTGGCAGATTTCGTGGTGAAGGTGACCCCGAACTGTGAAGGCAAAGGCACTGTGTGTTGCGCCTGCACAGGGCCCCACGGGCATCCCCTCTAATCGTAGTCTGGCTGGACATGGACTTTCTTTTCATGTGATGGCCATAAGCTCCTCTTCCTTGGTTCTTGATCCAAGTACTTTGTTTCTACTGACCACCAAGGGGAGGTCCAGCAGCATGATCCTGGCCTCAAAGGCAAACCATAATGCCTACAAAGTGGAAGGTCACATCTGCACAGCCCCATTTTGAGGCAGAACAGAGGTACCCATTCACAATGCCCTTGGAGCACTAAACACAGGAAGTCATGCGAGCAGAAGTCAGATTTCCCACGTCTTCCATGAAGACTTTCTAGACTGAGTTTTGGAGAGCTGGCAGCTTCCGGGTCCAGGTCACTGTGTCTGTCCTCCTTTCCATCACTCCACTGACACATGCATTGCAAAGTGGTCATCGTTTTCCATTTCCCTTTCAACCAGGAACACAGGGTAAAGCCCTGTGTTCACAGAAGTAGAATGTGTTTCATCTAAAGCCCTGACCCCAAAGAAACAAAATTCCTTCATATGTACAGACTCACTGAGCCTCAGGTTCATTCACTGTAAACTGGAGATAATAACACACACTCCTTAAGCCATTCTGAGGTTTAGAGACACTACCTTAATAGACCTCGCATCACACCCAGCCCAGAGTTGGCAACAATAAATCGTAGTTGTCACCACCACCTCGATTACCAATACCAACATCGCCACCACTAAAGAGAGTCTGTCTAGGCTGACCATTATGTTGGGCCATGCCAGTTTCCAAATATTCTATTTTATGAAGAGCTTAAATACCAAATGGTGCAGTTATAGCTCATTTCAAATTGCATGCTGGCGTGGCTATTAGTAATTATGTATAACTTATTCAGTCACCGAGCACACCTGGATCCTAAGAGCTTAGCATCTGCTCCTATAGATACTGACATTTGGTATTTGTAAAGTGAGTCAGGAACAAGGGTGGTAGGATGGGAGCCAGCAAGGGCTAGATAGAGGCGTTGATAAAATCTTAAAGAGAAAAAAAAAAAAAAAAAAAAAGGCATGCTCCTTCCACAGCTGTGCTGCTCCCCGCAAGCACAAAACTTCTTTTTGGAACGCCCTGAGAAGAATGATCACAACCCTGCCACGAGCTGGCAGTCAGAGCTGTTGGATTCTTCAGGGATCAAGCTCCCGCTTGTTGGACCGGGACGTTGGCATTGCTCAGGGCTGAGTTCCCCGCTCCTCTGCTGGGGGACATTGCCAAGTCCTGACCCCCAGGAGGAAGGGAAGAGCACGGGCCTGAGTCCCATGGCCTGGCCTCCTGGGAACTGGGGTGCAGAGGGAGACATGGGGAGACTTCCCAACCCCGGGAGCTTCTGATACCTTGTCTCCAGCTGCCCCGGGCCAGGGGCTCAGGCCGGCTGAGGGGGCTACTCACAGGGCATCTGCAGGCAGTGGTGCAGGACAGACAGCAGGCAGGGGTAGGCCTCTGTGTGCTTCAGCTTCCTGTGGATCAGCTCAAACATCTGGGAAGCGCTCTTGGTGTCGATGTGGACCTGAGGGTGTGGAGGGCACAGTGAATGGGGAGGGGGGAGGGGAAGGCAGCAGAGGAAGAGAATGGGGAGGGAGAAGACCCTGCTTTCATCCACTGAACCCCGTCCCGCAGAAGCATTCCTCTCCTGCCTCTGGTCCAGGCTTAAAAAAGAGACGGGCAGAGAAAAGGAGGAGAGAGCTGTGCTAATTGTATAACCCAGGGTTTCCCAACCTCGGCACCACTGGCATCTTGGACTGGATGATTCTTTGCTGTGGGAGGCTGTCCTGTTCACTGTGGGTTGTGCAGCAGCATCCTGGCCCTATATCTACCAGACGTCAGGGGATCCTCCTCGCGCCTGTTGTGACAGCTAAGAATGTCTCTAAACATTGCGGGTGTCCCCAAGGGAAGTAAAATCTCCCCTGGTTGATTCAAACTAAGGGAAGGAAGCAGGGGCCTGGATGATTCAAGGAGCACATGGCATAGGTTCACGGATGCAAATTCCAGACCGACCCTGTCGCTGCGTGACAACAGCAAGCTGCTTGTCCCTGCTAACATCAGTTTCCTTCTCTTTAAATTCAGCGCTTTTTTTAGAATATAGAGGGATGGTGCTTGGCTACTGAAGCATCACCTCAAAGGAGGTCTCCATGTGGATAGGGATTTTATAACACAATATTTAAGCAGCAGACGTGTGGATTTTTCAGGGTTACCAAGACTAAAATGGAAATGATGTTGTTTACCAAGCACGATCAGGTTAGTGATGGGGAAAGGTATCTCAGGAAATTACTGGAAGACACGGAGAAAGTCATCCCAGGGGAGGCATTTGAGAGTAACCATGTGTAAGAATTGTCTCTCTTTCCTTTGGGGGTTGCAGTGGGAGATGCTCTCCCCGGTTAGGGTCTGCTGGTGGTACCTGGCAGAGCCACCATACTGCCAGGGCTCCAGAAGCAGGACCTGGCCGTGGGGGCACCCACCAGGGAACCCAGCCAACAGCGGACCTACAGCACGGCATCTGGGACCCACTGCAGTCGCCCTACCCTTGCAGGCTCCTCACCATGTCAAACCTCCTGGCCAGCTCCAGGTCATCCTCGTTCCGGACCATCTCGAAGAAGTCCAAATGCCTAGACAGGACGGGGGGATAGAGGGAGTAGACATCACCGCCAGGCCAGCCCCGGGTGAGGGTTACAGCCCTTCAAGCCCTCCACTGACTCAATCTGAAGGCTTCATTCAGGTGAGGCCAAGGCAAAGCCAGAAAGAAGCCAGCTGCCTGTATGTCAACACTCTCCTTTATAGAATCCCACGCCCATCCCTCGGGGAGGCCAACCGAGGGTCCTATCACCTTCCATCGGGCTTTCACAAGTTCGGAACTACTGACATTTGGGGCTGGGTCATCCCTGGCTTTGGGAGGTGGGTGTGTGAGTTCCAAGACGTGCACCAGCATCCCTGACCTCTACCCACCAGATGCCAGCAGAATCCCCCACTTTGTGATGACCACAGATGTCTCCAGGAGCTGCCGGATGTCCCCTGGCACCTGCAGTCAAGGACCACTGTCCTACATCTACCTTCCCCAGTGTTCTTTTTTTTTTTATTATTGGAGTATAATTGCTTTACAATGTTGTGTTAGTTTCTGCTGTACAACAAAGTGAATAAGTGAATATATATATATATATACCCCCTCCCTCTTGGACCTCCCTCCCTCCCCGTCCCCCATCCCACCCATCTAGGTCACCACAGAGCACCGAGCTGAGCTCCCTGTGCTATACAGCAGGTTCCCACTAGCTCTCTATTTTACACATGATAGTGCATATATGTCAAACCCAATCTCCCAATTTGTCTCACCCTCCGCTTCCTCCCGTGCCCGCATGTCCGTTCTCTACATCTGGCATCTCTATTCCTGCCCTGCAAACAGTATTGTCCCATGTCCCCACTCAAAGCCAATCTCTCATCTTCTACCCCATCCACTCCTACACGCCACCACAAAAGGACCCATTTTTCTCTCCCTTAAGACCTAACGTAATAAAATAGCCTGTGCGAGTGAGGTGGAACCAGAGGGGCTCACTAGTGACGCACAGGAGCTTCACTGTGCCCTTTGCTCAACAAAGGCCTTGATGGCTTGCTTGCACCTTGGCGGGGAGCATTTCTTGGCTGAGCAGCGGGGCGCTGCGGGACGTTTAACATTCCTGGCTCCCTACAACCCATGCCAGTGGTGCCCCCCACCGGCCAGTTTGAAAACCAAAGAACACCCCTACATGGTTCCAAATTCCCCCCCAGCGGGCAGTACTGCCACAGCGGAGGACTACTGGGTCCACCTGCCTATAACATCAGAGGTCAGACAGGAGGTCAGCAAAGAGGATGGGCAGGGGCATAGGTGATGTGGGACGAGAAGGTGGGGAGCTGCCCACCTCCCGCCCCCCGGAGCTGCTTCTGAATCGACGCTGGGTGCGGCAGGCGGTCTCCAGGGGAACAGAAACCTCTACAGGAGTCCTGACCACCCCCCACCGAGGCACTGTTGCCACAGGTTTGCATGGGGACAGGTGACTAGGGCCTTACTTGTCCAGGATAGCATTCTCGTGCTGCCGGAGTTTGTCAATCACAGGCTGTATCCCCAGCATCAGGAACTCGTACCGTAGATGTAGACGGAACTCCAGATTATCCTGGGGGTCACCAAGGGAGGACCAGACTCACTGGCTGGTCTCGATTTCCACAGGAGTCCCCAGTGGCCCCCTCATTGCCACTCCAGTCCCACCACATCCCCTGCAGCAAACTCATGAGAACTGCTTTGAGTCCCAGAGTTGCAAGAAAGGGTGGGAGGAGACATCCTCTGACCTTGTTATTTACTCCCTTTAGCTCTCCTGCCTCACTTCCTTTAAGTCCTTCACCAGTTTTCTCTAAGTTTTTGGCCTCAGAGAGCAGTGTTGAAGAGTGATACAGAGCACACAGTTTGGAACCAGACATTTCTTGGTTCCAATCCCTACTCTGTCACTTACCGGTTTTGTGACTTTTGCAAAAGTCTTAGTTTCCTCATCAGTTAAATGGGCATGATATTACTTACCTACAGGAATGACATTCATAAGAACTGCTTGATGAGGTATGGTTAGCAACTAACCAGAACAGGTGTCAGCATAAATAGCTAGTACTGACTCAGGTGACATCAGCATCTTAGGGACAGGTAATTCCCCCAATCCACCCCACCCAACTCAGGTCATCAGGACGGGACGCAAAAAAAAAGTATGCTGGCAGAAAAGAGGGAAAAGCAGAGATCATTAAATTGCCCCTTTTGACCTTCAACAAGCTGACCTTGGCTGGGGCATCTGATTGCCCTAGAATTGGGGGAGTTCACCTGCTCTTCAAGTTCTTCTTCGACTGTTGCTATTTTTAAGGTCTGGGAATCCCATTCTGACCCCAAAAGAAGGAAAATCAGAAGTCACACCTGCTAACAGAAGGTGCTAGAAGAGCATGATCAGCCACCCCAGAAATCAGTCCAGAAGCAGGTCTTTAGAAAACTCTAGAAAGAAGGGCCAACACTTGCCCTCCTCCCATAAATGATCCCCACCATCCTAAACAATCATCAGCCAGACAAGCTTGGGGTTTGTCCATGACACACATAATGCATGATGCGACCTAGGCAGGAAGCTCCCCAGGAACCGCTCATGACAGAGAGATTTACGACAAGCTGTGCTTTCTCGGCCCCAAGTGAAGGAGGCAAGAGGTGATACAGATAATCTGAGGACAATGATGGTAGTGCCAGCCACACCGACCCTCTGCCACTTCCCCAGGCAGCACTCACGCCCTCTTCCCCAGGTCCGGAAAGCCAGGGCCCAGCAAGGGCACGGAGAAGATGTCTCACCTCTCCAGCGCCAGCATTGAGGACAGCGTTGATAAAGGACATGATGGCTGTTTTCAGATTCACTTCATCTCGGTATCGGCCCAGACTTCGGTCCAGCTCATTCAGCAGTGTCTGGACGGAAAGGCAGGATGGAAAAAGAGAGGAGGGCTCAGGATCCTATGAGTCCAGCCTCTGTGCCTTTGCTCCTGCCATTCCAATCGCCCAGAATGCCCCATCTGTTCTCTCCACCCAATCTACCCAACTCATCTTGGACCCTCCCTAAAGCTCACCTTTTCCAGGAAGCATCCTTTGCCTCTCTACATCTCAGCCCCAGTCCTACCTTATTGTCCTGTCCACTCAGCCTTGGGGACTTGCTTTATTTTGCTGGGCGATGCTGAAAAGATGCTTTAGCACTTTACAGCTGTTTACAGCTCCTCAGCCCTCCCTATCTGTGGCTCCCATATGTGCAGATTCAAGCAATGCCAGGTTGAAAATATATATATTTTTTAAATTTCAGAAAGTTCCAAAAAGCAAAATTTGAATTTGCTGAACACCAGTCACTGTTTACATAGCACTTATATTGTATTTACAGTTATTTACAGAGCATTTGCATTATATTAGGTCCTATAAGTAATCCAGAGATGATTTAAAGTATACAGAAGGATGTGCATAGGTTATATTCAAATACTGCACTATTTTATATAAGACATTTAAGTATCCACAGATTTTGGTATCCACGAGCGTCCTGGGACTAATTTCCCGAGGATACCGAGAGTAACTGTATTTGCTGCCCAGCTCCTTGATAGCATGGACATTACCTTTTATCTCCTTTGCATCTTCTGCAAAGGGTCAGGGGTCACTTTCTGAACAGAGTAGGTGCTTTAAAATGTTTGATGACAGAATAAACATATAGTCTATAGTGGTGGATAAACCATAATGTTTGTGATAACAGTTCACACCTATTAAGACTTAGTACCAAGACACTATACTTATTGTCTATCTCTTTACCTGGAGCAGGTCAGGGAGAAGAAAAGAGAATAGCATGGCCTGAGTTCCCAGGACTGGTCCCAGTGTCCTTATAGTAGGCACTGGCCCAGGCATAGGGCCTAAAATCTCCATTCCAGCAATGGCATTCGATTCAATATTTCTTGACTGAGCCCCTTTATGAGCCAGGCGCTGGGCTCAGAGATACTGAGCCACAAAAATGAAGCAGACCAATATTCCAGTCTCAAGGAACCCATGGTCTAGTGAGGAGTCCATTTTCCCAGCCAAACCGCCCCTCTCTTAAGGCTCCTCAGCTCTTTTTATATAAGCCCTCCACCAGCCCCGCACCTGGAAGCGCGTCCGCTCGGCTGCGTACACCTGGTAGTGTAGCATGGCCTGCAGCACCTTCTTGTGGCCGCCAGGCACCAGGCACACGGCGCCCAGGATCTCCAGCACGGCCACCTTGGTCTTGCTGTTCTCCGTGCGCAGGCTCTGTGCGATGGTGCTGATGGCCTCGGGCTGTGCCAGCACGTGCGCCCGCCCCTGGGAGTTGTTCATCAGAGCTTTGATGCAGCCGATGAGGGAGGTGTGGATGCGGCTTTCACAGGTGGCGTGGTCCATGCTCCGGAGGAAGTTCAGCAGACAGGTCAAGCCCTCCAGCTCGATGAAGCGGGTCACAAACCTGCCCAGACCAGAGCCATCAGCAAAACAGGTATCCTGCAGTTGCATATTATTCTGTATGCATTTTGCAAATAGCTACCCCCTTACCTGGGTACCGCTGTGTCCCACTGGCAGTAGCCACTTGGTTCAGTTGTAAAGTTTATCTAAAGCACTAAAATCCTATCACCTCACAAGACTCAGATCTTATTTGCATTTTAAATACCATGCATTTGCACGTCGTTGACTGTGGGTTACACAGCTATGAAGGTGTATATGTGAAAGAGATGATCATGATAATTATTAGGATAATTATCATGGCTGTTAAACCTGAAGACTCATCACCAACGAGGATGGGAATTAAGAGAATTACAGTCAGACAACAAGGAGGACTTGCAGACATGGGAGTCATCAGAGTCACTGCATCAAGGGATCAAGGCTGGGGAAGGCACTCTTCAAGGGATCCCTAAGAAAACATTTGAGTGATCTTGAATGTCAGCAAAAACATTAAAAACCCTTTAGTTTAGGGGTTCTTAACCTGGAATCTGTGTTCCCCTAAGGGGTCTATGGCTAACATTCAGGGGTCCATGAACTTGGATGGGAAAAGAAAATTACACTTTTATTTTTGGTAACCTCTACCTGAAATTTAGCATTTCCTTCAATGATGAATGTAGGCAATAAACTATAGTGGCATTAGCAGAATCTGTGACTTTGTCACACAAAGAAATCACAGCTATTTTCATCTCTAATTACAGTTGCTATGGGTATCTCAAAATATCATTTCCACTCATCAGGGCTTCAAAATTATGGTGGTTGCTAGTTCTTATTATTTAAGGCATAAAGAAGTACATTTATTGCTCTCTCACAAATGTTTAAAATTTGGTAACTGTATTTCAATTTAATTGGTTCATTTTTAACTTTATCTATTCCTATCTATTTTATTATTTAAAAACATCACTCTGATAAGCAGTCAATAGGTTTCATCTGGGTGGCAAAGTCATCCATGGCACACACACACACACATATACACACACACACGTACATACACACGCACACACACCGAGGCTTAAAACCCTTGATTCAGTAGAACAATAATTAATGATCTGAGGAAATGTCATAAATGAAGGTGAGGAAAGCACTACATATAATTAGTACATTTGATCCCCAGTGCATTTGTATTTCTACATGATTATAGAAATATGCCTAGAAAAATAGAACGTACTCTTAAATTGTTAAAAACAGGTATTATTTATTTTCTAGTTTACACTTTTATGTATTCCACAAAATGTCCACCATGACTGTGTGTGACTTTTGTAATCAGAATTTTATTATGGGAAAGAAAAATAAATGGAAGTGGGAGATGAAGCTGGCACCCTCCCCTCAGCCCTTCTACTTCCTGACTTCCTCATCCTTCCTGTATCCCCTGCCCATACAGACCCCCACCCCACCCCGCCTGAGCAACAAGCAGGGATTAGGGGGCTCCCGTTCTCCTTGATGCTATTTCCAGGCTGCTGGGTCAACCTAGACCACACACGTGCACGTGTGCGCACACACGCACACACACACACACACACACACACACACAGGAAGATCAGTGTGCTGGTAACAACTGGAGCTCTAGAGAAAGAAAAGAAAAAGGCCTGATTGTGGTGTTTGCCAATTTCCATGGTATAAATACCGCCAGCATAGCTGATTTCAAAGTATCAATGTGTGTCATTGAACGTGGAGCTGGGAAGAGATGCACCGTTTACGTATTCCCACCAGGCACACACAGTGGGTGTAAACTCACTGAGCACACGTAACAGGAAAGAGCATACAGGACAGTAAAATGTAGTCAAATCATCAGGTAATTAAGGAGTGATAAGTTTCAAGTACTTAATTACCTTTGTTTTTGATAGCATTTATTTAATCATGAGTTGATGTAATTTACATTTTCATCACAGCTATGTTTAACAACCAGCTTGCAAAACTGCTGAAAATTTTGAGAGTTGGCTCCCACAAGCCAGAATGAGTTGCCAGGCACAAGAGGAGCCTATGGCTCTGTTGGGCCCTTTCACTATGTGGCCTGGGACGCGGGGAGAGGCTCTTTTCAGCCCTTGAGACGCCCATCCCCCCCTTCCTTGCCTGCTCCCACTCTAGATGGAGAAATCTCATCCAGAGACACCACATCGCCCCCTAGTGGCTGGAGTATTTCTCACCCACACTCACCCCTCTGGCGCGGGGCCCCTCACGTGCGCAGCTCTTTCTTGTGTACCTGTCCGTATGCCCACCACCCCCACCTCCGCATCCTGTTCTGTCTTCCCAATAAAACAAGCACCTGTCTTCAGTTTCTCTTCAGAATCTGAGGTTGATCTCACCTTCCCGTGTTCATCTCCCCTCCCCAACAGGCCCATCCTCTGGCAGCATCCCAGCTCCTCACAGAGGGGGAGTGGGAGCCCGGATGTGAAAGGAGGTGAAGCGAGCTCTAGGGGATGCTGGAGAGTGGAGGTGGCCAAGGGGACTGGGATGGGAACACAGCTCTGCGTGAAGCTTCGGGAAGCTGAGGGGACCGCTGGGTGAGGGGACGTGGAAGGAAGTGAGGGAAGGGGACATCACCTCATGGGCTGTGTCCGGAGGGCTGTCTTCAGGTCTTCCACGACTTGGTTCCTCATCTCCGTCTCCTCCTCATCAAACGCGTACAGACTCTGCATCTGAGGTCAGAGAAGGGGGCAGAGGTCACGCTGGGCTGCCTGTCTCCCGGCTCCCTGCCACTCCCAGCCCGAGTGTGACCCAGGGGCCGCCCTCGCCTCAGGAATGGTGAGGTCTCAGGGAACGGTTTACTAAGACAGAGTGACAGACTCTGAGAAGAGCCATTCCCAGGCCTCACTTTCCTCATCTGTAAAATGGGGAGAATGATCAGCCCAGACTATTTCCCAAGGCTGCGTGATGTATACATAATAAATGTTTCAATGGTTTGGGGGGCTCTGAAGTCACACAGGGGAGGGAGGGATGAGGATAAAATCTTGAGAATAACTGGAAAGCTGCTGATCCCCAGAGGGGGTGGGCTGTGGGGTGCAGGGGAAGATGATGACCACTCTCCCCAGAGCCTTTCCAGGCAGGGCCGGGGCAGGACAGGGGGCGAGGCTCACCGCGGCCATGGAGTTGATGCGGTCGATGTAATAGTCAGGCCAGCTGGTCGCCAGCTTGTTGGGATCCTCCTGTTCCTGGAACAAGATGAAGGACTGGATGGACCACCACCCCCGCCCCCCACAAGACAGGCCCACAGTCTGAGATCCTGAGCTTCGTCCCGGGTCAGCATTCAGATTCATCTCCCAGCCCAGCCTAGACGGGGTGACTTTGAGGAAGTTACAAAATCTCCCCAGGCTTCCATTTCTTCCTTGGCAAAAGGCAGATCGCGGACATCCAACCTCAGGACCAGCCAGTGACGTGGGCAGAAACCACGCAGGTGTATACACTTTCAAACAATATATACAATTAAAGATAAATTCTTTTTTTTCCCCTGTTACATTTGTTCTGACTCTATTTAATAAAATACAATTTTAAGTCTGTTGAATCTAATGAAAATGTGTGCTTATATTTTGTACATCTCCTTTTTCAAATTTTATTTTTTTTCTGATAATATCATTCCCATTGTATTTTACAAAAGTATTGGTCGGTGACAGTTTGGACCTTTAAAAACTTGGTCTTTTCTCTCAGACAGTTTGGGAAGCACTGATTGACATAAAGCATTTGGTGCAGCGCCTGGCACCTAGTAGGTACTCAGTAAACTGTAACTTTAAAAAAGGAGGGAAAGAGACACACCCAAGGCCCTGGGTTTGGAAAGAGGAAGGGTCTGTGCAGCTGGGGGGCAGAGCCCAGATGAGACCTGGCCCTCAGGTCCCAAGAGAAAGCCTCAAGTCCTCCCCAAGTGTGGGCAGGAATGAAGGGAGCTGGACAAGCACTGATGCTGACTGAAAATCCAGTCCTCTCCTCCGGCCAGTGGATCTGCTTCTGGGCATTACACACACCCTCCTCCTTCCTGCCCCTGTCCCTGTTTCATTTGGATGTTCCCTCTCATCTGCTTTCTGCCAATTTCCTGCTTTCAAATTAGCATGAACATTTACTTCCTCCAGAACCTTCCTGATGAACCACCTGCCTGCCAGCTGGCCTGGACTTTGCCCTGCATCCCTCAGCCTCATCCACTCTGGCTTCATGATTTTGTTTCTTAAAATCCAAATTTTAGATCAGTGAGAAACCTGCCTTGACCTTGTGACTTCACGTGGATATATATGACCGAAGTCCCCAAATTCTAGCTTCCGCCTTAGAGAGGAGATCACAGAACACAAACGAACGTATCATGAAACACATACCTTCCTGCCTTCACTGGCTCCCCGTTTAGCCATTTCATATGCCTTTAATGAGCACCTACTACATGCCAATCACTGCACTGAACCCTGAAAGTACTGAACAAAAAGTCATACACATAGTAGTCTGTCTTGTGCCAGAGGCAGGGTGACCGGTGCTCTATGGTAGGACTGTCCATTTGTGGGCCATGGAAACGCAGGGTGGGGGGCATCTAACACAGAAGGCTCATGCAGGGGCTGGGGTAGGGGGTCTGAGAAGACTGGGCTGAGTTACTCAAGATTACTGAAGCTAAGAAAGGGGGAGGGTGTTAGAGACAAGAGGAAGTACCATGTGGAAAGAGAGGGCAGTGTGAAAGTGTGTGGGGAGATGACACACAACTTGGTTTGGAAGGTGGTGAGAGACGTCCTTACCTTTTAGTGCATTTTTTAGTTTAGCTGCATAAGGGATCAACGTCAGGGACCCCCAGAGTAAATCAGTTTGGAAAGTGGAGAACCACGAGATAGGATGAGTTACTCCTGAAATTAATTTTCTCCTCCCTCCCTCCCTCCCTTCCATGACTTGAGCTTTTTAAAGACCTGCTTTCCTCACAATGAGATTCCTAAACACAGAGCACAGTATTCTGCAGGTGCTTAATACATGCACATTGAGTTTACTAGACAGTGGTTTGCAGTGCGTGCAGGTTCTCAGACCCTGGCAGGCCTGCATTCCAGCATCATTGCAGCACTTGCCATGACTGGCTGGTGAGTTTGCGTGAAGGCCTCTCTAGGCCTTCCTTGCCTCCTATTTAGAAAAAAAGACTACATTGGGTTGCTCCTCAGTTCCTTCCAACTCTAGAATAGTGACCAATTTTATAAGCTCGGTCTGGCCCAGTATGGAGCCCAGGATGGAACAAATATCCTGAGCGAGAAGAATTATAAAAGAGCCAGGAATGGGCTTTAAGGAGCACGAAGGAGAAACAGCCCCAAGCCATCCCAAACCTGCCCGTCTTCTCCCAGGAGGGAGACTTCCGAGCCTCAGGTGCAGGAAGAACTAGGTCTTAGCTCCCAAACACCTATACACTCTTGAGGTCAAGCGAACAAGCTGCAAGCCTGAGAAACGAGAGGGTGGAGGGGTGGGGAGGAAGGTGGGCCAAGAAAAGAAAAATAGAGTGAAAGAAACAGGCTCAAATAGAAAGGAGGCAAGAGAGACGTCGAGAGAAAGAGATGAAGGAAAGAGACATAGAGATGGAGGAAGAGAGCAGAAAGCACAGCCGCTGGGAAAGCAGAGGGGAGGAGACAAAACCCAATTAAGCCCTGACTGCGGCCCGGCACATCCTTCTAGGGAGGACCGCAATCAGGGGACTGACATCTTTTAATGAAGGAGAGGAGGAAAGGGAGGAAAGGGTGGAGAGAGTGGAGACCAGTGTGTGTCCCTGATGTGTATGCTGCCCTGGGACAAGGACACAGCCTGGGATGGTGGGGTGGGGGCTAAAGATCCAGAAGAGACCACTCACTTCCCCCAAATGGAGTTCTTCCAACAGAGCTGCCCCCAGGTATGGCCCAGGGCGCACACCTTCCCCGCATACGCACAGACACAAGAAAGGAATCTAGACTTTTTTTTTTGGGCCGTGCAGCTTGTGGGATCTTAGTTCCCTGACCAGGGATCGAACCCGGGCCCATGGCAGTGAAAGCGCGGAGTCCTAACCACTGGACCACCAGGGAATTCCCTAGACCTGTTATCGTACAGCTCCCTTACCCAGCACCAACTCCTGGAACCCAGTGGGCACCTGCTTACAGGATTTTTGAAAAACAGAATCCTATGTCCCTGAGTGTAAGCTCCATGACAGCAGGGATTATTTTTGTCCTGATTTAGTCACTGTCACTCCTCCAACACCTAGAACAGGACAGGTGTACAATAAATACTGGTTAAATGAACGAGCAAGCATGGAGGCAAGGGCTGCCCGCGCTGTGGACCCTGAGTGACAGCAGAGGGGAATCAGAGAGGGCACCTTCTTCTTGCTGCAGTAGATCTGCCATTTCTTCTCAGGCGGCAGCGCAAACACAGCCTCCCGGTTTTTGTCGGTGAGATCCAATTCATCCTGCAAAGACAACAAGAAATACGTCTGAAACCCAGACACGGTTGACCTTCGAATATTCAGCCCTACAGGAAATTACAGTTCCCTCGAATTCCCTCAAAGCCCTCAGCCTGCTGTCTTCCTCCAAAGAGCATCAAAGATATGATAGGGCAATTCTTTTTCTAGAAGTTCAGCCCCATCCTCCCATCTCCTTGCAGCAAGCCCTTGAGCTTCCATCCAAGCATCTTTCACTTCCTGTCCCCATCCCTGGCTCCTCCTATCCAGGCCCCCTGTTCCCTGCCCATCTCCTGCATTGCTTTGCTAGCTCCTGGTCCTCTTGCCTGGAGTTTCCTGTCTTCCTTCCTTGTCCTTCTTAAGCTTGTCAACACCACAAATCAAGGCTTGACAAAGAAAGAAATCAGTCTACTGATCCAGTTTTTGCCCTCACCCTTCAAGTCTCTGTGCCCTTTGAGTGTCTCCCCCAGAAAGTCTCTGGCTCCCCCAACCTCAGCATGGGTCCCAGCACAACCGAGGAGACCTGGTAAAGATGAAGAGCTGAGCAACTCTCTGGGCAACAAGGGCACGCCATGCCGCGGGAGGTCTGCTGCCCAAGGAGGTGTGCCTGCCAGGGACAGCCCTCCGGCTGCACCACCACCAAGACGAGGCCGTGCACACGCAGGCTGGGCTCCAGCAGCTGGTCCACGCTTCCCCAGGAGCAGGACAGGGCAGTTTCTGACGTCATCAAATTTAGAGTAACTCTATAGGTAGTTTGAGATGATTTTATAGGTTTGGCTGCGCTGAATGGCCCCTAAAAAAGTTCTCTTATTGAAAATTCTTCTCCTGTGATTCATCAGTTATGCAGGGGCTCATCAAAAAAAATAGTTAATGGGCCATGGGAACATAATGTGCTTTTCAGCTCAATTCTTGTAAGGTTTTTTTTTAAAAAAAAATAAAAGCAAAACTTACATTAAGACAAAAAAAAGCATAGTATTACTAATCTTTATATTTTCTAAAGTGATAGTGAAAGTAATATCTAAGAAGGTACAAGGGTCTTAAATATCAATAGCTATACTGTTTGTCCTTTACTTTTATTCAACGAGAACATTTTAGACTTTCCTTCACATAGATCAGAACTGTCCAATAGGAATATAATGTGAGACACATGTATTTAAAAAAATGTTCTGGTCACATTAAAAAATTAAGAAGGAGTAGTTGAACTTAATTTTAATAATACGCTGTATTTAACCCAAAATATCTAAAATATGGTCATTTCAAAATATAATCAATGTAAAAAAAAAAAAAAAGGATCAATGAGGTATTTTACATTCTTTTTTTCAAACTAAGTCATCAAAATCTGGTGTGGATTTCCCATTACAGCTCATGCTGGTTCAGACCAGCCACGTTTCAAGTGTCAGCAGCCCCACGTGACCAGTGGCTGCCATCCTCAACGGCACATTCAAAGAGAACTTGAAACTATGCCCATCGGGTCACCTGCCTTTCGAACTAAAGACTCCAGCAGATCTAATGCTAAAGGAAGGTTCTTCCCTAGAACCACTCTCTTCATATCCCAGGAATGTCCCCAGACCCTGCTCAAGGTTTCTGAAGCATTTCCTTTCCATGGTCAGAATCAGAAATAAAAGAAAAAGACAGGGCTTCCCTGGTGGCGCAGTGGTTAAGAATCTGCCTGCCAATGCAGGGGACACGGGTTCGAGCCCTGGTCTGGGAAGATCCCACATGCCGCGGAGCAGCTGAGCCCGTGAGCCACAATTACTGAGCCTGCGCGTCTGGAACCTGTGCTCCGCAACAAGAGAGGCCGCGATAGTGAGAGGCCCACGCACCGTGATGAAGAGTGGCCCCCACTTGCCACAACTAGAGAAAGCCCTCGCACAGAAACGAAGACCCAACACAGTCATAAATAAATAAATTAAAAAAAAAAAAAAAAAGACTTACTGCCTGTTAAAAATAAATAAATAAAAATTGTTAAAAAAAAGAAAAAGCTCAAGAAAAACCTTGAGTTTAAAAAAAAAAAAAAAAAAGAAAAAGACAGAGTTCTGTGCACCTGACATTGCCCAGCACAAACTGCATCTCTTCTACTTTTGCTTATGCAGTTAGTTCCACCCGGCCTGCCCTCCTGGCCCACCCACCCTGTGGACCCTGGTCTAATTCCCGAGCTCAAAGTTACCATCTTCCCGCAAGCCTTCCACAGCCCCTCCCAGGTAAGAACACCTCTCCCTTCCTGAACTCCAGAGCAGTTATGTTCAACCTTGTATTCTGGCTACGTACACACTTGTCTTTTCTCACCAGTGGTCTCTGTCACTAAATCGAAGGACCCTTCTTGGCGATTTGGCTCAGCCCAGGTAGCCCAGGACTCTGCGGACCATCCACTCCTTACTGAGTCTCTCTTCCTTGGTTTCCTGGACAACCACACTCTTGGGCAGTCCCTCCTGCTTCACTCTATGTTCCTCTTGGGACCCCCGACTTCTCCTCTCTCCTACCATACAACGTTGAAGTCCCAAAGGGCACCATCCTGGGTCCTCTCCTCCCCTCCATGCTTCCCCGGGTGAAGCCTTCGTAGCCATTCCCAAGGACTCAGTGACGATCCTAAACTCTCTCAAACCTGTACCTCCAGCCCACCAGTGTCCTGAGCTCCCGATCCTGGCACCCAGGTGCCTCCTATACTGATCAACTTTGGTGACCCTCAGGTACCTCCCACACTCATGTAGTGTCAAGATGTGCCAGGCACTGTTCTCAGTGCTTAAGGTTTACTCATTAAACTTGCAACAGCCCATTTTACAGGTGAGGAAACTGATGCACACAGAACATATGCAAACTGCGTTCCTCATCCCAGTCCCCTAAGTCTGGGTCTCCACTGGCACATCCTGCCCTGTACAGGGTCCCACCATCCACCCACAACCTCACGTAAGAAACCTGGTGTTTCCTGGTTCCTGCTCACTCACCAATCCCAACAAATCCTGTTATACTTCCTTCTCAGTAGCTCTTGAATCTGTCCACTTCTCCCCATTCTCACTGCTAACACTTTAGTCCAAGCCACCATCCTCCCCAGCTCGGAGTGCACCAAGAGCCTCCCAGTGGTCTACACAGAACCCTTCTTCAACAGGGTACCCTTCTTCATGGAGGGACCCTACTTTTTTTTAGGCAAGTAGATTGGATCACCTCAAACCCCTGCTTAACCTCTTCGGTGGCTTTCTATCACCCTTAGGATCGAATCCAAAATCCTTGGTTATTCTCATCGTGATGGTGTTCTCCCCAAAAGGACCCAGCTCTTTCCTGACTTGAGACTCTCACATCTGCTGCTGCTTCTGCGGGGGACTCCGTGGCCCTATTCTGCACCTCCATTCACTTATCTAACCATCGCTCTTGCTTTCAGATCTCAGTGGAAGTGTCACTGCCTCAGGGGAGCCACCGTGACCCCGGATCTAGAAGAAGGCTCCCTGCTAGACACTCCCACAGCTCCCCAAACATTTCCTTTCAAAACACCCACCACATTATCACTACTGTTCAAGATCGGCCTTCCCGTTCGGTATCACGTTCTTGGGGGCAGGAGCTGCTCCTATTGGTTCGTCACTAAATCCCTGGCAGCCCCACGGGGCCCAGCACACAGCAGTCTCTCAAGAACTATTTTTCATTTGTTTGATCAATACCTCACGCTAGTCTTCCTGCAGGCAAGATGGGTCTGACTCATCCTTTTTTGCCAAAGTACCTTGTAAAAAAGAAAAAAAAAACCCTGCCACTTAAAATGCTCAGTAAATACTTGGTGACTAAAAGGGCCAAAGGAAGGAACACCCCTCGACATGTCCTTCTTTCAAAACTCACGTGCTGTGCTCAAGAAGATGTCCCTGCCTGGGATAATGTAAGAAATATATTTTTCATCTTCATTCCCAGCTCCTATCCTAGAGCTCTTAAATCCCTTGGAATTTCATGAATGATAGAAGTGATAGGAATATCTTTTGTTCCTGACACAGAGCTCCTAAATCCCTTGGAATTTCCTGGGTGATAGGAGCCTCTTTTCTCCTAGGGAAGTGACTCTTGGTGGACCCTAGATAGCTTCGAGGTGGAGGTTGGCCGCCAGAAGGATCAGGCCTTGATTAGAAGCCTAGAACATTCAGCCTCACTTCCCAAACTCTGGGGAGAGAAGGGCTACAGATCAAGTTGAAAATCTATCATGTCGAAACTGCCATAAAAGCCCCTAAACGGCAAGGCTCAGAGAGCTTCCGGCTGGGTGGATGCATCCATGGGCTGCGAGGGTGGGGAAGCCCAAACTCCACAGGGCAGACTCCTGTGCTCAGGACAGGAGCCTTACGCTTCTGGGTCTAACCCTACGTACACCTTCATCTGGCTGCTCACATGTATTCTTTAGAATATCCTTTATAATAAACTGGTAATAGTAAATAAAGTGTTTCCCTGAGTTCTGTGAGCGGTTCCAGCAAATTATCAAACCTGAGGAGGGGATGGTGGGAACCCCCGATTTGTAGCCACATTGGACAGAAGTGTGGGGAAGCTGGGACCCACCACCTGTGGTTGGCGTCTGAAGTTGGGGGCTGTCTCGTGGATCTGAGCCCTTAACCTGAGGGGTCTGCACTAACTTTGGGTAGTAAATGTCAGAATTGAGTTAAATCGTAGGATGCCCAGTTGATGTCTGTATAAAACTGGAGAACTGCTTGGTGTGGGAAAACCCACATATTTTGCGTCAGCAGTATTCTGCATAAAAAACACAGATCTTGCAGGACTAACACGGATCAGGCTGTTATAGAATAGCTAATGCTATTCCACGCTAGCAAAGGCTTTGTTCTCTCCCACCTCCGGCCCCACCCTGAGGAAAGGCATGAATCATGACAATGAGTTTTCCTGAAGCTGATATGATGAGGAAGGTGGATCACTTTTTCTCATCACGTGCATGGTCCCATCTTACAGTGGTCCTGTGATTTGAAGAGCTGGATCGCCTCAATCAGATACATCCATGACCGAATCCAAGTATGAAACCCCGTTCCCAATCACACTGCCTTGTTTCTCTACAGGCCAGCCATGAGAATGAGTGACCAAGAACTAATGGTAGATGACCTTGTGCTTATTGCTCTCTGCCAGGGTTCAGGCCCAAGTCCTGGGCAGGGGTCCTGCTCCCCAATCCGGGATTTTCTTTGGTGTGCAGGCTTTGTCTCACCATCAGACCTCCCAAGAGAGGAATCATGCTTCTTTCCTGTTCTGTCTCTTTGTGGTCAGAGTATGACATGTCACACACAGGGTGCTGCTGTGGTCTGAACGGGTATCACAAAGGGTCAGGAAGAGCTGCTACCAGTATAAACGATAGAGCTTCTGTCTTCCCCAGGCTAGACATGGGATGTCATCATCCCAGACCCTACCCACGTTCCAGGTGGGATACAGGCATCTCTACCTTCTTGTTTCTAGTTAATCATCCCCTGTTCTGAGACTTGTGGTTGCCAAGGGGGAGGGGGTTGGGGGAGGGATGGAGTGGGAGGTGGTGATGAGCAGATGTAAGCTATCATATATAGAATGGATAGACAACAAGGTCCTACTGTATAGCACAGAGAACCATATTCAATATCCTACGACAAACCATAATGGAATAGAATATTAAAAATGTATACATACGTATGACTGAATCACTTAGCTGTATAGCAGAGATTAACACAACGTTGTAAATCAACTATACGTCAATGAAAAGAAGAAAATCATCCCCTGTTCTGAGGTACCCGGTGTCCGCCTACAGAATTCCACCCTGTCTCTTCTTTCTGTGCTTGAGATAAAAGGATCCCAGGGAAATTCCAGCGAGCAGAAGAGAAAAAGGTGCCAAGTGCTCTGATGTTCTCTGAGGCCCCTCCCTGCCTGATTTCACAAAGGCCTGGACCTGCTTCTCTCATGGGAGCCTGCTGCTACCCCGCGAGGTCTAAAATCCAATGGAGATACGACGGAGGTCCACCTTTCATGGTGCCCACCCCAGTGAGTGACTCTGTTTCTCCCCCATAGCTGAAATGTCCTTGGGGCCCACCTCAGCCCCAAGCAGAGTTTCAGTAGGTGAAGATGCCAGCACATGGGCCCTTGCCCTCTGTCTGGCTCTGCCTGCTCTAGCCGTGGCCCTCCCCATTGCCAATCCCCCTCCCCTCCCACCCCCTCACTCACCACCAGCTCTGCAAAGCGGACGTTCAGCTCCTCTGGGTTGGGGATAGGACTGGAGAACTCCATGTACTGCAGGGGGTGGCTGTCCCGGAGGTTGATCTCAGGGAGGTCGCTGCCCCCAAAGCAGCACAGGAAGCCCAGGCCATGGCGGCTCCTCTTGCGGGGGGCCATGGTCACTGCCAGCTGGGGGGACGGTCCGCAGGCAGATGCCCTAGGTCCTCATGGTGATCTGGGTAGAACAGAAAGCACAGAGTGGTCAGGCACGGCAGCCAGGTGAACAGGGACGTGGCCTGCCGCCATGACTTCGTTGTCCAGCTGTCAGGAGCCTTCAACCCAACAGCCAAGCCCCTTCCTTCTCCCACAGCCATGAACACTTTCAGATTCTCCCTCTGTGCCCCTGGAGGAGACAGGAGGGCTGTCATCACAGAACGTGACTTCCAGGAGGTCAGAGCTGGCACTCAGCCTACCCTCTCTCTGACTGTACAGACGGGAATCCTGTTCCCTGTCCTCTGGTCCCCTGCAGACCAGTTTCCAGCAGGGATCCCTTACTCGCTTGATTCACTCCAGGGTCTGGGGATAACTGCTTTAAAGGTGTCATCCAATAGGGAGGGAAGGGCTGAAGTCGGCTGGCAGGGGAGACACCGAGCTAATCACATGGCATGGTTCCTGGAGTGGGGGCCTCCATGGGAGCAGAGGATGGAAGGCTTGCACAGCTTTCTGCCCAGTCTGTTGCAGCCAGGCATGTTTGGATGAATGTGAAATATCAACAGGGCGTGGGTTCACCCACCCACCCAGAAAGAGGGGTGAGCTGGGGGAGCCATTAGAGTGAACCCTCAGTAAGGAAATGGGGCTGATCATTGGAATGGTGTTCAGCCAAGAGTGAAGGGAATCTGGTCAAATCTGCTTTCCATACTGACCAAGAACAGAGGACATCACTATGGCCAGAGATCAGAACTGAGGGCCACCCAACAGCTGGGTGGTTGTTGGAACAGAAAGGGTTAAGTCTTTGCCACTGGGAGAGCCTAGTTCTATGGTGACCAGCATGAGGCTGAATATTGGCCCTAGTCATTGATG
The DNA here is from genome assembly GCF_028023285.1 of Balaenoptera ricei. Lineage (NCBI taxonomy): Eukaryota > Metazoa > Chordata > Mammalia > Artiodactyla > Balaenopteridae > Balaenoptera > Balaenoptera ricei. The sequence continues at coordinate 35,479,097 of NC_082649.1, forward strand.
TCACACAGCTACCAGGTAGGTTAAGCCCAATTATCTGCACATGGGCTTCCTGAAAGGGCCAAATGATCCTTGACCAATGGTTCCTAAACATGGTTTCAGATCTGGGCGGGTTCACTAGAGAGAGCATTGCTTATCCACCACCCTGCTACCCAGCCATATTCTCCTCATATTAACATATCCTAATTTTTTGAATATAAATAAGATTCTGCCTTTATCCTTATTGAATATTACATCACAGGTTTAGGGTCAAGATTTTTTCTAATTGTGGCAAAATACATAGAACATAAAATTTACCATTTTACCATTTTTATGTGTATAGTTCAGTGGCACTAAATACATTCACATTGTTGTGCAACCATCACCACCATCCATTTCCCGAATTTTTTTCCATCTTGTAAAACAGAAACTCTGTACTCACTGAACAATAATTTCCCATTTCCCTTTCCCCCTAGCCCCTGGCAACCACCATTCTACTTTCTGTCCCTGTGAATTTGTCTACTCTAAGTACCTCCTGTGAGTAGAATCCTACAGCATTTATCCTGGCTTATTTCACTTGGCATCATGTCCTCAAGGTTCATACTTGTGGTAGCAGAAATATCCTGTCTTTTTAAGGCTGAATAATATTCCACTGTATGCATATACCACACTTGGCTTATCCATTCATCTCTTGACAGGCACTTGGGTTGCATCCTCCTTTTGGCTATTGTGAATGCTGCTGCTATGAATGTGTACAACTATCTTATTGTGTCCCTGCTTTCAGTGCTTTGGGGTAATACACCCAAAGGGGTCAAGGTATTTTTGAGTCATGATTCTTAGTTGTTTCTCCTGGATTTGGGTCATTAACAGAATGATCAAAATGTCTCCATGGTCTTTACTTACACTGTTGCTAAAAATCTTGACCACAGCAAGGATAGCGACAGGCCCAGATGACGTAGCTACCTTGTCTGGGAATGCCAAAGAAGTAGTCATTAACAGTCTCAGGGGATAGTCCTTCAACCAGCTCTGAACCCATGAACCCATGCGCTTATCTAGCCCTCATTTCTTAAAGACACCCCAGGAGATTGTTTCCTAAGTCCTTGTGGACCTCCAAATACGTCAAATCCAAGGCATTCCCTTGAACCAAGTTCTAGAACCTTATCAAAAAGAGATAAATGTGGCGTAACTTGTTCCTAGTAAACCCAAGGTTACTCAAGGAGAACATTGCTTTATTTCCTAAGCCCTAACAATCTAGCTAATAAATTAGTCATCTGAGCTGGCCTCTCATAAGACATGATGCATTTTAATCATCACTCAAGAGTTTTTTACTGGCTCCACTTTTTCTTTCTTTATAAACTTTGTGACACTTTTTAAAAAATGTTTGCTAGCATTTATTAAATGTATCTGAACACAGAACTTTCAAAAAATTTTCTACAGAATTATTTTCTACCAAAGATATTTTAAGAAATATTGCCCTATACAATCCAAGAATTATACATCTTTTCTACAATATATACAAACCTCAGGTTATTCACGCAAAGGGATTTGATCCTTCCTTCCCTTTATCTATCTATCTATCTATTAAATTAGGAGTTTGGGATTAACGTATACACACTACTATATATAAAATAGAAAACCCACAAGGACAGACTGTAGAGCACAGGGAACTATACACAACATTTTTTAATAACCTGTGAGGGAAAAGAATCTGAAAAAAAATAGCTATATATGTATGTGTAACTGAATCACTTTGCTGTACACCTGAAACTAACAGCACATTGTAAATCAACTGTATTTCAATTAAAAAAAAGACTTTTTTAATAGACCCAGGAATACCTAAAATAACACACTATCCACGGTTGCCTTGTATTATTGGTCATCTTTTCTGGGTTTACGTATTGCCTCTCCACAGCTACAGTGAAGGCTCCTTGAGGGCAGGGGCCATGCCTCCTGCTTCTTTGACATCTCCCCCCTTTATGGCTAATAAAATGCCCTGTGCTTAGTGGGTGCTCAGTAAATATTTTTTGGTCAATTGGCAAACAACCTGTGCTCATGGAAAAGGAGAAGAGGGGTCTTTATCAATCAGTCAAGAGATATTGATTGAAATCTCTGATTCCTAGTAGTTAAGCTATCAGGAACCCTTGAATGGAACAAGGGGACAGTCTCGAGGCTGGGGGTAGAGGAAGCAGCCGGCAAACTAGTGCAGAATCCTGGTTTATGTTGACAAAGGGCTGCAATAGGCTGGCGGTTGAGGAATCAGGGAGGAAGGGAGACATTAAAGCTCTCCAGGCGACTTGATAGCCAATGGGCAAGAGTGGGTGGGACGAAACCCTGGCATCCCACTGTCAGGCTCAGTAAAGCACTAATTCTGTAGGTAGATAGGGGTGGACTCGCCTGGGTCCTCTGCCCATCGTCAGTTTAGGATGATGATGCAGAGTCCAGACCAGGTCCCCTTGGTTTCATCAGCTTCCAAAATGCAGCTGCAGCTGGCGGGCAAGACTGCTTTGTTGAGGGCACAAGCATGGGAGCGCAGGTCCTAGAGGCGTGGTGAGGCTGGGTGGACGGCATGACGGGGCGGGGGATGGGCTGACGTCTGGGAGGACCTGCGAACTCTCTTCTGCCTTCACTTCCTCGACTTCTCGCTCCCTCACTCTCCCTCCTTGTCCTTCTTTGCCTTCAGCCTCTGAGCCAGGCTTTCCCAAGGGCAGTCAGGGTGGGGGCCGGGGGCTGGCATATAGCTGGCCTACTCCGTTAGTCTTACACTAGCTGTTCACAGCTCTGACTGCTCTGATTGGTTGGTGCCAGGCCATAACTGTCTTGAAATATTTTTAAGGTCTCCCCTGAGTACAAGAAATGAGGTGGAGTGGCCTCAGGAGGAGGGAAGAAGGAAGAAGTAGACACAGACCCTCCAAACAGGAAGTGCCATCCCCACAGAGAAGGGCCCTAACTGCACCCCCTTCGGCCCCCGCCCCGGGAGCGCCGCATTCTTGCCCTTTTAAGGGCGGCCTGCTCACAGCTCCTCAGCGTGTTTATGTTCCTGAGGATGCCCTCCTCTCCAGGAACCCCTCTTCAGCCTGTCCCTTCCTCCCTTTCTTGGGGCCCCTTCTGAAGATCCAAGGCTAAAACCCCAGGCCCTCAGCTGGAAAGCATCTAACTTCACAGTAGAGATCTGAAAATTGAGGTCCAAGGAGGAAACGTCTTATCTGAGGTCACACAGCTATGGGGACAGAGCTGGGGTTGAAACCCAGGACTCCAGCGTTCAGGCTGTGGTCTGGTCACTACCCTCACCAGAGCTCCTCCTCCCATGTTAATGCCCCTTGTCCCCATCTTCCCCCAGCCCCCCTGCAGCCTTCCCCCACCAGAGAAGACCGGGCTCTACAGCTCAGTTTAGAAACAGCTCCAGGAAATTCCCTAGTGGTCCAGTGGTTAGAACTCAGCACTTTCACTGCCAGGCCCCAGGTTCGATCCCTGGTTAGGGAACTAAGATCCCGCAAGCCACATGGTACGGCCAAAAAATAAAAAATCAAAATAGTATTAAAAAAAAAAAAAGAAATGTTTAAAAAAAAGAGAAATAGCTCCAATAAACAAGGTTCGCTGTAGACCAGGAGATGGTATGGAGATCCCAAAAGCCCCCTGCTTCTCCTCCACTGGGAGGAACTATCTCCATCTCCCACCACCCCGGTTTCTCTCCCACCCCTGCTCTAACCCCCCTTCACTCCAGCAGAGGCTTTGAAGTCAGACGGACTGGGATTTGACTCCTGGCTTTGCCTTCCCATCTGGGTAACCCTGAGCAGGAGGTCTTAACCTCTGAGAACCCCAGGTTCCTCATCTGTGACACCAAGGTAACAATGGCATTTTCCTCATTGGGTTTTGGTGAAGAATAAACGATATAATATAAGTAAAATGCCAGGAGCACCGCAGGCATTCAATAAAGAAGGCCAGCACTGCTACTGTGGCTTCATTATCACGATCACCGGCAAGGTGAGACTTGCCCTGCCCAGAGCCTGAACCGTGAGCCCTTCTCTGGGCACAGACGGGGCCACCAAGGCCTGACATTGTAGGAATTTGCTCAGCCAGATTTAAGAAGCCACCCATCTTTGTCTTTGGTAACTGGGACGTCTGAACCAGAGGATCAGGCCTTTTCCTCAGGCTCTGAGCTACCTCTAGTTGGAAAAGTAAACCCTTGTCATTGACCCTGGGCAGGGAGTGGAAATGTGGAGGTGGCCAGAGCGATTCATTTCTGCAAAATCCTTTTACAAAGAGGAGCCATGGAGGGTCTGCCCATCAAAGGAGAATTGAGAAGCAACATGGAAAAACAGGAAGCAACAACAGAACAAAAGCCAGTGGACTTGAACTCGGGCCTGAGAAATTGACCCCACCCCCCCTACCACCACCACCCACCTTTCTCTCCATGGAAACTTCCCCAACACCAACAGCTCCAAGTCCTCCATTTCCTGTCTGCCTGCCCCCTCCCCTTCTCCCCGTGGGGACAAGGTCCTCCCAGGACTATCAGTCCCTAAACCCAGACCAAGTGGCCCATGACGCCAAACTATCCGGTCACCACCCATAAGCCCTCCTGTAACTCTCTCGGGGTCTCCAGTCCTCTGGGTCCGGCCAGACTTCACCTCATCACGGTCGCACCCTCCCACACTGTGGAGAAAACATAGCTCCTTAACTCAGGGGACAGGGCTAGTCACGAGGCAGCTGTGGGTCGGGGGCCACAATGCCATCCTCTCTGGGCCTCAGTTACCTCTCTGTCAGGGTTCAACTGAAGACCTCCGAGGGCCCCTTCAGGTCTAACCGTCCACATTGCCTGGCTCAATCTCCTTCCCAAAGATCCCCTCAGGGGCTGTCCTCAGCCTACACTGGGCGCTCCTCCCACATTCCACCCCAAGCCAGGAAGCACTTCCTATTACTTGAGTCCAGAACTCCCATTTGGTTTGCAAAGATGAGAATCTTAACCCTTAACCCCAAACCCTGGCCCCAGCTCCTCGACAGACCAGTTTTTATTTACATTAATTAAAGCTTCAAAATCCCCGTATCATTAGTGCTTACTCCTAAGTCTTAAGTTAAAGCGGAACAATATTAGTACTTGAGGCTTTGGTATTTGCCAGACACTGGGCTATAGCTACCTCTCATTCTGTGAGATGGATGGCACCGTTTTAAAGAAGTTATTTAAAGAAAAAAAAAAAAACACCTGTGGTTCAGAGAAGTTAAGTAACTTGCCTAAAGACACACAGCTAGTGATGGCATAGCTAGGATTCAAACACATGACTGTTTGACTCTAAAGTTACAAAACACTAAGCCATAGGGCATGTGTCCAAGGAATACCTGATCTGAGACCTGCTCAGAGCTTTCTCAAGTGTTCTTTAGATCCAGACTCAATAATTCATGATTGAGCATTTCCTATGGGCTGGGCCAGGTGTTTTCACAGCTCCGCAATCTCATTTCAGCTTCACAGTGACCCTGTGAGGTGGTTATTACTATTATCCCCCCTTACAGATGTTGAGATTGAGGCTTCAGCAGCTGTTACACGGCTTATCAATGACACCCAGCAGCTAAGGGACACAGCTGGAACTACAACGAAATACTCTGACTCCAAGTTCAGTGCTTTTGGCACAGAACCAAAGCTGACTCATAAACCCTTCCTTTAGCTCTTGGGATTGATGCTGTCACTTTGGGATGTTCAAGTTGCCTTTTCCTATCCCCTCTCCTGAGCTCCATACGTGGGGGTAACAGGGCAAGGATATGCTGTTGGCATCTCTCCTTGGCCACTTCTCAAGTGCCAACTAGGAGCCAGGCCCTGAGCTGACAATTTTGTGCTTTATCTCATTTATTGCCCCCAACCCTCCAATAGCATGACTATCCCTTCTTACTGATCCTTAAGCCTCCCAAAGATCAGGCAGCTTGCCTAACAACCACATCCTGTGGGTGAGGGGCTGGATTCTGAGGACAGCGGTGTCGCCCTTGAACATACACGCTTTTAACCAGCTTCTAGATCGTGTGCTGGACACTGACCTGGGTGGTGAGGGCACAGGAGTAAACAAGGCCTAGTCCCTTTCCTGGAGCAGGTCCCCTTCTAGCGGGGAAGCCAAGGGAGTTAAGGCAGTAACAATTCAGAAGGATGGGGTGAGAGAGACTGAGAAAGGGGACCTGGACCAGCCTGGGGGGTGAAGAAGAAGTCAGGGAAAGCTTCCAGGAGAAGGTGATATTGAAAAGGTTTTTTTTGGTTTTTTGGTTTTTTTGGCTGCGCCACACGGCTTGTGGGATCTTAGTTCCCTGACCAGGGATTGAACCCAGGCCCTCGGCAGTGAGAGCATGGAGTCCTAACCACTGGACTGCCGGGGAATTCTTTTTCTTTTTTTTCAATTTTTTTCTCTTTTTTTTCTTCTTTTGGCCGCAGCTTGTGGGAAATTAGTTCCCTGACCAGGGATCGAACCCGTGCCCCGTAGTCTTGAAAGAGATAAGAGAATTAAGGGAGGGTGCAAGCGGTGGGAGAAGGCATTCCAGGCAAGGCAACAGCATAAGCAAAGGCACGGAGGGAGAAACAGCACAGAGTGCATGAGGCCAGCATCCTGTTAATTTGTGGCTACGCTGGTATGAAAAGGGAATCAACAGGGTATCCAGGTACCTTGACTTGACGGCAGAGCTCAGGCACCCTGGGGAGCCCACTCCTTTGCCCTCTTCTCCCAACCAGGTCCCCCGGGGCCCGGGTCTGGGAATAGAGCCCAGAGCTCCCCAGAGATGCTGCACGAAACATAAGAAATGTAAACCATGTCCAGTTCCCCAGGCAGGAGATTCCTCCCTACATACTGACCCTTCCTGTGCCACTGGGCGTCACCTGGGAAATGGCCCCAGGCCCACCTTATCCAGGACCCGGTTTCCCAAGCATCTATGCTTTTCCATCCCAGGCCATACTTCCGGAGCCTTCTGCCCCCCCATCCCTCCACCACCCCGCTACAGCACACCTGCTTCCACTTCAAGCCTCTGAAGACCCTCCCCTCATGCTCCGTGGATAGCAAACGGGCTTGGGACCCCTCACAAGCTTACCCCTGCTTCTACCCTGAAGCTGCCTGAATTGCCAACATCCAACTCTACCCCACAGACTTGGTTGGGTTCTGTCCAACTGCCATGAGCTCTATGTGACTTCAGGTAAGTTACTTAGCCTCTCTGAACCTCGGTTTCCTCATCTGTAAAATGGGGAAATAATAATAGTACATACTTCATAGGGTTTTCATAAGCATTATTAGTTAATATTTGTGAAGTACTTAGAGCAGTGCCTAATAATAGTAAACACTATTAATAGCTATATAGATAAGCTACTGTTATAATTATGAAGAAACCTGAAAATGTCGACTGTATGTATTACAGAAAGGTTCTCTATGTGAATGAGTCTTACATATTATTACAGGGGTTGACAAATATCACAGGGGGTCAAATCCAGCCCACAGCCTGTGTTTGTAAATACAGTCTGATTAAAACACAGCTACACCACCTATTCATCGTCTATGACTGCTTCATGCAACACAGACCCTAGGGCCCACAAAGCCAAAAATAGTTCCCCCCTGGCCCTTTACAGAAAGTTTACTGATCCCTGTGTTATTAGGTTGAATCATATGTAGCTGACAGTGTTCAATTCTTTTCAATCTACAAAACCATCAATTTCATATGGTTCAACTTAGTATAGCATATGAGCTCACCACGAATCCTGTCTTACCCATTAAAACAGGAAGTGCCCTGCTTTAAATCCAGTGACTCTGATCATAATAAAGTTATAATGATCAGTTTTTGAACATCTACCATGTTCAAGGTTTATCTCAAATGTTTACCACACTCCTGTAGGGTAAACGGGATCACCGCCCTGCTCCCCTCCTTTACAGGTGGGGAAATTTGAGGCTCAGAAAGATGCAAAGTGTGAGCCTAGGACTCAAGCCAGGTCTCCAGACCCCACGTCTACCATATTGTCCCCACTGGGTGCTGTCTAAGAGGCTGCTGGGAATGAGATCCACCTCTTACTAGGACAAAAAATGGAGATTGTGAGCACTCCTAGACAGCGCTCGGCCACGTGGTGGACAGGGCCCAGTCGTGACTTCCCTGTCGGCCTCAGGACAGAACGCAGAACAATCTGACTTGTTTTGTGAGCCTCAGGCAGGGCTGGGGAGGGGGCGGGGAGCACTTTCAAAAATAAGCAAGCTCTCTTTCCAGGACTGTGGAGCTATTTTTAGCAGCCGCCTAAATTATGGTTTCCCCTCTGCTCTGGGAAAGGCAAGAAAGTAAAAGTAAACTCTCATAGCCCCAGGGTCCCCGCTGCAGGGTGGGAGAAGAAGGAGAGAAAGGGGCGTCTTGCTGGGAAAGTGAAACTGAAAAAGTCCCCAAAGTGACATTTCTCTGAATTGGGGGCGAGTGTGGAAGTTGTGGATTTTCCAATTGGTTTTCTCATTTTGAGAAATGATAAAGAGAACATAGGTTTCTTTGTCTCACCAGGACAGAAAACAAGCAGATAGTAGCTCTCCAAGGCCATGGTCAAGCATGCATTCGTTCATTCATTCACTCACTCATTCATTCATCCATCCATTCATTCCCTGAGTGACTGCCATTCACAAAGCAATTTTCTGGGTGCTTTAGATGAGCCAAACATCAAATCCCATCCTCAACCGGGTTTACAGTGTTATTGGGGAGGCACGTGTATAAACCACCAGGATGCAAGGGAGAGAAGGAGGGAGGGAGTTCCAGGCTCTGGGACTGCAAGGAGGGGAGAGTGGCTTCTGGCTGGGGTGGTCTGGAACATTCACCAGAGGAAGTGGCATTGAAGCTAGGTCTCAGAGGAAAGAGGTCAACACGTGCCAGTGGGAGGGTCCAAGAAACCCATTCACGACAAACGCGTGCCAGAGTGAGGACCTGGCATCCAGGTAAGTGAGGAGCCAAAGGAAGTCGCTGTACCAGGCTGCGACGCAGGGCTCAAAGAGGTGCAGTGGAACACAAGATGGGGACCAGATAAAGGCAGGCTTTGAATGGCAGGCCAAGGGGGAGGAGGAGGAGGAAGCAGCTCAAGGATGGTTGGTTTATTGGCTGATTAGTTGATTGGCTTATAGTAAAGGAGAGCCCGTGAGGCGTGATTCGAGCTGGGATTTGGACGAACAATTCTGGTGGCATTGTATCAGGGTGGATTACAGGAGAGACGGGAGAGGGGGAAGAGTCTGGAAGCAGTTCTGTTTGATTCAGAGTTAATGAGGCCCTGAGCTGCCAAAGAGGAGAGGAGGGAACAGATGCCAGGGATGTCACGGAGGGGCGTGCGTGCCCGCACGAGTGTGACAGCATGAGGGGGCTTTGGCAACACACAGACTGGGCACAGAAAGCAAGGACTTGGGCTGAGAAGGGGAGGGAGCTGTGGGGAGCTCTTTGGGCAACAGCTGTGAAGTAAAAGGGAAGAAGGAATTTCAACACCCAAGTCTCTGCTACCCATTAGAGCCAGAGGCCCGGGGCTCCCGGCCAAAGGGAAACCACCCAACACGTGACAACCCATCCTCACCCCCTTCTGCTTCCGGGAAGCCGAGCCCCTCCCCTGGGCCACACCAATGGGGCTGCTTTATTGAAGGGCTGCAGGGAAAACTACCCCCAGCTTCCTCCTGGGCCATCCTGCCAGGTCTCCCACCAGAGCACCCAGCGAGCCGAGAACTCACACCATTCTAGGCAACCCGGGGCCTGGGAGAAGCTCCCTACTGCCCACTCCTCCTGGGGTCCCAGACAAAGGCATTCCGTCACTCATGAAGGTGGGACCTCGAGGTCCCGTCAAGGCAAGCCGGCCCTGGGACCCTCGCTGGGCCTGTGCACCTGGTCACACTCTGGACCCTGGGCTGTGTCTTCCCCAGATGCAGTGCCTCCTTACAATCCTGCTAGCCCCACTCTGCATCCTGCACTCACACCAGAAAAGGCCCTGCGTGTGTGCCGGGGCCTGGCTGGACATAAATCCTGGACCGCAGGCAGTTTTCACCTCTCCAGGGTGGGAAGAGTAGGGGAGGGCGGGGGCGGGGGGAGGGGAGCTGAGCTAACTCCTGGACGCAAGCGACTGAAAAGGCAGACCCAGGGGGACCCCTCACCTGCCCGTCACTCTTGTTCATACAATTTCATCCATCCATTCATTCACTCTGACAAATATTTGTTGAGCACTTAAGTACCCAACTAATAAGAGCCGGAAAAATACAAGGGTGAAAGAGTTCAATGTGGCGGGGAAGGGAGACAATCAAATGAACATCATAAAGTGTGGATATGGTTATGATAGGGGTAGTGCAGGTGTGTGGGTCTGGGAATGTCTGCAGAGCTCTCTCCCAGTGAGGGGGGGTGTTCCATTCTACTCTGAGCTCCCTGTTCATACAAAGGGTTTAGAGGGGTCATCGTGTAGTGGAAAGGACACCGGAAGATAATCAGAGAAGTCAGCAAGGGTTCAGGACCAGACATGCATCCCAGGGTTACTAACGCTATAAATGACTGAAAACTGCCAAAATGTTAAAATATAAGGATTGGTTAGATAGATGATAGATAGATAGATAGATAGATAGATAGATAGATAGATGACAGATAGGCAGAAAGACAGACACACACACACGTATGACAGCTTGAAGTAATTATCTTTGGGTTGCTGGAGTTTAGGGTTATTTTTCTTATCCTTTTCTGGATTTTTTCAAATTTCCTACAGTGAGCATTTATCCTTTTCATCAGAAAAGATAATATTATTTTTAAAAGAAGAAGATAAACACTAGACTAAAAATGAGGAGACTCAGGTTCGAGTCCCAACTCTGCCCCAGCAGGTTACCTGCGCAAGGCAGGAATGACCTTGGCTAAGAGCATCATTTCTCTGAGGCTTGTCTGTGAATGAGGAGGTCAAACCACACGCTTTCCAGAGTTCCTTCCACACCAGACACTAGGCTCTGTGCCACAGAACACACGAGGTGCTAAATGATGCTGGTTGAATGGAATCCTATCCCCTGAGCTCCATTAGTTCATCCTTCATTCAATGGTTCATTCATTCCACCTCCACCGTTTTCAGTAGTTACTCTATGCCTAGCACTGCTCCTGGTGCTGGGGATTTAAGGGCAACTACGCAGATATAGCTCCTGCCCTCACAAAACTATAGTCTCCCAAGCTCCCAGTCCCCTTCCATTGTTCTTTTTCTTCCCGCCCTAACGCCCCATCCTTTTAACACATCTTTTACCTTTTTGCCAAAATGCCTCAGGTGCATCTGTTTCATTCTCAAACACCAAGCTCCAGACCTGGTCCAGCCCCACAGGATCTCAGGCTGGGATCAGTGCCGAACTCTCATTTTTCCCCTCTCCCAGCATTCTGCAAACAGCCCTTTGAATAACATTTCTAGGAGCACCTGATTCTACATTCCTAGGTTCAGCAACCCTCAGGGTTCCCAATCCAAACTGAAAGCCAACCACTTACATTTTAGGATTAGCCATTTGGTGGGGCTCACAAATTTCATACTAAACCAGCTTTGAAATCAGATCTATATCCATGTGTCAGGGAGGACTGGAGCACTCCTTACTGCTGGTGAGACTGCAGAATGGCACAGCCATTACGGAAAACAGTTGGGCTGTTTCTTAAAAAGTTAAACTTACACCTCCATATGATCCAGTCATCTCATGCCAAGGTGTTTTCCCAAAACAAAGGAAGCATATGCACATACAATGTCTTATTCATGAATGTTCAGAGCAGCCTTATTTGTAATAGCTCCAAACTGGAAACAACCCATATGTCCATCAACAGGCGAATCAAGAAAAAAAAATTGTATAGTGTATCCATAAAATGGAATATTACTCAACAATAAAAAGGAATGAACTATTGATATATGCCACACGTGGATGGAGCTCAAAATAATTACACTAAGTACAAGGAACCAGAGCATAACAGGGTACATACTGTATGAGTCCACTTGTCTACAATTTGAGAAAATGCAAACTAATCTATAGTGAATAAACCCGGGTGGGTGATTGCCTATGGAGAGGGTGGAGGGCGGGCAGGGAGGGGGTGGATTATAAAAAGGCACAAGGGAACTTTGGCGGATGATGGTCAAACACGATCTTGATGGTAGTGATGGATTCAAAGGTACATACATATGCTAAAATGTATCAAATTACGTACTTTAATTATGTCAAGTTTATGGTATGCCAATTATACCCCAACAGAGTTGTTAACAAACAAAACAGGTCTGTTCCTAGCCTCACCATCTCCAACTGCCAAGGGCTCTGGCCACTGCAGCTGGCAACCCTCTAGAAGATTGCTAGTATCATAAGCTGCTCTACAGGTTCTAGGAAAGACCTCACAGCCCAGAGGTGGGGGGAAGGGGAACAAGGAGCTCCCTCCAGGCCCAGGCCTCAGCTGATCTGGTCTGGTCTGGTCTTCCAGGAGGCGGGTGGTTTACTGTAAGGAGTGTGTGCTTTCATATTAAGCCTGTGGCTAAGTTACTTAGGGCCTGTGAGCTTCACTGCCTTCATGGGCACATGGACGACAAAGCCCACCTCCCAGGGCTACTGGGAGCATCAAACAAAGAGCACATATCAAGAAGCTGGCACAGCACTGGGCACATCACAGGCCCTCCAGCCGGGTTCCCTTCCCCTGTCCCGGCCCCAGCCTCCTCCCAGTGGTGGCTAAGGTTCAGCGCTCTGCCCACGGAAGCACGAGAGAAGCTGAGGGGCCCCCGGGAGCCTAGTGAAGCACAAGCCCGGTTTTCACTCTGGGGGTAGACCTGAATTGACAGCAGCCCCAGGCTTCTGGGTGGGTAAAAATAAGGCACTTTCAGCCTGGGAATTTGTTAGAGGCAGATGAGATGGCAAAGGGAACTGAGAAAGGTGGCCATGACTTGGAGTTTCTAGGACAAGAAATCAGGAGGGATGTGGGTTTGGGGTGTGGGGATACCCAACCCTTGCACACTGGACAAGCAAGTACAGGAGATACTCAGAAATGACCAAAGAAGAAAGGGAGGGAGAGAAGATATTAATGCATGTTAGCATGTGAGAGGGTTTGATGCTATGGTGCAGAGGTATATGTATGGGGTGGTGTGTATGTGTATGTTTATAGCATGATATGTGTAGTGTGTGTGTTTATGTGTGTATGTGGTATAGTATGGACGTGTAGGTGGTGTTTGCCTGTATGGTGTGCGTACATGTGTGTTCATCCCCAGGAAACAAACACACAAGATTCTACTGACTTTCAAGTCTCTGCAGAGAGAAGACCCAGCTAGCTTCCTGAAGTATATGAGCAGAGGAAACAGTAATATCACTGATAATCAGCCCCCACATCAATTTCAAATCAGCCCATGTTTAGTTTATAAGGAGCTGCCCAAGCATAATAGTCAGGAAATGTTACTGTGGGGAAGGCAATGTCTTGTCTTCAGTTTCCCATGAACCACACTATGGCCTGGGAGCAGAGATCCACCAAAAGATGCTTGTACCTGCCATGGACCAAAGACCAGGTGTTCACATCCATTATCTCATTTAATCCCAAGACAACCCAGCAAGGTCAATATTTTTGACTGATAAGGACATTGAGGTTCAAAACCAGGAGATGACACCCACACTAGGGCTCTCTCCCGTAATACACCATCTCATTCCAACCTAGTTTCAATTCAGTTCTGGAGCGTGTATGTACCCATGCACGTGTGCACATTCCTCTGGGTGTATGTGTGTGTCCAGCAGATGCAACTGGGTGTCCTTTGGTGTATATTATAATGGGGTGTACACTCCCTCTGCCATTTCAAATTTTGGTGTTATATTTTAGCCACTTCCCCAATAAGCCTGAGGTGGAAAAAAACAAATAGCTGACAATAATGTATACCCAATCTATTCCATGCTCCATATTTTACAAGACAGATATTCAGCACATTTTTAGACAGAAGGATACTAACATTTACGAAGAGCTAGGCTAGGCTCAAACTTTCACATTTATGATTTCACTTAATTTATCCCAACATCCTACAAAGATGATATTGTGCATTTTTACATACAGGGAAATTAAAGCTTAGTGAAGGTAAGCAACTTGCCCAAGTTAGCAGGGTTCATAAAACATGTGAACCTCAGTCTAATTGATTCCAAAACTCAGACACAGCCTTCCCATGGCACAGAAATGGCAGCATCACGGTAAACGGCCGCCCCCCCCCCACCCACCCCCAGCCATGGAAGCCTCTCCATCCCTTCCCCATCACCCATCCCAACTACCTCTCAGGGAAGAACTCAGCACTCGTACAGAGAAGCCCTGTACCCCAGCCGCAGACAGCAATCCAGCCCCATCATCTTACCGCACACTGAGTCACAGAAAGATCCAGGCTATCCCATCTTCTGGATCAGGCTCTTGGGTATGCGAGCTGGGCACCCTCAGAAGGGCCCCGGGCTTGGTTTAAGGCTCTGCTGTTGCCGTCTTGAAATCTTTAATCATTTTTGAACAGGGAGCCTTGCATTTCCATTTTGCACTGGGGCCCGTGAATTGCACAGCTGGTCCTGCCCATCTTCTAAGGCAGCCAGCTCGGGCAGCCTTTCCCAGGAAGAGCAGCCCAGCCAGACACTCCCTGTGTGTTTCCAAAAATGTTACCCACAGTCCCTGAATGGTCAGGACAGAACAGAGACAAGTTACTTTAATCTGGGGTGGCTTCCTGCCCGAAGGGCCTTGATGGGCCACTCAGTAACTGCTGGGCTGCTCTCCACCCTGATCTCTCCTCCTTATCCCACCTCACCCCTCCGCTGCAGGCTCCCTGGTCACTCCTCCCTAAACACGCCATTGCTCAAGGGATTAAAATTCCTAGAGGGCTTGGACACTTCCACTTTATCTCCGACTCCCCCCACCGGGCTCTTTCCGCACACACAGCAAGAACTCAATAAGAGCGGATGGATTAGATACATTACAGTGTGTACTTCCTGAATTCTTGACCCTATCCGTTATAAAACCTATCATCAATGTGATCGCTTTACATAACTCAAAGACTGTGTGTCCTTCTGCAATTCGATAAATACTAAAAGCGAGAGAATGTGTCAGCTTTGAAATAGAGTTAAAAAATTGGTTCTGCTGGTTCTCTTGGGTTGGCCAAAAAGTTCGTTCAGGTTTTCCCGCAAGCGGCTCACGAATGAACTTTTTGGCCAACCCAATACATTTGGGTCGGCAATATTATCCCTCACCCCATCCCCATGCCCACCTCTGCTTCCTGCTCCTCCTCTCCCTCCGCTATGCAGGTCCTTCCTTCTCCAAGCAGCCTTCCTACCCATCCTCATCTACCTGAATTCTCCCAAATAAACTCAGAGCCCCTGTTGTCTACTCTGTTTCTAGGACACTGCATCATATACTACTCTGTGGCACTTGTGTTATTTAATGTATTAATTTATCTTCTTTTATGCCAAGGAGCTTTTCCCCCATCTAGACTCTGAGCCCCCTGAGAACATGACATAGTGCCATGTATGCAGCAGGTCCTGTTCCTGAATGAAAGTTATCTCATGGCAGGGGGTGGGAGTGGGTTAGAGAGAGAGAGGAGAAAGTTATTAACCCCAGAAATAAATCTGCATGGAAAATGCAATGAACTCAGGTCCTTCAACCTTTCCTCAGAGTCCAATGGAGGTCAAAGGCATCCAGACCTCGGCCAGACACCGTCAAGAGGTGTCTCAAGCGGCACTCAGCGAGGCAAAGGTGTGCGCCTTTACAGACCTGCGTGGTTAAATGAGATCTTGGCATTCCCAGACGCAACTCTGGACATTTTCATTTCTGTTTGTTTCTACTCTCCCCCCTACCCTCCAGCAAACAAAAGGCATCTTGCATATAAAAGGCATAAGATATTTTTCCTCTCTGTGCTTCCAGGAACGGGATGTTTCCTCCAAGGGAAACGAGACCTTGGCTGTGAGACCTCAGGCTACAGACGCTAGGGTTTCCTCTTTGGAACTCAGACCATCCCCTCCATAGTTCCCAGTCTCTGCATGGACTCCCCCATTCCTAAATCACCTTTCTCTGACCCTGACACCCCTGCAAGCTGTGCCCCGATTGTCTCCATCTAAGGGGCTTTATTTACCCAGCAGGGCCCCTCATGTCTCCCCCTCGCCTCCCTCCTCAGTGCCCACCTCCCCTGAAAACTGCACTTGGGCGCATCAGTATCACCGCCTTCCATCCTGTTCCCCGCCAGAGGCCCTCTTCCCAGTTCCCTCTTCGTGGTGTTTCAAACAATGTGAAATCTGAGCCGTCTGTCCCCATGCTCCACACACACTCACTCTCTCTCTCTCCTTCTTGATTTCAACCAGCTGATCCCCGTCTGGAACACTCCGTCCTGGGCCCTCCCCCTCCTCCTGGCCACTCACCTGGCAGCCCGCGCCCTTCCCCACAGGTGTGGGTGAAGGGCCCCTCCTCAGCATCCTGCCTCTCTCCCATCAGAGCCACGACTGCTTCCTGAATTAGCGTCACTCTCACTGGGCTGTGAGGTCCTTGAGGTTGGGGACAGTGTAGCAGAGTCTCTCAGGAACCCTGCGCCCAGCACAGGGCCAGGCCCGCAGCAGCTGTGCTGGGGCTTTGCCAAGGTTCACACCTCGGGTCTCTGTCCTTCTCCCTCACCCTTCTCCCTCCCAGCAAACCTTCCATCTCTTTATTTCAGATAAATTCAGCAGCAGTCCCTCTCGAATCCTCCTCTCCCCCATCTCCAGCTCACTTCCAACTACCCACATTTCTGTTCAGAAGCGCTGGCACCACTCCCATCAACTTCCTCTCAGACCGCCTTCACCTCCTTCCCCCTTCGGACCACCCCTGCTTCTCTCTGTGAATGACACCACAGTCCGAGGTTCAAACCACAGAATGATCCTTAACTCTTCCTCTGTCTTGAGAACGGCTACATGCCAGGTATTTGCATGTATTATCTCATTTCATTCTCACATCAAACCCTGAGAAGTGGGTATTAGCATCCTGAGTTTACAGACAAGGAAACTGAGGCTCAGAGAAGTGACCTGCCCAAGGTCACAAGCACATAACTGACTGGGCTGGGGTGAGAGGCAGGTTTTGACAGGCTGTCCAAAAGCCCACCAGGTGCGTGCGCGTGCACACACGCACACGCACCCACAAGCTGTTCCCTCCTTTACATTATAAATTATCCAATCAGTCTCCACGCCCAATCGATTCCACTTAGAAATGCTTCCTGCATGGGCCCTTTGATCTCCCATGTGGACGCTCAGGCCCCACTCAGACACACAGGACGTGGCTGTGTGGTCACAGAGTCAGGGGGTGGGGGGCCATGAGTCCTGCACATCCAGCTGGCAGCACTGACCTCACCTCGCGCTCACTCAGGGAGCTGGTACGTGCTCTTAGCTTGGAACCATTTCTTCAAGGCCCCATCCCTTCTTACTGATTTGGTTGTCCTCCAGCCGGGCTGAGGCTGACCCCTTTCTTCTGACTCCACCTGCACCCTGCTCACATTCCTCTTGGCCTCAGACCAAAAACCCTCAACAAGCTACCCACCTGGAGCACAGCCTGGGTCTCCAGCTCTCTTCCTTCAGTTTAGCTCTTGGTTTTCCCACTCGCAGCAGATCTCCAAGGACAGTGCATCCTAAGGGGCTTCTCAATGATGCAGATCCCGGGGCCCTGCTCTCAGAGCTTCCAGGTCAGTAGATCTGGGTAAGGGCCCAGGAATCTGCATTTTAACAAGTTCCCCAAGGGACTGGGATGCAGGCGGTTTCATTCACTCTCCATCCCCTTCCCTTCTCTTTCACCGGCATTTGCACCAACCTTTTCCACAAGTCACCCCTTCTTTCCAGAGTCGTGATCAAATCCCCCAGGTTCTCATCCCGGGCTGCACAGTAGAATCATGGGGCATTTTGAAAACTATGCCTGGATCCCAACCAGAACCAATTAAAACAGAATCCCTGGGTAGGTGCGGGGGAGCCACTGGGGTGAGCGGCTCATCCTGCTTTGCCCAGGACTGTCCCAGTTTTAATCCTGAAAGTCCCACACCCCAGGGAAGCTCTCAGTCCTGGGAAAATGGGATCAGTCATTCACCCTACAGGGCTCTGGAATTTGCAAATCTCTCCAGGTGATTCTAATTTGCAGCCAAGCTTGTCAAACACTGGACCCTATCTGGATCAAGAGATGCCCCGCCCCTCCCCCCCTCCCCCCTCCCCCCCCACCCCCGGCATTCCCTCCAGCCAGCGCTCACGGGCCTTTTGTTTGCACTTAGCTCAGGTGATCTCAAAATGTGTCTCTAGACCAGCAGCATCAGTGTCACCTGGGAACTTGTTAAAAAAAAAAAAAAGGTACAGCCAATTCTAAATAATTTGCTCTTCTCTCAGCTGCAGAGAGATCCTTTGTGAACCCCTACCCAGAGCCACCGACATTTACTGACTTGAGTGAAGTGAGGACTAAGGAGTTAACTGGCGGTGGAGGTTTGAGGGTGGGAGCTCAGTCCTCCCCAGGGAGGTTTAGTGATGACCAGAGGGGCCTAGGTTTTGATTCATAGGCAACAAACTTTTACTGACCACTAACTAATTAGCTGGCTTGTTTATGGCATCTCATTAAATTCAACACTAAGTCCGTCCAACATTTGGTGTTGGGATTTTGTGGGGTCCATACATAAAACTTTCCTCTTCTGGCTCAAGTTCAGGACCAGTTGAGAAACAGATACATAAAGCAGACAGATGGAGGTCACGATATCAGCCACGTTCCTGACAGAGCTGTGGGAGTAAACGGCTGTGTCTCTCTGGCCCAATGGACTTCCTAATGTCTCACCCATGAGTGAGGCCAGCTGACACGTCCAGTCCTTGGCATAGGAGGGTGCCCGTGGACCTTCCCGTAGGAGCGGGCTCCTGACCTCACCCCCCAGAGCTGGCCAGATGCGCCCCCTGCAGGTGGCAGAGCCCAGGGAAGGGAGGGAGCGTTGGCAGACCCAGTTCATAACCTCCCAGAGCCATTGGTTAGAGGTGCCTCACTCCTTCCCCTGAGGAAGTGATGGGGAGGGACAGGCCAAGGTTCTCCACCCCTACGTCCACTTCAGCCACTCATGCCCTGATCCCACCCCAAGACATGCTGGCCTGGTCCGGGGAGGGAGCCGGGCACCGATATCTTGTAAAAGTTCCCCAGGTGATGCTAAATGCTTAAGTGCCTTCAGTGTTGAGTAACCGCTCTTGGGAGACCCTCTCCTGGAAACGAGAAGCCAGGGATGCTCCCCTCTAAGGGTGGGGTTGCTTCTCTTTCACAACCAGGGGAACAAGGTCTCGGGAACCTTAAGCATCTTGCCCTATGCCCGGAGCGGGTCAATGGAATCTTAAGGATGAGTAACAGCAGTGAATGAATCAGCTTTCTCCAAATCTTGGGTGCACTTGGAGGTTTTCAGCCAGGTCGCAGCCAGATCAGCTAAAGCACTGGTTCTAGAATCTCCTGGAGGGCTTGTTAAATGCAGCTCACTGGGCCCCACCCCCAGAGTTTCTGATTCAGAGGGAGGGCTGTGTAGCTGTGAGAAGAGAAGGGCACAGGCTTCTGAGTTGGGCAGATCTTTGTCACCAACATTAAGGATGGCCTTGCCTGGGGTTCACCCAACCTCTCTGGGGCTCAGTTTCTTCACTGGTCAAGTAGCGATCACAGGATTAATGAACTCATGTGTTTCTTGTGAGTTGAACCAGGACACACGGAGCACCTAGTGTGGTGCATGGCACATAGTAGGACTGGAGATAAATTGCAGATGTTGATTATTATCTGTAGATGTTGCTGTTATTCAGGGATAGCTTCTTGGAAAAGGTTGAGAGGTTTTGGATGCAGGCAAGAATACCAAGAGGCAGAACACCAAAGAGAGAAAGAGCCAAGTCTGAAAGGATGCAGGAGGGGAGCCAGAAACAGAGCAGAAGCCAGTGCACAGAAGGTACAAGTGAACTGTGTGCAGAGGGTGGGGGTCTGCTGCAGATCTGGCTGACAGAGAGGCTGGGAGTCAAAGTCACCCAAAATAGAACTCCCTCTTCTCCAAACTCTCAATTCACTCCCCCCTCCCTACTCCCTATCTCTCTGGGCCTTAGGCCACATGCCTCTGTCAGACTCGTTTGTTGGAACTACCCCCCTACTGCACCCCGACCCCTGCCCTAGGGACTCAAGGAATCCTAGAAATGTGTTCAGTTCCAAGTGCTGGAGGAAAAGGAGCAAAATAAAAAGGGGAAAACCTTCTCTCTAGGCTTGTGTCTTTGTAGGACTTCCCACAGCCCCCCAAGTCTTCCTCTCCCTCAAGAGATGGCCATTCGGAGTCAGCATCTGGTTAGAAGTATCCAAACCAACGGGTACCAATGGCCTGTCTCCCCTCACCTGACCACAAAGCCCTCTCTGCCACCTCATACTCTTTCCTCTTTCATAACTAGACTCAAAGCTCATCTCCCTGAAGTCTTCCCTGATGAACTTCACTTGACTGCAAGAGTTCCTTCCTTCATGTGTGCATTCATCCATCCATCCATTCATTCCACAAATGTTTACTGAGCATCTGTTCTTGTAACAGAGAAGAACAAACCTGACTCCATCTTGGATCTGTTCCTTTAGCTCTAACCCCTGTACTCTGTTGCCTGTGCTTAGTCATGCTCTGCACATCTGCACATTTGCAAAAGAATGTTGCCTATAGCCTGAAATATACATGATAGGCCATTCTCAAGGCTCCGACCTTTAAAGGTACAACACTTTTCCATTCATATAGAGATACATGGATAAAGGTGCAGAACAGAGAACCACAAGTGTCTTGTTGGATACTGATAGTAACAGTGTGACCAGACCTATGTGGACAGCTGCAAGAACAAAGGATTCTAGGACCAGGTCTGCAACAACCAGCCACACCCCCTCCCCCTTTAGCATGAAAGCAGCCTGAATTTTAACTCAGGTAAGAGGGTTCTTTGGGACACTAGCCCATCATCTTCTCAGTCTGCTGGCTTTCTGAATAAAGTCACTATTCATTGCCCCAACCACTCATTTCTCTTGACTTATTGGCCTGTCATGCAGCGAGCAGTACAACTTGGACTTGGTAACACTCTGTGACTAGGCACCGTGCTGGGCAGCAGGGATTCGGATACAAAAGAGACACAGCCCCTGCCCTCCCGCAGCCTAAGGAAGGCAGCACTAGAGTGGGAGCTCACAGTCCTAAGGAGATAATGGGGCCCCCTTGTCATGTTCTTCAAGTTCATGCTCAAGCTCTTCAATCCTCTTTTTTAGCATGAGAAGAGACCTAGCAGCCACTGGTGAGATGGCACCCTCTTTGTGCTGCACATACAAACCACACCAAAGAAAACACACCCGTATCAGACACGGATAACACACTTCATGGTTCCATGTTGCTTTCCATCCTATAGACTTTAGAAGTTTGTCTGAGCCTCAGTGCATGTCATCATCAGTAACTGACTCAGCCCCTGTATTTGGCATCATAAGGGCCATCTCAAGTGACATTTATTGACCTGCTTGGATGTACCAGGCACCAGAGATAAGAGATGAATAAGATATGTTCCTGAGCACCTAGAGATGACAGTCTAGTGGGAGAGCCAGGCACATAAACAGTCATAATACAATATGGGACGCACACAGTAAGGCACTGTGATGTGAGTGGAGAGCCTAGTTGTTGACTAGGAGGACACCAGGGGAGGCTTCCTGGAGGAGGCAATGAAGAGAAAGCAGTAAGTCTGTAAATGACCCTGTGCAGCAGCTTGGCTCCCGCCATTTCAGGTCATCTTAATCACGTCCCACTGACTTTGTTCCCTTCCCTTTCTCACCCCTCCATCTCAGAATGCCCCGGGCACTGGGGCTTTTGGGAAAATGAATCCATGTGCATGTGGTGTGACTGTGGGGGGATTTTTTCTCCTTCCTTTATTTAAAGGGAAAAAAATAATGTTATAACACCAATAACTGATTATGTAATAAAAGCTAAATATACAAAGCAAAATATTATTTCCCCTGGCTATTTGTGGGTAGTGCTCAGATACCCTCCTTGGCCTTTCAACTCCAGTGCCAACGGGGGCCAGAGCTGAATTTTCAAATGTTGCACCATGGTCCTTCATAGCTGGAAAACAGCTACTGGCAGACAGAAAAGGGCAGGGCTTGGGCTGACTTGAGAGCTGAGTCAGGGCTGTACCAGGCTCTGCACAAAGCAGCTACAGCTGCGACTCGAAGGCCTCTTTATTTAACCAGGGAAGCCGAGCGGAGGGAGGCTGTCACATCACACTTTTTGTCAAGCACAGTCATCCCAACAGGTAGTGAAAATCACTGCTCGTGTCAAGACCGAATGAGAACAGAAAGATGAGAGTTTTCCCATACACAGGAATGGGAGAGAATCTGAAGACCAACAGCCCTTGCTAGCATGGAATGAGATTTCCTACGACATGAGGCGTTTGCCCTGATATTTTTACCCCTGGCTGAGTCCACTGAAGCCAATCCCCCTTTCTCTGGGGATGATATATGTTATTCAAGGGGCAACATTTTATTTTTACTGAGTGCTAAAGAACTTTGACCCCAAGACTCCTTTCTGAGAAGCAAAGGCCTCAGGAATAGGATGGAGTTGAGAATCTAGAGTTTTCGCTTCTATGCTTGGCTCTGCCACTAACTAGCTCTAAGACCTTTGGGAAAGTTAACTTCCTTAAGCTTCACCTTCTTCGTCTGTCATGACAGGATATACCCCATAGTGTAGTCATGAGGAGTAACTGACAATTCAGGAATAATACTGCATGTCTGATACAGAGTACTTTACAAGGAAAATATTGAAAATATTTCCCAATATATTTTGCCTTTGGGAAATCCAGGTATTTTTTTCTTTTTCTTTTTTTTTTTTACTTTCCTTTCTCCTGTACCCTTCCAATATCAGTGCTAAGACATAGCCTTATTTTCTCTGGTCAAAGACTTATAACCCCCAAAACAAAAAGGTCAATAGAGCAGGGAAGGGTCACTAAGAGTTAATGTTGTTTTCTCTGGACAGGATGAGGAATAGAAAACCTTTCTAGGACTAGGAGGGAAAGGAATTAAATGGCCAGGATTTCACTCCCTTCCACACCAGGGGGGAGGGACATCTTTAGAAAGGAGCCAATGACTTGGAGAATCCCAGGACAGCGATGTACACCTGGGGAAATGCCACGCCCCTTGGAGAAGCCCTGCCTTCAGCTGGGCTCAGAGCAACAGGCAACAGCTGGACACTGGGGCCCTCCAGGGGCAGGCGGGAGTCCCGGGAGAGCCACGGGGCCTGAAGAAGTCGCAGCTTCAGCAACAGGTGCCAGGTAACCCTTCAAAGGCCCCGGGACAAGACCAGACCTGGCTCCTTCAGTGGATTTCAGCACAGGGGCCCAAGACGCAGAGGGAACGCAGCACACATCAGTGGACGTCAGCAGGGACCCTGCAGCCTTGAGAAAACTGAAGCCTCCCCAGCAAGCAGATCGCAGAGGAGGAGGGCCCTGGAAGACACCTCACAGGGGGGCTGAATCCTGACCTCACTGGACCATGAGCCCCTGTCTCACATCAGAAGAGACTAAAGTACCTTTATTTACTAAGATAAGATTTTAATTGCAAGTTATCAATTAGAGCAAATCATTACTTTTTCCTGCACATGTGAGTTGTACCGTATACATGTTCCCCAGCCATTTTAGGAAACCTATGATCATCATCATAACTAAATAGGGTCTTCTTGGATTGATTTGGAGGCAGGGCAGATGCGGACGAGAGCAAGAAACAGTCCTACTTGTTTCAGATCTGAGTCCTAGGAGAGCTGAGGGAGCCTGGAGGGACCGGGGTGGGGAGGGGAGAGTTGCAGCCTCTGAGACTCAGCCCCTCGCCTGGAGTTTTCACCCTCTCCTACTGTTCTCTGCAAACACAGTCACGCCCTTCCTTCTCACTCAGGTTTAACTCTAATGAATCTGCCCACTGCTCTGCCCTTTCCTCACCAAGAGGGCTGCAGAGGAGGGGGTACCAGGCCACTTGCCCCCTTACACCTTCCTGGCCTGTCGGGATAGGGTCCTGCAGGGCCGCTCACCTGCCCACTCACTCACCGTCTGTGCAGGCTTAGCAGGACAGCATAGTGGTTACAAACCAGAACTCAGGAGTTGGGCTGCCTGAGTGCCGACCCCAGCACCACTGATCTGCTGTGTTATCTTTGGCCAGTTACTTCACCTTCCGGTGCCTCCGTTTCCCATCTGAAAATGTAATAGTAATCCGCCTCCTAACGTAATTGCAGGGATTGAGTTAGTGGTCTTGTATACGGTGATCAGGGTTGTGTCTGGCTCCCAGCGAGCACTGTCTGAGAGGCAATGATTGTTCACCTTCTCAGTGAGATTATTTAAAATAACCCCTCTTCCATGTGGAGAAAAGGGAACCCTCCTACACTGTTGGTGGGAAGGTAGATTGGTACAGCCACTATGGAGAACAGTATGGAGGTTCCTTAAAAAACTAAGAATAGAGCTACCATATGATCCAGCAATCCCACTCCTGGGCATATACCCAGAGAAAAACATAATTCGAAAGGATACATGCACCCCTATGTTCACTGCAGCGCTGTTTTCAATAGCCAAGACATGGAAGCAAACTAAACATCCATCGACAGAGGAATGGATAAGGAAGATGTGGTACATATATACTCAATGGAATATTACTCAGCCATAAAAAACAATGAAATAATGCCATCTGCAGCAACATGGATGGACCCAGAGATTATCATACTAAGTGAAGTAAATCAGACAAAGACAAATCCCATATATCACTCATATGTGTAATCTAATTTAAAAAATGATACAAATGAACTTATTTACAAAACAGAAACAGACTTACAGACACAGTTACTGTGACCAAGGGGGAAAGATGGCAGGGGAGTGATAAATTAGGAGTTTGGGATTAACATACATGCACTACTACATATAAAACAGATAATCAACAAGGACCTACCTTATAGCACAGGGAACTCTACTCAATATTCTGTAATAAACTATATGGGAAAAGAATCTGAAAAAGAATGGATATATGTATAACAGAATCACTTTGCTGTACACCTGAACTACAACACTGTAAAGCAACTATACTCCAATATAAAATAAAAATTAAAAAAAAAATTTTAAATGCATGGAATATAGTCAATGATGAATATCCAATAGCACAAATAATGGTTTAAAAAAAAAAAAAAAAACCTCTTCCAGCACCGTCCACTCCCTTCTCCCGCCTCATTTTCCACATAGACCTATCACCATGTGAGATGCTATATATGTTATTTATTATCTCTCCCTGAGACATTTTTGTCCATCATTCACTGTGTATCCACAGTGCCTAGAATTACTGCCTAGCACATAGCAGACCCTATAATAAAGAATGAATACAGGAAACTTTTCTTACTAACTGTATAACCTTAGGCAGATTATGTAACTCCACATGCCTCAGTTTACTCATTAGGAAAATGGGGTTGACGTGAGGATGAAATGAGAAAACATTTGTGAATACGCCCACTCCGCCCCTTGGTACAAGGTGGATGGATGACGGCTGATCTGGGAGGACCAGTCTCGGCCTGACTCAGGCAGGGCCTGCAATGGTTAATCCCCAAACCTCTTCCCCCCGTGGCAAGGCAAGGCTGGACTGCAGGGCCACTGGCAGCTGTCCAGGTGGAGGAATGAATGTCAGAGGTGGGTGCCTGTGGAGCTGCCCTGGTCCTGACGTGGAGTCTTGACCCGGGCAGCTGCAGTCTCTCCCCACCCCCTCCTGCTGGGAGACACTGCCTGAGCCTGGAGCGTTTCGGGTGCAGGAGCGAGCGGTGGGAACCTCCGCCTGCCTGGGTCCCACGCCACATCCTGGCCTCGGGGGAGGTGGGTCCAAGGCCTGGCCTTCCCAGCCATTCCCAGGCGGCCTGCTCTCCTGCAGGCCCAGCTGGGCTGACTGAACCAGAGGCCTGTAGGGACAGGTCTGTCCCTCAGCATTGCCTCGTCCCTAGCCACGAGGAGGGAGCTACAGGCCTCAGCACAAGGAGGGTCTGTGTTCAGAGCTCAGCTTTGTTGGCTCTGAGCCCTACCCACCTTCCCAGCCCGGGGGGAGGGAGTATTTCAAAGGCAGGCGAGCCTCATGCCGCCAAGTCACAGAGAGGAGGACCCCCAGAAGAGCTGACTCCAACTGGGTCTTCTCCCGTGTCTCCATTCCTCCCAAGTCTTCATTTCCCCCAATGCTCCAGCTTTCCAGCAACTTCCTTCCCCAAGAGTCCATCCCTCTCCAGGACTGACCCAGAAAGAGATGAACACAGACGCACAAGCTTAGCATGCATGAGGAAGATGAACAAATGAAACCCAGCGTTTACCCCATGGCTCATTCATTCCTCAGTAGCATGTGGAAGCCCCACTCTGTGCCAAGCACGGCACACAGCAGGGAGGTGGCCGTGAATAAAACATAGAGTTGGTCATCAAAGACGTTCTTGGTCAGTCAGGAAAGGGAGGACCACGGGTAAGCTGGCTGGGGAGCGGGCAGAGCGGCACAGGGCAGGTGGGAGTCTAGGGGAGGGGTCTCTAACATGGCCTGCGGAAGGAGGGAGGGCCAGGAATCTGGAAGCGTGACACCGAGGTGTTTCTGGCAGGCAACGTCTTGGGGAAGAATGCAGGGGTTGATGAACGGAGAAACGATATCCCTCACCAAGGGGCCAGCTCAGAATCACCTTGTGGGGGAAACTGGCCTCAGCCCCCATCCTCTCAGTCTTCAGGGACTTTCACTAGAAAGTAAGCCCCCCACCGAGGGCAGGAACATGGTCAGGCTGCACCCTCAGAGCTTAGAACAGTGACGGGCACACGTGGGAGGCACACGGCAAACGTGCCTGAGTACGCCAGTGCAGAAACTCCCCGAAGGTAAGCTCACTCCTGACCCCCAGGAACCCTTGCTCTCCTCTGATCCCCCTGGCATTCGTGGAAGTTGATATTGCCCAGGTTCCTCTTAATAAGCATAAAAAGCTCAACACGCTAGAACTCTCTAACTGGTGCCAGACAAGGTATCTCTTCAGCCTCCAGCATGGGCGTCCTTCACAGGCATAAGCAGTGGGGTTCTCCCCAGGTGCTGCTGGAATCACAGGCCACTGGGGACCAAGGCAAGGAGGAGCAGACAGCTGTTGCACCTTGGTCTCTACAGAAGGACAGCACGGTGCTGGCACCCACTCCAGCCCTGGGCTCACTGCAGGCCCATCCACACACGCTCCCAGCCCCTGGCATGGAAGGGATGGGTGGGGGGAGGTGCCGATTAGCGCACTCTGTTCAGACACCACTGTGAAGCTGGGCCCTGGGGAAATGGCCCAAACACCAGCCACTCCTGCTTGCCTCCTTCTCAGGGGAAAACTGCAAAGAGCACAGGTTCCCTTCGCTTGTCATTCGGCCAATATTTAATGAAGACCTACTATGTGCTAGACCCTGTCAGGGGGACTAGAAAAGCACAGTCAACCTGCCCGAACCCTTGCCTTCTGGAAGCTCATGGTCTAGAGAGAGCCAGGCAGAACAGTGGTTTTCAAGCCTCCTGCTAAGTGCCACATCAGGGACAGGTCTGCCGGGATACAGAGAGGAAGAGAACTTCACCTCCCTGAAACTGCGGGGAGGAGATTTTATGGAAGTGGTGGTGTTCTGAACTGAGCCTTGAAGGATGGCCAATTACTTCACCAGGTACCAACCTTCAGGCAGAGGGAAGGGCAAGAGTTAAGATACAGCCGGTGAGAGGCGGGGGCGTACAAAGCTGCGTGTGGCCAGACCTGAGAAGTAGCCCAGGGCTTGGTCCTGAGGGAACCACCCTCCTTGGACTCTGAAACTGGGTTTGGGATTTTCCAAAGTCTCCTTTGGTCCATTAAGAGAATCTATGCTCAGACCAAGGAGGTCAAGGGGAAGCATACTGCACACAGAGACAGAGGCCCTGAACAGCAGCCCAAGCCCGAGCCCCACACCCCACCAGGCACAGGGGTGTCTCAGTGGACCTCTACTCAGAGAGCCAAGTCACGAGGGCCACTGTCCTCTGGAGTGACCAAGTGCCATTCCACAAGCTTGGGTGCAAAAATCTGACCCTGGAAAAGACTATCCTGTTCTGCTTCTGGAAGGCTCCACCTCCCCACCCCCCAACCCTGCCTGTGTGTAAGGAACTTGACTCCTTTCTCTGACTACCCTGCAGGGAAGCTCCCTCAAGGCTGCTGGGAAGCACAGGGTGTTGAGAGTGGAGGTGACGATACTTTTCAAGACCACTCTACAGAGGAGAAAAAGCAAGGCCACTTATGCCAGGACCCAGAGCAAACTCATGACAGCCCACGTCTAGAACTCCATCCTCAAATTCTCAGCAGGAACTCTTCTTTCCTGCTAGAGAACAGCGGCACACAAATCCTGGTTTGGTCCTTCAGTTCTTGGTTTCCTCTAAACGGTTCTACATACGCTGTCTTCAGCAGAAACAACAACTACAAAAATGTAATTTAAAAACTCCGAAAACCTTCACCAAGATTCCTCAGTGAATGTTTCCCTAAAGATTGTTGAGTCCTGCGAGGGCCCAAGCTATACCGCCTCTCTCTTTGGATGATGTTCCCTAATATTCCAGAAACAAATTCACAACTTCTCCCAGTCTTCACCTCAGATTTTCTCTTTGAAGCCTGGAGAATATTTAGAAACCCTTTAAAAAAGAGATGATCTTCCCAACAGTCAGCCCAAAAGGTTCTGACCTGCCAAGTGGATGTCACAGAAACCTGCGACTTCACACGCGATTATCATTATTCATCTACCATCGGTACCTTTTCTCATATTCCACACCTCATTTTATGTATAGTTTCCTTAATTTTGGCATGCAAAATGGCTCTAAGGCGAAGTGAGAAAAAGCGGCAGCAGAAGCTGAAAGCAAACCTACCTGGTGTCCAGGGATTTGGGAGTTTGGGGAGGACCAGGTGGCATTTTGGATATGTTTTCCAGGAAAGAAGAGCTATTGGTCATACCAGCTACACAACTTAAGGATTGTGTTGGAAGGGAAGGAAGGGAGGAAAGGA
Organism: Balaenoptera ricei; assembly: GCF_028023285.1. Lineage (NCBI taxonomy): Eukaryota > Metazoa > Chordata > Mammalia > Artiodactyla > Balaenopteridae > Balaenoptera > Balaenoptera ricei. Next base: position 35,508,018 of record NC_082649.1, read on the forward strand.
GAGAGAGATAAAGAAAAAAAAGGAAGGAAGGAAGGAAGGAAGGGAGGGAGGGAGGGAGGGAGGGAGAGAGGAAGGAAACAAAGATTTGAAACTCTCCCCAAAACTTCAAATGACTTCTCTCCCACTTTAGAGCACCACAAGGATATTCACCTTTTCAGAGACTTGCTTTCCCCAAATGACCCCTCCTGCTTGCAGAATGTGGCCTTGCCCTGTGAATGATGGAGCAATGAGATGGAGAAGGCAAGGAGCCCTGAGATTCCCCAGGGGATAAAGAGAAGGCTCTCAAAAGTCAAAAACTATCTGCCACCAACTGTTGGTTATTTGGACAGTTAAACCAGATACCGAGAGCTGACCCTACACCCCTTCCTCCCCAGACCTCTCCTCCCCGAGCTGAGCAGAAACTCATCACATCTTTGTTTTCTCCCCAGTATCTTTTCCAGGAGCCAGATACCCGGCCAACAGGCAGGATGGACCAAGACAGACGTCCAGTGGGGAAGGAAGCCAGGTTCAATGAGCCAGGCCCAGTAGGCATACGCCTTATCCAATATTTTCCAACACACCTACACCTTCCGGACACACATTCTGTGTGAGCCTCATCCCCATTTTCCATTAGAAACCGGGTTCACAAAGGCCAAACAATTTGCCCTGGACCCTTCAGTAGTGGTAGAGGAGGACTGGGTCTCTCTCTTGCCGCACTCTGCCCAAGGGGCGCCAGGACCACCGTATGCCGTGTCCAGGCTGTGACCTGCAAGAGAGTCCCACTTGCACGGGGATGTGTGACTCCATCGTGGCCGCAGGGAAGGCACACCTGGGAGAGAAGGTGCAGGCCAGACCCTCACCACCAATGCCTGGTGCCCCTGTGCTCCTGCACCACCCAGAGGCCCCATTCCAATCCCCACCAGCTGAATGACACCCGGGTCAGGGAATGGTGCTGGTGGAGGCCCAGCATCTTCTCCTGGGTACCACAGAGAGAGTGTGGGCAAGGGAGAGGGTGGATTGGGCTGCTCCTACAGCAGTATATTTAGCTACGTTTCCCTTAAGGAAGGATGCCCTTTTTACGTTCACACCAAGGCTCTGCATGGGGGAGGGGTAGCCCTGACTGGGGCTCCCCCTTGGCAGGTCAGCTCCCGTGGGCTCAGCTGAAGCCATCCCCGGGCCACCTCTCTCCACTGTCCTCCACTAGCCAGGCAGTTGGAATAACCTGGCTCTGGAGCAGAAGAGTGGCAAATTCCAGGCTCTGGAATCCCCCTCTGCTCTTCTCATCCCGCTGGCTTTGCTCCATACTCCATCCATTCAGAAGACACCCCGGGAGGGGCAGGGGGAGCAGAAATTCACACTCTGGGCCCCGTCTGGAGCTGGCTGCCCAGGATCCAATTTCGGCCGCATCTTCTCTTGCTGAGAAGGCACGGGGGGGCACCCCTCTGGCTCACCCTGCCTGCAGGAGCTTGGAGGCCTCTCCTACACGTTGACATGCATCTTCTGTCCTGAATCTGCAGAACCATCGCGGTCAGGGATTCGGGGCTTGTTTTCTTAATTAACTGAAAATGCTAACACAGGAGCCTTGGAGCTGGCAGGGGCCTGGCCTACAGCGGCTATAAGAGAAAATTCTTGCTTTGAAATCTGGATCTCTCGTGTTCCCACTCATGCCCCTCTCGGGATGTCAAAACAAACAGGGCCACCCAATCACGGGGCGCAGGGAATAAGCAGGCTCAGGTTACAGGGCCAGAGATGGATTTGGCACCAGGATGCTTCAGGTCCTGACACGTGATGAGATCTTGATTTCCCAAAATGGCTCAGCTAGACCCCAAAGAGTCACCAGCTGTGACAGGGGCTCTAGAGGGGGAAAGGGAGAGGTCATGAGCCTTTGTGCCAACACTACTTCCTGCCTGCCTACTGCCTGGCAGGCACGGAGCCAGGGATGGGGGAGGTGGCGGAGACAGCCAGGTCCTATCCTATCAATTCCTGCCCTTGAGGAGATACAGTTAGGAACAACAAATTACTAAAGTATAGCATATGAAGGGTCACTTCCAAGGCAAGAACGAAGTGACAGAGTCACAGAGGAGAGGAAGAACTCCCTGTGTTGGAGAGGGTACAGGGGTTCAGGGTCATGGCAGGACACAAAGAGGGAACATCTGACCTGAACAAGGAGTCAAAATCTTACGAGTAGATAGGACTGGGCGGGGGGACTGAACAGGCAAGGGCTCAGAGGCAGGAAAGGGAAGAGTAAGTTCAAGGAAAGGCAGGCTGGGTGGGATGGATGGAGGCTGGGGCTCACGGGAGCACAGGAAGGACTCAGTGAAGAAGATGCACCCAGAGATGTAGCAGGGGGTAGGCCCATCATGCTAAGGAGTCCAGCCGGCCACAGGCAACTAGCAAATATGTTCCGCACAGGCTAACTCCATCTGGGTCAGGGTTGCCAAAGCTGGCCCACTGTCCGCCAGTTTTTGTAAATACGGTTTCACTGGAACACAGCCACGCCCATTCATTGCCATACTGTCACGGGCTGCTTTGGTGCTTGAGTCAAGCGAATGTGACAAAGACCTTACGGCACCCCAAAGCCAAACTCTGTGCCCTCGGGACTTCAGAGCTTGGCGACTCCTAACGTAGAAGATGGACGGGGCCAGAGAGAGGTCTGGAGAAAGGAAGCCCAGGATGATCGCCCAGGATGATCGCCCAGGATCTAGGGGAGGGACAGTAACGAGAGAGTAAAGATTCACGGGATCGTTACTCAGAAGGAGGCGTGACCACATGGCAAGACCCAAAACCTCAGCAGCAGGAGGAGGAGGAGAAAAAGGAGATGGACGAAGAAGAAAAGGAGGTCTGGGTCCTGGGTCTCTCGTCTCCGGCCGCCTGCACTGGGGGGGGGGGTGGTTATCTGATCCACACCAGCCGCCCAGCCCCATCCAAGGGCCGAGGCACCAGGCCAGCACGACATGCCTGCTCATACTCGGGGTGGTGAGGCCTGGATCACAACTACAGTTCCCTATGTCAGGGATCCTGCCACAGCCTTGTCACCCAACAGCTGGACCCTCGGAGAGGTCCGAAGTTCTGGGGTGGCCAGAGGACACCCCTCTTGGAGAGGAGATCACACAGCGCTCCCGGGAGGCCTGGCACTTCCCCTTCCCAGCCTCGGCACAAGTTGCCCCATCTGGAAAGGCTCAGAGAGGAACATCCATTTGCTAGAGGTCAGAGATGCTGTGTTGGAAGAGGGGCTGCTGGCCCCTAATTCGGGGACTTTCCTCTTTCCTGACTTGCATGTTCCTCCCTGAGTCTCTGGGCTGGGTGCCCCCTGATCCTGGAGACCAGGAGGCTGGAAGATCGGAAGCCCACGCTGCTTTGCCCCGGCTGAGCCCATTTCACTCTGCCCCAAGGAAAGGGGATGTTGAACCCTCTGCTCGTGGGAGACCCTTACTACACCGCACCCTCCCTGCAGTAGAATCAGTGAAGCCTCTCTTAATCTTTGGTATTTGGACCTTCCAAGCGTACAATGTAGAATCCGGTTTAAGAAACAAAGCATTAAAAGTTAAACACTATCATTTTAGGAAACCACACGTGGTGCCAACTTGCTCAGAAACATAAACTCGGGGACTAAAATCTCAGGCCAGTAGTAGGTTCTATGATGGCCATTCAGATGATTCACAATAAATGCATTCAATTTTCAGATTATTATTAAAGTGAAAACAACAGGAAACATTTCTTAAGGAAAAGAACATTCTCAAGTTGAGTCCTCAACACAACTCTCCCCAAGGGTCTCTGGGCTCATCATCCGAAAGACTCTGCATGGGGCTGAGGACCAGGTGGTGGAGTTAGGCTGGCCAGGCCTTCCCCAGTCTAATGCCCAGCTGTGTCTTCAGTGTCCATTAGAATGGCTGGCACATAGTTTAATAAAGCTGAGCCTAATGGCCTACTAACACATGAATGAATGATTAAATGAATGAAGAAGTTCAAGTCCTGGTTCCGCCATTTGCCAGCTCTGTGTTCTCAGGCAAGGTCCTTTACCTCTCCGAGCCTCCGTTTCTTCATCCATAAAATCTCCGCAATTATTCATGACTCCAAGAATTACTGCGAGAATTAAATGAGACGGTACCCATAAAGCCCTTGGCACAGTGATTGGCACATTCAAGGTACAGAATAAATGGTAATTATTGTTACTTTTCAAAGACAGCTTTAATCTCACATCCAAAACATCTTTCCAGATCTTCGCACCCTCCCAATTCCATCATGGCATTTTTTTTTTTTTTTTAATCTCGGTAAACCCGCAGCCAGATCCGGGCACACGATAGAGCATAGGAAAGAGCTCTTGGAGCAGAATTTGGCAGACAGCATCTCTGATCTGGAGCTCAGGGACTGGGTAAGTGCAGGGGCTGAGGCTGCTTCTGTATCCTGCCTTCTCTGTGGGAGGCTACCTCCCAGCCCTCCAAACTGCACCTGGGCATTCAAAGCCAGGGAGCTCACCTGTGCCCATGCCACAGGAAACAGGGCTGGGGGACCGCTTGCTCTGCAGAGGGTAGAGGTGCCAGCTCAGTCCCGTTCTGCCTGCTGCAGGGAGCCCTCCCCCCGATTCCTTCTCACTCTGAGCTGGGGCGGCAGCGTGGGCCTCCCTCCAGGGCGGCGTTCCCAGGCTTCAGAACAACAGGCCTTCCATTCTTCCCGGCCCGGGGCAGACCTACCTCCTCTCGCTACAGCCCTGCCTGCTGCTGCTCAGGGGCAGCTGCCCTGTCCAAGGGGCCTGGAGAACAAGCCCGGGGCCGGGTCTGTCCCCTCACCCCTGAGTCCCCAGCTGAGACAGAAATCACAGTGTCACTCACTGCATTTGGCCTCGGGCATCTTTGCAAACAGCCCTTACTCACCACACTTTGTCTTCCCCAAATGAGAGAAATCTGACATCTGTCCCTCCCTGATCTTCACCCCTTGGGCCAGGCTCCAGATATTTCCAGATGTCAACCTTCAGCTCCCTGCCTCAGGGGTGGCAACCACTGGGAGGAGGGGAGGGGGCTAGCCCCAAGTCCAAGGCTCACTACCCACTGGGAATCCCAGCACCAGCCCCCCACCCCACCACCCCCGTCTCCCTCCTTCCCACGTTTGCCCATCAGATTCCATCCGGCAAGAATCACCAGATTCAACCCCAAAACTGCAATCCACAATCCAAGCAGGAAGATATGACGGTTTCTTTCACTTCCCAAGTTTATCCAGCTATTTTCCAACTTTCTTTTTAGGGATCCTGAGCTCAGTCCTTAAGAATGATCCTTGTATGTCCCAGAGCCAGGGCGGAGGGGTGGGAGTCCAACGCTGCAGTGGGCGTTGTGGCCAGGAAGTCCTTCCTTGGGCATGGATTCTTGGGGAGTGTGCACTTGATTCAAAGCAGCCTCCCTCCGCTGGAGGGTCCCAGCTGCAGCCCAGGGAGGCACCGAGCAGGGGAGGCAGGGCCACGGAGGAGCAGCAAAGAGTGTGGCTGCTTTCTGAAAGGGACAGCCTGCCTGGGGAGCCCACGGGGAAAAAGCTATAGAGGAAGGAGCCAGTGGGGATGAGCCAGACTCCTCCAGGGAAAAGCCAGGGACAAGCACTGGGACCCTGGCTTTTTCACATGTCTAATCCTGAGGACTTGACAAGCTTGACCCCTCTCCTGCTGTGTAGGACAATGAGACAGACTGTTCTCATAGGGAAGGTCGTCCACCTACAGCTCCTCCCTCAGGGCTGGACTCACCCAGAGGGCAGTACAAAAACCAGTGACAAACGTGAATCACTTACTGTGTGCGAGGCCCCTTCCTATGCGCTTGGCACAAAAGAACTTATTTGGTCCCCACACTTGAGTGTGTAGATACTGTTATTTTTGTTGTTCCCATTTTACAGATGAGGACACTAAGGCCTAGAGAGAGGAAATGGCCAAGGTCCTGCAAGTTATGAATGGAAACATTAGGATTTGAACATATGTGGTGCTACTCAACCACTAAGCTTTCCCTAGAGGGGTCTAGAGGAACCTCACTGTATCAATCAACAATGCTGATGAAGCGCCTACCAGGGCCAGGTTCATGCTGTGAACAAGGCAACATGCAAGACAAGGTGTCTGCCCTTCAATGCTCACTGGAAGGAATTACCCAAATGGTAGCACCAAACTTGTCTGGAGGGTAGAATTACTTGTGTTCGTTTTGTTTTGTTTTTTTCATCTTTACCATTTTATTTTCTACACTTTCTAAAATAAGCAGCTCTTCCTTTTATAAAGAGAAAAAAATAAATATTCTGCCTCCTATCTCCTACCTGAATATTTAAAATGACCAAAACTATAGAGCAGGAAGATCTCTCTGCTCTATTCTACACGGCAGTTCTAAGAGGAAGGAGAGGAGCAAAATGTCCTGGAACAGGACAGCCCGGCAACACTGTGATGAAATCTATTTACATTTTGCCCATTATCAAGCGACAGGCAGACTTTCAATAAAATTAAAGCAATAGCTTTTTTTCAGCCAAAACTGAAATTAAAACTTTTTCCATACCTGGTAATTAAAAAAAAAAAAAAAAAACTCAGTTAAGACCCAACTCCTCATATGTTATTCCAGACCCTTCATAACGTACGTGATCACCAACCCCCTCTGATGCTTCCCTTCACTTTGTCCCACCCCACCCAGCAGCCAGGCCAGGCTTCCAGAGGTTTCCCTAAGCCTAGCCAGAACTCTGATATTTGCTCATGCAGTACCTTCTGCCTACGATGCCCTTTTCTTCTTCCCGTAAAGTCCCTGACACTAAGACCCGGCTTAATGGTCCCCGTTCCTATGGAGGCTTCCACCCTGACGAGCACAGCTGATTGCGCCCTTCTCTGAGCTCCCGCAAGCTCTGCCCATCCACAGCATGCTTAGGGTTGGCATCACTCTGTATTCTAATTAATTTAGTGTCTTTGTTCACTTTTCCATCCCTAGCACCAAAATACCTATGGAATAAGGCAGCACATGATAATAGTAATTATTATTGTTTGAAGAGCATGGATAGTTTTCCAGGCCCTTCCTCTAACATTATCTCGTTTAACCTAAAAAACAACTGGTTGGAGTGGGTAATGGAAGGGTCAAATATGAATACTGTGGAAGCAAGTAGTGCTGAGGTCCTTGAAACTCTGCCCCTTGGGCATTAGGTTTGACCGGATGGCCATGAAGGGCTGGCCTGGCTCCCAGACCTCACTTTCAGGTAAAACAGATGGTTCCCACCTCCTGGCCCTGCCCTCTGCATGCTTCCCAGTGCTCCAGCTTAACACATCCTTGCCCTGGGCTCCCCTACCTGCCGGGCAGGGGGATGGTGCTTCCCAGCTGGGCTGTAGAACGGATTCTCTCTGGGCTCGTGAACACAGCATGGCCAGGGCACTAACGAGGCCACAGCTTCAAGTGAGAACCCAGAATGATCCTGCCAGTTTCACGGAGGAAAACTGTCCTGCAGCCCCCGCTGTACCCAACCAGGCAGCCAGTTCACAAACCCTGGCTCAGGGTAGGGGTGGCGGTAGGGGTCTTTAGCAGAGGGTGTGGACCAAAGGCACACAGAACATTAGAGCCAGAAGGAAACTTAGAGACCCCGTTGTTCAATGCCCCTCTAGACAGCTGGGAAAACTGGGCCCAGACCGGGAAGGGACTTGTCAGAAGCACAGAGTGACACCATGGCAAAGTGAGGGCTGACACCCGAGCCGTTCCTGATCCAAGCAAGAAAGACACAACCTGAAGACTCTGTACTAACACAAAGTCACAAAGGCTAAATTATTTTTCAGGGCATTCTTCAAGTACACAACATACAAGGATTCTTGAATGTGACACCACACACAGAAAACACGTAATAAAGAAATCAGTAAAGAAAAGACAGAGGAAGGTGTTCAGTAACAGTCTTAAAATGTAGTCCCCTAGAAGTCAGGCTGTGTTGTAACCCACCCACTCCAGAACCTCTCTTATGAGCAAAGAGGGCAGATAGGTCTAAGTCTAAAACTATTTCCACATCAAAAATAAATAAATAAATAAACAATCAAAAAATGGGCAGAAGATCTAAATAGATATTTTTCCAAAGAAGACATACAGATGGCCAAAAAGCATGTGAAAAGAAAATGCAAATCAAAACTACAATGAGGTATCACATCACACCAGTCAGAATGGCCATCATCAAAAAAGTCTACAAGTAATAAATGCTGGAGAGGGTGTAGAGAAAAGGGAACCCTCCTAACACTGTTGATGGGAATGTAAACTGCTGTAGTCACTATGGAGAACAGTATGGAGGTCCCTTAAAAAACTAAAAATAGAGTTAGCATATGATCCAGCAATCCCACTCCTGGGCATATATCCGGAGAAAACCATAATTCGAAAAGATACATACACCCCAATGTTCACTGCAGCACTATTTACAATAGCCAAGACATGGAAGCAAACTAAATGTCCATCGACAGAAGAATGGATAAAGAAGATGTGGTACATATATACAATGGAATATTACTCAGCCATAAAAAAAAACAATGAAATAATGCCATTTGCAGCAACATGGATGGACACAAAGATTATCATACTAAGTGAAGTAAGTCAGACAAAGACAAATACCATACAATCTCACTCATATGTGTAATCTAATTTTTAAAATGATACAAATGAACTTATTTACAAAACAGAAATACACTCACAGATTTCAAAAACAAACTTATGGTTACCAAAGGGGAAAGGGTGGGGTGGGGGGGGCGGGGAGGGATAAATTAGGAGTTTGGGATTAACATATACACACTACTATATATAAAACAGATTACCAACAAGGACCTACTATATAGCACAGGGAACTCTATTCAACATTCTGTGATAACCTATATGGGAAAAGAATCTGAAAAAGAATGAATATATGTGTATGTATAACAGAATCACTTTGCTGTACACCTGAAACTACTACAACACTGTAAATCAACTATACTCCAATAAAATTAAAAAATATAAAAAAACAAAACCACTTCCACATCGACTTCGCAGAACGCATCGGAATGGGGACAACACAGACTGAGGCTTTCTTTCATCCTCAGGTAACAGGAGTCACAGCTGTGATCATTACTGATGCTCCGTCAAATATCACTGGTCCCCACTCCTCCCTCCAGGCACACAACAGATCATACTTCCTGGACACTTGTGTCTGAGTGGGGCCGCGTGACTAATTCTGGCCCACAAGCTGAGTGTTGTGATGGTTAATGTCATCTGTCAACTTGGTTAGGCCATGGTCCCAGATATTTGGTCAAACTAGATGTTGGCGTGAAGATATTTTTTTTAAGATGAGACAAACATTTAAATCAGTAGACTTTGAGTAAAGCAGATTACCCTCCAGAATGTGGGTGGGCCTCATCTAACCACGTGAAGGCCTTAAAGAAAAGACTGACGTCCCGAGGAAGAGGGAATTCTGCCTCTGGACGGCCTTTGGATTTGAGCTGCAGCATCGACTCTTCCAGGAGTCTCCAGCTTGCAGGGCTGCCCTGCAGATTTTGGAATTGCCAGCTCCCACAATCAAGTGAGCCAATTCCTTAAAATAAATAAAAGATAGGGAGGGATGGAGAAAGGAAGGGAGGAAGGGAGGGATAGAGATATATACATCCTATTGGTTCTGTCTCTCTGGAGAACCCTGACTAATACAAGTGTCATTAGTGGTCTAGAGCATTTAATTGGCAGAACCAGACCCTCTTTAGCCCTCTGGCACAGCAATCGTCTACACTTAGGGAGGTGCCTGTTCTGCCAGCCTGGGTTCCTGAGTGACTGTAATGAGTACAGGTCCTGTGTTGACCTGCTACAAACCAGGTAGCATGAGTAATAAAGAAACCTCTGTTGTTTTAAGTCACTGAACTTTAGGGACTATGTGTTACCACAGCATAATATAACTTATACTGACTGAATCACTGTCTGTTCGTCTTAGATTTGAGATGCTAGAGTGTAAGGAGAAAAAAAAAAACCAAAAAAGTAATGGAACCATAAGAGGATTTAAATCACAGCCTCCCACTGAGTCCCAGATATACAGCTCTTCCTCCAGTTTCCCTCGTTGTCTACCTTAGGATCCTGGGACGTCTTAACGCAGAATCCAACCTCAGTCGTGTAAATGTATCAAAGGTACAATCTCACTGGTGAAAGAAACTTCCCTAGAAAACGTTCAGAGTTCCGCTGAGGAATCTGACCCTGGGCCTGGAATGGGAAACTCTCCAAAGAACAAAAGTTTCCACTACGGCAACAAGAATGTTAAACATGATAAAAAAATTTTTCTCAGTAAGAAAAATGAGACCGTGAGTATTTATAAGCCGAAACCCAAAGGCCATTCTTAGTTCTTGTGAGGTTCCCTGCTGTGGCGGTGGGGGGAGTCAAGCGGATTAGAGGGGGTACTGGGAAGGGAGCAGGATGTCCTTGGCTTAAATGCATGTAGGTTAAGTGTGGAGCCTTAAAGGAAATGCAGTTACAAAGCATTGATGATTCTCCTTAGGAATCACTGGTGACCCAGAGGCTGCCGGGACCCTGCATCCTTCTTCTCAATGGATAAATCCAGTTCCCTAACCATAAATACACTACAGAGGTAAACTCTGGGACAGATTAAGATGTAATGGATTTAAGCTATTACAGAAGAACTTAGCTTAGACCAGTCATTCTCAACTGGGGGGTTGGGGCAGTTCTGAGGACATCCAGCAATGTCTGGGAACAGTTTTGGTTGTCACGACCAGGGAATGCTACTGGCATCGAACCGGTAAAGACCATGGATGCTGCTAAACATCCTATAATGCCCAGAACAGCACCACTTCTCCCCAGCAAAGGATTATCCAGGCTAGCACCAAGACTGAGAGACCCTGGTTGAGACTAAATCCCTAGTTGTGCAGGTGTGAAGGTTTACAACAAACAGCAGGGAAAACATTCACAGAGCGACATGCTCCAACAGGAAAAAAATATATATATATACAGATAAGCAGATCCATATCAATATTCACATACATATATAGATAAACCAAAGCTGACCGTGCCACGAAAGCACCCTGAGAGGCAGTGTAGCTCACGTGGGAAGGGAAATACATTTCACTGCTGCTCTCTCCTCCCTGACGGGGCGGAAACCAGCATAAGAATCAGATAAGAGGGTCCATTATTTAGAAGTTGTCTAAGGGAGGCAAAGAGCAAAGTTTAGCAGTGGGGCTGGAGAGGAAAGGTAGCTGAACCACTCAGCACAATAAACAGGGAGTCGGTTGAGCTGCTGGTGAGCACCAAGAAGCGCAAACCATAGGACTTCCGGCCGAGCAATCAACCTCTCAGAACAAGGTTGCCCAATCTTCAATGTCAATTGTTTGCATTGTTGTAATGTAAACACCACTGGTCTCCTCAAACCTCCTTAAAGTTTACCATGTTCACAAAGCCCTTGTATAAATGGTATGTGTATGTGTTCTGTAAATCAGGGTATAAGGACTAAATTTCACAACTGGGTTAATACAGTGCAAAAGAGAGCCCATGTGCCTGAAACCAGTAATAATAGTGAACGTTTATTGCAGGCCTACTATGTGCCAGGCACTATTCAAGTACTTGACATGCAAACACACCAAAGGTTCCCCGCTGCCCTGTGGGGAATGTCATGGTTAACCTTATTTGGGATAAGAGGTCTGAAGCAGAGGGAATTTAAGCCACCCACTCAGGGACAACAGTGAGTGGAGGTAAAGCGAGAATTCAAATCCAAGTGGTCTAGTTCCAGAGCCCGTGTTCGTAACTTCATGGTCACCCTGCTCATGACCAGCAATAATTAATAACCTTAACTAGTTGGATGGAAATAGGAACTCAGAGCCGGAGGTGACCGGAAAAATTGAAGCCATCACTCTTACTTGGGAATCTCTAGACCAGTGTGGTTCTCAGACTTTGGTGTGACCAGGATCACCCGGTGGGCTTGATAAAACACAAACAGTTAGGCTGCACCTGCTGCTTTTGCTGTAGCGGGTCGGGGGGTGGGGGGCGCCCAAGGACTTGCATTTCTAACAAGTTCCAGGGGATACTGATTCTGCTGGTCCAGAACCATTCTTTGAGAACCACTGCTCCTTTGGAGGGATGCCAGGCTTCCTGTGTTTGCGCGGGCTGGATCCAGCTAATTTATTCTGAATCTCGAAGACAGGGCTGCTCAGGTGACAACTGGCCACAAGATCAACTACTGAGTAGCTGGAAACTGGAGAAGGCTACTAACAAAGAGAATGGAGGAAGGGAGGGACGAGTGTCAATTGGACTTCAACCTGGAAGACTTCCTGGAGGAAGAGCCTAGTGGTGAGTAGTGGCGACACTGGGATTACTGATTTGATGCCCACTCCGGATGGCAGGGCTGAGGCTTTCAAGTCCCGCCCCAGGGAAAACACAATAATTCTGATTACCTGCCCTCCCTGGAACCACTGGGAAGGTGTTCTCTTGTTCTCTGGTGAGTCCATCCAGAAAGTCTGAGCAAGAAACGTTTAACCAGGAAACACCCTCTATCATGGATGGGAAGCTGTTCAGGGCAGTGGTTAGAAGATAAACAAATTCAAATCACAGCTCTACTGCTGTGGAACCGTCCTTGCTAAGGTTCTTCACTATTCTAAGATTTAGCTTCCATACCTGTGAAGTGGAACAACTAACCACCTAAAACTCAGAGTTGTAAAAATGAAGTGTATGTGACGGGCTCATTACAGTGCCCACCCTAGAATAAGCTTCAGTAATGGCATCAGAGCTAAATGTGTGGCCAGGGAACCCAAGCCTCGGTCAAAGGCTTTGGGTGCTCACAGCCCATGCAGGAGTTGGGAGGTTGAGCTTGAGATCCTTGTCTCCCTCCATCGTTTAAAAGCTCTTTCATCCCAGTGGGTACCTTCCAGTGTTGAAGCGCCCTTCCTCCAGTTCTGAGCTTTCTCTCCGTCAAACCATGCCTCAGGACCTCTTTCCATACCTAGCTTAAAATTCCTCTCATTTACAAAGTTGGTGACACTAAGGGGAGGGGACAAAATCAATGCACAAAACTGTCTAACATCTGCTCAAACAGTATGTACTCAACCTTGCTTTAAAAATGTGCAGAGAGACCGGAATGCGAGTGACCAAATATTCACTGGACTGGGGAGGGGGGCAAGTTCTCCAAGGGTGTTGGTGGCCAGGAGTTGGGGGGCAGGGGTGGAGGCACAGAAAGGTCCAAGCCCCTTTCAGTCCTCCAGTGATGGGTTTACAGGCTAATTTTATTTTTGTCTTTCTGCTTCTATGTATTTTCTGTATTTTCTATAATAAACCTGTATTTCTTTTATAATCAAGGAGGGAAAGTTGTGCGTGTGTGTGTGTGTGTGTGTGTGTGTGTGTGTGTGTGTGTATTTTACCTTCATATCCTTCCAAAGCTTTTCTTGATTATATCCCACTCTGCACCTGCTCTGCCCTCTGTTCACACGCTGCCTCTTGTCCTCTATTTCCAGCCTGTAAATTTGTAGCCATGAGAGGTTCCTTTCTCAGTGTCCTTGAGCACCTTCCCTTGCATTGACCTGAGACACTCTGGTAGGCGGAGCTGCCCCCAAGTAGAAGGAGATGACCAGCTGAACTCACTGTCTGCCATTCTGTATCCTGGGATCCACTCCCCCCAACCAAAACTCACTAGAATGTTCTGCATGAGGTGAGTGGCTCACACCAAGAGGAACTGCACAGAAAGAGACCTGCAGGTGAGGAGATCTATGTGTACACACACACACACACACACACACACACACGCGTGCACCCCAATCCGCCTCTTCCTCACTTCTGTATCCGGAGGAAAATGTCATCCGGTGAATGCCCTCAGATGAACTGGGAAGGCAAATTCCCCAGATGTGGTTTGTGAGGGGGTGAGTAGCCAGGGGATGGGGTGTTAGGGAGAGCCAATCCACTTCCATCTGGCTCTGAAATCCACAGTTATTTTCCTGGACTGGCCTGGGATCTCATTTCCCAATGTGAGGAATCTCTCTCTCTCGGTGACACACACTTTCCCCAAGAATGCTTGACTTTTCAATGAGGAATTCTTGTATATCTGGGATTCTTGGAAATAGGACAAAGACTAATGAATTGCTGGCTCTACCCTAGGGTTGGAAACCCTCTAGAACTCACAGGAGTGGAAAGAGGAGGGACGCAGGAAGAGAGAGTGTGGTGGGTGCATGACAGAGAGGAGGGCAGCAGGATGGAGGGGCAGGACCCGAGGGTTCAAGGCACAGGCTCTCCAGAAGCTCCCCACTGACCCCCAGATCAGAAGGCACCTTCCACTCTGCGACTAGAAGCCTACCAAGGCAGGGTGGGGAGGCGGGGATACAGAATAATGCTTGTTGATGCTACAGAGTTACAGGATGGCGGAAGTCACAGTTGGTTATTCAGCTCATGGAGAAAGGAGATGGTTACGATGTATAAGGGTGCAGTACAGAGGGCGTGATTCTTGGAGACAGGCCCTCTGTGCCCCTACCTATCTACGTGGCTTCAAGCAAGGTGCCTAAACTCTTAGAGCCTCGGTTTTCTCTTCTGTAAAATGGGATAACACCCACTTTGCAAGTCTGTTACGAGAATGAGGTGTGTTGAAGTGTGCAAGTGCTCAGCCCAGTGCTTGGCATGCAGTAGGCCTTCAACTGATGGAGAGATTGACGAGTGGGAGTTTACAAAGCTCTCTGTGCAGTGGGCCAGCTGCAGGAGGCCTGACAGCCCTGGGGATGGCCAGGCAGTGAGAAGACTCAGCTCCCGGGGTCACGGCAGCTAAGCTTACTAAGCGCCCTCCATCGTACACCCCTCGGGTGCTTCGAATGCTCTGGCAGGTTAGGGCCGTGCACCCCTCCCCAGGCCACAGCGCAGACCCTCTGCAGCCCCAGCTACTTTAATCCAAAGTGCTAATGTGTGGGTTCCAGGTCACCAGAAAGAAATGGTAGACGGTCTACAGGGGTCCTGGGTCCCTTGGCCTCCTCAGCTGAAATGGTCAGGAAGCACTCCGGCCTCTCCGTAAAGATCAGGTCAACACCCCGACCTTGCTGCCCAGAGAACCCCAGGAGTTCTTCATCCATCTAGAGAAAGCAGGGGCCTGAGCATTTGCCACGCCCACCCCAAGCTCCCCACACAGCCGCTGCCAAGAGCTCAGACTAACCTGGGCAAACAGACCAGGCCCCCGGGGTGTTTTCTGTCTAACCGAGAAGGCAAAACACAGACATGAAAGGCTTAAGAATACCGAAAAACAAGGGGGAAAGAAAATAGTTGTCTTTCCAAGGAGCTCATATGCGCAGAGGGATCATGGGGTGACCTGGGGAATCCACATTCCACAGAGTTAATCCGGGGAGACTTTCTAGAGAGAGTGGTGACGGGTGGGGCTGCCACTTAGGGTCACCCGCAAGCTCGCCCCAAAAGTCTCCTCTTAGGCCCTATGGCCTAACTGGGGCAGAACCGGCGCTTTTGCCTGAAATAGTAAATTTACATAACCTCACCATTGCAGCGATGCTCTACGCGGCTCTAGTTACAACAACAAGGGTTTAAGAACTGGAGAGTCTGCGATGGCAAAGGCGGGGGGCGGGGGGGGGTGCGACAAAACAAAATCCACATGAGGTTTTCATTTTCTTTAGCCATGTGAGAATGGCCCTGTAGATCCAGCTATAAATACCCCACTGCCATTGCCACAAGATGGAAAATCGCGCGCGCGCACACGCACACGCACGCGCACACACACACACACACACACACACCACATGACAAGTCCTTTCAAACAGTTCGTGGGCTTAAGAATGCAAATCAATGTTTCTAAGAATATCTGCCTTGAGAAGATAACAGTGCTAGACTCTGCTTGCTGAGTGTCCTGCACTGAGTTCTCCCCAAACATATTTGACAGGATTTGCAAAGATGCTGTCCCCCCACAACCATCACCAGGGTGAAATGCAGAGCTATCCCCACGGCACCCAGGCTAAGTCCAAGTGGCCACAAACAGGACCGAGGGGACGGGTTTTATACCAAATCCCTTAGAAGGAGGTGAAGACCACACACCCCCGCCCCCCGCTTGACCCAGGACACCTTAGATCTAGTTTCCTGGAAGTAGAGCCTGAGACAGAGATTCATCTACATGTCATGTACTGAGGCCGTGCTCTCAGGAGAAACCAGGAAGGGAATGAGGGAAAGAAGAGAGGGCAGGGGAAGGATCTGGAGAGAATGTGGTTTTAGGAGACGTCTAGCTTCAGCCTGATCCTGTGGGGAGCTCTGGAGAAGGAAGGGCACTGCCACATTTGCCCCCCGGCCCCCGCTTGGGGCAAGGGAGTGGGGCCTTTGTACCTTTTCCCTAGTTAGTCACTGGCCACAGGATGCAGGAGAGGGTGGGGTAAGCATGATGTACTTCCCAGGCACCTCGGGGTGAGGGGGTTCAATAACCCCAGGGCAGTCCCCACAGGTGTGAGCCATTAGCTGGAACACCCACGGCAGCCCCGAGACCTGCACGGGGCACCAACAGCATCTTCCCAATGAGTCTGTGGGCCCAAGTGCCTTGTTGCTTAGAATGTGTGTTTTCTATTGATTACAAAGGTTGGTTGGTTTCTTTGCTTCCTTTGTTTTTATTTTTTTTGCACGGGATGCTTTTAGATTCGACCCACTGAAGAGAGAAGCAAAGGTTTGATCAATGAATGTGGCACATGATGTGAATTGCCCACCTAACATTAATTCTCTCCTTCTTCCATACTAAGAGGTCCCTGCTTCGGTTTGAGGCAGCAAAATGCCCATTTAAAAAGCTTTTAGCTTCCCCCCAGATTCCCTTTTAGTTTGAAGTCTCTCCTTAGCACAGTTTTAACCAGTTTCTAGAGGTTAAAAAAAAGCTTGTTAAAAGCATTTCAGAAAAGCTTGTTAAACAGAAACAATTAGCTGACATGCACTTTTTGTGCTTTGTCCTTCTCTTTCTTCCTGCCTGGAATGCAGATGTGAAGCTAGTGGTGATGCAGCCATCTTGTAACCAAGAGGCAGTGAGCACAAAGGCAAAAATCTCATTCTGAGGAAGGCTGAAGTAGAGACATAGAGGCACTGTGGTGGCACTCTACCAACTCAGGACTGCATCTGCTGTCCTGAAAATGAGAAAAATAAAGAAACCTAGTTAAGCTTCTGTACCATGTAGTTGGGCTTCTGTACCGTGTAGCTGAACACAAATTCTAACCGATATACGCCTGAAAACACTAGTCCTGTGGGGTGTCCCATGGAAAAAGTCCTCTTTAGATAAATAAATTGAGAGAATACTCGTTTAAACAACGTGAAACCAGTTTTTGACTGCAGTGCTTCTCTGAGCATTGTAGCTCCGTGAGAGAAAGAAGAGCAAAGATGGAAGGGCTGCTTCAACTTCTTTAACCACAGAACTTTCTTCCCAGGGCCACTGTGGGAACCCAGTGGTTTATCAAATGCGGTTTGGGAAATGCGAGACAAGATGACCCTTCATACTTTTCCTCCTGAACATTTCACGATTCCCCACCTAGAGGGGACCAAGCCGATGGACAGGTCCACAAGCACCCATGTCACCCTTGATGGGACATGAGTGGGAGTCAAAGAACTGAGGCCTGTGAGGTTGGCTGGAATAGGGCAATGAACTAGGTCAATTAAAAGACACAAGGGGGTGCCAAGTCTTCTGGAATCTTGGAGTCCTCACTCCTCTTTCCAAGTGGTGACTGGCATTCACCTTCAGGAATAATAATGATGTTGATAATAGCCAACCTTTACTGTGTGCTAGGTAGGCCCTGTGCTTCACATCATGTTCCCGTGTAACCCCTGCAGCTGTCTAATTAGAAATAGACCTTTAGTTTGCCCACTTTACAGATGAGGAAACTGAGGCCTACTTCGAGATGTCAAATGTTTAGCCAAGGTCAGAGGGCTATTACTCTCTCTGCTACCAAAGCCCACCAACTTCAATGGCTCTATTCTCCTACCCTTCTTTACCAAGTACACATTTTGTTCGTATATTGTGAACTTTCCCTTGATATGTTGCTTTGCAGGTGCCCCTTATCTTTGGCATGTACATGCTGGATTGGGAATTCTCCAGGGCAGGCCCTGTACGCCTATGAGTTCAGATATGTTATTTTCTCCTTTCTCTGTACCTTGCCACAGTGTTTAGAGACCATGTCTCCACAATTAGGGTCATTCGATCAAGGCTGCCTCTCTGACATTTATCACAGCCTTCACAGGTGAGATGTGTTCAGGTGAGCCTCAGGGCGAGGGCAATGAGTGATGTGGATGAAAGTGGAGCCAGGAGGAAAACTCCGGGAAGATTAGCTCCAGCTAAGGGCGTCCTCAGCCTCACATGCGTCTCCATCAGGGCGCTCAAGACCAACGTGGTGTGTGTCACTTGGGTTGGGCTCGGAACAGGTCTCAAGACCACAACCTGCCACCTGAGACCACCAAGCTCAATCATTTTAAGGTATGATAACTACCTGGAGCATGATAAATAGCCAATCCCTGAGCCTCATTCAAATCATCTTCCCTTTCAAAGCACAGAACAAAGTGCATGACCCATAACCACGAATCTCAGTTCCTTTCCCTCCCAGACCTCCTTCCTTGTTTACCCATCAAAGCCAGGGGTCAACCAGTCTCCAAAACCATAGCCCAAACTGCCCAAATGCTATTACAGGTTGAATCACAGGGGCTTCTCACTACACCTGGTCTTTCTAGATGATGACTGCACATAGAAATATACAAGGTGCTGCCTATTCTCTGCTTGCCCCTCTGCCTCCATTCCCTGCCCTTCTCTGCCACGATCCCACCCTGGGGGGAATGGGAAGGTTGGCCTCTCCAGAATGCATCACCCAGCTTCCTGGGCTTCTGTTGCCCAGTGGGACTCGACCAGTTGGAAGCAACAGCAGGTGATTGGAGGGTGGGAGGAGAGAGATCTCAGGTGTTATTCCCTTACTGTCTCTCTGCTAAGCCACGGCTCTGGCAGGGGCTGTGTTCCTCTAGGGCCACAGCTCCAGCCAAGCAGCCCTTCCTCCTCAGCTCCAGCTGGCACAGGGCTCTGATAACACCTCACCCCTTCAGGGGTAGGAGTATTAACAGCTTCCTGTTGTTGTTGGCCCCTGGGTGCCTCACCATCTCCTTAGCCCTTCATCTCTCTGCAAATAGCCCTCTCATTACGTTCTTATCAGTTCAACTCTTTTGGGAGTGCCAACTGTTTCCTGCCCAGAGCCTGACTGATATGGACTACAGTGTCCATTCTCAGAGCAACCACGTACCCAGGATTTGCTCCCCGAAGTCCCAGCTTCGTGCAACTTTCTCCCATTTAACGAAGGTGAATTATATGATGTATAAATAAGCCGAAGGCAGAGAGGAAAGCCACCCCCAGCTTCAGTCCCCAGTGCAAGCACCACGCAAGCCAGAGAAGGGGGCTCACTGGTGCAGAACCACTGAGCATTGAGGTTCACGGGCTCGGTCAAGGACAGAGGCCGCACAACACAGGACAGGGCACTCAAGGCCAACACAGTATGTGTCACTGGGATTGAGCTCGGACCAGATTCCAAGGGAGAGGGGGCTGCAGAAAAGAGGAAGGCACATAAAAGAGATGGATGGACTGCATTTCAA
Organism: Balaenoptera ricei; assembly: GCF_028023285.1. Lineage (NCBI taxonomy): Eukaryota > Metazoa > Chordata > Mammalia > Artiodactyla > Balaenopteridae > Balaenoptera > Balaenoptera ricei. The sequence continues at coordinate 35,527,523 of NC_082649.1, forward strand.
TAGGCACCTAGGGAAGAAGTCAGCACGGCTTCATTGTCAAGTAAAAGAAAGTGAAGCAATTGCCAGTGGTGGGTGCTTTCCCACTTGAGGATGTTTGCAAGAGTAACAGAGCCAGGGCTGAACTGATGGAACTCAGAAGGGATGGAGAACTTCATTGAAACCAGGAAGTTATGGTGCAGAGAGGGAAATTCTTCCTCCTCCCCAACCCAGGCAGTCAGAAATACTTGAGAATGTTGGTCCCACGTCCTTATCAAAGGGATGTCAGGACTGTGGCCATGGTCACCTGCCAGCACCAGCAAGGGATCCCAGTAACTCCCAAGGGAGAGATGGGAGGAGAGGAAGCTCCAGCAATTCGCTAGAGAATGAGCCAGAGAGCTGCTGTTTGGTTTCTATTACTATGGCCCTGTTCTGCATCTCTACCAACATATCAAAATATGATCCCAACAAACCAACAGGTCAGAAAAAAATAGGTCAAGATTTTAAGTTCAAAAAACAGTGAATACCGTGTGCATACAGGGTCCAGTATAGATGTTTGGAGAACGTTCCATTTGAAGATGATCACATCTACCTAAAATGTCCCATATGGACCTGGAGCAAATGGAGAGCAGTTTCACAGTCACTCTACAGTGTGTCTGCCAACAGGCAGAGGGGATGGAGCAGGAGTTTGTGCCCATTTTTAGAAATTACCTTGTTTTCAATTAGAAAATATTTTACCGCTCTACAAAATATAGATAATAAACATCTGTGTAGCCATCACAAGCAATAAAATACCGCAGATAAAAATGGAAGCCCTGCGTACCCCTCCCTGGTCTTCCTTCCTGCCTTCCCTAGGGGGAGCCACTTCTCTGAATTTGGTGGTTATTCCAAAATAATGGTTTTTTTACACTTTAATTACACAGGTAAATATGTGCAAATAAAAGCATATTATTTTGTATGATTTAATAGCAATGGCATTCTTCTGCAACTTGCTTTTTCCACTTCATATTGTTTCTGGGGTTATATCCCTATAGCACAGTCTATTCATTTTTCACTGTAGTCTGTAGTATTCCATTGTACATACAAATCAAATTATGTCATCAGTCTTCTGGTTGATGATAGACATTTGGGTAGTTTTCTAGCTCTTAAAAGAAACATGCCATCATGAATATACCTGAACATGTCTTTTTTTTTCACAAGTATTAGAGTTTCTCTAGACTTACATAGGAATGAAATCACTGGGTCGTAGGGTAAGTATATCTTCAATTTTACTGGATAGTGCCAAGTAGCTCCCCAAAGTGTCCATACCAATTTAATTCCTACCATTGGTGAATGGGAGTTGTCTTCGGCTCTACATACAATGGGAGGAGTATACTTTGGGGGGGGGGCAATCTGATGAGTGTGAAATGGCTGTCTCCTTAAGACTTCAGTTTATGGTTAATTCCCTGATTCCGAGTCAGGTTGAACATTTGTTCACGTGTTTACTATTCTACAGCATCACTGCAGTCTTAGAATTGCATTTGCATGCTTTGAAAAACCAAAAGAATTTTTCTTTTAATTTATAAAAGTTTGAACAAGTTGGATAGTATTTTATCACTTCTTAACTTGGAGAGGGAGGAGGAGCTGTGGCCGGAGCCAGAGGGAAGACTTCCTCTTGCAAACTGGCTTTGAGATAGAGATTTTTTAAATGAGTCATAACATTAGAGATGAAGCCCATGAAACAGAAATGCCAACAATCCCTGGGCAACGTGGGAAATGCATTTCTGTAGACCTTGTCAACACTGTCTAGGAAAAGTTCAGAGTGTGTTCATTGTGCCCTTTACCTGTAAGACACACAACTATGTGGACATCACAGACGCACCGAAGGAACCACAGGAACCATTTATCCATCCTCCTGCTGCAGGAAGCACCATGTATTTACCATCCTATCATCACAACAGAAACTGGGAAGGAGATTCCATAACTTCTTCACATTCCCAAACACTCTTAAATGGAATCTAAGTTTCTCAACTTTGAGCATCTCCCACTCACGGCACTGATGACATGGGATAGTATTCTTCACTTTTAGATCCTTCCTCAACAACACCGTTAGTACTTTTGGAGGACTCATCTTAATATGCCCTGTCCCTGGCACAAGGATGGATGAACCAGTTTGAAGTGCATGAGGGCAGGGAACACATGCAAAGTTCAACTGCAAAGTTCCAGGAGGCATTCAACTTATGTCTCTTAAGGAAAGGAATTTCTTCCATGCTAAATCTTCTTCTCTGAGCTTTAAGAACAGAGTAATCATGGACATGAACTTTTTGCCTTTTTGCTCCAGGTGTAAAAGAAGCCAACCCTGGGGGTGCCTCTTTTCCACGAAGCCTTCCCTGACATCATCCCCCATCGCAAAACAATCTTCCCTTCTCTATGTATTGCATCAGCACATACAGTACCTCGTATTCCAATGGAAAACAAATTATTTGGACAATAATAACAACATAGGTTTATGGAGTACATACTTGTGCTCTAGGCACTGCGCTAAGTACTTTACAAGTCTTAACTTTTGTCCTCATTTGGAGGTAGGTACTATTATTATCACCATTTTACAGATGAGGAAACTGAATCTCAGGGAACAGGATAAATACTTGCCCAAGGCTACAATTCTAATAAAGGGTGGAATCTGAACTTGCATCCCAGCAGTTTGACCCCAGAAATCTGCACAAGAAGCCACCACACTATACCAAAGATACTGCAGGACACACATAAGCCCTTAAATGCTTCTTGCTGTTGCTCTGGTGAAAATGCAGCTGTGGGCTTAATGAGAAATTAATTATCCTTTGCATCCTTATCTTTGACACCCACATCAAATCCCTAAGACCTTGAAGAATTTGCTGATCCCTTCCTCGTTTATTAATAAAAGCTCCCAGCCACATGGGGTTGCCACGTACGCGCTGATGCCTCACTGAGAGACCAGAGGTCCTGGAGGGGGTGTAGATTTTGCTCACGGGGGATTCACTGCACAGGACCTGCCTCAGCACACAGCGCCTCCCACTGGTGTTTCTCAAATAGCTGTTGAACCACCACAACCACTAACAACTAGGAATTACACAGCACTTCACAGTGTACTGAGCACGTTCCATATACCCTGCATCATAGATTTACTTCACTCCTCTACCCCGGGCATTACTGTCGTTTCCACTGCACACATGGCTGAAACGGAGGCTCAGAAATGCTAAATTGCTACATCGCTTATCTAAGCCAGTGCAGCTCATTAGTGGATGGCTGAAATTCAAACCTAGATCCTGACACCAAATTCCATGATGCATTTGCTACTCATTAAGTTGATCCCTTTTATTCTTTGTCCTTTGTGTGCATGCACACACCCCCCACCACCACCACCACACACACACAACTGACTTTTCTTTCTGGACCAGTGGAATAGGCGTCAGATCAAAAAAAGAGGACAGAATCCAAACTAAGCTCTGGTTTTATGAACTATGAATGAATGAATGAACAAGCACATGGATAAATGTCATACACAGTCAAATATTCCTGGAGTGCTAACTCTGTGTCTGTCACCCGGCTAAGTGCCATAGATACCACAGTGACTAAGGCACAGCCCTAGACTTCTAGAAGCTTCTAGTCTGTTGGCAAATGCATCTCAGTGGTAACAAGATCTGTTAAAGGAAGCTCACCTTGTCAGAGCCCCATCTGAGCGGGGAATGTTGTGTAGAGGGGAAGAAGAAAACCAGACTCATTTTTAAGATAAACAGAGGAGACTAGAAGTACATCACATGAGGGCAGAGTCCAGAGAGACAGTGTTCTGAAAGAGTTAAAAAGAACCTGTACAGCCCACTGACCAGGAGAGGGATGCCGGCTCAGACTTCCAGGGGAGTGAGCAAAACTGGGACAGTCCCAATTCACGCCTGCTTCCCAGAATCCTATCCAGTTAGTGCCCTTTTCCTCTTGAAAGAGTCCTGGTTTACGCAGCAAATTACATGGTCGCCCTTGCATTCCAGGAAAGTTATGACTTTCTCCAGCTGTCCCTGGGCAGGAAAACAATTTGACCTCCCAAGGTCATTGAGTTGCCTTATTTCTGCTCCATCTCACAGAACGTCTTCTCAAAGCCACCACCCACAGCTGGCACAGGTTCTAGCGGGTCTGTTTTTCTCTCCGGTGTCAGCACCAAAGCCAAAATGATTCACCATCAGATCCTAAAATGGCTTTAGATGCAGGCACACCTGTTTTACATGCTCTGACAGTTTCTTCCTGTAGGATCTTAGGTATCTCATTCAATTGCTCTGAGCCTGTTTCCTCATCTGTAAGAGGGATTAATAACACCAAATCTCAGCTCATGGAATGGTTACGAGGATTTGGTGAAGGAGTATAAGTGAAACACCTAGTACAGTGCCTGGTAAAAAGGACATGCCTACCCCCGCCCCGAGGATTTCTAGAACATGTGAGCTCTCAGATACCAAGAGCTCGGAGGATATGCACATTTCAGGAAGCCCAGGATATTACCAGGCCTCAAGCCCCTACACTACCAAGTTAGAACGCCTTCTTCGTCTTTACAGAAAGTGGAAAACATGGTACAACCACTCTATAAAGCTGTTTGGCAATATCTCCTAAAGTTGAACATATGCATTCCCTAGGTTCCAGCTGTTCCACTTCCAGGAACACACCAACAGAGAAGCATTCCTACCTTTACCCGTGAGCAAGTGCACGAGTGTTCACAGCAAGGCCTATTCACAACAGCCCCAAACCTGGAAACCACCCAAATGCTCACCAACTGAAGAGTGGATAAAGTGTGGATAGTTCCATAATGGAATACTACACAACAATGAGAAGGAGTCATCGACATATCATGCCGAGCAAAAGTAGATGAACATAAATGAGTACACACTGTACAATTCCATTTACTTGAAGTTCAAGAACAGGCAAAATTAATCTTTGCTGTTAGAAGTTAGGATTATGGAAGGGGAGTAACCAGAAGGGGACACGAGGGACTTCTGGGGACGGGGGAGGTGGGAGCTTTGGAATGTTGTGTTTCTTGATCTGGATGTTGGTTACACAGGTGTGAAAACCCATTGAGCTATATACTTATAAGCTGTATTTTTCTGAATCATGTCGAACTTCAATAAAAATTTTAAATGAACTAAACATTCTAAATGTAAAACATATTTTTTGGTAGAGAGTTGAGCAGACTAAGCAGGCAGTAGACACTTAGCAAAAGGCAGTGGCATATTTTACTTGATAAATGCTCATCGGGCCCCAGCTCTGTGCCGAGCATCGTGCAGGATGCGGGGCCAATAGCGCTAATGAGGCTGGGTCCCTGTTCTCCATCATCATCTCCATCATCATCATCACTAACACTTCCTAGCACTTACTATGCGACAGCCATGGTTTCAAGTACTATTTTTTTCTTTTTACCAAATCATGCATTAACTTTATCTTCATAACAAGCCCTTTTATAGGTAAGGAAATGAAGGCACAGAGAGATGAAGTAACTCACGCAAGGCCACACAGCTAACATGTAGTGGAGCCAGAATCTGAAGCCAGTGCCTACGCTCTGACCCACAGCTTTCTACACAGAAGTCTGGTCTGTTTATCAGCTGTAAGTCCCAGCTTCCATGTAGGCAGCCACAGACATCAATAACATCACCTCTGTTCAGGGCAGTGGTAATGGTAAATTATCAACTGAGTGTCTCAGAAAGGCAGAGGCAATTCCTAGCTCTCTCTCTGGGCAGCTGCCAGCCCAATATCACATGATCGGGAACAGACTGATAAATATATTGATGGAGATTAAAAAAAAAAGAAAAGAAGAGTTAAAATGGCTTGGCCTTTCTACTGCCCAAAGTCCACTGACCAAAGTCCACAGAAACTCTGAATTTGCTTCAAAAGAACTTCAAAGCTGCCTCTGGCACTGTGGAGATACTGCGGGATCTTCCCACTGACCTGGAATCACTCCCTTCCCTCGCTGCCTGATCAGGGGAACTCGAGGCTGGGGGCAGTGGTGTCTGAGGGGAAGTGAGGGAGGGAGTGTTGACACTGACCCCCAGGAACGGGGTCAGACGTCAGCTGTGAGTTGGGGTCCCCAAGTCTGGCCCATCGGGAATCCATCATGCAGGCAAGCTTTGCTTTGGCACTCAGGCAGCCGATCAGTGTACATAATCCGGAAGGTGGAATGTTCAATACACAGCACCAAAGACCTCCCTTGCTTGGGACAAAGCAGTAAGAAACAAACACCCCCGTAAGGACGAATCAGATCTGGCAGAGACCCAGGCAGGCATGATGTGAATACCTATACAGGCAGGAAGGTGGCTCCCAGTGGGCCAGAAGAGCCCCCTGAGACCACCCCCTTTATATAGCAGAAGCACTGGTAAGATAGAGAGGAATTCCCAAAGGGCAACTTGTCCAGCCCGTCTCCAGGCAGGATGCCAACAAAGCCATCTGGTCACGCTTCCAGTCTGATACGCCTACACCTCTCAGCCTAGCATTGGGGGTTCGGGGGAGGGAGCAGGGGCAAATACAAATTTGGCAATAAAATCAAAATATTTGTTCAGCCTTCCCAGTTATGAACAACTCTATCTGTAGAGAAATCAGCTGGATCTCACCTAGAAAACACACAAAATAGAGCACAAGAAAAAAATGCACTTTTTCATATTCTGACATAGCCACCACCAAGTATCTGGAAAACAATGGAGTCTTCCAAAACAATTTCACATAAAATAAGTAAAACTTCTGGGGCAGGTAGGAAGGGTTCTTGGAATCAATCGCTCATGGGTGGGAGGTTCGGGTAGGAGGTGGCACCGGGCAGAGGGAGAAGTACAGCTGCCAGGGAGCCTCAGTGAAGGCCTCAGCCGGCCCCATGGGGAGCCCTGAAGCTGGGATGCCCTTTAGAATTTCCCCACATTGGGGCAGAGGGGCCCCACTGGTCACTGAATGCAGGTGACCCCGTAGAGAGACTGCCGCTGGGGCAATTCTCTTCAGCGAAGGCAATTCCAAAGAGGGCTGGCCAGCACTGCCTGCCACTGGGAGTCGGTCCTGCGGGGTCGGGGGGTGCAGTGCGCTGATCTGAGCGCAGGGTCCACACACCTGACCATTACTCTGCACTGCCTGACTTGCTCCATCAACACCGTTCTCCAGTCCAACGTACCCGTCTTTGGTGTTTCCTGCTGCTCTTTCTACATAGTCAGTGACTGAGGAGACCCAAGGAGGGAAGACTGAATCTGATGAGAAGGAGGGGGCAGCCACAGGGCCTGATGCTCAACAGCTTCCCTAGGGGACAAACAAGGGTCACACACAGCATGCAGCCATACCCAGGACGGTCACAGACTAGGTACGTCAGTCACTCAGCGCTCCTGGGTGATGGATGCTTGGTATGTCAGACTCAGGGACCCAAACTGGTGATCATCCAGGATGAAACCACGTTTAACAACTGACTGATAAAAAAAAATTGAACCTCGTTAGAAGAATGGCATGATCTCAAATATTGATATATAGAGCTGTGTGTGTCTAGGCATAAAGAAATCAGAAAAAAATAAAGAGTTCCATCCATCATAAGGACAACCTTGATAAACGGTCAAAGGGAAGAAAAGTATACTGCAGAGTAATAGACGCAGATTCCATCTCGGTGAAAAACACTCAAACAAGACCCCACCGTACATGTATACACACCTGTAGTATTTGTATGAACAAAGGAAAAGATAGGGAATGATTAACTCTAGACTTTAAACATTAATTCCCAGGGTGTAGAGATGCTATTCGTTTTCCACTTGTCTTTTTGTATCTCTGCATGATATTGATTCACGTGTTTAAGCAAGGGAGAATTACTGTCATAATTTTGAAAAATCAAATAAAGAATACATTTTAAAAAATTATTTTAAAAAATTATCGACACAGTGCCATGTGCATAGTGGGGAGCTCTATAAAAATACTATTTCAGTCCCTCTGTTCCCTCCCCTTTAGAAATCAGCTTCTAATTGTCCATTTGGGGTTGCTCAAAGGGAATATTTAATTTAAGGCTGAGATTTTTCTATGCCTTCTCCTTAATCATTAGAAAATAACAATTTTAATATTATTCCATATACAATATATATTTGCCACCAACATAAATCTGCCACTAAAATCCGTAAAAATTATACAACACCAACTTATGTATTTGGATGGCAATGCTGTGAATTATCTGCTGTTTGCTATTATCTGTGACCATGCCTCTCTCTGTTACCGTGCTAATGAAAGCTGACCACACCAAGCCAACTCGCAATTATTTTGGCACATAGACATGAAAAGCCCAGAGAAGCCAAAACCCAACTGCTCACCACATCTGCTGACAAGAAGTCAAAGAGTTGGTTTTAAGTTTCTTCCCTCTTTCCCTGTCCCTGGCTACCCCTTAGGAGAGGTGTTCCAGAGGGCAGGAGCCACCGCAGCGCAGAGGGATGAGGACACGAAGGGTCCACGGAGTCTATAAACTGGACCACTCTTCTCTATCTGGTTGGCTATGGGGATTTGCTCCTGGGCAAGTCCCATACGGATTCCCCAGGAGCTAACTCAGCTGTCACTGAGTTGAACCAAGGGTTTAATTGACACTGTTTGGCTACCAGGTGTGGCTTCTACAATGCAATTTGTCTTTAATGAGCTCCAAACATGCAGAAGGCCAAGACAGAGACTCAGTCCTGCCTTGACTGTGACGCAGCGTGTTAGATGTTACGTCAGAGCTGCAGGCTAAGTCTGTGGGAGGGAGGAGGGAGGGGTGACTGGGGGGGGCAGGGAGGCTTGCTAAGGGAGCTTGGGAGCAAAGGGGCCCCCTGAGCAAGCCTCGCAGGACAAGGAGCCCAGGAAGATGAGGACTGGGGGAGGGCCTTTCATGTAGAACAAGCTACGAACAAGGGCATAGAGGTGGGACATGCTTGTGACTAGACTCAGTGCAATAAAGCCTAAGTTAACCCTTGAGGGATGATGGGCATTACTGGCTGACACAGCCGTCAGCCAAGCAGCACCTCACTCACACGTCGGGGGGCCTGACCTGTGTTGTCTTAAAAAGACCCCCTTGGGCTTCCCTGGTGGCGCAGTGGTTGAGAATCTGCCTGCCAATGCAGGGGACACGGGTTTGAGCCCTGGTCTGGGAAGATCCCACATGCCACGGAGCAACTAGGCCCGTGAGCCACAATTACTGAGCCTGCACGTCTGGAGCCTGTGTTCCGCAACAAGAGAGGCCGTGATAGTGAGAGGCCCGCGCACCGCGATGAAGAGTGGTCCCCGCTTGCCACAACTAGAGAAAGCCCTCGCACAGAAATGAAGACCCAACACAGCCATAAATAAATAAATAAATAAATGCATTTAAACAAACAAAAAAAAAAAGACCCCCTTTACCTCGAAAGCCTCACGTCAGTCCTTCTCCCTCCCACCAACTTACCGACTGATTATTTTTCCTACCACATCCCTTATTCTGTTCGTGACACTAGATTTAGATTCTGACTTTAGTTTTCCTTCAGACTGGGGAGTTGCCAGGAACTACAACCACGGCCATCACAGGTGGGATAGCTAACGTCTGCTGAGCGCTTACTCTAGGCCAGGGGCTGGCAATCTTCGCAACCATCCTGTGAGGGCGGTATTACTTATTATCCTCCCCATTTTTCAGATGAGAAAACTGAGGCTCAGAGAGGTGAAATAACATGCAAGGTCTTACAACAGGTAAGTGGCGGAGACAGGGTTCCAACACACGTCTGTCTGATTCTAGAATCCGTATTCTTGACCACCAGGCTGTAACAACCCTCCCTACGCTACCCTTGCTCTGGTCACTCTGAGAACCAGGGCAGGAGCCATCAAAATTTTTCTGTTAAGGGGCCAGACAGTAAATATTTTCAGCTCTGCGAACTACACAGCCTCTGTTACAACACTCAACTCCACCCTTTTCACATGAAAGCAGCCACAGACAACACATAAAGAAACGCCATGGCTATATGCCAATAACATACAAGGCTTGTTTACTTACATGACAAGGCGACAGGCTGGACTTGGCTGCTGAAATTGTCGGCTCCTCATCTATAGTAGTTCATTCATTCAGCCAGTGTTCACTGAGTGTCTACCTTATGCCCAGAACGTTCTAGGTTCTGGGTAGAGAGAGAACCACGCAAGTCTCCACCCTCATGGAGCTTAAATCCTAGCAATGATTTGGTTGTTTGTTTCACCTGTGCTTGATACCCTGATTCCTCACCTTGGTCCTCTTCACGATTCCCTTAGACCCGTGGCTCTCAACTTACACTTCACATCACCTGGGGCGCTTGTAGAACAATCAGTGCCTGGGCCCCCCACCCCAGAGATTCTAATTTAATTGGCCTGGGGTGGGGGTGGGGTCTGGGCACTGATAATTTTACAAGCTTCCCAGGTGATGGGTTGAGACATACTGCTTGGGTAGCTGCTTACCTCCTGTTTCTTCCACTTACTGTGTGAAATAGAGGAAGCCTTTTTTTTTTTTTTTGAAAGGTAAAGATGATTTTTTTTTTAACATCTTTATTGGAGTATAATTGCTTTACAATGTGGTGTTAGTTTCTGCTGTATAGCAAAGTGAATCAGCTATACCTATATATATATCCCCATATCCCCTCCCTCTTGCGTCTCCCTCCCACCCTCCCTATCCCACCCCTCTAGGTGGTCACAAAACACCGAGCTGATCTCCCTGTGAGGGGAAGTCTTTTAAGCCCCCAGTTTGAGCTGTAAAATGTGGATAACACGCATCTCATAGGATTGTTATGAGGATGAAATGAGGCCACACGCTTTTCAACCTGTAGGCTGCTATACAAATGTCAGGTATTATTGTCATCGTGCCATTATTTTTCAGTTTTAATGCTAGGTCCTACCTCAGTGGTTTCCCTCCCCTGTTTTGACCTCGATTCTTTGGACCCAAGACAGTGTTTGGGATTTCTAAAGCAAGCTCTATGCGCAGCTCACTAATGGCCCAGGTTTATGGGTAAGTGAGCTGGTGGTCTTCCCTTTGTTCTAGTAGAGCATCGCATGGGACTGCCACTTGTCTGGCATGGGGAGCGCAGATCTGTGCCCCACTTTTATAGTGAAGGTCTCCATCTCCAGGCAGGGATAGCTGACCTTTAAGCACTGTTGTGAAGCCTTGAATAAGTGGCTTATTTACTTTGACTCATGGACAAATGTCCAAACCCATGTACTTCCATGAGCTTAGAACTCAAAAGGGAAGGACATTACCATTTTGCTGAGCACTGATCAGTGTGCTAGGTTCTTCCCATATATTATTCCATTTCATCTTCAGAACAACCCTGGGATGTGAGAACACCTCTTGTTCTCATTTGACAGATGAAGAAGACTCAGAGGCTGAACAGCTTGTGACCCGACGGTTCCGGAACTCAAACCTGGGTCTTGTTGATTCTGAAGCTCTTTGCACAGACCCGTGGGGCATCCTACAAATAATTTAGCTCCTCTTCAGCCAGGATTCAAAGAGCTACCAAACTCCCTCGAGTTTCTCTTTCCCAGGTTTCTTTCTTTTCTTTTCCTTTTTTCGAGGGGGAGACCCAGAAAGAACTCCACAACACCTGCTAATGCCCATAGTCTGACAAGTCTCATCCAGCACTCGCATGATGATCCACGGGTCGAAAGAAAAGGCATTTCCTCACTGCACAGCATTTGGACGGTGCAGTTTTAAAACCTCATAATGAAACAAGAAAACAAACAAACCAGAAAAATGTGAGGAGAGAGTTTGGAGAAATAGATAGTGCCAGGAGTGAGGAATTCACTGACCCCCAATCTGGGCCATCTCAAGAGAAGCTGGCCACTGGCTGAGCCTCTTAAAAGCTGAAAAGTCATCCCAGGCCATGGTTAAAGAGCGAGTTTGTACAAAGCAGAAACAAATGCGATCTTCAAAGTCTTAAATGTCAACTTGAAGGATAATTTAGAAGCTCTGAGATGGGCCAAGAGAACCTGCAGCTGCTTTCTCCACATCAGATGCTCCTTCCATCCTTTGGACCAGCCACGCCGCACCAGCAGACAGTGTGTCGATCTGGGAGGGGGCAGCCTCCCCAGCCCATGCCCACCAAGATGTTTACAGATGGCTAAAGCTTCCAATTTTACAACCCATCAGATTCTCCCCTCTCACTCTGACCCAAGCACGCTTGAGGAGCAGTGACTGCCTCTGACCTCGGGCCTGTCCTTCAAGACTCCATTGGTCCTTGATCTCCCCGTCTCCCTCCCACCTTCCCACCCGCTGCCCCGCACCACACACATACAACTGGCTCTGCTGCCCTCTTCCCTCCCAAGAGCTCAAACACAGGAGTGGTTTCCAGAGCAGATATCCAGGATGCCTGGTGCCCTCTCCCGCCCCTCAGGTTAACGAACCGGCCACGCTCCCGGATAATCCCCACTAGCCGATGTTTCTAGAGGGAGGAAGTAAGGGTGACCTGAGCCCTAGAAACTCCACCCAGCGGCCTTCAATAATGGAAAATACGTAGCCAGATTTGGGGAGAGGTCCTTTCCAAACCACACGGGCTCCTGATGGCTAAAAAACTGGAAAATAAAATTATGGGATTCTCTTTATTAAGGGTCTACAACATTCCTAGCTCTGTTTTAGTCCCTTTGCATAAATATCATGTTTGTGACAACCTTGTGAGGTAAATATCATCTGAGGCTTAAACTCAGATGGAATAAGTAACGTATCCCAGGTTACTAGTTCTCTCCCAGGGCAGACTGCTCTGATGTCTGTACCATTCCTGTTGTGCCAGGCTGCATTTGAAGTCCAGAGCCGAAGGACACAGGGTCCCTGAACACAGAGACTCTGGCTGTGGAGATTCAGAGGGTCATCTGCTATCAAAGCCAAGGACATCCTCCAAGCGGTTCTTTCTGTCAGGTGCCTTTGCCCCTTGGACCTTCTGGAGAGCCTGAGAATGCACCCTAAGCATTCTGATCTCAGAGAGATGACCAAAGAGTGGGCCAGAAGCTTGAGCTGATAGAAGAGCCAATGAGCAGGCTTCCGTATCGGCCCAAGAGTCAGTGGCCTGAGAATCCGTCCCGGGTCTGAAGTTGGTGAAATGTCCCCCGGAGCAAACTGAAAAGGGTCAGGATGCCACTGACCCTCCAGAGAGGGTGATGAAAGAGGTGAGAGCCCAGTTCTCACCCTCAGCTGTCCCCGAGGCGTCCTGTGCTGGGACAAGAGACCACCCTAGATTCCCAGGTGGGTCCCCTCCACCCCTGGGTACTCAGCCTTTTATGTGTAAATGGTGGGGATGAGTGGGAATATTTAAATCATTACTTCCATCGGCTGCACTGTAAGAAAGACGCCAGCCTGGGCCTACTGATGATCTTTGCACCCTCCTGACCGCCTACACTGCGCCCCGCCCTCTTCTTTACCTCTGGATCCAAGGCTCTTCAGTAATGGCAAAAGTTTAACCTGTTTTGTGTCAAAAAACTTTGGGGACAGGGGGTTGGGAAAGAAGACTGGGGAGGGGACATTTTCCCACAGAAAGCAGTAGTCTTTCAACCTCCCCTACACTCACCAAAACTAAAAACCTCCACCTCCACCGGCCTTTCTATTGGTCACCCCCCTCACACCCTCCCCCTTCCTGAACTCCTGACTCTCTTCTCAGTTCTAAGGCCCAGGAGAAGTTTCTCTCCTCTTTTTGTCCTGATGGGGGCACGAGTATTCCCTCCGCATCTGAGGGTCTGGACGAAAAGCTCTGTAAACTCAGCGAGGAGTTAGGAGCCGCAGCGTGCAACTACCAGGGAACAAGACAGTCATAGCACAGTTGTTGTTTTTTGTTTTTAAAAAGGGAGAGATGGGGGTCGATGCAGCTCCCAGAGCAACTGAGAAATGGCCCGTTTACGCTTCCAGGCCTGAGGCCACGACCACCCCACGCAGTCACCGATACAGAAACAAGCGCCTACACGTGCATCTCGCGGGTACCCCACTACCTATGCACACGCACTTTTGTTTACACGGCCCTCAGCGCGATTTCCTTCTTCTTCTCTGCACTCAAGTTGAAGACATACTCCTGAAGTTAAAGGAGTCTATAGCTGACATTGCTGTCTGCTCCGTCTTTTATAGCTCTTCCCTAGGGGTCAATTTGTATAATTTCTAAAATCCTTCCCAAATCTTCGACTTCCTGTGGGTCCGTTTCTGTATCCAGATTTCCTCCCTGTCCCTCTATTGTTATTCTCTCCTTTTTTCTAGGACACACGGAGAGTCCAGTAATCTTCCCCCCACCCAAACATTGTAGGTTGGTTCTGTTGCAAAATACAAAACCAGAGACGCGGGTGGGATGAAGCTGAAAGGGCTCTCTTTGTGGAACAACTACTGACATCCAGTGCGTGCACTGGGCAACCCAGGGCTGGTGGATCCATACAGCCCCGCGTCCGCCTACACTCAGCAGGGCACAATTCCCGCTCTACGACCTAGGGGAAATCCATTCCCTCCTTCTGCCAGCTTTTCAGAGAAATCCAAGAAACTGACACCAAACTCGGAAGGGCCGGGAGCAACACAAAACTTGAAACTATTTAAAGATGAGAAGTTGCTCCCTTTCCCTTGTAGGCTTTGAGGAAAATCTCCAGGGACTCTTTCCTGGAGAGGTGTGATTTTTTTTTTTTTTTTTTTTCCTTCCCACCTTCCCAGGAACTTTGCAAATCCACCACAGGAGAAAGTGGCCAAGGCAGAGAGAGAAGAGTTAAATCAAGCCCAGACCTCAACAATCTGTGTTCAATTTTGATAAAAATCTCTCTCCCTCTCCCCCACCACTCCCCTTCCTCCACCCCACAGCTCAGACATGTTTCTTTATGTTACGAGCTTGCATCTTGTTTGGGGCACCAGGGCGCTCCCAGAAAACCCTCAACGGCCCCCACCGTGGGCACATGTGGCAGACACGTCCCTTCCACTCTCCGGCAGGGCTGGACACAGAGCCTCAGTCCTGGCCACCACCTCCTCCTCCTCCTACCTCCCCCCCCCCCCCCTTTGCAATTACCTGCCTCCAGACCAGATCCTTCCCGGTTAAGTCAAAGCCGCAATGCCTGGCGCTGTCAGGGCCACAGCAGGCGGACGGATGGGCAGCAGTCGCAGGTGCTGGGATTCCCCACTCAGGACCCCTTTCCTGGGATGCTCCTTCCCTCTCCCGAGTCCCACTGCTTCTGAGAGCAAGAACCTCCCCGCTCCCTCTGCCCAGCCTGCTGGCCAGGAGCCAGGCTTGCAAGTGGGAGCCGGGGGGCTTGTAAAGAGTTAAATCACCCGAAGGAACCGGGAAAAGCCACCACCAAAAAGTTGTCAGTTTGGGGGGCACCGGCTATGTCTGTCCACTTGTGACAACAAGGAATCAGATTTCAAAGCCACAAACATTGTTTTTTAAAGTTTTCCAAAGACATTTCCTGTGTCCAGATGTGCCCATCCAGATAGACACGCAAATCACACCCATCGGCGCAGACGCGCACGCAGGCCCGGGGAGCCCCACTCAAGTATCCTCGGCGGCTCCTGCAAGCACTTTGGAGAAACAAAACAGGCAGCCCGCGGAGCCGCTGCCTTTCCAATCCCCTTTCAGCGTCGGAAAGAAAGTAGAGGGGGAGAGAAGTGGGGAAGTGCCCCGGAAAGTCTCCCGCGGTCTCCCCGCCCCCGGACGCGAAGCAGGGAGGAGAGCCGGACGGCCGCACTTACCCCGGGGCGCCCATGGCGCGTCCGCCGCTCCCGCAGCCCCGCGCCCGGCTGCGCGCCCGCCGCCCGCCGCGCCGGCTCCGCGCTGAACTGAGTTCGCAGTCTTCCGACCGAAACCTCGCCGCTCCCCCTGGGCCGGCCTCGCGCCCGCCCGCCCCGCTCTGACGTCAGGCGTCTTGGAGCGGGATATTTACGGCAAGGATACTCTGAATTCTCCCTAGGTAGAGTTCTGATTGCAGTTCCTTGGGATTTGTAATTTTCACACTTTCAGACAGAAAGCAGGGGAGGGAGGAAGGGAGAGCGCAGCCGGCAGGGCGAGGCAGACAATGAGGGTAGCTGTTTCTAACGCTGGCGAGGAGCCTTCTCAGGGCTCCCTCTGTTTTGCAAACATGTAAGGGTCAAGGAGGCAGAAGTGGTGACCTAGGGTGTGGGTGGGTTTCTCCTCCCTCCTCCCCTGGTCTGAGCCGGCTGGGAAGTCAGGTGCTGGGGGTAGGTGGGGAGACTTCTCCTTCGACCAAGTCCCTTCATGGGACACTAAGTGCCAGGAAGGTGCTAGGGCAAGAAAGGGGATAAATCAGGAAGAACAGAACAGCTAATTAGAAGCCCTGGTCCACACCCTGACAACTTTTCCATTTCTTCTTTGGGAGTGGGTGCGTGAAAAAAAAGTTTCTTTTTATTAAATTATGTTTCACACTCCCTGCCTCTGTATAGCTTTACCAACTCAGTACCAGTCAGTTCATCTTACTTCATTGCTTACGTACAGAGTTTGAGCCATTTACAATAGCTCTTATTCATACTTTTTTAAATTGCTTTTAATTTTTTTTCTTAAATGTGATTGTGATCCATCTGCTGGTCTGGACTGGAAATTGCCTTAGTTAAGAACAACTGTCTCCTCCATGACTGACACCATCCTCAGGGTGAGTCTGGATCTTCTCTGTTTACCCCCACGCTCCCAGGAGTGAGCAAGCAGATGGTGCCCATGCTGGGTGTTGACCCAGGTAGAGTTTTCTAGGTCTGGGTTCTGATGGTCATCTGTTTCTCCATCTAGCTGAAGGGGTTTAGGGAAATGGCTTGGTTTAAAGGCCATCTTTGAAGAGTAGAGAGAAAGAGAGTGTAATGCCTTATCCTACATGGTTCCCAAAGATTGGAGAATGAACTGAAAAATGACATGCATGGGATGCAATATTGCTTGTACAGTTGGATAACATAAGTGTGTAGGTATTCAACTCCTCATTAAGGAGAATGAGCACGGATAACCACAGATCATCAGGAAAACAACACAACTCCAGTGAGCTTCCTGTTAGCCCAGGTGGGGGTGTGGTTCTAACCACAGTTACGGTGAAGCAGAGACTCGAGGACTTGGAATGCGTTTACCCCTTTGGCAGCATTTGGTTAGGGCTGATTGCCAAAAGGAGCCAAGCCTTGGGGCTGGGCCTCTTGGTGGGAGACAGCCAAGATGTTCTGGTCCAAGCCACAGAGGGCCCAGAGCCCTGCTGTTTGGTCACTGTCAAGTTGCCCTCCTAAGCATCATACCCACTGCCACATCCCTCCATCCCCTTCCTCACATCAAAGTTCCATTGGCAAGGTGAGCTCTGCTCTGTGGTGGACACTGCACAATGGCTTCCAAAAGCCATTGACAAGCCCCTTCTCCCTTGCCTTCCTCAACTAAAGAAACTGGAAGCCTACAGTATTCACCATCCCAGACTCCCTTGTAGCTAGAGATGGCTATGAAACCCAGTTCTGGACAGTGAGGTTGGCATGCAGAAGGCAGAGGTCAGCTTCCACAGAGACTCTTTAGGAAAAAGTCAGATTCAGATGGCATGCCCCTTCGACCCTTTGACAACTCGCTATTCCTCCTTCCCCCATTTCTTCTCTCTTAGGACGTAGATATGATGCCTGGAGGTACAGCAGCCATCTTGCAACCTCGAAAACAAAAGCCACTCACTTCAGGATGGCGGAGCGGGAAAGTAAAAGGAGCTGAGGCCCTAGATGACATCCATAAGTGGCTGAACTTTCCTCTGACTCCTTGTCAGGTGAGAAAAACTCCTATGTGTTCAAGTTATAATAGTTGAGTCTTGTGTTTTTTACAGCCAAGTATAATCTTACCTGATATACTCCCATCTATCCACCAAAATATAATATTGTGACGGTTCCTGAGCATTAGCTCATGAGCACGACAGTTCTTTTTAACCTTATGCTGACATCATTCTTTATAGTTTTCAAAGCCTATTCACATATATCTCCTGTGAACCTCACAATCTGGAGAAGTATCACTATAACCTCCATTTTTTATATAAGAAAAGAAGCCAGATTTGATAAATATCCTGCCCAAGATCACACAGTCAACAAAATAAGGGACCCTTGGATCCTAACCTAGTTCTTTTGACTCCAATTCTATGTATTTTCTGCAACAAATTCAGTAACACAACAACAAAGTCCAATAAAGAATCCTTATTACTGCTAAGTCGGCATGAATTCGATTTAATTCAACCAAGAAGAAAGAGATTGAAAGTAAATTCTGGAACTAGAAAGTGTCACAGCCCACCTGGGGAATTAAGTCCAGTCCGTCGTCACCCTGAACCCCTCTCACCTTCCAGCTATACTCTGACATCCTGCCCTGAATCCCTTAGAAAGTTGCTCTTTCTAAGGTCACATGGCCTTTTAGTTGAATCCAGTCTTGTCACTCTTCATTGTCACATCCTTTGAGATGTTTACACCACCCCTTTCTTGAAGCACTCCCCTCTCTCAGGGACATCTTCCCAGCACGACAACTTCCCTTGTGCAGTTTCTCTTCCTGGTCCTTCTTCCACCTGGATGCGGATATTCCCCAGGGATCTGTCAGCCACCATCCTTCTCTTGCCCATCACTGACTCTCCTCTTGTGATTTCCTCCTTTCTTGTGAATCCCACCACAGGCTCCACGACTGTCTGGGAAAGTCAACCATTGTCTCTACGCCCAAATCTACATTCCAACCACCATTTTCCTCTCAACTTTAATCCTGCTTTCCAACTATTTTTGTCTATATTGCCCAGCGTATGGCAAGTAGTAGATAAATGGTATCTATTTTTAATGATTAGTGTAAAAAAGATGCAGGAAAGTGACTAAAGCATAAGAGGGTTTTGTGACTGACTCGTTTCTAGGATCAGGAGCTGTGGTGTGATCATTCTCCCTTGGAGATCACCCCACAGGCCAATCTACTTGTCCACAGTCAGAAGGAAATGTAGCAGAATTAATGGAAGTTAGCAGGAGCAGACACAACAGTAATGAAGAGGCAGACCTAATGAGAAATAGAATAACCTCGTTAACTCCTTTTAGAATGAACTCCCTTTAGAATATCCTCGTTAACTTATTCCAGGCAAAGTGAGAGAAAGAAAGGGATTGAAGATGAGGTGAGAAAGGGCCAGAGACTTAGAGGTGGTGGGCGATGATGGGAACAGGGGAAGAATATTCCAGGTCTGGGGGAGGGGGCGTGTCTCCATCCCTCCCCAGGTGAGCTTACTTGGGTTCTGTTGGGAAGAGGAGCAGGTGAAGCTTATAAAATATGTGGCTCTCAATGCTAAGAGGCTGTTTTTGAGGTTGGTGAGCCCTGAAGAATCTGTAAAGTGGGAGGGCCCCTTCCAACATCATCTGGTTCAGATGAAAGATGGAGCCCCTACCCCCAACACTATCACACACAGAACCCTCATGTAGGGGGTGGTAATCTCCTATTCTCAAGACTGCCCCAGGGGTTGGGGGTGGCTCCATCTTTCTTCATGTCAGTCACCTGCATATCCCAGGAATGTTCCCTGAACACACAGTGAGGCTCTGTGCAGCACACTGCTCATCTGGAAAATTCCAGCTGCTCCCAGAGGGATCCTCAAATAGTTCAGCGAGCTTGTCCCTGCTTCCAAAGCCAACCATGTACTTCCAAGGCCCAGCTGACTCGTGGGAGAAGTAGGCTTTACAAAGGTCCCTCCTTGCCCACTTCCCAGGGCCAGAGCTCCTAGTCTATACCACACAGATCCCAGGAGCACTCAGCAAAGACCTTGTGAAGGATCAGTGAGAATCCCATGAGTAGCCATCCAATCAATGTGATGATTAACAGATGCCCTTCCCCAATTTACTGACACGGGCTAAAGAAGATGGTGAAGAGAACTCAGGTGTTAGAGACACTGGTTAAATCCCCAGCCTTGCCTCTCACTGCTATGTGAGCTCAGCATAGCAGGTAACTTTCTGAAGCTTAGTGTTTGTGATGGTTAATTTTATATGTCAACTTGGCTGGGCCACAGTGCCCAAATATTTGGTCAAACATTATTCTGGATATTTCCATGAGGGTGTTTTTTGGATGAGATAAACATTTAAATTGCGGAACCTCTATAATGTGGGTGGGCCTCATTCAATCAGTTGAAGGCCATAATAGAACAAAGGCTGACCTCCAGGATTCTGCCAGCAGACAACCTTCAGACTTGAACTTCAACTCTTCTCTGGATCTCCAGCCTGCCAGCCTACCACATCAGATTTGGAGCTCATCAAGCCTCCACAACTACATGAGCCAATTCCTTAAAATCTATCTGTCTATGTCTATTTATACACACACACACACACACCACACACGCACACACACACACACATCCTGTTGGTTCTATTTATCTGGAGAACCTTGACTAATACAGTTTCTCAGCAATAACATGGGATGAAGAACATTCCATCCAAAGGATTGTTGACAAGTTTAAATGAGGCAAATGGATTGAAAGTCCCTACTTCAACGAGTTCTTCTGAGACTGGAGAGGAAGAGGAACACTCAGAATTGTGAGGTCTCTCTCATTCCACCACTGAGGCTGTCGGAATCCACCTGCTGACCCCAGGCTCTGCTCAGGGAAGTGCCAAACTTTGTATCAAGGGTGCTGGTAATGCCTAGAGGGCAGAAGAAGCTTGTAAACTGGGCCCAGTTCAGCACAGACACATCACACATCAGGTGTTTTGATCATGGGCCCGTCCTGCTTCTTTCACCTATATTGAGGGATGTAATCTCCATTGATTAGAACAGGCCTCCTGGACTTCCATTAACCAACAGTAACTTCTAAAGCTACAACTTAAGAAAGAAGGTCAGAGGTATCACAGTTTCTTCCTGGAAAGGACCTGCCAATAGGACATGAACTGCTCGAAGATGTTTTAGGTTCTCATCATGGTGGGAGGTTTGTAGAAAGGCATTAGAATGTGGCATCAGAAATGCCTGGTTTCTAATCCCAGCTGTAGCTCTCACAGCTAGTAAGAGCATCATTTAGCTTCTCTGAAAATATATGGAATAATAGGAGGATCAACCCCATGGTGCCAGAGTGAGGATTGAATTATAGAATGTTTGTAATTACAGATGGCCATTATTCTTACATGCCTCTTCCTCTCTTTGCCTTTTCCCATCTCCCCCCCCAACCCCACACACACAGCTCTTCTGTTAGTTAATACCAAGAATGCACTTAACATTAATGTACAATTCACTAGGTTCCTGACATCCAGCTCTCTGCAAACATCTTTGCCTGGAGTTTGCCAGGAAACCTCCCCTGGCTCAGACATGACCACACCAAATAGGCAGCGATTGGAAAATTGCCCCCATAAAGGCTGTCTCCTTCCGAGGAGCAGGACTGCATTTCTGAGAAGCCTTCTCAGGTTGTTTGCAGTGGCTTTGAGGGTCGGCTCTGCTGCCTTGCCTACGTCAAAATCCTAAGTGTTTAACCACAAGACACACAATCCTGGGACATCGTGGCGGCAGCCCTCCACCCCCACGGCAAGGCAGGCTGTGCGTGTGTCTAATCCGGTATGTGGCCCCCCCGGCAGAGGCCACTAAGGCACTACACCTGGCCAGATGTGGGATGGGATATGGTACACAGTGTGCAGAGTGCTTGAGTGGGTGAGAAACGGGGTGGAATTCCTTCCTGACCCCCATAAACAATGTGTGATCAGAGCCCAGGCTCCCCAAGGCCATGCCCACGAGTAGCCACAGCTGCTTATGTTATTTCTGGAGCCAGAGTCCTTGCAGTCAGGGCTGCATACAAACTCCCATGACAGTCCCATTTTCAGTAGCTCAAAACCCTTTGAAAAATAATGCTCAGGGCTAAGTGCTCCAGTCAGCTTCAAGGTGACATTGTATTTTGAAATGTTTGAGAGAAAGAAATCTTCCCAACTGACCTATACTGGGAATGAAAATGGGTAACACACACACACACACACACACACACACGCTCATTTTTCTCCATTGAAAAATAATTTGAGACTGCTTACAATCTTTGGGTCTGTGTGACTTTGGGCTGGCGTATAGGTGTGTATGCAACTGAGCAGGGATTTTTGGAAGACTAAGGGACATCAGGAGAAGCATGACACATTTCATCATTCGGTGGTTTTGTCTTTTAAAGGAAAATATCTTAAAAATGGTAGAGTGATGATGTTAGGAATCTGTTCTTAATTACCACTCAGTAACTTGGCAATCTGTTTTATCCCATTCATTTCTTTTGGAAAGTTCTCAGCAATTCATCTCTTCAGCTGTGTGTGTATACAGTCACACACACAGAAATAAAGAAAGAGAAAACCCACCCTGGTTGCCCTTGGAGAAAGCAAGGACATTTGCGCATCTACTGAATCCTCCTGCAAATAGTCATAAGCACAGATTTACAGACACT
Source organism: Balaenoptera ricei (assembly GCF_028023285.1). Taxonomy (NCBI): domain Eukaryota; kingdom Metazoa; phylum Chordata; class Mammalia; order Artiodactyla; family Balaenopteridae; genus Balaenoptera; species Balaenoptera ricei. The sequence continues at coordinate 35,549,780 of NC_082649.1, forward strand.
GGGGAGTTTCAAAAACACCCAATAGGCTTGTTTGATTGATGCATATATGTGGTTTGGGACTAGTATAGGGACCTTTTCTTACCTTCTTTAAAAGAAAGAAACAGTAGCAGAAGCAGCAGCAAAGAAATCCTTCTCGAATGCTATTTATTCACTCATCCTGCTAAGTCTGAGGCACTGTGGTAAGCCCTGGTGATGCAAAGTTGCATTAGATGGGATTTCCATCAATAAGAAATTCAATCTAGTGGAGGGAAAGAAAGCTCAGCTACATGCAGGTTAAAAAAAAAAAAAAAGTAAAAGCACATGAAACTTTCAGAATCACTGTGGTTAGGATGAGGTGAAGGTCAATAGTACACTGCCTGTCTTTGGATGAATAAGAAAATACCTTCCCTTTCCACTGGTACCTTGCAGGCCAGTTGCAATTCCAGGCCAAAATGCAGTTTCCAAAATACATTCTATAGAATGCTAAGCCCTTTAAATGGCTTGCCGAAAAAGGCAGAAGGAGTGTTCCTCATGATCAAATAAGTTTGATAAAAACTACATATTCTACCCCCATCCTTGGAACTGCACAGCGCCTATTAGCATATGGAAAGTTCTGAGAAGGCCCACAGCAAAAGAGATCTGCTGAACTTAGCTCAGTACAGTATTCCCCAAAGTTATTTCCTCACAGGACCCATTTCTCACATAACATCTATGAACATCCCATGACCTTCAGAAACATTGTTTAGTCTGAAGGGGACCAGAAGAAGTCTCTAAAAATAAACACAATTGTAATGGGATGCTGAATTGGAATTTTTAATGAGGCAGCAAGATGCAATAGATAAGAAATTATAAAATAATGTTTCAGAGTGAGAAGTGGATTTTCAAAAGGAAGTATCTAGGAACTGGTTTCATGTCTCCAAAAACTCCTTCCTCTAAGAAGAACTGGAAGCATGGAAATTGAGAAAGAATGTGATGAGGAAGATTTCCCTGAGATGCCTGCACCAGAATTCCTTCTCTTCACCCCCACAGTGAGAACATCTTGAGGGGAGTGACTCAAGGACCTAAGTGCTTCCTGAAGTTGGGAATTGTGGACAGTGTCAGACTCCAGCCTGGAAACCTAGAAGGCAAGAGACAGATGGTAAATTGATTTGGTGGTGGATCAAAGGAGAGCAGTTACTTTATTGGGAAGGCTGGCACTCCCAAGGCTTGCTAGGACAAGGATTTATCCATGTGTCCTGACAACCATATGTGGGCCACATGGGTGAGAAAGTGAGCCAGGAGACCTATTTAGATACTATCAAAGAGGACTACCTGGAAGAATTATGGGACCACAATATCAAGAGCTGGTACAGAGTGGGCCACTGGCAAACCAACTAAATGGGAGAAAATCAGCTGAAGGAAGAGAATGCACAAGCCCGTATTGTAGGAGGTTCAGTTGAAGGGACCCAATTGAATGGTCTCTGAAGAACCCACCAAAAGCTCATAGGGAAAATAGCCTGATATATGCAAAGCATTTTATAACCATACCAGTCGAGTAAAAACTTCTTTGTGGAAGGGGAGACTTCTAACTATGGCTGAGTAAGGAGATAAGCAAACAGTCTCCCCAAAGCAACTATAAATCTGGATTAAATTAACAAAACAACCATTTTGGCACTATGGAAATCAACCAAAGGCATATGACAATCTGAGAAGTGTTTATACTTTACAAACTGATGAACTTTGGGTAAGAATACTGGGAATCTCTGGTATTTGGACTTGAGGCTGTGTGAAATCACTGACTGACCACTGCACTAGGAAGATACAAGGGTGATCTTTAGGAAGCCAAGCTTATGAATGAAAGTAAGGGTATCAAAACACAACTGAACTGAACTGAGACATCACTATCCATATACTGCAGGTTTCACAGATTTAGCCAAGGCAAGTGAGAGCAACAACAACCTTCACGATCCAAAGTCGCTATAAAAAAATTAATCTAAAATGTCCAGTTTTCAACAAAAAAATTTACAAGACACACAGAGAAACAGTAAAGTGTTACCCATATGCAAGAAAAAAAGCAGGCGATAGAAACTTTATGAGTATCCTCAAATGCTGGGTTTAGCAAAGACTTAAGAGCACCTACTATAAATATGTTTTAAGAACTGAGGAAAGCAATGTTTAAAGAATTAAAGGAAGAGTGACAACAAGGACTAAACAAATAGAGATTCTCAATTAGGACACAGATATTATATTTTTAAAAACCAAATGAAAATTCTGGAATTGAAAACACACCTAAAGTAAAAAATTCACTATAGGGCTCAAAAACAGATTCAAGATGGCAGAAGAAAGAATCAATGAACTGGAGGATAGATCAACAGAAATTACCAATCTGAAGAATAGAAAAAAAAAAATGAAGAAAAAGTGAATGGAGCCTCAGAGACCTCTGGAACAACATCAGGATACAATGGGAGTCCCAGGAGAGAAGAGAGAGAAATGGACGGAAAAAAAAATTTTTTTTGAAGATACAGTGGCATAAAATTTCCAAAATTTGATGAAAATCTACTGATCTACTTAATATACTGATCCAAGAAGCTCAAAAATCCAAGTAGAATAAACACAAAGAAATTCACACCTAGACATATCATAGCTAAACTCTTAAAAGCCAAGACAAAGAGAAAAATCTTGAAAGAGAAAAAAAACTCTTTACATACAGGGAGCATCAATATGTTAATAGCTGACTTCTCATCTGAAACATTGGAATGACATATTCAAAGTGCTGAAGAAAAATATTCCTAACCAATAAATTCTAAATCCAGCAAAACTATTCTTAAAAATTTAGGCAAAATTACCCACAAAGCATAGTTAAAATAAACAGATATTAAAGTGACACTTCTTAAAAATGTATTTAACATGCAAAAAAGCAGTGAAGGAGGAACAGAAAATATACAGAAAAAATACCAAAATGGTAAATATAAATCCAACCATAAAAATAAGCACATTAAATGTGAATGAACGTATAGAATCAACTACATGCTGTCTGAAAGAAAAACACCTTAGATTCAAAGACGCAAACAGGTTGAAAGCAAAAGGTTGGAAAAACAATATACTGTGCAAACAGCATCTGCAAAAACTCTAGAGTGTCTATTAATATCAGACAACATAGACTTCAAAACCAGAAATAGTATTAGAGGCAAAGAAGGATATTTCATAATTATTAAATGGTCAAATCATCAGGAAGATATAAAAAATAACAGAACCTCAAAATTCGTAAAGTAAGAAGTGACAGAATAGAAAGGGGAAACAGAAAATTCAATAATAATAGTTGGAGACTTCAATATTATGCTCTCAAGAATTGATCAAATTACTAGACAGTAAATCAGCAAGGATATAGAAGACTTGAACAACTCTATCAACCAACCTGATATAACTAACATTTTGTGTACATGTGTATGTGTATCTTAAAGTCTATTTTGTCTGACACTATAATTTAATTTCCCTGTGGTCAAACACCACACTTTGTATGACTTCAATCTTTTTAAAATTTGTGAGGCTTGTTTTATGGCCTAGCATATTGTCTTTGCTGGACAATGTCTCAAGTGTGCTTGATAATCTGCAGCTATTGGGTGACCATTTTATCATTAGGATATATCTTCCTTGTCTAAAACTCCATTTCTAGTATAGCACACCTGGTACCTTCTCTAGGAAAGACCATATGCTGGGCCATAAAACAACTTTTAATAAATTTTAAAGGATTGAAAGCATACAAAATATGGCATCTGATCACAGATTACTGAAGTAAATTATAAAAAACAACAAAAAGAAATCTGAGAAATCCCTAGATATTTGGAAATTAAACAACATACTTTTAAGTATTCTAGATTGGAAGACTCAGTATTGTTAAGATGGCATTTCTCCCCAAATTGATGTATAGACTCAATGCACTCCTATCAAAATCTCAGCAGGGTTTGCTTGTTTGACTTTGGCAAAAAATTAAATTAGCAAGCTTATTTTAACATTTATATAGAAATGCAAAGGAACTAGAAGAACCAAAACAAATTTGAAAATGAAGAACAAATTTGGAGGATTTATATTACCCAATTTCAAAACTTACTATAAATCTACAATAATCAAGACAGTGTGGTGTTGACATAGAGTGGGCATACAGAATCTACATAGCATCTATATTATAGATCAATGGGACAGAATTAAAAGTCCAGAAATAAAACTTACATTTCTGTGCAAGTGATTTTCAACAATTCAGTGGGAAGAGGATAATTTTTTCAACAAATAGTGCTGAGCAACTGGAGATCCACATAAAAAAAATTAACTTGAATCATAAATAGACTTAAATGAAAGAACTAAGACTACAAAACTTCTTAGAATAAAAAGAGGACAAAATGTTTGCGACCTTGGGTTTAGCAAAGAGACTTTAAATAGGACACTAAAAGCATAATCTATAACAGAAAAACATGATAAACTGGACCTCGTCAAATTATTAAAGTTTTGCCTTTCAAAAGACACTGTGGAAATGAAAAGACAAGGAAAAGACAAGCCATATATGGAGAAAATATATGCAAATCATATATCTGATAAAGGTCTTATATCCAAAAATACAAAGAACTCTTACAACTCAATAGAACAACCAACCACATTTTTAAATGGGCAAAATATTCGAACATTTTATAAGAGGAGATACACAGATGGCTAATAAGTACATGAAGAGATACTCAACATCATTGGTCATTAGGGAAATGAGATTTAAAATCACAATGAGATACCTCTATACATCTACTACAGTGGCTACAATCAATAAGACAGACAACAGTAAGTGTTGGTCAGGATGTGGAAAAACTGAAATTTTCATACCTTGTTGATGGGAATGTAAAATGGTACAGCCCCTTTAGAAAATGGTTTGGATGTTTCTTAAAAACTTAAATATAATACAGGCTAAAGGAACTTCTCTAGGTAGGAAACACAAGAGAAGGAAAAGACCTACAAAAACAAACCCTGAACAATTAAGAAAATGGTAATAGGAACATACATATAGATAATTACCTTAAATGTAAATGGATTAAATGCTCCAACCAAAAGACATAGACTGGCTGAATGGATACAAAAACAACACCCACATATATGCTGTCTAAAAGAGACCCACTTCAGACCTAGGGACACATACAGACTAAAGTCATGGGATGGAAAAAGATTCCATGCAAGTGGAAATCAAAAGAAAGCTGGAGTAGCAATTCTCATATCAGACAAAACAGACTTTAAAATAAAGACTATTACAAGAGACAAAGAAGGACACTACATAATGATCAAGGGATCAATCCAAGAAGAAGATACAACAATTGTAAATAGTTATGCACCCAACAGAGGAGCACCTCAATACATAAGGAAAATGCTAAAAGCCATGAAAGGGGAAATCAACAGTAACACAATAATAGTAGGGAACTTTAACACCCCACTTTCACCAGTGGGCAGATCATCCAAAATGAAAATAAATAAGGAAACACAAGCTTTAAATGACATATTAGATAAGATGGACTTAATTGACATTTATAGGACATTCCATCCAAAAACAACAGAATACACTTTCTTCTCAAGTGCTCATGGAACATTCTCCAGGATAAATCATGTCTTGGGTCACAAATCAAGCCTTGGTAAATTTAAGAAAATTGAAATTGTGCCAAGTATCCTTTCCGACCACAACGCTATGAGACTAGATATCAATTACAGGAAAAAAACTGTAAAAAATACAAACACATGGAGGCTAAACAATATGCTACTAAACAACCAAGAGAACACTGAAGAAATCAAAGAGGAAATCAAAAAATACCTAGAGGCAAATGACAATGAAAACATGATGACCCAAAACCTATGGGATGCAGCAAAAGCAGTTCTAAGAGGGAAGTTTATAGCAATATAATCCTACCTCAAGAAACAAGAAACATCTCAAATAAACAACCTAACCTTACACCTAAAACAATTAGAAAAAGAAGAACAAAAAACCCCAAAGTTAGCAGAAGGAAAGAAATCATAAAGATCAAATCAGAAATAACTGAAAAAGAAATGATGGAAACAATAGGAAAGATCAATAAAACTAAAACCTGGTTCTTTGAGAAGATAAACAAAATTGATAAACCATTAGCCAGACTCATCAAGCAAAAAAGTGAGAAGACTCAAATCAATAGAATTAGAAATGAAAAAGGAGAAGTAACAACTGACACTGCAGAAATACAAAGGATTGTGAGAGATTACTACCAGCAATTATATGCCAATAAAATGGACAACCTGGAAGAAATGGACAAATTCTTACAAAGCACAACCTTTCAAGACTGAATCAGGAAGAAATAGAAAATATGAACAGACCAATTACAAGCAATGAAATTGAGACTGTGATTAAAAATCTTCCAACAAACAGAAGCCCAGGACCAGACGGCTTCACAGGCGAATTCTATCTAACATTTAAAGAAGAGCTAACACCTATGCTTCTCAAACTCTTCCAAAATATAGCAGAGGGAGGAACACTTCCAAACTCATTCTACGAGGCCACCATCACCCTGATACCAAAACCAGACAAAGATGTCACAAAAAAAGAAAACTACAGGCCAGTTATCACTGATGAATATAGATGCAAAAATCCTCAACAAAAGACTAGCAAACAGAATCCAACAGCACATTAAAAGGATCAAACACCGTGATCAAGTGGGGTTTACCCCAGGAATGCAAGGATTCTTCAATATACGCAAATCAATCAATGTGATACACCATATTAACAACTTGAAGGAGAAAAACCATATGATCACCTCAATAGATGCAGAAAAAGCTTTTGACAAAACTCAGCACCCATTTATGATAAAAACTCTCCAGAAAGTAGGCATAAAGTGAACCTACCTCAACATAATAAAGGCCATACGTGACAAATCCACAGCCAACATCATTCTCAATGGTGAAAAACTGAAACCATTTCCTCTAAGATCAGGAACAAGATAAAGTTGCCCACTCTCACCACTATTATTCAACACAGTTTTGGAAGTTTTAGCCACAGCAATCAGAGAAGAAAAAGAAATAAAAGGAATACAAATCGGAAAAGAAGAAGTAAAACTGTCACTGTTTGCAGATGACATGATACTACACGTACAGAGTCCTAAAGATGCTACCAGAAAACTACTAGAGCTAATCAATGAATTTGGTAAAGTAGCAGGATACAAAATTAATGCACAGAAATCTCTTGCATTCCTATGCAGTAACGACGAAAAATCTGAAAGAGAAATTAAGGAAACACTCCAATTTACCACTGCAACAAAAAGAATAAAATACCTAGGAATAAACCTACCTAAGGAGACGAAAGACCTGTATGCAGAAAACTATAAGACACTGATGAAAGAAATTAAAGATGATCCAAACAGATGGAGAGATAGACCATGTTCTTGGATTGGAAGAATCAACATTGTAAAAATGACTATACTACCCAAAGCCATCTACAGGTTCAGTGCAGTCCCTATCAAACTACCAATGGCATTTTTCACAGAACTAAAACAAAAAATTTCACAATTTGTATGGAAACACAAAAGACCCTGAATAGCTAAAGCAATCTTGAGAAAGGAGAATGGAGCTGGAGGAATCAGGCTCCCAGACTTCAGACTATACTACAAAGCTACAGTAATCAAGACAGTATGGTACTGGCACAAAAACAGAAATATAGATCAATGGAACAGGATAGAAAGCCCAGAGATAAAACCATGCACATATGGTCACCTTATCTTTGATAAAGAAGGCAAGAATACACAGTGGAGAAAAGACAGCCCCTTCAATAAGTGATGCTGGGAAAACTGGACAGCTACATGTAAAAGACTGACATTAGAACACTTCCTAACACCATACAGAAAAATAAACTCAAAATGGATTAAAGACCTAAATGTAAGGCCAGACACCATCAAACTCTTAGCGGAAATCATAGGCAGAGCACTCTACGACATAAATCGCAGCAAGATCCTTTTTGACTCACCTCCTAGAGAAATGGAAATAAAAACAAAAATAAACAAATGGGACCTAATGAAACTTAAAAGCTTTTGCACAGCAAAGGAAATCATAAACAAGATGAAAAGATAACCCTCAGAATGGGAGAAAATATTTGCAAATGAAGCAACTGACAAAGGATTAATCTCCAAAATATACAAGCAGCTCATGCAGCTCAATATTAAAAAAACAAACAACCCAATCCAAAAATGGGCGGAAGACCTAAATAGACATTTTTCCAAAGAATATATACAGATTGCCAACAAACACATGAAAGGATGCTCAACATCACTAATCATTAGAGAAATGCAAATCAGAACCACAATGAGCTATCATCTCACACTGGTCAGAATGGACATCATCAAAAAATCTACAAATAATAAATGCTGGAGAGGGTGTGGAGAAGAGGGAAGCCTCTTGCACTGTTGGTGGGAATGTAAATTGATACAGTCACTATGGAGAACAGTATGGAGGTTCCTTAAAAAACTAAAAATAGAACTACCATATGACCCAGCAATCCCACTACTGGGCATATACCCTGAGAAAACCATAATTCAAAAAGAGACATGTACCCCAATGTTCATTGCAGCACTATTTAGAATAGCCAGGACATGGAAGCAACCTAAGTGTCCATCGACAGATGAATGGATAAAGAAGATGTGGCACAAATATACAATGGAATATTACTCAGCCATAAAAAGAAATGAAATTGAGTTATTTGTAGTGAGGTGGATGAACCTAAGGTCTGTCATACAGAGTGAAGTAAGTCAGAAAGAGGAAAACAAATACCGTATGCTAACACATATATATGGAATCTAAAAAAAAAATGGTTCTCATGAACCTAGGGGCAGGACAGGAATAAAGACACAGACGTAGAGAATGCACTTGAGGACACGGGGAGGGGGAAGGGTAAGCTGGGATGAAGTGAGAAAGTGGCATGGCCATATATACACTACCAAATGTAAAATAGACAGCTAGTGGGAAGCCGCTGCATAGCACAGGGAGATCAACTTGGTGCTTTGTGTCCACCTAGAGGGGTGGGATAGGGAGGATGGGAGGGAGGCGCAAGAGGGAGGGGATAAGGGGATATACGTATACATATAGCTGATTCACTTTGTTGTACAGCATAAACTAACACAACATTGTAAAGCAATTATACTCCAATAAAGATGTTAAAATAATTAATTAATTAATTGTAAAAAACTTAAATATAAATTTACCATTAGACTCAGAAATTCCTTTTCTAGGAACAAACCCAAGGGAAATAAAAAGATATATCTACACAAAGACATGTACGTGAATGTTCATAACAGCATTGTTTATATCTGCAAACTGGAAATAATCCAAATGTCCATCAGCTGGTGAATGGATAAATAAAACATGATACCTCCATACAATAGAATACTATTCAACAGTAAAAAGAAACAGATTTTTGATTCATGCCACAATATGTATGACCATCAAAACTTCATACTGGTGAAAGAATCAAGACATAATATAGTACATAGTGTATGATTCCATTTATAGGAAATATCCAGAAAAGGCAATTATTTATAAAGACCAAAATCAGATCAGTGGTTGCCTTGGACTGTGGAAAGGAATGGGGGTTGACTGCAAAAGGGCTTGAGAGAACTCTTTGAGGTAATGGAAATGTTCTGACAGAGTTAAAATTATGATGGTTGCACAACTCTATAAATCTACTAAAAATCACTGAATTATATACTTACACTGAGTGAATTTTATGGTTATAAAATATGATATGCAAAACTGTTTTAAAAAAAAAATCACTTTCCTGCCTCTCCTCCTTCCTCCCAACTCCAATCCTGAGGGAGGAGGGGGGGCGAGAATCAGGCCAGAAAGAGAAGAGAATGCTAACCACATCCTTTCCCCAAAGGTAGGCAATTAGACTGCAGCCAATTTTAGCTGGGGAAGAGGTGGGTGTAGGGGGTTCAGAAAAGAAAGGAGTCTTACTCTAAACAAATTGAAGTGCTAATTAATATACAGGATTAAATATTTTAAACCAAGTCTATGTTTTACCCTCTAACATATTTGTAGAACTTTCTATTGCCTACTAATGAACTGAAAAGTCACTTGGCCTGAGATTTTACCTACTAGCAGGGAAAAGACACCCACTACATTGAAGGAGTGAAAGGTCAGCGGGAGGCAAAAGTACAGTTGATTTTATAATCATCCCCCATGAAAACTAACTTTTTAGCCTCTGGTGACACAAGGATCAGAAACAGCAACAAGGACACAGATTCAGCAATATAACAAAGTGTAGATTCAAAGTTGTTTGGAGAACAGAAGAATTCTGAACTCAGAATCTGTTAGACCTGGCTTTGAGTCCTGGCTTGGCTATTTAATAGCTGTGTGATTTGGGGAATGTCACTTAACCTCTCTGATTTCAAATTACTTATCTCCAAATTGATGATAGTAATATCTACCTCAAGGGGTTATCATAAGGATTAAATGGTATGATGAATATGAAAGGATTTTGAGAGAGGACTTATCAGTCTAGGTGTATCAGTCAGGGTTCTCTCAGGGAAGATGAACCACTATGAACTATATAGAATAAGGGATTTATTATAGGGATGAGACCTAGCATGGGGGTGGTAATGTAGTCTATTTAAGGCTATCACTTCTGCATCTCACGTTGGGCCCAAAGTCAACAGAGCTGGGCAGTTATGAAGGGAAGGTGCATATGAAGTGGGGAGACTAAGGTTTAGCTAGAACCTGGAAGGACAGACTGGAACTATGTCTGTGTCTCGCCACCTCTACCCTAGATGACCCAAGTGGCCTGCAGGATAAGCTTCACATGGACCTGGTCCAGGATTCAGAGACGGAAGGAGGATATCAGGTGAGCTGTGTGCCCAGCCTCTACCCCTCACGCATAAGGTGAGCCAGCAGATCAATCACAAGATGCATGAGTTACAATAGTGCCTGCCCTACAGCAACCTTCGGAGCATAATAAAAGGACCACAGCTTCACATCTGCCTTTCAAATCTTATGCAAATTTCTCCTGTGGCCAGGCTTAACCTGGAACCATGCAGAGAAGAGAATTCTGTGAAACACAGTTTCAGCTTAGCTAAATTGACATAATACAGTGCCACCACACTACACCCCATGACAGCTTGGCATCCAAACATATTTATTTTCATCATCATATTTAACGTCCAAATAAGACAATAACAAGATCATGCTTTGCCTTACATGATGCAACTATCTGTAAAAGAGGATACAGAGTTCTTTTATCCATCTTTGGCAGATGTTCATTCCTCTTCCAGCTGAGTCATGCTCATCTAGAGATATTTGGTAAATTAAATACTGAGGCATAAAGTTAACTACTGTTAACACATCTTATGTTAGATGGTAAAGAAATGGGAGCGGTAAAGAAAATTAGGTTAATATATTCATAGTAAAATAAGGAAGAAATACTCATAACCATTATAGTCATCATTTCTGCAACTGGTTATATGGTCAGAGCTGGTGTTTACCTTCTTCTACTGTCCATTCAATATTACCTTTGCCCTTAATAAGCATATTCAGGTGATCAAAGTTTCTTACCTGATGAGGTAACCCCATCTTTATCTCTCAAGGGTATGGAACACCAGCACTCCAGCATGTACTAGGTTGCTGTCATTTACCATTGATCTTTATCACAGGACATTGGAGAACCAAGAGATGCCCCAGGAGATCTCCTGCATCCAGACATACTAGCGTACTCTGCCTTTCCTCCCTGGTACAGTAGCCATCAATTTCCCCTTGATAAGATCAATCACCTATGCTTGCACAGTAGTTCCCCTTCTTTTCCTGTTGATTCCCTAGCATGAAGAGCCCAAAGAAGTCAGGAGGCAGTTCCAGCATCCAGTTTAATGGAATCATCACTAGTGGTGGACATATTTCTTTTTTGTCTAAGTCCTCTAGACGAGAAGAGTCCAGAGATGCAGAAACAAAAAGCAAAAGTTTCACTAGAGGTAACAGAGAATCCATTCCCCACCCTTTGATTCAAGAACCCATGAATCCTGGCTATGAGAGAAAGAGCGCTATACCTTGGTCACCCATTTAGGGCATATACCTTATCCTGTAGGACATTGCCTCAGCTGGGACCATAACTATATCTGCAAAAGGGCCAGTCTACTGTTCTATCAGTCAGTTGCTTCAGAGTGATGGGGAACATGGAAAGATCAGGAAAATCCATGAGCAAGAGCCCATCACTGTATTTCACTGGCTGTAAAATGAGTTCCTTGGGCAGTAGCAATACTGTACTGAATACCATGACAGTGGATAAAGTATTCTGTAAGTCCACATATAGCGGTTTTGACAAAAGCATTGTGAGCAGGAAAGGCAAGTCTATATATATACTAAAAAAAGTATTTGCTCAGTGAGAACAAAGTGCTGTCCCTTCCATGATGGAAGCAGTCACTGTAATCAACCTGCCACCAGGTGGTTGGCTGACTCCCCCCAAGAAATGGTGTACTATCAAGGGCTCATTGTTGGTCTCTGTTCTTGGCATACTGGGGACTCAGCAGCGGCTGTAGCCAGATCAGCCTTCATGAGTGGAAATCCATGTTGCTGAGCCCAACCATAACCTCCATTCCTGCCATCATGGCCACTTTGTACATAAGCCAATAGGTTAAGGAAAGGTAGCTGGGGAAAGAGGCTGTCTGACCTGCAGAATGAGTCGTCTTGTCCACCAAATTATTAAGCTCTCCCTCTGCTGAGGCCATTCTTTGGTGAGCAAAGATGCAAATGTCTTTACTTTATGTGCCCATTCAGAGAATCTAACCGTATACCTCTTCCCCAGGCCTCCTTGTCATCAATTTTCCAAGTCTTTGACCACCCGGTCAAACCATTATCCACTATGCATGAATCAGTGTAGATCCCAGCCTTTGCCCTCTCTTCTTCCAGGCAAGATGAACAACTCCGTACACTGGAAGGATATTTATTCACCATTGTCCTTCAGGGACACCCAGGAGTGGGGCTATGGTTTTGTACTCATCTACCTTCACATACTGTCAGTATCTTGCAGAGAATCATATGTAAACCAAGTCCAATTTTTTTTTCTTAAGTCAACTGATCATAGAAAAAACCCCATGCAGCCATGGAGACAGGTTGAGAGGCAGGAAGCAAGGTGACAGGAACAAAACCAGCTACATAATTTGTGGAGCCCAGAGCAAAATGAAAATGAAGGGCCTGTTCCTCCAAAATTACGGATTTCAACACAGTGACAGTAGAGCATTAAACCAAATGTGGGGCTCTTTTTTGCCTGGGCCCTGTGAGAATGCCCAGGACCCTCGGCAGAAGTATGGGCCTCGGCATCTGGACCACTTGCTTACGCAACTTACTTGTGCTTTAGGACCTGTTTGAGCCCAATTTCATGTATGCCACTTCCATTTGATGACAGAGTGGTCCCTGCATGCCCAACATTGTGTTTTAATGTGTCAGACACCTGACACCTAATTCATGATGTGCCACTCAAGTAATATGGTAACTTGGTGACCCATGGTCAGGGGTTTTCAGCCTCTACTAGGACCCAGGAGCAAGACAGAGCTATTTCTCAAAGGAGAATAGTTATCCACATAGAATGGCATATCTGCTCAAAATTCTGACACTCTGTGCTGTGATTCACCTATCAAGGCCGGCCAAAGGCTTCATAGAAGCATCCCAATCTGCCTAGACACTTCAAGCATCATTGGATGTGCTGGATCACACAGTCCAAGAGTTTGTACTGCAGCCTGGTTCTGTTGAAGTGCCCTCTGTTGTCCTGGCTCTCATTCAAAACTATGCAAGCAGGAGCTGAGAATTTATACAAGCTCTATCCATTAAACATGGGCCACAAGCATGGCCACAAAGCACAGCAGACCAGAAACTATGAACAGATCTATGTGACTCCATCATCACCAAAGAACAGTCACTCCTGGTATGTGGTCTGTTGATGTTTGGTGAGTAGTACTAGATTCCTTGAACAGAAAAGTTAAAACCTTTTAAGTCTGGAAAGCCATATGGTACAGTGGTTAAGGCTGGGGACTCTGGGGTCAGACTGTAAGAATCCCTGAGCTCAAATCTAAGCCCCATCACATTCAAGTCGTGTGAGTTTGGGCAAGTCATTGATAACTTCTCTGAGCCTCAGAGGGGATAATAATAGTTATCAATTATTTGCAACTATTACGAGTTATGATAGTTACCTAATAGTTATATCAACCTTGGAAGGTTGTTATAAGGATCCAATGAGCAATGTGTGAAGTACAGGGCTGAGGCACAGAGTGAGGGCTCAATGAATGATTAGCTTTTCTTAGAGATGAACGGAATATAGAAGTCACTGGATTTGGGTAGGAAGAAATCACAGGTGTGGCTCATGGGAGGACTGCCCCTTAAATATGGAAGTTGGACTCTCTATGCCTCTGACTTGAGGTGTCAAAGGAGAGAGGGAAACCAAGAATGTGTTCAGGTCACCGTTCTGCTTTCCAAACTGTGAGACCGTGGCAATTCCTCCCCCATCTCTGCATCTCAGGTTATCTCAGGTGTAAAACGATAGGGCTGATCTTTATGATTTCCTGGTCTCTCTCATCTCTGACAGTCTATGACTATGATGACTCCTACCTTCCGTGAGATGTGGGATCTTCCCCACCCACCCCCTCCCCCCACAGCCATGAGATCCCACCCACAATCCCAGGAGAGAGTGCTTCAGACAGGTCCCTGCAGCTTTTTGCCCTAAAAACAGGTCTGGCAAAGACCAATAAGAGGCTTTCGGTATTTATTAAAGCTCTGGCAATAGCTCCCACATATACAACTGAACTATTTTCAGCCCCAGCTATTTTCTTTTCCTTTTGAAGAGTGGGTGGATTTTAAGAAAAACAGACTAATTAGGTATATGTTAGCATTGCCACAAAAGCAAAACAGTCAGATTTCCCAATACAACACCAAGTCAGGGCTTGGGATTTGGAGGATTAGAAGGGAAGCCTGGCGGTCTTTCCATTTCTCACACCCAGGGGTCTTGTCTTTCTGACCAACTGGCCTCTCCCTGGGCCAAGTAAGGGGAGCTTCTGTGAGGGTCTCCATCCTGGGGGTAGAGAGTCAGGGGCAGCACGATTCCCTCCTTCCACTCTCCAGGCCCCCAAGTTAAGAGCAAAGACACCACAAACACTTAAGCAATTAGAGAATAATTTAAAACAAATGTGCACTGGAGTCCACACAGAGCAAAGTAGGCTCGGCTTAATGTGCAATGTGGAAGAGTCTTCCTAGGGCTTTATCTTTCACTGGGGAAAAGAGGTTCCTTCCTGCACCAAACACACCCAGGATTCCGGTGAAACACCCACCCCCGCTGCCCCCAACACCTCCCCACACTCAAACACACACAGGACCTTCATTACTTTGCTGTTCCAAAGCAGCCTCTAGCCCAGTGGAGCTGCCCTTGAACATAAATTCCCTGGCATATAAACCAAATAAGTTTTGGCCGCATATGGCAGAAAATCCAAAATAACAGTAGCGTAAATGAAATAGAAGGGTATTACTTGTTCATGTAAAAGAAGCCCAGAGGTAGAGAGTCCAAGGCTGTGTATGGTATGGAGGATGGGAGGAGGTACCCAGGGGTAATCAGGAATGAGGCTGCCCTGTCAGACCTTCCAAGGACATGATTCTGACCTTGAGATTGTATCAGGCCAGCAAGGAGGAGGGCATCGGCCCCAACCTGCCTATTGTCTGCCTATTGGGCATGCATGTATTATTTTTCATTCATTCATCCCACAATGTATTTACTGAGCAGTCACTATGTGCCAGGTACTATGTTAGGTGCCAGGTCATAATGTGACTAAGGCAACTATGTCCACGCTCTTGTGAAGGTCACAGTCAAGTGGGGAAGACAGATAAGAAGATGTAAACAAAAAAAAATGAAATCTCTGGCTAAGTAGTACGTAGGAAACAGCCAGGATACTGTCACAGAGAATAGCAAGGGAGACCGACTTAATACAGGGTAGTACAGGGCACAGCTAGAATGCTGCAGAAGTGGCGGGGGAGGGACATCCATGGAGAAGGTCGTCAGGGCAGCCAGGGTTCTCAAGAAGCAGATAGAAACGATGGCAGATCTTTTGAACATGGCTGCTGCCAATCAAGTAGTCACCAGCCACACTGCAAAGGGACCCAGATAGACCTAGGAGAACACACGTACACTCTAACCACATGCCAGTCACAGCCAGCCCTGCACAGTTCGGTTCAACCTATATGGTAGAGGTGATGAGGCCCATTTAACGCAACCAAGATGCACTCAGGGCAGCTGCAGTGACCGGCCCGACTTCATTAAACAGCAAGAAAGAAACAAAGCTGCAGTTTGAACTCAGGTCCTCAGGATCCAGGCCCTTTGTACCTACAGCTACTCAACTCTTAAGGGGAAACTGATGTATTTCAGCGCATGCATTTGGGTTAGGGAGAGCAGGATACTGGCCCGAAAAGCTTGGTGCTGGTGCCCATGGAGAACTAACAGGCCAGACCCACAAGGGCACAGAGGCCAGCCAGCCTACAGCATCACGTTACACTCCCCAGACCTAATTGCTTTACAGACTAAACAGCACAATTTACAGCCAGCTCTGGGATAATGACGTCTCCCCGTCCACTTCTGCTCCCTTCCGGGGGATTCCAGCATTTTCCTCAGAGACATTAGACAGAGGCCCACAAGACTGAGGCTCTCCGGACTCAAAGGCAACCATTGTGAGAGAGGCGGAGGAGGGGCCCGTGGGAGGTAGAGGGACTAAGTGCTATCGCAGGCCCAAGTGCGGCGGAGGGGCCACCCCAGATAAATCTCACCCGCGCTCATCTGGAGAGGACACGGTGACACAGAGGTCGACCAGAAAGCCAGCAAATTAACTGCCTCGTGCTCATTCAAGTTTTTAAGTAATCAAATAACTCAAACCCAGGTAGACAGTCTTAATCCCCAGAAATAGCTTGCTTTATAAATCACCCACAGAAAACTGTTTCTCCTTATTCCTCCCAAGTCTCCCTTTTTAGTAGAAAGTCGTTATTTTTAGATTAAAAATAAGCCTTTTGAACAAGTCAGATGATCTTTCCGTGTCATTGCTTTAAAATATAAAACCTGAACTTCAAAAAGGGTTCTGCCCTTTTTCCAGAGTGTCATCTTCATCCATTTCTAGGCCATGCCTTTTACTTATAACCAGAAGGCCAAATTTTATGAACGCCACGACCTTATGTACAGAGATGGCAGTGTGAGAATTCTTACCGTTCTTACGTAAGTGTGCACTCAGAGTGTGCTTGTGAGTGCAGAGCCACGGTCAGCAGGCTTCCCTATTCTCTTTATTCCTCTCATTTGTTTTTCAAGTTCCCTTTGAAGCTAAGAAAAAAATGCTTACATATTGGACAAAATTAGGGGAGAGTAAATGAGAATAGGGGTCGAAGCTAAGTTAGTACCATATTTATCTGCTCACGGAGTTTCATCAGTTGTTCAGTAGTCTATGCTTCTGGGAAGATTGGGCATATGCAACCATCATCAGCCTTATGATGAAGCCAGATCAGAGTCACTCAGAGGGCCAAGACTCTGTTCACTTTATTCTTATTAAGTGTCCCTTGGGCACCTTCTCACTTTCTTCCTGAACTAGCAAGTCCAGAATTCTGCTGGTTTTGTTTTATCAAACTTCTCAGCATTTCTACGTCTGCAACAGCAGAGCTGTGTGGTTATGATCAAGCTACCTAATCTCTCCATGCTTTGATTATCTCTTCTGCAAAAGGGGAATGACAGGAATAATGCCAACATAATGTATGTGAGGCACAGTGCAGGGCACACAAAACACTAGCTACTGTTGCCACAGTATTAATAATTATGATCATTATTATCCACATGATCAACCCTAGAATGGATAGTACTGATGTATGTTCTTTAAACAAAATGGATTTCCTCTCTCGACAAAATCACACACACGTAAATTATTGATATATTATTTTCTACCTTTTCTCCTGATACATCTCAACAGTAAATAAATCCATGAACATAGATGAGAAACCCTTTAAACAGGATACTGGAAAGGAGCAGTGGTGTGGGCAATCCTAACTACCAGCTAATCTGTACATGCAAGACCTGTGGTGTAGACAGAATCAGGGCATTCCTTGCTGGTCCCTACAATAGGGTGTGGATCCAAACAGCAGGGCAATCATGAATACGGGCTGCTTTCTGCCTCGGCGAGAGGGCTCCGTCTAGGACAGGCCATCAGCATCCGGGCCCCCGACTGAAGAACAGGATCTTCAGGTCAAAGGCTGAGTGGCTGGTTCCAAACCAGAGACAGGGTCTGACCAGGCCAGAGAAGCCAGGAAAGAGAGAAGAATCCAGGCAGGGCCAGACAGTGGTTACCAACCTCACCAACAAGTCCCCTTTCAGCACTCTTTCTGTGATGGGTAGTTCAACCTTGGCCGTCCTTCTGCA
Organism: Balaenoptera ricei; assembly: GCF_028023285.1. Lineage (NCBI taxonomy): Eukaryota > Metazoa > Chordata > Mammalia > Artiodactyla > Balaenopteridae > Balaenoptera > Balaenoptera ricei. The sequence goes on from NC_082649.1 coordinate 35,568,174, forward strand.
TCCATATGTAGTCTGGTCTAATAATGAATGAGATAATAAACGACATTCCTTTGGCACTGGGGTTCCTGATCGGCCCCACAACTTGGCGCCTCACTCGGAACTCCTCCCAAGGAGGCTTGGCCTATATCCAGGGCCCACACCGAGGCCCCTGGAAGACAAAGTCCTACTGAGTTCCTACCAACCCCCTTGCTGATGAGATGTTTACAGAAGACAAGTGAGGAGACCAGGAAAGTTCTTATCCTGTGCTCTCTCTATTCTTCACTCATGTGAAGACTTTCCCAGCTTGGGAAAGAACAGAATTCAGGAGCTCCGAATTCAGCAGTGAAGCAGGTGTTGTACATCTCAGAAACCTAAGCAAAAAGTGATGACTTGGGTAGGATGCACATTGGGAGAGAAGGGGGAAAATAGCCTGTGGCTCTAACAACCAGATCTGACGCCCTAAAAAAGTCCCAGTGAGTCCTAAGGTGCCATCAATAGCCAATCAGCACTCATGAACAGGATGTAATAGCATCGTGACATCCTGAGTTAATGTAATGCTAGCAGTAAGTGAAAGACCGACTCTTTAACCAATACATGCAGTGCTATTGCCAAAGAGGTAAACTTTTTAAAAAGCTTCTTGAAATACTGAAAACAGTTCTAGGTATTTTCGCCATAAGCTTCTTTACTGTAAACATTTTGCTGCATTTTTGCCACAAACGTTTTTGCCACATAACTAATTGGCCATAAGGCAATTTTACCATGAAAAATAAAAGAGGAACATTAGAAAGGACACAATGGAACATGAGAAATAAATTTAAAAAATTAAAAGACTTTATTGTGAAATACAAGATATCTGAATACATTTAAAATGGGTGTAGATTCATGCCAGTCTGTGCAAAGAACTGATTTTATTTTTATTTTGTGGGTTGTGCCTAAGCTCTTGTCTTCCAAGTCTTTCATAGTATCTTCACTTTTTTTTTTTTTGCTTGTTGATTTGTCTCCTCATTTGGCATCACACTATTTCTTTTTTTGCTAACATTTCTTCCTTCATTAAGGGAGGTATCAGCTTCCCAACACTAGGATGCATGTTTGCAACTGAGCTTTACCGGGTCGTGAAAGCTTTACACTGCTGTGTATTCTTGGCATATTGTCAAATGTCCATGGATAGACGTTCCAAAATTCTATGGGAAATGTGGGTTCAACTCTGTGCCCTCGAGGCCTCTTTCTCCTCCAATGTAGTGTGTTTCAAAATTAAGAAATCAACTCTTGGGCTACAGTGAGGGTGATGGGAATGCCTACAGGTAGACTTTGGGGATCAGGGCCAGACAACCTGATTGAGGTGGCTAAAACCTCCATGGTTTCCAGTGGCTCAGAGGGGCGGAAGGGTGGACTGCACCAGAATCCAAAATAACTCAGTCTTCCCTGTGACTCTGGCCTCACCCAGTGGGACCAAGCCATTCCCCCACTGGCCAACTGCATGTCCACGTTGGCATTTTTCTCTGCAAAAAAAGTAGACAGATAAACATGGGCAAACCTACCTTGTGGGCAGGTTAAGGAGCACACTTCAAAAAAAAAAAAAAATCACAGGGAGGAAACAGGTAGGGGTCTTTTCCTGGTGTGTCCCAGCATCCATCAATGGCACTTCCATGGACATCAAATTTGCTGCACTCAGGCAACTGGAATCCCCAGACAGCAGACTCCGGCTGGGTAATTTGGGTCAGGGATATTCTGCTGCAGTGCAAATGGCTTCACTCCATCGTGCACTACTTGTTTCTTTTTATCCTGCCCCTAACTTTTTATGGAATCCTGCATGTAAGGCCAAAGTTACAGTGCCAGCAAGCACACAATGTATCCATGGGGAAATCATTATTCTTGTGTGTTTGAAGCGCTTGTTTGAACCGTCTTTAAATTATTTCTCTGGAAATCGGTCTGGCTTAAATGTGTTTATCCCTCTGCCTTTGTTAGTCCTTGTTTGCCTTCGCCGGGCATTGGTAACAGATGAGCAGAGTCATCGTAAGGTATTTAGCCCTTTGAGGCACTGTAGTTGCTTCCACATTTCTAGCCTAGATAACATCAACAAGAACTGGGAAAGGATGAGATGGCTAGATGCCCAGGGAGGGGAAAAGGAGAGTTTGGGGATCAAGAACTCACTACGGAGAAGCTAGAAGAGAGATCTTCAGCTATAGAATTGAGTGTGTGTGTGTGTGTGTCTGTGGGTGTGGGGGTGTGTGTATACACATACACACATTTCCCCCCCTTTCTTTCTGAAATGCAGTAGATATTACAGGAATCCCAAATCAGAAGCGAGATAACTAGGAGCTAATGAGCGATAAATTAAGTCCAGAGACATAACACAAAAGCAGCGTGGAAGTTCTATGTTGGGCCCTGCCCTTCTCTTGTGTGATTCTGAATAACTCACTTTCCCTCTCTGAACAGTGGAAAACCTGGACCAGAGCCAAAAGGCCTCCCAGTTTTGATTTTCCATGGTTCTAAAATACAAGGGAATTAATGGAGAAAAAGATCCCTGGGGTGCCCAGGCAGGGGGACTCTCCCTAACTCAGAAGGTGTATTGCGAGGGGGTAATGCAGCACAGGAGGTATGGCATCGTACTTAATAGTGTGAGTTCTGGAGTCCCACAGCAGAGGTTCAAGTCTAGGCTTTGCTACTTCCTACCTGTGCAACGTTGAGCCGGTTCTTAACTTCTCTGTGCCTTTATTTCCTCATCTATAAATTGGGGCTAATAATAATGGCTACCTCAGAGGGCTTGAGGGAGGAATAAATAATGCATATAAAGTATTTAGAACTGTGCCTACCTACCTAGAAAGTGCTCAGTGGGTACTTTTTTTTTTTAAATTTATTTATTTATTTTTGGCTGTGTTGGGTCTTCGTTTCTGTGCGAGGGCTTTCTCTAGTTGCGGCGATTGGGGGCCACTCTTCATCACAGTGTGCGGGCCTTTCACTGTCACGGCCTCTCTTGTTGCGGGGCACAGGCTCCAGACGCGCAGGCTCAGTAGTTGTGGCTCACGGGCCTAGTTACTCTGCGGCATGTGGGATCTTCCCAGACCAGGGCTCGAACCTGTGTCCCCTGCATTAGCAGGCAGATTCTCAACCACTGCGCCACCAGGGAAGCCCAGTGGGTACTTTTTAATATAAGTATATATCTATATACGCACTGATGTGTGGATGTATACATCTATATGTGTATCACTCCAGTGGTGTTGGAAGGTCTATCAGTGAGTGTGGCAGAGACTGCCAGATGCCTCCCAATAGCTTTTCACCCTTAGGGAATAATTAAAACAAAATAAAACTCTTGTTTAAGATGCCAGGATTCAAATCCCAGCAAGCTGGTTCCAGAGCCTTGAGGCTCTGCAGGGTGCAGAGTGTGAGGAGGGTTGAGGTCAGGAAGTTTACTTGCAGGTCAAAGTGTGAGGTACAAGTGAGCCTTGTCTGTGTCCTGCAGACAGCATGGAAGCAACTAGAGCTACAGAGCAGGGGTGTGGGTGGATCTAGAGGATTTAGGACAGGGTGGAGGGTGGAGTCAATGATGGGCAAAGGCTGCGGTGGGGAAGCCAGTGGCAGGTTGGTACAGTCCTCCATTGAGATGGGCGAGACCTGAACTAAGACAGTGGCTGAGGGCGGGCTCTGGGCATCAGAAGGGACAGAGGATTTGGAATTCTCCCACCTGGCAGAATTGGTACAAGTCACGCCAATGACCAATGCGGGGAACAAAGGAGAAACATTTTTGAAGAGGAGAAAACGGTCATCTCGGTTTGGGATATTAAACTTGAGGAGCCTGTGGGGTCTCTGGGGAGATATGTTCAGGGGTTGTCAAAATAGAAGTGTGTTGCTTAGGACAGTAGTCCAAGCTGAGCGTGGAAATTCGGGTGGAGGGAGGGCAGTCTCGATCCAGGTGAAGACTGAAGCCCTGGGAAGGGATGTAACAGCTCAGGGAGGTCTCACGGAGCAGGGGAAGACAGCATGGCAAGAACCCAACTTGCATGGGTCTGCTCTTCCCCCAGCACACCCAGGGTGTCAGATGCCAACAGTGGGAAGCCAACCAGCTCCCAGATCTTCGCAGCATCCTGGTACCCACTGTGGCTTCCTCTGAACCAAGCCCAGGGCCTGCCATCTAGTGCCTTGGCTCCCTTTCAAAGCCTTGTGAGTTCTGGACTGGAATTCTGTTACCAACCACTGACCAGGACATCCAGCCCTCCCTCTGATCTCTGGCCATGGGAGGCAGCCTCCCTCTTCTGGGTTTCCATTCCCAAATGAGCCTGAGGCTCCTTCAGAAGAGACCAGACATGGGGGAGACTCTGCTTTGATCTTCGAAGTGCATGAGAGGCTCCATCAAGCTGCTCACATACTCAGCCAGGTGTGTCTAACGGCCTCGGAAGTGCTGGGCAGGAGAGGTAGCCTCCCAACTTCTCCTGGCCTTTTGTGCTTCTATCAGCTTGATCTCCACGAGGACACTTTTCAGCAAAGTTTAATACAGCAATTGATGTTTACATCCAACTCAATTCAGCCTGATGTCCAGTTTCTCTTTCCCTATATTTTAACTCAAGGATGGTGGGGAATAAGCTGAGTGTGAGGCCACAGGGTCGGGGGGAGAGCAGAGGTGTGAAAAAGATCATTAAGAGTACTAAAGATTTATTCCAAGTTGGACTTTTAGTTGGGAGAGGCCAGGAAAGGTTAAAACCTATGCTGATAGAGGGAACTTTCCTCAACATAATAAAGGCCATGTATGACAAACCCACAGCCAACATCGTCCTCAATGGTGAGAAACTGAAACCCTTTCCACTAAGATCAGGAACAAGACAAGGTCGCCCACTCTCACCACTATTATTCAACATAGTTTTGGAAGTGTTAGTCACAGCAATCACAGAAGAAAAAGAAATAAAAGGAATCCAAAAATATTTTTTTCTTTTGGAAAAGAAGAAGTAAAGCTGTCACTGTTTGCGGATGACATGATACTATATATAGAGAATCCTAAAGATGCTACCATAAAACTACTAGAGCTAATCAATGAATTTGGTAAAGTAGCAGGATACAAAATTAATGCACAGAAATCTCTTGCATTCCTATACACTAATGATGAAAAATCTGAAAGTGAAATTAAGAAAACACTCCCATCTACCACTGCAACAAAAAGAATAAAATATCTAGGAATAAACCTACCTAAGGAGACAAAAGAACCTGTATGCAGAAAATTATAAGACACTGATGAAAGAAATTAAAGATGATACAAATAGATGGAGAGATATACCATGTTCTTGGATTGGAAGAATCAACACTGTGAAAATGACTCTATTACCCAAAGCAATCTACAGATTCAATGCAATCCCTATCAAACTACCAATGGCATTTTTCACAGAACTAGAAAAAAACATTTCACAATTTGTAGGGAAACACAAAAGACCCCAAATAGCCAAAGCAATCTTGAGAAAGAAAAACGGAGCTGGAGGAACCAGGCTCCCTGACTTCAGACTATACTACAAAGCTATAGTAATCAAGACAGTATGGTTCTGGCACAAAAACAGAAATACAGATCAATGGTACAGGATAGAAAGCCCAGAGATAAACCCACGCACATATGGTCACCTTATCTTTGATAAAGGAGGCAAGCATATACAGTGGAGAAAAGACAGCCTCTTCAATAAGTGGTGCTGGGAAAACTGGACAGCTACATGTAAAAGAATGAAATTAGAACACTCCCTAACACCATACAAAAAATAAACTCAAAATGGATTAAAGACCTAAATGTAAGGCCAGACACCATCAAACTCTTAGAGGAAAACATAGGCAGAACACTCTATGACATAAATCACAGCAAGATCCTTTTTGACCCACGTCCTAGAGAAATGGAAATGAAAACAAAAATAAACAAATGGGACCTAATGAAACTTCAAAGCTTTTGCACAGCAAAGGAAATCATAAACAAGACGAAAAGACAACCCTCAGAATGGGAGAAAATACTTGCAGATGAAGCAACTGACAAAGGATTAATCTCCAAAATATATAAGCAACTCATGCAGCTCAATATCAACAAAACAAACAACCCAATCCAAAAATGGGCAGAAGACCTAAATAGACATTTCTCCAAAGAAGATATACAGATTGCCAACAAACACATGAAAGAATGCTCAACATCATTAATCATTAGAGAAATGCAACTCAAAACTACAATGAGATATCCTCTCACACCGGTCAGAATGGCCATCATCAAAAAATCTAGAAACAATAAATGCTGGAGAGGGTGTGGAGAAAAGGGAACACTCTTGCACTGTTGGTGGGAATGTAAATTGATACAGCCACTATGGAGAACAGTATGGAGGTTCCTTAAAAAACTAAAAATAGAACTACCATACGACCCAGCAATCCCACTACTGGGCATATACCCTGAGAAAACCATAATTCAAAAATAGTCATGTACCAAAATGTTCATTGCAGCTCTATTTAGAATAGCCAGGACATGGAAGCAACCTAAGTGTCCATCGACAGATGAATGGATAAAGAAGGTGTGGCACATATATACAATGGAATATTACTCAGCCATAAAAAGAAACGAAACTGAGTTATTTGTAGTGAGGTGGATGGACCTAGAGACTGTCATACAGAGTGAAGTAAGTCAGAAAGAGAAAAACAAATACCGTATGCTAACACATATATATGGAATCTAAAAAAAAAAAAAAAGAAAGAAAGAAAATGGTCAGAAGAACCCAGGGGCAAAATGGGAATAAAGATGCAGACCTACTAGAGAATGGACTTGAGGATACGGGGAGGGGGAAGGGTAAGCTGGGACAAAGTGAGAGAGTCACATGGACATATATAGACTACCAAACATAAAATAGATAGCTAGTGGGAAGCAGCCACATAGCACAGGGAGACCAGCTCGGTGCTTTGTGACCACCTAGAGGGGTGGGATAGGGAAGGTTGGAGGAAGGGAGATGCAAGAGGGAAGAGATATGGGGACATATGTATATGTATAACTGATTCACTTTGTTATAAAGCAGAAACTGACATACCATTGTAAAGCAATTATACTCTAATAAAGATGTTAAAAACTAAAAGAAAAAAACCCCAAAAAAACTCATGCTGAGTTCCTACAGAGGAGATTGATTTTCTTTAGCTGCTCTGTGTCTGGTCTAAGAGGATGAGTTCTCCCCCTCCACAGAGGGGAGGGGCCGGTGAGCAGCTATTTCACAACCCACAGGTCTGCGAGGTGCTTTTATATTAAGCTGCTCTCCCTCTACAGTAAGAGCATAGCAAGAGAGAAGGCTTCAAAGTACAGCAAGAAAAACTCGGGGCAGACATAAGAAGGAACTTGCAGGCAGTGAGAACCATTAGGAGAAAGTTCTAGAAATAGTATTTATCTGTAGTAATTTGGATGTAGTGTTTTTTTGTTTTTTTTTTTTTTTTGCTGTGTTGGATCTTTGTTGTTATGCACAGGATTTTCTCTAGTTGCGGCAAGTGGGGGCTACTCGTCGCTGCGGTGCATGGACTTCGCGTTCCGGTGGCTTCTCTTGTTGCAGAGCACAGGCTCTAAGCGTGCAAGCTTCAGTAGTTGTGGCACGTGGGCTCAGTAGTTGTGGCTCACGGGCCCTAGAGCACAGGCTCAGTAGTTTTGGCACACGGGCTTAGTTGCTCCGTGGCATGTGTGATCTTCCCGGACCAGGGCTCGAACCTGTGTACCCTGCACTGGCAGGTGGATTCTTAACCACTGCACCATCAGGGAAGCCCTGGATGTAGTTTTATTGGAAGGCAAAAGAGTGGATAAGGCAAGAGTTTCCTTCCAGCCCCAGTAATGCATCCCCGAGAAGAAGGTTAAATATCCCTAAATTCCTCAGAAAAATTAGTTGGTGTGGAAGTGTGATGAAATGGCTGATGCCTAGGGTTTGGAGCCAGATGGACATAATGTTTTATTCCAACTTCAACACTTGTTAACGGGGTGGCCCTGCCCAAGTGAAAATAACCACACCAAGCCTTGGTTTTCTCATCTATAAACTATGGATAGCAGGGATCATAATAAACATGCAGGATTATTTTTACCTGCTAGAGAAAAATATATGTAAAGCAATCCACACATAGTGGGGTTCAATTTTTAAAAACTTGGATTGAGTTTTTCACTTACTTCTGTCTTTCTGTGCACATAATAAAGCCTCAAAGCACTTAGCTCTGGTTTCTATTACACTTGAAAATGCATTCAGATCTGACTGGGAGAGAGAGCGGATTTTCAGGGCAAAAAACAAACTCCATTGTCTGCTTGTTTATAATTAGTGACATATTTCCCATTATGTCTAGGACTGGCTGTGACTGGTGAGAGAAACAAGGCCCTGTGAAGTGTCTAGTTTGTGCTCTGGTTTAAGCTGCAGAGTTGTTATGACACCAACATCCATGGCTTATTGTCATGGAAGCATGATCCACGTCCCCGTGAAAACACCCAACACACAAATGACCCCTGGGGAATGTAAATCAGGGGAGATATCACTTCAAAGTAACGTGAAAGCCAATCCTTTGTCTTTTCATCATGACTCCAGTGTTTACCATATTGCTTCTCTAAAGCACAGCCTCAATTCCCTCTCTTGGACCGGAAGCTGATTTTTAAAAGTCTCTATATTGGGAGCCTCTCAAAAGCCAAGGCAATGATGCTGTGTTGTATTTGTGAACTCAGGGGAGCAAGGACAGCAGGACAGCATCTCGTGATGAAGTGTATTTGGCAAATGAAAAATACCCACCACCTGCAAGCCTCTCACTGGCAGCATGGATCCACTTACACCATCTCATCTGGACCATGGGGGAACTCCATGTGTGAGACAGCTGGCAGGACTGGGTGTCCTTCATGCTCTTGAGAGATGGGAATGAGCTGTCTACACTGGGATCAGACCCTTCAGTCTTACACTCCGTGCAGTGACCTGCCCAGCCAACCTTGGTACATAGGTCTCCGAGTAGCTGAGCTCTTGAGAACATTTTGAGGCACCAAATGTCATGTCTTTCTAATTTTTGTTCTCATCCTATTCCAGAAGGACCTCAGAAATCCCAGGCATAAGAGCAGCAAAATTCTCTTAGATCACTGACCCCACACATAAAATCTCCATTTGGTGTTAAAATCCCCACTATCAGTTGATAGGTGCTGGGCTATATGAGACACATGGCTTATATACACGGATGAAACCTATTACACTTTGTATTTCAAGAGCATGTCATGACCAGGGTTAATATCCAAAATATATAAACAGCTCATACAACTCAATATCAAAAAAACAAACAACTTGATTAAAAATGGGCAGAAGACCTGAATAGGCATTTTTCCAAAGACATGCAGATGGCCAACAGGCACATGAAAAGATGCTCAACATCGTTAATCAGAAATGCAAATTAAAACCACAATGAGATATCACCTCACACATGTCAGAATGGTTATCATCAAAAAGACCACAAATGTTGGCGAGGATTTGGAGAAAACAGAAACCTTGTATACTGCTGGTGGGAATGTAAATTGGTGCAGCCACTGTAGAAAACAGTACAGAGGTTTCTCAAAAGCCTAAAAATAGAACTACCATATGACCCAGCAGTTCCACTCCTGGGTACATATCCGAAAATAATGAAAACACTAATTCAAAAAGATACATGCGCCCCAATGTTCATAGCAGCATTATTTACAATAGCCACGATATGGAAGTGACCTAAGTGTTCATTAACAGATGAATGGACAAAGATGTGGCACATATATACACAATGGAATACTACTCAGTCATTCAAAATGAATGAAATTTTGCCATTTGTAACAACATAGATGGACTTGGAGGGTCTTATGCTAAGTTAAATAAATCAGGCAGAGAAAGACAAAATACTGTATGATATCACTTATATGTGGATCTAAAAAATAAAACAAACTAGTGAATATAACAAAAAAGAAACACTCACAGATATAGAGAACAAACTAGTGGTTACCAGCAGGGAGAAGGAAGGGGGGAGGGGCAAGAGAGGAGAGGGGATTAAGAGGTACAAACTACTATGTATAAAATAAGTAAGCGGGGGTTGGCAGCGTGAACACAGCCTGAAGGGGTTAGCGCACCACAGCTAGCCGGGAGGGAGTCCGGGAAAAAGTCTGGAGCTGCCGAAGAGGCAAGAGACTTTTTCTTTGCTCTTTGTTTCCTGGTGCGCGAGGAGAGGGGATTCAGAGCACTGCTTAAAGGAGCTCCAGAGATGGGCGCGAGCCGCCGCGATCAGCGCGGACCCCAGAGACGGGCATGAGACGCTAAGGCTGCTGCTGCCGCCACCAAGAAGCCTGTGAGCAAGCACAGGTCACTATCCACACCGCCCCTCCCGGGAGCCTGTGCAGCCCGCCACTACCAGGCTCCCGTGATCCAGGGACAACTTCCCCGGGAGAACGCACGGCGCGCCTCAGGCTGCTGCAACGTCACACTGGCCTCTGCCGCCGCAGGCTCGCCCTGCATCCGTACCCCTCCCTCCCCCCGGCCTGAGTGAGCCAGAGCCCCCGAAGCAGCTGCTCCTTTAACCCCGTCCTGTGTGAGCGAAGAACAGATGCCCTCAGGCGACCTACATGCAGAGGCGGGTCCAAATCCAAAGCTGAACCCCGGGAGCTGTACGAACAAAGAAGAGAAAGGGAAGTCTCTCCCAGCAGCCTCAGAAGCAGCGGATTAAAGCTCCACAAACAACTTGATGTGCCTGCATCTGTTGAATACCTGAATAGACAATGAATCATCACAAATTCAGGAGGTGGACTTTGGGAGCAGGATATATTAATTTTTCCCCTTTTCCTTTTTTTTGTGAGTGTATATGTGTATGCTTCTGGGTGAGATTTTGTCTATATAGCTTTGCTTTCACCATTAGTCCTAGGGTTAGGTCCGTCCTTTTTTTTTTTTTTTTTACTTAAAAAAATTTTTTTTTCCTAATAAATGTTTTCTTAATAATTTTTTCCTTATTTTCTATTTTTAAAAAATTTTAAAAATATTTAATAAGTTTTTTCATATTTTTTATTTTAAAAAAATTAAAATTTTCTTAATAAATTTTTTTCTTAATAATTTTTTTCTTTTTTATTATAAAAAATTAATAAATCTATTTTTAAAAATTAAAAAAAAATTTTCTTAATAAATTAATTCTTAATAATTTTTTTCTTATTTTTTAATTATAATAGCTTTATTTTATTTTTTTTTATCCTCTTTCTTTCTTTCTATTTTTTCTCCCTTTTATTCTGAGCCGTGTGGATGAAAGGCTCTTGGTGCCCCAGCCAGGCATCAGGGCTGTGCCTCTGAGGTGGGAGAGCCAAATTCAGGACACTGGTCCACAAGAGACCTCCCAGCTCCACGTAATACCAAACAGCAAAAATCTCTCAGAGATCTCCATCTCAACATCAAGACCCAGCTTCACTCAACGACCAGCAAGCTACAGTGCTGGACACCCTATGCCAAACACCTAGCAAGACAGGAACACAGCTCCATCCATTAGCAGAGAGGCTGCCTAAAATCATAATAAGGCCACAGACACCCCAAAACACACCACCAGACGTGGACGTGCCCACCAGAAAGACAAGATCCAACCTCATCCACCAGAACACAGGCACTAGTCCCCTCCACCAGGAAACCTACACAACCCACTGAACCAACCTTAGCCACTGGGGACAGATACCAAAAACAATGGGAACTACGAACCTGCAGCCTGTGAAAAGGAGACCCCAAACACAGTAAGATAAGCAAAATGAGAAGACAAAAAAACACACAGCAGGTGAAGGAGCAGGGTCAAAACACACCAGACCTAACAAAAGAAGAGGAAATAGGCAGTCTACCTGAAAAAGAATTCAGAATAATGATAGTAAAGATGATCCAAAATCTTGGAAATAGAATAGACAAAATGCAAGAAACATTTAACAAGGACGTAGAAGAACTAAAGAGGAACCAAGCAACAATGAAAAACACAATAAATGAAATTAAAAATACTCTAGACGGGATCAATAGCAGAATAACTGAGGCAGAAGAACGGATAAGTGACCTGGAAGATAAAATAGTGGAAATAACTACTGCAGAGCAGAATAAAGAAAAAAGAATGAAAAGAACTGAGGACAGTCTCAGAGACCTCTGGGACAACATTAAACACACCAACATTCGAATTATAGGGGTCCCAGAAGAAGAAGAGAAAAAGAAAGGGACTGAGAAAATATTTGAAGAGATTATAGTTGAAAACTTCCCTAATATGGGAAAGGAAATAGTTAATCAAGTCCTGGAAGCCCAGAGAGTCCCATACAGGATAAATCCAAGGAGAAACACGCCAAGACACATATTAATCAAACTATCAAAAATTAAATACAAAGAAAACATATTAAAAGCAGCAAGGGAAAAACAACAAATAACACACAAGGGAATCCCCATAAGGTTAACAGCTGATCTTTCAGCAGAAACTCTGCAAGCCAGAAGGGAGTGGCAGGATACACTTAAAGTGATGAAGGAGAAAAACCTACAACCAAGGTTACTCTACCCAGCAAGGATCTCATTCAGATTTGATGGAGAAATTAAAACCTTTACAGACAAGCAAAAGCTGAGAGAGTTCAGCACCACCAAACCAGCTTTACAACAAATGCTAAAGGAACTTCTCTAGGCAAGAAACACAAGAGAAGGAAAACACCTACAATAACAAACCCAAAACATTTAAGAAAATGGGAATAGGAACATACATATCGATAATTACCTTAAATGTAAATGGATTAAATGCTCCCACCAAAAGACACAGACTGGCTGAATGGATACAAAAACAAGACCCATATATATGCTGTCTACAAGAGAACCACTTCAGACCTAGAGACACATACAGACTGAAAGTGAGGGGATGGAAAAAGATACTCCATGCAAATGGAAATCAAAAGAAAGCTGGAGTAGCAATTCTCATATCAGACAAAATAGACTTTAAAATAAAGACTATTACAAGAGACAAAGAAGGACACTATATAATGATAAAGGGATCGATCCAAGAGGAAGGTATAACAATTGTAAATATTTATGCACCCAACATAGGAGCACCTCAATACATAAGGCAAATACTAACAGCCATAAAAGGGGAAATCGACAGTAACACAATCATAGCAGGGGACTTTAACACCCCACTTTCACCAATGGACAGATCATCCAAAATGAAAATAAATAAGGAAACACAAGCTTTAAATGATACATTAAACAAGATGGACTTAATTGATATTTATAGGACATTCCACCCAAAAACAACAGAATACACATTTTTCTCAAGTGCTCATGGAACATTCTCCAGGATAGATCATATCTTGGGTCACAAATCAAGCCTTGGTAAATTTAAGAAATTGAAATCGTATCAGGTATCTTTTCTGACCACAACGCTATGAGACTAGATATCAATTACAGGAAAAGATCTGTAAAAAATACAAACACATGGAGGCTACACAATACACTACTTAATAACGAAGTGATCACTGAAGAAATCAAAGGGGAAATCAAAAAATACCTAGAAACAAATGACAATGGAGACACGACGACCCAAAACCTATGGGATGCAGCAAAAGCAGTTCTAAGAGGGAAGTTTATAGCAATACAAGCCTACATCAAGAAACAGGAAACATCTCGAATAAACAACCTAACCTTGCACCTAAAGCAATTAGAGAAAGAAGAGCAAAAAAAACCCAAAGCTAGCAGAAGGAAAGAAATCATAAAGATCAGATCAGAAATAAATGAAAAAGAAATGAAGGAAACAATAGCAAAAATCAATGAAACTAAAAGCTGGTTCTTTGAGAAGATAAACAAAATTGATAAACCATTAGCCAGACTCATCAGGAGAAAAAGGGAGAAGACTCAAATCAATAGAATTAGAAATGAAAAAGGAGAAGTAACCACTGACACTGCAGAAATACAAACGATCATGAGAGATTACTACAAGCAACTCTATGCCAATAAAATGGACAACCTGGAAGAAATGGACAGATTCTTAGAAATGCACAACCTGCCGAGACTGAAGCAGGAAGAAATAGAAAATATAAACAGACCAATCACAAGCACTGAAATTGAAACTGTGATTAAAAATCTTCCAACAAACAAAAGCCCAGGACCAGATGGCTTCACAGGCGAATTCTATCAAAATTTAGAGAAGAGCTAACACCTATCCTTCTCAAACTCTTCCAAAATATTGCAGAGGGAGGAACACTCCCCAACTCATTCTACGAGGCCACCATCACCCTGATACCAAAACCAGACAAAGATGTCACAAAGAAAGAAAACTACAGGCCAATATCACTGATGAAGATAGATGCAAAAATCCTCAACAAAATACTAGCAAACAAAATCCAACAGCACATTAAAAGGATTATACACCATGATCAAGTGGGGTTTATTCCAGGAATGCAAGGATTCTTCAATATACGCAAATCAATCAACGTGATATATCATATTAACAAATTGAAGGAGAAAAACCATATGATCATCTCAGTAGATGCAGAGAAAGCTTTTGACAAAATTCAACACCCATTTATGATAAAAGCCCTGCAGAAAGTAGGCATAGAGGGAACTTTCCTCAACATAATAAAGGCCATATATGACAAACCCACAGCCAACATTGTCCTCAATGGTGAAAAACTGAAACCATTTCCACTAAGATCAGGAACAAGACAAGGTTGCCCACTCTCACCACTATTATTCAACATAGTTTTGGAAGTGTTAGCCACAGCAATCAGAGAAGAAAAAGAAATAAAAGGAATCAAAATCGGAAAAGAAGTAAAGCTGTCACTGTTTTCAGATGACATGATACTATACATAGAGAATCCTAAAGATGCTACCAGAAAACTACTAGAGCTAATCAATGAATTTGGTAAAGTAGCAGGATACAAAATTAATGCACAGAAATCTCTTGTGTTCCTATATACTAATGATGAAAAATCTGAAAGTGAAATTAAGAAAACACTCCCGTTTACCATTGCAACAAAAAGAATAAAATATCTAGGAATAAACCTACCTAAGGAGACAAAAGACCTGTATGCAGAAAATTATAGGACACTGATTAAAGAAATTAAAGATGATACAAATAATTGGAGAGATATACCATGTTCTTGGATTGGAAGAATCAACATTGTGAAAATGACTCTACTACCCAAAGCAATCTACAGATTCAATGCAATCCCTATCAAACTACCACTGGCATTTTTCACAGAACTAGAACAAAACATTTCACAATTTGTATGGAAACACAAAAGACCCCCAGTAGCCAAACCAATCTTGAGAACGAAAAATGGAGCTGGAGGAATCAGGCTCCCTGACTTCAGGCTATATTACAAAGCTACAGTAATCAAGACAGTTTGGTACTGGCACAAAAACAGAAATACAGATCAATGGAACAGGATAGAAAGCCCAGAGATAAACCCACGCACATATGGTCACCTTATCTTTGATAAAGGAGGCAAGCATATACAGTGGAGAAAAGACAGCCTCTTCAATAAGTGGTGCTGGGAAAATTGGACAGGTACATGTAAAAGTATGAAATTAGAACACTCCCTGACACCATACACAAAAATAAACTCAAAATGGATTAAAGACCTAAGTGTAAGGCCAGACACTATCAAACTCTTAGAGGAAAACATAGGCAGAACACTGTATGACAGAAATCACAGCAAGATCCTTTTTGACCCACCTCCTAGAGAAATGGAAATAAAAACAAATGGGACCTAATGAAACTTAAAAGCTTTTGCACAGCAAAGGAAACTATAAACAAGACGAAAAGACAACCCTCAGAGTGGGAGAAAATATTTGCAAATGAAGCAACTGACAAAGGATTAATCTCCAAAATATACAAGCAGCTCATGCAGCTCAATATCAAAAAACAAATAACCCAATCCAAAAATGGGCAGAACACCTAAATAGACATTTCTCCACAGAAGATATACAGATTGCCAACAAACCCATGAAAGGATGCTCAACATCAGTAATCATTAGAGAAATGCAAATCAAAACTACAATGAGGTATCACCTCACACCAGTTAGAATGGACATGATCAGAAAATCTAGAAACAATAAATGCTGGAGAGGGTGTGGAGAAAAGGGAACACTCTTGCACTGTTGGTGGGAATGTAAATTGATACAGCCACTATGGAGAACAGTATGGAGGGTCCTTAAAAATCTAAAAATAGAACTACCATACGACCCAGCAATCCCACTACTGGGCATATACCCTGAGAAAACCATAATTCAAAAAGAGTCATGTACCAAAATGTTCATTGCAGCTCTATTTACAATAGCCAGGACATGGAAGCAACCTAAGTGTCCATCGACAGATGAATGGATAAAGAAGGTGTGGCACATATATACAATGGAATATTACTCAGCCATAAAAAGAAATGAAATGGAGGTATTTGTAATGAGGTGGATGGAGTTAAAGTCTGTCATACAGAGTGAAGTAAGTCAGAAAGAGAAAAACAAATACAGTATGCTAACACATATATATGGAATCTAAGGGGAAAAAAAAAAGGCCATGAAGAACCTAGTGGCAAGACAGGAATAAAGACACAGACCTACTAGAGAATGGACTTGAGGAAAGGGGGGGGGGGAGGAGTGAGATGTGACAGGGTGAGAGAGTGTCACGGACATATATACACTACCAAATGTAAAATAGAAAGCTAGTGGGAAGCAGCCGCATAGCACAGGGAGACCAGCTCGGTGCTTTGTGACCACCTAGAGGGGTGGGATAGGGAGGGTGGGAGGGAGGGAGATGTAAGAGGGAAGAGATATGGGAACGTATGTATATGTATAACTGATTCACTTTGTTATAAAGCAGAAACTAACACACCATTGTAAAGCAATTATACTTCAATAAAGATGTTTAAAAATAAATAAATAAATAAATAAGCTACAAGGATATATTGTACAACCCAGGGAATATAGCCAATATTTTATAATAACTATAAATGGAATATAACCTTTAAAAATTCTGAATCACTATGTTGTACACCTGAAACTTATATGATATTGTACATCAACTATATACCTAAATAAAAAATGCAAACATCAAATAAAAGGGAAAAAAAAAAGAACATGTTATGACCACTTAGCAAATATGTAGATGAGTATCTTTAGGGCTTTTAAATAGAGCCCGGCATGTGAGTCAGGGTCTGGGCAGGAAAGAGGCAGCCATTCAAAGGCACAACTGAAAAGAGCCTTTGACATGGTGTAGGCAGAGTTAAGGGGGCAAGAGGGGACCATGCAGCATCCAAAGACTAGCAACAACGGAAAGCCGTCATCACCTGTATTCATTTTCTACTGCTGCCATAACAAATTACCGAAAATTTAGTGGCCTAAAATGATACCTGCTTATTATCTCACAGTTATATAGCTCAGAATTCTGGTTACATTGTTACTCAGCTGGGCCCTCTCCTTGGTCTCACAAGGCTGGAGACAAGGTGTCCGCAGGCCTGTGTTCCTTTCTGGCAGCTCTGGGGATGAGCCTGCTTCCAGGCTCATGCAGGTTGTTGGCAGAGTCCAGTTTCTTGCAGGTGTAGGACTGAGAGCTGTTTCCTTACTGACTGACAGCTGCGGGTAGAGCCTCCTCCCCGGCCCCTCCATCTCAGAACGAACATTGAATCCTTCTTACACTTGGAGTGTCTCTGGTTTATTCTACTGGGGCATCTATCCTATTCCAGCTGGAGAAAGTTCTGTTTTTCAGGGCTCGTGTGATTAGATTGGGCCCATCTGGATAATCCAGGCTACTCTCCCTATCTTAAAAGGGCCATTACCTTAACCGCACCTGCAAAATCCCCTTTGCCATGTAATGTAACGTATTCACAGGTTCCAGGGATTAGGCTGTGGTCATCTTTTTTTTTTTTTTTTTTTGGCTGCATTGGGTCTTCATTGCAGTGCACGGGCTTCTCATTGCAGCGGCTTCTCTTGTTGTGAAGCACGGGCTCTAGGCACACGGGCTTCAGTAGTTGCAGTACGCGGACTCAGTAGTTGCGGCATGTGGGCCCCTAGAGCGCACGGGCTTCAGTAGTTGTGGCTCGCAGGCTCAGTAGTTGTGGCGCACGGGCTTAGTTGCTCCGAGGCATGTGGGATCTTCCCCGAGCAGGGATCGAACCCATGTCCCCTGCATTGGCAGGCAGATTCTTAACCACTGCACCACCAGGGAAGTCCCTGTGGTCATCTCTGGGGGGCAGCTATGCCCACCACACATCCCTAGGACTAAGGAGTGGGGGCACTCTTGCCAGAATGCAGCAAAAGCTGTGGCTCTGGTGAGGGCAACCTGGTAGGTACTGTAACTATATGTAAACAACTACTACCAAACTGCACCCCAGCTGGGTGGGGAGGTGAGATCTCTGAGATCTCTCTCTGCTCACCCTCTGATTTCCTGCCACTGCCTTCCATTGCCTGAGCCCAAATGGCACTGAGAGGGCAAGGGAGCCTGGGTAATGGAATCCATAGACTTTAGCCTTCCCGAGCACAGATTGATGCAGATAAGCGTAGAGGGTGGGTTTCTGGGGCAAAAGTAGGATAGCCAGCAGATGAAGGTATCGAGTGAATCTAAGTTGAATTCCCCTTAGGATCCAGATATTTCTAGGCAGGTCTGGAAGAATAAATAACAGGACAGCCCAACAGGGCACTGTTTACATGAGAAACTTGACTCCTGAGAGAGAACACTTCCCAAGGGAAGGATAAATGGAGTTGAGGAAGTTGGTTTAAGGACAAGGGGCTAGTAAACCAAAGGGATGCCTGATTCTAAGATCAGTGCATTATCTCTCACTTACACTAAACTCTGACCCATTCCACTGGGCTTATGACCAAGTCTCTGGCCAAGGGAGTTCTGATAAAAAGCAAGC
Organism: Balaenoptera ricei; assembly: GCF_028023285.1. Classification (NCBI taxonomy): domain Eukaryota; kingdom Metazoa; phylum Chordata; class Mammalia; order Artiodactyla; family Balaenopteridae; genus Balaenoptera; species Balaenoptera ricei. The sequence continues at coordinate 35,586,976 of NC_082649.1, forward strand.
AAAGATAAAGAGTATCATTTCCATGGGACACTGAGAGTGGAGGAGCAGAGCATAGCAGTGGCAGCCAGGATTGGTGACAGCAGCTGCAGTTTGAAAGCCACAGTGTCAACTTTAGAGTCCACACCAGGGACCTTGGCCCAGACACTCTGCAGCAGCTGACCTAGGGGAGCCATCAGGGGCAAAGCTGGCACTGCTGCCTTTTCAGATGGCTGGAGTTGTCAGCATACTGAGCCGGGGCAGGAAGGGAGGAAGGCTGTGTATCCAAAAGGTCAAATCAAGGGGACTTCTTGTTAGGGCACCAAGGAATTGAAATTTCTGCAGGGAGCATGGGGGCAGGGGAACTAGAGAAATACTCTTTTGTGTCTGTTATTATTATCCCATTCCTACCTGCAGCCTGGGACACATGGAGTTACATACAAAGAGGAGCGGGCTAAGTCTGTGTGTTTATCAGGGTTCCAGCAGGAGACAGGCCATCGTACTCACTGGGTTACTTAAGGCCAGCTTAACAGAGGGGCTACTTCCAAAGGTCTGGGTAGGAAAGAGGATCCACAAAAGGTATTACAGCAACCTGGGGCTAGCTGGAGCAGGAGTTATTACAATTCCTAAGCCTGAAGGGAGAGAGTGGTTACCAGAACACAGAGGCAGAGTGGGCTGCCCCAAAGAAGCCGCTGACTTCAGTAGAAGGAAGTAGCTACCAGCTAGGTTAGGAACCAGGAGTGGGAGGGGTAAATCTCCTGATCTCCCTTTCTTTGAGTCTCCCAATGCTGTGTCTCCTCTCTCTATTGGGCAAATCCAAGGTCAGCCTCCCTGGACACAGAGAAGGATGGAAGGGGGTAGGGAATGGATCTGGAGGGGCAAGTCAAAGACATCCAGAGCAGTCACTGGACAGAAATACATGCTACCACCAGCGGCCTGGCACTGTGTAGCCTGTCTACCTAACGCATTAAACTCAGTAGGGTTTGGTCTGTTACACAGCTCACTTCACTGGTCTTGGGAAATGGTCAGAAAGAACCCCATGCACTGTGATATAATGAGCATTACCACGATGGAGTTTTCTTAGGTTTTGGTGAACTTCTTAGCAAGACCCAATTTATGTATCTGGTTACCAGAGTCTAAGACAAGTGATGGTATTAAAAGGCAGTGTCAGGTTTATGCATTCAGTGTAAAGGGTCATGGTAGCTCCTGAACTGCATTTGAATTTGCCACAGAAAGATCAGGTCTGATGTTCCATGTGCAGTAGGAGGTCCACAGGGCCAGAATCAGTGCAATGAAGTAAAAAGCCACTAAACGGTTCCCTAGTGACTGGAGTTAATCAGATTTCACCAAATGCTTAACCACATTGTGGAAAAGAGTTTACATATGGGAGACACTGCCTGTTGCCTCTACATTTAATCTCTTTCTCCTTTGAAGCAATGTATTTCCCACAGGGTAAGTTTCTAAAACTCGAACCATTTAATTTGGGGGAAGAATTTTTTTTATAAAGGAAAAACTTAACTTTGTGTGTTTTCCTCCAGATCTCCTGACTTTCTGAGATTATGTATTGTGCTGTTGGGGAGCTTTTTCCTCCTTAGTTATACAATAAACTCTTCGTTGTTTAACATTCTATTAACCACAACCCTCTAGTAACCAGTACATCTGTAAATCTCCAGTACAATAATTGTTGTTCATAACCATGACCCTGGGGCTCTGCGTGGTCTCAAATGCCTTCCAAGTCATCAAAGAGGATGCACTAAAATGATTTTGCATTCCCAGAGCACACATCAACCAACCACAGAGGGAAGGAGTCCAGATAAGTGCTAGGTAGAAGAAGAAATAAAGTGGGGATTTCAAGTTTGCCACAGGTAATTCACTGTATGGATGATAAAAATCTATACTACATGTGTTAGAGCTTACTCCTCTCAATGACTTTCTTCCTGGTCAGCGTGAACTCAATCAACATACTTGTGCACTATTTTCAAAAGTACACGGCTGTAAAAGCAGATGTCAGTGTACCCAGTTAAATCACTGCTGTTTGTGCCTAGTTTGTATTATCCATTGACAAATTAGAGGTCGTTAAAAAGCTTTTAAAATTTGAAACTTAGGAGTGGGTGAGACATATCCATCTGCTGACCACACAGCAGCAGACACCTAGGTCATTTCCAGACCTTGGGATGGACAATACCAAGCTTCACATGGAACGCTTTCCTCCCTCTGAGAAAAATCTCTGTGTTAGTCAGAGCTACACAAAAGAGGAAAAGCATAAAAAGAAACAAAGAAGGAGGAATAGAAGAAAAAGATTGATGTTGGGAGGGACAATTTTATGATCCGGACTCCCAAATTCAAGCTCACTTCTTCAATGTATCACTGCAAGAGAAAGGCTGCAGAGTATGTTTCTGCAACATGATGTGAATTTCACTCTGGAGGAAAAGCACCATATTAGACCCCATGTAAGGTTCTACATAAGTCAGGTTCCACTGCCATCAAAGACTGGATTTGACAGACAATGTAAAACTGGTTGGCAGGTAGGGGAAAATCAGTTGGATTAGGGAAGAATAAAATAGGATTCTATACATGTTAACAAAAACATCTCTTCACTGCAAAACTGAACATATTTGATTCTGAACAAGAACAACAAAAACAAGATGCCATAATTTCCATAGATAGAGATAAGCCAATCCCTAGAAAGAAGTTTTCACAAGGTTATGGTACAGTCTTATTTCTATGAAAAAAAATCATAACCTTTCTTGATTCTCCATCTAACATTTCAGAATGGTTGCGATAAGTGAGGAAATGCATGTTTCCAAAGGTGGCCATTTTTGGGTACGTGATCTAAAGAGTGTATTTTCTATAGGCACCATACTTCCTACAGTTTAGTATCACTTCTGACTCTGGTCTTACCATAAGACTACAGCCTATTGTGGGATCTTACAGTCCTTGCATCTTCCAAGTTCAATATTTTCCACCCAAATAGTCTATATCACCCCAATTGTCTACTTTGTATTTCTCAACTAGGGTGCTGCTGACATTTGGGCTGGAACAAATCTCCTCAAGTGTGTGGGGTGTTTGGATGTTTAGCATCCCTGGCCCCTATCCACTAAACGCCAGTAGCACTCCCATCAGCAAAGGTCTTTAGGATGACCACATCTACAAGCACTCCCTAGGAGAGCACTTCCTCTCCTCAATGAGACTTCATGTCAAGGCTCCAAAGCAGTGATGGGGAAACCAACTGAAACCAGGACAAGGTCAGGCAATTGACTGTGCTTTCCTGGCCCCATCTTTTCTGAGCCATTTATCTCCCTGCTCTTCACCTAAAGTCATAAGCTTAGAGTCATCAGTGAAACAAAGATGATGCAAAAAGACCTTGTTTTTGTATAGATGTTTAACTTTAAAAAATCCATGGTATCACGGAAAGCCTGATTTGTGTTGGTATAATTTCCCCAGATTCCTTTTCTCCTTTCCCCTATGATTCCTTAGGATCAACTTCCCATTGCACTATCTCTGAACTTCTACCCGCAGTTTGGTGCCCAACTGCCTAAGCTTTAACAAGCTTCACACACCAGCTATGCCTCCAGATATGGCTGTCCCCTGCTTAGCCTGATTTCATGCTCTTCTCCAAAGTCATCAACCACCAGCCCCACTTTTTCAGACTACGGTAGAGACTCCCCAAAGAGGGCTGCCATCAGTTCTTTTCCTCCTTGTACATGCATGCTACTCCATCAAGATGAGGGATCCATGTCTCTTCCCTTTCAATCTATACTGGCCTTATGTCTCGCTTTGATCAACAGAATGTGACAAAAGCCCTGAGTGGTAACTTCCAAGACCTGGCAAAACCAGCTGCCACATAGGCAGCCAGACTACCCTGAGAACGCCATGCTGTAAGGAAGCCCACGCTAACCACATGGAGAAGCAACATGATGGAGCACCAAGTAGACAGACCTGTGAGCATGCCTTCCTGGACCTGCCAGCCCAGCTACCAGCTGAGTGCTTCCAAGTTCCCCAGCCGACACCTCTTGGAGAAGAAAACTACTCAAATGAGTGCAGAATTATGAAAAATAATAAATTGTTGTTTCAAGCCACAAGTCTTGAGATCATTTGTTATGCAGGAATAAATGACTAAAACACATGCCGAGGACTAAGGTTAAAAAATATCCCTCTGCCAGGTTGCATTGGGATGTGCTTTAAATCTCTTAATTTGGGCAGGACTCCCTTAAACATCTTAAACAGTCTCTCAGCTCACACCAGGAAAGGAGGCGAGAACTTGCCTGCTGCCACTCCAGCTGTGGCACTAGCCCTCATCTAGTGGCATTTCTAAAACTCTTCTGGTAGGATTCCACTTACTTGCTGCACTTTGTCAAAAAAAGGAGGTTCTTCCTGTCACCCCAGGGATAACCTCTCCTTTTTGTACAAAGTTACATAAGGATCCGCTGTGGCTCAGCTTCCTAGGAATTGGCGTTCCACCTCATGTGACTCCATCCCAGTTTTATCTAAGTAGATGCAATTATTCATCAAGGGATGTCCAGAATTTCATTCTGTTCCTCAGAAATCATTTTTCCCTGAAGTATAGACTCATGTTTGAATAAATCAATCATATAATTTGTATGATTTATTTCACTTTGAACATGAATTGCTTATCTAGCAAATTTTTAGAATATCCCAGCGTTTTCATTCTCAGTGCCAAAAAGTTTTTGTTACGTCTCTATTTCTGTTTTACTAACTTGCAGGAGTTCACCATCACACTTGAAAAATAGCAAAAAAACGTTATGAACTGCCCATTACTATCTTTGTGTAATCCTACCCATCACTTCAGAAAGCTTTCAAGTACTTTCTAATCCATTTTGGGGGACTAACTTTCTCTTTAAGCTTGGAAATCTGTAAGAAGCAAATTTTGATTTGCAATCTCCGTTATGTAACCTTACCCCATAGCAAACCCCTTGCAAACCAGGGTGGAAAGAACAATTCTAAATTAGGCAACATTTTGGCAACTACTTCAGGAAATGTCCTAATTTTTTTAAAAAATAAAATTTATACCAATACATTTATACATTCCTCTGAAATTTGGACACATCAAAGTCCAAAGCATATTAGCTTGTTGAAAAAGATTATTTTCCCAATGACTGCTGCTTTGGTGATATTACTGTCCTGTTCCAAAGTTCACTTTGGAAACTTCGAAAACATTTTGAAGACATGTTTACAGAGGCCATATGTGCTTAGCATTGAGGCAGAGAGCAAGAATTTGAAATCACGTTGATGAAACCAAAGTCAAAGTTTGGGGAAAGAATTGGGTTTGTTGACCTGACATGTATTTCTATCGGTATTTTTAAATAACCCTGGAATTGCCACTGCCGATCCACAGGAGTAAAGGACAAGATAATACACGTGTAAGGAGTGACAATTCTCATGCACCACAGAGACATCCACAGTGGAAATGGATTATCTGAATTATAAGTCTGGCAGTCTGGGGAGCCTTTAGGGCCTTGAAACTCTCCCCTCACAGAGATACAGCTGGGCTCATCCATGCTCTGTGGATAGGTTACTCAGTGAACTAAAAACTAAAATCTATCTCAGTGAACAAAAACAGTCCTAATGAAACAAGGTGGGATGTCCATTTCTTCAGCCCCCAGCATGTGCCAGGGAGTTTACATACATCATCTCAGTTAAGCCTCACAATAGCCCAGAGAGGTAGAAAACATTCTGAAACTAAGGAAACAAAAGCTCAGAGAGCTTAAGTAATTTGTTCAAGGTCATTCACTACTCTAATGAGATACCCTGGGATTTGAACTCTGAACTGATGACTCAGAGACTCTTTCCTGTACATCTCAGAGCCTCTCTGAAGCCCACATCAAAGACTGTTAAGCTTGTCTCTGCACCAACAACAGAGCCCACTCCTAATCCCGGCAGATAGCTACCTAATGAATGCCCTGGGTGATGGAGATTAGACGGGAGAGCGTGGATGGGTAAAGGAAAAACTCACCTAGTTCTGAGCAGATGGTATGTTGTGCTCACTTCTATATCTTAATCCTACCCCTCAAAAACACACTCTGTCCATACTAGACCCTAGCATAATACCTGGCAGGTGCTCATGATTTTGTTGCATTTGATCTGTCACTAATGAGACTTATAATGGTGGTGATAATAACAATACCAACAACAGTACAAAGAGTTCAGATTTCATGAGCAATTTACTACATCACAGACACTGTCCTACACATACTATAACCATTAACTCCTTGGGTGCTCACGGCAACCTATGTGGGAAGTACTATTCATTATCGCATTTCACAGATGAGAAAACTAAGGAACTTGTCCAAGATTACACAGCTAGCAAAGGTCAGAATTTAGAATTAAACTAAATCAGGCTGGCTTTAGTACTTGTATTCTTAACCACTCTACCAGTATTTCTCAAACATTCTGAGAATTACTTGGGGGCACTTGTCCAAAATAATCTTCCCAGTGCCTTTCTCTGGAAAGTCTAGTCTAGGAGGTTTGGGTTGGGACTCAGAGCCCTGCAACTTTTTAAGAGCCCCATGAGATTCCTATGATGATAAACACTGCACGTCCCCTTGCTGTCTCTCACTACTGACAAAACCCCTCCAACGGCACATTTGAGCAGGGTCCGGAGCATCGTTTTTTGCAAGGAAGAGTGAATTTATTTATGGGTACAAGGAGAATAACTCCCCGTGGAAAAAGGGGTTTTCTTTCTTTCTTCCTCCAACACACATAGCTCAAAAGAAGGTGTTGGGGGTACATATTCTTTGGAAGGGCTGAATTTTCTTTGGAGTCCATCCTCTTCTTATAAGGCTTCTTCATATAAGGCTTCCTCAGCACATTATCATAGCGTCTCTAGTATTGCAGATGGATTTTTCTTCTGCTGCCTCAGAAGTTTGAACAAAAGAGAGGAAGCTGGGATATGGCAGAAGAAGCCCTGGTTCCCTCCATAGTCATGATATTGAAAGGAGAAGGCACAAGCTCACTGATGACTGAGGAGTCAGTTGGGGGCTGGATCAAGAATGGCCTTGCCTGTTGTGTCAGATGGGTCCTCTGAGAAACAAATGCCTAGATAGGACTAGACAGGCAAGAGATTTATTGGGAAAAACACCTGTAAGGATAAAGGGAGAGGAAATAGGAGAAGGCTAGGAGAGCCTTCAGATTGTGATGTAGGTTTGGCACCTGTGAAAGAGGAAAGGCGGGGTTGGGTCAGAAAAGCTTCAGACGGCAGCAAAATCCTGAGAAAGCCTTGGCAAGGCTGATTAGGAGCTCCCGAGCAAGGGTCGTCTGTTAGGAGAGTCTTGCATGGTGCTCAGTCACTGGCTTGGTGCAGGTTGGAGCAAGAGTGGCCTTGGAATGAGTGCTGTGGCGGATCCACAACTGTGGTGGTTGGAGGCTGTCAGTCACTATGCTCTCTGCAGCAGGTTCTTCAGGGAGAGATGTGAGAGGCATCCCTCCATAGCTGTCCCATATGTGTGGCTACAAAATTTATGTTTAGTCCTGAAAGCAAAAGACATTTTAGAAAATGCAATGGGGGAGATAAAGAGACTAGTTATTAGGCTACTACAAAAATTCAGCCAAGAATGGGAAAGAGCTGAACTCAAGGAAGTGGCTGTGGGAAGAGAGGCATGAGCCAGATTCAAAAGAGCTTAAGAAGTTAAATGTTGGATCTTCAAAAGACACTACAAAGAAAATGAAAAGGCAAGTCACAGACTCTGTGAAAATACTGGCGAAACATATACCCGGTAAAGGATTTGTATCCAGAAAATATAAAGAACTTTTACAACTCCATAATAAGAGACAAACAACTCAATAAAAAAGAGCAGAAAATATTAACACCAAAGAAGATAAACTGATGCAATTTCATGAAAAGATGCTCAATATCATTAGCCCGCAGGGAAATACAAAATAAATGGTAATGAAATGCCCTGCTACTCCTATTACAGTGGCTACTATTAAAAGACAGACAATTCTAAGTGTTGATGAGGGTGTGGGAAAATGAGGATCTGGAACCTAAATACACTGATGGTGGGAATGTAAAATAGAGCTCCAGTTTGTAAAACTATGGCAGTTTCTTAAAAAGTTAAACATACACTCACCGTATAAACTAGCAAGTCCAGTTCTAGTTATCTATGCAAGAGAAACAAAAACATATATCTACACTAAGACTTGTATGAGAATGTTCTTAGCAATATTAGGCACAATAGCCAAAAACTGGAAAAGCAATCAAATGTCCATAAACAAGCAAAATGTGGTATACTCATACAAGGGAATACTATCAACTATAAAAAGGAACAAACTATTGGTACATGCAACAACATGAATGAATCTCAAAAGCATCATGGAAAGTGAAAGAAGCCAGATACAAAAGCCGTCATATTATGTGATTCCATTTATACGAAATTTCTAGAAAAGGCAAAACTGTAGAAACAGATAGGTGGTTGTTTGAGGCCAGGGTGGGCATGTGAAGAGGCATAGGGAACTTTTCAGTATAAAGGGAGTGTTTTAAAACTGGATTGTGGTGATGGTTGCACAAGTATATACATTTATTGAGACACATGGAAGAACCTATTTAAATTGAGTGAATTTTATGAAATGTAATTTCATAAAATTTCAATTTCATGAAATGTAAATTAAAACTCAAAAAACTGTTAAAAATAAAAAGAGCTAAGAAGGCATACAAGATGGGATACGGTAACTGATTGTATCTCCAGAGAGTGAGGTTGAAGAAAAGGTCAAGGATGATGCCCGGGTTTCTGGCTAGGGTCCAGTAGGGAGGATAATGTTATAAAATAATATGTGGAATAGGAGGAAGAGCAGATTTAGAGTTTAGCTTTGCACATATTAACTTTGAGCTGGCTGTTGAACACTCAAGTGAAGATTTCCGAGAAAGAGTTGGAATGAATGGTCTAGAGATCATGAAAGGGATAGGAGTTGGAAAGCATTTTGAGAATCATCCACTTTTAGGAGGTAGCTGAAGCCGTAAAAGTGGCTGAAATCCTCCAAGGAGAATGTACAAGTGAGGGATCCTAGTTCAGCTGAAATACATTTTCAACTAATTATGAACAACCTCTCAGCTTCCCTAGAGAGTATTTCACTATTTGTGTGATGATAGGAGGGAATTTCTCTATGTTTCGTATATTTTTTTGGTAGCTTGAGATCTTAGAAATTCTGCTTCTAAATGTCAGACCTATTATATACAGGTAATTTAATCCAGCCTGTATTATCAAATATTTATCTTACGTCACACAACTGGAAGCTGAACTATGGCTAAACTAACAGTATCTGAGGACCCGACCCTACACATGATGATGTGTTAAACACTCTTAGGATTTAAGTCTCAGAAGCTGATTTCAAGAAGTTTACAATCTGGTCCCATAGATTCTATACCTTTCAGCGTATGAATTCTGGAGTGGGCAGAGAATGGTGGAAAAAGACTAGAGAATCCATTGCCCTACTAGGAAAAGTCCACAAGTACTATAATAAGAAAGAACAAATCTGACTACATATTAGCTCTGTTTCTTTTACTTTAAACTTTGTATTCTATTGCTTTTGCTTCAAGTGAAGAATGTTGCCTATGGCCTGAAATATACAGGATAGCCCATTCTCAAGGCTCTGACCTTTAAGGGTGTAACACTTTTCTATTCATATAGAGATAAAAAGTTGCAGAGCAGAGAATAACATTTGTCTCCTTGGAGGTTTACAGGAACGTGGTGACCTGACCCACGGGGACAGCTGCAAGAACAAAAGATTCCAACACCAAGAAGTTTGCAGCAACCACCCATGCCCTTCCCTCACCTTGCCTGTAAAAATGCTTGCTGAAACCCTTCAGGGAGTTTGGGGGTTTGGGGTACAAGCCACCTGTTCTCCTTGCATGCCCTGCAATAAACCTTTCTCTGCTCCAAAATCAGACCTTTCAGTTTGTTTGGTTTCACTGCTCATTGGGCACACAAACTTGCGTTCGGTAACAGTATCTGTTGGGTTATTTGTCTCTATGATAATCCTTGACTGGAAATAAATTTGAGGACATTGCTCAGGCCAAAAGGGCTTCTGTTTTGTTTCAGAAAGTGAGTTCTTGTGGGTTTCTTTTTTAAGCTCAACTTGGTCATTTTATTCGAAGTGAATTTTATCGTGATTTTCCAAGAGACACGGTAAGCATTATTTTCAGAAGCCATTAATATGTTGTATAATTCCGTGCAATGATGGGTATGCTCCAGACAGTGGAGAAATGAAGCAAGCCCCTTGTCCTTTTATAAACAACCTCCCTATGTGGAAATACGGATGCAGGAGCTTGATCTGGGTCCGACAAGTGATTTGAGAGAGAAGGGCAGCTCTATAAAGTCTGTGGCCAGAAGGAAGGCGCTTATTGGCTGAGACTGGCAAATGGATAATGAGGCCTTTGAAAGCCATTGAGGAGGGGGAAAAGCAGCAGCTGTTAAGAAGTGGGAACACAGAGAGACAACATATTCTGATGATATTGGGCAGTGGGTGGCGTCCCCCTGCAGTGTGGTAGGTAAGGAGACTGCTGTGTGGACAACTATGACCCAATATGGCTAAGTGAGAGAGGACCAGAGCGGGCCATTGGTTCCACTGTCAGACAAGGGAAGGAACTCACATAATGTGTTAGGTCCATGTTGACTATGAGTGAGATTGAAATAAAACGTCATTTTTCAAGTTTGCTCCCCAAAGAACGGCAAGCTTCTTCTGTCTTCCAGGAGAGGGTCAGCCAAGAGCTCCAGGATGACCCACAGGAAGGAGGATGCACTGATCAGCATCTGCAGCTTGCACTGCAGCAGAATCCAGACTCCGTGCCCACTAAGCTGGATATGTCTCCAAACACACACTTTCAGAGCTGTCTGGCAATTGAATACCACTGCAAAGCAGCAAAATGCATAAGCAGCCTTTGGAAATTTCTTTTTCCTTTTGCAGGGAAAATGAGTTTTCCCAATAACCGAGTTTTTTAGCTCAAGAGTATATTCTTAAATTATTTAAAAATCACTTAGTTCAACAGGAAGAATTTTATATAGTCATCCTCTAGGTTTTTTTTAACCCACATGTTAATTTGGATTTACTTCCGATTTACACAAGCTCTATTAAATTATATTCACAGTATTCCTTTACTACTTACCAATCTTAAACAGACTCCTGCCACCATAAGAGAAAACCTTCATGACTTAAAAAAACAGGCAGGGGATCTCTGCATAAACTTGCCAATTGCCAGTGGTCACGATGAATAATAGACACACAAAGAGATTCTTAAGTAGTTATTCTAATCATCACATCTTGCCTCAGAATTGTCTTTGTTGTTGTTCTTAAAGGTATTGCTACTAGGATGCCAGGGACCAAACAACCTGGCATGAGGTGAAGGAGCTCACACATTCCAGAGGGCTTGGGTGGGCATGAGGAGTGGTCCAGCAGAGGTTCCAGTTCTTCCTGGTCCTCCCTGCCACCGTCTTAGCTGCACATCTACTGAGCTTCCCATAAAGCGTTTGGTCCAACCCACATATCCACCTGCCCTGGATAGGATTGTGCATTCTTGTGCCTGTGTCTGGCTTTGATGCCTCTGAATTTTATAATTATGATCATTTTCTTTAAGAAATATCTTGCTAATAACTCACAGCTGTTTTTGCACAGGTTGAGAATTCGGATTTTATTTTAATACATATTGATTTGTTCCTGAATAGGATTTTATTGAGCCTGTTTGGTTTGAAATTTGCCCCACCTCATCTGATGCATACTGGGGTAGGGATGATCTAGAAGTGGCCTTCTGCGATATAGTGGAGATTCACAGCCAGCTTCTTCTAACCATTCCAGCTTTGCCTCTGACCTTAAAATCAGAGTCTTAGGTAAAACCAGTGAATGCAGAACAGTCTTTGATATTTCAGGCTTTCTGATATTCAAGAAGGCACAGTATGTCATAATCTGTTGGTTTGTTATAGGCGTCAGTTTCATTTCATAAATAGAATGTCCAGTCTGGTCTCATTGACCATGTTTGTTGAAAGATCATATTTGTTTTTCTTGAAATGAATCTTTTGTTGTCATTGTTGTTCAGTGACAATAAAGACACATTTTCTGTCCTATGAGGTGCCTGTTCATGTCATAGTTTACACTTAAGAAGGAAATTGCCACCCCATATAAGACCTTGATATCAAAGAGTCTGTCTGCTTGATGGGAAGCGTTGTCCCACAGCTGTACTCTAAGTTTGGTCCTTGGATATAAAGATCAGTCATTATATGTGAAATCAGACTTTTTCTTCCTTCAGAATGTGTCCTACTGTAAAATACTGGAGGCAGTTTATAAATCATTCAGGGAAGATTTATAAAGACCGTTAGTTTTAAATTCATTTGCATTTATGTAAATTAATATATCTGTTTATTCACCATTACTCTGGGTGAAGATGCATATTTTTCTGTTAGCTATATTTTTACTTAAAAAAGACTGCCTAAATCACCACTCTTCTTTCCGTTGCCTTCGGTGCAACACAGAAGTGAACTTTTGTATATTCCTTTTCAGGCATATTATATTTGCCAATATATATCCCATCTCACATGGTTTTCTTACATGTGACTGTCCCCCTTTTGAGCCTGGCTGGGGTTCGTGACTACATCAACCAACAGAGTATGGCAGAAAAGATGCTGTGTAATTTCCTAGCTAAGTCATAAAAGTTTCAGCCTTATCCCCACTCTCCCTCCCACTCCCTCTCTCCATCTCCATCTCTATCTCGACTTCTTTTTCTCTTTCTCTGAAAGTGCTAACTCTGGACGATGCCAACCCTGGGCTATGAGGAAGCTCAAACTAGTCTCTGAGGAAAGTCCCCCTGGAGAGTCGCTGAGACTCCCAGCTAATGGTTATAATCAATAGCCAGACATGTGAGTGAAGGAGCCTTCAGATGATTGCATGAGTCTATCCCCAGCTTCAAGTCTTCCATCTGAGGCTCCAGACATTGTGAAGGAGAGACAAGTCTTGCTCCCTTTACCCTTTCTGAATTTCTGACCCATGGAATCCATGGGCCAAACAAATGGTTGTTTTATGCCACTAAGTCTTAGGGTGACTTATTACACATCCATAGTCCCTAGAACACTTTCTTTTTTTTCTCTTCACATCTTTTCGTAGTCCTCTAAGGTTAGTACAGAATGGAGCTGGGGATGTCAAAGAAGATGTGATAACAAGAGGTATACTGGTGTAGGTATACTTCTTTATACTCTTTTTTCTTTTCTGTTTCCTCTTCTTTTTTTCATAAAGCTATAATTAAGAAAGTGATTTCTGGAGCCAAACTGCTTGTGTTAGAATCCTGGCCATGCCCCTTACTAATTGTGTGACCATGGACAGTTATTTACCCCCTTTGTACCTCAACTTTCTCATCTGTAAAATAGGAATAATAATCATACCTCTCAAAGAGTGTTGCTGGGAGATGATTAAATGAACTAATACATGTGAAGAGCTTAGAATAGGGCCTGACACATAGTAAATGCTCATTAAAATATAAAATATTACCATTTTAGCTTTAAGGAACTTCATTTTACTTTTTATGATTTATGTTTACTGTGCAAGTACATTTCAATATAAATAATGGAAAATTTAAACACATGTAATCCAAATACCCTATCAACTTGTTTCATTTTTCCATGTTTTCTTCAAGACTCCATTTACTCATAAACATTATTTTTAAAGTCATAATCATTGCAAAGATACATAGGAGCAGAAATAATTACTTAGGGTCTACTCTGTGAGATAAATTATTGTGAGTCAGGCAGCTACCCCAAGAGGTGAGACTATCCCCATTTTATAGATGAGGAAACTATCATTCCTTTGATCAACATAATATTATTCAGATATCAAAATTATAAGAAAGGAGACCGATAACATTATGTGAACAATATAATATGAAGTGAAAAGAGTAGGCTATAGGACTGCAGATATTAAAATTACTAGAGACAGACTACAAAAAAATCCTATGTTTAGTATATTCAATGAGCTAAAAAGACAAGCTGAAAACTGTAGCATGGAACTGGAAACCATAAAAAGTGACATGGCTTTTTTGAAAAGAAACCGAATAAATAGTTGTAGAATTGAAAAATATAGTAACCAAAATAAGACTTCAATGGAGAGGTTTAATAGCACCTACAGAGAGACTTAGAAAATTAGAAAATGGATCAAAAATGTTACAAATGAAGCATGGAGAAACAAACAAAATCCCTAGAAAATGCAGAGGTGAAGATAAGGGGCATATAGTATATAACAAGGAATTGTAAGATGTTTAATTGGATTCAAGAAGAAAAAGCAAAAGATAAAGGATAAGAAGCAATATTTGAAGAATGATGGGTGAGAATTTTCCAGAACTGATGAAAAGCACCAATTCACGGTACATAATGAATCAAAAGCAAGATAAATAAAGGAAATTCACACCTGGGTGCAGTAGATGGCACCTGCAGGAAACCAAAGACAAAAAGAAAATCATAAAAGCTGCCAGAGAGAAAAGAGAACGCCTTCAAAAGAGCTGCAGTTAGGCTGACAACTGACTTCTCAACAACATCAATGGAGGCCGGAATCCAGGCTTTGGTGTGCTGAAAAAAAGTAAATAAATAATGACTGCTAACTTAGAATTCTGCACCAGGAAAAAGATGCTCCAGGAATGACATTTTCTTTCAAACACTTAGTTTGTCACTAATCAATCACAGTGAAGGACTTTCTAAAGGTTATGCGTAGGTAGAAGAAAATAATCCCAATCTCGGGCTTCCCTGGTGGTGCAGTGGTTGAGAATCTGCCTGCCAATGCAGCGGACACGGGTTCGAGCCCTGGTCTGGGAAGATCCCACATGCCGCGGAGCGACTGGGCCCGTGAGCCACAATTACTGAGCTTGCGCGTCTGGAGCCTGTGCTCCGCAACAAGAGAGGCCGCGATGGTGAGAGGCCCGCGCACCGCGATGAAGAGTGGCCCCCGCTTGCCGCAACTAGAGAAAGCCCTCGTGCAGAAACGAAGACCCAACACAGTCAAAAATAAATAAATTAATTAAAAAAAAAAATTCTAATCTCAAACTAAAGCATCTGGATGGTCAAGTTAAGTCTTAGAGTTTTTTTTTAATGTGACCTTTAGTTTTTTAAAGAAGGGAGAAGGAAGAATTTTTCACTATATACCATTTTTGTTCCTTTTGAATTGTATTCCTGATTTATTAAGTCTGCATAGAAAGTGTTTCTCTTGGTACACTCTGCATGTTAATATAACTAGATTAAAAGAAACATAACCTCGAAGTTGTTGTGGTCAGAAAATAGAAAAGGGAGTAACAAGCTTCTTTCAGGACTACCATGGTAGGTAATAAATTAGCATGATCTCAGCCATAGAGATATACACATATTTATGTTTCTAGACAGTGGAGATCAGGCTGTGGGTATAACAGAAAACTAACCAGCACACCTAGAATGCTTTCTATCTTACTGTGTAAGATATTTTAATTTGGACTCCGCAGAAGCCAGGACTATTCAGAAGGACATACTAGATTCAAGGCTACAAATTCTGCTTGGCTTTTCCATTTAATCTCAGAATCATGAAAATGTTATGGCCCATGTTATCCTGCACTGCACAAACACTCATATTGATACACTATAGAGAATCAAATAGATCAGATCATAATATTTTAGAGCTGGAAGGTACTCAGAGATGTAGGAATTACGTATCTATTATGCCTGAGAAGCTTGAACACATTCACTGACGAGAGCTCACTGCTTTTTATTCTGTGACTGGACATCACCAATTGTTTGAAAGATTTTTCATTGAGCCTGATTTCTTTTCTATGACTTGTTCTTACTGGTTTGTCTAGCTCTGTTCTTTCCATGGCAACACAGGACAAGCCTACTCCTTTCTTTTCTTTTTCTTTTTTTTTGTTTTTTTCGTTTCTAACATATTGCCTTTTTTACATGACAGACCATGAAATGTTAAAAGGTGACTATAATGTCGCCCCTTAATGTTTGCTCTTGTAGGCTAAAGATCTCTCATACGGTTAAGCCTTGCTCAATCTGCCTGTGTTTGGCTAGTCAGAAGAGAAGCAATCTGATTCAAGGAAGAAAGGAATGTCCAGATGAGAAGTAGACAAAGTAAAGACAGAGAAGGGGAGGTGAGCTTTGAGAAAATGAACTGAGCCAACGCATGTTTTATAAGGTTAAGTATGACTTTTACAGGCTTGGTGATTATTTTTAAATATTCAGGGCATTAAAACTAGGAAGACTCTTTGATCATGCTGTAAAGATACAAATCTGAGGCTCAAGGTGGCCTAGGAACTTTCTGCTGGTAAGATGATGGCATCTTATTCTGAGATATGCTTGGTAAAGGAAATTTCCAGCTGTGTCCTTAGATTTTGAAACAGCACACTGTAATGAAAGATTCCAATTAAAATTATCTAGCTAAAAATCTAAGTGTAAGGAAATATACTCGTGAGGTCTGGCCAACCCCAGTAATGTAACTGCAAAATGCACATATATTCATGGAACTAGGAATGTAAGAAATTGTGTTCATTTGGGAATATTGGGAAGACAAAGGACAGCCTGTCATTTCCTGCTGATACACACTGAACATTGCAGTGGACGTTAACTGCTAACGATCAGAGTTTGTTAATATTCTTGGGTAAAGGCTGAATTTTAATGGTTCTTTCTATTGCCAAGAAATCTGGCTCCTACAGCTTGGAAGCTGTACCATTGCTTATGTATGAATCGTAACATAACAACTTGATAGAGGCTTCAGTTGTGGGGATCCAGCACTTATGAGGACAACTAGGAAATGACAGCCTTCGCATTCTGTAATTCTACACACACTGATCCGACTAAAAGGATGCTCAGAAAATCTGCTTAGAGCAGATTCTTGAAGAATGGGCTATGCTGGAGAAAAATCCATGAGAAGATGGTAACCTATCTGATTCATGGCTACAATATTCACTTGTTTGTTTCTCCTAGCAAGTAACAATTTGTGCTGGGTTTCATATGGACTTGACTGTCTATGGAAAACATGACTGAGAGATAGGTAAGTGTATTAGTCATCTATTGCTGGAATAATGCTAAGTAACAAAACTCAGTGGCTTATAAGCAGCAAGCATTTTACTTTTCTTACTTGCCGGTCTGTGGGTTGGCCAGGGCAGCTCTGCTTCAGGCTGCAGCTTGGCTAGTTTAGGTCCAGGTGGCAGATCAGGTTTGGGTCAGCTTTTTGTGCTTCATTCTGGGCCCAAACTAAAGGGATAGAAGCCAGCAGGGCCATGCTCTTCTTATGGGAATCACAGGGGTGCAAGAAGGCAAGCCAAACCATGTAAGCATACACAAAGCTTCTGTTCATGCCATTTCCACAACATTCCATTGGCCAAGCCAATTGCCAACAAAGTGGAGTTTGGGGGGAGGTAAACTCCTCCCACTGTCCCATTGTCCTGTGGCGGTACAGTGCCAAGCTGCAAGGGGAAGGGTGTAGATATACAACCCTACTGCAGGGGAGTGAAGGGTTGAAACAATCCAATCTTTTACAATAGTATTCTGTGTTTTTTGGTAAAGCCTGGCCTAGAAAACTGCTTTTTTTTTTTTTTTTGATTCAAAGATAATATTTTAGGCTAAAGCCTGACAGAGATATATTAAGTGAACCCATAAACACTGAAGAATTGATAACAGAGAAAGTCATTAATCCTCAATTCAAGAAATTTAAAAGGCTCCCAGCTCTGTGTGAAGGCCTCAGGGTGTAAAGTGGTGATGGGGATGCCTCAGGCCTCAAGCTCAGTGGGCTTGGCAAAGAAGACACTCTGCCATCCTGGCTGATTCAGGGCAAGGCAAATGCACTCAAGCTTCTTGACGTTGCCAACGGTGCCCAAAGGGATGTGCTGGTTGCCAGCAAAAGGGCCATTAAAACATGAAAATGAAATAGAAAAAAAAGTAAAAGTTGGGATAAATTGTCTAAGTGTGTTTATGGAAAGGCCTATCCATTTCTAAATGATGTAATGGAAAATCCATCTTTGGTCTACCCAAGTCAAGGTCATTTTATAAACTGAAGAATGTGACAGTTTGTGACAAACTCTAAAGCCACTAACCAAAATCTCCTGCCTCTGGGAAAAGGGTAGCTGGAATTTCTGAACAAGTAAAATTATGGTTTAAAGCTCTAAGGAGAGGCAATAACTCAGAAATACTTAAGAGTCTATAGATGCGCCTGTGTGTACGTGTGTGAGAGAGTGTATAAATGAACAGATGCATACATACAGATAAACACACACTGTATGTTGATTTTGCCAACCAATACTTGTCAAAGCAAGGACTAGATATTTTCGTATCTGCACTATCTCTTCTTTATTAATATTTGTTGCTGTCAGCTTGTATGATTAAAATTAAGCCTTTCTTCAGTTCAAATTTGCCCAGCCTCAAAGATTCTCACTAGAGTTATAACCATGACATAAGAAAATGGGGCATCTTAAGTCTTGCAGTGGTTGAATTGGAAGCAGGGTGTTCTAAGGTAAAGGCAAAATGTCTCCAAAGACATTCAATTCAATTCCATGTACCTCATACCTTATAAAAAATTAATTTAAAATGTATCAGAATGCATCATAAGCCTAAATGTAAGACTATTGATGTCAAGCTATAAAACTTTTAGAAAAAAAATAGGAGGAAAATCTTTATGACCATGAATTAGGCAAAGAGTTCTTAGATCTAACAACAAAAAGCATGAGCCATAAAAAAAGATAAATTAGACTTCATTAACATTTTAAAAACTTTTGCTCTGTGAAAGACACTGTTCGGAGAATGAAGAGATAAACTACAGACTTGGAGAAAATATTCATAAATCATATATAATATATGTATATATGTACAGACTCAACAAAAAGCAAATAACTCAATTAAAAAGTGGCCAAAAGGTTTGCACTTCATCAAAGACATATACATGCCAAATAAGCCCGTAAAGAGAGGCTCACCATCATTTGTCACTAGGAGAATGAAAATTATAACCACGTGAGATACCAGGACTTATCAAATGTCTAGAAAGTGTTTTAAGAGTGTCCGTACCAAGTCCTGATGAGTCTAGAAAGAAGTTAAAATTCTCAAATATTGCTGTTTAGAGGGCATAATGGTATAGTCACTTTGGAAAACAATTTTTAGGCGTTAATACAAATTTAATCATACACTAACACCATGACCCAACAATGCTACTACTAGGCATGAACCCTTGAGAAATGAAGACTTACGTCCTACCCTGGATGAATGAATAAACAAACTGCGGCACATCTAACCCATGGACTCTACTAGCAGCGAATCAAAAGAACAGACTATTTATGCACACAACACAATGGTTGAATCTCACCCATGGTGAGTACGTAGTGTCTGTTATAAGTAATAATGACAGTGTGGTGTAAGGATACAGGATGCTAAGGGAACTCGGAGCTAGAGCGCTGTGTGGAGTTTGAGAGGATCAGGAGAGGCTTCTCAGAGGAAGTGATGCTTCACCTGGCCCTGAACACTGGGCTGGGGAAAGAGGAGGGAGAAAAGGGCAAGAGGCTGTGTATTTTAGGAAACATTCCTCAAGCGTTCGGGGGAGTAAAACTCATGGGAGAGAAGGAAGAGCAGTTTACCGAAGTGCCAACGACTGCCTATGTCAAACTTCCAAACAAACCCTTTTTAATGTGAAACAAAAGAAGGTGAATAAACATTTAATTAGTGGTTCATAAACAGTGCATTCTTTTTAAAATTAAAAACAAGTTTATTCCGAGATTCATTAAGTGCTTCCCAGACACCCTGGGTGAAACTCACTGACTTAACAATGGGACTACTTTGCTTTTATACTTTTCACTCTGTTTCTGTTCTTGTTCACTGACACGAATGTTAATGTGCTCTCTTTATCACCCTGGGAAATTGGTAACCATCTTTTTGTGCCTGAAGAAAGAGGGTTCAGAAATGGAAATGGTGATGCTGTATTTGCTTCTAACTCTTTCTCCTGTTCAGTGTATACTCAGTCTGCAGGTTACCTTTGTTCTCTGGGGCGAGAGAAGAGGAGGAGGATTTTCACCATGGAAATATGAGCCTCAGATAAAAATTTTAAATTGGAGGGGTTTCATTTTATTGATTCCTTGCAATGAGTTATGCATGCACTCATTCATTCATGAGGCATGTAGAAATCTCTGGTATGTGCGTAAAGCCTTATTAGTCACTGGGAATACAGAGACAGAAACAGGAAACAGTTGAAGTTTTAAATAATCCCTGGCACGAAGGGGGGACAGATACATACAGGCAATGTTGATAGAACAATAAGTGCTATTACAAAGGGACGTATAAGATGTAGCTGCACAGAAAAGGGTCACTAACTTTGCCAAGGGGAGATGGGGGCAATGGTCTTTATAGAGCAGGTGGCATTTGAGCTGGGTCTTGAAAGGTGAGTTGAGTATTCCTAAAGAACAAGGTGGAAAGGGCACTGGAAACAGTAGGAAAAGCACAGACAAAGGCACAGAGACATGCAAAAGCATGGCAAGTTTGGGAACTGTGGGAGATCAGTGGCTGGAGTCGAGGGCCAGGGAAGTAGGGGTGGAGGACATGATAAGGGCTGTGAAGTTGATGTAAAGACAGTTTGGGACCAGGTTATAAAGGCTCTTTGGACTCGATTCTATTTGTAACAGGGAAGGATTGGTGGTTTTCAAACAAGGAGTGATGTGAACTTATTGGCATTGTATAAAGCTAATCCTGTAGCAGGTGTAAATGATGAAATAAAGGGGGAACTAGATTAGAGGCAAGAAAAGCAGTTGGGAGATCTTTGCTAATGCTGGCAGAGGACGAAGAGCCACATTAAGGCAATAAGTAGCAAGCATGGAGTTGACTGGAAAGAGACAAAAGTTACTGATATTTAGGAGGTAGGATCACCAGGACTTGGAAACTGTCTGGATATAGCTATCTCAGAGTGAGGAAGCAGCGAGGAGCAACTCTGAGGTCAAGCCTGGGCAACTGGGTCGGTCTATCGTGATGTTATTCCAGGATGTATACACAAAAAGGTATCACTCTGGAGGTGCAAAGTTTAAACAGGTTCTGTGGAGTGTGGGAGATGAAAGTCAGACTGCAGGAATTGAGAAGCACATAGGAGAGGAGGAGGTGGAGATGTAGGCAGATGAGATTGCTAAAGAGCTACATCCAGGATGGGTAAGGTGTTGTTAGACTTTGTGGCAATAATAATGCATTCGATAAAGGAACTCTGCTATGTGAGCCATTTTCTTTTATGTCTTAAGTTATGGTATTTGTCGGTAAGCATTTCTTGAGTTCTGAAATATGCAGGGAAACACGTTAAAGTAAACACCCGGAGGAGATAGGACAGTGTGGGTAATTTACTTAGAAGAGAGGCATCCTGGAGCTATTTTAACTCGGCCCATCCCTTGCTTCATGGGAATGTTGGTGAAACATTCAGGTTGTTTATGAGGAGCCTGTGCATAAATACACAGTCATATTTTCCATTCAAAACTGGAGGCTTTACCAGCCTTTCCTCCTTGCCATGGCACTGTCTTTTGGTTCATATGCTACACTCTGTAATCCGGCGAGAGCCTGGGCTGTAATTCCATATGGCTGGCCACCAGCTTCCAGCCATAAATGAATTTGATGTCGCTGTTCAGTGAGAGCCACAGGAGAGCTGCAGGAATAGCATCAGGCAAAGCAGGAGGAAAGGAGCCTCTGCCTCTCAGCCAGAGAGAGGTGAACCCGAGAGAGGTCCCAGTATAACGTCAAAAATCTGCATCCACCATCTGATAGGGAAAGGGAGGTGGTGCCAGTTTACCAAACCCAGTGATTCCCACTGGGATCCTATAAACCCAAGTGCTGGTAAAGTTTTATGAATTCAACTCTGCTCTGTGTGTGAAGATGGTTATGGTAATGCAATTATGCTTAGCTGAATTAGCTAACATAGCTAAATTAGCTGAACATATTCTCAAAAGAAAATTCTTTGCTGACATTATATATTACAGATTTTGTGGTACCCTTGCTCTGCAATTTAACAGCGTGTTGTTATTATTCTGCATTTAATGAGTACCAGAAAATGCTCTATGTATTCTCCACTTGATTCAGAAACAATGGAATAAGTGCCTTTTTTATTCTGCCAGGTATGAGGGGATCCCTCTGATACTGACCATTCATACGACTGATGAGCTGGAGCTCGGCTGACAAGGGGATTTTCAAGGAAAGCATCCACCACAGAAAATATGCTTTCTTCCTTAGCTTTCAACTCCTTTCCATGGGATCCTCAGTCAGGGACCCTCAGCAAGCGTGAAGGAATCATGCCTGACGTCCTATCCATCATCCCCAAACATATTCTTGAGTTCTTATTATGGATAAGAGCAGCTTTCAAGAGAGTAGAGGGACAGTTTACATCGGTTGACTTTTATTCTATTAATAATGCTATTTACTAATAAACAGCAAAATTCTGGTTCCTTGTCTTGCCCCTTGGAGTAAAGTAATAGGAGAAGACCCCAATCAAATGTTTTCTGTCCTGTTCGTGGAGGCCCTACCACTCCTGTCTGAACATGCTTGCTCATCTGATAATAAAGGGGGATGCTATGGCAGTGAAAGATTTTTGAACAAACAATCATAATTCCCCCAAAGCCATGGAATAAAATAGAGGAAGGAGAAGTTTACTGCAATTAGGTAATTTGAGGTACATATTCTATATCAAAATTACCAGCCCAGGGGCTTCCTTGGTGGCGCAGTGGTTGAGAATCTGCCTGCCAGTGCAGGGGACACGGGTTCGAGCCCTGGTCTGGGAAGATCCCACATGCCGCGGAGCGACTAGGCCCGTGAGCCACAATTGCTGAGCCTGCGCGTCTGGAGCCTGTGCTCCACAACAAGAGAGGCCGCAATAGTGAGAGGCCCGCGCACCGCGATGAAGAGTGGCCCCCGCTAGCCGCAGCTAGAGAAAGCCCTTGCACAGAAACGAAGATCCAACACTGCCATAAATAAATAAATAAATAAATAAATAAATAAATAAATAAATAAATAAATAAAATTTTAACTGGTCCCTTTTCAGACCTACAAAGAAGATTAACGCATTTTATAGTTGTAGTATCAATAGCTTAAAGAGCTAGTTGAAAACTAGTACTGGATCACTGTTTCAATTTTTCTTAACAAACATACCATCAAACAAACAAAACCCAACTAACTTGCTTATAGACTAATTCATTTCAGGCACAGCTTAATTTCTTTCAGATTTGAGGCTTATAAACCCTGGCTATTTTTCCTGGTGCAGTTATATGTTATTTTGGCAACTGCAGAGCTCAAGAATCTTTTAAACAATTTGAAGGCATATTAATTCCCATATTTAAGCAAGTGGATAAGGTGCAAATAATAATAGTGAATGTCAGCCTATTAATAGTTGTGGGAAAGACACTGTAACTTGGAGATTTAATCTCAAAACTTATTTAATACCCATTAGAGCCATCTGTTTGAAATTTTGGTAAACCTGTCAGAGGCACTGGGCCTGGGAGTTACTGAAGTCAGCTATACCAGCAACAGGAACAGAGGTTGTAAGCTGGGGGCTCACAGTCGTGCTTTATTTAGGAAGCCTTGTAACTTTAGTTATTTTGAATGTGAATATTTTTAGTTGGGGGCACAGAGTCTCCAGTTGACAGGACCACCGCCTATTGTCATATACCTGTCTGCTTGACATGCTTACTCCATCGGTCTGGCCCCAGGAGATGTGAGTTTGTAATCCCTGGTATGTCTCCTATCCATATATATGTTGCAGTTTCCACCCCTTAGGAGGTGTTTACAATCAAAGGAATCCAGTCCAGAGGTCAGAACCCTTTGGGTACTGAGCATTCTCTATTCACCTGACAGTAATCGTTTTATATGCGTATCCACACGTAATCTTCCCAACTAAGCGACATAGCTGTTGTTATTATCCATCCCCATTTATTGGATGAGACAACTGAGACTTAAAAACATAAATAATTTGCCCAATGTCACACCCTTAGGTATGACAGAAGCGAGATCTGAACCCACACTTCCTCCCCATCAATGCATTTGGTCACGTGGCCTGGTGCTCAGACAAGAAGTGTAAATTCCCCACATGCTGGACCCATCACTGTCCCTCCAAACCTCATAACACTCCTCCATGTCAAACGTCACTAGCAGCTCTAAGCAACCTAGACTCCATGATTCAACATGTAAAACAATCTTTTATGAATACCCTTGGCTCCCTCGCCTCTTCCATTGCACCATCTTGGTATAATGCCAATTATTCACATTATCTTCTCTCTTCCTGTACCTTCAACCTCCCCTTCCTTATTGGTTTTACCCCCTTAGATATGAACAAAAGACCCTTCCTTACCCTGGGTTCCTCGAGCTTTCACCCTGTGTTTTACTTCTTCACAACCCTTCAGCAGCAAGCTTCTGGAACGGTAGCCTCTCCTTTACTCCTGGGCCTCCTGTAATCTTGACTTCTGACCCCGTCACTCCACTGAAGCCGCTGTCTAGGTTACCAGTGACCTCCTAGTTGCTAAATTGCATGGACATTTTTCAGTGCATCTTCTTTAGTATCCGACACTGTTGGACACTTTCTTCTTCTTAAGCGTCCTCTCCCCTTGGCTTTCATGCTACAACATTCTCCTTTCTGCCTCAGACCATCACTCCAGCTGCTCTTCCAGCCTCCTTTGCAGCCCTGCTTACAGCTCCAACCGTCAGTGTTGTTAGGATTGCAGCATCCGTCCTTGTAAATGACTTGATCACCTTCTGGAAAAAAAAAACAAACCCTGTGATGACTCCCCATTCCGTATTTTCAGCCGTAGCTTTCTCCTAAACTTTATCCAACTATGGATTGAAGTCCCACAGGCACTTGAAATTGAGACGTCCCCAACTCCTTTCGCTCCTCTTTCCTGCTCTGATCTATTTTACCTGCTCATGTGAGTACCTGCACCACACACCCAATTGCCCAGTCTTTTCCCTCCAGCTTTATTGAGGTATAATTGAAAAATAAAATTGTATATATTTAAAGTGTACAGTGGGATGATTTAATATAGGTATACATTGTGGAATACTTACCACAATCAAGTTAATTAACACATCCATCACCTCACATAGTTACTTTAAAAATTTTTTTTGGTGCTGAGATCAGTTAAGATCTATTCTCTTAGCAAATTCCAAGTATGCAACACAGTATTATTAACTATAGTCACCATGCTATACATTAGGTCCTCAGAACTTACAGCTGAAACTTTCACCAGCATCTCTCCATTTCCCCCACCTTCCAATCCCTGGTAACAACCATTCTACTCCATGTTTCTGTAAGTTTGACTTTTTAAAAAAATTCCACTCACAAGTGATACTATACAGTGTTTGTCCTTCTCTGTCTGACTTATTTCACTTACCTTCATCTATGTTATTGCAAATTGCAATTTCCTTCTTTTTATGACTGAATAATACTCCGTTGTATATGTATATACAACACATCTTCTTTATCCATTCGTTCGTAGATGGACACAGGTTGTTGTACTTCTGGGAATATATCTGAAGAAAATGAGACCAGCATCTTGAAGAGATACATGCATTTCCATGTTCCCTGAAGCATGATTCACAAAAGCCAACGTATGAAAACCCAATTGCCCAATCTTGAGTCATTTCTTCCTTTCCACACAGCACCAGGTGAAAAAGTCCTTAAAATCTATTTCATAAATACCTGGTTCTCTCCTCTTCTCCATTCCCACTACTGCCACACCTGTTCATTCCCCATCCTCTATTTCTTTTTTTTTTTGCTTTTCTTATAATAGTACAATTTATATACAGTATAATTTACCCCTTAAGTGTATAGATAGTTCTATGACTTTTGACAAATGTATATAGTCACGTAACCACAACTAAAATCAAGATATGAAACCATTCCATCACCCCCCAAAAAACTCTCCCATGCTCATTTGTAATCAACCTCTTTCCCTACCCCCAGCCCTTGGCAACCACTGATCTGGTCAGTGGTTCTATCCCTATAGTTTTGCTTTTTCAGAGTGTCATAAAAGTGGAATTTTAAAGTGTGTAACTTTGCCTCTGGCATCTTTCACTCAACATAATAAATCTGAAATTCACCTATGTTGTTACAGGCATCAGCAGTCCATTTCTTTTTATTGTGTGGAGGTACCAGTTTGTTTATCCATTCAGCAGTTGAAGAACATTTGCTTTGTTTCAGCTTTTGGCAATTGTGAACAAAACCACAATAATCATTCCTGTTTGCCTTTCTGTGTGAACATCAGTTTTCAATTCATTTAGGTAAACACCTAGAAGTTAGGATTGCTGGGTCACATGGTAAGTATATATACAATTTTATATATAAGAAAGTAGAAAACTGTTTTGCAAAGTGGCTGGTCCATCTTGCATTCTCTCCTGCCATGTTTGAGAGTTCCAGATACTCTGCATCCATGCCAGCTCTTGTTAATGCCAGCTTATCTTCTTCTTTTCAGCCATTCTAAAAGGTGTGTAATAGTATCTGATTGTGCTTTTAATTTTTCATTTCATTAATGATTAATTATGTTGAACATCTTTCATGTACTCGCCATCCTTATAGTGGAAAATGTCTGTTTAATGCTTTGACACGCCTCTTAAAAAAACAAATCGTGTAGTTTGTTTTCCTATTTATTATTAAGTTTTAAGAGTTTTTAAGTATTCCAGATGCCAGTCCTTTATCAGGTATGTGTTTTGCAGCAATGTTCTCCCAGTGTGCGGTTTGTCTTTTCATTCTCCAAGAGTTTCTTTTTAAAATCTTTTTATTTTGAGATAATTGTAGATTCACGTGCAATTATAAGAAATTAAGCAGAGAGATCTTGCATCCTCTTCCCCCAGTTTCTCCCACTGGTAACATCTTTCATAACTATAGTGCAATATCACAACCAAGGAATGAACGTTGATACAATCCGTCCATCTTATTCAATCTTACTAAACTTTGAGCAATTTTATATGCACGTGTGTGTGTGTGTGTGCGGTTCTATCACATATATAGATTTCTGTGACCACCACCGTAGTCAAGATACAGAGCAGTGCATCACAAAGATCCTTTTAGAGCCGTAGCCACCTCACCCGCCCCCCCCCTCCCGCCTCCCTAACCCCTGGCAACCACTAATCTGCTCTCCATCTCTATAATTTTGACATTTCAAGAATGTTATATAAATGGAATCATGCAGTATTTAATTTTTGAGTCTGTTTTCTTTCACTCAGCATAATTCCCTGGAAATTCATCCAGGTTGTTATATGTATCAGTAGTTTCTTCATTTTTATTGCCGACTAGTATTCCACAGTTTGTTTGACCTTTCAGTGGTTGAAGGACATCTGAGTTGTTTCCAGTTTGGAGCTATTATGAATAAAGCTGCCATGAACACTCATGTATAGATTTTTGTGTGAACACAAGTTTGCATTTCTCTGGGATAAATACCCATGAGCATAATTGCTGGATCTTATAGTAGCTGCATCTCTAGTTTTGTAAAAAACTACCCAACTGTTTTCTAGAGTAGCTGTACAATTATCTATGATATGATTCACATTACATATTCCCACCAGTAATGTGTGAGTGATTCAGTTTCTCTGTATCTTTGTCAGCATCTGGTTTTGCGGCTATTTTTAATTTTAGCCATTCTGATAGGTGTGTAGTGATATCTCATTGTGGTTTTTAACGTGTATTGCCCTGGTGGATAATG
This sequence comes from Balaenoptera ricei, assembly GCF_028023285.1. NCBI lineage: Eukaryota > Metazoa > Chordata > Mammalia > Artiodactyla > Balaenopteridae > Balaenoptera > Balaenoptera ricei. The sequence goes on from NC_082649.1 coordinate 35,614,580, forward strand.
ATGTGGAACAACTTTCCATGTGTTAACAGTGTCTTTTGAGGAGCCCCTCTTTTCTTTTTGTTATTTACTTACTTATTTTCCAGCTTTACTGAGATATAATTGACATATAAGTTTAAGGTATACAATGTGATAATTTGATGCATGCATATATTATGAAATGATTATCACAATAAGGCTAGTTAACAACTCTATCACCTCATTATTACTTTTTTTCCTGATAAGAACATTTAAGATTTACTCTCTTAGCAAATATATAACATGATATTGTTAACTATAGTTACCATGCTGTATGTTAAGTTCCTTGAACTTATAACTGGAAGTTCCTACCCTTTGCCCAATATCTCCCCATTTCCCCCACCCCCCAGCCCCTGGAAACTACCATTCCACTCTCTGTTTTTATGAGTTCACCTTTTTTTGATTCCACATATAAGTGAGAGCATACAGTATTTGTCTTTTCCAATATATTTCACTAAGCGTAATGCCCATCCACGTTACTGCAAATGGCAGGATTTCCTTCTTTTTTGGCAGAATAATCTTCATATATATCCCCATTATAAACATAAAACATAATATATATATAAAATAATATCCCATTATATATATCACATTTTCTTTATCCATTCATCCATTAGTGGGCAATTAGGTTGGTTCCATATCTTGGCTAATATTGCTGTGTACATGGGAGTGCAACTATCCCTCTGATTTCAATTCTTTTGGATATATACACAGGAGTGGAATTTCTGGATCACATGGCAGTTCTATTTTGAATTTTTTAAGGAACGTGCACACTGTTTTCCATAGTGACTGTACCAACTCACATTCCCACCAACAGTGCACACCGGAGCCCATCCTTTCATGACAGGACCACTGCATGGGAAACAGTCCCCCTTCCTCCAACTTTGGCCTCTTCCAAAACAGAACTAGATGAGGTGTCCTTCCACAGAACCCCGCGCTTACCCCAACATAACTTGTAATTTCCTATTAAAACTCTGTCTCCTTCATCAGACCCTAATCTCCAAGTGGGCACAGGAAGTTTTGCTCAGCTCAGGATCCAGGGCCAGTATATTGCTGTCACAGATCAAGTGCCATTTCTTCAATGAATGAATAATAAAAACCAGAATGACTTCAGTGCTAAAAAGAGGTGTTGGCAGAGAGAAAGAATGGATTGAAGAACTAGCAAGGCACGACGGTTACCACCCCATTAAACCACTCTCCAGGCCAGCTCTGGCGATAAGCCAGATGGCAGACCTGACCGTGCGCATGCGCAGCTCTCCCCGCTAGGCTCGGCCCCGCCCCACCCTCAATCCTTCCCTTCGGGCCTCCCCAACCCGTCAGCAACCAATTAGGGAGAGGAGGAGGTCCTGGTTGGCGCGGTGCTCCTTGGGTAGTGTCCCTAGTTACTGTTGCTAAGGCTTCGTCTCGCCTGAGGTGGCGGGAGTCAGAAGTTTTGGGAGCCACGGCCTGAGAGAGAGGTCAAGGGTCAGTGCAAAAACCGAGGAGGAGATGGTGAAGCAGACTATCCAAATTTTCGCCAGGGTGAAGCCCACTGTCCGGAAGCAGCAACAAGGGGTACGGGTCGGAGCAGCACGGGCGCCGGCGCGGCGGAGCCTCCCAGACCGGGGGAGGGGCGGCACGGGAGGGGCCTGGGCCGGGGTGAGTGGTTCGGCGCCAGGCGCTGGATGCGGCCCGGAGTTCAGCGCACTTGGACCCGGAGCCCGGGCAGCCTCGCAGACCCCAGCGCATTGCTGTCAGGGGCGTGGACAGACAGACACCCAGTACACTCCCACCCAACCTAGCCCTGCGGGTCCAGACTAACCTTCACAGAGCCACATGCGTACCCCCGGACACACTTGTTCACGCAGCGGCAGACACGTGCACGTGCAGGTACGTCTGCGTGTACGCTCACATAGAGTGCGCCTCAGCTGTTCACCGTTATTGCACCTTTCTGGAAGACAGTCACGCAGCTCTGCCCACCCAGGTACACTCAAGCTTCTCTTTCGTCCTCAGGCAAAACGTGCAAGCAAGAGAAACGTGTCTATCCACGTCTGAGATGATAGGATAATAGTTACAGATAAAGATACACAAAGCATACACGGTGCTCTGCACGCAATGGGCCCTTAGAATTTGTTGACTGACTATATTGTTATCAGGAACAGAAGCATGAACGTTGACATACACTCATTGCAGATATGGATAGATATGTATGCATCCTGACACAGAGAATACACATATACTTTTTATTCAGAAAACATTAACTGAGCATTACTAGGTGTTTCCTCTAGGATGCTAAACTCAAAAGGGTACAAAGAAGGTTAAGACATGACCCTTACTCTGAGCAGAGATATTGTACTTTGAATGCTTTTCAAAAGTTGTTTTCTTTCCCTGGGAAGGACCATAGTCATTCTTACCACTTAGATGCTTTGTCTACATTATCCCTGAGTCTCAGGAGAACTCCGCAAGATTGACGTCATTTTCTGCATTTTATAGATGAGGAGGCTGAGCCTCAGACAGGTTAAATAATTTGGCCAAGCCACCCACCTAGTGAGTGGCAGAACCCTGATTTTAATTAAAGATTTTTTTATTCCAAAGCTCTTGGCTCTTGGGACAAAACCTTTTTGCCTCACAAAATAAGGATATAGGCAAGGGCAATCTGAGTCCTGTTCACGAGTCTCTGGAATGGGCATATTATTAATATTTTATCTCTACCCCATATCCACACAGTGTGTATGTATATATGTAACATCATAGCAGCTCATAATTTAGCATTTGCCTCATGTAATTTATGTATTTAAATCAAGGAGAATATAGTGTCTTGTCATCGTCATCATCTTCAGTCTTTTCATTCGTGGAATACATTTAGGAAAAATGCATGAGAAGACTCCAAAGAAAATATTGGCTTTTTTTTTTTTTTTGAGTTTTAAGGAATAAAGAGTATAGAGAGGAGCCATGGGTATCATCCCATTTTCTCTCCTCCTACATTCATTTTCAAGAAGGGTTGTAAAAGTGCATCACTTATAAAAATTATATGTAACATTTCCCTGCCCCGCCCCAGCCCTCCTCAGATTCTTAGCTAAAAATATTGAACTTGTCTACATTGACTCAGCAGTCAGAAACAGGTGCTTGGATATGGTAACATGAGAAGATGGATAGAAGTGGGACTGGGGGTGGTGGTGGGTTGATGGAGAACGCTGGATTTAATTTGAACTTCCTCTTTCCTTAAAATGCAACGTTTGAATATTTCAGTGTGCCTCCTTTTGCATTTCTTTGGTGTGATTCTGTAGAGTGGCTTGTTTGCTACTCTAGGAAGTATTTTTAGGTATCACAGTGTATTTTAATAATGTCAGATTCTTACCGAGATGCAACATTATGCCGCATAACACAAACATAAGAGAACACAGATGAACGAATTTTGAGTTCATCTGTGCCCGGAGCAGAGAGTATCCCTGCTCTTCCTTAGAAATCCCACTTTTAGCACCCTATCCTTTTGCCCCCCAAAGACTGTGTGGTTGTTTCTCTAACTAGAAATGCCCCTTGTAACATTAAACCAAGAGTGATTCAAAGGTGTTTTTTTTTTTCCTCTTCATTTTGTGGCTCCATTACTTCATTAATCGTATTCGCTAAGGCACTATATATTAAATTATGATAATTTATAGATTAATACATTAAAAGATACATAAGAAGATGCTCTGTGATCATTTTAACAATGGCAATGCTTTTCATTTGTATAGTGCTTTGTATATTTTGAAATATTTTCATATTCATCCTTGCATTTGATCTGTCTCCTATTAAAAACAAACTACTCATCTCACATATTTTTATGACTAACGGTAGAAAGCCAATCTATTAGATTAAACAAGTTTTTTCGTTAGGGACTTTTCTTAATGCCTCAAAGAATGGCTTAATGAGAGGAGTTGAGGGTCACAGTACCTACTCTATTGGTCCTTTTTCTCTTCTGAGTACTGAGTGTCACAGATTTTAAAAAATGTGTGGCACCCCTCACTCCTGTATGTTTTATGTCTTATACACACCCCTTTAACTCACCTGTCTAGCCATTAACCTTTAAAATAAAAATAATGTAGTGCCCTATAGTATATAATTTTTAAATGTCTCTTGAGAAAACCTAGACAGAAAGCCTTGGACCTGATGCCATTACTTTCTACAAATAATTTTATTTTACAGCATGACTTTTCTTACATGAGCTTCTCACATTTTAAATGAGAGGGCTCAATAAAAATCTGCTTAGGAAAATGATTCAGACTTTCTGGAGATTTAGATAGGCTTTTACTTATTTAAAAATATGACTTTTCCCCCATAATCAAGCATCTAAATGGGTCTTAAACAGGAAGTATTGCCTGTTAGAAGGAATTTTATTTCTTGATGAAAGACAAGAAGTCTTTTTTAAAAACCTCTAAATCTAATGACTAACATTTTTTATGGTGCATTACAAAATGCTTCCATTTCCATGACATCCTTTGATCCCCACAGCAATCTTGTAATGGAGGCAATTCTGTTTTCTTCATTTTATGTGTAAGGTACCGAGATTCTGAAAGCGGTGGCTGGTCACACAGCTGGTAAATTGAGATCAGTGTTAGACCCAGGTCTTTGGACGTTGAATCGTAGACTTTTCTTTATTCCCCATGATCTCTTTATAGGCTTGACTCTTGCTTTTCCTGGCCAATAAATAAAGGAGTAGGTAACCAAGAAAAGAATCAGGGAATACTACAATTGTCAAGGCGGTTGGCTAAGACCCTTCATTTCCATATCAGCTTAAGGAGGTTAAGTGATTCCTCCCAGGTCATTTTCTAATTAGTGGCTGAGCTGGGAGGAGAATCTTGAAAATGACATCAAAGACATGAATTACATGTCTCCTTTGAAACCACATGTCTTTTATCAGATGCTTGAATATGTCTCGTGGAAACGTTTACTTCTTTGAACATAACTTGAATTAGGGCATTCTTGTGAGCTCTCTGAGAAGGCTCAGACCCAGTCCTTTCATCTCTGTGTCTAGCATTTTGGAAATGCTCAGAAATGCTTATTGGTTGTAGTAAAATGTTAATTTCTGGTACATAATTCCAAAGCAATACTTAGATAATATGTTGTTGTTTTCAGGGCTATTAGCTTCTCAACAATGGAGACAGACACTCCAATACTCAAATTTGAATATTACATCATTCAAAGAGGATTTGAGCTTTGATCGGGCATTGATTTAGGTTTTACCTCTTGTTCAGTTCCATATATTTGTTTGAGTGTGCACAGAGTTTAAAGAGGAAAATTATCCAAATTGTGCTATGTTATGACTTTTTATCCGAAAAGTGCAGTTTTTTAAACACAATTACAATGCATGTCATAATAACATGGTCATTGTTCAAACCATAATTTTACCATTTTATATTCACTTGACTTCACATTTTCAGATTTATTCCGTAGATGAAGATGAAAAATTAACACCTAGCTTGGAGATCATCTTACCTCGTGATTTGGCAGATGGATTTGTGAATAATAAGCGAGAAAGCTACAGATTTAAGTAAGCCTTTTTTTTTTATCTTCATTTCTGTTTTACTATTGAACTAACTCTTGTACTGAATTAATAGCCACTGTGAAATCATTGGCACCATTTCTTGGGGAGAATGTAGTACAGTTCTCTATTTTTTTAAAAATTTATTTAATTTATTTTATTTTTGGCTGCGTTGGGTCTTTGTTGCTGTACGTGGGCTTTTCTCTGGTTGCAGTGAGCCGGGGCTACTCTTCGTTGTGGTGCGCGAGCTTCTCATTGCAGTGGCATCTCTTGTTGTGGAGCACGGGCTCCAGGCGCGTGGGCTTCAGTAGTTGTGATACGCGGGCTCAGTAGTTGTGGCTCGCGGGCTCTAGAGTTCAGACTCAGTAGTTGTGGCGCATGGGCTTAGTTGCTCCACAGCATGTGGGATCTTCCCAGCCCAGGGCCTGAACCCGTGTCCCCTGCATTGGCAGGCAGTTTCTTAACCACTGTGCCACCAGGGAAGCCCGCAGTTCTCTATTTCATCTAGTAGATAGAATTCAAGTTGTCTTTTCATTGCTGTGCCCAAAGTTAAAAAGGGGGTATATTTCTGTATCCAACAGGAGAGCCCAAGATCCCAGCCTTTCTTTACTATATCTGTTTATCAAGTGTTATCTTTTTCCTTTTTGGCCCACTATAGTATAGCTCTTATAGGAAGTTCAGTGCATGACTAAACTTTATTAAAGATGTGTGCTGTATAGGTGAGCCTTCTTAATAACATAAATGGTATACTGACCTCATGTGTACATATGCATGCTCTGTATCTGTACTGTCCAGTGTACCAGCCACTAGGCACATGTAGCTCTTAAGCACTTGAAGTGTAGCTGGTCTGAATTGAGATGCACTGTAAGTATGAGATATATCAAGGGTTTTTGAAGGCTTAGTATGAAATAAAAAGAATAGAAAATAGCTCAACATTTTTTCATATTGATTACATGTTAAAATGATAAAATGTTGGATATATTGTGTTAAAATATATTATTAAAATGAATTTTACCTGTTTCATTTCACTTAAGAAATGTGGCTCCTAGAAAATTTTAAATTACACATATACTCATATTTATGTGTTACATTTTATTTCTCTAGCACAGTTCAGAACTCTATGGTTCAGGTGGAAAGTAGCAAATAGCCACCCCTGGCTTGTCATCAGTGCCCTTGGTCCGAATACTGTTCTGGTAGCCAGGCCTTGAATTTGGGGATTATGGCTGTTTCCTACTGCCTTTATTCTCCAGTTTCAGATGACATCATTTCCTTTAATTCCCACTTTTGATTTCTGGAGAAGTTTGAGCCCAAGTTAAACCCATATTTAGTCTCTGGCCTAAATTTAGGTAGTAGATTCCTGGGTCCTGCTGAAGGAATCCTAATTGCTCTCTTGCATTCCTCTCTATGCTGTTTTTCATAGGCCTTATTTTGAGACTATTCCTGCCCTTGCCCTTTGGATAAAACCATCTCAGATATTTTTGGGTGTTTCTCTCTCTCTTTCTCTCTCTCTCTCTACTTCTTATTTCTCCTCCCCCCTCATTATTATTGTAATTATTATTATTATTACTTTGTCTTATAAAGGTGATTCTCTTTGGTCTTCACAGCTCCCCCCTTGTCTGTCATGTATATGTCTCTCCCAGCGCCTCCACCCCTTCTTCTTCTTGTGTCTCCTTTTACAGTAAGTACAAGCAGGATGGCTAGCACAAGGTTGCATAGTGAGATGGTCCAAACCTTGTCTTTTTGGCTCCTCATTGCCTTTCATTCTATCCTTTAAGGAGTAGCCTTATAATATATGACTTACTTTTCTGAAGGGGGCATTCTCCCACTGGTGTAAGCATGCTACATACCTTAGTAGCTATGACTTAATGACAGATACCCTAGGCCTGTCTCCACAAAGCCGCAGTTTGCTAAAACGTTTTATTCAGCATGATTCTGTTTGAATGCTAAGAAACAATTGGCCATGTTTCTATCCATCGGCCCTGTCCGAAGTACTCTGTATGTTATGTAGATACAAACAGAGTGCAATTTAAACATATGCTTATTGAAAAAGTGCTATCTGCTTATTTTTAAATCTCTTAATCATTCTTTCTAAATCTCTGAATTAAAAACATTGGTTTTAGTATTTTAAATAAAGAAATTAGTAAAATACATATGTTCAGAGATAAATATTTAAGCATTTTAAAGGCTGTTTTCTCCCAAGAAAATTCATGCAATCAATAAATCTTTATTAACCATCCACTGCGTGCTGTTTTAATGGCTAGGTATACAGCAGGGAATGCCACCAAGCTTCTGCTCTTAGGTGCTTACATTTGAGTGGGAGGAGATGGACGGGCAAGGTGTATCTATCAGAAAGTGTTGAGTGCTGTGGAGAAAAATAAGGCAAGGAAAGGGAACAAGGAGTGCTGGGATGAGGGGCAGCAAAGTGGAGGGGTGGCTGCAATATTTCACAGGGTCTTCAGGAAAGGTGTACATTTTAACAAAAACTTGAAGGTGGTAAGGAAACGAGACATTCAGATACCTGAGGGATGGGAATTCCAGGCTGAAGATATAGCAAGAGTGAAGTTCCTGGGATGGGAGAGTGCCTGGCACGTTTGAAGAAGAGTGAGGGATCTGTGTGGCTGGAGGAGAGTAAGCAAGGGGGCTGGAGGGGAAGAAGAAAGTTAAAGGGGCAGCAGAGTGGACAGATCATATGGAACTTTTCCCAAAGTGCTGAGAGAAGGTAATGGAGGGTTGTGAGCAGAAGAATGGAATAATCTCACTTATGTTTGAGCAGGATCATTCTTGCCAGCATGTGGAAATAGACTGTGAGGGAGCAAGGGAGACCAGGCAAGAAATTGTGGCAGCTTGGGCCAGAGTAGTAGCAAGTGGAAATGTTGAGAAATAGTTGGGTTCTGGATGTATTTTGAAGGTCAGAGCCGACAGAGTTTGCTGATGGGTCGTATACAGAGTGTAATGGAAAGAGAGGAGTCAAGGATATACTCTTAAGGGTTTTGGACTGAACCTTTAAAAGGATGGAGGTGTCATTTACCAGGTTGAGGAAGACCGGAAGGAACAGGTTTGGGGTGGGAAGAGATAAGCAATTAACCACATTTGAAATGGTTTTTAGAAAAAGCCTACACAACCTCCTAATAAATGAAAGGACCTGCTAGGAATCAGGAAACCTACATTATGTCTCAAGGCACATTATAGATTAGCTCCACGGCCATGAGTAAGTTGCTTTATCTCTCTGGGCCTCAGTTTCTTCCTCTGAAAAGGATTATATTGAACTTATTAAACTCTTTGATTCTATTTTGCTCTTGAGTGGTTTTCAGAAGGTAGCTGATCATAATGACTTTCCAGATGACTATACAACTGCATTATATAAAGTAAAATGTTTGGGGGTGATGATATTTTATGTTTAATGCACAATGTGTGATTTATTGAAACTCCTGCCATCTCTTTGGTTTACATGGCGGTAGATGTCATTCCTCTTAAGGAAGTGGGGTTGGGAATGGCTAAGTCATTTGCTCAGTCATCACCAACCTGGTAAAAGAAACAAAATAGCCTTAGCATCATCACTTAAAAGCACCGCTGGGTCTGTGCTCAGACATCACAGTGGGTAGCGCTCTGAAGAGCACCTGAGCAGCCGTGTTATCTCAACGTTCCTATCTGAAGCCCTCATACACCTATAGGGTTTTGAGGAGTGTTCTGGGCACACTCAGTAAGTATTGCTGAAATATAATCTGGCCTGCTAAATGAGTACCCAGAGTGCCTTACAATCTCTCTTTGTATATAGTTTCATTATCTGCTTCTTCTAAAGGGTGGTTGATACGCTATAGGAATCTTTTGAAATTAATGTTGATTAAAGTCAATGAATTTCATTCCATTTTATATCCAGCCCAGCTCCAGACATCCTTCTGAACTCCTGAGTAGTGAAAACAAACCTACATTTCATGTAGTCTCTACTTTACTTGAACATGTGCCCAACTCACTTGTATGGGCAGACACACACACCAAAGGTTCCTAAGCACTTGGAAAGCTGCTTAGGACTTGGGTGTTTCAAAGGTTTTGCTTTAATGTACCCCCTCTCGCAATTTTTATTCTGAAAACTTTTAAATATGCAGAAGAGGTGGAGGAATGATGCAATCAAATCTCCTTTACCCTGTGTGGGAAATTCATCAATTGTTAATGTTTTGCCCTCTGTGCTTACGCATGCGCTCTCTCTCTCTCTCTCTCTTTCTCCCCCTTCTCCTTGCCCTCTCTCCCTTTTTTCCTTTCCTTCCTGTTTGTATTGCTCCCTGACTGTTTCTTCATGATGTTTGAATGGGGGCTATACTTGCTGGTTGTGAGTTAACACATTGTATAAGGATAGGTTGTGAGTCTCCCCCCAGGTTTTCGGCTGTGCCTGTGATCCTGTACTAAGCTAAGTCAGGGTGCCATTGCAAGAAGGGTGCAATGGACACCATCCCCCCTCCCCATGGCTTGAGCCTTGCCAGTCGGATCAGGATTTCCTTTATAGGACAGGTCTGTCTTAATATACTGTTTGACTTTTGACTCATGATCAACAAAATGAAACAAACCGTCCTAAGAATTAAGTAGCTGATACTATGGTGCAGTACCTAATTAATGGAAAATAAACTTCAGTTTAAAACTTTAGAACTAAGTTCAAAAATCATACATTTCACAGCTGCATTCTTTTCTTACAGGTCAGACATCAGAAATTCTTTGGCTGTTTACATCCTGTTCTTGGGTTTCCATTTCATGCACTTATCTAGATTTGAATTTGATGCCAATTGCAGACACTGTCCCTCTTGAGAGCTAAAAAACACACAGTTTATTATTTGGTTCAAAGCTGCTGAGGTTTTTCAGAGGAATTTATTGTGCAGATCTTGTCAAAGCAATACTGTTTACCCACCATTTGTATACAGGGGTACAAGAGTACAGTGTGTTTGGGGCTACAGGGCAAACATTGTGTTAGGTTAGGTAAGCCCAGTGATGTAAATATGAGGTAATTTACAAAGCTTTCAGGAGAAAAAATAATGTATTAATCCAATAGTGTTTGAAGGCTCAGCTTTTAAATAATTACTGTTTTCACATTTGCAGATTTCAAAGGATTTTTGATCAGGATGCAAAGCAAGAGACCATTTTTGAAAACATTGCCAAACCAGTTGCTGAGAGGTAGGATTTCCTATATTTTGTTCAGTGGGTTAGTGGTTTTTCATCTTGCCTTCAATTCTCAGATAACTGTGGTAATGTGCTTCAGTATATCAATTATATACTCAGGCTGTAGGGCATGTGATGATGGCAGTACTAATACCTTCTATTCTTACACCTTGTTTGTTTTAGATTTAGATTCTGAGCCTCAAAACAAACCAGTGAGGTAGACAGAATAGCTATTATTACTCCCATTTTGAAAGATATGTAAATCTCTGCGGATTAGAGAGATTAAGTAGCATTGCTCAGGGTTAGTGGCTAGTGGTAGCAGAGTCCTAGACAGTTGTCTAACTGTTAAGTCCAGTGCTGTTTTCTGAGTACAATGTTTCAAACATGTGGTTAGACAGATGAAGGACTGTGACACCTGGGAGGCCTAATTCTGGGTGACCCAACTCTACCTCTGTGTAATAACTCTATTTCAAAGCTTGACTCTTAGCTTAGGTCCCTTTTGTTTCTGTATACCCAGGTAGTGCCAGGCTGCTGACAACTGGAACCAAACTCACATGAGAATAAATGATTCCGAATAAACTAGAGTGCCATTTTATTCATATATGTTGGCAAAGTCTCCTTGGGACTAGACTCTCAAGCGCTTAGATAAGCACACTCTCCTTCTGTAGGGAGTCTCTATGGGAAACTACTAGTAATAAGGTTGCTTTCTGATCCTGAAATCATTTGGGTGATTTTATGACCTAATTAACCCGAGATATATCTATCTTTACTATTCAAATGAAAAATATGTCTACTAAGTAAACCCATTTTTCAAGTCCACTGATCAGTACACCCTCAACCACGACATTTGCTGAAAATATATTGACACACATTGTTTCCCAGACTCCTATCTCATGAATCCTACTCAAAGCACGCCCTTCTCTCTTTTTTCCCAGCTTTATTGAGATATAATCAACACATGACATTGTGTAAGTTTAAGGTATATGTGTTGATTTGACACATTTATAAGTTGCAAAATGATTCTCACCATAGTATTAGCTACCACCTCCATCTCATCACGTAGTTCCCATTTCTTTTTTGTGGTGAGAACATTTAAAATTTGCTCTCTTAACAGCTTTTAACATTTATAAATACTATTAGCTACAGTCACCATGCTGTCCATTAGATCCCTAAACTTGTTAAGCCCTTCTCTTTTTATACTGTCTTCCGTCACAGTGGGTAAAGTATAATTGAGTAGGCTTAAGCTATTTTAGTTGTAGTCACAATCCAACAGCATCTCTTTAGACTAAATTCAGGTCTCCTTGACTGGATGTCACACATTTCTAAAATTCTCTTCTTTTTAGTAATGTTTTGTGTTATGTCATTTTTCAGGTAGCCCATCCCATGTGTTTTATTTTGAGCCTTTCTAAAATCATTCGGGGAGGGGACCTTAGTTTGTGTTTCATGGATGTCTGTTTTTTCCCCCCATTACTGACTGCCTCTCCCATCTTGAGCCCACTTCCCCCTTGAGCCCTTGCTGTGCCCTCTGCCAGGAATTCTCTTCCTTCAGAAATCTGCTTAGTTGCTTCCTCAGCTCTTTTGAAGTCTTTGTTCATGTATCCCCTTCTCAGGAAGGCCTTCCTTTATTAGTACCGGATTGAAACTGCATTCCCTGTCACCCTTCCCTATTTTATTTTATTTGTTTTAGCACTTATCACCATCTGATGTACTATATAGTTTACTTACTAGTTGCTTTGTTTGTCTGTCTTCTACTAGAACAAAAGCTCCATTGAAGGCTGGAGATTTGTTTGTTTTGTTCACTGACTTAACAAAGATGCCCAGCCCGATGATGACAGGATTTCAAAAATGACAGGCAAGAGCATTTTTGTCCAGGCTGCTCAAGTTGGTCCTAGTGAATCATATCTTTCATCAGTAGGAAGCATTCCTCATTGTCCTTTTTAATACTTTTATTCTTGTATCCCATTTTTCCTGAAACTATTTTTGCTATTTTTTTCATGTTAGCCTTTATCTGGTTTATCTTTCTCAATCTCTTAACTCAACTGCCCTGTGTCATTTTGTCTTTAAATATAGGTCTGGTAAATAAAATATATTTGGCTTTTGCCTTTGTAGCTAAACTCAGAGTCCCTGATATTTAATTGGTAACTTTAACCTGTTGATATTTATTATGATTACTGTAATAGTGTTTGGAGCTATCCTCTCAGATTTTTTTTTTCTATTTATCATACTCTCTATTTTTTTTCCTTTCATGCTGCTTGTTGCTTTGACTGTGCTCTTTGTTGTTTTTGCCTGTTTCCATGTTCTCTCTCAAGGTGTACACACCTCTGTGTGGTTTAAATTCAGATATTAAAACTTAATTGTATTTTTTCTCAACATCTAAACTTCCTTCATCTGCCTGCCTGTCTGTCTCTCTTCTCCCCAGGCAGGGACTTTAGCACACTTTTACTTTGCCTTTCCTACTCTCCCAGCACTTTAGGTATTGAGATCTACTGATAATTTTATTCAGGATTGTCGAAAATCATTTTCATTATCAGCATTTGCTTAAACTTATCTCTAAGTTATATTTGTTTCTTTGCTTATCACTGTTTCTTATACTTATGTCTATTCCTTGGATTCTCTTTTAGTTTTGCTGGTAGTCATCTTCTAATAAGTTTTTAGAGAGAGTTTAAGACTGGGGAGCTTTCTGAAGCTTTTCATTCCCCTTCACAGTTAAATGACAGTTTGACTGGGTATAGAATTCTAAGTTAAAAATTCCTTTCTCTCATAGCTATGAAGATATTGCTTCATTGTCTCTTTGTATGCAGTGTTGCTGAATAGATGTCAGTGTCAATCTGGCTCTTATTTCTTCTTAGGAAATACCCTTTTTTCCTGGATGTTTTTAGGATTTTTTTCTTTTTCTTTTTATGAAATTTTATATCAATGAGTCTATTGATTGTCTAGGTATGGCTATTTTTTCATATATTCATGTATTCTTGTCTCTCATTCAGTCACTTCAATCTGAAAACCCTTATATTCAAGCTCAGGGGTCATCACATTGCTAATTGCTTTGATGATTCAAAATTAATTTTCTTCCCTCCAACTTATTTATTCTTTCTTTCTGGAACTTCTGGATCCAGAACTACCAGTCCTATACTTCAGATATTACAACTGTCCATTCATAGTTTCCACCTCTTTGTCTTTTGGTTCCGAGTTCTGAAAGAAACTGTTACTCAGTCTTCCAGGATGGTGGTTTGCTTTTCAGCCATGTGTATTCTCTATCACCTACCTCTTAAGTTTTTAGTTTTTACAATTTTATTTTTCATTTGTAGGAAATGAAAAAAGTCTATTCTTGTTTATTCATGTGATCTCCTCCCTTTTCCTTCTGAAGAAAATTATCTTTCTTGGAAACACTGGCTTTTCTTTCTATGTACTTTCTCTTTATGTGAATGTTCTTCTACTGTTGAGTTTGGTGCGTTGCTTTCCCGGTACAGACTTTCCTCAGATGTTTGGTGATTCTCAGTGGTGGGCTCACCTCTGTTATTTGAGAGTGCTGTTGTCTGTTTGGGAATGCTGTTTCTGTTCACTGTGGCTCCCCTAGTGTCTGTGGTGAAGGAATGGTGTGCCCTGAGCTTGTCTGCTGGGTGTGAGAACACTCTTTCCTCCTGGGTGTTGCTCACCACCAAGGGCTCTGGTCAGCGTCACTAATCCAGGCTCCTACTCTGCAGGAAAGTGTTCTTCAATAGTGGATGGACAGATGGAGGCAGACTCACGTCTCTCTCTGATTCATCTTCAGAGGAGAGGGTTATCAAGGAAATTAACACTAAACTAAGAGCCTGGGGGAATCTCTGTTTTCATTGCCTTTAAATATGTCATATATAGTATGTTCACACTTTAGGAAAACTTGAATTGTGGGACTTTGAATGGTAAAATACAAGGTATCAATAAAGTCTCATTTATACACAATATTTGAAGTAATATTTATCCCATAAATTGGAAAATATTTTTTAAGAATTATATAATTTGGCAGGCCTGGTGAATGGAAGCTGTGCCACTTTCGATGTTAAACAGAAGTGCCTGCTCTTCTGGTGAATCTCTAGGAACACATGCTCAGTGTAAATCCAGTTCATCTTACACTGTCCCTTTAAGGCTACTCTACTGGGTTAACCTATTGTAGCTTAATTCTGGTTACTGTGTACAATTAAAGCTAAATAAAATCAATCACATTTCTTTCCAAAATTCTGTAGTTCAGGAATCTTACTAATTTAGACACATCTTTTCCTACTTAACTCAAATCAGTGATATGACTCCATGACTGCAGAATTGCAGGACTGGTGGTGAGAATTTATAAAGCTCTAAATTTGTATCATGGGAAATTAAGTAAAAGAATCTTTGTGGTTATTTGTTATTTAGCACATCTCCACTAGGAAGTACATTCTGCCTCTTCTGAACTTCGATTTTTCTGAAATATATCTGATGTTGTTTAGTAACAGGTAAAAACTGCCTTCTAGCATATTAATTTTGCTCACTGGTTTTGGAATAATTTTTTGGAAAGATAAAATTTAGGAGGTCCACAGATGTGTTTAGTGTATGATACTGCACCGTATAAAAGAGGTTGTAGCTTTACTTGATATTTTACCTGGTGTTATGCTTTTCAAGCTGGAGTGCATTAATCTTGGGAGTATGTGGTGCTCTATCAGGGGATACCTGAAGCCACAAGCTGAACGCAGCACATCATTCTGGAGTATGAATTTTACTTAAAGATTTAGGCAGAAAACTTTGAAATGTAGACTTTTCGGGGGTTTTATCACATGCACTTGTAAATCTGCAGAACCCGAGTTTTCCAGCCAATCTTATGCTTTACCTAAAAGCTCGGGGTGTAGGAAATTCATTTTAGGTACAGTGAGTGCTTTTGGAAAAATTTGGAAATTTGGTGTTAGAGAAGAACATGGTTTGACCAAAATGAATAGGGCGCACACTGCCAGGAGGACTGGTTGCGCCCAAGATACAGGTCCCCATAACTGGCGCCACTGGGCAGCTAAAGCCTCTGCACTGCAACAAGGCCAGCCAGGATGGTTTCTGAAAACCTATTGTGAACCATTGCTTTTTAACCTTTGATTTCACGAATGATGAACAATATGAAGGGCAGCCTTTCAATTTATGAGAAGAAGAGGGTAAAGGGGAAAAGAAAGCTCCCAGGGCCACCACCTCAGACTTGGAGAAGAATGTTGGAGAATACCTGTCCACCTGTACTCTGGCTGGGTGGGAGGCCAGGGCTTGGTAGAGGGATTTCCTCATGGGAGGGGCAGTCCCACACTCCAGTGGGGCCAGGGCCAAGCCCAGCAGGGCTCTCACCTGTGCCCTGGGAAACAGGCTTTGCTAATGATGCTGTGGGTCACATAGCTTGCCCAGTTCTGCTGCACAAGCAGAGAATAGATCCTGCACCTTCAAGACAAGAGGACCAGAAAGGGAGAGAAGGAGGGCCACAGAAGAGTATTTAAAATAAATCTTATTAGCCAGTTATTCACCTCTGTGTACTCATGCTTCTACCTCATCTGGCTCAAAAAATTTGGCAACAAGTAGAAAAATCTAATTCTGGCCTCAGCCCTGTGACTAACTCACTATGTGACTCTGGGTCAGGCCTCTCACTTCAGAACCAGTTCTACCATCTGAGAAAGGTTGATGCTAATAATATTACATTTACCAGGTTGTTTTGAGGATGAAAAGAAACAATGAATATGAATGTACTTTGTGAACGTCAATGCCCTGTTCAGTCTAAGGGTTGAAAAGTTAGAAATCTTTATTCTTTTTGCCACTTTAAAACTATGGCCAGTCACTTCTGTCTCCAGACAAAGATGAAGTCGACATACTTCTCTCTAATCCTCTTACTAAGTACAGCTAAAAGCTCTGGGCATTATATATAAAAGAATATAAGAAGACCCTGAAAGATGGAGATAAGAAGGTAGACTGGCCAGGGGACTTCAGGACCTAAAGGAATGAAACAGCAGTGAGTTCCCTGTGTTTTTTTGTTTTGTTTTGTTGCTTCATGTATCCCAGACTGGATGCTGGAGAAACTGGTAACCCAGAAACACCAGTAGACTTAGACAAAAGTGCCAAAAAAATTCTGCTCTCTATAGCCAAGGCACCAGGAAAGGAGGCAACCCAGTGAGACAGAAACTTTCAGATGCTGGTTGCCCTGCTCCATCCAAATACCATGGAAAAACTCATGGCCCCACCCTCACCCAGACAGCAAAGGCCTGGCTGTAACAAGGCACCCCATTCTGCTGCTACCAGGGTGGTATCTGAGGAGTGGGAGGACTTTCCTCCCCACTTGGAGGTAACAGCTTCCCTTCTCCCCTCCCTCAGGTTGTCAGTGGAGTCTCTTGGGGATCCTGGAGTTCACCACCATCCAACAGTATCAAGGCCTCCCCACCCTGCTGTGCAGTCACTGAGCATCACAAGATGCCCCTCCCTTTCTTGTCCAGGGAGGTGTCGGTTGAGGCCTAGAAGGGAGCCTGAAGGCTCACCTCTGTCCACAGGAATGAGGCCCCTCCACAGGTGTCAAGAGAGGCAGAGCGGTGAACCGGGACCCTTACCCCCACCTGGCAGTAGCATGATGTCAGAAGAGACCTGCTAAAATAGAAGTTTTAAGTATGACCTAGAATCTCAGTAACTAATGCCTAAACTATCCAGGATACAGTGAAAAATTATGCATTAAATAAGAAATATCAAGAACTAGGAAAATACCAACTTCCATAAGGAGAAACCATCAACAGATGCTAAAACATAGATAACACAGATCTTAGAATGATCTGACAAGGATTTTAAAGCAACCATTATAAAAAATGCTTCAGTGAGCAATCATGAACATGTTTGAAACAAATGAAAAGATAAAAAGTCTTGGCAAAAAATATAGAAGATATAAAGAAGAATCAAATTGGAATTTCAGACTGAAAGTACAATAACTGAAATTAAAAACGGCAGAATGGAGAGGTCAGATGAAAGAATTAATAAATTTTAAAATATAACAATAGAAATTACCCAGTATGGATAACAGAAAGAAAATAGACTGAAAAAAAAAACAATGAACAGACCCTCAGGGACCTGTGAGAACTACAGCAAAAGATCTAACATTCATGTTGTCAAAGTCCTGAAAGACAGGAGAAAAAGAGTATAGTTGAAAAATATTTAAGGAAATAATGACTAAAAATTCCCCAAATTTGGCAAAAGGCATAAACCTAGAACTTTATGAAGCTGAGAAAGTTCCAATCAGGATAAACTCAAAGAAATCCACTTTAAAACAAATATTATTTAAACTTTAGAAAACTAAAGACAAAGAAAAAAAATCTGAAAACAATGAGAAAGAAATGATGCCTTACCTACAGGGAAAAAATAATTTGAATTATAGTGTATTTTTCATCAGAAAGTGTGGCGTCTAGCAGGAAGTAGCAGAATATTCTCAAGTGCTGAAGGAAAAGAACTGTCAGCCCAGAATCCTGTCCCCAGTGTAATTATCCTTCAGGAATAAAGGGGAAATAAAGACATTTTCAGACATAGGAAAACTAAGAGAATTAGTTGCCAGCATATCTATCCTAAAAGAAGGGATAAAGGAAGTTCTTAAAAAGAAGGAAAATGAAAAAAGAATGAATCTTGGAGCATTAGAACAAAAGAAGGAACAAGAGAAAGAACAAAAATATACACTAATAAAATAAACTTTTCTTCTCTTGAGTTTGAAAAATTGTGTTTGATGAAGCAAAAAACAAAGCATTGTCTGATGACAGTTACAAACGGGGAGGGTAAAGGGATTTAAAGGGAAGTAAGGTTTCTATACTTCATTCAAACTGGTACAGTGTCAACATCAGTAGATCTCTGTGGTGATGGAATAGTTCTGTATCTTTTTTTTAAATAAATTTATTTATTTATTTTTGGCTGTGTTGGGTCTTCATTTCTGTGCGAGGGCTTTCTCTAGTTGCGGCGAGCGGGGGCCACTCTTCATCGCGGTGCACGGGCCTCTCACTATCGCGGCCTCTCTTTTTGCGGAGCACAGGCTCAAGATGCGCAGGCTCAGTAGTTGCGGCTCACGGGCCCAGTTGCTCTGCGGCATGTGGGATCTTCCCAGGCCAGGGCTCGAACCCGTGTCCCCTGCATTGGCAGGCGGATTCTCAACCACTGCACCACCAGGGAAGCCCAGTTCTGTATCTTGATTGCAGTGATGGTTACTTGAATCTACACATGTGATAAAATGGCATAGAACTCTACACATGTATTGTACCAATGTCAATTTCCTGGTCTTGATAATATACTATAGTTATGCAAGATATAACCATTGGGGGAAACTGGGTGAAGGTACACAGAACCACACTGTAACCTTTTTGCAACTCCCTGTAAATTTATAATTATTTCAAAATAAAACATTAATATTCCCAGGTATGAAAATTTTAGTGTCATTTGTTTTATGATGTCCTTCTATTCAGTAAATTCGGTAATCTGAATGATTAGACTAGAACTTCTCCCCCATGGGTCTCAATAAAGCTAATTTCATTAGACATTCACCCAAACATGCCTGCCAGTAAACATTTTATTTTTCTCAAAGTTGGCTTTCAAGCAGAAAACGCTGGTCAACCACCAAATTGTACAAAAACCCCTTGGCTCCCACAGATCTGTTCAACTTCAGGCCACAATTTCACTTACCAGATGCGTTGTTTATAAACATGTACCTGTACTTGGCTCCACTTCCTGCTACACTGAATTTCCTTATAAATCACATTTATGGCTTTTGTGATTTTACTAATATTCTTAATGTTTTAACACTTTTTAAATTATACTTTCAACTGAAAACGTGGCTTTGTGTTTAAAAACAGGAACACATATCAGCTTAAAACCATGGAATTATATAAGAGCATGACCTTGAGGTACTCCAAGATCTTAATGAGGAAGGGGATAATAATGCCACTCCACCCACAGCTAATGAACTTGGAGAGAGCAGCGGCAGTCCATCAAACAAGCAGAGATTGTACTAAGGATGCACTTTTAAAATATGGATTTTATTATTGTACATAAACAAATGTCTCAATCTGGATGTCTGTTCTTAAGAATGACCAATCAAGAAATTGCATGATACCATCATTTTTGCAATGATAACTACATGTCAAAGCTATTTGTAATTCATCTGATAAAATACCTTTGAAAAAATGGCCTGAGAGTCTTATGAAGCCATTTGATTATGGGGACTATGAGTTCTCTGACAGAGCATATACGTGTGATGAAAATTGCTGGGCCAGTGGTAAATTAAAAGGCATTGCTTGAATTAAAGACAGTAAAAAAAAAGACTGACAAGTGGATCCGAGATGCCCTCACACAGCGATGTGACTCCTTAGCTAGAAGGTACTTGTCTTAGGCTGCCAACCTACTCCTTCAAGCAGATCCTGAGGCCAGGATTTGAGTGGAAGTAGTTTACTTGCAAGGTGAGCCCTGGAAGCACCAGTCAGGTCGTGGGGAAGTGAGGTGGGGACAGAAAGGAAGCCACTGCAGGTACATTAAGGACCAGGTTACCACGGTAGGCAACTGGGACTCAGTCCCACTGGTGTTCTCTGGGGGACTGCTAGGAACAGGCCTCAGCGTAGTCCCCCCCGAGGGGTGAGGAAGCGCCTTTGTATTTCACCTCCCTGTCCGTCGTTGGTTGGAGGGCTGCCTCTGGGGTATTAACACCTTGGCACTTCCAGCCTCACCTGTACACAAGTTACACGAGTTACACGAACACCTTAGGCAGAGTGAGTGTGTGGGCAGAGAGCCGCAGGCCCTTGCAGCAGGAAGCCATCAGCGTGAATGGGAACAGGGAGTCTTGAGTAGACAGGGCCGGGAGCACCACTAATTCTGCTGCAGTACACCCACATTTCTGCTCATTGCAGCCTGAAAACTTCCGGACTTCTCAGCAGTTACCCAACAGAAAAGCAGCTTAAAACAAAATCCAAAAGAAAATCTGGAAACCGATGTTATTTGTATCTACATTTTATGTGAAATTGTGTTCTTAAGACATTGTGATACCAGAATGGAGACGTTCTCGGCATATTGAGTGTGGCGAGAGCTCTCCTTGTTTCTTACCAATATTCTGACGTTCACACACTCAGTATCATTTTTCCCATTAATCCTTGAGGACAGTAGAAAATTTCCCTCATTCATAATAATTTAAAATATTATATTGCTATTTGTCAAACACATGAAGTGTGTTCCCAGCTCAAGACCTTTGCACTTGCTATTATTCCCTCTGCTGAGAACCCTCTTCTCCCAGGTTTGCTCCTGGCTTGTCCCTTCCTGTCCTCCAGGTCTCTGCTCAGATGTCTTCTCTGTGAGACCTTCCCTGACCACTCGACATGAAAGAACAGCTCTCACCCCACACTCGCTCCTTAAATGTGCTCTATTTTTCTTTATAACATGTATCACCAACTAACATACTATACGCAGTATTTACTTGTTAAATTTGTTTATTGTCTGCCTCCGCCCACTCAAGTATAAACTTCCTGAAGGCACGGGGTCTATCTTTGTTCACTGTTGTATACGCCGCTCCTAAAACGGTGTCAAATACCTACTGCCTACTCTATGAATATTTGTTGAGTGATAGAACTAGCACGTAGAGGGTTATCTGTTGGGAGCTGTAGCCTTCCCTTTCTTGCTGAATGCATAGTGATGGACTTTATTTCTTGTAAAAGGAGTTTTACTTTTGGTTCCTTCCTGAGATATTATCTGGACAGAGGCCTTTTCAGTGAATTGAAAATGAAACTACAGATAGCTGCCTTTTTGTCTGGTCTGATGGTTCTCAAAGTGTGATCCCTGGACCAACAGCATCAATGTCACCTAGGAACTTATTAGAAATGCAGATTCTTGGGCCTCACCCAGACCTGCTAAATCAGAGCAATCTGTGTTTTAACAAGCCCTCTAAGTGATTCTGATGCACTAAACTAGAAGTAAAGTTTGGGATTCTCTGATCTTACTACAAAGCTTAATACAGGTTGAGAGGGGTCGGGGGGTAGGAACAGAGGGGGTACTCGTGGTATTTGTCTTTAATGATATCTTTCCCAGAGATCTGAGGTGTACTTTACACAACTTTCCAATTCCAAAATTGGTATTTGTTCATTTATAATTTACATCCCACTTATTTATAAAATAAATCAAAGCACTTTACACTAATGCTAGGGCAGGCTTCATGGGCGTAGTATGTAGTAACACAGGGCCCCATGTTCAGAAGGGGACCCACCTTGGTTTAATACTCTGTTGTTAACATTTTTAGGAAGATTAAAAAGTAGCAGAGACATCAGAAACTATTTAGACTGTTACGTAATTAAGTAATTTTAGGAACTTTATAATTCTCTCTGAAGAAGTAATTATGGGAGACTGTAGAACACATTGATTAAGACTGTGGGCTTTGGAGCCATACAAGCTGGGTTCAGCTCCCAATTTTAATACTTAATAGCTGCATGGCTTGGGCAAGTTACTTAATCTCTCTGTATCTCAGTTTTTAATCTGTAAATGGGGAAAGTGATACCGTAATAGCTACTTCATTTGCCATGATGATCAAATGGACTATACATGAAAAACATATGCCTCAGTACATAGTATGTGCTCAATAACTATTAGCTATAATCCTTTTTTGGCTCCTCACCAACATTTCCACAGAAAAAGATTTTTCATTCCAATTCAGGATTTTACTGAGTTATGAATGTTTTTCTTCATGGATTTTTTTCCCTTGACTGTTTTTAGCTTTGGTTTCTCCTCAGGCACAAGTTTGCAATTTTACCATAGATCTTTATTTCAGGATTTGAGGATACATTTACAGATGATCCAAAGATACTTCTAGTTATTACTATTCACCTTCATATCCTCCCAAAGAATGATATACAAAGAAAGCAAACAGAATGCAAAGCCGTCTGGAAAATCCTTCCTACACAAATGTGTAGTGATTGATTACAACTGGCAAGATTTTTACTATAGTTATTTGCATTTATAATCGACTGTGGCAAAAAGCACAACCATAGTTAAAACATGTTGTTTAAATTGTTGGAGAAACTATAGCAGTAAATTTAGCTAGTGCTTTATCACTTGCAGATCTAAATATCTTCCTCATTTGAAAGTTGCTTTCCTTGGAGCAGAGCTCTTTTAGCAGAATTTCCATCATTCTCAGTGAATTTGGCCTTTCCTATTCTTGGCCATGTGGTTTTGGTCAGATTTTTAGTGTACTTCTTGCTAAATAACATGAACAAATTTACTTATTGTTATTTGATAACAGTGAATACATTTCATTTTATATAGAGCTTTGCCAATCTTATAGCACTTTCACATGTATTATCTCACTTAATTTTTACCATAACCCTATGGGTAGCTAGGTATTATTCCCATTTTAGATGAGAAAACCAGGGCTCTGAACATTTAATTGACTTCTGCAGGGTCACACAGTAATTAGTCTGTGGAGCTGAGACTGGAATAGATCTTCCTTTCATAGTCCTTTGATCCTGAAATTGCTGTATCACACAGTTACGTTTATGTATTTCCTTCCATTTCACAAAAGTTGCCCTGACTAAATTCACCAGTGATGTTCCTGTTGCTGAATCAGTGGACATCTTTCAGTCTCCATCCTGTTTGACCTTTCAGCTCGGGCACTGCAGGCAGCACCCACGTAATAGCGTTTGGCCAGCTGCACACCTGGGAACAGTCCAGGGCACTGCAGGACCCTGAGGGGGCAGGCATGCTGGGGCATGGACCTAGATAAGTGAGAGTAACCACCATAGCATCAGCAGAAGTGACCACTCAAGATGGCAGGGGCTTCCCAAGGGAGCAGCACCAGGACAGGCATGCAAGGCTGGCTGTCCCTTGTGTACCCAGAGCTGGTTCTAGCAGCATCTGATATTTAAGTCTCCAGCCTGAGCACTGGGACAGGAACTGCTGGTGCTCAGGCTGCAAACTTTATCAGTAAGTTATTACAAAATAAAAGCGGATATATGGACATGGCAATAAAGCATATCAGAGAGTTGATACAATTCTTCAGAGAGGTTAGAATTTTCAGTTTTGAAAACTGCTGCAACACTGTAAAGAAAATATCTGCAGGCTTAGAAATTAAATTTAAAGATCATCACATTCAACAGAAAAGGACACTATTTTCATATGAAGCTTGAGATGAACCAATTAATGAAGAAGACAATTTTTAAATTAAATTTTTCCTTGTAATCATATAGATATGGTGATAGAATGTATAAACATGTGTTTTGAATTATGTACAAATTATAAAGCCACTCGGTTTCTTGTTCAACTTCCACAAGTTACAGGAGATGTCAGAGGAAACATTAAAATGCATTGTATGTATTTGCATTTAAAATTAAATTCAGGGGGCTTCCCTGGTGGCACAGTGGTTGAGAATCTGCCTGCTAATGCAGGGGACACGGGTTCCAGCCCTGGTCTGGGAAGATCCCACATGCCGCGGAGCAAGTAGGCCCGTGAGCAACAGCTACTGAGCCTGCGTGTCGGGAGCCTGTGCTCCGTAACAAGAGAGGCCGCGTTAGTGAGAGGCCCGCGCACCGCGATGAAGAGTGGCCCCTGCTTGCCACAACTAGAGAAAGCCCTCGCACAGAAACGAAGACCCAACACAGCCAAAAATAAATAAATTAATTAATTTTTTTAAAAAAGTGAAAAAAACATAAATAAAATTAAATTCAGGGCTTCCCTGGTGGTGCAGTGGTTAAGAATCTGCCTGCCAATGCAAGGCATATGGGTTCGAGCCCTGGTCTGGGAAGATCCCACATGCCACGGAGCAACTAAGCCCATGCGCCACAACTACTGAGCCTGCACTCTAGAGCCTGCGAGACACAACTACTGAGCCCGTGTGCCACAACTACTGAAGCCTGCACGCTTAGAGCCCGTGCTCCGCAACAAGAGAAACCACCGCAATGAGAAGCCCGTGCAACACAGCAAAGAGTAGCCCCCACTCGCCGCAACTAGAGAAAGTCTGTGCACAGCAACGAAGACCCAACACAGCCAAAAACAAACAAACAAATAAATAAATCTATAAAAAAATTAAATTCAAACTAACATGAAACTGATTTGTATGAAGAGTTAGATCTTTTTAGAGAAATTGTTTTATAAGATTCATCAGCTTAGATATACTAAATTTTATATTTTGAAATAATTTATAGGAAATTTATCTCAGTGTTGTCACAGCTTGTGAAATACTCTTAACAACTCCAGTAACAGTTAAGTCAGCAGAAAGATCTTTCTCAAAATTAAAAATTATTTGTACATAATGGTCTATGTGGGAAAAGAATCTAAAAAGGAGTAGATATATGTATATGTATAACTGATTCACTTTGCTGTACACCTGAAACTAACACAACATTGTAAATCAACTATACTCCAATAAAAATTTTTTAAAAATTATTTGTATATTACCTCCCCATGACTTACTTATTTTATAACTGGAAGTTTGTACCTTTTGACCACCTCTGCCTACCATGGTAACTATAGTTAATAATACTGTATTGTATATTTCAAAGTTGCTTAGAGAGTACATCCTAAAAGTTATCATCACAAGAAGGAAAACTTTTGAAAGAAAAATTATTTGTGATCTTGTATTTGCTAAGAGCTTTCCGTTATATCAACTGAAAATGAAATTGCTCAAAATATAAATTTTGATGACCTAGTAAATGCATACATAGAAAAACAAGTCAGGAAAATTGTATGATCAATCAAGATATATTAATAAAGTATTATTATTTTTGTGTTATATAAAATTATAACACCAACATATTATTTTTTTACAATTTGGAAGTTTATCATTACTCATGTAATACTATTATTCATCTAATTATAAGTAATCACTGTAATTACTAAAATATTTTTAAGGGAGAAGGCTTTATATTTTAATATCTTTGACAGCACTTTTTCCTTTTTGAACAAGGGGCCCTGCATTTTCATTATGTCTTTGGCCTCACAAATATCGCAACTAGCCCTACCAGAAAGGCCCTCCTGCTTCCCCCTTGTAAACAAAGGGGCCCTTACCTATAGCTTATTATTTTCTTCTCATATTCTCCCCTTTGCTCTCTAGGCTTCAGGTTTCAACAGTCCACAAATCTTCAGCCCTAGGGCATTTGCCCTGGCTGTTTTCTCTGCCTGGAATGCTCTTCCCTCAGATACCCACATAGCTCACACTGTCACCTCTTTAAAGTCTTTGCTCAAATGTCACCTTCTTAATGAGGCATGCCCGGACCACCCTCGCTAGTGAAAACTGCAGCCCCCCCGTCTCCCCGGCTACCACTGACCACCTTACATTAGTCTACATTTTCCTTTGTTTTTTCCATAGCACTTATCACTATTTGACATATATAATTTACCTATGTACTATGTCTGTTGTACATTATCTGTCTCCTCTGCTAGAATGTCAACTTCATAAGGACAGGAATCTTTTTCTGTTCTGTTCACTGATGATTCCCAAGACCTATAACAATGTTGACGTATAGTAGATACCCAGTGAATATTTCTAAAATGAATGAAGTCTGAAATTATTAGATAAACATGCAATTGCTGTGCAAGCCAGATTTATTCACATAACTGCAATGGGTTTTTCTTTGTTGTGCAATAGACAAATTAGATTCTTGATTCCTCAAATTGTTTACAGCTAATGCTTTTGTATTTCCATCTATTTTAATTAATGAAAATTCCTATTATAGAGCTGTACACTGAATGCATGCTAATTAAATTGTGTTGTTCATGTAATTATAGCTGTAAAAGGCTTTCAGAACACTAAAAACTTTGTTATAAAAGCTTAAACAATTGAAATAAAAATAAAACCCCAGTGGCTGAGTTCTTTATTTGCTTGTTAAGAATATTTATCTCTTATCAGACCCTGTTTTGCCTCAATCTAAATGATAAAAGAAGTATAGTCCGTTTTCACTTAGGAGTGTCTGTATTTTCACTCTTAATTTAGGTGCATAGTCAACTGTGTTTGGAATTAGGAACTATTCTTTTTTTTTTTTTTTTTAAGGATAAGTTTTAAATTTTATTTATTTATTTATTTATTTTGGCTGTGTTGGGTCTTCGTTTCTGTGCGAGGGCTTTCTCTAGTTGCGGCGAGCGGGGGCCACTCTTCATCGCGGTGCGAGGGCCTCTCACTATCGCGGCCTCTCTTGTTGCGGAGCACAGGCTCCAGACGCGCAGGCTCAGTAGTTGTGGGTCACGGGCCCATTTGCTCCGCGGCATGTGGGATCTTCCCAGACCAGGGCTCGAACCCGTGTCCCCTGCATTGGCAGGCAGACTCTCAACCACTGCGCCACCAGGGAAGCCCAGGAACTATTCTTATTCATATATAAAATATTCTTCATCCATAGCTCTGTAGAAATTCAAATGTATATTTACTAACTTGTGTAAATGTATATTTACTAACTTCACTCTCAAGGACTAAGATCTTTGAAAATCAGTATTTCTTTTATTTGTGATTTAATTTTGGTTAGTTTATCATGAGAACACCAACATTTCTTTTCACTGAGACAAAATCAGGATTATTGTTACAAGTAGGAAGTATCCATTTTTTAAATAACAAACTTGTGCTGCCTGCTACTTTTAAAAAATGGAATTGCTTCTTTAATGGGAGAAATTGTTACTGAAAGTTGCTGTGCTATCTGTTTCTGGTAGAGGGAGTTTTTATATCAGGACAATAAAATTTGGATTTCCAAGGAAGCCACCAAAATAATGAAACACTTAAGTAGCACACCAAAACTATTTTCTAAATGTTGATATGATGTAAAAGCATGATTAGCATCTTTAAATATAATTAGAAGGATGAAAATCACGGCAATAGTTTCATATCTATATTAGATGAAAGCATAGCTCCAAAGATTTCCCAGTTTCCATGTGATATTAGTAATATTATATGACTACTATTATATGAGTAATATGAATCAGAATTTTGCAGTACTAAGAAGATACCAATGCAGATACTAAAAAGTTGTGGATTCTATAGTTTCCCAGTCTATTTTATTCTTAGTATATCATTGAACCCTGGAAAAATGCCCTGTCTAATGTTAGTCTAGTGAACTGTCTCAGTGACAAGAAATAAAAACCTACCTCAAATCAAAGAAAAAGAAATTTATTGGCTTACATTACTAAGAAGTCTAGAAATTTTTTTTTAAATAAATTTATTCATTTTATTTATTTATTTTTGGCTGCTTTGGGTCTTCGTTGCTGCATGTGGGCTTTCTCTAGTTGCGGTGAGCGGGGGCTACTCTTCGTTGTGGTGCGCGGGCTTCTCTTGTTGCAGAGCACGGGCTCTAGGCACACGGACTTCAGTAGTTGTGGCACATGGGCTCTAGAGCTCAGGCTCAGTAGTTGTGGCGCACGGGCTTAGTTACTCCGCGGCATGTGGGATCTTCCCGGGCCAGGGCTCAAACCCCTGTCCCCTGCATTGGCTGGCGGATTCTTAACCACTGCGCCACCAGGGAAGCCCCTAGAAATGTTTTGACTTCAGTCTCAGTATCCTCCATGTGGCTGGCAGCTCCAAGTTTACAGGTTTGCAGAACCACAACCTTCAAAAAGGACATTTATCTTTCCTATTAACGTTAATAGAATGTCCGTGTGAGGATTCTGGCATCGTGCCCATGCCCAAACAAATCACTATCACTAGAGGATGGGGTACCCTCTTTACCTAGATTCCCCTAGCCTCACTGTTGGCCCTACCTGTATCACTTGGAGATGGGGAGAAGTTCTGCTGAAGGACAGGATGTTGGTGTTCCCAAGGAAGCGAGATAAAACAAGCTGGACAGATAAACTTTTGCCTTGAATAAGTAGGCAACTTAAAGAAAGCCAAATCAATTTGAAGATACCTATGAAATACTGAAGGCTTGAGGACTTTCAAGGGTGACTATAGAAAATGAGGAACAAGAACAGAGCTTGTTTGTATTTTGGTTGTGTCCCTTTGTTGTTTTATCAGTTTAATGCAGTCACCCATCTGCCACTCCTCCTGATCTCTCTCCTATTAATGACACACGGCAATGTTTATGCTTGAAACTTTGAGGTTATTTTGAGTCCTCCTTTACCCTTGTCCTCTGCATTTAGTCAATAACAAGTCCTGTCCATTCTTCTTCACTGTCCATTTCTCCCCCCCTTCCCTCCTCCTCCTTTTTCCCTCCCCTCACTGTCTCTCTCTTTCTTGTCTGCGCCTGTCTGTCCATTCCCCACAGTACCCTCAATTCAGGCCCCTGCTCACAAGTGACCCCTGCCCATCTGCTTTTCCAGCTGGCCTCCTGTTCGAGGCTCTCGCTACCCAGGTCATTTTGCATACCTGGTTCATCATTCTAAACTATTGCACCAATCTTATTCCTTCTCAGCTGAAAAACTTCAGGGACTTACTGTTGTCTACAAAATGAAGTTTAAGCCCCTTATTTGAGGCCTTACGTGCAAGACTTAACAAGAATTGGCCTCTGCCTTTTTATCTAATTACATCATTACCTTATACTAGTGTTATCGAGTCTAAGCTCGTACTGCTTGCTGCACAACAGGCCAATAATCGAGAGACAAGTTGCTGGGGCAAGGCATAACGACTTTATTCGGAAAGCCAGCAGACTGGAAAGATGGTGGGCTCATACCCCAAAGAACCATCTTGCCTGAGTTTGAATTCAGGCTCTTTTTATACTAAAAGGAGAGGGAGTAAAGTCAAACACTTCCTGGTTCCCATCAGCTTCCAGAGGGAATGTGTTAATTTCTTCCTCCCTGCAGTCATTCACAGGTGGGCCTGGTCAGGATGTTTTAGCATAATGCTCATTACCTGGGAAGCAGGGTTCCCAGACATGGGCCATTATGTGTAATCTAAGCTTATAGACAACATCCCTTTAGTTATTAACTTGTAATATTATATCAATAGAATACAAAAGGTTCTTCCCTATTACACTAGTGTTTATCACCCTTTTAGATTCACTTGCTCTTTCATCATAATATAATACTGAAAATCCCTTTAGGGATGTTTTAAATTATGTAATCATTTGGCATATAGATTAAAAGGAAGAATTATCCTAGCTTATGTCACTATATTAGTAAATGTCACATTATAAAGTTTATTTCTAATAAAAATTTAATAATATTCTAATTACATAAATACAAAGAAATGTCTTTACTTTTCCCCACTTACCAAATGATGCCCAGTTTCTTATACTTTGAATTAGTTAGATAATAAAAATGTGATTATTAACAAAATTTAAAATGACACCTTGTGTTATATTTGGCTTTGTGACCAAATATATATGGACAGGTGCATTATTATTAAGCATTTCATTACGTGATGTTTAATTCTTACATTTTGCATTTAAAAATTAACCTTTTCATAATTTCAAAATTTTCGTAACTTTTACAGTACGTTTCTAAGTGATGAGATAAGAAAACAGGTTTCAGGTTGCTACTTCTAAGCATTTCTACACTGAGTATATCTCATAATTAGATAGTCTTTATTCACAATAAATAAAAATCCAGCTTGTAAACAGTCCTCCTCCTCCCCCTCATGACTCTCCATTTGTTCTGTTGTAGAAGCCCAAGGCTCAGGAGAATACGGCCCAGGCTGCCCCTTACCACGCTTCTCTTTATGGGTTTGGCTTGGTTGCAAAATACTGTAGCAGCTTCTTGCTGGGCAATCTGAGAAAGGCTACAGCTAGTTCCTGGGATACTTCTTTTCTCCTGGGTCATAATACATTGAATAAATAAGGAGTTCCTGATCCCTGGTCTATACCAATCAAAGTGAAAATATGGGTATATTAATCTTGAACTGTAGCCTAGCTGAGCTAATCTTCACAGTTGGTCCTGACTGGTATGATGTAATTAATTACAGTTAATGTATATTTGTGGAAGCTAAGATGCTTATAATCACTGGATGGTTTCGGTACCTGGAAGTGCTTGAGCTGGATCTCTTCGTTTGCCCCTCCAGACCTCCCATCTTCCCTTTTCCACCTGGTCTCTGTCCTCGTTGTTGGGCCTGGTGGGTTCATCAATCTGCTTCCTGCCCCCCGGCTGCTGGGTGGTTTCGGCCAATGGAAAACCCCAGTGGGAGATCATAGGGGGAGGGACAATGAGGTCACTTTCCCCCAAGGTTTCTGCCTGTAAGGTCACCTTGGATTGGCTGTTTTCTTCAGACTGAAGATCACTTACTTCTCAAGGCAGCCTGCTGTCTATAATTCTCTCTCCTCTGGATTTGTTACCCTTCTTTCCCCTTGTACTCTTTAGCCCTAGGGGTGATATCAGATCCACTACTACTAGCACCGGGTCTCAGCACTGTTCCTTATGGCCCCCCGGAATGTCCCACATCTTTGTAAAAAAGCCCTCAATGAATATAGTATGCCATCTATTTCCTGTTGGGATCCTCCCTGATATAATGCTTTATATGGAGTAACTAATTTAATCCCTTCAACTATACTATGAAGTAAGTATAAGTAGTATCCTTGTTCTGGGGGAAAGGAAAGTGAAGCACAGAAACACTAAGTCACCTGCAAAGGTTGCAGGACTATGATGTGATAGAGCCAGGATTCAACCTGGCTCCAGGCTACATAGTCTTACATGCTGTATCCAGGTGTGATAATACGAGTGATACAGGATTTCATTGTTTTTCCAGGAATATTCACAGTAATAAAATATATTAACATTAATCATGTTGATGACAGATAGGTTGATCAACCAAATTATCACCAGTGCTCTCTCCCCACCTAGCACTTTCATCTGAATACTTCAAAAGAGAGTGACTTTTTTTTTTTCTGTTACCCAGGAAAGATTGAAAGAATGATATTCTTTGATGTTAAGGAATAAGAAGTTCAAATTTTACTTATTATCCTCAACTCTGCTTGAAAAAAATTCTTTGCCAACAACTAAGTATTCTCTTTAAAATATGAACTCATCAAAGGTTCAAATTTAGCTTGTTTCTTTTCTTAAGAGCCTGACATTAGAAGTTAGTATTCATTTCTCACAATGACCTCGTTTTTACATAATTTCAGTCCTGTCCGTTCGTTCCCAGTTTGCTGTCCTCTTTGTGTTAGGGAGTGTGTCTTCTTCTGCCCTGCCCCCCACATTCGCCGCTCATTCTTCATTGTTCATTGTCCTCCGTACCCTTCTGTGGTATAACCTGTCACATTTTCCGTCCTCTTGGCCTTGTGCTATGGTGCTGCTATTGACTGCAGCTGCAGTGTGTTGATTCTGGACTCTAGGTACCCTTGGTTGCTACAGTATGCTGCTTCTGGATGACTTATTTGGCAGTTAAAATTTTTTCCAACACAGCAGCTTCCTAAAGTGTAGCTTCATTTCTTCATGCTAAAATGCTGAAAATAAAGAAACAGCCCTATAACAGTCCCTTAGGGATCCTTGGATCATTAAAACTTCATAGAATGATAGCCTATAATTTTTTTTTTTTTTGGTCTCAGGTATACACAAACTTTAAAAATGCAGTTGATTTTTAGGAACTCAAAGAAGAAAAACATACATTTATGATTCAGGTGTTCTTGTTGTTAAAAATAGTACATTTGAATGAGCAGCTGTTTATAGTTTGGGTTTTGGGTGGTTGTTCTGTAGGGAAGGTTCTGTTCTTGACAAATGTGCTTCCCAGTCATTTTTCCTAACGTGGGCGGTTGGATCATGGGAGAAGGCCAGAGTTTCTTGGCAGTTTTCTCTTCTTGTTGCCTGGAACCCCATACGATACTACTCTGGGCTTAAACTGCCAAACTTGGGAATTTGACCAGAAATTCGAATCTGTGAGCACAAGCAATCATTTATATTTTCTCAAACTACTTACCTTGGTGTTGTATTTATTAATTATTCTGCAATAAACTGTAGCTTTAGGACTATAATAGAAAGCTGCTGATTAAAAGGTTTCAGTTTTACCACGATTGGTGTAAATACTAGCATCTTTTTGGTCAACTGTTTTTGCATGAAGAGAGTATGTAAGTGTAAAGATTTGCTCAAATAAATGGGGAGTTTCTAGTTGCACCTACCTTTGGCAAATGCCAAAAAAGATCAATGTGGTGGCATCTTTTCTTTAAAAAAATTCCCATTTTATGTGCATTTGAGATCTAGATAGAACTATTAAGCTAAACACCTTACCAAATATGACTTACTGTATTGTCCTGGCAAAGACTTAAGAAGATGTCTTGTTGAGCTATTTTGTTTATTTTCATCAAAAGGCCCTTTCATCTGCCATCCAAATAAGGGATATTTAAATTCAGTGATGTTTTAAAATCCATTCCTCATTATAAAAGAACAAAATTTTTTAAAATAGTCATTAAATTCAGTTAAAACAAAAATAAACCTATGCAGCAGATTTTTGCATTATATTCATTATAAACTTTGATATCTGTGAGTTTCAATAGCAACAAAGGAAGGGTAAGTACAGAGGTTGCCCAAACAGAGGAGAAGAGTAGAAGTTTTTCTAGGAGTTTGGAAAGTTGAAGGAGCTATAGCCATTCAATCACTGTAACTACCATCACGTGGGGTTGGATCCATGGCCAAGAAATACCATAAATTCTTTTACCTCTTTCCCTGCCATATACTCAGCAAAACCCCTTCTCTTGTTAAACCTAATCAGCCACCTACTCCGCGCCTACGCTTAGGCCACTGAATATTGCTACAGAAAAGCATTAATTGTTTTGATGGGTCTTAACTATAAACTCATGTCCACATGCTTCAAAGAGAGACACAGGATAGCCTTACAGACCTAATACACTTTCCTGGTAGGTTTGCTTTCTCACTCTCAGAGATGAACTATTTCCCAGTTTAATTCTTCTCAAACTTCCCATATTCCTTTCCAACCACCTTCCTCTCAGTTGCTTCGTACTTCACTGACTAAATAGACCCAGTCAGACTACCTCATTCTCCCATCACTGAATCTGCCAGCCTGCACTGGTACCTAACTCACCTTATTATCCCACCATTGAATCTGCCAGCCTGCATCGATACCTAACTCACCTTATTATCCCACCACCGAATCTGCCAGCCTGCCTCGGTACCTAACTCTCTGGCTTCCTTCTTCTTTCAGTGGTTAGAGTACCCCTGTCCCCGCCAAAGGCCAGCGCTCCATTTGTTTCCTGAGGCCTTCTTCTCTCATCTCAAGTATATTGCACTTGCAATTTTCTTCTTTCTGCA
Organism: Balaenoptera ricei; assembly: GCF_028023285.1. NCBI lineage: Eukaryota > Metazoa > Chordata > Mammalia > Artiodactyla > Balaenopteridae > Balaenoptera > Balaenoptera ricei. The sequence continues at coordinate 35,648,346 of NC_082649.1, forward strand.
ACCTCACTGATTTTTCAAATCTAAGGGATTACTCTCATCAGTACACTCTAGTATCTCCTATCTGAAAATGAAACAATGCACTTCATTTGACCATATTATCCCTTTCAGCTATTTCCCATTTCTCTACTCCCTTTTCCCAGAAAAACTACCTGAAAAGAGTTGTCTGTCTCCTTGTCTACACTTCTTCACGTTCTCTTCATTCCTGGACCCTCTCCAGCTGGACTTCTGTCTTCTCTGCCCTCCTGACACTGCTCTTGTGGAGGTCATTAGTGAACTCCATGATGTCAAAAACAATGGCCATATGCCTGTTCTTGTGTTACTTGATCTTTAAGCAGCACTTGACAAGGCTAACTTCTTCTTCCTCTTTGAAACACTCTTTTACTGTAGGTTTTCATAACATCACACTGTGGTGGCTATGGAGGTGTCCCACTCAGGTCTTCCTTCATGAGAATATGCTGCAGGGTGACAGCCTCCAGCTCTCATGCCCTTAGATCTAAGACAGTGGAAACAGAGCCCAGGCTTCCTTGGAGTGTTCCCAGCAAATAACTAAGCATGAAGGGGGTACTAGAACTGGGACAGTCTCACCACATGAGAGTCTTCTAATAATTACCTTGGATCAGGAAGTCCGCATTGGCCAGACCAGGTCTTTCTCAGAACTGAACTGTGGTCTGAAGCTCTTCCCATTCAATCCTTCCATCCTCCTCCCCGTTCATAGATGTCAGACCCGCAAAAGGTCTGAAACTCTCTTCATCTGCTCCTGATCCCTCCTCCTTTATATCTGTTTCGTATGACTAATCCCATCTTGGTGTCACCTTCTTAGAGGGTCCAGATGGACTCACACACTGTCCTGTTCCCTTACCCACCTGGCAGTTCCTTATCTTTTTGCCTCCTCTTCTCCAGGAGCCCTTAACACTGGTGGCTTCATCCTTGGACGAACTCTTCTCTTCTTGGTGTCTTTGTGATCTCATTCATTGCCATGGCTTTAAATATAATCTTTTGTCATTGACTATCAAATCTTTATCTCTAGCTCTGATCTCTCCCTGAACTCCAGACTTCTATATCTAATCATATTCTTGACATCTCCACTTGGATATTTAATGGTCATCTAAAAGGTAATATATTTTAAGGAACTCAATCCTCGTCTGTAACTGCCCTTCTTCAGTTGCCCTCATCTCCGTAAATGACTCCAGTCATTCTTGATTGCTCTTTTTTTTCATCCTCCATCAGCAAGTCCTATGGACTGAACTCTAAAGCGTCTCCCAAATTGATCCATTTTTCTCCAGCTTGGCTATGGCCACCCCAATCAGTGTTGCAGCAACTCTCCGCTTCTTGCCCTTTCATAGTCCATTCACCACTCAGTAGCCAAAATGAGCCTTTAAAAGTGTACATCAGATCTAATCACCCCCCTGGCTACAGTACTACAAAGGCTCTTCGTTGAACTTTGACTAAAGCCCAGATTCCCTTACACTGTTTACAAAACCCTACACTATTGGCCTCTCCTGGCCCCTCAGACTTAACCTCTTCCTTCCCCTTGCCCCAGTCACAGTGGCCTTCTTTCTGTTCCTAGAATAAGGAGAGGTTATTCCTGCCTTTGGGGCTATCATCTCATCCCTAGGTGTTCTTCCTTCTTGTCACTCAGATCTCAGCTTAAATGTTACCTCCTCACAGAAGTCTTCTCTGACCTCCCAATCTGAAGTAATGTATCTCGTTACTTTCTAACACACATCGCCCTGTTTTCATTCTCTTCATAGTATTTACATTTTCTTATCTTTTTCTTTTTTATTAATTGTCTGTCTCCCCTCAACTAGAATGTAAGCTCCATGAGAACAGGGTCCTTTTCTGTCTCGTTCATTGCTGCATTCCCAGCACCTCCGTGTGTACCTGTTATGTAGTAAGAGTGCCTATATACCTGTGGAACAAGTGAATTGACAGAACTGCATTATTGCCCTTCCATGAGCATATTTTCTTTCCTCTGAAAGAAAAAAGCAGTGAATTTTCCTAACTCTACATTTGTGAACTTGTAACTCTTATTATGTTCACCATTGCCTAGGATGTACTTTTCCTCGAATTTGTAAGTAATGCCAATGGAGTTAAAAATCCCATTATAGTGAATCCATGGGGCATGCTGTTGGCTTTGTTCCAGTGGAATTTGTCACAAAGCCATAAATTGCATTTCCAGTCTACGGAAACTGGGGGTGAAATAGCTGATTCTCCATTTCTCTCCAGGACTGGGAAGGGAAAATTCCGACTCCGAGATGGGAAGTGAGTGAGGTCTAGCGAATCTCCTGCCTCTCTCATCCAGGCTCCCTGATGTTCTTCGTGGATGTTGGCTTTGGGCTTTTTGTTTGCTTGTGCTTTGCTGAATGATATGAGTAATAGAAGAAGAAGGGGTAGCTGAGGAAGAGAGAAAAATGAAAAGGCAATTACTATTTGGTGACTAGAAAAGATTCTAAAGTTAAATCTTTTTAAAAGTTGGGAGTTGTTTTCTCCTACTTTTTGTAGCATGAAAAGGTGCATCATCAGGTGCTGTTTTTACACATGAAAATATACATGAACAAGGGTCAGAAAATGAAACAAGACAAAACAGAACACAGTTCCTATTATCAAGTATTTGGTACTGACAGTTTGTTGTAAACAGAGCAATGAAGAGTTCTGTTTTTGTTTTTAATTGTATATTATTCTGAAATGTAGAAGCAGCTTTGATATAGAGATCTCTCTTTCATTGTAATGGTAATTGTGTTCAAATCAGATTGTCAAATTTTTATTTTAATGGCTCAAATGTTATGAGCCATATAAATGTTATATTATGTAAAAATGTCCTGAGTCACTTAAAAGTCATTTATTAAGAACTTTTCTGGTTCTCTCAGATAGAAGTGTTTATACCCTCCCTCCTTTTACCCATGATACTTGATACATGGCCCTTATCATGCTGTCCTACCTGTCTGTATCTCGTACAGGGAACATACTAAGGACAAGGGCTGTGTTTTATTTATCTTTGCATTCCCCACCTATATTGCCCCTTGCACTCCCCATCTTTCCTGATAAAATGGTGCCTGGGGAAAATGGGTTTTAAATGCATGTTTATCGAATGTCTATTTTTATAGTTACCTGAACCTATTACTTGAATCCCCTACATCTTATCCTGCCCTTGTTAACAAAGCTGCTTGCTTAATGGCCAGTTAGTTCTAGTCTTGGTCAAGCTGTCAAAGTAGGGTGGGGGATTTTAGCTCGTCCCCAGTCTGTTATATTGCATTCTCCTGTTTCTAGTTCTTAGATTAAGAGCTTATCTTCATTGATAAGCCCATCTTGTCTTCCTCTACCAATAAGCACAATCTTTCCACTAAAACACACCTGACCCATTTCCTTTCTACAGTTTTATATATGCTTCAGTGGATTTTGTGTTGATGTTGTCTTATTTATCTTTTTTCCCCAGTTATTTATCTTATTAGGCTCTAAGTTGTTTGAAGGCCAATCTAAGCCAGTCAGTGCATACTCACCAAAAGTGCTGGGATAGGTGCGGTGGTACCTGGTACAGACAAATACTGAGGTGCCATGCCTGCTCTCAAAGAACTGATAGTTTGCTTGGGAAGTTAAAATTAACTGTATTTGCTTTATTTGAAATGCCTGACTTGTCTAATATACCATTGTTATTAATAGTTTTCATGTAAGGAAAGAAACCTTGCCATGTGATATCTATGCACTGATGCTGACTGATCTCAAATTCTGGATGGCGCTCCAGGGAGATGGAATGTCATGTACAAAAGTCGAAAGGAATTTAAGAAAAAGCCAAAGGGTCTAGAAGCTCATAGGACAGATGATTCTTCTGTTAAGTTTTCTTCCATCCTTCTTGCCCTCTTCCCACGGTTGCCCTTCCCAGGCCGCCCACCCCCGGGTAAAGTAAGCATCAGTGCAGATAATACCTTCCTAATTCTTCCCTTAAAAATGATATAAGGTAAACAGATTAATTGGACTCTCTAAAAAGGGACACTCAGATATCATAAATTTGCAAATGTAACTTCATACGTCAGTACACACAGCACTGTTTTCCACACAAGTAGTTACTCTATGGACCAATTAAATGATGGCTCCCTTTTGTCCTTATCTGTTTTTATAGCAGTAGAACTGTAATTGTATATACAGACTGATGTTTGGACCCAAGTCTGTCTATAATTATGTTAGTTATAAATTTAACCCATTATATTATTTCAACATGTGCTTTGTTATTTATTTTTTCCTTCTAGAATTCTGCTGTCATTTGTTTGTTGAACATCAGTACACAAATTCTTTTTCTTTTCCCCGTGGCGAATGTCTGGGAAGAAATATTGCTGCCTGGCAGAGGGTACCGGGGCCATGTATGATTTATTTCTTCTAATTTTATTCCATTGTAAAGACTGCAAAATGTTATAGAAACTTGAATAGTTTTAAGTTAATTCTTTTGAAATCTAGGCTTTTGCTCATCTTTCAAACTGAACAGTGCCCTGACATGTCTGAGGTTTAGGAAAATTTGGCTCGAGTTGATGAGGGGCGTCTAATCTAGATCTTTGTTGCTGAGTAAAATTCAGTGGTTTTGGCTCATGGGAATTTGTGCAAAATTGTTGGTTCGTTTGATTTGGTTCCCTTTAGACTACACCCATGAAGTTTTCTTTGGGTTTAGCTTGGTGATCCCCACCCCACCCCAAACTCAAAGTGGAACACTGTGGGAATGTTGAAGTTTATACCTCAAGCTATAACTCATCCTAGAGCCTTACCCAGTTTTGAAAAAAATAGAAAAGAAGAACAAAGCCTGGATTTTAAACCTTTGAGTGAAATATTTATTGAAACTAGACTAAACAACCCCATAGTTAGTTAGGATCCTAGAGGTCATTTGACCAGACTCTCCACCTGATGCATGATTCCAAGGAACAATTTCAGATTGTTTAAAGTCTTACAATAACTAATTCTATGCAGGATTCCTTATTTGTCCTTTGGTTCAAGCTTGTTGCCTTTGTGGTCGAAGTTTGCTATACCTGTAGAATTTTTTTTCTTTTCAATCTATCAAGAACCAACGAAGATGTATAAGAACTTCCATATATATGTATCTACTTGTAATTCTGTCAATTTATTTCTTGTATACTTGGAAGTTATGTTATTCATTTAGAATTGCTTCATCTTCCTGAGAATCTTTCCTTTAATCCTATGCAGTGACTGATTTTATGTCTAACAATTCTTTATATCTTAAAGTCTATCAAAAAAAAACGTATGTAGGCCCATAACCAAAGCCCACAGTACATGTACAGAATATTACATAGTAGCACCAAAGGGTCTGAGCCAGCATGCAGTAATCAAATACATTGATATACTCACAATAAATGTGTGAATATCCACACTAAGTACGATATATAAAAATGTAATTTCCATCTTTTAATCTTTATTTTTTATTGAAATATAGTTGATTATTTACAAATTTTCCATCTTTTTACATTTCAAAATTTTCATGTTCTTACATCTTAGTTTGTGTCTCTTTATAAATGATGTATGGATGACTTTTACTTTTTTATCCAAGTTTTAGTCAGTTTAGTGATTACTAATATTTGCAGTTGCTTCTATCATATTTACATTCTATTTATCTTTTTTCTGTGCCTTTTTTGTTTTCCTCCTCTTTTCCTACCTTCTGTTTTGCTGACCAACTTTGTCTTATTTATTTTCTTCACATCTTATCTGGAAATTTTATATTATCTTTCTTTTCTTTTAGTGGTTATCATTAAAAATTTATAAGCATACTTGACTTCATAAAGTCTAAAATTAATATTTCTAATCTGATCTATATGATTAACTTTGGTCATATCTCCTATTTTATCTTATTTGTTAAATATTTTAATTTCATCTTGTTTTAATAAGACTCAAATCAATCATCATTATTCTTTTATTTTTTTACATTTTATTTTATTTATTTATTTTTTTAATACAGCAGGTTCTTATTAGTTATCTATTTTATACATATTAGTATATATATGTCAATCGCAATGTCCTAATTCATCCCATCACCACCACCCCCCTGGCTTTCCCCGCTTTGTGTCCATACGTTTGTTCTCTACATCTGTGTCTCTATTTCTGCCTTGCAAACTGATTCATCTGTACCATTTTTCTAGATTCCACATATATGTGTTAATATACGATATTTATTTTTCTCTTTCTGACTTACTTCACTCTGTATGACAGTCTCTAGGTTCATCCACGTCTCTACAAATGACCCAATTTCGTTCCTTTTTATGGCTGAGAAACTAGTGAATGTTAAGATTTTCCTCATATTTTCCCAGTTTCTTTGCTTAGTTTTGTCTTTTTTCTCTTCTTCTTTCTGGTTTCAATTTCCTTGTTCCTGAAATACATCCTTTGGTAGCTCCTTCAGAGTGGGTCTATTAATGATTAATTCTGTCAGCATTTATTTCATTTGATTTATATATTAGCTGAGTTTGTAATTCTTGGTTGACAGTTATATTTTCTCGGTACTTTGAAGATATCATTCCATCACCTTTTAACTTTTGCTTTTGAGAAGTCTGCTTTAGTCTAATTGGTTTATTTCAGGCAATGTCTTTTCTTGCATTGTTTTTAAGAGTTTTACTTTGTTTATGTGTTCTGTGGCTTCATAATGATGTGTCTCCATGTGAATTTATTTTTATATATCCTACTTAGGACTCGTGCTTCCTAAATCTGAGGATCCACGTCTGTCATCAATTCTGGAAAATTCTTAACTATTCTTTCTTTGAATACTTTCTCTCTTCTATTCTCTTTAGTGTCTATTTCTGCAACTCATATTCATTTTCCTTTGCATTCACTGCTGTTTCTTAGATTTAAAAAAATATGTACTGTCTATCTTTGTATTGCTCTTTGTTTCATTTTGGGTAATTTCCTCAGATAATCTCTCCTAGTTCACCAAGTCTTTCCTCACCTATGTCTAATTGGTTTAACCCTTACATTGAATTTTTATAATTTCGATAATCATAGTCTCATTTTTAGAAGTTCTGTCTGGTCATTTTTCTTCTGTCTGTCCTGCTTTTCATAGTATCTTGCTACTTTATTATTTTTTATTACTTATTTTAAGTATTTTAACACATTTATTGCATAGTCTTTGTATTTTAAAACATTTAATTTTAATTTAATTTTAAACACATTTATTGCATAGTCTTTATATCTAAAGCTCCTGTAGATCTGAACCTGCTGTTTGTTACATCTACTGACTATTTTCTGTAGATTGTGTCCTTGTGGGTTTTGTTATTTTGGATTGTGAGCTCATCTTCAGTGGAGCTTGGTCAGTTGGAATCCTATTCTGTAGCATTAAGGGCAAGTCTCTATGACTAGATTTTTTTTTGCTGCTTCCTGCTGCCCCAGGGCTGTCATCAGCTTGAAACCACTTTTTATATTAATTTCAGTGATTGAGATTTGCAGACCAGTTGGGTAGTGTAAATTTATACCTCAGTTATGCACATGAGTAATTCAGTGGTTATGTAGGCTGAAAGAAGACTTTTTCTTTTCCTACACATAGTTCAGGCAGAGACAGACAAGTTTCCTTGCCATTTCCTATGCTGATAGGTGGATATGAATTTTTTTTGTTTGTTTATTACTTTAGTAGGCTATTACTTATAGGCCCCAGGCTTATAAGGAATCTTGTTTCTAAATACCCAGTTCATATTGGGCTAAATCCTGGTTACTGATATCAGCATTCTTTTCCTACCCCCATACTCCTAGGGTTGTCCTAGCATTAGCTCATACATTTTTACTTTTTCATTTACTTTTTGTTTTTGGTCCTTAGATATTTTCCTTACATTTCTGGGGCAAATTCAGCTATGCACTTAAAAGTGTATACATTATATTTTATCCAGAATTTCTAAGTAGACTTTAGAAGGAGTGATTTCAAGACTTCTGGTCAGCCATAGGGGGAGAATTGGACATCTTAGTCATTTCACATTTCCTGGTCCGGTACTAATGCAGTTTGTTTGTTTGTTGTTATTATTGAGCTGCAGGACTTTCTATTGATCTCTGTTACGTTTTCATTGTTGTTGTCATTAAATTTAGTCCCTTATTCTGGCTTTTTAAAAAAAGAATCATGGCTGTTACCTAGTACGTTAGTTTTACCTCCCAGACCTGAATCATTTGTATATTTGATGTACAAAGCAGCTTGGTTTTCCATAAGCATTTGGTAAAAGTATGAAACTAGAGCAGTTCATGTACACAGCCCAGAGATATGCCACCAAAGATATCTCTGTCAGTGGTCATTGGTCAGAACTCTTTGAAATTACTTACAAATGTGTCCAACTCTGTTATTCATTTCAGTTTACATTTCAATATTTGGCTCACAAGGCTTATTCTTAATGAACTTGCTCGGCTTGGTCCAATTCATTTCCACCAATATTTCTAAGTACATACCATGTACCATTTTGTGTACTGTGTGTACCAGAGATATAAAGAAGAATAAGCCATAGCTCCTTCCTTCTTGACACTCAGGCTGGTAGAAGAGACACTTAGGAAGGCACACAGGCTAGCCCTGTGGTAATCTCTTCCTGTATTTTGCTCAGGATCAACTTCTATCTGACTGATCTATAGTTTATGGCATCCACCCCCTTTCCTTCTTTTGCCATGTCTCAGACGTTATCAGTTGAGTTTATACAATTGATTTGTGGGAAAATTTTCACACGGCTAACTTCTGTGTCTCTTCTCTCTATAATCTTTTGTGAATACATTCATTTTGGTATTTTATACTCCTATATTTTAGAGTATTTTTACAACAATAAAGAATACTAAAAATATTGGACATACGTTAAGCTACTTTAAGATTTTTTTTCCTTTTTATTCCTATTCTAATTATTTTCCCCCTTGGTTAAAAATGTTCTCAAAATTCTCCCTTCTCCAAACTTCCTCTTTCCCAGAAAGGCAGTTCAATATAAATGTCTGATAGCAATTTGATCTTTTTTGGTCTGACCCCTTGTGCTGACTTTTTCATGCAGGGTTTCCTACTTGGTCCAAGACTCCAGCTCATTTTTTGTTGTTGGTATTTGAAAATTTTTTAGGCAAACTAATGATGTAACCACATTCTCAGTGAAAGAAGTTAATTTATTTAAGAAATAAGTTCTTATCTGGACTAGAAATTGTGGATTTCATCTTTAGTCTTTTCTCTCTGTAACCCCAACCAACATTCATTAATCAAGAAGTCCTGTCAATATTTCCCCTTTGAAGCATTTCATATCTGCTCCCAGTATTTTGTTCCCACATTTAGTGCCCTAGCCCACACCCTAATCCTTTCCTGCCTGATAATTGGATAACTTCCTAAATGTTTTTCATATCTTCTGACTTTAATCTTAGTCCTGTATTTTTCATATTGCAATTCAGGATCTAGTAGGTTATAAAATCAATTGTTTGTGATCAGAAGTTTTTAATGACATAAAATAGAAGAGATAGACAATATTAGAGTCCATGGCTATGATAAGGGTGTTTTTTCATGAAACTTTTGTTTTAGTTATGTATATATGCCACCTATTAACTTACCATTTGTAATAGAAGACCGTAATTGTATGGGTATCTGTCATTTGGAGGAGTGTCTACCTAGCGTTTGAATCTTGTTCCTATGTTTAGAGAACTATGTAGGATATGAGTCTTGGTGGGAGGTAGGGCCTGCCTTTCATTATAGAACTTTAAAAAAGCCCCAGTCTTGCTTTTCCATCATCCCTTGCAGCTAGGTTGCTGCCTTTTGACCTAGGCTTCTTAATCAGATGTCTGGGATGTTGAGTTAGGACTGACAGAAGCAGGGAAAGTGAGTACCTAGGCTGATGGTGGTGGCAGTGGCCATGACACTGGCATTTGGCTTTCTAAGCAGCAGGGGCTGACAGCCTCAGCTGTGGCATCCAATGGTAGCAATGGGGTCCTCATCAGAATGGTTATGGGCATAGTTTGGGAATGTTTTTGGCTGTCTAGCCTCCTTTTGCTCCTGCCTATTTTCTGAGTCTGGTACTCTAAATTTCCTGGAGATTTTATGGGCTACTCCGTTTCCATTGTAACAATTTCTTTTCTACTTGCTATGGATTGAATTGTGCCCCGCGCCTCGCCCCCAATTCATATGTTGAAGCTCTAAACTCCAATGTGCCTGTATCTGGAGATGGGGTCTTTAGGAGGTAATTAAGGTTAAACAAGGTCATAAAAATGGGACCCTACTCGAATAGGGCTATGGCTATATAAGAAGAAGAGGGAGATGTCTTTTTCTCTCAGCCACGTGAGGACACAGGGGAAGGCAGAGAGAGCTGCAAGCCAGGAAGAGAGCTCTTACCTGAAACCAAACCCTACTGGACCTGGATCTTGGACTTTCCAGCCTCCAGAACTGTGAGAAATAAATTTTTGTTGTTTAAGCCACCCAGTCTGTGGTATTTTGTTATGGCAGCTGAGCTGACAAATACAGATTGTGGTACAGAGAAGCGGGCAGTAGCAGCACACCTTCACGGAAAGAGGGAGGCAGAGTCCCATGGATTTCTCAGAGCGTCACGGTGCAGTGCTGACTTTCTCACCTATCTGAGCAGAGGTCTGGGGTAGCTTTTCCATTAAAGGACCCTTTCTCAGTGATTTCTAGGAGAGTGGACTTTTCACTCCATCCTCCTGCCTGGGCTACTCAGAAAGTCAGTTTTAAAGGAAGAGAAGCAAACAGCATGTAGTTTGCCATCACGGGCAATGCTTTCACAAGTCTAAGCGTGCTGGAGTCCAGGCCAGGATACCCAGGAGCCCGCCCCGCAGCACCTGCCACCTCTGTCCTGTGACTGCGGGCTCCATGCCGCATCACGAAAGGGGCCAGCACACCTCTAAACATGACTCCTCTAGTCCTGGGGACTGTACCTCTTAGCCTCTTGTTTGAGGTACAAAGCCTAAAGTACCTCGCATGACAGCGATCAGTCAAGATACAGAAAAAACCCGAGAGTTTATTATTACAATTAAAGTTTTGAAAGTAGCTGGCTATGAATGAACAGTAACATTTTCAAAAGAAAATAAACTGAGAGTAGACCTGTGTGAGATGTGGAAAATATTTTAAAGCAAAGGAAATGATTCAGCACCTCAAAGACGTGGCACTTAGATGAATTACTCAGGTCAGTTTTTCACTTCTGTGGAGAGCCTCTATGTCTTGGATAAATTCATATGTGTGTGCTTTGCATAATGCTCATGGAAGATTATTTAATATTAGTATTCTGAAACAAAGGAACCCCTTTGAATGATTCTAGCCATTTCCTCTACAAGTCAGAGTGGTGGTAGGGGGATAGTATGCCTTGTGGAGTAGAGCTTTGTTTATATAATGGATACTTTGTCAAGTAATTAAAAAGTGACCTTTGAAACATTTAGCTTGGTTTGTTTTGTTAGATTTTCTCTTTTTTTTTTCCCTTGGGTACGTTTTTGCAACTTCTCATAACATCTAGGTGAATGCTTTAAGAGAATATATTTTATCCTTTATTTCATGAATCAAATGTACAGGTATGAAGTAAAAATAAATAAATAAGTTTGAAAAGTAAATATTCAAGCTACATTCTAGCCATTACCTGAAATAAGAATTTTATACTATAGTCAAAGTGTGCAATATTTAATCTTAGGAATAAATGTTTCAATGGTTTTTATAATTTTAGGTAATTTTCCAGATAAATTGCATTCGTAGTAGATGCCACTTTTCATTACTGAAAAGAGGCCAAAGTAATATGTTTTCACGGAATTGTTTTATGACATTGAAGTTAACATTAAATATTACTTGAAATTATAATGGAGGCGGGTTTGAATTACATTTGTGTTTCTCATCTGAGAGATTTAAAGAATAATTAATTTAACTTGGAGGACCTGATGAGCAGAACAGAAACAATCAGGGAATGTTACCGTCATGAGGTGCTCTGGATACAGAAGGCCTGAGCAGCAGTTAAACTTGACCAAAAGTAAAATGGCTGCTATCTGAGATAATGAGCTTCTCATCATAGGACGTATTCAAGCAAAGGCTGAATGACCTTAACGGAGATCCTGGCATGTACTGTGTCTCTGCATTTCATGGGGAGGTGTTCAGCAGGGAGAGACTTCTCAGGGCTCTTTGGATTCTAGGACAAAAGTTCTAAGCAACTTTTAGTTTGTCGTAATTGTGTACTTTGTGTTGGATGAGTCAATGTTTGAACTCGTCCTATGATCACTCTTCTTTTGCAGACAGACCAGTAAAAGAAATCGTTCTTAATTACTTAATACGCAGTCGAATACTTAGCTTTTCTAATTTTCTAAGCCTAAAATAAATCACACAGAGGACAAAGGATTTATCCAAGTTTTGAAAGGCATGCAAAAAGGTCTGTCTAACTTGTTACACTCACAACTCTAACTCAGGCTAGAGAAGAGAAAAATAAACATGTTTTAGCTGTTTTTTTCCTCTAGATCTCCTGTGCTGGTAACTGAATGGTGCTCATGGCCAGCGCGCGTTCTGTCTTTCCATATCTAATTCCATGTTCCACATACTTTTATGTAAAGTCCACTGTCATGAAAAACACTGTGTATTTTGGGGCCAGAGCACCCTGATTTATTTAGAAATACCATGAGAGGACCTGTAATGACAGCTCCTTCCCCATGCTACCATCTGTCAGTGAGATGTTAAGGGGTTAAAAAGCTTAATAGTTTTCAGTCTCAGAATCAAGGCTGCCATCATGTGGGGAAATTAGAGGTAATTGTCATGCCATTGTCTCAGGCCAGTGATATACTTCAGGAGATGGAGATTCTCAGGATACCCAAACTTCTCTCTCTCCTTTCTCAGTTTTCTATCTTCCACCCTCAAAATGCCAAGCTTGAACTCTCTTATCTGCTCCTCCTTGTCGCAACAATCCTATAAAATCCTTTCATTCTCCTTCTCCTTCCCCTGCTTTATTATTTTTCTTCATGGCAGTTACCACCACATGAATTTATACTATATACAGCATTTATTTTACTTTTTAAATTGGTGTGAGTTCTGATCCTCATCATTTCACCTCGAGTGTTAAGTCCCACGTGGACAGGGAACCCGTATGTCTCGGTCACCGCTGTATCCCCAGCTTGTAGAGTAGTCCCTACCTAGCACACGTTAGGTACTAGGAACAAGTCTTTCAAGACTTTTATTGGCTCATTTGTCTGCTCGGGTGACTAGTAGTGTTCATTGAATTGATTTAGATTTCTCCCTTGAAACTATACTTTCTCACCTGATGTGATTTCTTGCCTCCCCCTCATCCTCTCTTTTGCTGTCATTATAAGATGTTCTCCTCAGTCTATACCTTTAAGAGAAGCTTAAAAATTAAATAAATAAAAGGCGATTGCTTCCTCAGACTTGGCTCTATCTTTTTACGTACTACTCCTTGTAATTACTTCCCTTCCCAGCTCAGGTCTTGGAAGTGACCGTCTACTCTGGCTGCCTTGGCCTCATTCCCTCCAAAATCCTCTGCAACTTGATTTGTGCGATATTCATATTTCGTAAGCTCCTCCCTTCAACACACGTTTTTCCTGGAGCTTCTCGTTGTCCAATCTAAAAGTGCCCACACTGTGCTCATTCTGACCTCTTCCACATGTCCAGCACCGCGCAGCCGGCCACATTTCTGCTGTGGTTTCAGTAGCACATGGAACATCTTCCAGAGGGACCCCTGAGTCTGGTTAGTTTTATTTCTGACTCTGCAATGTACCACCAACTCCCTACTTCTTTCTTCCTGTAATCTATCTACAATCACCAGCCAAGAAATAAATCCTTATACTCCCATATTTACAGTTCTTGTTATCTGCAGTGTCCCCTGGCAATCTTTTTCCAAAATTTGAATTCCCTTAAATCTACAAATATTCTAGAACACAGGTTTTTCCATTAGTGTTGGTGTGACTGGTCACACGAATTAGATCTTCAGAATGATATGAAGTTGAAGCCAAAGAAACTGCTCCAAATGGATTCCCAGCTCAAAGTCCTTCTGCATGTATTCATTTGACAAGTATTTTTGACTGTCTGCTATGCACAGACATTGTTTTAGGCTCTGGGGACACCGGGGTAAACATGGCAGAGAAAGTTCCTGCTTTCTTGGAGCTTACTTTCAGTTTATTTCATTGTCCAAGGGGAATTTTTAAAAGGACTTCTTACATTTAATTGGGTTTAAAATTAATATTTAACCTATTAAACCTATGCATTCAGAAATGTACTTCAACCTACAAATCTTATGATTCTATTTTTAAATCTAGTCATTTTAATATAAAAATAAGAACAGTGTCATTTATTATTTCATTAACATTTAATTTATTCAAGTTTAAGAGTTGAAAGTTCTCTATACAGTTAGTTCTGATTTCAATTTAGGTAATTCAATTCCCTTAAACATCTTAAACTTCATGTACTCATTTAATATATCTGATTTCTCAAGTACCTAAACTGCCTGGTAAGGCAGACTTACAAACCTAACAAGCAAATCATTCTAAGAACATAAGCAACTTAAAAGATAACGATAATCAAACATATATATGTAGTAAGTCAACCTTTCTTAAACATTTCCACAATATTTCCAAAATTAAATAAAATGTTCTTACACCTTCTGATTTAATATCACAAGTCTGAAATCAATTACATATTTCAAATTGAAATCATAATCTCTTTAAGTATTTCAAACTCTTTAAATAAACATACCTAGAGTAGCCCAGTGATATGAAAATTACTCTTAAACATATTCCATAAAAGTATTAAGAGTTGGGTTTGATTTACTTTGTTATCTCTATTCTTATTTATTTAAACTTCCCTAGGGTGGCAAAGTCACCAACACAATTAAGGTAAGTAGTTGTACCATCTTTGCTTGGCTGAGGTTACTGGGTTGAAAATCAAAATATCCCTATGCTGAATTATTGCTCAGAGATTGGCCCGATTTGTGTTTTTCAAAGACGGCTCCTGGTTGCTGGGTGGTAAAGGATTGAGGGATGTTGGAAGATATCAATCTGGTAGTGACTCCCTGGTCTTTTTTAACTCTTCATCAGCTTCTTCATGGGAAGGGACTTTATTTTGTTCTCTCAGGTTACTCTTTATTAGCTCCAAGACTGTTGTCTCTTGCACCATTCTCTTCTATTTTTGCCTGTACCATATGCCTTTCAAACTCCTTTTCTGGTCCTTGATTTTCATTTCCCCCCAGTTCTACTACTAGTGGTAGGGTGGGATGCTTCAGATTCTAAGAGTGGAAGAAAAACAGACCCCAGGAAGAAAATGGGATGAGGGTTGGACTTAGCAGAGAAAAAAGGAAAAGAAAGAAAGATGTTCTTGACACGTAGGCAATTGACAAAAATCTAGAGGTATAATAGCATATGTTAACCTGGGTTATTTTTGTGGGACAAGGTTATGGAGGACTTTGACTTTCTACTCTAATCTATGCTGTGTTTTTGATAAGAAGTATATACTATTTCTATAATCAGAGAAATTTAAAAAAGAAATCAAAAGAAATGCAAATCAAGGGAATTAGTGTGGCAGCAGAATCAAAAAGGCTTTATGAAGATGGTAGAAATGAATCTTAATAAAGAATTGAAGCCACCCATTAAAAAAAGGTATTATTATTATTAAATCTTCTATCAGTACATAACTGTGGAGTAAGAATAGCTTTTGAAGTAGCAGACTTTGATGTGTCTTTTTTCAGACTGTGAATGATAGTCGCTGTGTGCCTGTTCCTACATATATCAGCCTTTTGGGGGTGATTGATTTCATAGAGCAATAGTTGCAGTGAAAGTAAGATCAATTTGGATTTTGCAGCTCTCACTGAGAGCAGCAGTACAGTAAACAAATATGCAGGCACGAGCTTTTTGTGTGAAGCACTACACGGTGCTATCATGGGATTTACAGGGAGTGTAAAGGAAGCTATCACTTGCCTTAAAAAACTTGATGTAATTATGGAATCATTCATAATGGCTTTGTTGACCAGAAAAATTATATTTTAACCTTCTACTTGTTTGGAAAGAAAATGGAATCTTCTGGATCATATTATTCTACTTAGACAATGTTATTATCTCATACTAACAGTTATTATTTTGAAGTTGCTCTAAAGTTCTTTTACGAGGGTCCCAGTGCTGAGCATGTTTAGACTGATGACACTCATATCACTGAATAGAATAAAGAGAGTATTGGGGCTCCTCGGTTCAACAAAACTTGGCTCTTTAAAGTCCATTTTAAATTGCCTAGAAAAAAAAAGTGCCAGATTTCGGCTGTTGAAGCAAAGCTTCATTGACAAAATTATGTGAGCATTTTATATATCTGGTCTTAGCCATTTGCACCTCAGAGCCTCCAAAGAGACATTGGCAACACAACTAGGCCTCTTACACACTCACAGGTGGCTACTCACACAATATCCTGATCCAATTTGATGATAGCCCCCAAGTGATTGAGCAAGACCCTGTGGTTAGAACTTCCCCTCCAGGTGTAGACTAGGTTGTCACTCCGTATGTGCTGCTACAGCACATGGATTTTCCTGATTTGTATTATATTTTACCTAGAATAGTGCTGTGGAAGAAGGGGAATCATAACCATTTGTTGGAATGAATGCATTTTGATTGACAATTTTGATGAAACATTTATTCTACATATATGAATTTGTGGGTAAATATGATATGGCTAGGTTGGCCAGTTTTCAGCATGGTCAAATTGAAGCCATTTCTTTGAGGCTAAGTAAATCATACAAAATACAACTTTACTGACTCATATCACTGCATAATTGAGCTAATTAACCATGACATGATCAACTATGAATATGGTGAAAAAGCCAGTTTGACTGCTGACTGACCAGGGCAGCGGTAATATATAGAAATGGTCTTTTCCTGTAATCTGCTGCTTTGCCGGCCTTAGATTTGTGACCACATTTAAGGAAAGAAACCCAGATTAATGAGATGATATTCCAAATACTGAAACAAAATAGGACATATATTTTCTGTATGTAACACTTTCTTGGCCCAGATATTCTTAAGTAACTGTTGGGAAGTTGCTATAAAATACATGGAGAATCGGTCCTATTGTATGAGCCTTAATGGTACAGTATAACCTCCACGTCAGGGGACACATGTGAGAGTCTCATTGGGGCCAGTTTTCCGGTTTAAATTTCAGCACAAAGGATTTACTGGAGGTATTCGGAAGACTTCATGACAGAGCTATTTAATACTAGAATGAGTTATTGGGAGCAATTGTGGCAGGCTCTAAATATAGTTCAGTATCTCCTCTGTCTAGGATAGTGTGGGTGGCCCTACCTGAGAGCAGAAAGAGAAACCAGACTGGTCCTTCTAACCCAAAGTTTTTGTGATTCATTATAACCCAAAAGGAAGCCCTGGTACCTAAATGACTCAGTAGTTCTTTTTCGTATATTCAAATAAGAGACACACACCATGTTGGACTTTTATGCTCTAGCTTGGCTGACCGCCCCCTGACCTTCATTATTGAGTTTTGTTTTCATTCACTCTAAACTTTTCCCCTTGGTTGGAAATATGTGTGCTTAGCCTCAGCTCACAGGGAAGTTATTTAATGTATAACTCCAAATTTAATATGCTGAATTAAGTAGTAGTAGAACAAAATAAGCTTTTTTTTTCTCATTTGTGAAACAGATTATGCACTTCAAGAGAGGTGGGTGCTTATTTCCAAGCTGACAGAATTCTTTCTAAAATTTCTACATCAAAGGAGTTTAGAGAGAAAATAAAATGGAGAATAGAACTGAAAAGACGTTGTAAGATGGTTAGGTATAATTATTTTGTTTTTTAACCATTACAAAATTTTCAAGAAACCTAATAAGACTGTGTACTTCTCTTATTTTGGAAATAGATGCTTTCTATATTTTTGTTTTAATTTTTTGAACTAAGAATATATTGAAAATGCATAGCAATTTTTAATGCAATATAGATGTTTTTAATGCAGTGTGAATATTCAACTTTAAACCACCTGAATATTTAAATGAAATAGGGTCTGTTCCAATTTCCCTCTGTGTGTATCCATTATGTATATGGAAAATAGATCATATTATTCTGTAGTTCTTTGAAAATAAAAATAGACATGCTAACCAGGATGAGCATTTGGACTCTTTATGTATGTGTTCTTTTTGTGTTCCAGCTCAACTTAGCCTTTCGGTAGCTAAACTTAGTACATATATAGAATATGTAAAAGGGGTTAGCTAAAGTTGTTATGAGAGCCATAACTTCTCAGTTTCCTCTGTGTTTAAACTTGAAACCTTAATGTCGTATTAATGGAATTTTGTGTTTTATGTATACATACACAAGTCTGCTAGACAGATGCTAAAAAAATGCCAAAATGGGAGTAATACAACTAAGAATACAACTAAAAATGTTCTATAAATGTGATTATGGCGCTTAGGCATTTTATGGAGATTGCTTTTTTGGTCTTTGACAAAGCTGGAATACCTGATTGGTCTTTAATATGTGAGAAGAATGTTCAAAAGAGTATCCTTCAGTCTTATTTTAGTACAGGTTGCCCTAACTTTACAGACTGCTAAGTACCAGTGTGGAAAGCAAGTATCTGTATACTTAATCACTTATTACCATCAAATTTCTTTATTATTTGAAATGTTTAAAATATATTGGTTTTAAGACAAGCTTAAAAACTTTAAGAGAGAATTTATTTGTGGTATTGCACAACTCTTATAAGTTTGTCAGAGAAATAATTATGAATTGTGTCCACTCTACTTGTTAAAAATACAAGACAAAGTTAATGCCCCTCTCTCCTTGGAGATTTAGTTGTTTAGTCATGCTGACTATGCTACTATTTTAAATAATGAACAGAATTCTACGTGGCTCTAAGCTCCCCAAGAATAGAGGCAATGATTGAGTTATCAAACCCTCCTCCCTTCCTTCCTTCCTCTCTCCAAACTTCTCTCCCATAGGTTTTGTTGAATGCCTGTAGACTTCTAGTTACCCTGCCCTAGGAGACACTGGATTGATTAAGATAGCATTTCTGTCCACAAGGAGAACACAGTCTTATGGGTCTAATAGACAAGAAAATCAGTCACTTATTGATTTGGTGGAAGTGTAATGAGTGGAAGAAGGACACAGAAGAAGAGCCTCAGTCCTTCCTTGCAATGGTGGGAAGGTGAGGGTGACAGTGGAGAAGGGGTCAGAAAGAATGGTGAAAAGCGGAGAGTAGTGGAATTGAATCTGAGACCTGGAGACATAGGTGTCATACAGGCAAATACATGTGAGGAAAGAAGAAATTTGAATGGGGCAGAGGGTCAGAGGGTGAGGTTTATGGGTGGCGGGGTGACTTGGCTTTCCACACAAACAACTTAAATTCTAGTATGGATGGATACATGGGAAACCTATGGGGAACTGTAGACAGGTCAAATGGCTAGAGAAGGGATAATGTGGAGGTAATGGGAAATGACACATGAAAAATATTCCAGGTTAAGAAAAGCCTCATATGGCCTACAGAGAAAACCAGAACTTATCCTAGAAGCAATCAGAAGTTGCCAAATACTTTAAATTTGAGTGGTGGATCAGTTATAGATGTTATAGAAAAATCATTCTGGTGGCAGTGTACAGAGAAGATGAATTGAAGACTAGTTAGGATGGTATTACTATAATGCAGGTTCTCAGAGGCAAAGGCAGTCTAGGGTCCAGGCAAATAGCACAAATAAGTGAAATGGGCCAAGTTCAGAAACTGGAAAACTTGGACTTAGTGACTAAGTAAATACAAGGAGCAGTCACCACTCAGCTCCAGCCAGTTGTTGCCTTTTGGGAAAGCAAAGACACCCCACCACACACATACACACACCCTGTTGCACATTCATTATTTGCTTTTGGCTCTCAGATGGGTGTCAAACGTTTTTAAAAACATGAGCAGGTCAACACTGTACTGACCAAACAAAATAAATCTTTGGGCCAGATAAAATCTAAGCCAGTATATCACTGAAGTATGTTCTTTTGAACAATGATCTTTCAAAAATGAGTTTTGTGGTCAAATAAATTAGAAGCGATTGGAACTTGACAAAACTGATTTTAAAATTCACAAGGAAAAGAAAATGTGCAAGAATTAGCCAAGACACTTCTGTAGAAGAACAAAGATGAGGAAACTTGCCCTACTAGATATCAAACTGTATTATAAATCTATGGTAATTAAAATAGTGTGGTGCTAGCACAGGAATGAACAAATAATAGCATAGAATGGATATTTCAGAAACAGTATCATGTATAAATGAAAATGTATGATAAAGGTAGCATTTTAAATGAGTTGAGGAATGATGGATCATTTAATAAATGGTGCTGGGGGAATTAGCTATCAACTGAGCAAAAACAATATTAGATTCTAACTCATGCCATTAGCAAAAAAAAAAAAAAAAAAGATGAATTAAATAACTAATTGTAAAAAATAAAGTGATAAATAGAAGGAAATGGAGAAAGCATGTTTATGATGTTGGAGAACAGAAGGCCCTCTTAATGACATAAAATGCAAGAAACAAATTTGACTTGATCAAAATTTTTTAAAAATTTGGACAGCAAAAGCCATCATAAACAGTATTCAAAGATAAGCTACTATCTAGGAGAAAACATGCAACATATAACAGGACAAATATCTATAACATGGAAATAATTCCTCCCAATGAATGAGAAAGAGACAAACAATCCATTATAAATTAGTCAAAAGATATGAACAGGCAGTGCCCTGAAGAGGAATTATAATTAGTCATTAAACATATGAAAGTATGCTTAATATGAATATGAAATATGAAAATATGCTTAATCACATTACAATCAGATAAATGAAAATCAGAAATACGAGAAAGTTCTTCCCCTCACTAAATTGGCAAAATTACGATTTGATAATGTAAGAATAAGTGACAGAATGAGCAAACAGTAACTCTTCAATTACAGATGTGAACATACATTGCTATGGCTGCTTTTGAGGACATCACTATCAGTATCTACCAAAACTGAGAGTATACCTGCTCCGAGTTCCAGAAATTTCACTTCAGAGCGTCCACTTGTAGAGAAATAGTAAAGGCTGTTGTCCCTTCTAGCATTATTTGCAATGGCAAGAAACCGGAAAGAATGCAACTGTTCATCAGAAGAGGACTGGTTAAATAAGGTGTACATTTCTACTGTGAAATGCTATACAGACTTAGAGCATAAAAGAATGTGATGGGTCTACTGATGTGATACGACATATTACTGAGTAAACAAAATAGGTCACCCAATAATACAGAGTATTAAACCAGTTATTTAAAAAGGGAAAAGGACATAAAACAGTTCTATATGTAATAAAGCCTGGAAGTTCTGCAAAAGGAATAACGGGGATTCACTCTGGTGAAAGTTTGAGGTTGGTTGAGGGCAATTATGTCCAAGGGAGACTTAATTTTATATGTAATTTAAATTTTTAATAAGCTTGTATTCATGCATTTATGAATTACTTGTATAATCAAAAATAAATAAAATATTCTCAATGATGGGAGAAACTTGAGCTTCTTATTTTCTAAGAAGGAAGCAATCAGTAGAAAGGAAGGAGTCAAAAATACGGGAGAGGAGTTATTTGATGGAGAGAGGTCCCCAGGGAGGTAGGAGAGAATACAGTCTAGAATTTAGCTGGAAGCAATTAGCTTTGGATGGGAGGAGGAGGAACACGACTAATAGAGATAAATTTATATATGTCGGGGTGGAGATTGGGAGGGGAGAGAGGAGCTGAAAAATTTCCTGTATGACGACCTCTATGTTCATTTCTAAGTAGCAGCATGTCACCCACTACCCTCGGGTCCTGTCATCCTCACTGTGGATATCAGTGAATTTCTCCACCTGTTCACCTCAAGCACATTTAATGTTATTAATATCTCATTACTATTAGGCTCTTTCCTCTCGTCACCTTTGTAAAGAATAGCTTGTTACAGCCATTGCATATGCTCCCACAAGTCCTGCAATCCTACGCTGAGAGCAACAAGGTCATAATAATGGGCCACATCAATGAACCAATTCCTCTTGTTTGAAAGAACCTGGAGAACTGCTTTCAAATGGCTTGTTTAATTGTAGTGTATCCCATTTTGTACTCAAGAGTATTTCTTTTTGCAGTGCATTCAGAGGTCCCCGTACCAGCTTTCTCCCTGGGGAGGTCTATAAAACTAACCCCCTCCCACCAGCATTCTCTGGAATTTCTTTTGTAGTCTCACAAAGCCCTCTGTTGTTCCTCTTTAACAGTCAGCTAACTGTGAAGTTGGGGAAAAGTGGTTCTGCCCTTCCCTCTCCTTTAGATTTTAAGAGCCTTCTAGCCACCCGGGCTTACCTTTTATGTAAAATATATTTAGCTACTCATTACAAGTTACAATCCCTTTGTGATCCTTGGGTTCCAGATAGGGAATTGAAAAGAGTTTTTAGATATCAGGCATCAAAGGAAATTGAGGAAAACATCTGAGTCCTTTCTTCTGCTCTTAAACTTCTGCCTTTCCTAGAGGCTGTCCCCGAAGTCCCTGGTACTTTCTCCCTTTGATAGCTGCCCTCAGGAGGAAAACCCTAACAAGATTAGACATTCTTTTCTATTTCATGTGCTATTAATGCCATTACTAACATGCTGATGTTAAAGGCACGTCTTTTGCTTCTCTCTCAATGGGTGACACAGATATTAATGTTGTTATTATTTTTCTGTCCTAACTTTAGCCATCCTAGTTAGTGGTAAGTGTTCTAAAACAGTGCTTTTCAGGATTTTACTATATAATTAATGAAAATCAAGGTACTCAAGATGAAAAGATTATAGATCTGAACTACATTCATACCTATAAGATGCTTACTACATGTGGTGTCAGCCACAAAGGTGTGGTTTTAAGATGAGCAATGAAAATGAAAAGTATTAGAATATACTATTAAAATACTATAATTATTATACTATTACCTATTAGAATAGGTAGTTTAATTGTATACAACTTAATGTCACCTTAATCTTCATCTTTTTGTTATGATTAGCCCTCACTTTAAAAAAAAATGAAGCCAGTAAACGTAATCTCTAAGACTTTTATGTTATTTTTTTCCTATGAACTTCTGAGTGAAGCAACTTTGAGATGAATATTTAACTGGGTAAGATTGTAATGAACACACTGGATTATTAAGTTTTAAAAAAAGATGGTCAGATTCATTTTATAACTTAATTAGGTAGTAGAAAGAATAGTATATTTGGAATTAGGTAGACCTTAATTTTGGTCTTAAAACTTACTAAGTGTGACCTTGATCTAGTTAACTTCTTAAAGCTCAGTTTTTTTCATCTTAAAGTGGGGATAATAGAGAAGTCTCAGGAGAAATTCTGTAGAGAATGAAAGAGGAGAAATATGTTTGAGAGGAAAAATAATGAGTTAAGTTTTTATCAAACTAAATTTGAAGTGCTGCAGAAAAATTTAGATATGTAAATTTTTATTGATTGCTTTAAGACTAGAGATTTTTTAGTTTATTAAGAACACGTTGTTAATAGCACTTGGTAAGATAGTATCTCAACTATACTATCCATAAACTAATAACAGGATATGTTTCTCACAAAGTGTTGTGAACACTGTTTCCTCCTGTTCTCTTCATGTCTCTTCCCACAGTGGCTCCTACAAGGCCCCTCATAGGATGACCTCTCAGCCAACACTGGCCTGCCCACCTCTGCTCTCATGCCCCTCTAATGACCACTACTCACCGTTGGCCACCACCCACCTGTATCAACCCTTCAGTGACTCTCCACGGCCTGCAGGACGAGCTTGACATTACTCAGCTGAACTGTCAGCTCAGTACTGCTCTGGCCCATACCTTCTGCCTTGTTTTCTGTTCCTTTCCCCAAATTCCTTTATGAGTGATCCCAATCAGTTCATATCTTTCTGCTTCAGACTCTCAGCTTCTCTATCTCAATAGATTCTTGTGTATGCATGATATAACCAAAACTATGGTGAAGAGTGATTAGAAACTTCATGAGATGCATTTTTATTTACCTTTCTGTTCCCAAGGGCAAATTACCCCCCTTGATTATTACTTTTTTTTCTACAATTTGTTTATCCTTTCTCCATTTTTTGGTATTTATTTATTTTTATTTTTAACATCCTTTTTTTTTTTAACAGCGTTATTGGCGTATAATTGTTTTACAATGGTGTGTTGGTTTCTGCTTTGTAACAAAGTGAGTCAGCTATACATATACATATATCCCCATATCTCCTCCCTCTTGCGTCTCCCTCCCATCCTCCATATCCCACCCCTCTAGGTGGTCACAAAGCACCAAGCTGATCTCCCTGTGCTATGTGGCTGCTTCCCACTAGCTATCTATTTTACATTTGGTAGTGTATATATGTCAATGCCACTCTCTCACTTCGTCCCAGCTTACCCTTCCCCCTCCCCATGTCTTCAAGTGCATTCTCTACGTCTGCGCCTTTTTTCCTGTCGTGCCACACTAGGTTCTTCAGAACTATTTTTTTTTTTTTTAGATTCCATATATATGTGTTAGCATACGGTATTTGTTTTTCTCTTTCTGACTTACTTTACTCTGTATAACAGACTCTAGGTCCATCCACCTCACTACAAATAACTCAATTTCATTTCTTTTATGGCTGAGTAATATTCCATTGTATATTTGTGCCACGTCTTCTTTATCCATTCATCTGTTGATGGACACTTAAGTTGCTTCCATGTCCTGGCTATTGTAAATAGTGCTGCAATGAACATTGTGGTACATGACTCTTTTTGAATTATGGTTTTCTCAGGGTATATGCCCAGTAGTGGGATTGTTGGGTCATATGGTATTTCTATTTTTAGTTTTTTAAGGAACTTCCATACTGTTCTCCATAGTGGCTGTATCAGTTTACATTCCCATCAACAGTGTAAGAGGGTTCCCTTTTCTCCATACCCTCTCCAGCATTTATTGTTTGTAGATTTTTTGATGATGGCCATTATGACCGAAGTGAGGTGATACCTCATTGTAGTTTTGATTTGCATTTCTCTAATGATTAGTGATGTTGAGCATCCTTTCATGTGTTTGTTGGCAATCTCTGTATATCTTCTTTGGAAAAATGTCTATTTAGGCCTTCTGCCCATTTTTGGATTGGGTTGTTTGTTTTTTTCATATTGAGCTGCATGAGCTGCTTGTATATTTTGGAGGTTAATCCATTGTCAGTTGCTATGTTTGCAAGTATTTTCTCCCATTCTGAGGGTTGTCTTTTCGTCTTGTTTATGGTTTCCTTTGCTGTGCAAAAGCTTTTAAGTTTCATTAGGTCCCATTTGTTTATTTTCGTTTTTATTTCCATTTCTCTAGGAGGTGGGTCAAAAAAGGATCTTGCTGTGATTTATGTCATAGAGTGTTCTGCCTATGTTTTCCTCTGAGAGTTTTATAGTGTCTGCCCTTACGTTTAGGTCTTTAATCCATTTTGAGTTTATTTGTGTGTATGGTGTTAGGGAGTGTTCTAATGTCATTCTTCTACATGTAGCTGTCCAGTTTTCCCAGCACCACTTATTGAAGAGGCTGTCTTTACTCCATTGTATATTCTTGCCTCCTTTATCAAAGATAAGGTGACCATATGTGCGTGGGTTTATCTCTGGGCTTTCTATCCTGTTCCATTGATCTGTATTTCTGTTTTTGTGCCAGTACCCTACTGTCTTGATTACTGTAGCTTTGTATTATAGCCTGAAATCAGGGAGCCAGATTCCTTCAGCTCCGTTTTTCTTTCTCAAGATTGCTTTGGCTATTCGGGGTCTTTTGTGTTTCCATACAAATTATGAAATCTTTTGTTCTAGTTCTGTGAAAAATGCCCTTGGTAGTTTGATAGGGACTGCATTGAATCTGTAGATTGCTTTGGGTAGTATAGTCATTTTCACAATGTTGATTCTTCCAATCTAAGAACATGGTATATCTCTCCATCTGTTTGTTTCTTCATTAATATCATTCATCAGTGTCTTATAGTTTTCTGCATACAGGTTTTTTGTCTCCTAAGGTAGGTTTATTCCTAGGTATTTTATTCTCTTTGTTGCAATGGTAAATGGGAGTGTTTCCTTAATTTCTCTTTCAGATTTTTCATCATTAGTGTATAGGAATGCAAGAGATTTCTGTGCATTAATTTTGTATCCCACAACTTTACCACATTCATTGATTAGCTCTAGTAGTTTTCTGGTGGCATCTTTAGGATTCTGTATGTATAGTATCATGTCATCTGCAAACAGTGACAGTTTTACTTGTTTTCTGATTTGGATTCCTTTTATTTCTTTTTCTTCTCTGATTGCTGTGGCTAAAACTTCCACAACTATGTTGAATAATAGTGGTGAGAGTGGGCACCCTTGTCTTGTTCCTGATCTTAGTGGAAATGCTTTCAGTGTTTAACCATTGAGAATGATCTTGGCTGTGGGTTTGTCATATATGGCCTTTATTATGTTGAGGTAAGTTCTGTCTACGCCTACTCTCTGGAGAGTTTTTATCATAAATGGGCATTGAATTTTGTTGAAAGCTTTTTCTACATCTATTGAGATTATCATATTGTTTTTATTCTTCAATTTGATAATATGGTGTATCACATTGATTGATTTGCATATATTGAAGGATCCTTGCATTCCTGGGGTAAACCCCACTTGATCATGGTGTATGATCCTTTTAATGTGTTGTTGGATTCTGTTTGCTAGTATTTTGTTGAGGATTTTTGCATCTGTGTTCATCAGTGATATTGGTCTGTAGTTTTCTTTTTTTGTAACATCTTTGTCTGGTTTTGGTATCAAGGTGATGGTGGCCTTGTAGAATGAGTTTGGGAGTGTCCCTCCCTCTGCTATATTTTGGAAGAGTTTGAGAAGAGTCGGTGTTAGCGCTTCTCTAAATGTTTGATAGAATTCGCCTGTGAAGTCATCTGGTCCTGGGCTTTTGTTTGTTGGAAGATTTTTAATCACAGTCTCAATTTCAGTGCTTGTGATTGGTCTGTTTATATTTTCTATTTCTTCCTGGTTCAGTCCTGGAAGGTTATACTTTTCTAAGAGTTTATCCATTTCTTCCAGGTTGTCCATTTTATTGGCATATTGTTGCTTGTAGTAATCTCTCAAGATCCTTTGTATTTCTGCAGTGTCAGTTGTTACTTCTCCTTTTTCATTTCTAATTCTATTGATTTGAGTCTTCTCCCTTTTTTACTTGATGAGTCTGGCGAATGGTTTATCTATTTTGTTTATCTTCTCAAAGAACCAGCTTTTAGTTTTATTGATCTTTGCTATCATTCCCTTCATTTCTTTATCATTTATTTCTTATCTGGTCTTTGTCATTTCTTTCCTTCTGATAGCTTTGGGGTTTTTTTGTTCTGTCTCTAATTGTTTTAGTTTTAAGGTTAGGTTGTTTATTTGAGATGTTTCTTGTTTCTTGAGGATGGATTGTATTGGTATAAACTTCCCTCTTAGAACTGCTTTTGCTGCATCCCATAGGTTTTGGGCCATCGTGTTTTCATTGTCATTTGTTTCTAGGTATTTTTTTAATTTCCTCTTTGATTTCTTTAGTGATCTCTTGGTTATATAGTAGCATATTAATTAGCCTCCATGGGTTTGTATTTTTTACAGTTTTTTCCCTGTAATTGATATCTAGTCTCATAGCATTGAGGTTGGAAAAGATACTTGATACGATTTCAATTTTCTTAAATTTACCAATGCTTTATATGTGACCCAAGATATGATCTATCCTGGCGAATGTTCCATGAACACTTGAGGAGAAAGTGTATTCTGTTGTTTTTGGATGGAATGTCCTATAAATATCAATTAAGTCCATCTTGTTTACTGTGTCATTTAAAGCTTGTGTTTCCTTATTTATTTTCATTTTGGATGATCTGTCCATTGGTGAAAGTGGGGTGTTTAAGTCCCCTACTGTTATCGTGTTACTGTCGATTTCCCCTTTTATGGCTGTTAGCATTACGTTTTGGTTAATATGTGTCTTGGCATGTTTCTCCTTGGATTTTTCCTGTCTGGGAGTCTATGTGCTTCCTGGACTTGATTGACTATTTCCTTTCCCATGTTAGAGAAGTTTTCAACCATAATCTCTTCAAATATTTTCTCGATCCCTTTCCTTTTCTCTTCTTCTTCTGGGACCCCTATAATTCAAATGTTGCTTCATTTAACGTTGTCCCAGAGGTCTCTGAGACTGTCCTCAATTCCTTTGATTCCTTTTTCTTTATTCTGCTCTTCAATCGTTATTTCCACTATTTTATCTTCCAGGTCACTCATCCGTTCTTCTGCCTCAGTTATTCTGCTGTTGATTCCTTCTAGCGAATTTTTAATTTCATTTATTGTGTTGTTCATCATTGTTTGTTTGCTCTTTAGTTCTTCTGCATCCTTGTTAAACATTTCTTATATTTTCTCCATTCTATTTCCCAGATTTTGGATCATCTTTACTATCATTACTCTGAATTCTTTTTCAGGTAGACTGCCTATTTCCTCTTCATTTGTTTGGTCTGGTGGGTTTTTACCTTGCTCCTTCATCTGCTGTGTGTTTCTCTGTCTTCTCCTTTTGCTTAACTTACTGTGTTTGGGGTCTCCTTTTCGCAGGCTGCAGGTCTGCAATTCCCATTGTTTTTGGTGTCTGCCCCTAGTGGGTAAGGTTGGTTCAGTGGCTTGTGTAGGCTTCCTGGTGGAGGGGACTGGTGCCTGTGTTCTGGTGGATGAGGCTGGATCTTGTCTTTCTGGTGGGCAGGACCGCATCCGGTGGTGTGTTTTGGGGTGTCTGTGAACTTATTATGATTTTAGGCAGCCTCTCTGCTAATGGGTGGGGTTGTGTTCCTGTCTTGCTAGTTGTTTGGCTTGGGGTGTCCAGCACTGGAGCTTGCTAGTTGTTCAGTGGAGGTGGGTCTTAGCGTTGAGACAGAGATCTCTGGGAGAGCTCTTGCCAATTGATATTACATGGGGCTGGGAGATCTCTGGTTGTCCAATGTCCTGAACTTGGCTTTCCCACCTCAGAGGCTCAGACCTGACACCTGACCAGAGCACCAAGACCCTGTCAGCCACACGGCCAGGTACATGGGAAGTTTCTTGCCTTTTGGGTAGTCTGAGGTCTTCTGCCAGCATTCAGTAGGTGTTCTGTAGGAGTTGTTCCACATGTAGATGTATTTTTGATGTATTTGTGGGGAGGAAGGTGATATCCACGTCTTACTCCTCTGCCATCTTGAAGGTTCTCCCCGCCCTTGATTATTGTCCATTGAAATAAAGTGTGTTTAAATTTTCCCAAGAATGTTAAAAATGTCTTCCATTTCACACAAAATTGACATCAAGTTAGAAGATCTTATTTAGTTCTTATTTAATCTTGAGATTGAAAGTTTAGAGAAGAAGGCTTGTAACTCAAATGTAAACTAGAGCTCCATGTGGTCCAGTCTGTGTAGAGTGTCATTTTGAAGATACACAAAAGACAGGTTGTTTTCAGGCTCTCAAGCAAATGCAAGGGGTAGGAGAGTGCGTTTTGAATGTGCTGCAAACATCTTTCACATCCTTTCTCCATTGCTGCTTCTCTCAGCATCCTCCAACTGATAGCAACCACCTGCTGTCCTCTGCCGCCACCCTCGGTTCTCATCTTCCCACTCTCCACTCTCTTTCAGAACTCTTCAGATAACTCATCCCCACAATGTGGGCCCCTTTTTCCCTTCTTTTCTGTGCCTATATTCCCCACCTCTTAACCTACATTCATGGATTTCTGTTTCTACCTACTCAGACGGCTGGAGAGCCCAAACGCTTCATTCAGTCTTGAGAGGAAAAGAATGGAGTTTCCAGGAAAATACAGTTTTCTCCCTTTGCCTTTCCAATGACAAATCCTTATAGAGGACTTTTTGTAAATCCTTCATCTCTCTACAAACATATTTATAAATAAGTCACTTGGGGCTTTTTAAATTATAGATTAATGTGTAAATTAGAAGATTATGTAGGCATAATATATGCACATCCTCATATATTTAAAGATACTTATCTTGCTAATTATTTTGCACTGTAAAGTTTTTCTTTCCTCTATAAATTCACATAGCACATAGTGCCAGGCTTTAATATAATGTAATGGGTGCTTTAAAAATGTGGTTGATCAATTTACTGACAGAAAATTCAGTGTTACAATTTTAGGGAAAATTGTTTTCTATTCTCTTTTGTATCCCTTCAAAGTATACACAAAGAAACAAGTTCAGACTTTATGCAAGATTCTGCTCAAATAAATTTCTATAGACAATGGATTTTTCCACATTACTGTATAAAACTTTTGTTGTTTCATTTTAGTTGCCTCTTTAGATTGTCATCTGAAAATGATTATGCATTTAATGAATCTAAGTGTTTATTCTCAAGGGTCACAGAAAAACTATCTGTCAGAAATGCTACAGTAAATGCATTTTTCATAATGTAAATAAGATAAAAATTTAGCCTTCACTTTTTAATACAGTATACTGGACTTGAAACTAAAACATAGTTCAGAACTGGATTGTGTTCAGAAGGGGTCATTTTCTTCTATTGAAGTTTC
This sequence comes from Balaenoptera ricei, assembly GCF_028023285.1. Classification (NCBI taxonomy): domain Eukaryota; kingdom Metazoa; phylum Chordata; class Mammalia; order Artiodactyla; family Balaenopteridae; genus Balaenoptera; species Balaenoptera ricei. The sequence goes on from NC_082649.1 coordinate 35,678,743, forward strand.
ATGCATTTCTGTTATGTTTCCAGATTTAAGCTGCTTATTATTAATACTGAGACAAAATGGTTTCTTCAGAAACTTGGGAAATAATAAACAGCCTCAATTAGAGAGCACTTTGGCCTGGATTTGGTCCATGAACTTATGGACATGAAGCCGTTTAGTGTGCTTAGATCTTGAGAATCCTTTCAAGGGAGTGTGTTTGGATTATGTACCCCGTGATGTGTTTGCCTCTTGCAAAGTTTGGTTTGAAGTAGTTGGGACAAGACTGTGAACAAATCCCTGAGAATCATAGAGCTGGAAAGAACCTAAAAAGGTCCTTTTTCTTAGCCCCTGTATCCAAGGAGAAGAATTTGCAAATCATTCAAGGCAGACGGTTGCTGATCCTGTTTTTGTGACACGTCCAAGAGTGGGAGTTCCGATTGTGCCAAAGGGACTGTTTGAGAAGAAAGCACCCAACATCCCTGTTCTCCCATCTCATTTTAAAACTTATTCAATGTGAGCAATGATGGGAGAGATATCCAGTCTGTTTCTTGGGTGGTTGATGGTGTGAGGGGGTTTACCTATGACGTTTCAAAATCTGGAAGATTTGTTCATGCTCATACCATTCTTATATTTAGTTCAATTTAGTTTACTTTAAAAAAAAATCATAGTGTTAATCTCTTAACATTTATCTGAGTTACTTTATACCGGAAGTTGCAAAACTCAAAATTCCATAGAGGGAAGGCAGCTAATCTGAAATAAGCCAGTGAGGGGAATACAGAGTGGTAATATCTGTGCCCAAATCGGGGAGCACCGGTCCTGGGGGATAAGAGCATTCGGATTAAATTTTTTAAAAAAAAGATAGTGCTGGACAAACAAAATGCTCTTTTGACTGAATCTGGCCTATGAGTTTCTTTTTTGTGACCCTAGTCCAATAATCAGTGTGCCGACAGACACTTACAAAAAGCTTTAAATAATGATCCCAAGTGTATCAATTACCACTTAATCTACATTTGCAGTTTTATTTTTCTGACAAAAACACATTTTGGATGTGTAGGTTGTTTTTAATCTAGATATCCTTGCCTTGGATATTCCTTTCCAAAAAATAACCAATGGTTGATTTAGGTCAACTAAGGTTAGCCATGTAACCCACTTTATTTTTCTTACCAGGATTTACAGCTAGATCTATACATCGTAAAAGTGGATCTCTCAAGACCTTAGAATGATCTTGCCAGAGCGTGCTTTTAGAAGGAGGATGTCTAAACCAAGGGAAACTAAACTTATATGCCTTTAACCAGTACTTCCATGTTACATATCTCAAAGGGGCATGATTCACTGTAGTCTTCATGAATGACAGCACTGTGCCCCTCTGGGGGAGTGATGGCATTCACGGGGACCACACTGTGGCTGGCACTCCGTTATTGTACAGAGATGCAGCCCTGCCTTCAGGTCTAGGCTGGTATCATACATTTGGGAAGCAACTGAGTCTAAGACAACAGGGAGTTTAGGGGACTGTGGCAAACTGGAGAACGCATGTCCCCATAAGCATTCTTGTAGGCAAGATTCATTGCCAGCTTGAGACCTCTGGTCTAAACCAAGGTGCAAAAGATGTTTTGCAGGTCGCTCCAGAAACTTTGTATTAGTTAGGACTCTTTTGTTTACATAAAATAGAATCCCATCTCAAAGAAAAGAGAGGATTTCTTGGCTCACATAACTGGGTTAGCTCAGAGAATTGAAGGTGGTGCTGCAAAAATCAGGGTCATTGCTACTTGAACTAGGTACTTGACAAGGCTAAGATTCCTTCCCCACCCATCTGACCCATGCTTGGTCCTGCTTCCCTGTGCAGAAAGGCAGGGGAGATGGCCCCTGGAAGCCATGGTTCAAGGACCCCAGCAAAAAGGAAGCTTTTTTCCTCTCAAAATTCATTTGGGAGGGACTCTTATTTGCTCTGCTTGAGGCATGTCATCAGCCTCTTAGAAGAGTAACTGGTACAGACAGGGCAGGAGTTGGGGGGACCATGGTGGAATGAGGTGGTGTGATTGGCCAGGCCTGAGTTATAAGCCCTGCACACTTGCCTGTTCCTCATGAGCTTGAAGAATGGAATGGAGTGGGAGAAGAAGAAGAAGAAGAAGAAGGAGAAGGAGAAGGAGAAGGAGAAGGAGAAGGAGAAGGAGAAGGAGAAGAAGAAGAAGAAGAACTAAGAAAGCTTGCTGGGCAGAACAATTTAGCTCTCCAGTCTACTGCCTTCTCAAGTTTCCCTGAAGTGTAGGTTGCCCTCACTATTTTTTTCTACCTCCTTCCCCTTTATAGCAAAGGGAATGCCCCATGACCAAAATTTGCTGGAAATTTTACAAATTACGGGTTCGTTTGGCTTAACAGATGGGAAGATTATTTTTATTTATAGCAAAATTGAGTCATGTTAATTGTGTTAATTACGATTTGCTACCGTTTTGGGTTCAAATTCCTCTTAAAAATTCAAGCTGCTGAATTATGCACTCAGAAATATTCTGAAAGTGAAACAAGTAAGAGTCACTTATCATATTCTCTGTAAAAGACAATTGGCTGCACCAAAGAGCTTCTTGAGGCTACTTCTGAGGGACTTTATTCTAGAAGAAGAGCTGCAGTGGACAGAAATGAATTGTTCTGAAAATTAAAACCAAATAAAAATTAGTGAATTTCAGCTACTCGGGCTCTTAGAACTGGGTGAAAGGCAAGATGAAGTAATAAGGTAGCTATGTATTTACAATAGGGGCCTTAATTTTGATAATTCTGGTCCAGATTAGTCTTATTGATGTAAAGATTTTTAGTCAAATTAAACATACTGTATAGTATAGTATCTATTCGCTTAAAAAATTCTGCTCTTAGTACTAACTAGTTTATTTGTGTTTTCTGGTGAACTAATTTGATTCGTTCTGATAAAAAGTTTTTAAAATTATAAATAATGTATTTCTCTGTATTTTATTAATTTTTCTAAGTCTCAACTGCATGATCTTTTAAGGTACCACCTCACTTGCCTCTCTCCCCTCAAAAATAAAGGCAGCCCCACCCAGATATGATTCCATCCTGCTCCTGAATCAAACAGCTGTTTAAGTATAGTTCAGATATCTGTTTTTCAGAAATACCTTAGAAGGGATTCTTCTATTGAACAGAAAGTAGTTAGAAAACTGCTAATGACACCAATTATAAAATCCGTGATCCTATTACTTAGTTGTTGTTTTCAACTCTGCTTAGCTCTTCAAATTTGAGGGACTATAATATCATTTGTTTGGTTCAGTGAACTAAATTATCATCACAGTAATAATTTGTTGTTGATTGCTTTGATTTAGATGTTGTATAAGGAGCTTTCTAAAGCCTTCTCATTTAGTTAAACAAAATAAAGTCTCACTTTATGCAGATACTTCTAGACAGCTTTCTTCTACTTGTGGTTAAACAAATAAAGAGTAATAAAAGTGAAAAACTAAAATGGTTTGTATGTTTTCTAGTATGTAAATGTGATGTGTGTGGAATAATACTCCAGTTTATAATCTGCAAGAGGGCTGAAGCTTTATTTTTGTTTTATTCATGCAAATATTGAAAGATAAGAAATGACAAAATATCTTAGCTTTGTAATTTAAATTTCTAGGGAAAAATGCATTTTTCAAAAGGAAGGAGAGGGTTTCTACAATGGAGCTTTCATCTGATATCAAACTTTAGTTTATAAAGCATTGATTTATTTACATAAATCAGAACTGTCTCTAGCTAGGATGATTTAGGCAGTAACCTGCATTGTTGGTTTTAGGAAGTTCTGAAATATTTCTTAACAAAAATATGTATCCCATTGTTCATTGCTGAAATTCATCATTTGCTTTTCATTACTTTTATTAATTACTGTTTTCTCTTTCTGTCTTTTAAAAATACTACTACTGGTGGGAATGTAAATTGGTGCCGTCACTGTGGAAAACATGGAGGTTCCTTAAAAAACTAAAAGTAGAGTTACCATATGATCCAGCAATCCCACACCTGGGCATATATCTGGAGAAAACTCTAATTTGAAAAGATACATGCACCCCAGTGTTCATTGCAGCACTATTTACAATAGCCTAGACATAGAAGCAACCTAAATGTCCTTCGACAGATGAATGAATAAAGAAGATGTGGTATATATATACAATGGAATACTACTCAGCCATAAAAAAGAATGAAATAATGCTATTTGCAGCAACCTGAATGGACCTGTGGATTATCATACTAACTGAAATAAGTCAGACAGAGAAAGACAAATATCATATGATATCACTTATTTGTGGAATCTAAAATAGAACAGTAATGGACTTATTTACAAAACAGAAACAAACTCACAGACATAGAAAACAAACTTATGGTTATCAAAGGGGAAAGGGAGTGAGGAATAAATTAGGAGTTTAGGATTAGCAGATACAAACTACTACATATAAGACAGATAAACAACAAGGTCCTACTGTATAGCACAGGGAACTATATTCACAATCTTGTAATAACCTATAATGGAAAAGAATAACTGAATCACTTTGCTGTACACCTGAAACTAACATGGCATTGTAAATTAACTATACTTCAATTAAAAAAGAAGAGTAAGAGACACCAAGAAAAATAAAATAAAATAAGACAAAAAATCACATATGCAAATAGAGAATTCTCTAGCTTCAAACTCATTCTTCAAAAATTAAGAAGAAATTAAGGCATTCCCAGATAAACATAAACCAAGAGAATTTGTCACTCACAAACTAGCCAGTGCATTTAAGCAAGAAATGAAATAAAAGATATCTAGATTGGAAACGAAGAAGTAAACGTATCTCTATTTGCAGATGACATAATTGTGTATATAGAAAATCCCGAGGAATCCACTATAAAATGATTATAAGTAATAAACAGATTCAGCAAGTTTGCAGGATATAATATCTATGTACAAAAATCACTTGTATTTCTACATAGTAGCAATGACCAATCTGAAAACAAAATTAAAATATAAATATTAGGAGAAGCTTGTTAATTTCTGCAAAGAAAGATGTCCAAACTAGTCTTTTGGCATTTTGAATATGTTGTTCCATTGCCTTCTGGCCTCCATCGTTCCTGCTGGAAAATCCATTGTTAATCTTACTGAAGATTCCTTGTAGGTAATCAGTCACTTCTCTTTTGCTACTTTTAAGGTTTGCTTTGTCTTTAGACAGTTTGATTATGACATGTCTAGATTTGGATAACTTTGAGTTTGTCCTACTTGGAGTATACTGAGATTCTTTGAAATATATTATAGATTAATGTTTCCCATCAAATTTGGGAAGTTTAGGGCCATTATTTTTTTAAATATTTCTCCCCTCTCCATCTGGGACTCCCATTATGTGTATGTTGATCTCTTAAGTTTCTATTTATTTTTCTTCATTCTTTTTAATTTCTGTTCCTTAGACTGGATAATCTCAATTGACCTACCCTGAAGTTTACTGATTCTTTCTTCTATTAAGTCAAATGTGCTGTTCTAGTGAATTAAAAAAAAAAAATTTGGTTATCTTAATTTTCAACTCCAGAATTTCTACTGGTTCTTTTTTAAAAATTTATTTTTATCAATATTCTTTTTTATGTGAGATATTATTCTCATACTTTCTTTAATTCTCTAAACATGCTTTACTTTTGTTCTCTGAACATATTTAAAATAAATAAATTATTTAACTAGATAGTGAGCCGTAGTCTGGGCTTCCTCCAGGACAGTTTCTATTAAACATTTTATTTATTGTGTATGGGAAATACTTTCCTATTTCTTTGCATGTCTCAAAATTTTTTTGTTGGAAAACTGGGCATTTTAAGTAATATAATATGACAGTTCTGAAAATCACATGCCTACCCTCCCCAGGGTTTGTTATTATTGTTTGTTATTGTTGTTGCTGCTGCTGGTTTGTTTGTTTAGTGAATTTTCTAGACTAATTCTGTAAAGTCTATATTCTTTGTTGTATGCAGCCTCTGAAATCCCTGCTCAGTTGCTTAGTCATCAGCTAATGATTGGACAGAGATTTCCATAAATGCCTTGAACCAGTCAGTCTCCAAGCTTTTGATGAAGGACTCTGTGTATGTGTTGGGGCACCCCTTCAATGCTCTAGAAATTTATAACTCTGCCTTAGCCTTCACTTTATGCTTGTGCAGAGCCTCAAGGTCAGCCAGAAGTGAGATATAATGACCTTCTCAGGTCTTCCCTGGGCATGCACATAGCCCTGCATGTGTATGTGTCCCTCTAGTGCCCCAGGAATATATCATAACTTTTCAAACCCCCTTATAGACATATCATTCCACAGATGTTTATTGTAAGCTTTTGTTCACCCTCTTGTTTGCCTCCTAGCATTGCAGGTTAGGGCAACTGTAATATTAGACACTTAACACTGATTTTTTTTTGTTTTTCAATAAACACCATGCAGAGAGGGCTCTTTGCACTGAGTAAACTCTGAATCAGCTCAGACAATGACAAGTGCTGAGAGTGGGGCTTTTCCAGGGAGCTTCCAGACAGATCAGAGAAGTACATTTCTTTGGGCTTTTTGGGGAGCTCCAAACCTGCACTGCCCCCCAATTGTTGCTAGTCTCCTGGTTGCTAGTTTGCACAGTCACACTTACTGTGGTTGCAAGGCTATTGTCTTTCAAGGCTACCATGGAGTTGGGGATGATTAGGTTAAAATACCATAAAGCTCACTGTTTTTACTGATACTCAGCCATTTTTCTTGAGTAAGCACTACTTGGACTGTTGTGAGCCTTTGGATAACTTCTAGGGTTCTAAAAAATTTGATTTTTACTATATTTACCACTGTTCCCATTGTTCTTGTGGAGAAATAAATTTTAAAGGTCCTTATCCCACCATCTTTATTTTTAATTAGTATTTTCCCTTAGGACAGATGAGACTGGAAGCATATGAAATTTCCTAGTGCCCAATGGAGAGGGAGCAGATTGAGTCTGGATGAGGAGGCTGTACAGAAAGGAACTGGAGACAAATTTTGCCCATTTACATTTCTTTGTTTAGTTTTTTATTGTAGCAATGTAATACAGAAATAGCCATAGAGTATATATAGGTGGAACTTACATTTAAAAAATCTTTATATAGCAGTCTATGAAGCTTTGCCATTTGGTTTTCTATTTCACTGAAGATGGGGGGAGAGTGAGCACATATTAGAGGACAGTATATTAGGACACCTGGTAGAAAGAGAGACTATTTAAGTTAAAAAAGTAGACGTAACAATCATCAGGTGCCAGTGTAGCACACTACAGTACTCACTTTTCATAGGTTTTAGCTAAATCAAAATGAAAATGCTAATTTGTTCTCTGTATCCTTTGCTTTTCAAGACAGGAATGCCTAATATATTTTAGAAGGTTTTCTATCAAAAAATCAATAAAATGTTTAATGTTTGATACTTAAAGTCATAGACTTCATTTACCTAGAGCATTTATGGCTAAGAAATATATATATTCAAATGACATTGCTAATGGGATAGTGCTATATAACTGGTGACAAATTCTGTTGAGCAGAAATATTCTATAATAATCCAGCTCCTGTAGCCCAAGGCTCCAGACTGGCCATAGCACCAGGCTGGCTCCTGTGAACCAGCCTCCAAGCCAGCTCCTGTGAACTCAGGCTCCCAGTCCACCCCTGCTCTTGACTGGACCCAGATGCCAGACCAACTGCAGTGATTCCCAGTGCCTGGTCAGCCCCTGTGGACACAGGATCCAAGTTCACCCATGCAGGCATGACATCAGCAAAGGAAATTAATAAAGCTCCAATGACCAGCCCTAAAGAAATAGAGATCTATGTACTGTCTGACAAAGCATTCAGAGTAACCCGCTTAAAGAAATTTGGTGAACTACAAGAAAACAAAGATAGATAACTAAATGAAATTAGGAAAACAATGCATGAACAAAATAAGAAGTTCAACAAAGAAATAGAAACCATTAAAAAAACAAACAAACAAAAATCCTAGGGTCAATGAGTACAATAACTGAATTGAAGGTTCATTAGAAAGCTTCCATAGCATGCTCAACCAAGCAGAAGAAAGAATTGATTAACTAGAAAAAAAGTCATTTGAAATCATCCAGTTAGAGGAACAAAAAGAAAAAAGAATAAAAAAGAGTGAAGAAAACCTACATGAAGTATGGGATGCCATTAAAAGAATCTACTCATTATTAAAGTCCCAGAAGGAGAAGAGAGGGATAAAGGTGCAGAAATCTTATTTAAAGAAATAATAGCTAAGAATTCTCAAATCTGGGGAAAGATTTGGACATCTATGTTCCTGGAGCTAATAGGTCACCCCAAAATTTCAGACCAAAATGGTCTTATCCAAGACACATTAAAATAAAACTGTCTAAAATCAAAGACAAAGAGAAAAATTTTAAAACACCAAGAAAAAAATTCCTCACAAGGGAAACCCCATAAGGCTATCAGCAGATTTCTCAGCATAAACTTTGCAGCCCAGGAGAGAGTGGAATGATATATAAAAGTGCTGAAAGAAGAAAAAAAAAAAACCCTGCCAACCAAGAATACTTCACTGGCAAAGTTGTCTTTCAGAAATGAGGGAGAGATACTTTCCCAAACAAACAAAAGCTGATGGAGTTTATCACCACTAGACCTGCCTTACAAGAAATGCTGAAAGGAGTTCTTCAAGCTGAAATGAAAAGACACTAATTAGCAACATGAAAACATATGAAAAGATAAAACATACTGGTAAAGGTAAGTATATAGTCAAATTCAGAACACTTTAATACTGTAATATGGTGATGTGTTAATTGTTTAGTATAGAGTTTAAAGTACAAAAGTACTAAAAATAATTATAGCTACAATATTTTGTTAATGAATACACAATATAAAAAGAGGTATTGTGATATCAAAAACATAAAATATGGGGCAAGGAGTAAATGGGTAGAATTTTTGTATGTGATCAAAGTTAAGTTGTTATCAACTTAAACTGTTATATGGTTAAGATATTTTATGTAAGCCTCATAGTAACCACAAAGCAAAAACTCACAGGATATACACAAAAGATAGAAAGGAGGGAATCAGAGCATACCACATGGAAAATCATCAATTCACAAGGAAAGACAGGAAAAGTGGAAGAAAGGGACAAAGGAACTACAAAGCAGCCAGAAAGCAATGAATAAGATGACATTATTAAATCCTTACCTATCAATAATTACTTTAAATGTTAATGGATTAAATTCTCCAGTCAAAAGGCACAGAGTAGTTGAATGGATTAAAAAACAAGACCCAACTATATACTGCTGATAAGAGACTCACTTCAGTTTTAAGGACACATGTAGACCTCAAGTGAAGGGATGGAAAAATATATTTCACACACATGGAAACCAAAAGAAAGCAAGAATGTTCTTATATCAGACAAAGTAGACTTTAAACCAATAAATGTAACAAGAAACAAAGTTAATCATAATGATAAAGGAGTCAATTCATCATGAGGATATAATAATTATAAATATATATGCATCCAACATCAGAGCACCTAAGCAAATGCTAACAGATCTGAAGGTGTAAGTAGACAATACAATAACAGTAGTGGAATTCAATACCTCTCTCTCAACAATGGATAGATAATCCAGATGGAAGATCAATAAGAAAACATTAGATGTGAACTATACGTTAGACCAAATGGACCTACCAGACCTATACAGAACATTCCTAGCAACAGCAGCAGAATGCATTCTTCTCAAGCACACACGGAACATTCTCCATGTGTGATAGATCATATATTAGGTCACCAAAAAACCTTAGAATATCTAAGAACATTAATTATACCAAATATCTTTTCCAACCACAATGGTATGAAACTAGAAATCAATAACAGGAGGAAAACTGGAAAATTCCCAAATGTGTGGAAATTAAACAACACACTCCTGAATAAACAAAGGGTCAAAGACGAAATCAAAAAAGGAATCTAAAAATAACTTGAAAGAAACACAAATGGAAACACAACACACTAAAACTTATGGGATACAACAAAAGCAGTTCTAAGAGGGAAGTTTATAACTATAAATACTTACATTAAGAAAAAGAAAGATTACAAATAACCTAACTTTAAAGCTCAAGGAACTAGAAGAAGAAGAACAAACTAAGCCCAAAGTTAGAAGATGGAAGGAAATAGAGATCAGAGCAGAAATGAGCAAAATAGAAACCAGAAAGACAATAGAAAAAAATCAATGAAATGAAAAGCTGTTTTTTTAAAGAAGATAAACAAAATTGATAAACCTTTAGCTAGCCTAAGAGTAAAAGGTAGAATTCTCAAATAAAGTCAGAGATGAAAACAGAGACATAACAGCTGACATCACAGAAATACAAAGGATCATAAGAGACTACTGTGAATCTTAATATGCCAACAAATTGGATAACCTAGAAAAACTTTTTTAGAAATATGCAGTGTAGCAAGACGGAATCATGAAGAAATAGAAACTTTGAACAGACCAATAACAGTAAAGAAATTGAATCAGTAATCAGAAACCTTTCAACAAAGAAAATCCTGGGACCAGATGGTTTCACTGGTGAATTCTACCAGATATTTAAAAATTAACACCAATCCTTCTCAAACTCTTCTAAAAAAATTAGAGAGGAAGGAACATTCCCAAATTCATTTTACAAGGCCAGCATTACACTGATAACAAGCCAGACTAAGGACACCACAAAACTATAGACTAATATCCCTGTTGAATATAAATGCAAAAACTTCTCAACAGAATACTAGCAAACTGAATTCAACAGCATATTAAAAGGATCGTACACGATGTTCAAATAGGATTATCCCTGGAATGCAAGGATGATTCAACATATGCAAATCAATAAATGTGATACACCACAGTAATGGAATAGAAGATAAAAATCATATGATCATCTCAATAGGTGCAGAAAAAGCATTTGACAAAATTCAACATTCTTTCAAGATAAAAACTCTCAACTAAATTTAGTATAAGAAGAATGTACCCCAACATAATAAATGCCATATATAATAAAACCACAGCTAACATCATACTCAATAGTGAAAGCTTTAAAGCTTTCCCACTAAAATCAGGAATAAGACAAGAGTGCCCACTTTTACCACTTCCATTGAACATAATACTGGAAGTCCAAGCCAGAGCAATTAGGCAAGGAAAAGAAAGAAAAGCCATCCAAATTTGAGAGGAAGAAGTAAAATTGTCTCTGTTTGTAGATGATATGATCTTACATATAGAAAATCCTAAAGAATCCACCAAAAAAACTGTTGGAACTAATCAAAAAATTCCCTAAAGTTGCAGGATAGATACAAAATGAAAATACAGAGATCAGTTGTGTTTCTATACACTAGCAACAGAATATCTGAAAAAGAAATAAAAAATACAATTTAATTTACAATAACATCGAAACCAATAAAATACTTAGAAATAAATTTAACCAAGGAGGTGAAAGATCTGTACACTGGAAATTACAAGACATTGAAGAGGAAATTGAAGAAGACACAAATAAGTGGAAAGATATACCATGTTCATGGATCAGAAGAATTAATATTGTTAAAATGAACATACTACCTAAAGCCATCTATAGATCCAATGCAATCCCTATTAAAATTTCAATGGCATTTTTCACAAAAATAGAAAAAAAATCCTAAATTTTGTAAGGAACTACAAAAGAACTTGAGCAGCTGAAGCAATCCTGAGAAAGAAGAACAAAGCTGGAGGCATCATACTACCTGATTTCAAGAGAAGAAAAGGGAACCCTTGTACACTGTCAGTGGAAATGTAACTTGGTGCAACCACCATGGAAAACAGTATAAAGTTTCCTTAAAAAATTAAAAACAGAACTACCATATGATTTGGCAGTCCCACTTCTGGGTATACCTGAAGTATCTGTGGGGAATTGATTCCAGGACCCCTTGCATTTACCAAAATCCATGAATACTCAAGTCCCATATTTGGTTCTCTGTATCCTATGGGTTTCAAATCTGTGGATTCAACTAACCCTGGATGGAAATTTCAATACATAGTTGGTTGAATTTGCAGGTGTGAAACCCTTGAATACAGAGGGCTGGTTGTATTTATTGAAAAAGAAAATCTGTGTCAAAGTGGATCCACACATTTCTAACCCAAGTTGTTCAAAGGTCAACTATATATCCAAAGGAAATGCAATCACTGTCTCAAAGAGATATCTGCACTTCCAAGGCAATTGCCAAGGCATGGAAAAACTTGTGGCCATCTATGGATGAATGGATAAAGATGTTGTATATGTTCACAATGGAATATTATTCAGCTTTAAAGAAGAAGGAAATCCTGCCTTTTGTGACAACATAGATAGACCTTGAGAGCACTGTGCTAAGTGAAATAAGTCAGAGAAAGACAAATACTATATGTTCTCACTTATATATGGAATCTATAAAAACAAGCTCATAGAAATAGAGAGTACATGGGACTTCCCTGGTGGTGCAGTGGTTAAGAATCCACCTGCCAATGCAGGGGACACGGGTTCAATCCCTGGTCTGGGAAGACCCCACATTCCGCAGAGCAACTAAGCCCATGTGCCACAACTACTGAGCCCATGCACCACAACTACTGAACCCACGCGCTGCAACTACTGAAGCCCTCATGCTCTAGGGCCCATGTGCCACAACTACTGAGCCCGCATGCTGCAACTACTGAAGCCTGTGCACCTAGAGCCCATGCTCTGCAACAAGAGAAGCCACTGCAATGAGAAGCCTGTGCACTGCAACGAAGAGTAGCCCCCGCTTGCCACAACTAGAGAAAGGCTGCTCGCAGCAACGAAGACCTAATGCAGCCAAAAATAAATGAAAAACAAATAAATAAATAAAATTTTAAAAAAGAGAAAGAAGTAGAGAGTAGAATGGTGGTTACCTGGGACTGTGGAGTAGAGAAAATGGGGAGATGTTGGCCAAAGGGTATAAACTTCCAGTTATAAGATGGGTAAGTTCTGAGCATCTAATATACAGCACAGTGACTATAGGTAACGATACTGTATTATGTATTTACAAGTTGTTAAGAGAGTAAATCTTAAATGTTATCACCACAAAAAAGATAATTATTTGAGGTGATGGATATGTTGATGGATGTGTTAACTAAACTTATTGTGGTAATCATTTCACAATATATACATGTGTCAAATCATCACATTGCACACCTTAATCTTATATATGTTATATGTCAATTATATCTCAGTAAAGCTGGGAAAAAAGAGACATTAGATTAAAAAGTAAGGAGATTTGTATAGAGTTTGTAATAATATTTCAATTGGTTCATTAACTGTGACAAATGTACAATACTAGTGTAAGATATTAATAATAGAGGAAACTAGCTGTGGGATATATGTGAACTCCCTGTACTATCTTTGCAACTTTTTTGTAAATATAAAAGGGTAGACTACATTTGACCCTTGAACAATGCAGGGGTTGGGGCAACAACCCTCCCTGCAGTTGAAAATCCAAGTATAGCTTTACAGCCATCCCCCTGTATCCATGGTTTTGCATCTGTGGATTCAACCAACTGAGGATCATGTAGTACTGTAGTATGTATTTAGTGAAGAAAATCTGCTTATGAGTGGACCCACACAGTTCAAACCCTTGTTGTTCAAGGGTCAATTGTATTCTAAAATAAATATTTTATTGAAATACAGAAAGAAAATATTTAAGATGACTGGATCCCATTTGAGTTACGGGTCCTCTCTCAGAAAAAAGGATTGATGTGCTGAGACTCCTAGATGAAAAATAATTTCTAGCTAGATAGTCACATACATAAATATTTCTATAGATATTTCTATAAATGTCTTTTCAGTAGTGTTGAATCAAGTTGCTCTTAGAATACTAGCCATTTAATACAAATACAATTAGCCATTTTGATATTAAAAGTTTGCTATTTCTTTATGTAGTGTCCTGGCAGGTTACAATGGTACCATCTTTGCATATGGACAAACAGGCAGTGGTAAGACATTCACCATCACAGGTGGGGCAGAGCGCTACAGTGACAGAGGCATTATCCCAAGGACACTGTCATACATTTTTGAGCAATTACAAAAGGTATGAAGCTTTAAGTTCACTTTATATTTGATATATTCAGCAGAAATTTACTGTGGGCGGAAAATTTATCGTGACATTTTGTTATATTATACCTAAATGAGGAAACATTGTGTAGTAACTCTGGCCTTTACATTTAAGGAAAGTTTGGGATTTTGCTGAGGAGGTGAAAATCCAGAAGGTGCTTCTCATTAAAGGGGATGCTGCTTCAGCAAAGGCTCAAAGGGAGTTTGTTCTGATCCACCCATGGAGGTTAAAACACACTTTACCAACTTGTATCTTATATTTGTCATTAAGAAGTTGAAGAATATCCTTTTGCCAAAATGGACCTTTGTTTTAGCTACTAAAGCACTGAATAGGATAATGTGGTTGTACTTTTTCACACTTTTAATGGAAGCCCAGAGGAATTTACCACAGTAAAAGTCGTATTGCAGTTAATATTATTATAAAGAGGAGTTTCCTCTCTATATTATATGCATCATTTATTGTGTGGTTCCAAATGCCTGTTGCTTTATCAAGATTTAATAGAACTAACAATGTAGGTATCTCTATCCCCATTTTATAGTTGGGAAGACTGAGTCTTGGGTTATATTTATTTTTCTCTGCATCCTCATAAGTAGCTGATCTGGAGCTTCCATCCCAGGTCTGTGTAATGCCAAACTCTGTGCTTTTTAACCACTACATACCCTGCCTCTGGGTATCAGACTGGCTTTATTTTGCTGGTTGTATTTAAACAAATTCTAGGTAATGAGTCACTTAACTTTTCTGGGTTTCAGTTCTGCCGTCTGTGAAAGTAGGGACTAAATTGTACTAGAGGATCTCCAGCGTCCCTACTAGTTCCAACAATTCTTTGGTTGTAGCAATTCTGTATAACAAATGTCCTAACTAGGTCAGTGTAACAGTCTTTCCAAAATTTCTCAACTGTATGCTGCTTGCATTCTGAGTTGCAAAGATGAGAAGAAGTTGCTGAGATCTGCATAATTCTAATTTCCACCCATAAAGTAGCAATTACCCATTAGTTCAGCTCATCACTCACCAGCGCAAACATGCCAGCTCTGCATGCCAGAAAATTTGGAAAAGCAAGGATAGCGCATAGTGTATATGTTGGATCCAAATCCTTTCTTTTCATTTACTCATTTATTTCTGACATTAGCTGTTCTGTTTTGTTCCCAGATTTCGCCAACTGGTAATATAATTTCTAATAGTTTTTGTTGCTGTGGCCTAATGTGGGAGCATCCTGTCTTGGGAGAATCATTGAAGTTGGTGCAGGCCAACCTGGTTCTAAGTGCACTACTTACAGGATGTGGCCTTGGGCAGTTCCTTAATGTCTCAGGCTTGTGGAGTAGCTGTGAGAGTTGAATATACTGTATTTAAAGATATTGTCCAGTTCCTGGCACATAGGAGATGCTCAAAAAATTATAGTTATTACTATAGCCATTAATGTCCATATATATATATATGCGTGTGGCCAAATGATTGCTGAACAATTTCAAAGAACCCTTTGAAACTCAGAACAAATGAAGCTAATTCCCCTGATTAAGTTAAACAGAATAAACAAATTCTTTCCTAATAGAAAATCTATTTGTCTCTTTTTAAATTTTGTCTATGATTACCAAAATACAGTTTTAAAAGTCTAAATATCTCCCAAGTACCTACCATCTGTTGGGTTCATTATTTTATATCTGTTTGTCATTGACATTACTCTAAACCCCATTTCATTCCGAATGATTCTAAATAACTTCTTGGTTTGGAGCGAGCCCATCAGATCAGCTTATAGCCAGGACAACTCCTTGTAGACGAACAGATTAACACAATGGGACACAACACATTAGTTATAACCCGACTGAGCTATGGCGAAACCAGTCAGAGGCAACTTTGAAGTTCTTCATAAAGTTTGTCCTCATTGTTTAGCTGAAAAATGCTGACAGGTACTCAGATGCCCCCAGTTGATTGCTTTAGAGGACACATGGTGCTCTCCAGAATCCTTAAACGAAACATTTGACTTATGCAACATATTTATTTCAAGATAAACTAAGAACTAGTGCATGCTGGGTCCTAAAATGCCCGTGAGTGTGATAGGAGCACATTTGCAAAGATTTTAAAAGAAGAAAATTGATTCCATTTATTTTAGAAATCACTGCTCATTATTTTTGAGTATTGTGAGGTTCATACTTGTTTGGGGGTAGGAGAAAAGGCTGTCTGCAGGAAACATGTGTGTTACATTACAGTCTGGCAGTCCTAAAGAGTAAAAAAGGAGTAATAAGGAAAGGTAGCTGCCACATAGCTCAGTGAATTTTAAGTGTGTATTCCAATAAAAGCCCAGAAAATGCAGAAGCCAGAGGAGCCAAAGGCATTATCCCTATCATCTCTGGGCAATGGACTTGCCATTTTCCTGACTTTTTATTATTTCTTCTAGTTTCTGAAAGAAGAGAGTTTCTCCACTGCTGATGAACGTAGAAGTTGGCTGTTCTTTTTGCCTTTCTTTTCCTTTCCTTTTGTATTCACATACTGAATTCTCTATTTGGAGGCTTTCAGAAATAATAGTAAAAATAATAACAACAGCAATAATAATAACATCAGCAACAGCAATGATTTATTGGTGCCTATTAACAGTCCACACATTTTTGGTAGGATTTAAAATACAGAACCTTATTCCTCTGTCACAACAGTTCTGCCATATTCTAAAGGTTATTATCCCCAATTTCATGATTAAACAACTGAGGTTAAGGGTGCAGGATCACTCAGTTATAAAGGCAGATCCAGTGTTCTAACCCAGTTTTGTCTGATGCTAAGATGAACTCATAAACGTATGCTAAAATCTCAAACCATAATCTATGGGATATTTCACATATGTTCAGATAAGTTTTAGAAATACGTTGTTTTAAACAGGATCTCAGGATGTTGCTGAGTGACTCCCCATGGGCTTTAACTTGCTCCGAGAATCTTTCAGAGATGGACAGTATGTATGCTGATCATGGAACACTTTTTTCCACAAGTATTTTAAGTAATATTTTAGGAAACACTGGATTAGACTAAAGGCCACTCAGAGTCTGTCTAGTATTTGTAGTCTCTGATTCCTGCACTAATTCAAGCTATAATCCCCAAAATTATGTTGATATGATGCCATTACTAAATGAGGATACTAATATAATTGATAGACCGTTTGTCAGCATAAGCAGCCAGAGTCACCCACATCAACAGGCTTTCTGGCATTTGGTTGGGAAAAACTTGATTAGTAAAGATTCAGTCCATGCTGTCACCTTCATAGAACACCAAACATGGAATTTCAGCTGTAGCTTGAGTGTTTTACTACAGTCACGTGCTGGCTGAGAGCTGCCTTAGTTTTTCATGTATTATTTCATTTTTATGAAATGGTAGTATCTTTATTTGGATAGTTTGAGACATTCTAGGACCAGAGAATCATATTCGTTTTAATCTGAAGAATGCCGAGGAAGTCGTTATCCAGTTTCTTCACCTTAATGAGTGTGGAAACAGAGGCCTGACTTGGTAGGAGCTCAGAGCTAGTATGACTAGCATTCCAGCTTTGGATTTGCAGGCCACTGTTCTCTCCCCCATCTCTGTGACTTGGTCTTCTCCTTCTTTGAATAACACCTGTCAAATGGATTGTCTTGGATATAGATGAGAATCCTTTCTGTGAATATCCTCTCTGGCAATCTGCCGACCTTCTTGCCAGAAGACACAAATATATTCTCCTCTTATGAGTAGCAAGACTCTAATATTTGCAGAAATGGAAGCATTTGTGTTTTGGGGGAAACAAGAAGTGCTATTATTGATATTTGGTATTGAAAAAGAGAGCTTGGAATTTTCTCGAGACCTGAAAAAATTCCCTGTTTTATTCCATCTCAGAGGGAGTGGGTCCTTTTGGTCTGTTGGCAGAAGTGAGAGTAGGACCAGTCACCTTGACTTTTATCCTATTTACATTGATGCCTATATTATTGCATTTCGGTAATGACCCACAGAAAATACCTCTCCCTAACCAATAGTTGAATATCCCTAATTTGCCACTTGGGCAAGGAAAATTAACCCAACAGGTAAGGTATAGGTAGTGAACTGTTAATGTCCACTCTTACTGTTACCTGATTGATCTAAACTATTTATGTTCCCTGGAATTCACTTTCCATATCTATTTATTGTCTGTTATCTATTTGTCATTGGAAATTTGAATATTAGAAAAGTTAAAAAGGAATTATGATTGAAGATGGTAACTCTTTGGCTACTGAAATTTTAAACTGAAGTAAGAATTCTGTGTTCTGTTCTTTTTTCTGTCTGGAAAGTAAAAAATGGTGTGTTATACAGTTCTGCAACCAAGTTGGCTCATTTTAAGTGTATATTGACTTTTTATGTATAATGTGGAACTAATAAAAAATAACAGACTGAAGTTGCTTGTAATCATGGGTGTTGGCCATTGGGGGAAAAAAAAGCCTCATGCATATGGTAACTGGCAACTTGAAAGTGTCACGAACTGAAAATGTAAACCATACAAAGTGAGAGAGTGAAGGAGGGAAACTGTGAGGAAACTAGTGATAAATGTGTTCATCTTTCTCTAAGCCGAATCATGATTTATAGCCATTTAATAATGTCTTTCTCTTTCCCAATCAGGACAGCAGCAAAATATATACAACGCACATTTCCTATTTGGAAATCTACAATGAATGTGGTTATGATCTATTGGATCCAAGACATGAAGCCTCCAGTTTGGAAGATTTGCCGTGAGTAGCAGAACAACAAAGAATGGGGGGAAATTACTTTCAGATGTTCCCTTCATTTGTTTTCTTTGAAACTTTGTATGTTTCTGGTCTCAATCATAATTAACAAATACTGGATAACAGAATCTTTTTGCAATATAGTGGATATTTTTTTCAGTTACGACAAATAGACAGTAGTGATGGGACCCAAAACTGCTTGAAATTCATTTCTTGAGACAATCTTTTTTGGAGTCAGCACGAACAAATGCAGTGAACGTTCTCGGAGAGTGGGCGCTGAGAGGATTGATGGGATGTGACAGTACTACTTTGCTCTTGCCACATGAAACCCTTTTACTCCTCTAGTTGTGGCCTTTCTCTGAAGAAGGTATTCAAATTAGCAATAAAAGAATCTGAAAGAGAGAAAATAAAACTTTAAGTTTTCCCCAAACGCTTCTCTGCTGTTATTGACTAACATTGACACGCATTTGGTCAGATTGGTACTGATTGTTTCATAACTGAAATGTAAATAGAGTCTTCAGAGCTTATCTCTTAATGGAATAAGTTACTCTGCAAGCATTTATATAACATTACTCGCTGCTTATTTGAATATTTGCCTAAATTATACATATATTAATTAGTAACAATTCATATACTTTTGTCCAGACATCTTCAGAATGTTGGTAGAGCCAAGAAAATGCATTGTAATATTTTTCTTATTAAATATTCTAAAGCAGTTTAAAGTATATATTAATCCTCTACCAAAAAGGTCAACAACCATTTGCTTATTTTAATTTGCAAAGGAAACAAGAAGAGATAATAAAGAAAATAGGTTATATAAACTTTATATACATTCTTCTGTTAATGTTAAGAGTTTTTACATCTCATCTTTTTTTATGCTAACAATATTTACTAGAGGGAGTTAGAAAAGGGGATTATTGTTGGCACTCTTAATATGTGTATAAAAGTTAAAAGAAAGGAAAGATTACTGACTCCATGGAAGAAATTGATTTTAAAGAAGCTATTGGAAATAACTTTACGAAAAGGAAGCACTTTCCTCATAGGAAAGATAGAAACAGTAGCATTAAAGACATAAAGGCCATGTGTTGAGGAATCATGTGAAGTAAAAGCAGAAAGGCCAACTGAAGCCAGCTTTTGAGGGATTTGATTGACAGGCTTTTGGTGTGAGATTGGTCTTTATTGTAATAGGCTTCTTAATTAGTTTTATAGCCTCCAGTCTAACCTGTATACCTCTAGGCTAACTCTTGTTTAAAATCGTTTTTAACAAGTCATATCTACACGGAAGAGCTTGATAGCTTGTTTAGTAATAATCCAGAAATGAAGGGCTTGGCTATGATGAACACAGAGGACAGATAAATCTGAGAGATATGCAATAAATAAATAGAAAGAAAGAAGGGAAGGAAGGAAGGAAGAGAGAGAGGGAGAAAGATAGGAAAGGAAAAAAAGAAAGACTGAAAGAAAGATTATGCCTAGCACCTTGGACTTGATTGGTTTTGCAAGGAAGGTGAATCACAGCAAGTTGGTGCTCTAGTCATTTTACTGACCGAGGAGATGAAGCTCAGAGAGGTAGGACTTGCCCAGGGTTTCAAAACTAATCGGTTAATGGTAGAACAAGGATTAAAAACCAGATACTCTCACTCTCATGCCAGAATAGCAAAAATAGCTTCAAGATTTTACCACGGGACCTAGAGAATTAAGGAGTCATTGACCTAAAAGGGAGATTTCCATTAGAAAACTTGAGTGGGTGGTGGTGATGCGTTTCACATACATAACTTGGGTGTCTGAGAATACTGCATCAGATGTTTACATTTACATACATTGCTCAGAGGAAAGAAGTATGCCTTAATTGCATTGGTAGTCTCTCTTCCACCTACGCCAAAGTAAGTCCTTAAAATTTTTAGAAATTATCTGTTAAACTATGAAGGAGACTTTTTGAAGATGAGAGTGTAAAGGGAGAGCAGCATGAGCCCTGTGAGTCTGAGTCTAATTGATATAATTAGGTGCAGCCTAACTATGGGAAGAGAAAAGTCCTTTGACCTCTAAAAGAGGTAGTGTGATATAGAGAAAACAGCACTTGATTAGAAGTCAGGAACTTTGGGTTCTAGCCCCAAACCTGCAATCTTAGATAATTTTTTATCACTTTTCTGGGTTTCTTTTTGTGTGTAAAATGTGGACATTGAATTATATAATATTTAACAACCATCCAACCTCCAATGTCTAGAGTTCAAAGATTAGTGACCTCATAGGATAGGATTTATTTGGTGGCTCTTCTCCTCTTCACAAAAGAATAAGAAGTGACCTAGATATTTTCTATTGTCCTGCTAGAAATAGCCTTAAGCCACTTTTTTTTTTTAACATCTTTATTGGGGTATAATTGCTTTACAATTGTGTGTTAGTATCTGCTGTATAACAAAGTGAATCAGCTATACATATATCCCTATATCTCCTCCCTCTTGCATCTTCCTCCCACCCTCCCTATCCCACCCCTCTAGCTGATCACAAAGCACCAAGCTGATCTCCCTGTGCTATGCGGTTGCTTCCCACTAGCTATCTATTTTACATTTGGTAGTGTGTATAAGTCCATGCCACTCTCTCAGTTCGTCCCAGCTTACCCTTCCCCCTCCCCGTGTCCTCAAGTCCATTCTCTACATCTGCATCTTTATTCCTGTCCTGCCCCTAGGTTCATCATAACTTTTTTTTTTTTTAGATTCCATATATATGTGTTAGCATATGGTATTTGTTTTTCTCTTTCTGACTTACTTCACTCTGTATCACAGACTCTAGGTCCATCCTCCTCACTACAAAAACTCAATTTCGTTTCTTTTTATGGCTGAGTAATATTCCATTGTATATATGTGCCACCTCTTCTTTATCCATTCATCTGTCGATGGACACTTAGGTTGCTTCCATGTCCTGGCTATTGTAAATAGAGCTGCAATGAACATTGTGGTACATGACTCTTTTTGAATTATGGTTTTCTCAGGGTATATGCCCAGTAGTGGGATTGTTGGGTCATATGGTATTTCTATTTTTAGTTTTTTAAGGAAATTCCATACTGTTTTCCATAGTAGCTGTATCAATTTACATTCTCACCAACAGTGCAAGAGGGTTCCCTTTTCTCCACACCCTCTCCAGCATTTATTGTTTGTAGACTTTTTGATGATGGCCATTCTGACTGGTGTGAGGTGATACCTTATTGTAGTTTTGATTTGCATTACTCTAATGATTAGTGATGTTGAGCATCCTTTCATGGGTTTGTTGGCAATCTCTGTATATCTTCTTTGGAGAAATGTCTATTTAGGTCTTCTGCCCATTTTTGGTTTGGGTTGTTTGTTTGTTTAATATTGAACTGCATGAGCTGCTTGTAAATTTTGGAAATTAATCCTTTGTCAGTGGCTTCATTTGCAAATATTTTCTCCCATTCTGAGAGCTGTCTTTTCGTCTTGTTTATGGTCCCATTTGTTTATTTTTGTTTTTATTTCCATTTCTCTAGGAGGTGGGTCAAAAAGGATCTTGCTGTGATGTATGTCATAGAGTGTTCTGCCTATGTTTTCCTCTAAGGGTTATATAGTGTCTGCCCTTACATTTAGGTCTTTAATTCATTTGGAGTTTATTTTTGTGTATGGTGTTAGGAAGTGTTCTAATTTCATTCTTTTACATGTAGCTGTCCAGTTTTCCCAACACTACTTATTGAAGAGGCTGTCTTTTCTCCATTGTATATTCTTGCCTCCTTTATCAAACATAAGATGATCATATGTATGTGAGTTTATCTCTGGGCTTTCTATACTGTTCCATTGATCTATATTTCTGTTTTTGTACCAGTACCCTACTGTCTTCATTGCTGTAGCTTTGTAGTATAGTCTGAGGTCTGGAAGCCAGATTCCTCAAGCTTTGTTTTTCTTTCTCAAGATTGCTTTGAGTATTCGGTGTCTTTTGTATTTCCATACAAATTGTGAAATATTTTGTTCTGGTTCTGTGAAAAATGCCATTGGTAGTTTGATAGGGACTGCATTGAATCTGTAAATTGCTTTGGGTAGTATAGTCATTTTCACAATGTTGATTCTTCCAATCCAAGAACATGGTCTATCTCTCCATCTGTTTGGATCATCTTTAATTTCTTTCATCAATGTCTTATAGTTTTCTGCATACAGGTCTTTTGTCTGCTTAGGTAGGTTTATTCCTAGGTATTTTATTCTTTTTGTTGCAGTGGTAAATGGGAGTGTTTCCTTAATTTCTCTTTCAGATTTTTCATCATTAGTGTATAGGAATGCAAGAGATTTCTGTGCATTAATTTTGTATCCTGCTACATTACCAAATTCATTGATTAGCTCTAGTAGTTTTCTGGTAGCATCTTTAGGATTCTTTATGTATAGTATCATGTCATCTGCAAACAGTGACAGCTTTACTTCTTCTGTTCCGATTTGGATTCCTTTTATTTCTTTTTCTTCTCTGATTGCCACGGCTAGGACTTCCAAAACTATGTTGAATAATAGTGGTGAGAGTGGGCACCCTTGTCCTGTTCCTGATCTTAGTGGAAATAGTTTCCCTTTTCACCATTGAGAACGATGTTGGCTGTGGGTTTGTCACACATGGCCTTTATTAAGTTGAGGAAAGTTCCCTCTTTGCCTACTTTCTGGAGGGTTTTTATCATAAATGGGTGTTGAATTTTGTCGAAAGCTTTTTCTGCATCTATTGAGATGATCATATGGTTTTTATCCTTCAAGTTGTTAATATGGTGTATCACATTGATTGATTTGCGTATATTGAAGAATCCTTGCATCCCTGGGATAAATCCCACTTGATCATGGTGTATGATCCTTTTAATGTGCTGTTGGATTCTGTTTGCTAGTATTTTGTTGAGGATTTTTGCATCTGTATTCATCAGTGATATTGGCCTGTAGTCTTTGTGACATCTTTTTCTGGTTTTGGTATCAGGGTGATGGTGGCCTCGTAGAATGAGTTTGGGAGTGTTCCTCCCTCTGCTATATTTTGGAAGAGTTTGAGAAGGCTAGGTGTTAGCTCTTCTTTAAATGTTTGATAGAATTCGCCTGTCAAGCCATCTGGTCCTGAGCTTTTGTTTGTTGGAAGATTTTTAATCACACTCTGAATTTCAGTGCCTGTGATTGGTCTGTGTATATTTTCTATTTCTTCCTGATTTACTCTTGGAAGGTTGTACTTTTCTAAGAATTTGTTCATTTCTTACAGGTTGTCCATTTTATTGGCATATAGTTGCTTGTAGTAATCGCTCATGATCCTTTGTATTTCTGCAGTGTCAGTTGTTACTTCTCCTTTTTCATTTTTAATTCTATTGATTTGAGTCTTCTCCCTTTTTTACTTGATGAGTCTGGCGAATGGTTTATCAATTTTGTTTATATTCTCAAAGAAGCATCTTTTAGTTTTATTGATCTTTGCTGTTGTTCCCTTCATTTCTTTTTCATTTATTTCTGATTTGATCTTTATGATTTCTCTCCTTCTGCTAACTTTGGGGTTTTTTTGTTCTTCTTTCTCTAATTGCTTTAGGTGTAAGGTTAGGTTGTTTATTTGAGATGTTTCTTGTTTCTTGAGGTAGGATTGTATTGGTATAAACTTCCCTCTTAGAACTGCTTTTGCTGCATCCCATAAGTTTTGGGTCATCGTGTTTTCATTGTCATTTGTTTCTAGGTATTTTTTTATTTCCTCTTTGATCTCTTCAGTGATCTCTTGGTTATTAAGTAGTGTATCGTTTAGCCTCCATGTGTTTGTATTTTTTACAGATTTTTTCCTGTAACTGATATCTAGTCTCATAGCGTTGTGGTTAGAAAAGATTCCTGATACGATTTCAATTTTCTTAAATTTACCAAGGCTTGATTTGTGACCCAAGATATGATCTATCCTGGAGAATGTTCTATGAGCACTTGAGAAGCAAGTGTATTCTGTTGTTTTTGGATGTAATGTCCTGTGAATATCAATTAAGTCCATCTTGTTTAGTGTATCATTTAAAGCTTGTGTTTCCTTATTTATTTTCTGTTTGGATGATCTGTCCATTGGTGAAATTAGGGTATTAAAGTCCCCTACTATGATTGTGTTACTGTAGATTTCTCCTTTTATGACTGTTAGCATATGTATTGAGGTGCTGTTTGCCTTATGTATTGAGGTGCTCCTATGTTGGGTGCATAAATATTTACAATTGTTATATCTTCTTCTTGGATTGATCCTTTGATCATTATGTAGTGTCCTTCTTTGTCTCTTGTAATAGTCTTTATTTTAAAGTCTATTTTGTCTGATATGAGAATTGCTACTCCAGCTTTCTTCTGATTTCCATTTGCATGGAATATCTTTTTCCATCCCCTCACTTCCAGTCTGTATGTGTCCCTAGGTCTGAATGGGTCTCTTGTAGACAGCATATATGCAGATCTTGTTTTTGTATCCATTCAGCCAGTCTATGTCTTTTGCTTGGAGCATTTAATCCATTTACATTTAAGGTAATTATCGATATGTATGTTCCTATTACCATTTTCTTAATTGTTTTGGGTTTGTTATTGTAGTTCTTTTCCTTCTCTTCTCCTTCTCTTGTGTTTCCTGCCTAGAGAAGTTCCTTTAGCATACCTTGTAAAGCTGGTTTGGTGGTGCTGAATTCTCTTAGCTTTTGCTTATCTGTTTTAATTTCTCTGTCTAATCTGAATGAGATCCTTGCTGGGTAGAGTAATCTTGGTTGTAGGTTTTTCCCTTTCATCACTTTAAATATGTCCTTCCACTCCCTTCTGGCTTGCAGATTTTCTGCTGAAAGATCAGCTGTTAACCTTATGGGGATTCCCTTGTATGTTATTTGTTGTTTTTCCCCGTTGCTTTTAATATTTTTTCTTTGTATTTAATTTTTGATAGTTTGATTAATATGTGTCTTGGCGTGTTTCTCCTTGGATTTATCTTGTATGGGACTCTCTGTGCTTCTTGGACTTGATTAACTATTTCCTTTCCTATATTAGGGAAGTTGTCAACTATAATCTCTTCAAATATTTTCTCAGTCCCTTCCTGTTTCTCTTCTTCTTCTGCGACCCCTATAATTCAAATGTTGGTGTGTTTAATGTTTGTCCCAGAGGTCTCTGAGACTGTCCTCAATTCTTTTCATTCTTTTTTCTTTATTCTGCTCTGCAGTAGTCATTTCCACTATTTCATCTTCCAAATCACTCATCTGTTCTCGGCCTCAGTTATTCTACTATTGATTCCTTCTAGAGAATTTTTTATTTCGTTTACTGTGTTGTTCATCATTGTTTGTTTGCTCTTTAGTTCTTCTATGTCCTTGTTAAACGTTTCTTGTATTTTCTCCATTCTATTTCCCAGATTTTGGATCATCTTTACTATCATTACTCTGAATTCTTTTTCAGGTAGACTGCCTATTTTCTCTTCATTTGTTTGGTCTGGTCAGTTCTTACCTTGCTCCTTCATCTGCTCTGTGTTTCTCTGTCTTCTCATTTTGCTTAGCTTACTGTGTTTGGGGTCTCCTTTTCACAGACTGCAGGTCCGTAATTCCCATTGTTTTTGGTGTCTGCCCCTAGTGGGTAATGTTGGTTCAGTGGGTTGTGTAGGCTTCCTCATGGAGGGGACTAGTGCCTGTGTTCTGGAGGATGAGGCTGGATCTTGTCTTTCTGGTAGGCAGGACCACGTCTGGTGCTGTGTTTTGGGGTGTCTGTGACCTTATTATGATTTTAGGCAACCTCTCTGCTAATGGGTGGGGTTGTGTTCCTGTCTTGCTAGTTGTTTGGCATGGGTTGTCCAGCACTGTAGCTTGCTGGTCATTGAGTGGAGCTGGGTCTTAGCGTTGAGATGGAGCTGTCTGGGAGAGCTTTCGCCGTTTGATATTACATGGAGCCAGGAGGTCTCTGGTGGACCAATGTCCTGAACTTGGCTCTCCCACCTCAGAGGCACAGGCCTGACACCTGGCTGGAGCACCAAGACCCTGTCAGCCACTCGGTTCAAAAGAAAAGGGAGAAAAAAAGAAAGAAAGTAAAATAACATAAAGTTATTAAAATAAAAAATAATTATTAAAAATAAAAAAAATAAAAAGTAATAAAAAAAGAAACAAAGAAAGAAGAGAGCAACCAAACCAAAAAACAAATCCACCAATGATAACAAGTGCTAAAAACTATACTTAAAAAAAATAAATAAATAAAACAGACAGACAGAACCCTAGGACAAATGGTAAAAGCAAAGCTATAAAGACAAAATCACACAAAGAAGCATACACATACACACTCACAAAAAGAGAAAAAGGAGGAATATATATATATCGTTGCTCCCAAAGTCCACCGCCTCAATTTTGGGATAATTCATTGTCTATTCAGGTATTCCACAGATGCAGGGTACAGCAGGTTGATTGTGGAGATTTAATCCACTGCTCCTGAGGCTGCTGGGAGAAATTTCCCTTTCTCTTCTTTGTTCACACAGCTCCTGGGGTTCAGCTTTGGATTTGTCCCCACCTCTGTGTGTAGGTTGCCTGAGGGCGTCTGTTCTTTGCTCAGACAGGACGGGGTTAAAGGAGCAGCTGCTTCGGGGGCTCTGGCTTACTCAGGCTGGGGGGAGGGAGGGGTACGGAATGGGGGGCGAGCCTGTGGCGGCAGAGGCCAGCATGACATTGCACCAGCCTGAGGCGCACCGTGTGTTCTCCCAGGGAAGTTGTCCCTGGATCACGGGACCCTGGCAGTGGCAGGCTGCACAGGCTCCTGGGAGGGGAGGTGTGGATAGTGATCTGTGCTTGCACACAGGCTTCTTGGTGGCTGCAACAGCAGCAGCCTTAGCATTTCATGCCCATCTCTGGGGTCCACGCTGATAGCCGCGGCTCGCGCCTGTCTCTGGAGCTCGTTTAGGCGGTGCTCTGAATCCCCTCTCCTCACGCATCCTGGAACAATGGTCTTTTGCCTCTTAGGCAGTTCCAGACTTTTTCCCAGACTCCCTCCCGGCTCGCTGTGATGCACTAGCCCCCTTCAGGCTGTGTTCATGCAGCCAACCCCAGTCCTCTCCCTGGGGTCTGACCTCCGGAGCCAGAACCTCAGCTCCCAGCCCCCGCCCACCCCGGCGGATGAGCAGGAAAGCCTCTCAGGCTGGTGAGTGCTGGTCGGCACTGATCCTCTGTGCGGGAATCTCTCCGCTTTGCCCTCTTCACCCCTGTTGCTGCGCTCTCCTCCATTGCTCCAAAGCTTCCCTCCCCCCCCTACAACCCCTGTCTCCGCCAGTGAAGGGGCTTCCTAGTGTGTGGAAACTTTTTCTCCTTCACAGCTCCCTCCCAGTGGTGCAGGTCCCGTCCCTATTCTTTTGTCTCTGTTTTTTCTTTTTTCTTTTGCCCTACCCAGGTACGTGGGGAGTTTCTTGCCTTTTGGGAAGTCTGAGGTCTTCTGCCAGCATTCAGTAGGTGTTCTGTAGGAGTTGTTCCACATGTAGATGTATTTCTGATGTATTTGTGGGGAGGAAGGTGATCTCCACGTCTCACTCCTCCACCATCTTGAATCGGGCACCTTAAGCCTCTTGAGAGCAAGGACAAAGCCTTAATTTACTCTGTCTCTGCATTTCCCAGCATGCCTGGCATTTAGTAGTGGTTCTCAATGTTGGTCAGATTGTCTCTATAGCTGGTGCCAGCTTTCTGTCTTAAACTACTACTCTTTCTTTAGTAGCTTTGTCCTCTTATTGGAGAATGAGTTCACTGACTCAAGTCGGAAGTGCCCTCAGTTACAAAACAGATGTTTTCAATGAACTACCACACACACACACACACACACACACACACACACAAACACACACATACAAAAGTGGTTTGAAAGATTTTCTTATCTTACATTTCAGACTATAATTACATGACAACAAATCTCATTAAAATAAAAATGAGAAGATTCTCATTAAGAAAGAAGATTCCCATATGCCAGGACTATGGCCTGTTTACTTCATATATATCCAATAGTATAAAATTCCAAAACAACTCAAGAGCTGCATAGTCTTTTGGTGTGGGGATAATGGGATTTGACTGGTATTGAGTCTGCTAGTTTTCTGGGGATTTTAGAGGATTTGCCTTTCATTAAGGTATAAAGCAATTCTTTATAATGGGATGTGACTTTTGCTATACCTGGATTGGATTAAGAGTGCACTGTTAATCTGGTTTCACACACTTTTGAACTGGGACAAGCTCTAACTCTGAAATCCTATCAGTTAGGTTGACTGGCTTTATTTGTTGTGAGCTGGAATGTCCCAAGCACTCTGAATACCATCCAAAAGCAGTAGGCAAAATGTCTGTTGACCTTGGTTCTCTCCTGCAGTCATCAATTTGAGGGACAATGACAATATACACATTTGATTCCTTCCACATTCTTAAACTTGGCTTAACCATGTAAAATGGAATTCAAGGTCATTTTGATATTGTACAATAATAGCCTCAGTAACAGGTTCCTTACCACTGAGCACCACAGCTTCCCCCAAATCACATGATGGATGCTCTTGTTCTTCTCACATGTACTCTGCCTTTTCTGTTTCTTCTTCTCTTATATGCTAATGAGTTCTACCTCTCTGCCCTTGCAGAAGCGTATGCCTATTGACTACCTGTAGACTTTGTATACATGCTGTCAGGGCACCAAGCTAAAGTCAGTCACTTTTTGCAATTATTGCTCTAGTCATTTGGCAGTGAGTTTTTAGATACAAGACCAAAGCATGATCTGTGAAAGAAAAAATACATAAGTTGAATTCATTAAAATTCAAAACATCTGCTCTCTGAAAGACACTGTCAATAGAATAAAAAGACAAACCAGAGACTTAGAGAAAATATTTCCAAACACGTATCTGATAAAGGACTTGTATCCAAAACATTTAAAGAACTCTTAAAACTCAACAATAAGAAAACAACTCAATTAAGAAATGAGAAAAAGATCTGAAGAGACACCTCACTGAAGAAGATATGTAGATGGTAAATAATTATCTGAAAAGATGCTCAACATCTTCTGTCATTAAATAATTGTAGTTAAAACAGAAGATACCACTACACATCTTTAAAAATTTTTAAACTGGCAATACCAAATGCTAACAAGAATGCAGAACAACTGGAACTCTCATTCATTGCTGGTGGGAATGCAAAATGGTACAGCCACTTTGGAAGACAGTTTCCAATTTCTTACAAAACTAAGTATAGTCTTACCATATGATCCAGCAGTCATACTCCTAGGTATTTAACTGAGCTGAAAATTTATAACAGCACAAAAACCTACCCACAAATGGATAAACCAAAAGCAACCAATATGTCCCTCAATAGGCAAATAGAAAACAAACCGTGGTACATCCATGCAGTGGAATATTATTTGGCAATAAAAAGAAATGAGCTATTAAACCACAGAAAGACATGGAGGAACCTTAAATGCATATTGCTAAGTGCAAAAGCCAGTATGAAAAATCTATACACTATACGATTCCGACTGTATGACATTCTGGAAAAGGCAGAACTATTGATACAGTAAAAGATCAGTGGTCGCCAGTGTTGAGGAGGGTTGCCAGGGATAGAGGGATGAATAGGTGAAGCACAGAGGATTTGGGGGCAGTGAAACTATTATATATGATTCTGTAATGGTGGGTACATAACTTCAGGCATTTGTCAAAACCCATAGAATTTACAACACAGAGTGAACCCTGATGTAAACTATGGATCTTTAAGTTTAATAGAACAGCAATAACAAAAAGGAATGAACTACTGATACACTTGACAACTTGGATGAATCTCCAGGGAACTATGCTGAGGGAAAAAAGCCAATCCCAAAAGGTAATATGCTTTGTGATTTCAATTTTTTAATATTCATTAAATGGCAGAAGTAGAGAAGTAGATAACAGATTAGTGGTTGACAGGAGTTAGGGAGGGAAGTAGGAATGGTTATATGAGTCCAGTGATGGATCCTTGTAGTGAAGGACTCTTCTGTATCTCGACTGTGGCTGCGGATACACACAACTGTCAAAATGCATAGAACTAAAGCACATACACACACGTGAGCATAAGCAAAACTGGGACATCTGAACTAAATCAGTGGATTGTATCAATGCCAATGTCCTTGTTGTGATATTTTAATATCGTTTTACAAGATGTTACCATTGGGAAAAACCGGGTAATGGGTACATGGGATCTCTCTGCATTATTTCTTACAGCTGCATGTAAATCTACAATTTTCACAAAAGATAATTTTAATTTAAAACAGTAAGTGGCTATATTTTTATCTATAGACATATATATGCATATACACACATGTGTGTGTTAAAGCTATTCTGCATTTAGTAATTTAAATGAAAATAGAACTTCTACTTTTGAAAGCTCATTATGTCATATGCTATAAAGGGAATATAGTTAGAATCTAAGTATATCTCATGAAGTAAAAGAGTATAACTATTGGTCTTAACCATAGGGAAAATAGTCACCTTACTTTAGTATAATTTTAGTATTCCTAAATAGGGATGCATATTCCATTTAAGGTTCCAAAGACAGTCATGGCTATTACTGTTTAAAAAAAGTCAGTAAAGTCTAGTGTTCAGTATTGAAATCTTGTCTGTGTTGTGATTTTTAAATAATTTGTCATCAAAGGAGAAAAAGTTGACAGATGTTAAATTTAATTCACCATATTTCTAATACCTACTGGATATAAAACACTGCTAAGTGCCACAGGAGTTACAGAAGTGTCTGCCTTCCTGGCTTACAGCCTAGTCATGTGGAATCACTCATGTATTTAGCAAACATTTATGGAGGTCCAACTTGGTTCCACACACTATGCTAGGCACTGAGCTTACTAACATAGTCTTTGCCTTCCTGGAACTCATAGCACAGTGGATAAAAATAGTACAGAATAGCATAAAATGGAATATGAAAATCATAAGAGAGGTGCAAAGAATGACAAGGGCTTAAAGGAGAAAGAAATCACATCAGGTCAAGCAAACAGAAAAGGACTCATAGAGAAGATGGCGTGTGAAATAGCCCTTGAGGGAAGGGCTAGGACTTGGAGCAGTGAAGCGTGGCATTCATGTGGAAACAAAGGTAGGGAAGTTGCAAAGCATAGAGCTTGTTCTGTGACAGTTAATAAACCTGTTCAGCAGGAACCCAGTAAGGTAGTAGGTGAGAACATTAAGATTGGAAAGATATGAAAGCAAGGATTTGGCAGACAAGATCTAGCCCTTGGAGATTTTTATTCCAGGGCACAGCATGACTGGAACTACCTTTCAGGAAGAAAAATCAGTCAGTAGTGTACAGGACAGGAATGAGATGGATGGAGGTCAGAGTGAGCCCAGAGCATTGTGGGAAGTTATTAGGACCATTCACGTGGCAGTGGGAGTAAGGAGGGGCAAAATTGGAAGATGTTATAATCCGGTGGCTCTAAATTTAACTACGTGTAAGAAGCACCTGGAATGACTGTTAAAAATGCAGATTCCTGGCCTCCACCTCCAGAAGGTTCAATTATGTTTGAATAAACATCCCAGGTGCTTATAATGCAGGTGGTCTGCCTTAATCCCTTCACTCATCCACCTGGGGAAAGTTTTTTTTTAGAGATACCAGGGAAAACCTCTCATTTAAGGAAGTGGGTATCGTTGTTACAGAGTCTAAGCTCGTACTGCTCGCCAATAATTGCGAGACGAGTTATCGGGGCAAGGAATAATGACTTTATTCGGAAAGCCGGCAAACAGAGAAGATAGTGGACTCATGCCCCAAAGAACCATACTGTCTGAGTTAGAGTTCAGGTTCCTTTTATACTAAAAGGGGAGGGAGTAAAGTCTAACACTTCCTGGTTCCCATCAGCCTCCAGAGGAGATGTGTTAATTTCTTCCTCCCTGCAGTCATTCACAGGTGGGCCTGGTCAGGATGTTTTAGCATAATGCTCATTACCTGGGAAGCAGGGTTCCGGGAGATGGGCCATTATGTATACTTTAAGCTTATAGGCAACATCCCTTTAGTGATTAACTTGTAGTAGAATACAAAAGCTTCTTCTCTATTACTTCACAATCCATGTTTTATGGATGACTAAACTAAGGTTCACATAGATTGTGTGATATTTCCCCAAAATTCCGTGTCTGCCAAGAGATAGGTTATCAACCTCGGTCAGTCAAACATTAGAGCTGGGGGTGATGGTGCTCTTGCCTGGAAGATCCATTTTTATCCTGGTTTTCCATCTGAGCTCTGAGCCGACTGTGGTTTCTGGGCTTCTTCAGGCCCTGGGAGCCTCTTGTGTGAGCCAAAGCTTTGAGTCCAGTGCAGCTCTGTCTGTTGTGTGTCAGACACTCTGCAAGGCCGAGAGTATCTGTTCCTGACATCAAAGGGCTCTCATCTAGTAGAACAGACTCATAAACTGATCATTTTCATCTTACATAGTAAGTGACAAGATGCCTTGGGTTCTCTGAGGACACTGATTTCAACCTGGGGTTCAGAGAAGACTAGAGGAAAACTCTGCCACATTACAGTCTCCAACCTCAGCTGCGCCCTCAGCCTGCTAAGCAATATCTTCATGTTCCCAGAACTTTTTCTCTCATGCCTCACAATAATTACGTCAAACGTTTGTCTCCGTAGTCGAGAACTACCTGTCCCAGTTCTCTCCGACGCCAATTGTATCCTTACCTTAGAGAATATGGAAGTTGTCAGACATGAATTCCCTCAACTTCCTGCCTGCCTCCCTTTTTCCCTATCACCTATGTTCCTCTCATCTCAGGAAACTCTGTCCTTTTGAAAGCCAGTCCTTCCACTTATGCTCTGGACACTCCTTGCATCAGTACCAAATATGTTTTGATTGGTCTACACATTTTATGTTTAAAATTTTTGAAGTTACTGCCTTTAGATGAAACATGCATCCTTCAATTCTTATACCTACCTACTGCATTACACTTTTCATTTGTGTCATTTTTCTGGCCCCAGTTAGCATTTGAGATTTCTGGGCCTGTAAGCATAGATCTCAAAGTTAAAACTAACTCCAGCCTTTTCTTCAACTGAGTCAATTACTGACACAGCTGGGAGGCAACCTCTCGAGAAGCTGGGGGTGCTATCCTGCAGGATTATCTGAACAAGTGACCAGTGACCAGTGACCAGTGATGGTCAGTTATACCCTGTGTGACAAATTGGCCAGGGACTATGTTCCTGGAAAAAATGGAACATTGTTAATGACCATGGTAGAGGAAAAGAGAACCTTTCCAGCCTGAAAGTGACGCACTTCTACCCAAAGCCTGTCCCACTAGAGTAATAACAAGGGGAAAGCTGTTTCCTCTACTCCGAATGGCCAATTGAAAAGAGATCATTCTCAATATCAGAAATGTCTTAGATAGAAGGTTGTCTTAGTCAGTGTGGCTACCATAACAAAATACCATAGCCTGGGTGGCTTAAACAGCAGATGCTTATTTACCACAGTTTTGGAGTCTGGGAAGCCCAAGATTAAGGTGCTGGCAGATTTGATTCCTGATGAAAACTTTCTTCCTAGCTTGCAGGATGGCTGCCTTCTCTCTGTGTTCTCTCATGGTAGAAAGAGAGAGAGAACCTTTGCTTCTCAAAGATTCATCTCCGAATACCATCACGTTGGGGATTAGGCTTCGACATACGAATTTTCCGCGGGGCGGGTGGTGGTGTAGGGGGCACAAACATTCAGTTCATACAGAGGTGTTAGCTTTCACCATCCATTGCCTAATATGTGACGAGTAAAAGGATGGGAGAAACAGCTGCAGTATTTTCCTTCATATATCTGGAATGTAAAAATATATCTGTGATTTCAGGGGTTTTAGTCACATGAAATTAATTAATGACATGAAAAACATTGTCACCTCAGTCTATTCCATTTTCCTCGTGCTTTGTATATAAACAACTGCATACAATTTCTTTTCCTGAGATTAAGAGGCGAAATGCGCTTTTAAAATTATATATTGATATGGATTTGGGGATTTTTTTTAAACTTATTGTCCAGTCCTTGTAATTGCTGTATGAATTGTTTGATTTATGCTGATACTACACCATGTTTTCTTGAAATCTGTTCCGAATTTTGAGCATCTAAAGTAAAACCATAAGATTACCTAAAAGAGTTTTGCATAACTTAGGCTTGCCAGGTCACTTTATTCTGTCCTTTAGAAGAATACTCAAGGTTTGGAAACACCTGTAACTCTTACAGCTCAAGCAATAGAGAAAAAAAGCATTACAACCTTATGAGAGTGTCAACATCATATGTATGAAGTATTCACTATGCTGCAAGAATTTCGGTGAGCTCTTTTGGGGCATTATAAAGAATTTAAACTGTATTCTTCATTTTACTAACTATTTAGTTGGAAAATGTAACATGCATGTGAAACACCTCAGGAGACTTCCATAAAACACAACTTCTAAAGTATCCAGCTAATAATGTCTGAAAGTGCAAAAAAGGCAGGCAAATCATTTAGAGCTGCAGTAGTCTCATGAGTGGAGCCCATATCAGCCAATAATTTTCTGTCACAGCTCACTTCAGTCCCTTCACATCAGTGTCTTTGCTCCCATGACGCTCAGTGATTTCCTGATTTTACTGACATATGCCAAGACCAGAGTTCTGACTGAGCCACAAGCTGGCAGTGCTGCCAAGGCAGGAGGAGTGCTGAGTCATTGTAGAGAGGGTGTATGTGGGGAAGAGCCTTGAGAATGAAATCTCAGCGAGTGAGGGGAAGAGGTTCCGTCAGGTGGCTAGAGTGATCATCTGGACCAGGTGATAAGGGTCACAGGTAGCATATTAATCTCCCTGCTCTGAAACTTCCATAGCAGTTAGCCCACGTATCCGTAGCAGTTTAGCCAATTACACTGGAGCTTGTGTTTTCAGATTGAGTTCTAGGATAGTTGGAGACATTTTACAAAATGAAAGCTAGTGATTATGAACCAGAGGTCAGACTGATGCCCTTCAGGCTGGCTGACCACCTATTATCTTCCAGTACATATCTAACTCAATTGAAGAAACAAGCCCTAGGAATAACCCAGGTGGAAGAAATAATGGCAAAATAGATCTCTTTTTTGATAGCGAAAAAAGGTGAAGTACTCAGGAAATGTTCAGAGACTTTGTGAAGACAATAGTACAGTTTGGGGTGACAAATAAAAGAAGGCTTGAAGGTAAATGGAGAGCTATTATGAATGAGAAATGTGAACACTTTAAAGAGGTCAGTTCTTCCCATATTGATGTAGAAGTTCAATGAAATTCCAAGCAAAACCTGAAAGACTTTAGAAAATAGATGGAATTCCAGAGTTTATCTGAGAGGATAAACAATCAAGAAGAGCAAAGAAGTGTTTGAAAAATAGAGAAATGAGGGAGTACTGGTGACACCATATACTGAAATTAGGTAAAAACTCTAATAATGAAATCACGTTATACTGCTTCAAAATGAAACAGATGAAGAACAGATAAACCAGAATCAGATCCTATGAACATGTTATTATTTAATGTAGACAGAGGGAAGAGTTATTCAGTCAATGATACTGAACATTTTTGTTAGTGAATTAACTGCCAACTGCGGGTAACAGCAGTTCAGTTTACAGCGGCTTAACCAAATGGTCCGTTCCTTCCCCCCCAACCACCGGACATGGTAAGAATTCTGGAGATTGCAGCCAGGGCTGCTATGGTAGTTCCAGGAGGCCATGTGGACTTCCTTTTGTCATTCTACTGAGCCATTCTCAGCACGTGGCTTCAGTCCTCTGCAAAATGCCTGCATTACGTTCCACATCACATCCACATTCCTGGAAGGAAAAAGGCAAAAGTCATGTGCTGCCTGAGGCTGCCCCTTTAACAGTCTTCCCTGAAGCTCTACGCATTGATTTTCACTAACTTATGACTGATCAGAATTGTGTCACATGGCCACTGTAGTTGCAAGGGAGTCAGGGAAAGTCTAGTATTTTAAAATAACTCCTTGAACAAAATCAGAGCCTAATAGAGAGAAAGGGACATCAGATCCCATATAGGCAACCTGCACTGTGAGCCACAATTAGTTATTTGGGGGAAAAATCCATGTATATCCCCCATTTCCTTCCCTGCACCTGTATCCAAAAATAGTAAAAGGAAGATAGCATCATTAATATTAAAGGATGTAATAACATGTATACATTTATAATTCTACCACAAATCTGCAAAATATACATAGGAAAATTAAGGAATTATATCATTATCATTGTCATTGTGATGGGACTCTGTTTTAAAAAACTTTTTTACTTTAAAAATTTTTGAACTTTGTCACAAGAAGATGTATTACTTTTATACTTGGAAAAATAATAAAATTTATGTTAAAATGAAAATAAACAAAAGTAAATAAACTTGTAAAATGCAATAGTGGAAACTTAGAGGTGTATAAAGCTATTTACTTGGCAGAGGAAATGCTGTGTCTTTCCAAAATTACAAATCCATTGCCTCGAGATCTATTTATTCCTATAATTTCCCCAAATGTGGAAAACTTGAGCACATAATTTGTCATACTGAAACTACAAAATCTGAACTAGAAAGCCAGTATTAGTGAAAATGGGAGGAAAATGATTTTCTTTGAAAAAAATAGTTGGTAGCACTGAAGAAGATAAATTTTAGTGTATGGGCTCTGTAAGTCCGTATGAAATTAAGCCAAACAAGACATTTCATTAAACGATGCATTATTTGTGAGCCTGGAGCACCAAAAGGAATGTGAAGGCTGAAGCAAAGGGTATTAGTGTTAGAAGGAGGATAACAAGCATAGTTTTTTATGTTAAATGTTTACTTCTGGAAAAGCATGCTAATGGTGGTTGCCTGTAGGCAATAGATAAGTCTATGATAAGCCATGGTTACATACATTAGATTTGGAAGCCATTTGTCTGTTGGCCGTTGCAAAGTGATATTGTTTTGAGGTGGGAGAAGTTTGGTTAATTTAATATAATACAGAAAGATGATCCTATCAATTTATTAGCAAACTAAAATTCTATCATATATGGAAATAATTTTGAGAAAAAAGAAGATATAAATGAAAGTATGTTTCATATAGATGCTAAATTTAGTGAAATAATTAAATGACAATAACCAATAAATTAATAAATATAACCACCTGTGAGAAAAGTGTTGGTTCTCCTAAACATTAATTGTGTCTAGTCTGGTTCTGTCTTTACCTGTCATGGATAATTCTCATTTTGGATTTGCATTTCTGTAGCAGCTTCCAGTTCTCTTTCTTGAGTTCTTTTGGTGATACCTGTTTTCATAGCATATGAAAGCCTAAGCACAGTAAGAAGCAGAAACCTCTTGAAAGTGTGAAGATGTTGCCACAGTGACACCGGGCATCCTTGAATCATGTAGGATACATTACATTAAATGACTCATTTCAATTTTGCTCCTTATCAGACAGGCAATAAATCATATACAGGTTGCCAGCACCTCTGAAATGTCAGACTTGTGGTGGTAGAATTACCTTAGAGTGTTGATTAAGTTCTTTGGGAAATCAAAAGACCAGAGTTCAAGTCTAATAATATTATTATTAGAAATAATAATGGGGAGATTGGTTCAAGATGGTGGAGTAGAAGGACATGCTCTGACTCCCTCTTTCGAGAACACTGGAATCACAACTAACTGCTGAACAATCATCAACAGGAAGACACTGGAACTCACCAAAAAAGATACCCCACATCCAAAGACAAAGGAGAAGCCAAAATGAGATGGTAGGAGGGGCGCTATCACAATAAAATCAAATCCCATAACTGCTCAGTGGGTGCCTCACAAACTGGAGAACACTTATACCACAGAAGTCCACCCACTGGAGTGAAGGTTCTGAGCCACACGTCAGTCTTCCCAACCTGGGGATCTGGCAACGGGAGGAGGAATTCCTAGAGAATCAGACTTTGAAGGCTAGTGGGATTTGACTGCAGGACTTCGAAAGGACTGGGGGAAACAGAGACTCCACTCTTGAAGGGCACACACGAAGTAGTCTGCACATTGGGACCCAAGGGAAAGAGCAGTGACCCCATAGAAGACTGAACCAGACCTACCTGCTAATGTTGGAGGGTCTCCTGCAGAGGTGGGGGGCAGCTGTGGCTCACCAAGAGACAAGGACACTGGCAGCAGAAGTTATGGGAAGTACTCCTTTGCATGAGCCCTCCCAGAGTCCACCATTAGCCCCACCAAAGAGCCCAGGTAGGCTCCAATGTTGGGTTGCCTTAGGCCAAACAACCAACAGGGAGGGAACCCAACCCCACCCATCAGCAGACAAGCAGATTAAAGTATTACTGAGCTCTGCCCACCAGAGCAACAGCCAGCTCTACCCACCACCAGTCCCTGACATAAGGAAACTTGCACAAGCCTATTAGATAGCCTCATCCACCACGGGGCAGACAGCAGAAGCAAGAAGAACTACAATCCTGCAGCCTGTGGAACAAAAACCACATTCATAGAAAGATAGACAAGATGTAAAGCAGAGGGCTATGTACCAGATGAAGGAACAAGATAAAACCCCAGAAAAACAACTAAATGAAATGGAGATAGGCAATCTTCCAGAAAAACAATTCACAATAATGATAGTGAAGATGATCCAGGACCTCAGAAAAAGAATGGAGGCAAAGATCGAGAAGATGCAAGAAATGTTTAACAAAGACCTAGGAGAATTAAAGAACAAACAAACAGGGATGAACAATACAATAACTGAAATGAAAAATACACTAGAAGGAATCACTAGCAGAATAACTGAGGCAGAAGAACGGATAAGTGACCTGGAAGACAGAATGGTGGAATTCACTGCTGTGGAACAGAATAAAGAAAAAAGAATGAAAAGAAATGAAGACAGCCTAAGAGACCTCTGGGACAACATTAAACACAACAACATTCGCATTATAGGGGACCCAGAAGGAGAAGAGAGAGAGAAAGGACCAGAGAAAATATTTGAAGCGATTATAGTCGAAAACTTCCCTAACATGGGAAAGGAATTAGCCACCCAAGTCCAGGAAGTGCAGAAAGTCCCTTATAGGATAAACTCAAGGAGAAACACACCGAGACACATAGTAATCAAGTTGGCAAAAATTAAAGACAAAGAAAAATTATTGAAATCAGCAAGGGAAAAATGACAAATAACCTACAAAGGAACTCCCATAAGGTTAACAGCTGATTTCCCAGCAGAAACTCAACAAGCCAGAAGGGAGTGGCATGACATACTTAAAGTGATGAAAGGGAAGAACCTACAACCAAGATTACTCTACCCAGCAAGGATTTCATTCAGATTCGATGGAGAAGTTAAAATCTTTACAGACAAGCAAAAGCTAAGAGAATTCAGCACCACCAAACCAACTCTACAACAAATGCTAAAGGAACTTCTCTAAGTGGGAAACACAAGAGAAGAAAAGGACCTACAAAAACAAA
The DNA here is from genome assembly GCF_028023285.1 of Balaenoptera ricei. NCBI lineage: Eukaryota > Metazoa > Chordata > Mammalia > Artiodactyla > Balaenopteridae > Balaenoptera > Balaenoptera ricei. The sequence continues at coordinate 35,718,772 of NC_082649.1, forward strand.
CCCAAAACAATTAAGAAAATGGTCATAGGAACATACATATCGATAATTACCTTAAACGTGAATGGATTAAATGCTCCAACCAAAAGACACAGGCTTGCTGAATGGATACAAAAACAAGACCCATATATATGCTGTCTACAAGAGACCCACTTCAGACCTAGGGACATATACAGGCTGAAAGTGAGGGGATGGAAAAAGATATACCATGCCAATGGAAATCAAAAGAAAGCTGGAGTAGCAGTATTCGTATCAGATAAAATAGACTTTAAAATAAAGAATGTTACAAGAGACAAGGAAGGACACTACATAATGGTCAAGGGATCAATCCAAGAAGAAGATATAACAATTATAAATATATATGCACCCAACATAGGAACACCTCAATATATAAGGCAACTGCTAACAGCTATAAAAGAGGAAATCAACAGTAACACAATCATAGTGGGGGACTTTAACACCTCACTTACACCAATGGACAGATCATCCAAACACAAACTTAATAAGGAAACAGAAGCTTTAAATGACACAATAGACCAGCTAGATTTAATTGATATTTATAGGACATTCCAACCAAAAACAGCAGATTACACTTTCTTCTCAAGTGTGCACAGAACATTCTCCAGCATAGATCATATCTTGGGTCACAAATCAAGCCTCAGTAAGTTTAAGAAAATTGAAATCATATCAAGCATCTTTTCTGACCATAACGCTATGAGATTAGAAATCAATTACAGGGAAAAAAACGTAAAAAACACAAAAAAATGGAGGCTAAACAATACGTTACTAAATAACCAAGAGATCACTGAAGAAATCAGAGGAAATCAAAAAATACCTAGAGACAAATGACAATGATAACACAACGATCCAAAACCTATGGGATGCAGCAAAAGCAGTTCTAAGAGGGAAGTTTATAGCTATACAAGCCTACCTCAAGAAACAAGAAAATCTCAAAGAAACAATCTAACGTTACACCTAAAGGAACTAGAGAAAGAAGAACAAACAAAACCCAAAGTTAGCAGAAGGAAAGAAATCATAAAGATCAGAGCAGAAATAAATGAAATGGAAACAAAGAAAAGAACAACAAAGATCAATAAAACTAAAAGCTGGTTTCTTGAGAAGATAAACAAAATTGATAAACCATTAGCCAGACTCATCAAGAAAAAGAGGGAGAGGACTCAAATCAATAAAATTAGAAATGAAAAAGGAGAACTTACAACAGACATGGCAGAAATACAAAGCATCCTAAGAGATTACTACAAGCAACTCTATGCCTAATAAAATGGACAACCTAGAAGAAATGGACAAGTTCTTAGAAAAGTATAACCTTCCAAGACTGAACCAGGAAGAAATAGAAAATATGAACAGACCAATCACAAGCACTGAAATTGAAACTGTGATTAAAAATCTTCCAACAAACAAAAGTCCAGGACCAGATGGCTTCACAGGTGAATTCTATCAAACATTTAGATAAAGCTAACACCCATCCTTCTCAAACTCTTCCAAAAAATTGCAGAGGAAGGAACATTCCCAAACTCATTCTATGAGGCAACCATCACCCTGATACCAAAACCAGACAAAGATACTACAAAAAAAGAAAATTACAGACCAATATCACTGATGAATATAGATGCAAAAATCCTCAACATAATACTAGCAAACAGAATCCAACAACACATTACAAGGATCATACACCATGATCAAGTGGGATTTATCCCAGAGATGCAAGGATTCTTCAATATAGGCAAATCAGTGTGATACACCATATTAACAAATTGAAGAATAAAAATCATATGATCATCTCAATAGATGCAGAAAAAGCTTTTGACAAAATTCAACACCCATTTATGATAAAAACTCTCCAGAAAGTGGGCATAGAGGGAACCTACTTCAACATAATAAAGGCCATATACGACAAACCCACAGCAAACATCATTCTCAATGGTGAAAAACTGAAAGCATTTCCTCTACGATCAGGTACAAGACAAGGATGTTCACTCTCACCACTATTATTCAACATAGTTTTGGAAGTCCTAGCCGTGGCAATCAGAGAAGAAAAAGAAATAAAAGGAATCCAAATTGGAAAAGAAGAAGTAAAACTGTCAGTGTTTGCAGATGACATGATACTATACATAGAGAATCCTAAAGATGCCACCAGAAAACTACTAGAGCTAATCAATTAATTTGGTAAAGCTGGAGGATACAAAATTAATGCACAGAAATCTCTTGCATTCCTATACACTAATGATGAAAAATCTGAAAGAGAAATTAAAGAAACACTTCCATTTACCATTGCAACAAAAAGAATAAAATACCTAGGAATAAACCTACCTAAGGAGACAAAAGACCTGTATGCAGAATAGTATAAGACACTGATGAATGAAATTAAAGATGATACCAACAGATGGAGAGATATACCACATTCCTGGATTGGAAGAATCAATATTGTGAAAAGGACTGTACTACCCAAAGCAATCTACAGATTCAATGCAATCCCTATCAAACTACCAATGGCATTGTTTACAGAACTAGAACAAAAAATCTTAATATTTGTATGGAGACACAGAAGACCCCGAATAGCCAAAGCAGTCTTGAGTGAAAAAAACAGAGAGGGAGGACTCAGACTCCCTCACTTCAGACTATACTACAGAGCTACAGTAATCAAGACAATATGGTACTGGCACAAAAACAGAAATATAGATCAATGGAACAGGATAGGAAGCCCAGAGATAAACCCACGCACCTATGGTCAACTAATCTATGACAAAGGAGTCAGGAGTATACAATGGAGAAAAAACAGTCTCTTCAATAAGTGGTGCTGGGAAAACTGGACAGCTACATGTAAAAGAATGAAATTAGCACACTCCCTAACACCATACACAAAAATAAACTCAAAATGGGTTAGAGACCTAAATGTAAGACCGGACACTGTAAAACTCTTAGAGGAAAACGTAGGAAGAACACTCTTTGACATAAATCACAGCAAGATATTTTTTGATCCACCTCCTAGAATAATGGAAATAAAAACAAAAATAAACAAATGGGACCTAATTAAACTTAAAAGCTTTTGCACAGCAAAGGAAACCATAAACAAGACGAAAAGAGAACCCTCAGAATGGGAGAAAATATTTGCAAATGAATCATCGGACAAAGCATTAATCTCCAAAATATACAAGCAGCTCATGTAGCTCAATACCAAAAAAACAAACAACCCAATCCAAAAATGGGCAGAAGAGCTAAATAGACATTTCTCCAAAGAAGACATACAGATTGCCAACAAACACATGAAAGGATGCTCAACATCACTAATCATTACAGAAATGCAGATCAAAACTACAGTGAGGTATCACCTCACACCAGTCAGAATTGCCATCATCAGAAAATCTACAAACAATAAATGCTGGAGAAGGTGTGGAGAAAGGGGAACCCTCTTGCACTGTTGGTGGGAATGTAAATTGATACAGCCACTATGGAGAACAGTATGGAGGTTCCTTAAAGAACTAAAAATAGAATTACCATATGACCCAGCAATCCCACTACTGGACATATACCCAGAGAAAACCATAATTCAAAAAGACACATGTACCCCAATGTTCATTGCAGCACTATTTACAATAGCCAGGTCATGGAAGCAACCTAAATTCCCATCACCAGATGGATAAAGAAGATGTGGTACATATATACAATGGAATATTACTCAGCCATAAAAAGGAACGAACTTGGGTCATTTGTAGAGATGTGGATGCATCTAGAGACTGTCATACAGAGTGAAGTAAGTCAGAAAGAGAAAAAGAAATATCGTATATTAACGCATATATGTAGATCCTAGAAAATGGTACAGATGAACCAGTTTCCACAGCAGAGATTGAGACACAGATGTAGAGAACAAACGTGTGCACACCAAGGAGGGAAAGCGGCAGGAGGTGGGGGTTGTGGTGTGATGAATTGGGAGACTGGGATTGACATGTATATACTGATGTGTATAAAATTGATGACTAATAAGAAAAAAAATTAAAAACATAAAAAAAAGATATTATAATGGTAATATTTAGTAGAGGATATTTACCAATTGAAAAGAAAGAAGTTAATGTGGAAAAGAAGACAAGAATTCATCACAACAAGCACTCAGAATATTTTGCACCTTTGAGGATTAAGAGGTACAAACTACTACATACAAAATAAATAAGGTACAAGGATATATTGTACAGCACGGGGAATATAGCCAATATTTTATAATAACTTTAAATGGAGTATAACTATAAAGATAATGAATCACTGTCTTGTACACCTGAAACTATATACTCTTGTAAATCAACTATACTTCAATTTAAAAAAAAGAATATTTTACAGCTTTCAGTTTGGACCTGTTTTTTTTTTTTTTTTTTTTCATGATGAAGTATTTAGTTTTAGGTTCACAACAAAATTGAGAGGAAGGTACAGAGATTTCCCATATACTCCCTACCCCCACACATGCATAACCTTTCCCATTATCAACATCACTCACCAAAATGACACGTTTGTTACGAAGAATGAACGTACACTGACACATCAAAATCACCCAAAGTCCATAGTTTACCATAGGTTTCACTCTTTGTGGTGTGCATTCCATAGCTTTGGACAAATGTATAATGACTTATATTCATCATGATAGTATACAGAGTATTTTCACTGACTTAAAAATCCTCTGTGTTCTGCCTAGTCATCACTACCCCTACCTCCACCCCTGGTGACCACTGATCTTTTTATTATCTCCATAGTTTTGCCTTTTCCAGAATGTCATATAGTTGGAATCATACATTATGTAGCTCTTTCAGACTGGCTTCTTTCACTTAGTAATACGCATTTAAGCCTCCTTCATGTTTTTTCATGGCTTGATAGTTTATTTCTTTTTAGCACTGAATAATATTCCACTGTCTGTATGTACCAAAGTTTATCTATCCATTCACGTACTGAAGGGCATCTTGGTTGCTTCCAAGTTTTTGGCAGTTGTGAATAAAGCCTCTATAAATATCTGTGTGTAGGTTTTTGTGTGAACATAAGTTTTCAGCCTCTTTGGGTAAATACCAAGGACCATGAATGCTAGATGATATGGGAGGAATATATATCGTTTTGTGAGAAACTACCATAATGTAGTGACTGTACCATTTTTGCATTCCCACCAGCAATGAATGAGAGTTCTTGTTGCTCCACATCCCAGCATTTGATGTTGTCAATGTTCCAAATTTTGGCCATTCTAATAAGTGTGTAGGGGTATCTCATTATTGTTTTAATTTCCATTTTCCTGATGACATATGACATGGATCATCTTTTCGTATGCTTATTTACCATCTGTATATCTTCTCTGAGATCCTGTTAAGGTTTTTGGCCCAGTTTTTAATTGGGTTGTTTGTTTTCTTATTGTTGAGCTTTAAGAGTTCTTTGTATATTTTGGATAACAGTCCTTTACCAGATGTGTCTTTTGCAAATGTTTTCTCCCGGTCTGTGGCTTATCTTCTAATTCTTTAGACATTGTCTATTAATTTTAATGAAGTCCAGCTTATCAATTATTTCCTTCATGGATCATGTCTTTGATGTCATATCCAAAAAAGCATCACCACACCCAGGGCCATCTAGGTTTTCTCCTATGTTATATTCTAGGAGTTTTATAGTTTTGCATTTTACATTTAGGTCTGTGATCCATTTTGAGTTAATTTTTATGAGTGGTGCAAAGTCTGTGTCTAGATTCTTTTTTTTTTTTTGCATGTGGATGTCCAGTTGTTCTAGAACCATTTGTTGAAGAGACTGTCTTTGCTCCATTGTATTGCTTTGGTTTCTTTGTGAAAGATCAGATGACTATAGTTATGTGAGTCTGTTTCTGGACTCTGTGTTCCATTCCACTGATCAATTTATCTATGCTTTCATCAATACCACACTGTCTTGATTGCTGTGGGTTTATAGTAAGTCTTGAAGTTGGGTAGTGTTGGTCCTCCTACTTTGTTCTTTTCCTTCAATTTTGTTTTTGCTCTTCTGGGTCTTTTGCCTCTCCATATAAACATTAGAATCATTTTGTCAATATCCACAAAATAATGTGCTGGGATTTTGATTGGGATTGCGTTGTATTTATAGATCAAGTTGGGAAGAACTGACATCTGGACAATATTGAGTCTCCCTCTCCACGAACATGGAATATCTCACCATTTATTTAGTTCTTTGATTTCTTTCATCAAAGTTTTGTAGTTTCTCATATAGATATTGTGCATATTTTGTTAGACTTATATCTAAATATTTCATTTTTAGGTGCTAAGGTAAATGGTTTTGTGTTTTTAATTTCAAATTCCACTTGTTCATTACTAGTATACAAAAAAGCAGTTGACTTCTGTATATTAACTTTGTATCCTGCAGTGTTACTCTAATCACCTATTAGTTCCAGGAGTATTTTGTCAGTTCTTTCAGGTTTTCTGCATAGATCGTCATGTCATCTGTGAACAAAGACATCTTTATGTCTTTTTTCCCAATCTGTATACCTTTTATTTCTTTTCTTGCATTACTGCATTAACAAGGACTTCCAGTATAATGTTGAAAAGGAGTGGTGAGAGGGGATATCCTTACCTTTTATCTGATCTTACTAAGAAAGCTTTGAGTTTCTCACCATTAGCTATCATGTTAGCTGTAGGGTTTTTGTAGATAGTCTTTATCAAGTTGAGAAAGATCCCCTGTATTCCTAGTTTACTGAGAGTTTTTATCATGAATTGGTATTGGTTTTTGTCAAATGCTTGTTCAGCATCTATTAATATGATCATGTGATTTTTCTTTTACAGTCTGTTGATGTGATGGATTATATTGACTGATGTTTGAATGTTGAACCAGCCTTGTATACCTGAGATAATCCCACTTGGTCATGGTATATAATTCTTTTTCTACATTGTTGGATTTGATCTGCTAATACTTTACTGAGGATTTTTGCATCTATGTTCATGAGAGATATAGTCTAGAGTTTTTTTTTCTCTTTATATCTTTGGTTTTGGTATAAGGGTAATGCTGACCTCACAGAATGAGTTAGGAAGTATTTCCTCTGCTTCTCTCTCCTGAATGAGATTGTAGATAAGTGGTATAATCTCTTCTTTAAGTATTTAGTAGAGAACCTGGTGTTTTCAGTAGGTTAAATGAAATAACTCAATCTAAAGTGTCATGTGATTGGCTATATTTTTCATTATCAGTAAGAAGATATAATATTAGATAAAACAAGAAAGAAAAGATATCTTTTTCAAGTTACTAGAAAGAGTTTTCAAAATATCTCAGTAGTGATCTTGAGAAAAAGTATCCATTACTTTTAGCCCATTCTGTCTAGGTTAAGACCAACACAAAAATTTATTGCAGGTTCATAAAACTTTCTTAAGTGATATGTTTCAACTATTTATATTTTATAACAAGAAATCTTTTAGATTTTTAATCAATCTAAAGAAGGAGGGGGGCTTCCCTGGTGGCGCAGTGGTTGAGGGTCTGCCTGCTAGTGCAGGGGACACGGGTTCGAGCCCTGGTCTGGGAAGATCCCACATGCCGCGGAGCAACTAGGCCCGTGAGCCACAATTACTGAGCCTGCGCGTCTGGAGCCTGTGCTCCGCAGTAAGAGAGGCCACGATAGTGAGAGGCCCGCGCACCGCGATGAAGAGTGGCCCCCACTTGCCGCAACTAGAGAAAGCCCTCGCACAGAAACGAAGACCCAACACAGCCATAAATAAATAAATAAATAAATAAATAAATAAATAAATAAACCCAAAGTTTAAAAAAAAAAAAAAAAGGATATCTAGGGAAAGCACCCATATAGCCATTAAAAAAAAAAAAGAAGAAGGAGGGCTCCCCTTACATACTTCTAAAAATTTACATCTTCCCCCAAATCTTCCCTGTAGAGAGTTTCTGAAAATGTGTTGGGGTGGGGGAAAAAAGGAAGTTGGAAAATGATGAACTAGGTAATATTCTCTTTATTGAAATGAATGGTGCAGCTGTGTTCACAATATGTGAGATTATTCAGTTATTTAGAAGAGCCTGATGGACACCCTCCCATTTTCGTGAGGGCTGCCTGCTATTGATATTGTTCTAAGTCAGGGTAACTAGACTGAGCTACCTCTCATCTGTATGGTACCTTCATGTGATTATTAAAAGGCAACCCTGCCACCTGTTGAAAAATTGTTGTAATATGCTGGTTTTGTTGGAAGACACTTTACTGCCCCCTGACAGACATAAGTCATAATAAATCTACAGACTCATGTGAATTGCACCATCTTGTACATGGTGCCGTTGTTCAGTGCCTGGCCTGCACCATCACATGGGGCACTTGCAAGTAGAAGAAGATAATAGAAATCACCATAGCAATATTTGTCTATAACATGAAAATGAGAAACCAGACTCACTGTAGTAACTCCTGGAAAGTCCCTGTTCAGCAAGTTGGTGGTATTGGAATGTTGTGGAGATGGGATGTAGGGTGGGGAGGGTTCTTTCATTGATGGCTTCCATTATTGGGAACAAGAGCTTGGCCATTGCTCTTTATATGTCTTCCAGGCAATTAGAAAGCCTAAAAATTCCAACTACTTAGCCAAATGGAAAAGAGTCTCTGTTTACAGAGAAAACACAAAGCTTGCTTCTTCTCCATCATTGAGCAGGCTGAGTATACTTAGCAGAACTTTTCCACTTAGGGGTCCAAGTTAAGGCTATCAGTGGCTTTTTGCTTGAAATCTAAACATTTTAGAAACATTTTGTAGAGAAAACTATTCACAGGCCCTTTCAAAAAGGAATCAAATAAATAGTTTGGGGGGTTTCCATCTTGGAATTAAGATGTTTATTTAAGAAACTCCAATAAAGCCCTCTTTCAAGCTATGAAAATTATAGTCAGAATCGAGTGGTGGACTGAGGATTCAGGAAATAGCTATTGATTTGTTAGAGAGCTGAGGGCGTGGGGAGTGGCGGGGGGAGGGGAAGGGCCAGGAAAGGAAGCAACTCGAAGAGAAACTTTTGCTGATGATTCTTATTTCCTCCAACTTTGAAAAGCTTTCCACCAACAGCAGAGTTTAAAGCATTCTCACTCCCAGACTAGTCGACCTAGTCAAGAGGTAGTACCCAGCTCAGGCTGTACTTCTCTGAGCAAAGGCATGAGAGTGGGTGGGAGTGACAAATTGGTTGGGAGGCTTAAGTGCAAAAGGGATTTTCAATGAGGGCAGGCAGGGCAATAAGGGAAGGTCCAAAGTCTCATGCCCAAGGGATTGGGCAGAAACCAGGAAAGAATCTGAGGAGAAGAACTGGCAAGAGAGACCCTGATTGGAGAAAGTTGCACTGAAGAAGATTCCAGAAAGATGCCAGAGGTGGAGTCTTTTTATTAAAGCGTGCCCAACAGATGAGCCCAAAGCAGGGAGAGAACCGTGAAAGAAGTCAAACTAAACTGGACACCAACCTGTCTTTTTATTTACTTTTCAAAACCTCCACGGGCAAGAAATCAGAAAGTAGTGAGGAAAACAGTATCAGAAAAGTGCCAGAGAAATGCCTGGTGATGAGTTACAGGGTTACAAAAGACGGCTGAGAGTTCTATACAGAAAAACTGGAAGCATGTGCAAATTGCATTATGATCAAAGTGACAAAGCTGGACGAGCACCTGGAAGTAAATATAGAAGTGTAATAGTTCTGAGGTAGGTTCATTGCAGATCAAAGGCTCTGAATGATTTACAAGGAAAAAAGTAGCTTAGCCAAATGCTGCTGATGACATTTCACGCTTTCTACCTTATGCTTCTAACTATTCTTTGTAAATATAATCCTAAATCAGTGACCCATTTAGGTTGTCTAATAAATGAACACTTTCAGAGTTCCATACTTGCTTGTTTTCTGCATTCATTTCAGTGAAGTAATGGTGAGGAGATTATGTCATTTAGATTTTAGATTTGATCTAAACTATCATTTAGATTTTGTTTTGATTTAGCAATGATATAAACCCTATGGATGTTTAAGAATATCCATAATCCCCAGTTGAGCTTTAGTTATTGTTGTGGTTAATGGGTGGCTTAGTTTACCCATCAGCTGCATGGTCAGGGAAGTAGAAAAGAAACTTCCCATGGAAGGACAAGCTTTTTAAAATTCACAGGGACCTTGCCTATTAGTAGATATGACCCAAAGTGACTTCAGCTCCAACCAGTAAAATGAGTAACTCTCCCCTTTGGGCTTGGGGTGGAGCTGGGTGGAGAGTAAAGATAAAGAAACCAGAAACCTCCTCCCCCTATGTCCACCTTGTGTGGTCGTTAAAGATGAAGTCAATGGCTCTCAACCTTGGCTGCACACTAGAATCACCTGGAACCTTTACAGATCCTGATACCCAGTCCACGCCCCAGAACAGTCAAATCCGAACCGCTTAGGAGGACACCTGGCACCGGTGTGTTGTTTTAAGTTCTGCAGGCTATTCCTGTGTGCCGCCAGGATTACAACTGGATTACAGAAGACAGTGCAGGTCCCTGGCATACTTTTGGTGCCCAGTGAGTGTGAACATCCTTGTCTTTGAATTGTTTCCTGCTCCCCCACCTCTCCCTTTTCTGAACTTGCACAGGTTGATTTTGTAGCAGACTTGGTCTTACAACATGTACCACAGGTGACTTTGCCTCAGAGTTGGAGAATTTGTTTTCTTCCTCCTGTTGAAAAAGACAGAACTCTCTTCTTTTCTCACTTCTAATATACTGTCTCATCACTTATTTCATGCTTTCATCTTCCTTCCAATATTACTTAACTTCTTTTTACCTCTAAGGCCTAGAATCTGTGGATTTAGGAAGAATTCTAACTTCTGTGTCCCTAGGGATTGAATTTAGGCAAACCTTCTCGAGCATATCAGAAGGATCAGGGTGGAAGTAAAGCTTAAGGAATAAAGGGGGTTCCTAAAAATAGAGCACAATTCATCTATTTCAGTTAACAATGCCTTCATGTTTTCTAAGCATTTTTTAACTCAAGCATTTTTAATAAGCTCACTTATGAGTCTTGTTGAAAAATTAATAAAATATACTTGTTTTCATTAAGGGAAGAGATCTTTTGCCATCTTAGGTGGTATTGTTGAAGGAGACAAAAAGGAGTCCAAAACTTGGCAACAGGCTAGATTATTAGTGACATAATGGTCACAGAGGTGCTGGTAGAGCTACATTTTCTTCCTGCAATTAGTATTTTAAGTGCCCACAAATTACATATGAAAGTCCAGATAACCTCCTTACAAAAGGGAAGACTGAAAAATTATGGTCTTTGCAAAATCTTCATTTTTAAGGATTTATAAATGTGTTTTTGTCAATAGGCAAGTGACACGTCCACTTGCTAGTTGTACTTTGAAGGGAGAAATAGTGCTAAACGACGCCAACCTTTATCTATTATGATCAGTTCCAAATGCTGTAAGCAAGTGCAGATATCTGGAGATACACTTGCAACACTTGTGAATTACAGATTTCCTTTCTTCAACAATTTTTAAGAAAATCAAGAAGGCAAAACTCAAGAGGCAGAAGGGAACTCTCTTTAGTAACTTTATTGTTTGAATCTGTAGGCATTTGAAGCAAGACTGTGAGGAGTTTAGCCAAATTGTGTTCATTTGCAGAAAGTCCTACGAGGACTCTAAGGAGAGTACTCACAAGCCAACTCTCAAAATAGGGTTAGAATTCACCTGGGAGGAAGTGGTGTTGGCACCAGGATGCCCACTGAGGCAGTTGTAATAGGTGAATGTAATTCCAGACCTAAAGCTCTTACTGTAAGGATTCAGTGGAAGGAAAAGTGATGTTGTAAAAGAAAAAAAGTCAAGAAACACATCTGATGGACATAAAAATAATAATTACAAACTAAAATTTTATTACAAGACTTCTTGAGAATTTTTAACTCACCTTGATAAGAAAACTAGACAAGGGAACATCTCCTAGAGGGATAACAGACGCCTCAATTTTCATCATGTTTAAATTGATGAGCTAATCAGTTTGAAATGTCATGTAAATTGAAAATGATATGAAATTGAACAAAAGGGAAAAATTAGAAGGAGAAAAATTTGTGCATTACCTATGTAAGAAACTGAATTATGACATAGAAAAATACTATATAGGCAAGTTTCCTGATATAGGTAGAAGGTTAACTATTTGCATTTTTAATTCAATAAGAATATATATTTTAAGATGCTTTGGGGTTCTGATGATTACCAAGACAGATGGCTTTAAATCAGAGCTTGTAATATACTTTTCAGCCCCAAAGCTATTTGGTAGTACTGTCAAGGGAATGTCAGTGTTTGATGCTAATCCAATACTGTCTGGTGTCTTGTGTACTATTGGGTTTTATAAATTCAAGACATCGTACATACAGTTTTTAAAAAAGAAATCTGTAAGAAAGACTTGAAGTTCTTTTCATTCTCAAAGTGCCTTGTGTTGTTGCTTCCCATTTCCCTAGGAAAGTGACAGTATTGGAGGACCCTGATCAGAATATCCACCTGAAGAACTTGTCTCTTCATCAGGCAACCACAGAGGAAGAAGCTCTGAATCTGCTTTTCTTAGGAGACACCAACAGAATGATTGCAGAGGTAATAAGCATTTCTCTGCAAGCTGTTTTTTGCACATTATAAGATATAATAGAATTTTAGGGGCAGCAATGACTTTAAAAATAATCTCATCCCAATTTCATGTTAGGAGAAGGAAACCTAGATCCAGAGAATTGAGGAGATTTTCCCAAGGTCTTCCAGCTAGTTAATGAGCAGGGACAAAAATCTAGTCTTTTTTAGTTTTATATTTTTAAATTTTCTACAAATTGATTTGTTGCTAGTCAGTGACAACTCATCAGAAGTCTTAATTATAGGAATTTTTGCATAATTTTTGAACCTTAAAATACATAGTTCATTCTTCCTAACCTCCAGTCATCCATGTATTGGCATATGTTTACCTATCCATGTATTTTCATGTATTTAGTGAATTAATATTTGTAAAGAATTTAGAATAATGCATGGAACATAGGAAGTGCTCTATGGATTTGCAGCTATTGTTGGCAGATCCAGGAACACTGCCATGGTATGTAGTATAAGTATGTCTCAGCACGTTATTGGGGATATACTTATACTAAAAACTATTTGTTGTTAATCTGACATTCAAACCTAACTGAGCACCTATATTTTACCTGGGAACCATAGTCTGGAGCCAGGATTGACCCAACTCAGTCTTGGGCCCTAACCTCAACCAGTTACTGATTGGAGATGGAGGGTCACAAAGGTCTCATCCAGCGACACTGCAGTGAAAGGAATTAAGTGGTCGCGGTAGTGGTGGTGGTGATGTGGGAACAGTTCCCCAAGTGAACAGCTTACTGTGATCATGGGCACTTTCCTTTTTAAGTCACACTCCCCGCGTTCTGTGTTCTACCTTGTCCCTGATGACAAACAATAGGTGAGGACAGTAAGCTGGGAGGAGAAGTAGTCTGAGAAAGTCTCCCTCAAGTGACTTCTTTTCTGCCTCATTTTCACCCTCTGGAATGCACCACCTTAAATACAAGATAGATAAATGGAAAGAAAAGTCAGGTAGTGAAAGCATGGTGTTGACATCTGTTATTGTGTTGAGACCTTAGTTTTGTTGTTGTTGTTTTACTAGTTCTGCATCAGTACTTTTCAATAGACTAACTTAAATAAGTTGAGCTTAGGTGCCACATATAATATGGATTTAAGGACCCTTAAATTATTATTTTTATTTAAAGAGAGTGGTACATAGTTTTTAATTCAGAATATCTTCTTTTGTTTACAATGTTTTGCATTTGTGTATTGCTTCAACATTTTTGCCCATGCGATCATCCGTGATGCTCTTCTCACAATAATTGAAGAGAAAGGAATAAAGGCAGATTAAGAATTAGGGAGTGTAATAATGAAAGATTTAACATGCCCCACTAAAAAATCCTCCTCCTCCATACACAGTTCAATAAACAGCAAATGGAGCAGTACAGACTAGAGATGGGTCCTGCCCACCAATCGAATATGAAAAAGGAAAAAGGTAGATCCATAAATGCTGTTGGAAAACACGGGGAAACTTGTCCCTGCCTCACTGCTAACCTTCTTCCTGAGGTGACGCATCCCTAGAGGACTCCAGGCCTCATCCTCACAATTACGTCACCTCATCTTTAATGGGTCAGGGAGGGCTCCTGGCCCTGGTTCACTATGACTTCTATTAGCTAAAAACCTTGGCCATTTGCTGTTTTAAAGTTATGCCTTAACTTTAGCCAACTGCATCTTTTCAGACTATTGTAAAGTCTTGAGGACCTTAAGCTTCCTTTGTACAAGCTTATCTGTCATGTCCTATCACCTTACAAAGTTCCAAAAGTCTTTTCCTATTATTTACTGTTGAGTGTTTAACAATAGTATAAATAGCTGAAACATGAAGAAGTCCAATTCTAACAATGTTGGTTATGCATTACTTTAAAAACTTATTCACTTTTTTCCTATGTGAAGCCTGATTTCTTTTAAACCAAATCTGATAAGTTTTGGATGTTTCTGTGCTTGGCTTTTATTTTTTTCTTTGGTAATAGCTGCCATGTTATATCAAGAACCTGCTCAATAGACTTGGCTTTGTTGTAGATGCTTTATATATGTATATATTATTTCTTATTCTTATTTTATAGATGGAAACTAAGGCTCAAAGAGTTAGACTACTTGCCCAAGGTCACACAACTAGTAGGTGGCAGAGCCAGGGTTCAGCTCCAAGTCCGACCGTTTCAGAAGCTTATGTTCTTTCCTTACACCACAGTTCACAAATTCAATAATCAAATTGACATATGTCAGATTTTTCAAGTGAGGATACATTTCTGAATTATTTAAAAAATATAGCAAGTATGTAGCACTTCAGTTTATCTCTTGAATTCATTGAAAGCAAATACATAAAAATATAAATGAAGAGTAACTGTCAATCCCTGGAAATACTTTATTATTCAGTCTCCAGAGAGGCATGTTTTAGATTACAACCGAGCTGTCAGAATGTAATTTGTCAGCACAGAACGAGCTTACCAGGATAAAAAGAACACACTAATCATTTTTTTTAAAAGGCGAGGTTCCCAATTTCCCATTTACATAGAGAAATCCAGAAGTTGCCATGGTAACCAGAAAACATTTGCAAAACAAAGTCTAAATATGGGGACCCAAAGTGGAGAGCTCTTCCCTTTTAAGTTCTCTACTTCTAGCCAGCATTTTAAGGAAAAGTTATTAAAAGTAGCTTTATCCTCTTATTTTTAGAACTCACTCTTAAATAATTTCTGTAATCCTACCAATGTTTTGAATAAAACCTGATTATGTCCTTAGGGTAAATTTTTTCAAAAGTTGATTTGCTGTACCAAAGAGAATAAATATTGTGAAAGCTGAACTGTGGGTGACCCAGTGTCAAAGCCCACCAGTAGCAAGTATAACTTGGTACCTTTTTGTCTTACCATTGAAATGTTGCTCTCAATTAGTCACATCTAATTGAACAAGACATTCTGCATTTGATTGTTAGGCCCTGCACAGTCCCATTGCTGGAACTGTTTGTTCAGCCCTGCCCACGGTCTAGAGCACTCTGTCCCCAAGTATGGCCCAAGGATAACTTGTATTAGGATACTCCATGGTAGTCAAAAGACACAGTTTCCTGGATCCCATATCTGATGGATAGATTCAGAATCTCTGCAGTGGAGCCCAGGAATATGCATTTTAGCATTTTAAATGTGCTCAGTCTAAATTTGGGGGCAGTTTGGGCTTTACCATTAAGAAGCTGGTTGAAACCCACTCCCAGAGAAGTATGTGATCAGGTCCATATTCTGTACCCTCACCAACATCACAGGATTTGAAAGTTCTGCCAATTTGGTAGGAAAAAAAAAAATTTGTTTTAACTTGCATTTTTGATTACCAAATTATTTTATATCTTTATTTGCCATTTGCATTTCTGTTTTTGTTTATGTGCTCTACTTGTTCTTCTCTTGGAGTGTCAGAGTAGGTCTGGTTGATTTGTTGACTCCATGAGGGCTGGCACTTGGTCTTGTTCACATCTGCCGCACCTAGAAACAAAGCCTGATATATAGTAGGAGCTCAGTAAATAATTGTTGAGTGAATGAACGTTAAAGATAACTTTTGCCTTTGTCATATATTTAGCAAACATTTTCCATTTTATGAATTTTCTTTTAGTTTTCATTTATTTTTTTTTAACATAGTCAATCTTTTTATTTTATGGTTTCTCCTTTGGATGCCATGCTTAGAAATGCAATAGCTCACCGATGAGTAATTCTACTTATTAGAAAGTGTTTTGTTTTGAATTGAAATCTGATGCCCCGTTGCATCTACCCCGTTGTTCCCATTTTGGCCTGGGACATGGAAGGGGATGGTCATCATCAGGTTGGAGTGGATTTTATCGGAGGCTTCTGGAGCATGGGGATTTCACCTGGATCTTGACAGAAGCTGTACTGAATTAACAAAATCAGATGATTCCTCTAGGAGCAATCTCCACTGATAAAAGTGCCATTTAACTATTCATTTTAGGGAGTCATAATGTTGCTCAAAGTGAATAATTAGACTAATATGGCCTTCTTTTACAAGCCAATTTGGAGAAGAGAATAATGTTCAGGGTCCTTTCTACCAAAACTTCACAGTAGTGTCTGTTGTAGGTTAAATTGTCTCACCGTGTCAAATTCCTGTGTTGAAGCCCTAACCTCTAGTACCTCAGAGTGATCTTATTGAGAGATGGGGTCTTTACAGAGGTGATCAAGTTAAAATGTGGTCATTAGGTTGGGCCCTAATCCAATATGACTGGTAACCTTATAAAACGGGGAAATTTGGAGACAGACTCATATAGAGAGAGTGTGCCATGTGAACATGAAAACAGTCATCTACAAGCCAAGGAGAGAGACCTGGAACAGATCCTTCCCTTATAACCCTCAGAAGGAATAACCAACCCTGCTAACACCTCCATGTGAGACTTCTAGCCTTCAGAACTGTAAGATAATAAATTTCTATTGTTTAAGCCACCTAGTTTGTTGTACTAGAAAACTAATACGGTGTCCAAATAACCTTGGATGTAATTTCTTATATGATTGGTATCTGGTGTTGCTCTTGACCTTGATGAATTCAGGAGCGATAATATGCTATATATAGTATAACATCTGGAAAGACCCTACAATTCTCAGCTAGCAGCTATTGAAAGACAAGACTGTAGTCCTGTTCAACTCTATTCTCTCAGCATCTGGCAACTACATAGTTGGTCAGTCATTAATTAAAAAAAAATTTTTGTCGAATTAATGTGGAGCAGAAGACCTGGTGATTTCAGGAGAAAAGACCTGCAATCTCAAGCCCAGAATCGGGGGTGATTTTATGGTACACTGTGCCACTTGGTGAGTACAGAGTACATCGCAGATGACTTTGACATTTTAAAATTTAATTTGTGGTGCTTCAGACCTTTTGGAAGACATTACTTTCTAAATAACCAGCCTCCCAACAACATTTACAGGATTTGTAAATTATTTTCCCAGGAGCTATTAGAGGTCTTTCTGCCTAATTCTTTGCTTGAAATAAAAAACATACTAAATGTATCTGAGTTGTGCTGATGCGTTTTGTAAGCTCTCAGACTTTGCACTCTGTCAAACTTTTGGAGTTAGTTGTGTGACCTTGTAGAAGTGCAAAGACAATTGGGAGACAGGCTGTGAGTGGAGTGAGTAGGTTTGTACAGTTACTGAAACAGCTGTCGCTGGACACGTTGTCTAATAACACGAGGACAGCACAGGAAGGAAAGAGCAGCTTTACTGTGTGATTGTGTTTGTTAACAGCTCTCTAAGCCTCGATCTCCTTGTGTAGTGTGTGTGGGAAACAAGAGGATTGGGGTTGCAATTAGTGTTCCAGAATCATATTCCAGCAGACCATTAGAGAGACACTAAATAACACATCCTCACAGATTTTCGTTGGAAAGATATATTAGTTGTATATAATTAGCAAGTATACACCAAGATTTGTGAGCCTGAGAAGAGCAAAATATTTAACAGGGAAAATCCATTTCACACTGCTCTTATTATAATGAGAATAGCATCTTTTATCATTAGGTCCCAATAGGCAGCTAGAAGCCTTAGCAAAAGATGTGTTGACAATTCTAACTTCTCTTATCTACTGTATATATGTTAGTAGGTATAGAAAGAAGGGAACTTAAACTTTGAGCACTTAATATATCCCAAGCATTTTTCTCCCTCTTTTTTATATTTTATATATGAGAAATACACAGTCTTTCTTAACTAGTGATTCTGTCTTATAACATAGTTTGCATTCTGCTCTCATCTAACCTGATTAGTGGCATTGCATGAACCATAAGTTTCAAGTCTAAAACGTTTATTAAAATAAATGAAGTGGTACGGTGCAGCCATTAATAGAATATTAAAATGTACTCACTCCATATACATAATTAGAGAAACACAGTCTTCTTGGCTGTAAAAATTTAGCTCCTGAGTTTCTTCTGATCTTTAAAATTCTGATTTCTGATTAAATAGCAGAAGAAAGTAATTTTTACTCTACTCCCTGCTACTGAAATTCACCAACAACAGCAACAAAAAATGAAAAATAGAAGAGGAAAAGCCATCTTCAGTGAAATAAGGAAATAGCCATAACCTCAAACCTTGAGGAAATCTGCCAAATACTATGAAATTTGAATTACAGTGAGGGAGGTTGCTGAGAGCCAACACATATATCCTCCAACCTCAGGCAGGATATGGTTTCTCCTTAAAGAAAGCGTCACAATTCTTAAATGCAAATCCAATGATCTTCTGGTTAGGGTGGTGAGATCTAAGAACATAGACAAGTATGATAGGGCAATATTATTTAGATATTCATTTTACACTATAGAAGGTAAGTCCAAAGAAGAAACCTTAAAGACAGGCCATTTTTATGGTCAGTGGTCTAGGCTTATGGCCAAGAAAGATGACCTTTGGTGAGTGGGATTCAGGGAGTTTGTGACTTAAGGGGTTTTGCCATCCCAGACCTTTTAGTGAAAAAATTTGAGGAAAGTATGTGCTCTTAAGGCTAAGAATGAAATATGTGCAGAGTAGAGGTACTCAGGACACAAACTGAATTTGAATATTCCCTTACCCATCTCCCAGACTACTCTCTCGGAAAAAGATGCACATGCTCAAAGATAAAATTATCAAAAGGAAAATAGCTAAAGATCTTTCCACGTATATGGAGTGTGGAGGGAAAAGCAACATACATTTGAAGACTCCTTACATTAGGAAGCAAGGCAGTATACTTCATAATCTTAAATATGTTACCTAAAAGCAATCTTTGTTTTTAAAAATAGCTTAAAAATATAGAAAGTTTCAAAGAAAAGATTACAAGACAAGAAAATAAAAGCAAGCTTGAAGAACTCAGAAATGAAAGAGAAGAAGAAAGCCATTATAGTGATGAAAGTGCCGTTAAGAAACAAAAGAGAAGGAAGGAGAAAAGGAGGAGGAGAAGGGAGACAAGAAAGAAGAAGAGGAGGAAATGTGGCTGAAAAATAACTAAGGATATTAAAAATAATGAGAGAAAATGATACCTGGAAAGAGAGCCAAAGGAGAAACCAATTGTGAGTAATTAGAAATCCTGAAGAAGAGTAAGGGCAACAGAAAAAACATGGATAGAGAGTGAGAGAGAGAGAGAAAGAGAGAGAGAGAGAGAAGTTTCCTGAAATCTGGAATTACTTGAATCTGCAGATGAAAAGGCCATGCTGTGTCTAAGAAAAAATTGAAAGAGCTCAACTCCAAGATAAAATCTATTGAAGTTACTAATTTCCAAAGCTAAATAAAGAAGATTATGGACATCCAGTCTGAAAAATGCAAGCCAACTATGAGTGAAGATTAAAAAAAGTTTGCTTTTGGACTTTTCCTTAGCAATATTCAGTGCCAGAAGACAGTGGAACAAGTTCTGAAGCAAGGATATTGTATCCCAATAATTTTATACCCAGCCAAATTTTCAAGTTTTCCTTTAAAAACAAAAACATCAGACAAGTATTTTTAAGCATGTGTGAATCCTGGAAGAAAATGAACTGAGGGATCATTTTTAAAAATTGCTTGACAATCAAGTCTAACCAACTAAGAGATAAATCAAATTAACGAATGTGAGAACCCAGAAACATTACAAAAGGACTGGTGAGAAACATTGAATTTATTTAAATGTAGACATAAAACTAAACAACTGTGTAAAGTAAATATTATAAACCTTGAAAATATAAATAATAATAGATATAACACAAATTTGGAGTTAGAAAGTAGAGGAGGGGTGGTGTTATAAGTGAGCTAATTTCCTTATATTTCAAAGCAAGAAAGGAGTAGAGGGGCTTCCCTGGTGGCGCAGTGGTTGAGAATCTGCCTGCTAATGCAGGGGACACGGGTTCTAGCCCTGGTCTGGGAAGATCCCACATGCCGCAGAGCAACTGGGCCCGTGAGCCACAACTGCTGAGCCTGCGCGTCTGGAGCCTGTGCTCCAAAACAAAAGGCCACGATAGTGAGGCCCACGCACCGCGATGAAGAGTGGCCCCCACTTGCCGTGGCTGGAGGAAGCCCTCGCACAGAAACGAAGACCCAACACAGCCAAAAATAAAAATAAATAAATAAATAAATAATACTTAAAAAAAAAAAAAAAAAAAGATAGGAGTAGCTACTGTCTAAATGTCAACCATGTAGTTAAAATCATGATGACCCAAGTCCTTTAATTCCATGAGTTTTCCTTAATTCTAAAGAGATACTTTTAGAGAAAAGATATACATCTCTTACCATTGAAAAAACATTTATCTGAAGCTCACCAATTCCTTCAGTTTTATTTATTTTTCTATTAAATTCAAACAAAACTTAATTTAGTAATTTTCAATTAAGAATAGTATGTGTAGTATGCTTTTGTTTTGGTAAAGTACTTCTATATGTTCTTCTATTTGTATATATGTATTAAAAATATCTAAATACAATTCTTATTAAACATTAACATTGTTATTTTGGGGAGATTTTCACTTTCATCTTTGCTCCTTTTTGTGTTGTTTGGATTTTTAAAATAATGAGTGTGGTAGGGATTACTAGCGCTTACCAAAACTTCTGTTTATTCCTTCTGGCACATGCTTCCTTGAAGTTAAGGGAGTTCGCTTGCTGTAGCCAGTGCAATCTGAGTGAAAGTAGCATGTTACTTTTGTTTTGAAGCCTTTGAGAACTAGTATAAAGTTCTCCTTAATCTCCTTCCCTTTTGTGGCAAACCCTGAAGCTTTATGTTGCGGAGGTGGTCTTAGAAGATGGCAGCACCCTCATCAGCTTTGCTGGTGTCAAGTATGTGGAGCAGAGCCACCATTTAACAACACTGGAGAAATAATGTGAGCAAGAAAGAAACCTTTGTGATTTTTAAGCCTCTGAGATTATGGTGCTATTTGTTCATTTGCTACCATAATATAACTTGATCTATCTTGATAAATGTGCGTCATTTTTACAAAATAATAACTCATTATTCTTCATAAAATTCAAATGTAGCATGGCTTTTTTAGTAAGAAAACAATGTTTATGTTAGTACTATATGTATCATCTATTTTCCAAATGAGTTTGAAGCAACTTACAATATTAAAACACATATAAACCTGGACCAAAATAATGTCAAAAAGGAAAAAAAAATTTTGAAGGTAAACTTGATTTAAAAGAAGATAGATGGATATGATAGACAACTGGAATGAGTTAATTATTGCCATTGAGGACAAAATTTAGCTATGATTCTTCAGGCAGACAAGTAAAAACAAGGGCATCGTTTTGACATTTTTGGTTATGTAGTTTTCATTGTTCAGAGAGCAAATTTACAGGTATTGAGTTGCAGGCAGATTGTATCTATACTTGTTTAAAGGGTCTTGTGTGGCAAAATAGGCAGTGTCTTGCCTGTAACTTTGAAAGAAATACAAAGACTTTATACTTCTATCAGTATTGTATAACATCTGAGAGCTTTATGTTAAATTGCTGTGTATTTAATTGAGTGTATCAGTCAGGATCTAACAAGGAAAACAAACTACTCTGTTTTTAAAACAGGGGAAATCAATGCAGATAGTTTTGTTTCATGGATGATGGAAGAATCTGAGAAGCCAAACGGGAAGGTGATACAACTCGTAGAGATGACCAACAACAGGAAGCTATGACAATCTATAGGCAGGTCTCAGCTGGTAGGAGGCATTGGCAGGAGAGTGGAAGGCATGAGGAAGGGAAAAGCCAGAGTATCTCTCCCCTTCCCTGTCTTTCCAGCTGGATGCCAGCTAAAAAGGGTCTTGGGAAAATGCTGCCTTTAGGACTCTGCATCTCTGTGATGTAGAGCAAAGTAGAGGAAAGGGAAGGAATTGATCAGAGGGCAAAGAGGCATAGATTAGCCCCTGAGTAAAACCATTTCTATAAGAAATAGGGATAATAATTCAGATAGATTGCTTTTGGCTTATCTTCAATCAGGAATACACATGAGGGAAACTGGCAGGAAGTCAGTTTGGGCTATAAGAAGTCAACGTTAAGAAGAAGCTATTCTTCTAGCATTTCTTGTTGATAGATACTTTCATTTTTTTGGCAGGCTGACTTTTGCATTAGTCCTTGTATTGGTTTCAAACTAGGAGGGAGGAGACAGGGGTCTTATCAACTGCCCAAACCCTTCAACAAGTAATTTGATCATGTTTTGGGCTTGCCATTTGGAGTCTTGCCAATCCTAAGAGCAAGAGATCTTCATAGCCATAGAGAGAACTGTGGAATCTTCAAAATGTGGAGAAAATGTCATTGGACTATAAAATGGAGTGAAATAATATATGTAATCACCAGACGTCTATGCTTCTAGAGTTCTTCCTTCAGCATCTGTACTGTGAGTGACATTGTCCTCAAATCTGTGTCCGATACAGATCTCGATGTCTGAACTCGAACATTGCATTGAGAGCTACCACAATCAATTTGACAGGATAAACTTCTTTCATAAGAATAAAATTACTCAAATGTATATCTGTGTTCTGCTTGGTGTGTTATCACTACCTGTTTCTAGTTGTCTATACACAGGATAGTAACAGATATTTTCAGTTTACTTATAATCTCGAGGTATACAGTATGTATAGAAAAAGCTTTTCCCTAAAGACAGTTTAAATGAACTGCTATAAATTCTTGAGAAGATCATTAGACTTTTTAGCCCCATAGTATCATTTTTTCCAATTATGTGTATGGTCAGACTTGGAAATTGTTAAGCCCGACTGAATTTTAAGAGTAAGAGAAGAAAGAAAAAATGTTAACCTTAATTTAAAAGATGAAAAATGGATATGCTAGACAACAAGGATGCCATTGAGGACCAAATTTAGCTATGATTCCTCTTGCAGTCAAGTAAATAAAAGGTGGGGGAACATTTGGGATGATATATTTTCCATTGTTCAGAGAACAAACCTTTGTCCTGGTGTTGATATGATGATACCCAGTTCAAGGATATTAAACAAGGTTGATAATTGAACATAGTTCTAATTAAACATGTAGGTAAAATTCTTCCTCAATTTGCCGTGTGCGCTGACTTTAGCATACTTATATTTTTATATAAATGTATTTGATTTGCCAAATTTTGGAGAAATGACCCATAGGGAAGCAATCTTCTAAATACTGACATCCAACAGAAGAAGAGCCATCACTAATTCTGACATTCAATTTTCCTAAAATTTTGAAGTCAGCTATTAGATCTTTGAAGACATGAAAATCAAAAATCCATCAAACTGATTCCAGACTTGTTAGAAGGGATATATAATAAAACAAAATAGGCTATTCTTATCAGAAAGGTGAATCACAGTTGCTAAAACATTCTTATCGTATGTTTCAGATTGCTCCAAAGCTTACTTTTAAATTAAAAAAAAAATTGGTGTGCCTGGTCTGTTTTTCTCTTTTACACAGCTGCTTTGATAATACGCTCGACTAGAAATCTTGCAACTAGGGAAAATGAGTTTGATTACTTTTCTAAAAGCCAGGTATCTTATAAAAAGAAAAATCAGAAAGGAAAATGAGCAGTTTAGGGTCATTAATTCCAATAGAGGGCTATCAAATTGGGGATATTTTGCTGCTAAGCAGTATGTTCTGAAACAACTTCAGAAAAGATCAAGACAGGTGTTTATAGGGTCACATGCTAAACCACTAGGTTTCGTCAGGCCTCACTTTTCCAGGCTGAGTTAGAGTACAACAAGTGTGTGGTGGGCCTCCTAACCAACCCATTTGCCATGGGAGGAATTAGATAAGAAATCATTTAACCAGTTGGGGGAGGGTTAGATAATCCTCAGTTAAGGGTGAATTTTAACCTAAAAGGCTCAGATATCAGTCTGGGAAACACATGGAGGCTAGTATTTTCAGTCTTCAATTCAGTTAGAGCAAATGAGCAAAGGAACAGGTCAATTAGGATATCTGGTTAGAAAGTGTTATCAAACAAGGAGAATTGGAGTGAAAGCTGAATTCTGGATTCTGTGTCTACTGCTGTTGTTCTTAGATGGTTTGCTTTAAAAAGTCTCAAGCATGTACATTATATACTCCTGTTCAACCTAAGAGAGAATTTTCTTCACCTGACCTATTCTAAATTAGGGGAAATTCTTGTTGAGCTATTTCACTCCAAAATAGAGAGGTGATTGAAGAAAGAAAGATTTTGGTACATTAGAGTGGAATATAAGCTATAAGATATGACAAGAAAAAGCAAGTATTCAAAGGATCCTAGGAAATCTTAATATGTAATATAAAGAAATTATTCGACTCACTGAAGACTGTATTTATTAACTATTTGTAATCATTTTTGAAGTGATTGAAAACATGAGATTAACTAAAAGTAGCAAAATTGTTACAAAAAACATAATAGTGTATTATATAAACACAAAAATCATAATTCACATATCAATTTTTGCCCTCAAATTAAAATTTTCAATCTTGAAAATGGCCACACACCCACAAATCATGATGAAATAATGAAAAAAGTGAAATTTTTTGTTGATCTACCAATAGGAATATGCGTAACAAAATCAGAGCATCAGGATTAGTAGTTGTACATCTGCAGATTCCAACAGGAAAGATGAATAAACAGGCTTTTGAAAATGCTTATCACTGTTACCCAATTCTTGTTGCTATACCATTTCTTTTCAAATTTCTCTTTCAGCCTAGGAGTATCTCCTGCTTTGTAGAAAATGATTCTTGTGTCTTGTTGCTATACCATTTCTTTTCAAATTTCTCTTTCAGCCTAGGAGTATCTCCTGCTTTGTAGAAAATGATTCTTGTTCAATGAAAGAGCTTCTTAGGGTGGTAGCCCAGCCAGTGCCACTAAGTGGCTTGAAGGGCTGGTGGAGAAGGAGCTTTAGCCTTCAATACGGACATGTGGTGTTTCCTCAATTTAATGCTATGTTATGTAAAGCTGCAAAAGCAGCTTCAAGTACCACTCCACAAGTACATTGCTACTCCAAGCCCCTTTTAGATAGACAGTTTGAAGCCACCATTGACTGACAAGGTCATTTTTGAATCACCTTTTATAATCTGCACCACTCTTTACACTGCAAGAAATGAGCTGGCCACCAAACACTCAGTTGTAGCCTGGTGGATTCCACCATCATCCCTCACTACCCTCTGCTGCAAACTGTCCATTACAATGTCACAATTTTTTAAATGATAGACATTTAAAAATCCATTTGGAACAATGGATTTTTCCAGAGTTTGGATATTAATTATCTTCTACTCTATGCACAAATGTTTAAATGGCCTTTCTGAACACAGTAGTTAATGCCAATTGGGAATAGTCCAAGGGAATTCATGAAGATAAATGAATTTTGAGTAGGCTTATTTTGGGAGGAGGAGAAGGGCATACTTTTCCAATAAGACATACTGGCCAATACTTGACCATCAAGAGGACATTCCAGGCAAGAGAAAAGGCAGTTGAAGATGTACAGTGTAGTGGATAATAAGAGCCCTGGAGTCAGGCACATAGAGTAATTGAAGCCCAAGATAAGTGTAGAGATTGGAGTCAGTCTTGCTGTACAAATAATTCTAACTTTTTGACTCAAATTATATTGCATGGATTTAAAGAGTTTGCAGTTATAGTCTCTGAATTATTTGGCAATTTTTAGAAATTATGAAGCATGCCATAGAGATTCCAGAAAACTAGAAATGAGCAAGAGCCAACGATTTAACAAACATTTTTGAACACTATTGTGTAACGTTATGCTAGGGTTACAATGATGTATAAGACACCGTCCCTGCCCCCAAGGATCTCAGAGTCTAGGTGGGAGGAGGTGGGAAGTGGAGAGCCTTTGTAGAGGAGGTAACCTTTCAGATAGGCCTTCAGTGAGAAGTAAGCTTTTGCTGGGCTGGAGATGAGAAAGAGGAAAACTAACTTTCCTTGACCACAGATTACCAATATGATGAATCTGTAAGGGACCCAGTGAGCCTGGGTTTTAGACTTTTACTCTGTAAAAGAAAGTCATTTATTCTCAACTCTGCAAAAAAAGAAAACATTTGGAAAATGACAGGTTAATATTTTTGATACCAAATCCTAAAAAAGAATCTGAAAAATGATTGTTAAATGATTCACTTTAAACTAATTTCATTCACTTTTCTGATAGGGTTATAAAAATTCATAGGTCAAGTGAATTCAAGTTATTTAATAAAGTCTCTCAAAATATCCTTGGGGGATATAGAGAGAAATTGAAAGTATATGAAAGTACTTGGATTGAAGCCAATTAGAAAATACCCATAATTATTACCTAGTGGAGTAGAAAGTACGGGTGTCTTCATGGAATGCTATTATTCTGCCCTACTCCATGTCTTACAAAATTGTTCGGGTGAGGAGACACAGGATAGTTTCATTCGTTGATAGCACAAAATTGCAAAGCAGTCAAAATTCAGAATTATCTCAACAGATAGTAATGTTGGGATGAAAACTAATCAAATGCAGTCATCAAATAAACAAGTGTGTGTGTTTCCCAAAGAAATTCCATAGCATGGGTAAAAGGCTGGAGCAAATATGGTTTATCACTTTGTGTGCTATTTATTGGCAACGCTAGATTTAGATTGCTCAGATTCCAGTTTCCTCTGCTGTGGTTAGGCTACATTTGAAAGAATAAATTCAGTTCAGAATGTCAGATTGCCATACTTTAAAAATAGTTTGATAAACAGTTGTATAAGATACAGTTGTAGGAACTGGAGATATTAGTCTTAGGGAGCATGCTAGTTTAATTCAGGGATTTAGGTGGGATTGATGTAATCAAATATGTGTTTTTGAAGTATTACTCTGTCTGCAAGGTGGAGAACAGTTGGAGGAGACAAGAATAAATATGGGAAGACTAGTAAGGAAAGAATGTAGTAACCCAGGTGAGAGGTAAAAGATATTTGGAGATGGAGCAAAGCTGACAGAGGTAAATGCAACAGGACGGATTGTATATCCATCTGTGGGACACAGAATGAGGGAAAGTGATGAGGTTGTTTGGGGTAACATTAAGTTCAAGATGCTGGCAGGGCATTTTAGTGACAATTATCAGTCCAGCTCTTGGACATTCTAATCTGGGGTACAGAGAAATTGTGGTTGGAAATAAGGACATGGGAGGCATCTGAACAGAGTGAACATGAACAGTGAGACATTTTTATGACCTTTTACAGTTCATGGACCACTTCAACACTTCAATCGGTAATTAGTACAACTCTTTGCAGCAAAGCAAGTCTTATTATGGCATTTCAAAGGCATGAAAAACCAAAATTACTTTACATAAATTTGCTTAAGATTTCAACACTAGTAACTGATGGAACCAGGGCTTGAAGACACCAGGTCATCCGACACCCAATTCTAAGATTTTGGGTGTGTGATTTTTAACTACACTGCAGTACCAATCCAATGAGAATCAGAGCTATGGAAGAGTTCCCCAAGAGGAAGAAATATGATGACCATAGCTTGGGACATGCTTATTTTAGGGACTGGAGAGAAAAGGGTCCAATAAAGGAAAAGGAGACAGAGCAAGCAGTTAGAGAGAGTGTTTGACTCTAGAAACCTAGGAATAGAAGGAGCGTGGAGAGCTTCCATAATGAGGGAATGGATAACATTCGTAGGTTTTACCTGAAAGATTAGGATGCTCAGTGCTGAAAACAGATCACTTTCTTTCCTGCACATTTACCTTTTTCTCATTGTTCACTCTCATTTCACACATTTTGTCATTAGCTCCTGAACTAGATTATAAATGCCTTGAGGGCAAGGTCCAGGCCTTCTTTTCCTTCTTGTCTCTGTACTGCCTAACACGGGGCTATATACACAGAATGATATGAAATGTGAAAGCTCTCTGCATGCAGATGATTAATCATCACTAGAATTTTTCCAAAGGCACTGTCTCTAGTGCCAAGAGCACATTTGTTTAAAATGTGCGCTTAAATTTGAATGAAATCTGCCTAAATGGTGCCATCTGTTCTTAGGCAGTTTCAAAAATGTTTAAATACAATTTTACCTTTAAAAGGACAAGCGTAGGGGCATGCCTATGAGACATAAAGATGTCCTTAAATAAACACAGAGCAGACACTGGCATAGTCAATCACACTTAAACAGCTACACATAAAGAATGTTTTCTGAGGTTTAAGAAAATTTTCGCGAAGAGTACACCAACTACTACTTCATGCAGAAAATATTTATGAGAAGTTACAAAATTGTAGGCATGGACTCCTACACATATTACTGCATTTTAATTACAGACTACAGAAATACAATTTAATTTCATGTACCCTTTGAAATGGGTTCACTCTTCCACTATTTGTAATGGTCCACATTTTACTGTGATTTCAGTGCATCAATTTGGAAGCTGAAGACAGCTGAAGACAGCTGTTGGGGATAGTCTCTATGTTAGTCATTTATATCGATTGTCATTTGACTTTTGTTACAGTGCTGTAGGCTTCATTGTTGTGCGAATATAACAGTGAAATGAAACCCACGTTTAAGTTCTGCAAATAACTTACAGTCACTTCCAAAACACCTCAACTTAGTTTCTAAATTTGAGTTTGTGGTTTTAGATGCACGGTTATTTGCTGATCCACTTTAGCATGCAAAATCACACACTGGCTAGGTTTGGGTATAGTTATTGTGGCAACGAGTAATGGGTCAAATTTTCAGCCTATGTAACTCACTAGCTACATCATCATGACCAAAACTATGCCAGTATTTTGACATCTCTGTATTTTGCTAGTTGGTGTAAATCAGTGATCATGTATATCAAGAATTTATATTTACAGAAAGAATTTCTGGTTGAAATAGCATCTAAATATATTACCCTATCTGAATACATGTATATCTGTATGGAAAGTCTTTCGTTAAATCCTGTTTTGCAAAGGTGGAGATCTGAACGTGTTTACTCACATGAGCATTCTTTTGGAATATTTTTAGATAATTTTTATTTTAGATATTTTTAGATATCTGATATCTATTTACTTCTGAGAATTTTTAAATAAAAGAAATAGGATATTTCAGATAAAGATGAAGTCTCCTTGTTAGCCTTTCACTTCCATCCCTCACAAAGGCAACAACTATCATTAATTTGCTATATCCTCCAGTCCGTTTTTTACACTTTTAATGACCTAAGTTATAGCACCATGAACTAATATTTTTAGATAATATTGTCTTCTTAATTATCTATCATAGTATTTATATTATTCTTTAACTTGCCATTTTTCCTCAGCATTCTATTTTAGAAATCTATGTCAATCTATACAGAAGTTTAATTTTCTGTAATTTGAATTATCCCAGTTTATTCATCTTTCCCACCACAGATGTCCATTTAGGCTGTACATCTTGCACCAACTTCTTGCTACCCCAAGCAGTATTGCAGTGAATGTCCATCCATCTCTCTGCCTCTGTCTCTCTCTCTCCCCCGTAATGTACCTGGCCCAGGTTTCTCTCTAGGAAATATACCTAGTAGTCAGGCTATTGCTGGCTTGTGGGCCATAGGGAATTCTCTCAAAAAAGATTCTTGATTTACATTCCTACCAGCAGTGTATAAAAGTTCCTGCTTCCTTATATCCTTATAAACACTTGTTTTGTTAGAGTTTATTTTTTAAAATTTGCCCGTCTAATAGAGGTGAATGAAGCAGTTTATTGTTGGGTTTTAATTACTTGTCTTGACTATTTGTAAGCTTGAGCAATTTTTTCAAAGACTTGTTGACCATTTTCAGGTTTCCTCTTGATGGGATGCCTGTTCATATCCTTTGCTCATTTTTTTCTGTGTTTTTTTTCTTATTGATTTGTGGGGGTTCTTTATTTCAAATATTAATCTTTTGTCAGCCATATATATTGCCAATATCATCGCCTAGTCTTTTAACTTTACGGTAGATCTCATCACCCAGAAGTTCTTTAATTTTGGATTATTTGGTCAAATATTTCAAATCCATTCAGTTTTGTGTTTTGTGTCTTATCATAGCTTATCTATTACTACCTTGGGTTGATTACAATATGCTTCTATATTTTATTAATGTTAAGGTTGTGTTATTTTACACATAAGTCTGTAATACATTCTGGAATTTATTTGTGTGTATAGTGTGAGAGAGCAATTTAAATTTACTTTCTCAAGGGGGTTAGACCATTACTCCAACATCATTTGTTAATAAGTCCATCCTTTCTCTACTGTGGTGTGATGTCACCCATACCTTATACAGAGTTCCTTAAATGAGCACAGCATGTTTCACTGATCTAATTATCTATCTGTTCCTGCACAAGTCCCGCACTGTTTTAATTACTATGGTGTTATGATTATTCCTTGATATATAGCAAGACAAGACCCCTTTCCTTATTATTCTTTCACTGAATTGTTTTTGATTATTTTGCAATATTTGCTCCTTCATCTGGTTTTTAGAATTAATTTGTTTTGTTCTGCAAATAAAACCAGTGGCATTTGTATTTCAATTGCATTGAATATATAGGTTAAAATAGAGAGATTAATATAGAGATTAATTTTGAATTTTCCCATCTATGAAATGCTATATTAATATCTGGTACACCATTTATTCAGGTTTTCATTTTCCCTGCAAATCACACATCTTTTATAAGACTGATCTCTTAGTATCTCATCATCTTTGTTGCTATTACAAATAAAATATTTCCTGATTAATTGTTGCTGGATTATTAGAACTTTATTGATTTTTCATATTGGTCTTGCATCCAGCAACCCTGCTAATCTTTTTAGCCCTTAACAGTTTATTTGTAGACATTCTTGCATTTTCTTTGTAAACCACAATATTTTCGGTATATAATGACACTTTAATTTCTTCTTTTCCTATCACTATGCCTCATATATTTTTCTTGTTTATTACCTTGACTGGAAGCCCCAGTTCAGTGTTGGGTAGTAGCAGTGATGTTGGGTATCCTTGTCTGTGGATTGTGTTTACAATTGTGTAATGAATTCTCTTTATGAACCCATTCTCAGCTATTTTACCATGAAATTCACATTGAAGATTTTCAATATGGCTAGCCAAAGTTAAGGTATGGATTGTGGTCATGTGATGAAATAACGTTATAGTACTGGTTAAGAGGTCCCAAACTTTACCTCATTCACACTCTTTTCTCACTTTCTGAATGAACCCGGCCACATCTGTTATCAGTCATTCCGGAGGTAATACATTGAAAATAATTCACGTTAAGGATCTCAGCTACAAGTGTTTTTGCTCCATTTGAAAGTGTTCACTTCATGGGAAATGAAGTCTTTTCACTGGAAATATAAATTTAACTCTGTTGATATTCTACAGAAATGCTCATTGTTCACATTACATTTTTTCTTTTTAACGTTTTTATTGGAGTATAATTGCTTTACAATGGTGTGTTAGCTTCTGCTTTATAACAAAGTGAATCAGTTATACATATACATATATCCCCATATCTCTTCCCTCTTGTGTCTCCCTCCCTCCCACCCTCCCTATCCCACCCTTCTAGCTGATCACAAAGCACCGAGCTGATCACCCTGTGCTATGCAACTGCTGCGCACTAGCTATCTATTTTACATTTGGTAGTGTATATATGTGCATATATACACTACTACTCTCTCACTTTGTCCCAGCTTACCCTTCCTTCCCCCTCCCCGTATCTTCAAGCCCATTCTCTAGTAGATCTGCATCTTTATTCCCATCTTGCCCCTAGGTTCTTCATGACCATTTTTTTATTTTTAGACTCCATATGCATGTGTTAGCATACGGTATTTGTTTTTCTCTTTCTGACTTACTTCACTCTGTATGACAGACTCTAGGTCCATCCACCTCATTACAAATAACTCAAATTCATTTCTTTTTATGGCTGAATAATATTCCATTGTATATATGTGCCACCTCTTCTTTATCCATTCATCTGTCGATGGATACTTAGGTTGCTTCCATGTCCTTGCTATTGTAAATAGTGCTGCAATGAACATTGTGGTACATGACTCTTTTTGAATTATGGTTTTCTCAGGGTATATGCCCAGTAATGGGATTGCTGGGTCATATGGTATTTCTATTTTTAGTTTTTTAAGGAACCTCCATACTGTTCTCCATAGTGGCTGTATCAATTTACATTCCCACCAACAGTGTATGAGGGTTCCCTTTTCTCCACACCCTCTCCAGCATTTATTGTTTCTAGATTTTTTGATGATGGCCATTCTGACTGGTGTGAGGTGACACCTCATTGTAGTTTTGATTTGCATTTCTCTAATGATTAATGATGTTGAGCATTCTTTCATGTGTTTCTTGGCAATCTGTATATCTTCTTTGGAGAAATGTCTACATAGGTCTTCTGCCCATTTTTGGATTGGGTTGTTTGGTTTTTTGATATTGAGCTGCATAAGTTGCTTGTAAATTTTGGAGATTAATCCTTTGTCAGTTGCTTCATTTGCAAATATTTTCTCCCATTCTGAGGGTTGTCTTTTCGTCTTGTTTATGGTTTCCTTTGCTGTGCAAAAGCTTTTAAGTTTCATTAGGTCCCATTTGTTTATTTTTGTTTTCATTTCCATTTCTCTAGGAGGTGGGTCAAAAAGGATCTTGCTGTGATCTATGTCATAGAGTGTTCTGCCTATGCTGTCCTCTAAGAGTTTTATAGTGTCTGGCCTTACATTTAGGTCTTTAATCCATTTTGAGTTTATTTTTCTGTATGGTGTTAGAGAGTGCTCTAATTTCATTCTTTTACATGTAGTTATCCAGTTTTCCCAGCACCACTTATTGAAGAGGCTGTCTTTTCTCCATTGTATATTCTTGCCTCCTTTATCAAAGATAAGGTGACCATATGTGCGTGGGTTTATCTCTGGGCTTTCTATCCTGTTTCATTGATCTATATTTCTATTTTTGTGCCAGTACCATACTGTCTTGATTACTGTAGCTTTGTAGTATAGTCTGAAGTCTGGGAGCCTGATTCCTCCAGCTCTGCTTTTCTTTCTCAAGATTGCTTTGGCTATTCGGGGTCTTTTGTGTC
This sequence comes from Balaenoptera ricei, assembly GCF_028023285.1. Lineage (NCBI taxonomy): Eukaryota > Metazoa > Chordata > Mammalia > Artiodactyla > Balaenopteridae > Balaenoptera > Balaenoptera ricei. Next base: position 35,752,151 of record NC_082649.1, read on the forward strand.
TCCATACAAATTGTGAAATTTTTTGTTCTAGTTCTGTGAAAAATGCCAGTAGTAGTTTGATAGGGATTGCACTGAATCTGTAGGTTGCTTTGAGTAGTATAGTCATTTTCACAATGTTGATTCTTCCAATCCAAGAACATGGTGTATCTCTCCATCTATTTGTGTCATCTTTAATTTCTTTATTAACTGTCTTATAATTTTCTGCATACAGGTCTTTTGTCTCCCTAGGTAGGTTTGTTCCTAGGTATGTTATTCTTTTTGTTGCAGTGGTAAATGGGAGTGTTTTCTTAATTTCACTTTCAGATTTTTCATCATTAGTGTATAGGAATGCAAGAGATTTCTGTGCATTAGTTTTGTATCCTGCTACATTACCAAATTCATTGATTAGCTCTAGTAGTTTTCTGGTAGCATCTTTAGGATTCTCTATGTATAGTATCATGTCATCTGCAAACAGTGACAGCTTTACTTCTTTTCCAATTTGGATTCCTTTTATTTCTTTTTCTTCTCTGATTGCTGTGGCTAAAACTTCCAAAACTATGTTGAATAATAGTGGTGAGATTGGGCAGCCTTGTCTTGTTCCTGATCTTAGTGGAAATGGTTTCAGTTTTTCACCATTGAGGACGATGTTGGCTGTGGGTTTGTCATATATGGCCTTTTTTATGTTGAGGTAACTTCCCTCTATGCCTACTTTCTGGAGGGTTTCTATCATAAATGGGTGTTGAATTTTGTTGAAAGCTTTCTCTGCATCTGTTGAGATGATCATATGGTTTTTCTCCTTCAATTTGTTAATATGGTGTATCACATGGATTTCTTTGTGTATATTGAAGGATCCTTGCATTCCTGAGATAAACCCCACTTGATCATGGTGTATGATCCTGTTAATGTGCTGTTGGATTCTGTTTGCGAGTATTTTGTTGAGGATTTTTGCATCTATGTTCATCAGTGATATTCACCTATAGTTTTCTTTTTTTGTGACATCTTTGTCTGGTTTTGGTATCAGGGTGATGGTGGCCTCGTAGAATGAGTTTGGGAGTGTTCCTCCCTCTGCTCTATTTTGGAAGAGTTTGAAAAGGATAGGTGTTAGCTCTTCTCTAAATGTTTGATAGAATTCACCTGTGAAGCCATCTGTTCCTCGGCTTTTGTTTGTTGGAAGATTCTTAATCACAGTTTCAATTTCAGTGCTTGTGATTGGTCTGTTCATATTTTCTATTTCTTCCTGGTTCAGTCTCAGAAGGTTGTGCTTTTCTAAGAATTTGTCCATTTCTTCCAGGTTGTCCATTTTATTGGCATATAGTTGCTTGTAGTACTCTCTCATGCCCTTTTGTATTTCTACAGTGTCAGTTTTTACTTCCCCTTTTCCATTTCTGATTTTATTGATTTGAGTCTTCTCCCTTTTTTTCTTGATGAGTCTGGCTAATGGTTTATCAATTTTGTTTTACAACATTTTTATTATAGACTCCTATGAACCAAGCTTCAACCCGTTCCCACTGCATTTTCACCATTCACTTATCAAGCAAGGAACCAGGATCTGCAACCGTGCGACATGCCAAGCTGCATTTAGTTGACCTGGCTGGTTCAGAGCGAGTTGCGAAGACTGGAGTAGGGGGCCAGCTTCTGACAGAGGCCAAGTATATCAACTTGTCACTACATTACTTAGAACAGGTAAACGGGTAGGGTGGGATGTACCTATACCTACCATTTTTTGACCATGTACTTCACATCACGCATTCTACTAGCATTTTTGTCTTGTTTTGTATTGTTTCTCTTCTTTTACTGTGGCAAAATATATATAACGTAAAATTACCATTTAACTAATTTTTACAATTCAGTGGCATTAAGTACATTCAAAATGTTGTGCAAGCATCACCATCATCCATTTCCAGAGCTTCTCATGATCCCAAACAGAAACTCTGTACCCATTAAACAGTATCTCCCAATCTCTTTATACTCCCAGGCCCCCATCACCTCTAGTCTACTTTCTGCCACTATGAATTTGCCTGTTCTAGATTTTCGTATAAGTGGAATTATACAGTATTTGTCCTTTTGTGTCTGATTTCTTCCACTTAGCATAATTTCAAGGTCCATCATGTTTTAACATGTATCACAATTTTCTTCCTTTTTAAGGCTGAATAATATCTCATTGTGTGTGTGTAGATATAAATATAGATATATAGTATTTTGTATATCCATTCATCTGTTGATGAACATGACTTGTTTCCACCTTTTGGCTATTGTGAATAATGCTGCTATAAACATTGGTATAGCTACTAGAATTCTGTATAAACCATTTCATTTAAACCTCACAACAGCTCTGCACTGTAGGTATTAGTTATTACCCACATCTTATAGTTTTTATAACTCAGGTCTTCCCCAGGCCTTCCTGAGATTACACAGCTAGTGGTGAGATAAGGATTTGAACCTCGAATTGCTTGGCTCCAAAGCCTATGCTTTTTTTCACTATACCTTGTGTTTATTTGTAAAATTAGTGGTGTGAATATAAGTTAGAAACGGCCTCCATGGACTATTTGTTTCGGGCTGGTAGATTAGCTATGAGACCATAATGTGGAGATGACCAGTATCTTTTCCATTTGTAGTGACTTCATCTAGTTGGTGATTCTGACCCTGCAATGGTTCTCTTTGTCTTAGCTTCCCTCCCTGTCCCCACTCCAAGTTTACTACAGTCCATCCCAGTGCATGCTTAATTTTTAATTTCTGAATTTTATTCCAAAGGCAGAGAAAGCTCATCTGAATTTTGCTAAGTAAATCTTCCAGACAAAATTTCTCCCATCTAAAAGGAGTGCATTGAATTAAATTATTTTTCAAGTTCCTTTCAGCTCTGTGAGTGTAAATGTTGTGAGTTGAATGTTAAAGATGGCAACTAATTCTAAAAAAAAAAAGAAAGAGAAACATGATCAAAAACTGGAGTGGAGAAGTACAGGGGATATTGGCGAGGCAAAAGGGTCTGTTAATGAATGTTGGAGACTGAAAGATTTGAGAAAAAAAACTACTTTTTTAAAGCTGCATAATGAACCCTTTTGAGAATGATGTTGTCCTGACATTAAATGCTTTCTAATGGTCAAGCTGGCTGAAAAAGCAGATTGAGAGAAACCTAAGGGAACTCTCTGTGAACAAGGCACACACAATTAGGCTCTGACCAAATGAGTCCCAGTAATGCAACACCCAGAGGTTAAGACCTGCATGGTGTTCAGATCACTTTAGTGTTTCTGACGATAGTCAGCATTGCTGAACTCTTTCTTGTTCACATATTACATACTACTTTTACTTAACAGATCTTTTACTTTATAGGACATTTATGTAACATTGATATGAAAGTATAATGGACTATATTCAAAGTGCTTTATTTCAAACATACCTACTTGTTTCAGAGTCTTCACTATCTTTTAATTCCCATTATATCCATCCATCATACGAAATTATATTTATATTTGTTAGTTGAATCAAAATTTCCATCAATTGTAATCACTCAAGAAAAACATTCTGCTCCTTATGTTTTCTTTTTCTTCATTCTACACAACCTTTGCAAGCTGTTACTTGTCATTAAAACTATTCCTCTCCCTACATTTCTTCTCTTCAAAATTCTGGTAACATCAGCCTCATGTGAGCAGTCTTGGTGGCTATGTGGCATCTGATTTTGTATATAGCTAGTTTACTTATTTAACAGATACTTATAAGGAGCAGTAATGTGCTGAGGACTGTGCTGGGCCCTGGAGCACAGCGCTGAATGAAATAGAAACAGCCCTTGCCCCGAAGGTCTTATGGTCCAGTGGAGGGAGACATGCACTGAATAAGTATTCGTTAGGTACGTGGCTGTAATCCTGATGGGAGCCTGCAGAGCAAGTCCAAGGGGCGAGGAGAGTGTGGGGGATTGGACTTAGACTGAGGAAGGGAGAGTTAATGAAAGTTCTCTCAGGACTGATGTTAAGCAGAGATGGGAGGAATGAGTAGGAGTGAGCCCGGCCAGGATGGGGTCAGGGCATGTCAGGCAGTGAGAACTGGGAGTCTGTCAGCCCTTAGCTCCATCTGCGGGATGGATTCACCCAGGGTCTCAGTGACATTCATGTGTCATTGACCTTTGGCTCTCTGAATGTAACTTATCTCTTTCATAGACACCCACTGCATCACTGCAGCCGTTAGCTCTTTACACTGCTGTACAAGGGTCTTCATGGAGGTTATGGCATAAAATAATGGAGAGAGGAGGAGAAGGAGAAGATCAGTATGAGAGGAAAGAAGAACATAAATATGGAAAACTGCAGTGTGTGGACATGGGTACGTGAGATTGAGTAAAGCTAGGAGCAGCTGCTAGAGAGAAAGTTGTGGATAGTAGAGAAATATTGGAATTCTACACAGAAAGACATAAGTGAGAGGGGACCAAAGAGTACCTAGGAAGGAGAATAATAAAAAGAGTGAGCAGATACTGTTGATGAAATAACAGAATTCAAGGACTTTTATAAACAAATTTTCTTTATGAAGTACTTTATTATGGGCCTTTGAGGCTGGAAGTATAACAGTTTAGTTTAATTAGCTTCATTCATTCATTCACTCATTCAATCAACAAATTGTGACTGAGTGTCCACTGGGTGCTACAAGTTACGTTAGGCAATGGGGATTGATGTATAATTGAGAAATAGTCTGTGCTACCGTGTCATCCAGTGAAAGAGCAAAGCATACAAACAAATACTTAGAATGCAGTAAGATAAATGCTGTAATAGAAATTCATGTAGATGTCCAAAATATAATCAAACTGAGACATCTTCTCTGTCTCAGTTTGAATATATAAGATGGAGATGGACTAGGAAAAGACAGTTTGGTAGCCTTTCTTACATGAATTAGCCCACATTAGAGTTATAGAAATTCCATGCGAATTGTAACTGCCCTCTGGCCATAATTGTGAGACCTTACACCTGCTCACAGGGCACAGACGTTCTGAGTTGAATGCACCTTATTGTGCTCAGAAGTAAATAAATTTCTATTTGCCAGAGTACTGTTGGTTTTGGAGTTTTCCTTGTGTATGTAGTACTTTTTTCCAAAAAGTCTCCTCAAAAACATTTCAAGCCACAATAACAGGGTGCATCTTGACCCTAGAATTCGAGTCCGTGGAGGAAAAGGAAGGGACCATGCATACTTGGTCCAGCCATAAGCCTCACGGAGTGCTCCTTGGGTGACCCTGGGTGTCTGTCAGCCCAAATGTTAAGTGAGAAACCACTGAGAACAGAGAGTGTTTGCTCTCTCCTTCTCCAGAAATCAGAATCAGGGTCACCCCGGCCAGTTATCCAACATGAGTGGGACTTTTTCAGAGTGTTACTTTCCACTTGGCTTCCACTGAATGTGTTGCGTTCAGGAGAAAAAATTGGTGGTGCGGTGCTAGTTGTAACTCTGAAAATTTTTGTCAGTTCTCAGGGCATAATCTTCCATGGACATCTGAGTTCTTTAAAAGAAATTCTCTTTAATGAATGAAGTAGTAAACCGAATTATTGATTTCAGGCATAGTTTCTTGGTACGTGGAGATGCTATTAAGTGTCATGTGGGGTTCCACTCTTTGTTGCTTAAAGAATGTCTTCAGGAACATGTTATTGTATTTGTACATGAAATCCAAAATGGAAGTAAACACTAAAGAAATCCAGGTTGTATGAACACCTCCTCACCCTGTGCCATTCAGATCATTTGGCTCCTGCCCAGTTTAGAGAACCCAAAGCAGCCCCACAAAGAATAATTTACTTCTGCCTCTCTCTCAAATACTGGCCATTTCTAAGTCACTCTGAAGATCCGTTTCTGTCCAAGGGGTCTGGGCTTATTATGGTATTCCTAAAGTTCTCTAGAGCTGGGAGGGTACCTGCTTAGGACCCGCTTATAAAGAAATGGCCTAGGACTTCCCTGGTGGCGCAGTGGTTGGGAATCGCCTGCCAGTGCAGGGGACATGGGTTCGAACCCTGGTCCGGGAAGATTCCACAAGCCGCGGAGCAACTAAGCCTGTGCGCCACAGCTACTGAGCCTGCGCTCTAGAGCCCGCGAGCCACAACTACTGAAGCCCGCGCGCCTAGAGCCCCTGCTCCGCAACAAGAGAAGCCACCGCAATGAGAAGTACGCGCACCACCACAACAAAGAGTAGCCCCCGCTCACCGCAACTAGAGAAAAGCCCATGCACAGCAACGAAGACCCAACACAGCCAAAAAAAAAAAGGAAAAAAAAATGGCCTAGAACTGCGTTTATTGTGCTACAAGTCTTCAAAGTGATCATAAAGAACATGGCCTAAAGCCCCCTCCAAACACGGAGTGCTTTTTGTTTTGCTAAGAAGTATCCCAGAAACTCTCTCTATTGATCTTTAAATCACTTCTGTGAGATAGGCAGGCATTCTAATTCCAGTTTTACAGGTGGGGAGACTGAGGCTAATAAATATAAGAGATTGGCCTAAGATCGTATAAGTGGGGCAGCTGGATTCTGACTCTGAGTCCTGGGTTCTTTGTTTTATCATGCACTGCCTTCATTTCCCCCATTCTTAAAGACCATATTTTCTAATCCATAATCTCATTTTGAATTTTAATTCTTCTCTTTAACAATTTTAGAACCCTTTCTGGAAAGGACATTGGGATTGCCTCTACAGCATTCATTCCAGGGGTAGCAGGCAGAAGCTCATTCCCAGCTCCATGAGTAGACCTGACTGGCCTAAGCCGATTCGAGCCAGTCTTTCTCCTGGCTATAGTGATTGGTTCAGAGGTGGCCCATGAACCAAGTTGGTCCCTAGTGAATCTCAGGACTCATGTTTAATTATTAGAGAACTTTCTCATGTCAGTCATGAGTAAGGAAGTATATAACATCAGGGCATTTGGTAGCCATCCTATGGCCACGAGGAGGGGCAGACTTCTACCACATGGGAGACGGAGCAGAGATATGGGCAGAAACTAAGTCCTTTCTAAAAGGCCCCTGACCTTTTAGGTCATTCTAACCTAAAGCATTTCCTATTACAGTTACATGAGCCAATAAATTTCCCTATGATTAAAGCCAGTTTGGGTTACATTCTTTTGTTACTACAGCCAAAAGCAAGTTAACTAACAGACCATTTAATATCAGAAGGAAGTGTAATAAGCATATTCTCCTTTATGTCATCTAAGTTGTCAATAAAACTGTTGAATAGAAAAGACATCAGTTTTGTTTCCTAGACCAGGAAGAAAATAGTGACATTTGTTTTATGAAAGAACTTAAAAGTACTTAGAAAACTGTTAGATATTTAATTGATGATTAATAAACAATAATGCCACCCTCTCTGCATATCTGTCAGACCTACCCCTGTTTGGTTTGGTATTTGCTATTCGGGCCTTCCTTACCTGTTGCAGATATTTGTCCTCTTGGCTCTTAGGGTCTGGAGCTCTGCTCAGCACCCCATGCTCCCATCTTGCCACTCAGACTCGGGTCCACCATATTTCTCACTTTCTTCCCAGTTGCACTGAAGCTTAGTTCACCCAAATCTCATTCACTACTAATGACCCTCCCACTGCCTTCCTAGGTAAAACTAATTAATCCAATCATTCATTTATTCATATTCGTTTAACAAAAAAGTGTTGAGCATATGTTGTATTAATCAGATTTTTTAGCTGCAAACTGGGAAATTCACTCTAGCTAATTTAAGAAGCATAGAGTTTATTAAACATAAAGAATCTCAAGAAAAATTAGAAAACTGGGCTTGAGTACTACCCAGCTAGGAGCAGAGCAACCAAGATACACTTCTTTTTTTTTTCTCAAGATCTTTTTGATGTGGACCATCTTTTAAAGTCTTTACTGAATTTGTTCCAGTATTGCTTCTGTTTTATGTTTTTGGTTTTTTTGGCCGCGAGGCATGTGGGATCTTAGCTCCCTGACCAGGGATCGAACCCGCACTCCCTGCATTGGAAGGCGAAGTCTTAACCACCGGACCACCAGGAAAGTCCCAGCCAAGAGACACTTCTAATCACACCACTGAACTGCTCTGTAAAACACCACTGTTATCCCCACTGGGCACTTAGGACATTAAGCCTTAGATTCCAGAAACTTCCCTGTAGCTGCCTCAAAAAAACCAGTTGCCTTTGCCACCCACCTACAAATGCAGTCTTCCTCCTTATGACCACCACCTCTCATCACTCACCTCCAATCCCACACAGGGTGTTTGCTTGATGGAGCTAGGTCTCATGCAAACCGTGAGCTGTAAGAGAGACTAGGAAATGTAATTTTGTAGGAAGCAGAACTAGGATGGGGGCTATCATGAGAGCTGAGGGAGACAACTCAGTTTCTGCCACATGTACCGGGTGCTGGGTGCTGTTCTTGGCAGTGGTGATGGAGCCACGAGCAAGAGAAACAAAGTCCTTTGTTTCTGCCTTGTGGAGCAGAAACTCTCGTGGGGAAGCAGGTAACAAGTAAATAAATAAAATTTCCAATAGTCGTAAGTATCAGAAGAAAAATAAAATAGAGTTAAAGCCTGGATATCGGGGTGTTACTTTTGAAAGGGAGTTCAGGGAAAGCCCTTGTGAGGAAATAAAACTTGAGCAAAAATTTGATTGATGAGAAGTAGGATGCTGTAAGAAAATCTGGGGCAAGAGCATCCTAAGTAAAAGAAACATGGTCAAAGGCTGCGATGTGGGGCTAAGCTTGGCATGGTGAAGCAACAGCAAGGCCAGTGTGGGCCACGAAAGCACCGTAGGAGATGAAGTTGGATAGGTAGACAGGAACCAGATCACACAGGGGTTCGGTCATTATACCAAGTGCATCGGGAGGTTGTAAGCAGGGCAGTGACTTGATGTAACTTACATTTTTGTAAAGGTTTCTCTGCCTGCCATGCAGAGCGGAGACCATGGGAGGGCAAAAGGAGAAACAAGGAGACTGATTCAGAGCCTTGAGAGCAGTTATCCAAGGAAGGGAAAATGGTGCCTCGAACTGGAGCGGTGGCAAACGAGGTGGGAAAAAGTGATCCAATTCTGGGTATGTTTTGTAGATAAACCTAACAGAAATTGGATGTTGGAGGTGAGAGGAATTCAAGAATGTTGCCTAGGGTTTTGGACTGAGCCACTTGTTGGATGGTGGCGCCATCAATAATGATGGGTAAAGCCTGAGAAAAAATCAGGCTTGGGGGCAGAGGGGAGAGACAGTCAGGAACAGACATCCAGGTGGAGATGCAGAGTTGCTGCAGGGATAGTAGCTCAGGGAAGAGGTTGAGGCTGATGCTGTAAACTGGGGAGACATTAGGATAGGATATGGATGTATTTAAAGCCAGGGGATTGGATGAGATTACACAGAGAGACAGTGTAGATAAGAAAGAGAAGAGGATCCGGGACTGAGCCTCGGAGCACTTCAATAGATATAATTTGGGAAGAAGAAAAGCAAGTATTCATTATCTAGTTTTTAAGGAAAGATAAAAACCAGAGAAGTGTGATGTCCTGATTACCAAGTGAATAAAGCATTTCCTGAAGGAGGCAATGAATACCTATTTTGATGCCTTACTCAAATCAGAGGTCTAGTAAGAGAGCAGTCAGTGCTTTTGGTTCAGGGGGGTTGCCGATGACCTTGGCAAGAGCCAACTTAGTTTAGTACTGTTGTGGGCTTGCAGAATGGGAGTGATTCCGGTGAGAGAGAGAAATTAATGCAAAGAGAGGGGTTAATTATAGGAGCAAAGTAGGTAAGAGGAGAAGAGGGAGGGGACAGAGGGCTGGACTTGGGCAGGAGCAGGACAGTAACCGCAGGAAGAGTGGAATGTGTGGGGGATTGAGGGACAGGGCAGGTAGACCGCTTACACCTGGAAGAAGAGTGTGTGGCCATCGGCTCAGACTGAAGGCGGAGAGAGGAGGCTGGGTAGATGTTTGAAACAAGAGGATAAGGTGCGAAGGCCCATTTCTGAGAGTGGAAAAGTGGTTTTTGAGAGAACCTCACAGGATTTCTGGTTTATAGTAAAACCTGTGGTCATTAGCTTAAAGCAAGACCAGTGGTATCGTTACGTGATTTTGCTAAAAACGGCCTTCAAAAACAATGCTCCCATCTTATTTTGTAAACTAAAGGCGTAGAAAAAGTTCTGATGATGGGAATTACACACCTGGGAAGAGGGAAGACTAGAACAATAGCAGGTGTTGAAAGTATTTTCAGGAGCCAGGGCCTTGTGATGCCCCTGAAGTCACATGTCACATCTGTGGGTGAGTTATTCCTGATGCTTTGCAGTGGGCATCCTGGCACTGGATTCATCTTCCTCAGAAAACCCTGAACCCCTGGTGGCTCCCCTTGAGGACAGCCCACAGCAGCCCTTCATCCATCTCCCATCCATCCATCTACCATCTTCCTACTAAGTACGTAAGACACTCCTAAGGCGCAAGGTGAGCAGACTCTAGGTGAACCAAGGTGCACTTCCCCCATCACTTACAGTGAAAGCAAACACATATACAGCACTTATTATGGGCTAGTTCTACTCAAAGTAATTTGCACATTTTAACTCTTCCCAACTACTCATAGGCAGATACTGTCTTTTCCGTGTTTTACAGATGAGGAGACTGAGGCAGAGGTGGTGAGTGGCATGCCCTGGCATAGCTAGAATCTGGACCTGGACAATCTGGCACCAGAATCTGGGGTCTGTTGCCTCTTGTAGTTCTTATTTATTGTTCTGCCTCTTTTACCTTGAAGATGAGGCATACAGACCAATTTTGATAGGATTTTTTAAAATCTGGCATGATTTACTCTTGAGTTTTTATATAAATTTCTCAGTGACTGAAAACAGAATAAAAATGTATCCAATTCTGCACAAGTTATATCATCTGTCCAAAAACGACAGGGTCCATTATGGTATGTTTTTACTATATTTGCTTCATTCCATCTTCACTGTTATTGTACTGAATATTTTAAGATATTTATTCTGAGCCCAAGTTTTGGGGGTCACTGCATTTTGTATCCTTATTGCTGTCGCAGCTCAGTTTGTCAGGTGTGCATTTTCTGCTAAGTTAACGCTATTCTTTTTCCCCTCCACCACAGGTCATCATTGCCCTCTCAGAAAAGCACCGCTCACACATTCCGTATCGGAACTCCATGATGACCAGTGTCCTGAGAGACAGCCTGGGAGGGAACTGCATGACGACCATGATTGCCACGCTCTCTTTAGAGAAAAGGAATATTGACGTATGTTGCTTCTTCTCTCTGGAGATCTCAGTCTGAGTTTTTATGCTAGTTTGTGAGACGGGGTTGAGGGTCCTTGGTGGGTTTCCGTCTTTTCAACTGGGTTAGGGTATGCCTTCAGAGGTGAAGACCCACCAGAGTTCATAGCTTTGGGTTATTTGCCAGAATTGTAATTCCCCCAATTTGAGAACTGACTTCACATAGCACGGGATGGTTTGCAGAAAACCTCATACACAAATTTTGGAAGATCTGCCAGAGACGTGAGGGAGGAGACCCATCAGCTTCTCCTGATCTGTTTTGCTCCTGATTGCTTAGGTGCCTTGGAGACATCTCCAAGGTGTGTCCCTAGACGTGTCCCTGGGCACAGCACCCAGGACGCCTTGGCAGGGTCTGGCTGCCAAATGGCTGTCCTGGGTTGCTTTAGAGCCAGCTGATGTTTCACGCATTTCAGTTTAATGTTTGGGACTCAGACTTTCTCTAAGAGAGGAAAACAGGAAGCTGCAGGGTGCCTCCCCAAACAAGGCCAAGCCCCAAGTGCATTGTAAGATGCCTTGAAAAGCCTCTCTTTTGCGCCTGTTACAAATATTTATTTTGTACCCTTTGATGCTTATGGATTGTGGTACCTGCTATGATTCTGGTTTGTATATGTGGTTCTGGTTTGACAAATCAGTAGTTGAAAAGCACATACCAGTTGTCACTTAGGACCTCAGGATCTTCCACACTTTGGGCATCAGTCATTATATTAAGCCCAAAGTTTTAATGAAAAATAATGTTCCAGGGCAAGGCTTCCTAATTTGGAAGCATGTTTCCTCGTTGTGTTTTATGCACATCACTCTAGGTGTACACGTTTTTCCTGTGAACAGAAACTGTTTTATCTCTCTATGCCATAACACTTTAACGACTTATCTTGCTTTCTTAGGAATCTATATCTACCTGCAGATTTGCACAACGAGTGGCACTCATAAAGAATGAAGCTGTTCTTAATGAAGAAATCGATCCCAGATTGGTAAGCAACTTTTAACTGACTATGTTAAAAAAAATCAAAGTATATCAAAGATTAGTTAAATTTGGGGGGACACTCACTCTCCGTAACCAGGCAACATTCTAAATACTGGAAACGTGTTAAATCATTTAATTCTCACAACAACCTCATGAGCAGATGCCATCTCTTCCTCTAGTTTACAGATGACAAAACTGAAACGCAGAAATATTTAGTGATTTGATCTGAGTCACAGTGCTAATGCGTAGCAGAGCAGGATTCAGACACAGACAGTCTGACTCCAGGGCCTGTGCTCTTACCTACAGCCCCCCTTTACCCCATCAGTTAGGGGCACAGTGAGTCCTGGGGACATACATAGAATCATACACAGTTATATTTGTAGGCAGGTCGTAGCCTTTCAAAAAAAAAGTCAGCTTAACTTTCTAAAGACAATAATAATAGACCATCTTTTATAAAAGCTTATTGAGAAAAAGAAGTCCTAATGGTTATTAAATAGAATAGTATTTTGCATGAGTGTTCTGTTACTTAGTCTAGAGATTTAAAAAAGTTAGTAGTTGGTTTGATCCATGGAAAAATGGCCAAGCCTCTAGTTTTATAAAAATGAATTCTTCTTTATCAAAGTTCTTTTTTTAAAGGAAAGATATTTGCAAGTTACATGATTCAGCTACTCATTATAAATGCAGATATTTTTTCTTTTCTCTATTTTGTTAGTCTTCAAATAAAATACAACAAGGAATTAACTCGTGTCAACATTGAAAATGTTGAAATAAAATATTTCAATTTTGTAAAACTCCAAAATTAAGATTATATTACTTTGCAAATCACTCACCTTTTAAAAACAATTTTTTTTTCTCTAGAAAATAAGCTGGTGTAAGCTTAGTGGTATGCGTTATAAAAAAAGATGTGAAATCGTACCAACAGTGCTTCATTTACAAATTTCTCAAATTCCAAACAAGAAAATCTCAAGCTCACTGTTACCCATATTAATTACTTCCTCTTGAGTGTTTGCCCTTCCTTCCCTGAAATCATTCCATTGAAGGGCAGAGGAAAAGAAGGACAAAAGAATAATGGGGCTGACTGTTTTGTCCTACTTGCCTCAGGGAGCCCGAGCTCCCCTGACAGCATTCTCTTCTGGAGAAACCAGTGGGTGAGGCAGGATCCCTTTCCAGTCCAGTCCCTGGTCAGCATAACAGGGTACCCCCACTGGAAAAAGGAGACACAATTCAAAGGCCTAAGTCAAATGGAACTGAACTCCTAGGATGAATTCTTCTGCTGTTCCTACCCTGCCAGCAGCCCTGTAATATTACTGTGCAGAATGAGAAAGATAGGAATGTACTATTAGCCTGAAGACAAAAATTACTTCATAATTGAAGGAAAATAAACATATTAGACATTGAGGTATTTTTTTCCTTTCAAATCTGGCTGGAGAGACTTTTCTTTGAAGGAACTTGAGGAATTTGAACAAAGATGAACATTATCGTGTGTTAGATGTAGGTCTGTGAGAGACTTAAAGAAATGAGAAATCAGGAGTCAAAATCTAATAGCTGATAACTGAACAAATGTTGAGGTCTTCCTGGTGCAGAATTATCTGGTAATTGACAAGTGTTGTTTCCTGATCTCCTTTAATAATTGCTTCTAAAAACTGATATTACTGTTCATTATTTTATGTACAGAGCTTTTCTGAAGCACAAGTGACAGTTGAAAAGTTGTCCTCAAAACCACCCAAAACACAACTGAATGGGAAAAATAAACACCAAATTTAGGGAAGACTCTATGGGGTGGGGGCTTCACAAGAGTCTGTAATGTTTTATTTCTTAAGCTAAGTAGTAGGTACATGTTATTATTTATACCTTTTTATATATCTGAAGTAGTTCATACTAAAAAGTAAAATCACATGAATTAAGGTGATTCATCACATTCACAATTAAAAGAAAAAATTAAATGATCACATCACTAGATGCAGAAAAAGTGTTTGATAACATTAAACATTCATCCATAGTTTGAAAAGACTCATCAAACTATGAATATAAGTGAACATCCTTAGAGTGATTAAGGGTATCCACCAAAAACTACAGCAAACATTTAAAAGTTGAAACGTTAGAAGGAATAAGACAAGAATGTCTTAAGCACTGTACTTGGAGGTTCTTAGGAAAGAGACTTTTTTTTTAATTTATGAGGATTTGATAAGAAGAATATCTGTCATTACTTGTGGACAATTTGATTGCTCATATAGAATATCCAAGAGTGTTTAATAACAGGTAAACAGATAACCAAAATAATATTCAGAAAATTAATCCATTCATAAAGATGAATTACCTTCCTATACATCAAAAGCCAATAATTAGAAAATGCAATTTTATAAAAATTCTATTTATAATAGCAACAAAAACTTTAAAATTCTAGGAATAAAATCTAATTAAAGACATACACAGATTTGTATTGAAAGGAATCAGAAATCTATACCATGTTCATGGATGTAATGATTCATAGCATTACTTTAATGTCTTATCAAATTAACCTTTTACTCAAATTTATTTCCAGTTAAAATTTGAGGAGGGCCTTTGGTAGAATTTTACAAGCCAAATCTAAAATTTATATGAAAGAGCAAATGATCAAGAATAGTGAAGTCTATTTTGGAAGAGAACAAGATGGAAGGCGCTTATTCTATCTAGATGCCAAAAATTTTTTAAGATATAGTAATTAAAACAGTGTAGTATTACCATACATATAGTCAAGTAGACAAATGTTTTTAACCAATAGCCCAGAAAAAGACACATGTTACATGTGGAAATATATAACAGAATTATAATAGCAAATCTTGCATGGTTAGCCATAAAAAAAATAAAATTAGATCCATATCTCACACTTCCTACAAAATAAAATCAAACAACCTAAATGTAAAAAGCAAAACTTCAAAACTTTAAAACTTTTATAAGAACATATAGGAAAATATTGCTATGGCTTTAGGTAAAATAGATTTTCTTAAAGAAGACACAAATATAAAGCTCAAAACGAGAGAAGTTGATAATGAAATTATATTGAAATTTAAAACTTTCATTTAACAAAAAGAACACCACAGAGTGAAAAATATTACATAGATTGGGAGAAAACATGCACATTGCATAAAACTAACAAAGGGTTCACATCCCGAATATATAAAGAAATCTGCAAATTAATAAGGAAAAGAAAAACAACTCAACTGAAACATGGGCAAGATGGTGAATAAATAATTCACAGAAGAGGAAACCCAAACAGCCAGTATGCATACACAAAGATGATCGACCTCATTAATAATCATGAAAATACTAGTTCTAGATTAGAACTAGATAAGAGACCATTTTACACCTACCAGATCGGCAAGATTAAAGTGTCTGGCAATACTACATACAAAATGACAAAAATGTGGGAAACAGGAACTTACATATATAGCTGCTGAGAATATGAATTTATGCATCCATTCTGAAGAGCACTTTGGCAATATATAATAAGGGGGTGCACTAACTCTACCTCCACACAGTTCTAGGTGCACACTACAGGGAAACTCTCCCACACATGCCCAGAGACTTATAATGTTCACAGCAACACTCTTTGTAATCGCAAAAGTAAAAATCCTGAATGTCCGTCAACAGGAGACATAGATACATAAATTGTGATACATTCCTTTACTGAAATACTATATGTCCATGAAAATTCATGAACTAGAGCCACATGAAGCAATATAAATAATCTCAGAAACATAGTGTGAGGGGAAAAAAAAAGCAAGTTGCAGTTACATGCAGTATGGCAACATTTACATAAAGTGTAAGGCATGCAAGATGATATCATACATCATTTACAGTCACATCTGTACATATGGAGTAAATGTATAAAACATGCAGGGAAATGCTACCCACTAAATGCAGGACAGCAATCACTCCAGGAAGGACAGAAGGGGAACAGGAATAAGGGACACCAGTTCCATCTGTAATGTTTTATTTGTTAAGAAAAATCCTAGAACTGTTTTGACAAAATGTTAAGATTTAACAAAGCTGGGTGGTAAGTACAAGAGTGCCTTTTATATCATTCTCTGTACATTTTTGTTCATAATTATAAAAGATGTATGGTTCTCTGTCACATAGTTCCCCTCAGTGAGGAGTTGACATTTACGCTCCTGCCTTGCCGTTTGCAGATGATTATACGCCTACAAAAGGAAATCCAGGAACTGAAGGATGAACTGGCCATTGTCACTGGGGAGCAGAGGACAGAGGAACTCACAGAAGCAGAGTTCCTTCAGTAAGACTGCAGACTTTTCCTTTTTCTTTAACCGTGCAAGTTTGTGTTAACTTCTTTGTTGGCCTTAATGTTATGAATTCACCTCAAAGAACGAAGTTCTCCTGGGGCGGTCTGAAATTGCATTTAGGCGCCAGTTAAGAGTGGCGGCTTTCCATGAAAAGCTGGATAAGGCTGGCAGGGTTTTTGCCTCCTCAGCTTTGAGGAAGTAAAGAACAGAGCATAGAGAGGATGGGAATATCCTTCTCATGCCAGCTGAAGAAAAGAGGTTGCATAATAGTAATGCAGTTTTTAAATGTATACACCAAACACTCTTAAGCTGTGGATCTCAGATCTGAAAGGAATTCAAGAAACGTCCCTTGTATTAAACAGCATCTTGCTGCAAGCACCAATTTATCCCATGCCAAAGTAAGCTCTCTCCTTTAATAAATAGATGGTCCATATATTACAGTTCAAACACTCAAAATGGAAATGAAAGCAGGTATTCAGGACTTCATACAAGTGCGGCATCTTTCAGAGCCTTTAGATTTGCAGCCATATGGCATACCAGGGGCACAGCGTGGCTCTCGTTCTCTCTCTGATCACAGGCCACAGTGGCGGGCTCTCTAGTTGTTTCTGTGCTGCTTATTAAGCACTGTGGAGTGATCATAACGGACTAGGCTTAGAAGGCAGTGGTATTCTCTATTTCAGAATAACAAAGCTACACAAGATTTTTTTAAAGGTTTTCTGTCATTTCACATAACCCTCTCTCAACAGAGAAAACGGTAACAGATGATGAAAGCATTTTCTTTAAACAAGTTCATGGCTGCCCCTGAAGGTAGGTGTAAAGCTTGAGAAGCCTTAGGCAAGGTTTCTGTTATACTCAAAGCCTTCCTCCTCTAGGATAGCATTTCCTGATTGTAGAACACTGTGTTTAATAATATGATAGGTCCCTAAGGCTTTCCTTACAAAACCGCTTTGTGGCATATATGCAATTAAGGTGAAATATACTGCCAAAATTCACATTTTAAAGAATTTCATGTCACTCCTTGAAATAACTTGGGATATCTGAGATATTGAGAAACCCAAGTTTAAAATTCCTTTACCATGGTGCTCCCTTCCCCTCAAAGAAAGGACTTACCCAATATTATTTTTGAAGAAGTCCCTTCAGAACTTTGATCTTCAAATCAGGATCCAGCCAGGAAAACAAAACCATTCTAGGCCTCTCAACAGCAGGAATTTAATATAGGAAATTTGTTGCACAGGAGATGGTACTATGCGGTGCTGCAGCACCCCAGAGATCAGAGCAGCAGGAGGAGGTCCTACACCCCTAGGACTGGACGGACATCGGTAGAAGGTTGTGTTACCAAGGCCAGAGACTAGTGCCAGCCAGCAGGAGCTGGACAAGATGAATGCTGCCTGACAGAGTGGAAGCTGGGGCCTCTGAAGAGCCATGGGTGCTGTGGAGGCATCATCCCAGCAGGGAGCCCTGGCTTCTCCCTCACCTCCCCTTCCAGTCTCCACCAGTGCCTCCCATTGGCTGAACAACTTACCCAGAAGCCAGTTGTTAAAAGAGTCAGGGAGTGTAGTTTCCTGTGATGCAGAGTCAAGCAAGGGAAAAGTGGAAGTTGGATCTAAAAGCAAACAGGGAAATGACCAACATATCAAATAAGTACCAGCGTTTTTTCTAATTCCTGTGTACTCTATGTTGCTCAGAAGGCCCAGTTTAAGGGTAAGATTCTGAATGTTGTGGTTCAAAATGTCAGAATGTGCAAGAATATGCTGCAGGTTCCCTCCAAATTGGGGGGATTATAGAACTGATATAAAGAAACATCTGAATCTCTAGCCACACCCAAGAATAAGAAGTAAACTTCATAAGGGATTAGAAGCTTCAAGGAATTCCTGGGAGACTGAACAGTGGGATTGAGATGGGCAAGAGAAAAGGATAGACCAAGTCATGGTGCAGCACCACCAAGGTCCCATGTCTAGAAGTGGTGGCACCCTGGAGCAGGAGAGGCTGGGAACAGCCACTGAGGGTTGGTAGAGCTCTTGTAGTGGGAGGAGTTTGTTCCTATCAACCCCTGTGCACTCCCTTCTTCCCTTCTCCCCGCAGTGTTTAGGTCAGTGTTTAGGATGGGGAAATAGGGAAGGACCCCAGGTAGCTGATGATGCCCAGGAAAAAGAGGGACTGCATAAACTCTAGAGACCAGCTGCTGTCTCCAGCTCTGCCCATCTCCTGTTCTCACTGAAAACAGTAAGGAGCACAGGCACCCACAGCTGCTTCAGTCCCTCACCTAAGACTGGCTGCCCACGCTGAGAGAGCTTAGAGTCTAGGAAATGTGAGCTCACAGTTGGGAGTGACTAGAAATATGAGGACAGCCAACATGGAAAAAGACAAGAACAAGCATTTACAGCTTGGAGGGCTTCAGAACTAAGCAAGAAAAATGGTTACTATCTTTAGAGATATAAAACATGGCATTTCATCCATGAAACAATAACAGGATCAAGAGGAGATCTTGAAAATGAAAAACATGTACTTGTTGCCATTAAGAACTTAATGATGGCCAAATAGCAGAATGAAAACACAGAGGGGCAAATTAGTGAACCAGGAAGGTGGGGGCTAAGGGATTCTTCCAGAATGTAAGATAAAAGGGTAAAAAAAGAAAGTTTAAAGAAAAGAATCGTAGAGAATAGCTCTAGATTTCTCAACATCTAAGAAAACAGAATTTATGGAGAAGAAATAATGCAGGGGAACCAATAGTTAAAGAAAACCTATTTCTTGGAACTAAAAAAAAAAAAAAAAAAGACATAGGACTTCAGAACAAAAGGGTTACCATATGCTGAGTAGTATAATAATGTTGTAGAAAAATTTTTAGAACCTCACCATATAGAAAATAATCCTAAAAGTTATCCGAGAAGAAAATTATTAACAACCAAGAATCTGATTTAGAGAAGACTTCTCATCAACAACTCTGGAAACAAGAACTTCTGGTGCTGAAACACAAAACAAAACAAAAGAGGACTATGAATGGAGATTTTTGTATCTAGCCAAATTAATATTCAAAGGTGAAGGTGAAATAAAGCCACTTTTCAGACATACAAGCTTTCAGACAGAAAATTTACCATGCTACATCCTCTCTTAAAAAGGATGCCACAGACTATACTTTCACAAAAAGAAAAATTCTATAAAGCATAAGAAACAATAATAAGCACATTTTGTTATAACTTCTTTATGATATTTAATATTGTATTATATTTACATTACCTCTTTTACTAACTTGCCATTTATTACGTAAGCAGATGTTTCTATCTAAAAGTTACTGACAACAAGCAAATTTGCCAGTCACAGGAGTTTCAGGGTAGAATCATGAGAAATAAAATTGTGACAACAGATTTAAAATACTGACAGATTGTTAGATTTTGGATTGGTTTCCTTTGATCCACAGATAACAAATATACAAATGCCAATTGGAACAGATTCTATACAGACAGTATGTAGGGTTGCCATTAGTTTTTCTGGACAATTGGTTCACTCATTCACTTATTAAATGTTTATTATTCATCTACTATACAGACAACTCTATCCTGGGCCCTGAAAGGAACACAAAGATGAACAAAACCTAGATCCAGCTCTCAATGGGTTCACAAGTTAGTGGCAGTGACAGACATGAGCACAAGTAATTATGATGCAACATATAAGTATTATGAGGAGAGATGAATAAAACATGAGACTGCAGAGATAGTGATGATTAATTTTGAGCTCAGGAATCATGTAAAATTAGTTCATGTGCTCATAAGTGAACTTCAGCAATTTGCAATGAAATCGCTTCTCTGCTGTCAGTATAAGAGCACTATATTGCATTACATCTCATTAATGGTTTCTGACCAGCAGCTGGGGAGAACTCACGCTGCAAACTGCATTCACCCTGCCAAAGCCAAGCGTAGAGTTTCACAACAATCCAGTAACCTTGGTGCTTGTTCATGCTGATGGTGAGGATTATTCAGAAAATGTGGTTTTTTGTTATTGTTTTTGTTATATTACAGTTGCATTTATATTTTGGCATAATTAGCTAGATCAATATTGGTACAACTTAAAATTCATCAGATTTAAGAGTCCTTTATCATGTTAAAGTAAAAGAGATAAGTTAAAATTTGCCTCTAATGTGGCTCTGCCATTTAATATCGTCTGTGCTTCTTTGTCTTCTGGGGCCCCTGGACATTTACTCAAGAATGTGAATCAGCTTCAGTCCTCCCATTGCGCCCAGACTCCCGGGTGGCCAAGGGTGGGAGGGAGATAGTAGTGTAGCAGAGAGGAAGAGTCCCACAGCTTGGCAGGACAGAGTGGCAGGAATGTTCTAGCCTTGTCTACTTCTCTGTGCTGCTGATTCCTGGGCTTATGCTGACTGGCATGGCATGAAGACATTCCTCTCAGGGATTCTGTGAAGGACATCAGAAAGCAGATATTTAATAGATAATATATTCTATGTAGTATGCATTGGACAGTTTGGAGATGTCTGTTAATACCTAGCCCTATCAAATTTTTTGAACTATTTCCCAGAATTTCAGTTCTTAATGTAAATATTTGTTGCGTTGACTTGGATGCTTCAACTGAAGAGGATTTCAGATGTCAGCCTCCAGTTATTGGGATATTTTTAGTTTACATCTTTTTTTTTTTTGCCTGTGTAAAATTTGAAAAGAGACAGCTGGATGGAGGCTGTATAGCCAAGTTAATGTTTATACAAAACTTCTTGGGTGAAGATTTAATTCTGATTGATTCTCTAAACATATACCTCGTTCTTCCTTAAAAAAAAGCCCTCAGGCCTCTGTCTAGGATGGAAGCTTTATTTCCTGGCCCAAATGTAAATGAGTAGAATATTTTCTGCACAGCAACATTTTCTTTCTGAGATGGAACTGAATTGGATCTCATGGTCTCAAGTTTGCCCAAAGTAAATTTACAAACATCTTGATCCTTTGCTTTTCTTTTCTCTTTTATCTCCCGGCTTTATTGAGATATAATTGACATATAACATGGTGTAAGTTTAAAGAGTACAGTGTGATGATTTAATATAGGTATATATTGTGAAATAATTACCACGATAAGGTTAGTTAACGCCTCCATCACCTTACATAGTTACCTATGTAACTATGTATTTCTGTGTGTGATGAGAACATTTAACATCTACCCTGTATGCAGTTTTCAAGAATACAATACAGTATTGTTAACTATAGTCACCATGCTGTACATTAGGTCCGCAGAATGTATTCATCTTAAAACTGGAAGTTTGTAACCTTTGACCTCCATCTCCCTATTTCCCCTGCCCTCCAGCCCCTGGCAACCACTGATCTACTCTCTGAGTTCAACATTTAATTTTGTACACATAAGTGAGTTCATACAGTATTGGTCTGTCTCTAACTTATTTCCTTTAGTTAATTTTTACAAATCAGTTAATCCTTCAAACTGAATTTATTGAGTACCTACTGGATGCTAATCATTTTAATAGGTGTTTTGGGGGATTTAGTAATATAGGATACAGCAAATAATTCCAAGGATTTACAGTTTTATTGGGAAAATAAGATATATGCACACACACACATTTATACACACATATATGTATATATAAAACAGAGAATAAAAGAGTGTATTAGTGGAAAGAACAAATGGACACTGAGAATTGTAAAACATTAATTATACTTTTAATTCTAATCATATTAGTTTTTAATGGCTCATTTATGTGTAAATGCTATCTTATGACTAAATGCTATCTATGCTCACTTTCAGCTCCATGTTTTTAAATCTAATATCAGTTTATTACACATGGTTTAATACAGTATTTGCTCATAATCTATGATAATGAAAAGCTAAATCGTTATGTAGGAATGGGGGAAGTCACTGCAGATATCACTCACTGAGCAAACCAAGTAAGCCTGAAAGGATGTCACGAGGAAAAATGCACCATTCTAAGATGAAGGAGACCACATAAACAAAGCTACCTAGAGGGACTGAGCACAGTGTGTGTGTGTGGCAGGGGGAGGGGGGTGGTATTTGCCGAGGTTGCCAGTAGGGGAAGAAACTGTGAAAAAGAAACAAGAGGGAGGTATTAAGAGTGATTGAAATATTCTATATCATGATTTTAGTGGTGGTTACATAAGTATACACATTTGTCAAAAGTCATAGTACTACACACCTAGAAAGGGTAAATTTAAAATTTTACCATCTGTAAATTTAACCTCAACTAACCTAACTTTTAAAAAACTGGAGAAATCTGTATGACGAAACATAGAATTAAAAGACCAGTCATTGAACAAGCCAAAGCAAAATAAAACAAAACTGTACAATGAGGGATTTTCCTTTAAGTAAAATTTTGCTATAATTAGTTTAATAATAGCAACTTGTCTTTGATGACAAGCCCCTCAGCACACAAACATATATTTTTACAGTTAATGACTACATATACAAGTTGAGGAGAACTTCCTCAGTTTCCTGCTCTGCTACCAAACCTGCCCACCATCCTGCACCTGTACCCACCCTCTACTCCTTGTTACAGTAGAGAAGGTGTCTCTTCCAGAGCCGACCTCACCAATTGTACTCTCAACCCCAGTGCCTTCTGCCATGTCAGGGACCTCAACTCCCCTTCTATTTTTTTCTTTGTCTACAACTTCTCTCTTTTTACTGGGCTCTTCTTATCAGTATTTGGGCTCCAGTTTCCCGTATTTGAAACAAAATGCTCCCCCTTGAGCCAACATCCCCCTCTACCTACTGTCACTTTCCTCTCCTTTAAGCTAAGCGACTCCAAGAAGTTGCCTTCACTCACGGTCTCCCTTCCCTTCCGCCCCACTCACTACACTACACACTCCAATCTGGCTTTTGCCCCATTGATGGACCCCAGTGTAGATCAATTTGACGGGCCTATGTCAGTCTTCATCTTCGGTAACCTCTCAGCAGCATTCAACGTTATTCACCACGCTCTTGTTGAAACTTTCTCTTCTCTGTCTTCTTCCCATCTCCTGACTGCTCTTTGGCTTCTTGGGCCGGATTATCCTCCTTTCATGTGGGTACTCCTCAAGGCATTGTCGTAAGACCTCCTCTTCTCTTTTTCTTTATACTTTTTCCTAGATGATCTCAGCAACACCCACACGTCAGTTGCCATCCAGATGCTGATGACTCGTATTTATTTTACTCGTCCAGATTTATTCTTCTCTGAATGCCCCGCTCATTGATCACATTGCCTACCTGACACCTGGCCCTGAACTCAACATGCCCCAAACTGAATTCTTTTGCATCTTTCTCCAGACCTGATCTCAGCCACTGGATCCCCATCAGTCAATGTCTCTACAAGCCCTACAGTTGCCCAGGCCAGAAACTTAGAAGTTACCTGTGACTGTAATCATTTTCTCATCCCCCAAATCCAACCCATCTGGAAGTCCTGTTGACTCTGTCCTCAAAGCATGTCTTGACTTGGACCACTTCACACCACCTCTGTTGTTGCTATCCTCACCCAAACCTCTGTCACCTTTTTTCTACTACTAAATAGGTATCATAATAGGTTTTTCGCTCCCCTCTAAATCTTTTTCTGTGCAGCCAGAATATTCCTTTTCAAAAGTACAGTCCTTACCATTTCACTCTTCTTGAAACTCCACAGTGACTTCTGACTTCCTCTTGTTCCTGGGAAAACACCAAAATCCTGCATGGGGCCTACAACTGTCTGCCTGGTCTGACCCCTTACTGTGTTTTCAGCCACATTTCATATTCCTCTCGCCTTTGCTCCCTTTACTTCGACAGCACCGACCTTTCAGTGTTTAATTTCATCCTGTCTTCTACCCTGGGGCCATTGCATATGCAGTTGCTTCTGACTTCTGCCTGCGATGACATGCATGGGGACATGTACACACACACACACACACATACACACACACATTGTTTTGTTTGTTCTACTCATCCTTCAAACCTCAGTTGAAATTGTTCTTCCTCAAAGACATCTTCTCTGACCTGCAGCCCCAACTAAATCATGACTGTGCTGCACATTTTTGTATTTTCTGTGCTTTTCCTTCGGAGTACTTATCTCTGTTTACAGTCATGTACTTGTGGCATTGTTTGGTTGTTATCTGTGTCCCCACCATATGGAAAGCCCTTTGAAGGCAGGAGCCATGTCTGCTTTAAATGAATGTACACAACACCTTTCTTTGTATCATTTTGTGGCACATAATCAAAGAATATGCAGTGAATATTAATACAGCAAAGATTATGCATACGCTACATTAAATCCACAATGGGAAAAACTTGAGAGGTATTTGACTGGCTCATGAGCACGTAATCACACAATTTAAGGTATTGAACGATGGAAATCCACCTGTGCAGGCAAGTGTTACCTGAAGGAAATGATGCCCTAGTTTGATGTACATTTTACCAAACAGGAAACGACCTGGGGCACTGGCCAGGGCAGCCTTCAGTCCTGCTCTTTAGGAGTCCCCAAACTCCTCTTTGCTCTACTTACTCTCCTATTGGGGAATAATCCCATCCTTCCAGACTGAAACAGTCAGTAAAGCTGGGAGCTGTGCTGGAGTTGACCCTCAGGATCTTAAACCATGTGCAAAACAGAGGGTAGGCCTTCACCTTTCATCCTTGGGGCTTGGCACAATAGTTGGAAATAGTTATCTGATGGGATTTCTTTTAATACAATTAAATAATTTAAGACCAATTACAGTTTAAATATAGTTTAAAACCAAACACATTGTGTTATCAAACCCACAAACACCAAATTTGTTTCAACAGGGCATATCTGTACTAATAAAATCTTCATTGATATCCAAACTTTTATTTCAGTGCAAATAAATATACCTAAAGGAAGAGTCTTAAATCCCCATTTTTGCACCAAATAAATCTCACTTTGAAATAAAACTAATTTATACCTTTATTCATTCTTTCTAGTGAATAAACACTGATTGAGTATTGTTGATACCATGTCAGGCACTGTGTTAGGAATGGGAAACTCAGAGACAAACCAAAGGGTCCTGCAGGAGGCTGGCCATTGGAGAGAGAGGGGCAGATGACCAGACATACATGCTTAGTGATGGTGCTGAGATGCTATCATAGACACTCGGATCCAAGATGGGGAGGGCAAGTGTTTTGCAAAGGGCAGAGGACCAGGGAGGAAAGACTTTATAGAGGAAGTGACATACAGAATACCCATCAGCACTTTCATCCTTTTAAAGTAATCATTTAAAGGTAGCTTCAGGAAAAGTCATTTCCACCATGTTTAACTTGCAGTTCAATTTTTTTTTTATTAGACTAGTCTAATAAAAGTTTAATTGGGTTCAGTTTCTCAATATGTTTGAACTGGATTAGAACCAAAAAACAGATTTCAACTACAGGTATAGTGGCTCTCTTGAACCTAAAATTTGATAACTTGTTCCCAAAGATATGGGACAAAATAACAAAAATCAAGACCATCCCATATAATTTGAGATATACGATCATCATGATGATAAGTCTTGTCCTGTGACCCTCAGATTATTTTTGAAATGAGAAGAAGCAAGCAAAAAATAAATGATACCCTTCAATATTTGAGTTAATAGAGTCCTAATGAGAATTACTGATAGATACCAGACTGATACCAGTCTTTTAGGGAGAATCTCTTGTCAGTACTTAACTCTGGATCAATAATACTTTATCCTTTTTATATTTGGCTTATTGTCACTGGCCTCCAAAGTGATTTTATTTGTCAAACCACTGTTAAGAATGTTTTTTTTTTTCTTTTTTAAAAAAATAAGTTTCAGGTGTAGAGCATTATAATCATTATTTGTATACACTACAAAGTGATCACCACAACTAGTCTAGTTACCATCCATCACCATGCAGTTGACCCCCTTCACCTCTGGTAACCATTAATCTGATCTCTGTATCTATGAGGTTTTCTTTGTTTTATTTTGTGTGTTTGTTTTGTTTTTTTAGATTCCATATGTGAGTGAAAGCATATGGTATTTGTCTTTCTCTGTCTGACTCATTTTACTTAGCATAACACCTTCAAGGTCCATTCATGTCGTTGAAAATGTCAGGATTCCATTCCTTTCCATGGCTGAGTAGTATTCCATTGTGTATATATGTCACATCTTCTTTATCCATTCATCCACCGATGGACATTTAGGTTGTTTTCATGTCTTGGCTCTTGTAAATAATGCTGCAATGAACATAGGGGTACATATATCTTTTCCAATGAGTGTTTTCATGTTCTTCAGATAAACACCCAGAAGTGGTATGGCTGGGGCATGTAATAGTTCTATTCTTAATTTTTTGAGGAATCTCCATACTGTTTGTCATTAGTGGCTGCACCAATTTACAGTCCCACCAACAGTGTACAAGGGTTCCCTTTTCTCCACATCCTTTCCAACATTTGTAATTCTTTGTCTTTTTGATAATAGCCATTCTAACAGGTGTGAGATGGTGTGTCATTGTGGTTTTGATTTGTATTTCCCTAATAATTAGTGATGTGGGACATCTTTCATGTGCCTGTTGGCCATCTGTATGTCTTTGTTGGAAAAATATCTATTCAGATCCTCTGCCCATTTTTTAATCAGGTTGGTTTTTGTTGTTGGTGAGTCGTATGGGTTCTTTATATATTTTTAGTATTAATCCTTTATTGGATATATGATTTGCAAATATCTTCCCCCATTCAGTGGGTAGCCTTTTCATTTTGATGATGGTTTCCTTCATCGTGCAGAAGCTTTTTATTTTGATGTAGTCCTATTTGTTTATTTTTGCTTTTGTTTCCCTTGCCTTTGGAGTCAGATCCACAAAAACGTGGTGAAGACTGACATCAATGAGGTTACCACCTGTGTTTTCTTGTAGGAATTTTATGGTTTCAGGTCTTACACTCAAGTTTTTAATCCATTTTCAGTTAAATTTTGTGTATGGTGTAAGGCAGTGGTCTAGATTCATTCTTTTGCATATGGCTGTCCAATTTTCCCAGCATCATTTATTGAAAAGACTTTCTCCATTGTATGTTCTTTGCTCCTTTGTCATAAATTAATTGTCCATATATGTATGACTTTTGATTCTGTTTCATTGATCTGTGTGTCTATTTTTGTGCCAGTACCATACTGTTTTGATTACTATAACTTTGTAGTATAGTTTGAAATCCAAGTGGTTTTATTTGTCAAACCACTATTAAAAATACATTTCAAAATCATGACTTATGCTGTACAAGTTCTATGACATGATGAGCTCTCCTGATTGTTCTTCCACTGTGGAGATAGAGAGGAGTAGATTTCAGGAAACCATGTTCCCTAAGGACAAGAGATCGAGATGGAGATAGGGATTGAGATGGGGAGAGGGAGAGGGACAGAAGTAGAGATAGAGAGGAGGTTGGAGAGACAGAGAGAGAAAGAGAGAGAGAAGCTTATACAGGAGTCTGAACAATCTCTTGAAAATTATTAGAAATATGACTGAATGCTGTCCTATACCAGATTGTTCATTAAAAAATGAAAAATCTCAAGAAAGTTTGTGCCTAATTTCTCGTTATTATGGATGAAATTGTCCCAATGACAGTGATATTGACTACTGTGACTATCCAGAACCTCTTTCCAGGACACAGTGGCCCCACATGGCCTGGCCCCTGGCAACCTCTGCAGCCTCATTCCCTCCCAAGCCTTTCCTCCTCACCATCCCTCCCCTGAAACACTCCTCCCTCACCTCATTACTCAAATGTCACATTATCAGAAAGACCTTCCAGGCCACGTTATCTAAAATACACCTTCCCCTGTCACTCTTTATCTCCTTTATGCTGAGTTATTTTTCTTCATAGCAGCAACATCATGTTTAATGTTTCATTATCCATTGTCTGTCTCTCCCTGCTTCATGAGGACTGGGACTTCATCTGTGTTGTTTTCCATGTACCTGGCCCATGGTAGACCCTCCATAAATATTTGTTGAATGAATTGGTGAGCACTCCATCAGGGCTTCAGTTCCCTCTCTGGCTCCTTTCATGAGCCATTCATTTTCCATCTCTAGGACCTCTACTCAGAGCTGCCCAGGTGTTTGGTATGCACAAGGGTCCTTAGAACCAGTCTCTGTGGACAGTAAGCACTTCCTGACATTTAGATTCAACCGCACTGGTTTGGTATCCACGGTGTGGATTTCATCTTATCAGTGTGAATGATGGAGGAAGTATCTGAAATATTCAGAATTTTGCCCACAGCTATTTTCTGAGCTTTGTCTGACCGAGATAAGGCAGAGAAAATTTATTTGAATGGACTGAGAGTCAAGAGACTTGAATTCTAATCTTGACTCTCCTTCTAATCGAAGGAGATCTTAACTGATCCCTCTACCTCAGTCTTCTAATCTTTGCTGTGTGACCCTGGGCAAATTATATCATCTACATGTGTCTCAGTTTACTCATCCGTTGTGTGGGAATAATAACAGTACCCACTCACTGTGCTATTATGAAGATTGATGAAATAATTCATGCTATGCATTAAACACAATTGTTATGATTATTATTAATATTATTATTATTACTTACCTATGCTTCTTTGATACAATTTTTATTGCTGCTGAGGAATCTATTCACTTCAATTAGATATTTTGTCAGGCTCTTCTATTAGAAACAAAGGAGCAGGGACTTCCCTGGTGGTCCAGTGGGTAAGACTCTGCCCTCCCAATGCAGGGGGCCCAGGTTTGATCCCTGGTCGGGGAACTAGGTCCCACAGGCATGCCACAACAAAGAGCCCGCACGCTGCAACTAAAGATCCCGCACACCACAATGAAGATCCCACAAGCCGCAACTAAGACCCGGCACAGCCAAAATAAATAAAATAAATAAATATTAAAAAAAAAAAAACTATTAGAAAAAAAAAGAAAGAAAGGAGCAAACCATGTTTTAATGTCTCTCTTTAGCATATACACACACTCACACATTCACGTACAAAGAAAGAGGTAGTACCAGAAGGAAAAACCAGGAAAATGTTTTTAGAATTACTAGTGGTGGGTTTTGTTTTGTTTTGGTTTGTTTTTAGTTCTTTTTACCTGGCTCTATTTCCTAAAATTTCTACAGAAAATTAAAGGTTATTTTTAAAAGAATTCATGTCACTTACTGATTTTACACCTCCAAGTGGCAAAATAAAATTGTTTTTAGTTAATTAACGAACAGCAGAAAAAAATGCCCTTCTTCGTTAACTCCACTCTTACACTAAATTTCACAGCGGAATTAAAAACAAATGTTCTCTCTTGGCATATAGCAAATTATTGCATAACACACATAGTTGTTTCTGAGATCTAAATTACATCTGCTTCTGGAATTTTAACTTTAAATTATTTTATAATATTTGTATTCATTTTTTGTATATTTGGGCTATAATATTGTGTATTATTAATCAGTCACTTCAGAGTGGTGCTTTTCTAATACAGTTGATATAAGACTGTATCCCTAAAGGGCTAAAGAAAACAAAAACTATAAATTGCCAGAATGGAGTGTTCACAAAATGCTTTCAAATTGGAGTTGTTTGCTTTACATCTTACTGTCCACTTCCTTAACCATAACAGAGCTTCACATACCCCACAAGTGTGAAAAATGTGCTAAGACCTTTAAGATATTTAGAAATTTAAAGATAAAGTAGCAGCCTGAATCATAGTCAGAACTGAGACATAAAGTTTATATTTGTATTTAAAACAAAATTATAAATTTAAACAAAATCTTTGTGAATATGTATATGTATATTTACATGATAAAATATATGTAAGTATATAAGTAATATGTACTCATAGAAATTCTGAAAAATACAGGCAGACATAAAAAGGAAAACAACATGTATATATAATGCCCGTATCTGAGCACATGGGAGACATGCCAGAAGTAAAAGGCAGATACTTTTTGCTTGAGTGATGTTGGTGTAGACTTTTTCCCCTAGATGACTTTGCAAGGGACTTATAAATGTTATATCCAACATCAAGATATGGACTCCAAGCCCCTGTTCTCTCTTCCACCCTGTTCTTCAGGATTCCTGCCAGTTGGAATTCTCTACATCTCTTTAAGTTTGACATAAATACTTTATTTTTATACCTTAATACTTCTTTTCGGTACTTCCCAGGGTTTTTATTTTGAACTCTCCATTTTTTCTTTCAAATGCTGGACATGTCAGCAAAACCTTCTGTTTTCCATTTTCTGAATTTAGCATTTCAACATCTGTATAATAGTTGTACTAAAAATACACAAAGATAAAACTGTTAGGGAACATCTTAAAATCTTATAAATTGGCAAAATGAATTGAGTTGAAGTGTTTGTTTTTTGTTTTTTTTTTTTTGCAGTTACTGAGAAGGATTTTGTTTTGATTACTTGTTTGGGGGGAGAAGTGGGGCTCACTTTTTGTATGATTTTAGGACCAAACCTTTGGGTATATCTTCTAATTTATCTCATTTGCTTACAAATCTGTGGGCTAAACAGAGTTCAGAGAGAACAGTTTGTCTTAGCTTCATCCCCTGAGGCTTGGGAGAGGAGGTGTTAACATTTCTCCTTCTATTTCATTCCTTGGCCTTGCTGCTGCTGAAATCTGGAGATTCAGATCCATCCTGAGGCCTTACTTACCAGTCCCTGAGGATTGTTAGGCGCATCGGAGCCCTGTGCTAGAAGCTGTCAAAGCAGCCTAAGCAGAAGCATAAAGCATGGTGCCTGGCCAGCAGGAACCATGTGAGGGTGCTTGACATCTGCTTTTCAAAAAAAATAAATAAAGACAAGTAAATGATCATATTCAAAATGGGCGATAAAGACCAGGAGTGTAAAGGATTTAATGAAAGAAAGATTAATTAATCACCCAAATAACTGTCTATATAGATCAAGCTTTTAAAATAAAATGCCAGAAAGTGACCTGCTTCAAGAACTATCCATATGCAATATCAAAGCAAACTTGAGGACTCTCAGAACTGCTACCAAGTTGCTAGGATCTAGGTATAGACACTTTGCTTTTATTTTTCAGCTGTCTTCTCTGTGAAATATGGCTACCCATCCCCCTGATATTCAAGTAAAGATCTGAGAACTTGTGAGAAAATTCAATTTTTTTGAATATATTAAAGAACTCCAACACAGGACATCATAGTGCCAATAGAGTTAACAATACCCCAAAGCAGAGCAAGGATAATCTGTGTCATTCACTGGGCTATGAGATGACAATTATTTTGTGTTCAGCGGAACATTGGGATAAATCCTACTTCTTGTTACCTTTACACCTATCAAAAAATGCTAGTTTGACAGACCGTTCTAGTTTGGCATAACACAATGGAGAATTATCTCCAAAATAATATGTAAATCTGAGTTCACAGTAGATATCCAACTCCCTACGAAGGCATCCAAATAAAACGTAAGGTGCCTCTTGCAAGTAGCCCCTGTTTCCTCCTCCAGCTGACCTCCTCCCGGGCATCCAGAACCCATCTTGTCTGGCGTTCACTGGCTCTCTTATCGAGGCTCGGCTTTACTGTGAACCTTTACATCCTTAGAGGCAAAAGACGAACATCCCTCAAGACAACACAAGGACAGGCTCTCTTAGCCTGCCCTGATTGGCCTGGCAAACAACCTGTCCTAGTTCTAGCAACCTGACTCTAAGGGGCTAAACTCAGTGATGACTCAAGACTGGTTTTGTTTGTTTGTTTGTTTGTTCGTTGCTCTATTCCTCAGAGTATTCTTCATTCTCATTCCCATCCTCCCAGCCCAGTTCCCCTAGTGGTCCCCCTGTGTTTATCATTAACCGAGCATACTCATGACTTTTGCCACAGCCTCAAAAATATGTCACCGTTAATGTCAAGGGAACTAGTGCCTGGTGTGTGATTTCTTCAGTTTACTGGAGAAATCAGATTCTCCCTTCTTGTTCATAAGCCCACCTCCTACTGTTATGCTTTTCAATTGCTTCCCTCATCAATTTGCTTTCCGATCAATCAACTAGCATGCACCGGGCAGAGTACAGTACTATATGTTTACTTTTCTGTTTAATCTGCAACCCCTGGTTGAAATTTGCAGCCACATGTTTCCTCTTCTTTCTGCATCTCACTTTTTCTTATGTTCCCTGATAGCCGTAAATTATCCTCTAAGTTTGGAGGAAGAGAGTAACCATCAAGAAACAAAGAAGTTGCTAATCATCAAAGAAATGCAAATTAAAATGAGATGCAATTTTTTGCCAGTCGTATTGGTAAGAATGAAAAGATGGTGATACCGTCAGCGAGGGCATGGATGAGCTCTTCTTACCCTGCAGGCAGAGTAGACAGGGCCAGTGGAGGTGGCAGACAGGGAGGCCTGGTCCTGAGGCCTGGGGCAAATTTTTAGCTTGTTCCCCTTGTTGGACAGCCCTGTAGAGCATTCGTATAAGCTTTTAAACAGGTATCCTTTTCGGCTCAGCTCAGCAATTTAACTTCTAGAAATCTGTCCTTAAGGACAAATGTACAAAGATGTATAGATAAATATATTTATCACAACACCATTTATAATAGGGAATTGGGTTATGATACATTTATTTAATGAAACATAATGCAGCAATCTCTTTTTAAGTTGGGATATGGTTGCTTTACCATAGTGTGTTAGTTTCTGCTGTACAATGAAGTGAATCAGCTATATGTATACATATATCCCCTCCCTCTTGTACCTCCCTCCCACCCTGCCCCCCATCCTACCCATCTAGGTCACCACAGAGCACTGAGCTGAGCTCCCTGTGCTATACAGCAGGTTCCCACTAGCTCTCTGTTTTACACGTGGTAGTTCCTATATGTCAATCCCAATCTCCCCATTCATTCCCCCCTCCCCCACCTTTTCCACACGTCTGTTCTCTACGTCTGCGTCTCTGTTCCTGCCTAATGCAGCGATTTTTGATATCAATGAAGACCTATACATATATTGACCTGGGAACACTTCCAAACTCTATATGTTGTTACTTTTGTAACCAAAACATGCATGTGCATGTATACATTTGTATGCATATATGTATATGTGCTTACAAACAAGTCTGGAAGGATAAACACCAAAATTTCACAGTGTTATCTCTGGGTTCCAGGATTAGAGTAATCTTTTTTATTCTATATTTTCTAAACTTTTTGCATTACACATGCATCACTCTATGATCAGACAAAATAAAGGTATTTAAAAATATGTTAAAGATACAAAAGTGAAATGTTCTTTAACTCATAACATTTTCCATAAGTTATCATCAAATCACTCAGCAAACGTAGTAATAATTATGATAAAAATAAATGCTGTTTATAGAGCATTTGCCAATAGGCATTGCATTACACTTTTTATGTACATTAGTCTAATAAAAATTCCACAATAACTTCATGAGACAAATAATAGTTAGTCAATAAGATGAGAAGCAGAGTTAGAATTTGAACCCTATTTTGTCTGTCTCCAGAGCTGCTCTTTTGTGACCCTTGAGCCACAAAGGTGTAAGATTTACAGTGATGACTTAAACCTGAATCCTGCTTCTAGGAGTTAACAGGGAAAAATGCAAGCAGTATTCTAGAATTAGCTAGATTTTTCTATATTGTTCATCGTCAGAAACTAAGGTCTATCTGGAATTCTGGGTTTTCTTCACTGTTGTTCATTCACTCTAGCTCTGCTGTCTAGAAATGGTCTTATCTGGAAGGTCTGCTAAGAGAGAAGGAAAGGACTTATATGTTTCCCCTGGTAGGAGATGTGTCCCCCTTTCCATCCTAAGGAATTGGCTTCTGAAGTAAGACAGAGAACAGTGCCGTAAAGTAAATATCCACCCACTGCTGTTGGCTCATTTTTGGTGTGTTAGAAGTATATTAACCAGTGCTTGTTTTAATATGAGACGGTTTATGTAGAAGTGACCACAGCTGATAAAACTCAAGAGTTCATGCCAATAATTAAATTCCTCACAGTTCAAGCAATCATGGGGCCACTAACCTATGAGGTAATTACTAAGAAACACAGGGACAGACCCTAATTATCCTTATTAGCCACCATTTGGATCAAATGACTAACTTTTCCGAAGGTCATTTCTTATTCTTTGTTGTTATCAGCCAAAGAGGAAGAGTGGAAATGTATGGGATTTTGTGTTTGATTCAGTCAGTATCACTGATTTCACAGAAACATGTTCTCACATGGCTTCCGTTGAATGTATCACACAACTAGAAGCTCAGATGGCTGGGGAGAAAGCCTGGGATTGCCTCGTGCCAGACCTCGTTAACACAGGATGTGCCTTACTCTAGGGTCTCCCTGGGCGACCCCGTCGTGCCCATGGCTTCCCCAGGCACCTGCCATTTGCTGAGCAGATCCTTCCGTGGCTGAGCTGAGCTTTGAACCTCCAGAGAATCGTGTTTCCTCACTGAGTTAGGAAAGCAAAGGTTGCACAATATTTGTTTCTAAAAGGTTTGACTTCGATATTTACGTTTTCACTTTCTTAGTGTTCTTTTCCTGAAAAGCGCTTTATGACTTAAACTCACTTTCATACATATCCTGTGCAGGTAATATATAGGTTAGTAATAACTTATTATGTAGGTCTGGTTTTAGCTGTCCATCGTCTTCTAGGGTAGGGTTCCTTCCAATTCTGGCTTAGGTACTCTTCTTTCACGGTTCTGGTTCTGCATTGTCTTCTGACTCAGGTGAGCTGCCCCTCCACACCCACACTGGCCATGCTTTCTGGTTCGAATGCTGATGCTGGTCCATATTTTTGTTGTAAAGGCGACTTATCTGCTCAGTCCATAAGTGTCCCCAATCAGCCTTTTAAAATGCAGAGACTTCTGACCACAATTACACAACCTCAGGAGTGCATGCAATAGGATTTTCATTGCTTTAGCTATTTCTATTCCTGTTTGCTATTTCTCAGATCTGTACAAAGGCATTTTTGAGGGTCTGACTTGAATCAGAAAATGCTCAGGCAATGACATCTGCAAAATGACCCTAAAAAGTCTGCCTTCCTTAAGGGTACATAGAAAAGGCTGAATCCACAGCCCACAACAGGGGCATTAAACAAAATGAGGCACTTGGTGCCGGGATGGCAGGGTGGGGATTACAAAGATGAATGAGTGACAGGTTCTGGCTTTAGAGGGCTTCAGTCATGGAAAGGAGACGAGTACATGAATGTCTATAAGGTAAAAAGTGATACCTGACACAGGAGAAGTGCTAGGGTAATTAGAGGAGCAGAAATTACTTTTGAGGGGGAAGCTCTGGGACAACTTTTAGCAGACCCGTGAATTAAGACAAGATTTAGAAAAGCGAAGTTGGACAGGGAGAACATTTCAAATGCAGGAGGGATCGATATGAGCAAAGCCACAGTCTGGTTTTCTTCTTTTATAGATTCGTAAACAGACCCAGAGAAGTGATGTGACTTACAAAAGATTTCTACCAAGTTGCATTTTTTTTTCACGGAGAGAATCAGCCTTCACCAATTCTGGCTCCCTAAGGGCTCTAAACAGTTTTATAGCTCTCTGAATTTGTAGCTTTAAAATCAATTGAAAATGTAGTATATTATTAGTAGTACTGGGGAAACATTTAGATGCTGTGGGCAATGCTTACAGTACTTTTTACCCTCTCAGAAAAGAACAGTGGCATTGAGCCTCTCCTGTCTTTGTTACCAGGGAGCAGATTATTAACCAACAGCAGTTGTCAGCACCCTCCAGCATGCCTAGGACCACACGTCCCAGCAGCTGCACCCACAGGCCAGCTCCAAGCTGGAGTGCCTGCTGGCTCTCTGGCTTTCAGCTCAGGGTGGCCAGGTTTAGCAAATAAAAAAATGCAGGCTATCCAGTTAAATTGAATTTCATATAAACAACAAATAAGCTTTTAGTATGTGTCTGATGCAATATTCGTAACCCTATTTCAGTTTTGTTTTGTATGATCAGGGTTCTTATTTTCACTTGCATAATTTCCATGAATAGTTTTGCCTTAAAAACAACTAATTGATGGTAGTGTTTATATCTGTTTTTAAATTGCCAATCAACACCACCTCAAAGATTTTTAAAGCTTGAGATCCAGGAGGACTTAAAGTGAATAGACTTGGGTGTGTCTTACTGATCTTTAATTATCCAACACCTGAGTCACGGTAGGCCAATAGTAAATGCTCTGCTCTCTGAATCAATGTAAGAATGAAGGAGTTAGCACATTCTTGATTTTTATTCCTTGTCTTCTTAGAATCTGTCCTTATGCAGTGACAAATTTAAGTCTCAAATATAGTTCCTTTCTAATATGTCTCAGTGGGTAAAGAATTGAGAAACATCTTCTATATGGTCAGTATTTTCCAAACGGTTAATTCACACCACCTGAAGAGGAGAGGCCCAAGTAATCATGCAATGTTTAAAAAAAAAAAAAATTATCATGATCCTGAATTCACATCTCTTGAATCCTAGGCATCCTTACCCCAGCTTCTCATAATGGCTGGCCGAGAAGCAATAACCTAAGCTTTGTGGATTAAATATCCCAGAGGGTCATTAATGGCTAATGCTCTCTCACTTATTTTATAAGAAATCAGATCTCTGAAATCATTCATGAGATATAATTCACTACAGATGAGGTTTCTCCACTTTGGTACAAAGTGTTTTTGGTCCTGACACCACATTTTGAAGATATTAAAACCAAAACTAAAAGCATGGTCTACAGCTTGTGTTAATTATCCTTGGGTAGTTTATGGAAGCATTTGAGTTCTTCAGACAGTTATCTAATATGATTAAAAAGGCCTGTCTCCATCTCAGGCCTGTTTCTGTACTTTAATGATTATTTTATTCTCCTAAAGTTTAAGTGCTTTGGGTTCTAATAGGCCAAATGAATGAATACCAAAACCAGATAACAGAAAAAGGACGAGGCATGAATGGCAATGCCACTTATTGGACTACAGTTGACACATTGGATTCTTCTGGCCTAGACAGCTCTTTCATCAGAAGTCCAAGTAGTTGATTCTAAAGTAGAAAGTCTTGAGTGTGAAAGTATGAACATACTGTTTCATTCTTCCCGTTATTTAATGCTTTCTCAATGTTAATGCTTTTAACGCGTTAGGTTTTGTGAGCTCCAAGGAATTCTTTTAAAAGAAGGAATGAGACCCTTCATCACATCACACAGGAATATTTGTATTTCTCTCTTGCCTTCCCCCATAACCTTTTCACAGGAAAGGTTTGCATATACATGGAGCTGGGTATTTTTAAAGACTTCCTGAAACAAATGTTTGTTCTAATTACAGTTTTATATGGTTTATGCCACTTAAAGAAAACCCACAGTGTGAAAATGTGCACTTATGGAAATAATAAATTACAGCAATGTCTAACACCTGGTTCCTGATAGCTTGCTCAAAGGATGGATAAACAAATGCAAGAATAGCCACCAACCACTATAATCAGCACCATAAAATAAGTAATTAGATCATATCAACAAACCAAACCCATCTGGAAGGAACAGAGGAAAAGCTTTGGAGTGTAACTGTGGATCTCATTTCAAGGACCTAATAGCAAATAATGTGTGTCTCTTTCCCAAAACATTATCCTCAAGGAAAGGACCTTGAAATGTTATAAATTAAGTTTTAGAATTTTATCTATTTTTTTAAATTTTACTTTGAGAATTTTAGGGGTTTTATAATTTTTCATTTTCAGAAAATTCATGTTCATTGTGGAAAAGTGATAATGGACAGATAAAGAAAAAGAAAAAAAGGTAGAAATCAATTGTAATTCCACTACTCAAAGATAACAAATGTTTATTATTTGGTCATAATCCTCCAAATTTTTCAATGAATACATATAAATATGTATTTTAATAAAAATGAGCTCATGGTCTTTGAACTGTTTTGTTTTTTATTAAATTTTTTATTTATTTATTTATTTATTTATTTTTATTTATGGCTGTGTTGGGTCTTCGTTTCTGTGTGAGGGCTTTCTCTAGTTGTGGCAAGTGGGGGCCACTCTTCATCGTGGTGCGCGGGCCTCTCACTATCGCGGCCTCTCTTGTTGTGGAGCACAGGCTCCAGACACGCAGGCTCAGTAATTGTGGCTCACGGGCCTAGTTGCTCCATGGCATGTGGGATCTTCCCAGACCAGGGCTCGAACCCGTGTCCCCTGCATTAGCAGGCAGATTCTCAACCACTGCGCCACCAGGGAAGCCCCCTGAACTGTTTTTTAACCTATATTTTTCACTTGATTGTAATATCTTCTCACATCAATATATATGTACATCTCCAAAAGAAGTGCTATTGGGCCCAAGCATAAATTTGGGGGGATTTATAGAACCTTCACCCCCAAAAATGTGTATAAAAATTTGTGGGTTTTGTGTATATGTTTTTTTCTGGAAAAAATGCATTGAGACTTTTATTGGATTTACTTTAACTTTTATTGATAATTTAGAGACATTACAGTTCTGCATCTTCTCACTCAGGATCATAAGACTCCCAGTGTGCTCTTTTCCTCTTTGATCCCTCCCTAAATTTGTATTTTTCTTTATATAGGTCTGGCATCATTGTTTTAACAATTTAATGGTCATCTCCTTTTAAATATTTAGTTTATTAAGGTTTCAATATTCCTTATTGTGACTTTTTTGCATCCTAGGGTCTCCGTCTTTACCTTGTAAACCCACCTTCAATTTAATATAGAAATTGATAATAATGTGTGATTCCATTTACATAAATTTGCTTTAGATTTAATACTACATGAACACATTTCAAACAGTTATAAACTATTTTCCATATGAGAGAGTAACCAAATTATTGGTTATCAATGAATTTGGTAAAGTTGTAGGATACAAAATTAATGCACAGAAATCTCTTTCATTCCTATACACTAATGATGAAAAATCTGAAAGAGAAACTAAGGAAACACTCCCATTTACCATCACAACAAAAAGAATAAAATACCTAGGAATAAACCTACCTAAGGAGACAAAAGAGCTGTATGCAAAAAACTATAAGACACTGATGAAAGAAATTAAAGATGATACAGACAGATGGAGAGATATACCAATACCATGTTCTTGGATTGGAAGGCTCAACATTGTTGATTCTTCACTGTTTCAACAATGTTGAAATCAACATTGTGAAAATGACTATACTACCCAAAGCAGTCGACAGATTCAATGCAATCCCTATCAAACTACCAATGGCATTCTCATACAAATCTTAAAATTTGTATGGAGACACAAAAGACCCCGAATAGCCAAAGCAGTCTTCAGGCAAAAAAACGGAGCTGGAGGAATCAGACTCCCTGACTTCAGACTGTACTACAAAGCTACAGTAATCAAGACAATATGGTACTGGCACAAAAACAGAAATATAGGTCAATGGAACAGGATAGAAAGCCCAGAGATAAACCCACTCACATATGGTCACCTTATCTTTGATAAAGGAGGCAAGCATATACAGTGGAGAAAAGACAGCCTCTTCAATAAGTGGTGCTGGGAAAATTGGACAGGTACATGTAAAAGTGTGAAATTAGAACACTCCCTAACACCATACACAAAAATAAACTCAAAATGGATTAAAGACCTAAATGTAAGGGCAGACACTATAAAACTCTTAGAGGAAAACATAGGCAGAACACTCTATGACATAAATCACTGCAAGATCCTTTTTTGACCCACCTCCTAGAGAAATGGAAATAAAAATGAAAATAAACAAATGAGACCTAATGAAACTTAAAAACTTTTGCACAGCAAAGGAAACCATAAACAAGATGAAAAGACAACCCTCAGAATGGGAGAAAATACTTGCAAACATAGCAACTGACAAAGAATTAACCTCCAAAATATACAAGCAGCTCATGCAGCTCAATATGAAATAAACAGACAACCCAATCCAAAAATGGGCAGAAGGCCTAAATAGACATTTTCCCGAAGAAGATATACAGAGATTGCCAACAAACACATGAAAGGATGCTCAACATCAGTAATCATTAGAGTAATGCAAATCAAAACTACAATGAGGTATCACCTCACATCGGTCATAATGGCCATCATCAAAAAATCTACAAATAATAAATGCTGGAGAGGGTATGGAGAAAAGGGAACCCTCTTACACTGTTGATGAGAATGTAAACTGATACAGCCACTATGGAGAACAGTATGGAAGTTCCTTAAAAAACTAAAAATAGAACTACCATATGACTCAGCAATCCCACTACTGTGCATATACCCAGAGAATACCATAATTCAAAAAGAGTCATGTACCACAGTGTTCATTGCAGCACTATTTACAATAGCCAGGACATTGAAGCAACCTATGTGTCCATCGACATATGAATGGATAAAGAAGATGTGGCACATATATACAATGGAATATTACTCAGCCATAAAGCGAAATGAAATTGAGTTATTTGTAGTGAGGTGGATGGACCTAGAGTCTGTCATACAGAGTAAAGTAAGTCAGAAAGAGAAAAACAAATACCGTATGCTAACACATATGTATGGAATCTAAAAAAAAAAAAAAAAAAAAGTTTCTGAAGAACCTAGGGGCAGGACAGGAATAAAGATGCAGACGTAGAGAATGGACTTGAGGACACAGGGAGGGGGAAGGGTAAGTTGGGACAAAGTGAGAGAGTAGCATGGACTTATATATACTACCAAATATAAAATAGATAGCTAGAGGGAAGCAGCCACATAGCACAGGGAGATCAGATCAGTGCTTTGTGACCACCTAGAGGGGTGGGATAGGGAGGGTGGGAGGGAGACGCAAGAGGGAGGAGATATGGGGATATATGTATACGTATAGCTGATTCACTTTGTTAATAAAGCAGAAAGTAACACACCATTGTAAAGCAATTATACTCCAATAAAGACGTTAAAAAAATAATTATTTGTTATCAAATGAGAACATACCCACAAGGATTGACTTTGTATTTTTACATAACAAAATCTGTTTAAATCGGTCTTTTAAAACTTTTACAAGTTTTCTAATTAAAAAAAAATTTATGTTCTGCGTATTTGTATGTAAACCGAGGCTCTTATTTAAATTTTTGCTAAAAGAACCAGCTGAGAAATGTTTATCTCTAAACGTTAATGTTTTCTACAAATATAACTTCATATAAGACAGAATTGCAGAAAAAGAGTTTAGAGAATTGGAGCAAAGGATGGATAAAGCTTTCACTACTCCTTCAAGTTAATGAACTGTCAGGGAAGACTATAGCTGGGAAACTTTAACCATGGAGATGAGATGTATAGCTATGGTAGAGCCCAGTCCACTTCCACGTGGCTCTCTTCCTCCAAATTTCCTGATTAACCTTGTTCCATAGGTTCACTCTGGTTTTATCCATCTGAAGTCTGCCTTTCTCTCCTATCCCTTTCTCTCCACCCCATCCTCTCCCCTCTCCCCTCCTTCCTGTCCTTGTTCCCCCACCTCCCCCAGCCCCCTCCCGTCCCCCTCTTTCCCCTCTTCTCTCCCTCCCTCTTGCTCCTCACTGTCCCCAGTGATCTCCTCCAAGGGGGTCTCCTGGTAGCTCCTCCACATTCTAATCCAATTCATCCTTTTCTCCAGTCCTTGCCCTAAATGTCTGTCTCTCCACTACACTCTTCTCTAAGCTTTAGCCCAGTTTAACTTCTCTCTCCTAGCTCTTTCCATCGCTGCATAATGAAACCTTTTCTACCTCATTTCTCCTGTCATTACCCCCTTCCTGAATGTGACCTTCTTTTACATTTTCCTGCCACCAGCTATCCTGCTCCCTAACTAGCTTCTCTGCCCCATTCTACCACCCGACCCTTCTCTTACCTATAAGTCAGTTTCTTATTTATGATGAATTTATGGAGATAGGTATTCATATTTACATTAAAAAAATAATAAAGTGTTTGCCTACAGCAAAAAGGGATTCAAAAGATACATATAGAGAGAGGGCAGACAACATAAGCAAGAAGAACTACAATCCTGCAGCCTGAGGAACAAAAACCACATTCACAGAAAGACAGACAAGATGAAAAGGCAGAGGGCTATGTACCAGATGAAGGAACAAGATAAAACCCCAGAAAAACAACTAAATGAAGTGGAGATAGGCAAACTTCCAGAAAAAGATTTCAGAACAATGATAGTGAAGATGATCCAGGTCCTTGGAAAAAGAATGGAGGCAAAGATCAAGAAGATGCAAGAAATGTTTAACAGAGACCTAGAAGAATTAAAGAACAAACAAACAGAGATGAACAATACAATAACTGAAATGAAAACTACACTAGAACGAATCAATAGCAGAATAACTGAGGCAGAAGAATGGGTAAGTGACCTGGAAGATATAATGGTGGAATTCACTGCTGCGGAACAGAATAAAGAAAAAAGACTGAAAAGAAATGAAGACAGCCTAAGAGACCTCTGAGACAACATTAAACGCAACAACATTCGCATTATAGGGGTCCCAGAAGGAGAAAAGAGAGAGAAAGGACCCTAGGAAATATTTGAAGAGATTATAGTCGAAAAATTCCCTAACATGGGAAAGGAAATAGCCACCCAAGTCCAGGAAGTGCAGAAAGTCCCATACAGGATAAACCCAAGGAGAAACACGCCGAGACACATAGTAATCAAAGTGGCAAAAATTAAAGACAAAGAAAAATTATTGAAAGCAACAAGGGAAAAACGGCAAATAACATACAAGGGAACTCCCATAAGGTTAACAGCTGATTTCTCAACAGAAACTCTACAAGCCAGAAGGGAGTGGCGTGATATACTTAAAGTGATGAAAGGGAAGAACCCACAACCAAGATTACTCTACCCGGCAAGGATCTCATTTAGATTTGATGGAGAAATCAAAAGCTTTACAGACAAGCAAAAGCTAAGGGAATTCAGCACCACCAAACCAGCTCTACAACAAATGCTGAAGGAACTTCTCTAAGTGGGAAACACAAGAGAAGAAAAGGACC
Organism: Balaenoptera ricei; assembly: GCF_028023285.1. NCBI lineage: Eukaryota > Metazoa > Chordata > Mammalia > Artiodactyla > Balaenopteridae > Balaenoptera > Balaenoptera ricei. The sequence continues at coordinate 35,795,318 of NC_082649.1, forward strand.
TACAAAAACAAACCCAAAACAATTAAGAAAATGGTAAGAGGAACATACATATCGATAATTACCTTAAACGTGAATGGATTAAATGCTCCAACCAAAAGACACAGGCTTGCTGAATGGATACAAAAACAAGACCCATATATATGCTATCTACAAGAGACCCACTTCAGACCTAGGGACACATACAGACTGAAAGTGAGGGGATGGATAAAGATATTCCATGCAAATGGAAATCAAAAGAAAGCTGGGGTAGCTATACTCATATCAGATATAATAGACTTTAAAATGAAGAATGTTACAAGAGACAAGGAAGGACACTACATAATGGTCAAGGGATCAATCCAAGAAGAAGATATAACAATTATAAATATATATGCACCCAACATAGGAACACCTCAATACATAAAGCAACTGCTAACAGCTATAAAACAGGAATTCGACAGTAACACAAAAATAGTGGGGGACATTAACACCTCACTTACCCCAATGGACAGATCATCCAAAATGAAAATAAATAAGGAAACAGAAGCTTTAAATGACATAATAGACCAGCTAGATTTAATTGATATTTATAGGACATTCCATCCAAAAACAACAGATCACACTTTCTTCTCAAGTGCACATGGAACATTCTCCAGGATAGATCACATCTTGGGTCACAAATCAAGCCTCCTTAAATTTAAGGAAATTGAAATCATATCAAGCATCTTTTCTGACCTCAACGCTATGAGATTAGAAATGAATTACAGGGGAAAAACGTAAAAAACACAGAGACATGGAGGCTAAACAATACATTACTAAATAAACAAGAGATCACTGAAGAAATCAAAGAGGAAATCAAAAATACCTAGAGACAAATGACAATGAAAACACGATGATCCAAAACCTATGGGATGCAGCAAAAGCAGTTCTAAGAGGGAAGTGTATAGCTATACAAGCCTACCTCAAGAAACAAGAAAAATCTCGAAGAAACAATCTAACGTTACACCTAAAGGAACTAGAGAAAGAAGAACAAACAAAACCCAAACTTAGCAGAAGGAAAGAAATCATAAAGATCAGAGCAGAAATAAATGAAATAGAAACAAAGAAAACAACAGCAAAGATCAATAAAACTAAAAGCTGGTTTCTTGAGAAGATAAACAAAATTGATAAACCATTAGCCAGACTCATCAAGAAAAAGAGGGAGAGGACTCAAATCAATAAAATTAGAAATGAAAAAGGAGAACTTACAACAGACATGGCAGAAATACAAAGCATCCTAAGAGACTACTACAAGCAACTCTATGCCTAATAAAATGGACAACCTGGAAGAAATGGACAAATTCTTAGAAAGGTATAACCTTCCAAGACTGAACCAGGAAGAAATAGAAAATATGAACAGACCAATCACAAGCACTGAAATTGAAACTGTGATTAAAAATCCTCCAACAGACAAAAGTCCAGGACCAGATGGCTTCACAGGTGAATTCTGTCAAACATTTAGAGAAGAGCTAACACCCATCCTTCTCAAACTCTTCCAAAAAATTGCAGAGGAAGGAACATTCCCAAACTCATTCTATGAGGCCACCATCACCCTGATACCAAAACCAGACAAAGATGCTACAAAAAAAGAAAATTACAGACCAATATCACTGATGAATATAGATGCAAAAATCCTCAACATAATACTAGCAAACAGAATCCAACAACACATTACAAGGATCATACACCATGATCGAGTGGGATTTATCCCAGAGATGCAAGGATTCTTCAATATAGGCAAATCAGTGTGATACACCATATTAACAAATTGAAGAATAAAAATCATATGATCATCTCAATAGATGCAGAAAAAGCTTTTGACAAAATTCAACACCCATTTATGATAAAAACTCTCCAGAAAGTGGGCATAGAGGGAACCTACGTCAACATAATAAAGGCCATATATGACAAACCCACAGCAAACATCATTCTCAATGGTGAAAAACTGAAAGCATTTCCTCTAAGATCAGGTACAGGACAAGGATGTCCACTCTCACCACTATTATTCAACATCGTTTTGGAAGTCCTAGCCACACAATCAGAGAAGAAAAAGAAATATAAGTAATCCAAATTGGAAAAGAAGAAGTAAAACTGTCAGTGTTTGCAGATGACATGATACTATACATAGAGAATCCTAAAGATGCCACCAGAAAACTACTAGAGCTAATCAATGAAATTGGCTAAAGTTGCAGGATACAAAATTAATGCACAGAAATCTCTTGCATTCTTATACACTAATGATGAAAAATATGAAGGAGAAATTAAGGAAACACTTCCATTTACCATTGCAACAAAAAGAATAAAATACCTAGGAATAAACCTACCTAAGGAGACAAAAGAGCTGTATGCAGAAAACTGTAAGACACTGATGAAAGAAATTAAAGATGATACCAACAGATGGAGAGATATACCATGTTCTTGGATTGGAAGAATCAATATTGTGAAAATGACTATACTACCCAAAGCAATCTACAGATTCAATGCAATCCCTAACAAATTACCAATGGCATTTTTTAGAGAACTAGAACAAAAAATCTTAAAGTTTGTATGGAGACACAAAAGACCCCAAATAGCCACAGCAGTCTTGAGGGAAAAAAACGGAGTGGGAGGAATCAGACTCCCTGACTTCAGACTATACTACAAAGCTACAGTAATCAAGACAATATGGTACTGGCACAAAAACAGAAATACAGATCAATGGAACAAGATAGAAAGCCCAGAGATAAACCCACACACCTATGGTCAACTAATCTATGACAAAGGAGGCAAAGATATACAATGGAGAAAAGACAGTCTCTTCAATAAGTGGTGCTGGGAAAACTGGACAGCTACATGTAAAAGAATGAAATTAGAACACTCCCTAACACCATACAGAAAAATAAACCCAAAATGGATTCCAGACCTAAATGTAAAACCGCACACTGTAAAACTCTTAGAGGAAAACATAGGAAGAACACTCTTTGACATAAATCACAGCAAGATCTTTTTCGATCCACCTCCTAGAGTAATGGAAATAAAAACAAAAATAAACAGATGGGACCTAATGAAACTTAAAAGCTTTTGCACAGCAAAGGAAACCATAAACAAGACGAAAAGACAACCCTCAGAATGGGAGAAAATATTTGCAAACGAGCAAGGGACAAAGGATTAATCTCCAAAATATATAAACAGCTCATGCTTCTCAATATTGAAGAAACAAACAACCCAATCCAAAAATGGGCAGAAGACCTAAATAGACATTTCTCCAAAGAAGACACACAGATGGCCAAGAAGCACATGAAAAACTTCTCAACATCACTAATTATTAGAGAAATGCAAATCAAAACTACAATGAGGTATCACCTCACACCAGGTAGAATGGGCATCATCAGAAAATCTACAACAACAAATGCTGGAGAGGGTGTGGAGAAAAGGGAGCCCTCTTGCACTGTTGGTGAGAATGTAAATTGATACAGCCATTATGGAGAACAGTATGGAGTTTCCTTAAAAAACTAAAAATAGAATTACCATATGATCCAGCAATCCCACTACTGGGCATATACCCAGAGAAAACCATAATTCAAAAAAACACATGCACCCCAGTGTTCATTGCAGGACTATTTACAATAGCCAGGTCATGGAAGCAACCTAAATGCCCATGGACAGATGAATAGATAAAGAAGATGTGGTACATATATACAGTGGAATATTACTTAGCCATAAAAAGGAACGAAATTGAGTCATTTGTTGAGATGTGGATGGATCTAGAGACTGCCATACAGAGTGAAGTAAGTCAGAAAGAGAAAAACAAATATCGTATATTAACGCATGTATGTGGAACCTAGAAAAATGGTACAGATGAACCGGTTTGCAAGGCAGAAGTTCAGACACAAATGTAGAGAACAAACATATGAACACCAAGGGGGGAAGGCCACGGGGGGCTGGGGATGGTGGTGTGATGAATTGGGCGATTGGGATTGACATGTATACCCCGATGTGTATAAAATTGATGACTAATAAGAACCTGCTGTATAAAAAAATAAATAAAATTAAATTAAAAATTTAAAAAAACTACATGTGGAATTTAAAGAGGCAGTTATTAATAGCTAGGGATTGATTACTTTATATTATTTTAATCTCTTATTTACCTTTGTTCTAAACCACTGAACCTTTCTATGTCTACTGAAGTTAAAACGTTTGGTCATATCAAGATATATATATATATATATGCCTTTAATAAATTGAATACATGAAAATATGAATTGACAAAATCAATTTTTATAACTTTTCAAAAGACTTCATCATTGCATTTTATGAAGTTTTTTTTAGTGTCTTTAAAGTTATTTTATTTTAATTAAAAATTATTTTAAAATAGTGTTTTTAAATTCCATAAACTGAAGTACATGAATAGGCTATATCTTCACTGTTAAAGAGGCAAACCAGTCTGGATTTTAATTTGGTTGTTTTGTGTTTGCTTTTTCAAAACACTGAAAGTATCAAGCAATTGTGTAGCTCTGCCTTTGAGGTGCCATATAACTGCTTGGTGGAGGTAAAGGGAATATGTGTTACTAAGAGAAATCTTGACAGTAAACTCTGCATAGGAATTTCCTCTGTATCACCCAAACCAGGAACTTTCTGGCCCCTACTGCTATTAAAAAGAGCTCATTCCAACAAAGTGGCTGACAGTGAACTCAGTTCCTTGCACATGAGGGTCCATGTCTTTCACTTACTGGTTAGGGCTTGGGGATCATATAAATGTATATAATACTTGTCATAGACCAGAGAATTCTAAAAGAAAAAAAAAATCTTGAAGTAACCACCTTTAAGCCAATTGGGAATAGTTCTTTCAGCAGAATCGAACAAAAAACAAACGTGAAACTAATGACCCTGAAAAATATTTGTATAGTTTCCTTTGGTTGTAGTCCTGTTGGCACAATCTCAGCCTTCAGTTTTTCATGTCCTGTGGATTGTAGTTAACCATAAATTGTGAATTTATTGCTCTTATCTGAACTTTCCTTTTATAAATTATGTGCTTTTCCAACACTGTATGTTTTAAAGGGCCATACCCCATAAAAGATGCTTGTCATGTTAGCAGAGTCAAAATAAGGCTTTCCTTCAACCCCCACCATTGGGTCTCAAGAGCCCCCATTGTTGCATCTTGTTAAACATTATTTTCTTTGAAATGCAAGACACAACGTTTATTTGATGATCTCATTGCCCTTGTTGTTTGCATCTTTACTTATTTTTTAAAAGTCTGTAGGAAAGTTCTGAATTGAAAACACAAATTTAGTGTATTAGGGATTATGGCAAATGGAGGACATTTTTCTGACTTGATAGAGAGGCTTTGTGATATGTGTGGAAAGAGTGAGTGTTCCTGATTCAAAAGACCAATTTTTAAATCCCAGTGTTTCAGTTTCCTAACTTGTAACAGTATGCAAGTTACTTAATTTCTATGAGTGTTCCTGTCCTCATCTGTGAAAGAGGGAAAATAATTTTTAGGTTTATGGTACAGATAAATAACAGAATACATGTGAGAGTGCCTGACATGTAATGGATGTTCAATAAAAGTAATAATAAAATAACTAGGGAAAGGCAGTTATAAAGAGAACCAGACTATAATATTCTGTTTAATTCTTTTCCCACTTAAATAAGAAAACACGTAAGGTCGCTAGCACAGTAGCCAGGACATAGTCGACCATCAAGGGATGTTGTTACTCGTTCATTTAACGTTTCAAGTTACTTCTTTGTTTGGTTTCCAGGGCCAAAAAATGTGTATATATTCGTGACTCAAAGTTCAACAACAGGTTGCCTTGTTGTAATGCTTCTTAAACATTAGTGCATACACGAATCACCCGGGAATGTTGTTTAAGTGCAGATTCAGCAGGTCTAGGATGGGGCCTGCGATTCTACATTTCTGCAAGGCTCCCAGGTGATGCATCTGAGGTTGGCCTATTATTTTTCACACTAAGAACAGCAAGGCATTAATAGGCCAGACAATAAATACCTTCTCTTTGATCCTTGTATTACCTTATTTCATAGCGCTTAAAAAGTTTAGAGATGATATTATTTAGCACATTTTACAGATGAGAAATCTGTGACCCACAGAGGCTGATGAATTAGTTGACAGTTGAGATCATTCAACCTAATTGTTCAACCACCTTCTTTACCTACAGTGATGAATATTTTTAATTGTGTAACTATTCTCTCATTCTTCCTATTTAGTTATATTCCTAGAAGTTAAGAGTTATCAGGTTTCCTTCTATCTTTATCATTGTTTTCCAGCTTTTTAAAAAAGATCTTTGCTTATGTTGATATGTAACTCTAGTTTGTCAGCAACCCCATTGCTTAACCCTGTCGGAGACAGCCTATCCTTGCTGGTGCCATGCTTAGTGGCAAAATGACTGGTAGAGGTCGGGCAGATTTTGATACTTGTTGGTATAATTAGTACCAGTTAAGTTTTTCAATCAGCACTCCTTTCTAGCCCTTTAGAATGAACTGCCTATTCCTCTCTCAGAACCAGTGAGAAGCCAGATGAACCATCAGTGCAGGGATACCAGGGATTTCTATGATCCTACCACCAAACAGCCCTGACCCACAAAGTGGGGTATCTTTTATCCACCTCACTCTTTCCAGCTCAATATCAGAGGACAAGGTCCTGGTGTTTTGCACTCCCTAACACTGTTTTTCATAAATTCCCTGGAATATTGTGTTGTAGGACACTTCTGCTACCCTTGTCCCCCAGTTACTCCCTGGGGCTCACCTCTCATAGCTGTCCCGGGGGTTTAGAACCAGCCAGGGTTTCCATACCCCAGTTTAGGTATGCTCCTCTTACTAATGCCCGTTCCTCTTTTCTCCCAGCTTTGCCACAACCAGTGATATAGAGATATGGTTTCTAGCCCATTTTGAGATGCTAATGCTGACAGGAACATGTTAATAATTTTTTTTTTACAAACAAAAATTATTTTAGAATAGTGAGACCGTCATAATCATGCTCAGTGTATAAACAATGAAATTCATTTAATAAACAGTTGAATGTAACATAGTCATAAAAATATTGCAGAAGAGCAAGTTTAGCTTGGATCACTAGTCTCTATTCTCACAAGGAGATAATAAATGTTCTTGAGCCGAAGGCAACTGGGCAAAAATCTCAGGATTTTCCTTCCTTCCTTCTTTCCTTCCTTCCTTCCTTCCTTTCTTGTCTCTTGTCTTCTGTCTTTTTGGGTGTGTTGCAGGGTACTTGCAGAATCCTTGTAAAGGGATTCATTATTAAACCATCATAATATATCATGAATATTTTAATGTCAGTAAGTATACCTCTTCACCACCATTTTAAACAGTTGCTTAACTATGTACATAACTAGGCCATAATTTATTTAATTTCCTAATGTGGGACATTCTGATTCTTTTCCTACTTCTTTTGCTGTTATAAATCATGCTGGTCAGTGACCTTATTAAGATCCAAGCAACTGCTACTCAGTTATTTCCCTCTTGTCTATTCAACTATTTACCTCCTCAAAGAATTCTAGAAGGTATGGCATTCCCTTTTAGAAATGCATTGCCCAGCATGATGTTCAAACAAATTTAGTAACTTTGCTACAGTATGGTAAGCATAGTGCTTAAACCTTGGACTCTGAAGTCAGCCTCCCCAAGTTTGAATCCCAGCTCTGCTGTTTGCTAGCTGTATGACCTTGGGCAAGATATATAACCTCTCTGTACTTCAGTTCCTTCGCCTATGATATAAGGACAATAATAGTACTTAGCTCATCTAGTTGTTGTGCAAATTAAGGAAATGATGTATTCAAGGGGTACAGACTAGTAGCTAGCATTTAGTGCTTACCCAAGTTATATTAGCTATTGTTAACAACAATTAACTTGCTTTCCCTTTTTATTCACACTACTAAGCCTAAATTTCTACAAAAATATGGCTACAGACAAAATTTCATTTCTTTGGCAAGAAATATTGGGAGCAAAAAGGGAGGAGTACGGTGGTCTTGAGGCGGGAAGGCACATGTTAGGAATTATGGTCAATTCTTATGGTGTGGTCAGATATCAAAATTTATAGTTCAGTGGAATTGCTGAACTAGGCTACAGGCTGTCAGAGCTAGCTCATCAGCAGTCAATTTGGTGGAAATAGCTATAGTCACCAAACACCTACCAGCCAAGTTATGTGTTCAGACACATGTAGATTATCTACCATCTTTCTTGTCCATATGAACTAGAACTGAATGGCATACGTTTATTTTTACTTCTTCAGTAGGATTCTTTTACTTCTTTTCTCCTGGCGAAACTAGAGAATAAGTAAAGTTTCTTGTTTACTTGGGCTTCTCATAAAGAACAGACTTTATCGTACTCACTTGACCTCCTTGGAGACCCTTTTCTGCAAACAGTTCTTCACTGGCCAGCAGGGTTCTGGCAGCTGGGAGACCCCTCAGTGGGAGCAGTGACTAGGTATGAACTTGGGAACTATTTTGGGAGATAGGAAAATGCAGGGAATTTGGGGTCAATTGTTCACTCTTAACTATGAGAGGAGTACATCGGAAACATCTGAATTAGGCATTTTTCTGTACTTTAATTATTAGACCAACTCCTTGGTTGATAAGAAAATTAATTCAACAATAAATCATTTAATGTATGAAAGAAAGACCAGGCATTTTTCTCTTATCTAAAGAGGCTATGTTGTCTCAAGCACTGAGAAAAAAATTGCACGTCAAAAGACCTGATTTTCATTCTTAGTTTTATATCAGACTAGTCGAGTCTCAGAATGGGTAAAGCAATCCAGTTCTTTCATTTAGGCAGAACTTCTTCACCATTTCTTTGGATTACGTCCCTGGTCCTCCTTGTATCCAATACTATTATTGTGCAGGACAAGAGTCTTGATGGAACAGCCAAAGTCCAGGGAGATTGAGTGATCTGTGAGTGGTCACTCAGCTAATCAGCAGGCCTGTGTCTTACAATGCTTTCTTGTGAACTAGGAGTCCACTTCAGCCCTGCTTCATGGGACCTTTCCTAAAATATTTGCTTTATAATCAAACTATACAGGAGAAATTATTTTCTAAAGAAAAAGCAAGACGGAAGAATTAATTAACCATTGCTTCTAACCTAGTATTGGCTGTTTGAAATGTTAGGGACACTGGAAACCAAAAAATGCTTTTACTCCAGAGAATGGGTATATCCTAGAACTAATGGTAATTTTCAAAGTTCCAGAATTTTTGCTAAGTATTCAGGGAAAATACAAATAGATACACATTACTATTTTTTGAAGCTTCATTAATTGGCAACTGTACATCCAGGCTTCCTCATGGGTGACAGAGGAAAGTAGCAACTATGAATATGTTGCCTCAATGTCCATCATGAGAGGCTCAGGACACCCATACTGTGGAATATTATATAGCCATTAAAAATAAAATAGTTCTGGGACTTCCCTGGTGGTCCAGTGGTAGAGAACCCACCTCCTTCCAATGCAGGGGATGCCGGTTCGATCCCTGATTGGGGAACTAAGATCCCACATGCCGCAGGGCAACTAAGTCCGTGTGCCACAGCTATTGAGCTCATGCGCCTCAACGAGAGAGCCTGCATGCCACAAACTGCAGAGCCCATGCACTCTGGAGCCCTAGCTCCACAACCAGAGAGAGAACACCTGCACACCACAACTAGAGAGAAGCCCAAGAGCCGCAACAAAGAGACCACGCACTGTAACAAAAAGATCCCTCTTGGTGCAACGAAGATCCCATGTGCCACAACTAAGACCCGATGCAGTCAAGAAATAAGGAAAATAAATAAATTAAATAAATAAATATATATATATTTTTAAAATTGAAATGTTCTATTATATATGTACTGGCGTGGAATATTATTTGTGGTAAATTGTTTAGAAAAATAATGATACAGAACTCTATTCAAAGTGTGATCTCATTTTTGTATAAACAAACAAAATCTACAAATGTACATAAGAATAAAAGTATCTGCTTCGTTAAGAGTTAGAGGAACATATTTCAACTGTTAACAGTGGATTATCCAAGGTATTGAGAATAAAGAAGATGAGAATGGAGGTGGGGAGGGGAGTGTTTACTTTTTAATTTATTCACATCTGTGTTGTTTGGAATTCTTTTCATAAACATCTATTTTTATAATACTTCACATTTTTAAAAAAATGTTTTAAAAAAACTTTAAAAATTTTTGTATCAGAAACTAATCTCTCTGTGTGTCTGATGGTTTGAAGCCCTATTTTAGAAGGAAACATTGCAAATAATGCAAATAAATATCCCTCCACCTGAAGAAGCTCCTTAAAAATTACAATACAAATTGTCTCATACTTGGAAGCATCAGTTGTCACGTGTCACAGATTGTAGGACGAGATAAGAATTAAATCTAAAGCTGCTATCTGAAGGAAATCATTACATCTTATTTGAGTGGGCTGATAGTAATAGTGAAAAGAAAATGTGTACCATTTAAACTGATGCTGAAGGTGTGCAGATATTTTCAAAACAATGTGAGGAAGATAGATTTCTGCTGTATGATGATAGTTAGCATAATAGATACTGATTGCCATTCTTACACCTTCCTTATCAAGAGTCTTATCCCAACATAGAGGGGATCATTTCCATTGATTCTATATTGATGCTCTAGATACAGGGTAGGGGAGAGGGAACACACAGCAGAATAAGAGTTAAGAATTGCCCCATGATATTGACCTGCGTGAGCTGCTTGTATATTTTGGAGATTAATCCTTTGTCAGTTGCTTCATTTGCAAATACTTTCTCCCATTCTGAGAGTTGTCTTTTCATCTTGCTTATGGTTTCCTTTGCTGTGCAAAAGTTTTGAAGTTTCATTAGGTCCTATTTGTTTATTTTTGTTTTTATTTCCATTACTCTAGGAGGTGGATCAAAAAGGATCTTGCTGTGATGTATGTCATAGAATGTTCTGCCTATGTTTTCCTCTAAGAGTTTTATAGTGTCTGGCTTTACATTTAGGTCTTTAATCCATTTTGAGTTTATTTTTGTGTATGGTATTGAGTGTTCTAATTTCATTCTTTTACATGTAGCTGTCCAGTTTTCCCAGCACCACTTACTGAAGAGGCTGTCTTTCTCCATTGTATATTCTTGCCTCCTTTGTCAAAGATAAGGTGACCTTATGCGCGTGGGTTTATCTCTGCACTTTTTATCCTGTTCCATTGATCTATATTTCTCTTTTTGTGCCAGTACCATACTGTCTTGATTACTGTAGCTTTGTAGTATAGTCTGAAGTCCAGAAGCCTGATTCCTCCAGCTCCGTTTTTCTTTTTCAAGGTTGCTTTGGCTATTCAGGGTCTTTTGTGTTTCCATACCAATCCAAAAATAGGCAGAAGACCTAAATAGACATTTCTCCAAAGAAGATATACAGATTGCCAACAAACACATGAAAGGATGCTCAACATCACTAATCATTAGTGAAATGCAAATCAAAACCACAATGAGGTATCACCTCACACCAGTCAGAATGGCCATCATCAAAAATCTACAAACAATAAATGCTGAGGAGGGTGTGGAGAAAAGGGAACTCTCTTGCACTGTTGGTGGGAATGTAAATTGATACAGCCACTATAGAGAACAGTATGGAGGTTCCTTAAAAACTAAAAATAGAACTACTGTACGATTCAGCAATACCACTACTGGGTATATACCCTGAGAAAAGCATAATTCAAAAACAGTCATGTACCACAATGTTCATTGCAGCACTATTTACAATAGCCAGGTCATGGAAGCAACCTAAGTGCCCATCGACAAATGAATGGATAAAGAAGATGTGGGACATATATATAATGGAATATTACTCAGCCATAAAAAGGAATGAAATTGGGTCATTTGTAGAGACATGGATGGACCTAGAGACTGTCATACAGAGTGAAGTAAGTCAGAAAGAGAAAAACAAATATTGTATATTAACGCATATATGTGGAATCTAGGAAAATGGTATAGATGAACTGGTTTGCAAGGCAGAAATAGAGACACAGATGTAGAGAACAAACGTATGGACACCAAGTGGGGGAAGCGGGGGTGGGGGTGGGATGAATTGGGAGATTGGGATTGACATATATGCACTAATATGTATAAAATAGATAACTAATAAGAACCTGCTGTATGTAAAAAAAAAAAAAGGGTGAGAGAGACATGTACCACAATGTTCATTGCCGCACTATTTACAATAGCCAGGACATGGAAGCAACCTAAGTGTCCATCGACAGATGAATGGACAAAGAAGATGTGGCACATATATACAATGGAATATTAGCCATAAAAAGAAACGAAATTGAGTTATTTGTAGTGAGGTGGATGGACCTAGAGTCTGTCATATAGAGTGAAGTAAGTCAGAAAGAGAAAAATACCGTATGCTAACACATATATATGGAATCTAAAAAGAAGTGGTTCTGATGAACCTAGGGGCAGGACAGGAATAAAGACGCAAATGTAGAGAATGGACTTGAGGACACCGGGAGGGGGAAGGGTAAGCTGGGACGAAGTGAGAGAGTAGCATTGACATATATACATTACCAAATGTAAAATAGATAACTAGTGGGAAGCAGCTGCATAGCACAGGGAGATTAGCTCAGTGCTTTGTGACCACCTAGAGGGGTGGGATAGGGAGGGTGGGAAGGAGACACAAGAGGGAGGGATATGGGGATATCTGTATGCATATAGCTGATTCACTTTGTTATACAGCAGAAACTAACACAACATTGTAAAGCAATTATACTCCAATAAAGATGTTAAAAAATTAAAATAAAAAACAACAACTGAATATCCCAGCCATCAAAATGCCTCACCTCCTTCGAAACAAGCACACAAGTGATAACAAAGTTTTGGGGAGTCAGATTTTTTTACCTTTTCTCCATTCTTTAGGGTTATTGGAAAATAAATATATATTATTTAATCTAAATTATTTAAAAAATCTTTCCTCCTAGATAACTTGATAAAAATAGCCTGAATAAACATATTAGCACATATATATGTACTCACAAAAAGACAAATACTGTATGATACCACTTATATGTGAAATCTAAAAAATACAACCAACCAGTGAATATAACAAAAAGGAAGCAGATTCACAGATACAGAGAACAAACTAGTGGTTATCAGTGGGGAAAGGGAGGAGGGGATGGGAAACATAGGGCTAGGGGATTAAGAGGTACAAACTATTCTGTATAAAATAAGCTTCAAGGATATATTGTACAACACAGGGAATATAGCCAATATTTTATAATAACTATAAATGGAGCATAACCTTTAAAAATTGTGAATTGCTATATTGTACACCTGTAACATACAATATTGTACATCAACTATACTTTAATAAAAAATCAAAAAAAAAAAAAAAAAAGAATTGCCCCATTGTGCTCATAAACTAATAGAGGAGCCAAGGTGCTGTGCAGACCCTGGAATGCCATGTAGACAGTATAAGCACACGTGATGCCACAAACTAAACCAGGACTTCATGAAGGGGTGGATGTTCCCTCCAAAGGCAGGTGTTTGTTTTCTATTTTTCTTTGTTTTAGAATAGGAAAAACGTGAAAATCATTGTAAGCAGAGGGGAAAGAGTCAGCATGGAGAGGTGATAAGGAGGGAATTAATCAGGTAACCCTGATAGGAGCCTGAAGAGAGCCTAGGGGAGAGGTTGGCCATGAGAAGGAGGAAGGATAGTATCCAAAATATTTAAAAGAAAGAAGAGGACCTGAGTAGTAAGACAGAGACTCTGAGAGGTGCAGGAAAAGGAAGCCGAAGGAGCCCCCTTGAACAGCTTTGACTTTCTCGGTCTAGTGAGAAGCTGCATTATTGATGGAGAGTGAAAGAGTAGTGGCGGGCCTGAGGCTGTGGAAGGATTTGGAAGAGCCACTGTGAATACTGTATGTCAACCAGGAATGATTAAAAGGGTTTGGAGCATCACTGAGGTCCCAGCTCAGGCTGAGTAGCATGAATTTTTTTTTTGAATTTTATTTTATTTATTTTTTATACAGCAAGTTCTTATTAGTCATCTATTTTATACATATTAGTGTATATATGTCAATCCCAATCTCCCAATTCATCACACCACCACGCCCCCCCCCGCCTCTTTCCCCCCTTGGTGTCCATACGTTTGTTCTCTACATCTGTGTCTCTATTTCTGCCCTGCAGACCGGTTCATCTGTACCATTTTTGTAGGTTCCACGTATATGCATTAATATACGATATTTGTTTTACTCTTTCTGACTTACTTCACTCTGTATGACAGTCTCTAGGTCCATCCACATCTACAAATGACCCAATTTCATTCCTTTTTATGGCTGAGTAATATTCCATTGTATATATGTACCACATCTTCTTTATCCATTCATCTGTCAATGGGCATTTAGTTTGCTTCCATGACCTGGCTATTGTAAATAGTGTGAGTAGCATGAATTTTTAATGAAACTAATTTTTAAAAAAAACAAAAACTTTTTCACTACTCTCTGTAGCAATGTTGCAGCTAGGCACAGGGGCATAGAAAGTCAGCTTGGCTAGAATGCATATTTTTTAGAAATCAAATGATTATTGTATTGAAAGCTGCATGTGAAAAGTCATTGGAAATTAGTCAAATAATTTCATCATTTCCAGATTTCACTTTGTCAATTTGTTTCTTCCCCCTTGATGTTTATAGTCAAATCAGATAACCATATTTTCATAAGGAAGTGAGAACAATATCCCGTACTTCAAATGTTAACCAACAAAGTAATGTCGTTAGAATTTCTAAAGTTTCTAGGTCATAGTTGATTCTCATACATTATGTATTTTTAGGCTGGAAAAACGAATAACATCCTTTTTGGAAGACCAGGATCCAGAGAGTAAACTAGAGGTTGGCGCTGATATGCGTAAAATTCATCACTGTTTCCATTATTTAAAGGTAAATTTAAACATTTCCACTAGTAGAAGCCATTGTCTGCCGTGTTCAAACTGTAATAAAACTTTCCTTGTTGACCAACTCTTGAAATGTTTAGGACCTAGCTTCCCATGTCTAGAACAGTATGATCTTCGAATCAATGCTGAGAGGATCACTGAATTTCTTCAGAGGTTGTATCTTACTTCCCAGTGAGTAAGCTCAGACCATGGGCTTCTAAAGCTTTTGCCAGGAATCTCTACCTTCTACACAGAATAGTTCCGTGTTCAAAACCTACTTATTTTGAAGCTATATCAAAAGAATTGTGTCCTTCATTTTTCTGCAGCAGCTTCAGCCTTAGGTTTTCCTTTCATGATGACACAATGGCAATATTGTTAACCTCTACTTCTGCCTGACTTGTAATTTGGCATACTTCATTAAGATATTAGACGTTTGTTGTGAGTCTGCTCTGGACCAGGCGTAGGGAAGACAAAGTTGAATAAGTAAGTCATGGAGAAGACAAATATGTAAAGAATAATTAGAATACATGATAAGTGGTTTTTTAAAAAGTGTGAATTAGTGGTATGGGGTTATGGAGAAAGGGAAAGAGTTCAAGAGGAGAAAATGTTTGAGCAGGAATTCCCTGGTTTAGGGAAGCAGAGATAAGATAAGGGGGAGGGGAATGAGGAAGGAGGACAGAAAGAAGACAGGCAGGAGGAGCAAAGGCAACTGCATTACAAGTCAAGGAGTCAGAGGAGGACACACACGCCTGATTTGTGCAAGGCATTGGTAAAGGCGAAAAGAATCAAAGAAACAAAGACATTTGGAGTTGAGATATGGACGCTAAGCTCTTGTTTCATCTTTCAGAAACTATTGAATGACAAGAAGATCCATGGAACAAGCATAGCCTCCTCTGAAATCAAAGATCAGAACAGTCAAGAACCATTAAAAGAGGAAGAATATAAAAAGCTACGAGATATTCTACAGCAGAGGGACAATGAAATCAGTATCCTTTCTGAAGTGATTAGAAAGTCTTCTTCTACTGGCTTGAAGCGGGGAACACTTAGCTGTCTTCCCCTAACCACACCACCCAGCTCCCCACCCAGATTCCAGCTCACATTGCTTCTTTCCATTTAGAAGTAAAATATCCCTTCGGCAAACACGTGGTAGCAACTAGTAAAAACCAGAGTTGCTATAAAAGAAAAAAAATTACTTTGTTTTTAGGCAGATATAGTTACTATTATGGGAGATATTTCAGTTTATTGAAAAGCATGGGCTTTCTTACACCATGTCTCAACATTAAATTTCTTTTAGTATATTTTTTTGAC
Source organism: Balaenoptera ricei (assembly GCF_028023285.1). Lineage (NCBI taxonomy): Eukaryota > Metazoa > Chordata > Mammalia > Artiodactyla > Balaenopteridae > Balaenoptera > Balaenoptera ricei. Next base: position 35,811,505 of record NC_082649.1, read on the forward strand.
TACTCTGCAGTGCTCTTTCTGTTTTAATCCTGAGCCAGTAAAGTTAGCTGGTTATCTTTAGCTAGCTGACCAGACACTGGGCTGACCACAGCCTCACCATGGCCCAGAATCTGTGGCTGGTGTGTGGGTGAAACTCAAATGATGGCTGAGAAATGACAAATGGTATTAAGCTTATGAAGAGCAGAGATTGATTTAAATGTAACTTTTTGTTTAAAAGCCAGATCTATTGCTTTGAGTTCCACTTACAAATGTGTAGATGAGTGTTGGGGATAGAAGTCTTACGGCTCTAGGAGACAGCACATATGGGTGCTAAAAATGGTTAGCAGCCCACGGGAGCTGCCTCTCTTACAGACCAGGTGATTACTGCTAAAAAGCCCCTATTGGGTGGTTAGACCTCAGGTCTTCCCAGCATTTCTTCACTATTGTTTCTTATTTTATCTTTCAAGCTTCTTGCAAAAGATTTGACATTTTCATTACATTTGCAGGCTTTACACATGCACAAGCAATGATTTCAGTCAGTTCTTTATGAGCAAATATTTTTGTTCCTTTCTTAAAAATTACTAAAAGACATTTTAGCTTTAGCTATTGTGCAAAATTCCTAAAAATAGCCTATATGAAGGAAATCCAGTAATAAAGAGGTAAAACCAAACCAAATATGAGGTAGGCACTCTGCCTGATTAACTTCAGTCTCTAATTTTAGTTGAGTATTAGCAGACCCTGTATGTCTGATTCAAGTGAGTTTGAGCTGCTTTATTATCCGGCCAGTAACAGTAGATTCGACTGTGCATTACACTCCCACACAAGCCCTTGTCTCTGAGCACTGCCCACAATGTTGTCACCCTTGCATTCCTTTTCCTCTCTCCTACCCTATCCATCTCCAGAGATGGTCCCAGCCTAGACCTCAGTCCTGGCCCCAGCCCCAGTCTGAGCTCTGCTTCTTTTCCTGGCCTTGATCCTAGTTTAGGATCATCTCCCCTAAATACTCCTACCAACTCCTTAATCCCCTTCTGGGCTTATGAATGTCTGTGTGTATGGGAGGAATGAAATGAGATATGACAGAGAGGGAACAGTCTAGGCTGGTTCATATATGTTTATTTTGAAAAGGGAGTGAGAGAGAGACATACATCATTCTTCACTGGTAAATCCAGGTACCGCTGTCCATGTGGGGCTGCACTGGATTCTTTACTGACTGTGAACAACTCCAGCAGGGTCCCCGCCTTCTGGGACTCATATTTGCAGTGAGGGTGTATGGGAGGCATGGTGAAAAGAGCACTGAACTTAAAGTTCACACCCAGGTTGAAGTCCTAGCTCCTCATCCGTTATCTCTGTAACTACCCGGTGAAGCTGGTTCTCGCCAGCGTCGCAGTGCTGAGCAAAGTCGGTAAGCTGCCTTATGGCAAGTGCTCTGAGCGCTGTAGAGTGTTAGGTCGTGGAAGATAGGACCCCATAGACAATGGGCAGACTCAGAAGAAGGAAAAAGAGCATCTAAGATGTACTCGTCACAAAGCTTACATTTATCAAGGGCTAATGACCAAGAAAGGCTCCTGAAATTTCATAGTATCTCACAGTCAGGTTGGAGAATATTTTCATATCTTTTTTGGTAGAACCAAGAAAGCCAGGACACTGATAGGAGGAGTGAGAAAGATACAACTTAGAATAGGAGAAAACGTGATAATACTTGAGCTCAAGAAAAGATAGTACTGCAAACAAAATGACAGTGAGCTGCATGGAATGTTCTTGGAAAGGGAGGGAAAATGGTGTCATTTCAGTGACATTATCAGTCTGAATAAAGTTCAGACATCCCTTCACAAAACACATAACAGGGTGACACTTAGTCCCCAGCACTGCACTTGGCATGAGCAAAGGCCCAAGTGAAACGGGAGTGGGAAGGGGGGCAAGACAAAGGAAAGGTGAGAGGAAGGGAGGCAGCAGAGAAGCTGCATCTCTACTGTGGCCTTTATGAATGTAAATCAGATGAAGACCATAGAGGGACTGCCCATTATACTTAGAGCAACATTCACTCTTCCTCCTCCGGATTAGGCGGCCACACGTGGTCTTGCCCCTGCCCAGCCCCTGGCTTCGTGTCTTCCTCCCCCACCCCGTACGTGTTAGGCTGCGGTCAACAGCGGCCTTTCTGTCATTCTTCTAACACCCGGTTTCTCGGCCTCAACACTGCTGCCACTGGGGCTGTCCTGGGCAGTGGAGGGTGTTGAGCGGCATCTCTGGCTTCTACCCACTGGACACGAGTAGCAGCACCGACCCCCCCACTCCAGAAGGACAACCCAAAATATCTCTAGGCGTGGCCAAGTGTCCCGTGGGTGGTGAAATAGCCCCTGCTTGGGAACCACCGCCCAGCTCATTTCTCCTTAGGGTTTCGGCACTCGCCACTTCCTCTACTTAGATGCCCTCCCTCTGTCTGGTTCTTGTTGTCATTCAGATCTCAGCTTAAATGCCACTTTAAAAAAAGCCTGTCTTGAGGCTTGAACCTTTCTTGAGCACGCAGTGGAGAGCGGCCACTCAGTCACTCTTGACTTTTTAAAAATAAGCATTCTGGCACTTTTACCCTCTAATGTCGTGTATGTGTGTGTGTGTGTGAGAGAGAGAGAGAGAGAGAAAGAGAGAGAGAGAGAGAGAGAGAGAGAGAGAGATCTGTCTTTCTCCAGTAGGACATCTGCTTCATGAGAGCAAGAAACCAGTCTGCCTTTTCCTCTTTCTATCTCTGAGCCTAGAATACTGTACTGCCCAGCACATGGTATAAGCTCCAATGAGTATCGTTGACTGAGTGAAGGAAAGGACGTTGCCATGGCCGTGCACAAAACAGTGAAAGTGTTTGATGGTCTTGCTAATCATCCCCACACAGCGGAGTAGGGGAGCTGGGCAGAGCCAATGCCTAGACACCACAGAAGTTGTGAACACCTTTGGTAAATACAAGCTTTTTTGAGGCGAAGAATGGAGGCCATGTCAGGGCATGCGAGAGAAAAACTGATTGTGCTTCCAGACATCACCAAAAAGCTGAGGTCAAAGCTGGGGCGGAGGATGGAAGTCAAGTGCATTCCATGTTACCTGCGCAAGAACGAGTGTACCTGGATGCCCCCCCCCCCACTCCTTTCTACTTAGCAGTCTTCCCTCCCACGCCACCTTCGTGTTTCCTCAGACTCCTGTTTTAATGAAGCCATCTCTAGGGCTGGAGAAAGCCTTGAATTCATCTCACTGCACATGCAGGTAGAGTTCTGAGATTCTCAAGAGGGAGTATCGTCTTTTCTCTTCGTGATGGCAGAACCCCTTAGAGTTCTCGACATCTTGAACCTGAAAGAACAGTGAAGTAGGGTAGAAAGGAGTGATTTTATCACTCAGCATCAGTGCTCCTAATAGATCTAAATGGCCCACAAAATTGGCATTTTAAAATGATATATCTTTACCAATAATTCACCTCTTTTCGGTGAAATTAGAGGGACCAAACATTAGAGACTTTTTAAGAAAGTGACTTGAAGCCCCATTCGAATGTACACGAAAGAAGCATGTGCTGGACATGGGGGTGCTCTGGCCACCAGAACTGACTCGGCTGACCTGCCAGCTGGCGGCGGGGGCGGGGGGGGGGGGCTCTGGCGTCCTCCCTCCCTCCCCACCCTGCTGCCTTCAGAGCAGCTTCCTGCATTAAAGTCCTATTTACTCACAGGTGGAGATGTAGCTCCACTGTCTACTACTACCTGGTGTTCATTTTCCTTTTTATAAACCCTTTCATAAAAGTTTTAAGTCCGAATTAGTTTAAACTCAGAAGATTTTAAAGACCTTTGGGTTTGCTAATTTTTCATATAATGGTAATGGCGCGGTATTGAAAGCCCGGCACCCTCCTAAAATGATCCATCACTGTATCAAGGACCTCAGGAAGGTGAAGTCTTTCTTTAGTTCATCTTTACTGCATGACAAATAGCAAATATTATTGGGAATATTAATCTCATTTGAAAATGAGTGTTTTTTGTTTTTTGTTTTTTTTTTTTTTAATTTATTTTTGGCTGTGTTGGGTCTTCGCTTCTGTGCGAGGGCTCTCTCTAGTTGCGGCAAGCGGGGGCCACTCTTCATCGCGGTGCGCAGGCCTCTCACTATCACGGCCTCTCTTGTTGTGGAGCGCAGGCTCCAGACGCGCAGGCTCAGTAATTGTGGCTCACGGGCCCAGTTGCTCCGCGGCATGTGGGATCTTCCCAGACCAGGGCTCGAACCCGTGTCCCCTGCATTGGCAGGCAGATTCTCAACCACTGCGCCACCAGGGAAGCCCGAAAATGAGTGTTTTGATCATTATAATCTAGCATGAGTTACTAAATCCTTAAGTCAAGTTGTAGATATTTTGGTAAATATGTTAAAGAAGGAAAAGAAGAAAGCTCAGGATGCCCTCCACTTCTCCAGCATGGACAGAAGTGAACTGAGATGCTCCCAGAGCTCCCCCTTCCCACCTGGGAACCCGGAAGGTCCGAGGATGTTGCCACCCTCAGCTCCCACTCAGGCCCCAGACTCCAGCACTTCTCAGTACAGATCCAGTTTGCTCCACGGAAAAACAGGTCAGTTATATTTATTTATATACATAAACTATATAACTGTAAATAGAAAACATAGGCTGTCAAATTATATATCCATATAAAAAGTAAACAAACATGTAAATGATTATAATTTTATTATTATATTCATCATCGTAAATCTCATCATTTTTAATATGACTAACATTTCTTGAAGTTTTGAAGTTGTAGTAGAAGCAGCTGCAGCAACGATAACACAAAACCCCAAGTAAAGTATATCCATCCTAAAAAAAATATTCATTCTCCATAATGGAATGCAATGTAGCATCCTTTAGTTTTAAATGTACAAGGACAAAGGCTCTCACAATTTACTTGTTAGAATTAATTTTTTATAACTATCAAATCTCTTAAATGCCAGTTTCTAAAGTTGATGACTGAACTGAAAACACAAAGTGTGGACTGTCACAGAGGCTGAAATAGAGGGTCCAGGACAACAGCAGAAAAGTTAACTCTAGAGAAAGGAACAGAAACGTTCCTCCAATAGAGGAGGGAAAGAATGATCATCACTAACGTGATGAAACACTGTTTATTTCTAAATCTAAATGAGCTATCTGCAGCAAAATAATTTTAAAATAAGATCACAGTCTGCCTTAAAGGACAATAAATACACACAATTTTGTCAGATAATAGGATTGACAGGGTCGGACTAACACTGAGCCACCTTCCCCACGTGTAGCCTTTGATAAGTGTGTCGGTACTGCCACAAGAACAACCACAGAACCATGCTAGAAGCCCAGGTTGGTTTGTGTATGTTACTCTTTCTATTAGACCAGCAGAGCATGATGTATAGTTATGTGATGAATGCCTTTCTCCTGAAGACACTGAGGAATCTGAAGTATGGAATGTACTAGAACAAAGGGGTAAAGAGCTTCCCTTTTGGCAACATAGGTTGAAATTTTCCATGTAAACATTTGTTGGGACGGACAGCCTGACATGTGTGGTTTTCTAAAGGCTCTAGCTTGGGAATAATTAAAGAGTATGGTGTGCATTAAGAAGGACACTGTTTAGTTAATAAAGACAAGACTGAGAAGCCTGGAAGTGTATTTTGTGATGTTATATCCCTTTATCTCTTAATTCCAAATCTCCTTGCTGTGAATATTTCTTTAGCAACACAGTAGGATAAATTCAAAATCCCAGGAAACAAAAATGCTATTTTTACCATTGATCGTGTTGGCTGTAGACAGGGAAAAGCGATCATTCTTCTCTGTGATCGTTTTCCATACCGTATTTCTATACTGTCTTATGGGTAACAGCTGGTTGGAAGAAAAGAGGTCCTCTGGTTTGGTGAATTCATTAGTTCAACCATCATATTTTTCATTCCTTTTTTCATTCCATATATATTTATTGAGTGCACACTTTGTTCTAGGTACTGTGCCGATTATTATCATATGTCTAGAGCTTTACATAGTCGTTACATGTACCAGGTACTATTCAAAGTTTGCTACCTGAATGAACTCATCTAATCCTTATTCTGTAAGTTCTTGTTTTACCCCCATATTATAGATGAGGACGTGCACGGACCAGCACAGTCCCTGACCTCAGAGCACTTACAGACTAACAGGGAAGAGAGCCTTGAACAATTAATTGCAAAAGTACACCTCTGTATGACTGGGGAGCACACACCAGGGAGGCTCTACCTCAGGTTAAGACCAGGAAGATCCAAAAGGGCCATGAGAGTAGGGGTGTGGCTGGAAGGAACATTGCAAGCAGAGGAATCACTTCAATAGCTTCCAAGGCCTTTGTGGTGGAAAGGAGCATTTTATGAAGTGAAAAAGGCAGGTGTGGTGGGATCCGGGGAGTGGGAGGCCGGGAAGACAGGTTGAGTGACATGCGTAGAACAGATGGCAGAGGACGCAGGACAGGACGACCCTTTAGGAGGCTGTTGCAGTCCAGTAGTCCCAGCCAGAGGATGGAGATGATGAGAGAGAGGTGGGAGATCAGAAACACTCCAGGAGGTAGTGTGAGCAAGGCTTGGTGACTAATTGGCTATGGCGGGTAAGGGTGAGGATTGGTCCCCACGTCTCTGGGTGGCTGGTGAGGCTCTTCACAGAGGTGATAAATGGTGCCTCCCATGGCCCAGCGACAATTGGCATCTTTGGCTGTAGAGAATACAGCACTGGTGTCTCTGCCGAAATGAAACGTTGCAATCAGTTCCTGTGTTAGAACTGCATGCTCATGATGGAAGGAACTCTCTTTACTGGCCTTTTCCAAAGACACACACCATTGTGCCTGTGCAGAAATGGCCTCTGATATCACTGCCCAGCCCCTTGCTGTATGCCAGACCTTTTCTATTTCTATTTTTTCTTGCCCACACCATCTCCCTTCTCATAATTATTCTTCCCCATAGTATCTCATAATCTCTCTCCTAACTCATGATTATAGTTAACTTTTTCAGTAACTCTTTTTGTCCCTTGATATTGCTATTGAGACAGACTGTAGTTTTGTTTGGAGGATGAGCTAAGTTCACTTGAATAGAAAATCACTGAAAAAATAATGGAAATTGTTTGCAAAGTCCAAGTACAAATGAGGTAAAAGAGTTTTGGAGAAAAGCCTTATAGCTGAAAGGGTTTTAGAGTTGTTTTCACTGTCATTGGATATAGTTCTAGCCATGACTTCAAGTAGGAATAGGCTCACAAATGGACTGATAATAATCTAACCATTTGGAGGAGGGATTGATGGGGGATTGATTTTATTTTGGCAAAACTACAGTTAGAATGAAAATTGCTGCGGGTGAATCAGTGCTGCAAAGCAACACGTAATGGGATAGTTTGTTGCAGTGTTTAACATCTTAGTAGGTGATTAGGCTTATATTCATGCACTGTTTTATATACAAGAGGCTTGTGTAAACTATACCAAATGCAAAAAGTTAATAAGCATGTTGTTTGGATGGAAAGTACTACTGCCTTATGTAGGTGTTGTCAGATTCTATTAACCATCCCTGTCTTAATGCAGAAAGCAAGTCAATTTGACCATCTTCCACTCTGAGACTGTTGTGGAAAACTGTTTCCTCTTCAGTAACCCTCCCCCTTTTTCTATTCACCCCCACTTTAGGCTGAAAATGACTTCTTTCAAATTTCTTGTGTGAAAAGAAAATGAAACCCAACTCGTGGTACCCCAGAGAACCCCACCCCCAGTCGTTGCATGAGGCGCCCGCCAAGACAGAGGGAGGTTAGGGGCTTCAGGGCCTTTTGTTGTTTTGGAGGTTAAATGTCTGTTTCAGTTTTACTGGAATAATGACAGGGATTGTTCAATCCCACAGTTTGCAAAGGGTCATTCATATTGTTCTCTTTAAAATAGAAGGAGTATTATAGTTTGGGGTTTTTGTTGTTGCTGTCTTGTTGTGGGTTTTTTTTTTTTTTTTTTTTCTGTTTTAGTTCTCTGGCTGCACGTTCCAAATAGTTACCGGAACCAGTCAATATTCCAGAAGTCCCTCATGACTCACCACTTCCTTTAATGGTTTGAGATGCTAATGGAACCCACTCCTCACAGGTGACGTCATTGGCATTTAAAAAGTGACCTGAAAGCCAAAGCCACGGCCTGGAGGCTCCAGACTCTTTTCTGTTACTCACTGAGGGAGAATTTGTTGAATCCTCCATATACGCATGGAGGGGCCCAGGGTACGTGTTGACAGAGGACTGAGGTGAACTGAGAAATGCTCTCTGGCTCTGGGAGCTTAATTTAAATATTGGGGCCTGGTTTAGTACCCAAAGAGCAGAGAATAAAATAACAAGCGCTATAAGCAGGAACTACAAGACATGCTACTACAGGAATTCAAAAGAGAAGGGAAGAGTTTTAATTAGAAGATCAGGAAAGACATTACAGAGCAAGCAACATGGAAGTTAGGCCTCAAAGGATTGATAGAGTTTGGACATTCAAAGATGGGGGGAAGAACATTGTATAACATTCGAGGTTTAAAGATTAATATGAGCAAAGACTTGAAAACAGGAAAGCAAGGAAAAAATATGTAGAGTTGGCAGGAATATTTGTTTAGCTGGGGTTTTGGAGATTGTTTTAAAAAAAAAATTCAACTGAGTACACTTTAAAGATCTTACTGTCTTTATTCAACCATTCATGAATCAAGCAGCATCCAATCTAGCAGACAGCAAGGAGCTCTGAGGGGCATTTCAAAAATGAAAGACTTTTGCAGGCAGAAGGGAGTGGGAACAAGGAAGTTATACTGGCAAAAGGCAGCTTGGTTATGGCAAGGTCGCTTTCCTTTGGGGCACGTCAAGGGTCTGTCAGGCAGATTGTCTGTCTAGTGCCCACCAGGCGATTCTTGATTGACTGGTTTAAGACTCCATTTCTGGAGGAGCCAAAACTGTAATTAAGTTTCCATTTGGTGATGTGGGGTTTAGCATAAGTGACTCCATTTGGAGCCTGTTGTCTTGTTTTTAACAAGATGTACAGGGAGTCAGAATAAATAGGGTAGAAAAATGATTGAAAAGCTGAAAAATAAAGGAATTATATAATCTAATCACTATTTTTAGCACTGTTTTTATGACAAAATGTATCCTGCTTGGGACGCCAAGAACACAGCCCTATCACTCTGCCAGCAGGGGAATAGTGGTCTTCTCTCTCTCTTTGTCTTTCTACCTCTCCCTCTCTCACACACACAAGCACACGTGCACACACATGCAGAGTCTTGCCCAGACTTTGGCAATAAAACATTATTCTTTAATCAATTATATATTTATTTACTCTCTAGAACATGTGTAGTGCTGTGCTATTCGAGATGATGTGTAGAGTATGAGACATTCTATTACAGAGCTTGTGGAAAGCATGAAGGACTATCCTTACCTGCAGGAGCAGTGGCTCCTAATTAATTCATTAAATACATGTTCTTTGAATTTAAGCAATGAACCAGGCAGTGCTAGGTGCTGGAGATTAGAAGGTGAATGAGACGCAGTGCCTGTTAGAGGGTTTACAGTCTAGAAGAGGGCTTACGGTGAATATGCGTATGTGGTGCCATGGGACGTGGAAGAGGAAGGTCAACTCTTCCTGGGCAGGTTTAGGAAACAGGTATGGAAGAGGTGGGCCTTGAACAAAATCTTCACAGAGTAATCACATTTACATCTGGCAGAATGAATAGAGGAGGGAAGAAAGGTCAGAGCACTGAGGACTAGGAAACTTCTCAAGCAAATGCATAGAGGTGTGGAACACACGGTGTGTTTGTGACATTACAAGCATTTAATTTGGGTGGATTTTAGGATTTGTGTGGATGGAATGGTATTTAGCAAGAAATAAAGCTGAAGAGGGACCAGCTCATGAGAAGCTTAAAAGACTTGCTTCCGAATTTAGAATTTTATTTTGTTGGCAGTGGGGAGCCATTACAGCTTTTTAATATAAGAATAATGTGGCCAGATTTCTGTTAAAGAAAGGTCATTGATAGCGATGTGCTGAGTAAACTGGAAACTGGAGGGAAAGTGGATAGGATGTTCTAGTAGCCATCGAGGTAGGAAATTAAAAGGGCCAGAATCAAACCAGACACAGTAGGGACTGAAAGGATGAGAAAAGTGTTTGCAGTACATAAGGAGAACTGACTTGTGACTGATCAGAATGAGGTTGAGATGAAAAGTCTAGGATTTCTCCCAGGTTTCTGAGCAGATATGGTGCCATTTACCAAGGCAGTGAATACATGAAGAGAAGCAGGTTTGGAGGGAGAGTTTTATTTGTCAAATTATGGATATGTTGAGAATGAGTATGAGGTGGAAGTGTCTAAGCCAGCACATACACAGCTTTAGTGCTCAAGGGGAGGGGTTAATTAGAGATACGGATCTGTCATGGACTTGTAGCCATGAAAGTGGACAGGGTCGTCCAATGAGACAGGTAGCAAAGGACCAAAAGCAGGACACTTTGGAGCCCCAGTATGGATGGTGTAGGCTGAGGCAGAAGAACCAGCAAGGGAGAACTTGAAAGGCAAGACAGTCAAGAGGGAGGGAGACCTCAGAAGCCAGGCTAGAGACTGAGTTCCAAGGAGGTGGATGTGGTTGACTGTATTGGATGTTACAGAGTGGTCCACTAAGATGAGAACTACAGAGAGTCCATTGGGTTGGATGGGAAGTGATCAGTGACCTTTGCCAAAGCAATTTCAAAGATTGCGAGAGCAGAAAGCTCACTGTACCAGATTGAAGAGTAGTAGGTGAGGAAGTGAGATGGAAGTGGTCACTCAGGTCACTGGAGGTTAAGGAATTTTGAGGCTGGGATTGTTAAGTGGAGTTTCTTTGTGGGCTTTGAAGTCATTCCGGGTATTGGCAGGAAATGGGGCGGAAAGGAATACTGTGAGCCAGGAGCCCAAGTCAGCTTGGGTTAGCTGCCTGTTTTGTTCACTGTTGGATCGATCGATCTATTGATCTATCTATCTATCTATCTATCTATCTATCTATCTATCTATACGTACATATATACATACCAAGTAGCCTTAAGTTACAGCATCACAGAGAGTGGGTAGCAGAACCAAATGGCACAGATCTCAAAGGAGGAAAAGGTTTGGCTTTGGTGTTTAAAAGAAAAAAAAAAAAAAACAGTGATTTTGAAATGGTATCGAGGAGCCAGAAGAAGGCCAGCACTCAGCACTGTCTCTGGCCCTTCTGGTACTTACATTGCAGGAGAATGAACGTCCTCCACTTGAGAGGGCTCCAGAGCAGGCAGTATCCTTGAGGGAAGAGTCAGATTTCAGTGATTAGAAAGAGCTGAAGGGGGTGTTTCATGAAGATGTCGAGCATGTGAGAGAGTTTAATCAACAGTGGAGTGTGGGGTCCAGAGAACAGCCTAGGACAGGTTCTCTGGGAGGCCAGTAGTGGCAGCAGGGATGGGTGGGATGAGCAGAGGTAGAGCAAGGAAGTCAGGAGTCACATGTGAGGTAACAGCTGCTCGCAGGGGCTTGCATCTTATGGGTGGCCGAAGATGACAGGGATAAGAGTCGTGGTAAGATTGATTATCCTTGAGTCTACAGGCCCGATAAGTGTAGCAGATTCAGTCTCTTATTGGTTTTTAAATGATATGCTTCTGAGAATTCCCTTTGAAATGAACTCTCCCTGGATGATGTGTTGGAATGGGGGTGGGGAGAAAGATCAGCTGGCTTCTAGAATGTTCCACTCCCAGTGAAACCCCAGCCCCTGTGGAGGTTAGGACAAGGATACAGCATGGAAAAGCTTGGGAAGGAGCTGAAAATTGTCTCTCAGGTACAGTTTTCCCCACCTTGTGGCGAAACAGTAGGTATGGCCACATACGCTCATCTCTTGATGGCGTCCTGCTTGGTTCCAACAGCACCTGCTCTCCTAGGGCTGGGGACAACAGCCTGGGGGTTGTTCTTGCATCAGTGGTAGTGGTTGTATGGTTTTGTAGATATGGGTCATTCCTAAGTCAGATATTTATAAATTTGGTGTTGTATTTCCTAAATTGTAAGCTCCTAAATATGTCTTCACTGTTCAGAGGCCTCCTCAGAGCCCCCTCTGGAGGTAACACAGAGACACTAAAGCAAGATAAATAGCATTGAATCAAGGAGCTTCTTTTTCTCCTATGTTTGACTTGGGTCAGTCAGAGCTGAGAATCCTTATGTGACAGTTTTAACTCTGTTACTTCCCTGTGGCCGTAGTATAATCAGATTTCATCTTGCGATGAGAGACAATAATTGCACTGAGCTATAGTATTTGCCTTCACCCTGGAGCTCGAGAATTCCATCAGCACTTCCTTTCTCAAAACTGATTTTCTGGGATTTATACCAACAAAGATAAAAATGGTTTCTGTCAGTGTGTTTGGTAGGGAATGTATTTTGGAAACATGATAGATGAACCCTGACTTTATTTGGAGCATAAGACATGATCTTTATTAAACATCTATTAGTTGCTCCTACAGCCCAAGCCAGAATTTACCACTCTGCTCCTACTACAGTTAGGTTTAGCTGGTTTTCATGTTTAAGATTATGTTATTAATATTTACTGCAATCAGTATATACATTCAGTGGGGAGTAGGTGTGACTGAAAAGGCCACCATGGAAACAATAAGACTTTCTGCACTGTACACATGTGAAGTTTGTCTTTTGACTAGAACCCCAGTCATGGTTTGAGAAACCCTTTGGCACCTGTTTCTCTGCCTCTTAACCTCCCTCAGCCAGAAAGCTTTGCTCAGAAATACTGCTTCACCCTGCCTTGCTGCATTTCAGGCTGATCTGTCTCTTCATCCTCTAATTATGCTACATTGGTTAATGCTGTGCTTCCATGAATCTGTTAAGTCTTTGCATTTGGTTTTCTACTTCATTTTGGTGAACAGAGATTTCCTGGGAATCCTATAACCATCTCTTTCCTGAACTTCTTGAGCGGCATAAAGTTGTGTTGTGTTGAGCACCTTCTATAAACAATAGAAGAGGGATGTATACCCTCTGGCAGGGACAATAAAAGGAAAATAGAGGACAATCAGTTAAATTTGAATTTTAGATAAACAACAGATTTTGTTTTCTGTATGAGTAGGTCCCATTCAGTATTTGGGACATACTTATACTAAAAGTTATTCATTATTGATCTGAATTCAGATTTAACTGGGAAATCCTATATTTTATCTGACAGCACTTCCCCTGGCCCTTTTCTTTGTTGTGATGTTTCCTTGGTATAGGGAATCATAGGTAGCCTTTAAGGAACTGCTCCAGGAGAGGAATAGGGAGGTCTCTGTGGGCTCATTAGCACACAGACAGCTGCAGGGCTGTTTTTATTTTAGGGGGTGGGGGGAGGACGTGGAGCTGATCCTCACGTCATACTAGCACCATACACTGCAGCTTTCTGTACTTTGTCCCTCATCTATTTCCTCCAAGGCTGGTGGAATTCCAGGTTTCTGAACCTAGGAGGAGGACAGAGGTGTTATAGTACATAGTATTCCTCAAACTTTTGCCTCGAATTCCTGTCAACATCTCACCGGATGCTTGTGCTCGTAGAACACTGTTTGCAGTATTACCCATGAACATCTTTTGCCACTTGTCGAGTTCACCTGGTACTAGTATATCCAGCTACTTATTCTTCAGATCTGTTGTTAGTGCCCAGGACTGGCTTACACCATGCCAAGATATCATGGCACCATGGCCATATCTTGTTGTGAGTGTGTTCCTAGAGCCCAGCCATTTGTATGTGGTTATTTTCAGAAATATGTTTTATAACCAACACTTTCATTAATAATGTGGCCTATTCCACTGGAAGTTTTTCAGATGCCCAGAAATACCCTGAGCCTGGTTTCCTCAAGCTGACAAACCAAAACAGAGCTATTCTATATGCAACTTTCTTCCACTGAAATACCCTCCACTCTAACTTCACCAACCTTACAATCAGGAGAGCCTAGGGATGTTTATGAACTTCTCAAGGCCTCCAGACTTAGAAGCTTCCAGAACTCAGTTCTGTGCATAATGTCATATGCCTTTGCCAAGTTGACAGATATAACAAAGAGATAATAACATTTAACACTGTAGTTTTCCCATCTTCACTGAATGATGAAAATCAACTCAAGGATACCCTGAGTTTTTAGATGATAGGGTTTCCCTCTCCAGCTGTGCCACTGAGATGTGTTTACAGATCTCTGTTTAGTAGTTTAATTTCTCTAGAAGCTCAACACTTACCATTTGGATGGTTTGAGTGACATTTTGCAGCATTTGAGTGACTTCACCCACAAGGGTTTAATAGGTTCAGACAGTGGTTCTCCCAGGAAGTGCCATGTAGTCACTTGTTCACCCTTCAGGCCTCATTACCAAACAATGGTCTAATTGAGGTGTGAACACCACCTGGGCTTTGAATGTATTCATGCTATCTTTTTCTTTCAGTAGAAATTTATATTAGTGATCACAAGGTAATGCCTGGCATATTCTTTTTACAGGACTATAGTATAGAACTTCATAGTTCAAGCCCTATGTTGCTTAATCATCCTCCTATATTACAGTAAAACTCTCAGTGAGATATGTAACCTCGGTATTTTACAATCCACTGATAATGACATGAGAAAGAGAAATTGAGTTTTTTTTAACCATTAGTCTGCAATGCTCATCACTTAACTCAGATCATGTGCAGTGACTCTAAATCACTTCCATCAATCCCAGCTGTACAAATATACGTGTGTACACATACTTTCATACACTCACACAACAGACATTCACACATAACACACAGCACATGTACACACTACACACATGCACGCACACTGACTCTCATCTTTTGGGCTTTTCTAGTATATCCTGTTCTAGTCCTCTTAGTCTGTACTAAATTAAAGAAATGTCCTGCCATACTTGCTGGTCCAGAACTATCTAAATGGTTGATTTACTGACTCATAGGTTAAATTTCCATTTTTTTCCATTCCATTAAGTCTAGCAGCTACTGGGTTTCTATTCTCTAGCATTTCTCTTGCCCTTTATGATCTCAATGAATTCCTTTGACCCACTTTATTCTGTAAACACAAGCAGGATCAGAACGGCATTTTGTATGTATGAGATAATGGAAAAGTGATGTTCTGCCTAATGTGGGTTTTTTTTGTTGATTTTTCTCACCAAGGCCCAAGATGGCTTTTTGATAGTGTCCTCCAGGGAGATAGATTATTGTGCTCTCCGAACTCATCAAGGTCTGTTAAATGGATTATGTTAGCTCGGATATACAATAGATAGGCTCTTTTTTTAAAAAATTTAAGCAGAAGTAAAAACTTAGTTGGTTATCATATTCATTTCATAACGTCATTGCTCATCACCCCTTCCATTTTAATTCCATATGTTGTGTGAAAGACTCGATTCTTGCCATTAGCAAACAGAACCCATAGAACTTCATCGCTCGCAGACTCATTGCTTTGGTATTCAAAGTACCATTTTTGTGAAATAGTTTTGTTTGACAGAAGATTGACCCTGGGGGTTAAAACCCCATTTTTCACCAAGTGCAGGCAAGTGATGGTGCAGTAGATGGTGTCTAACGCATCCAGGGGGAGGAACTCTCTTCAGTCCATGTCCTTCACTGTCCCTCACCGATCTGCCAAAGGTTAAGATGCAAGATGCCCTGCCGCATCTGGATTCTCAACATGACTCTCTCCTTTGCGTCCTTTCCTGATCCCTAACAGTAAAGGCCTCTGGTGGGGGTTAGGGATGCTCTGCCCAACATAGCCTTCTCCCCTAAGCTTGAAACTGCCTCAGTTTCAGTTTCATTTGGCCAAATGAAGTAACAACCTTAAAAAGGTTAAGCTAGAGACACCCATTATTGTACTTCAGTGCATTTCATTTGGTCAACTCTTTACTTAGCTAAGATAAACACAGGTACTCTGAGGAAATGACACATGTGAGTGGGGTACCACAGTGATGGAGGCCTGTTTTCTAGAAGCCTGGAGAGCAGGCCAAAGGGAGAAGGACAGGGTACAGGGAGGGAACATGGAGAATGAAGTGTGCTGCTTGGAAACGTTGCTGCTCTGACCCTCCTGTCCTGTCAGGGCTCACTCCACATGAGGTACAGCTGTCATTTCACTGAAGTTAATTCCTGGGGTTACAGAGGTCAGGGAAGAGCAGGAAAGGGGTCGGCAAACCAGCCACAGTCAGCTGGTCTCCTGGTAACTGATGCTAAAATCTGGAGAGTTTATTATCAAGACAGACCCGACATTTGTTGCGTGCAGACTGTAGAAGGATTTTGTAAGATTATTCTATGTCGTGTGTGGCCACACATCCACATGGCTTAGCAAGAAAGATGCCATAAAACTTTTAATTTTACAAGTAATACTCATACATATTTTCCTTTTAAAAAATTAAAACCTTACAAATAACACTGTTTCCTTTGACAACTCACACCAATCTCCCAATCCCCACCTCCCCAGTTAAAACTATATGTATGTTTACTTTACTTTTTCTTTAAATACATACATATATACTCACACATATGTATATGTGTGTATATTTATATATAAATAACAGAATTCAAAATATATAAATAATATAATATATAATATAGATGATATTATTTATATATTTATTTAATATATAAATCCATATTTTTATATAATAAATCCATAGAAAATGTATAGCATTATTTAATTTGAATATATTTGTATATTTCTCCTTAAATTCATTCATTCAATATTCAACAGATGTTAAGTGCGTACTCTGTACTGGAACTGTTCTAGGTTCCGGCAATTGAACTCTGAATAAAACAAAGATCTTTGCCCTCATGAAAGTTACATTGTAGTAAATGCCATCATTCTGAAACACCTTTTTTCACTCAATAATATGTCTTGGAGGTTTATCCACTTTCATACATAGATCCACTTCAGTATTTTACATGATGCATAAATGTGGTTATGTCACAGGTGATTTAGACATTCCCATACTGATGGAATTTAGTGTCATGAAATTTTGACCTAGCAATCTGGTGTGCTGGATATTTCTTTACAGTTGGCTGACAGTGGAGAGGGCCCCCTTGCAGCTTTTGCTTCCATTGCTGTGGTGGGAGAGATGAAGTATCTGCATCTCCTACATCACTTTGTGATGATTTTGTCAGGTGTGTTCTGGTCTGTCAGACCAGAGTACAATACAAGAGAAGTATTTGAGAGAGTTGGTAAGGAAAATTTTCTTTTCTTACTTAGGATAATGCATCAAAGGTTTAATGGTAAGAATCAAAATCAGAATGGTGACCAGGAGAGTAGAAATGGAAGAGAATCATGGGCAGGGACCTTATGAAGGGATGGCAAGTGGGAGAGAGCTGGGAGGAATACAGCCCGGACCACAACAGCAAGTGACACAATTGCACCAAAGGAGAGGAGAGGGGGCCAGTTTTATCTGCGTCCAGATCAAACATTGGAAGAAGGTCTATTTTGGTGTTAATCTCCTATTTTTCATCTTCCAGTATGGTTCCTATTCATGACATCACCTAGTTTTCTTTTTAAATCCTCCTGAACTATGAAAGCCTGCATTCCTGTTTCTAGACATTTGGGTTTGATAAAGATGTGGGAAAGCCCTTTTGTCTGAACAAACAGAATGAGGCTTACAAGAAGAGCCTCAAATATAGAATGAAATCCCATCCTCGTAATTGAAATATTTCCTTTACCTCATTCCGATCCACATGAATTTAATGTGCATTACATGTAGAAGTTTTTTTCACATAGTTTAATCAGGTTTTGATGTTCAAGTTAGTATTATGTTATTTTCCATTTGTCCATCCATGCATTTAACCTGAAAATGATTAAACCAAGTAGTGGAGGACATCATCTCCAGAAAAAAAAATCTTGAGTTTGAATGATTATTTTTGGAAACTTCATCCAAGTAGTTTCATTAAATGAGGTAATTTAATGTGTTTCATTACATCTTTTTTTTCTATGTGAATATTTCTATGTGAATATATATGGCCTCTCTGTGTGTTGATTAGCAAGGAAAATATTGGGGGACTTCATTGAAATTTGAATAATTTCATTTCTTTGTATTTCAGGGTTAGTCTAAGGGATGCAAAAATTAAATCTTATATATTTTGTGTTTATGTATATATGTAATTAATAGATATTTAGAGAACACACTTGCCTTCTTTTTCAACTGTGTGCCCTATGTGAAAGAGGTTTTTCTGTCTCTTTCAATCTCTTGCGTCGTTCTCTCTGCTTAAATGCTAATGCCTAAATGAAGATGCCTGTGTACAGGTGGAACCAGGAGGGTGAAGGACAGGGATTTGCTCCTCATTTGAGCATTTTAACTTCCCAAAGGAAAGAGAAAAACAACAACAACAGAACTTTTTAAAATATGTATTTATTTATTTGTCTGCGCCGGGTCTTTTGTTGCGGCACCCGGGATCCTCGTTGCCGCATGTGGGATCTTTTAGTTGCGGCATGCAGGCTCTTAGTTGTGGCACATGGGATCCTTGTTGCCGCATGCAGGCTCTTAGTTGTGGCATGCGGGATCTAGTTCCCTGACCAGGAATCCAACCCAGGCCCCCTGCATTGGGAGAGTGGAGTCTTAACCACTGGACCACCAGGGAAGTCCCAACAAAATTTTTTGAAAAGAAAAAAAACCTACCAACATTTTACAGGTTTCACCACTAGATCTAGACTGCACTTTCATAAATGTCACTGTTAGGGGAAAATCCAGGTTTTGTGAGGCCTGAAGCTTATGCAATTTGAGGGGGTCCTCTTTAAGGAAAAGAATAAAAAACTATTATTTCAGAAGTAGATATGAAATTGAATATTTATGAAATAATGAGAAAAGAACTTAATCACAGCACATTACAAATTTTAAAAAGCTAACAAATAACAAAATCCAGAAAAATACAGTATTTCAGTTAGGTAACTGCTTGACACACCTCTATGATACTTTTTCTCTACGTTTTCACTGCATAATCTTTGATCACTACTTCATATGACCATTTGGTAATATTATTTTCCAAAGAGAGAATAGAAAGATTACTTGATTTTTTTTCTAAGCATGGTCAGCTGAAAGTTGTTTATCTTATTGGTAGCTTAGAAAAGGTTCTTTCAGCTTTTCAGCTGGTCACTGTTAATGTCGTGTAAATTATTAGAACTGTTGTCAAATTTGTGAAAACTCCATCATGTTTCTTTTTATGTAAGCTATCAGAATTGGAGGAATTTTTCCACCTCCACAGACTCGTCTCTGTGTTCATACATTCAAACCTTGTTTCTATTCCAATACCAAAATCAGGCCCTGGGTGCCACAGGGCATGCTCATATCATGGCATAACCTCAGACCTGTATCTTACTGCCACAATGCCGGGTGAGATGGCAGTGAGTGGAAAATGCATCGCAGGAGGCTATTCTCACACTAGGACCACTAGCAATAACTTAAGCATAAACAGCAGCAACTAAAAGCCATGCAACTATGTTATGCTAAAACCAGATTAAAAGTTCTCCTTAGTCAGATCCTAAAGCACCAGTGGTCACTCCAGCACTCCACACTTCCAGACTAGATGGGAAGTGGAATGGAGGGGAAATCCAAGTGGAAGATCCAGGGGTTTTGACCGATTGTGATTAAAATATCTTAGTTTTGTAAATTTTACAATACCTCATGACCACGTCCCTGTACTACTAAGACCCACTCAGGCACTCATGCAAGAGGGGCTCTAAAAATGGAGCCTTGTTAGTTTCATGGTAATGATACCTCAACGTACTGTGGATGATGGTGAGTAGAGATCGAGAGTGAAGAAGTCAACAGCCTGCCAGTGTCTGCTACTTACGTGATGTGAGCAGGTGCAGGCACATGGGAGTCTGCAGGGAGGAAGAGAAGGAAGACTGATGCATATGCCATTGACACTGGGGGAAACAAACCTCGCATCAGGTTGACTGACCCCAAAAAGGCAGACAGATCACTTGCTGTAGGATTTCAAACGTCATGTTAAACTCCGATGGGAACACCAGCCGGAAGCCAGCCATTACAGCATGGAAGAAAGAACATGAGTTCTGGAGTCATGAAGATCTGAACTAGAATCTTCATCCATATGCCTTCAGTAGCTGTGTGACTTTGGGCAAGTTGCTTAACCTCTCTGAGCCTCATTTCTTTTATCTATATAAAATGGAGGATGATACCTACTTCTTTGGGCTGTTGAAGAACTAATTGGGAAACAAAACCAAAAACATATAGATGTGCCTGGCTCACAGGACCGAATTTTAGTGGACGTCCTTCCAGGAGGCAAAGCTACAGGAATGTTTCAGGACAGAAACATTCCTGTAGCTCTTCATAATCAGTCGATTTGTGTTAAGAACCTAGCCTGTTGTTAGAGGTACAAGAAATAGAAGCTAGTTGCTGGCTGCAAGGATCTGCAGGGTCCCAGCCAATGTGAATGAAGCCCAGGATGGGCCTGCAGTTCAGCAGGGAACCGAAGTAGTCGGCAGAAAAGCTGGGGCAAAACGCTTTCTCACAACCTGTACCTGCATGGAGGGGAGGAAGGGAAAGACGGTGACAAGCAGACACAATGGCGCCTAGGCTCTCCACCAGGTGCACTAGAACACTGGCAAGTGGTGGCGAGACTCGCCCTAGAGCTCAGTGGCTGAGGCTGCTCGTGTGCAACCTGCCACGGCCGAGACTGGGCACAGGCTGCAGGTGGGAGGCCGCAGACACCCCGGGTCCTGCAGGGCTGGGAAAGAGTGAGGCAGCACCTTCCAGAAAACCTGGAAATGCTCCCTTCTTTATGGTCCACCAGCATCACAAGCAAATGAACAAAGGATGGCAATTGGAACATACACAAAATCCTACATTAGACAACAACACAGAATCATAGAACAAAAGAAAAGAATAGAGTTTAAAAATAATGTTGTTTCTAACCATCACCACCCCTTTAGTCTCTCTGTAGAGAAGAGAGGTTCTTTTATTTCTGATTCTTTATGCTGGCTTCTTCGTTATTGGTCGTAGCCTCTGGAACCCATCCCTCTAGTTCAGGGGTTATCAAACTTTAATGGATATAGGAATCCCTTGTTAGGATCCTCGTGGGTGGACCCTGGGAACCTGCATTGCTAGCACAGAGCCCACACTTTGCAAAACTCTGCTTGCAATTATACTAGAACTCTCCCAACCCCAATCCTCACCTTTCTTCCAGGGTTTTGTTTCTGATCATCTGCAAGTCCAGGCTGCTAGGCACGAAGGTATTAGACAAATGGTGTGTCACACCTGGAGAAGGGGACTAAAATATTTTTATCAAAAACATGAGGCTTTTCATGGCACTTGGCTGCACAGAAAGAAAGAAAATATGTTATAAAGAAATGGAATAGTCAAGTGGTAGCATGTGGCCTCATGGGGAAAAATATATATTAGTAGTATAAATATATTTTTATTATTAAAAATATATCTCACTGGCCCCTGGTTGCCCACCAAAGGCTCCCGGAAAAATAACCAGATGAGGGTCAGAACCCTCAGGATCTGCTTATAACAAATCCACAAATCCTTGGCTCCCAGATCTTTTGTCTGCATCTCCTTCTACCCCAACTCCCTAAAGGATTTCAGCCCTTCTCAAAGCTCAGCTACCTCCCCTATTCGGACATCTCCACACCTCTGTCTCTAGCTCTGGCTCTGCCTGTCTCTTCAACCCCCGACTCCCATCTCTACCGAGATGACCCTTTGACAACAATGAGAGCATTTGTCAAGCACTTTTATGTGCCAGGCTCTGTGCTGACTCTTCGCTTGCACTATCATTTAATCCTCAAAGAACCCCCTGAGGCAAAAGTAACGTTGTTGTCCCCATTTCATAGATGACAGAACTGAGGAGGTGAAAGTTTCAGTAAGTTGCCTCAAACCATAAAGCTAGTAAGTACCAGAGCCCAAGTTCCTGAGGTGCCTCAGTTAGCACCCTTAGGGAAGTGTGCTCCCAATTTCACTTCCTTTTAATTCCCTAGCTCCTCCTCCTGTATTTTCCTTTTTTTTTTTTTTTTTTTGTTTTAAATGATAGAGTACTTTCCCATCTATTTTTTTTTTAATTTATTTATTTATTTATTTATTTTTGGCTGTGTTGGGTCTTCGTTTCTGTGCGAGGGCTCTCTCTAGTTGCGGCAAGCGGGGGCCACTCTTCATTGCGGTGCGCGGGCCTCTCACTATCGCGGCCTCTCTTGTTGCGGAGCACAGGCTCCAGACGCGCAGGCTCAGTAATTGTGGCTCACGGGCCTAGTTGCTCCGCGGCATGTGGGATCTTCCCAGACCAGGGCTCGAACCCGTGTCCCCTGCATTGGCAGGCAGATTCTCAACCACTGCGCCACCAGGGAAGCCCCCTCCTGTATTTTCCTACCTCAGTTGATGATCTCAGCAGCTGTCCTGGTAGGAAAACTTCCTGTGATTTCAGATGCCTTCACCCCCTAGTTCCCCACAACCAAACTGGTTATTCATTCTGGCCAGTTCTCCCCCTGAACTCAGGAAGCTGCCCTTTCTTTTCCATTTAATTATCTCTCATCTGTATTATTGAAGCTGGTTTCTTTTTCTCCATTCTTACTCTCCAAGCACTTCCATGCCGCGGCCAGGGGAGTCACCCGCAAGACCGCCTGGATCTCTCTCACCTGCTCAGCTACCTTCATGGTCTTCCCACCCCGACACATTAGAGTCCATACTTGGAGCGCAGCCCAGCCCTGAGCCCACTTTCTAGCCTCATCTTCCCTGTGCATCCCCCTCTGCCTTTCCCTAACTGAAGCCACCCCAGATGGCATGCCCCATCCCAAACGTGCACCCACACATCACCCCATCTCTCCCTAGGTTTTTAAAGTGAGGTCTATGGCCCAGCTGCATTAGAATCACCTGAGAAGCTTTTGAAAATGTAGACCGTGCAGGGCCCAGGAATTGGGAAGAAGGGAATTGGTCTGTGTCTGGAACAGCATTTCTCAAAATGCCAAATCCTGAGCTCCTGTGGGCAGTTGGTGAATATGGGCCCCGCTACAGGCAAACTACATTTTTCCAAGTTCCTTATATGATTCTGATGTACCCTAAAGTTTGAGAATCGCAGAACTCTCCTCTCTGTAAGACATCCTGGATTCCTAGTTAATAGGATAGAATTTTCCTTTAAAGATGAGCAGCCAAGAATAAGTTTCCAAAACAACTAAACTGACTCTGTAGTCCCCAATCATTTATAATCTGTTTGTTAGATGTTCACTTACAGAAATGTGGAGAGGAACAGCACAGGGGGATGGGCTGTGTGGTAAAGAGCACAGGGAGAGAGAATGTGCAGGAACATTAGGAAAAGTTAGGAACGTGAGTTTGGGGCAGGAGGAGGTGGGGGTGACCAGAGAGTAAAGGGTTGTCAAAAGTGACTTCAGTATGGCTTTATCTGGAGGTCTAGCCCCATAGGACCACATGGCAGCTGTCACTGTGGCTGAAATTTCTCACTGTTTAATATATAGAACAGGTTTGGTTCTGAGCCTGCCTTAGACTGGTGGTCAGGAACCCTGAACACTGTGCTTTGTGCTAGAATTGACTGCTTAAACAGATCAAATAATCCCTTTCTCTCCACACAGATCCATCTGCCTAGGATATTGGGAGGTTACAGATAAGGTCTGGTGAGCCCAAGTAAGGGGTCTGTCAGAAGCCTGCAATTCTTAAGGTCTTCCTCAGACTTGGCTAATGACAATGGACTTGAACAGCATTGACTTCTCCACTTGACAACTATACCAATTTTCATGCTGACTGATCTGTTTTTCTTGGATCCAGAAAGTCATCTTTGAGTTAGGAGTGGCGGGTAGCAGCATAACTCCAATTCAGTGCATTAGCCACACAATGCCGGTGTTTACATTGGACCAGATCCTGATGCTGACATTTTGGCAGGCTGGCTCCTGTCACTGAGGAACTTAGCGAGATTGCAAAAGGGAGTCGATGTAGAATGAGCAGTTTTCCATTTTTAGTATAACCCAGCTGCTGCCCTGTGGAGGAGCAGGACACGGCCACGTAGCCTCTGCAGTGAAGCCTGCCTCTATTAAGCAGGCAAGGGACTGAAAACTCCAGTTTGCAATCTTTATTTTGTGACCCTAGCAGTTATTTTAGCATGGTCATGGTTTTGTAAATCTGGTACAAAAGTTACACTTTTTAAATAATCTGATTAAGCACTCTAAATCAAAATGGAATTCCTCAACTTGCTAATTTTCAGAAAGATCTCGAAAAAGTAGAGCTCCTAAAGCATAAAGCAGTATTAACCAAGGCTTCGGCTCATTTTAGTCGTGTAATAATTTAACTAAATTTATACTCATCATTCTGGGCTCAGTGTGAAAATGTTAATAATTTACCATTGTTAAGTGGCTTCTGTTGACTCTAGACATTGGACGTAATGGGGCGTTTCTCCATAAACAAGATTTCCATATAAAAATAGATTAACTTACCCTATACCATCTCAGGCTTGATAAAGGGGGCTCACTTTTTTCTAAACTTCGTTCCCTCAAATGACTGTGAGCAGGAAGAAGAAAGATGTAGGGCCTGGATTCTGCCATTTACAAGGAAAGGGGAAGTTTCCAAACTCTCAGAGGGTTACTGTGAGTCTTAAATATGTTTATATATACATATATATATGTATATATATATTCACATGCATAAAATCGTGGCTGAGCAGACTAAGTACTCAAGAAATGTTAGCACTGTATCAGGATCACTATTATTGCAGGAGGCACTTAAGCCATTTGAGCACAGCGTCTATGCAGAAGGCTCTGCCTCGCCTTTGACTCCCATCCAGCCTGCGGTCATGTGGCAAATGAAGTGTGATGTGACAGCACAATCTGAGGGACTTTCGGTAGATCTCCTTCAATAGGTGGTGGATATCGAAGCCACAGTGTAATGGGTTGCGGGTTGTGTGGGATTTGAAGAAGTAGAGCAGGCAGCTTAGGGGTTTAAAATTAAGGGAAAGAAGAAAAACGGACTGGCATCTTGAGGGGAAGATAGAATTGAAGAAATACTTTGCAACGGAGAGACTTTTGCTCGTCTGGCTCAAGTTTTTCCAGCCCACTGTAGCCTGAGGTGAAACGGCTCTCACATTTGGCTCTCACTCCTACCCCTTCTCCTAGCGTCCCCAGTTCCCTGAGGGTACACCCCCTCCATTAACTGTAAGAGTCCACAGAGAGAATTTCACAATTGCACATGACCCAAGTCTCTCCCCCCCCGCCCTTATTATGGCAGCTGTTCTCCTCCTTTCTTGCTCGGCCTCTTTGGTGCCATCTGCTGCCCAAGGTGAGGATGCCTCACCTTCCTTCTCTGTTGTCAGTGTTCACAAGACCAGTGCCAATGTCTGTGCCAGTGGTGTCTCCATTGCTTTTGTTTTTTCATTTTATTTTTATTTTTTCCCAAGCTTTATTGAGGTATAATTGACAAATAAAAATTGTATATATGTAAGGTATACAACGTGATGTTTGACATATGTATACCTTGTGAAATGATTAACACAACCTAACTAATTAACACATCCATCACCTTACATAGTTACTTTGTGTGTGTGTGCGCATGTGTGTGTGGTGGGAACATTTAAGATCTACTATCTTAGCAAATTTCAAGAATACAATACAGTACTATTACCTATAGTCGCCATGCTGTACATTAGGTCTCCAGAACTTGTTCATTCTGCATAAAAGAAATTTTGGCCACTTTGACAAACATCTCCCTCACTCCCTAGCCCCTGGCAACCACTATTCTACTCTCTGCTTCTGTGAGTTTGACTTTTTTAGATTCCTTGTATGAGTGATCATGATGTATTTGTCTTTCTGTACCTGCGTTATTTCATTTAGCATAATGTCCACCAGGGTCATCAATGTTGCGGCAAATGACAAGATTTCCCTCTTTTTAAAGGCTGAATAATATTCCATTGTTATATATACCACATTTACTTTATCCATTCATCCATTGATGGACACTTGGATTGTAGCTATATCTTAGCTATTGTGAATAATGTTGTAATGAACATGAGGGTGTAGCTATCTCTTCAAACTACTGACTTCATTTCCTTTGAATATATCCCCAAGAGTGGGATTGCTGGATTACATAAGGTTCTATTTTTAATTTTTTGAAGAACCTCCATATTCTTTTTCATAATGATTGTACATCCATTGCTTCTTGAGGCTGCCATTTCTTGCCTCTGGTGTGGCCTCTTGCTACTGTGAAAGGGCAGATTCTAGACACGACTACCACCACTGTTGAAATCTTGGGACTCTGGAAATTTTATTGGCACCCATGTTGTTTAACCATAGTGTTAATTAAATACACAGAACATAACTAGCTTAAAAAAGTTGCAGATTCATACCACAGTCTTAATTTTGCAAACATTTATTGTATGCAAAACACCAGACACTGTGCCAAATGCTGGAGATAAAAAGATGAATTACAAACAAAATACACTGGAAGACTATACAAACAAAAGCCACTTAACTGTGGGTTAAAACAAACAAAATTAAATGGGATAGAAATAAATGTAAAGTTCTGCTCTTAGTATTAAAAAATCAACATCATAAAAAGTATCCAGATTGAAAAGGAAGAATAAAAACTGTCTCTCTTCTTAGATAACATGATCTTGTATATAGATAATTCTAAGTAATCTACTGGGGGAAAAAAAAATCTATTAGGACAAATCAAAGAGTTCAACAAGGTTACAAGGTACAATATTAATATGTAAAAGTCTATTGTATTTCTGTACATTTTGCAATGAACAGTTTGAAAATAAAATTAAGAAAACAATTCCATTTACAACAGTATCAAAAAGAATAGAATATTTAGGAATAAATTTAATAAATGAAAGTCTAAGTTATCCTTTGAAGACTACAAAACATTGTTGAAAGAAATTAAAGATTTAAATAAATGGAAAGGAAGCCCATGTTCATGCATCAGAAAACTTAATATTGTTAAGATGGTAATACTCCCCAAATTGATCTACAGAGGCAATGCAATCTCTATCAGAATCCCAGCTTGCTTCTTTGTGGAAATGATAAGCTCATCCTAAAATTCATATGGAAATGCAAGGGACCCAGAATAACAAAAATGTTCTTGAAAAAGAAAAACAAAGTTAAAGGACTCACCACTTCCCAATTTCAAAACTTCCTACAAAACAACAGTAATCAAGACAGTATGGTATTGGAATGAGGACAGAAATATAGACCAATGGAATAGAATTGAGAGACCAGAAATAAACCCGTATATCTATGGTCAACTTATTCTCAACAAGGATGCCAAGACCATTCAATGGGGAAAGAATGATCTTTCCAACAAATGACACTGGGACAACTGGATACCCACATTCAAAAAAATGAAGATGAACCCCTATCTCACACCATATGCAAAAATTGCTCAAAATGGATCAAAGAGCTAAAATTATAAAATGCTTAGAAGAAAACATAGGGATAAATTTCCCTGACCTTGGTTTTGGCAATGGTTTTCTGGATACACACTAGAAACGTAAGCAGCAAAAGAGAAAATAGATAAATAGGACTTCACCAGAATTCAAAACCTTTGTGCTTTAAGAGATACCATCAAGAAAATGAAAAGAGAACCTATGAGATGAGAGAGAATATTTGCAATTGATATATCTGATAAGGGTCTGGTATCCAGAATATATAAAGAGTACTAATAACTCAACAATAAGAAGTCAAATTACCCAATTAAAACATGGGCAATAGATTTGAATAGACATTTCTCCAAAGAAGATATACAAATGACCAATAGGCAGGTAAAAAGATACGCAACAACATCAGTCACTGGGGGAAAAGTAAATCAAAACCACAGTAAGATTACCACTTCACCAACTGTAGTAGCTAGATCAAAAAGTTAAGTGTTGGAGAGGACGCAGAAGAATTGGAACTCTCATACATTGCTGGTGGAAATGTAAAATGGGACAGTCACTTGGAAAACAGTCTGGCAATTCCTCAAAAAGTTAAACATAGAGTTAACCTATGACCCATCAATTCCATTCCCAGGTACATACCCAAAGAAATTGAAAACATGTTCACACAGAAACATCTACAGGAATATTCACAGTAGTATTCTTCACAACAGCTAAATGGTGGAAAAAACCCAAATGTCCAGCAATTGATGAATGTGTAAATAAGATGTGGTATATTCATGCAATTCAGCCTCAAAAAGGAAGTACTGATGATACATGCTACAACATGGATGAACCTTGAAAACATGCTCAGTGAAAGATGCCTGTCACAAAAAACCACATATGGGGGGACCTTCAAGATGGCGGAGGAGTACAACGTGGAGATCACCTTCCTCTCCACAAATACATCAAAAATACATCTACATGTGGAACAACTCCTACAGAGCACCTACTGAATGCTGGCAGAAGACCTCAGACTTCCCAAAAAGCAAGAAAATCCCCATATACCTGGGTAGGGCAAAAGAAAAAAGAAAAAACAGAGACAAAAGAATAGGGACAGGACCAGCACCTCTGGGAGGGAGCTGTGAAGGTGGAAAAGTTTCTACACACTAGGAAGCCCCTTCACTGGCAGAGACAGGGGGTGGGCGTGGGGGGGCGTGGGGGGGAAGCTTCAGAGCCACAGAGGAGAGCGCAGCAACAGGGGTGCAGAGGGCAAAGCGGAGAGATTCCTGCACAGAGGATTGTTGTCGACCAGCACTAACCAGCCTGAGACACTTGTCTGCTCACCCACCGGGGCAAGTGGGGGCTGGGAGCTGAGGCTCAGGCTTTGGAGTTCAGACCCCAGGGAGAGGACTAGGGTTGGTTGTGTGAACACAGCCTGAAGGGGGCTAGTGCACCACAGCTAGCCAGGAGGGAGTCCGGGAAAATATCTGGAACTGCCTAAGAGGCAAGAGACCATTGTTTCGGGGTGCATGAGGAGAGGGGATTCATTCCCTGTGTGCCCACAGAAGGCAGAGCACCACCTAAGTGAGCTCCAGAGACAGGCACGAGCCGCGACTATCAGCTTGGACCACAGAGATGGGCATGAAATGCTAAGGCTGCTGCTGCTGCCACCAAGAATCCTGTGTGCAAGCACAGGTCACTACCCACACTCCGCCCCGGGACCCTGTGCAGCACACCACTGCCAGGGTCCTGACATCCAGGTACAACTTCCCTGGAGAACACACAGTGCACCTCAGGCTGTTGCAATGTCACACAGGCCTCTGCCACCACAGGCTCGCCCCACATTCCAATTATGACTACAGTACCCCTCCCTCTCCCCGGCCTGAGAGAGCAAGAGAGCCCTAAGCAGCCGCTGCCTTACCCCCCTCCTGTCTGGGTGGGGAACAGATGCCTGAGGGCGACCTACATGCAGAGGCAGAGCCAAAACCAAAGCTGAACCCTGGAGCTGTGCAAACAAAGTAGAGAAAGGGAAATTTCTCCATGCAGCCTCAGGAGCAGTGGATTAAATCCCCACAATCAACTTGATGTACCCTGCATCTCTGAAACAGCTGAATAGACAATGAATCATCCCCAAATTGAGGTGGTGGACTTTGGGAGCAACTGTAGACTTGGGGTTTGCTGTCTGCGACTGAGTTGTTTCTGATTTTTATGTTTATCTTAGTTTAGTTTTTAGTGCTTATTATCATTGGTGGATTTGTCTATTGGTATGGTTACTCTCTTTTTACTTTATTATTTTTCTCTTCTTTTGTTTAATTTTTTCTTCCTTTTCTTCTGAGCCATGTGGCTGACAGGGTCTTGGTGATTTGGCTGGGTGTCAGGCATGAGCCTGTAAGATGGGCAAGCTGAGTCCAGGACACTGGACTACCAGAGACCTCCCAGCCCCACGTAATATCAATCGGCGATAGCTCTCCCAGAGATCTCCATCTCAACAATAATACCCAGCTAGACCCAACGGCCAACAAGCTCCAGTGCTGGACACCCCATGCCAAACAACTAGCAAGACAGGAACACAACGCCACCCATTAGCAGAGAGGCTGCCTAAAATCATACTACATGCACAGAAACCCCAAAACACACCACCAGATGTGGCCCTGCCCACCAGAAAGACAAGATCCAGTCCCACCCACCAGAACACAGGCACCAGTCCCCTCCACCAGGAAGCCTACACAAGCCACTGAACCAACCTCACCCACTGGGGGGCAGACACCAAAAACAATGGGAACTGTGAA
The DNA here is from genome assembly GCF_028023285.1 of Balaenoptera ricei. Classification (NCBI taxonomy): domain Eukaryota; kingdom Metazoa; phylum Chordata; class Mammalia; order Artiodactyla; family Balaenopteridae; genus Balaenoptera; species Balaenoptera ricei. The sequence goes on from NC_082649.1 coordinate 35,841,535, forward strand.
CCTGCAGCCTGTGAAAAAGACACCCCAAACACAGTAAGTTAAACAAAATGAGAAGACAGAGAAATATGCAGCAGATGAAGGAGCAAGGTAAAAACCCACCAGACCAAACAAATGAAGAGGAAATAGGCAGTCTACCTGAAAAAGAATTCAGAGTAATGATAGTAAAGATGATCCAAAATCTTGGAAATAGAATGGAGAAAATACAAGAAATTTTTAACAAGGAACTAAAACTAAAGAGCAAACAAACAATGATGAACAGCACAATAAATGAAATTAAAAATTCTCTAGAAGGAATCAATAGCAGAATAACTGAGGCAGAAGAACGGATAAGTGACCTGGAAGATAAAATAGTGGAAATAACTACTGCAGAGCAGAATAAAGAAAAAAGAATGAAAAGAACTGAGGACAGTCTCAGAGACCTCTGGGACAACATTAAACTCACCAACATTCGAATTATAGGGGTCCCAGGAGAAGAAGAGAAAAAGAAAGGGACTGAGAAAATATTTGAAGAGATCATGGTTGAAAACTTCCCTAATATGGGAAAGGAAATAGTTAATCAAGTCCAGGAAGCACAGAGAGTCCAATACAGGATAAATCCAAGGAGAAACATGCCAAGACACATATTAAGCAAACTATCAAAAATTAAATACAAAGGAAAAATATTAAAAGCAGCAAGGGAAAAACAACAAATAACACACAAGGGAAGCCCCATAAGGTTAACAGCTGATCTTTCAGCAGAAACTCTGCAAGCCAAAAGGGAGTGGCAGGACGTATTTAAAGTGATGAAAGGGAAAAACCTACAACCATGATTACTCTACCCAGCAAGGATCTCATTCAGATTCGATGGAGAAATTAAAACCTTTACAGACAAGCAAAAGTTAAGAGAATTCAGCACCACCAAACCAGCTTTACAACAAATGCTAAAAAAACTTCTCTAGGCAGGAAACACAAGAGAAGGAAAAAACGTACAAAACACAAACCCAAAACAATTAACAAAATGGTAATGGGAACATATATGTAGATAATTACCTTAAATGTAAATGGATTAAATGCTCCAACCAAAAGACATAGACTGGCTGAATGGATACAAAAACAAGACCCATATATATGCTGTCTACAAGAGACCCACTTCAGACCTAGGGACACATACGGACTGAAAGTGAGGGGATGGATAAAGATATTTCATGCAAATGGAAATCAAAAGAAAGCTGGAGTAGCAATTCTCTTATCATACACAATAGACTTTAAAACAAAGACTATTACAAGAGACAAAGAAGGACACTACATAGTGATCAAGGGATCAATCCAAGAAGAAGATATAACAATTATAAATATTTATGCACCCAACATAGGAGCACCTCAATAAATAAGGCAAATGCTAACAGCCATGAAAGGGGAAATTAACAGTAACACAGTCGGCCCTGAACCAAGATGGCAGAGTAGAAGGACGTGCTCTCACTCCCTTTTGCGAGAACACCAAAATCACAACTAACTGCTGAACAATCATCAACAGGGAGACACTGGAACTAACCAAAAAAGATACCCCACATCCAAAGACAGAGGAGAAGCCACAATGAGACGGTAGGAGGGGCGCAGTCACAAAACAGTCAAATCCCATAACTGCTGGGTGGGTGATGCACAAACTGGAGAACAATTATACCACAGAAGTCCACCCACTGGAGTGAAGGTTCTGAGACCAATGTCAGGCTTCTGAACCTGGGGATCTGGCAACGGGAGGAGGAATTCCTAGAGAATCAGACTTTGAAGGCTAGTGGGATTTGATTGCAGGATTCTGACAGGACTGGAGGAAAGAGACACTCCACTCTTGGAGGGCACACACAAAGTAGTGTGCGCATTGGGACCCAGGGAAGGAGCTGTGACCCCAGGGGAGACTGAACCAGACCTACCTGCTAGTGTTGGAGGGTCTCCTGCAGAGGCAGTGGGTAGCTGTGTCTCACCGTGAGGACAAGGACACTGGCAGCAGAAGTTATGGGAAGTACTCCTTGGTGTGAGCCCTCCCAGAGTCCGCCATTAGCCCCACCAAAGAGCCTGGGTAGGATCCAATGTTGAGTTGCCTCAGGTCAAACAACCAGCAGGGAGGGAACCCAGCCCCACCCATCAGCAGACAAGCAGATTAAAGTTTAACTGAGCTCTGCCCACCAGAGCAACACCCAGCTCTACCCACCACCAGTCCCTCCCATCAGGAAATGTGCACAAGCTTCTGAGATAGCCTCATCCATCAGGGGGCAGACAGCAGAAGCAAGAAGAACTACAATCCTGCAGCCTATGGAACAAAAACCACATTCACAGAAAGATAGACAAGAGGAAAAGGCAGAGGGCTATGTACCAGATGAAGAAACAAAATAAAACCCCAGAAAAACAAGTAAATGAAGTGGAGATAGGCAACCTTCCTGAAAAAGAATTCAGAATAATGATAGTGAAAATGATCCAGGTCCTTGTAAAAAGAATGGAGGCAAAGATCAAGAAGATGCAAGAAATGTTTAACAGAGACCTAGGAGAATTAAAGAACAAACAAACAGGGATGAACAATACAATAACTGAAATGAAAACTACACTAGAACGAATCAATAGCAGAATAACTGAGGCAGAAGAACGGGTAAGTGACCTGGAAGACATAATGGTGGAATTCACTGCTGCGGAACAAAATGAAAAAAGAATGAAAAGAAATGAAGACAGCCTAAGAGACCTCTGGGACAACATTAAATGCAACAACTTTCACATTATAGGGGTCCCAGAAGGAGAAAAGAGAGAGAAAGGACCCTAGGAAATATTTGAAGAGATTATAGTCGAAAACTTCCCTAACATGGGAAAAGAATTAGACACCCTAGTCCAGGAAGTACAGAGAGTCCCATACTGGATAAACCCAAGGAGAAACATGCTGAGACACATAGTAATCAAATTGGCAAAAATTAAAGACAAAGAAAAATTATTGAAAGCAACAAGGGAAAAATGGCAAATAACATACAAGGGAACTCCGATAAGGTTAACAGCTGATTTCTCAGCAGAAACTCTACAAGGCAGAAGGGAGAGGCATATTATACTTAAAGTGATGAAAGGAAAGAACCAACAACCAAGATTACTCTACCTGGCAAGGATCTCATTCAGATTTGATGAAGAAATCAAAAGCTTTACAGACAAGCAAAAGCTAAGGGAATTCAGCACCACCAAACCAGCTCTACAACACATGCTAAAGGAACTTCTCTAAGTGGGAAACACAAGAGAAGAAAAGGACCTACAAAAACAAACCCAAAACAATTAAGAAAATGGTAACAGGAACATACATATTGATAATTACCTTAAACGTGAATGGATGAAATGCTCCAACCAAAAGACACAGGCTTGCTGAATGGATACAAAAACAAGACCCATATATATGCTATCTACAAGAGACCCACTTCAGACCTAGGGACACATACAGACTGAAAGTGAGGGGATGGAAAAAGGTATTCCATGCCAATGGAAGTCAAAAGAAAGCTGGAGTAGCAATACTCATATCAGATAAAATAGACTTTAAAATGAAGAATGTTACAAGAGACAAGGAAGGACACTACATAATGTTCAAGGGATCAATGCAAGAAGAAGATATAACAATTATAAATATATATGCACCCAACATAGGAACACCTCAATACATAAGGCAACTGCTAACAGCTATAAAAGAGGAAATCGACAGTAACACAATAATAGTGGGGGACTTTAACACCTCACTTACACCAATGGACAGATCATCCAAAATGAAAATAAATAAGGAAACAGAAGCTTTAAATGACACAATAGACCAGGTAGATTTAATTGATATTTATAGGACATTCCATCCAAAAACCACAGATTACACTTTCTTCTCAAGTGTGCACCGAATGTTCTACAGCATAGATCACGTTTTGGGTCACAAATCAAGCCTCAGTAAATTTAAGAAAATTGAAATCATATCAAGCATCTTTTCTGACCACAACGCTATGAGATTAGAAATGAATTACCAGGGAAAACCCGTAAAAAACACAAACGCACGAAGGCTAAACAATACGTTACTATATAACCAAGAGATCACTGAAGAAATCAAAGAGGAAATCAAAAAATACCTAGAGACAAATGACAATGAAAACACGACGATCCAAAACCTATGGGATGCAGCAAAAGCAGTTCTAAGAAGGAAGTTTATAGCTATACAAGCCTACCTCAAGAAACAAGAAAAAATCTCAAATAAACAATCTAACCTTACACCAAAAGGAACTAGAGAAAGAAGAACAAACAGAACCCAAAGTTAGCAGAAGGAAAGAATTCATAAAGATCAGAGCAGAAAAAATTAAATAGAAACAAAGAAAACAATAGCAAAGATCAATAAAACTAAAGGCTGGTTCTTTGACAAGATAAACAAAATTGATAAACCATTAGCCAGACTCATCAGGAAACACAGGGAGAGGACTCAAATCAATAAAATTAGAAATGAAAAAGAAGTTACAACAGACACCGCGGAAATACAAAGGATCCTACGAGACTACTACAAGCAATTCTATGCCAATAAAATGGACAACCTGGAAGAAATGGACAAACTCTTAGAAAGGTATAACCTTCCAGGAGTGAACCAGGAAGAAATAGAAAATATGAACAGACCAATCACAAGTAATGAAATTGAAACTGTGATTAAAAATCTTCCAACAAACAAAATACCAGGACCAAATGGCTTCACGGGTGAATTCTATCAAACATTTAGAGAAGAGCTAACACCCATCCATCTCAAACTCTTCCAAAACATTGTGGAGGAAGGAACATTCCAGAACTCATTCTGTGAGGCCACCATCACCCTGATACCAAAACCAGACAAAGATGCTACAAAAAAAGAAAATTACAGACCAATATCACTGATGAATATAGATGAAAAATCCTCAACAAAATAATAACAAACAGAATCCAACAACACATTAAAAGGATCATACACCATGATCAAGTGGGATTTATCCCAGGGATGCAAGGATTCTTCAATATATGCAAATCAATCAATGTAATACACCATATTAACAAATTGAAGAATATAAAACATACGATCATCTCAATAGATGCAGAAAAAGCTTTTGACAAAATTCAACACCCATTTATGATAAAAACTCTCCAGAAAGTGGGCACAGAGGGAACCTACGTCAACATAATAAAGCCCATATATGACAAACCCACAGCAAACTTAATTCTCAATGGTGAAAAACTGAAAGCATTTCCTCTAAGATCAGGAACAAGACAAGGATGTCCACTCTCACCACTATTATTCAACATCGTTTTGGAAGTCCTAGCCATGGTAATCAGAGGAGAAAAAGAAATAAAAGGAATACAAATTGGAAAAGAAGAAGTAAAACGGTCACTGTTTACAGATGACATACTATACATAGATAATCCTAAAGATGCTACCAGAAAACTACTAGAGCTAATCAATGCATTTGGTAAAGTTGCAGGATACAAAATTAATGCACAGGAATCTCTTGCATTCCTATACAATACTGATGAAAAATCTGCAAGAGAAATTAAGGAAACACTTCCATTTACCATTGCAACAAAAGGAATAAAATACCTAGGAATAAACCTACCTAGGGAGACAAAAGACCTGTGTGCGGAAAACTATAAGACACTGAAGAAAAAAATTGAAGATGATACCAACAGATGGAGAGTAATACCATGTTCTTGGATTGGAAGAATCAGTATTGAGAAAATGACTATACTACCCAAGCAATCTACAGATTCAATGCAATCCCTATCAAATTACCAATGGCATTTTTTACAGAACTAGAACAAAAAATGTTAAAATTTGTATGGAGACGCAAAAGACCCCGAATAGCCAAAGCAGTCTTGAGGGAAAAAAACAGAGCTAAGGAATCAGGCTCCTGGACTTCAGACTATACTGCAAAGCCACAGTAATCAAGACAATATGATACTGGCACAAAAACAGAAATATAGATCAATGGAACAGGAGAGAAAGCCCAGAGATAAACCCACGCACCTATGGTCAACTAATCTATGACAAAGGAGGCAAGGATATACAGTGGAGAAAAGACAGTCTCTTCAATAAGTGGTGCTGGGAAAACTGGACAGCTACATGTAAAAGAATGAAATTAGAACACTCCCTAACACCATACACAAAAATAAACTCAAAATGGATTTGAGACCTAAATGTAAAACCGGACACTATAAAACTCTTAGAGGAAAATGCAGGAAGAATGCTCTTTGACATAAATCACAGCAAGATCTTTTTGGATCCCCCTCCTAGAGTAAGGAAAATAAAAACAAAAATAAACAAATGGGACCTAATGAAACTTCAAAGCTTTTGCACAGCAAAGGAAACCATAAACAAGACGAAAAGACAACCCTCAGAATGGGAGAAAATATTTACAAACTAATCAGTGGACAAAGGACTAATCTCCAAAATAAATAAACAGCTCATGCAGCTCAATATTAAAAAAACAAACAACCCAATCCAAAAATGGGCAGAAGTCCTAAATAGACATTTCTCCAAAGAAGACATACAGATGGCCAAGAAGCACATGAAAAGCTGCTCAACATCACTAATTATTAGAGAAATGCAAAACAAAACTACAATGAGGTATCACCTCACAGCAGTTAGAATGGGCATCATCAGAAAATCTACAAACAACAAACACTGGAGAGGGTGTGGAGAAAAGGGAACCCTCTTGCACTGTTGGTGAGAATGTAAATTGATACAGCCACTATGGAGAACAGTATGGAGGTTCCTTAAAAAACTAAAAATAGAGTTACCACATGATCCAGCAATCCCACTACTGGGCATATACCCAGAGAAAACCATAATTTTAAAAGACACATGCACCCCAATGTTCATTGCAGCACTATTTACAATAACCAGGTCATGGAAGCAACCTAAATGCCCACTGACAGACGAATGGATAAAGAAGATGTGGTACATATATACAATGGAATATTACTCAGCCATAAAAAGGAAAGAAATTGGGTCATTTGTTGAGACGTGGATGGATCTAGAGACTGTCATACAGAATGAAGTAAGTCAGAAAGAGAAAAACAAATATCGTATATTAATGCATATATATGGAACCTAAAAAATGGTACAGATGAACTGGTTTGCAGGGCAGAAACTAAGACACAGTTGTAGAGAACAAACGTATGGACACCAAGGGGGGAAAACCACGAGGGGGTGGGGATGGTGGTGTGCTGAATTGGGTGATTGGGATTGACATGTATACACTAATATGTATAAAATTGATGCCTAATAAGAACCTGATGTATAAAATTTTAAAAAAAGAACATTATTGGAAAAGTAAGATATAATAACCAAGGACAATGTTTATTAAAATAAGGCTGTAATTAGTATTTTAAAAAACAGTAGCACAATAATAGTAGGGGACTTTAACACCCCACTTTCACCAATGGGCAGATCATCCAAAATAAAATTAAATAAGGAAACACAAGCTTTAAATGACACATCAGACAAGATGGACTTAATTGTTATTTCTAGGACATTCCATTCAAAAACAACAGAATATACTTGCTTCTCAAGTGCTAGGGAACATTCTCCAGGATAGATCATATCTTGGGTCACAAATCAAGCCTCGATAAATTTAAGAAAATTGAAATTGTGTCAAGTATCTTTTCCAAACACAATGCTATGAGACTAGACATCAATTACTGGGAAAAAACTGTAAAAAATACAAACACATCGAGGCTAAACAGTACGCTACTAAATAACCAAGAGAGCACTGAAGAAATCAAAGAGGAAATCAAAAAATACCTAGAGGCAAATGACAATGAAAACACAATGACCCAAAACCTATAGGATGCAGCAAAAGCAGTTCTAAGAGGGAAGTTTATAGCTATACAAGCCTATCTCAAGAAACAAGAAACATCTCAAATAAACAACCTAATGTTACACCTTAAACAATTAGAGAAAGAACAGAAAACCCCCAAAGTTAGCAGAAAGAAAGAAATCATAAAGATCAGAGCAGAAATAAATGAAAAAGAAATGAAGGGAACAATAGCAATAATCAGTAAAACTAAAAGTGGTTCTTTGAGAAGATAAACAAAATGGATAAACCATTAGCCAGACTCATCAAGAAAACAAGGGAGAAGACTCAAATCAACAGAATTAGAAATGAAAAAGAACTAACAATGGACACTGCAGAAATACAAAGGATCATGAGAGTTTACTACAAGCAACTATATACCAATAAAATGGACAACCTGGAAGAAATGGAAAAATTCATAGAAAAGCACACCTTCCAAAACTGAACCAGGAAGAAATAGAAAATATGAACAGACCAATCACAAGCACTGAAATTGAAACTGTGATTAAATATTTTCCAACAAACAAAAGCCCAGGACCAGATGGCTTCACAGGTAGATTCTATCAAACATTTAAAGAGCTAACACCTATTCTTCTCAAACTCTTCCAAAATATAGCAGAGGGAGGAACACTCCCAAACTCATTCTACGAGGCCACCATCACCCTGATACCAAAACCAGACAAAGATGTCACAAAAAAAGAAAACTATAGGTGAATATCACTGATGAACATAGATGCAAAAATCCTCAACAAAATACTAGCAAACAGAATCCAACAGTACATTAAAAGGATCATACACCATGATCAAGTAGGGTTTATCCCAGGAATGCAAGGTTCTTCAATATATGCAAAACAATCAATGTGAGACACCATATTAACAAATTGAAGGATAAAAATCATATGATAATCTCAATAGATGCAGAAAAAGCTTTTGACAGAATTCAACACCAATTTATGATAAAAACTCTCCAGAAAGTAGGCATAGAGGGAAACTACCTCAACATAATAAAGGTCACATATGACAAACCCACAGCCAGCATCATTCTTAGTGGTGAAAAACTGAAGCCGTTTACACTAAGATCAGGAAGAAGACAAGGTTGCCCATTCTCACCACTATTATTCAACATAGTCTTGGAAGTTTTAACCATGGCAATCAGAGAAGAAAAAGAAATAAAAGGAATCCAAATCGGAAAAGAAAAAGTAAAACTGTCACTGTTTGCAGATGACATGATACTATACATAGAGAATCCTAAAGATGCTACCAGAAAACTACTAGAGCTAATCAATGAATTTGGTAAAGTAGCAGGATACAAAATCAATGCACAGAAATCTCTTGCATTCCTATACACTAATGATGAAAAATCTTAAAGAGAAATTAAGGACACACTCCCATTTACCATTGCAACAAAATGAACAAAATACCTAGGAATAAACCTACCTAAGGAGACAAAAGACCTGTATGCAGAAAACTATGACACTGATGAAAGAAATTAAAGATGATACCAACAGATGGAGAGATATACCATGTTCTTGGATTGGAAGAATCAACATTGTGAAAATGACTATACTACCCAAAGCCATCTACAGATTCAATGCAATCCGTATCAAACTACCAATGGCATTTTTCACAGAACTAGAACAAAACATTTCACAATTTGTATGGAAACACAAAAGACCCCAAATAGCCAAAACAATCTTTAGAAAGAAGAACGGAGCTGGAGAAATCAGGCTCCCTAACTTCAGACTAAACTACAAAGCTACAGTAATCAAGACAGTGTGGTACTGGCCCCAAAATAGAAATATAGATCAATGGAACAGGATAGAAAGCCCAGAGATAAGCCCACCACATATGGTCACCTTATCTTTGATAAAGGAGGCAAGAGTATACAATGGAGAAAAGACAGCCTCCTCAGTAAGTGGTGCTGGGAAAACTGGACAGCTACATGTAAAAGACTGACATTAGAACACTTCCTAACACCATTCACAAAAATAAACTCAAAATGGATTAAAAACCTAAATGTAAGACCAGACACTGTACAACTCTTAGAGGAAAACATAGGCAGAACACTCTATGACAGAAATCACAGCAAGATCCTTTTTGACCCACCTCCTAGAGAAATGGAAATAAAAACAAAAATAAATGGGAACTATTGAAACTTAAAAGCTTTTGCACAGTAAAGGAAACCATAAACGAGATGAAAAGACAACCCTCAGAACGGGAGAAAATATTTGCAAATGAAGCAACTGACAAAGGATTAATCTCCAAAATATCCAAGCAGCTCATGCAGCCCAGTACCAAAAAAATAAACAACCCAATGCAAAAATGGGCAGAAGACCTAAATAGACATTTCTCCAAAGAAGATATACAAGTTGCCAACAAACACATGAAAGGATGCTCAGCATCACTAATCATTAGAGAAATGCAAATCAAAACTACAATGAGGTATCACTTCATACTGGTCAGAATGGCCATCATCAAAAAATATACAAACAGTAAATGCTGGAGAGGATGTGGAGAAAAGGGAACCCTCTTGCACTGTTGGTGGGAATGTAAATTGATACAGCCACTATGGAGAACAGTATGGAGGTTCCTTAAAAAACTAAAAATAGAACTACCGTATGACCCAGCAATCCCACTACTGGGCATATACCCAGAGAAAACCACAATTCAAAAAGAGACATGTACCACAATGTTCATTGCAGCACTATGTACAATAGCCAGGACATGAAAACAACCTAAGTGTCCATTGACAGATGAATGGATAAAGCTGATGTGGCACATATATACAATGGAATATTACTCAGCCATAAAAAGAAATGAAATTGAGTTATTTGTAGTGAGGTGGATGGGCCCAGAGTCTGTCATACAGAGTGAAGTCAGAAAGAGAAAAACAAATACCGTATGCTAACACATATATATGGAATGTAAGAAAAAAATGCTTCTGATGAACCTAGGGGCTGGACAGGAATAAAGATGCAGATGTAGAGAATGGACTTGAGGACACAGGGAGGGGGGAGGGTAAGCTGGGATGAAGTGAGAGAGTGGCATGGACATACATACACTACCAAATGTAAAACAGATAGCTAGTGGGAAGCAGCTGCATAGCACAGGGAGATCAGCTCAGTGCTTTGTGTCCACCTAGAGGGGTGGGATAGGGAGGGTGGGAGGAAGATGCAAGAGGGAGGGGATGTGGGGATATATGTATATGTATAGCTGATTCACTTTGTTATACAGCAACAACTAACGCAACATTGTAAAGCAATTATACTCCAATAAAGATGTTAAAAAAATAGAAAATAAATCTTTTAAAAACCCACATATGATTCTGTTTAAATGACATGTCCAAAATAGGCAAGCCTGTAGAGACAGAAAGTAGGTTAGTGGTTGCCTAGGGCCAGAGGGCATGGGGACACTGGTAGGTAGTAACTAAAGTGTACAGGGTTTCTTTTTAGCATAATGGAAATGTTCCAAAATTGACTGTGGCAATAGTGTTGCACAACTCTGTGAATGTATCAAAAAATATTGGATTGTACACTTCCAGTGGTTGAATTTTATGCTATGTGAATTATATCTCAATAAAGCCGTTTCAAACCAACCACCACACAAACAAAAAAAAAAATGGCAAGAGGGTCTCAGGAGAAGCAGCTCCCTGTGTAGAAGAAGCAGGGATCTCAATTGGCTGCTAACTTTGTGTGGTGCCTGCTAACAAAGCCGATGTGATCCTGGGCAGCTAGAGAGAGGCAGTGCCCAAAACACAGCAGTAGTAACAGTCTTATCGGTAGATTACCTTAGTTGGTGGGATCACCTGTGAAATGGTGGATTCCTTCTGGACACCCTATTCTTGAAGGCTGTTAATGATTATACCCAGAAGAGGGAGCCCGTGGGCATGTGTGGTGAACCTGCCTTCCCAGCTTTTATGGTGTGCAAGGCAGACAGACTTTCAAAAGTTATGAATAATAAGAAAGTATGGTGATCATTCCAGGGGAAGAAAGTCTAAAAGAGTGTTTAACACTGTAAAGAAAAACCAAGGAGAAATATGCTCTTCTCAAGGATGTGGAGGGGTAACCAGTGAAAGGGTAGGACTTATTATTCGGTGTCAATTCAGCTCAAAAGATGTGGAGCATCTACCACCTGGAAGGCAGCCTTCCCCAGATCATAGTCCTGGGGAAAGTCTGTGAATGAGGGGTTCTCATTCATGCTAAACAGCCCGCCCTCCCCTTTAGAAAATGACACTCTGCATTAATTTACTAAAGATCTAGAATACCCGCCCCCCATACAACTGTTTGTTTTGTTTAACCCATCGTTTTTCAGGCGTGTTTGATCACTGCACTCCCCACCCCTTTGTATGCATAAAACCTTTAATAGAGGGGACACTCAGTGCTCCTCATAGCAGGCAGTGCCAGTGGAAGGAACCACAGTGGCCCCTGAGGAAGAGATACAAGTCCAAAGGTGGTGGATACTCTGTCTGCCCTCAGGAAGCCTACATCTCCGTCTAGGGCAGAGCTGGCAGAATAGGGTGCCGCTGGGGAAGGACTTCACAGCCAGGGGGCCCAGGCCTGCTTCCCTGTTTGTACCCGTTGCTCTCTTGCTGCTGCAAACGGCTAAATTCTGTGTACCGTCCCATCCCAGCTTCCCTTTAGTACAGAGACACACAGAGCAGAGGCCAGACCAAGTCCCCTCAGTTCTCCCTTCACTAGTGCCTCAAAAGAACCAGGACTCTGCGGAAACTGTTGTAATTACAGTAATTTGTCCGTGTTGAGGCTGTTTGGGAATGCAGTTATCTCATCGGCAGAAAATGTTGTTGGTGACTGGTTCCTTTTGGAGTGACCACCGATGTGGGGTATGGGAGCTGCAGATGCAGATTTTTTTCCACCTTTATTTCCTTTCTCTGAATAAATTTGGCAGCTCTGAGGCCTCTGATGTCCACATATCCACATCCTCTGAGAAACTCTCCTAATGCAAAAAGGATGTTTGGAAGCTGGGGAAAGATGATCCTGGCAATTACCCCACCTATTTAGAAAGTTTCTGTGGATTCACCATGCTCATATAGACGTCTATATCTTTTTTTGTCTATAAAGTCATTAGAGGAATTTCTTGTAGATTTTAACTATTTGCCATTAGGTATATACCTCACCATTCATTCATCTGATTTTCTTTTCTACAAAAAGGACCAGTGCAAAAAAAAAAAAGGACCAAAGATAGAGAATAAGCAAATATCACAATATTTTTTCTCACCATTAATAAAATACCCCATTATTTTACATCTGAATATTAGTCTTTCCTTCCAAACTTCAGAATTCTAAAAGCATTGATTTGTTTGTTATATCAGATATAACATATGCTTTAGTTTGAATGATGTAGTTCTTCATATTTCTTTTACAAAAATACTATTTCAAGTGTCTGCCCTTCTCTAAGTGCTACAAAAATGCCTATGATTATTTAACCTTCAAAAAAAGCCAATATTTTCTTGTTTGGTATTGAGTGTTAATTTCTGTTAATTTATCACTTATTTCACTGTAAACCTTTTATTTTAGAAACTTCTTAAGGAAGAGGCTCTATCTACTTCTTAATATATAAACATTCAAGTGACTAAAACCGAGCAATATTCCTAGGACTTAGTCAATTGAGTGAGTGTGCAATCTTAAACTCAAAAGGTAATATTAAATTCTCTTGAGTGCATTCAGATTACCAGGGACTACCCAGAGTCACCTACCAGATATCACCCTTACCCTCTAAGCTATGTATCAAGTCAGTAATAAACACTAGACAAGAAAGAAACACTGGAAAGAATGGGAGAATCCACATTCCACACTTACAGTCCCTAAAGGATTAAAGAGGAAGTGGGTTCTTTAGTGAGATTTTCCCAAGAATATCATGAAAGTTCTTAATGTTCTTGGGAACAGACAATATTCTTTATGTAGGGAGTTATGCAACAAGAGGTTTGGTGCCAGGAGTGGGGAAGATTTTGATGAAAGATGCCAGGACCTCACCAACCTGTATGTAGAAAGAGATCAAAAGAAGGTTCTTCAGGCCAGGAGGAGCTCCAGGTTGAGCTCTGTCTTACTGAGAGGCAGTGATGGGTTTTGGAAAAGGCCAGAGAATAGGCCAGAGCAACTAGTAAGAAGGATTGCTGTAAATTTTTGAATTAGATTTTGCATAATTTGAAGGTGGCCACATGAGCAAGAAATATATTCTACTTGGAAAATAACCAGTGTATTCAGTTCCTGATTATCTGTAGTAAAGTGGTACACAAAATATCTCGCATAAATAATCCAAAATCACAGACAATACCATGCCACAGGCAATAGTTTTGACATCTCCACCCATCAAACCTTTTCTAGAACTACTACAAAGGGAGTCAACAGACTGGCTTGAATGCCTCTCTACTTCCTGATTCTGGTTAACATCGTCTAATGAGTATCAGAGGGAAACAGAAAAGAAAAGAATCTAACCCATGTCTTACAAATAGCAAGCTCTCAGAAGATTTTGTTGAATGCGGGAATGGAATGACAGGAGAAATTTCTAGTCTTGGCTCTATCATTAATTACATGACCTTGGGCAGGTCACTTAACCACTGTGTGGTAAATCATCCCGCTGACCAATAAAACCTCAATGTCCTTATCTATAAAATGAAGGGTTTGAACTTTTGGACTTTTAAGATCCCTTCCAGCTCTAAAACTCCAGAATTTACAAGATTTATCCTGCAGAAATAGTTTCTGAGTCATTCAGGATTGACAGTGTTAGAACTAAGAATTCTGCAGCAAGAAGTACATCCCCTAGGTTCTGTAGACGGAGAAGGAAGAGCACAAGGTTTTCATGACCATTTTCATTATCATCAAGCATTTAATGTAGGCCTAATAAGTGAAAGACCCTGAGTTGCATACTAGGCAAATTTAAGCCCCATTCCTGCTCTAAGGGAGCTTATTTTCAGTCATGAAGCTGTGAGCTTCATAGAGGAAGTAAGACCTAAGTTAATGGTTTAGATGTCAAGGAGAAAAGGATATCAAGACATTAAATATGACAGTTCCTGTGCATTGAGGTGTAACTTTTCCTATAAAAATCAAGAGCTTGAATAAAGCATTAAGTTCAAGGTCTAGGCTCTAAATCAGATCCTGGTGTTCTTCCTAGGACACTACTTTGTAAGTACCAGCTGAAGATCTGTAGAAACAGGTTACCTGCCCCCAACATATAACATACATGCTGAACTTGGCTCTGAGGTTAGATAACTGCAGTAGATGTTCCTGTTCCAAAAAAGAGAGGCTGGGTGGCACACAGCAGGCACTGTGTCAGAGCAGTTATAAAATTATCCAGGCACATAGTTCCAGGTCCATCATTAGAACCCAGTCCAACTTCCTGGGGAGTCTAATGTTTTTCTAATGTTTTCCATGGCTTTTGGCTCTGCTCTTGGTTCCAGTCTCTGGGTCATCCTTTTTTTTCCATAAGAAGTGGCTTGAGTTTGCAAATGAGCAACTTCTGTGCTTACTTTCTATCCTCAAAAGGTTGGGGGTCCAAAGCCTTCTTTATATTTTGCACCATCTCTTCGCTTTCAGCTCAAACTGATACAATTCCCTTTAAAACTTTATGGGCTGCCTTCATATCAATTTATAATCCACTCTGTTAGACTAAACCCACACCCATGAATCTCTTTAAAATAGGTCCTCTTCCACCTTGGGCTCCCTGTGAGGCTGCTGTGGGACAATGAAGCCCTATTATTTGACTATAAGGATCTGTGAGATGTGCCCTTAATATCCTTAGGAGAACATTTATCTGCCAGAAAGGGACAAGATCTCGAGATCTTTATGAGGTCTTAACAAAGGATCTTACTGTCCCACCCTGGATGTCATCTTTTCTAGGAAGCTATTCCTTAATTCAAGAACCCTTTGCTAACTGAAAAGACTCTTCTGGACCCTTTAAGGTTCTTCCAACTTCTACTCAAAAACTGACTAGCTTGTTCCTTAATTCATTTCTCTCCTCTCTCATTGTAATATAGGCAGCTAGAAATTTCTTATTTGATGTCTTCACAATCCCTTCTGCTTTCACATTGTCTAGGCGCCTTCTGCTGCAGGGGTTGAGATGTTTCCTTGGAATGGGCCACGCTTTTTTTGGACACAGTTAAGCGTTAGTGAGAATGCCCTGATGTCAGGGAGTCCAAAGATGGAGCCTCTCCAAAGGAGAAAGTAAAGCAACGCTTCCCGTCTGTCCTGGCATTTCTCATCTGAAACACGAACTCTGATGGCCTAACAATCTTTTTCACTTCTGTTGCATTATTAACATCTTTGGAAAGATACTACAGGCCAAATCTGTCCTTTGAGCATGCACATTTAACTTCCACTTAATTTAGTAAGAACCTTTACGTATATCTAAGGGTGAAATTTGGCCAGAGGATAAGAAGAACAAAAATGTCACAGGTCAAATGCACCACCAGTAGTTCATTTCTGAATGTATTTTCTCCTTTCTGCTCTTTGGATCATTCCCTAGACTCTGTGCCCTGCTCTGAAAAAGAGCTTAATTTTTCTTTTTGAAATGACTGTTAACAATATAAAGTCATAGTGCCTCTAGGTTTGTATTAAGTAGTTTTGTAAGGTTCAGTTTGCTCATTTATAAGACCTTTATCCTCCCACCCTCTTCCCACGTGGGTCTCCCTCACAGCTATTTTCTTGGTTCTATTAAGCCAGCCACTGGGGGAAATACTCCCTCCCAGATCAGTGTTGCTATTTGAAGGCACTGAAATACTGCTGCTTTTGTTACAGTTACCATCCCTTTCTGGTCTTCCGATTTCCTGTTTGAGATTTTTGCTCAAGTACTAATATTCTTCATTTTCTACCCTGACAACAAGTAAGAAATAAATAATCCAAAGTTATTTTAATAACAACAGTAATTGCTTAGGTCCCTGCAGACCTCAGTTCCAGCTGAGATATCTCTCAAGTCCATTACCATGACCATCCCTGACTTTTTAAACTAAGAGATACACGCAACGAGTACCAACTTACGTGATTTGGGACAAAAGCAGTTTGGAAAATTATTAATCGCTTTCCTTAAAAAAAAAAAAAAAAAAAAAACTGAGCCTCAAAAAGGAAAGATAAAAAAATCCCACAAAAGAAATTCAAAGGCAATTTAGAAAACAAAGATTTTATATGAAATTTTAAAAAGTGGAAAAATACCTTAAACCTATTTCTAAGACTGTCATCACTTCAATTCAGATGAAGATATAGAAAATAGCTGTATTTTTAAAAGCCTCAGATTTCAGATATTGGCCCTGCACTTATAATTGATCTCAGGGAGCAAGGTAGGGCTATCAGAGTCAGGCACATGACGGCTGCCGTCAAGGCTTTAGAAGGTCACATTAATCCGGTAAAATCATAAAGGTCTGGTAGTCAGCACTGCCATTCTAGAAACAATCTTGTGATTCCTCCCAGAGTTAATGAAATTAGTGGGGACTGACTCATGCAAACTAAACCCACAGAAGAGAGGGCTATAAATCGCAAAATGTCAATTGACAAGAATTTACAATATTGTTTATGTTTGCCAAGCAAGTTGGAATTCTAATGTTTGGTTGGGGAATGGCTAGTCAGGACAGTCTTTCTCTAGTAGTTATATGTACATGGTTAGACAGATATTTGCTTCTTCAACAGATATTTACCAAGTGCCTACTCAGTGCCAGGTACTGTGTCAGGTTCCAGGCAGTCATAGATAAATAAGATACAGTTCCTAAGCTCTCAGAGCGGACCACCTAGTAAACAGGCAAGGGTAATACAGTCAGCTTAGAATACATAGAGGAGAGACCTAACCCAGCCGCGGAGAGTCAAGGAAGGCTTCTGGGGGAAGAGGGCATCTCTGATGGTCCTGATGGGTGAATAGTAGGAGTTGTTCATCGGGCAATGGTGGGGTTGGCAGAGGGAGCAGCATGTGCAGAAACTACAGGCCAAACTATATAAGCTGATTATTGAATCTGGAATCAGAACAAGGCAGTCAGATGGGAGATCTTAACATCGGCATCCTGAAGCCAGGACGGAGGGAGTGGGTGGGGGCGGTGTCTCCATCCTCACTCTGTCTGCCGAGTAAACTGAACATCGGGATTGGCTGACTTTGAGCATTGCCTCTCCTGGACGATGCCCATTCTCTGACAAGCTTCTCTTCAGTGCCCATCCTTCCTCAGACTGCTGGCGTTGACTCATTGGTGGGTCAGGAAGGTAACTTAGTGGGTCACAGTGAGTATTTTAAAAATTAAATAGAACAGAGACTGTCAGAGTGTATCACACGTAATAAGGGCAAGTGTTGTTTTGTGAGATTTTATTTCGGATGGATGTTAAGAGTCTGTGCGAACAAACATGCCTTGTTTTATTACTAATATTGCTGGGTTCGTGCAGCCTGTGTGACCACATTGTCACTGATCACTCATGAGTTCAGAGATTCCAGAAATGATGTCTTAGGCTCTAGGCCACCGGCACTTTCAAAGTCTGGAGTCAAAGCTAAACTTCAGGGTTTCTCTAGTGTGTATGTGTGTTTTCTCAAAAATGTACTTCTTTCTGTGTGTCTCAGAAAGTGTGAGTACACTGTTCTGGTTAATGTAACATAATTGCACAACAAACTATCTCAAAACTCAGTGGTGTAAAGCAACGACCATTTTATTACAGCTCATGGTTTTGTGACTCGGGAATTTAGATGGGGGTCAGCTGAGTGACGATTAGCTCCACGTGACATCGAATGGAGTTACCCAGTGGAGTCAGCCGGCTGGGGTTGGGGCTCCAAGATGGTTCCTCTGCAGGCCCGGAGCCCCAGAAGGGAGGGCTGGGCCCTGCCAAGCTCCACTCTCTCCATGGAGCCTCCGGGCCTCTCCACTTGGCCTTTCCCGCAGGGTAGTCAGACCACTTATGTGGAAGTTCAAGGCTCCAGAGGAAAGAAATGGAAATTCTTAAAAGCTAGGCCCAGAACTGGTGTAGTGTTGCTTCTGTCATTCCTTATTGGTCAAGTCAGCTGCAGGCCAACCTGGGTTCAAGAGGAGGGTACACAGAGTCCCTCGCGGGGAGGACTGTTAGAGTGCTTGTGGCCATCTTTAATCTGCCACAAGCATTGCTCTGGATTGCCTGGTGTGCACTCTGGAGCTTGACCATCTGGATTTGAATCCTACTGCCTAGCTGTGCAACCTCGGGCAAGTGACTTAATTTTTCTGTGCCTCAGTTTTCTTATCTACAAAATGGGGTTAATATATACCATCTCCCTCATAGGGTTGTTGTGA
Organism: Balaenoptera ricei; assembly: GCF_028023285.1. Classification (NCBI taxonomy): domain Eukaryota; kingdom Metazoa; phylum Chordata; class Mammalia; order Artiodactyla; family Balaenopteridae; genus Balaenoptera; species Balaenoptera ricei. Next base: position 35,860,606 of record NC_082649.1, read on the forward strand.
AGATTCAATGCTTGCAAAATATAAAGCACCTAGGCCTTTGCTGGGCCTGGAGTAAGTGCTATGTACGAATCAGCTCTTTCTTTTACCATTCCTTCTTGTGTCAGCACATTCTTTCTAAAAATGTGTTAATACCCTTGTTCAGGTTTGCTCCTTTGTTCTGCTTCAAATACGTGAAGGGCCAACAACTCCTTTTGTGACAGTGGTTCTCTGCACACTGCTTATCAATGAGAGAGGTGAGAGATAAGAATCTCTGGAGGGTGGGAAACATGAGTAGTTCTTTTTCAAGCTCTTCACTTGAAAATCACTCAGCTACAGGCTGCATTAATCCATTGTTTACTATGTGCCAAGCCCTATTCTAAGTGCTGGGATCAGAGTTTGGTGAAGACACAAAACCCCAGCCTTCAAGGGCCTCATATTCAAGTGAAAGGGACAGTTACCAATCAGGTATCCAAAGACGTCGTAAGCAGCTCTCTGGAAAGAATCAAACATAGTAAGAGTTGCGGTTTTGGGGTGGGGGTGAGGTTTTTAGATAAAATATCGGGGGTGAACTCTTTGAGCTTTCTAAATTTCTAGAGCTTTCCTTTCTTCCTTCACTTTGTGAGACATCCTGTGTGTGAAATGGCTCTGCAGGTGGTTAATCTCATCCACTATGTGTAGACTGTGTTAACATCACTGCCAGAAAGTAACCCAGTGTCCCAGCGCTGGGGGCACCACTGCTGATCCCTTTCTGCTAAGTGCACTTTCTAGAGAGTGACAGGAGCAAGTCTGTTAACCTCACTAAGGTTTTATTTCCTCATCTATAAGATGGAGAAATCCTTGGGCCAAGGGTAGAGCCCGGGGCTGGGGCTGGGGCTGGGGACGTGGCAGTGAAATGCTGGGGAGACGGAACCTGATAGAGGAATAGCCAGAGTGGAGAGAGGAGAGCAGAGAAAGGGGCCCAGAGGGCTCGCTGTGTAGACTGGGTAAGAGAGGCTTCCCGGGGGCAGCAAACACCAGGTTGAGGAGGGGCAGGGATGATGCATCACAAGTGCAGGCTGACCGCCGGAGTGTCTCGAGACGGCGCCCTGTGGCCTGGCCTGTGCGAGAGGGAAGAACGATACCTTCACATATAAAGGCCCAGTACTTAGCACGGGGAATGTAGGTTAATGCAGAGAAAAATGGCACCAGGGTTGACAGTCCAGGTGGCTCTCAGTAATTGCTGAACTCCGGTAATATTGCCGGGTTCCCACACACCTGGGACTCCTGAAACTAACCACTTCCGTCAGCCAATCAGCAATAGGCTTTTTGTTGCCTAGAAAATAAAGTTCAGGGTCCCCAGCACGGCCCTGGCCTGTCTTTATTTCCTGCCTCTTCTGCCGTTCCCACCCGCACTCTTGCCTGTGGTTGCCTCCCACCCTGCTCCACGCTGTGTCCCCTGCTTCACGCCTCCCTGTTGACCCACACAGAACCAATCACTCCTGGCCCTGCATTCCAGCACTACTGTCTGTGTTGCTTTTATGACCCTTTATCATATTATGCCTTTCATTTTCACTGAACTATAATCTTGAATGGGGGAATGAATGTATTCATCACAGTAAGCCTCCTCTGCTTTCTGTGTCACACCAGGTACCAGCTGCTCGATCAATATCTGTGGATCTAATTATTTAGTAAGCATCTGCTATAGGACAGACCCTGTAAACAAAAAAAATATTTTGAAATGTGGTCCCTACAATATAATAGCAGAGATGAGGAAAAAATGCACAGGTGCACGTGTAGGGCAGAGTATAAAAAGCACAAAATAAATGTTAGCAGCAGTAAGTCCCCTTAAGTCACTTTTGAAAGTGTCCCCATAGCTCGGTGCCCTCATCTTCATTATCGTTTGTCACACTGCACCAAAATCAGCTGTTCACATGTGTGTAGCCCTCCCCACACGGTGAATTGAAGAGCATGGGGTATGACTGGTTCATTTTTTTATCCCTGGTTCCTAGCCCTCGGTCAGAATTCAGTAAATGCTTTTGGAATGAATATAGCAGCTAGTCACCGAGAAATGTCACCCTTAGATACCTTGTCTTCCGTCAGAGGCTGTCTCATTTCATTTATTGCTCCTGAAAGGCTTTTTTCCATTTCCCTTTTCTCCTAGGGTTAATATCCTGAATATTACAGTAACAGTCCTTGAGTCTTCCCTTTGAATCCTGGATAAAGGCCTGGAAGAACAGCAAAACATTTAAGTGCCCACACCCTTCATGTTAGGGTCAAACCTTAGATCTCTTTCAGATGCTTGAAATGCACTAGTTTAAAACCTGTTCTATAGCAATGGATTTCAAATAGTTATCGTGAGTGAAAGGCTGCCTTTTAAGATGCTAGCAGAGAAAGTTGGCACACCAGACAAAGGTACACCCCAGTGTGATGACTCATAATGTGATGTGGCAGGTGGGAAATCTTAAAAGATCAATATTTCCTCATAAACCGAGCTGCAGAAATCAGGTGTGGAGCTGGGTAGGGGTTGTATGTGGCAGGGACGGAGGAAGGAGCTTCAGGAAAACAGCAGTTGTGAAGGGAAAAGATCTGAATGCCTACAAGAAAGGTTTGCAGGTACCATCGATTCTGGATTATTCATTGTTTGTGCATGAACTAAATATTTTCCTACTTGCTTCTCCTTCAGACTGCCTATATTCTGTCTGTTTGGTTCCCTATAATTCCCCACCCCACCTCCCAAAGGGTAGGCAGAGAGCCAGAGAGAAAGGAGAAAATCTCAAATCTGTTGACTATTTTATGAGGAACTCATAGTTTTTTGTGGAGGGACAGAGGGAAAGGATGGAAGAATAAAACTATTAACTGAAGTCAAAGTTTTGGATCATTTGTTATTTTGATTATCTTTACTTTTTCCTTTATCTAAAACAAAACAAAACAAAAACAGACCTTACAGGGTAATGGAGAAACTATAGGTTCTAGTTCTACCTTGGTAAGGAGACCTTGAACAAGCCACTTTCCTTCTCTAGGGCTTAGTTTCCCTGTGTGTAATATGGGATCAAGGATAACAAATCCACAGAAAGTGTACCTCCCATTCTGAGCCCGGGGCAGACATGTGTAGTGGATTATGGTGCTCTCTCCCAGTGAGCCGGACTGGCCTTCAAAATCCTTCCCGATGAAACTCCAAGGGGCCACTCCCAGTTGATGAGAAGGAGTCAGCACTCAGGATGCAACCTACTGGCCATTCCTAACTCTTACTCTAAAATTCTGTCACTCAAACCATATGTTCATTACCAGTGAGATTATGGGCCCCACACTGTAGGAGGAGCTCGCTGATGAACATCAAGTGTAAGCTGAATTTCTTGAGGCATCATCTACTTGTGGGTGTGGATGAGGTCACACCAGCAGAAATCAGCTAAATGTCTTGGTTCTTGCCACCATCCACTCCCATCCTCAGCGTCCTGCAGAATTCCCTCACCACCCAGGGATTTCTGACAGCCCCTACGGGGATCTTACGTTGCTTAAGAACTGGTATTTCTTGTAATTCCATAGCGGTCCCCTCCCTGACATCCCTGCCTTGAGTAGTCACTTGCCCCGCGCTCACCAGGCCACCGGCCTCAGACTCTAGCTTCTGGTTCTCCTCCCAGCAGCAAAACTCAAAAAATCTGGAAGCTGCCTTGCATTCTCTCCATTTCTCACTGTCCTAGAGCCACGCTGGCAGAGTAGATGGCTCCCTCACAAACTCGGAGTCTTACTGTGTGGTTCCTGGCTTCCTTGTGGAAACGGGCCCTTTAGTTTGACCTGCAGTGTCTTGCTCCATAGCGCTCAGATGCGGGCTAAAGGGATTGAGAACGGGTGCTGAACCCTCTTCTCTCTTCCCTCAAATGTCCTCTCGCCTCTTCCCTCATCTGGTGGTGATGATGGGGCGGGGGGAGGGGGTGCTCCACGTGGGACCACCCTCCAGTTCCCTAGATACAGCCAGGAATGTTTGGATTTCAGTTTGGTCTAAAGGTAGGGTGCCTATTATGCAAGTAACAGTTAACAGGAATCTGGAGAATTTCCTCAGGGTCCCTAAAGCCCCACTTAAAGCAGAAAGTGGGGGATGGGTTGGGGTCTAGCCAGTCCTTACAGTTGTGACTGGACAACCTCTTCTTAGTAGGACCCAGAAAGCTGTAGATGTGTATGGTTGATGTTGCTGCCTCCCAAGGGTCCCAGTGGTGTGTGTGTGTGTGTGTGTGTGTGTGTGTGTGTGTGTTTAGGTCCCATAGGCTTTATCTCTAAGGATCTAACAATCTTACACGGAGTCAAAGTTAAGCCTGGACTACTGATGGTAAGTATCGCGGAGGTCACCTAAGGGATAGATCAGTATGGGCTCAAGGCACAGTCTTTAGGGAAGGGAGGGGACTTGGAAGACAGTGAGGCTCAGGATAAACAGAGGGCAAAGTGGAAGGCATCCCCAGAGACAGGGGAAATAACCCAAGTGAAAGCACAGGGATGGAAACGTTCAAGAACAATGTTGAACCCAGCCTGATGGGAGCACAAGATGCTTGTTGGGAATCTCGGTAGTAGACATTAGATTGCGTGGGCTGGGTGAGATGAGTTTGGGGAGAGACCTAAAAGTCAAACAGAGATGTTTGAATTTGAGGCAGAGACCCTAAGGAAACATTTCTGGCAATCTGTCTAAAGGGGTATTTGGGAAGATTAATCTGGCAAGGGTTTATAAGAGAAATTGGAGAGGGAGAAACCATGTGAGAGATTAGTTTAAAAGGCTCTTATGTGATTCATCCCTCAAGGAGTTTTAAATTTAATAAGAAAATAAGGCAGCAACGTGTATTGTGCACATTATTGGAACATGTGATGTCTTCCCTAAAAAATTTTTTTAAACATACCCATTTTATTTTTCGAAGAGGTAATACAGCCATGTGACTCTTAAATCCAAACAATATAGAGGCATACAGTAAATGGTTTTGCTCCCACCTCTCTCTCCATCTGCTCCATCCCCACCAGGCACGATGTCTCCCTGCCACCACAACACCACCACTCTAAGCCACTTTCATGACTTCCTTGTGTATTCCAGAGTTTCTTTGCGCAAACTCAAGCAAATATTAATGTATATTCTTATCTTCCTTCTTTTTACAAAATAAATAAATAAATAAATAGCATGCTATACATGCTTCTCTGGGTTTTGCTTTTCTTACTTAATAGATCTTGAAGATTTTTCCACATCGTTCTTCTTGTCAGCTGCACGGTATTCCATTATATGTAGAACCAGACCCTTATTGATGGATGTGTGTTTTTTAATAATCTCTTGCTGTTATAGATGACGCTGCAAAAAATAATTTGCCCTTATATCATTTCGTATGTGTGCATGTATAACCGTAGGATAAATTTCTGCAAATGGGCTCACTGCATCAAAGTCTACATATATTTATAATTTTAATGGAGATTTGAGAATCGCCCTCTTTGGGGAGTTGTACTACTTTGCATTCTTGCCAGCAATATCTGGGATTGCCTGCTTCCCTACTGCCTTGCCAACACAGTGGGTTATCACTTCGGAGGATTTTCTAGTCTATTGGGTGAAATCTTCGTATAGCTCTAATTTGCTTTTCTCTTATTATGAGTGAGGTGGAGCATCTTTTCATAAGTTCATGGGCCCGATGGATTTTAAGCTCCTTAAGGGACTGACTTCATCATTTCTCTGTGCGTCCCAGAGCTTTCCCAAGTGCCTTGCTACAGAGTAGGTTTTCAGTCAAAATTTGTAAATCCAATAAATGTTTGTATGAATGAGTAGATAAATGGTTGCATAAATGCTTGTGCTGTTGGAGTTAGAAATCTTCAATTAAATATGATTTTTTCTTCAAGATGTGATAAGCTCACGGAACAGATTTAAAGCAACATATGTATGTTCAGAGATTACGTGCAGCATTCTAAGAGTGAATAATTATTTGCCTTGGGCTGAAAAATGGAGAATGGTACATGAAATACCTTGTTCATCCCTAGAAAGGTGAGGGACGGTTCGGGGCGTTGTCGGCAGGGGGGGCGGTGGGAAGGAATCCTACAGCCCTTTTCCATGGGTTCTGGTTCATTTAAAGAGTGGTTTGGAGCTGGTATGATTAACTGGTTTCCATAGAACTAACTAGTAAATCAGGAGAGATAAAATAAGGCTCCTTCCAGCTTCATTTTTCCTCAGAATCCACCCAGAACTCAGCTCCTGTGGACATGAAGACTGTCATTAGCTGGAGTTTCAAGCTTGCTTTCTTTGTTTCTCTGTTGTTTCTATGCGTTCCCACATCAAAATACCATAAGCCACAAGCAAAGCATGTTTGACTGTTTGTCTGTTAGTTTTATGACTTTTATGGAATTCCAGTCTCCAGCAGCACATTTGCCAACTGTTTATTTTATGCTATCTTCAGTCAAAGAAAAGCCACTGCTAGACGGGCAGAGGGTGAGAGCAATTGTCAGCAAGACAAGACCACGGCAGAACTTTCCATGGTGCACTGTTACCTGAAGTGACTTTTCTAACAGCTGTGCATAAAGGAAATCCCACCCGCAAAAGAAGCATGAATCCCTCCACCTGCTTATGAAGCTCCCCTTCTTCCTCAGAGAACGAGAGTTTCCTCCACAGTTACAGGGAGGTCTCTTAAAGCTGAGCCCAGCTCAGAATATAAGATCACATCAAGCCAGGGACTGGGTCAGAGGTGACAGCCACACTAAGGAGCAGCGAGGCAGAAAGGGGACAAGAAAAGAAGAATGAGAAGGCAGACCTGAAATTCAGGTTAGAGCCCCAATTCCAGACCCTCTGTGACTGAAAATAATCCTAAAAAATATTGCCAAGGACCTAGGAAAATAATGTGAATGGAGACTCTACTTGATATTTTAAGTACTTCTGTTGATAGAGATTAGCTGTTTAAAATTAGGACCCTTGGAAAATTAGGATACCTGCAAACTTACCACCACTGGTTCTTTTCCTTTCTGTTGTCACTTTTGGGGGGTGTGTGTGTGTGTGTGTGTGTGTGTGTGTTTAAATGACTGGTCAAGAAGAAACAATTTTAACAGATATTAGCATTTAAGAGTCTATTCCATGCATCTGTATTCATTGTGTAACTTCCTCCCCCAAACACCTTTATATGTTATTTCCATCTCCACCACCCACCCATTTTGTAGACAAGGAGGAGCCAGGAGAGGTTAAGTGACTTGCCCAAGGTCACACACCTCATAAAGAGGAGTCAGGACTTTGACTTGAGTCTTCTGAACCCAAAACTGGGGCCCTTTCCAGGATTCAGTTCCTAGCTCATTGCAAAATTAGTTTAAGGGAAGGAATTGTGGCACTGAGAAGTGCAGGAGAAGAAGCATTATCTTCACTTTCAGCAATAGAACCATTATAAAATTGTTCTGTGATCATCTGAGGTCATAGCAATTGTCCTGTATCCAAACACAGAGATAAATGAATAATCAATACCTCTGAATGGTTACCCTGGTAACCATCAGGGCAGTGGGTCTACTGCAAGGCAGTACAACTGCAAGTTAGAGTTGGAATCACTCTTTAGGTTGACCTCTTATCCAGAGATAAGCTTGTTCTGTCACAATTTACAAGCCACAACGTGACAACACACAGTTCTCACCAAGTATTTAGCCCTACTATGGGCCCACAGTTCCTTTGTGGAAAAAGAAATAGAAAAGAAGCTTCAGACCACAGCCCCTTCACAGGAGGAACTGACAGTCCAGCTCATTTATTATTGTAGGTTTTTGATCAGTTATTAACCCTATGGAATTAGTTAAGAGTCTGGGTATCTGACATGAAATATAAGGTTTGTTAGGATGTATTGAATACTTCATTCATGCAAGCAAAGTAAAGAAGGAAATTTATCGAACACTTACTGTATACTAGTAGCCTTAGATACTGGATACCTGCAATTAAAGGGGACTCAAGTAAAAAAGATATTTTCTTTAAGGATGAATATGTTAGGAGAGGATTCAAGATGGTGGTATACGAAGATCCTGAACACACCTCCTCCCACAGACACAATAAATTTATAACTACATATGGAATAATTCCCCCTGAAAAGGACCTAAAAATTGGCTGAACAGAGTCTCCACAACAAAGGGTAAAAGAACAACATCAAGACAGGTAGGAGAAACAGACATACAGCCACACCAAGCAAAAAAACCACACCCCAGTTGTGGCAATCCACAATCAGGAAGGATCACAAAGTTATGGTTACTTTCCCTGAGGAGCAAGAGATTTGAGTCCACATCAGGCACCCCCAACCCTTAGATCCTGTACAGGAGAAGTGAGCCCCCAAAACACCTGGCTTTGGAAACCGACAGGAATATGTCCAAGAAAACTACAGAACTTCAGGGAACAGAAAACCTGCTCTTAAAGGGCACAGACTCACTTGACCTGAAAACCAGGGCAAAAATACCAGATTGAAAAGTGCATGGACCATAGGTGAGGGAGACCCACTTACTAATCTTGAAGCTTCTGCCAGAGAGGCAGGAACAATTTGGGATGCTCCCTGGGGACTGAGACACTGGTGGGAGCCATTTTTTGTGATTTCAGGCTACCTTGCTAATACTGGCATTGGTGGGCACCATTTCGGAAATCTCCATCTAACCTGTTAGCACCAGTGGGCATGACTTACAGAGAGCCCCATCCACTCCTGTGCCTCAGTCAGGCCTCAAAGTTGGCCAGGTGACAACCCTGCCCACCAGTGCTTGGCAGCCACCAAAACTGAGCCCTACAGCTATTCTGGGGACCAGCCCTGGTCACCAGTACCAAGCAGCCACTGTGGATGAATGCCATAGTTGTTCTGGGGGCCAGCTCCATCCATCATCACCTGTTAGTTGCCATGACCGGGTCCTGCAGCCATTCCAGAGGCAACCCTCACCCACTAGTGTGCCACAGCAGCAGCCAGGGCTCTGCCACAGCAGGAGGGCTCATGTAGCCTTCTAACACCCCTTAGGGGTGTTACCTTGGAAACACCCCTTGAGCACCTGACTCTGGTGGCCAGCTGGGATTGCTCTTCTGAGCACCACAAGAGATTTCCTACCTAAAGCCACTCCTTCAAGACTGGGAAAGGGAGCTGATACACTTAATACATGGAAACAAACACAGAGAATTAGGCAAAATGAGGAGACAAAGGAATGTGTTCCAATCTAAGGAACAAGACAAAACCTCAGAAAAAGAACTAAACAAGACAGAGATAAGCAATCCACCTGATAAAGAGTTAAAAGTAATGGTCATAAAGACGTTCACCAAATTCAGGAGAAGGATGGACAAACACAGTGAGACCTTCAACAAAGAGAGAAAATATAAGAAAGCATCAAACATAAGTTAAAGCCTAACTGAAAAATACACTAGAGGGATTCAACAGCAGATTAAATGAGGTAGAAGAACAAATTGGCAAGCTGGAAGACAAAGCAATGGAGTTCACCCAGACAGAGCAGCAAAGTAGAAAAAGAATTTTTAAAAGTGAATATACCTTAAGGAACCTTTGAGACAACATCAAGCAGAATAACATTTGCATTATAGGGGTCCCAGAAAGAAGAGAGAGAAAAAGGGGCAGAAAAATTAATTAAAGAAATAGTGGGGCTTCCCTGGTGGCGCAGTGGTTGAGAATCTGCCTGCCAATGCAGGGGACGCGGGTTCGAGCCCTGGTCTGGGAGGATCCCACATGCCGCGGAGCAACTGGGCCTGTGAGCCACAACTACTGAGCCTGCGCATCTGGAGCCTGTGCTCCGCCACAAGAGAGGCCGCAACAGTGAGAGGCCCACGCACTGCAATGAACAGTGGCCCCCACTTGCCGCAACTAGAGAAAGCCCTTGCACAGAAACAAAGACCCAACACAGCCAAAAATAAATAAATAAATAAATAAAAATTAAAAAAAAAAAAAGGAATGTTTAAAAAAAAAAAAAGAAATAGTGGCTGAAAACTTCCTTAATCTGTGGAAAGAAACAGACATACAAGTCCAGAAAGCCCAGAGAGTTCCAAATAAGATGAATACAAAGAGACACACACCAAGGCATGTTATAATTAAAATGATAAAATTTAAAGATAAGAAGAGAATCCTAAAAATGGCAAGAGAAAAAAAAAAAAGCGTTACATACAAGGGAAATCCTGTAAGGCTATCAGCAGATTTTTCAATAGAAACCTTACAGTACAGAAGGGAATGGCATGTTATATTCAAAGTGCTGAAAGGAATAAACTTCCAGCCAAGAATTCTCTACCCAGAAAGATTATCCCTCAGAATTGAAGGAGAAATTAAGAGTTTCCCAGATAAGCAAAGTTAAAGGAGTTCACCACCACTAAGCCAGCCCTACAAGAAATGTTAAAGGAATTCCTTTAAGCAGGAAAGAAATGGCACTAATTAATAATAAGAAGTATCTGAAAGTAAATATATCACTGGAAAAGGTAAATACTTAATAAAGGTAGTGTAAAGCAAGAATGAATGTTAAAAGGCAAAAGTAGTAAAATTAACTAAAATTACAATAATTAGTTATGGGATACATAAAATAAAAAGACAATGAGAAAGGAGTCTAAACATAACACTAAAGAAAACCACCAAAACACAAGGGATGAGAGAAAGAGAAGAAGATAGGAACAGAGAAGAACCACAAAAACAGCCAAAAAACAATTAATAAAATGGCAGTAAGTACATACCTACCAATAATTACTTTAAATGTAAACGGACTAAATTCACCAATCAAAAGACATAGAATGGTTGAATGGATAAATAAAAACAAGACCCATCTGTATGCCACCTACAAGAGACTCACTTCAGGAGTAAGGATATACATATACTGAAGGTAAAGGGATGGAAAAACATATTCCATGCAAATGGATCTCCTCTTCTTAGCAAGATCTTCCCTCAGGAGAAACTCTTTAACCTTCTGTGTTTTATCAGAGCCTAACCAACCTAGGGGAAGGAAAATAAACAACTCCAGCTGACTCTAGCCTTCCATGTGGGAAAAGGGAAATATTCAACCCCAGCCAATTAGAGCTATTCTCTCCCATCTAAGGGTGTGTAGGGGAGAGATGGGGACTGAGAAATGTGTGAAGTTCACAGTCCAGAGGCATAAGCTCACTACACTAATCGTAGGACTACAGAATGCCTCCCTCTCCCCCGCACACCATACCACCACATTACTAAAGGCCTATTTATAGCAGTTCCTTTTACCTAGTACATCATGTCTGGCTATCAAGACAAAAAATCACAAGATGTACTAAAAGGCAAAACAAACAAACAACAACAAAGAAAAAACAGGCTGAAGATGCAGAGCAAGCATTAAAACTAGACTCAGATATAGGCAGGAATGTTGGAATTATCAAACCAGGTATTTTAAAAGCCTTCATTAATATCCTAAGGGATCCTAAGCCCTCTAATGGATAAAATAGAAAATATGAAAGAACAGAGGGGAAATGTAAGCAGATAGAAGGAAATTCTAAGAAAGAACTAAAAGGAAATGCTGGAGATTTAAAAAGACTGCAGCAGAAATTAAGAATGTCTGACGGGGCTTCCCTGGTGGCGCAGTGGTTGAGAGTCTGCCTGCCAATGCAGGGGACGCGGGTTCGGGCCCTGGTCTGGGAGGATCCCACATGCCGCGGAGCAACTTGGCCCGTGAGCCACAACTACTGAGCCTGCGCGTCTGGAGCCTGTGCTCGGCAACGAGAGGCCGCGATAGTGAGAGGCCCGCGCACCGCGATGAAGAGTGGCCCCCGCTTGCCACAACTAGAGAAAGCCCTCGCACAGAAACAAAGACCCAACACAGCCATACCATACATACATACATACATACATAAAAAGAATGTAAGCAGACAAGAATAACATTAAAAAATAAAAAATAATTAAAAAAAAAAAAGAATGTCTGACGGGCTCACTAGTAAACTGGTTATGGCTGAAGAATTTCTGAGCTTGTGGATATCTCACTAGAAACCTCTAAAACTGAAAAGGAAAAAAGACGGAAAAAAATAGAACAGAATATCCAAGAACTCTGGGACAACTACAGAAAGTGTAACATGTGTGTAATGAGAACACCAGAAGGAGAAGAGAGAAAGGAATGGAAGAAGCATTTGAAACAGTAATGACTTAGAATCCCCCAAATTAATGTCAAACACCAAACCACAGATCTAGGAAGCTCAGAAAACACCAAGTAGGATAAATTCCAGGAAAATTACACCTAGGTATATTATTTTCAAATGACAGAAAGTCAGAGATTAAAAAAAAAAAAATCCGGGAAGGATCCAGAGAAAAAAAACGCTTTACCTATAGAAGAACAAAGATAAGAATTACATCCAATTTCTCTTCAGAAACCTTGCAAACAGGAAGAGAGTAGAGTTAATTATTTAAAGTGTTGTGAGAACGAAACACCAACCTAGACTTATATGCCCTGTGAAATTATCCTTCAAAAGTGAAGGAGAAATAAAGACTTTCTCAGACAAAGAAAAATTGAGGGAATTTATTGTCAGTAGATGTGCCTTGCAAGAAATGTTAAAAGAAGTTCTTTAGAGAGAAGGAAAATTACATAGGTCAGAAACTCAGATGTACGTAAAGAAAGGAAGAGCATTGGAGAAGGAATTGGTGACAGTAAATAAAAACTTATTGGTGATCTATGATCAGTGATATTTGATGTTACTATTGTAATTATTTGGGGGCACCATGAACCATGCCCACATAAGATAATGAACTTAATTGATAAATGTTGTGTGTGTTTTGATTGCTTTACCAGTCATTCTCCTATCTCTTTAACTCTCCTTTCCCTATTCCATGAGATACAACAATGAAATTAGGCAAATTAATAAACCTACAATGGCCTCTATGTGTTCAAATGAAGAGTCCCATTTCTCTCACTTTAAATAAAAAGCTAGAAATGATTAAGCTCATTGAGGGAGGCATGTCGAAAGCTGAAATAGGCCTAAAGGTAGGCCTCTTGCACCAAACAATTAGCCAAGTTGTAAATGCAAAGGAAAAGTTCATGAAGGAAATGAAAAGTGCTACTCCAGTGAACACAAGAATGATAAGAAAGCAAAACTGACTTATTGTGGATATGGAGAAAGTTCTACTGATCTGAATAGAAGATCAAACCAGCCACAATATTCCCTCAAGCCAAAGCCTAATCCAAAGCAAGGCCATAATTCTCTTCAATTCTAGAAGGCTGAGAGAATTGAGGAAGCTACTGAAGCAAAGTTTGAAGATAGCAGGTGTTCGTTCATGATGTGTAAGGGATGAAGCTGTCTCCATAGCAAAGCGAAGCTGCAAATGTTGATATAGAAGCAACAGCAAGTTATCCAGATGATCTAGCTAGATAGTTAATGAAGGTGGCTACAGTAAACAACAGATTTTCAATGTAGATGAAACAGCCTTATAATGGGAAAAGATACCATCTAGGACTTTTATCACTAGAGAGAAGTCAATGCTTGGCTTCAAAGCTTCAGAAGACAGGCTGATTCTCTTCTTAGGGGTTAATGCGGCTGGTGACTTGAAGTTGAAGCCAATACTCATTTCCCATTCTGAAAATCTTAGGACCTTAAGAATCATGTTAAATCTACTCTGCCTCTGCTCTATAAATGGAACAACAAAGCCTGGATGACAGCACATCTGTTTATAACATGGTTTACTGAATATTTTAAGCCCACGGTTGAGACCTACTGCTCAAAAACAATTTTTTTTAATGATTCCTTTCAGGGACTTACCTAGTGGTGCAGTGGTTAAGAATCCATCTGCCAGTGCTGGGGACACGGGTTCGAGCCCTGGTCCAGGAAGATCCCACATGCCACAGAGCCACTAAGCCCGTGCGCCACAACTACTGAGTCTGTGTGCCACAACTATTGAAGCCCACACACCTAGGGCCCATGCTCAGCAACAAAGAGAAGCCACCACAATGAGAAGCCCACACACCGCAACAAAGAGTAGCCCCAGCTCGCCACAGCTAGAGAAAGCCCTCACACAGCAACAAAGACCCAACACAGCTCAAAATAAATAAATAAATAAAATTTATTAAAAAAATAAAATAAAAATAAAGATTCCTTTCAAAATATTACTGCATTAACAATACATCTGGTAACCAAAGAGCTCTGACGGAGATAGCTAATGAGATTCATGTTATTTCATGCCCACTAACACAACATCCATGCTGCAGCCCATGGATCAAGGAGTAATTTTAACTTTCAAGTCTTATTCTTTAAGAAATACATTTCGTAAGTCTATAGCTGCCATAGATAGTTATTCCTCTGATAGATCTGGGCAAAGTACATTGAAAACCTTCTGGAAAGGATTCACCATTCTAGATGTCATTAAGAACATTAGTGATTCATAGGAAGAGGTCAAAATATCAACATTAACAGAAGTTTGGAAGAAGTTGATTCCAACCCTCATCCTCATGGATGACTTTAAGGGCTTCAAGACTTCAGTGGGGGAGGTAACTGCAGATGCGGTGGATGTAGTGAGAGAAATAGAATTAGAAGTGAAGCCTGAAGATGTGACTGAATTGCTGCAATCTCATGATAAAACTTTGTCGAATGAGGAGTTACTACTTATGGATGGGCAAAGTAAGTGGTTTCTTGTGATGGAATCTACTCCTGGTGAAGATGCTGTGACAATTGTTTAAATGACAACAAAGGATTTCAAATATTACATAAACTTAGTTGATAAAGCAGTGGCAGGGTTTAAGAGAATTGACTCTAATTTTGGAAGAAGCTCTACTGTGGGTAAAATGCTATCAAACAGCGTTGCCTGCTACAGAGAAGTCATCTGTGAGAGGAAGAGTCAATCTATGCAGCAAACTTCATTGTTGTCTATTTTAATAAATTGCTACAGTCACCCCAGCCTTCAGCAACTACCACCATAATCAGTCAGCAGACATCAAATTGTAGGCAAGACCCTCCACCAGCAAAAAGATAACTATTTGCTGAAGGCTTATCATGATTAGCATTTTTTAGTAATAAAGTATTTTTAATTAAGGTATGTAATATATATATATTACGGTATATATGTGTGTTTGTGTGCACGTGTATGTGTCTGTATACAGTTGTTCCTCAGTATCCATAGGGGAATGGTTCCAGAACCCCCCATGGACACCAAAATCCACAGATGCTCAAGTCTTTTAAAATGGTGTAGTACAATCAGCCATCTGTATCTGCAGATGCAGAACCCATAGATATAGAGGGCCAACTGTATATATGCTTATGCATAAGGGAAAAGAATGACAGCAATGATACAAGGGATGGGAAGGAGGAATTAGGATTATTTTGTTATAAATTATTCACACTACCAATGAAATAAGATAGTGTTATTTGAAAGTGGGTTTGGATTAGTTTTATATTACAAACTCTAGGGCAACCACTAAAAAGAGTGGAAAGAGAAGTACCATTGATATATTAAGAAAGGTGAGAAATGGACTCTTATAAAGTGATCAATTAAAACTACAAAAGGCTGAAAAGAGTGGAAGACAAACAGGAAAAAACAACAAGGGCAAGAAATAGAAAAAAGTAACAAATATGGTAGATATTAATCTAACTGTATCAGTAACCACTTTAGATGTCAATAAGTCTAAATGTACAAATTAAAAGACAGATTGTCAGAGGGCATCAAAAAACAAGACCCAACTATACGTTGTCTACAAAATCCACTCTAAGTATAAAGACACATAAATTAAAAGTAAAATGATGGCAAAAGATACACCATGCTAACACTAATCAAAGAAAAGTAGGAATGGCTATATTAATTTCAGACAGAGCAAATTTCGCAGTAAGGAAAGTTCTCATGAATAAAGAAGGGCATCAAATGATAAAGGGGTCATTTCTCCAAGGAGACATAACAGTCTTTAATGTGTATGCACATTACAATGCACATAACAATAGAACATCAAACTACATGAGGCAAAAATTGATAGAACTACAAGAAGAAATAAATGAATCCACTATTATAGTTGGAGACTTCGATACCCCTCTGTCAGAAATGGACAGATCCAGCAGGCAGAAAATGAGTAAGGACATAGTTGAATTTAATAACACCATCATTCAACTGGATATACTAGACATCTATAAACTACTTCATCCAAAAACATCAGAATACACATTCTTCTGTAGCTCACATGGAACTTTCACCAAGATAGGTACATTCTAGGCCATAAAGCACACCTTAACAAATTTAAAAGAATAGAAATCACAGAATATCTGTTCTCAGACCACAGTGGAATTAAACTAGAAATCAATAACAGAAAGACAGCTGGAAAATCCCAAGATACTTGGAGATTAAACAGCATACTTCTAAGTAACACATGGGCCAAAGAAGAAATCTCAAGAGAAATTTTAAAATACTTTGAACTAAATGAAAATGAAAACATGATATCAAATTTTGTGGGACAGTGAAAGTAGAGCTTAGAAAAAAATGAATAGCACTGAATGTGTGTATTAGAAAAAGAGGGAGATCTAAAATCAATCATCTTAGCTTCTACCTTAGGAAATTAGAAAAAGAAAAACAAATAAAATCCAAAGTAAGCAGGAAAAAAAAGAAACAATAAAAACTAGAGCAGAAATCAATGAAATTTAAAAAAGGAAATCAGTAGAGAAAATCAATAAAACCAAAAGATGGTTCTTTGAAGAGATCAGTAAAATCAGTAAGACTCTAGCCCAGCTAACTAAGAAAAAAGAGAGAGGACACAAATTATTAATATCAGAAATGAAAGAAGGAACTTCACTACAATCCTCATAGACATTAAAAGAATAATATAGGAACACCTTGAACAACTCTATGCCCACAAATTTGATAATCTAGATGAAATGGACTGACTCCTTGAAAGACACAATCTGCCAAAACTCACAGAAGAAGAAATAGACAATCTGAATCCATTGAAAAAATTGAATCAATAATTAGTAACCTTCCAAAATAGAAAGGAGGCCCAGGTGGGTTAACTGGTTCTCCATAATCTCTTTCAGAAGATAGAAGCTGAGGGAATACTTCCTAACTCATTCTATGAGGCCAATATTACCCTAATACCAAAACCAAATGAAGACATTAAAAAGAAAACTACAGACCAATATCTCTCATGAACATATATGCAAAAATGCTCAACATTTGTCTATTTTTGCTTTTGTTGTCTGTGCTTTTGGTTTCATATACATGAAATTATTACCAAGACCAATGCCATAAAAGTTTTCCTCTGTTTTCTTCTAAGAGTTTTATAGTTTCCAGTCTTAAGTTTAAGTTTTTAATCCATTTTGAGTTGATTTTGGTGTATGGTATAAGATAAGGGTCCAGTTTCTTTTTCTTCATGTAGATATCCAGTTTTCTCAATACCATTTATTGAATAGACTATTCTTTCCCCACTGTGTATTCTTGCACCCTTGTCAAAGATCATTTGCAGTTGTATATGCATGGTTTAATTTCTGGGCTCTCTATTCTGTTCCATTGGTTTATATATCTGTCTTTGTGCCAGTACCATACAGTTTTAATTATGGTAACTTTCTGAAATCAGGAAGTGTAATGCCTCCAGCATTGTTCCTCTTTTCTCAAAATTGCTTTGGCTATTCTATGTCTGTGGTTCCACATGAATTTTAAGACTTTTTTCCTATTTCTGTAAAAAAATGCCATTGGAATATTGATAGGCATTGGAATGAATTTGTAGATAACTTTGGGTAACATGGCACTTTAACAATATTAATTCTTCTACTCCATGAACATGAGGTGTCTTTCATTTATTTGTCTTCTTCATTTTCTTTCATAAATGTATTGTGGTTTTCAGTGTAAAAATATTTCATCTCCTTGTTTGTTAACTTTATTCCAAAGTATTTTATTCTTTTCAATGCTATTGAAAATGATATTTTTTTAATTTCCTTTTTTGATCATTTGTTGTTAGCATGTAAGGATGCAACTGATTTTTGTAGGTTGATTTTGTATCCTGCAACTTTACAGAATTCATGTATTATTTCTAACAAATTTTTTGTGGCATCTTTAGGATTTTCTACATCATGTCATCTGCAAGCAAAGGAAATTTTACTTCTTCCTTTCTGACTTGGATTTCTTTTATTTCTCTTTATTGGCTAATTGCTCTGGCTAGGACTTCCAGTACTAAGTTGAATAGAAGTGGCAAGAGTGGACATCTTTGTTTTCTTCTTGATCTTCGAGGAAAAGATTCAGTTTTTTACCACTGAGTTTAATATTAGCTGTGGGCTTGTCATATATGGCATTTATTATGCTGAAGTACATTCCTTCTATACGTAACTTGTTGATCGTTTTTATCATAAAATTGTGTTGAATTTTCTTAAATACTTTTTCTTTATCTATAGAAATGATCATATGATTTCTATCCTTCATTCTGTTAATGTGGTGTATCACATTTATTTATTTGCATAGGTTGAACCATCCTTGCATCCCAGGAATATATCCTATTTAATCATGAAGTGTGATCCTTTTAATGTGCTGTTGAATTTGGTTTGCTAGAATTTTGTTGAGGATTTTTGCATCTGTGTTCACCAGGTATATTGACCTACAATTTTTCTTTCCTTGTCTGTCTTTGGTATCAGGGTAATACTGGCCTCATAAAATGAGTTCAGAAGTGTTTCCTTTTATCAAACTTTTAGCAAACGTCTGCCCAGAAAACAAAACAATCAACAGAGTGAAAAAGCAACTTACAGAATGGGAGGGAATATTTGCAAGCCATGTATATGACAGAGAATTAATTTCCAAAATATACAAAGAACTCCTACAACTCAATAGCAGGAACATTTTTTAATTAAAAAATAACCTGAGTAAAAAATGGAAGAGAACTTGTATAGATGTTTCTCCAAAGAAGATGTACAAACGGCCAACAGGTATGGGAAAAGGTACTCAACATCACTAATCATAATAGAAATGCAAATCAGAACCACAATGTAATATCATCTCACATCTGTTAGGATGGCTATTATCAAAAAAACAAAAAATGGCAAGTGTTGGCAAGGGTGTGAGAAATTGGAACTCTTGTACACTGTTGGTGGGAATGCAAAATGGCACAGCCACTATGGAAAACAGTATGGAGATGTCTCAAAAAATTAAAAATAGAACTACCATATAATCCAGTAATCTCACTCCTGGATATATATCCAAAGTAACTGAATCAGAATTTTGAAGAGACATATTCACTCACATGTTTATTGCAGCATTGATCACAGTAGATAATATGGAAACAACCCAAATATCTATTGACAGACAAATGGATAAAGAAACTGTTGCATATATGTATACAACGGAATATTATTCAGCCTTTAAATAGGAGGAATTCCTACTGTTTTCAACAGTATGGATAGACTTGAAAGACATTATCCTAAGTGAAATAAGTCAGTCACAGAAGGACAAACACCAGACAATTCCATTTGAGTGAGGCATCTAAAATAGTCAAACTTGTAGAAGCAGAGACTAGAATAATGGTTTCCAAGGAATGGGTGGAGGGAGAAATTGAGAGGTGCTCATTGGGTATAAAGTTACACTGACACAAGATGAGTAAGTTCTAGAGACCTACTGTTACAACATAATGTCTGTGGTTAACAACAGTTTTGTGCACTTAAAAACTTCTTAGGAGGGTAGATTTTATTCCAACTGTTCTTACCACAAAAAAAACAAGGGGATACAATAAATCTTTTGAAAGTGATGTATATGTCTATTACCTTGATTGCTGTGATGATATAACAGGTGTGCGCATATGTCCAAACTCATCAAAATATGTACATTAAAATGTGCAATATTTTCTATAATAAGCATACCTCAATAAAGCTGAAAAGTTTTTCCAAAAAAGTCCTCAGCAAAATATTAGCAAATTGAGTCCAACAATGTAAAAGAAGAGCAATATACCACAACCAAATGGTATTTATCCCAGGTGTGCAAGGCTGGTTCAGCATTCAAAAATCAACTAATAGGAGATCGGTTCAAGATAGTGGAGTAGAAGGACATGCGCTCACTCCATCTGGCGAGAGTACCAGAATCACAACTAACTGCTGAACAATCATCGACAGAAAGACACTGGAACTCACCAAAAGAGATACCCCACATCCAAAGACAAAGGAGAAGCCAAAATGAGATGGTAGGAGGGGCGCAATCACAATAAAATCAAATCCCGTAACCACTGGGTGGGTGACTCACAAACTGGAGAACAATTATACCACAGAAGTCCACCCACTAGAGTGAAGGTTCTGAGCCCCACATCAGGCTTCCCAACCTGGGGGTCTGGCAACAGGAGGAGGAATTCCCAGAGAATAAGACTTTGAAGGCTAATGGGATTTGACTGCAGGACTTCAACAAGACTGGGGGAAACAGAGACTCCACTTTTGGAGGGCACACACAAAGTAGTATGCATATCAGGATCCGGGGGGAAGGAGCAGTGACCACATAGGAGACTGAATCAGACCTACCTCCTAGTGTTAGAGGGTCTCCTGCAGAGGTGAAGGGTGGCCGTGGCTCACCACAGGGACAAGGACACTGGCAGCAGAAGTTATGGGAAGTAATCCTTGGTGTGAGCACTCCCAGAGTCTGTCATTAGCCCCACCAAAGAGACCATAGGCTCCAGTGCTGGGTTGCCTCAGGCCAAACAACCAGCAGGGAGGGAACTCAGCCCCACCCATCAGCAGACAAGCAGATTAAAGTTTTACTGAACTCTGCCCACCAGAGCAACATCCAGCTCTACCCACCACCATTCTCTGCATCAGGAAGCTTGCACAAGCCTCTTACATAGTCTCAGCCACCAGAGGGCACACAGCAGAAGCAAGAACAACTACAGTCTTGCAGCCTATGGAATGAAAACCACTTTCACAGAAAGACAGACAAAATGAAAAGGCAGAGGACTATGTACCAGATGAAGGAACAAGATAAAACCCCAGAGAAACAACTAAATGAAGTGGAGATAGGCAACCTTCCAGAAAATAATACAGAATAATGATAGTGAAGATGATCCAGGACCTCAGAAAAAGAATGGAGACAAAGATCGAGAAGATGCAAGAAATGTTTAACAAAGACCTAGAAGAATTAAAGAACAAACAGAGATGAACAATACAATAACTGAAATGAAAAATACACTAGAAGGAATCAATAGCAGAATAACTGAGGCAGAAGAATGGATAAGTGACCTGGAAGACAGAATGGTGGAATTCACTGCCATGGAACAGAATAAAGACTAAAGAATGAAAAGAAATGAAGACAGCCTAAGAGACCTCTGGGACAACATTAAACACACTAACATTCACATTATACGGGTCCCAGAAGGAGAAGAGAGAGAGAAAGGATCCAAGAAAATATTTGAAGAGGTTATAGTCGAAAACTTCCCTAACATGGGAAAGGAAATAGCCACCCAAGTCCAGGAAGCACAGAGAGTCCCAGGCAGGATAAACCCAAGGAGAAAAATGCCAAGACACATAGTAATCAAATTGACAAAAATTAAAGACAAAGAAAAATTATTAAAAGCAACAAGGGAAAAATGACAACATTCAAGGGAACTCCCATAAGGTTAACATCTGATTTCTCAGCAGAAACTCTACAAGCCAGAAGGGAATGGCATGATATAGTTCAAGTGATGAAAGGGAAGAACCTACAACCAAGATTACTCTACCTGGCAAAGATCTCATTCAGATTAGACGGAGAAATCAAAAACTTTACAGACAAGCAAAAGCTAAGAGAATTCAGCACCACCAAACCAGCTCTACAACAAATGCTAAAGGAACTTCTCTGAGTGGGAAACACAAGAGAAGAAAAGGACCTACAAAAACAAACCCAAAACAATTAAGAAAATGGTAAGAGGAACATACATATCAATGATTACCTTAAATGTGAATGGATTAAATGCTCCAACCAAAAGACACAGGCTTGCTGAATGGATACAAAAGCAAGACCCATATATATGCTGTCTACAAGAGACCCACTTCAGACCTAGAAACACATACAGACTGAAAGTGAGGGGATGGAAAAAGATATTCCATGCAAATGGAAATCAAAAGAAAGCTGGAGTAGCAATACTCATATCAGATAAAATAGACTTTAAAATAAAGAATGTTACAAGAGACAAGGAAGGACACTACATAATGATCAAGGGATCAATCCAAGAAGAAGATATAACAATTATAAATATATATGCACCCAACATAGGAGCACCTCAATACATAAGGCAAATGCTAACAGCTATAAAAGAGGAGATCGACAGGAACACAATAATACAGAAAAAAGAAAAAACAAAACCCAAAGTTAGTAGAAGGAAAGAAATCATAAAGATCAGAGCAGAAATAAATGAAATAGAAACAAAGAAAACAATAGCAAAGATCAATAAAACTAAAAGCTGGTTCTTTGAGAAGATAAGCAAAATTGATACACCTTTAGCCATATTCATCAAGAAAAAGAGGGAGAGGACCCAAATCAATAAAGTTAGAAATGAAAAAGGAGAAGTTGCAATGGACACTGCAGAAATACAAAGCATCATAAGAGACTATTACAAACAAATCTATGCCAATAAAATGGACAACTTGGAAGAAATGGGCAAATTCTTAGTGGGTATAACCTTCCAAGACTGAACCAGGAAGAAATAGAAAATATGAACAGACCAGTCACAAACACTGAAATTGAAACTGTGATTAAAAATCTTCCAACTAACAAAAGTCCGGGACCCAATGGCTTCACAGGTGAATACTGTCAAACATCTAGAGCTAACACCCATCCTTCTCAAACTCTTCCAAAAAATTACAGAGAAAAGAACACTCCCAAACTCATTGTACAAGGCCACCATCACCCTGATACCAAAACCAGACAAAGATACTACAAAAAGAGAAAATTACAGACCAATATCACTGATGAATATAGATGCAAAACTCAACAAAATATTAGCAAACAGAATCTAACAGCACATTAAAAGGATCATACACCATGATCAAGTGAGATTTATCTAAGGGATGCAAGGATTCTTCAATATATGCAAATCAATCAATGTGATACACCATATTAACAAATTCAAGAATAAAAACCATATGACCATCTCAATGGATGCAGAAAAAGCTTTTGACAAAATTCAACACCCATTTATGATAAAAACTTTTCAGAAAGTGGGCAGAGAGGGAACCTACCTCAACATAATAAAGTCCATATACAACAAACCCACAGCAAACATCATTCTCAATGGTGAAAAACTGAAAACATTTCCTCTAAGATCAGGAACAAGACAAGGATGTCCACTCTCACCACTATTATTCAACATCGTTTTGGAAGTCCTAGCTGTGGTAATCAGAGAAGAAAAAGAAATAAAAGGAATACAAATTGGAAAAGAAGTACAATTGTCACTGTTTGCAGATGACATGATACCATACATAGATAATCCTAAAGATGCTACCAGAAAACTACTAGAGCTAATCAATGAATTTGGTAAAGTTGCAGGATACAAAATTAATGCACAGAAATCTCTTGCATTCCTATACACTAACAACAAAAGATCAGAAAGAGAAATTAAGGAAACAATCCCATTCACCATTGCAACAACAACAACAAAAAATACCTAGGAATAAACCTACCTAAGGAGGTAAAAAACCTGTACTCAGAAAACTATAAGACACTGATTAAAGTAATCAAAAATGACACAAACAGATGTAGAGCTATACCATGAATGTGGATTGGAAGAATCAATATTGTGAAAATGACTATACTACCCAAAGCAATCTACAGATTCAAGGAAATCTGTATCAAATTACCAACGGCATTTTTTACAGAACTAGAACAAAAACTCTTAAAATTTGTATGGAGACACAAAAGACCCCAAATAGCCAAAGCAAACTTGAGGGGAAAAAACGGAGCTGGAGGAATCAGACTCCCTGACTTCAGACTATACTACAAAGCTACAGTAATCAAGACAATATGGTACTGGCACAAAAACAGAAATATAGATCAATGGAACAGGATAGAAAGCCCAGAGATAAACCCACGCACCTATGGTCAACTAATCTATGACAAAGGAGGCAAGGATATACAATGGAGAAAAGACAGTCTCTTCAATAAGTGGTGCTGGGAAAACTGGACAGCTACATGTAAAAGAATGAAATTAGAACACTTCCTAACACCATACTCAAAAATAGACTCAAAATGGATTAAAGACCTAAATGTAAGACTGGACACTACAAAATTCTTAGAGGAAAACGTAGGAGGAACACTCTTTGACATAAATCACAGCAAGATCTTTTTTGGCTCACCTCCTAGACTAATGGAAATAAAAACAAAAATAAACAAATGGGACCTAATGAAACTTAAAAGCTTCGGCAAAGCAAAGGAAACTATAAATAAGACGAAAAGACAACCCTCAGAATGGGAGAAAATATTTGAAAATGAATCAACGGACAAAGGATTAATCTCCAAAATATATAAACAGCTCATGCAGCTCAATATTACAAAAACAAACAACCCAATCAATAAATGGGCGGAAGACCTAAATAGACATTTCTCCAAAGAAGACATACAGATGGCCAAGAGGCACATGTAAAGCTGCTCAACATCAGGAATTATTAGAGAAATGCTAATCAAAACTACAATGAGGTATCACCTCACAGCAGTTAGAATGGGCATCATCAGAAAATCTACAAACAACAAATGCTGGAGAGGGTGTGGAGAAAAGGGAAGCTCTTGCACTGTTGGTGGGAATGTAAATTGATACAGCCACTATGGAGAACAGTATGGAGGTTCCTTAAAAAAGTAAAAGTAGAACTACCATATGACCCAGCAATCCCACTACTGGGCATATACCCAGAGAAAACCACAATTCAGAAAGACACAGACACCCCAATGTTTATTGCAGGACTATTTACAATAGCCAGGTTATGGAAGCAACCTCAATGCCTATCGACAGATGAATGGATAAAGAAGATGTGGTACATATATACAATGGAATATTCCTCAGCCATAAAAAGGAACGAAATTGGGTCATTTGTAGAGTCGTGATGGACCTAGAGACTGTCATACAGAGTGAAGTAAGTCAGAAAGAGAAAAACAAATATCATATATTAATGCATATATGTGGAACCTAGCAAAATGGTACAGATGAACTGGTTTGCAAGGCAGAAATAGAGACACAGATGTAGAGATTGAACATATGGACACAAAGGTGGGAAAGCAGGGGTGGGGGGGTGTGATGAATTGCGGGATTGGGATTGACATATATGCCCTAACATGTATAAAATAGATAACTAATAAGACCATGCAGTATAAAAAATAAATAAATAAATAAATAAACTAATATAATCCATCACATCAACAGGTTAAAAAAGTAAAATTGTATGATCATGTCAGTAGATGCAGAAAAAACATTTGACAAAATCCAGTACTCATTCATGATAAAAACTCTCAGTAAACTGGGAACAGAGGGGAAATTCCTCAACTTGATAAAGACTATCTTCAAAAAACCTCCAGCTAACATCATGTTTAATGGTGAGAAACTTAAAAGTTTCCCACTAAGATCAGGTACAAGGCAAAGATATCGTGTTCTCACCACTGCTTTTCACATCGTGCTGAAAGTCCTAGCTAATGCAATAAGACAAAAATGGAAATAAAAGATATACAGATTGGGGACTTCCCTAGTGTTCCAGTGGTTAAGACTCCACTTCCACTGCAGGGGGCATGGATTCTATCCCAGGTCAGGGAAGATCCCGCATGCCATGAGGCATGGCCAAAAAAATAAATAAATAAAATGGTTAGTTCTTAAAAAAAAAAAAAAAAAAATATATATATATATATATATATATATATATATATATATATATATATATATACATATATACATATACACACACAGATTGGGAAAGAAGAAATAATACTGTCTTTGTTCACAGATGACTTGATTGTCTATGTAGAAAATAAAAAATAATAAATGTTTTAAAAACTCTTGGAACTAATAAGTGATTATAATAATGTTGCAGGATACAAAGTTTACATACAAAAATCAATCACTTTCCTATATACCAGCAATGAATAAGTGAAATTTGAAATTAAAAACACAATACCATTTCCATTAGTATCCAGAAAAGTGAAATACTTAGTTATTAATCTAACAAAATTCGTACATGGTCTATATGAAGAAAATTATAAAACTCAGCTGCAAGAAACCAAAGAACTAAATAAACAAAAAGACATTGTATGTTTATGGACAGGAAGACTCAATAATGTTCAGAGGTCAGTTCTTCCCAATGTAATCTATAGATTTAATGCAATCCCAATCAAAATCCCAAAAATTTATTTGTGCATGTGGATAAACTAATTCTAAAGTTTGCATGGAGAACAAAAGATCCAGAATAACCAGCATGATATTAAAGAAGAACAAAGTTGGAGGACTGACACTCCCAACTTCAAGACTTACTACAATGCTACAATAAACAAGACAATATGGTATCGGTGAAAGAATAGACAAATAGATCAGTGGAAAATAATAGAGAACTCAGAAATAAACCCACATAAGTATAGTCAGCTGATGTTTGACAAAGGAGCAAAAGCAATACAATAGAAAAAAAGATAGTCTTTTCTACAAATGCTGTTGTAACAACTGGACATGCACACACATCTTATATTCTCCACAAAAATATAACTCAAAATCGATCACAGACCTAAAGGTAAAGCCCAAAACTATAACTCCTAGAAGTTAACATAGGGTAAAATCTATATTACCTAGGGTTTAGCAAAGACTTTTTATATATAACACCAAAGGCATAATCTCTGAAAGAAAGAATTGATAAACTGGACTTCTAAAATTAAAGACTTCTGCTCTCTGGAAGACACTGTCAAGAAAATAAAAAGAGAAGCCACAGACTAGGAGAAACTATTTGTAAAAGACATATTTGATAAAGGACTGTTATCCAAAATATACAAAAAAACTCTTAAAACCCAACAATAAGAAACAACCCGATTAAAAAAAATAGACCAAAGACCTTAATAGACACCTCACCAAAGAAGATACAGCAGCAAATACACATATGAAAAGATGTTCCACATCATAAGCCATCAGGGAAATGCAAATTAAAACAACAATGATATACCACTGCACACCTATCAGAATGGCCAAAATCCAAAACACTGACAACACCAAATGCTGGGGAGGATGTAGAGCAACAGGAACTCTCATTCATTGCTGATAGGAATGCAAAATGATATAGCCCCTTTAGAAGACAGTTGACAGTTTCTTACAAAACTAAACATATTCTTACCATAAGATCCAGCAATCGTACTCCTTGGCATTTACCCAAAGGAGTTGAAAATGTATGTCACGCAGAAACCTGCACATGGATGTTTATAGCAACTTTATTCATAATTGCCAAAACTTGGAAGCAGCCAAGATATCCTTCAGTAGTGAATGGATAAATAAACTGTGGTACATTCAGACAATGGAATATTATTCGGCGCTAAAAAGAAATGAACTATCAAGCCATGAAAGAACTATCAAGCCATGAGGGAGAACCTCAAAGGCATATTACTAAGTGAAAGTAGCCAATATGAAAAGGTTACACACTGTATGATTATAACTATATGATATTCTAGAAAAGGTAAAACTGTGGAGATGGTAAAAAACTCATTCGTTAACAGGTGTTAAGGGGAGGGGAGGATAAATACACCACAGAGGATTTTTAGGGCAGTGAAACTATTCTGTATGATACTGTAGTGGTGGAACATGTCATTATACATTCGTCCAAACTTATAGAATGTACAACACCAAGAGTGAACCCTACTGTAAACTATGGACTTTGGGTGATAATAATGGGTCAATGTAGTTTCATCAGTTGTAACTCTGGTGGGGGATGTTGATCATGGGGAGGCTATGCATGTGTGGGGACATGGGATAAATGGGAAATCTCTTTACCTTCCCCTCAATTTTGCTGCGAACCTAAAACTGCTCTAAAAAATAAGATCTATTTAAAAAAAAAAAAGATTATTGTGTGTGGCAATAAGGAGGTGGAAGCTGACCTCGGAAGAGCAGTTTCAGTAGAGTGCTGAGTATAGGAACCACAGTGAAATGAGGTGTGAAGAGTAGTTGAGGAAATGGAGCCAGGGAATACCGACAGCGTTTCTAGGCGTTTGCTTGTGAAGGGGAAGAAGATGCAGATTAGTAGAGGATTGGAAGGTAGGATACAGGGAGGGGTTTCCTGCTACTTATATTAGGATCCTGTGCTCTAAGACATAGATTTTAAGGGCCACTTGTGCTAGGACTCCTGGACTTTGGGCTGTTTTGGTGTGTCAACAGTATCAATGGCTTCATTTAAAAATGGAAGAAGTAGAAGGCCATGTATTTACTGTTTACTCCACTCTCTATGTCTTTAATGTTTATTCGGAAAGACCATACATGTATCCGAACAACTGAGATGCTCAGCGAGTATGTAGGGAGAACCTCTCTTTCCTAGAGCTAAAGTAGTTCCACGGGGAGGAATACAAAGACTTGAATTACTTAGACCTTTTCTACTTCGAGCTGTTCCCCCAGATGTGCTGGGAAAGGATATTTACTACTCTCTCACCCTCTCCTGGTGGCATTCAGGGTCAGGACACCTGAGGGTCTCTGAATAGCCTGCAGCCATCAGGGGTACACATTTGCTGAACACATGTGGCTTTATGAATGGAGGACCTATAAAATGACCACAGAAAAGTAAAGCTCAAGATATGGAGTGCCCACGCCTGGCTATGTGACTAGTGTCCTTGCCCAGAGAGAGTATGATAGATCCATGTGCATGGCTGGCAGAGAGCAAAGGGAGTGCTCAGTCTCATGGCCAGAGAAGAAGGCAGTAAAAATTCTGGGTGTGGTCCACAGAGGCATAATGGAAAGAAAGGTCAGGGAGTCAGAGAGGAGGAAGCAAAACTAGCAGTGAATGCAGCCATTCTGCACACAGCAGAGCCTTCCCTGGGAAGAGGTGGGTCCACGTGCTGGAGAGGCCGCCTCAAGGGGGAAAAGTGGAGACTATAAAAGATACCAGGGGAAAAGAAGACCAGGATAAAAGGAAATGAAAACAGAAGAGAGGGGTATCACATTTCTTTTGGCATTTAGAACACTTCCAGACTGCATCCTGAAAACCTGCTGGACCAAGATTTGCGAACTTCTGACCAACTCAAGGCCTTAGCTTTGGCATCTCTGGCATTGTAATGTCAAATCACAGCTCAATGTTAAGTTTTATTATTCAACATGAATTAAAAGGTCAAGGGGAAAAAGAGCTTACTGGTGTTCCAGTAAAGGAAAAATCTGATCATCTTAAAGCAATATGATCTTAAAGGAGCCCAATTAAAAAGGACAGCATATAAAGGAGTGTGAGCAGTTAGTGCCTGCGACGCCCTTGGAAGCTCATGTGCCTGCTGGGAGGGGTATTCACGGATGGAGTTAATGCTTTTCTCCAAATGTTTCACTCACAGAGAGTAGTAGGAACATCTGTCAGTAGACAGTTCTCATGTAGGTGAAAAAGTGACATATTATTCCTCTTTCGTACCCCAAAATATGTTATCTAAGCTTGACCCTGTGAATGTGTGACATCTTCCACATCACCTGGGAGCATGAGAAGAAACCCCTCCTAGTCATACTCCTGGGTGTCCCAGGCATCATCCTTAGATAATCTCCAGGACAGTCATCTGGTAGATTCCAGTCTGAAGTGATTAGAGACAAGTTCACTAGGGTACACTGTTGCATGTTCTGCTGTGACCAATCCAGATGCTCCTACAGAGAAATCTGTGACCCCCTGTGTAATGGGCAGGAGCTACCAGGTGGGTGTTTGAGCTGTACTTAGCCACATTGTTCAACTCAGCCACCTGCCACACCGTGAGCTGCTGTTACTGCATTGATCTTTAATCCATATAAAACTCCTCTGAGACCTGAACTTTTTTTTTTTTTTCTTATATTTTCCAACGTATGATTGGTTCATGCTGATTATACAGACCAGGAGAAATGTTGGATTTATTGTTTTTTTTTGTTTGTTTTTTTGGTTTTTTGGTTTTTTTTTTCACACACACACACTGTACTCTATTCTTACAAGAGATAAGCAGACTGACACCAAGCATTGCACATGGATGACCACAACAAAAGCAACAATGATTGCAATTACCAAACATGAAACACACTCATACTATGTCATAATATTGACATTCAGTCCAGTAATCCTCCACTGTAACAGCTCCTTTACTTTGCAGTGAAAATTGATTTGTATATTCTTTGCCTCTGAGTCCTTGTGGGATTTTTTTTTTTTTAATTCAGACAGAAAGTCACAAAAATTATACTCATCCTCATCAGTTCACTCAGTCCCATGTAATTAATTTTTTTTTTCATCTTGATCTTTTGTTAGCACTTCTATGAGTCCACCAGCTTTTCATTAGAGTTCTGAAAATGCTTATTCATTCAGTTCAGCAGTACAGTCAGTTACCAGAAACCCGTACTTGTCAGAGTCTTTTCCATGAATTTCTTGAAGATGAAAGCCTTTTATAGGAACATATTTTCAAAAGCATCAGAGTACACCCAGAACTGTCTGTAAATGACAAAAGACCCAAAAATGACCACTGTTAAAGATTTGATGAAAGTTCATAATAATGCAGTTGACAAGAAAATTAGTTATTTCTGAGATATACATTTTAAAGTAATAACTAGGATTATTACTTATAACATTATACCAGAACATATAAGATTTTTAGAAATTTCATGCAATGTCTGAAACATTTATATTAACATATTTCCATACATATTTCCATACAAATACAAATATAAGATTTTTAGAAATTTCATATAATGTCTGAAACCTTTATATTAACATATTTCCATACATATTTCCATACAAATACAAATACAAGACCCTTAGAAATTTCATGTAATGTCTGAAACATTTATATTAACATATTTCCATACAAATAACCCAATGAAAGTTCAGCATTAGTTGTTTTGTCTGTTGTTTTATACTGCAGGTTCTTATTAGGCATCAATTTTATACACATCAGTGTATACATGTCAATCCCAATCGCCCAATTCAGCACACCACCATCCCCACCCCACCGCAGTTTTCCCCCCTTGGTGTCCATATGTCCATTCTCTACATCTGTGTCTCAACTTCTGCCCTGCAAACTGGCTCATCTGCACCATTTTTCTAGGTTCCACATACATGCATTAATACACGATATTTGTTTTTCTCTTTCTGACTCACTTCACTCTGTATGACAGTCTCTAGATCCATCCACTTCTCAACAAATGACTCAATTTCGTTCCTTTTTATGGCTGAGTAATATTCCATTGTATATATGTACCACAACTTCTTTATCCATTCGTCTGTTGATGGGCATTCAGGTTGCTTCCATGACCTGGCTACTGCAAACAGTGCTGCAATGAACATTCGGGTGCACGTGTCCCCCCGAATCACGGTTTTCTCTGGGTACATGCCCAGCAGTGGGACCGCTGGGCCACATGGCAATTCCATTTTTAGTTTTTTAAGGAACCTCCATATTGTTCTCCATAGTGGCTGTATCAATCTACATTCCCACCAACAGTGCAAGAGGGTTCCCTCTTCTCCACACCCTCTCCAGCATTCGCTGTCTGTCAATCCTCTGATGATGCCCATTCCAACAGGAGCGAGGCGACACCTCACTGTAGTTCCGATCTGCATCTCTCCAATAACTAGTGATGTTGAGCATCCCCCCATGTGCCCCGTGGCCGCCCGCACGTCCTCCCTGGAGAAATGCCCACCCAGGTCCTCCGCCCATCCCTGGACCAGGGTGTTTGTTTCTTTAATATTGAGCTGAATGAGCTGTTTATATATTTTGGAGATTAATCCTTTGTCCGTTGATTCGTTTGCAAATATTTTCTCCCATTCTGAAGGTTGTCTTTTCGTCTTGTTTATGGTTTCCTTTGCTGTGCAAAAGCTTTGAAGTTTCATTAGGTCCCATTTGTTTATTTTTGTTTTTATTTCCATTACTCTAGGAGGTGGATCAAAAAGGATCTTGCTGTGATTTATGTCAAAGAGTGTTCTTCCTATGTTTTCCTCTAAGAGTTTTATAGTGTCCAGTCTTATATTTAGGTCTCTAATCCATTTTGAGTTTATTTTTGTGTATGGTGTTAGGGAGTATTCTAATTTCATTCTTTTACATGTAGCTATCCAGTTTTCCCAGCACCACTTATTGAAGAGACTGTCTTTTCTCCATTGTATATCTTTGCCTCCTTTGTCATAGATTAGTTGACCATAGGTGCGTGGGTTAATCTCTGGGCTTTCTATCTTGTTCCATTGATCTATGTTTCTATTTTTGTGCCAGTACCATATTTTCTTGATTACTGTAGCTTTGTAGTAGAGTCTGAAGTCAGGGAGTCTGATTCCTCCAGCTCCATTTTTTTGCCTCAAGACTGCTTTGGCTATTCGGGGTCTTTTGTGTCTCCATACAAATTTTAAGATGATTTGTTCTAGCTCCGTAAAAAATGCCTTTGGTAATTTGATAGGGATTGCATTGAATCTGTAGATTGCTTTGGGTAGTATACTCATTTTCACAATGTTGATTCTTCCAATCCAAGAACATGGTATATCTCTCCATCTGTTGGTATCATCTTTAATTTCTTTCATCAGTGTCTTATAGTTTTCTGCATACAGGTCTTTTGTCTCCCTAGGTAGGTTTATTCCTAGGTATTTTATTCTTTTTGTTGCAATGGTAAATGGGAGTGTTTCCATAATTTCTCTTTCAGATTTTTCATCATTAGTATATAGGAATGCAAGAGATTTCTGTGCATTAATTTTGTATCCTGCAACTTTACCATATTCATTAATTAGCTCTAGCAGTTTTCTGGTGGCCGTTTTAGGATTCTCTATGTATAGTATCATGTCATCCGCAAACAGTGACAGTTTTACTTCTTCTTTTCCAATTTGTATTCCTTTTATTTCTTTTTCTTCTCTGATTGCCGTGGCTAGGACTTCCAGAACTATGTTGAATAATAGTGGTGAGAGTGGACATCCTTGTCTTGTTCCTGATCTTAGAGGAAATGCTTTCAGTTTTTCACCATTGAGAATGATGTTTGCTGTGGGTTTGTCATATATGGCCTTTATTATGTTGAGGTAGGTTCCCTCTATGCCCACTTTCTGGAGAGTTTTTATCATAAATGGGTGTTGAATTTTGTCAAAAGCTTTTTCTGCATCTATTGAGATGATCATATGGTTTTTATTCTTCAATTTGTTAATATGGTGTATCACATTGATTGATTTGCGTATATTGAAGAATCCTTGCATCCCTGGGATAAATCCCACTTGATCGTGGTGTATGATCCTTTTAATGTGTTGTTGGATTCTGTTTGCTAGTATTTTGTTGAGGATTTTTGCATCTATATTCATCAGTGATATTGGTCTGTAATTTTCTTTTTTTGTAGTGTCTTTGTCTGGTTTTGGTATCAGGGTGATGGTGGCCTCATAGAATGAGTTTGGGAGTGTTCCTTCCTCTGCAATTTTTTGGAAGAGTTTGAGAAGGATAGGTGTTAGCTCTTCTCTAAATGTTTGATAGAATTCACCTGTGAAGCCATCCGGTCCTGGTTTTTTGTTTGTTGGAAGATTTTTAATCACAGTTTCAATTTCATTACTTGTGATTGGTCTGTTCATATTTTCTGTTTCTTCCTGGTTCAGTCTTGGAAGGTTATACCTTTAAATCATTTCTGATTTTATTGATTTGAGTCCTCTCCCTCTTTTTCTTGATGAGTCTGGCTAATGGCTTATCAATTTTGTTTATCTTCTCAAAGAACCAACTTTTAGTTTTATTGATCTTTGCTATTGTTTTCTTTGTTTCTATTTCATTTATTTCTGCTCTGATCTTTATGATTTCTTTCCTTCTGCTAACTTTGGGTTTTGTTTGTTCTTCTTTCTCTAGTTTCTTTAGGTGTAAGGTTAGATTGTTTATTTGAGATTTTTCTTGTTTCTTGAGGTAGGCTTGTATAGCTATAAACTTCCCTCTTAGAACTGCTTTTGCTGCATCCCATAGGTTTTGGGTCGTCGTGTTTTCATTGTCATTTGTCTCTAGGTATTTTTTTATTTCCTCTTTGATTTCTTCAGTGATCACTTGGTTATTTAGTAACGTATTGTTTAGCCTCCATGTGTTTGTCTTTTTTACGTTTTTTTCCCTGTAACTCATTTCTAATCTCATAGCGTTGTGGTCAGAAAAGATGCTTGATATGATTTCAATTTTCTTAAATTTACTGAGGCTTGATTTGTGACCCAAGATGTGATCTATCCTGGAGAATGTTCCGTGCGCCCTTGAGAAGAACGTGTAATCTGCTGTTTTTGGATGGAATGTCCTATATATATCAATTAAATCTATCTGGTCTATTGTGTCATTTAAAGCTTCTGTTTCCTTATTTAATTTCATTTTGGATGATCTGTCCATTGGTGTAAGTGAGGTGTTAAAGTCCCCCACTATTATTGTGTTACTGTCGATTTCCTCTTTTATAGCTGTTAGCAGTTGCCTTATGTATTGAGGTGCTCCTATGTTGGGTGCATATATATTTATAATTGTTATATCTTCTTCTTGGATTGATCCCTTGACCATTATGTAGTGTCCTTCCTTGTCTCTTGTAACATTCTTTATTTTAAAGTCTATTTTATCTGATATGAGTATAGCTACTCCAGCTTTCTTTTGATTTCCATTTGCATGGAATATCTTTTTCCATCCCCTCACTTTCAGTCTGTATGTGTCCCTAGGTCTAAAGTGGGTCTCTTGTAGACAGCATATATATGGGTCTTGTTTTTGTATCCATTCAGCCAGTCTATGTCTTTTGGTTGGGGCATTTAATCCATTCACGTTTAAGGTAATTATCAATATGTATGTTCCTATGATCATTTTCTTAATTGTTTTGGGTTTGTTTTTGTAGGTCCTTTTCTTCTCTTGTGTTTCCCACTTAGAGAAGTTCCTTTAGCATTTGTTGTAGAGCTGGTTTGGTGGTGCTGAATTCTCTTAGCTTTTGCTTGTCTGTAAAGCTTTTGATTTCTCCATCAAATCTAAATGAAATCCTTGCCGGGTAGAGTAATCTTGGTTGTAGGTTCTTCCCTTTCATCACTTTAAGTATATCATGCCACTCCCTTCTGGCTTGCAGAGTTTCTGCTGAGAAATCAGCTGTTAACCTTATGGGAGTTCCCTTGTATGTTATTTGTCGTTTTTCCCTTGCTGCTTTCAATAATTTTTCTTTGTGTTTAATTTTTGCCACTTTGATTACTATGTGTCTCGGCATGTTTCTCCTTGGGTTTATCCTGCCTGGGACTCTCTGCTCTTCCTGGACTTGGGTGGCTATTTCCTTTCCCATGTTAGGGAAGTTTTCGACTATAATCTCTTCAAATATTTTCTCTGGTCCTTTCTCTCTCTCTTCACCTTCTGGGACCCCTATAATGCGAATGTTGTTGCGTTTAATGTTGTCCCAGAGGTCTCTTAAGCTGTCTTCATTTCTTTCCATTCTTTTTTCTTTAGTCTGTTCCGCAGCAGTGAATTCCACCATTCTGTCTTCCAGGTCACTTATCCGTTCTTCTGCCTCAGTTATTCTGCTATTGATTCCTTCTAGTGTAGTTTTCATTTCAGTTATTGTATTGGTCATCTCTGTTTGTTTGTTCTTTAATTCTTCTAGGTCTTTGTTAATCATTTCTTGCATCTTCTCAATCTTTGCCTCCATTCTTATTCCAAGGTCCTGGATCATCTTCACTATCATTATTCTGAATTCTTTTTCTGGAAGGTTGCCTATCTCCACTTCATTTAGTTGTTTTTCTGGGGTTTTTTCTTCTTCCTTCATCTGGTACATAGCCCTCTGCCTTTTCATCTTGTCTATCTTTCTGTAACTGTGGTTTTTGGTCCACAGGCTGCAGGATTGTAGTTTTTCTTGCTTGTGCTGTCTGCCCTCTGGTGGTTGAGGCTGTCTAAGAGGCTTGATGGGAGGCTCTGGTGGTGGGTAGAGCTGACTGTTGCTGTGGCGGTCAGAGCTCAGTAAAAAACTGAGACCTGAACTTTGAACCTCAAACCATGAAGTCCCCTCCTCTGCCTTAACTGCTCCTTCCTCGTCCCTGATATCTTAGCTCCTGGCCCTTCCTCTGCAATATGATCCCCTTTGGCCTTCCCTGCCACCAGTCTGTGGTCAGAGAACATACTTTGTATGATTTCAATCCTTTTAAATTTATTGAGGCTTGTTTTATGGTCTGGAATATAGTCTGTCCTGGAGAATGTTGCACCTGAAAAGAATGTATATTTTGCTGTTGTTGGAAAGAGTGTTCTATAGATGTTTGTTAGGTCTAGTTGGTTTATAGCATAGTTCAAGTCTTTTACTTCCTTGTTGATCTTCTCCTTAATGTTCTATTCATTAATGAACGTGGGGTGATGAAATCTTCAAATACTATTGTTGAATTGCCTATTTGTCTCTTCAATTCTGTCAGAGTTTGCTTTATCTTTCTTGCAGCTCTGTCATTAGTTTTATACATGTAACTGTCATATTTTCCTAATGGATTAACCCTTTTACCATTATAAAATATCCCTCTTTATTGCTAGTAACAATGTTTGTTTTAAAGTCTATTTTGTCTTTTATTAGGTGAGTCCCTTTAGCTTTGCTGTTTAGTTGACTGTTTGCATGATACACCTTTTTTGTCCTCTTACTTTCAACCTATTTGTATCTTTGAATGTAAAGCATGTCTCCTACATCATAGTTGGATCTTGTTTTTTTAATCTCATCTGAAAATCTCTGCTTTTTTGATTGGATTGTTTAATCCACTCACATTTAATGTTATTATTGCTGTAGTTGGATTTATAGCTGCCATTTTACTTTTTCTTTTGTGTTTCTCATTAACTGCTTTATTTTGCATTAAGCAAATATTTTGTAGTGTAGCATTTTAATTTCTTTAATGATTTTTTTTACTATATTTTTGAGTTTTTTTCTTAGTGGTTGCTTGGGCTTAAATATACATCTTAATTTTATTAGAATCTACTTCATATTTATACTAATTAATTCCAGTGAGATAAAAAAATATTAATCATATGTAGCCCTGTTCCATTTTCCCTTTTTTGTTCTATTATTGATATATATTTTACATCTTTATATATTACAAACCCAGCATTACTATATATATTATTATATTATATTATATGATTATATTGTCATACATTATAATTATTCCTTTATATAATTTTATATCTTTTAAAGAAGCTGAGAGAAGAAAGGAGAGCAATTATATATTTATAGAATTTGTTATATTTCTGACTTACCATTTCTGATTGTCTTCATTTATTCCTGTGGATTCAAGTTACCATCTGGTGTAACTTGGTAATTTCCTTACTCCTATGCAGCTTTGCTCCCACCCACCTCTTTTGTGTTGTTTGTTTTATTAAATTTCTATATGGTATAAGGCACACAGTACGATTACATGCATATTGTTTTATATAATTGCTGTTAAAGTCAGTTAAAAGAAGAATATGCAATATACTGTCTTTTATAGTTACTTACATAATTACCTTTACTGTGCTCTTTGTTTTCTCATGTGGCTTTTTTTTTCTTCCAGT
Source organism: Balaenoptera ricei (assembly GCF_028023285.1). NCBI lineage: Eukaryota > Metazoa > Chordata > Mammalia > Artiodactyla > Balaenopteridae > Balaenoptera > Balaenoptera ricei. The sequence goes on from NC_082649.1 coordinate 35,898,018, forward strand.
CTTGTTGAGATATAATTGACATATAGCTCTGTATTAGTTTAAGGCATATGGCATAATGGTTTGACTCACATACATCATGTAATGATGGCCACAATAAATTTAGTGAACACCCATCATCTCCTATAGATAAAAAATAAAAGAAACAGAAAAAATTTTCCCTTGTTATGAGAACTCTTAGGATTTACTCTCTTAACTTCCATATATAATAGACAGCAGTGCTCATTATACTTATCATGTGGTACATTGCATCCCTAGTACTTATTTATCTTATAACTGGGAGTTTGTACCTTTTGACTGCCTGCATCCAATTCCCCCTCCCACTACCCCCCAACTCTGGTAACCGCAAATTTGATCTCCTTTTCTATGAGATTATTTGTTTGTTTTTGAAGTATAATTGACCTACAACACTATGTTAGTTCCTGGTGCACAGTACAGTGATTTGATATTTCTATACATTTCAAAATGATCACCATGATAAGTTTAGTTACCATCTGTCACCAGAGAAAGATATTATATAGTTACATAGTTATTGGCTACATAACTACATAGTTACATAGTTGTTGACTATTCCTACACTGTGCATTTCATACCCATGAGTCATTTATTTTGTAAATGGAAGATTATACTTCTTAATCTCCCTCACCTTTTTCTCTCATCCACCCCTGCCCTTCCCCTCCCATCTGGCTACCTCCTGTTTGTTCTCTGTATCTATGACTCTGTTTCTGTTTGGTTATGTTTGTTCATTTGTTTTGTTTTTTAGATTCCACATATAAGTGAAATCATACAGTATTTGTTGTTCTCTGCCTGACTTATTTCACTGAGCATAATACCCTCCAGGTCCATTCTATTGTTGCAAATGGCAAAATTTCATTCTTTTTTATGGCTGAATAATACTCCATTGTGTATATATACCACATCTGCTTCATCCAAATGGACACAAGTTGCTTCCATATCTTGGCTATCGTAAATAATGCTGCAGTGAATATAGAGGTACATTTATCTTTTCAAATTAGTGTTTTCATTTTCTCTGTGTACATACCAAAGAGTGGAATTGCTGGATCGTATGGTAGTTCTACTTTTAATTTTTTGAGTAACCTCCATGCTGTTTTCCATTGTGGCTACACCAATTTACATTCCCACTAACAGTGCACGAGGGTTTCCTTTTCTCCACATCCTTGCCAACACTTGTTATTTGTTGTCCTTTTGATAATAGCCATTCTGACAGGTGTGAGATGATAACTCATGTGGTTTTGATTTGCATTTCCCTGGTGATTAGTGATATTGAGCATCTTTTCATGTGTCTGTATGTTTTCTTTGGAAAAATGTCTCTTCAGAACCTCTACCCATTTTAAATAGAGTTCTTTTTTTTTTTTGATGTTGAGTTGTATGAGTTCTTTGTATATTTTGGATGTTAACCCCTTATTGGATATGTCATTTGCAAATGTCTTCTCCCATTCAGTAGGTGACCTTTTTGTTTTGTTGATAGTTTCCATCACTGTGCAAAAGCTCAGTGGCTTGATGTAGTCCCATTTGTTTGTTTTTGCTTTGTTTCCCTTGCCTGAAGAGACATATTACAAAAAAATATTACTAAGACTGATGTCAAAGAGCTTACTGACTTTGTTTTGGTCTAGAAGTTTTATGGTTCAAGGTCTTATATTTAAATTTTAATCCAGTTTGAGTTTATTTTTGTATATAGTGTGAGAAAGTAGTCCAGTTTGATTCTTTTACATTAATCACCATTTATTGAAGAGGCTGTCCTTTCCCCTTTGCATACTCTTGCCTCCTTTGTCATAGATTAATTGCCCATGTAAGTGTGGGTCTGTTTCTGGGCTCTCTATTCTATTCCATTGATCTGTGTGCTTATTTTTTGTGCCAGTACCATACTGTTTTGATTACTGTAGCTTTATAGTATAGTTTGAAATCAGGGAATGTTATACCTTATACCTCCAGCTTTGTTCTTTTTTCTCAAGACTGTTTAGGCTATTCAGGGTCTTTTTTGTTTCCATACAAATTTTAGAATTATTTGTTCTAGTTCTGTATATTTTTTATTCCAGTTATTGTATTGTTCAGCTCTGTTTGGTTCTTCTTTGTGTTTTCTAACTTTTTGTTGAAATTCTCTCTGTGTTCATCCATTCTTCTCCTGAATTCTTTGAGCATCTTTATGATTATTACCTGAGCTCTTTATTGGGTGGATTGCCTACCTTTACTTCACTCAATTCTTCTCCTGGAATTTTATCTCCCAAAAATGGCTGCCATCAACATCTGTTGGGTTGCCCAAAAAGTTCGTTCAGGTTTTCCCATAGCATCATATGGAAAAACCCGAACGAACTTTTTGGCCAACCTAATATGTCCCCAGATTGAGTTCCAGTTGCCTCTTGGCTCTCTAGGAGGCTCTCCAAGATCAGAAATTATGTCTGACAAGGCTCTTTTCAAATTACTCCTCCTAGTCTGGACCTTAGAGTGCGTGAGATTTTGTGTGCACCCTTTAATAATGGAGTCTCTGTTTCCTCTAGCCCTCTGGCTCTCCCAAGAGCAAGCCTTGCTGGCCTTCAAAGCCAGACGTTCTGGGGGCTCATCTTCCCAGTGCAGGATCCACAGGCTGGGGAGCCTGATGTGGAGTGTGAACCCCTTATTCCTCGGGGAGAACCTCTGCAATTGTTATTATCCTCTTGTTTGTGGGTTACCTAGCTGGGGGTGCAGGTCTTGACTATTCCTCCTACCCATCTCGTTGTGGTTCCTTCTTTATATCCTTAGTTGTAGAAGATGTTTTGTGCTAGTTTTCAGGTCGTTCTCATAAATAGTTGCTCTGTGAATAGTTGTAATTTTGGTATACCCATGGGAGGAGGTGAGCTCAGGGCCTTCCTACTCCACCATCTTGGCCTCTTCCCTCTTATGGATCTGAATTAATGTCTGAAGTCACTTGCATTTGGCCTGAAGAAATTCCTTTAGTATATTTTGTCAGGCAGATCTGCTAGCAATGAATTCTCTCCATTTTTGTTTATCTAAGAATGTCTTTATTTCATCTTAATTTTTGAAAAATAATTTTGCTGGATATAATTTCTTGGTTGACAATTTTTTTTCAGGACTTTGAATATATTTTCCCATTGCCTTCTAGCCCCATCATTTCTGAAGAGAAGTCAGCTTTTAATCTTCCTGGGGTTCCCTTATACATGACAAGTCTGCTTCTCTTGAAGTGACACTCCTGCTTTACAAATAGACTGCTGGCCAGTTGCAGTAACCTTTTGTCTTCTCACCTTATCTCTTCCAGCATGGAACCATCACTTTATGAGCAAACTGGGGCAAGGCAATAAAGACCCAGTATTCTTGATCTGCTACTCCTGGGGTGGAGATTCTGCTTTTAAAGTGGGGGATGGATGAAAGAAGGAAGCCCTAGGCTTGTCATCTCCTCCTGCCTAGAATAAAACCTCTGCAACACAGAGCTGGGGATCATGAGAACTGTTGGCAGTCCACCCCTCCTAGAGAGATACCATAATTCTAGTCTGGGATCTAAGGGGAGAGGGAGCCTTGTGTTCTAATCTGCATTCACCCAGAGTAAAGCTTCCATCACGCAGAAGTAGGAAATGGGAAGGGAGTGGGTCCTGCCTCAGATGCCACAAACTCCACTGTTCTTACCAAGATCTAGTAGATTTTCTTGAATACATATTTCTCCATTTGCTATGTCCCATTAGGATAATTTCCAGAATTTAAAAAAAAATTTTCACTAGCTATGGTTGTTTTCTGGTGAGAAGGCCCTCTGAGCTCCTCATACCACCATTTTGGAAATGCTAACTCCCTTATCTTTGATTTTTTAACTGTGGAACCATTGCTCTACGTTCTTCCAAAAAGTATGAAAGAGTTCTGGTACCCCGTGTTTGTTGGAAAGAAGGAAGGAAGGGACAGAGAGAGGGAGGAAGGGAAGGAGGAAGGGGGAAGGGTTGAAAGAAGGAAGGAAGGGAGAGAGGAAGGAAGGGAGGGAGGGAGGGAGGAAGGGAAGCTGGTCTTGTTGTCACACAAAACTCTTTATCAGAATAACTTCCTCTATCACCATGTTTATGTATTCAGCAAACATGAATGAGCAGGATACATATGTGAGGCTTTGTGCTAGTTCCTGGAGTACAAAGTGCTAAGGTCAGGGAACTCACAGAGAAGTCAAAGAGATGGATAAAAGTAAAGGAGCCCTTGGGGCGGGGGCTGGGGGTCGGCATGTGGAGAGTGATGTGCCTTGGGGAGGAGGGAATGATGTTCTATTCTGGAGGAATTAGGGTGGGCTTCAGGAGCAGCAACATTTCAGCTGCCTCTTGAAATAAATTCAGAGGTGCTGGAGAAGAACATTTGAGAAATAGGGAACAGCATAGTCAAAAAGAACAGAGATGTGCCAAAGCCTGGTAAGTTTGAAATGTCTGGAGGACTTCAAGTGGTTGAGTGTAGTCAGAACACAAGACTCACTGTCTGGTGCGGGGCAGCAGAAGTAAAGGCTTAAGTTGAGGCCCACTTGTTGAATCCATAACGTTTGGAAATTGTACAGTAAACATAAACACTAGGGAACCTCTGCAAATATGTAAGCTTCAGAGAGAAACTATCAGATTGACGTTAGAAGGATACTCCTGACAAGCATAAGGAGAGGGTTAGAATGGAGTCAGAGAGACAATTAGGAAGATAAGAGATGAAATTGTTTAAGCATGAGGTGATGAGGTTTTGAACCAAAACCTCAGTGTTGAAGATGAAGGAGAGATGAGTAGGAGAGATTTATATGAGAGGAAATCAAAAGGTCTTTGTGACCAATTAAATGGGGAAGGAGGGGAAGGAGGAGTCAAGGATGATTCAGAGGGTTCACATTTGGCAGCTGTTTCTCAGTCGCCTACAACTGTCTCTTGATGACAATGTCATTGCTTTGATTTTTGAAGAGACAAGAGTTACTCGTCCAAAATTCTTCATTTGCCAAAGATGTGTCTATCACACTATATGGTAACATCTGACCTTCCTCCCTGCCCTCCCTTGATAACTTCATGGCCAGTGATACTAGTAACCAAATAATAGGGCTGCTTACTTCACAGCTTATACATATTGAGGGTATGGCATCCCTGTTCACCTAGGGAAGCAGCAGAGTTAGTCCATGGCCTATTCTGGAAATAAGAAATATACTGCTATCTGGTGATACCAGAAATATTTGGGAAAGTGGACTACAGAATGAAGTCATGACCAATTAAAATTTACAGGTACATCTTAAAGCTGCTAGCTCCCATCCAACTTTTTGCTCAGGTGGCTAACAAGCACAAAACCTGGTTTGCACGTAACTTTCTTTTGCCATAAACTGGGACAGTCATGCTTTCAGTAACCCAAAGTTTGTTGTAAGTTAACAAGGGTAAAAATGATCAATTAAAAAAGGCAGTTCTTGAAAGATCTTTAATCCATCGTAAATAGATCACTACACTGAATTCAACAAGCTGTAACCGTCTCCCACAGTCAGGGGATCAGTGAGTCCTTCGGGGTCTTATTAGCCCAAGTCCTACTCCACTGAGTGGTGCTTGCAAACATTCCACCTGGCCTGGCCACCTTGGCCTGCTGGCATCTAGGCTGTGTCAAGACAAGTGATAGCCTGATTAGGCTGAGAAGGAGGAGGCTAGTGGCTGTTTTGTATTCCAGATTCAACTTTTAACCAGATGTTCACAGTTTTCAATTATAAAAGAATAGCTGTGTGGGATAAAGAAACGTTAGATACAAAAGTAGGGACACTTCACCAGGACCCTTAAGTTGGTGCACAAGTTTATACTTAACACACTGGCTAATCTAAAACAGATATTGGATTTAATTGAGATCATTTTTTCCAAAAGAAGGCTAAGACTCTCATATGCACAGAGGTTCCCTCATCCTCCAGGTACTCAGCAGCCAAAATAAACATGTTTTCATTTAGCCTGGAAATGCAGATGGTCTCCAAATGCCTGATAGTCTATCTTGTTAATCAAAGCCAGGCCAACATGAACCACTCCACACCGCTCAGTCCTGAGCACGAGAATATGAGGCCTGGTCTCCCTTCCAAAGCCAACCAGACCTCACAAAGTGCAACGGGGGGTCAAGAAGAAGCGGTCCCCAACTTGCTAACTCTGTTCCTCCTGCTCTTGGCCTATCTTGCTGGCCCCTGCCACCCTATCAGACCATAACTCACGTGGTAGAAACATATATACAACCAGCTACAAACTGTTCAAGTCATAAACCCATATGTTAGAGAAACTGGGATATGGGAAATATAAAGAAAGGGATAGTGGGAGATTACTGGAATGACACCTGGGGTAAATTTTAAGGAGAACAATGATTTGACAGAGATGTAAGAGGAAGCAAATGAAGGATGGCTCAGAGGGAGAGAGGCAAGTTGTGTGGGAAGGAGTGAGCCAATTTATTTGGCTGGAACATGAAACACCAGCTGGAGGGTAGAAGCAGATGTAGAATGACAGCACCTGACAGGGTCCAAGAGTTGGAATTTTTATTTAATACAAAAGACAATTGGCAGTCACTGTGGGGAATCAGAAAAGAGAAGTGATGATATAAAGATATAGTTAAGTTAAAGAATGGCTATCTGATGGGGTATCGTGCAGTTATTTTTTTAATGCTTTTGAAGAATTTCTAATTACAGAGGAAACTTTTCATGATGTGATGAGAAATGAAAAGGATGAATGCAAGTGTTGTTTGTAATACAATTTTAATTATGTTACATAGATCTCAACATGTATAGAGAAATGTCTGACGGAAAATACCCTGAAATATCGTTATTATCTCTTGGTAGTCAGATTAGAGATTTCTTTTTTAAGTTTATTCCAAATATTCTACAAGGAATGTATTATTTTAAAATCTGAAAAAGAAAATTACATGTTCTTTAAAATACAGTATCAGAGGAATTTGACTGGCTTGTAGCTTGGGGTTGATGGGGCTGGAGGCAGATTGGCCAGTAGAGGTTTGCACAGGTTTCAAGCTGGGTGTTGGAGGCCTGCTCTCATACTGGGGGTGGGATGTGGAAATGAGATAAAGGAGGACGGAAGACAGAAAGGGCACCATGAGGTTAGGTATGACATGTTCAAAGAGGTGAAAATAGAAGCCAAGTGTCAGAGGAAGGATAAAGGTGCTACTTAGTAATTAAGTTGAAAGTGGAGAGGGTTAGGCAAAATTCAATTCAATGTTGTCCTTTTTGTTTTAGGTGTTTATGGGACAGAAAAGTTAGGCCAAGGACTTTCTATTTGACATATTAATACAGGAACCCTTAATAGGGTTTCTCACTGAGGGCTTTAGTTTGCTGCATTTTTTTTAATGTTACACATCTGATCTATGCTGAAGAGACAGTCTTCATCCCTCCAGCTCTATATCTAATCATTCAGCTAATGAGTATTTACTGAATACTTTCTCTGTAAAAGTTCCCAGCCTTTATAATCTAGTAACCAAAAAATAACATATATATAAACTACTATACAAAAGACAGAACATGACAAACTCGTAAGACAGGGACAGTTACACTACTCTGGGCTTCTCAGTTGAGCTATCTAGTGGACCCTCCATTTTCTGGCTCTACCCCATCTCTTTAAACGTATTACTATTCCTTAACATGTACCTCTACCCTATTCAGGCTGCCTATTGTCTCTTTTCCCAGCATGCCATGCTCATTGTATCAATTAGGAATGCTTTCAGCTGCAAGTATTATCTGTCTATTAATGATTTAAGTTATAGGGATGGACACTATTTTCTTATCAAGAAGTTCAAAGGTAGGCGATCTCAGAGCTGGTCCAGCAGCTCAGTGATTTTCCTCAGGGTTTCAAGTTGTTTATTTTTTCATCGTTCTAGTGTTTTTATTTTTCATCCTCATATGAGTTGCTTCATGGCAACAAGATGTCTACTATAGCTCCAGGCATCACATAATGTTCACATGCAAAGCAAGAAGAAGGAGAAGGGAATGGTGCTAGCAAATTCTCTTCTTAAGTTTGTCCCTTTATCAGGAAAGCAAAAGACTTCCTAGAAGACCACTCCAAGCTTTGTCATACATTTTCTTTGGTCAAAAATTTACTATACAGCCACCCTAAGGGTGCCAGGAAGGATGGGAACATGGATATATGGCTTTTCCAGCCTCTAGAGCTGCACTGTTCAATGTGGTAGCCACTAGCTACCTGTGACTATTGAGTACTTAAAATGAGGTTAGTGCAACTGAGGTTCTGAATTTCGAATTTTATTTAATTTTAATCTCTATCGTATTAATTTATAATTATTTTATTTTATATTTAATTTAAATATAAAAATGAAAGCAGTAAAAAACATATCTCCATTAGCTACAAATTTATTGTTTCAGTTGGACTACATTTCACTATAATCATGCATCTTAATCATTGTGTGGCACAAGATTTTAATATTGTAGTACACGTGTCAACAGGCATATGCATTGTTTCTCGTATTACACGTAAACATTTCATTGACCAGCTTTGTCAATATGGATGCAACTATTAAAAGACAATACTTTTTTAGCACTCATTTTGGTTATTGGAAAACCTTTAAGGATGTTTGGGAAAGTTGTAAATTCTATGAAACATAAATATAGATCGTGTTTCTATGTCAATTCAGTGTCTGAAATGAGATGTACTGTTAAGTATAAAATATGCAAAGGAGTTCAAATATTTATTATAAAAAGCATATGCAGATATCTTGTTTATAAATATTGATTACATATTGAAATTATAATATTTTGATATATTGGGTTAAATAAAATATATTATTGAAATTAACTTTACCTGTTTATTTTTACATTATTAATGTGTCTACTAGAAAATTTAAAATTATATATATGACTTACATTATATTTTTATTGAACAGTGCTTGTCTAGAGTGAGAAGAAGGCAAAGGTGAAGAGGATTAGGGACGATTTTTAGGTTAGCCAACCAATACGTTGGCCTCATTTATATTGCCAGTGTCATCTGCCCATGAAGAATACTTCTTCTCTCCTCAACTATTAACTGCTGCAGAGCAGCATTCAATAAATCTTAACTATGATTTATTGCTGAGGTTACTCCTGTTGCTATTAAGTTTGACCTTAAACAAGATATAGCTGAGCTTTAAGCAAATTCTAGCTTAAGGCTGATGTCTTCCAAAAACTCTTTTTTGACTACCTACTTTAGCACTTTTATTCATGCATGCATGCTCACTTCTATATTAAAAATCATTTTATATTGAAATAAATGTGAAAGAATGCAATAAGGAAGTTAATAATTCTGTCAGGAGGGGTCATGAAAGTTTTCCCAGAAGAGGTAGCACTTGAACTGAAATTAGAGGAATGAATTGGAGCCTGCCATGTGGGAAAGGCCAAGGAGGCAGTACTGCAAAAGCATAAAAATACATAGTGTATTTAGATACTGGTGAAAATTTAGCCAGAGTAAAGGTTGCTTGGAACTGAAGGTAGAATTTGGGGTTTCTATAAGGGCAGAATGGGGAGTAAGCAGAATATTTCTCGAAGCAGGGGAATGATATGAACAGGTGTGTTCCTCTTATATCCTTCTTTTTTGTAAGGGATTTATCCTGATGTTTCTCTACCTGCTCAAGGTGTATGCTTATTTCATTAACTTACAGTCTTCCTTATATTCCAATAGAACCCTGAAGCTATAAATTTGCCATTAATTACTGTTTTAGCTGCATTCCACAAGATTTGATATAAAAACATTAACATTGTTATAAATAGTGTCTACTTTCCTTTTTGTGTTTTTTTTTGACCCATAAGTAATTTTAAGATGTTCTATAAATGATCAAACATATGGACTTTTTAAAGGTGTATTTTTGTTTTTAATTTCTAATTTTATTGCACTATCATCAATGAACATGGTTTCTATGATTAAATCTTTGTACTTGTTGAGACCTGATTTAGGAACTAGTATATGTTTGGTTTTTGTCAATGTTCTAGGTATGCTTAAAAAGAAAGTATGTTTTCCCATTTTGGGCTATAGGATTTTTGTGTGTTCTTTGGATTGAGCTCATTAACCATATTATTCCAAATCCTCAACAGTTTTACTCATTTTGTCTATTTGATCTTTCCATTATTGAGAAGGTATATTTAAATGTTCCATTATAGTAATGGATTTGGCCACTTTTTTGTAATTTGTTTACTTTGGTTCTATCCATTTTGATGCTACACTATGAGAGCTTTCAATTTATGAATCATTGTATCTGCTTTGTGATTTCTTTTTATCAATACATAGTGAGCCTATTAGCCCCTAACAATGCACTTTGCTTAAAATTTATTTTGCCTGATATTAACTTTGCTGCACTACCTTTCTTTTGGTTAGCATTTGCTTTTAATATTTTTTTTCAATCCTATTACTTTCAACCTTTCTAGGTCCTTATATTTTTAGATGTGTCTCTCATAGAAAAATTTAGTTGGATTTTTAAAATCCAGTCTGACAATCTTTATTGTTATAATAGTGAATTTGATCAATTTCCATTTATTGTGATTACTAATATCTTGGATTTCATGGTGTTATTTAATTTATCCTTTCCATTCACTATCATTTGTCTTTGGTTCTTTTGTTTCTTTCCTACTTTCAGTAGATTTATTGAGGGCTTTTTCCTCTATTTTTTCTATACTGACTTGGACATTTTACATGCTATTTCTATTATTCTCAAATTTAACAAGCAATTTTTACTTTGTGAAATCAAGTTAGTTAATAGTTCTACCCCTTCCTAAACAAAAGAACTTTAGAACATTTTAATTCAAAACACTCTCTATCTTAAACATTATTGTTGTCCAATATATTACCAGATTTATTTTTATTCTTCCTTTATTCCAAATTAATAAATAGTATTAATATTGTTATATACAGGCACTACTTATTTAGATTTATCCTCCTAATTTACTTATTTATTTAACTTTACTTGCCTTTACTATTTCTTCTTACATCTTCCTTCTCTCTTATGCATTCAACATTTTTCTTCATGAAGCAAAATAGAAGAATAAGTTGGAGGCTGCCATGTGGAAAAGGGCATTCCAAGCCAAAGAGGAAGTATTGCAAAAGCCCAAAGTCCTGAGAAGATACAGTGTGTTTGGATACTGGTGAAAAATTTTGTGTAGCTGGGGTAAAGATTGCTTGGAATTGATGCTAAAGTTTGGGCTTTGCATAAGGGTGGCGAGGGGAGTAAGCATTCTGTCCCCCTGTCCCCCACATTTGAACAGCAATTTAGCTGAATATAGAATTCTAGGTTGGTACATATTTTCTCTGAAAACTTTAAAGCTACTATCTTATTGTCTTTTTGTTTCCATTGTTATCTTTGGGAAGTTTGCTGTAAATCTAATTGCCATTCTTTAGTAAGTAATACGCCTTTTAAAACCCCTGGCTACTTTTAAGATTCCTGTCTTTGGTGCTCTTGATATCAATATTATGTTTAGGGAATGAGTTTTGTTTTTATTTTTCCTGCCCAGGATTTATTGTGATTCCTGAATACCAGGATCCACATATTTATTATTTCCGGAAAATGCAAAGCCATTATCTCTTTTAATATTGACTCTCCCCAATTCTGTTTTCTTCTTTGGAAACTCCTATTAGACATGGGTTAGGTCTTATTACCCTGTCTTTCACATTGCTGTCTCTCTTTCATATTTTCCACCTCTTTAGATGTCTGTGCTGCGTTTTGAGTGACTTCCTCAGATCAACCTTTTCTTTCTTTTGCTTTTTGAGTCTTTGTGTCAGAGTGCCCGAAACCAGCATTGCCTTTGTATTTTTCACTTACCTGAACTAATACTATCCCTTTTAAAAGCCATCTTCAATCTTAAGTTTCCATTATTTGCAACTCAAGGGTTCTAACATAGACTCACATAGTATATGTCATCGTGTTCCATCAGAAATGTCTGCAGAATTCAACACTTCCTTTCCATCCCCACTGAGTTCCTCCTTAAGTGAGCAGGCAGTGTAGCAGCCAGTAAAGGAGGCTCACGATGAACAGTCAGAGACATGGCAGGAGAATAAGGAGGGAACTACGCCAAAATGGCAGAGAAGAAAATTTTAATAATTAAGGGATATTTAAATACTGCAGAGAGGTCAAGAGGTATGAGAATTGAAAATAGGTACTGGAATTGCCAGTTAGGAGATGACTGCTGACTGTTATCTTCCACTTTTACTTTTTATGGCTCTTGCTGATTATTTATCAATTGCTATGATTAGCAGAATGCATAGAAGGTGATATTCCAAAAACATTGAGTGACTGATTAATGGATTTTCTTTTGGAGGTTTGAGAACATACAAAAATAGTCTTTATTGGTATATGGTTTCTATGCAAGGGGTGAGAAATAAAGTTTTAAAAAAACAAGAGAGGCAGTTTATTTTAGGATTTTTTTAAAAGATTTATTTGTTATTTATTTATTTATTTTATTTATTTTTGGCTGTGTCAGGTCTTAGTTGCGGCACGTGGGATCTTAGTTGTGGCACACGGGATCTTTCGTCATGGCACGTGGGCTCTTCATTGCAGCATGCGGGCTTCTCTCTAGTTGTGGCGTGCGAATTTTCTCACTCTAGTTGTGGCACACGGGCTCCAGAGCACGTGGTCTCTGTAGTTTGCAGCGCGCAGGCTCTCTAGTTGAGGCGGGCGAGCTCAGTAGTTGTGGCATGCGGGCTTAGTTGCCCTGCAGCATGTGAGATCTTAGTTCCCCGACCAGAGATCGAACCCGTGTCCCCTGCATTGTAAGGCAGATTCTTTACCACTGGACCACCAGGGAAGTCCCAAGAGAAGCAGTTTTAAATTGAAAATAATTTGGAAAGGTTGTAATATTTGTAAGTCAGACAATTTAGCTCAGAGCTAAGTTCCCCATGTAGCTTATGGAATCTTCCTACAGTGGTGTAGGTGAATACCTAGGTTTCTACATAGGAGAAACCTATGTAAAGGTGTTAATTAGAAATTTCAAACCATTTTTTCAAAAAAACGCACACACCAATTCACTCTGGGCCCATTTCCTCTTATTGTGGTCCTGGGAAGTGTTCATCATACACAAGGCATCAGAGAAGAAAAATTGTCTTTTCAGATCAGTTACTACTCTTGCAACTGACTAAGGGGCAATGATCATTTCAAATGTTTCCTGAGCCAAAGACCGTTAACATAGCAGGTGTCCTCAAGAGAGGGCTCTAGAACAGAAGGCCCTGGAATTCTCCTTCCACCACAGACTCATCACTAGATCACATTTATTTACTATGATTGCTGTGTCTGTAAGTCCATCTGTCTAAGTAACTAGCTTTGGGCAACTCAGAGGCATCTATCATCAATGACTCTTTAACAACATTGTGGTTAAATTGACCCAAAGATAGGTATTTCTTCCTTGACCTCGATTCCAGTAGGTCCAAGTGAGTTGGAAGGAGGGCAGGGGAGAATGTCCAGGAATCATAGCATTATAGGAATCGTATGCTGCCTGACTTAAAGAGTTGGTTTTGCATCTGTTCTGAAATGAGTTTTCCTGTTCGTTTGGTTTCTGTGCCATTTTTACTATTTATTTTGCTGCTTGGCTCACACTGGGCCTGAGCTTGACTTGGGTCCATACGTCTGGAAAGCATAGTGCAGCTCGTTCTCCTTCCACACATCCTGCTCTTTTAATAAAACGGTTCCTTTTTTTATATATACAGAATGGCTGATCACAGCATTTGGTAATAGGGAAAACACTGATAATTTGCTTAAAATGAGTCACTTTTGCACCAGACTGGGAGCCCCATGACTCATAATTACAAGTTCAAAGACTTGCTGTTTGTAACATGAGGAAGCCCAGCCAGAGGGGCTTCCAGCCTGCTCACTCTTAGCATTCTTTGTCTCCACAGAGCAAATTACTGACCAAGGCAACCCAAAGCTCATTAGCGGACCCAGTGAAGTGGAAGGCAGCTTCTTGGGCCCCAGCAGCAGGGAGAGTCTGTCTACCCAGCCACATGAACTACAAACAGTTAACCAGGTCCCAGAGCATCTGCCAGTGAACATTTTCCACCACAGATGAATGCCAATGCGAGAAGCTTTTAAGCAAATCAAATTGAGATTCTTCTTCATCCTGCTACTTAACTTTTAGCACCCTTTCCTTCCCCCGCCTCTTCCTGCCATAGCAGATGGCAGAAATCAGGGCCCCAAGCCCTTGGCATTGTTTTCCACAATCCAGTTCTGCTTCTGGCTTAAAGAAAAGGCAGGATTAAAAAAAGAAAACTAAAAAGTGAGGGAAGAAGTCAGACAAAGGCTATTACTGCAAGTACTGAGAAAAGCTGCTTACATGCTGCTACCACGTGAAGAGATTGCAGCAAAGACAGGGGAAGAGAAAAGCAAGTAGGAGCCACGAGGCCAGCAGCAGGTGGAGCCGATCTGTGGCCTCCCCTGGATGCCTCAAGAGTGAGGAACCCCCTGGACATCCCTGGAGTTTGGGAAAGGGGAGGATGATAGTAGCGGGCATGTCACGTGTGTGTCCCACCCCGTACAAATATGCACGACCCAAGCAGGGTCTGCCAGGTCCCCAGGCGGGCACACCTTACAAAGAGCCTCGCCTGGATGAGAAGGGTGTGATGGAGGAGGTCGAGACACAGCAGAGAGTTTACAGCAGGACCTGTGGAGGTGGAGGGACTGGAGCCCAAGGGAAAACTGCTGGAAAGACCCAAAGGAAATACGTGATCTGAGCTGTTTTCCAAATTAGGTTAATCATTATAGATGAGGAAAGCATTTATGTCTGAGGCTACGATGCATGCCTTTGATAACTTTGTTTACCATCAGCCATCAACCAAGGCCTTGAAACTCCTTCCTGGGAGTGTTTTGTCAACATTAGCACATATTAATTGTCTTATGCAACAAAATGATTTTATTACTGCAGATCTGAGAACTCAAAAGGATACAACCCAAACGCTGGTGCATAAGCAAATAAACTATCCAGTTCTCGGGGCTGGGGTTTACTTAGAGCCCTCTGGGTGCTTTACACCACTGTCCCACCTCTCACTAACCCAGATCCTTTCCCACCTAATTATACAAAGTTGAAGGAGAGAAACAAGCATTTATAACTACTGTGAATGAGTCACAGCGTTGTATTCTTTCCATATTTCAAACCCACTTAATCCCCCAAACAAGCCTATGAAGTAGACATTACTAGCTCCATTTTATGATTGAGAAAACTGAGGATACCACCTATTTGCAGACTCATGAATGAAAAGAGGCTGTCTTTGTAGTGTCTTCTTGACAAATCATGAGCCAGAGGGCACTGCTACGTGACCAGTCGTTTAAGACCTTTCCTTCTGTCAGTCAGCTCTTCTTGAGAGGTTGGGTTCCTTTCCTTCAAAATACATTACTGACTACCTGATACGTGCTAGACACAGTGAGCATTCATGCCACACCTTCCAGAACCCTCTTTCGGCTACGCTTTCATCAACTGGAATGCCCCGCATACATTCAACAACCTGATCTCTCCCCTTTCACAGACACGTGTTTGCTCCCTGCCCTCGTTCTCCTGGGATGCAAGAACCTTAACATCCCTTCCCTGCAGCCACCTGCAGCCCTGCCACCCCCGTGACACACACATACATACACACACACACAGTGTACATAAACAGGTGTGATTATTTCCATTTCACACAGGAAAACTAAGGAATAGAGGAATTAAGTAACTTGCTCATCAAGATCATGCCCTAGTAGGGTGCATTTCTACAACTGTGATTTCTTCCAGGCACTGCTGAGAACTGTCAGGGAGTAAACCGGCTTCCTAGAAAGCAAGAACTTTAATTCAGAAACTCCCTCTAGGAATCTAGCCTACAGAAATAATCCAAAATGTCTTTGTGCAAATACCACTTCCTCAGAGAGACATTCCTCTAACCCTCCTGAGGGAAATCGCCTCCCCTGTCATTCATCTCCCTCTGTCCCCTTACTTTGCATCACCTCTCTTCATAGAGCTAATCAGTATATGGATTTATTTGCTCCTCTTGTCTGTACACCCTCAGGAGTATGTACGCTCTCCAAGGAAGTAGGCCTTTGTTCATCTGCTCTAAGTACAGTAACTGGGATATAATGGGCACTCAGTAAATACTAGTTGTGTTAATAAACTAAGAAAATAAGTAATTAAATGTGGAGTAAAATTTATACACCAAGATCTTCACTGCAGCATTATTTACAGAGCATATATATAAAATAATGTATAAGTCCAATATTGGGGAATGGACTATAATGATGAAATGATATAACTGTAAAAGGTAATATTCATGAAGAATTTAATGACTTAGAAAAAAGGGCTATGAGATAATTTTAAGTGAAGTAAATAAACAGGTTACATAATTGTATATATATTATCATCTTAACTATGTAGTAAAGCAAAGCATAGAAAAAACAGAGGTGGAGGGATTGTGAGTGATTTTTTTTTTTCCTGCTTCTTTATACCATTCTTTATTTCCCAAATTTTTGGCAATGGGCAAGCTATATCGTGATAATTAGGAGTAGTAAAATAATACCTTTTACATATTCTTACTTCATTAGGCAAAGACGTGGGGGTTTAAATCTTCAGGACTTGCCTTCTGCATCAACTATATTCCTTTCTGAATCCTTATAGGATAATGCACCTATGAAAGAAAAATTCTTCAGAAACTTTCCTGAATGGCTTAATACAAATGGTTCACAATGGCAAATTACTTCTCCCTGTTGAGGATGTACGAATGCCAGACACAGATATTAACTTGGATGACCCTATCACATTCTGAAATGATGCTAGATAGCCCCATAGATTCTCATTTCTCTATCTTAGAACTGGAAGGTCTTGCCAGGGAAGGGAATGAGAGCTGTTCTCACAGGCCCCTCACCACTTACATGTGAAGTACAGTTTGGCTCCCTTTAGAAACAATTAGTTCTAGGTTTAATATTCAGAAAATAAAAACAAAAACAAAACAAACAACCACAAAAAGTGAAAACTCAGTGAGAGAGAGATAGCAGGAGAGTGAGGTGATGTGGTTACTCAGGGGATGGGTTAGCAAGGGCCTGTGGAAGTTCACCCAGGCAGGTCCCTGGGAAAGAAGTGTCATTTTAAATATTCTGATTGTGGATACAAAGAGGAGGGAGCTCAAACCTGGGAGTCTTCATAGGAGTCAGTTTGGCCTTGAAGTGGAAGGCAGGATAAGGGTGCAAATCTCGTGCCTGTTAGGGGGACCTATTTCCAATAAGACTGTGACCCCTCTCTTCCTCCCTCCCTCCCTCCTCTCTCCCTCACTTCCTTCCTACCTTCCTTCCCTCCTTCTTCCCTTCTTTTCTTCTTCCTTCCTTCCTTTTTTCCTTTCTTCCCAGAACCAGAGAAGGAGCAGTGAACAAGATAGATATGCCTATATGGAGTTTTCAGTCCACACAATACATACATATCTGTAGTTTCAGATGGTGACAAATGTTAAAAGGATATAAAACCGAATAACAGGGTAGGAAACAATTGGGCTGGATTGGGGACCCAAAGGAGCTGACATATGAGCTAAGAACTGAATAGGGAGTTGATAGTCATACAGAATGTTCAGGAAAGAACATTCCAGACAAAAGGAACAAACAGCAAGTGTAAAGGCCCAGAGATAAGAATAGTATTGACATATATGAGGATCTGAAAGAAGACCAGTGAGCCAAGAAGGCATGAGCAAAGGAGGTGTGAGTGGGGCATGGGGAGGGAGACATGTAGGCAGAGACCAGATGATGTGAGGCCTGCCAGGCTGAGGAGTTTGGGGCGTGTTCAGAGGCCACAGGAAGCCACTAGAAAATTTAAAACAGAGGAGTGACATGATTGTGTTCTTAGAAAATCATTCAGGCTGTTATGTGGGGAAAATGTCATAGGAGAGTAAGATGGAAGCTTAGCAAAGCAGTTAAGAGACAGTCCAGGTGAGCAAAGGTGGTGCCTTAGGTTAAAAAGACACCAGGAGAAACAAAGAGATGTAAAGCATATTTGTAAAGGATTGCTGACAATCTCTATCAAACTACCAATGGCATTTTTCACAGAACTAGAACAAAAAATTTCACAATGTGTATGGGAACACAAAAGGCCCCGAATAGCCAAAGCAATCCTGAGAAAGAAAAACAGAGCTGGAGGAATCAGGCTCCCTGACTTCAGACTATACTACAAAGCTACAGTAATCAAGACAGTATGGTACTGGCACAAAAACAGAAATATAGATCAATGGAACAGGATAGAAAGCCCAGAGATAAACCCATCTTATCTTTGATAAAGGAGGCAAGAGTATACAATGGAGAAAAGACAGCCTCTTCAATAAATGGTGCTGGGAAAACTGGACAGCTACAGGTAAAAGAATAACATTAGAACACTCCCTAACACCATACACAAAAATAAACTCAAAATGGATTAAAGACCTAAATGTAAGGCCAGACACAATAAAACTCTTAGAGGAAAACATAGGCAGAACACTGTATGACAGAAATCACAGCAAGATCCTTTTTGACCCACCTCCTAGAGAAATGGAAATAAAAACAAATGGGACCTAATGAAACTTAAAAGCTTTTGCACAGCAAAGGAAACTATAAACAAGACGAAAAGACAACCCTCAGAATGGGAGAAAATATTTGCAAATGAAGCAACTGACAAAGGATTAATCTCCAAAATATACAAGCAGCTCATGCAGCCCAATATCAAAAAAAAACAAACAACCTAATCCAAAAATGGGCAGAAGACCTAAATAGACATTTCTCCACAGAAGATATACAGATTGCCAACAAACCCATGAAAGGATGCTCAACATCACTAATCATTAGAGAAATGCAAATCAAAACTACAATGAGGTATCACCTCACACCAGTCAGAATGGCCATCATCAAAAAATGTACAAACAATAAATGCTAGAGAGGGTGTGGAGAAAAGGGAACCCTCTTGCACTGTTGGTGGGAATGTAAATTGATACAGCCACTATGGAGAACAGTATGGAGGGTCCTTAAAAAACTAAAAATAGAACTACCATACGACCCAGCAATCCCACTACTGGGAATATACCCAGAGAATACCATAATTCAAAAAGAGTCATGTACCACAATGTTCATTGCAGCTCTATTTACAATAGCCGGGACATAGAAGCAACCTAAGTGTCCATCAACAGATGAATGGATAAAGAAGATGTGGTACATATATACAATGGAATATTTCTTGGCCATAAAAAGAAACGAAATTGAGTTATTTGTAGTGAGGTGGATGGACATAGAGTCTGTCATACAGAGTGAAGTAAGTCAGAAAGAGAAAAATAAATACCGTATGCTAACATATATATGGAATCTAAAAAAAAAAAAATTGGTTCTGAAGAACCTAGGGGCAGGACAGGAATAAAGACACAGATGTAGAGAATGGACTTGAGGACATGGGGAGGGGGAAGGGTAAGCTGGGACGAAGTGAGAGAGTGGCATGGACATATATACACTACCAAATGAAAAATAGATCGCTAGTGGGAAGCAGCTGCATAGCACAGGGAGATCAGCTCCGTGCTTTGTGACCACCTAGAGGGGTAGGATAGGGAGGGTGGGAGGGAGACGCAAGAGGGAGGGGATATGGGGATATATGTATATGTATAGCTGATTCACTTTGTTATACAGCAGAAACTAACACACCATTGTAAAGCAATTATACTCCAGTAAAGATGTTGTTAGAAAAAAAAGAAAAAAAGGTATTCAGTAGTTTTAAAAGGGAGCTATGCACTACGTGGCACCTCCTCTCATTACCCCTTCACAGTTACATTAAGAGACAGGAGTTCTGTTAGCTTCACTTTGTAGATGAGGAGGCTGAGACTTGGAGCAATTTAAATGGCAGACCCCACCCAGGTCATACAGCTAGAGTGAGGCCAGCACTCAATCCCACGGCTTCTCACTCCAAATCCTGTTTCCTTTTTGCAGCCACTGCACTGGAGGAACACAGGTTACACGCTAAAGCCAGTATTCTTCCTTAGTCATGTGAGGGAAGGAGAGTTGCCTGAGGAGGTGTGGAAAACTCCAGCGGCCTCTGCCTGGGGATTCCTGGGCAAGCAGGGCAGTAGTGCGGAGTGTGGTGTCTGCACCCAGTGGTCCCTCGAGCCCCAATTCCCCCACAGCCCAAGGAAACCCCTAGGTCCTCCCAGTCAGGCTCTGCACCAGGCCGAGCTCCTTTCCTCCAGCTCCTGCTCCTCGGTTCCTCTAAAACCTGCCCCAGAAGGAACGCTCCTCCAAGAGCCCCTCTGCAGTCTGACCGACCCCTCTGCGCCTGCGCAACCACCTGCACCATCTGTACCGTGTTACCATCAGTGCTCTGTCTCGGGGTGCTCTCCTGCTTTGTAACGTAAGCTTTGACCTTCCCATGTTCCCACTGCTTTCTATCCTAAGGCCAAGGGCAGTGGCTCTTCTATTTATCTGTAATGAGCCATGGGAGAGGGCTGTCAATAGGGTAGATGCTCGGTACTTGTTAACAGATGGTCTGCTTCACCAACTGACTCACTGCCTGAGGGAACAAACAGATGTTTCATTTAAACAATGAGATGTTTTCCAGAAAAGAAGCAGTTAGGATACAGAGAGGTCAAAGGGAAAATGATGGCCTCCTAGATCCTTTTCACCTCTTTTTCACGACTGTTGCTCTTTTGGGGTGGGAGATTATTCTCTGCAGAGTCCACACTCTGAGAACCTGGACCCTGCCCCTTCTCTTCTCTTCCCTGTAGTATCCACCCCCGCTCAGTCCAACAAAACCGTCTTAAGTGCATAAATTCTTTTTATCGTGGAGACTCTTCTGAGCACAAGCTCCGTATAGATGAGGGAAAGATAACTATTTAACTGGTCCAGCCATAGTTGGCTAACTAACGAAGTCCTCATAGAGAGTCAAGGCTTCACCACAAGTCAGCCAACTCCCCCTTTACCTCTGATCCTTACCCCACCCCACAGGTCCCCAGGTGAAGTAGCTCCTCCCAGCCACCTGGTGCCTTCCCTGTTTCCCCTTCACAAAGATCTCCCCAACTCTTCTGAGCTGCCATATGCATTCACGGTTTTCAGTCCACATGCCAGCTCACAACCCTCCAAAAACTGCCTTTTTTCTCTTTACCACCTCTGAGTCCTGACTCCATCAGTCTGACCTCAGTGGTTTGCTGGCACTTATGAGATCATTTCTACTTGGCAAATCATTTCCATCTAGCAACACTATATGCAAAGAGAAGGTTTTGGAGTCCGACAAACCTGGGATCAAGTTATGGCTTTGCCATTTTACTAACTCTTGTGTTGGGGTCACTTTTAACCTCCTTCAACCTCAGTTACCTTACCTGTAAAGTGGGCCCAATACTGCCTAGTTGACAGAGTCACTGTGAGAATTAAATGAGACAACATGTATAATCCCTGTAGCACAGACTTCTCAGTAAGCATTAGCTCCCCACCACCACCAGTAGAGTTACTGTAAAGATTAACTGAGTTAATATTTATGAACTATGGAACAGTGCCTGTCACATAGAAGACACACACAAAAAATAATTTTCCCCTTCCTTTTTTTTCCCCAAAGAATGAACACTAGCATATCAAACTCCATTTTGACTTATACTTATTTCCAAGCCAGGGAAACAGAATTTTATCTAAATCCACATGCATTTCAGGGAAGGAGAATTTTGCTACTCGGCTAGAATGTAATTCTTTAATTCTCTTTTTTAAATGTATCAAAATAAATTTGAGACGAGTGGAATTCATTCCTCATTTAGGCATACATAGAAAACTTGCCTCATTTCAGACAATAGGACATGTGAACTCTGCTTTAGCCACTGTCCCCAAAGCACAGGCTGATGCAAGAACCAAACTCATCGGGGCGGGGACCAGACAACAGAACCCTATTTACCATGGCCTTTGGAAGTGGTCAAGACATGTCAAACTCAGGGAATCCAGTATTTTTCAGATTCCGCAGAATTTGGAGCCTCTTTCTAAGCTGAAGAGGAATGCTACCTTTCTGTTCAGTGGGCCTCTCAGTCAACTGCCCTTTAACCCACAAAGGGCTAGAACACACATGTCCTTCCACCCAGATTCCCAAGGTTGGTCCAAATATTGAGCATGGAATGAGACCCCAAGGCCCTTTTGGGCTGCCACATCCGTGGGTTGAAATCGATGAAAAAGACCCCATAGGTCCAGGTTAGCCTGGCAGCAGGGGCCACAGGAGGCTGTCTTATTTCGTGGAAACATTGCTGGCCTCCAGATTCCTGAGTGAACTCCAAAACACAGAAATGCCAACATGACCCAGGCTGCTCTCCAAGCTCCATGCCTGTGTCTATCCACAGGTCTCTCTAAGCAACCCACATGGGTACTTTGTCCTGAATGAGAACACTCACAAAATAAAAACCCCAGAGATGCTGTGTTAGGAAAATGACAGTTTTCAGCAGATGATCTTGGGACCATTGTCTGAAGGTTTTATGTTACTGCTGGAAATGGGCAACTATGTTCGAGCAGCTGCCCTTCTTTCAGGGGCTCCAAGCCCGTCCACTGGGCTGGCACATGGGGCCTTTCTTCACCTGCTCAGGCCCACATCCAGGACACAGCTGCATCAGGAGGGTGAATCAACCCCAGTACCAAGACAAAAAGGAAACGCAGCCTGCCTCGTGCACTGCCCCTTCATTCCGTCCAGCCCACATGGTCTGTGCTGCTGGGCCTGGTAGGTTGCCAGTGGGATGTGTGATTTCTGGCACCAGGAGTCAGGAACCCATCTGATTTATTTCGATGTGGTGCCACCATTGGGTGGGTCTCCTAAGGTTTCAGTGGCTTTCCACTTTGGAACTTCCCTTCACTCCACTCCCTAGAGCCCCTGCCAAGCCTGCCATGCTTCAGCCTGCTCCAAGCCAGCCCTAAGAATCTACTAATTAAAGGTTCTCCTTTGGCATCTTTCATGCGGCAATTTAGGAAACTCCAAGGCAAGTCCTAATCTGAGGACTTCAGCCCAGGTGGGATCACCTGGTTTGAACATAGGCTTTTGACCCCAAAGCCTTTGGGGCACCAACCCATTCCAGAAGTTGTCAATCAAAAGGGAGAAGCAGGTTGGGCAAGTGTCCTTGGTCACCCCCAAAAGATCTACTCTTTGGTCTTCACATCTGCAGTCACTTTGGCCGTGGCTAAGTGGTTTTGTCTTCCCTTCATCCTCTGATTCCATACCCTGCTGTACCCACCCGGCAACCCCGCAAATTGTAGACGAGCTGCTCCTGGCCCTTAAAGTAAACAGAGCCATGGCACATGGCACTTCTTCCCGTGGTGACCTCCACCACCCTGGCAGTGGAGGGACATGAATAGAGCACGCCTCAGCATCTCCTCCCAGACGGCCACTCTCAGTGATTCGGGGCATTGATGCCGCTCCCTGGGGAAAATTACCTTCATGTCAGCCCCTAAGGTGATGGAAGAAGGCAGCTATTTTTCCCTTAAAGCACAGGAATGATGAAAGTAACAGCAGTTGTCATTTAATTGGGTGGTAATGTGGGAGCCATGTATTATAGGAAGAGCTTCTGTGCCAGGGATGATTGACTGGAAGAGACTGCCTGAAGAGCTATGCTGACAGCTCTAGTGCTGTAATTAGTTTCCCCAGCAAACGATGCTGTGATTGGTTAGCAATGTCTTCCATGGGTGTGAGGAAGGAAAGTGGGAACATGGGAGCTACATATATGCCATCTCTGTCTTTCATGTAACTTCCAGAAACCTCCTCCTTCCTAGATGACAGCATCTACCCCACAGTGGGGGGTGGGGAGGACAGTGAAGACAGTATCTCAGATGTCCTTCCTAATCTTTCTGGGAGATGGTCCATCCTTTAGCACCTCCCCATCTCATGAGTTCATTCAGTCCAGCATCAAAGGACCCTTTGCTCTCCATGCTAGAAGCTGCTGACTTGTCCTTCACCCGAGTTTCAGCCTGAAGCCATCCCTTCCTCTCTATGGCCCCACGGACCTCCTCGTTCCAAGCACCATTCCCAAGACTGCTGGACCACTGACCCTTCCCTTGGTCCTCCTATCCCTCCTGACCTTTATGTTTCATGCCACCTTGATAAGTTATCCCTTCCTCTCATCTAAAGTCTTCATTCCTTTCCCTCCCATTGGTCCATTCATTCTAACTTCTCCACACACTAGAGGATGGAATTCTCTTCTGGCTATTTGTGTGAGGATATTTTTGTATATTTCACCCAAGTCAACACTTACTGAGAAATTTCAGTGCATATAGAACTTATATCAGATACCAAAAAAACACCCTCTATCCCTTCCTGTTGCTTCTCATTCCTGTATGCACTTCCGTGGTCTACATATTGTAGGTATTCATCATATCACTATATCAAAGCCATTCCCTTATCTTTGGTTTTGAAAGCTTCTGCTACCAAGCCACAGAGAGTGTAATCATCCCCTTCATCCAGCCTTCTCCCTGCCTGAGCCCTGAATGTCCCTTCCCAGCTCTGAGTCTTCTCATGTTTTTAGTCCCAAACAGTGGGTTCACACCCCCTATCCCCTTGGAATCCACCCCATCTCTCACTTTTCCTCATTCCCTGTTGGTCTTCTTTTCTCTCTTTCCTTCTTCAGTCAGAAGGAAGTGAGGCACCACATGAATAAATGTCTTTCCCAAGGAAAATATATTTTTGGCTCTGATTAGCAAATCATTTTTCAGCTTGAATAACACCACTCTCCATCATTTTATTCCTGTCAATTTTTAAGCAATAGCTTAAGCAGTAGTAGGTTGCTTGGGGGCAGCCAGGAAAATGAGCTCTGGCCCAGGAGCCCCAGACTAAAGGAAATCAGACAGCAGGCCCAACGGCAGCAGCATAAACTCTCCATTTCCGTTGTTTTTTCTTTCCATTTGGTTTCCATGGGGCCCTGTGTTGGGGGCAGGGAGGACTTCCAAAAGTACTGATTTGTATTCTTTAGAAAAATAAGGAACCAAATTTCAGGATGGCAAAAAAAAAAAAAAAAAAAAGAGCATTAAGAAATGTATAAGGGACCAGTATCTAAGAACTTTGGGTGCCTATCATTTCCAGAAACCCAACTCCAAGGCTAATTTTGAGGGTACCTCATTGACTGCTGTTTCTATCTAAGTGCTCTTTAATAGGTATCAAAATCCAGAAGAGGCTGTACCTTCAGGACTTGGAAATATTTTCCATCCAACTCACAACCCAGAATTGTAATGTCCTATTTTGGTGCTGAGATTGAGAAACTCCTCTCCTTTAGGGTTTTTTGGGGTTTTGTTTTTTGCTCTGTTTTGTTTGAAATTTTATACTACCCTGTGATATTTTATTTACTCTCCTTTAGGTTTTAAACAGTCCTGTGATTCAGCAAGCCAACACGCTTCTGTGAGTCATCCATGTTTTCTGGGCTTTAACACTGGGACCTATGACTGAAATTCACTAAAAGGAAACAACTGAGAACTAGAAATGGGCATGGCAAATCACAACTTCTGAGGGCCAAAGCCGATGAGCCTCTGAGTTTGACAGACTAAACAAAGTTGGGAAGAAGGCACAGTATATCCATCTTCCCTTGCAAGCTCAGATCCCCCTGATTCTGGCACCAGCCTGAGACACCATCTTATGTCTCATCTTTGCAGGACCTCTTAGCTAATTGTCAAGAAATCATGGAGTTTTTCTTTGCTAGCCCTAAAATAGACGCCTTCAAGAGTATTTGCCTTTTTATAAAAGCTTCTTGGAGTTGAAATTCACCTCTAATGGTAACCTGTAGTGGGGAGAAGATGGTGTTGGGTTTCTAAAATCACACCATACAGGGGATGGACCCACCCCATAGAGTGATGGTGGAGAGAGGGAGAGCAGTGGGTGCGTGCCTCCCCTCCGCCATTGCGTCACAGTGCACTGTCCTAAAAGGAACAACGCTAAGTATCTAAAACATTCATTCATTCATTCATTCATTCAAAAGATATTTGATTGAGTTCCCCCTTTGTCCAAGGTACTATCCAGGTGCTAGCAAGACTGCAGCAAACCAAACTGACAAAAATCCCTGCCCTCATGGAGCTTACAAATTCTAGAAACACTAACAGAACATATTAACATATGAAGTGAACTATGCAAACAGTGAACAAAACTCATGGTTCTGTTTTTTCTGTGATACTGTAAAAAAGACTTCAAAGTTTTAGACAAGATAGGCACTAGTAAGAGTACAATCTCGTGGGTAAATCTATTGCTAACAGGTCATTTGGAGGCCCACCACCTGCTTCCTCTATCAGGCATACTTTTCCCTGGAAAAACTGGTCTAAGAGCAAGTCTACCTTCCTCTGAAAGCTGGGCAGTTTTTTACCCCTTTATAACCATTTCTTTCAGTGAGCCCCAGTTTCCTCCTCTGTAAAATGAAATTATGACCAGGGATCACGGACAAGTTTAACTGGAATAATATGTAAGACAGCACTTGGCACCATGCTTAGTGTCAGGTATGCAAAAAATTCATTTCTGAGTCACCCAAATGTCATTCCTATCAGGTGGCAGAACCGCGCATATTAATCCAGTTGCCCTGTTAATCCACACTCCTCCCGCCCCTCCACCTGGGATCTCTGCCACTTCTCCACCTCGCAAGTGCCGCTTCACCTTCAGGACCCTTCACACTCTCTCTGACAGAGCTGGCCCTCCCTCCCTCCCCGCTGCCCAGCGCTGGACAACACGCCTCCCTTACAGCGAGCAGCAGCTTCTTTGTAATTATTTGTTCACTTTTCTTTCTCCCTTACTAGATTTTGACCTCTTTAAGGGCAAGGATCATGCTGTAATCTTCTCGTTCAAGTTTATGTCTCTGTCACATGCCTAGCACGTGAATAAATAAGATGAATAAATACTTATCGAGAGAATAAATAAATCGATGATAATCTCATAGCGAAGTGAGCCCTCAGTCACTGCGCGCTCCACGGCTCCTGTTCTTTTTAGTGTACGATGTGTGCTTAGGGGCAAGAGCTCGCCAGACGAGAAAGAGCTGTTTTGCAAACCCTGAGAGGGAAAGGGAGGTGGAGGTATCTCTTCAGTAAATAAAAAGCTGCTGATTAGCTTGGTGGCTGGCCCCAAACTGGAGTGAGAACTGGTCTATCAGCACAGTCCAAAAGGGGCTGGATATGGGCTCTGAGCCAGCAGAATGGGGATGGGCAAGAGTGGGACGGAGGTGGAGCCAGGGTCACGCACCGCAGCTGCCTGTGGGGTCCCTTCCACGTGCCCCTCCCTGTGGACCCAGCCTCACCCTCCACGTGGCAGCCGTGAAGCCCCAGTAGGCTTCCAGGCCTGGCTTTGCCTCTTGGCCTTCAGTCTATGGGCATCCTCACCACCTCACCTTGACCTCCCTGAGCAGACACGTAGGATGCGAGCTGCTGGGATTACAGCCGTCACACTCATGCCCATTCACCTGAGGTCATCACCATCAAAGAACACCAATGCCAGAATCTTCCTCCACTGTAGCAGGAGGAAAGCCAGTCCCGTGTTCCTGACGATAAGCCCATGGCACTGCAGGACCCCAAGTGCCTTTTAAATCACCAAAAATATCAAATACTTGCAGTGTAACTATCCCATAATGTGTACTTTACTAAATTTTAAGTCTTTGAAAGTTGGTGATTTGTGTATAATATGTCATGGCGCTGGCCCCAGATTTCTTAGCACGACCTTCAAAATTCTCTGCAAAATGCTCCCGAACTACCCTCCTGGGCTTATCTCCTCTGTGCGCCCCCTGTCCCTTCTGCTCCCACCGCCCGGACCACTCCACACCTTAGGGGAGGCCCCGTGGGGTTTTCAGCTGATTGTAAGTTCTTCCGGGACCTACTGCCGTATCGGCATCATGGGTGCTGGGAAACCTCTCCCTGGCCTCTCCACCCAGCTGTCACCTTGGGCTGTCAGCTCTAAAAGAAAGCAGAGCCTGGGAGAGTAAAGGCCATGAACGCTTCTTCTTCGCTGCGGCTTTCTGGGCAACCCTCCACCCCACCTCCACCCTTGCTGCCTCTGGTTGGTGGAAGCCCTCTCATCACCTCCTGTATGGGAAGCAATCTGGGGGTCCCACAGGCAGGCGGATTCCAGTGTAGTCTTGGTGGAGCTTTCCCTCTCCCCCAGCCCTAGTCCAGAGAGACTCATTCCTCTACCCTCTGTGGTTAAAACAAATCATAAAAATGATAAATCATAAAAATGATGCAATAAAAGGCAAACGTTGTCAGAGCTGGGCGTGGACTAGGGTGGGGACAAGGTGTGGAATGAGCCCTTTGGCTCCTTGTGGGCTCTGCTGGGCCAAAGCACTCTCTGGCTAATGTCTCTCGCGTATCAGGGCTCATTTTTCTGAACATCGCCCAAACCCCTTCCCAGGCCCACCCGACTCGGGAGTGTGTGGGGCAGATGTGGAGACAGAACTGAGATGTGCCCATTTGCTTCTGATTGGAAAAGGGTGGGGTGTCTTTGTGTGCCTCACCATTCAGACATTCTTCATGGTGCTATTTTTATCAACAGTAATCATTAAATTGGTATCAGATGGGCTGGTCCACTTCCTTACACCGGGGCTGGGTGATGGGACTCTGCAGGTTTTTCCAGGCAAAAGATGTGGTATGTGGCCCACATGAACGCACCTCTGGAACCCTAGGTCTCAGAGCGAGTCCCTCTGGCCCTGGACTGTGTTCCTATGGCAACGAGAGCAAGGTTCCTCATCACTCCTGGTTCATTCCTGACCCGATTCATTTAACAGACATATGTTGAGCACCTTCTAAATGCCAGACATTGAGCAAGACACTGGGGACTGACAAAAAGTATGATCTCTACCTCCTAAGAGACATGCATTTCGTGAGAAAGGGTTGTCGCATGAAGTGGCAGTGTCTACTGAGCTGTGCCTATCCCAGAAACACAGTGGAGGGAGGATTTGTTTAGTCTGGGCCTCACAGAAAGCTCCATGGAGGTGGTAGCACTCAGCCAGGGCTTCAGAGATAGAGTTAAGTGGATGAAAATACAGGAAAGGGAACCAAGGGCAGAGGCATAAAAAAATGACTCCATAGATTTATCCAAAATCCAGCTGTGAATGCAGCTGTCACCATGGGAGTCCCAGACCCACACCTGCCTGGAGCCTCACCCTGGGAGGTTGCGAGGAAGAGGGCTTCGGGGCAGGAATGCCATCTCCTCACTCCCAGGGCCCTGGCCATTCTGACTCTGGTTTCAGAGTTTGGCCCCTGAGCAGGGCCCAGCAGCCAGGCTTGGCCTGTAGTGGCTAAAGGGACTCAGGAGGTTGAAGTTAGACGTGAACCAGGAACCTCCACCGCAGTCTGCTTGCGGATCTTGTGATTGAGAACTTAACTCTCAGGTTAGAACTGGGGCCTCTCACTAGACACAGGTAACGAGGATGAGTCATCCTATGGAGACTAAGGGCAGAATTTTCTAGACTCTAAATCTTTGAGTTGGGATTATACTTCTTTTAACTACATGCCTGGAAATTCAGGGTGAAATTTCACAGAAAACCAAAATGGAGCATAACAGGAAAATGGGCAGAAATGTGGCCCTGAGTGATGGCAGAAAGTGCTTTTGCAGATGTCCCCGGACATCCAGGGCTTGGCGCTCTGGTTTTCATTTCCTCTGACCAGACATTCCAAACTCCACCCCCCACGAGTCACGTGGATGCCCAGGCTCAGGCCCACAGGGCGCGGCGGGTGTCACTGAAAGGGCCTCCTCCGCGGCTGGCGTCGGCCAGCTGGAAGAGCCTGGGGTCACCTGTCTGGTCAGGAGCCTCTCTGCTGTGGGCCTCTTTGGCTTTGCAGTCTGACTAAAGTGACAGTGAAATTAATGGGATCCTGATGCTCTGACTGAGGCCATTTCCCCGTGTCTCCAAACAGGGATGAGAGAGGAAATGTCATTAGGACGCCAGGAGGCTTTTGAAATTTTCAAGAGGGACCATGCTGACAGCGTCACCATCGAAGACAACAAACAGATTCTGAAGCAGAGGTAAGGCTGGCATGGAGAGCAGCTGGTCCTCCAAAGCGTAGCTGGGCCAGCCTAGAGAAAACTTGATTTCTGAAAGAAAGGCATAAGGTGTGTGCAGTTTCACATTGAATGACATCCAGCCTGGTGCACTTCCCTCCCATACGTTAAGCCTCATCATCCCAGTACCTCTGGGTAAGCAACGTTAGAGCAGGGCTGTGACTGACAGCCACAATGGTATACAATTCTCACATCCCACATTAATTCTCATCAGCCTGGGACTCTATTGCTATTTCACTGCTCCAAAGGCAAAGGAAAGAAGTGTTTACAGACCAAATGATACATCTTAGAACTCTAGGCCCTCCGGCTGCTCAGGAAAGCCGTCCTGTACTTCTTGGTCAAAGGAAGTATTCACATGCACATCCTGTGACCCGGACACCTCTGGTGTGTTCCCCAGGCCGGAAGCAGAGCAGGCTACACCATCTGCTGACAGGTTGTCCAGCAAGCCTGTGTTCTGGACCCTTTAGAAAAAACTTAGAGGTACATCATTTGTTTCAACTAATCCATGAATTCGACGCATGTCCTCAAACTGGACGTGTGGCTCTAGAGTTCAAAAACTAGAGTTCTAGACTGCAAACTCTCAAATGTCACATATGACTCTGCATCTCAGCACACAGTACATTTTCAAAAACTATTTGTTGAATTAAAATGAGATCCAGGTTTGAGAGTCATATGTTTATAAATGTTTCAAGGAAGCATGAGAAGGGGATGAGCTCTCTCAGGAAAACATATGGAAGTACAAGGGCCTGGAGGGTAGAACCACAGGGAAAGCTTTCAAGGAAAGGGGTGGGGGGGGTAGGGAGGAGGCCATGAGGGAGACTGAGAAGAGGGGAAGAGCCAGCAGGAAAGACCTGCCTGAGAGCCAAGAGGGGAGACGGCTCCCAGAAGCGTGTTGTCGGGGGTGTCAGATGCTCCAAAGAAACAAGCAGGAGGCAGCAGGCAAGTGCATGGGGAGCTGACAGCTGGAAGAGCGTGGGTTGGGCGCTGGGAGGGAAGGGGCAAGTGAGAAGGAATTGAGCAAAGGAGAGAGGGCGAGCAATGTGTTCAGAAAGCCCGTGAGAGGTGGGAGACATTTGTAAAAGAAAAAGGGAAGTGGCCTGAGGAGAAGGGGAGATGGTTTCAGAAGGGGAAAGAGTTGGGCAAGATTGTAGGCCTCAGGCAGAAGCAAGCCAGTCGGGGGGAGAGAGAGAGCGAGAGAGAGAAAAACAAGGGAAACACTGACCCAGCAAGGCTCCAGGGAGCCGGGCGGTAGGAAATGTCAGAGGGAGGGGAACCTGGAAGGAAGCCTGAATAGAAAAACACAGCAAGATGGGCTGACGCTGATACATTTAGAAGTGGAAGGAGAAGTGGGGAAAAAGAAAAAGGAAAGGCAAGCTGCACTAAGGGCCCAGCCCGGCCCGTTGACCAGTGACGTTTGCACTTGGGGGGCGTGGATCCCAGATCACTTTAGGAATTCAGTGAAGGCCGGAGCAGCCCTCTGGGGCACAGTGCAGCCCTCCTAACCAAAGAGGTGTCTGCACCCCCTGTGACCCAGCAGTTCCCCTCCTGGGTTTACAGCCATCATGCCTCAGTATCTATGGGGATTGGTTTCAGGACCCCCCATAGATACCAAAATTGGCTCGGGCTCAAGTCCCTTATATAAAATGGGTAGTACAGTCGGGCGTCCAAATCCACAGGTTCCGCCTACGGATCCAGAGGGCCGACTGTATCTCCCGAGAGGTTCTCACGGATTCAGGAGGGGACATACACAAGGATGTTTACAGCAGCTCTGTTTGTGGCCGAGGAGCATTGGAGACCTGTGGGCGTCATCCCTGGGGAAGTCAAGAGGTAGAATGCTGGGGAGCTCTCTGCAGGCTGCGTGTTGGGGAGTCGGATGTGGCAGGTGGGAGATGGGTTAATGCACACATACCAACAAGGACAACACTAAGTAAGAACACACAATTTATGTAAATTATAAACAGATGCACACAAAGCAAAGAGAAACAGCTGAACAAAAAAGTATACTTTAACCTACTTTGACCATAAGAATGGCTGCCTCTGAGGGGAGCAGAATGGGAGCCCAACATGGGATATGAGCGATAGATGAATAAAACAAGGGGGTGGGGAGAAGATAAAGTGAATCTAGGGAAAGCTGAAGACTCTGTCCCCAGAGAAATGGAATATGCACATCCACACAAACTTTAGCCTGTGAATCCAGGGGTTTCACAAACTTTCCAGTGCTTCTCCCTGGTGCAAGCCATGTATTTTCAGCAGAGTCAGTTGGACGTGTTGAAGCAGGGCACCTTGTTCATCTGGAGACAAGCATATGAAGCTGGATGACAGCTGCCTCGTCCAGTGACTTCTGAGGAGCTCTCAGCTGTGTCCACACCTCAGGCTTCATAGCTTATATGATATGGCGCCTCGTAACCCTTGCTTCACAGTAAAATGACCCGTGGAGCTTGTAAAAGCTACCAGAGCCTGGGCCTGACTCCCCAGATATTCTCACTGAATTAGGTAGAGCCTGAAAATCCATTTGTTTCAGGATTCCAACATGCCACCAATTTTGAAAACCACTGGCCAGACAGAGACCTTGTCCAGAGACCTTGAGACCCAGAACCTCTGCAGGAAAGCCTCAAAACTCCACAGGTTATACCAGTTACCAGGCGACTCCTCTGCACGTTCAGGTTGAAGAACCACTGACTTAGGAAGAACATAATACATCGTCTTCCTTGTTCTAGATTGGCATGGCTCCAGAATCGGGCTTGTACCCTTGAGTTTAAGTCTTTTTCCAGCAGGGGATGGGTTGAGGGGATGGCAGGGATGAGGATGTTGTGGGCTTCCAACCAGAGCTCACTTAACTCTAGTAGAATAGTAGAGTTCTGACAGCCCACGGGACAGATGTGCTTTGGGGTTCAAATACATCTAAATCACACAGGATGGGCTGGTAATAATGGTGGTCCCATCTTCCTTGTGGCCATAAAGCAAAGGAATTAATGAAATTCACACAAAGCTCTCCTCTGAGAAGAGGTTTTCCCAGCAGTAAATCAGTCTTTTAAAATCAAATGAAAAGTCAGGAGGCCAGCCCACATTTTTAAAATGTCTACATCTGTTCAATGTTACCAATTATTAAAGGAATATTTGGTACTGGGGAGAGTAAGCCATGACCTACCCTCTTCTCAGGATTGGAACCTTTTTTGCATTCACGGAGAGTATTCAATTATCAGATATTACATGCTCATAACTGCGATGGCAGAGGACAAAGAGAAATGTTTTTATATGAAAACAAATAACTACAACCAGTGCTCCAATAGCAGACATCAAAATAAAGCCTGACTTCCATGCCTCCCTTTAGGAAATGGTCTGCAGTAACCCTGATCCCTTCCACAGATTTGCTCCCATTCCCTCTAGTGACCAGGAGCACCACGTGGACCATCTATGGGAGGACTGACCGGTCCTGGGAATACAGACATGTGCCAGAGGGGTGTTCCTCAGGGCGGCATTAAATTGCTGTTCCCTAACCCTACTTGTAGCAGACTTCCTCTTAGAAAGTCTTACCTTTCTGATAATCCTCAGCCACCAAGACCCACGGGCCTGGCCTCCCACTTTATTCCCTGCTTCTCGCGTCAAATAACTCTGCCATGCGATGGCTCAGGTGTTGAGCCGTCCTATTGGAAAAGTTCACGAAAAAGGGATTTAGGACCCCACACACGAACCTTGGTGCAGCTCAGCCTTGTTAGCCAATGGCAAGTAGCTTCTAAGCTCAAATATAGGGACTATTGGTGGCCCAGATCCCTTTGAATTCCCTCAGCTCCCTCAGAGTGCAAGGCTGATGCATAGATGCAGGAGGGGACCATCAATGGCTCAGACTTAAGTGTTACTTAGTAGGAGCGATTTCTTCCCCTTCTTGCCGGCACCCTTTGCTACCCCACAGGGAACTTCTAGCACATCTCAGCTGTGCCCCCAGTCTGGGGAAAGTTGTGCTGCCTGCCTGTGACAACAGAAACAAGATGTTGGCACATTAATGGGATATTTACCCTTCGGTGAACTAGAGCACGTGAGCCAATTCTTAAGCCGGATTTTTCAATAGAAGACAATTCAACTAGAAGTACGGTTGAAAATCACTACATTTTTCAGGCATGACTCATCCTCATAGTATATAATAATATGAAGAGAGGCTGGAAACCCCATGCTCGGCAAATTCCAGTGCCCGGGCACCACACAGCTAACTTTCTATTGTGGCAGATCTTTCATGCAAACTGAATCCCCTGTCACTGAGTCCCATTAAGTAACAAAAGAATAAATAAATGGGGAGATTAGCTGCAATTGGAAACGAAGGCGTTGATAATGTGAACTAAACCAAGAAAAACACCCCTTCGCTCAGTTGGATCCTTCAGATAGAGAATAGAACAGCAATCTAACGCCAATGGGAAAACTGGACCAAGAGTGGCGAGAAATCTCGTGGAACCATCTGGAAATAACGTCCATGACAAATAGGAGTTCCCTGGTTCCTATTAGACTCTAGTTTTAACCTTTATTATTTTGCCATTTGTTTTTTGTATTTACACTTTGTCTTGAACAATAATTATGAACTCTGAGAGCAGAGATTAGATTAGAATCTTCTAAGCCTCCCACAGTTTTTTAAAGCAGTGCTGGCCACAGAAATGGTACTCAAAAACACTGCTTTTTGGCTTGAGAATGACAATTTGAAATCGACTTTGAGAAATCTTAGCAGCCAAGAAAACTGTGTGAGAACTGCTTCCTAGAAGTAGGTGAATGCAGCAGTGGCTTCCTGAGAGTCAGGGAAGGAACCGCTCAATGGGAGACAAGAGGGCAGCCATCTTGATGGGGAAATGGGATGAAATTTTCTATTTCGGTATTTTTGAAAAGTGTAAAGGAAATGAAAGGTGGATCTTCATCACAATATAACAGAGGCAGCCAAAGTACCATGTCAGGGACAAGTCAACAGAGGAAAGAAAGGGCATAGATACAGACTATACAGACATACGGTCTTTCTCTCTGATGGGGAAGAAAATTGGATGTTTGTTCACTCTATGAATAATCAGCATATTAAGTTAATCACCCTAGACCAGAAGACAGGAAAGACTGAAAGGTAGGAAATAGCCCAAAGGCAGGCAGCATGAATGCAGGGAGCTGAGCAAGCAGTCGTTGAAGTGGTCTGGGGGAGAGCGACAGCTCCTTCCCAAGGCAGGTGGAGTAGGGTGAAGCTCAGTGGGACGTCAGGATAGGTACTGAGGACATAGAATGGGCGAGACTCCAGGGCGGAGTGAAGGATCTAATGGAGAGCAGGGCAGAGGATGGTGTGCAGGTTACTGGCATGAGCACCTGGGTGAGTGGGTGCTGTGCAGCGAGAGGAGAAAGGATGGGAGGAAGGCAGAGGGGTCTTCAGGGAAGGGCATCAGTTCTGCTCTAGATCCCATGGGTTTTAATTATCTGCAGGGCATCAAATGGGCAATTGGATAGTGGGTCAGGAAATAAAGCAGGGCCGAGAGGGGAGATCTGGGAGGTGTCCGTAGAGGTGACCGAGGAAGGCACTGCCTAGAGTGGAATGAACAGAATGCCCAGAGAGAAGAGGTAGCTTGAGGAGAGGGTCTAAGACTAAACCCTGACCATTACCAACATCTAAGGAACAGGCTGCAGAAGAAAAGCCTGAACAGGAGACTGAGAAGCAGCAGCCAGGGAGAGAGGGCAAAAAACGGAGGTGGGTGATGTAACGTGGAAGCCAACGGGAGAGAATTGTTTCTACTCTGTGGACAGAGCCTGGCGCACAGCGGGTGCCGTTGGGTGGGTGAGGGCTGGATGTCACGGGGAGCCAGGCTTGTGAAGGAACAGCCAGAGCGCTGCGTTCCTTCTCCCTTCCAAACCCAGGCCTCGCCCCCAGGTAGAGCTTTCTCTGTGCAGACAGGGGGGAGCAGAGCAGTCTGCCGGGCCCCACTCCGGAACTGCCCCCAGCACCATACGCTCCTCAGGTGGAGCCACGCAGAGATTCCCCGATAGGAATGTTTTGGCACCGGGAGTAGGAGACCCTCAGGGGCTCACAGGTGGTAGTGGTTGAGTCTCAGCGGCTCCCGGGCACCAGCCTCCTCCCAGCAGTCTCAGATATTGTCCAGGAGGGCGGCACCCCTGGGGAAAGTCGGCACAGGTTCAACCACCTGGACCACATCCCTAATGGCAATGTGCCCCTTTTAGAAGCTCAGGAGTCCGGAGGCTCCCCGAGGGAAGATCAGAACGAGGGCTGGGGCGGGAGGAAGGCGAGGGGGCGGGGCTGAGGGAGACGTGGGCTGGGAGGTGTGGAGGTGCAGGGACCCAGGAGGAACAGAGCAGAGGTGCGGGGGCCACCTTCTTTCTCATCTCTCCTGCCATCCCTTACTCCCCTCCTTCCCCCTCAGGGCTAGGCTTCCTTAGGCAAGAGTTGGTCTTGACAACCGGAGATCAGGAAAACATGTGGGTGGGGTGGTCTGGAGCAGTGACAACTGCAGCCTGAAGGGAAAATGGTCTGGCGGAGACAGGACGGCCCTCAGCCCGCACCTCTTCAGTGGGAAAGTCCTTTTTAGCTCGCGCTGGGCTTCAGAGGAGAGCATGGAACAGCTCGTGGTTCCCGGTGGTGTCCACCAGCCCCGGTGTGGGGCGGCTCTTTGGAGACGGTCGACCGCAGCACTAAGTAGCTCCTCGCCGTGCCCCCTCAAGGCACACGTGGGCACCGCCCAGGCTGGGGAGCTCCCTTCCAGGCCTGTGGGAGCTTCTCTGAGCCGGGCTGCTGCGGAAATGGCCCATTCTGCCTGCAGGATCTTCCCTCCTCCAGCTCTACTCTGGTTTCCTCCAGCATTGACATGCCTTTCAGCAGCTTTGCAGCCCTGCTCTCGTGTTTTCCTCATTCCCAAGAATCTAAAGCTTCCAGAACTCTCTGGAACAGGCAATAAGAGGGGCCACTCATTGAGCAATGGAGGACTATCAAACCCCATGAAATCCTAGGTATTGGGGATGGACGCAGCGACCACCAAACAATTAGAGCCCCGCACTTGGCAGAACTTCGTATGAAGATAGTCCTCATCTGAGTGGCCCGGACCAGACCTCAGAGTCTGTCTGCCCAGGGGACAGAGGCCAGAATGAGCCCACAGAGCCCAGCACAGTGATCTACACATGATATGAATGTTTGCTGAGCTGAATTCAGTCTTCATGGCATCAAATGGGATTGCACTTCTCTCTGGAAGGTGACAGGCACTAGCTGAGGAAAGGACATATGTCATCTGTGATGAGCCTGAACACGCTTAATAAGGAGGCAGAGGTGGAGTCCCAAGAAACCGAACACTAAGAGAAAATTTAGTCCCCTTGCCTGGAAACATCTGTCTGCAATCTCAGGCCCAGCAGACACATTCGGAAAATAGCAGTGACATCATTCACGCCTCTTTTCCACCGAGCCTGGAGGCTTCGGGGCACTCTGGCCTTCGCTTATGTTGTTCTCCTGCCTGGAATGCCCTCTTCTCCCCACTTCCTCTAACAAACTCCTGCTCGACTAAAGTGTTTATGGATGAAACAATGCGACATCTGAGAGTTACTGGGATCCAGAAAGATTTGGGGATGGGGCATTGACATTTCATAAGGGCCTGCGGTGTGTAGGGGCCTGGATGGCATGGTTTTTACAGAGGCCATTTCCTACACTTCTCCAGCACGAGGTTGGGCTCTCAGGGGGCATCTCAGGAATACCTGTTAGAAAATAGGAGTCATTAAGTAAACTCAACACAGCATCTGGTGCACTAGTGGGCAGCAATCTAAGATAGTGGAGAAGTTTCTGATAACATAGGGAAGGACTAATAATGCGAAGTAAAAACAAAAAAACCAAAGCACAAAAATCATATATATGGTATGATCTTAACTCTGTAAAAACTGGCCAGAAAGAAGACTGGATGGATCTCAAAATGAGCTTATTTCTGGCTAGGGGATAATTAGGGATTTTTTCTTCTTGTTTTTATATTTCCAAAATGTGATTGAACATCGTCTATAACAGGAGTAAGCAAACTCTTTCTGGAAAAAGCCAGATAGCAAATATTTTCAGCTCTGCAGGCCCTATAGTCTCTGTCCCAGCCACTCGACCCTGCCTTTGCAGCATGAGAGCAGCCTTAGACAATAAACAAACGAATCGGTATGGTTGTGTCCCATACTACTTGATTTACAGAAACTGGTGATGGGATGGGTCCACATCATGACCAGCCATAGTTTGCTGGTCAGAAAAAAAAAAGGATAAGAAAAAAAAAATGTTCTTTAAGTATTCTTTGACTCTAAGATCTTGGCACTGTGATTAATAGAGCACACAGTACAGAAGGCTTACAGCCGTGCTTTACTCTGGTTCCCTTGTATCATAAAATACTAGGAATCAAAAGTAGATTTGATAAATCTACATAAATTAGAGACTATGAGAATGAAGTTCTATGCTGGAGAGAGGAGTAAAAATTCACGATACCAGTAATTAATACAAATTTTATCTCTACTTTTAAGCCTAATATATTTCATTCATTTAAATTTTCTTTTATGTCTTTCGATAAAGCTTTATAATATTTTAGAGACCTCTCGGAAAGCTCTTATTTTTAAAACATAATTTGGGATGAACAGAAAAGGTTAAGCTCTCATTTCTTTTTTTTTTTTCCTCCAGATTTTCCGAAGCAAAGGCCCTGGGAGAAAGTATAAATGAAGCAAGAAGTAAAATTGGTAAGCAGATGATATTCTGTGAGCCTCTTTCACAGGCCATTTTCCTGGTGAAAATCAGGTCATGATGTGCTTCCAAATAGCTGTGAGGATGAGTTTCAAGAGGTCCCTGCCAAGGAAGCCGCTTTGAGAGCACCTCTCCTTGGAAGTTTGTCATCTCTCCTACCATCCATCAGGGAAAGCACTTTCTTTTGTCTAGAACTTGAACTTTTCGTCCTCACACAGCCTTGAGCTCTAGCATCCTAATGAGAAAGTTTTGCTTTTCCTGGTGTTTTCCAGCAATAGCCCAACCGGTCATAACTGTACAATTATAGTGACATTTCTCATTTTCAAGTGCCATGGAACACTTTTACACCTCCCAGAGCTTATACTTATTGTTTTTGGCCCAGGTGCGCAATTTTCAGCACCATTTCAGTAAGCCGCCTGGAGGATGAGAGGACAGAGTGAGTCACTGTGCCTTCCCAGGGCACAGGCTGCCCAGCCGGGCTCCCCCACTTAAGTGAGCATCCCTGGACCCGTGAGCTTAAGGCAACAGGCAAACTCGAAAATAGTATGCCTCAGATCTTTGTCAAAGTGAGAGGAAAATGCTTCTTTCACACCAGGCTAGAAGACACACGGTGACCCATCTCCCAGGCTGGGGCAGCTTCATGAAGCTGCAACTTCCCTGTGGCTTCGTCTCTGTGCTAGGGAAAGCAGGAGTTACCTGGTCACAGCTGACTCCCTGTGTCCCCCTTGTCCTCACCTTTCTCCTCTCGTAAGTGAGGACAGGACGGAAGCCACTATGCATGTGCCTTTTGGCTTTTCCTACAGAATATGGAAGCTCACAATAGCCTCAGGTCACTTCAGTTAGGGAAACAGGGAGCCCCACGTTCTCTTCTGTGGCCTGAGCGGAAAGAGTTGAGGCCGCCAAGCCCTGAGCCATGCCCAGTACCAGGCCAAGAATCTCCAGAGTCTCAGAGATTCTTGACTTAAGGTCGAGGATCTTGGATGGAGGAAAAATGCATCTTTATTTTCACTAACCTCTAACTGCAGTTTAGCACTCCCTCCAATGATGAATGTCGGCAGCAGGCCACAGTAGAAGTAGCAGCACCTGTCACAGCGGAAATCACAGACATTTTCATTTCACAGCACAGTTAGCAAGACATCATAAAATATCTTTTATACTCATCAGTACTTCAAAATTACAGGAGTTATTAGACTCACCAGTAGATCTTGTTATTTCTTTTTTTTAATTTTATTTATTTATTTATTTATTTATGGCTGTGTTGGGTCTTCATTTCTGTGCGAGGGCTTTCTCTAGTTGCGGCAAGCGGGGGCCACTCTTCATCGCAGTGCGCAGGCCTCTCACTATCGCAGCCTCTCCTGTTGCGGAGCACAGGCTCCAAACGCGCAGGCTCAGTAATTGTGGCTCACGGGCCCAGCTGCTCCGCGGCATGTGGGATCTTCCCGGACCAGGGCTCGAACCCGTGTCCCCTGCATTGACAGGCAGATTCTCAACCACTGCGCCACCAGGGAAGCCCCAGATCTTGTTATTTAATGCATTTATATAAAAGCACATAGATATTTCTATATCACAAAATTTTTTTAAATTTTGATAACTACTTCAGTGTAATTGGTCTCTCTTAAAATCCTATGTAAAACTCCTTTCTTGGCGTGAATTCTCAAAACTCCTAATACTGCATGAAAAAAAAATTGGGGGTCAGGAGCACTTTTCTAGAGATAATATCCATAGTTTATCTGATTCTCAAAGGGGTCAGTGACCCAAACCAATAGCGAGGGAAGGGGAAGCAGGCTTAAGTGGATCCAGAGCCGGCTTGTCAGAATTGTCTGACTGGAAGTTCCTAACGGTCTGTTTGCATCCCTGGGGAGACAAGAAGGAAGGACCTTTTATAAACAGTTTCTGCCCAGAAAGTGATAATAAAGTTTTGCTCCTGAAAAATATCTAACTCTCTAAACCAAAATGAAACTGTTCCAACACTAATGAACTATGCTAATTATGGAAGGCACCAGTGGCCTATACTAATACACTTAGTGTTTCTCTCTGAATACAATGAGTTGTTGTCACAAATAATTCTAAGTTCACCATAATTTTGGTGCGAAAACATACATTGATGAATCCAGTTTGCCACATTCTTGAGATTAGGCAAATTGGAGACTGCCCTACAAGCTGCCCAAGAGGCAGGGGCCCGGGGTCTGAGGGATGTAATTGATCTTCCAGAGAAGGTGTCTGTAATTTACACACAAAGAGTCCAGATATACTAGAAGAAGCCCTGGGCAAGTAGACTTTTCTGTTTTCTAGATAATAATAAGTAGGGCTCATACCAGTGTTAAAATTCAAACATTTATTGCTAACGAGAAAGTGGCTGCTAGTTCAGTGGTGCTAATAAAACCAGTGTTACTCTTACTTCATTCTATGCAAATAGTAGACTAAGACCCATCTCCTGGCCAAGCATCTTTCAAATGTGCTCTTGATCCAAGGAGGGCCCAGGTCAGTGGATCGCTGAGACTCAGCCCCATTACTCAACAAGCCCCTCACAGTGCTTGACCACAGGGAGTAGCCCCTCCACCACTGCATCTCAGACACAAGGTTAAGATTAAGGAAGTACAAGGTGGAACTTGTACACATATTTAAAATTTCCAAGGCAACCTTGAAGGAAACTGGTTTCAAGAGATTTATGACATTACTGAGTGCATTTTTCCTAGGGGGAAATTAAATCAAGTGGAATTTCCATTCCCCTACAAGTCCTTTAATTAATCTAAGAGTCAGGAGGTGGGAGCGTGGCACAGATGTACCATGACTTGCGTGGGATGATGACTCAGCTCCCCTCCCAAACTGAGCCACATCCTGCCTCTGGGCCCCGGGGCAGGAGTGAGATGCTGGGGGGTGCACATGTAATTGGCCTGCCGAGCGGAAATGGAAGCTGTGCTTGTGATCTGCACATCAGCCAGCCCACATGCTTAGAGTTCAGGTTGCCACTGTCTCTTCTCAGGCAATTTGCTTTTTCTCTGACATCGTGATCTCGAGCTGCCACTTGAATTTCATTCTTAAAAATCCCTAAAGGCTATTCATTCAGGAGTGACCACATAATATCTAATTTTTACATGGCATAATCAGTCAACCGAAACTTCCATATTATTTCCTTTTCTTATAACAAGCCAACCCAAACTAGGTAGATTAAACTCTTGCCACAAACTCCTTTTTTGTCCTTCTCTGTACACCATTTACATCAGTCCTGATGTTGAAACAAGTTGAAATCAGAAATGGAAGAAATAACCAACTTAGGATCTCCCCAAAAAATAACAGTGTCTTTCTTTGTTTCAAAAAGGAGAGCCATTTTCATTGCATTTGCCTGTCCCATACACAATAGCATTTAGGCTGCTTTCCATCACATGGGGCTGTGTTTTGAACACATTCATGTATACCCACCTCCATTCATCATATCTCTAAAAATGCCATTAAAGCCCAAACTGTAGGGAAAGAAATAGACGGCTTCCAAAGCAGCGGCATAAACCAGGCCATTTTTCACTTATTAAAATCCTGGCGTTGGTTTTTCTATATCAGTGAGCTACCCCTGGCAGAATTGTCTTTGGCAACAAAGGACAATGAATGGCTGTTCTTTGGCTTGAGGCCCACCCTCGATCAGTCCAGGAACCAGCTGCTGTGGAGGCAGGTGAAAGAGTCTGACTGACACGTCTGGGCACCTCTTCGCCCTCCACAGACCCCTCCAGGCCTAAAGGAAAATGCCCATCACAGGTGGCTGCACAGAAAGGTTTTCACCGGGGAGCCAATCAGTGATCACTTCAGAAATCTCAGGCAATGTAATAGAAGTAGCCGTCAGAGAGCAGGAAACGCTAGAAAAGCTAACGGAACATTCTGGAAGTTTTCTTTTTTATTATTATTATTTATTTATTTATTTATTAATTTTTGGCTGTGTTGGGTCTTCGTTTCTGTGCAAGGACTTTCTCTAGTTGCGGCAAGCGGGGGCCACTCTTCATCGCGGTGCGCGGGCCTCTCACTATCGCGGCCTCTCTTGTTGCGGGGCACAAGCTCCAGACACGCAGGCTCAGTAGCTGTGGCTCACGGGCCTAGCTGCTCCGTGGCATGTGGGATCTTCCCAGACCAGGGCTCGAACCCGTGTCCCCTGCATTGGCAGGCAGACTCTCAACCACTGTGCCACCAGGGAAGCCCTCTGGAAGTTTTCTTTCTCCTACTCCACATTCAAAGAAGGACCCCCAACCCACCATTTGAACAGTACCCTTTTTAAAAATGTTTCTCCTGAACATTTGGGATTTGGGAAAATCATTACTCAGATCTGGGTCTCCATCAGCAGAATACATAGGACTATTTTCCGTTGTGCATTTTCTGTACTTTCATCTTCCACTGAGGTTTACTTCTAGACCTACCTCGTGCATATTGGCTTCTAGTATCTCACCCTGGCCTAAAGGAAAGACTATATCCAGATTGTCTTGCTAGGCTGTGAAGACCTCTATCAAGTCTATCCTTTTGTTACCATTTGTCACCAACTCCGAATAACCATCACACCCCCAGCAGCTTCATTGAGCACTGACTCTGGGCCGTGTCAAGAAATTGACAAGCGCATTATCTAATTTAATCCTTACAGAGAAGAGTCATTACCTCTAAAGTGGATATTACCATATGTCATAGAGTCTAAAATACACAATTTTTACAGTCTTAACACCTCTGAAGTCAGGAAACATTTGACCATCCACTTGGCCATTTTTTCATTTTAAAAACCTCTGTAATGAGACAGGGTCTTACAATTGATGTAGTCTAGATTCTATGAAATATAATATTATCATTATTTTGCAGATTTTTTAAAAACGGAGTTTCAGGGAGGTGGCCTACTAAATGGCCAAGCTGGAGTCAAAGTCCATTTCTGTCCAACTCCAAAACTTTTAAATACAGTATACTATCCCCATAAATTCAGATTTATCTGACTCTGAAGTTTTTTTCTGAGTTTAACATTTCACTAAGCTGTTGCTCAGTTTTCCTGAATCTCTGCCCTTTATCTGATGTGCCCAACAAAAGGCTCACACTAGACCCTAGCTCATGCACACATAGCCCAAGAAGATGAAAAGGATCTTTGTAACATGATTAAAGATAGGTCACCTTTTGCCCAATGGGGCTCAGTTGCAGGCGTGAGTGGGGTCTGACACCCAGCCTACCCTTGCTCTCCATCCCATGTGCACTGGCCCACAGTTGTATCTGCCCTGGGAAGAGGCGCCTTTTTCCAATTTGCAGAAAGGTACACTGCGGGCTTGCAGCGTCCCTGGTAGGATTCAGTGTCCCACATTTCAACTATCATTTTCAGTGGTTTGGAAAATAGAATAGAGGGGTTGTATTTTCAGGCTCTACACAGTTCCAGCTCAGTGGGTTTACTGATGCTTCAGAAAACATGAGAGAATTCAAAGCATAAACTTAGATGAGGTTTAGTAGGAATGGGTGTAATGAAGTGCTTATGCTTAAGTACCAAAACCAGCACCAATAAATTGGACTAGAGAAAGCCTGATTAAGGGCAGGCATAGAAATCATCAGGGACCACAAAATAAAAATATGTCACCATAAAGTGAAAAAATACTATGTTCTCAAAAGTAAGAAATACGAAAGTCGAGACGTCCCCCTTTCGCTCTGCCCAGCATTTCCAGGTGCGCTGTGTTTCCTCGGGAGCTCTGCCTCTCTACAGGAAGAGAGATGGTTCAGAGAAAAGCAACTAAAGTCATGATGAAAAAGTTATGAGGTAGATTTTTTGGCTTTATTAAGTAATCCACCAAGTTTATTTTAAATAATAAGCTCTGCTTGCCTGTTAGAGTATTTAGTTCGATTTTTCTAATTACTCTTATCAAACAAATTTAATTAATCTGTGTTCAGCTTGTATTGGCCAGGATGTTTGGCTGTAAGCATGAAAGGAAATTTATTGTCTCATGTAACCAGGAAATCCAAGGAATACAGTTGGCTTCACATGCAACCTCTCCCCTCCTCATCCTCCCCCTCCCTCTCCTCTCTCTCTCTCCCCTCCTCCCATCTCTCAGTGCTACTCGACTAGGTTCTCTGATAGCCTCTCCGCATTTAGTGGGAAGGTGCCTCTGAAAGCTCTAGGCTTACGTGGTCTATAGAATTCATAATCCCAGTAAACAGGGTCTTTTCCAACAGTGTTGGCAAAAGTCCCTGGAGGGAGGAATGACTGGCCTGGCTGAGGTCGTACACCCATCTCTGAAGCAGTCCCTGCATCCAGGGGAATGAAACACTCTGACTGACTGGTCCTAGATCCTGTGCCTGCTCCTCGGGGCTTAGCCCATCTGCTCCACACAA
The DNA here is from genome assembly GCF_028023285.1 of Balaenoptera ricei. Taxonomy (NCBI): domain Eukaryota; kingdom Metazoa; phylum Chordata; class Mammalia; order Artiodactyla; family Balaenopteridae; genus Balaenoptera; species Balaenoptera ricei. The sequence continues at coordinate 35,942,918 of NC_082649.1, forward strand.
GCTGAACACGATTTTTAGGGAATTAAAGAGGTATCTTTCTCCAAAGGAAGAAATGTTGGGCCGACAACAATCATATTCACTGCAAACCTTTCAGATATTGATCTGTGGCTTGAAACAAGACGCATCTGTAAAGGAATGAATAGTAGTTCCTGTGAGAGACTACAACGTTTAGAGTAATTTATCCTGGAAAAAAGAAAGCTGTGAGTAAGGAATTTAAAAACTGGCTTAAGTACTGGTGCCTCTGCTATAACGGAATAAATGCAAAATTGCATGATAAAAAACTAGCAGGGATTGTAGAAAAATTAAGACTGGGAAGACCTCTCAAAACCCATGCAATTTTATAACTAGTACTCTAACAAAACCAATTGTAATGCTAATAAAAATAATGATATAAATTAAAAAGACATGTTAAATTCCTAATGCATAAGGAAACACTACGTAAAACATCCATTTTTTTCCCAAAATTAGGCTATCGTGGTAGAAGAGCATATAGGAAGGGCTGAGGGCTGAGTTATGGAGGCGTGAACAACACATACAAAGATGGGAAGGGCCTCTCAGCAAGGAAGAAGCGCTTCCTTCTAAGAAGGAGCACTGACCACAATAGACTAGGAGGAGGAGTGTGGGGAGAGGGCTGTGTTCCGTCCTGAGCTTCCCCCCCCCCGCTGCTGGGCTCAGCTCTGCTAGTTTTGTGTTTAACGACCTTTTCTTGGTGATGCAAAACTTGAATTTACTAGGAAAAAAATCCTATGTCAACACATGAGTCTGCTGTATGACACTGACCTCAGCTCCCTCTAACCAACTGCATAAGAGTGATTCCTGTTAAGGAAACCTAGTTGCATGAGGACAGACTGTGTATTACTTGATGTTATACAGAGGGATCAGTGAATTGTAGTTCATCTTTAAGGAGACTCAAAAAGGAAGAAATAATTTTCAGTTGTATTGAAACTATAACTGATCATGTGAAAAAGACATTTTGTCAGAAAAGGTAATTAAATGGATATAGATTCTAGGAATCATTAAAAGCAGGACAGACTGGCACCTTTCTGAGATGACTCAGTATATATAGAGATGAAAAGAGCAAAGCAGATTTCTGAAAGTCCTTTCTGTAACAATTCAGAATGTTGAAATTCCAAGACGTGCAGTTATTGGAGTGACAGCCCATAACCAGTACAACTGATGTCTTCATAGAATTGATTGAATGTTTGCTGTCATACTTTGGAGATCAAACAACAACAACAAAAAAAATGATTTGAGCAAGCTGGAGGGCTGTGGAGTATATTAACTGGCAAGGGGTAACACTAATAATTGTCACATATAAAGAAGGAAGCAGTGATTTGGTCAGAATGCCAGGAAAAAAAAAAAAAAAAAGATGGATGGCTGCCTCCCAAGAGTCCTGACAGGGTGGTCTTACCTTAGTGAATGAAACAACGTCCAGGATCTGGCCTTGCTGGGTGGACTCAGGAAGGCTGTCCAATGCCAATCAAACTCACCATAAACCAGAGAGGCAATCTATTAATTTTCCATGGAGGATGTTCTTTTATAGACAGGAACTCTTAAACTGCCTCCATCCAGGGCCCCTTCTCCCAGGGAGAAAAGTAGATTCGTTATTGGAAGGTTAGTAAATAAGCATCCCCAAGCACAAAGGGAGTCAAAACAAGGAGAAGAGTTTTGACAGATAGGTTCCCACAGTCACGGTGAAGCCACACCAGGCGTCCACCGCCCACGGGAGCGAATATCCCCACAGCAATTCAGGCAGCCTCCAGCCCGACCACCCCTCTTCTGTGCACAATACACTTTTCTCCAGAAAAGATAGAAACTATTTGTTAGGTTTCTACTTACTAAACTATAATTATATTCCCCCCTCCTGCCTCTCGAGGGTGAACCCCAAGTCACTTTGCTTCAGGTCATAGGAATAATCAGTTTTACTTTGGCCCCCTGGATTTTCAGACATAGAAACCCAGTTGAGCTAGCTCAGGCCTAGGATGCATGCATGGTGATGAATCTCCCTGAGATACAGCCATGAGATCTGAGAGGCCTCCAACCTGGAACGGGAGCCAGAGCCAGGACCCGGGGTGGGGGTAGGGGGGTCATCGGGAGCCAGCGCGGCTCCAGAGCCCAGCACACTCCCCGTGCCTCCCTCGGGGCCTCTTGCTACCTCTGTGCACATCTGCTCTTGCAACCTGCTGGCCCTGCTGACCCTGGGTCCTGCTTGCTCATGGCTTTGGTCTGCTCTGGCCCCAGCTGTACCTGAAAGCATCCTTTAACTCTGTTCCCAAGGTAACAAGCTAATTATTTGCTTGTTTCTTAGCTCAAAGTTATGAGAAAGAGAACTTGACTGGCCCGATTTATCTTTTCTAGGCCTTCAGGACAGCTGCTGATGGCGAGCTTAAGAATGTGCTGTCTTTGAGTCAGAAATGCACCTCTGGTCCAGGCAGATGTGGCCAGGGAGGAAGAGAGGTCTTGTGTTTCAGAAAGTGTCCACCTAGGCAAAAGAGGGTGTGACAGGGGAGGTTTCTGTTTTATAAACAGGATGGGTAGAGCAGGCACAATGACTGACATCTTGTATTCTCTCAGTTCTATCTCACGGGTGTGAAGATTTTTGCCAGTTCAACTCTTTTTTTTTTTTTTTTTTTTTTATAATGAGGCATAGTTATTTGTGGAATTGTTGGTGGGGGAATATTGTTGGAGAGAAGGAATCCAGTGAAGTTGCTTCTGGCTAATAGACATTTTTTTAAATATATATATATTTATTTATTTATTTTTGGCTGTGTTGGGTCTTCGTTTCTGTGCGAGGGCTTTCTCCAGTTGCGGTGAGCGGGGGCCACTCTTCATCGCGGTGCGCAGGCCTCTCACTATCGTGGCCTCTCCTGTTGCGGAGCACAGGCTCCAGATGCGCAGGCTCAGTAGTTGTGGCGCACGGGCTTAGTTGCTTCGCGGCATGTGGGATCCTCCCAGGCCAGGGCTCGAACCCGTGTCCCCTGCATTGGCAGGCAGATTCCCAACCACTGCGCCACCAGGGAAGCCCCAGTTCAACTCTTATAAGGCGACATCAATTCCTTTATTTCTAGGTTCTCCAGGAAGCATCTTGCCCTTGTCCCTTTGTTTTACCAATAATAATAGTGACTAGTCTTTGTAAAGTGCATTATAATATATAGGGATTTTATTTATTTTTATCTCGTCAAATTCGTTGATCTTTTCTTTTACAACTTCCTCCAGTGCTTTTGTACTTAGAAAGGGTCATTGTAACAGCAATAATGATGGATTGTTCATTGCCTGGTATTTGTTTAATGCTTTCCTAAATTTTCTTATAGTTTTTTTTTATTGTTGTATTTTTCACACTCAACTCATTTGGGATTTATTGTGGAATGCGGTATAAGCTGAGGCTCTAAGTTGAATATTTTTCAAACAACCAATTTTCCCAACACCTATTTCATTTAATGAAATGCCTTAAAATAAAATTTCTTCTCATAGGAGAGTCATTTCAGATTTTCAGAAGGCAGCTGATGCATTCTAATCTCATCACAGCAGTAATATACATTCTTGACATGATAATTTTCATACAAGTATCTCAAAAATAAGCTTCCCAGCAGATACTATTATCTAGAGATCAGAATAACCCTGCAGAAAAGTGCCAACTTTTATGTAAACCAGGAAGCTCACAGATGGGGAACAGTAGGCGTGTATCTGTACATGGGTGGTCCCTGCAGGCTCTGTCGGCACCCTCTGAAAGGAAGGAGATGGTCTTTAAATAACAGCAGCACAAGCTGGGCTCACCTTACTCATTTGCCAGGGGAAGATAGTTGGTACCGTATTTTCTCACTTCCAAGGAGAAAGAGTGTATTTCGTTTTCTTACATTGATTAAAAAGGGGGAATAATGGTAGCTAAGGCGGAAATGAGAGTAGGGGCTTTGTCAGTGATGCTGTACAGGGAAGAGCTGAAAACAGCAGGTTTGCTGTGTTCACTGTCTACCACCCTGAAATCACTGATGAGCCCGCCTGCTGAAAAGTACCGTGTTTCAAAAACACAGCACACACAAGAGTGGGACTATCCCCTCCCCGCAGTGGCCGTTCTGCTCTGGGTGGAGATGGCCACGGTTTGGTGTTGGCCTCATGTAGTAACAGGACTCCGTGGACCAGCCCCGCTCTCTAATGGATGGTCTGCACCACAACTTACTTAAGCCTAAAACATACACGTGCAGCTCCACAGCAAGGCATGCTAGTTACAGCACAGGCCTTCAGAGGAGGCAATGAAACACCACGCAGAGACATTCGTGCAGCCGCCGGCACTCTGTGCTCCCCTTCTGGCAGGTATACGGCTGCCGTTCAGGCAGCAGGGAAGCTCCCTCCCTTGCACATCTAGGCTACATCACTAATCAGGCATATCATGAACAAAAGCCCAACCCCAGGCAGCTGCCTGAGCAAATCTGAAAGGGGGCCCAGTGGCAGGGCAACCAGAGTGAGTGCCACAGGGACTCCCCAAAGTCTGGTATCAATGTTTGGTCAGGGCTGGGGTTGCCCAAAAGGACTGGGAGTAAACAGAGACGTATGCAGCCAACCATCGTGTGTCTAAGCACAGATTTTGGGCCACTAAGAGTCAAAGAGATCGAGTCCACTCCAAACATGAGTGCTCCTTTGAGGTAGATGCCTAGAAGTAGAACTGGGGAGAACAACAGCAGATATGCATTTTTAATTTTCATGAGTACTCCCCAGTTGCCTTTGCAAAAGTGTTTCATAAGTTTATATTCGCATCAGTGTGTGACAGTACCCATTCCTCTGCATCCTTGCTTTTACATCATAATATCAGTCATTTCAGGCTTTGCCAGTTGGAGAGCAAAAAATGGTATTTCTTTATTGTCTTAATTTGCATTTCACTGACAGCCGGTGGAAGTGAGTGCTTTTCCATGTGTCTCATATCCTTTGCCCATTGGTTGGTTGAATTTCTCTTTTTGATTTGTAGGAGCACTTAGTATCCTCTGGATATTGGGCCTTTCTCCATGGAATATTTGGCAGATGTTTTCTACCAGTCTGTCACTTGTTTTAATTTTCTCTTAAGATTTTTGGAAGAACCCTAGAACAGTTGCTTCTCTCTAATTTTTAAAAATTTCCTTGGATAAGACTAATCTGTCTGCTCTTTTTTTGAAGTTGTCCACAAGTCCCGCAAGTTGGGAGTTATCAATCCTGACTCACCATAACTCTGCCCCAAAGATGTCCAAGATAACTTTGGTCATACTGCACAGATCTCACTGAAACATATATGGGTTAAAATTGAACATGATGATGATTGCAGATCATTGTCTTTTGGCCACTAGCCACTACATGAATGCATGACTCCTGCATACAGATGTTTAAACCTTTTAGCAGACCACAAATCTGGCAATCTTACTGCTGAAAACATAAGCTTTGTAATGAGGTAAAAACTGATTTTATTAACTTAATCTTTATTGAAGACATCTTTAATGATGCCTGAATATTTTAAAAACTTAATCGTGTTTTGCAAAACAACCTATTAACACATGTTTAGGCAATACTGAAATCTAGAAAACCTGCTAATAAATAATTGGAATGTCACACTACCTGGTAACTCATTAGCAAATACTAGGGTCCTTGGGTACTCCCTTTGTTGGAAGACAAAAGCAAATAATTAAGGAATGAGTACAGAAATGGGTAAAGTGCCAGGTAAACTTAATAGACAAGGGACATCAAAGACATAAAGTTTATTAATTGCCTGCACCTGTAATCCAAAGCAAGGCCAGGTCTATGTTTGAAGGTAGTGAAACAACGTATTCAGTGTATTCCTGCAGAGGTGTCTTGTAAAACGGAAAAGCTGTGTCATGGAGAGGAGTCATGAAGGGTCTAGCTTCACCTCACCCCTGGTGAGGTAACTGGGACACAACCTTCATTAACTCCCATTACAGAGGTGATGTCACATGCAAAAAGGGGCCCAACACCTGGAAGGCCGGATGGTGCGATGGTGACTCCGTAGTCAGCACTCAATGGGACAATAATGGCAGTACCTCTCTTCTGCTGCTACTGGGGGCAGAGGATGAACTGCAGAGGAAGGAGGTCAGAGTCAGGGTTGACTCAAACTGCTGCCAAAGGCAAAAAGCTGTTCAGCTGCTAAAGTAGAATCCAAGGACACTGATTCCGAAAGAGAGAACTCCATCGAACAGAAGGGTCTGGTGGAGAGGGAGGAAGTTGGCCACCTTTAAATTAGAATTCTGGGTGATTAGTAGCAAAGATTGCATTCTAAAGGTGAATATCCCCAAGCCACAGCTCCAGTCAATTCCTCCTCACTCAGAAACCTCTGAGGTCTGCCCATTGCCAACCAAAAATGTTCATGCCCCTTTAGCCTTTCTAAATTCTTATCCATGTCGATATAATTATATTAAATTCATATACTTATATGAAGGATTGGGTTGCTTGTCTTAAAAAAAAAAAAGAGAGAGAGAGAGATAAAAAGCATATCATGGGGTCTTCCCTGGTGGCACAGTGGTTGGGAATCTGCCTGCCAATGCAGGGGACACGGGTTCGAGCCCTGGTCTGGGAAGATCTCACATGCTGCAGAGCAGCTAAGCCCATGTGCTATAGCTACTGAGCCTGTGCTCTAGAGCCCATGAGCCACAATACTGAGCCCGCGTGCCACAACTACTGAAGCCCGCGCACCTAGAGCCTGTGCTCCGCAGCTAGAGAAGCCACCACAGTGAGAAGCCCACGCGCTACAAGGAAGAGTAGCCCCCGCTCACCACAACTAGAGAAAGCCCACGTGCAGCAACGAAGGCCCAACACAGCCAAAAATAAAATAAATAAATAAATAAATTTATTTTTTAAAAAAGCATATTATGTACATTTCTCTGCATCCTACTTTTCACTGTATCCTGAATTTCATATACATATGAATATACATATAAAATCCCTCCACATCAGCTGGGGTAGTTATATTTCATTCCATTTAATAGTTGCATAATATTCTATAGAATGATTGTGTCACATATTTTTCTATCATTTTCCAGTTAACGGGTATTTTCCTTATTCCATTTTTCTGCCATACAATGTGCTGCAATAAACACCCATGCACATATATTCTTTTATACTGGTCCTTTTACTTCAATGGAAACTTTTCCTGTAAAGGACCAGATAGTAAATATTTTAGGCTTTGTGGGCTTCCTATGGTCTCTGTTGCATATTCTTCTTTTTTTTTTTTTTTACAACTCTATAAAAATGTAAAAACCATTCTTAGGTCACAGTCCAAAGCCATACAAAAACAGACCACAGGACAGACTGGCTTGCCAGCCCTAGTTTGCCAATCCTTGGAATAGAGTCCTAGGAGTAGGATTTCTTCCTGAGAGTATTATAATTTTTGCTGCTTTCTTGAATGGAATATTGTTCCATTACCTGGGATAGAAAAAAATCTGTTTAAAAAAATAGATTTTTCTTATACCCAGTCATCCTACCAAATTCTCTTTTCAATTTTAGTGGGCTTTTTCTTGCTATAGTTTCTTGCATTTTCTAGAAATGAAATCATATTCATCACAAAAGAAAAATCTTTTTCCAGTATTTGCACTTAGTATTTTATTTTCTTGTCTTATGGCATTCATTAGAGCTTCTGAATCACTATTAGCTAATAACAGTAACAGCCTTTCCTTTCTCGTTCCCAAGTTTAATGAAAATGGCTTAAGATTACATAATTTAGAATGACAAAAGACATCACATGCATGTGATAAATATTGCCATACATCACCCAAGTCCAGGCTGTTAGAATTTCTGTAGTATGAATTTGATATGAGGCAGAGCCACAGTGCTCTAGACACGGGACCAGAAAGGCAGGTAATGGAGAGATTCAGTGTTTGAGAATTGGCCTGCTTGGTAGGTCAGAGGATCAGGAAGGCACAAATGTCTGAGGTTTGATAAGGAATTAAATACAGCATAAATAGATCAGCTAATGAGCTGGGTGAAGGAGAGAGATGCCTGCTCTTATGATGAAAAAAGAAAATGAAGCAAATATTATGGATGAGATTTTTCAGCCCTAACTGTACAACTGGCTAAGTGAGAAGGACATAGTCTTAAAATTAAAAAAACAAAACAGAAACAAGCAAACAAACAAAAAAACAGTGTGAGTTTCCAGTTCTGGACAAGGTAACCACACTCCATCCTGTCTGTCCTACTGAAGGCAACTATAAACCATGGACAGAACACATGGAGCAGCTATCTGAGAATTCCAAAAAGTAAGTGGTAGCAGGCAACTCAGGGAAGGAGACCAGAATTCAAAGTGCCATCAAATTGGCACTCCCAGAGAATCTTCTAGTAGCAGAGAAGCAGCAGCCAAACAGAAGCCTAAAACTCTGTTGGAGGAGACTCCTCCATTCTGAACAGAGGAACTGTGGTACCAATAACATAGGAAGACTTCCCACTGCTCTTTCCTCTCTGTCCTCCCACTACTTGGTCTGAGATGCAGAAACAGTCATGGGAGTTTCATGGCAGCATTGAGGAGTCCAGGAGCCAGGCCTCAGAAAGTCATAATGTGTCAGGTAGATCACAGAGAGAAGGAGATCAAGACAGTAATTCCATAAAGTTGTTTATATTTACAGGGCTCACCTTCAAGCTGAGCATGCACGGATCTAAAGAGCATGCCAAAGGTTTTGACAATCCTGCTATAAGATAGACCAGCGCCCAAGTCCCATACTGGCCACTGGGTAGCACACACATGGAACAAATCTGAAAAGCACTGCAGAGCCTTTGAAAACGGAGCCAACATTGGAACCACAGTCCAAAGAAGGCTTACTGGAATTTGTGACCTGAACCTAACCAGATTGATTGTCTGCTGAAACAGACAAACAAACAAAAATCAGTAGTCTCCTTAGGATTTAAACAAGACCTTGAAAATGTTCAGGATGTGATCCAAAATTACTTAGCATAAGAAGAACCAAGAAAATCTCAACTCACAAGGGAAAAGACAATAAATAAATACCAGCCCTAACATAGCACAGTGTTAAAACTATCAGACAGGGACTTCCCTGGTGGTCCAGTGGGTAAGACTCTGAGCTCCCAATGCGAGGGGCCTGGGTTCGATCCCTGGTCGTGGGACTAGATCCCGCATGCATGCTGCACCTAAAGATCCCGCGTGCCGCAAGTAAGACCCAGTGCAGCCAAAATAAATAAATAAATATTATTTTTTTAAAAAAACTATCAGACAAAGACTTAAAGCAGCTCCTAAAACCATGCTTCAAGAATTAAGGAAAAAAACTCTTGAAACAAACCAAAGATATATGATGGCAAATGAGCACATGCAAAGATATTCAACATCATTAGTTGTTAGAGAAAGGTAAATTAAAACAATGATGAGATATCACTATACCTTTATTGAAATAGATTTAAAAAATTTTTTTAAACTGACAATACCAAGTGCTGGCAAGGATGTGGAACAACTGGAACTCATACATTGAGAATGCAAAATGGTAAAGACACTTTGGAAAAAACTTTGGCAGTTTCTTATGAAGTTACACATAGATATATGATACAACACAGCTATTTACCCTAGAGATATTAAAACTTATGTTCACACAAAAACTTGTAGACAGATGTGTATAGCAGTCCTCTTCATAATTGGCAAAAACTGGAAATAACCCAAATGTCTTTTGTTGAGTGAATGGCTCAACTACATAAAATAGAATACTACTCAGCAATAAAAAGAACAAACTACTGATACAAATGACAACATACAAAACCTCAGACGCATTGTGCTCATAAACTTGTACACAACCTAATTCCACTTATATGACATTCTGAAAAAGACAACTATAGTGATAATGAGCAGGAGTGGAGGAGAGTGTGAATCCAACAGGGCAGGTTGAGGGAGTTTTATGAAGTAATAGAACTTTCGGGAATCCTGATTGCGTTGGTGGTTACACAAATCTATGTATGTGTTAAATCTCATAGAATTGTCCATGCCTGCATACACGCACTCACAGCCAATCAATTTTACTGTATGCTGATTTAAAAAATAAAATTTAAAATAAAACAGGATGAGTCCACAAGAAAAGAAGATGGAAGGGAATATTAAACAACATATCTCAGCTATAATTTTGAAATGAATCTTAGGTAGAGGACAGAAATTGTTTTAAATTTCTCTAGGAAGTGTGCCTTAGGCAATTGTGTGTAAGTTAAGGGTACAAGATTTGGTAAATTATTTCAGGCTGAACACAGTAGGAACCTTTACTACAGTTTTTCCACAGTTCGGGCAGGGCTGTCAAGAGTGAAAGAGTAGGAAATTGAGGGCGTCTATGATCAGGAATATTGGCAGAAACTCTAGGTCTTGTGATTTATTCATTTGGCGATTATTATGCATCTATTAACTCCAGGGTTCTGTGGGGGACACACAAATCCCTAGGAGAGAGTCCCAGCCTCGGGATACTTATACGCTGGTTGAGAAGATAGGACAAAGGCGATTCGTGGGGTTTGGGTCCTGCGGTTACTCTGTAGAGTCCCTGATAAAACAGTCAGGGCTTCTCAGCTAGGCCTTGGTGGTGGAGTAACAGGTCACCACAAATAAGTGTCCAGTAAAAGATCTGGGGACATCTGACCAGAGATAATCATCTATAATGCAATTTCCCCTTCTATGGTCATCCCAGCAAAATCTATGGGTTTCTTAAATGTGCCTCTGGAGACTTTCTGTTCTCTGTCCCAGTTAAAGACAGTTTGCTTATCTTTTCGTCTCTCTCCACATAACAGTATCTCACCAAGCTGCCCCCAGCCAGGGATGTCTTTCCCTGACTTCCTAGTTTGCTGCAAGGTTCTACCAGGCACGGCACAGGGTGAGTAAAGGAGAATGCATTGTTCCCATTGTTCTAGCTTGAGTCCTTGAAGCGGCTTGAATCCCTCATGCTTCCACATGGTGTCTGCCTCTGCCGGGGTTGGTCAAAGTGGCATTTACCATCATAGCAACACATTGCCACCTCTCCAGTGCTCCAAATGAAAGCTGATCTCCATGAAGAAGTGTTAAGGAGCTTCTGATATCAGAGCTTCATTCCCAAGGTGTCACCTCAAAGAGGGAAACTGAGGCCGCAAGAGAGAGTAGCTCGCCCCAACATGCAGAATGTGAGCCAAGGTCTGGGAAATCTGCTGTCTATTAAAATGTGGTCAGTGGAAAACTAGGGGCTAGTAGGCCAGAAAATAAACCTGGCCCCCCAGTACCAGCCAGACCTATAAGAAATCAGGCAGCGGACTGGCTGGAATATTTAAATTCCTCTGCCTCTCTCTTTGCTGGCTTGGTAGCCAGAGAATTAGCTGTTTGTGAGAGACTATATTAAGTGCAGGCAGTACTAATCTTTTTCAGACAAGGAGGATGAAGAACAAGAAATAAAGGATAGAGCAGATGCTGTCAGAGCCCCACCCGTATCCCCGATGCATATCGTGTGTGCACCTAGCGCAGTCTCACCTGCCAGCAGCTTCCAGTCTCTCTGAGAGCCTTCTCTGACCATCCAAGAGATGCGCGTGGGGCAGGCTAGTGCCAGGGAATTAATGTCCCCCAGGAGGCCTCACCCAGTGGCTGTTAAAACCTGGTATATACACACCCCACCTCCCTCACCCCCATCAGGGACAACTCGGAGGCATGTGTCCTTCACTCGCCCTCAGAGGTCCCCAGTGGGCCTCAGCTGCACTTGCCCACAGTGGAACTGGCTGGCTAGTGCCCGCTTTACTGGCTACTTTCTCTCTCTGTCTCATTTCCCCACTTTCTTATCAGTTTGTCCAGGGATCACTTCCCAAATAAGCTACTTGTACTAGGGTCTGCTTCTGGAAGACACCTCACTAACATAGGGGTCACCATAACTCAAATGGTGAAGGGAAGACAGAGAAAACTGGGAGCGGGATTATGCAGCCTGGATCTGAGAGAATTGAAGTGAGTGGAGAAGCCACAGGCAGGCCTCGGAGCCCTTCCACAGCTTCCTAGATGTCACGATGTCAATACTGGTAATGTCACACTCTTAGGAATCAGGGGTGCTCCGTTTGCCATCCAGATACTTAGTTGTTCTTTTCCTGCTGTGCACGCAAGATCTTATGTCATTTGTGACATCATGCGAGAAGGTGTCATCCATCCATTGGATGAGCACAGTTGGTGATTTCCTAAGATCCAGATAAAAACCACCAATTCCACTGAATGCCCCCTCATGGCTAAAATAACAACCCACGAAGGATCACTGACTTTAGTCTGCTGCCACGTAATCCACAAAGAACAGATTTCTGCGATTCTGTGGTAGGGAAGGTCATTACCTCCAGCCTGTTGTCTCCAGCAGACAACATCCTAAGGCTCAGAGCAAAGTCCCCACAGAATCCATGTGTCACACATCGTCACTCTTCACTGATACCCTTGACTGTGACGAGAAAAGATTACAAATATTCATCATCGTGAAGAAGGAGTCAGATCTGTTTCCAGTGACAGGTCAGCATCAAAATCTTTTTACCTGAACCCGGATGGATTCATACGCTTCTCCCCACATCCCCACTCCCCTTCCTCTCCACACGCTCACTCAGCTCCTCCAAAGCAAGAGCTATTTCAAGTGGAGGGCTTTCGGGATGAGAAACAGTCCTCAGATTCCTCTCCTAATTCCTTGGCCGATTTTTGGGCCTCCTGATGCCGGCCAAATCTAGATCAGGTGTGTTTGTTTTGGACCCCATGAGGCCGGGCCAACATGGCCAGCCTAGAGCTGTCTGCAAAATATTAGCTTTTGATATTTTTAAGAAGGGTGAAAAAGAACAGATTTAAGCAGATTCTGTTTCTTCAGCAGTTTGTGAGTTCGGATCAGCATCCAGGCCGCGTTTGAGAGAAGGCCATCCTTTTCCAGTTTGCACGGCTCCTTGCCTCTCGCCCGCCCTTAGAAGCCACCATTCCTGTCCCTGGACGGGCACAGCATTAGAGGAAGCTGCTCCCCGGGAGTCTCACACATCCCTGGCCTCACCAGCCTCCTTTTTATTTCCAAATGATTATGGCCAGAGTCCCCGCTGGCTTTACTGCTGTATATTCATCCACTTGTCTCAAAAAAAGTCCCCAGACTGTTCCCGTGAGGGTCTCCAGGGGCTGCCTCCTGACGGCTCTGGAGCGCGTGCCTGGGGTTCCTCCCCCGGCTTCGTCTTCCTCTGCACTGCAGGGGCTGCCATTTGCTGGGCCCCCCGCCCTCTGACGGTGGCACTGCTGGTGGCCACTGCTCCAGCCTCAGGGACCCTGCTCCCCTGGCTACCGCCCCACACTGGGCCGGGCAAACTTTTACAAGACTTTGCCAAAGGTTTGAGGCTAATGGAAAGCCCCATTTTTTTTTTTTTTAAAGAAATACCACAGTTTATTGACGACTACACATATTTTGTTACAAGTTGAAGCTACATGCCTTCCAGAAATCAAAAGCAACAGCAGGTGTGTGCATTGATGCTTCAGAGAGTAGCTTATCTAAAAGCTACGTCTGGCAGTGGGGCTCTTGGAGGGCCCTGACCCAGCAGCTCCAGAGACTTCTTCGTGGAGGCCTCCACATCCCCTTATCCAGGCGCTCCAAGGAGCAATCTGCTTTCAACTCCAGGCCCAACTGTCTCTTTAAATATTCACTCTCTCCAGGCCATTGTCTGCATCATAGCATGACAAATAGTTCATAGCAGTTTGTTTTCCCAAACTGACCTATTGTCTTTTTTTTTTAATTTTATTGAAGTGTAGTTGATGTACAATGTTGTGTTAATTTCTGCTGTACAGCAAAGTGATTCAGTTATACATATATATATATATATTCTTTTCCATATTCTTTTCTATTATGGTTTATCATAGGATATTGAATATAGTTCCCTGTGCTATACAGTAGGACCTTGTTGTTTATCCATCCTATGTATAATAGTTTACATCTGCTAATCCCAAACTCCCAATACTTCCCTCCCCACCCCCCCTCCCCCTTGGCAATCACAAGTCTGTTCTCTGTGTCTTTGAGTCTGTTTCTGTTTCATAGTTATGTTCACTTGTGTTGTATTTTAGATTCCACATATAAGTGATATTATATGGTATTTGTCTTTCTGACTTATTTCACTTAGTATGATAATCTCTAGGTCCATCCACGTTGCTGCAAATGGTATTATTTCATTCTTTTTAATGGTTGAGTAATATTCCATTGTATTTATATACCACACCTTCTTTATCCAGTCATCTGTCGATGGACATTTAGGTTGTTTCCATGTCTTGGCTATTGTAAGTAGTGGTGCTGTGAACATAGGGGTGCATGTATCTTTTCAAATTATAGCTTTGTCTGTGTATATGCCCAGGAGTGGAATTGCTGGATCATACGGCAACTCTATTTTTAGTTTTTTCAGGAATCTCCATATTGTTTTCCATAGTGGGTGCACCAATTTATATTCCCACCAACAGTGTAAGAGGGTTCCCTTTTCTCCACACCCTCTCCAGCATTTATTATTTGTAGACTTTTTAATGACAGTCATTCCAACAGGTGTGAGGTGGTACCTCATTGTAGTTTTGATCTGCATTTCTCTAATAATTGTGATGATGAGCATCTTTCAATGCGCCTAATGGCCATCTGTATTTCTTCTTTGGAGAGATGTCTATTTTGGTATTCTGCCCATTTTTCGATTGGGTTGTTTGTCTTTTTGTTATTGAATTGTACGAGCTGTTTGTATATTTTGGAAATTAAGCCCTTATCAATCACATCATATGCAAATATTTTCTCCCAGTCCGTAGGTTGTCTTTTCATTTTGTTTATGGTTTCCTTTGCTGTACAAAATGAACTATTGTCTTAAATGACACAAGTATGTCACTAGTACAGGTGGACTGCACCCAGCAACCAGCTCCTTGTCATATCTTTCCTCAAAAGCAGTGTTTCTCAATGGGGATGCCACCGGCCCGTTGAGACAGGCAGTTCTTTATTGTGCAGGACCAGGCCCAGCTCACTAAATACCAATAGTGTCTTTCTCGTTATTACAATCACTAGTCAGTACCTGGAGGAGAGCCTCCATTCTCATACAAGATGAGGACAAGATTAAAGCCTGCATGTCCATCCCACCACTGTCTTTCCTCTGCTCCCAAAGTGCCAGAGCAAGTGCTTGGACAAGTACACATACCCACACCATCTGTATTAGTCAAAGTTCTCCAAAGAAACAGAACCAGTAGGATATTTGTGGGTAGATAGATAGATAGATGGGGAAAGATTGGTTTATTTTAAGGAATTTACTCATGTGATTGTGGAGGCTGGCAGAATTCGAATTCTGCAGGACAATCTGCAGGCTGGAGACCCAGGGAAGAGTTGAGGTTGCAGCTCAAGCCCCCGGGCAGTCTGGAACTCCTTCTTCCTCAGGAAACCTCAGTCTCTTTTCTCTTAAAGCCTTCAACTGATTAGGTGAGGCCCATCTACACCCTGGAGAATAGTCTGCTTTATTCAAAGTCTGCTGATGTAAATCTTAATCACATCTAAAAGCAACATCTAGTTGTTTGGCCAAACATCTGAGCACCAGACCCTAGCCAAGTCGACCCATAAAAGTAACCATCACATTGTCCAAACACAAACACTACTTTTTAGGCGTAAGACAATCTCCATGGAGATTTAGAAAAAAAAAAATTCGCTAGCTGTACAGGCACATAGTTCTGCTAAAGAAACACCCAATCTGTGTTTCTGAACACAGAACACCAAATGGAACACCTGACTCTTATCGTGAAGCACCTGTATTTGGGTTATTTCATGTGTAGAGCCTCCCCGAGAATGGTGGAGCTGAACCTTACATGTAGAGACTCAAATGGTCCATTAAAGTTGTTAGATTATCTCAAACAGAGCTGTGTTTGCCTCAAAGATAATATTCAGACTCTCCCATAGAAGGCAGAAGCTGCTCCTAATTCTGAGAATTTTAATCTTCCCCAGTTCAAAGAATGTGAAGGTCTGCTTTCCTCCTGGCACCCATTGGGCTGTTGAAGCAGCTGACCACCAATATACTCCATGAGCTGAGAGGAAAGTAGCTTCTGCTGAAATGAGGCTTCTCATCAGTTGCTGTGCCCTGAGATGTGCACTGTCGTGTCTTCTAATTTATAGAGTACAGTTATTCATCTATCCCCAGACACGAGGGATTTGAATATCCTGTGATAGGAAAAGTCATAATTAAGGATTAAGGCTTTTTGTGAAAAATAAGACTGAGTTTGTGAGTAAACCTATGAAAGGCCCTGCAAACATTTTTTTTTTAAGTCCATTTGGATTTTTTTTTTAATTTACTTATTTATTTATTTACTTTTGGCTGTGTTGGGTCTTCGTTTCTGTGCGAGGGCTTTCTCTAGTTGCGGCGAGCGGGGGCCACTCTTCATCGCGGTGCGCGGGCCTCTCACTATCGCGGCCTCTCTTGTTGCGGAGCACAAGCTCCAGACGCGCAGGCTCAGTAGTTGTGGCTCACGGGCCTAGTTGCTACGCAGCATGTGGGATCCTCCCAGGCCAGGGCTCGAACCCGTGTCCCCTGCATTAGCAGGCAGATTCTCAACCACTGCGCCACCAGAGAAGCCCCAAACATTTTTATATTCACCAAAACAAAACACTAAAGCGAGTACGCTAAAGAACGCACAACACCTAATTCATCTTCAGTCTGTCGCGATGGGTTCTGTATATTTGACTTCCACTCACCATTCCTTATACACTGAAAAAACTTCAGGATCTCTCTCCCCTAAAGTTTCAGCATGAAGCTGGTAAATTATTTCTGCTTTTGTGTATGATGGCAGTTCCTTCTCTGCGCCTGTTTCCTTCCCTCTGAGTGTTCACCTCCTTTCCGATGTTCTCACCCGGAGTTGCTGACTCTGCTGAGACGCAGCACCAAACCCGGGGCCGTCAGCCCCACTGACACGTGTCCTGACCCCCGTCCCCTTCCTCGCCCTCCTGATGAATGAAGAAGTGTAGTTCTCAGGCTGGGGGGACTCCCCCTTCCGCTTCCTTCATCTCTCCCAAAGCTTTGCCGCAAAAGCCTCCATCCTGGTTTTGTGATCTGCTTTGCCTGCTTTTTCTAGTCCTAACTCCCTGGGTTCCGCTTATCCCCCAAATGACCAGCTTTTAACTACTGGGACTGAAATCTGTACAGAAATAGAGACGTGTACGGTAGAACTTCATGAAGGCAGAGTTCAAGTTCAGGGATGGGAACCACGTTCTTGCTAAAGACCATCCTCTGCAAAATGACCGGCAAGCCCTCTCCGCCGCTCGCCCCCGCCCCCTCCTTGCTGGGAATATTTAGCCACCACAGAAACCTCAGGGGAAAGAGCTCTAGTGCTATTTTCTGGAAAATAAAACAAAATAAAAGGATGAGGGTAGGAATGATTTCAGGCTCTGAAAATAGAGCCATTACCACCACCATTTCAAGCAAGCTTATTAAAAAGTCATTTAGTTACACTTGCAGAAATCAGTCCTATTTACCATCATAAAGGAATATGAAAGACCCCATTACTAATGAAAGTGATGGTGAACTTGAGGCTGAGTAACCGATCCAAAGGCAGGGGTGTAGTCCGTGCGGTCCTACATTTGTAAAAAGTTGGAGTTGGACTCAGTGGCTGCCGAAGCCCCGAGTAGGGACTGTTGCAGGGACATTGCGCCCACTGGGGGATAGAGCACCTCCATTCAGTCCACTGGGCCCAAGGAAACGAGTTAATTTAGACCTTAGATGGCTTTCAGGAAAGGGAACGGGGGAAAATGCAGATGTCATATCATATGTGAACATAACCAAGGGCTTAGAAACAATGGCGGTGGGTTTGTTTTCTCCTGTCCTCCATGCAGTATTATTTGTAATTCAACCCCCCCATAATAATTACTCTTACTATTACCACCACCAACGCTACCCCACTTTGTGCCCCTACAATGTGCCAGGCACTGTGCTGGGTGGTCGATGTATATCTTGTCTAATTCTTGTAACAACCTTACCAGAGTGGTGTTATCACCCAATTTTAGTGAAGAAACTGAAACTCAACGGGATGAAGTGGCCCAAGGTCACTCACAGGTAGTCACTGGCAATCCCAACTCGCCTCCTCCCAAAGCCCGTGTTCATTCCACTCTTCCAGGCCCAGGGTTCCCGCTGCCATTTCTGCTGCCAGTTTCCACAGCCCTCCTACTAAGTGAGTCTTCACCGCTGTTCGGTGCTCTTGGAAGGCCAACCACCCTTCTCTGGCTTCCCACTTCCACCACCATTTCCCAGTCTTCCCAGTGGCTCCTTCCCTTAAGTTTAGCCCCCATTGGCTCCCCTGGGTGATTCTCCCGAACTGCACTAATAGATCCCAGCCCCCTGCCCCCAGCCCCGTGACTGCAGAGACAGAGCACAGGAGCCCTCGTGGATTACACGAGGGCTTGGCCCATTGCACGAGAAAGAAGCAACAGGTGTAGCAGCACATAAACAATGACTTTTGAACCTGGAAGCTGAAACCATTTCCGTATGATTTTGTCTTTTATTTACAAACTCACTGACACGTTTCCCCTAATCTCCAGCCTCTTCAGATGGAGAACAATTCCCACATCAAGAAGCACTCCGTGTAAGGCAGCTATTTCACACGCCAGCTGGCAGTCTGACCAGCAGTGAACCTGAACCGGGGCATGTTTCTTTCCATTGACTTTTTTTTAAGCCCTAGCTAATTTTTAAAACTAAATGAATAGAACCAAGCTTTATCTTGGAGTGAGAGAGTTTATTATTTATATCAAAGAGCAATGTAAAACTCACTAGTTTCATGTTAATCCATCTAAAAACTACGTACATTGCCAAATCAAACATCTTAGTGCTTGGGGGGTATTTTATATTCCTTAGGTGAACCCTGCCCTCTACCTCCACAGTCAATGAGGGGCCCATACAAACTAGCCTCCAGCATGAGCAGGGGACACTGGGAATAGGTGGAATATACCTGCGCCCCCATCCTGGAGCAGGGGAGCCTTGAATGTGCCCAGGCACCTCTGAGAGTGTCCTGTGCTACCCCTGGGGCTGCAGGGATGGAGGGCAGAGGCCATGCTGCACGGGCCCTCCCCTCGCCCCAAATAGCATCCCTGGCAACCAGAGCCATGTCTTCAGACGGAAAGAAGGATTGTGATGTACACCTACTCCTCCAGGGCAGGTCTTGGAAGCTAGTTATATTCCTCCCTTGCTGAGATAAGAACTTCCAAACATCTAAAGTAACATCTTTTGAATGGATGCCAACACAATCATGAATCCTCAGCTCCCTGAGATGTTTAGTATTTAACAATTCATGCTGGTTGCTGAGCTGAAAATTTTCCTTATGCTTACCTACTTGCACATTTGTTTGAGCTTTTAACAAATGCACTTATTTACTTAATTCTCTGAATATGTTTACGGAATATTATCACATACTGGAATAGTGATATCAATAAGCTCCTTAGCTTAATTAAGCGTATACAATAGCCAAATGCCTAAGCTTCAGACAGAATGTGCTAATCTTGTATGATTATTATGATTACTTGGGTAACCAGAATGAATATCCCATAGGAAAAGAATTGGGTCTCCCAGACATGGTATAATTTGGTCATATTTTATAAATGAGAGCATCCTCCAAAATACGATCATCATATACCATCCTAGTGATAAGAAAGTAGCCCAGACTGCTGTCTGGTGTTTTCATCCCGAGCTGAAATGCTCATCAATTACAGGGCACATCCTCTTCTACAAGGGAGGACCAAGGTGATGGGGTGTCCTGGTAAAAAGCCCCATGAGGGGAATCAAAGCAAGTTACAATACGTTTTTCTTAAAATTATTGATATCTTCAGAATGAGCTGCATTTTCCTCTCTGTGTGACTTAATAATGTTACCAAATATGATATTAAATGGAAGAAGAAGCTTGAATTCTGGAGAACTGAAATAACATTTTGGAATGAGAAGGCTTAAAAACATTTGCCCAGCATTTAGACCATTTCTGGTCTCCCACTCTGTGCTCTGTCACTGGACCTTTGTCTCTAGGGAATCCAGGAAAGACTTGTCTTCTTCTGCGCCTAGGGAGGGCTGTAGACGTCCCACATGCTTCCCCCAGCCCAGGCCAGTGGAAAGCTCTTGGGTTGCTGCTGCTGTTCTGGGCTCCCTGTGACTCTCCATCCTCCATCCTCCCCCCTTCTCAGTCATGTTCCTGAGCAAAAACAGAGGTCTGCCAAATAAACTGAAACACTACCCATTGCCCCCAGCCTATCATTGAGACCCAGATTGTGAGTATTTTCCGTCGTCGCACATGTGGCAGGTGCCCGAGCACAATTTTCAGCATGCTACATTAGCATCACAATTCCCTCTCTGGGAAGCATATTGCAGTGGGTCTTTAAATTTTCATTTCTTTTTATAAATATACACAAATGTACTTTTACATAAACCATAAATCATACACACTTATTGATGTGTGATTTTATTTTCATCTTGCTTGGCTCTCACCTCCTTACCCATTTCATCCACCACACCACTTCCATCCGCAGCTAACCCATTGTAACAGCTTTGTAGATTCCCATTCACATCACCTCCACACTCATATAAGCGTGTATATGGGTGCGCGTGTGCTCACACACACACATACACACACACACACAATTATACACATACACATATATGGAAGGCTCTTGCCATTGTTTGACCAAACAGGATTATTTATGCCCTTTTCTTTTCCCACTGTCTTCTTTTTTTTTTTTTTTTTAATTTATTTATTTATTTATATTTATTTTTTGGCTGTGTTGGGTCTTCGTTTCTGTGCGAGGGCTTTCTCTAGTTGCGGCAAGCGGGGGCCACTCTTCATCGCGGTGCGCGGGCCTCTCACTGTCGCGGCCTCTCTTGTTGCGGAGCACAGGCTCCAGACGCGCAGGCTCAGTGGTTGTGGCTCACGGGCTTAGTCGCTCCGCGGCATGTGGGATCTTCCCAGACCAGGGCTCGAACCCGTGTCCCTGCATTGGCAGGCAGATTCTTAACCACTGCGCCACCAGGGAAGCCCCCACTGTCTTCTTTGCTTCCTTTTTTCTCCTTTCCTGCTGTGTTGAATTGTTAAAATGTTGGCATTCCCTCTCTGCAACCCTCTCCCCTGCATTTTTTTTTTTTTTGATTCTCTGTTGATTTGGCTGCTATAGTACATATTTCTATTCTTCTAGAGTTAAAAAGTAAGTGTAACAATGTCTGTAGTTATTCCAAATCCATCCTCCTCCACCCACATCCAGGGCTGTAGCTTGTTTTAACTCCCCGTTGGACAGTCTCTCACCTTAGCTCCAGTGTTATTACTGCTTAAAGTTTTAGTTTTCACACATACATGCACACACACACACAGGGTGTTTATGGTAGCTACTTAAATATTTTTACGTAAGCACTCTACTTTTTTATGTTCATCATTGTTTCTTTATCCTCCATATTTCTCTGTGTTTTTCTTCTTGCTGATCATCATAATAATGATTTACACTTGTCTAGTTCTTATTATATGCCATGCACTCTTCCAAGCACTTTACGTATGTGACCTAATTCGGTCCTCTCAACAGATGCTGTCATTATCCCTGTTTTGCAGATGAGGAAACTGAGGCACACTGACATTCATAACTTACCCGAATTTGCCCAGCAAGTGGCCCGGCTGGTCTGCTGACCAGGGAGCCTGACTCCAGAGTCCATGCTCTCTTGCTTGGCTGCCTCTCAGTGAGTCCTTTCGGAGACGGGGGCGGGGGAGTGGTGGTGAAAGCTTAGTCCTCTTATGATGGGAAATGACTTTTTTTTTAAACAAATTTATTTATTTTATTTATTTATTTTTGGCTGTGTTGGGTCTTTGTCGCTGTGTGCGGGCTTTCTCTAGTTGCGGCGAGCGGGGACTACTCTTCATTGTGATGCGCGGGCTTCTCATTGCGGTGGCTTCTCTTGTTGCGGAGCAGGGGCTCTAGGTGCGCGGGCTTCAGTAGTTGTGGCACGAGGGCTCAGTAGTTGTGGCTCGCGGGCTCTAGAGCACAGGCTCAATAGTTGTGGCACACGGGCTTAGTTGCTCCGTGGCATGTGGGATCTTCCTGGACCAGGGCACAAACCTGTGTCCCCTGCATTGGCAGGCGGATTCTTAACCACTGCGCCACCAGGGAAGCCTGGGAAGTGACTTTATTGTGTCCTCACCTATGAATGATAGTTGGACTGTGTATAAAATTCAGGTTGACAGTTATTTCCCTCCATTGTCTCCAGGACCTATTGCTGTCACTGGGGCCGGGGCTGTTGTCTAAGTTGGTCTTTGCAGGTCCCCTGGAAGCTGATAATAGTGGCTCTTTTTCCCTGAACTTATACAGTTTCACTATGATATGTCCAGGGGTAGATTTATTTTTATTTATCCTGCTCAATGCTCAGAGTGCACTGTCAATCCAAGGGCTTATGTTTTTTTCAATTCTGGAAAATCTCAACTGCTATCTTTTCAAATATTGCTTCTTCACCATTGCCTCATTCCCTTTTTCTAGGACTCTTATTAGGCAAATGATGAAACCTCTCAATCTCTTCTCCGTGACTCTTAACTGCTCTTTCCATTTTTACCTCTTGCTTTCTGTGCTGTGTTTGGGATGAGTTTTTCTATATTAGCTTCCAGTTCACTAATTCACCCTTAAAATATGTCCAGTCTGGGGTTTAGTCCCTTATTCCTTCTATCTTTTTGTTTGTTTGTTTCAGTGATTCTAGTTCTCATTTCAAAATTTCTTTCCTATCCACCTATTCTTATTTCATTTGTACCTATTTGCTGCATGGTTTCGTATTCCTTTCAAAGATAACTTATGCCTGCATTCATCTCTTTGAGTATTCTCAACATGCTTATTTTGAAGTCTGTCTTGGGAGTGTAGACTGGCACAGTCTTGATGGAGAACAGCACCTCAAATTCAATATATCGATCTGCTGAGACCCAACAAAGGAGTTTTCTCACAGACTTAACCAGACTACGTGTTCGAGGATGGCCATCACAGTGCTATTTCTGTTAGTGGGAATGGGGGGCGATCTAGTTGTTCCAGCCTCAGGAAAGGGAAGTAAAATTTGGGGGTACACAGTATGGAATGTATGTAGCAGTTATAAACTGAGAACTAGACGCACATACAGCAAAACTGGTAGATGTCAGAAACACAGTGCTGATAAATTAGTAGGAAACAGAATGAGCTCTGTAGCACCATATTACTTCCATAGCTTACAAATTGCCCAGAAAACTTATAACGCAGATGTAAGAGTACATACAATAAAAGGGTATGCATCAAACCAGTTAGAATGTGTGCCTGTTAGAAGAAGCGGGGCACAGGAATAGGGGTGGGGCATGAGGCACGGGGATAAAAATGCACACACACTGGCACTCACACACACGTGCACGCGTGCATGCGGCTTTGCCCAGACTGACAAGGATGGTGTGCAGTAAACTGAAGAGTATGGTTAATTCAGCCCTCTGTGCTTCTGCATCAATAAATGTCTTTTTCTGCCTGTCCAGAAAACTACTTTTTCATCTATAACAAATTCAGGTCCCAACTACTGGTTTTGCTATCTTTTTTTAGCATTAAATTTTTTTTTTATTAATTAATTTATTTATTTATTTTTGGCTGTGTTGGGTCTTCGTTTCTGTGCGAGGGCTTTCTCTAGTTGCGGCGAGCGGGGGCCACTCTTCATCGCGGTGCGTGGGCCTCTCACTATCGCGGCCTCTCTTGTTGTGGAGCACAGGCTCCAGACACGCAGGCTCAGTAGTTGTGGCTCACGGGCCCAGTTGCTCCGCGGCATGTGGGATCTTCCCAGACCAGGGCTCGAACCTGTGACCCCTGCATTGGCAGGCAGATTCTCAACCACTGCGCCACCAGGGAAGCCCTAGCATTAGATTTATTCATATATTTTAGCGTTTTGGTGGGCAGGTTCGTTTTTAATGAAAACCATTTCATTTCTTTCTCTTTCTCCCTGTGCCTTTGTGCTCATCCCTCTCTGTCTGACAGACCCTCCAGGCCCCCAGTACAGAAGCAGCTCTAAGAAGGACAATTTGGAGCAACTGCTCCCGGCAGTACTGGGACAGGGCTGTGGCCGACCTGGTCAGAGTCAGTGGGCAGCTCGGCTTAACAAGCAGAGAGGCTGAGTTTGCCCTTTCTTCCACCTTGGGCTTGCAGTGGGCGTGACCCAAGCCCCAGGCGACATCAGGCAGCACTTGTTTTCCTCCGTCCCCTTTCACTCACAGGCTGGGTGGTGGGGAGGCTATCCTCACCCTGCAGCTTCCAACCATGTCTTGCACTTTCAACCTCCTTCCTGCCTCTGGACCAGAGCCCCGAGGCTGAAGGCTTAAGCTCCACTTTCCATTTTGCATCTCTGTCCTGCTCCTGGTCTTCAGAAATACGTCTTGTAATCTAACCCAGCAAAGTCGTCTCGATATTCTCTTTTTTAATTTTACTCGCCATTGCTATGGTGGGAAGAGGTGGTTCTTGCCTCAATAGATTCTCAAATTACACAAACAAGTTTAGATAAAGCCTGATGAAATATTTATTAGCAAGGAGGAGATGAATGTGCCTGATTTTAAGGCTTCAAATGATTTATGTACTCGTTTCTTGGAAATTCATCTAAGGATTGCATGCTTAATTTATGCTAGGCCCATTCTTTTTACAGATAGCCTTACAAACAGCTTAGGGAATCCAGCCTTTGGGAATCACAATCCTCTATTTAGAGCACAGGGAAACTGGTTTCTATGTCATAGCCACAATCGATGCTCCAAATTCAGAACCACTAACTAGACCTTCCCTTTCAAAGAGGCCCCTCAGGCAGGAAACATTCTGTGTGTTCTCCCCACACCCCAATCCTGCTACTGAAGTTTATTTTCATTTGATTTTCCCGGGATACAATAGTAGTATATAGTCAAATAGAAGAAGAGATTTTTACCTGGGTCCAAAGCCCTTGGTAATTATTACCTAGGATCCTGGACTCTAGTATGATTAGAACTCGGTCTCCCCCCAGCCTTACTCCCCCATTCAAGCCCTCCTTCCAACCCCTGCCCCAAACCAATGTATACCTGGCCTCCTCCACCATCTTGCTCCAACAGCTCTCTGTGACTTGAAATATTTATTAGCAAGGAGGAGATGAATGTGCCTGATTTTAAGGGCCCAGCTCTCTGGGCCTTTCCTAATGGCCCCCTTAACCCCCTGCTCTCTTCGAAACCCACTCAAGTCTCACCTTTAGTAATGTTGCCTTTCCTAATGCCACTAACCCACCTTTTCCTCCTCTGAACTTCCCTCTACCACTGATCGACATTTAGCCCTTTGCCCTTCAGGGCCTGTCATCTTATGAACATAGTATCCTTCCAATATGTCCATAAGTACCTTGATGCCTAAAGCTGGTGTCATGTGTCACAGATGCTGGTACGTTATCTCTTGATCCACCCACGAGTCTTGAGATACAGTAAAGCAGGTATTATCACAGTTATATTATTATTCCTATTTTTCAAATGCTAAAATTGAGGCTTAGAGATGTTCAGTAACCTGCCCTACTAGGAAGTGGCAGAGCTGGGATTTGAACTTAATTCTCTCTACCTACACACCTGTAATTACTTTCTGGTATAATCAAAACGGCAAAGAGGTCTGCTTCATCTCAAGCCCAACTCCAAGTGACTGGTTATCGCTGCCCAAAGTACTGGGTTGAAGAGCCAAACTCAGGCTCAGCAGGAAAGCAAACCATCCACGATGGAAGGGCAAGGTCAACCGTGGGTTCAGCTTTTTAAAGGAAGAGCATGCAGGCCACCTGTTTGCCATCCCCCATATCATGCTAACTTTCTTGAACTAGGATGGAGTCTTCTATTAGTTTGTAGGTTCCATAGCACTTAGAACATAGTGCTTAACATAGGGTGGAGGAGCAATTAATAGGTATTGCTTGACAGTAACATCAACATCCTCAATAAGGCACCGCATCGTGGAAGCTGCACAAACAGCTTGCAACAGCTGTACCAAGGGAGAATAAGTGAAGGGCTCTGCTCTGGACCAGCTAAACAGCTTTCACTTGGTGAACGATTTCAAACTCACATGCGTGCAAAATAAAGTGTGAAGCTTGAGGAAAATTGTTTTATCCAGAAAACTGAGTATCACTGTAAAGAAATGAGTTTTGCTTCTGCATGATGATAATACCTCTCATATGCACTACCAGTTGGTGCATACCTTGCACGCAGGTGTTTTTAAAGGTCATGCCTCTCCTCTGGAGCTCAGTGTACCCCTGCACCCCTTGCTGCCACCTCCACTCTTGTCAAGTAATGAATCCAAAAGCAAGAGAAGGTGTTTCCAGCATGTACTGTTGTAAGTTACGGGAGGCAAAATTACTAATTACCACCATTCTCCTACAAGCAGAGCTCTCCTCTCCTCCCCGGCTTTCCTCCCAGACCCTCTCCTGCCTCGGACTGGGAGTTCTCTGTTTCCGTCTCATCTCTTTTCCATACCTCGGGACAGGGATGTGTCCAGGAACCCAGGCCAAAAGTAGCAAATTTATCACCGTGCTAATGACAGCGAGCCGCATGCTGAGTGAATTCTGCAATCCCCCTCAACTCCTTCTTTTGCCAAGACCTATGGAGCTGCAAGATCCAGCCGATTACAGAGACTGTTACCTTCACATGAAGAATGGCTCTGTTGGAAAATGCAACTAGGTATCAGCCGTAAGGCTATTTTTAGAAGCTTGTTTGGGAAGATCTCAAAAACAAAAAATGCCATGTGGTGGGAGATGTTAGCCAATTGGCCAAAATTGAGCATCACTGAACAGATTTTCCACCTACCTTCATCAATATGCGGCTTTCTAACGACCCACCTCACGACCCCTAGGGATGGCTCACTGTTCTGGGAATAGGTATCTATGTTTGTGGAGTTTATAGAACTCTCAGTCCTGGTGGCAAAACCCCCCTCTTTATTTTCATGAGCAGTATTTCCCAGGCTGGATCTGTGGAGAATGCTTCACCCTGTTCTTCCAAAATAGCCTCCCCAGGGCTTGGGAAGGGGAGCCTGGTCACTCCGGTAGGAACAGGGGAAGCCACAACACACTAGGCTGAGCACCTATGGGAGGCACATAGCTGGGGAGGCGCATGGTCAGGGAGGCCAGCCGTCGAGGACACTCTTTGGCGGCGAGGCTTGTTGTCGGGGAGGTAGTTTCCAGGGGGGCAGGCAGCCCGTGTGGGCTCTAAAGGAGCAGGCCACTGTCCAGTCTCATTAGGAGGGTGGTACCCAGGCACGTTAGAGGCTCGTGGCACCTGCGCCAGATACCCAGGAAACCAGCCAGGCGCCACAGCAGCATTGGTGCTCCATACTGTGGGCGTGAGAAAGCCCTCGATGACCTCCTCGAAACCGAGAGAGGTGTCTAAATGGGCCACTGCATTCGCCACAGCACTATCTCCTTTTATTTGAAGACTGTGTGTGCCGTGCTTCTTTAAAAATCAAGTCAACAATGTTTGAGGCAGACTGGAGGCTCAGCCCAGCACCACCCCTGTGCCCCCAACTTGTTGACTCTGCTGGTGCAGACAGTAGGGTCACGTGGGGAAGAGTGGGGAAGAGAGCCCACCTCTGGCCGTGGCTGGGCTGGGTTTCAGGTCCTGGTGGCCCCAGGCTCATCCAATACTCATCCTTGGGCTAGGTTTCCACCTCCTCACCCCCTTCCAACGCATTCCCTAAGTTCTCACTCGCCCCCGCTTGGAATTAGGGTGCAATGATTGCTTCCACCCAGTCCTTGGCTCCCTCTGTGCTTAGTCCTCTCCAGGGGGGACATGTGGAAGGCAGAGCAGACTTGCACAGTGACACACCAGGAGACAGTGGCCTCTGAGGTGGAGCTGAAAGAACTGGGGATGTTTAACCCAGAGAGGACACATCTAAGTGGAGAAACCATAGCACCCTCAAATGTGTAAAGGGGTCTCACTGCCCATGAGAGAGGATCCTTTTTCTGTGCTGTTCCAGAGAACACACCAGGTCCAAATAGGAAAATTCCAAGGAATCAGGTGTCAGTAGCACATCAGCAATTCCTTATATACAATTTAACCAGTGGAACAGCCTGGGTACATATAAATCAGAGGTGAAATGACCATTTCATTCTGTAGAGGGGACTCCTAAATTGTGTGGGAAATTAAACTGAATGACCTCTGCCATCCCTCCCAATCATAATATTCTAGGAGTGCCCTAGAACTTTTGGGGAGTGACAAGGTCTCCTGTGACTGCTTCATTGGAAACTCAGTTCAGGTGTAGCCTTTGAGGCATAGAATGTACTGTATATGAGGAAAGGAAGCAACGAAGTTCCCAGGCTTTCTCAGAATCCCCCAGTGTCCTGATCACATCTCCCAAATGGGACGTGCAATACAGACAGCGCTGTTGTTTTAACAAGTGTGCTGAACGCTTGGACATAAACAAACCCCAGGGCTGCTGTTGCAGCCATGCCTCAAGCACGGCATCACGGAGTTTCAGAGATGGAGGAAGCCTGGAGGTCATTTGGTCCCAGCTCCTACCCAGGGCAGGAATTCTCCATCTAACAACCCAACAGATGGCTGCCCAGCTTCTGCCTGAGCATTTTCAGGAAGGGGCTCACTGCTCTGCCAGGAGATTTAGTCCATTTTGAGACAACTTAATCCACGTGGAGACAATCCTCATTGTGAGCTGTTTCTTCCTTGTATTGAGCCCCAAGTCTGCCTTCATTCGACTTGACTTTTACCCTCAGCAGTAGGACAAAAATAAATCTGTTCTCTCATCCATATAACACTGTTTAGATTTTTAAAGACAGCCATTGTCTCCATAACTCCAAATATTTTTTTTTTCCTGTCTAAACGTCTCCAGTCACCTTAACCATTTCTCACATGGCGTGGTTTGCAAGCCCTCACCATCCCAGTTACCATCTTCTAAGTATTTTCTATTTTACTAATGTTCCTTACAAAAAGTAGCTCCTAGAACAGATAACCAACTGTGGTCTGACCACTGCAGAGTACAGCGGTGTTCTCACCTCCCTTGATCTACACACTAGACCTTTATTGATGCAACGTGGAATTAGATGTGTTTCCTACCAAATGATCAACTGTTGTGTTCATATTAAGGTTATCATCAACTAAAACCACCATTTTTTTTTTTTTTTTTTTTTTTAATTTATGGCTGTGCTGGGTCTTCGTTTCTGTGCGAGGGCTTTCTCTAGTTGCGGCAAGTGGGGGCCACTCCTCATCGTGGTGCGCAGGCCTCCCACCATCGCGGCCTCTCTCGCTGCGGAGCACAGGCTCCAGACGCACAGGCTCAGTAATTGTGGCTCACGGGCCCAGCTGCTCCGCGGCATGTGGGATCCTCCCAGACCAGGGCCCGAACCCGTGTCCCCCACATTGGCAGGCAGACCCCAAACCACTGCGCCACCAGGGAAGCCCAAAACCACCATATTTTTTGACACAGTTTCTTATAACTTGAAAGAAAGAAGTGGACTTAAAAGGGATCCTATAAATTATTAAAAGTTCAAATCCTGCCTCCCCCTTCATTAATAATAGACACATAGAACTGTTTAAGAGACTGTAGCCCTAGCAAAGATTATGAATGACATACTAAGATAACTGAACCCACAGATAGTGAGTCCAAAGGTGAAATGTGTGCTTATATTGACATGCCAGGTCCCCAGCCTTTGCAGCCTCTTGTTCCACACATCCAGGGCCTGCAGGGCTATGCTTGCTTGGTCTTTCATACTCTACCTAATTTTTTTAGCTTGCCACCTGCTTCCTAGGCCACGTCTTCCTCCAGCCCACTGGAGACTCACCAGTGGTTTCCTTTGTGTCTTTGACAGGTCGCCTGAAGGAAGAAATCACCCAGCGGCACGTGCAGCAAGTAGCTCTAGGTGGGTACAAAGTGGAGCCTGCAAGCAGACAGGGAAGGTAATACAGGCTGACCTGGTCTGGGAAGCCCACGCCCAGCTGAACAACAACCCATCCAGAACCCTTGGGAAGGTGAAAGGAGGGGAGTTTTGCGGTCAGTGCAGCTTTCTTGGGACGCCCCTCCTCTCTGGGGCCAGTCTCCCCCTCCTGTGTGCTTGCTTCCGGCTGTCAGCACCTGGCACCCAACCCTCCCGGCTGCTGCCTCATCCTCTGACCTTTTCCACCCCACACCCCAACCTAAATTCACCCCCTATGTCCCAGCTCCTCAGGGTCCTACTCGGAGCTTTCTAGAACCATGACTAACTCATCCCAGCAGTAACGGTTGGTGATGAAAACAGCCACCAGTGGCTGAACTATCTCTGTGCACTGCTTTATGTGCACGTCTCCTCATCCTCACAACAGTCCTAAGGTGCAGTGCCTTTTCCAGATGAAGGTGATTCAATGACTTGCCCAAGGTCACAGGCTAGTAAGTGTTGAAACTAGGACTTGAACCAGGTCTCTGAGTCCACACTGGGCGCTCTTGGTCCCCATGCAATTTACTGCCCACAACAATGATGGGCCCACTTCATACATTAATAATGCAAACACTAAACCAACAGAGTGATATTGTGAGAGGGCTTGGACACCTTTTAGGCAGTGGGCATCTGCAGAAAATGCCCCCTTGTGACATGTGACCCAAGGAAGTTACCCAGGAGGAGTGTGCAGCTCCCTGGAAGGCTGGTGGAACAGGGCTCCTGGGCAGGGCCCCCCGTATCCTCTCCCACTAGCCTGGGATCAAGCCTTCTAGAGCTTTGATTAAATAAGCAATTCATGTGTTCCAAACAACGGGGTTCCCCTTGAGAGGGGCTGGCCCCTGGAATGACCTGCAGTTGGAGAAATCCTGTGCGCAGGATCTCTGGGGGGAAATGGAGTAGAGCCCCAGCATCATGAGGGTAATCCATCTGAGCCTAGTAACTTGGATTATTGGGAAGGTTGGTTGTTTAGTTTTGGTCAGAACAATGATCATATCAAATAACTACTGATTACATCAGAAACACAGAACAAGGAAGCCTAAGACACACTGACGGAGCCTGAGCTTTTCCCTGTTGGCCCCGGGACTGAGGGGTCAGGCAGATGTGCTGGGCCTGACCTCGCATTGCTAGAGGCCTGGGCAGGGTCTTGGAGCCAGGATTCTGCGCCTTCCCCAGCACACAGCCAGGGCTGCCCCAGGGCCCTAACTCATAGCGCCGTGCTTGGGAAGGGCACAGGGACCTCTGTGGGGAGCTGTGCCGAGGTGCAGGTCACCGGAGAGGGAGTCATCCCTAGCGCTGGCTGCCACCTCGTCTCTTCTTCAGTCTTCATGATGCTTGTTGAACAGAAACAATGATGTGGAAAATACCACTCAAGTAATTCCAAGGGCGGTTTTGCTCTAGGGCCTGGGGAGTCATTTCCATGGCTTTTGGGGCAAGAGGTGCTCCATCCTCTCTGCCCCCCACCCCGTCCCAACCCTGCCGCGTCTCTTCAACCGCAGGATCCTTCTTAATTCCTGTGTTCACCTCTCTGGGAGCCTTCTTCTGAAGTATAGCAGGTGTCAGGTGCAGCAGGGCCCAACTTTGCCTGAAGTAATCAGCAAACTTCAAACAGAAAGCACTTTGGCTGAAAGTGTAATTAAGAGCATTTGAAATACCTATTTATTTTAAAAGCATACTATCCCAATTAGAGAAGAAGTGTTACCATCTCCCAGCTGCCATTTTGAGATCAAATGCCACATTGCTATCCAGACGCCTTAGGAGCTTGTCTGATGGGGCTGTGGACCCGCCGGTGCACATGCGTCCCAAGGGACACATTTCAGAAGGGACTTCTTCTCATTGAGAGGAAGCTCTCAATGCAGCAGATTATTTACAGCGCCGTTTCCTGCCTTAACCCTTGCCCTTCAGACTAGCCTTGGGGCTGAAGGCCAGGACCCACGGCTCCTGTAAGACCAAAAACAACTCACTCGGTGTATTTGGCTTCCTGACGTTCTGTAGTTCGGGCTTCAGTACAGGGATGAGGCAGTGACTACACCTGGTCTCACCCTTCCATTTCTGTGGGTTTGTTTGTGTTGCGGTTCCTTTCCCCTTTCTGTTCTGTTTCTTTGTCTGCTTCTTCTCCCTACTTTCCCTCACCCTCCATTTCAAGTATTCCCTTTGATATTATTTCTTTCTTTTACCTACATGTTCCTAAGTTTCCATGAAAGTGCAGGTGGGGTCGCTTGGTTGAGTCTGGGGTTTTGGGGGGTTAGGGGGGTCAGGAGTAATGAGTAAGTCTGAGCAGGAGAGGTTTTCTCGTGTATTTTGCATAAGAATATGTCTCTGTTTGTATGAGTAGACATATGGCCAAGAAAATTTGCAGAAGTGTAATCTCGTAAAGCAAAGACTTAATGGTGAGGTGAGAGGCCCCGTGTGGAAGAGACAGTAGATTGATGAAAGAAGGCCAGATCCAGTGACGTGCTGGAGCCACTCGCCTACATCAGGAGAGCATGGCACCATGTCAGGAATTTGGGGAATACTCCAAATGTATCACTTCCTGATTAATTTACTACATTTTACTGCTATCTCTGCTCATGAGGTTATTTACAGTGACTGCGTCTGTGTCCTGGAAACACTGTCTCACAGTGTGCTTCTGTGCCTCTCTTCCCAATTCCACCCTCAGTGACATCACACTGGCAGCTTGAAATCAGCCACAGTGGGAGTATTTACACCAAGGGCAAATACTGTTATAAACTGGGGCTTTCTTTCCCAGAGAGGTAGTTGTTAAATGTTTCCCACCACACCACTGGCACACAGATAAGCACCCATGGAAAGGCCCGTTCTGTTCATGAACATCTTTGCTCTTAAGAAGACTTCTACTCCCCTTCCCGGCTGAAAATCCACATTATGGTTCTGCCTGCATTCACAGCCCACCCAAAGGACCCTGGTCCTTTTGAAAGGCAGTGACCAGGGAAACCAATGGAGACAGAGTGGGGCAAGAGAAGCATTAGGCCCAGTGGGCCCCCTTGATGTGACAGCCAGAGCTGGAGGGGGTGGGTTCCTTAAGAAAATCATCAATGACCAGTTCTAAGAATATCATCAACAAACAAGTTACTGGTGGACTTAGAGCAGGGCTGACTCCCGCACTCTATTTCAGGAAACAAAAAAACTATTATTTTTCAATTAAGCATCATTTGGAAGTGATACTAACTGAACTAGATCGAGCTGGCTGAGTTGAGAGTGCTTTGCTGAATTCAGCTGTGTGTGTTTTTCCCTCTCTGTTGTGCTAGCTCCCCGGCGTGGTAAAGTGTTGTCAGTGATGCAGCTGGGACTAATCAGCAAACGTTTCTTGAGTACTTCCCCATGTGCCATGGCTCTAAGCTCTTTACTTGTATTTCCCTCTTTAAAGCTCCTAAAATCCCCGTGCGGGAGGTACTACTATTATCCTCACTTTACTTAAGGCCCAAAGGGGTTAAGGTGAACCTACCCAGCTTTGCTCAGCTAAGGATGCAAATGCAGACGCGGCTCGAGAGCTTGTGCTGTAACCACCACAACGCAGGACCCTCAGCCCCAGGCTGAGCATTACCGAGTCCACAGAGGGACAGGAATTCAGTGCCTGCCCTCGAAGGGTGCATAGCCAGCACAAGGGGATATATACATTAAAAAGATAACTCTTTATCTAATTCCAGATTTAGGCACATGTATTATTCTATCCACTGTCCTCTTCCCACTGTAGCCCCAAACCAAGTCGGCCTTGACCTCCTCCATGTAGCCTTACCCATCCCCTTCTCCCCAGTCTGCTTTATCCTTTAGCCTCATGCACCTCTGCTGAAGCACCAACCTTGTTTTGTAATAATTTATTTCCATAGCTATTCTCCACGCTAAAATGTGAGCTCCTGGAAAGCTGGGTGCAGTCAAATTAATCTGTGTACCCCCAGCAGCCAGCACAGGCAATAAACAGGCCAAGTCAGTGCTTCCCCAGATGACTCCCGGACTCACACATCTTGCAAAAGTGTAATGAGACATTTGAACATAAAATAAGTCCATTTAAAAGAAGTAGAAGGAGTAAGTGCTTTCGGAGCCCACAACTGAGCGGATTACAACACACAGGCAATAAATCCGACTCTGTCTTATCTAGCCACCAAGCAGAAAGAGGAGTACCCAGAGTTACACAGTTTTCATTTTCTGACCAGAGGAAGCATACTAACTAATTTATCTGCAGAAATAGAATTTCTCCTGGAACTAAACACAAACCAGAATTTATCGTGGGGACCTTTGTGTAAAGGACACTGAGTGACATAGTGAATGATGTCGTCAACTGCAGTTTTACAAAAGATACTGAAATGTTGTTCAACAAGATGATTCTCGCATTGACCCTCTGTGAAAGCGAGAGGCCTGACATTAGCGCATAACTCACTGAGAGGTGACGTACTCCAGGAACCCTGCTCTCTGACGGCCTCACAGCGCAGGAAGAGAACCCGGGAAGCCATCCCAGGAACAGGGGCTGTGCCCTCCCTCTCAGGTGTCTCTTCCGAGCAATATTTGATCAGGGCCTGGACCTCCTGCAGCTCACAATCAAAATTCTACCAAGTGCCTGTGATTAAAATTTAAAAGGCCCATCGCACTACCAAGCAGCATGTGAAATGTGGCAGGTGAGAAGGACAGACCATCAGAGCTTCAGGATCTTAACAGAGAGAGTGGCCCCTGGGGGGTGTCACCAAGGCCATGGGCCTGAGCTGAGCCTTGAAGAATAAGCAGGAGTCAGAACCACAGAGAGGAGGGTGGGAGCAAGGGATAGTTGTCGTGTGTGTGCTGGGGTGGGGAGGGGGGGGAAGGCTGATTCGGTGTGTGTGTGTGTGTGTGTGTGTGTGTGTGTGTGATACGTATCTATGAGGGGGATGTGTGTGGATATAGCGTGTGCATGATGCGTATGTATGAGGGGGATGTGTGTGGATATAGCGTGTGCGTGATGCGTATGTATGAGGGGGATGTATGTGGATATAGCGTGTGCGTTATGTGTATGTATATGTATGTGGGGGGGTGCATTGTGTGTGTGATGTGTATGTGGTATGTGTTTGTTTTGTGCTTTGTGGGGAGGATGACTTTGTGGGGAGTTGATTTGAAGTAATCCAGGAAAAGGCAAACGCGGTGAGGTGGGCCAGTTCACTGAGAGCCTTGAATCCGAACATTTCTCTCACAGGCAGTTGAGCCACTGAACATTTTTGGGCAAGGAAGTCTTGGTCAATGAGGCCTTTTAGGAAAAGAAGCCCCAGGCGGTAGCTCGAGTTCCTCAGCATTTGCTAACTGACTGATGAGTAAATAATCTGTACCACCCTGGAGACCCCCCTCACCCAAGCCTTCACCCGGCCCCTGCACTGGGCGATTCCTCCGGGTACACACGCCTGCAGCCCAGGCCCAGGGAGGGGTTGAGGACTCCTGGCTGTCTCTGGGTAAACCTGCTGCAGACACTGCCCAGCGAGATCTGGGGCTGCCCGGGGAGTCCCACGCTGACCACATGCCATGCAGAAGCAACCCCTGAGAACAGGCCACTGTAGCTGCAATGCCTCATGGGGCGCTTGGATTACCACTGGGTAGTGCACGCTACCTGACCTGAAGAGCCGGCAGTGACAGCGCTGAATCCCAGCAGGGCCTTAAGGAGGGTCGACAGAGGCACTGACCCGGAAGGCTCTCTGTTTTACCTCGTTGTTCCAGCTTAGGGCGCTCTGAGGCGTTCTTTTCTCCTGAACAGTGTTCCTGCAGTGACCTCTTGTGGCGTCCCTGCCATTCTCCAAAGACAGGCCACCACCATTGCCACCTTCTCCCGTTTGGTGGAAAATTAAGACTGAGTCTTGAAATGCTTTTTGGAATTCTGAGCCCAGGAGCCACAAATTTGAGAGAAAGCGAAAGGCCAGACTGTCATCAATTTATTCAGCAGACTAGACTGAGCACCCAGTGTGAGACCAGGAATTCCAGGATGAGGGGAGGAACCACTGATGGAGACAACTGGAGCAACCCTCCCGGCATCAGCCAGCCCAGTGGTTTTCAAAATGGGCTCTAGGGGACCCATTTGGGCCACGCTGTGGCCCCTTTGGGACCACAGGGTGAGGGTGAGGGGACCCAGGGTGCAAATGGCAGGACCCCGGGATTTTCACCTGGTTCAACCAAAGCAACTTCTGTTTCTCTTTTTGTCATTAAGCCTTTGCTTGAAGAAAAGGTTCTGAACTTTGAACACATCTTCCTCCCTTCGGAACTTGCAGCTCTTTTTGAGACATTTCCCAAGGAAGACAGTCCAAGCTTCCCTTCCCCAGAGCTATCTCAGTTTCCCCTGGGCTCACACAGAACTCTGCATATGCTTCTATAAGAGAATTTATCACCTTGTATAATAATTACGCAGTCTTTTATCCTTCTCCCCCAGCCCTGAGCACAGTGATTGGCACACAGAAGGTCCTCCCTAAGTGTTAGCTGAATAAATCAGTGATATCTAAGGGATCAGATTTTTGCCTTAAAGATTCACCAGCTAAGGGACTCTGTGCCTAGGTTCCAACATCTGTAAAATGGGGGTGGTTGGATTAAATGATATCCTGTGCCCAGCAGCCCGTCACAGTCCCTGGGACTTAGCGGGCATCTACAGATCCCTGGTTGAATGAACAAATGAATCTAACACTCCTCAGCCGTCAAGTGCCACAATCGTATCTCTTTGTGAATGCAGAGTTCCTTAAGACATGCAGAAAACACTCACAACCTTGGTGAGGAGACATGCGAGGGCTTGGATGGGTTAGAAATGTTTTCATCCTACCTGAAATGAATGATCCAAATGCTGACCCTTTGGAGTAAGGGAGAAAGTAAAGGAAGCAGCTGCCCCAGAGGCTGAGATGGCATCTCAGCTGGTTCCAAAAGGACTCAGGTGGCTCTGTAAGGCCAGTGATAAAGTCTCACCACCTGAGCCAATTCTAATCCACAGGTGCTTGTGAATATAGGGTCAGCTTCGGTGACACAAGGTCCTTGGCCAAATTTCCAGGCTCAAGATGGAGGCTGGGAGTAATAAGGAGTCCCCACCCCATTTCCCTGCCCAGTTCCCAGTTGCCAAGGCTCCAGACCCTTTGAGTAGTTCCATACTCCCTCAGCAGCCGTTCTGGAGAATGGAAGGCTGTGGGCATCAGCCCCGGGGCGAGTCTTGAACTGCGACGATGGTTTAGTAAAAAGAGTACTCGCTCTAGAGTCAGGAGAACCCTGCTTGATGGTGCCTCTGCCATTCGCTAGTCATGTGACCTTGGCCCATTAACCTTCCTGCATTTCCATTTCCTTGTCCATAAGAGAAGAACATCTACTCCCCAGGACTGATCTCAGTGCTGAGCGAGGTGTATATGTGATGGAGCTGAGGACAAAGTAGATGCTCAGTGAATTGTCATGAACTCTGACTCTGGGTGCCAGGAACCAAATGCCCAGGCAGTGGGCAGAGCCCCTGGACACAGAGCTACCACAGTCCTGGGCTACCAACATGAGTTGGCATAACTGGTGGAGGTCACCATGGTCCCAGTCACCACGTCTCTCTACCCACATTTGCTCACAGGCTCTATAAATCACTCTTCTTTGCAAAAATACATCAAGCCCCAGGAAGGGGCTGTCTATTCCTTTGAGCACTTGAACACTGATGATCCTGTTACCAGTTGCCAGAGCCATTTTTTTCATTGTGCAGATGTGCAGAAACCGTGTGTGCTGCTTTGAGTGAATTAGGCATTTGACCAATGTCTCCATCAGTTGGGACTGCTGTAACAAATTACCACAGACTAGGTGGCTGATAAACAATGGAGATTTATTTCTCACAGTTCTGGAGGCTGGAAGCCTGAGATCAGAGTCAGGTTCTGGTGAGGTCCCTCTCCTGGGTGCAGACTGCCGGCTTCTCAATGTGTCCACTTGTGCTGGAAAGATTGAGCCAGTTCTCTGGTCTCTTCTTAGAAAGGCACTAATCTCCTTCATGGGGGCTCCACCTTCATGACCCAATTACCTCCCAAAGGCCCCACCTGCAGATACCATCACATTCGGGATTCGATTTCAGCATGTGAATTTTGGAGGGGACACAGTCCATAACAATCAAACACAGTAGACAAGATTCTAACCTCTCGACTTCATCTGCAAAGATGTATCTGATAAAATATACCACGGCCGGCTCCTCCATCTGTCCTCTCTTGTGCTTGGCCAGTCTCAGCCCAGAAAAGGTCTTACTGTTTCGCAGGACCTATTCTGTTGCAAGCGTAGTGGAGCTGGGTAATACCTTCCTAAAACCCCAAGGAAACTGATGATGAGTTTGGGGAAGACCTACCAACAGGAAACCAGGGTCATCTGTGCTCAGATACAAACGATGGGTGCTTTGTGTTCCAAATAACCAACAAAAAAGCTCTAAGTGGTGCTTTGAAAATACTGATGTCTATTCAGAAAACCATGAGGGCACTGTTGTACAGAGAGCTGTGGGCAGAGGACACGCAGAGAGCAGAGCAGAGCAATTTCCATATAAAAAAAGAAAAGAGAAGCAGGGAGAAGTGAATTGTATAGATAAAGTCTATGACCAACCATTGGGGATGAATCTGGCAATATCTGATATCTGCAATATCTAGAAGATATGCGACCTCCACCACCTGGCAATTCCACGCCTAGGAACATACACCTGAGATGGTGTCACATGTGTGCCCGAGGGGGCACTCCTGGCAGCATTGTTCTTATCATAGCAAACAGTCAAACAAACAAGAACCAAGACAGGAGACCACCCAAAGGTCCCCCGTAGGGGGTGGATAAGGGAGCGAGAGCTGTGATACAATCATACAGTGGAACACCTTAGAGAATTCAACATGGATAAACTAGATTTACGTGTAGCAGTGTGAATACATCTCAAAAACACAATGGTGACTGAAAGAAAGAAAACTGCTGAAGGATATATATGGACCCATACCATTCGTGTAAATTCCAAAATTTTCAATACTTTTTATCAGGGGGGAGGGAATGGGAACTTTGGACATGAAAGATTCATAAAACACACACGTACAGGTGCACAGTCTGACAAACGGTTATCAAGAGATCACTCTGGCACCCCTTAAGTCAAGAAATGGCTAAGTAATGTTTACAGGGCACTAAAGACACAGAGTGCGAATATAAAAGCACAAAGGGAAGGCTATGGAGCTCCAGCAGGATAGTGATGTTACCTTCAGGGAGGGAGGGTGGGGCTAGGGGAGGGCACAAAGGAGGCCTCCACCAATTCTGAACTGTTCTAGCTTCAAACAAAGCCCAAGTCTAAGGCAGCTGTGGCAAACTGCTGATTTTTAGATTTTCCAAAATACTAGTGTTATTTATATCATTCTTTGAACATTTTTTTGTGTTTGTAATGGTTTATAATAATTTCCATACCTCTACGAAGGACTAGATTCCAACGGTTCAGAAATCAAACACAAATTACTGTTCTCGTGGAATCATTGTGTTGGTAGAAGTGGTAGTAAAAAGTGAATCCCAATTCAATTCCAATTCATCTTCATTTTCCTCACTACCGTTCATGTCAGGATCATTTTACTTAAAGATGAAAATGGAAAGTTTACCACCATTCATTTTCTCCTCCAGGTGCCTTGTATTCTCTGGGAGGGACTAACAGCTACAGATGGTCTGCCTGCGTGTTGAACAATACAGGGGAAGCGCCTATGAAGGCTGCTTTTTATTGTCCTCCCCCTGTTTCTATAAATCCTCACAATAGAGAGAGTTCTTCTCCTGCCCCTGGAAGAAACTGGGCAGCCCAGTAACTCAATTGTTCATTGTTAATTACCAGCAAAACAAACAACAACAAAAACAACAGAAACCCACACTGGTCCTTCTATACTGTAACTATAGAGTCTCAATAGTTCAAATTTCACTCAAAGATAAGACTTCCCTCCCTTTCCCTAGCTAAGGCCAACCGCCAGGAAGAGAGGGACATGGTCAGCTCCTTCTCTCTCTAACTCACTTCTTCCCACAGCCTGCTACGCTGTTTCCCCAGAAGGAGTTGGAGAGAAGAAGGAAGGGAGGGAAGGCAGTTGGTAAAGATCACACTTAACTGGTACCATTGTAACACAGCTTTGTGCTCTCTGGGCACAAAGTGCCCGAGCAAATGTTCAAAGCTGACTCTTGCTCATTTGGGGTACTTTCACGGGTCCCTGGAGGCCCCTCACCCGCACGTTCCTTGTCTCGAGGGAATGCACCTCATTCAGACAGTTGTTTACCTGTACAGGTCAGGGTCCAAACGGGAAGCAAGTGGCAGTACTCAAATTATCTATTGTGAAGAGAGTTGAATAAAGGCCTGTTGACAAAGGCATGAGCAGAGGGTAGGGAAACCACAAAGGAGATCACAGTACCCCAGAGGTAATAACAGCAGCAAGGCAGGAAGCATCAGGCCTAAGAGGGCAAGGGAGTGAGCAGTTATGAAACTTGAAGACAGAAATGGTTGTGCAGCTATGGAGGACAGTATGGAAGTTCCTTAAAAAACTAAAAATGGAACTACCATACAAACCAGCAATCCCACTACTGGGCATATACCCTGAGAAAACCATAATTCAAAAAGAGTCATGTACCACAATGTACATTGCAACACTGTTTACAATAGCCAGGACACAGAAGCAACCTAAGTGTCCGGAAGCAACCTAAGTGTCCATCGACAGATGAATGGATAAAGAAGATGTAGCACATATATACAATTCAATATTACTCAGCCATGAAAAGAAACAAAATTGAGTTATTTATAGTGAGGTGGATGGACCTAGAATCTGTCATACAGAGTGAAGTAAGTCATAAAGAGAAAAACAAATACCATATGCTAACACATATACATGGAATCTAAAAAAAAAAAAAAAAAAAGAATGGTTCTGAAGAACCCAGGGGCAGGACAGGAATAAAGACTCAGACGTAGAGAATGGACTTGAGGACACGGAGAGGGGGAAGGGTAAGCTGGGACAAAGTGAGAGAGTGGCATGGACATATATACACTACCAAATGTAAAATAGCTAGTGGGAAGCAGCTGCATAGCACAGGGAGATCAGCTCGGTGTTTTGTGACCACCTAGAGGGGTGGGATAGGGAAGGTGGGAGGGAGACACAAGAGGGAGGAGATATGGGGATGTATGTTTATGTATAGCTGATTCACTTTGTTATACAGCAGAAACTAACACAACATTGTAAAGCAATTATACTCCAATAAAGATGTTAAAAAAAAAAAAAGAAATGGCTGTGCAGAAAGGCTCTGGCCATCTGATAGGAGCTGTGACCTTCAGTAAAGCAGTGCATCCAGCTCGTGGCCTCTACAGAGATGTCTGGGGAAAGAAATACCTCAGCCTGTCTCCTCCCATGCTCCAGTTCCTGCCCATGTTCGCCATCGGCTGAGTCCAGCCAGAGGGCGGAGGGTAAGGAAGCCCACTGTTCTACCAGCCAGGCTCCTGGGGTGAGGAGCAGAAGAGGAGAAGGCGGAG
Source organism: Balaenoptera ricei (assembly GCF_028023285.1). Lineage (NCBI taxonomy): Eukaryota > Metazoa > Chordata > Mammalia > Artiodactyla > Balaenopteridae > Balaenoptera > Balaenoptera ricei. The sequence continues at coordinate 35,984,172 of NC_082649.1, forward strand.
AGTGGATTTGGAGAAGCAGAAGGAATAGGCCCAGCTCTCCCAGGCTTCCTGTGGTCCACCGCCAGGTTTGTTTCTCCTAAGGTCCCTCTAGGTGGCTTTATTAAAAAGGATCTAAGTTTTAAGTGGTGTACCAGAGGGTCTGAGTGCTGTGCTGGAACCCGCTCACACCGGCTCACAAGCACTGACCATGCGCATCTCCTCCCAGCCCCAGATTCAGGAGCATCGTGCTGGTGGCTTGAACTCAGTCACACCACAAACATTGGCAAACACTACAAATCAGGGCTTTTTCTCTTCAGAGAGCCGGTTGTTCCACATCTGCCAGCACGCCTCTGATCTCAGGTGACCCTAACTGACTCTCCTCCATGCTGGAGCCCACGCTTCTTCCACAGAAATGGCAGCCACTCTGCCCCGGCTCCTCACACAGCATCAGCCCATGTCCCACCCTCTAGAGTTCTTGAGGGGAGTCACACTTCTGTCCACACCACACGCACACAACACACACCATGCACACACACGACACACACCATGCACACACACAGCACACCATGCACACACAGCACACACCATGCGCACACACAACACACACCATGCACACACGCAGCACACACCATGCACACACACAACACACCATGCACACACAACACACCATGCACACACACAACACACCATGCACACACAACACACCATGCACACACACAACACACCATGCACACACAACACACCATGCACACACACAACACACCATGCACACACAGCACACACACAGTACACACCATGTGCACACACACAACACACACCATGCACACACACACCATGCACACACACAACACACACCATGCACACACACAACACACACCACGCACACACAGCACACAGCATGCACACACAACACACACAACGCACACCACACACAGCACACACCATGCACACACACACAACACACACCATGCACACACAACACACACCATGCACACACAGCACACACCATGCACACACACACAGCACACACCATGTGCACACACACAACACACACCACGCACACACAACACACACCACACACACACATAAACACACATCATGCACACACACACATCACACCATGAACACACAGATTCCCAAAGGTTCTCATCAAGCTTTCTGAGCTGTCTCCTTCAAGCCCCCTCCCTACCTTGGGAAGGATCTCTACACACATTACCCCCAGTGATGCGGATAAGGTGGTCTGAAGGCAAACCACTAGGGTCTTCAAAAAAATTCTCCAGAAATTTCTTTTGGCCCTTCTCTAACATCAATGTGCGCATTTTGGTTGTCTGCCCACTCTTGCCACCTCACTTTGAAAATATGCCAGTTCTACTGTGTAGTCTGTTTCTGAACTCACTTATGACTCTGAAATACAACAAAATTTTGCCAAATGAACAGATTGGCTTACAAATTGGCTAGTAGCAGATAAGTTTTCCAAAAGTGGAGGGAGATGGTTTTATTAAGGATTCTCAGTTCAGTTCCTAGAAGTCCTAAAATTTCTTTTACAAGCCAATCAGGAGAATTGACCAAACCCCACTAATCATTATCATTAGCGGTTTTCACAGGAGGAAGGCCTGTGCTCACCCTCACAGGTGTGGGGAAAACTGCCCTCCCCAACAGGTCATAGGTATCCTGAGAACACTCCAGACTCGCTGGGTCCAGTGTGACAAGGATATAGCTGGGTTTTAGGGATGCCAAGCTTCCTGCTAATGTCTCTCTGAAAAGCCACTGAGATTAACACATGTGGTCACCACTGGTCTGTGAGGCGAAAGTGACAGAGGGTAGAATTGCCGAGGGACTCAGGCTCGTAGAGAAACCCTGAGTTCAGTAATGTCGGCACACTTCTGAGGAGTGAGGAGGCCTCAGTGGGCTGGACGCAGGCAGGAGCAGCCTTTGCACAGGCCTGCCTCTGAAGGGGGTGGGGAGAGGGTACCAGGAGCCTCAGAAAGAGGTGCCAGGCTCTGAGTGGCTGCAACCAGAGAATGCTGACCAGAAAGCAGAGATGGAGCTGGGGTCCCAGCAGAAAGGACTGTGGAGAGTTGGGAGAGGGAGAGAGCTCCCGTCTGAGCAGAGGTGATCGTGGTCGGGAAGTGAGTAAGGAGACTAGAACTATCTTTCCTGTGAATGCGGGATGCTCCTGGGGTCTCCCTTGTATCGCTTGCAAGTCCACACGGACCCTCTGTGGGGGCCGCGTCCTCCTCCGGGAATGCAGCGGAGGGGAGCAATGCCGAAGGAGAGAGGCCGCCATCCCAGGGGCCTGGTCGTGGGCAGAGAGGCCCAGAGTGGACGCAGAGGAGGTTACTCAGGAGGGAAGGGACGCCGCTGGCCTTCCATGAGCAGGGTCCAGGCTCCAAACCGGCATGGGGAAGGATTTTGATTGTGCTAAAGCTGGGCCATCTGTGCTCTCGGAGAGCGCCCCATTCTCCCTGCGGGGAGGACGGCGGTGGTGAGTGGGGACCCGAGCAATGATCAGCCACAGCCCTGGGTCCGCAGGATATTCACCACGCCCTTCAGTCCTGCCGTGGTCAGCGATGGTGTTACACAAAATCAACACCAAGACGCATGGTGGCACTGAGCGCCTGTCAGCCTGTGATCACTCCAGCTGGCAATAAGTTTGAGCCATTAAACAGGAAACGGTCTGACTGGGAAGCCAGAATCTTTGCCTCTGAGCTTCTGACCATTGTGGTAATTGAGCTACTAACATCATCCATCTTGGGTAGAATAGACACTTTGACTTCGGAAACAAGGAGAGGCTGAGTGATCTGGGCTCTGTGAGACAGTGTAGCCCAAGGAGGCCCAGAGTGGGTGTTCAGGGAGCGAATCCTTAGTTGAATAGCTAAGGCCACCTGCTGGAATGCCTCCGTGGCTCTGCTGTCTCGTCTGCCATGGTAGAGCCACATAATTCACGGCCTTCTCCCGCGCAGGGCACCGGCCTTTGCTCCGTGGAAGCCCACAGGGCCCCTTTCGGCTGGTGCCTGGTTGGAAATGTCAGTACCGCCTTCCTTAGGATTCCTAACACACAGTTAAGGAGACAAGCAGGCTTGCTCTGGGTATTCTGGGGGCTGCCTTGGGGGCCCAGGCTCCCGTGGGTAACGTGGGTAGCAAAAGTTCCTCACACCCATCAGGCGAGCTGCAGATGCCCAGTGGGAGCAGTGTGCAGGCCGTGGTTTCGGTTAGGAAACGGCAGTCTGCACAGGCCGGCGCTCGGGGGAGAGACTGAGGCTTTTTCTCAGCCCCAGCCCCACACCTGAAAGGCATTCATGGAAAAGAGCATCGCCTACAGATACCAAGGACAAGTCAATACCGACCTCAGTGATCTGCCCCATGGCTGCCTTCATTATGCCAGTCGCTTGCAAAGGAAAAAGCACCAGCTTTGAAGTCAGACAGAGCTGGGCCCTGACTCCAGCTCTTTTTACCAGTGGTGTGATCCCGGGGAAGGTTACTTCCCCTGTCAGAACTCAGTTTCCCCATCTGTGATGGGCTTGTTATATAAGAGCCACAGAGCAGCCACGTGGTGGATATCGTTATTCAGATATCCACCATCTGCAAGGGCCAAGTGCAGGCAGCCCAGCCCTACAGAAAGTGTGACTTCCTTGCTGCAAACCCCTGAGCTCCTTTGCCCCACAGTGGCTTCCAAAGGTCTGGAAGGTGGGCGGGGGGCAAAGGGCCATGCTGGCCCCCGTATAGCATCCTATATGAACCCCTGCAGGTCCTGCATCCTCAGTGACCCCTGCATGGAGTACTTGCGTTGAAACTGGACACAGAGCCTTGAACGGTGTTTCTTAACAAGGGGTGAGCATCGGAATCACAGGGGAACCTACCATCAAATCCTAACTCAGAACGTCTGGGGTAGGGCCCAGCAGTCTCTGTGCTTTTACAAGCGCCTTAGGTGATTCTCAGGTGCACCCCCAGTAGAAAGCCAGTGAACGAAAGAAACAAGATTCTGCACATTTCAGACATTTACTTACTGTAAGAGAGTTTTGGGGGGGGGGGTGTGTGTATGTGGGGGGGGGGGGAAAGCGGAGGTGGGAAGAGAAGTTATAGTGATCTTTCCAGTGCCCCTGAAATCATGCCAGGTATAAGGGGACCCACAGGAGGCTGGCCTTCCCAGCAAGCACCCCTTTGTTCTTGTGCTGCTGGTTCCAAACACCTGACACATCAGAGGTGGGGTCAGCCTGGGACTGTGCGTGCCCTGCTGGAAGTTTCAGTTACTATTTGACTGCTCAGGGCTTCCTCCATGTGTGACATTCAGATCTACAGCCGCTGGAGTGAAGCCCTTCTTTTTCGCTTCTGTATTGTGTGGGAGCCGGCTGCCCATACACACTCACAGTGTGACCTCATGGGCCACTCGGGGCTGTGACCTTCTGTGCTCCCGTCCCAGCCAGAGTCCTGTGCTTGAAAGGAGGACTCCTTGTGCCTCCTGTCAGGTGACTGGAGGTTCTGTCCCTGGCCACAGTCCCAGTGGGCACGGAGACCTGCAAAGCGCAACTGCCCTTTACTTACTCCCTTTTCCTCTGTTCCTGCTCAGCCGCTTTGTCTGGTTCCCTTTGAGTTCCCAGCCCCTCTTTCTCTTGAGAGACGGCTGATAAGCCAAGCCTCAGGAAGCAGCAGAAGCAGCCAGGGCTGTCTCCTGGTGAGGTTACAATGCATTTCACTCAGCAAACATCACTTTGGCAAGAGGCCCCTTTGGTTGTCATGGCAACATGGGTAGCTTGTGTCTTGGGGGTATGCTGTGCCCTCATTCTGGCTGCCCAAGTTCCCTTGCCCCAGCTTTCTTTCCCGGATCCTTTCACCACCCTGGCGCCACCTCACATTAACTATCCTTCAGTTTGGAGCAGCTTTGTCTTGACCAGCAAAACAACTACTTGGCTTTGCTATCAAAGGAATAGATCACACCATTCCTCTCCTCAACGCCCTCCAGCCTCTCAGCTCTCTCAAAGCCAATGTCCTTTCCAGGCCCTCAAGGTCCTACCTGATCTGGCCTCAGTTTCCTCACTGGCCCAGCCTTCACCCCAGAGCAGGGTCTTCACTGCATCTCTCAGGGGGTTCCTTGGTATGGGGTCAAAAAGTGTTAAGAGGACAAAGGAGAGCCACAGCTTTTCTTTTTTAACAGACTCGGAGATACAGGTGTCCATTTCTGAAACCATTAGGGAAGGAAATATTCTATTTCAAGTCCTACCATTATCAGTTTGGTGTTGAGATACTTTCTTCAGTTTATCAGGTCTGACATTTCCCAGAGAGGACAAGGGCCAGTGAGCACGGGCTGCATTGAGGGCACCCTGGACGTGGACTCTGAACAAACAAAGCACTGGGGAGATACAAAGAGCAGAGGGACCAGCCCCTGCCCTCGAGGGGCTTCCGGTGCCTAGGCCTGGGGGACCGTGGGTGGCGAGGACAGGCAGTTTGGCTCATTAGGGCCACTAAGATGCACCAGCATGGGGGACAGCGTAGTCTTCGGCTGGGAAGTCTATGGTATCTATGAGTGAGACACTTGCTCAGCCAGTTCACAAGTGACAGGTGATACTTGACACAAGGGACAGAGAGTAACAGGTGCCTGGCAGATAAAGAACAGAATCCTGATCCGCTTAGCGTATTTATCAATGAGTTAGATAACGACATAAAAGCAGCCAGAAGGGAAAGAATAAGGCATGCCAGCATAAGGACCTCTCAGCAGGCTAAACCCCCAATAAATGGGAAATATTGCATTTGTGATAGAAAGGATAATCACACTGAAGTAGAATGCGTTTTGACAACCACTCATAAATATAGGAACGTGTGTAAACTGACCGCAAGCTTAATAGAAGACAGTGACAAACTGACATGGCCATGACAGTGACGAAGCTGCTGAAAAACAAAAACAGTGCTAGGGGACTGCCTGGTATAAACATCTAGCACTTTGGAACCAGAAAAATTGGGTTCAAATCCCAGCCCTACCACTTAATAGCTCTGTGACCTTGAGTTATTCACCAACCTCTCCGAGCCTCAGAATCTAACTGAAACGAGATGGTAATGCCTTTCCTGCTGAGTTATTTTGAGAATTAACAATAAGGTGAGTAGACCACCTAGCCCAGCATCTAGTAGAACTTGGCAGAACCTGTAATATAGAAGGCCCTCAGTAAATGGTCATTGTTAGTAATTCACCTCCTATAGAAATATAGATCGTAAATTTTTCAAGGCTAGGAGAACTCTTCTCTACCCTGCCCCTCTCGGGCCTATCTGGAGTATGATGTCCAGATTCAGGCTCTGTACTTCAGATGGATTAGAAAGTCACCTTGCTACTGAGCCCTTAGGTGAGAGAATTAGGCAGAGTCAGCCCGGGAATAAAGCTCCAGGCACATGTGGTATTTTGTTGTTGTTGCTGTTGCTGTTAAAGTATTTAAAGAACCATCAGATTAAGAAGGAGAACATACTGTGCTGCTCCAGAGCTCCAAAGGAGAGGTGAAAAGAAGTTAGTGAGGCAGGTCTCAGCTCCAATTAAGAGGAAACAGAGCTGCCCGCAACGAGGTATGCTCGGTGTAAAGCACTGAGCCCCACCCCCGGCAGTATGGGGGGGTGGGGGGGAAAGCAGATGACCATCCTCAGAAATGTTATCGAAGGTATTTCTGAATCGAGAGCCTTGCAACCAAACAAACCTGGATTTGGATCCAGGCTCCTCAAGTTAGCCACGCGGCCTTGGGCAGGTTAACCTCTTTGAACCTCCATGCCCTTATCTGTAAAATGGGAGCAATAGGGCTTCCCTGATGGCGCAGTGGTTAAGAATCCGCCTGCCAATGCAGGGGACATGGGTTCGAGCCCTGGTCCGGGAAGATCCCACATGCCACGGAGCAACTAAGCCCGTGCGCCACAACTACTGATCCTGTGCTCTAGAGCCCACGAGCCACAACTACTGAGCCCGAGCACCAAAACTACTGAAGCCTGCGTGCCTAGAGCACATGCTCCGCAACAAAATAAGCCACCGCAATGAGAAGCCTGCACACCACAACAAAGAGTAGCCCCCGCTCGCCGCAACTAGAGAAAGCCCGCGCACAGCAAAGAAGACCCGACGCAGCCAATACATACATACATACATACATATATACATAAATAAATAACATTTATAAAAAATAAAATAAAATAAAATAAAATGGGAGCAATAATACCTCCAATGAGTACCAGAAGGATTAAGTCTGATCATGTCCAGAAAGCACCTAGCGTGTGATAGAGTCTCCCCTCCAAAGAGTAAAAAGTGGGGCTGCATAACTCCTAAGATGCCTTCTGAGGCTGAGAAATGCAATACAACCACCGAGAGCCTCCTGGGAAGGTAGACGGACCCCCACCCACCAGGCTAGGAAAGGATGGGCTCCAGACAAGCACACAAGCAACCAGAGCAGGCAACCCGGCAACCAGCGGTGGCGGCTGGCGTGTCTGGGGACACAGCCCTCACCTAGGACTTGCCAGGGCCCTGTGGGCAGGGCGTCTGAGCATGGTTCCCAGCCCTGGGCGCACATTGGGTTAATCGGGCTTAGAACCACTGCTTCAGAGGGAAGTCAAAAACGGGAGACATGATTTGAGGCTGGAGAATTCGGCACCTCAGCTGATGCAAAGTAAGATGTGAGCCGTTTTAGTGATGCCTTCTTGGTTTATGAAGGGCTCAGTATCAGAGGAGGGGGAAATGCTGTTTTGCATCTTCCCTGGGGACTCGAGAGGAAATGAGTGAACTCCATGGTAAAAGGATTGGTAGGATATAAGGAGGGATTCCCTTCCAGTGACAGATGTTGGACAGTGGGAGGGACAGGGGATGGAGCTTAATCATGGAGCCCTCCTCTGGGGCTCTCAGCTGATTGGAGCTTGCCACCCAGAGGAGGCGGGTAAAGCAAGCGCCCATCCAAAGGCCCCAGAAGGACTCACAGGGTCCCCCTTCTCCTGGGACGCACGATGACTGTGTCGTCCGCTCTAAACGTCACACTCTCCCTTGACCTTTCTTCCTCGCTGGAGGGAACCATCAGCCTCTCCCTTCTCCAGGTATCTCAGAAAACACAGCCGTGCCCTCGACGCCAGACCTGCTGGAAGAGAAGCTGCGATCCCAACTGGAGGAAGAAAAGAGAAGGTGCCCTTTCTTTTCGCCACGCACACCCTGACCCCAGCCCCTTGGGGCCACCTGGAGCTGTGGGGCAGGGCAGGGTGGCCACGCCCGTCCCAGGCCTGCAGCTACTCTGGAAGCAGGTCCTAAAATAGCTGGAGGAGGTGCCACCTTTCAGCAGGCAGTCGTGAGATGCAGGAAGCCGAGGCAGGGTGAGGCTGGAGTGGGGACCAGAAGGCCCAGCCAGGCTCCAGCGCTGGGATCCCCATCGGGCAGGGAGAGCAGCCTCCGCAGCCCCAGCCCAGGCTGCAGCCCAGGAAGCGACGAGTCTTGTCTGCTGCTGCCCTCTAGGGGAGCCCAGAAGTATGACCATGGAGGACCTCTTTCCCCTGACTTCTCTCCTGAGGCTCCTTATCTGCAAGGTGTCCAGAGAATAATCAGACCCTCCTGCGGCTATTTAGGGCCCCAGAATGATTTAACCTGCAGAGCGAGGGACCTCAAGCATAAACAGACATCTGGTCATTACTGATACAAGCTTCTCAGTTCATTCATTCATTTAGGCATTCAACAGATGTTGGCTATCTCCTCTGCCATGCAGACGTTTGGGGGAAACCAAACAAGAAACCATCCTTGCTCTCGAGGTGGCGATGGTGCCACTGTAACACACACCACCCACCCCTGGGCTGGCTCGGCATGTACCCTGAGCGCACCCTGTCACACTGCCCCCACCCCCAGATGGCCTGGGTTCAAACCCTGGCTCCTCTGTTTATTAGCTCGGTGCTATAGAGCAAGTTCCTTAACCTCTCCATGCCTCAGGTTCCAAATCTGTAAAGGGGAGATGATGACAATAGCGCCTTCCTCATAGGGTTGTGAAGAGGATTAAGTGAGTTTATAGACGGCAAGGGCCTAGAGCAATGCCTGCCCTTCAGTGCCCCGTAATGGTACTTATCCTTCTTGGAGGGGGGTTAGTCATCTCACACACAGAGCCCCACGGCCCGCCGGACAGAAATACCTGGCTCTGGGCTCACATGCTGGCGCCATACTCTGGCCTGGGTGGGCAACTGTAAGGTCCCAGCCCCAGGCACCAAGGCTGCATGGCCAGGCTTCTGAGGCTCAGGCCCTGCCGCCGCCGGTCTCTTTAGAGCCCTCCCTCCCTGCCAAAACTCCTGACTTTCAAGACTCCTCTCTGATTCCACCGCAGGTATAAAGCAATGTTCACGCACCTGAAGGCGCTGAAAGTGGAGATTGAGCACTTGCAGCTACTCATGGACAAAGCCAAGGTGAAGCTGCAGAAAGAGTTTGAAGCCTGGTGGGCAGAGGAGGCCACCAGCCTGCAGGTACTGGCAGCCATGCCCCTCACTGCCCCAGAGCCCGCCCTGCTGCTGGGGCCTGAGGAACGTCAGGGCAGCCAAGGAGGGGCCAGACCCCCAGCCCCATGGTGGGGGGGAGCAGAGGAAAAAGAATGGGGGCTTACACCCACAGTGCACGTGCTCTCAGCCCCTACCTCCTGAAGCGAGGGCTCGTTTTAGTAACAAGAAACGTGAGTGGTCAGGGGCTCACTGTTTCCTTGCTAGTGCCTGACGCATAGAAATGTAGGCGGTGGGAGGTGCAGCTCCCCAGGCCGATGGATTGCCACCATTGCTTCCTGAGATGTAGGGACAACACTGATTGTTCTTTTTTAATTTATTTTTATTTATTTATTTTTGGCTGCACTGGGTCTTCGTTGTTGTGTGCGGGCCTTCTCTAGTTGTGGCGAGCAGGGGTTGCTCAGCAGTTGTGGCGCAGGGGCTTAGCTGCTCCGCAGCATGTGGGATCTTCCCGGGCCAGGGCTCGAACCCGTGTTCCCTGCATTGGCAGGCAGACTCCCAACCAATGCGCCACCAGGGAAGTCCCCTGATTGTTCTTTATTACAGCCATGTATATGTATGTATGTGTGTGTATATATATATATATATATGGTATAAATTTTAGAAAATACAGAAAAACACAAGGTAAAATCACCATAATCCCACCACTTAAGGATAACCGATATTTATATGTTGGATTATATTATTTTATATTTTTATGCATATACATCCATATGCTTTTATAAAAATAGAATCATATTAGTCTTCAAGTATCACAAACGGCTTTTGTTTTTACTTAGTTGTCCAGCATGCCACCTCTTCCATGGCGTGATTCCATGACGTCATTCCAGTGCTGTCACTGTTCAAGCATATGGATTTATTCTAATATATTTAATCTCCTATTTTTTAATGTTTAGGTTGTTTGGGGGTCGTTTCACTAGAAAAGTATTTGAAGATACATGTTTGCATATTTCCTAGACAAATTCCTAGAAGTTCTCTATAATATTATGAAGGCTAAAATAACCTGTTAAGAAATGTTAGTACACACCCCCAGTTCCAACTGTCCTCATGTGACCCCTCAGCTGTGTATAATAAGAGAGATGACATACACATAATCCTACCACTTGTGTGGCTGGCAGAACCCTTAGAGATTCTCTAACAGGCTGATGTGTCATTTTAAGGACAAGAAACTGAGAGCCAGAGAAGATAGTGTCCCAAGGACACAACCGAGCAGTAACCCATACGTTACCGAGTGGCCTCGTGACCAGACAATGGAGAAACATATTTGGATAAAATTAAATACACAAGATGACAAATAAAACCAATAAGATGGAAATACAGTGATCACACTATTTTAGCAGCAAAGTTATGGTATAGTAATATGTATACCATTTTACAGATGCATTAATTAATAAGATCTGGGGGGCTCAATATTTACCACGGTTTCAAAGTAGTGATGAACACAATATTTCAAGATTTCTGCAACAACTGTAATGTGATCTGAAAATATCTGTAATTTCTACTGGTGACGGAGTCACTGGTACCACCCGTTCTGCTGTGGTTTGTTGTCTACATTTAATCGTCAAAAGAAATGTTAAATTTCAGGTAGAAGTTAGGAAGAGTAAAGATGTCATTGGTTCCCAGTCACGTTCACAGTGTCCCTGCTCTCCAGTTAAGAAGCCTCCCTCGTGAGGTCATCAGTGGGTGAGACCGTCAGCCACTGCCGGTGCCCATGGGCATCCGGCCACTGGACAGTCATGGGGGTTATCCCATCATCCCGTGTGACCCAGGAAGAGTCCAGTCGAGGCTGATGGATTCAGACCGTTTATTACTCGCGTCAACAGTGAAAGCCAGGGTAGCCAAGGTGTCAGCTCCCTGTGCCCTCCACCCCACAGGATGTCATTGAAACAGAAGGGACCAGGTGACCACAGCAGGGATGATGGGGCACCCTGTAGCTGAGGAGCCAATTCCGTGCAGCCACTAAGCCATTTTATAGCCGGCGGATGTACCCTGAGTGGGGCAGGCAAAAAGCCTTAACCCTCATTAGAACATAGGAGGTGATGAGAAACTGCCTCATGACGTCCTCTGAGCGAGATGGGGAGGCAAGTGGGAAATGGCCTGGCAGCAGCTGCTCACAAACCTCCCGTGCTCTCGTGTTCTGGGAGAAGCGCGGGGCATTCTGCTAAGACTCATCAGCTGGGGTTTAATCGCTGTTCAGGAGACCTGTGTGGAGACACGCAAGGTTTCCAGGACCCTGCTGGAGCTGCCCCCACATGCATGATGCATGACGAATGCATCGCTCCTGACTCTGCCCGCATATCTTTGGGACGAGGGAAAGCAAAGCCAGAAAGGACTTCTGGAGAACTGTCAGATCACATTTTAAACACTTTTTCTTAACTTTAAAAAGTAATACAGGCTCAATTTGGAGAACTTTAGAAAACACAGAAAAGCACAAAGAATACATCAAACATTACCCATTATCCTGCCATCCAAAGAGAATGTTTTGATGCCCATCATTAAGGTCATGACTACATCTAGATTTATTTTTTTCCCACACATGTACCTACCAACTTTTCTAGCTGGCTTTTTCCCTTTAAGAAATAACATCATGTAAAGCAATTATACTTCAATAAAGATGTTTAAAAAAATTAAAAAATAAATAAATAAATAAAATAAATAAATAACATCAGACATTTTCCCCATGTCATTAGATTCATGCTTACACTGTGAAACTTTCTCTTGGACCAACAGGTAAACTCCCCAGCAGTGAATTCATTGAATCACATGAAACCCTTTCCCCAGACGCCAGAATCCCAGCACGAAAGGTCCCAGCTTCTCTCTAACAAAAGGTAAGGGGAGAACCCTGCGACAGGGTTGGGATGCCCAGAAAAGATGCCCTACCTCTCCTCAACCCAGTCTTGATGCTCTAAGTGTAGGCTGCATGATCCGGGAAGATGAGTGACTTTCACTGTTAAGTTAGTTGAAAATAGGCCAGTGCCTCGCAAGCTTTATTGGAGTACCGCGCCCCCTCCCCCCACCGGCCCTTTCCCTCCAGCTCTGACAGCCAGTGGACCTACTGCCCCAGTGACAAGAGAAGCAGTTTAACCAAACTGTGCAAGCCCTGGTCCTGCCACTGGGTAGGAAGAAGTGGTTGGCAGTAGTGGGAGGGGAGAGGGAGGGGGGAACTGTGGAGGGGATGTTGGGTAAGGCAGAGGGGAGTCGGCCTGCCAGGACCCAGGGACCTCTGGTTAGTGACTCTGTCCTAGCACGGACTCAGGAGAGACGTGGGCAGCCTCCCGTGAGGACGCCCAGAGCCAGTGTCCCTGAGTGATGGCATGAGCCAGCACAGATTCTGCTTCCCACACACACACCTTCTGAAGGCAGGTTCCTTCTCCTGCCACCCACGTTATTGTCTCTTTCCAACCACACAGCGCGGGCGGTAGAGCCAATGACACCTGCCTCATCCACCCTCCATCCCTGAGACAGGCCCGCTGTCCGCACGGCAGAGACCAGGCCAGCATGAGTGGGGCCTCGGCCTCGACTGCCAAGGAACGCTCCTTGCCTGGGTCTCAGCAGAAGCTGAGTTCTCATGTTGGAAATGTGAAATAGAGCTTGGCAATGACCTCTGTGGTCTTCTTTTCAAAAACCCATAACCCTGGTTGAGTCATGAGGAAAATGTCAGACAAGTCCCAGTCGAGGGGCATTCTACAAAATACCTGACCAGTACTCCTCAAAACTGTCAAGGGCAAGAAAATTCTGAGAAACTGTCACAGACAAGAGGAGCCTAAGGAGATATGATGGCCAAATGTAATGTGCTATCCTGGATGGGAACTAGATCAGAAAAACTAAGAAAATCCAAATAACGAACAGACGGCAGTTAATAATAATGTATCACTATTGGTTCCTTAGTTGTGACAAATGTACCACACTCATATAAGATTATATAATGAGGGAAACTGGGTATGGGGTATACAGGAACTCTCTGTACTATCTTTGCAACTTTTCTCTAAATCTGAAACTATTCTTAAAACAAAACAAAACAGCCAACCAGAGAGCTGTCCACCACCTGGCTGACATTTTCCCTGGACCTCTTCACATCCCCCGACCTGGACCTCAGGGCCAGCACTTCGGCTTGTATTCTGGCTTTAGGAGACATCTCCTATGTGAGCCCCTAAGACCCAGGTTAACAGCCGGCAAGGTGTGTTCTGTTTGGCTACGCTGGTGTTTTAAAAGGCAGTGTAGGTCCACAAAAGAAAAAATTGATAAGTTTGACTATATTAATATGGAAAATGCTGCTCTGTGAAAGACACTGTTGAGAGAATGAAAATATAAACCACAGACTGGGAGAAAATATTTGAAAAACATACATAAATGGGCAAAAGGTCTGAACAGCCACCTGACCAAAGAAGATATACAGGTGGCAAATAAGTGTATGACAGGACGCTCCATATCATATGTCATTGCGGAAATACAAGTTAAAGCAACAATGAGACACCATTCCACACCTATGGGAATGGCTAAAATAAAATAAAACTGATACCACCAAATGCTGGTGAGGATGTGGAGCAACAGGAACTCTCATTCACTGCTGGTGGGAATGCAACATGGTACAGCCTCTTGGGAAAACAGTTTGGTGGTTTCTTACTCAACTAAACATACCCTTACCATACGATTCATCAATCATGCTCCTTTGTGTTTACCGAAATGAGTTGAAAACTTACATCCACGCTTACATACGGTTGTTTATAGCTTTATTCGTAATTGCCTAAAACTGGAAGCAACCAAGATGTCCTTCAAAAGGTGAATGGAAAAACGAAACAAACAGTACCTCCATATTTAATGATAAAAAGAAATGAGCTATTGAGCCGTGAAAATACGTAGAGGAAACTTAAATGCATATCACTAAGTGATGAAGCCAGTCTGAAAAGGCTACATACTGTATGATTCCAGCTACAACATTCTGGAAAGGGCAAAACTATGCACACAGGTAGAAAGATCAGTGGTTGCCGGGAGAGAGGGCAGGGGTGGAAAGGATGAATAGGGAGAACACAGGGGATTTTTAAGGCAGTGAAACTATGCTGTAGGATACTGTAATGATGGATATACAATAGTAAGCATTTGTCAAAATCCATAGAATCGTACAACAGAAAGAGTGAACCCCGACGTAAGCTGGGGACATCAGTTAATAATAATGGTTCATCAGTTGTAACAAGCGTACACCACTAATGCAAGATGTTAGTAACAGGGGAAAATACAAGCCGGGAGAGAGAGGATACATGAGAATTCTCTGTACTATTTGCTTAATATTCTGTAAACCTAAAACTTTTGTAAAAAAATAGTCCATTCATTTTTTAAAAAAAATTAAAGGCAGTGTAAGTAGGCAGCTGCACTTCTCCGTGGCAATACAGAGCTTGGCATTAATGTCCCACACGGGCCCTCTCTGTGCCTTCCCTTGGGTACCTGCTCATCTCTGGGATACTTGAGTTTCCAACCCCTAATACCTTCCTGCTGCCCCACTCTGGGCCCCCTCCCTGACACCCCAGGACTCCACAGAGCATGTTTGGAAAACACTAGTCCAGCCAGCGCAGAGCTTCCCCCAGTCATTGCTCTGGCTCCGATCCGAGCCTCTCGAGTGTCCGCCACACGAGAATAAGCCCTCCTCCCCAGTGTGAGGCTTCTCAGAACCCCTGACTGTTTCTCCAGCTTCTTTTCTGACCTCTTCCAAGCTCCTACTGGTAGGAGTATCCTGCCCAGCAAATAGGAAGCTCCAGCTCTAATTTTTCTTTTGCTTCAAGACAATGAAGTGTGTGTGCGTGTGTGTGCGTGTGTGTGTGAGTGTGTGTGTGTTGGGAAAGGCCCGGTGAAACTACTTCAGGGCTATAAGGTAGACATAGACCGTGCCTGCCAAGTGAAGCACAGAACCTTGAATTTCAAAGGCGCGTATCAGGTTACCTACAGGAGCTTCTCCCAAAATCATGCTCCCTGAGCTCTACCCCCAGCGCTTTTGATGATGCTGGAAGGAGGGTCTTTGGGGAGTGGACTCTCAGGCAGGCTCGGGGCGCTGTTCAGGCTCTGTCATCTGTGGTGGCAGCCGGTGCTCTGGTGGGATCTCTAACCTTCGGCAGAGATAACCAAGGGTCCTGAAAAGTGTCTGTTAAGACACCTCGGCTATGAGCGGTCGGCACCCCTAAATTCCTTCCCACAGAGTAGTTCAGATAACATTCATTGTGGGCGGAAAGGTTACAGTGGACAGGTGAGAGGAAAAGGGTCCTGCTAGAGACTGGCAAGGGCAAGGTCTCGGGCTCCCCCTCTGATGAAGAAGTCACCTGCCACTGCTTTAAAAAACTGGCAGAGAAGAGCTCACAGAGCTCTACCAGGGGTGAGGCAGGGAGGAGACCCTGTCCCCAGTCATCGTGGCTTCGCAGACATTCTCTGTGAACAGCCAACTGTGGAGGATTAGTTGTTGGCGTCCTTAAATTCTCCAAGGAGACTTCTCCAAGGCTCTCCTCTCTTACGGTAATCACATCTCCTGTCATTTACCGAGGGCTCTAAGGGCCAGGCATTGAACACGTGTGTGACGTATGTGCTATCATTGCACCCATTTTACAGATGGGAACACTCTGGCTCCGAGAGATCAATTAACTTGCTAGGGTCACCCAGCTAATAAGAGGTGAGACCAGGATTGGAACCCAGGCCTGTCAGCATCTGGCCACCCCTCTCCCATCACTCCTCACATCAGTTTCCTTTAACCTTAATGACCATGACCGTCCTTTAGGGACACGTGCGTATCCTGTTGTTTAGTAGAAGGTGACATTTTCCCACTCATATTCTGCACTATTTCGTACAAATGTGTTTTCCTCATATTCTTCCAAGTGCCAGGTCCTCCTGCTTGGGGTCCCCACTCTTTCCATGTGTCCACGATCTGATTTTCCCAAGAGACCAAGATTTTCAAAGAGCAAAATTATGGCTCCTTAGAAGGCCAACCTCTAACTGGAAAACCAGAGCTCCCTTGGATTGGGAACTCCAATCCAAGGATGGGATGATTGGCCCCATCATTTCAGTCGAGAAACCCTGAAATCAGTCCCATTTCACTAATGAGAAAACTGAGGCCCAGGAAGGGAACATCATGCTCTGAACTCTGTGGTTAACAGTGGGACGAGCTTCAGCTTCAGCCTGAACTCCAGGCTCCATGTTGAGCCACGGTTTTCCTTCCTTCCTTCCCCCACGGCCCCACATGCTCCCCTGCCTCCCCTCTCTCCCCCTCTCTCCTCCTCACTCCTTCACTCCCATCTTCCCCTCCCTTTCCCCCACTTTCTTGCTCTGCCTAACCCTTCCCACCCTACATTCTTTTTCCCCCTTTTCTCATCCTCCTCCCGATGCTTCTCCCCCCTCCTCCCATGCTCCCTCTCGGCCAAGGCCACTCTCTATTATTTGTCCATTTGTCCATCCCTCGGCCAGCTTCTCTGAGAGAGTGTCCACCCTGGCATGGGTCTAAGAACTGGCCACCGGGCAGGCCTCCTAGGATCTCCTCAGGAAACACCTTTAGAATCCTCCCCCAGCATCTACCTTGTCTGAGAGGCAGGGCCTATCGTGGCCTGGCCTTCCTGGATCTTCCTTAGGTATCCCAAGTTAAGGTGATCCCCGGATGTGCTTGCCAAGACATCCTTAACCTTGAAGTTCAGAACCTTGGATCTCAAAGGTGCCCATCAGCTCACCATGGGTTACCTGCAAGGAGTCCCCTCAGTTTAGACTTTCACAAAGGGTCCTCTTCTGGGTGCTGGCCCTCGGGCAAGCCAGCTCCCCCTTTGGGATCCCCTCGTCTCATCTGTAAGATGCGTCGAGGTCCCTCTGACACTAATCTTCCACGAGCAGGCGAGTGTCCCGGGGCCACTGAAGAGCTGCTGGAACAGGAGGGTGAGAGTCCAGCTGCCTGTCTCCCCTGAGCTCCAGAGAGGCTGCTGCTGATGGACCCACTGCAGCCCGGGGGCTGGTCCTCTGCTCCTCGGGTTCTGACGGAAACCGATTGCATCACTTCCCCAGGGATGCTCTGGGCCTGTGGGCTGATCACACTAAATTCACAACACTCTGATGGGCAACCATCATTAGGAGGCCTAATTACTATTAATATTACTTAGTAATCCTTGCGAAGGAAGAGATGATTAATTCTGATGGCAGGTGTGCGCTCTCTCCAGAAGGAATGTCAGCGTGAGAAGTGAATTCACCATCAAAGGCTCGTGGGTCAGGAGAGAGGACAAAAGTCATTTGTGGTATGACCCTGAGGGTTCAGAGGCCGAGCTATGGCATGCAGGGATGTTCCTGCAGCCTCGGGGCTGGAGGAGCCCCAAGCCTTCACACTGCGCCATCCTCCTGCGGGAGCTGCTCAAGGCAACGGGATGGGCAGCTGGGCCTCTGCAGAGGGTGCTGGATGCCCCCCTCTGCCCTGTCACCTCCATCTCTGCCCTCTTCCACCCATTCCCAACCCTCAACAGTCAGCACCTGTGAGCACTCCCTGGACTCTTAGAAAAGGCTCGGCTGGGAAACCATTGAGTCCATGAGCCATTGGTGTGCCAGTGGCTTGATCTTGCAAGACTTGCTGCAGCTTCCAAACTGACCATGAGCTGGTGTCATTGCAGCACCTGTGGGATGGGAAGCCCTTTCTCCTTCCCTAGTTGAGGGCTGCACCAGGAACCATTCGGAAGGAGCCCTAGGAACTTGCCTCTGTTCTCCAAAGAAAGGCATGCAGAGCCTGCCACCTTGTGGCTGCCTCTGGTCCTACAGTGGCCCTCATCAGACAGCACAGATGCTCAGCTCACCCGAAGACTCAGTGCAGAGTCTCTGGGATGCTGGGAAATAGACATCTGAGGGGGAAAAAAAAAAAAAAATCCCAGGCTCTGATTTCCTTTCCCATTTGTAGGACCCACAGTCCTGAGCCGGTGGAGGCAGGCCCAGGGTAAGATGCCCTGCCCTGGCTGAGACAGGAGAGGGCAGAAGACAGGAGCTGGAGAGGAAGCAGTGCCCACGGCTGGGACAGTAGGTTATTGGGCCTGTGGAGAGCCTGGGGCTGCTGACGCGTGCTGAGCAAAGCCAGAGCACCTGTCTCTAACCCTGCCTGTCAGTCACCCCCAGAGTCCCCATCTGTGAAATGAGGGTTCTGGCCAGGTGACTTCGGAGGCCTCTTTCTGCTCCGATATTGTGTCTAGGCAGGACATTGCAAAGCAAGGGAGGGGATCCCGTCATGTCACTGACATCCCAGAATAGCTTGCCTCTCCACCTCCCAAGGGGTGCTGTTGGGTTCCATTGTTTCCCAACTGAGAATCCAAGGCAAGGAGCGCACATCAGTTAAATGGGCAAAACTGCATCTGCATTGAGCTGTTGGGTCTAACTCCTCACTCAGGGAGCACAGAGCCGGTCAGCCAGGGCCACCCAGGGTCAGTCCATGTGGCCAGGAATAAGCCATGTGTCTCCAGCATGTGTTTCCTCAGAATGCCAGAGCTGAGTCCGGTTAATAAAGCACAAGTTCTGAAGCCTCACAGAGCTGTGATTAGATCCAGATACTGCCACTAACCACTGGGCAACTTTTAGAATTTCTTTAACCTCTCTAAGCCTCAGCTTTCTCATCTATATAACAGGGATGGTGAGGCTATTGAGAGGATTAAATGGTGTGATGTTTGCAGAGCACCCTCCCAGGACCTGGTGTGCAGATAGTGTCTATAAATGACAGTTGTGATCATTGTTGTTTTTGTTCCACAACCACGGCTGGTACATGCAATGCTCTAACAATGAAAGTTAGTGTATAAACCATCTTTTATAGACTGAATGTGTCCCCCAAATTCATATGTTGAACTCTAATCCCCAATGTGAGGGTATTAAGAGATGGGGCCTTTGGGACATAATTTGGTCATGAGGGTGGGGCCCTTGAGAATGGAAATAGTGACCTTATAAAAAGAGGCCAGAGTCCTAGCTCACCCTACCATGTGAGAACACAGCAAGAAGTCGGCAGTCTGCAACCCAGAAGAAGGCTCTCACCAGAACACAACCATGCTAGCACCCTGATCTCAGACTTGCAGCCTCCAGAACTGAATTTCCATTGTTTATAAGCCACTCAGCCTACAGTATTTTGTTATAGCAGCCCAAAGAGACTCAGTCAGAAATTAGTACCAGAAGCGGGGTGTTACTATAACAGATACTTAAAAATGTAGAAGCAGTTTTGGAACCAGGTAATGGGTAGAGGCTGTCAGAGTTTTGAAGCACGTGCTAGAAGATGCTGAGGTTGTCATGAATGGACTTTTAAAAGCAGTTCTGGTGAGCGCTCAGAAAGGAAAGAGGAGAGCTGTAGAGAAATCTGCTATCTTCTTAGAGAATACGGAAATAATCACGTAGAGAATGTTGGTAGAAATATAGATGGTAAAGGCCATTCTGGTGAGGTCTCAGACAGAAATGAGGAACATGTTATTGGACAGTGAAGAAAAGGTGATCTTGTTATAAAGTGGCAAAGAACTTGGCTGAATTGTGTTCATGTTCTAGCGTTTTGTGGAAAGAAGAACTTGCAAGAGATAAAATTGGACATTTAGCTGAGGAGATTTCTAAGCAAAGTGTTGAGGGAGAGGCTTGGCTCCTCCTGACTGCTTATAGCAAAATACAAGAAGAGAGGAAAGATTTGAAGATGGAATTATTAAGCAAAAAGGAACTAGAACTTAAAGATTTGGAAAATTGTCAGCCTATCCATACAGCAAAAAATGAGAAAACATCTTCAGAAGAGAACGCTAGGAGATTAGTGTGGGTATGAATCCCAGACTTCATCAGCCTCCCCAGCAGGAAAACTGCCAGACTGAACTGAAGCAGAAGGAGATGGGAGGAGGAAAGGAAGGCTGGTGGACTTCTTGGACCTCACAGGACAGGACCATAGAGCTATTCTGTTGTGAATGGGCACTATCCTTCAAGACAAGGGAAGAATGACCCCAAAGGCAATTCAGAGATCATCACAGCTGCCTCCTCCATTTCAAAAGGGGGGACCATAGCCTTGCTTTCAACAATCCAGACAGCCTCTGCCCAAAGCTGTGGGGGTGGGGCCGATCAGCAGAACTATGAGGGCACGACCCCTGCCCAGCAGAGCCCAGCAGCAACTCCACCCATGGGTCCAGAAGACAGGATCTTCACCCCAGTGGGTCCAGAGGGTAGAGCGTCAAGCCAAAGAGGATTGTTCTCAAGCCCTAGGATCTCATGGAGTTTGCATTGCTAGGTTTTGGACTTGCTTGGGACCTGTCACTCCCTCCTTCTTTCCTGTTTCTCCCTTTTGGAATGGAAATGTCTATCCTATGCTTGTCCCATCATTGCATTTTGGAAGCACATAACTTGTCTGGTTTTACAGGTCCACAGCTGGCAAGGCATTTTTGCCTTAGGATGAAGCATACCTTGAGTGTCACCCATATCTGATTTAGATGATATTTCAATGGATGAGATTTTGGACTTTAGAGTTGATGCTGGCATAAGTCGGGGGCTGGTGGAATGGAATGAATGTATTTTACATGAGAAGGACTTGAATGGGGGGAGGGGCAGGGGCAGAATGTTATAAACTGAATGTGTCCTCCAAAAATTCATATGTTGAAGTCTAACCTCCAAAGTGATAGTCTTTGGAGGTGGGCCTTTAGGTCATGAGGGTGGGGCCCTCATGAATGGGATTAGTGCCCTGATGAGAAGAGGCCAGAGACCTAGCTCACTCTCTTTCTACCATGTGAGAACACAAAGAGAAGTCAGCAGTCTTGACCATGCTGACACCCTGATCTCAGACTTCCAGCCTCCAGAGAGAAATAAATTCCTGTTGTTTAAGCCACCCAGTCTATGGTATTCTGGTATAGCAGCTTGAACTGACTAATCATCATCCACAACAGAGGATTCTTGGCTTCTGCCATAGTCAGCTTGGGCTGCCGTAGCAGAATGCCATAGACTAAGCAGCTTAAACAACAGGGACTTATTTATTTCTCACAGTTCTGGAGACTGGAAAGTCCCAGATCAAGGTCCACAGGATCCGCTTCTGGTAAGAACCCTCTCCCTAGTTTGCAAACAGCTGCCTCCTCTCTGTGCCCTCACCTGGTGGAGAGATGGCTCTGATCTCTCCTCCTCTTCTTATAAGGGCATCGATCCTATAATGGGGGCTCCACCCTCATGACCTCATCCAAACTAATTACCTTCCCAAGGCCCCACCTCCAGATACCATCACACTGGGGATTCGATGTCAACATATGAACTTTGGGGAGACAAACTTTCAGTCCATACAGCTCCTAGATATAAACTCTAAATTTCTCTTCTGTAAACCTCCTCCCATACCTTTTTCTTTCATCGACTTGTCTCTTGCAGTGATGTGTATGCCAGGAAAATCCTGCCCTCGCCTGGCCCCCTCCTGCACAGCCAGGAGCAGAGCAGCCCCAGCACCCTACTGGAGGACAGGTCTGTGGTCTTCCCTCTCTGACACCTGTGACAGCCGCTGCCGTGGGTGCAGCAGGCTGAAATCACCAATCTGCTTCCCTCACAACCCAAGGAGCCCCTTGTGGGGTGGCCTCACAGACAGAGCCCAGGGCAGGCCTCCGCCCTGGTACCCCAGGAATTCCCTGGGATCTCTCACAGATGCCAACTCCCAGAGCCAAGGAATTTTCCCCAGGGTCGCTGGGGCCCCATGCAGGCAGAGCTGCTTCATGTATCCTTGTAAATGATGTACCTGGAGCTATTCAAGGAAAAGGAGCCAGCCCAGGGGCAGTTCCACGTGGCCCACCAGCCCTGTGCAGAGTCCCCAGGCAGGGAAGGGCATGGAGTTGAGAAGCCTGGCCTCAGGCTTGTGAGCCATTCACTCCAGGATGAACAAAGCCGACGAGGCCTCTCCCCAGCACGTGTCTCCATGCCCTCTGACTAGAATACCTGCATGCCCTTCTTCCCGTGGCAGGCAGGCCGTCCAAGGGTGAATTCCACCCACCATCCCTCCCAACCCTGGACAGAACACACAGTTGCAGAGCTGTCCCAGGCTCCCTGCCGCAACTCTGCTTTAGCACTTCTAGCTGACTTGCAGCTGGAACGCCAAAAATTACATGTGATAACGAACAACCCTTTGTTATTTATAATCCTTGCTGCCTTCTAAGAGAGTGGATACTGTCACCTGCTGTGTGGAGTGACAGGTGTGAGGATGGACGCTTGGCAGAGCCAGGAGAGTACCTTGCTTTGAATTTTCTCAAGGGGGATTTTATGTATAGGAGGTGGATGGAAAAAGAGGAGGGAGAAGTTGACATGCATCCCTCCCTTTTTAAGGGGATTTCACTTCTTACAAATCTCATTGGCCAGAACCTGGTCACCTGACCACACATAGCTGCAAAGAAGGCTGAGAAATGCAGTTTTTTAATGTGGCAACTTCCTGGGCTAAATATTATGGTTCTGTTTTTAAGGAGAGAAGGGAGAAGACTTATCTCTGTCTCAGGAGCAACTAGCTAAGCCATGGTAGGGGACGGGGATGCAGTGGGGACACGTCCTAGAGGATACGACATCTAAGTTGGGTGCTGAAGGAATCTGGCCCCGGGTAGAATGGGCTTGGTTTGGGTAAGTTAGGGGTGGGGGGGTGTGGGTGCAGGGAGAGGAAGGTGGGGTGAGGGGATGGAGAAGGTGCTGAGAGAAAGCGTGTGCAGCTGTGTAAGAGTCTGAGGGGAGAGCAGCCCAGAGGAAGAGGAGACAGCAAGGCAAAGGGCCTGAGGCCAGAAGAAACTTGGTGTAACAGAGTAGCAGGATGGCCGGAGCACAGTGAATGGGCCCACATCACACAGAGACGGAGTTTGAATTTCATTCCAAGAGTGATGAGAAGCCACTAAGGGTTTGAGCCAAAGGACTGGGGGACACGTGCCTCGTCTGGGTGCAGAAGGATTGCTGTGGGGGCTGCAGAGAAGGAGGGGGGCGAGGAGGCAGGAGCCCGCAGCCCCTGGGTGAGATCCAGTCAGTGAACGCGGGCAAGCACTATGGAAAGGTGAGCGCTGGGGCCAAACATAAGGCGTAGTAAAGTGTGACCTGTGCTTGTCCCCAGGATCCCAGAGAGGCCAGTGTCGTCGGTCCCGCTCACGGGGGACAGCCGGACAGACTCCGACATCCTGGCGTTCATCAAGGCCAGACAGAGCATCCTGCAGAGGACAGGTCAGTGCACCTTCCCTGGCGGCTCCTCCAGGGCCATGGTCAAGGGGCGGTGAAGGTGGGGAGGCTAGAGCAACAATGAGCCGAGGAAGCTGGAAGCTTCCCGAATGTTCCCAAAGCCTCGGGCCTGGCCTTGCAGTCACTTCACGTGTGCCTGCCTTGGCCTCCTCCTGGAGAAAGCCCCAGAAGGCAGCATCGGACACACCGAGACAGGCCAAGGGGGTGGCTGGCCCAGGTGCCCCTGCCCTGCTTGGCAAAGCTGCTCTCCCTCCTCCAGATCTTCAGCTCCTCTTGTTGCCTGTCCCCAGAGCCCACTCCCCTCTGCCCAGCCCTCTCCAAACAGGAAGGGCTGAGTGATGGTTTGGTACCTTGTTTAACCCCTGGCTCAAAATTTCACTCTCCATTTGGAGCGTGGTCCTTGCCAGCGAGTTGGAGATGTAAACACCACTTGAAAGCCCAGGCCTGAGGACATGGTAACAGTTACAGAAGAAATATGTGGTGTGTCAGAAACAGGAAGAGAAAGAGAAGGCCCTTCCTGGCCTCCATCACTGACCTCTCCCCTTCGTCTTGGCACCTACCCAGCCACCGTGGACAGGCCTTCTCTTCTCCTTCCTTCTCCCTGGAGACCCACAGGGACTAGACTCCATCCGGGGCCCCCTACCCCAGCCCTGCTTTTAGTCTTAGCCTCAGCCCAGCACTGTAATCCAAAGGCTACTAGTCAGGCTTGGCATTGCTTTCACCTGGCAGCAAGGCACCCTGATGGGTGAGACAGCCGACCTGGACCCTATGATGTCCGACACCTGCCCCGAGAGGCCTACACGCAGCTTCACCGCCAGCTCCCTGCAGTTTAGATAGTAGGAGGTTTGCATATGGACAGAGCACCCCAAGGAAAGGGTGGCCTTTGTCATACCGTCCTCCCCCTCGCTGGGATGCCAGCCTGCTGACTGTTCTGTCTTCACCACTAGCATCAGCAGCATCAGCACCATTGTCAAGTCTTTTCTGAGACCTGGGACCCGCCGGCTCTGCCACCAACCTGCCGTGACGCCTTGACCACATACCTTGCCTTCTCTCATCCTCAGGTTCCTTGTCTAAAAAAGAAAATTGAATTCAGATTCAGTGCTCTCCAAGGCTCCATCTCTCCCCCAAATACTCTAATGATGTGTATCAGACACAGAACAATACTGAACAGCCAATCAGTGAATGAACACTGCATTTATTAGGCACCATCTGTATGTCAGGCCCTGTACCAGTGCTGGGGCCATATCAGTGAACAAGACAGACTCAAGCCCTTGACATTCTGGAAGGAAGGAGACAGACAATGACCACATCAACAAAGACATAAGGTCATCCGAGGTGCCAATAAGTGCTTTAAAGTAGCTGAAATATGTAATGTGTAGAGATCCCCGGGGAGACTGGGTTGGGGGAGAACTTGAAACTGATGGCTGAATAGTGAGGATGGCGTAGCCATACGGTTCTGGAAGTGAACCTTCCATTCAGTCTGGGAAGAGCAGAACGTGACCAGCCCTGGAGGGGAAGGAGCTTGGCTTGGTTACAGGCTGGGGGAGCCGAGCCAGGGAGCAAGGCCAGATCACGTGGACCTTGTAGGTGAGGGTAAGGGCCTTGGCTTGCATTCCAGGAGTGGTGGGAGCTCTGTGAAGAATTTAAACCATAGCGTGATGTGATCTGATCAGGGCTTTCGAAAGCTCGCTCTGGCTGCTGTGTGTAGTGTAGGCTGTGGAGGACCAGGAGCCCGCAGTTCTCGGGGAAGTACCTTCCCAGGAAGGTCCAGGGGGAGGGTGGCCTGGACTTACCCGCCGCCTGAACGGGACATGTGAGGGTCATGAAGACTCGTTTATATACTGAAAGGAATGGCCCAGTGCTGGGTGTGGGGGGAAGGGAATTTATGATTTGGGAAAGAGGACCAAAACTGCAGGAGAGAAAGTTCTCTGAGGAATTGGAGGGGATGATGTCCAGGACATAAGTGGAGGGAGTGTTGGCTTTTGGGGTTGGGGGACACACCCCACAGTGAACAGATTCATAAAAATCAACCGTTATTTGTCCCGTCAAGAAGTCTACAAATAAGCAATACTTCAACGTTATGTTTACTTAGCTTTTGTACACGTAATAGAGATGTGATCATCCAACCTTCTCAGAAGAGAAGAGGCAGACACCCAAGGTCTATGTCAGGATGGCGTCTTCCTGCTGACACCAGGCCCAGCGGGTGCAGAAAGCTGGGCCGAAGATTGGGGTGCTTTTATTACGATGCGTATGGCAGGTTACCACTTATACGTTTTTTTCGCATATATTATTCCCTCAACACTCCTGTAAGGTACCCAGAGCCAAGAGTGTGATCCCCCCTTTTGACAGGAGAGGAAACTGCTCACAAATGGCAGAGCCAGGAGGACCCTGGCCTCCCGTGCTCTCTCCACTGGACCGTGCTGTCTGGAAAGCCACCCTGCTGGCCGGTGTTTTCTCTTGGCCTCCACCCTCCCTGCAGCTGGGGAGCTTTGTTCTCCAAACAAACAGCAGCCTGGAAGTAATTCATCAAAACAAACAGAAGTTCGAGGGTTCAATTTTTATTCTCAAGGGAAGGAAAAAAATCCCAGGTTCTTAGTGACCATGGGGCCACAGGGAAGCTGAAAACAGGGTGACAAAGGGTCCCTCTCCGGCCAGGTCGGGGCTGAGAAGCAGCAGGTGCAGCCTCTCCCGATGCACAGATGGCCCAGGTCCCACCGCGCAGCGCTTTCTACGCAGCTCACTTATCAGGCCTGCCTGGCAGGCAAACACACAGGCCGGGGCCCAGGCACTTCCCCAGCCAAAGCAAACACTCCCTCTCCCCTGGCCTGGGCCCCTCTGCTCTTAATTTAGCGGCGCTGTCTGCCTGGGCTCCTTCAGAAGTGCTCATTATGGGGAATTTGTGACCGTCAGCCTGGGAGCAGGAGCCCAGAAGGAGTGATTTAACGCAAGCCTCGCCCAGCTTGTCCAGCTCTTAGACTTCACCAAGGGCCAGGATGAATCTACCTGATTTAGGATTCGTGGAAAAGCTGTGGAGCGTTTAAATCCCTGCCCGGGGCGCACGTGGACAGGTGTATCTCCCCCGTAAGGGGCGTTAGTCATCCATGGTGTCAAATCTGCTGTTTCTAACTGCCAAGGATGGCTTTAAGAGATTAACCCCTTTCTAGAGTGCCTTTTGTTGTTTTTTTTTAATCTTCCTTAATCCCTGAGTTTGGAAGTATTTCTGTCTGGACGGGAACCTTGGTGTGACCGCCGTGACCACGACGCCCTCTTCTCCAGCTGGTGCCAGGAAGAGGCTCAAAGCCCCCTGAGCTCCCAGCCCCACCACCTCTGTTCTGAAAAGCCCCCGGCTCTCTCCTTCAGTCAGGAGCCCGCCCAGGGAAGTGGAAAGAACACAGATCTGGGAGGGAAGAGACCCAAACACAAGGGCTGTCTCCGCCATGGGAGACCTTGGGCAGGTCACCTCCTCCAGCCTCCCTGTCACATCTGTCAAGTTCAGATTCCACCTTTGCCTGGGTGGTCAGCCTCTCCTGAGACAACGTCCATAAAAGTCCCCTGTAAACTGCTGAGCGCCAGGGAGCCATCATCGGGGAAGTTGGCCTCTGTGGTGAGAACTGGTCCCACACAGACCAGTGATTGTCTGGTAAATGGTGCAGCAGTACCCTCCATTCTGGGAATCTACAGTCACAAAATCCCAATATAGACTGAGAGCTCCATCACTTAAATAAGGTTCATAAAGTAAAGAGTGAACTGGAAATGGCACATCTGTCGTGGGTTGAGGTCCGTCTATGTGAGGAGCTGTGTTTTGGCGTCTTGCGCACTCTGAGCCCAGCCCTGCGCCGTTTCTTCTCGGCCCCAGCCCTACCCCCAGTCATCACCGCAGGCAAGTGTCTGGGGGGCAAGTGACAGCCCTGGGGTGGGAGCTGGCTCAGACTCCTTCCCACTAGTCCTGGCCCTGGCTGCTTGTCAGTGGGGCACAGGAAGCATCAGACCCGTGACTTGCTCAGCAGCCACATTCCTCGTGGTCCCCGGTACCTGCCCTCGCCAGTTCTTGGAATAGAGAGATGAAAGCAGTGGGTTTCAGCCTGGCTGACCCTCAGAATCGCCCGGGCCCACCCCAGAGATTCTGATTTAACCCGTCCTGGGAGCGGCCTGGGTAGGAGGATTCCAAAGGGCTCCCCACGGGTTTCCAATCTGTAGCAGAGCTGGGAACCATGGGTCCAGGGTGACTAGAGCACATTACCTTCCCATGCTCTGGTGTGTCTGACATTCTCCCTTCCTGTCCTGGGGATTCAATCAGGACAGCTAGGAACGTCTTAAAAATAAGGACCATCTCCATTTAATTAAACAGTGAGGCCTGCCTGGGGTCTTGCACACAGAACTAGGTCTGAAGGACCAAGGGCTCACAGCCTTGAATTATTTTCAATCTCTTCCTCCCCATTATCTCCCACATTCGATGTGTCCCAGAGAATTACCGATTCTCCCCCAGCAACAGCAAGCGGACCACGCCCACACTCTCCCACTGCCAGGTCCCCACGGCCACACCCAGCTGCCTGTGCTGCCTCACCCCTCAATCTCTCTGCCTGCTGCAATTTTTTTTAAACACTCTGTTCTTTACCTGAGAATCTTCAGAAATTTCCTTTTGTTCTTATTATGATAGCCAAACTTTAAGCAAATTAACTGCACGTCACTCACACTAGCTCTCACACTTTTCTGGTCTGGTGAGTCTGGGTGGGGCCCAAGATTCTGCATTTCTTAACAAGCTCCTGGAGATGCCAATGCTGCTGGTCCGTGGACCACTCTTTGCGAAGCAAGGAGCTGTGCTGGCTACCTTGCTTTTTCCAGGTACCTTGTCTGCTCCAGCGATTTGGAAATGAGGAAGTGAGGCCCAGAGAACAAACACGTTTTGCCCAAAGTCACACCACGGGTTGGGGACCATCCTGGCTAGAACTCAGGGGTCCTGCTTCTTAGTCCAGAGAACCCTTCTCCATATCCAGCTATGGGAGGCGACAGGATGGAGCCACGTGGTCAGGAGGAACCATCATGGAATATAATGAACATCTGGGGCAAAAAGCAAGGAGAGAATCTCTGCGAGAGTTAAGTAGGAGGGTCAGTGAAAATCACGGGATAGGAGAACGAGGGTGGGTCCTGAGTCAGAGAGATGAAACCTTTGCAAAGGGGGGTAAATGCAGCCCCCGGGAAGTTAGGCCCTGAGAGGTGCCTTGCCCGACACCCAGAGTGGTGACCTGCAGCCTCCTCCCCTTGCCCTTCCAGCCAGGAGGGGTCCGTGCTCCACGCACAGCCTAACCAAGAACACTTGTCTCCTTTCAGGTTTCCAATAAGCGTCCACCGTGCATTGTGGCAGCAAGAACGGAGTACAGATGAAGGCCCTGTCTTCAGCAGTGATCTGTGGGCTGCTGGGGGCAACTGGTGACTTTGATTCTGGTGGAGGGGCTGCTTCTTTAAGGATGATATCTCGGAGGCTGCCAGTGAGGCTGGGGCCAGGCTTACGGTGCCATCCTTGCTGTGGGTGCCGGAGCCGCTGGCAGCCAGGCAATGCCAGGGTGCTGGGGCGGGATGAGGGCTTTAGCTCACTCCTGTGGTGGTGTTTCATGCAGACGATCAGAAACTTTGAGACTGTGAAATAGTACCATCCTAGTGTAGTGGCAGGGGAAGCTCACACTGGTAGAATGAGGGGGAAATAATAATGGGTTATTTTTAGCTACTTACCCACCCGCTTCCCTGCCCCAGCCCCTGGTTGAGAAGCCCAGGAATGGCTGGGGCAGGCCACACAGCAGGTCAGAGCCAAAGACAAGGCAGTGGAATCCAGGGCATCTTGATGGCCAGTCCTGATCTCCCAGGCCGGACCCTCCGCCATGGCCTGGACGACCCGTAGGCGGTGCCTGAATCAGCTGTATCTCCAAGGAGCCACCCCCGCTGCCCCGCTGCAAGGTCTAAGGACATGGCAGCACCCAGAGAGCAGCGGACGGCTCCGGGAGCTCTGCAGAGAGCTGAGAGGGGCAGTGTGGGTGCCCTGGGCCTCGCCCTCACCCCGCCTCTTAGGGCTCTGCAGGATTTGGGCCGATTCTCCCCGCTCCCACGGGGGGAACGTCTGGGGGTCTCGTCTCAGGAGCCCTCTCAGCAGTCCAGACACAGATCGAGCGGCCCGGCGGGTGGGCCGCCCCACGCCCACCCCGGAGCCCCTAGGGGAACTGCCGCCTGCCTCAGGGTCCTGGCAGCAAGGGTCCAAGCCAGCTGCAGCGGGGGAGGGGAGTGGAGGGGGGAGGGGGATGGCACCTGGAGATGAAGCCAACTGAATAAAAGCGCTTGTGCACTGCTCCCATTATCTCTGTCCCCTAAGTGCAGGCCCTCGCCGCCCCGGAGAGAGAGCAGAGAGAGAACACGGCATAATCGGCTTCCCCCACCCCTTTTCAGGTCTGGGTAAAAGGATCATGCAGGAGAAGCTAGGTCATGACATTTCAAAGCTAGGCAGGCCCAAAGAGCTCCTCCCGCACCCTCATTTTTATCATTAGAAAACTAAAGCGAACGGGAGGACCAGTTTGTTGATATATAGCCAGTTAGTGGCAAATGTCCTCTCCTCGGGGGGCTTTCCCTGATCACCCCAACTAGAGTGACCATCACTCTGTTATATTTTCATCATCACTACCTGACATCTTTCTTTATTTGCTTTTTTTTTTTTTTCCTTTTGTGGCCGTGCCGCGTGACTTGTGGGATCTTAGTTCCCCGACCAGGGATTGAACCTGGGCCCATGGCAGCAAAAATGAGGAGTCCTAACCACTGGACGGCCAGGGAATTCCCTAGTTGCTTATTTTTTAATGGCCTGCAAACCCCACCACCACCTCCAAGACTAAAAGCTCCATGACAACAAGGACCTGTCTGTCCTGCTCATCACTGTGTCCCCTGCACGAGCTGGTACTCAGTTCATGAGTGTCAGAGTCAGAACCAGCTCTCCTGCTTCTCAGGCCCCCACGGCCTCCCTCGGGCTCTGTGACTGAGGCCCACTGGGCACTGTGGCCCTCGCAGTTCTATGGCACGTGGTAAGTCCTCAGGAAAGTCCATAGAACCGGGGGAGGCCAAACAGCCCTTACAGCCTGATTCTAAAAACCTCCCCAGGAGTCCACAGGGCACACACATAAATACGCGCACACTCTCTGTCTCTCGAGAGCCCTGAGGATGGCGTGGAGTGGGCCAGAGTCCGTCAGAAACAGCCTCAGTGTACCTGGCACACCTTAGTGCCCCGGCCCTCTGGAGCTACTTATAGTGTGTAGACTGTAGCTCCCCTGCCAAGAAGTTATCTCCTGGATCCAAAGGCCTTATTGACAGGGACATGTGGTGTGGCCCCATGCAGGGTGCAGATCCACCTCCCAGAACAATCACTAAGGCAGGAGAGGAAATGAAGAAGAGAGGAACACAGCTCCCAAAGTCCCTCCCAAGGGAAGCTGGCCTCTGACGTGGACACCTGCTCCACCACGGGGCATCTTCCCCAAAGCTCTTTGGCCCCTGCAAATGGGAGAAATGGATGAAAGGTTCTGAAAAGACTCTCCAGCAATGCACCCAGGCTCAGTGGAGCCATGAAGAGGCCCAGAGTATCTGAGTTCACTCCAGGCCGAAATGTGGAGCTTTCCAAAATGTCTTCCAGAAAGCGGCCTGGCCAGTGACCCAGCCCAGTTCCTACTAGAACTGAACTGGCTCCGCCAGTCCCTTGGCAGGAAGCGTTAGGAAGAGGGAGGTGTGGAATGTGACTTTCTCGGATCTTGAAAAGGGGGAGTTTTAGAAAGCAGATAGAGAAACTGTGGTAGATTGAATAACTAGCCTTAATTCTTCACCCCCTGTAATAGAATTGTACATCCAAAGCTTTGCCGTGGCCTCATGGGAGCAGAGTACACTTCCCTACCTACCCCTTAAATTTGGGCTTGGCCCTGTGACTTGCTTTGGTCAGTGGGATATTGGCAGATATGATACAAGCAGAGGCGTGAAACGTGCTTGCATGGTTGGGCCTGTCTCTTGCACGCCAGTGATCTGCTTGGGAAGATCATGCCCTGGGCAGGTGCTGCCCCCTGAGCCTACATCCCAGAACATGCAGTGAGCAGACCTGACCCCGGCCTGCAGCCTGGAGCCAAGCCCCGCAGCGCCGGAGCCTGGAGCAGAGTTTCCCCGTCAAGCCCAGCCCAGGTCAGCTGCGCCCTGGCTGACCCAAAGACCCATCCTCCTGAAAATAAATGGCTGGTTTGTCATTAGCCACTGAGACTTGGGGTGGTTAGTTATGAAGCATTAATTGTAGCAACAGCTACAGAAATTGAAACCCAGAGACAGTCCCTGACTAGACCCGGAATTTCTCAGAGTTCATTCCGTCCCTCCGTGCTGCCTATCAAAAGGCACTTGAGAGCACGCTGTACGTGAAAAAGTGGGACTGCCACTTATGGCCATGATAGAGCGACAGGGACCTGAGTTAGCCTCCTTCTTTAAGCAACTGAAGACTAGACAAAACTGTAAAACAACGGTTTTCAGACATGGGAGCAAAGGCAGTACAGGACATTGATCCCCAAGAGAAGAGAAACAGGTGAGGTGAGCCTTCTGACGGCCTGTGTGCGGGGCAAGCCGGCAGTGCAGGAGGTAACCTGCCCTGGAGCAATCCTCAGCTGACAGGGACAGGAGCTGGTGGGTAAACACCCCAGCCTCCTTCCGCCCTGGGGACAACTCTCAAGTGAGCCCTGCACGGTGTCCCCGAGAGCCCAGCAAGGTGGAGCCCCCGGTGCCCACAGGAGTCACCTGCTCCGTCACACACACTGTGTTGGCCGCCTTCCTCCCTGTCTCTCTTGCCCTCTTTCTTGCGATCATTTCCTGGGATCACTTCCCAGATGAACTAGTCACAACCACATTCGGCCTCAGAGTCTGCTCCGAGGACAGTCCAGCTTAGGCAAGGACATCTATTTCAGAATCATGGGTGGGGGGCTCTTGCATGCAGCTCTCTGGGCTGGTAAAAATGGGAGCCGCCCCCAACTTCAACCAGAGCCCCACTCACCACTGCGCTACACATTGGGGCTCAGGGAAAGATTTCTCGTGAGAAAGGAATCCTGCTACTCCAATAAACAATGGAAATTTCTGAACAAGACCAATAACTGGTATGTTTGTTTGATTGTTTGTTTGTCTTGAGCCTTTCCCTCGAATCTCCCCTCCTCTTTCCCCTCCCTCTGTTGGTCACCCCGTCGGGCTGGACCTCCCCTGACATCTTACTCTCTGCCCAGGAGGGCCGACAAAGCCCCACACACATCTGCACCCCCTGCCTCCACACAGGAGTTCTCTCCCACACCCTTCACTGCGGCGACACCGCCAGGAGCCCAGACAACCACACACAGAGCTTGTCACTCTGGCCCCACGTGCCACGAGCAGGGTCTGAAACCAGAGCTCCTTCTCTCCGCCTGCCCTTTCCCCTGCAGGGGACGTCCCTGGGCCGGGTGGGCCTAAGCCCCTCCCCTTAGTTCCGGTCCAGAACGTGCCTTTTTCACTTGTGCGGATACGTGCCTATTAAGTGGCTCCTCGAGAGAATACCGATGTTGGACGGCGGGTGGGCGGGCCAGCCTTCCCCTCATCTCCAGGCTCGTTCAGATGGAAAGAGGCCCGCGTCCAGCTGCTCTGTTTGCTCTGCGTCCTCTGCCCACTGTACGTGAAATTGATCTTGGTGGGGGGGTGTTTTTCCTCTTTTTCCTCCAATCTCCCTTATCACTGCCGGATGTCAGGCCACACTCTGCCATCAGGCCTGGCCATGTTAGACTCTCCATTAATTGATTTTGCCCTCCCCGCTTGGGAAGCACAAATTGGCTCAGCCCATTAGCAGCAATAATTCCCTGAAAGGGATTATAAATCATGCCCTGCGGCCGTCCATTGCTCACGGACGGAGTGGTGCCCACGTGGGGAGGTGTCAATGTCTGACGGGCAGCAGAGGTCCCTGCAGGCCTGCGGGTTCCCTCCTAAACCTGCCCAAGCCAGGCCACAGCCAGGCAGGGGAGTAGCCAAAGCAGGTGCCAGCACACAGAGGGCAGCGACTAGCGTGTACTGAACGAGTGAAGGGAGGGAGGGGCGGGGGCTTCCTCTGGGGCGCGGAGGGCTCTGAGGACCTCTCGAGCTGACCTCCCACCAAGTCCACCGTTACGGCTCCGTTCTTTAGCTCTGTGGCCCCCTTAAGCCAGAAGAGCTCCTGGGAAAGACTGTCTTAAACTCCAGTCAGGTAATGTCCTGCCGGCAGGGAAGCGGCAGCAGCAGGGGACAGGTGGGAGGACGCCCTCGACAGGGGGTCCACAAAGGAGTGGAGGGCTTGGCCCACAGTGACCCTGGCACCCCTTCCTGCCCAGGCCCTGAGGGAGGGAGGGCTCCAGGCCGGCTGCGCCGGCCCCCCTCCCCTACCTGTCGCAGACGGCCCTCCCCCACTGCGCTCGCCCCTCTCTCCCTTCCTTTCCTTCCACCTGAGAACAGCCACCACTACCTGCGGACCATGTCCAGACCCAGCGAGGATACTCGGGCTAAAGAGGTTGCTAAGACGTAGAGAATAGACGTGAGGACACGGGGAGGGGGAAGCGTAAGCTGGGAGGAAGTGAGAGAGCGGCATGGACATATATACACTACCAAACGTAAAATAGAGAGCTAGTGGGAAGCAGCCGCATAGCACAGGGAGATCAGCTCCGTGCTTTGTGACCGCCTAGAGGGGTGGGATAGGGAGGGTGGGAGGGAGACTCAAGAGGGAGGGGATATGGGGATATATATGTATACGTATAGCCAATTCACTTTGTTATACAGCAGAAACCAACACAACATTGTAAAGCAATTATACTCCAATAAAGATGTTTAAAAATAAATAAATAATAAATAAATAAATAAAGAGGTTGCTAAGACCTGCCCAAGTCCCCCAGACAGCAGCCGCTAGCTTTCCAAACGGTAAAGAGAGAACTCTTTACATGTGGAGCTTCTCCAGGGCAATAAAATGGGACCTGATTGTCACACAGCCTGGCAGGTGTAAGTACAACCCTAGCTTAGAGCCAGGACGTAGCGAGTCTGCAGTGACAAGATGACGGCCAGCGCTCTCTCCCAGTCTCTCCAAAACACGAGGAGGAAACAAACAGCCAAGGGGGAGATTTGTGACTCCAGACGCTTTCTTCTGCCCCAAGACAAGCCCGCTTCCCAGTGTGGTGCTGTCTGGGAAAGCTCTGGGTGCAACGAGGGCCTTCCAGAAGATGGTTCTAGACCCCCTAGGTGGCCTCAGGGACCCAGAACCAGCAGAACTGCAGAGAAGGCGCCCGCAACCCCCAGACAGGGCCCCACCTAAACCGCAGGAGGATGAGGTGCTGCAGGGACACCTGGGCCTGCCTTCCACACACTTACGGCGTCGGGATGTTCCTAACGTGCAGCCTCCACGTCGCCGCTTGCCCCTCCACCCACTGTGTGTGTGTTGTGCTTTGGCCTTAGAGCAGATGAGGACCCCTGTGTCCTCACTACCATTCCCTTGATCATTCATACACTTGAAAATAGTAACATCCTCCCGCTTGCTTTCGTTTCCTATGAGACTTCTCTCCCTCCCCGCCCGCCCCCCGTCTCTCATTACACAAACCATGGTTGCTCGCCCTGGACGTAACGCCCGTGTTGTCTGCCTCTGCACCGTCCCTTCCAAGTGACACCTGTACGTGTGATGCCGCCACCCCTGGCTGGGGCCCATCAGCTGAGGGTCGTGCATGACCCAAGGACGGCCAGACAGCTGTGAAGTGGCTCACATGAAAAGGTGCTCTTGGACCCCCAGCCTTTGAGAGGATTTGAGCCAAGCAATACCAAAAGAAAGAAGCAGGGGGCAACGGGAGCTGGTGCTGACCGGATGCTGGGGTCAGCCTGGAGCGGAACTCAGCCGAGGGAGGGAGTCACCGCTGGGCCAGGATGAGGGGAGGGGGCACCCCGAGGGGGTGGGCAGCGCACGTTAATGGGGGAGAGTTAGGAGTGAGGTCATGGCCCGGTTCTTCCAGAACCCTGGCTGCTCCCGGCTTCCTACCACGAATTATTTCTATTACTTGAGATAACCAGAGTGTGTTCCTATTCCTTCCAACTCAAATAAGCCTTGAACAATTAAAAGGAAAGAAAACTTATGTAACCATTGGGAAGTAACACTGGCTTAAACAAATAGGACTTATGTGTCAAACTTTCTTAAATCTCAAGGGACTTCCCTGGTTGTGCAGTGGTTAAGACTCTGCACTCCCAACGCAGGGGGGCCTGGGTTTGATCCCTGGTCAGGACGCTAGAACCCACACACTGCAACTAAGAGTTTGTATGCCGCAACTAAGGAGCCCGCCTGCCACAACTAAGATCCAGCACAAATAAGTAAATAAAACATTTTTTTTTAAATTTTATTTACTTATTTATTTATTTATGGCTGTGTTGGGTCTTCGTTTCTGTGCGAGGGCTTTCTCTAGTTGTGGCAAGCGGGGACCACTCTTTATCGCGGTGCGCGGGCCTCTCACTATCACGGCCTCTCTTGTTGCGGAGCACAGGCTCCAGACGCGCAGGCTCAGTAGTTGTGGCTCACGGGCTTAGTCGCTCCGCGGCATGTGGGATCCTCCCAGACCAGGGCTCGAACACATGTCCCCTGCATCGGCAGGCAGATTCTCAACCACTGCGCCACCAGGGAAGCCCTAAAACATTTTTTTAAAAAAAATACTTTTTTACATCTTGAGGTAGGCGTGTGCAGGAAATCAGCTGAGCGTCTTTGCGATGCTCTTGACCTTCCCTCAAGGACACGAGGTGGCTGAGCAGGTGCCGTCATCTGTGCATTCAGGGCAGATGGGCGGAAGGTGGGGCCGGCTGCAGCCAAACCCTTGGTCTGGATGGAACACCTTTGCCCCGCACCTCCGCAGCTGCCTCTGCCCACATCTAATTGGCCAGAACTGGGTCACAGGTGGCCCCAGCTGCAAGGGAGCTTGGAAAGTGGCTGCGAGGGGCGGTCAATCCCCTGGCCCCCTCCCCATTTCTGGGCCCCTCTCCTCTGCTTTAACATGAGTTTGCTTCCAATGGCCTGGCAGCACCTGGGGCTCCTCAGTGGACGATCCACCGGCTCCTGGAGCTGTTTTGCCTGTAGGTGCAGAGCCAGGGACACCTGAATGGCTGCCTGGGCCGGGAATATGAAAGCGCAGCCTCCCTGCCTCCAGGGAACCAACTGGGTGTGCTTCACCAGCCAGGGCTCCCCAGGAACCAGGAGGAGGCCAGGACTATGGTGCCTTGTTTGGCTTCACTCGCCCCACACCCCTATGCATCTTCACTTACTCCACTACCCGTACACAAAGCCCCCTCTCAGGGCTGTTCCTGAGACAGCGAGGAGTAGAATTATCATGATGGGTGACATCAGTCATGCTCCATTGCCTGGGGCTGACATGTA
Organism: Balaenoptera ricei; assembly: GCF_028023285.1. Taxonomy (NCBI): domain Eukaryota; kingdom Metazoa; phylum Chordata; class Mammalia; order Artiodactyla; family Balaenopteridae; genus Balaenoptera; species Balaenoptera ricei. The sequence continues at coordinate 36,021,193 of NC_082649.1, forward strand.
CAAACGTGGGATTCTATTAGCCGGGAAGGAGGGAAAGGCTATCAGGCTGGCAACTCACGGTGTCTGCTGGCGCAGCTCATTACAGGAAACACCGGAAAACACAAGCAGAGAATTGACAACCCTCACACGCTGCTGGTGGGGATATAAAATGGTATAGCCAGTTTGGAAAACAGTCTGGTGGTTCCTCAAAAAGTTAAACGTAGAGTGACCACGGCACCCAGCAATTCCACTCCTAAATACATACAGGGGAAAAATGAAAACATACAGCCCCACAAAAAAAAAAAAAAGAAAAAAAAAAAAACTTGTACACAAACATTCATAGCAGTATTATTCATAGGAACCAAATATCTATCAACTTATAAATGGATATGTGAAATGTTGGTACATCCGTGCAATGAAATATTATTCAGCCATAAAGAATGAAGTACTGACACTTGCTACACTATGGATGAACTCTAAAAACATTATGCTAATTGAAGAAGCCAGACACAAGAGGCCACGTATTGTATGATTGAATTTATATGAAATGTCCGGACTAGGGAAATCCAGAGACAGCAAGTTAAAGGTTGCCAGAGGTCAAGGGGGCAGGATGGGCAAATAGAGGTGACAGGTAAAGGGTACAAGGTTTCTCTTTGAGGTGATAAAAATGTTCCAAAATTGATTGTGGAGATGGTTGCAGGACTCTGAATATACCTGAACAGAAGAACTATTCAATTGTATACTTTATCTGTGTGAATGGTAGTATGTGAATTACATCTCAGAAAAGCTGTTGCAAATACACACACACAAGCGAAGAACAGAAAGAGGAAAACACCCTCGATTCCACCCCCCAGAACGAACCACCATTAACACCCCAGGGCCAGGAGGTACTTTTAGCTTCTTTTTATTCCCATGTATATCTCACCAACATAGCCTCCCAAGCTAACCTGCTGAAGATTTCAAGCAAGGAAAATTTTCAGCAAAAGCTCTAAAGCAAGTGCATCCAATTGATCAGGAGCATCAACCCTCAGACAGTTCCTGATCCAGACCATCACTTGTATGTTTGCTTTGCCCCAATTTGTTACCCAGGTCCCTCATCCCCCAGGTTCCCCCAGTAGGCGGGTCCATCCTTCTAGCTCCATTTCGTAGCCAAGACAACTGAGTACAAGGTTTATTCACACTCATTCTGATTTCTTCCCAGCACCTAAGCTTGGGGGCTTGAAGCTATCATGGGTAAGAAGCCGGGGGCTGCCAAGGGGCCCTGGGCAGAGTGAAGGGGAGCATCTGATTTGGCCCCAAAATGCCCATCCAACTTGGAGGCAGAAGGTGAGACACGATGGCCTCAGGAGGACCATTAGGTCTCTGAGGGGGTCCCTGCCCCTGACTTGCTGCTCTCCATGGGAAAAAAAAAAAAAAAAGGCTGGGCGGGGGGTGGCAGGACTGTTTGCACTCCCGGTACTTAGTGCAGCCAAGCTGAGCTGCACTGTTCAAACAGACTCCCCAGCCTCTGGACACCTGTGCCGAGGAGGGCGAGGCAGGCAGGAGGCTGGGCACAGGTCCCTGGGCGCATCCCTCCTCTGAACCCACAGCCAGTCCCACGGTCCTGGCAGCGTCCTGGGCACGCCATGCCCCGCACCAGGCTCTGCAGCTGCTGGGGCGGCCAGGTGCTGCCCCTGCTGCTGGCCTATGTCTGCTACCTGCTGCTCGGCGCCACCATCTTCCAGCTGCTGGAGAAACAGGCGGAGGCTCAGTCCAGGGACCAGTTTCAGTTTGAGAAGCTGCGCTTCTTGGAGAACTACACCTGCCTGGACCAGCAGGCCGTGGAGCAGTTTGTGCAGGTGAAGGGAAGATGCTGGTGTGGGCCGGTGGGCAGAAGAGGGGTCTCGTTGCAGGTCCAGAGCCATCACTTATGGCTGAGGCCCTGTTTGGAAGCAGGGTGTGGTGGGAACAGAGAGCCAGATGAGACCTAGTTCTGGATTCTGGCCCTAGGTCTACAACCGGATTGCTGTGTGACATTGGGCAAGTCACTTAACCTCTCTGGTCCTCTTCTAGGAGAGAAGAATAACCTTATATGCTGCAGACATTTGACAGCTGATTAAAAGCGCTTTCTAAGCTGCCACTTGCTGCATAAATGTGAACTGTGTGTCAGTGCCATCAGCGCTGCACACATTTCTGCCCCGCACACTCCTACAGCTTCCCCTTCCCCGACTCCGGGGCTGCTGCACCCTCTGCCCTCTCCCCAGCTCACACCCCTGTGCTGACCACACTTGAGTTGGAGACACAGATAAAGGTCAGGAGCAGCCGCCACGCCTGCCGTGGAGCCGGGCTTGATGAGCAGCAACTGGGGTGACTGAGCTACGGTGCCCCCCGGGCCTCTCTCTGGTGGCAGAGCGGGTCACCCCTGCTCGGGCCCCTCTGTACAAACTCTGGGGCCCCAGCACCCTCTCTCCCAGAAACCAGGCAAAACCAGGGTGTTGTGAGGGGAAGGTGAATGCACTGGAGACCAGGGGGTTGACTGCTCCCACCCACCGCAAAGGAACTAGCCAGCTGCGGAATCATCACAATAGCTGGCATTTATTGAGTATTTACGACATGCCCAAAACAGCAGGGAGCAGGGTCATCACGATGGGATCAGACGAGTCCTGATCCATCGCCTGGGGCCCAGTGTTTTACATGTGTTTCCTCATAATTATAGTACCTATCTCTACCACTGTCTCCAGTTTGTAGGTGGGAACTGGGGCACAGAGAGGTCGAGTACGTTGGCCAAAGCTACATAGTTAGTGGTAGAGGCAGAATTCGCACCCAAGCTTGGCTGCTCTTCAACACAAAAATTAGCATAAGTGCAGGGGGCAGGATACCGCCTAGAGCAGCAGTTCTCAAAGTGTGGCCCCCGGACCAGCAGCATCGGGACCACCTGGGAACTGGTTACAAATGCCACCGATCACTCCCCACCGCAGACCTACTGAATCAGGAACTAGGGGGCGGGGGCAACAGGCTGTGTGTTAACAAGCCCTTCCGGCCACACTGATGCCCCCTCAAGATGGAGAACAGCTGGCCTAGGAGACGAGAGGTGGGCTGGCCTAGGAGATGAGAGAACGCTCCAGAGCTGTGAGAGGCCTGTCCAGGCCCTGTTCTCCCAGGAAATGAGGCTTCCGGCCTCTGGCTTCACTTCCTTGCTCCCCAGCAGCAGAGGGCTGGGACCACAGCACCCCTATCGGGGCCTGGGAAGGATTCAGGAGCCTCCCAAGACCCAGGGGGTAAGGCAGAGGCCCTGGAGGCCCTGGAACCACCTCCACACTCAGCCCCAGGTTAGAGGCGAAACCCAGGAGCCAGAGAGCGGGGGAAGGATTCATAGCTGGGGCCTAATTAGAGACACAGGCTGGACCGCAGCCCCGAGGGAGGTGCCACTGATTAACAAGCCCCAGGTCTCCCCAGAGGTCCTCAGCCCCCTTGGGAGGGACCCTCACTTGCCAGGGTATGTCTAGCTGAGAGGCAGAAGAATGCTAGGATAAGATTCCCAGAGGGGAATTCTCTGTCGGCCCAGTGGTTAGGACATGCACTTCCACTTCAGGGAGCGTGGGTTCCATCCTGGACCAGGGAACTGGGGAACTAAGATCTCGCGAGCCGCACGGCATGGCCAAAAATAAGGAAAAAAAAAAAAGATTCCCAAAGAACACAGATTACAGTTGCCCCTCGGTTTCTGCGCGGGATTGCTTCCTGGAGCCCCGTGGACGCTCAAGTACCTGACAGCCAGCCCGCTGTATCCGCGGATGTGAACCTCGCAGGTGTGGACCCCATGGATATGGAGGGCCAGCTGTACTGTTCAGATGTCAAGAAGGAAGAAAGCTATAAACAGTAGTAAAAACAGTATTGAAGACCGACACCATGAGGAAACAAGGCCTTGCCCAAGGTCCAGGGACTCGCGTCTGCCTTTCTCACCACGTGCGGATTCTTAGAGAAGAATGGACGGTCCGCATTGGGCGCCCCAGGCCCAGTGCCCTCGCCGACATCACAGCCCCTCCTGGGCAGAATGGAGACCCTCAGGCTGGAGTACAGGACAGCTGGGTCTAGGGCAAGTGCTACTCCCACGTGCGAGGGTCTCTGGGGAGCGGGTGTGTTCTGGAATGTTCAGTCCTGGCCTCTCTGGGTGTGGGAAAGAGAGGGAGGCCAAAGTTCACATGGGAAGAGGCCAGTTCTGCCAAAGTGAAGAGAAGCAGACAGCCTGTGTCAGGACACCCAGACTGGCCTGGCCCTCAGGGGTCATCCCACCCCGGCAGAGCTCACTCACCCAGCCAGTGGGGAAACGGTTCCCACAGGAACTGGAGGCTGGAGCTTGCCCTCCCCCACTGCCTCCTTCCTGCCTTTAGGGCTCTACCAGGTGGCGAGGCTGCACTGCTGCCCTGGGACAATTCACAGGGGAGGGGGAGGCGGAGCAGATGGGCGAGGGAGTCCTGCCCACCTCCAAGAGGGCTGGGCCTGGGGACAGAGGGGCTTAGGCTTGAGCCTGTGGGGTTCTGGTTCTGTAAACAGCAGCATGCACACACGTGCAACATACAGCACTCATGCACACGCCACATGTATACAACACACCATACATATACACCACCAACACACACACACACACACACACACACACACACACACACCCAGAGGACCTTTGCCCTGGCCTCTGATGGAATTTCTCCCGCAGGCCTGGGCTGGGACTCACTAGGGGGCAGCAAAGAGCAAGGCTGCCAGCTCACCTGGAAGCTCAGAGAGCGCCGGGTTCTCTGTCCGGAATCATCAGCCCCATGGGAGGGCAGCCCCATGGCTTTCCCGTGGTCCTGAACCTCAAGTTCCCAAGTAAGCCGTCCCAGGAACATCCAACCTGACATTTTCCCATTGTTCTGACCACCCATGGGGTCTCACCCTCTTGGCTGTAGGTGGCATCTCCCACCTGCACCCCACTCCGTAAGCACCCTGTGCCTCCTTGGGCCCTTTCCCCTCCACCAGCCACACTGACAGCCCATCTCATCAGCCCTGGCCAGTGGGGCAGGCAGTGAATTTGGACTTCAATGACCTTGGGCAAGTCAGCCACTCTGAGCCTTAGTTTCCTCTTCCATGAAATGGGAATGTGACTAAGAACATCACCAGGTGAGACAACACAGGAGCACTCTGCAGAGAGCTTGGCCACCAGCCGGTGCCGTCAGCTCCCCTCATCCTCCCACCCCATGCCACCCCCCCAACAGGTCATCATGGAAGCCTGGGTGAAGGGCGTGAACCCCAAAGGCAACTCCACCAACCCCAGCAACTGGGACTTCGGCAGCAGTTTCTTCTTTGCAGGCACGGTCGTCACCACCATAGGTAAAGGGTCAGGGTGGAGAAGGGCACCCCCAATGCCCTTGCTGAAGTTTGGGTTCCCCAAAAGCAGGTGCTGAGACTAGGGTGTGGTTTATCTAGGAGACAATTCCGGGAAGCAGGACAAGTGGGAAAGTGAGACAGGAAAAGGCAACGAAGTTTGCAATAATGAGCAGGGGACTGGTTAGGGCGACTGGGTTCACCAGTGCTGGAGACCCTCTGAGAAGCTAAGGAGAGCCCTGCCAGGGGTGAGGAAGCAGGCGTATTTATCTACCAACTCCTGCCCCTGCTGGTTGAGGGCTGAACCCGGATGTATTAATTTTCCTGTATTTTGGACCTGCCCAAAGGTCTCTCAGGTAGAGAGAAGCAGGGACTTGGGGTAGGGAGTCCTCTGCGTGTACAGCAGCTTTCCACCCAGCTGCAGGTGCTATCCCAGTGTCCCAAGGGGACAGGGCATGGTCAAGCAACTGCTTTACCCTCTCAGCCAGAAAACCCACACCACCTCCCACAAGGAAACCCCAGACCCCACTAACCCCGGTCTCCATATCCATTCAATTAAGTCCAGTTCCACACACCTTCCTTGAACTCAGGTGACATTCAAAGCAGATAGAGTGGAGGTAGGAGAGTATGAACTTGGATCAGACCCAAGCTTGGCTCTCAAGGAGCTTCTGATCCAATAAAGAAGGATAAGATAAGCACACCAAAATCAAGAGCACAGGGCAAAGTAGAATATTAGATAGGAATGACACAAAGCACTGTGGGAGATCACACCTAGTAGGGAGGAAGAGAGTGGCAGTCAGGAGGGCTTCCTAGAGGCAGTGTTTTTGGAGATGGGCCTTCAAAGACAAGCAGGATTCTTACAAATAGAGATCATTCTAGAAGAGGTTGAGAAGGGTGTTCACGGGAACAGAGGGGTTTCCTCTCACCACGCCCCGACCCCCAGTGGTGGTGGGAAACCAATCTCTGCCAGAGTCTGTCAGGGAGGCAGTTCTGAACTCTTCCTTCCCCGTATTTGCACACCCTCCTCCCCCTGCAGGATACGGGAACCTGGCGCCCAGCACGGAGGCAGGCCAGGTCTTCTGTGTCTTCTATGCTCTGGTGGGCATCCCGCTTAACGTGGTCTTCCTCAACCACCTGGGCACAGGGCTGCATGCCCACCTGACCACACTGGAGAGGTGGGAGGACCAGCCCAGGCGCTCCCAGGTAGGGCCCCTCCCTCCCCACAGCCCCGCTGGGACAGTCTGTTGCAGGTGGAGTCCTCCAGAAGCTGACACTGAGACAAGAGTTTGGCTAGCATGGTATTAGGGGTCAACACCTATGGAAGAAAAGGACTGGGCAGAAGGAGAAGTTAAATTGTGTTGCAGGCTGGACAAAGCCTTGGTCCACCCCTCGAGGAGCTCGGCATGTGCCGGCCGCCCCAGCTGTCCCGCAGTGGGCGCTGACATGGCCAGGACTCTGCCCTGGCCTCAGTCAGGCACTGGGAAAGTGTACCCTTGGGCCAGGCTGAAATACACCCTAAGGGAGCTGCCGGCTGGAGGCCACCTGCCAGTGGCTTGGCAAGGTCTTCTTTGAAGGGGGATCTATCTGGGTGGCACAGAACTCCAAAAGCAAACTCCACGCCACCCTGAGCACCACCAGTGCCCACCTGACATCTGGCCCCTTGCAAAGCTAGGCACGCTAAGAAAGCAGGGGTGCAGAGGAATCTGGGACAGTTCAATGACCGTCCTCCGTCCCAGATCTGAGTTCCCTGGGGGCCTGTACATGTGGACCCCGCACCTGAAGGAGTCTCCAATTTGACCCACCAACACAATCCCTCTGACCGAATCTTTCCCTGGCCTGGGCAAGATAACACACACAGAGATACAACCCCCATCCCAGAGGTCTGCAGGGCAGGACAGGGCAGGGAGCTGGCTATGGCCCAGCCCACTTCCTGATTTGCCCCAGAACCCCGCCCCCCCCACTTTACAATCCTGGGCCTTCCAAGTGGACTCAGAGACAGACTCCTGCCCTTCCAGCTACTGCAGACCCTGGGCCTGGCCTTGTTCCTGGCCCTGGGGACGCTGCTCGTTCTCATCTTCCCGCCCATGGTCTTCAGCCACGTGGAGGGCTGGAGCTTCTGCGAGGGCTTCTACTTCGCCTTCATCACCCTCAGCACCATCGGCTTCGGGGACTATGTCGTCGGTGAGAAAGAGGCAGTCACAGATCTCAGGGTGGGGGCCACTGGGATTCGGGGGATGGGGAGATGTCCGCAGTGGGTAACTACTGAGGACCAGAGAGCCCCTGGTTATTCAGGGGAGACAAATACTTTGTGAGGTTGCTGTGAATTCTCACAACATCCTCAGAAATCGCTGGTCTAGGACCTAGCACCCTTTCCCCCAGGGACCTCCACTGTTGATCCTTGTTATGGGGAGGCTGGTGGGAGCCCCTATGGAACGTGGCGGGTGGCTGTGCCCTCAGACCTCTGGCATTTATCATGTCCCCCTTCCCTGCCAGGCACGGACCCCAGCAAGCATTACATCTCTGTGTACCGGAGCCTGGCAGCCATCTGGATCCTCCTGGGCCTGGCATGGCTGGCACTGGTCCTTCCACTGGGCCCCCTGCTTCTGCACAGGTGCTCCCAGCTCTGGCTGCTCAGCAGAGGCCTCAAGGAAAGGGGAGCCCCCGAGACTAATGGGCTCCCTAGGCCTCAGAAGATTCCCATCTCTGCATGAGGCCCCCCCAGTGGCCACAGAAGCCCCTCCCAGCATCCCGAGTCACCCCATATGCCCCCTGGATTTCCTGCCACACCTCCTCCTCTGCCAGCCCACTCACTTCCCAGCCAGAGCTGGTCTCGGGGGCTCTCCGGACAGAGAAAGGAGACAGGAGCATCCAAGAAAGTAACAGAAAGGAGAGGTAGAGACAGGATGGGAGACGGACGTGTGTGGTGCAAGATGTGCGCAGCTGTCCCAGAGCCCCTCCCTCAAAAGTGACCCGAAAAAGTTGAATCTAGACGTGGATCACCGTGGCCAAATCTCCACTGCCCTCCCTGCATCCTCCTCCCAGGAGACCTCATTCACAACCGCAAACACAGGGCGACTTTATTTGTGCCTCATTTGATACGTGCACAGTGTGCTGTCAGGCCCCCGCTGTGTGTCAGGCACTGGGCCAGGCTCTGGGGCAACAACAGTGAATGTTCCTGCCCTCCAAACGGAAGGACTACACAAGCAGAGAGGCAGCCCTGACCCAGTGGCCAAAACCCCATGACGAGGGACAGACCTGGGTATGACGAGTGCCCATGGGACCAGCTGGCAGGGAGGGTCGAGGATGGGAGAGGGCCAGGCAGGGACTTTGGAGCCATCTTCATGCAAATAGGACGTCTGCCCTCAGGAAGCTGCCAGCCGGAGGGGTAGGCAAGCTGCTCTAAGCCTGCCAGTTCCCCTTGCCTACAGGTCTAGAGTTGTCCGTGAACAAGGCCTGGGCACGCTTGGGTGTCCCGCCCACTTTCCTGGGCATGGCCTCCCTTGAACCCCTCAGGGCACCCTTTGACCTCATCACCCCTTCTGGGCTCTTAAGGGCCTTTCCAAACACTCCCTGGGAAAACACCAGCCCGCTGATCCCAGGAGATTTCCAGGAAATGACCTGCGTGGGGGCCCAGCATCCCCTGGGAATACCCTGTGCATCCTGGCCTCTCTCCTGCCAGATTGTGACATCTCTGGCCAGAAGGAAAGGAGAGATTTACACCAGTCCATCTCAAGGCCCAACTTCACCAAGGACTGCAAACCTCTCTCAGCAGGACAGGCCCATAAGTGGCTGGGGACCTCTGGACAGGACTGAGACAAGGCTGTGAAGCAGAGGAGGCTCCGGTGGGACACCCAGGGAAGGATCTACAGCAGCAAGAGACCCAGGTTACACCCAGGACTTCCTAAGACAGAGGAGAGGACTGAGAAACTGAGGACCAGGACTCTTTACCTACCCTGGACCCTTCCTCCATCCTGGGTGGAGGAGGGAGCGAGGGGGCCTCTTCAGAAGCAGGGAATGGACCAGCCCGCTGGTCAAGGCCCCTCTTGCCTCCCAAGTTCATGGGCAAGTGGTGATCGGCTGGAGCCCCTCATCTTCGGGTACATAAAGGAAAGGATGGTGATGGGAGAGACCCAGAGAGGACCTGACAGGCAGCAAGTCCGTGGCAATAGTCCCAGGGCCCCAGGACAATAAACTTCGCTTCCACTTTCTCTTCACCCTGTGTGCGGTCTGCAGGAGTCCCTCCCACTGTTTGCTACAGGACGCTGGGAGGCTCTGGGCCCCTTCTCTCCCAGCGCCTGCGGTCACCCAGCAGCCCTCCCCTTCTCCCTGAGCTAGGCCTGCCTGGGGGTGGGCACTCTACACACATTCGAGGCGGGGCCAGATGCCCACAGCTGGGCCTCTTTTTGTCCCTGGGATTGGATCCCGGTGGGGGTGGGGCAGGGCTGTCCCATTCCCCAGCACGCCTCCTCTGCTGAGAAAACTGGGCACAGGCAGGCGCTGGCTAAAGAAGGGACCAGGCCAGCTCCTTCCTAGCCCTTCCTTTCCGCCTCAGTCCTGGTCCATGGCTCCCGGCTTCGCCCTCCCTGCCTCTCTCGCTGAGTGCAGGCGGAGAGCCAGGGAGGCGCCCGAGGGCAGGGTCTGGGGCTGCGCGACGCCGGGCACATTGCTCCTGCTGCTTGCCTACCTGACTTACCTGGTACTGGGCGCCGGCGTGTTCTGGCTGCTGGAGAGCCCCGCGGCGCACGATTCCAGCGAGAGATTCCAGCACGACAAGTGGGCGCTGCTGCGGAACTTCACCTGTCTGGATGGCCCGGCGCTGGACTCGCTGATCCGGGTCAGGGGCGAGCGGGGCGGCCCGGGCGCGCGGTGGGGCGTAGGGGGGTGGCTGGCGCAGCGGAGCGCGGGGTGCACAGGTATGCGGCGAGAGGGCACGCACCGGCTCCGGTCAGGGCAAAGCCGGGAGCACTTCTCCAAAAGAAAGTGGAGGGCACAGACGCGGGGACGACCGGAGGCACGCGTTGCCGAGTAGGGACCCCAGAACTGGGCTGGACCCCGATGGAAAGAGCCCAGCTCCGGCGAGAGCAATGCGCAGCGCGGCGCCGTGAGTCCCCGGTTCGGGGCGAGAGGGCGTGACCCTCCCTGTGCAGAGAGTTGCGTGGCGCACACACCCGAATCTGGGGACGAGGACGACAAGGGGCGCACTAACGGGGTCCAGAGCTGGCGGGGCCGACCGGGTATGGGCGGCGTAGGGTCAGAGCGCGGACCGCGCGGCGCTGTGTCGAGGTCGGACCGCGGGCGAAGGGCGAAAGGGCACCCTTGGCCCCTTCCACTGGAGACCCAGGTGCAAATTTGAGAATTGGGGGCGAGGACGGCAGAGAGCGCTGGGCGTTGTCTAAGGATGAGCAAGCCCGACAGCACCACGGTTGGAGTCTGGGAGGAAAGGGGTGCAAGGCACCCTTCTTTCCCCCCCGCACCGTGGCTAAGTGGAATGGGGCCAAGGTGCACGTGCCAGCGTCCGGGGACTCGAAATGCGCAGACCCGGGTCCGAGAGAAAGAGCGCAGCAGACACAGGGGCGTTCCGCGGCTGAACCCGGTTTTCTCCGAGCCTTAGGGCTGGGGGGTGGGGGGCGGTGGACGCGCCGCCCCAACCGCGGAGGCCCGGAGGGGCTGAAGGGGGCGGCGGGTGGGAGGATGCAGAGGTCACGGAGGACAGAGACTGCTGAGGGGGTGGGGGAGACCCAGCGGGGCCTGGGTAGGAGGACGGGCAGGCGAGGGTTCTTCCGGGCAGGGCCTCACAGATGGACGGAGGTCTCCTTCAACTCTGGGCAGGCGACGAGGGACGGGGCGCTGCTCGGATTTGGCGGAAGCATCAACGTCCCGTACCGTGGCTTGGTCAGCGGGTGTAGACAGCTGCGCCCCGAGCCCGACATCCCCACTCTGCAGTCCCGGTGCCTCCTCTGGCGAGGAGGGCAAGGCCTGTGTTCCAGAGTCGCCAGCCCAAAGCTAGTCCCCAGAAGGTAGCAGGGAAGTGTGTCGGGTGGGAAGGGACGAGGGCACTGGATAAGAGGTAGAGTCCTGAGCCCTGGGACTGGGCCGCTGTGGCCGGGCCTGGAGCTGGACAGGGAAAGGACTATCTCTGTTAAGAATCTGATGTGACACCTCCACCTCCTACATCTCAACTTCTACAAATACAGCCCGACTGCCTAGTCCTGGGGGCTGCATGACACACCCCTTGAAAAGGTGGTGAACTTCAATTACCACCAGCCTGGGCCCAAGGAACGTGACAATGATGGCAACGGGAATGATAGTAAATGCTTCTGTGTGGCACTTACTGTGTGTCAGGCACTGTTCCTACTGTATTAACTCGGTTCATCCCCACCTACCTCACAGGTAGGTGCCATTATTATCATCCCCATTTTAGAGATGGAGAAACTGAGGCTCAGAGAGGTTAAACACAAATGCACAGGTTCATAGCCAGGGCACTGGGGCTGTCAACCATGAGTACTGCCTCAGTGCAGATCTGTGTATGTGGGTGTTTCCCAAGGATCCCTGGGGGGCTCTCATCTCTTCCTCTCCACGCCCTCCTGCTCCAGCCCCACTTCACGTCCTTCCTCAACCCCCTGTGGACTCAACTATCCCCAGGAGTAGGGATGTGGTGTCTCCAACCCAGATCTACCCCCTGAGTGCAGACATGTGCGTGCAACTTCCTAGCGGCCCTCAAATTCCCGCAGGGAAAAGAGCAAGCAGTTCTCCTCCTCCCAGCCCTGTTCCTCCACCTGTTCTAAATCTCTGTCCTTGGCCTCACCTCCACACACCTTCACAGAGTTCTTAGATGCTTCTCTCACTACCCACACCAAATAAGGCCAGAGCCCTGGGCTTCTGAATATCTTCTCTCTGTGCCTTCTGGACCACTCTGTGCCAGGATGCAGCCCAGGCCCTCTCCATCACTCACCCCTGCAGGACGCTCTCCCCTTCCCAGCTGCCAGCATCTTCTATGCTGCCAGTTGCCACAGAGCACACATACCTGAGCTTGCCTCCCCTTTGCTCAGTGACCTTGGGGGAGGCCTGCCACTCCATCCCTGGCATGGCAGAGCCAAGCATGGCCTGGCTGCCAACTACCTTTCAGTCTCCCTATTCTACATCCCAGACCCAGTCCTCCCCCCCAGCCTTTGCTCCTGCGGCCCCATTTACCTAAACGTCCTTCCACCAGGAACAGTCCTATCCGACCCTCAAGGAAGGCCCAACTAAAGCATCACCCCCTCCATGAAGCCTTCTGCCCCTACCGCCATCAGAATGCACACTTTCCCTATCTGTATTGCAACAGCATTATATTTGTGGTAATGATGATAGCAATTGCTAACCTTTCCCATGTTCCATGTTCCAGACTGTTCTAAGTCTTTACACCTAATACCTCATTTAACCCTCAACGACTCGATGAAGTGGGTGCGATTAGTACTCCCATTTTACAGAGAAGGGGACTGAGGAACAGAGAAGTTGGATATCTTACCCAGGATCATGCAGCTGCACTGCCTGTGTGCCTAAAGCTGCGTGGACGGCACTGTATCAAAGTTAGTTAAGTTTTTGGCTCTGTCCTGCTGAAGACTGAGGTCATGTCTCCTTTATCTTCAGGTCCCCTAATACACCACATGCTGGGACCGACCAGGGCTTGTTGCAAGAACAGGAGTGAGCAGGGGAGAGAACAAATGGGGTTCTTCCGGCCAGTGAGATATCCTGGGCTGACCTGGGTTCTGGGGTGAAGAGAGGGGAAGGAGCTGTCCCCATGGTCCCTGCCCCTGGGGAGCCCCTGGTTGGAGGCAAAGAGGCTCCTAGCCCCGGACAGGCTGGGATCATTGTCATGAGTGTGTGTGTGTGTGTGTGTGTGTGTGTGTGTGTGTGTGTGTGTGTTTGGGTGCAGGGGCCCCATCGCCCCACAGAGCCTGGTGGTCACTACAGCCTCTCCCCCAGGGCATCATCCAAGCCTACCAAAATGGGGACATCGTCCTCGACAACACCACCAGCATGGGGCGCTGGGAGTTTGTGGGCTCCTTCTTTTTCTCCGTGTCCACCATCACCACCATCGGTAAGAGCAGGATGGGGCCGGGGGTGGGGGGGGGGGGCTGGGGAGGGTGGCCTCCCCTGAGGGACAGGGCACCAGTTACTTTCGGAGGGGTTACTAGGGCCTCCGGACTCTGAGCGTAAACAGACGCAGCAGCGTGGGCACCGCCTGGGAGCAGAACCCTGGGCTCACTGAAGATGTGCTGAATCGGCTTCTGCATTGCACCCAGGTCCCCAGGAGGTTTGTGAAATGCTGCTCTGGGGACTTCTGCCTCACACAGCCTTTCAGGCAGCTGAGGGGCCCCCGTGTAGCAGTAAAGACGCTGCTGGGCACTGTAAGTGTCCTGGTCTGCTCAGCCAAGCCCACCCAGCACTCAGCCAAGCCCACCCAGCACTCAGCCTGGGATAGGGAGTGGTGAAGGCAGAGGGGAGGTAAGGGAAAGTTGGGGAGGAAGAAGGGGCAGAAATCCAAAAAGAGCCTTTTGACCCCCTGTTCGCAGCCTTGGGGAAGGTGGCCCTTCCCACCTCTCCACAGCTCACTAAGGCACCCCCTCACCCCCATCACCATCCTCTCCAACGCCTTTCCTCCCTCACACACCTGGACCCCTGGGCTAGATCTCCCTCCCCCATCTCTAGGCCTGTCCTCAGGAGAGCAGAGGTGGAACTTGTCCTGGGTGGGTGCCTGGGGGCTGTTGTTTGGGGAAGAAGAGTGGCCTAGATCCCTCCGGCTCTGACACCCAGGAAATAACTCCAGAGGGGCTGCCCCATCACCCCGCCTGGGCGCCCGGCCTGAGCGCTTGCATGACACCAGACTCACCACCAGGTGGCGGGCGGACACCACTGGTGGCTACCACCTCCGGCCGTCATCCACGCCCCAGGAAACTCCCAGTCGCTTCCTCCCCAGAGTAGAGCCAGGTAGATGCACCCAGAGGACTCTCCCTGTGGCTTTAAATCATACTTCTTGGAAGCAGATCTCAGGCTGCCGGGGGCTTGGGAAGTCCTCCACCTTGAAGCAAGCATGCTTGGGAGGCCCCTCGACTCCATGGGCCCTGTGCCCCGGAAGGTTGGGGCAGGATGGTGTTTATTCACCCTTACACCCCCGGGTCTAGTAAAAGGCCCGGCATATAGTGGGTGCTCAACAAATGCTGACATAACGAATTCCAAAAATACCCATTCTACCACCTTTCATTGAGCTCCAGAGCAGGAGGGGATGTTGATGCACAGTCACTGTGGGCCATGTCTCCCAGATGTGCGGGGGTCTCTCATCTCTGAACCCCACACCCCCTACACCCTCTGCCCTGGGCCCGTGACTTCGGCCCACCTAATTCCGAGTTTCGCAGCCTCTCTCTTCCCACCTCTACCATTCCTAATGTGGACTTTGTCCCTGTCTCTTCTCTCCACTCAGTGCTGCCCTAAAGCTGTCTGGGCCGGCTCTGAGGGGGAGGAGGGCTGGGGAAGGGGTCTCCACCCTACCCCACACGCCTGGTCTACGTACCAGGCACCGTAAGGAGCACTTTTATATTTGAGATCTCATTTTGTCCATATGGTCCAACCTCCAAGGATAAGGCTTCTTCTTCTCACGGATGAGGAAGCTGAGACAAAGAAGTTGCACAACTTCCTCAGGATCATGTAGCTAGTAAGCCACAGGGTTGGAGTTCAAAACCCAGCTGGGAGCCATCCTTGCCCTTTCCAACAGCACCTACCCTTAGGGTGGGAATTCTAA
Organism: Balaenoptera ricei; assembly: GCF_028023285.1. NCBI lineage: Eukaryota > Metazoa > Chordata > Mammalia > Artiodactyla > Balaenopteridae > Balaenoptera > Balaenoptera ricei. The sequence continues at coordinate 36,036,287 of NC_082649.1, forward strand.
ATGGCAGGAGAAAAGAGACAGCCATTCAGAGATGGACAATAGGGAAGTTCATGATTCTGATTCCGACCACACACACACTCACACGGACACACACACACACACACACATGGAGAAAATGCAGACAAAGGAGGGGGAGAGGGGAGATGGGAGACCGGGTACGTGTGGGACAGTCCACGAGGGAAGGAAGGGGTCCTGAGAGGCACAGCAGCGGGCTGCCTCCTTGGCACCCCTGTTACCCTAGGACCAGCACCCTGGGAGGGCTGTACTTTCCAAGCCCTAGAATGAAACAGGGTCTGACAGGCACACAGATACTTCTGGGCCAGCAGGATGGGCCTGAGCCCTGAAATCATTTATCATCTATAAAACCCATCACCAACTTGCTCATTTATTCACTCAGCTACCCATCCATTCATTCAACAAAAAGACTGAGTCCCTAGTATGGTCCAGATAGTTCTAGGTGCTGGAGATACAGTGATGAGCAAAGCCGGCAAGTCCCTGCTGCCCATGGGGGGCTGATATCCCATTGTGAAGGAACGCATGAGAAACTAACAGATCTATCCTGAAGGAAGTGGCTGGAGGCTCTGCAGGCTCCCGCATCCCTCTGCCCACCCAGGGAGGGAGGAAACGAAGCGAGGGCAGACGGGATTCTCACACTTCGTGGTGTGAGCTCATGCACACGGCCCCTCCTAGAGCTTCGGTTTTCCAGTCTGTCAATCTGGGCATAGTCTGCACTGGGAAGGGTGGCTGAGGCTGGACTGAGGGAGGGAGCAAGTATAGCGCCCTGCGTGGGAAGGGAAGGCCATGATACATACCAGCTGCCATGTCCGTAGCGGGTTAGGAACGGGGGACCCTGAAGGTGGAAAGGCCCCCTGAAGTGTCCCCCTCTGGCCTCAGGCTATGGCAACCTGAGCCCCCGCACGATGGGCTCCCGCCTCTTCTGCATCCTCTTTGCTCTCGTGGGGATCCCGCTCAACCTCGTGGTGCTCAACCGACTGGGGCATCTCATGCAGCAGGGGGTGCACAGCTGCGCCCGCGTGCTGGGGGGCACCTGGAAGGTGAGGGGGCTGCGGGAACAGGGGCGAAGGACGGGTCACTTCTAGAATGGGGGGCTGTGGAGGGAATCGGGGACATGGATGGCCAGGTTGTCACTACCCGGAGGGAGAGTCTCTGGTAGAAAATGATGGCCGTGGTGGATAAAAGGGTTCATTGGTGGGAGCAAGGGGTCCTGGGAATCGGGGTTGCTGGTGGGAGTGTGGTGGGGTTGGGGTCACTGCCCAGAACGGGGGTCTTCAGTAATAAAGGGGCATCAGTGGGGAGACACAGTGGGACCTGGAGCTAGCCAAGGCCTTGTCCAGGAGCCTGGAGAACTCACACCAGGTGGAGAGGCCCCAAAGGCAGCCCCCCTTCTTACGAGGGTGGCGCCCACCCTGCCGTCGGCTCGGTACCCCCCAGGCTGTCTGCCCCCGGCCCCATGCACTGAGCAGAGGCCTCATGGGGGCTGGGCGCTGCGTGCACCCTCAGGACCCGACCAAGGCCCGGTGGCTGGTGGGCTCCAGCGCTCTCCTGTCCGGCCTCCTGCTTTTCCTGCTGCTGCCCCCGCTGCTCTTCTCCCACGTGGAGGGCTGGAGCTACGTGGAGGGCTTCTACTTCTCCTTCATCACCCTCAGCACCGTGGGCTTCGGCGACTACGTGATTGGTGAGAACCCCCAGCGGGAGGCGGGAGGGGCACCCTCCACCCATCTGCCCGTAGTCCGTGTCCCTGGGCACCTGCTGCGTGCCAGGCCCTGTAAGGGTTTAGAGGCCCAAAGTCCAGAGGACACGGGCTTTGGCAGGTTCAACTTGCCTTTGTGGTGTGATAGGGCTAAGGTCACCCAGCTAAAAGTGGAGTTTGAACCCTGTGCCTCAGGCTGTAAGCCCCACTTCTGGCCGTCCTGAAAAGCCTGAGGATTCCACAGGCGCACCTATTATTCTTAAAGCTCATCAGATAAAGGGGGGCCCTGAGTTCTCTCCCCCGCCCATCGTTGTCCCAGGGTCTCTCTTCCCCACTTCACCCCACCCCACGAAATGCCTCTGGGTTCAGGGCCACAAAGCCCACATCACAGCCCAGGGGGTCTGGCAGAAGAGTCTGGGAGAATCAGAAAATCCCAGCCTCCCCTAACCCCCAAACAATTGGCCTCCAAACTCTGTCAGTAAGAGAGGGCTGTGTGGTCCAGAGGGTCCAATGTGGGGTTTAATCAGTGGTCATCACCCATCGTGGGCAAGTCAAGGGCCCCCGGAAGCGACTGTCCTTGCATAAAAAAGCTGTGGCAGTTGCCCAGCAGGTGGCAGCAGAGGGACATTCTGCAGGGCGCAGGGGTGGCTGGACCCCCAGCTCAGCCCCATCCCCCTTCACTCCCCGCCCCTAAAAGGGTCACCAAATGAGCAGTGGCCACTGGCACCACCACACTGGCCTCAAGGGGCTCTGTGCCCTCCTTCAGATCTCTGGCTCTAAAGTGAGGAGGAGGCCCTGCCCTTCTGCTCTCCTTCAGAAACAATCAGAACCCAGCCTGGAATATTGAAATGAGGTCCTACCAAAGTAACAAACAGCTAGCCCATTAAGCAACCGAGAGTGATGATTGTTACCACATTTTACTGAGGAGGAAGATGAAGCTCAGAGAGGCCAAGACGTTTGCCTGAGATTGCACAGCTAGTAGGATATGACTTCTGATCTGACTCCAGAACTCTTAACTCTTTCCAGATAGCCTCACATATCCCCTCTCTGGGCCTCAGTGTTCCTGTCTATAAAATGAGGGGCTGGGCTAGGTGATGGCTAAGACTCCTCAGTGTTTTCTGGCCTGTGTGCAAAGTCCCCTTCCCTAAACCTCTCCTTCCCCAGGAAGCAAGGTCCGGTGTCAGGGGCATCATGCTGCCCCTTCCTGATATCCTCTGTCTTGGAAGGGAGGCTGTTGCTCTGGAAGAGAATCTTTGAGACAGTTTCCTCCAAGTGGGTCAAGTGGGTCATGCTATCACTCCTACCCTCAGAGAGGAGAGATGTATCTGAGGAGAGCTGAGCCCACCGTCCCCAAGGGCCGCATCTGCCCCCCTCAGAGCTCAGAGAATGAGTTTTGGATATGTCCTCTTCTCTCTGTTCCCACTGCCATTTCCCTAGTCTAAGCAGGGCTGTTGCATATGGCTGGTTGTGCAGGTTGGGCACTGCACAACCCTAACGGGTTGCTATTCACACAGAGCACGATGAGGATGGCACCCATGGACTGGTACAGCCTCTGTCCTTGTCCTCCCTTGGCTCTTATGACCTTTAAAAATGACAAGTGCTATCATGTCACCTGCCCAGATCCTCTGAAAACCTTCAGTGCTTTCCTGCAACAGCTGCCCCCCTCCACTGACTACCCTCCACCTTACCCCAGGGCTCAAAGGATGAAACTCAGGATGTGCCCCCAGTGATAGTCCTAAACCCACAAGTCCTTGTTCTCTGAGGGTGCCCAGTGCAAGGAGGGGGGAGGAGAAGAGGGAATGGGACCCCCAACTGCAGTCTCTTTGTGGCCACAGATCACTAGGGCTCCCAAAGTTTGGTCCTAGATGGGAATAGCTGACAGCAGGCTCCCCTAGAAGCTTGCCCGGAGGAACCTTTATGGGGTTACCGAGGACACTCTGTGAGGATGTCCAGAGGCCCCACAGCCCCCTGAGGGAAGGCGGGGCAGGGGGAGGAGGGGGCAGGCCTCTCTAGACATGGGCAACCTGGAAATGTGAGGCAAGGCCTCTGCCACCACCGGGGGGGCGGGGGCGGCAGAGACATCCACACAGCTGCAGGAGTGAGGAGGGCTGATCAGGGTCCCTGCTACCCTGTGAGCCACGCTGTGGGGATTGGCAGGGCAGGGAGGCTGGTGTATGAGGCGCAGGGCCCCCAGAGTCCCCTTCCACCAAAACTCTGACTGAGGAGGCCTGGTATGAACCCACGAGGGCCCTTTAAGTCCAGAGGGACAGCCGGGCAGGCCACTCCCACCGAGTGGCAACAGGCAGAACTGTCCGCTTCACCACATCTCCGGAGATGTGCTACTCACACTTTTCCCTCTGCAGCCGTCTCAGTGTCTCGTGACAAGTGACCACACGTACCCTCACTTGCCCTCTGTAGATCACACGGCCCCGGGTTGAGGCTGTTATGGCTGGGCTGGTCGGAAGAGTATTTCATGGTCGCCCATGTCCAGCGTAGACGGGGAGAGCTCAGGGTGGAGAGGGAGGCAGGGCCCGGTCACATAGAGGGCCTCACAGGCCGAGTCACGGATTTTGGACTCTGTCCTAAGACTAAAGGAAAGCACTTATGGTTTTCAGAGGAGCTGGGCAGGTGACATGATAATACTTGTCATTTTTAAAGGTCATAAGAGTCAAGGGGGGACAAGGACAGAGGCTGCAACAGTCCATGGGTGCCATCCTCATCATGCTCTGTGTGAATGGCAACCATTTAGGGTTGTGCAGTGCCCAACCTGTACAACCAGCCCCCGACTGCCTCATCTACAGACCCAGAGAGGGGAAAGAAGTTGATTAAGGTCATAGAGCAGGCAAGCCAAGGACAGATCTAGGATAGACTCCCAAGCCAGGGATCCTCATACACATATGTTCTAGAATCTTCCATAGCTCAGAGGGGACAACCCACCCTCACATCTTCCCCATGTCTCTCAGCCTTCCTTGTCCTCCAGGGATAGGGCGAAACCCCTTTCTTGGATGGGAATGCTGAGGTCCACCACCTGGACTCTGGGCGTCCACTGTCCTGTGTCAGCAGCCACAGGGCGTGTTGTCTTCACAGTCGCTCCTCTTGGCTCCAACGCCGTGGCCAGGACAGCCCCCAGGTCCCAGCCGCATGCTCTTCCCTTGCCTCACAGCCTCCACTTCCCCCAATTGCATTTGCAATTCCGTTGAGCGCCTTGCCAGCTGCCAAGTCTCCTGCCACTTATGATTTCGGCTAAAAAAAATGAAATAAGAGGGGAGAAGAACACCTCCTCCCCTCCGTTGCCAGGAGCAAGTCGAGCTGACGGGCAGCCGGGGCAGAGAGCTGGCTCACGGCTGATCTCATTTGGGACCGCCAGCGGAATGGTGGCCGTGTAACCCAATCAGCCTAATCCAATCCCAGCTCCTGCCAGGCGGTGATGTCGGGCCCAGGGCTGCGGGCTCATCCCCGAGCTGGGGGGCCCAGGAGAGGGGCTCGGGCTGGGGAAGACAGGGAAAAGAGGTTGTGTTGGGGCCAGCAGGGCAGGATAGGGGGTGGACAGAGGGGTGGGTGGTACAGGGAGTTGAGACAGATGACGATGTCAAGGAAATAAGAGGCCAGATCTCTGCCCTTTGAACAATCCTGACCTGATAAGATAGACCCTCCAGCAGAGGGAAGAACTAAGTGATGGAGTAAGCTCTTGACACAGCTTCTCTAAGCCTCCATCCGTCCCCTCCCTCACTCTTTCCTTATCCAGTCCTGACTGTGTTGGGGCACAGTGTGGGGATCCAAAGGCGAGGAAAGCAATCACCTGACTATAGGTCTTACATGCCAGGCACCATCCTGAGCACTTTATGATATGAACCCATATGATAGTTGCAACAGTCCTAGAAGGTGGACACTCTTATTGTCTCCATTTTATAGATGAGGAAGCTGAGGCCCAGAGAGGGTAAGTAACATACAGACTGTGGGAGACAGGGGCCCAGTCTAGTCTCTGGGGAGTAAAGTCTGAGCTGAGATCCGAAGGGTGAGGAAATGAAGAGCGTTCTGAGCTGAGAGGACAGCAAGTACAAAGGCCCAGGGGCAGGAAAGATGATAGATGGAGAAATGGGGGAAAGACCAGGGTGACTAGAGCACAGCACTCAAGGGGGAGAGGCATGCAAAGCGAGGCCGGAGAAGCAGATGGAGGGCATTGGGATGAGAATGTAGGATGAGAATCTTCTTCCTAAAGCTCCTGGAAAGCTCCCTTCCTTCAGACGTGAGAAAACCAAACACAAAAACAGGCCAACCACAGAGCAGGCATTAGAATCTCTTGGAGGGTTTGTCAAAACACAGATTGCTGGGCCCACCCCCAGAGTTTCTGATTCCATAGGTCTGGAGTGGAATCCAGTCATTCACATTTTTCACAAACACTCAGGGGATGCTAATGCTGCTGGACCCCACTTTGAGGACCACTGGGATAGAGCACAGAGTCCTTCAGAAAGACAAAGAAGAATTTTAGCTTCTAAACCCTAGGAGTTAATCCAGGGAGGCTTCCTAGAATCCAAGGGAGGTGACCACAAGACCAGCAATCTCAACCCGGTCTGGACTTCCCACATTCTGTTCAGACACATCAAGCCACGTATGTCTGTTTCTGTTTTGGGAACATGGCCCTGACTTTCCCAGGTCTCTGTCCTCTGACCTTGCTTCTCCCCCAGGGATGAACCCCTCCCGGAATTACCCTCTGTGGTACAAGAACACAGTGTCTCTGTGGATCCTCTTTGGGATGGCATGGCTGGCCTTGATCATCAAACTGATCCTCTCCCTGCTGGAGGCTCCACGAGGATCGTATCCCTGCTACTGCCACAGCTCTAAGGGGAAATTCAAGCCCCGAAGCTGGAGGCAGGGCCTGGATGGGGAGGCAGATCCCCACTCCCCACAGCCAGGCTGCTATCTGGAGGGACCTGTAATCATGAATTGCCCAGAACCCTCTGTTCAAGTCTCATGCTCTGGAAAGGACAGCTAGCTATATTCTATTTGTTCCACCTTCTTCTTCAGCAGCAAGATCCCTGATTTTAAGCTTGGCATAAGACCGCCCAGACTAAAGTCTACATTTTTTGGTCTTCCTTTAAAGCTAGGTGCAGCTATATGATTAAATTTTGCCCAACAGGATACACAGAGAAGTATTCTGTGTGACTTATTATGGATGTGACTTTCAGTGTGTGTCGGATGCTCCTCTTTACCACGGCCTTCTTCTAGCTGGCTGCAATGCTGATATGGTGGCTGGCGCTCTGGCAGCCATGTTGCACCATGAGGTAGAGGCCATGTTTGAGATTGGTGACACAACAAGATAGAAAGAGCCTGGATTCCTGATGTTTGCAGAGCCACCATAACAAACCTGGACTGAATACCACCAGACTTCATTTATGTAAGAGAGAAATAAATGTCGATCTTATTTAAAACACTATTAATTGGGTTTTTCTGTCACTCATAACCAAATCTAATTCCAATTCCGGATGACACACACACCAGAGACAAAGGCAGCTTCTGAGACTGGAGTATACATAAAGAGAAATCACTCCCTCCCCAGGTGAGTTTGCCCAGGACTGGTGGAGGGAGCGGACTGAGGGTCACACTGCAGGCCCCCACAACCCCAGAGACCTTCCAGGTAAACTCACTAAAGATTTGCTAATAACTCTCAAGGCTGATACAGCCAGCAGGCAGCTGGTCCCAGTTCGGCTGCTAAATTCTTGCTCTATAACTCACTCACTCACACCACGGAAAAGCCCAGGACAGGCCAGTGGGCTCCACCTGCCTCAACATGCTCCACTGCATTTGAAGGCTCCAACCACAGTTTGCAAAGCCAGGTAGGGTTTGCAGGGGTCACTTCTGTTTGCAGAGCATCTCACCCTAAGCATTTCTGTCTTTCACTCAGGGTTGCCACTAAAGCAGCACATAGCTGTGTGGTCCCCACCTCACCCAGGAACCCAAGCCCAGCCAGGATCCCCTGGCAGTACCAGCCAGCACCTACAGATCACCTGGGGCAGCTGGGTGCTTGGCCTCAGTGGGCATCTGCAGCTCTGCTCCCCTCTGCCATCCTATAGGTAGCATCACAGGGACCTGGGCGGGGGGCCTCCATGTGGCCCCTCCCTGTGACGAACCCCTCAGCCTCAGGGCCCTCCTGGAACTGCGTCTGGGGCAGCCTCTTGGCCAGGGAAGAAGGAAGGGCTGTTACACCACCCAGCTTGTGCCAACTGGCCTGGGCCAAAGTGGACCAAGGCCAGACCCAGGAGCAAACACCAGCGAGTAGACAGCAGGGTCCATGCCCACTTCTTAAGGCCCACAGTCTGGGCAGAGGAAAGTGGAGGTGAGGAAGAGATTGCTGGAGGTCTGGAAGTGGCATCCCTTGTATTGATACTTAGCACACTCCAGAAGGAGGACCTAGCAATTCAAAACTGGGAGAGAGGGAAAGACTGGAGTGCTGGGTTGGCCTCTGTGGTCCCAACTCTGTCTTGCCTTGAACCCCTTTCTCCTCATGCCTAGCCTCTCTAGACAGAGTCCCTCTCTCCCCACCAAGCCCTTCACCCGTGCACACTCCTGCCCCTGCTCGCAATGCCTGCCCCAGAGGGAACTTACAACCTGTGGTGCTGGGGGCGGAGCAGAAGAAGGCTTCTTGATTGGCCAGTTCCTTACAGACGTCTGCTCCACAGCCAATGAGAAGTGTCGCTGGAACTCTAAGTACAGATCTGGAAGTGGGGAGGGGTAGTGGGGAGGGGACACAGGTGAGCAGTGAGGGGTTGTAGAGCGGGAGAAATAGAGTAACGAAGTCGGGATCTGGGAGAGGCACGAGAACAGAAAAGCCGACCTTAGGACAGAAATCACAGAGCAGGACGGGCAGCGAGGTCTTTCCCACGTGGAGCGATGATGCCACAGTAGGGTCAGCCAGAGAGCTGTGCGCAGTGTGCCGGTAAGGAACCAAGTCATTCATTTCCTCACACAGCCTGGGCCTCCAAGCCCTGGAGGAGGAAGGAAAGGGGCCCCTCAGAGCAGTATACTGTGGTTGTAAAGGGCGCGAGTTTAGAGCCAGGCCCCCCCACCAGCCCTGTGATCCTGGACAAACCACTTAAAGTTTCTTTGCATCAGTTTTCTCCTCTGAAAAATGGAGATAAGAGCAGAGGTGATCTCCCAGGATTAAACAAGTGACTGTGCAAAGTACCAGAAGAATGTGCGTCAGCCCAGAGGAAGCATGATGTGCATGTCGGCTGCTGGCGGTCCGTGGCAGGTCCAGTGGCCGGGGCAGGAGGCGGACACTGTGCAGGCCGGCAGCCAGGTGACAGGCAGCGCCTCTGATGACCCCTCTCGGGGCCGGGGGCTGGCCAGGCGGGCTGGGCTGAGCAAGTGGTGACGCAGGATGGAGCCCTGCCCTTGGGGGCTCCCAGGCTGATGCCATGGTGCTGCTGGCCGGGATGAGGGGCCTGGACCCGCATGAGTCACAGGGGAACCTCCTAGCAGAGGCCAGGAAGTGTGTGCTGAGTGTGCAAGTGCAGGGCCAGGGGACCACGATGCGGAGGGGCAGGCAGACCCCTCACACCAGCCAGCTGCTGCCTCTGCCTTCCCTCCTGGGTGGGCTACCCAGCTCTGTGGCTCCAGCACAGCCGGGACAAGATCAGACCCAATGTCAAACAGCGGTTCCCTTTAAAACAGTGGCATCTCTTATGATCATTATCATTTCCTAACATTTATTCTGTGCTTAGTAAGCATCAGATGCTATTCTAAGCTCTTGGTCATTTTCTTCTCCCATCAACTCTGTGAGAAAGGAGTTATTTATTTAATGCTGTTTTAAAATGGGGAAAATGAGATTTTCGATGGATGTTAAGACCAGAGGGAGCCATGGGTCCCCGTGGATGGGCAATCTTAACTTTTGCTGCCAGTCTTCTGGGAGGTAATGAGGGCCTGGCCTGGGGGTCATCTGTAGAAGAAGAGGTTGGCTTCAGGGAGTCTGAGCCTTACTACTTCTACACCTTCTGCTTTCATCTGGATTGTTCTAATTAACCACATTTCAGGGAGGGCAGTTCCTCCTGGCCCGACCCATCTCCTGGGGCTGTCTTAAGAGTTTGGATCCAAGAGATCTCTCTCCTCTCTCTCTCTCTCTTTCAGACACACACACATACACACACACACACACACACACGTTCACCAGGCCCCTGCCCTACCCTCGTGGCCTATCCGATGCTGAAGCCCCGGCTGGGGGAAGGATGTCCATTCATTTTAGGAGCCAGGACAGAGAAGGGCTTGACTCAGTGGGAGCTGGAGGATGCCTCAGTCTGGGCCAAGAGCTATGCTGAGACTCCCTCATTCCCAATTCCCCTCGGACCTTACCACACCAGGTTCCACCCCAGGCTCCAGGCCTGGAGAGCACTGAACTGAAGTCGGCCCCACTGACCGCCCCTCCCACCCACCCCAAAGCCCCCACACTGCTGGCCCCAAGACCTCCCAGCCCACAGATCCACCCACCCACCCACAGGGCTGGTCCTGGGCCTCCCGCCCCAGGCCATCCCACCTGCCATGTACACACGGTGCTGGTCCTTGGGCCTCTGACCTCACCGACCCTCCTTCTCCCTCCCCCCAATACACAGTGCAGGACTCCCTTATCTCCTGTCTCTCCTTTGCCCTTTGCTGGGAGAAACGCATCTCACTTAAAATTGTTGTTTGGAGCGAAGGAGACATCCACCCTTCCCTCCCCCAAGGCCTTCTCAGCTCATCCCTAGGGTCTCTGCCCAAGATTACCGGCCCTGACTTCCACTCCAATCAAAAAATCTCTCCCAAGCCTTCCGGGACCCATTGGAGCTCACAGCCTGCAGGCAGGAACAGTAGCTGGAGCTGGCTGTGGCTCCTGTAGGGCACCAGGGATGCGCCCCTCACCCCGCCCACCCCCCCAGCACATTCTCCAGAACTACGAAAGCAGCACTGCGCAAACTGGCTCCCCTCCAGCCACTGACCCAGCCTCCTGCCCTCTGTCTGGCCCTGCGGGTAGGATCCTGTTCAGCCTTTGCCCACATTCCAACCTTTTCACATATTTTCAGACCAACTTTTATTATACCTCATGTAATCCTTCCCTGGACTTGGGCAGACGTGAGTCTCTACCCTGACTCTATCACTTGCTGTACGATGTTTGAGAAGTCACATAACCTCGAGCCTGAGCCTCAGTCTTCCCATCCTTAAAATGGAAATCCTGATACCAACCTCAGGAATGTTTTGAAGAATGTGAGGAAATGAGTAATGGATAAGAAAGCGCCCATGTTGTATCTAGCACAGTACAGGGCTCAGAAATATTTGTTTCCCCCGCTTTCTCTTCTTCTTGGACTGAAGCCTCTCCCCCTCCACCCTCTTTCATCTGGCAGTTCATGAAGCCCTTCCGCGCCCCTTCTTCCCAGAGGACCTCCTGGACCTGCCTGCCCTTTGGCCCCTCCAGTGGACTTGGGAGGGGCAGGAAATAAGGAGGGGATGGAGGGAATAAATTTGCCGAAGTTCTGGGAAGCAAGGAGACAGATTGTAAAATGAAAGTGTTAGTGTGAGTCTTGGAGGGGCAACTCCCCGATCCGCCCACCAGCCAGGGCCTCTTGGGTTGGGTAACTGCCCCAGGGGTGAGGTGGGGTGGGGGGGTGGGGGGCGGGCAGTGGAGAGGGGTGGGCGGGAGCCGCCAGCAGCACTCTTGCTGTTAATCTCTCTGGGCTTCTCTTCCCATCTACCCTCTGACTGTCTCTGAGCCCCTGAACCTTCCAGGGTGCAGGACAGGGGCTGACCCCCAAGGACTGTGTCACCCAGGCCCATTTGATCTTTGGCTTCAGACTTGATTAAGCCTGAGAAGGAAAGTGATGGGGGGAGGTGGCGGGGAAAAGTCAGGGTATTTGCTCGCCTCTCCCTCTGGGTCCTGGGTTCGGCAGTGGCTGTGTTCCTCACCTAAGGGCACAGTGTCCGGTGGCCCCTTTCCCAGCGTAGCAGCGTTGGCTGGGTTCTCGTAAGACCGCCCTTCCTTGCCCCGTCAGGCCTGGGGGGGGGGCGGGTAACGACTCCCCCCTATTACTAGTCCCTGGGAGCCGCACCATCCCTTAGACCTGCCCACACTGTACACGCTTCCTTCGTGACATTCTTTGCCATGAACTCTTGGAAAGTGCCGTCTGCTCCCTGCAAGGGCTGGATTGATCCGAGCACCCATTTCATCAATTTCTCACCTTCTCCTTGAGCCAAACTGGAGCCAGGTGGTGGGGACAGAGGCTCAAAGCACTGAATTAATGCTCGGAGGAATCAGTCCAGCTGCCCTGGTCCAGGATCCAGCTCATGCTCTGGGTGGTGAGAGTGGAGGCCCAGACTGGGTGCCAGGCCAACCCCATCACACTTGCCTGCCTCAGCCCGGCTGGGGACAGCAGCACGAGGGAAGGGGAAAAAGCCTCCCGGAAACCCTGTTCTGGGCCCAGCAGGGAAGTCAGGGAGGAAGGGACAGACCCTGCCCCCAACAGGAAACCCCTTCATCAGACTGGGGGCTCCATGACGTGAGAAACCAGGTCTCCCCTATCTGACTAGATGCTCCCTTAGTGCAGGGGCTGCATCTCACTCATTTGTTTTTGTTTTTGTTTTTAAATTATCTCCAACATCTAGCTCAATCACCAACAAACATCTCCTCGGTGCGAAGCTTAGAGACAGAAATGTACAAAACGCGACCCCACCATCTTGCGGGGAAGCAGGCCCGTCTAAAAGGCAGTGCAGCTCGTGCTGTGTGGGAGGTCCAGAGCGAGACCCAATCCCATCTTCCCACTCACTCTTGTGTGACCTTGGGCAAGTGACTTCACCTTGGAGTGACCAACTAGTCCCGATTTTCCTGAGACTGTCCTGGGATAGTCGCACATCTAAGGACACCCCTTAGTCCCCAGAAAAGTGGGACCGTCTCCACTCTACTCTCCCTCCCTGGGCCTCAGTGTCCTCATATGTGAAATGGAAATGATAATAGCAAGATCTGCCTCACGAGGAAGGCTGTTGTATAGATGAAGTGAGTTCATGCGAATCCAGCACTTAGAAAATTTCTTATGATTTGAACAGAGTAAGTTCTATATGATTTGCCTTCTTTGAGTTTCCTAGAAGCAGATCACGGGACAAGATTTGGCTGCAAGCAGTTCATTTGGTAAGTGTCTCCAAGAAGCACCAGTAAGGAAGTAAAGCAAGGGAAGAAAAGGAAAACAAGGCAGAGAGTATTCACGAGCAGGTGACTGCTGTGGGCAGCTGGGGCTCCACCCAAAGCAGAACCCTGGAAGCCTGGGTGGAGCGGGCCTCAGAGTTGCCCCCCTGAGGGGCAAGGAAGCTGGGGTATGTAATCCCCAAATCCCATTCTCACTGCTTGAGGGCTGCTCCCTGAGTCCGGAGGTGCTAGCTCCCCAGCACACTTGGTGCGGAAGCCTGCAGAGAACACAGGGGTATGAGTGCAGGGCGGATAGGGCACTGCCAGCATCTGCCCCGTGTACCTTACCCACACTTATGATGTGCAGGAGAGAGGACCCTGCCCAGCTGTGGGGAAGGGGGTCCAGACAGAGGAGACAATGTCTGGGAGAGCTTTGAAGCGTGAGTAGGAGTTTTCCAGGCAAAGGACGAGGCAGGCTTTGTACATGGTGGGTGCACAATAAATGTTGAAATGATGCCAAATAAGTCAAGAGTGATTCAAATGCTTGAACTCGTAGGGCTGACTAGATGTTGGAGAGCTGTGGGCAGACAGAGGAGGAGGTGATGCAGTCAGGCCTGTGGGCATCAGGAAAGGCTGGATCAAGGCATGAGGCTCTGAGCTAGCCCGTGGTTGACAGGTGAAGAAGAGGGAGAGTAGTCCAGGTAGAAGAACTTTGAGATAGCTAAAGCAGAAAAGCAGGAACGGTCAAGGGTAGAAAAGAGTGTTTTAAAAAGGGAAGGCAGTAGAGAGGAGGGGAGGGAAAGAAAAGAGAAGGGAAGGAGAGGGAAGGCAAGGAAACGAAAATAGCAGAAAGAGAAGGGATGAGTCACACTTGGGAGGGGAGGAAAACAGATGTAGAAAGTCCGAACACAGGAGTAGAGGGAGAACCACAGAGGCTTGCGTCACAGAAGTCAATGGAAGAGAGAGATAACATAGGAGCATCCAGTTCTGAACAGCTGAGTCCAACCCAGAGTGAAGGCATGAGCCATCCCGGAAGACTTCCCGGAGGAGGTGAGTCCTGAACCAGCCAGAAGCTGCTGTCAGCCCAAGAACAGGAGCTTTGTGGAAAGAAAGCTGCAGGGGCCCTGAGAGTGAGAGTGAGCTGAGAGCAAGGCGCTGCCAGCAAGCCAGGAGGGAGGGTGGTTCCAGCAGTTATTACCAGAGCTGCACAAATATTGTTGTTTTGACTGGTAGTGGGGATTGGTTTATTTTTCCCCAGGAACCACAGTGTGATGTGCAGGTTCATTTTAGAACATGACACCATGGGAAGAGCAACAATCTCTGGCCTCGCCTTTCCCACTTTTCCTGGTGAGACACACGCATGCACACACACATACACACACACACACACAAAGTCTTGAAAAATAACCCAAACCACAAATGTCTAATCCACCAACACCAAGGGTCTGCTGGAAATATCTCACTTGACGCAATGGTAAGAACATCGCACTTTTTAAAATATGTAAATCACTTACAACAGTGCCTGGACTATAAAAAAAATCCATAAATGTCTTTACTATTATTTGGAGGCTGAATAGCTCAGCAGCTAAGAGCATGGGCACTGCAGCCGCATCATCTGTGTTCAGAGGTCAGCTACACTGCTTACTGGCTGTGTGACAGTGGGCAACATGCTTAACCTCTCTGTGCTTCAGTTTCTCCTTCTAACAGAGGTACTAATAATAGTACCTCCCTCACAGGGTTGTGAGGATTAAATGAGTTCATGCATATGAAGAGCTTAGAAAACAGCCTGGCTCAGAGTAAATGCTACAGATGTGATAGTCATCATCAACATCATCATCTCCTGCCCTGCAAGGAACCAGAAATGACCAAATCCCTGAAGCTTGTGCCATAGACTCCCATCCCCCTCCTTCCCACTGAAAACCAAGCATACCTTGGACAATAGTGCCCTGGGACTCTGAGGGAGAAAGAGAGAGAGAGAGAACGTGTGATCTTGTGCATTTCACAGGAGACATCAGATGCCCAGAGGCTTGATTCCAAGATGGGTGTGAACCTCCCCTTTTCACCTCAAAACTACATCCAGAGGCCGAGCCACAGCTACCTCCCTCTCTACCACCCCTTTTAGCAGTCTCCTGAGGAGAAGACAAAGCCATCTCCCCACCCCGAGCTGACTCTGCCTGCACCAATTAAGCCAAGTTCCAGGGCCGGGGCTGGTAGGCGAACTGAAGCTTAGATCTGGTCAGGGTTAAATCTCTCTTAGTGGTTGGGTTTGTCTGGGGAGAGAGGAGGTGAGAGCCCCTGTGCGCCATTTTCAGGTTTGCCTTGGAGCAATCCGAAACCTGACACCTGGAAACCTCTCAATCTTGAGTGTACATCCTTATCCCCTAGAGGGCTTGTTCAAACACAGGTTGTTGTCCCCACCCCCCAAGTGTGTGACCTCTAAGACAATTTGCTTTTCCAACCAGTTCTTATGCTGAGGCTGCTGGT
The DNA here is from genome assembly GCF_028023285.1 of Balaenoptera ricei. Lineage (NCBI taxonomy): Eukaryota > Metazoa > Chordata > Mammalia > Artiodactyla > Balaenopteridae > Balaenoptera > Balaenoptera ricei. The sequence goes on from NC_082649.1 coordinate 36,051,619, forward strand.
CCAGGAAGCACCCTTTAAAGACCAAGTATAGGTTTAGGAGCTTGAGCCTAGACAGACCTTTGTCTGAATCCCAGTTCCACTCGGAGGAGCTGTGTGACCTTGGCCAGGTCACAACCTCTTGGGCCACAGCCTCCCCACTTCTAAAACCGGGACTCTAACACCTGCTCTCAGGATGGCCCTGAGGGTTCCATGAGGACATGGAGGCAAAGCCACCAGCACAACGTCTGTCTGGCCCCATGAAGTATACCCTGTGCCTATTGTTATTGATATTATTCCCCCAGTGGCTGGGATGGGTGAGTTGCCTCCAGGATCTTCTCTTCCTCAGTGATGCATCCCCAATCATTAGATGGGCACAAGGCTGCCCAGAATAAAGACCACATTTCCCAGGCTCCTCTGAGACAGTGTAGCCTTATGATAAATACTGACTAATGGGTTGTGCATTAAAAAGGATATTGGTTTGCGACTGAAACAAGAGATGCAAAATAGTAGTGACCCAAGTAATGGAGAAATGTATTTATTTCTCATGTAAATGCCTGATAGGTGGTCTATGGCCCTTCTATCTTGTTGCTCTCTCATTCTCAATAGAAGACCTTTATCTCATCATATAGGATGGCTGCTCCAGCTCCTGCCATCACATCCACATGCCAGACAGTGGGAAGGGGAGAAAAGGGAAAGGAAGATTAAACTTCTTCCCTTTAAGGTCACAATTAGTGGCTGTAAGTATCATTTCTACTCACAGTCTATTAGCCAGATGTTAGTCACATGACCACATCTACCTGCATGGGAGGCTGGGAAATGTAGTCTTTAGAGGAGCAGCTACAGGACCAGTCAAACATGCTATTACTATGTAAGAAGGGGAGAATAGCTACAATGCTTTCAACAGGATAGAGTCAGAAGTTGTGTGTACAACCTCTGGGAATTGTCCTTGAAGAAAGGGAGTATTCCCTTTTTCAGCCTTCCTTCTTCCTGGTTTGGAAGGTAAGTGTGATGGTTGAAGCTTAAACAGCCCTCTTGGACTGTGAGATAAAAGCTGTGTTAAGGTAGGAAATCGATTACGTAGGAGGGCCTGTGTCCCCATCAATCGTGGCGCTGCCGTACCAGCCCTGAGCTGCTTCCGCTGGATTTTGTTTACATGAGAGAGAAGTATTTACCTCATTTAGCACACTGTTACTTGGGATTTTTCTGTCAATGGCAGCTAAACCTAATCTGAACCGATAGCCTTCTTCCCAGCTAACTGAATTACTCCTCCCTTGCTCAGAGTCCTCAAATTATCAGTTGTCACATGTTCTGGGAAATGGGAGGGAAGGCGGGAACTCATGGGAAGTTCTAATATTTTACTGAGCTTTTAGCTGTGTACCCCGGCCCTGTGTTGCTTGTTGTGTAGCCTGAAGAAAATAGTCCCAATTCTTCATGCCTCCCTGGATCCCTGCCCTTTGTCATATGACTTTGCAATGACTTCTATGGACCATGAACAACAAAATGGAGTCACTTATGTTACAGGGTCTTTCTTTTTTTTTTTTTTTTGTATTTTCTTTTTCTTTTCTTCTTTTTTTTTGCCACACTGCTCGGCTTACGGGATCTTAGTTCTCCGACCAGGGATTGAACCCAGGGCCACGGCAGTGAAAGCCCCGAGTCCTAACCACTGGACCACCAGGGAATTCCCTCACAGGGTCTAAAATGGAGCTGGGAGGCCATTAAGGAGGTGGACCTTCCACACATCCTTCCACACATGCATATTAATGTGCATTAATAACAATGCACATTATTTTACACTTTGAATGCAAAATAAACTTCTGACCCAGTTACCCTAAGACCACCTGGAACTTGTCTTCTTTACTCCCTAGAGACAGCGGGCTTAGCAATGAATGTGCTGCCCACAGGTGACTGAATGCCTGCGGGCACCACCCATAGTTCTGTAAAGATAACGTCTATAACTTCTCCGGAATGTCTTTGTCTACTGCCTTTATAAACCCCTGTCATTTTCTGTTTCCCTCAGGGCACATTTGAGTTGCTACTTAAATCAATGCCTCCCAAACTGCCATTCTTAAGACCCCAGATCAACTATTTTTCTTATTTGCTGTCTTCAGCATTTCTTGGTCCACACTTGTCACGCTGACTATACAGGCTTGGTCATGTGGCTTGCTTTGGCCGATGGGATGTTAGCAAATGCGATGCCAACCAAGGCTCAAAAGGTGCTTATCAGTCTGCTTGCCTTCTGTTTCTCTACCATAGCCATGGCAACATTTCTGGCCTAACCTGCTGGAGGAAGAGAGGCACACGTGGAGCCACGCATTTCATTTCAGGAACAATAACCAAGGCTCAGAGACCGTGAACTGCCCATGGGCACCCTTAGCAGAAAATGGGAAAAGAAATGAAACTGCAACTTCCTCAACACTTCCTACGTGCCTGACGTATTCATTCGTTTTAATGAGGTGGTAATGCTGGGGCCAGGGTTCAAACCAGCCTCCAGCCTGACTTCAAAGCCCTGGTGTTCACACCACCCCACAGTGCCTCCAAAGACAAACCCTGACCCAGCTTCCTCACCTGGCCACACCCCTCCCCCAACTCCAGGGAGGAATCATACACCAAAGTGTCTCTCTGTGAGGACAGACCTCCATGTTGCTAAGTCCAGGTGTCTTAGCTCTGGCAGCTACAAAAAAAATGCCATAGACTGGGTGACATATAAACAACAGAAATTCATTTCTCACAGTTCTGGAGGCTGGGAAGTCTGAGATCAAGGGGCCTGTGTCTGGTGGGTGCCCACTTCCTGGTTCTTATAGAGCCATCTTCTCACTGTGTCCTCACATGGTGGAAGGGGAGAGGGAGCTTTCCCCTTGATAAGGGCACTAATCCCATTCATGTGGGCTCCATCCTCATGACTAAGTACCTCCCAAAGCCCTCACCACCAAATCCCATCACCTTGGGGGTTAGGATTTCAACAAATGAGTTTTGAGGGGACACAGACATTCAGACCACAGCACCAGCTACACTTTCCAGCCTCATCTTACTTGCTCCTCTCAGCGGCTCGGCATCTGTTTGCCTGCACTCTCCTGGATTTCCTCCTGCCCACCTGGCTGCACCTTTCAGGTGTAGCAGGATAGTCTGTATTTTTTTCCTTCTTTTATTCTTTCCTTCCTTCTTTCCTTTCTTCCTTCTTTTCTGAAATGGAGGACAACTGACCTTCTTTGTGAGACAAAGGGTCACTTCTGGAGAACATTTAGTTACTCAAAAGTACGGGCTTCCCTGGGGGTGCAGTGGTTAAGAATCCTCCTGCCAATGCAGGGGACATGGGTTCGAGCCCTGGTCCGTGAAGATCCCACATGCCACGGAGCAACTAAGCCCGTGTGCCGCAAATACTGAGCCTGTGCTCTAGAGCCCACACACCACAACTACTGAGCCTGTGCTCTAGAGCCCGTGAGCCACAACTACTGAGCCCGTGTGCAGCAACTACCATGCACCAAGAGCCCATGCTCCCCAACAAGAGGAGCCACCGCAATGAGAAGTCCATGCACCGCAAAGAAGAGTAGCCTCCGCTTGCCGCAACTAGAGAAAGCCCGCGTGCAGCAGCAAAAGACCCAATGCAGCCAACAATAAATAAATAAAATTTAAGAGAAAAAAAAAAGTAGAGCAACTGGGCATCCACTGTGCTGAGTTTAGGAGAGGAGGTGGATAAATTTGTGTAAATTTTTAGAGATATTCAGGGAGAGGAATGTATTGTACCAGTTTACAATAGTGACCTGTGGCCGTGAGATTTGTAGGCAGATTGGACAAAAAGGCTACAGTTCTCTCCCCTGCAATGCTTTAACCTCAGGACTTAGCCCTTTGGGACCCCTGAGAGTATTGTCGGCTGTAGATAAGGGTGTTCCAGATGGAGATAATGGAGCTCCTGTAGTAGGGCCAGTGGAGACTGAAGGCTTTAATTGGAGTCTGATCTGCCACCCCACGACTATCTGTAAATGTGAAACTTTATATCCATTAAACAATAACTATTTTCTCCTCCCCCGAAGCCCCTGGAAACCACCATTCTCCTTTTTGTCTCTATGGTTTGACTACTCTAACTGCTTCATGTAAGTGGAGTTATACAGTATTTGTCTTTTTCTGACTGGCTTATTTCACTTAGCGTAGTGTCCTCAAGTTCCGCCCATGTTGTAGCATATTGCAGAATTCCCTTCCTTTTGAAAGCTGAATGATATTCCATGGCACGTATATACTACATTTTGCTTATCCATTCATCTGTCAATGGATGCTTGGGTTGCTTCCACATTTTGGATATTGTGAATAATGCTGTTATGAACACGGATGTACACATATATCTTTGAGACCCTGCTTTCAGTTATCTTGGGTATGTATCCAGAATTGGAATTGCTAGATCCCATGGTAATTCGATGTTTAGTTTTTAAAGAGACCATTATACTGTTTTTTTCACAGTGACTATATCATTTTATATTCCCACCAACAGGGCACAAGCGTTCCAATTTCTCCACATCCTCATCAACACGGTTGTTTTCTGGGTTTTCAATAGTAGCCATCCTAATGGGTATGAGGTAGTATCTCACTGTTGTTTTGATTTGCATTTCCCTGATGACTAGTGATGTTGAGCATCTTTCATGTGCCTGTCGGCCTACCTGGAAAATTGTCTATTCGGGTCCTTTGCCCATTTTTATTGGGTTATTTGTTTCTTTGTTATTGAGTTGTATGAGTAGATCCTAAGAGTTCTCATCACAAGGAAAAAAAACTCCTTTTCTTTTTTTTTTTTTTTGTGGGGGGAGTATCTATATAAGATGCTGGATGTTAACTAAACATATCGTGATAATCATTTCACAGTATACGTAAGTCAAGTCATTATGCTGTAAACCTCAAACTTACCCCATGCTGTATGTCCATTATACCTCAAAACTGGGAAAAAAACAAAGTGAAATGGGTTTTGAGAAGCATCTGGGAGACAGGAATAGTGGGTCCTGGGGCTGGTTGGGCATAGGGGAGCGGGAGGCAGCAGCTCCCTGGATCTCACAGCACCTCCTCCTTGGGGTTTCCCCAGATTCTGGCAGGCAGCGCCCCCCCCCCCCCCACAGCCTCTGCCAGGAGCTGCCGTGTCCCATGTGCATGCATGTCAAGGGGCCGGGCCCATCGGCAGGAAACGGCCTCCTGGAACCAGATGTGGCGGACACCCCCGACGGACCATGGATGCATCAACGGCCTTAATCCACACGTGCAATCCCTCTTCGGTCTCTCCGGGAGGGAGAACTGCAGTGCCCTGCACCTACAGCGGCAGATCCCCGACCCTTCACCCACCTGCCTGCCCCCTCGGTGGCCAAGAGACCACTGACCTCCAACTGGAACACCTGGGTAAGAGAGGACGGGAGGGACGGAGAGCCTTCTTGCACATTTGCGGCTGGGTGGTGAGTCTGCAGTAGGACTAAGTCTGAGGCCACCTGGGCCCCTGTGCCGCTTGCTCTGGGCTCCCACCGCTGGCACCATTGGGTGCAGGACTGCAAAGCCAAAGGATAAATGTGCCCCATCTTCTTGCAACATCCATTAGACTTCAAAGAATGTGAGGAAGATAAGAACATTATTGTATTAAACACAGATATGATGGAATAGAATGAAACATTTATATGTGGGTTTTAGATAGAAGACTTGAGATCCTACTAGGGCATCGAGTAGGCTATTTTGAGCCAAGGCCCTGGGGGGAAGGTGATCTGGCCCCTTTGGGTGCCATTTTGGTGGGAAATTTTGAGAAAGATCAATGTTATCTAACACCCACGGTCCCGAGGGCAGTCTCCGCCAACAGTAGCTGCCAGGTGTCACCTGGATGAGCCGCCTTCAGGGCCGACAATGTCAGGGACGGTGGAAATGTTGGCTGACGTTCGCCTCCCCAGCTCCAGCCGGTGACCAGCACACCATCCCCGTTATGTCTCCCTCTGGAGGAAGCGCCGGCCTGTTCTCTCTGGCCCCAGGCTCCCACTGAGGACGGAGCCAGAGGCGCCCGGGGGGGTGGTGCTTCTCTCAGCTGTCAGCAGGAGGGGCGGGAGGCAGTCGGCCAGACCTCGCCCCATCGGTTTGGACTCTGGTTTCACCGAGGTGCCCGGTTCTGCCACCTTTGCTCCCTGGTCAATGAGTAGCAGAGTGGCTCTCGGATGGAACCGGGGACCAAAGGGCAGGGCAGGAATGGAAATGTTGTGGGATGACTGGGGGAGACAGACGAGGAAAGGTTTGCAGGCGTTGGTGGTCTGACTGGGAGAGGGGAAAGGAAAGAGGAAGAAAGAATACAGGAGAGAGATGAGAGACTTCATGTCTGAGCATCTTTCTCTGATGTGAAAGGAACCCCAAGAGGGGACACCAGGCACCTAGTCTGTTCCCGACATTGGGTCCAACTGTACCTCTGAAGAGGCACCCGGTGACCTGCGGCTCCAGGGGACAGAAAATGAGAGCTGGTCACTCCTCCCAGGAGGCGCCTGGTAGGAGGGGGAGACACAGCGCTGCCCTCAGAGAGCCCGCAGTCGAGAGGGGTACCTCATTCGGGCCCTGCAGAGGCCCTTGCCCATCTCACCACAGGTATTTCTGTGGCGTTCCTCTGAACTCCTGTAAACAGAATTGGGAAATCCCAGAAACTGCAACACGTTTAATCACCCTCGTTTACTGCCCTTCCCTGGGTGACTCAGCGGTAGGAAAATCACTGCTGAGTGAACCCGGAATGAAATCCGAAAGGGAGAGTGATGAGAGAGGCTGCTATTGGCACGGCTCCTGCAGCGGCCTGCCGCCTCCATGCCAGGGACCTGCTCTCAGCCCGTCACCGGCAGCCACTGAAGCCGCTAACGGGGCCAACTGGGGGAGGGGCGCAGGAGGACGTCCAGCCCCGGGGGACTAGGGCTAGGCCCCAAATCCAGGCAGGGGCCAGTGCACAGCAGTGGAAGTCTGGGGGGTTCTGAGGGGGATCACTCACTGCCTAGGGCTTCTGACTTCTGCCCTTTCAGACAGACACCAAGTCCCCTCAGCTGGAATAGCCTCCCTTTCCCTCCAGGGTGCCACATCCTGCTCTCCTTCAGCCTCATCTGGCCCCTCAGAGCTGCCACCACGCCTTCTGTCTGGGCCCCCTTGCTATCACCTGACTGATTTGGGGTAGGTGGGAGTTTGTGTCTTTTCTTCTTATCTTAGACCCTCAAGCCTCGAGAATAGGTGTTTTAACTGCAGCAGGATGGGCTCAGTCCTTAGGAAAACATGAATGAACGAAGGAATGAATGAATGGATGAATGAACGAATGAAACTAGAACCCAGACTGTTTTCTTGGCAGAAGCAAGAGGTCAGGGAGCGCCCAGCCCCACTGCCTTTCCCTGGGAAGGGAGAAGGAGACCTCCCTGAGCTGAAGGGGCCTTAGAAATTTCCTGAAACTAAGGTCCTGCAAGGGGGAAGGGCCCTGCACCAGGGTCCACTGTCTCCGTCCCTCTGCCTGACTCTCCAGCCCTGTCCCTGGACCCTGGGCTCTGGACCAGGCTGACACCCAGAGAGAGACACGCTGTTCTGTTCTCACTCCAGCGGGTAGGGAGGTGTGGTCGCGGCAGTGGCTGACCGGCTCCACCCAGTGTAGGCACATTTCATCACCTAGAAAGCCTGGCCAAAGCTTGCAGCTTCTGAGGCCCAGTGAAAGCTGTGCTTTGCACATAGCAAGCCACCCGGTCCCCATTCCAAATTTTCTGCAAGCCCCCAGGACATTCCAGCCCGAGCCGGCAACGAGGGCAGGGTTGCCTGGGTACACTTCACCTGCCAAGGCAGCTCCTGGAGTCACTCAGCCTGGGGGTTCTGGCAGAGACTGCTCTGGAGGAGTCCTGCCCGGTTTTCTTCTGCCCTCCCCAATGGTAACAGTGTTGGGAGATGATCATAAAAATTACTGTTCTAATACCGAATCACTATGTTGTGTAACAGGAATTAACATAGTGTTGTAGGTTTGACTACCCTTCAAAAACAAACTCATAGAGGGACTTCCCTGGCGGTCCAGTGGTTAGGACCCTGTGCTTCCACTGCAAGGGGCACAGGTTTTTTTAAAAATAAATTTATTTATTTATTTTTGGCTGCGTTGCGTCTTCGTTGCTGCATGCAGGCTTTTCTCTAGTTGCGTCGAGCGGCAGACACTCTTCGTTGCTGCACATGGGCTTCTCATTGCAGTGGCTTCTCTTGTTGCGGAGCACGGGCTCTAGACACGCAGGCTTCAGTAGCTGTGGCACGCGGGCTCAGCAGTTGTGGCGCACGGGCTTAGTTGCTCTGCGGCATGCGGGATCTTCCCGGACCAGGGCTCGAACCCGTGTCCCCTGCACTGGCAGGCGGATTCTTAACCACTGCGCCACCAGGGAAGTCCGGGGCCACAGGTTTGATCCCTGGTTGGAGAACGAAGATCCCACAAGCCTCACAGTGTGGCAAAAAAAAAAAAAAAAAAAAAAAAAAACTCGTAGAAAAAGAGATCAAATTTGTGGTTACCAGAGGTGGGGGGTTGGGGGAGGGGGAATTGGATGAGTCAAAAGGTACAAACTTCCAGTTATAAGATAAATAAGTACTAGGGATGTGACGTACACCATGAGGAGTATAATGAACACTGCTGTCTGTTACATATGGAAGTTAAGAGAGTAAATCCTAAGAGTTCTCATCACAAGGAAAAAAATTTTTTTTCTATTTCTTTTATTTTTATTTTTCTTTTTATTTTGTATCTATGTGACATGATGGATGTTCACTAAACTTACTGTGATACGTATGTAAGTCAAGTCAGTATGCTGCACACATTAAACTTACACAACGCTGTATGTCAGTTATAACTCAATAAAACTGGAAGAAGAAAAAAAGAAAAAAATTGCTTTTCGAATTTACTCTGCCCGTCACTACACATATATTTCCTCACCTAAGTCTCTTAACAGTTCAGTGAGGTAGTAGTGTTACTATGTTATTACCCCCATTTTACAGGATGAGGACATTGGGGCGCTGAGAGGCACAATGACTTGTCCAGGTGGCATAGCTGGTAAGTGGTGGAGCTGGGACTGCCCCGCTCCCAATCCTAGCTTTATATCACCGCACTGCCAGTGACCCAGCTTCTGCAGCACCCCTCCCAACCTCTCAAGCTCCTTCCTAGGAGAAGGGCACCCAGAACCCTGAGAGCAAGAAACAGTGGCTGCAGGTGCAGGGGGAGTGGGTGGTGGTGGGGCCCCTCTGCTTCACAGAAGTGTATACTGGAAACCCATTTGGACCATCCCCTTTGCCCACCTTCACCTTCTGGGAAGGGGAGGGGGCAGGAACTAGCATTTGACATCAGGGAAGCACCTACTGCCAGCTCTGGGTTGGGCACGTGTAAGATGATATTTGGCCCGGGGCAGGGGAGGTAATTTCAAAGTTCTTTGGTGTTTGAAGTAGCTGTATTTGTAGGACTGGTGCCCTGAGCGTGACAGCCTCTATAGAGGGGGTCCAGGGCTCTGCCCTTAAATCTTTCCTGCTTGGTACTGTCATTAGAGCCCACCCACCGCCCACCTACTGAGTTTCTAGAGAGGATCATGGAGGAGGCGGCTAATGAACACTGTGGAAGATGGAATCCAGAGGGCAGTCTCCCCCGTGAATGATGAGTCAGTGTCATTCAATGTTCCTAGAACAGCCACTGAGACCCTACTGTGTGCCAGGCCCTAGGGAACAAAAGGGACAATGAGGGGTCACTGCCCTTGACGCAGGTGGGGGGTCGAGTGGAGCTGCAGGAACCATTGCCAGATTCAGAAGCTGCCCAGCCCCCAGGATGGAATGATTAGCCTGGGGGTGGGGTTGGGGAAAAGAGTTTCCTGGAGAAAGGCTTATCTGAACTGAGCTTTGAAAGGCAAATCAGAATAATAGGCCTTCCTGCCGAGATAACCACAGGATTAGTGTGAAAATCAAATGAGACAATGGAGAGAGAAAGTATCTTGTGATCTGATTTTTAAAAAGACAAGACAGTTTCAAGGTCCCTGTTATGCTTCCAAAAGTGAGGAAACTGAGGCTTCTGATTCTAGCACTAGGTTTTGGATCCTCTACACTGACTTCTCCAGAGAGTGAATTCCATTGTAAAACTGCTTTTCTCAGTATCCTGTTTTATGAATGGTAATATAGAGTGGGAGTCTTTTATACTATAGTATAAATTAGCGGTCAGCCTGCTTTGCAAAGAGACAGCAAAGAACAGGGCAGTGAGGGAAATGTAAAAGTGGAGAGGGAGGTTGGGTATGAAAAGGGACAATTTGGGAATATGTAAGGCTTGGGTCCAGGAGGGCTATTAAAAAACCCGGATGATGAGGGACAAGAAGTGAAGAGATAGCTCAGGAAAGAGAGTGAGAGTGCCAAACACAAACTTTACCAGATTATCAAAGGGCTCGGTGTCCAGACTCTTTTTCTTCAGGATGAGAAGCTGAGCCTGGTATTAAATTGTATACCTTCTCTGAGCCTCCAACTCATCTGAGCACTGCCCTGGGAGCAAACCGGTCCTCTATCTCCATTTTCCTTCCTTGTGTAGAAGGGAAGAATAAGTGAGAATCTGAGATGATCATTCAGGCTTCCTGGGCCACCCTTACTCCCATCCTGAATGGGGTTTAAAGAGCCTTGCTGGATTTCTTTCACCTGTTGGCTAGAAACGATATGCTCCAGTGGATTCTCATTCATTATGTGAAAATGCTGAGTCTAGAACCTCACCTTCAAGTTAAATGGATAATACATTTTTTTAAATATATGATGACTTCCTTCCCTCCACCCTCCATCCACCTACATCATCAAGCCATGGAGAACAAACTCAGAGAAAACAAAAAAAGTGTAGAGAAGAACATTAAAATTACCCATTATCCCACTCCCTAAGTGAAAAAAAGCTGGTTAACACTTTGATGTATTTCCTTCCAGTCTTTATTCCATATGTACACGTGTGTATTCCACAGAGCACCAGACCATGTAAAGGCTTTCTTTAAGTGCAACCTCCTGCCTCCTAGGAGGAGAAGGGAACAGTCTCCTTTCTAAAAAGCCCCAGGTCGCCCACAGAAAGGCAGGTCTGTGGATCTTTCTGGTGGATCCAGGTACCAAATCATTTGCAAATATTGATCCTTCAGGCTGATTTACATGAACATCCCCGGGACATTGACCAAACCCTAATCCTGTAAATACAGAGGCCGTTCCACCTCCCACACTCCCCACCAAGCTCTGCCTGGGGCTGGAAACTTGAGGATTCTTGTTGTACTTCACTCTTCCAGCTTGTCCCTGGCTCCCAGGGAGCTTGGCCCAGCTCATGCCTGTGTTTGCTGTGGCCTCGGAGTTAGGGTCCTCTCTTATTCTCAAAATGAATGGTCTCTGTCCCGACTTGGTCCATGCAAAGCAGTTAGGCCAGTCACCTCCAAGCATGCCTTATGGCACTCGTGCCCATCAATTCCATCTTTTAAAAGGTTGTGATGGGCAAACTATGGGCGTTAGTTGATGATACTAGTAGCTGCCACTCTACTCAGGGCTAAACACTATAGTGAGCTCCTTACATTGTGGTCTCATCTAAACCTCACAGCCCCTATAACAGGACATTCCTAGATCCCACTTTACAGGTGGGAGAACTGAGGCTCAGTGATTTGCCTGAGGATACCTGGTACAACAGTCCAAAGCCATTGAGCTCCCCACTGCTCTCCTCTGCCCCAATTACACCCAGTGAAAAACATGTTTATACACAGGTACAGATGGGAATTATTGCTTATCCAAGATAAGACTGGGTTGTCACACTGCTCTGATATCATTCCCACCAAAAGCAAAAGATCGGGCCTTTTCATTAACCTGAGTGACCTTATCTCATCTAAAAGCATAAATTCCATGAGACCATTTAAACCGTGGAACCAGCTCTGTCGCCTCCATTACTGCCTGCAAGAGTGCCTTGGGAACCTCAGTTTGGAGACATCCAGCAAGGTCAGCATATCTAGTCACTGGATTCCCACCAGGTGTTCAGACCCTTGGGGATCGCTTCGCCATTCAGTCAGTCCTTGGTGATTTATTGAGCATCTGTGTATGCCAGGCATTAGGTCCAGGACTGGGCATGAGGTACTCCCAGGGGCATGTGTGCTTTACTTTGTAATCTGGATGCCCCTGTTCACCAGGCAGGTTCACCAGGAAGCAGCTGCCGAGATGAAGATAGGCATGGGAAAGCATCCCTGGGAAGTCACTTCAGTGAAAGGAAACAGGATTGGGCAGATCTGACAGTTCTCTACCAGAGCAAAGTTTCTCTTGAGCAAAGATTGCCCATGGGAGGAGCCTGGCCTGAGCTGGGCAGAAATGACCAGGCCCTAGAACCACTGCTGTGCTCAGACCCGGCCGGCCCTCAAAGGCCAAGACTAGAGAGAGGTGAGTGAGGTGTCTCAAGCAAAAAATAAAAGGTGTTTGCATGATCCTGAGAGCCAGTACCTCCTTACATTTTGTGTCCTAGGTGCCTTGCTCTCCTCATCCTAGTCCCAGCACTGGGGACCAGGAAGAGGCTAAGAACTGGACTTGTCAGCTCACTACACTCCTTGCAACAGGCAGCAAGTCCTTTCTTGAAGGGAGGTCTGCAGGCACGTCTCAGTGTCTGCCGCTTTCTTCCTCTCAACAAATATTTACTGAGCACCTCCTGGGTGCCAGGCTTTGGGGATGTGCAATAAGCAAATCAGACCAGGCGCTGCCCTGGGAACCTTCCAGTCTAGCACGTCTCCCTGCACGAACCTGGTTATGTGCCCAGATACCTTATTCTGGGGTCAGGGTGGCCACCTGCCAGGATCAGAGTCGACCTATAGCTCAGCACACGAGAGGTACGTGCACGCACGCAGAATCAAGGGGCTCTAGAAGGGTTGGGAAGATTTTCAAAGAAGCTGCAGCTTCAGGAGAAAGATGAGAGAAGCAAAGAGGAAGGAAAGGGCTGCAGGGCAAGTGGCCCAACAGGTAAGCAGAAAACCCCGGGTGGGAGGAAGGGAAACTGAGTTGAAGGCCGAGCCTGTGTCTGGTGGGGGATGTCCCTGCAGGAATGAGTAAGGAGCAGGTGACAGGGAGGGGACTCGTGCCATCCTTGGCTGACAGCTGGGCTCAGGGCCAGGAAGGAAAAATTTTTGCTTCCTTAAGAGCTAGGGGTTGGAGGGAGGAGAAAGGAGCCTGAAGGAAATCCACAGACCAAGAACCCTGGCTGGGAGAGCCCTTCAGAAGGAAGGAGCAGGCTAGCAAGGGGAGGGCAGGGGCCTGAGAGCCAGCTGAGCCCGGGGACAGGGCACCTGTCACTTCTATCAGTCATCACTGACTGGGAGCCACATGCACATTCAAATGCAAACAGTGCATTTGAATAATAATAAGAAGTAGCAGTAACATTTGTGTAGCTTCATAATATCCCCAGGGCCCCCCACCCATACTGAGTCTGTTTTCCAGGCCAGAAACCTGGGAGGCATGCTAGGCTCTTCTCTCTCCTTCACCCACTCAGTCCTCGGCCCCCAAGACCAGTCTACCTTTAGAAGACTCTGTGATTCCTGTCCTTTCCTATCCCCTTGGCCTCTGCCCTTGCCCGGACCACCCTCCTCTCCATCCCCTGGTGTTAACAGTCTCACCTGCCTGGTTCCCATCTCCCTGCCCCCTCACATCTATTCCGTTTGCTATGAAATTTATCACGGCACTCTCTTGCCTAAACCCCATTGTCCTCAAGGCAAAGCCCCATATTCTTCCTTTGGCCTTCAAGCACGACCCCTACTCTGCTTTGCAACCACCTCTGCTCCCCTTCTGCAACTCTACCCTGCAGCTCTGTCATCCTCAAACTCACCCCCATGCCCCAGCCACACACATATACCCCCCAGTGCTCTCTTGCCTCTGGGTCTCCCCACTGTTATTCCCTCTGCCTGGAACACACTTGCTCCGACTAGTTCCTACCATGACCTTCAGGTCTCAGCTTCTGCACTGTTCACTCCAGGAAGCCTTCCCTAGATTCCCACCCCCCCCGCCAGGTTAGGTGTTTGGGCCCCAATTCCCTGCCGTGGCCTTTACCAAGATTACTGATTAATTATAAGGACTCCAAGACAGCCAATCTCCTCTCTTGGCCATGTTGTGCTGCAGGTGCAGTACAGTACCCATGTCATCAACACATATTTTTTGAGCATATTTTTTGAGTACCTAATGTCAGGTACCACCATGAACCCTGGGAAAATGATGGAGAATTAGCAACGTTCTTGTCTTCACTGAGCTCACACTCGGTTTTTGTATATTCCAAAGTTATTGTAGGGAGGGTGTATTTTTTTTTTTTTTTAATTTTATTTATTTATTTTTATTTTTGGCTGCCTTGGGTCTTTGTTGCTGCATGCAGGCTTTTCTCTAGTTGTGGCGAGCAGGGGCTACTCTTCGTTGCGGTTCCCAGGCTTCTCATTGGGTGGCTTCTCTTGCTGCAGAGCATGAGCTCTAGGCGCGCGGGCTTCAGTAGTTGCGGCACTCAGGCTCAGTAGTTGTGGCTCACGGGCTCTAGAGCGTAGACTCAGTAGTTGTGGAGCATGGGCTTAGTTCCTCCACGGCATGTGGGATCTGCCCGGACCAGGGCTCGAACCCGTGTCCCCTGCACTGGCAGGCGGATTCTTAACCACTGTGCCACCAGGGAAGTCCCGGGTGTATTGGTTTTATAAAGGGAAAAGAAAAAGTAAAAAAACAAAAGAAGGAAGGGACAGAGGGAGAGACAGAGACAGGGAGAAGGAAAGAAAGAAAGAGAGAGAGAGACAGAAAGAAAGAAAGAAAGAAAGAGAGAGAGAAAGGAAGGAAGGAAGGAAGGAAGAAAGAAATGAGGGAGGAAGGGAGGGAGGGAGGGAAAGGTTGACTCCTGTCCAAACCGTAAATCAAGCTCTTCACAATTCGAGGCCCTGCCCTGCCCAAGTTTCTTGCCTCATTTCTCTTCACTTCCCTGCACAAACTTTCTGCTCCAGAGAAAAGGCAGTTCCCCAAAGGGCATGCTCTTTCCCACCCTTGAGCCTCTGACCCTGCTGGCCCTGCCTGGGCCACCTCTGCTGGCCCTGGGGGTCCTGTTCCCTTCAGGACTCAGCTCTCCTGTGTCGGCTCCCCAGCCCTGAGAGATGCTTCCTCCTCAGGGCTCCCATGACACGGGCACACACCTCCCTGGTGACACTCACCATGTTGCATGCTAGCTGTTCACACAGATGCCACATCTTCCTCCCACCAGACTGAGAGCCCCGTGAGAGCTGAGAGGAGGTCAGTAAGCAGGTCTTACTCCTCTTGGATCCTAGAGAACCGAGGCTGTGCCTGGCACGGAGCAAGTACTTGGGTGTCTGTTGAACTGAACAGAAAGGCTTTTGACTCAAATTCTGGGCTTTATTCACCAGCACACTACTCTTCCCAGCCCTGCTCCAGCCAATGTGCTGCTCAGGTGAAGTTGGGGGCTGATCGTCCAGCCCACATGACCCCCGTGGGGCTCCCCACGCTTCTCAGACATAATGACTTCCCTCTGCCATGATGTCCCCCATCCCATTTTCTTGTGGGTCCTCAACCCTAGTGCACTGTACACCCTGGACAGGCACAGGAGATTCAGGGTCCGAGCCGAGAATGGCACAGACAACACTTCAGAAACCCCTCTCCTGGCTGCCCCCATTTCCACCCTTTCTCCCCGGCAGATGTCACCACAACCTGACACCTAAGACAATAGATTCATTGTTGCTGCGTTAAATCTTTGCATAAAGAGTTACATACGCCACTTGTGAATCTGGCTTTGTCAGCACGTTTGTGGGACACACCCAGTTGTGCGATCAGTTTTTTCATTGCTTGCTCTCCCATTAGAAGGATATTTTGTAACTTATTTATCCTTTCTGCCTTCCATGGATTGTTGGTTGTTTCCAATGATTGACTCTTAGGCATGATGCTGCCATGAACATTTTGGAACAGTCTTGTGGTGAGCAGACGTGTGCATCTCTGTTGGAAAGAAACCTAGAAAAGAAATTGTGTGGTCATAGGCTATGCAGGTGGTCAGCTTTAAAGATATCGCCAAAGAGTTCTCTGAAGTGGTTGCACACCATTGATTTTTTTAAATACAAGGGAAAGTCTAAGCTTATATAACCCTCTGCATTCTCCCCCGCCCATTTCATATACACTGTGTGTGGTTGGACAGGGGCAATAGTGTTTGAGGGGAAGGAGGGGAACTGGGTGTTTAGAGGACAGGGCTGGAGGGGACAGATGTCCCCTCAGCACTCTTCATGCCTCTGGAATTTTGAAGCATGTTACAGTGTAACCTAGTAACAACCTCTTTAATTAACAAAGAAGAAAGGGGGAAGCCCATGTGCAATTCAGACACCTTCTTGGGGTCTCTGTAACAGCCCCTTGCTTCCACTCAACCCCAGATCCCCGTCTGAGAGTGACACTCCCCACACGACACTCCGCCCTTAACTTTTACCTAAATGCCAAAGGTTATCAGGGAACAGAGAGCCCCTAGTCTGAGGGGGGAGGCACCGTCCCCATCAGGAAGGAGCCCCCAGCACGACATGGGGAGCAGGGATTACAGAGCCTTGGTGGGAACAGAGGAGACAGAACAGTGGATGTGAAGAAACACACAGATTTAATCACGTTCCAGATATGTTGGAGATAATCGGGAAAGACTTATTAGTTAGGAAGGGTTGGAAGGGCAGGATGACAGAAGGTAAGGGAAGAAGGGAAATACCACCCAAAAGCCCGTGGAGGGAGGCGGTGGTGAGTACACGTGGACAGTGGGGTGCTGCCCCCCATCTCCTTCCCTCTCAGAAACTTCCACCACGGCACACGACCCCCCTGGACACTTCTCATTCAAGGACATCTCCCACGACCTACTCACTCAGGCCCAGGGGAATAAAGAGAGGGCCCCACCCCACCCACCCCAGCTCCCGGGACCAGGGGGGCACCTGCACCTCTACCTGCAGCCAAGAGGAAGTGGCCTGGAGGAAGGAACCAACACCTTCTGGCTGCATCTCCTCCTCTCCACCCTGCATCCTCTGAGAGGGGCTGAGAGAGGAGAAGCAGCGAGTGGAGTGTTGCTGTGACACCTGGCGGAGTTGGGGGCTCACTCACTCACTCACTCATCCATTCGCCCCGTCAGTAAAGTCCTGCTGTGGGCCAGGCTCGGTGTAAGGAGCTGGTGGCAACAGGCTGACGTTGCTCTGCTGAGCTTGTGACTAAGACGGTTCCCTGGCTTGACGTGATGTTACAGATGGCAGGAAGATCCCCTCCCACACGGGGCTTTCCCTCTAGCTGGCCTGAAATCCCACCATTATCTCTGCTTAGCTATAGATCGGCAGTGGATTGAGGGGCCGGAAGCCCCAACTGGGGAGGGAGCACTGTTAGAAAGATAATTCAGAGCGGCAATTTTTACAAAAATATATGACCCTGGGAGCACATTGCTGGGGTCCATCGCAGCCTGGGAAGGACCCCCATAAGCAAGGCAGATGCTGAAGCTGGAGCTTCTTGAGCTTTGCGGTATAAACGCAGTTCACTGCTTCTTAGAAGTGCAGAGATGAATGAAAGGAACCCATCCTCAGGATAAGGCTCTTGGAAAGGTGCTGAGCACTAAGGAATGGCATTCCGACAGGTCAGGAGGGCCTCCAGGAGGGGCGAGACCCAGAGAAGACAGTGGAAGGGGAGGTGCCGAGGCTCCTCCCACACCTGGCTGACCTCCTCCCACCTCCAGAGGCTCTGAGCAGAGTCTCACCTCCCCACGGAGAATCTGCGCCCCTGCTTGCAGCCAGTGGGAGCCTCTCTTCCCCTTCCCAGCATAGTCGGGGAGAGTGTGTTGTATGCAGAAACGCGGCCCAGTTTGAGTTCCCCTCACCTGAGGGTGCCTTGAGAAGAGAAAGCAATGCCCCCTGCGGGAAGATGGGTGGGCTGGTCCTACACCAACCCTGGGTGGACTTCCCGTCTCTGGGTATCAGTCTTCACTCTGGTTCAGTGCAGAGGTTGGGATAAATCAGCTTATACCAACCAAAGGCTTGTGAAAGTGCAAGGTCTCCCAAAATCTTCCTAGCTGGGGACTTTTAAAGGAAATGATGGTGTCTATTCCGTCTCCATTTCTTACTATTTTAATGCATTAAATAATCATTTTTCTCACCCTGAAGGCCTTTCTAATTATGACACAAAACCTAAAAGTCATAAAATAGAAGCTTGATAAATTCCACTCCAAAAAATTATATATATATATATTTTAAAGTTCTGCATGACAGAAACTATCCTAAACAAACCCGGAAGACAAACAACAAACTTGGAATAGTATTTGTGGTTAATGTCATAAACATACAGCTAATTTCCTTCATATACAAGAAGCTCCTACAAATCAATTTTAAAAAAAAACAAAACTTACAATCCTCAATAGAAAAAAGTGAGCAAAGGACATCAACAATCTACAGGGGAAAAAAAATTCAAATGACTCAAACATTTGAAAAGATGCCAACCTCATCTGCAATAAGAGAATTGCATATTTAAACTAGCACTAACATACCACTTCCATCTATCAGATTGGCCAAGATCAAACATTTGTCAGTAACCTGAATTGGCAAAGATGTGTAGAAACAGCACTCAGATCTTTCTGCTGAGCAAGTAAATTGGAACAAACCCTTTGGAGAACAGTCTGGCAACAGCTATTGAAATTATAAATGCATGTTGAATTCAACCCAGCAATTCCACTTTGCTGTGGTAGTTTTTGCATTTAAAACCACCTAACCATATTAGCTACTTAAAAATAAGTTAAAACAAATTAAAAACTTCCCCCTAGAGCGAAGGGAGTGCTTACTGAGTGAGCAAGCAGTTCTTGTGACTTGTCTCTCTGGGGCACATCTTCTTACTCAACTGCACGTGATAGCCGACGTGTACTTTTTGACCATTGAACAACTTTAAATAGTTTTTCAATACTGTCATTTATCGTTTTATGTCTATCCACAATGGCTGGTTGGTTAGTAAGGGGAAAGAGAAAAAAATACTAATGCTGAAGCATAGCAACTTCACAAGGAGTCTTGCAATTTGCCTCAACGTATTATTGCCAGGTTTACAATTTGCATTCATCTGATTGAAATTATTTTAAAATACAGCAAGACATCTTGGGTTCTTCCAAAATAATATTAAAACAAAACCAAAAAAAAATGCTGATTCCTTCCAATTCGGCTTTGCTTTGATTGGAAATAGAGACTATGTATAGTGTTAAGTGTGGAGACGTGCTTAGAAAAACTAGCCTGAAACCTTCTCTCCCACCTAGTAGAAACCAGGCTTGAAAGGTATGGCAGGGAACCAGTTGCTTGTTCATGATGGAAAATGCAAGAATTCCACAGACCACGTCCTGAAATTGTTGATGTTCTAACATATAAAATAGTATCAATCCACTTTTAAATACATTCAATCCCTAATCTAAACATGATATACTTGTCATTTTGAAGTTGTCCAACAAATCATGCTTTTCCTTAGATAGTAAGTGGCAGTTCCATTGGAAAAACTCAAAGTTAGTCTTTATACATTACGTTTAATTAAAATGAACTCTATAATATAATCTTTAATAATACATTTCTAAGATATATATATTTTTTTACTGAAAAACACTTAAATTTAAAAAGTGCTGAAATGCCCTTTTAAAAAATTTTGGCAGTTCTCAATACTACATATCAGTGTTGAAAGTGTCAGAAACTTTTGAATAATTGAGAAATGCTATCAAAGCTATGATATTCTTGGCCTCTAAGACTTCACAGCCGGACATGTGTTCCCTCAGCATCTGGCACCACAGCTACACAAATGCTGATAAAAGAAGCCAGGTGAGAGTTAAACATTTTCTTGTAGATAGTCCCTATTTTCAGCAATTTAAAAGTACTCATGATCTTACTTGAGGCTTGCAAAACTTCTAGTATCTATCTATCTATCCATCCATCTACCTATCTGGTTATTCCCATTTTATAGTTGAGGACGTGGAGGCCCAGAGAGGTTTACATCACTTGTCTAAGGTCACATGGATGTGAAAGCCAGGTCTCCAGCTCCCTGACCTGTCACTCAGAATGGCTGTGGCTATAACAACCACCAGCCTCCCCCATCTACCCCTCCCCATTCCCCTGTATTCTGGGGACAAACCTGGTGCTTTTGTGATAAAGTAACTCAGAGCAATGGTTCCTGGGGGTCTGGGAGGTAGGCCAAGGCTGAAGGGTTGTCTAGTGGTGGGGGCCTTTGTAGGGGGCCGGGGGCAGAGGGCATGGAAGTCAGCGTCAGCAATTCTGCTCCGTGGACCGCTGAGTGACGCTCAGCGCTCATCAGTGCCTGACGGGGCCAAAGCTCCTGGAAAACCGCCTGACTAGGTTCTGGTAAATGTTTAAGCACTGGGGGTGGTGGTAAGGAGTAAGTCTTGGGGTTGGGGGGCTGGGAGGGTTCAAGGGCAAGAAGCACGGAAACAGAGACTTGTGGGTAGTTGCTCCCACCTCCACTGTGCTCCTCGGAGGCCAAGAAGGGGGTGCCGGTCAGGCTGGCAAGGCCCCATCTCAGGAGTCCTGCTCTAAGCCATTCCAAGCAAGGAACCCCTTTCCCCACCGGCAGTCCTAATCAGTCAGTTAAACTGGGACTGGCCACTGAATTGGGGTTTGGCTGCTTCCCTTTTGGGGTCAGACTCTCCGGGGTACGCAGCTGTCTGGGCTCTCTACCCCCATCCCTTTGCCATCTCCTGACAGGGCCAGTCCACGGGCCTCTGCTTTCCCGCTCCACCTCAGATTCCTACCGGGGATGAAGCCACTGATCCCTGAAAGCCTGAAAGTCCCCTGGCCCAGGCAAGTGGAAAATAGTAAGAGTTCATGTGTCTGAGTCATGGAAGAGAGAATGCAAGCCGGACCCATGAACGAAGCCTGCTCTCCCCTTGGCAGAGGCCATTCATTGGGCTTCCTCAGTGGCCTTGCCGCCGGCTTGGAGCCCTCGCCTTAAACAGCCAGCACCCCTTCCTCACCATCAATTTCATCACCACCACCATCTGATGGCTGGGCAGGGTATTGTTGCACAGCTGGAGCTTCATTCCACATATTCTGTCTGCCCTGGATTTGAACCAGTTACTTTGGGGCCAGGAGATCTCTTAGCCCTATGTTAAGGCTATTGGTTGCCACTTTCCCTAAGTGGCCCAACGTTCGCTAATCTGGTGTTTGCAGCGACTTTATAAAACATAACCACTGCAAATAATGAAAAGTGTATACAAACATGTCCTAGCTCTGTCTTTTCAGGGGGCCGAGAAGTAACGATACCCCAGTAACAACAGCCCAGTAAGCACCCAGATCTCAGTATCTAAATGCTATCCTTCACTAAAAGAAACCAGGGCTCCTTGAGGCAATGGCTGATTCCAGGGCTGGAGCAGGGAAAGTACAGATGAGCCTGGAATATTTTCTTGTGCCAGAAAGTAAGGAAATGCTCAAAGAATGATGAGGACATGTCAAAGGACACAGGAGCCAGCTTGAAAGGGGTCTGTCTGGCCCAATCTGGGACAATTTGATAACCAAAATAAACATAATATTAATGCATTTCCACCAAATACGTAAAATAAGAATAAATGAGTCCATGCAGATATAAACAAACAAATGGAGAAAGGAAAGTTTTCCTCGTAGTAGAATGCTAACTAAAAATTGGTAGAAGGAATGCTGGAAATAGAAAAATTCCCATTTGGTAACCACCAAAGTGGTGTCTAATTCAGACAGGAGTTGTCAACAGATGCTAAAGCTGCTGGGGCGAGAGTCAGTAAGGATCAGTATATTGGCGTAATTCCATAATATCTCCCTACAAAGTATGAATTAATTACAAAGGGGAGATGTTGACTTTGTGATGTAGGAGCCTGGCGGCCAGCAACTTGACCAAATGATGAAGACACAGAACCATTTCTGTGGTAGTCCTGTCAAGAATGTTTGCATGGTCTGGGCTGGTCGGAAGAAAACATCAGATGATCCCAAGTTGAAGGTCATCCTGCAGAATACAAAGTCTGATTTCTTTTTTTTTTTCTTTTTAATTTTTTTTAATTTTATTTTTTGGCTGCGTTGGGTTTTTGTTGCTGCGCGCAGGTTTTCTCTGGTTGCAGCAAACAGGGGCTACTACTGTTCATTGTGGTGTGCGGGCTTCTCATCACGGTGGCTTCTCTTGCTGCGGAGCATGGGCTCTAGGCACCTGGGCTTCAGTAGTTGTGGTTCACAGGCTCTAGAGCACAGGCTCAGTAGTTGTGGTGCACGGGCTTAGTTGCTCTGCGGCATGTGGGACCTTCCCGGACCAGGAATCGAACCCATGTCCCCTGCATTGGCAGGCGGATTCTTAACCACTGCGCCACCAGGGAAGTCCTGAATTCTTTTTCTTTTATTGATATAATGTATCTTATTTTATTTTCAAGTTTTATTGAGATATAGTTGAAATATAATATATTAGTTTAAGGTGTACAGCATAATGACTTGATACATGTATATATTATGAAATGATCACCACAGTAAGTTTAGTTAACATCTATCCCCTCACACAGTTACAATTTTTTTCTTGTAATGAAAGCTTAAGATCTACTTTCTTAGCAACTTTCAAAAATACAATGTGGTATTGGTAACTATAGTCACCATGCGGTGTATTATGTCCCTAGAACTTATTTCTCTTATAACTGGAAGTTTGTACCTGAACTCTTTAGGACTGCTAAGGATGCAAAAGTCAGAGAAAGATGAAGAAACTTAGATTAAAAAAGATGGATGAGGGGAACTCCTTGGCGGTCCAGTGGTTAGGACTCTGTGCTTTCACTGCTGAGGGCCAGGGTTTGATCCCTGGTCGGTGAACTAAGATCCCGCAAGCTGCAGCACGGCCAAAAAAAAAAAAAAAAAGATGAGCCATGACAACATTTAGCATTGCATAGTCCTGGATTCCATCCTGAACCAGAAGAGGAAAAATACATCATTGGGACAGTGGACATCTGAACAGGGTCTATGGGTTGAATGGTAGGGTCTTACCAATGTCAATTCCCTACACTGGAGAGCCCTAGAGTGATTCATACAGGAGATTATTCTTGTATTTTCGGGCAATCATGTCTGCAACTCGTTCTGAAATTCAGAAAAAGATTAATGGGTGTATATTAAAAGAGAGAAGGTGACAAAGCAAATGTGGAGAAATGTTAAAGAATCTGGGTGAAAGAGACAGGGGGTTCTTAGTACTGTTCTTGCAACGTTTCTGTAAAGTTGAAATGATCTCAAAATGAATTATTTAAAATTTTTAAAAAAGAAGTGTACCCGAGTGCTTTGCAAACGGCACAGAAGGTAAGAGGGGGACTGCTGTTATATGACGCGTTAGAATGTGGGATTATTCCCGGAGGGTATGCAGTGTGTGTGTTTGTGGGGGGATGGGGTGGCAGTGTTGCCATGGGGTGTGTGCTTATTTATTTTCCATCCCCCCAGATTAACCCCTTCTTCCCCGGGGCAACAGGTGATGCAATCCGTGCTGTGGCCAGGGAAGGGTCACATCTGAGCAAACACCAAGCCCGGGCTCAGCTGGGATGAAGACTGAGCCAAAGTGTTTGTGACTCTTCATGCCTTATCATCCCTTCCTGTCACAACTGAGTGTTTCCCTGCCATCTGTTTATACAGACACTTATAAAACAACACAGCTTCATGCCTTGCTTGCTCAAACCTTGGGAATATCAATATAGTGATGCTGGCTGAAACAACTTGCATCCTGTTTCCCTGGCTGAGTTTTCCCACCCCGTGTGGTCCTCTGTCTTGGATTGGAGAGGGGACTCAGAACAGAGAGTAGGGAACCTCCAACTTAAAGTCACCCAGCAAGGTCATGGCAAGGTGGGATTGACTGCAATTCAATGCTGTAGGTATTTACTGTGGGCCTAAAACGGGCAAGGTCTGACACCAGGCAATGAACAGGAATTTCTTTATACTGTTCAATCAGGCATAGAGAGGCAAGAGAAAGGAAGGACACCATCACCATCATCATCACCACCATCATCATTATCACTGTTATGGGTTGTGTCCTCTCCAAAAATATTGAAGTCCTAACTCCTGGTACTCAGAATGTGACCTTATTTGGAAATAGCGTCTTTACAGATGATCAAAGAAGATGAGGTCATTAAGATGGGCCCTAATCCAATATGACTGGTGTCCTTATAAAAAGGGGGAATTTGGACACAGACACACAGACTGGGAGAATACCATGTGAAAGTAGAGATCGGGATAATGGATCTACAAGCCAAAGAATGCCAAAGCTTGCCATCCAACCTAAGAGAGAGGCAGATTCTCCCTCACACTCTCAGAAGGAGCCAACCTTGCCAACACCTTGACCTCAGACTTACATGTACTACGAGACAATTAAGAACAGTGAGACAGGGAATTCCCTGGTGGTTCAGTGGTTAGGACTCTGCGCTTCCACTGCAGGGGGCACGGGTTCAATCCCTGGTCGCGGAACTAAGATCCCACAAGCCATGCAGCTCAGCCAAAAAAGAAAAAAGAACAGTGAGACAATAAGCTTCTGTTGTTTAAGTCTCCCAGTTGTGGTACTTTGTTAAAGTAGCTCTTGGAAACTATTACGATCTCCATCACTGTCAGCAGTGGCATCACCACCACCACTACCATCATCTGCACCATCACCATCATTATCTTTGTCACCTAACTGTCCTAGATGGAGCTCAGCATACACCATCGCTGTTCTGAGCACTTTATTTATCTGAGCTCATCTAATCCTTATCATAACACTATGAGGTAGGTCCTATTACTATCCCCACTTTCCATAGAATATGAAACTGAAGCTCAGAAAGGTTAAATCATCTTCCCAAGGCCATACAGCCAGAAAGTGTCTGTGCATTCTCCCCCAGGACTGCTCCTTTCCTCTTACCTCAACTGCCATCTTTCTCCCAAGCCATCAGCTGGTGTGTCTAGGTCCCAGGCCCATCATCTCCTGCCAGAAGCCTGCTTTAATCAAGCAAATGCTTCGGCCTCATTCCCATGCTTCTCTGACCCTTAGGGTCACATAGGAGCACGTGGGGATCATGTATCGGGGTGGTGCCATGCATGGAGTCCTGCCCCCAGTCCTGGTCTACTCTTTGCCCTTAGAGTACCTGTGTCCCCACAGACAAGACTGTCCCAGCCCTGATGCCATCAGCCATCAGCAGGGGTGTCAACCTCCTTTGGATGCAGTATTCAAGTGGATTGTAACATGTTTTTATTGCTCCCGTTGATAACGAGGGGCATTAGCCAGGTACACAGTAATCATGACTCAGAAGGAAATCAATCTGTGCTGTGCGCAGGTATTCCCAAGGGCTATCAGAAAAGGCCCAGGGGGAGTTTGAATTTCCGTGATCAGCGAGAACACATAGTTCCCCACACTTCTCATTGCCCGTCGCACCATTCTCAGCTCATCAGAATGCTCCCATCAATGTTTGTTGAATTATTTTTGACACATTTTCAACCCACCCAGAGCCCCTAACCTTTATTTATCAAATTTACTTGCCCTTCTCCCATCCCTTCCCATCTTTATCTTAATATGTATTTCTTGTGGAAAGGGTAAGTGGTGACCAATTTCAAAAGCTCTAATAGCGTTCTCAGGCTTGGGTCTGTAGTTGATACTTTTAGCCTATTGTCCAACTGTTTGCAGAACCTATAGCTGTTTGCAGAGCCTGCAGGCACTTGCAGACTGCAGGTGTTCACAGAGCTTGCCTCCTTTTGCAAAGCCTATAGCTGTTCACACATCCCATAGCTGTTTGCAGAGCCTCTGGTCTGTAAATGTATTTAAATTTTTAAATCACAATTTAAAATTTTAATTGTTTTAAAATATACAGCTGTTTGCAGAGCCTAGCTCTGTTTGTAGAGACTGTAGCTGTTTGTGGAGCTCTCTGTTATTTGCAGATGCTGTTGTGTGCAAAACTTGTTGAAGTTATCACTATGCTTGCTGGATGCTTGGTTTCTGGCTGGTCTTTTCTCCTCTAGCTAACAATGGGCATGTCTTATAAAGCAGAGACTGTGTGTCCAGTGTGATGCCAAGAGATTCAAAGTTTACTGAAGTAGGGACTCCCCTGGTGGTGCAGGAGTTAAGAATCTGCCTGCCAATGCAGGGGACACGGGTTCGATTCCTGGTCCGGGAAGATCCCACATGCTGTGGAGCAACTAAGCCCGTGCGCCACAACTACTGAGCCTGCACTCTAGAGCCCACGACCCACAACTACTGAGCCCATGATCCACAACTACTGAAGCCTGTGCACCTAGAGCCCGTGCTCCGCAACAAGAGAAGCCACCGCAATGAGAAGCCCACGCACAGCAACGAAGAATAGCCCCCGCTCACCGCAGCTAGAGAAAGCCCGCACACAGCAATGAAAACCCAACCCAGCCAGAAATAAATACAATAAAATAAATAAATGTATTAAAAAAAAAAAAGGTTACTGAAATATAAGGAAAGGCCCCTGGAAGAAGAGGTTTTCTATACAGTTGGGAAAACATCACGTAACATACGTGGACCACTCAAAACAATTCACAAAGCACATGGAGGATGTGAGCTACTTGTAGGATCAGCTCAACTGGTCCCCACATACATCTGGAACAGCTACTCTTCATGCAGACCCCTCCCATGCTGTACCCCACCCCCACCTCATGCCCACAACTTTCAAGCTGCACCTCCCAGACCCCTCCCTCCCCTTGCATCAGACCAAATTACACAACTACCTCTGTCCTTTCCTTCCCTCATTAAAACTCCTTTCCACTGATCCTAGCAAACCCTCAAGGAGAAGAGAGAACTGAAAAGCGAATTTGCAACAGGTTCTTAGCTACTGGGACGTGCTACCCTGATGGGACATTTACATTTTGAAATAAGATCCTTGGAGGCTGCCATGCCTTCCCCCAATGGCACACCCCCCTGATGGTGAGATCTGGGGCACAGTGACAGGCAGCTGGCATGAAAAGGGTGCATGGCAACCTGGCTGCCCAAGGGGAAGGCTTGTCCTGCAGGCACATCCCACTTTTTTGGCCACAGCTGTAGTCAGATTGAATCTTTGTTAATCGAATCCTCTTTTCCCAGTGACTCATATGCCCATTTCAGAGCAAGGACACACTAGGAATGAGAAGTGGTTCCAGTCTAGGCATGAGCTGAAGGATGATTCAGTTGGTCCAAGGCAGTGATTGTTACTGAATAGAAATATCTGCCTCTCTATGTTCCTATGCGCTTGTTTTCTTAAACTTCAACTTGGACTCTGACTCAGTACATGTAATTGATGGCTGTTTTGGTTCTAATCCTCAGTTCAGAGGCTAGACCAGTTCTCCCCAGTTTCTGCCTCACCCCATGGGATCAGTTTGCATCCTTGTCTCAGCAAAACTTCCTCTTCCTCTCCAAGAGCTCTGAAGCAAGCCACAGCTGGCAACATTTTGGTTTCCCAGCCTGGGAACAGGAGCAGGGCAACTTGATCCGCTTGGGAGAAGACAGCTGCCAACAAACGCCATCTGGGTGCTGTGGCCCCTGAATCTGGCTCCTCAGTTTCCTGAACTCTTCACTGCCCTCCGGGCTTTTTCATCCAGGTGTGCCAAGAGCATCTAACAAGTAAAAAGCCCAAGGTGAGCTCATTATCTCTCCCCCTCCACTGTACTCTCTCTGCCTTAGTCCCTACTTTGCAATCCACCCAGTTGTCTACGCAAAATGAATTCTTTCTCTCTGTATCCTGCTAATCGTCCCTCTGAAAGGTCCCGTACTCTCCACCTTTTGCTGATCGTGCAGCATCCCCATCTCATCCTTATCGGAGCAAAACAGCAGCCTCCTGCCTGCTGTCACCAGCTCCTGTCTCTAATCCAGACCCCAAGGATCAGCATTTGCTCAGTCAACAGTAATGACTGAGCACGTACAATGTGCCCATCACGAGGGACACTACAGAGAACAAGATAGACACGGCCATGCTTCAAGGAGTTTGTAGGCAGTAGAGTTTTTCTTTTAGTACTTGTCTGGAAAGAATGCTTCTCTGCTGTTTGGTTTTAATATTTTTAAGACACAAGCAACAGGTGGTCATTGAGAAAGAACTTGAAAATGCACTTAAGTATAACCAAGAAGATAAAAATCACTCTCTTTTTTTATTGAGACATAATTGTCATATAACACTGAGCGAGAGTATAAGGTATACAACCTGTTGATTTGATACATTTATATATTGCAATATGATTACCGCCATAGCATTAGCTAACACCTTCATCACGTCACATAATTATCATTACTTTTTTGTGGTGAGAACATTTAAGATCTAGTCTCTTAGCAACTTTGTAAACCTCACTCTTAAACCCACCACTCTTTCTAACTCCTACTACCTCCCCCCAACCCTCTCCCCACCAAAAAAACATTGTTAACCTTTTGGTGTATTTCTTTCCGGACATTTTTCTTTTTCCTGTTTGAATGTTTTAGAATACCACTGATGTCCCTTCCCACCTCATATGTGTTTATTTCTTCGGCAACTATCTATTATTAAGCACCAGGCACTGGGCTGGGTGCTGGGGTCACAGAGATGGACAACCTAGAGGGGGAGACAGCAAAGAATCACACACATTAATACATGATTCTCTACTGTGATGCTTCTCATGAAGCCAGGGTGTAGGGAAGCATGAGTGCACATGAGGGGGCCACGAGCTCATCGCGGGGACTTGGGAAAGTCAGAGAAGGCTTCTCCAAGGAAGAGCAGGACTCACCAGGATGGAGGTGGAGGAGAGAGTGTTTGGGGAGGTGGAGACTGAATTCGTGACCAGGCTGATTTCTCCGTTAGCTGTCGCCAGTACAGTGTCAGGGGCCCACAACACTAAAAGAAGCCCATGCAAATATTTTAATTTCTTTTAAAACCAGAAGAAAAAAATGGACTTTGGGTTGAAGAAAATGTTTTACATATAATATTCATGCATTGGTCTTTATTTAATACATTTGTAAAATATAATTTATGAAAGAAGGAAACTCACAAAGGCAAAAGTGCCCTTGAAAGTCACCATGTGGTCCTGGCATGAAGACCATGTGGCTGAAGCAGAGAGAGTGGCCTGAGAAGGTGGTGGGAGATGTGACCAGAGGGGCAGGTAGGGGCTGGATCCAGAGGTCACATTAGGAATGTAGGACATTATCCTCGAGCGATAGGAAAACAGAGAGGTGACAAGACTCTTTGAACATTTTATTTAATCTCTAAAAAGGAAATGTCTTTTAGACATAATGCCATATTATACCTTAAAATTATGTCACAATGCCATATTATACCTTAAAAATATGAATATCTGGGAATGAATACAGTGATGGTGGCATGACATTGTGTATGTAATACCACTGAATTGTATGCTTAAAAATGGTTAAAGTGGTAAACTTTATGTTACGTATATTTTACCATAATAAAAAAATAGAGGCAGCAGATAGCCAATGGTCAGGCAAAAAATTAACAAAAACTCCTTGATGTCATCAAATGTCCATTTGGTGTTCACATTTTCAATTGTCTCTTTTTTTTTTTTTCCTTTTCAGTTTTAGAATTCATGTTGTAAAAGCACATTAGTAAAACTTGAAATAAAGTATAGTTAAGACAATACTAAGTAGAAATGAAATTACATTTATCTAGAAATAAAGCCATGACTGGCTAACAGAAAAGAATATTGCCCCACAAACTATTGGAACCTTGGTTGAAACATCAAAAACTCCATAATTTACCCTTTTTTTTTTAACACAACTATTTTCTTTTTTTTAATCCGTCATCAATTTTATACACATCAGTGTACACATGTCAATCCCAATCGCCCAATTCAGCACACCACCATCCCCACCCCACCGCGGTTTTCCCCCCTTGGTGTCCATACGTTTGTTCTCTACATCTGTGTCTCAACTTGTGCCCTGCAAACCGGTTCATTTGGTGTTCACATTTTCAATTGTCTCTTTTTAAAAAAAATTTTTTTAAATTGTAGTCAATGTACAATATTATATAAGTTACAGGTGTACAGTATAGTGATTCACAATTTTGAAGGTTATGCTCCATTTACAGTTATTATAAAATTTTGGCTATATTCCCTGTGTTGCACAAAATACACTTGCAGCTTATTTTATACAGAATAGTTTGTACTACAATTGTCTCTTAAATGTTACAAATAGTTAAGCTGTTTTGTTTTTATTACTGTTTCAGTCACGAACCAAATGAAGTCTATACACGTAATTGATTGCTCTCTTCAAAGTCCCTTGCAATCCATAGGTCTCTGCTCAATCTTCCTCCCTCCCATCTTTTTTTCTTTCTTTCTTTCTTTTTTTTTTTTTTTCTTGTGACTTATTTGTTAAAGAAACCAGGTCATTTGACCTGGATTATGTCAATTATACCCCTGTGGTGTAATTTAACATGTTCCTCTGTCCCCTGTATTTCCTGGGAATGGTAGTCGTATCTAGAGACTTGATCAGATTCAAGCTCAGTTTGGCGCAATTCTATTTCAGGGTGGTGTTGACTACTTCCCACGGGGGCACTGCTTTGTCTCTCTTCCAGGGAGGTTGACGGCCACTGACAGTCATTGCCTAGGACATGAGTCCATCAGGGGGTCATGGCCCTGTGGCACCAGGTGAAGAGGGGAGAACAGGATGGAGGCTGGGGTGGTCCTAGTGTCTCCCTGTCCATCAGGGAAGGACTTCCTGGTGAAGGAAGGGGCAGCTATGGTCCCTGGGCTTTTTTCTCTCCACCACCTCTGAGCACCAATAGTTCTAACCCTTGGTAGGGAAGCTTTCCTGTATAGAAATCTGCTCCTGACAAATGAAGACAACTTCAGATGGGCTTTCCTTGTGCCTAAGGTTTTCAGGTTTTTGTTTTTTTTTTTCCCCAGGGTGCTTGAATTTTTTATTATGGAAATATTGAAAATATTCAAAAATAGAGAAAATAGTGTAATGAACCACCAGGTACCCCTCATCCAACTTCAACAATTATCAACATTTTGTTAATCTTTTTCACTTATCTGCTCCTCTCCTTTTCTTGCACTAGAGCTCGGATTGGCCAAAACCATGGGCCAAATCCAACTTGCCTCCTCTTTTCGTAAAAAAATGTTTTATTGGAACACAGCCATGCCCATTCGTTTCTGTACTGTCTATACCTGCTTTTGCATCACACCAGCAAGGGTGAGTAGTTGTGACAGAAATCATGTGGTCCACATGCTTAAAATATTTGCTATCTGACCTTTCACAGAAAACATTTGCTGACCCTACGGTAAAGTATTTTAAAGCAAATACTAGTCAGCATATCATTTCATCTGTAAATGCTTCAGTATGAACCTCCAACAGATAAGAGCTTTATTAAAGCCATATCTGTAGGTTTTCAGTTTTAAAATAGGCAGCAGAGCCAGCACTGCTGTGGCCCAGCAGGTAAAAAGCCTGGCTTTGGAGGAACATGGGGCTGGTTGCCGGAGGAGCTAAGCTCACTTGGGTCCCACCCTGTTTAAGTACTCAGAGGCCTTTGCCATCAGACCCCCCCTGGGTCTCAATCCTGGCTTCCCCACTTACTGGACTGGGCAAGTTACTTCCCCTCCCTGAGCAGCAGTTTCCTCGCAGGTAAAATGGGAATAATTGCCAGGCTTACCTTAGAGGGTCCTTGTAAGGTTAAATGCAGTGATGTGTTTAAGTGCTGAGTTCAGAGCCTGGCATATGAGAAGAACACAGTGCCCGTGACTCATATCATGGCATCACTTAGACTAGTCCCCTCCTTGCCCTGACAGTAAGGTGGTAAGAGGAAAGGGGCTAGATTGTTCACCCCAATAAGTTCATCTTCAGTAAGGTCCCAATCAATGGCTTTTCCAGACGAAGCCAGCTTGGGTCGCTGACACAAGAATAGGAACATTTCGGTGGCTGGTGTGAGGACCGAGGTGTTTTACGACCAGGACAGGGATTCCGGTCTCTTAATGATATTAAATGAATAGTTGCTGACGCGTTACAAGTCCTGTAATAAGGTTTGAGCTCCAGTGCCTGGTGAGCCATCGCCCAGGAACACATCTCAGGACTCCAAGGCTGAAGTCCGGTGTGCGCCCGAGTTCTGTTTATTGCCCGACTCTCTCTTGGCACTGGTTCAGAAGGCAGAAATTCCAGGAATCCTGGTCCCTCCTTCCCTTTGGCATCCTCCTCATCCTCCTCCCTGCCCCGCCCCCTTCTCCACCAATCCTCAGGCCCCTCTCCCATCTGGTGGACAAGTGGCCAGTTGTCTCTGGGATCTTTATGTCTCTCTCGGGGGGCAGCCACGTTGGGGCCGGATGGGGCTGTCGTGGGCATGAAACAGTGAGTTTGAGCGAAGCCTTCTGGGGTTGCTTAGAGCGGCCAGGGGGTGAGGGACGTTGGGGAGGCAGGCTAGGGGAGAGGCTCTCATACAAGCCAAGGACTCAGGCAGTGGGGGGTGGGAGACATAGTATCCTGGGTGCCAAACTCCGGGGTGCCGCAGGTCTCACCTACAGCAGCGTAACGTAGGGGAGCTCCGAAAACAGTGATGAGACCCCAGAGCTTCTTAACATCTCCTGAAGCATCCCTGCCTCCCACTGCCCCTGTTCCTACCTTCCTTCTGGGCCCCACGGTCTCACGCCTGCACTGTTGCCATCGCCTCCTAAAGGACACAGCTGCCTGGGTGAGCTCTTGAAAATGCCGCAGTGATCAGGACCCTTGCCTGCTTGAAGCCCTTCCAGGCAGAGTGCTCCAACTGATTTTTGTTTCACACACTCCTCTAGCTGTCTGGTGAGGCCTGTGGACTTCATCCTAGCAAAACGTTTTTAAATGCCTAAAATAAAATGTGCCCTGTCCCAAAGGCAACCAATTATATCAAAACACAATTGTCAAAATAGTTCTTAAAAATGACATCTGTGCATAGTAATCTATGTGGTTTTTAATTAACGTGTTGTATTACCAGTTATAGCAGTGGGTCTAATAACTGACATACTTTTGTTTTTGTAACGATATTTTGAGATATCTGCCACCATTTTCTTGCGATAGCCAAAGAACCATGATATCTGTGGGTGACCGAGTCTCAGAGGCGTTAATGCTACTGCGATTTGTTATTGAAGAGGACGCTAAGTTTCAGATAGAGGTGAGTGCAAGTGAAGATGGAAAATATTTCTGCGTTCAAGCTCATGGAGTCCAGCTCACGTCCTTGCCTTCTGCCTTCATGATTTATTTCACACTGCCGCCCTCACCCAGTGCATCTGGTGAACGCTTACCTAGCTTCCAAAATGAATGTCAAGGTCAGCCTCTCTTTGAAGTCACTTGACTCTACCAGATAGAGTCCACCATCTTTGTGCTCCCTGCCCCCAACCCTGGATAGACTTTTACTGCTGCTTTGTCTCCTGGTCATTCAAAGGACCTTTGGGACAAGGACAGTGCCATACTATGTTATATCCCCAGTGCTGGGCACAGAGTCTGGCACATAGCAGTTGCTTAAAAAAAAAAAAAAAATTGAAGGAATGAATGAGTCAATACACAAATGTATGAATATGAGGCATTGTAAACAGTCACCCAAAGACACCGGCAGGGTCAGTATGGTACCGTCATCCTACATACAAAGAGCAATTCTTCCACTGACCACCCATACTTCTTATCTCTAAAACCCCTATCTGTGTTAAGGGTGACCAGCACAGGGAGCAGGCTGGAAGAGAACAGCAGGGACAGGCCACCATCTCCAAAAGAGGCACAACAGGCTACAGAGGAAGTTGCTCACTGATGGGTAGAGGGACAACAGAGATATCCCCACAGGGCTGCCAGGCACAGCGTAACAATGCGTAAGGGAAGACCTGAGCCAGCAGGGCAAGGATTCTCAGCACAGAAGGAAACCAGGAGGCTGCAGGGGAGTTGGAGGAGGCCATGGGAAAGGGGGGTGGTGACGACACATGCCCAGGTCAACGAGGAGAGCCACACACTCTGGGCTCAGGTCACCCTGAGCAAGTTACCTTGAGCAAGTTACTTCACCTCCCTGAACCTCAGCTTCTGCATGTGTAAAATGGGCTAATAATCCCCCATGGTGTCATTGCAACCATGAAATGAGAAAAGAATAATGACTAAATGCTTTATTTATCTGCATTGTCTCATTTAGTGTTTATTAAATTTCTAGCACATAGTGAACACTTAAAAGCTACCTAATTGTTACTGCTACAGGCAAATTTGAAAATACAAATTAGTTCCCTGGGCCCCCCACCCTCTCCACTCACCTTTTCCTCTTCTATTCTCCGTCTCAGCTAGCTCCACTCAATCACCCCGAACCTCCCTGCCCAAGGTGCTTACAGAGTCACCCAGCCAGGAACAACTTCGGTGGGCGCTGAGGGTGCTGTGTTCCTGTGAACCATCAGAACTTGTAAAAATTTTTTTCGGTTTGTGCATGAGTGCATTTTTCTGAGAAAATGTCACATAAATACTCAAAGTTGTGACCAAAACAAACAACAAAAAGGTTAAGATCCACAGAAGTAAAGTGATAGGGTCTTAATGCCCTACTCCCTCCCTGAGTTTGAAAAGAGATCTTAGCGGGGAGGACAATGTTTAACACAAAGGAATGACTCTCAAATGGTAGAATTTCAAGGGTCAATGATAGTTGGAGAGAAAGTTTTGGGGGTAGGTCCCATAACTGATGCCCTGCTGTGTTACTCTAAAAATGACCCCATCTAAGGAATAGCTTCGGGTGACCTCTGAACTGGTCAGAGTGGGAGCCTCTCTTGTTACTGAGTTGTTTTGGGGACAGTAGAAATGACATCAAGAATGACATCAACATTTTAGATGTTGCCACATTGCAATGAAATTCTAATATTATCATGTTCCACTTTTAAAGGAAAAGACATTGAAATGGCAATAGAGACCTATCTGAAATCTTCAAAAACAAATAATTCAGAATCAGCGCTCAAGCTTTACCCTTAACTCATAAGGACACATTTCTCCACAGCTTAACTGGCTCTCAGAGCGAAGGACATGTAGCTTCGGTGTTAAGAGTAACAGAAATCTTGCCAAGGAAACCCTTATCTGACTTCATTATTGTCACTTAGCCATGTCTCTCTCCTCAATACCTGGCTAATTCTTGTCCCTTCAAATATCTAACATTGGATTTACAAGTTCAACTTTCACTACTTGTTTTTATTGTGTTTTCCCCTTAAACCTTATACATAACATTTACCATCTTAACCACGTTGAGGTGGACAGTGCAGTAGAGTTAACTATGTGTATCTTGTTGGGCACCAGATTCCTGGGGCTTTTTTTTTTTTCTTTTTTGGCTGCGGTGGGACTTCGTTGCTGCGCACGGGCTTTCTCTAGTTGTGGCGAGCGGGGGCTACTCTTCGTTGCAGTGCGCAGTCTTCTTATAGCGGTGGGTTCTCTTGTTGTGGAGCACCATGGGCTCTAGGCAAGTGGGCTTAAGTAGTTATAGCTTGCGGGTTCAGTAGTTGTGGCTCTTGGGCTCTAGAGCGCAGGCTCAGTAGTTGTGGTGCATGGGCTTAGTTGCTCCATGGCACGTGGGATCTTCCCGGACCAAGGACTGAACTCGTGTTCCCTGCATTGGCAGGTGGATTCTCAACCACTGCGCCACCAGGGAAGTCCCCTAGAACTTTTTTAATCTCACAAAATTGAAGCCCTATACCCAGCGAATAATTCTTTTTTCCCCTCACCCCAGCCCTGGCAGTTACTATTCCACTTTCTTTTTCCAAGAGTTTGACACTTTAGATACCTCATATAAGTGGAAGCATGCAGTATTTGTCTTTTTTGTAACTAGATTATTTCATTTAGTGTTATGTCCTCAAGGTTCATCCATGTTGTAGCACATGACAGGCTTTCCTTCTCTTTTAAGGCTGAATAATATTCCATTATATGTGTATAACATTTTCATTACTTTTTTTTTTTTTTTTTTTTTACTGCAACTATATGGCTCTGAGATTTCATTTTGCAGAGTGATTTTATTTTACTTATTTTTTTCCTGGTATAAAACATGAAGGTAGCCTTATCACGTACCTTGAATTTACCACTCAGAAACCTTTCTAACTGAATAAGCAGAGGATTTGTAGACATGAAAATTTAACAGATACTTTCCCCAGGTTTCCAAAAGATCCATTAGAAACAAAGCAACTTTATAAATTAACTGATAATCTTTCGTAATGTAAGCTCTTTTATAAGGCATTTAAAACTGTCTATCTTCCAAGCAATATGAAAAGAACAGAAATGAAAATATAATCTTTTGACCTTTTGAGTTGAGAGCTATAAAGTTTTTTTTCTTTTTTTTTTTTTTAAGGAAACAAGGTTTTCAGGTGATGTTGAACCACTTTATTCTTTTAATGGCTTTTTATATGCCTCCTTAGATCAGCCATGAATTTCAGAGGGGGATTATTCCCTTTGAAATTCCTAAACAGAATACAACAGAAATAATCCTAAGCAGAAATAAAACAGTAAATGTCTTAACATTATGAAAGGATCATCAAGCCATTCATTCACCAAGAGGATAAACCCTTCACCTAATTGAACCGAGGAAGAAATGACGAAAGTGGGTAAGGATCCTTTTGTGGCCAGAGCTTGGGAGGAGCATGGCCTTGGAGAAAATAACTCATCTGCTCTGCCAGTTTCTCACCTGGGACCCAGCTGAGTCTAGTGATGTGTTGCTACCAAGGTGAAACTCAATCATTCTTAAAGCTGATTGCCTTTCAAAAGATGGCGCTCCGAAGTGATTACCATCCATAAGCATAATAATAAAGCCATTGGAATGTATTTATTAGCCGTTTAAGAGAATACACCCCCTCCCCCAATACACCTTTTTCCTTTTCTGTCCCTGAGGCTCAAATTGTCCAGACGTTCATTTGTTTCGGTACTGTTTATATTTCCCAAAGCCCCCACTGGCTGCTGTGCAAAGAATGGGCACATCTCCTGATCTCCATCGGAAATTGTTGATCCAAAAGTGTGGATAGGGCCAGGGAGTGAGGGAAAGGGCGGAGGAGGGGAGGAGAACATTCAACGCAGAAGGAGCCAAAGGAAAGCAGGAGAGGCAGGAGCAGGGAGAACGGAGAGCTGGGTTAAGGGGGTTGGGAAAATGTGGGAAGGGAAGGAATGGGGCCACAGAAGGAGAGGGTGGGGAGAATGAGCGTGACATTGAGGGAGCAAAAAGAGGAAAGGGTCAGGGAATGGAGAAGTAGGCAATGTGGAAAGATAAAGTTGAAATTATAAAAACTTCAAATAAAAACCAATTCATCCCAAAGTCTCCTGCAGTGTTTCTGTGAGACAGTGAGACTGAAATAGGAAGAGGCCCTTTATTTTCTTAGGAAGAGAACACAGACTGGAGGTAGGAGAGGAATGGGAGAGAACTTTGCAAACAAAGAGAGCCTGTGGCCTCTCAAACTGCCCCCACCCCATGCTGGATGAACTGTTCACACCACAGCCCCTGACTTTATCCAGAGAGGGGGGTCTGGGAGAGAAGCCTGGTCTCCCTACAGGCTGAGGGCTGGAGAGTCACAGTGCAGAGTTGTAGGAGGTGGGCCGGGGTTAAGGAAGAGGGCCCTGAAGTCTTCAGGGATGCAGAATTAGGAAACCTGTGGCTTCCCAGCTTCCTGTCCCAGGCTCCAGGGGACACACGTGGTGCCATAAAGGAGAGACAGAAACATCTACAAACCCAGATCATTCCTTCAAACCTGCGTCCCTAGTCCCTGGGCTCCAGCCTGATTTGGAGATACCACGGATACCATCCCCCAGCCCCCAAGGAAGACTCCCCCTCCCGCAACGGGAAAAAAAAGAAAAGGCCTTGACCAGGGGTCAGTGCACAGCCCACTGCTCTACCTGCCCACACAGAGGCACCAGGGTCAGGGCCAGCCTTTGATACAAGTGCTGGAGGGAGTGTGCCCCCTCCCCAACTTCTGGCTGTTGCTGGTTGAGAGACTTTGAACAAACTAACCCACCCAAGCTTCAGTTTCCTCACTGCAAAGTGGATG
Organism: Balaenoptera ricei; assembly: GCF_028023285.1. NCBI lineage: Eukaryota > Metazoa > Chordata > Mammalia > Artiodactyla > Balaenopteridae > Balaenoptera > Balaenoptera ricei. The sequence goes on from NC_082649.1 coordinate 36,089,457, forward strand.
TAATGACAGGCCCTGCTTAAGATGCATGGAAAGGATGTATTGTGGCCTTAGGTTTATGAACCCTTGGTAGCAAGGTGAGTGAGAAATATCCCAGGTGAGTGTTTTTTGTTTTGTTTTATTGTTTGTGTTTTTATATATTTATTTATTTATTTATTTTTGGATGTGTTGGGTCTTCGTTTCTGTGCAAGGGCTTTCTCCAGTTGCAGCGAGCGGGGGCCACTCTTCATCGCGGTGCGCGGGCCTCTCACTGTTGCGGCCTCTCCCTTTGCGGAGCACAGGCTCCAGACGCGCAGGCTCAGTAGTTGTGGCTCATGGGCCTAGCCGCTCCGCGGCATGTGGGATCTTCCCAGACCGGGGCACGAACCCGTGTCCCCTGCATTGGCAGGCGGATTCCTAACCACTGTGACACCAGGGAAGCCCCTGTTTGTGTTTTTAATAGATAAATTTGGTTAATTTTTTAAATTCAGGTGTAATTGACATATAACATATTCATTTCAGGTGTACAACATAATGATTTGATATTTGTATGTGTTGCAAAATGATCACCACAATAAGTCCAGTTGACATGTCATACACAGTTACAAAAAATTTTTTCTTCTTGTGATGAAGACTTTTAAGATTTCCTGTCTTAGCAACTTTCAAATATGCAGTACAGTATTATTTAATTATAGTCACCATGCTCTCTGTACATTACATCCCCAGAACTTATTTATAGTTGAAAGTTTGTACTTTCTAACCCCCTACACCCAACCCCCAACCCCCATCCCTGGCAACCACCAATCTGTTCTCTGTATTTATGAGTTTTTTAGGTTTTTTTTTTAATTCTACATATAAGTGAGATCATATGGTATTTGTCTTCTCTGTCTGACTTATTTCACTTAGCATAATGCCCTCAAAGTCCATCCATATTGTCGCAAATGGCAAGATTTCTTTCTTTTTTTGGTATTTCTTCCTCTTTTATGTATTCAATTTTAGTATTCCATTGTATATATATACCACAATTTTTTTATCCATTCATTCATCAGTGGACACTTCGGTTGTTTCCATGTCTTGGTTATTGTAAATAATGCTGCAATGAACATGGGGATGCATGTATGTTTTCGAGTTATTGTTTTCATTTTCTTTGGATAAATACTCAGAAATTGAATTGCTAGATCATATGGTAGTTCTATTTTTAACTTTTTGAGGAACAGCCATACTGTCTTCCACAGTGGCTGCATCAATTTACATTCCTATCAACAGTGCACAGGGTTCCCTTTTATCCACATACTGGCCAACACTTGTTATTTGTTGTCTTTTTGATGATAGCCACTCTGACAGGTGTGAGGTGATATCTCACTGTGGTTTTGATTTGCATTTCTCTAATGATTAGTGACGTTAAGCATCTTTTCATGTACCTGTTGGCCATCTGTATGTCTTCTTTGGAACAATGTCTATTCAGATCCTCTGTCCACTTTTTAATTGAATTGTTTGTTTTTGTTGATATTGAATTGTATGAGTTCTTTATATATTTTGGATATTAACTCCAAATCAGATACATGATTTGCAAACATTTTCTTGATTCAAAAGTTGCCTTTTCATTGTTGATGATCTCCTTTGCTGTGCAGGAACATTTTAGTTTGATGTAGTCCCACTTGTTTATTCTAGCTTTTGCTGCCTCGGCTTTTGGAGTCAGATCCAAAAAATTATGACCTGATGTCAAGGAGCTTACCACCTATGTCTTCTTCTAGGAGTTTTATGGTTTCAGGTCTTATATTCAAATCTTTAATCCATTTTGAGTTAATCTTTGTGTATGGTATAAGATAGTAGTCTAGTTTCATTCTTTTGCATGTGGCTGTCCAGTTTCCCCAACACTATTTATTGAAGAGACTATCCTTTCCCCATTGTATATTCTTGACTCCTTTGTTGTAAATTAATTGACCATGTTAATTTTGTGGGTTTATTTCTGGGCTCTCTTTTCTGTTCCATTGATTCATAAGTTGTTTTTAATGCCAATGCTTTACTGTTTTGATTACTATAGCTTTGTAATATAGTTTGAAATCAGGAAGTGTGTTGCCTCCAGCTTTGTTCTTCTTTCTTAAGATTGCTTTGCCTATTCTGGGTCTTTTGTGGTTACATACAAATTTTAGGATTGTTCTGTTTCTGTGGAAAATGCCATTGGAATTTCAGTAGGGATTGCATTGAATCTGGACATTGCTTTCAGTACTATGGAAATTTTAACAATATTAATTGTTCCAATCCATGAGCACAGGATATCTTTCCATTTAGTTGTGTCTTCTTCAGTTTCTTTCATCAATGTCTTACAGTTTTCAGTGTACATGTCTTTCACCCTATTGGTTAAGTTTACTCCTAGGTATTTTATTCTTTTTGATGCAATAAATAGAATTGTTTTCTTTATTTCCCTTTCTGATAGTTCATTATTAGTGTATGGAAACACAACATATTTTGTATATTGATTTTGTATCCTGCAACCTTACTAAATTTGTTAATTAGTTCTAGCAGTTTTTTGGTGGAATCTTTAGGGTTTTCTATATATAATATCATGTCATCTGCAAATAATGACAATTTTACTTCTTTTTTTTCCAGTTTGTATGTCTTTTATTTCTTTTTCTTGCCTAAGTGCTCTGGCTAGGACTTCCATTGGGTGTGTGCTTTTGACAAATATGTTTTTGACAAATTCATAAATTTATTCACTCCATTGCACAAATGTTTGAGTGTTTGCTATATAACAAGCACTGGGGATATGTCATCAAACAATCCAGACTCCACCCCCCAGCTGTCATCATTTTAGTGTTTTATATTAGAGGGAATTTATTGCCAGGAGGAAAATAAGACCAACAAGGGGGATAAGGAGTGTGTGTGTATGTGAGTGTGTGTGTTTATGTGTCTGGGGCAGGATGTTTGCAATTTTAAATATGCTTGGGAGTATGAAAGACATCAAGTGTTTCCTGTAGAATTGCAGTGTGTTTGTGGGGAGGGATATGAACAGTGCTGTCTCTGACTGCTCTTTCTCAGATGTTCACCAGGGCAGGTGAGACTGAGGTGAGAGGAAGGAGTCACACCTTTGTGACTGGTTTAGTTCCTGATATCCTCTGACTTTCTCCAGTCCCTTTCTAATGTCCTTTCCCCAGTCTTACAGGAAGGTGTGTGAGACAGAAAGACTGAGAATCAAGCTTCTTGGCAGAAACATCAATAAATGAAAATTGGCTTATAATGAAAATAACAATACCAATAACTTCCTGACCCCAGTCATTAGGTACACACTCATTTTAGTTAATACACCAGCACTAGTAAGAAACATGAGTCCAAGAGACCACAACCCCTCCGGGCATGCGGGGCGCGTAGCCTACCCTGGCGGCGGCCCTGGGGAGCGAAGATGGTCCGCAACTGGTTCCAGCGCGCACCTAGCGGTAACTCTGGGACCAGCTGCGGGGCCTGCACGGGGCGGGGCCTGCACGGGGGCGGGCCCTCAGCGGGCCCCTCCTCCACGGGCAGAGCGCAACAGGCCCGGGTTAAAGAGGCGCGCGGAGGCGGGCGCGGCGCACACTGTGTGGCGCGCGGAGAAGCGGTGCACGTGTCTCCGGGAGTTCGGCCTTGGGTTCACCCAGCTGCTTTAGCCCCCGCGGTCCAGGGTGCGCCCTCGGCCCCCTTGGTGTCCGCCCACCTCTGGCCCGCGTGAGGAGGTCCCGCACAGTTCCCTGCGCTCGGTGGGCCAACTTGCAGGAGCAACTGTGTCGGTGGAGCGGCGCCGGGTTGAACGGGGCACTGCGCATGCGGAGCTCCAAATTCAAACAGCTGTTTCCAGAGGCTGGAGGGCGGGTGGGACCGGGAGCCGCTGGGGTTAGCGGAGGCATTTTCATTCTCCAGGAGGTGGCCTCTCGGGAGCCATGGTGGACCGGGGCCCTCTGCTCACCTCGGCCATCATCTTCTACCTGGCCATCGGGGCGGCGATCTTCGAGGTGCTGGAGGAGCCGCATTGGAAAGAGGCCAAGAAAAACTACTACACGCAGAAACTGCATCTGCTCAAGGAGTTCCCGTGCCTGGGCCAGGAGGGCCTGGACAAGATTCTGCAGGTGAGCTGGAGGTTTAGGAGTACTGAAGGGGAGCGCCTCGCAGCTTTGGATGACCCTCACTCCCTGTGGGTGGTCCCGGGGTGACCGGAGAGGATGTCTCCCCATGAGTCTGAGTGCTGGAATCTGCCGTTCACCCGTGGGCGCAGGAGTCTCCCACGCGCGCGGAGACTTTGGAACCCAGTTTGTCCGGAGGGAAGAACTTAGGCTTGACCCCCGGGTGAACCAGGGCCCGCAGTGGCTCGGTGTGGGTGTGCGGGTACCTCCCTGGTTGGAGGAGGCTATGGGGCGGATAAAGGCGTTTGTCTTTCCTTGGAGACGCTCCCAGAGTTCGGGGGACCCGCCGGGTGCCACCTCCTCGCGTCTCTACCTCCCAGCTCCGGGGCCAAGTGCGGCACCCGGCCGGCTTTTTTCGGCTTTTCTTCACCAGCCCGGCGGAGTGGCGCGAGGCTCCCCTGCCCCCGCAGGGCTCGGGAGGGGGAGTCCGGGGCTCTGTCGGGCCTGAGCCCCCGGGATGCGGGCTGGTGGCTGGAATGCTGGGGACGCGCGCAGGCTTCCGGGAAAGCTTATCTCGCGGAGACATCCCCGAAGGGCTTGTAGTTCAACTCTGTGAAAGTAACAGGTTGAACAAAAGAACAACACCCGGAGAGTCCCTTTTCGGGGAACGGGGCGGGATGGGGGTGGGGCGGCGGGCAGAGAGGTTGTATAGAATGGGAGGTGGTGGGAGAGTTTCTCCTCCATGTTGGCATTGGTTCATATGCCCTATGGATGGCATTGATCTCACATGGATAAACTGTGGGGCTTGTTTGGGGATCGAAGACCTCTACCCCAGTTTCTCGAAGGTTTTGGCCTCACCCATTCACGCTTCTTGGCCTGCAGTGATGGCCTCCCTCCAGTGGAACGACCAGACCTGGGTAAGAGCCCGTGAGGGCTCTAGGTTGTGAGGTGGAGTAGAGATATTGTCCAAGGTGTTACATTTCTCTTGGGGTAAAAGATGCCAGAAAGGAAGTTTGATGAGAAACAATATTTAAACTACTGCGGCTCCCCAATCCTTTATGGCTGTGCAGTTGTCTCTCATTTTTCTGGCCTCAACAGCCCGTATGTAAAATGGGAACAAATGTGAAGATATCTTGCCTGTTGGTACCCCCTTTTTGTCCCCAAATCGACAGACATTCCCACAGGTGAGCATATAGGTGCCTGCTAGCAGCCGGGCAAATAAAGAGTTGTCCTCTTAGGAGCCAGGGGAAGGGGAGGTTTAGGCCAGAAGGTTGGGTGTTGGATTTTAGTGGGGTCTCTCCTGTCCGGGAGCAGTTTCCAGGGCGGGGGGCCGTTGGTAGGTGAGGTTGGTGGGAGTATGAGCTTCAGAAGGGAGTGGGGTGGTTTCGCTCCTGAGAGCAGGAGTTACTGGGCAGCTCCGCCTTCCTTGGGATGGGTGTCTGCCCTGTGTGTGTGTGTTGGGGAGGGAGGGTCACTTTATAATTTCCCTTGAGGAAACAATTCCTCTGGAGAACGCGTTGTTGTTTACTTGGCTCCAGGGCTTTGTTTAGAGGGGGAAGGAGGCAGGCGGCGATGATAAAGAATCGAGCTGCCCTCGAAGTGTTTGCCTCTTTGCTGCTTCTCCGCTACTGCAGGGGAAGGAAGGAAAGAATTCAAGGCTGAATGTGGGAAAATAAACTTCAAAACATGAGGAGAAGGGAAAAGGAGGGGGGGGGGTCGGGGTGAGGCAGCCGGGTGCAGCTGGTGGTTATAGCTTTGGAGGTTAGGCAGCTTTCTTAAGGTGTCTTAAGCTTTCTTAAGGAGCAAGCAAGATGCCTGGTATTTTGAGGTCCTTTTAAACCCACCAGCGATTACCCCCCCAAAAGCCGGCAGGTAGCTTTAGGAAAAGGATTTGGGCATCAGGCCAGTCTGATTTGGAGGTGATTATGGACAGGCCTGTCCCCATCCCCAGCCAACCTCTCAAGCCATCTGCAACTTGGCGAATCCCCTCCCTTCATAGGAAAAACCCCAGAAATGAGAATGGACCAGTGGAAGCATTTCGCTAGCATCACTTTCAGTCTGCAGAAACCTGCCTGGCTTTGCTTGCTGATCTGGGACTTGGGGCACTGCTTCAGGCCACAGGAAATTGGTTTAAGGAAAAATGAAAAGTCAAAAACCTTCTTTCCCATCTGGCTGGTCCTGCATTTTCCACTGAGTTCTGTTTTATCAGGTTCTGAATAATCACCTTTGTAATCCTAAAAAAAGTCCCTCAGTTGGGAATTCCTGGGGTAGGGGCCCACCCCCGGGAAAGGCTGTTGGAAGGGGGTGGGGTGCAGCCTGGGTTGGGGTTTTTCTTAGAGTGGAAATTGTGTGTGTACTTTCAAAGGCGTGAGAAAGGGAGTTAAGGCACCTTTCTTTAGATCTTTGGAAATAGTCCCTGAGTTGTCAGGTGCTTCCTCCCTGTTCATGCTGTGGTTGAACTGAGGCGGAGGCTGACTTTCAAAGGCTCAGCGCCCCATTGGCCTCGGACCACGTGGTCGCCCCTCCCTCCTGCCTTCAGAACCATCCTGAACCCTTGCTCTCAAGCCTGCTCCTCCAGGTGTTGGTGACCCGCTCCCCCAGCCTCTTCCTAAATTGCAGAGGCTCCCACAAGGGGATTTGGCATCGACCAAGCGCCTAGCGTGTTGGGCGCTGTAGGCGGTAATCGGCATTTTATGAGAGAGGGCACAGGCTGGTTTTGCCATCCGGCTTGGCCATTTACCCATCAGACCATTTAACTTTGCCTCTCTTTCCCCACCTGCAAAATGGGGGCGTGGTGAGGCTCAAGTAAAGTGGAAGCGTTAGGCATTGGGTGTGTATAGGTGAAACTGAGGAGTGCAAGCCTCCCGCTGCTGCACACGCTGAGGACACGTTGACTAGGGCAACTTGCTAGGTGCTTTACCTGCACTAGTCGGGTACTCTTTACAGCAGCCTTACGTGTTCAGATAAGGAAACCGAAGCTCAGGGGAGTTACCAGGAGGGCACAGGCTGGGCTGGGACCCAGGCAGTCTGCCTCCAGAGTCTGCTTCTCGTACACCCTTGCCCTCCCCCTTAGGCATATGAAGCTGTTGAATGGTTGGTCTGTCAGTGAGCTTAGTCAATTGGTTCAGCTGGACTCTGATCTGCTGGGAAATTCTCTTTTCTCTTTCCCCTAGAACAGGCCTGGGCACGCAGGCGTCTCCTGTGTTGTGCCTGGCTAAGCCAGCACCTCCTCCCTTACTGAAATAAGCAGCAGGCCACCCCACCCCACTTCTCCTTTGGGGGTGCGGTAGGGGTTGCCCCAAGCCCTGCCTTTCGCTGGCACACCCCATCCCTAATTGGGTTTTCTTAGACTGCTCATGTAGCTGACCCGTTCCCGGAAGCCTCTTGGATCCTGCTGGCCTCTAACCTGCATTGTCCTATTCTGAGGTTTTCCATGTGTGCCAGACCTCTCTCCTTTTATTTTCTGGGCCCTTCGTACTCCCCTACACATGTTCCAGTGCATAGTAATAAGGCTAATTCCAATTTTGAGGTTCTGACATCCTGTTACTAACACCAATCTTCCTCCTAAAATAAAAAAAAATATAACTATGGATCATGTAGTAAACTTACATCTGACCAAAATGCTCATACTAGGCACATGACTTGAATTTTGGGGGGAACCGAGGGTTAACATGAAAACCTCTTTTGTTTCAAACCTTGCTGGAAATTGGAAAGCGCACTGGTCCACTTAACTGCCTTTGTGTGTAAAGGGAACACAATAGATCTTTTGATTATCCAGAATCACGGAGGCCTCTGGGTCATTCATTTGAAATTGAACTCTCACTGTCTAGGACTGCAGAAATGGAAAGTGGAGAAGTTGGGTTTTTGAAAGGAAAGGAAAGGAAATAGAAGAAAGAGGTTCCTTCCTAAAGGCTCATTTTCTTATTTATGTTCTGCTCAAAGTTGAGGGCAGCCAAAACAAAAAAATTCTCAAATCGATAAATCTGCTTTAGTTAACTACTCTGGTTAGTTTTAACAGTTAAGATGAATTTTTATTGAATCATTTTGAGAGTTTTTCCAGAGTCCTTAGGATGATTACAGATGGCACGGTAATAGAGGCTTATTGAGGGTAGAGATTAGCAAGTGTTGAAATGTTCTAGTGGGGGTGGGGGGAGTCCTATAGGAGGGGGTGTAAGGGAGGTGATGACTGCTGCTTCTAAGTATTTTCCTCAGGTTTTGCTCTATTTATAGTCTGGCGTTTAAAAGAAACACAATCCTCTGGTTTTGGATGCTGTGCTTGACTGGCTCTGACCTCAGGCCAAGAGCTTTCATCTTGAACTTGGTTGTCTGCTGTTAGATTGGCCTCAGCCTCTGAACTCTTTATGTCTGTGGGGTGGGGGGAGTGGGGGGCAGGGAAGTACCAGGCTTTGGGGAACAGGGAAGCCGGGATCCTGAGACAGAACCCCCAAGAGAGTCTTTGTACAAATTGAGGTGCTAGATCTGAGTGGTACCTCAGGAACCACTTGACTGCCCTGAACTGGGGTGATATAGAGAGGTCAGGTGAGGTAGGCATGTGAAATAGGTTCGCCTCCTGATGTTCCTTTTGGGGAGTGGAGAAGGTAGAGGTGAATCCCCTTGGAGATTTTGCTGAGAGTCCCTCTGGACCCCTGGAATAAGTGGAGGAGCCCCGACCTGTCGGTCCTCCCCACAAGGGTGGACTGACATGGATAAAAGGACATGCTGCCCTCCGCAGGGGTCTTTGTCCACATGCCATTTGCCTCACTACTGCAGGCCCCTTCCTGTTGCTGAAAGAGTCACCATCTAAGCACTGGGTCATGCCGCCATATCACCCTTATGGGTTGCTTAGAACAGTGCTTGGCACATGGCAAGGCTCATCACGAGTTAGCTGCTGCTGCCACTCACCTCCTAGATGCCCCTACTATGTGATGGGGCCATCCACGCACAAGTGTAGTGAGCATAGAGTCAGGCAGACCTTCTTAGAGCAAGAGAAAGGTCAACTGACTTTTTTTTTTATTATAGTAAAAAATACATAACAAAGTTTACCCTCTTCACCTTTTTTGAGTGCTGTTCAGTAGTGTTACGTATATTCACATTATTGTGAAACAGATCTCCAAAATGTTTTCAACTTGCAAAACTGAAACTCTAGACCTGTTAAACAACTCCCCTTTCCCCCTCTCCCCAGGCCCTGGTAACTACCATTCTACTTTGTTTCTGTGAAGTTGACTACTTTAGGTATCTTATAAGTGGAATCGTACAGTATTTGTCTTTTTGTGTAAAATGGTGCAACCACTACGGAAGACCATATAGAGGTTCCTTAAAAAATTAAAAATAGAACTACCATATGATCCAGCAATTCCACTTCTAGGTATATATCAGCCACCTTTTTAAAAAGCTAGAGAGAGAAGGGAGGATAAGATGGTGGATCTTTCTTCACCGCAGCCCTCAGGGAGGTGTAAAACTGCATGATGGTCCTGTACTGCAGCCAGGGGGCAGAGGGGTGAGGGCCAGATGACGAAGCTCTCTGGGTTTAGCCAAAGAATGTGAACTCACCAAATTTTTGCAATTTTCAAGTCGGGGAGTGAACAGCATTTCAGCAAGTTTCCTCTTCCTTCACAGCTGTTTGCAACTTAAAAGAAGTGGAGTATTCTACTCTAAATTAACGGCTGTTTCTGTGGGCTGATCCTTTTAAACGGCTGTTTCTGTGGGCTGATCCTTTTACCCTATGGGTGTTCTGATAAGGATGCCTCCTCCCTTTCTCCTTCCAATGTGTTGGAGTGTGGGTCTTTCCCCCAAAGCCCACAGAGCTCACAGCACCTCCCCCAAAAGAGCCCACCCACACTCCCTCACACCTAGCTTGCAGTTAGGGTACCTCTGTCTTCCTTCCATGAGCCCCTTGGGAGGTCCAGGTCTGGGTCCCTTCCATTTGATGACCTTCCCAGATTATACCTTTGTTGCTCCTTTAGGTAACAGTGGGGGTAGTGTGCTCCAGCTCTGTACAGCTGCCTGAGGCATCTCGGCTTTTTGTGAGCAGTTAATCTGGCCCCCAAACCTCAGAGACCTGGGCAAAGTTAGGGGATCACAGAGAGGTCCCTCCCTGCCAGCTGTCACTTCTGTGTGCACTGAAGCCTCAGAAACCAGGTGGGGCTTTAGCCCTCGGGAGCTCAGTCTAGCCGGGGGGGGGGGGGGGGGGGGGAGAAACAGGGCCACAGTGGTGAAACGAGGAAAAATGTAGTCCTGGTGCCCAGTGATGGGTTGCATATGGTGAGGCAGGAGAGATGGACGAGGGTCAGAGGGCCTCAGAGGATTCGGTTCCTGTTTCCTGAGGCCTGTAGAACCCTGTGGCCTGTGGGGCATCTGGCTCTGAACAAAACATAGCCCCTGCCCTCAGAGAGCCCCTACCCTAGAGAAAGACAGGGGAGGAGCTTGTTACCTGACATTGGTAGGTACACCTGGAGGTTCCAAGCATGTACTGTTGAGAGATTAATTTCCGCTCTGGAACTTAAAGAAGGGGGAATTTGAGGCAGCCAGGAGGGATGAGTCGTGTGAGCTGCAGCCCCTGGGAGCTCTCTGCTGAGTACCTCCCACGTGCCAGGCTGGTTCTTTACCTGTTGAACCTGTCCTGTGGGTTAGGTGTTACTTCTCTGCCCATTGTCTAGGAAACCAGGCCAGGGGGTTTGCCCAGGGCTACATGGCTAGCCAGAGGCTAAAATTCACCCTTCCTTGCAGAGCTTTGGGGCCTGACCAGGAGTGGAGGTAGAGCCAGGAGGTAGAAGTGATGGGAGTGGGCAGGGATTGGGGGCCGGAGGTGGGGGTGATTCCAGCTAACGGTTACTGAGCACTTGCTTCACCACAGGCAATGGGAACTGTTTATGTGCATCGTTTCATAATCCTCACAGCAACCCTTTGCTGGAGGTGCTCTTACCAGCACCACCTCAGGGCAGGAGCAACAGAATGGTTGGTTCAAGTTCACTCATTTGCCCGAGGCTGTACAGCTAGGAAGTGGAAGAATGTGGATTTGAACCCAGAGCCCACACTGTGAACCATTCTGCTCCATGTGAGCCGGAAAGGTGGCAAAAACAAGGAGCAAAGGCCTAGAAGTGGGAAAGTGGTGTCTTCAGAGCCTTAGGGTGCATTGGGCGGTTCTCTGTGTGATTGGCTGATTACTTAGCCTTGGGGCCTTGAGCAAGTCAGTCTCCTAATCTGTGAAATGGGACAATAGTTCAGTATTGCCCTCATGCCTGCAGAATCCACGTAAACACATTTGACTGAGTGCCTGACATGCAACTGGTGATTTGCTATGTGTTAGCTGTTCTCTGACACCCCATCTCTCTGGGGTCGGGGGTGGGGTGGTGCTGTTCCTGATGCCCAGTTCAAGCCCCACAGTATATTGAGCTCCCAATCTGGAGATGGAGACACAGATGATAAAACCCACCAAAACTCCTGGGGGAGTCCCCACCATTTTCCATTTCCTGCACATTCACCCACCCCACTCCCTCAGTGGAAGGTGTATTTCCTCTTCCCTTCCAGCAGAGCCCTGCTCCCTCCTCTGCAGAAAGGGGACAAGGCTTTCTCTGCTCAGTCCCGACTTATCCCAGGCGTTTGTTAAACCTCTTCCCTTCCAGAGGATTCCTGGGTCCAGATGGCCTCATGGGTGTCGTCCCTGGAGGGTGGTCACACAGGATGTGGGGTCAGAGTTGTGCCCTCCCTGGGTCCAGACACCACCCATCTCCCCTCTCAGTAGGCCCTTGCTGGCCAGGTCCCTTGGATTGGCTTTGAAGTGTCCATTCTGGTTTTCCCCTCCTAGCTAAATATTTGGGTTTCCTGCCGAACTATTTAGGCAGTATTGTGTACTTCTGGCTGTTGTCACCTCCCATGGCCACTGTAATCTGGCTAAGGTTCCCTAGCTGACACCTCCCACTAGGGAGAGGCTTGCCCCCAGGCTAGGCTAGAAGCTGTGCGGGGAGGGGCTTACCTGGGGGACAGGGCCAGCTTGGCTGTTCCTGTAGCCTGGTGACTGGCCCTGTGGGTTGCCAGGGGTCTTGTAGGCCACAGCAGCTGGGGAGGACACAGCAGAGCCCCTCCCTTTGTCTGTGTGACCAGTGCTTGGGGCTGGAGCTGGGGCCAGGAAACCCTTATCTGAACCACTGTGCAGGGAAGAGCTGATTCTAACATGGATTCTGATTCCCCCCACAGTACTGGTTTGTGCTGTGTGACCCTGGTCAGATTTCACCTCTCTGGACTCTGCTTCTTGGGAGTAAGTTCAGCCTTTCATTCAAGAAGGCTTGGAGAGCCTGTTAAATTAGGCCCAGCTTAGACTGCAGGAGCCCTGTGTGGGCAGGGCCATGTCTCCCTACCCACTTCCTAGCTCAGTAAGTGACTTGCTCAGAATGTGACTGTTGGGCCCCCGGATGCCCAGCGGTGTGCCTGGCTCAGACGGGGAGGCCAAGAGTCATGTGGACCTTTGGGTTGGAGTCTAGTCATGAGGGGCCCAGCCTCCTGCAAGGTCAAGGTGGTTACCTGGGTGAATTGAGCCAGGCCGGGCTCTGGCCCCAGAGAACAGAAGGGGAGCGGCTTTATCAAAATTTACGCCCATTTCCTCCTTCCAGCCTTCCAGCCTTCCAGCCGCATAAGGCGGGGCCAGGTTGCCTGGTGGTCAGCCACAGGCTTTAAAGTCACACCGCCTTTGCAAGCTGCACCCTGAGCCCCTGGCTTCATCAGAAAGTAGGAGTGATGGTATCTGTCTCTCTGGGTGCGAAGAACACAAGAGGAAGGCGCACTCCGAGTTTACCTTTAAGACCAGCTCACGGTTATCTTCTCCCTTTTGAGGGACTTTACAGAACAAACAGCTCTGCCTCTCTGGGTCTGTTCATCTCCAGGAGTCCCCTCACGCCTTTCCCCTGGGATGAACAAGCCCCGTCTGCGTGAGCACGCCTAGCAGGCCTGTCCTCCCCAGGGTAGGTGGTTTCTGCTTTCAAGGAACTTGAGAAAGAGCAGAGACCCAGTCCTTTGTGCAGATATTTGCCAAGCACATGCCATGTGCCCAGGCCTGTTTTGAGACCTGCTGTAAGGAGGACGAGCCGCCCCTGCCTGTCAGGGAATGTCCTCAGACCACGTACCGCAGAAACCACGAGGGCACGTGGCGTGGTGCGGGGAGGAGCAGGAGGAAGGCCAGGCTGTTTGTAGGGGAGAAGGGCGTGTTCCTGGCCCTTGGGCATGACTGCAGCCTGCATGCATTAGGCCTTTTCTACCCCATGGCCCACCCCCTGGGGCAGAGCTGACTAGGGCCGTTGGCACCAGGGGATGAAGCAGGAATGTTGCCTGCAGCACCTGGGTGACCTCTGAGGAGCGTGCAGATACCCAGGCTTTGCACCCTCCCCAGATCCCCACCCCTGGCCTTACCATGGGTCTCTGCAGACCCACTCACCTAAAGTGCCTTCTTGTGCCCTCTGTGAGGTCTGGCAGTGAAATGTCATCCCTTTTGCTGTATGGGAAAACTGAGGCCTGGTGAGAAGCCGGGACAGACTGTCTCTAGAACCAAGCTTAGGTTAAACTAGCTCTGCTTGCCCAGGTCCAGAGCCTTTCTTCGCCAAGCCGTTTGTTACCCCACCTCTAATCCCCTTTTGAACAGCCTTTACATCAAAATCTTGATGTGTGTTAGGGTGCAGAGCACTTATTTCACTTACACTAAACTGGCCTGATTTCCTAAATTGCCCCAGCACATCCTTTCCTTGAGTGCCAGCTTTCCCACCCACTAGTGAGTTTTTCTGAAATAAGAGGCAAAGGTTGAAATTGTGGTCAACCATAGGCTCAGAAAAAAGGATTTTTTCTGGGCCCTTCAGAGCCTGGGGCAGAAATAGTCTGATGCCTCCCCAGGGAGTTTCCCCATCAGAGGACGCTGCTCCCCAAGTGTCTGAGCCCAAGGAGCTGTTGTTGGCTGGTTTCTTGGAGGCTGGCAGGGATGGGGGAGGAGAGTCAGGCTCTGGGTGCCGCTCCTGGCAACAAATCATAAAATGTGAGGCTGAAGGGAGCTTAGTGGTTATCTAACTAGCCTCCCTTTACAGCCCTGGAGCCAAGGCCTAGACCTCGGGAGGTTATGTAACTTTTCCAAGGTTACTGTGCTCACCAGGGCGGGGAAAGTACAATAAAGGAGTAGGTAGAGCTAAGTGGGGCAGTTAGGGAAGGCTTCCTGGAAGCAGAGGCCACAGGAGGTGAAAGGTAGTCAGTTACTGCCACGGCAGTCAGGGATCCTGACAGAGTGAGATTGGGACCCTCGACTCAGAAAACCCTCCATGGCTTCTCCCCCAGACTCAGAGCCAAAGTCCTTGCAGCAGCCCGAGTGATTTGGACTCTGTTCCCTGTGTGGTCTTGCCTCTGTCTGGAGCCCTACCCTTGATCCCAGCTACAGACAGGAGGCCATGCCCTGAGGGTGGGGAGGCATTCTAAAACCCTGCACACTCACAGCAGGTTTCAACTTTTACCAAGAACTCAGGTCTATGTCCACTGATAACATAAGTCACCCTGCAGGTGGAACAGAGGGAGGTGTCCCAGCAGTCAGACCACGGCAGTGACTGCAGCTGGCACCTGGTGAAGGAAAGGCAGGTGGGGGCCGTCCCACACACCCCGGGGACTCCCAGCAGTGGGACCATAGACAACGTGGAAACTCATTTTGCAGATAAGGCAACTGAGGCGAATAAGTTAATTCAAGGTCACACAGCTAGTTAGTGGTCTGGACCCAGGCCTTCTGGGTCCAGAGCCAGAGCCCTGCCCCACTTAGACCCCGTGGTGTCCTAAATCAGCACTTGCTTTCCCCTGTGCTGGGCCACCAGCCCCTCCTAGAGACTGGGTTTTCTCCTTGGGCCCTGTTGGCTCCAGCTCCCCGGAAGTGGGCTGTGCATGCTTACTGACCCTTTGCTGAGAACTGCTCTCTTCAGCCTTTGTGGCTTCTGACACTGCTGTTTCCTGACCACATTGGCCATATATAGGTTTGTTTGCAATTCTCAGTGTGAAAAGTTTTAAAGCAGGACAAACCTGCATTAGGTAAGTAGGTGCCGCAGCTCAGGGTGGAGGCCATCAGCTCCATCCCTGCCCTCCAGCCTGTTCCCCTGGCATCCTTACGGACCTGTCAGGCTCTGACCCTTCACTGCAGGATTTGTGGGTCAGGGGACCCAGAGACCGAGCTCTCGAGAAAGAATCAAAGACCTGGAGGAGTAAGGTGCAGTTTAGTTTGCCTCTCGGCTGAGTCCTTCCTGTCTGAGTCCGCACATTACCTGCTACCGCCCCAGCAGCTAAACCCACACTTGTGACACGTCCCTGACTTGGCTTCCCCAGGGCTTACCCCTAGCAGCGCTGTGGTCTGCACCTTGGGAGGGAACAGCTTTCGTCTTGCCTTTCTCCTGGGGTGTAAGCGCTGCTCAGATCTGCCTGCATGACTGGGGACAGACTGGCTATTTCGTAGCGTGCTGAGGACCCCGGGGCAGGCCCTTCACGGACTTGAATGTTGATTTTTGGCTCGGGTGCTCCTTGAGTCTAATGCAAGGTTCTCGTTCCTCCCATGCCCCCGGGTACAGGATGGCACCTGTTCAGACCCACTGGAGGAGAAAGAGCGGCAGCCCCCTCCCCTCCCCATAGCTCCTGTTCAAATAAAACTCTTGCCTCCCGGGTCGAGGAATGCATCCTGGCAGTGTTGGCTTTGGAAGGGTGCCCTCCCCTCCTCAGCAGCCCGCCCCCTTTGGAGCAGCGGGTGGAAGGGCTGCCTCTGGCTGAGGGATAGTGCTGAGTGGGCTGAGCAGAGCTCGCTGATGCAGTAATGTCTTGTCAGCACCCCCCGGGGAGCAGGAAAAGGGAGGGTGTCCTGATTATCAGCTTTTCAACACCCCATCCCCCAGACTCCAGCCGCAGCCCTGCGATCTACTGATGAGTGGCCCAGGGACTGGGGATTGGAAGACAGAGCCAGGTCCTGGGCCTGGCTCAGCTGACTTGCTGTGTGACTAGGCCAGGTCACTGCCCCTCTCTGAGCCAGGGACTTGTTCACTAAGGCCAGTTAGACTCTTAGCGCCAGCTGTATGCCCAGTGCTGGTTCAAGGTTGTGGGAATTATGAGACGTATCAGACATTATCCCTATCTTTGAGGTTGGGGCCGGGCCCTGCGGTGTATATGAAGGATTATTAAACAGGGGTGCAGCCTGTTGTAGGGGACTCGTGTGCTCCAAGGTAGAAGCGTTGCCATAGGCTGGGGCCGCCAGGGAAGGCTCCCCTGACCCTGGAGGTGGCCTTCTTTTGAGCCCCGTCATTCTCTGGGCACCTCCTTCTCCCCCACGTCAGAGCACATTGCACTGGGGGTTGTGCCTTGTCTGCACTCCTTCCCCCTCCCATGAGGCCCTCGACTGTGCCCCATTGGATCCCAAACCTCACACTGTGTACGAGGGTAATGATTAATGAACATCCGAACCGTGAAGCTGTGTCTCTCTCTCCTTTGGCCTCTGTCCCACCAGCCCCCAAAACCCAAAGATAGGACTACCAGCGCCCACCTCCAATCTGGAAAACTCCTGCCCCGGGCCCTTCCATGGGGGCCATGCCTGGCCAGATTCTACCCCAACCCAGCAAGCACTCCGGGACGGCCCCCCACCCTGCTATCCGTCACGTGCACGGGGCACATGAGTGGGGACGCTCCGTCCTCTGTTGGGACAGGTCGATAGGTTGCCTGGGGAGGTGTGTCAGCGTCCCCCCTACCCTCCCACACCCCTACCCCGGGCGTGCACCTGTCTGGACCCAGGGCTGGCTCCCAGGGCTGGGGCAAGGCAACTTCCGAGTCATGAGGGGCCACTTTTGGGTCCTGCTCTAGGAAGTTTCTGTCTCCACGATGCCAGGGCTTCAGAGTTCATAGGTCTCAGTCTTGGCACGCCCTCTCTTTTTGGAATGCCCCAGGGCTGAGTGCTGCCTGTGGCCAGAGCCCCCGTCTCTTCCACCAGCTCTGTGTTGGGGTCACTGTGTACGTGTCTTAAAATTTTCGCTTGCCAAAGCCGGTTTCCATCTGTGTACACACTCTCCGCCTCCGGCCACCACTGCACTGCACACAGGTTGATCCCTGCTTATTGGGTGACCTGGTAGGCTCTGGCCTGTGGAGTGGGAGACCCTCAGACAGACCAGCAGGGGCACCTGCTGGGGCCCTGGGCAGGGGTGAGTTCCCAAGGCTTCGATTTGGTGTTCTCAGTGGGGCTGAGCTATGAGCCAGACTTCAAGTGAGACAAAAACAAGACGGGGGTGAGGGCAGCGGGAGACTCTAGCTTCGTGCGTGGTGCTGTGTTAGCGCTGAATAATTGAAACTCGACGTGAAAACAGAAGGCGGGCAGCGCTGAGCTGGAGGCAGGGTTATCGATGCCTTTTCTTTCTCTGCTCCCCTAGTTTTCCGAAATGCTGTTGTATTGCTTTTAAAGCAAAGAAATCGAATTTTCTGAAAGGGTAAGATGCATGCATATAGCGTCAGCCTCTTCTACACTGGCTATTTTTAATGTGCGAGGTACACAAAGCACATGGTTCTAACGGCGCATACTCCGAAAACTAGTGTCGCTTCTGAAATTGCTGAACAACGTGTTATTTTTCAGTTTAGCTGCCAGAGGGGTGGCTTCCTGGGCAGCAGTGCTGTTGAACACTTTTGAGGGGAAGGGTCTCAAAGACTGGGGAAACCAGGTGGGCTTTCGGTCTGCAGACCAAGAAGTTTGAGATTGGACACGATCTGATGGTCACCAAGAGGAGAGTGTGGTTCCCCGGGAGAGGTCTGGCAGAGCTGGGGGAGTCCCAGGGGCTGTCCCCAGTGTTGGGGTCAGTGTCCCCTACAAGGGAGGGGATCCTCCAGAGGCCCACGGACAAGTATTGTCTTAGCCTCTGTGTATATCCAGCTCTTCCGATTCCTGCGGGGGCCCAAGAAGACTTTGCCCTCCTTGCCTTTTGGACTGACAAAAGACACAAGCACAGGAGAGATTTGGGACAGCCCAGGACCATGCGTGTAATTCAGAGCCCAGAGCATGCTGCAGACCACAGCCAAGGCTTGGGTGGATCCAGGGGTCCAGGGTAAGGCAGACCCTGCCTAGGTAGGATGTGTTGTGTTTGACTGCATCAGTATGGTAATTACCACCCACAGGTCCCTAATTAATTTTATTTTAACATGATATTACTAACTCTTGTGGCTGTTTAATTTTTAATTGAAATTAATAAAGTTTGAATTTAGTTCCTCTGTCACACTGGCCACAGTCCAAGGGCTCAGTAGCCCCGTGGGACTGCTCAGATAGTGTCCCATCAGCACAGAGAGTTCTCTTGGGCAGTGCTAGAATGCTGATGGAATCTGTTGAGGTTCCTAAGGGCACACTGGCTTCTCTTGGTGCCCAGTTAAATTCCATCCTGCTCTGGGGTGGGCGAGGTCAGAGCTGGCCGGCAGCCTTGGAGTGGGGAGGGTGATGTGCCGAGAACCCGAAGGGGGGGTTGCCCCGTCCCACCCCCCCCGGGAAACTTGCAAGCTCCTCTGAGGTGAGTATCCCCACCGGTCTGGTTCACAGAAAGTGCGGGTTGGCCAGGGTCTGCAGACCACCCTGCCCGCTCTGTCCTCTCAGACTCAGATGAGTGTGTATTTAGCAAGGACTGTCCTGGCCTTGCCTTGGCTTGTCTGCTGCTTTCTTTTTTAAATTTATTTTATTTTATTTATTTTTGGCTGCGTTGGGTCTTCGTTGCTGCACATGGGCTTTCTCTAGTTGCAGTGAGTGGGGGCTACTCTTTGTTGCGGTGCTCGGGCTTCTCATTGCGGTGGCTTCTCTTGTTGCGGAGCACGGGCTCTAGGTGCGCAGGCTTCAGTAGTTGTGGCTCGCGGGCTCTATAGCGCAGGCTCAGTAGTTGTGGCACACGGGCTTAGATGCTCCGCGGCATGTGGGATCTTCCCGGACCAGGGCTCGAACCCGTGTCCCCTGCATTGGCAGGCGGATTCCTAACCACTGGGCCACCAGGGAAGCCTTGTCTGCTGCTTTCTTGTGCTTTCTTCCTCTGTCATTGTTACTCCTCCCATCTGCCTGTCTGTCTCTTGTTAGACCCAAGGCCCTCCTGGGCAGGGCCTGTGTCTTGCTCTTCCCTTATTTCGCCCACATCAGGGCACAGGGCCGGTGCTCGGCAAATTCTTAAGGAATCAGTCGACCTGACTTCGAGCTGCGTAACGCAAGGAAACCTTGCCCAGGATCCTGGTCCCATCTTTCCTTGGGTTAACTCAGGTGGGTAGATCTGTACAGGGGTGTTGGGGGCTGGTGTCCGGCCAGATGTGGCATGTGTATCAGGCAGGAATGGCTCCAAAGAGGGGAATGCCCAGAGCCTCAAGGTGGGAGGGAAGGTGAAGGGAACCCTCTTCCCATCTTGTCCTCTTGTCGCCCTGCTCTTCCTGGGAGGTGACCCATGGGGCAGAGGGCAGGCCATATCCTGGAAGCCCACTGCTAGATCTTTGGTTTAGCCCACAGTAGCCCAGGCCAGGTGGCCATCTTCAGCAGATGCGAGGGCAAATGGACCTCCCTGGACAAGCCTGAGAAGTGGCCACCCCAGCTGCCACTCAAAGTGTTTCGTGGGAAACTGGGTTCTGCAGAGGGACAGGATGCAGCCACTTGAGGAGTGGGTCTCGCTCCGCCGCTGACCCTTGCATGACTTAGAAATCTAGTGGCATTTGCTTTCCTGTCTCTGAGCCTTCGCTGGCCACACACAATGCACCGGGAGGCTGGGGGAAAGCCTACCCCCAACAGCAGTGGGTGTTTAGAAACTGGAAGTTCAAAGTCAGGGGCATCTCTAGCTTTGCTGGTGCACATACTTCACGCTCTTCACGTTCACATCTGCTGAGCCTTTGGACCCATGGCCCTGTGACTTGGTGGGGAGACAGCATTACTCCCGTTTGATCAGTTAAGAAACGGAGGTCATGACTTGTAGGGCTGGGGAATAGCTGACGCTGTGCAGGCCTGGGTGTCAAATGTTCCTGCACGCTCCTAAGAAGGTTGAGGGCTGCCAGAGCCTGGGTGGGTATTAGGGGGCTAAGCAGCCTTGGAAAATGCTCTTGCGTAAAATCGCAGCCCGGCTGAAGGGGAGCGAGAGAATGTGTGTGTTGAAGGCCTGGTCCTGGTCCTTTCTGCCTCCCGTGTTTCACAATGGGGCTGCCTCAGAGTCAGGACTCTCCCGATGCGCCATCGGGAGAGTTTCCATTTCCTGAGGCCCAGCCTGTCCCTGGTCCTGGGCCCCAGGTTGGAGGATGGGAGGTTTTCCTAACCACTCCCCCAGCACCCCTCACCTCAGCCCAGCCTCTCTGTGTAAGGAGGGCTTGCTGTACTTTTCCATACCTTCAGCACAAAACAGCTCTGTGTTGCTTCACCCTGGTTATGCCCCAGTGAGCCGGGGATGGGAGGTGGGTGGGGGACTGTCCCCGCAGGGTGGAAAAGCTGAGGCGGCTGTGCCTTTGTGCTTTTGTGACAGTGAAGGCAGAGGAGGTGGGTGGGGGCCACCGGTTGCATGTATCAGGCTCTGTTTCCTTTCCCACTGTATTTGGGGATCCCCTTTGTATCTCATCCCTGTGATCTCCAGATAGGGGCCTTGGTGGCCAGAGCCCCTGGTGCAACTGGTATGGTGAGAGATCTGTGTCCGGCCGTCTGGGGTTTGGGGAGTCTGCACTTTAGGGCACAACCCGCCTTGCATCTGGCCCGGTGATGTTCACAGTTGTCAACGTCGTGGTCTGTCTTGGCTCTTGTCTCTAGTTGTGACTCAGTCTTCCAGTGGTGAGACTTGATCTGGGATTGAGGGCCATTGAGGCAGAAGGCTCCCCACCCTGCAAAGAGTACCATCCACCCCGAAATGCCTGTGCCAGGTCGCTGTCGTTTCTTGTACAATTTATTCCAGAGACGATGGAGACCAGCTGTTGTCCGTCTCCAGCTGGAGACTGAACCAAAGGAAATGGGCTTGGACTGCAGCCGGGGGGATTTAGGTTAGAGTCAGACAATAAGGAAGGGTTTTGTGACAGGTGGTTGGCCCTCAGGAGGATCCTACAGGGGGCTTCGTGGAGAGGGATGGGGGTCGGGTCATGCTTGGAGGCAGCAAGGCCAGGTTTGGGGGGGAAGGGGTGGTTTGTAATAAACAGGCAGGGAGGGTTACTGCATAGGCATGGCGAGACTCCGCTGCCACCTGTCATGCAGGATTAATACCACCGCCTAGTATCCCTCTGGCCTGTTTTCTTTTCTTTTCTTTCTTTCTTTTTTTTCCCATTAGTGAAGAGGTTTACAGTTTAACCATCTGGTCGTCTTAAACAAATTATAATAAATGGGTAGACTTAATAATCCCTTATCATCAGAGCCCTAGCCTTCAAGGATGGGTAGTTACTTATTCCCCGGAGCTGCCAGGAGCTGCCAGCCGCAGGTGAAGGGAGAGGGGAAGGAGCAGATGGAGGGGTCCCTTTCTTGGGTCCCTGGGTGGAGACAGTTTGATGGTGGTCTGGGATGCGGTCCTCTGCTGGGTAAGAGGTGAGGGTGTTGGCCACGTCCTTCTCCCAAGGGCGTGGGTGTACCTGGATGGGATGAATGTGGTGAGGCTGCGGGCAGCTTTCATCCCGTGCAGGGGGAATCTGGGGGTGTCAGTTGCTGGAGAGCCTTGTCCTCAGGAGCCCAGCAAGGGGGCCCAGGGGAGGTGTCTGTGTCCAGAGGAACAGGGCTGGCAGCCCCCAGGGCTCAGGAGAGCTTCATGGAACAGAGCGTCGTTTTTCCCCTCTGCTGGAGGAGCCACGAAGCAGCGGCATGCATGGGGCCCGGGGCAGGGGGCGGACCTGTGGCCCTCAACACTGACACCCGTGCTGGCACCCCCCACCCCCCACCCCGCCCCACCGCCTCACCGCCTGCCGGCCTCCTTCCTCAGGAATCCTGATGGTTCCAAAGTCTGCCGTGCAGCTGACTCACCAGGGCTAGGACCTCTGGGGGCTCTGGCCTGGCAGACAGGTAGGGTGGGGTGAGGTAGGAAAAGGCACTGGGCAGAGAAACACAAAGCCATCACCCTGGGTGGCCACACCTGCCAGGACTGCCCACCTCATCCAGCCAGAACCCATGTTAAATACAGCACCAGCACTCATCTTCACCCATCTTCGTGCCCTGGAAGGCGTGGTTGTGGAAGGCATACATCTCAGAGACTGAGTCGTCATTTGGCAAATATCGAGTACCTACTAGTGCCAGGTTCTGTTCTGGGAAGGAAGGATGAGTGAAATCTCTGCCTTCAGAGCCCGTAGTCTATTCGGGGGAGATAAATAGTAGGCCAGATAGCAGATACCTAATAGAATGTCATGGGGCGATAAGTACCGTCCCAAGCCCTGATCTTCCAGGTGGTGGTCGCCAGGAAGGAGGGCATTGCAGGTGACAACTAGCCAGCTCTGTGTTCACAGCTCTGGAGGCCCTGTGCCCAGGCACAAACCCTCGGAATGGAGGTGGCCTCCCCACCGCCCTGTTCTTCCCAGTTTCCTTTTCTACCCAGTGCGCATCCTGTATGCCCAGCACCAAGCTGTGCATTGTTTCACATAATCTGCTCCCCAACCCAAGGAAGTCTCGGTACCCCCGCTTTCCAGAGACGGAAGGAGAAGCTTAGATGGTGAGAGGGCATGCCCCAGGTGACCCGCTGGTGGGCGATGCAGCCAGGAGTTGAACCCATGTGTGTCTGCTCCAAAGCCCAGGCCTTTCCCCCTTCTGCCCCCGTGCTGCCTGCAGAGGGTCCCAAGCTTGGCGTGCGTGATTTTGCAGTGGGTCAGCAGCTTGTGTTGTCCAGGCTAATGTGTGGACGGGGGCTCTAGAGAAGGGGAAGCAGGCTGGCACACACAGGGTGGGGCTGCCGAGCTGCTGCTGAACCCCCTTCAGGTCATCAGCCCAGGATGGGGAGATGGCAGGTCAGCAGTTCCTGCGACCTCCTTTGCGGCCTGCTTGAGGGCTGTTTTTAGAAACCTTGCGGAGCTGGTGACTTCCCGTGTTTGCTCCTTCCACCCCACTATCAGGTTGGGGTAAACCTAAGGCATCTCTGGGTGAGGGGAGAGCGCAAGCATACGCTCATCCGAAATCATCTCAGGATTAGATCCACGGGTGTGACTGCACACCCTTTTACAGCTCTCCAGCACCTGTCACCCGTGTCTGCCTCTCTCCCGGCACTCACCTTTCCTGCTCCACTTTGGTTGGCATTTCTGAGCCCTGTCCCAGGATGGGGGATGGGTGGCTTACTTGTTTGGTGCAATTGGCCCTCGACTGAGAGTCAGGGGGCTTCCGGCTGGTTCTTCTCTGTGCTTTGTCATCAGCTTGCTGTGTGAGCTCTTCTGTGTCACTAGCCCTCTCTGATCAGTTTCCTCAGTTACAAAATGGGAATAACAATATCCATGTTGCTTGCCTTGCCCACAGGGTCTTGAGTCTCAAATGAAATTAGGGTCAGAGGAGTGGTAGGTATGAAAGGTGCCTGATGGATGGGGTTTTGGCCAGGAGGAGGGAGATGCTGGCTTTGCCCACCTCAGCCTTGTTACAGAGGAGTTGAATGGGACCCAGAGAGGTTTGCCGGCTTGCCTAGAAAGGACAAGCCAGGAGCCGAATCCCCTGCATGGACCTCTCACTCCCTAGTGACCCATACCCCTATGGGGAAGGAGGGGGTAATCTGCACACCTGGCATGTTTGAGGTGTCCTGGCTGAGTAATTTCCTGCCCTCGAGTTGTTGACCCACTAGTAGGAAGATGTCTGTTGGCATCAGTCAAAGTAGAAAGATGTCAGAAACTCCCAGGATCTGGATTCTGGGGGCAGAGAAGGGGCCAGGTCATGAATCCAGGCCAGGCGTCCCAGATAGGGAAGAGATACGAGCACAAGGCCATGGGTCGGGCCACAGCCACCCAGAGCAGGGCAGTGGTTGTGAATTGGGGGTAGGGAAGCTGCAGGTGGATGAAAGGTGCCCCTCTTGTCATTTAAGCCTCACTGCACGTTCCCCCTGCCCCAAGTGCTTCAGAAGATGAGGCAGTGGATTTTCAGAACATGGCTCCAGGGACTTATCTGGTGTGTGTGTTTGGGTGGGAGGGGGCTCTTTCCTCCTCCCCAGGGCCGGCTCTCAGGCAGCAGGACTGTGGAACCGGGACTGGGTCCTTGAGGTCCCCTGGGTCGGCACACACAGGGATTTCCAGTCTCACTCATCAGCTCAGCCCTCCAGGTGCCTGAGAACACTTGCTGACATCCCATCCTGAGCTCAGGCCCCACCAGCCCTTGTCTGTTTGTTTTAGCCAAACCCCGCAGCCCACCCTCCCGGGGGCAGCCAGCCCCTGCACTGCGCTGCTCTGCCCTGGCCTCAGCTCTCATGGGAGGGGCGCCCAGCTGCCCCGGGGGAGGGGGGGGTGTTACCGTCCCAGCCTGAGAACAATGGGGGCAGGGTCACCTGCGTTGTTTTCATTGTCCCTCCTGAGTGCAGGCAGGGCTCCCGGGCCTGAGAAAGTCGGAAACCCAGAGGTTTCTGCTGAAAACGCGCTCACCTCTGGCACGGGCTTTCCCCGTGAGCGTGAGACCTCGCAGCAGCTCTGAGCTCTGCAAAGGCTGCTGAGAGACGGCCCAGGAGGGGAAGCCCAAGGGTGGACGAGAGGACAGTCATCCATCCATGGCTGCTGTGCTGACCCCTGGGGCGGGGCTGGACTAGGCCTTCCCCCTAACAAGGAGTGAGGGTAGTTCGGGTCTGGGGCAGTGGTTTTGAAATCGGCTGTACATAATATTAGAGTCACCTGGGGCAGCTTTTAAGCATCCTAGTTCCCAGTCCACACCCCAGGCCATTTCTGTCTGAATCGCTGCGGGTAGGACCCAGGCATCAGTATTTCCCCAGGCTCCCCCTGGGTGATCTCCACGTGCAACCAAGTAAAGAAGCAGTACTGTAGCGACCCCTCAAGCATGCGTTGAGGGTGAGGGTGGGATACCACTTTCCACCTTGCCTGATGAGGGTGTGTGGGTTTCTGGGGTTGAGGGGGATTGTATTTTGTACACCAGGTGCGTCCTCTGGCTGGCTGCTTCCTCCCTGGGCTGAGGGAGGGCAGCCTGGCCAGCACCAGGCAAGTTACTTTAGGGACCAAGGCGAAGTGAGGTGCCTTCCTCATCCTGCAGTGGGATCTGGGAGGGAATGAGGAATAGGGCTCGCTTCTGACTCGGGCAGCCCGGCTTGCTGGGGGCTCAGGAAGAGCTGGAGCTGGTGGCCAGTGAGCTGAGTCCTGAGAATGAAAATGTATTTTCTCGAATGTGCTGTGGATTTTCCTGGAGCTTGGGAGGTGCTGAACTGGGCCCTGAAGTCGTGGTTCTAGGCAGAGGAAAATGTGAATTGTCCCCAGACAGGGGAACCCCCGTAGTCATAGGCCAACCTCCTCATTTTACAGAGAAGTCATGTTGGCAGAAGTCAAGGGTTCCTGGAGAGTCTCAGTAAGCAGCCTGAGCCGAACCGGGGTCTTCCTAGCTGTGCATTGACTTCCTAGTGTACCAACCAAGCCTCCAACAATTTGTCTTTCCTTCGTTCAGCTAAAAACATTATAAATATCCGGGTAGGCATCGGAACAAAACTGAAAATGCAGATCAGCAAAACAGAAGTCTGCAAAGTCCACATTACAAGAGCCCAGGTCTGGTCGTAACTGAGAGGAGGTGCGGCCCTGCCCCCAGGTCCCTGCACCTGACCCGCAGACACCTGCTCCCCGCCTGGGAGAGACAGGGCCCGGGTGAGCCGGGCCTGCAGCTGGTATAGGTGTCAGGGTGGCACCATTGGGCCCTTGCCAGTGCCATGCTCATAAACTGGGCCTGCCCTCCGAGCCACACCTGGTCACCTGGGCTGCAGGGAGAGGGCGAGGGGAATACCGAGGATGCCTTCTCCCTGCCCGTGCATCCGCCCTCCTGGACGGGGAGCTGGAAGGCTGAGCCCGGCACCCACACCCATCACCCCGACTTAGGCAGCGGTGAGGGGATGAATCACCTGTGGAGCTTGTTAGCCACTCGGCGCCCAGGTCCACTGCACAGAGTAGCTGCGAGTGAGGCCCAGGCACTGTATGTATTTAAACTCCCAGGTGGTTCCATTGGGCAGCTGGGAATGAGAGCCGCTGCCTCAGGACTGGGTGGTACCCAAGGTCTCTGAGCCTCAGTGTAGCATCTGGAAACAATTCCCATGCCCCTCCCCCGCCCCCACTTTAGGAAGGTTTGAGAAGCTGAGTCAGCGTGAGAGAGGGAGAGTGAGAGGAGTGGAGATAATTGAGGGCTTAGATAATAGTCTTCAGTCCTCTAATTCGTCTTGGGAATAAGAGAGGTAACAGGTGCTCACCTTCTTGCCAAGGTACTTGGGGTCTGCCAAGAGTCCCCGAAAGACGGTCAGGGGGAGGGCTGGCCAAACAGCTGGACAAGTGAGCTCTGCCCACTCCCCCTCCTTACACTGCGGCAGGGAGCCCCAGTACAGGGGATCTGGGGTCCTCCCCTGCCCCCTTTATCTGTTCATCAGTTCGTGGTGTTAAAGAATGTCAAAAACATTGTTCTGAACAAGCCCAAACTCTAAATATATTTGCCTGAAAGGTGCCTGCGTTAGGTTTACTGATCTCCACTTCTGTCTGTTCTGCTCAGAAGCGCCCCCAACTCCCTTGGCCCCCTACCGTGAGGAGGTTCTTTGTTAGATAACAGATGGACGTACAGACAGACGTGGACACACAGGAAGGAAGAGCCCAGCCCGGAGAGCAGGGGGCTGATGGGCATTTGGCTGCCTTGTGAAGCTGGGCGCAGCTTGGCGGGGGCTTCAGGACTGGGGTTCAGAGAAGCCACCACGCCTGGCCTCGGCCTCACCTGGAGAGCACAGCGTGAGGACCCGCGTGTGGCCCTGCTCCCTCCGCAGCCGGCCTGCCTTGCTTGGCTGTGCGGGAAACCGGCCAGGGTGGCTGGGAGCCTCTGGCGGGCAGCGGTCCGGAGAGATGGGCCTAATGACGGATGGGGTGGCACATCCTGGGTGTGCCTCTGCCACCTCAGAGGGAGCCTTAACGCACACCCCGACCCTCGGGTCCCCCGACTAGCTGTCCGGGGGCCCAGGAGCACCTACCTGCTGAGCCTCGGTGTCCCTGTTCTCACCCAGGCCTGTCCTGCAGGTGCAGAGAAGTAAACCCCTCGACCTTTGATTTACCTTTGGGGACAAGCGGTCTTCCCCCCGAAGTGTCAAGTCACCAGTGGGTCTGGTTTCCTCATGACACTGACTGCAGGTGCGTTCATTCGGTGCTTCCAGTGTCCTAGGTGCTTTTCATATGTTTGGGGTCGGTGCTCTTTTTGGCAGATGGAGAAACTAAGGCTGATAGGCTGTTATTTACCCAGAGACTTGGTGCCAGCAATTGAGAGAGGACCGCCCCCCCGGCCCAAGTCACACCCAGGTCAGCCCCACATTTCCATGAGCTCCCAGGAAAGGGCCAGGTCTGGTTCGAGAGAGAGGCCTGTCGCTCCCCCTTATATTCCTTTCCCTGCTCTCCACACGTCCACAGCCCCCTAGGAGAGTTTCCGGAGGGGGCAGGCCTCCCCTTCCTGCAGGAAGGACGGTCCCTCCAGTCATCCCAGGGACTCTCCCAGCCCCACTGCCACCCGCTCTGCCCTCTTGGACGAGGGGGCTTTTGTTTGCCTCCCTCACCTCGCCCCTTCCCAGCCCCCGACCCCCAGGACCTTCAGCCCCCTGCCCTCTGTTCCTGCAGCCTGCTGACCACACCCTTCCCTCCACCCATGACACCAGTTGGATGCTGTTGGTTCCAGCAACCCTGCATTCACCCCCTGACCCCGCCAGCCACACTTACTGGGGTCTGACTGTGCTTCCCGCCCTCTTGCTGGATAAAGCCCTGCCCCTTGTTGCTGATGAATTTATTAAATCCACCTGCAGAATAATGCTAGGAAGGTGTTGGAAGGATGTGAGAGGGTGAGTCAGTCGAGGTCAGAGAAGATATCCTCATTCATTCAAGTTCGTTTACTCACTTCTTTAACAAATGTTTGTTGAGCACCTACTATGTGCCAGGCAATGTCCTCGGCTCTGGCGATACCGCAGATAAAAGTCCTGCCCTCATGGAGCTTACCTTCTGGGAGGTGGTCTCTGCATTCCCATGGATGTTTCCCTTGCGTTTGCCTGGTTGCGTTCTAGAGACCCAGCTTCACTTCTGTAGCTGAGAAGCCCACCCTGCACTCCCTGTCCCCTCTCCCCAGCTGTGGACAGCACAGGGGTCAAGAGCCAGACTGCCTGGGTTCACACTCCAGCTCTACCACTGCCTAGCAAGTTACTTAGTTAGCCTCTGTGCCTCATTTTCCTCAGCTGTAAATGGAGGTGAGAGTACCTACATTACAAAGTTGTAAAGACTCAACAAGTTGAGTGATTTAAAGTGCTGTGATTGGTGCCTGTCATAAAATAGGTGCTCAAATATCAGCTACTGTTCAAATAGGAACTATCATCTATGAAATGAGGAGTAATCAACCATGCCCTGCCCACCTCCCAAGGTGGCTGGGAGGGCCAGGTGAGAGGGACATTAAAGGTTCTTCCTACTCCGCCAAGCACCGTGCACACATGACATTGGTCTCATTCCCCT
Source organism: Balaenoptera ricei (assembly GCF_028023285.1). NCBI lineage: Eukaryota > Metazoa > Chordata > Mammalia > Artiodactyla > Balaenopteridae > Balaenoptera > Balaenoptera ricei. Next base: position 36,118,121 of record NC_082649.1, read on the forward strand.
TCCAGGCCGGAGGGACCAAGTGAGCCGAGGCGGAATGAATTAGGGATGGATGCAGCCAAGGATGGTGAGGGACGTCCGCTTGTGTACCTTGACGCAGTGCGGATCCAGTGGAGGCTGGCATCCAGGGCATCCTTGGGGCCGATCCTACATGGCAGGAAGGGGCCCGGTGACCTGAGCGTGAGGTCTGCCGCGGGAGCTGGAGGCAGGGAGGGCGGTGGCCCTGTGGGTGCCCCTAGCTGCTGTCCACAGGCAGGCTTCCACCTGGACTTGTTTCCCCCACTGGCCTGATGAAGGCAAAGGCCCGACCTCAGCCCCGCTGCCCGTGTCTGCAGGTGGGCACCAGGGACGGGATGTGCCCTCCCTGCAACTCTGCAGAATGAATCTCCAGGATGGGGAGGCCTGGCACTGCCTCTGCACAGGAAACCCCGGACCCCTGGGAAATGAGGCGCCGTGGGGAACCCAGATTGCATGGACAGCGAGATTCTGGGAGGGTGGTGTCTGGGGCAGCATGTTGCCTGAAGCCACAGGCAGGGGCGGGAATGTCTCCTCCCGGAGGGCTCAGGTCCGAGTGGATGGGCTGGTTTTAGGGCACTGTTTTTCGAGGTGGTGCGAAGGGGTGGAGGTATGCACTGGCCTCCTTCCTGTGGCCTGTGTGGGACAGGGGTGGGGTACCAGTGGCCAGGACCCAGATGGGGCAGGCTCTACTCCTGGCTTCCTTGCTTTTAGCATCCCGACCTTAGGCTACTTTCTTAACTTCTCGGCCTTAAATCCTCGTTTGCAAAATGGAAAAGATCATGGTGTCTTCCCAGCAGGATTCTTTCCTCCTTAAAGATGAGCTGAAGGCACATAAAGTGCTCAGCACGTTTGGTGCATAGTAACCTCTCAGTAAATCACAGCCGCTTTATTATGAGGGTGACAGGCAGGGAAGAGAGCTCTATTCCAGCCTCAAGCCAGAGCCGGGCCTGGGCTGTGTGCGGGATCCCCGTCTCCCATCGCTCTCTAGGCGTATGTGGAAAATGAAGATGTTGTGTGAATTTGGAAGCCAAGTTAAAGAATCCTGTGAGTGAACAGGGGCCGTCTCCTCCTGAGAAAGCTGTTTCCCTAACCCCGGGGGACGGGATGCTGTGTCCCATGGCTCCCCCTCACCCGGGGACGGCCTCAGTCCTGGGTCAAGCCCCTCTGTTCTGGGGGAACCTCTCCATTGGCCGGCAGGACCCTGACCCTGACCGTCACCAGTGAGGTGTTCCGACCGAAGCCACAGCAGCGCGGGGTGGGAGCAGGGAGCAGGCGGCCCAAGTTCACATCCGGACCTCTGCTCCCCGAGCCTAGCTTTCCTCCTCTGTCAAGTGATGCCTGGCAGAGTCGCAGGAAGAGCCCGTTAGGGAATATATAGAAAAGCCCCAGCAAGAGGCGTCTGACGCACAGCAGCACTAAAATCCTGCCCGTCTCCCCATCATTGGGATGGAGCCAAGCGGATTCCCAGGCCAGCTGCTTGGGACCCGTGGGCAGAGAGAAGGCAACAACAGGGGTGCTGGGGGCGTCCAGGGACAGGGAGAGCAGCGAAGGGAGAGGGGTGGGGAGCTGGGCTGACTTGCAAGAGACCGTCTAGAACCTGGCCTACTTCTGCCAGTTAACCTCTGAGCCACAGTCTCCTGACCTGACCAGTGGACATAACTACCGCCACTGGCCTGTTGTAAGGGTGAGTGGTGCTTCTGGCTTTGGGGGGCTTAGGGCCCTTCAGAATGTTCCCTTTGCCTGCCCCCCCTCTGGGTGACCATGGAGAGATAATGGAGGTCAGGGGGACAGCGCATGGGGCTGTGACTCCCTGATAACCCAGGGTTAGAGGCTGGGTCTGAGGGCTGTGCCCCAAAGGACACACCATTGGTGGGGTGAAGAGCAGGACGCCAGCTTTTCTACTGCAAAGCTCCCAACCATAATGCCCTCTTCGGTTACCCTGTTTTGCCAGCTCTTACGTTTGATGTCTCCTTAGCACTGACTAAGCGATTCCCAAGTCGCAGATCACCTTTGGCAATCCATCCAGTGTTATCTCAGTGGGGGCAGAGTGGACGTGGCATGTGGGGCCGTCCTGTGGGTGGCAGGGCATCTCACCTCTCTGGTCCCTGCTCGCCTCATGTCAGGAGCACCCCCAGCCTCCACTAGAGTAGATGTGTAGGAGGACAGGGATTTCGTCCCTTCACTGCTCTCTCCCCGGTGCCCGGAACAGTGCCTGGCACATACAAGGCACATACTCAGGCAGCATTTCCAAACACTTCCAGAGGGTGCTACCACCCCAGTTGAGAACCCCTGTTCCAGTCACACCTTCACCATCGCTGATGTGTGCTGGTCTCCCTGGGTCTAAACATCTTCCATTATCGGAAATGGATGACTGTCAAGGACAGTCCATTCTGAGGTAGCTCGTTATCCATAAAAGCCACCCCCGTTCCCTCTGGGACCTTGGCCCACTGATTAATATATCATGAAGTCCGACACCCAAGAAAGGAACAGAGTGCCCCCTGTGTGGCCTGACCTGCAGAGGACAATGGGCTCGTTGCCTCCCAGCCCTGAAGAGATAAGGTATTGACACTGCCTGAGATTGTGTTTACTTTTCTTTTGGCAGCCATGCCAGTGTTTGTTGGTTTGTGGTCAGTTGAAACCCAAGGACTTTCCCCTTCAACCCTGTATGGGTCAGTGCCTTCTAACCCAAAGTGTAAGACATGAAAAATTTAAAAGACAGCCATATCTTGTTAGTTTGGGCCCATTTTTCCAGTCCAGATGATTTTGAGTCCCAAACTGCCGTTGCAGTGTGTTAGCTGTCTTCCCATCCCAGCCTTGTCACGGTTTTGCATCCTTTGCAGATTAAACTGGGCAGCCATCTTTGTCCTTACTGTGTTGTAAATTAAAAGATTGAAGAGCCCTGGCCTTTGGCATGATAATGGAGACCTCAGGCCCCGGGGGATAAAGATCAGTACTTCTTGGGGTTGTTTATCTGCCTTTACGTGGACCCGGATTAACCCTGGTTCCTCCCTACATTTCTCTGTCTTGTCCACGTGAATATCTTTAAGCCCATCTGTTCAGTTGCCTTGCTGCTATCCAGATTGACTGCATTCCACTGAACTTCAAGGCTTTGCAGCCTCTCTGGAGTGGGAGATGCACTTAGGTGAGCATGACGCGCTCTGGTGAACCTGTGCTAGTAGCTTCCAGTGCCCACCGCTTCCTCTTTGAATATGCCAAGTGTTCTGCTGTCTCCAAAGAAGAGTCAGCAAGAGTTCAGGTTTGAGTTTCTAGAACCCACCCTTTTCGTTCGTAGGAGAAGGCGGGGGTAGGGTGGCAGGGGGCAACTTGTCTTCTGACATCTTTCCTGTTCCTCCGGGATTCCATGGGGATGACCAGGGGTGGTGCCCCAGTCCCATGATTTCCTGGTCAGTTGTCATCCGTCTTGGGCTGCACTTCCTGACGATGCTGCACTAACCCCCCCACCCCCCCACCCCCGAAGATGGATATCTGAGATAACAAAGGCTGCGGCCAAAGCGAGCTGAGCAGTTCTGCTTTCCCTGTCATCTGTTTAACATTAACATCCAGGGCTCTGGGACTTTTCATTCTCCTGCTTCGAACGTGGATTTCATGGTTTAGAAAACCTTTTGGGTAGACCTCCAACAGGATAGACCTGTTGGCCTCTTCGTATCTGAACGTCCTGGTGCTTTTGCGTGGAAGTGGCCTGGCCGGCTTGGCGGCTGCTCTCTTGAGGGCAGGTGAAGGCAGCCGTCCCCACTTCCCACTTTGCAGAGAGATGCTCAGGAAATAGCAGGGGGAGGCAGGGCGGTGAGCCCTGTGGTTTGACGGCCTGTCAGATGAGCACGTCATCATGGAAAATTCCTTACAAAGTCTGCAGATCCGTTTACACAGGCCTGCCGCTGCAAACTGCACATTCCTTCAGGACAACCCACCCTTCCCTCTTTTCTCACCAAACTTCGGTCGTGCCGCAGGGAGAACTCCGGTTTTTCCATCTCCCTCCTGCTTCCATCCTTCACTCCTCTGTCTTTTCTCAGTCCTAGGCTTGATTTTTAGAGGGAATTTGGCTGAGTTTCTGGTTTCTGAGGTGGTCCGTCCTGGGGCTCTCCTAGGGGGCAGGGGCAGGACCCCAAATTGAGAGTGGATCCTGGCCCCTCCTCGGGAGCCGCCTTCTGAGGTCCCGGTCCTGCCAGTGGTGGGTGTGGGTGAAGGGAGGTAGCACTGAAGGATGGGGCACAGGCAGGGCCTGGTCGGTGAGCAGGTTTGGCAGCTGTCTGTGTCCCTGGAATAGATAAGGAAGGCCTCTCTGGGGGCCTCCCAGTGCACTTGCCCAGGTGACCTCCCACCTGCTGCCACCCACAGTTGCCGGGAGCTCGGTGGGGACTGATAGCATGAATTCGAGTCACCCTGAAAAGTACACAACACCTTCTGATGACCTGTCCTGGCCCAAACCTTGAAGTTGCTCAGCCCAGGGCAGAGAGAAAGGGATCCAGAGAAGGGAGGAAAGGGGGAGCTTGTAGTGGGGAGAGGACAGAGCCCCAGGCATGGGAGAAAGGAGGCCAGCTGATGTGTCTGCCCTCAGAGGACAGACCCAAGAGCTTACCGAGCTGACCTTAGCAGGTGTCCTGACAGTGGGGGTGAAAGGCATGTCGGGTGTGGGGGGCGGTCCCTCCCAGGCCAACCCTGCAGTAGAATGCTTTTCCGGAGGTCCTCCTGCTTGTCTGCATCACATCTGCCTTCTTTCAGAGGCACAAGAGTCTGCTGCGGTTCTCAAACTGTGGTCCCGGGACCACAACATCAGCATCACCTGGAACCTTGTTAGAAATGCACATTCTCTGACTCCCTCCCAGACCTACTGAATCAACCTCTGGAGGTGGGGCCCAGCAGGCTGTACTTAAGAAGTCCTTCAGGTGATTCTAGTAAGTTTGAGAAGCACTGGCTCAGTGAGAGAAGGCACTTTGGAGCCGGATTGCCGGGGTTCATATTCTTACCAGCTGTGTGACCTTGGGCAAATCACTTAACCTCTCTGATCCTCTATAAAATGTTTCACCACCTACAAATTGGAGACAGTAACTGTCACTTTGTTATTGTGATGATTAAATAAGAATGCTTATAAGGGGGTTCATAAAGTGCTGACCTCTTCTCTGACCTTCATTGTGTCTCTCTTTTTAGATAGTATCTGATGCTGCAGGACAGGGCGTGGCCATCACGGGGAACCAGACCTTCAACAACTGGAACTGGCCCAACGCAATGATTTTTGCAGCCACGGTCATTACCACCATCGGTAAGTTTTCTGGGACCTTCAGGATACCTACTTCCACGTCCGAGCTCCCCAGAATCTTGTTAAGAGTCCAGCTCTGGTCACATGGCCTTGTCAAGGTTAAAATCAGGCCAGTTGCACTCTGTCCTTTTGACACGTCCCTGGAGATTTAGTAAGTCCTTGGTGACTGGCCATGCTTAGGAGACTGTTTTCTAGAAGTCCTGACCTGGGCTCTTGGAGTAGAAATGACACAGCTTGACAGCCAGAGGTCGAGCAGGTTGCTCACTGCACAAATGCACCCCGTGCTTATTCACCAGTCTGGGTGTCTGTTCTGGTCATCTATGACTGCATAACCAACCACCTCAGAAGTTAGTGGCTTAAAACACAACTTATTATTATTGTTGGCCATTCTGTGAGTTGACGGGGTTTGGCTGGTTGGTTCTTGCTTGAGGTCTCTGATGCAGTGGTAGTTGGAGTGGCTGGGGCCGTGGTCTTCCAAAAGCCCAGTTGGCTGGAAGTCCAAGATGGCTTCTTCTATCCCATGTTTGGTAGTTGATGCTGGCTGTTGCTGGGGAGCTTAGCTGGGGATGATTGGGCATCTCACAGTGTGGCAGCTGGGTTTCAAGAGGGAGACTCCTCAAAGTGAACATTTCAGGAGATCAAGGGGAGAAGCAACAAGGCTTCCGATAAGGACTTAACTGACTCAGGGTCACTTCTGCCACATTCCATGAACAGGTCACTAAAGCCCAGATTCAGAGGGAGGGGAATTAGAGGCCAGCTTGATGCGAGCATAAGAAGGGACGGAATTAAGAATCGCCGTCCTTGGAGACCGTCTACCACGGTGCTTCTGGGGTGTCTACCCAGAGGAACTACTAACTTGTGCCTTGTAACTTGCGCAAGGGTGCCATACGGACTCGTGGAGGACTTGCTAATGGTGGAGGCTTAGTCCACCTTCAGGGAGCTCCCAGTCTGATGCAGGAGACATAGCCCATACCATCATAACTGCTATAAATGATCATGATCATAGCATGGTCAAGGGAAATTTCATTTCTGAAACGTTGATATTAATCAGTGTCAAGTGATCTTAGGGAATGGGCTTTCCTCAGGCTGGGTGTGTGGCGGGGGCGGGGGGGGGTGGAGGCAGGTGCCATTCCGAGTCTGGGTCCATCACCCCCGCTGTGGCTCTGTTGGCCTCACTGTCTTCTTTTTCCTCAGGCTATGGCAACGTGGCCCCCAAGACCCCCGCCGGGCGCCTCTTCTGTGTCTTCTATGGTCTCTTTGGGGTGCCGCTCTGTCTGACATGGATCAGTGCCCTGGGCAAGTTCTTCGGGGGACGTGCCAAGAGGCTGGGCCAGTTCCTCACCAAGAGAGGCGTGAGCCTGGTATGTCCCCAACCCTAGGTCCTGGGCAGAGATGGGGGGTGGGGATCCTGGCAGGTGATGCGGGGGGTGGGAAGGGTCCAAGGATTGGACAGAAGTGTCAGGACAGATGGCAAGGGAGAGGTTTCAGAGCCCGCTGCCCTCCTGGGTGAGGCTGGGAGCATCACCCCCCTCCCCTGGGCAGTGAGCCTCCCAGGCCTGGCGCCCAGCCGGCCTCACCTCTGGCTGCCTCCTCGGCCCTCTGGGTGCTCTGCTGGGTTCCCCCCGGTCTCCACCGCCGTCTGACTTGGTGTCCCTACCCTTCCCCCTCAGCGCAAGGCGCAGATCACATGCACGGCCATCTTCATCCTGTGGGGCGTGCTGGTCCACCTGGTGATCCCACCCTTCGTGTTCATGGTGACGGAGGAGTGGAACTACATCGAGGGCCTCTACTACTCCTTCATCACCATCTCCACCATCGGCTTCGGCGACTTCGTGGCCGGTGAGTCCTGCCCCTTGCCTCTGCCTCCCCACCCCGTCTTTCTCTGCTTCTCCTCCAATTTCAATTCAGCTGACCTTTACTGGGGGCCCTGGTAGGCGTCCAGTGTCCTGGGCCTCCACCCAGTGGGATCCTGCCAGTTGCAAGAGGAAACCAAGGCACAGAATAATTGCAGACGTTTTCTATTTCTCTTTCTCGGAACGTGGCTTTTGCCTCCTTCTTCTCTGTTCGTGTTTGGCGTCTGGTCTCTTCCTCTCTTCTCCCCCGTCTCCTGAGCTTAGGTGCTTAGGTGCACCGGGGGCTGGGGGTAGAGCCTTCTGCCTGCACGGGCCACGTCACAGCTGCCTCCTCCCATCACCCCCAGGTGCCGAGGGGGCTGTGCTGGATGCTTGGCTCAGAGGCCAGAAACTTTGCTCTTGCCACTGGCAGCTTAAAGACCAGAGAGGCCTTCCCCCAAGCTGCCCTGCTCCCTCGGGCCCGGACCCCCTCCTTAATCCAGGCGGGCGATAAGATTCTTTGGCCCCTTTGTCTGTCGGCTCCAGCCACTCATGTCCTTGTGCCTGTGGCCTGCACAGCATCTGGGTTCTTAATCTTCCTGACACCCCGTTTGGCTGCACTGACCCAGTGGCTGCTGCCTCAGTGCCTGCTGCCCTGCCCAGCTGACCTCCACCTCTGCTCCAGGACCTCCGATCTCTCCCCTCCCCCTTCCTAGGGCCAGGGCCAGGTCACTACCCTCCTGCCCCCATTGTAAGGGGAGACTCGGAATGCTGGGAGGGGGCGGCTGAGTGGGTGGGAGAAGCAGGAAAGAGAGGCCTGAACACTCCACTGACCCTGGCAGATCTGAGCCTGCTGTCTTGGGAGATAAATTTAGACGGAGGCACAACCCTGCCATTGTCTAGCTGTTGGGGCCCAGAGCAGGCTAAGGAGGAGCCCTCGTATCAGGGAAGCACAGAAGGGTGTTTAATCATACTTTCTCAGCTCCAGCAAGACACCAAACCGCTGCCTCAGTTTCCCCATCTGTAAAATTGGTTTAAAAAAAAAAGTAACGGTGCGTACCTCACAGGGTTTTGGACAATCAAATGAGTTGCTATTCATGAGTGCAGTGGGTAGGGCCCGGCTATATGAGTGCGCCCTGGTTGTCATCACAACCTGCTTATGACCGGAGTCCTGAGCAAGATTGACAGCACCTACTGGCTGCAAGGGAGACAGCCCCTGCCTTCAGACCCCCTCCAGCCTGACGAGGGGTTTATAGTCCTTGCTCTAAGGGAGCCCCACTCTGGAAGTGGCCCCCTTCCTCCAGTTCCTTTTCCAAGTTTCTCCCAGTCTCAGGGCAGGAAGGGGGACACAGGATACGTAATACTATGGATCGACCTGCCTGGAAGTGTAAAGTGAAATCTCCGTGATCCTGGAGGGAAGGGGAGTGACCAGAGCTGTGCAGGGTGACCTGGGAGGGCTCCCTGGAGCAGGTGTCTGGAGCCTGGCCACAGAAGTGGGGGTGTGGAGAGGGCAGAGCCCTCCAGGCCATAGGAGGAACCAGTAGGAGGAGGGTAGATACAGGAAGTCAGGAGGCAGGCCAGACGTCACCAGAAGGAGAATCAAGGCTGTCCAGGATATTTCCTGCCAGGACCAGTGCTCTTGGACATCCCAGGCCCAACTCTCAGCCTCACTTGTGTTAAATTAGTGAGTCCATCCCCAGCAGGAGGATGCCAGCTGCCCTGTCACTTAATTTCTATCCAGGTTTTAACTGAACTGTAACACGTACACCCAGAAAGTACACAAAGCAGCCAAGTGTCAGTGTCGGTGAATCATTGAAAGGCCAACATTCATGGCTTAGTTCCTGACCTGAGTGCTTGCTCCATCACCAGCCTCCCCAGAGCCCCTCCCCCTTGAAGCTCCCACAACCCCACCAGGCTCAGGGAGCCACTCTCCTGACTTTTGATAGTTGAGGAAGCTCAGGCTGGGGTCTGGGACAGGCACACGAGTGACCAGGCCAGGGTTCTCAGGACGATGGGGTGTCCGGCTTCTAGCACAGGCCTCCTTTCTTTCTTGGTGCATCTGCATCGGTGTTCCGTGTTCTCGCGCTGTGTCCACTTTCAGGTGACACGGCTTTTGGCCTTTGTGTGTTTCTGGGTCCCTGCTGGCCCTTTTCTGACCCTCTGGGCTTCCTGACCCATCCTCAGGTGTGAACCCCAGCGCCAACTACCACGCCCTGTACCGCTACTTCGTGGAGCTCTGGATCTACCTGGGACTGGCCTGGCTCTCCCTGTTTGTCAACTGGAAGGTGAGCATGTTTGTGGAGGTGCACAAGGCCATTAAGAAGCGGCGGCGGCGCCGGAAGGAGTCCTTCGAGAGCTCCCCACACTCCAGGAAGGCCCTGCAGGTGGCAGGGGGTGCGGCGTCCAAGGACGTCAACATCTTCAGTTTTCTGTCGAAAAAGGAGGAGACTTACAACGATCTCATCAAGCAGATCGGGAAGAAGGCAATGAAGACGGGCGGGGGTGGGGAGCGGGTCCCAGGGCCGAGCCTGGGGCCCCAGGGGGGTGGGCTGACAGCCCTGCCCACCTCCCTGACCCCCTTGGTGGTCTACTCCAAGAACCGGGTGCCCAGCTTGGAAGAGGTGTCCCAGACGCTGAGGAGCAAAGGCCACATGTCTCGGCCCCCTGGCGAGGAGGCCGGGGCGGGGCCCCCCGAGGAGGGCTCCCCCGCCTCTGAGGTGTTCATTAACCAGCTGGACCGCATTAGCGAGGAGGGCGAGCCGTGGGACGCCCAGGACTACCACCCGCTCATCTTCCAGAACGTCAACATCACCTTCGTGAGCGAGGAGGCCGGCCTCTCGGACGAGGACACCTCCAAGTCCTCCCTGGAGGACAACCTGGCTGGGGAGGAGAGGCCCCAGGAGGGGGCCGCGGCCGAGGTGCCCCTGAACCTGGGCGAGTTCCCCTCGTCGGATGAGTCCACCTTCACCAGCACCGAGTCCGAGCTCTCCGTGCCTTACGAACAGCTTATGAACGAGTACAACAAGGCAAACTGCCCCAAAGGCACGTGAGGCGGGGCCGGCTCCCCGCCCCACCTTCCATGGCTTCTCTTCTCCTCAACCTGGGGCGTCCTACTGTGGCTGGGCCCCTGGCCCCTGGTGGGGGGTGGCCCTGGAACTGGGAGTAGGGGGCCAGGGGCCTTCCTCACCTTCATCCCCTGCAGCTAGATGCTACCGGTCAGACATGGCGCACCCAGGACAGGGCCCTCTGTTCATCAGCGGGACGGGTACCCCGGCAGCGGGAGGCGTCTGTCCTGAGCACGGTTGGGGGACCTGGTGGTTCACGGACACGTGGGCTGGCGGGACCGATCCCGGGGAGGCCTGCGCCTGCGTGGGTCGATGCCCAGTCATTCGGTTACGACTGTCTCACGGTTCTCTTAGGTCGGGGGCCTCGGCCGTTTGAGTTCACCAGTATTAACAGGTTCCTGTGCGCCCAGCGCTGAGCCAGGCATTTCAGAGAGAGGGTGAGGGTGGTGTAAGACCCTGGTGGGGTTGGGGGCTGGGCACTTCAGCACCTCAGCAGTAGTGGGGCCCCGCCTGGGGCACGTGTTTAACCGTCCCCCAGTCCCGCCTCGTCTGCCTGTCTGTCGCCCCTACTGCAGACCTCAGTAGGGAGGAGGCCATCCGGGGACGGGGAGCTAACGGGCAGGTGCTGAAACACTCCTGTTACGGGGGACCCAGAGTAAGTCCCAAGTGTGGCCCAGCATCCCAGCCCTTCTGTGGACTTACTGGGATGGAGCCCAGCCCAGAGTCTGCTTCCCTGTCCCAGACACCCTTTGGCCAAGCAATGGCAGGCGCGGGCTTCTGCCTCCCGGGAAGTGGTGGCAGAAAGAGAGGCTGGGGCTCCTGGAGCTGGCGGCCGGGGAGCTGCAGGAGTGGGCTCAGCTCCGGCTCATCCTGCCTCCACCCTTCCGTCCCGTGACCTCACCGCTCCCCAGATCACTCTTGGCTCACAAGTGGGGAATGTCCAAATATGTGAATCAACCTCCTCCCTCCAGCTGCTGTTTGGTGTGTGTGTGTGTCTGTGTCTGTCTGTCTGTCTGTCTGTGTAAGAAAGAAAGGACTTGCAATGGGAGGAGAAAAATATAATGTGAAACTGCAGACGGACTGTTTCTGGTGAGGGGCTGGCAGAGTTCTTGGGTTCTTCGTGAGGTGCACCCTTGGGCCAGCCCACTCTGCCCTGCATGTTTTGTTTTGTTATTTTTTAAATGAATTGCTGATTTTTTAATCTCATTGGCTTCAGAGCCAGAGGGGAGAAAAGGTGCAAGAGTGGGGCCCCAAGGATCGGGACGTCCGGTGTTCACTCTCCTATCCCCCAACCCAGTTGGGCCTTTTTCGGTGACCTCAGCCAAGGTCATGGTGTCAGAGTTGGGGAGGGGCATTGGTCGCAGGCGACCAGATGCTGGGCAGGAGGTGCCACCCAGACACCCTCTCTGCCTCTCAACCCCCTCCCCAATACTGCAGGGCCAAAGAGGGCCAGACCCCCACCCATCCCCACTTAGCCTATAACCCAGGGGTATGATGGCCCAGCATCAGGGTGGGAAGGAGCGGCCTTCTGTTTTTCTGTGAAATGTTTTAACGAGCTCGTCTTAGTTTTCCTGACCCCACTTGGCTGGGGTGTTGCTGGCTGTCCTGCAATCACACACACTGTATGTACATACTGGCAATGATGTCAAATGTAATTTATTTTAACATTTTTACAATAAAACATGAGATGGACAAGCCAGTCTGATGTGTGCTATTGGGGGGTGGGGAGAGGGGCTGTGGGCAAGATGGGGGGGCAGTCTGGGAGGACTGAGGACAGCCTGAGGGTCAAGGGGAGAACTGGGGTGGTCTGGAAGGGACAAAAAAATGAAAGAGGTGGGGAGGTGGAGAAGGGGCAGGCTACTTAAGATGTGGTCAGGGCGGGCTTCTTGGAGGAGGTGACAGTTAACAGGTTGGAATGAGGACAGGGGAGAGGAGTGGGGGGACCGTGGCTAGCAGCTCATGTCGCCAGTCTGCCAGACCCTGTTCTACACACTTTATGCTCAATAATATGTGAATGGACTCATTTGATCTTGCAATAGCCCTGTGAGATGGGTATTACATCCCCATTTTATAGGCGAGGAAATGGGCACAGAGAGGTGACTTAGGCAAGATCTCCATAGATGGTGAGCCTGGGTTCAAACCCACGCAGCCCCCATGACCAGCTAACAATCACCTGCTCTGTTGTGGCACGTCTGGCGTCCCCTGAGAGGGCCTCTGTGTTCAGGAAGGTGGGCCAGGGAAGGACCCCGGAGATCAGGCCTTCTGAGCTCGATGGGTGGGCACTGTGGGCTGGAAAGGACGTGAAAGAAGAGTGGACAGGTTCAGCTGGGCCCATATGCATCCATTTAAGAGGAAGATTTGTCAGACTTTGTGGCCTCAATGGTTTAGAGATTGGCCTCTTCCACAGCAGTGTCAGGGTCCCCTTCCCACACCACACAGGACATTGGTTAAAATCTTCAGTCTGCTGGGAAAAATTTACAGTTCTGTGATTTCAGGAATGAAGCACATTTTTCATGAGGGTGTGGCTGCGTTTGTAAAGGATCATATGTGTTTAAAATATCAACGGGTTCTGTAATGACTTGATACCATCCATCCCTTTGCCAAAACATCTCTCCACTTTCTCTCTCTTTTTCTCTCTCTCTCTCTCTCTCTCTCTCTCTCACTCACTCACACACACACACACACACACACACACACACACACACACACACACAGGTTCAAACTTCTCTGGTTTTGCTTTAGCCCCTTCCAGCCTCAAGGTAACAATTCTATTTACTACTTTGGCACTTGGCCTTCTCACAAAGCCCTCTGACAGGCGGCTTGGAGCACCCCCCGTGGCACAGGGCTTTTGGCCCCCTTTGCTCTGAAGGAGATGAAAGCTCAGAGTACAACTTGACCAGGCACAGCTTCGCAGAGTTGCTCATAGATGATACAAGCAGGGAAGGCTGGGGTTAAGGTGTGGTTTTGGTCCACTGCGCCTAAGGTAAGTGGTGAGCTTTCTGAGTGAAAGGTCTGGAAACAGGGTGGGACAGCAGCTGGAGCAGAGGGTGGAGCCCAGGAGGGATTCCTGAGTGATCAAGAGCAGAGGAGGGGTACCGTGTGTGGAGGGGCGTGAACTCTCCTGTCACTGCCACTGTGCCCATGAGCTGTTGGGGGATGGCGGGTGGAGGAAGTGATTTAGAAGTCGAGGGAAAGGACCCTGGTAGGGAAATCCCACTGTTGACACCAGATTCATAACCCGGTCAGAACTACGGGGGTGTATTGTTTGAACCCCCAGAGTTTCATGAGTTCTGAGGCAGACACGCCTACTCCCAGCAGCCCTCCAGGCCTGGGCCCTCCCCTGCCCCCTCCTGGAAGCCTTCCCACCCTGGTGGTGAGTTGGCACCCTGCTCTCCACCATCGCCACCTGGACTCTCCATTCATTCCTTCAACTAATGTTCACCAAGCACCTACCATGGACCAGGCTCTGTCCCAGGCACCTGGAAAACTACAGCGTGTAACATGAAGAGAAATCCTATTCATGGAGCCTACAGTTTGGTTCCCTTTGCTCTCATTTCCGGCTGTTTTTCATGGTCTGTGCTTGGTATTTCTGTCCTGTCCATACCCCCAAGGCTCTTTTAATGTCTCTTCTATCTTATGTCTTTTAATCCTCACAACAGGTAGTGTTATCATTAACCCCATTTTACAAATGAGGAGACTGAGGCAAATACAGGATTTTTCACAAATTCAGACAACTATTAAATGGCAGCAAAACAGCTTACCTGACTTGCATTTCCGTTCTTCCTTCTACCGTCCGGAATGCTCCTGATCTGTTGGGGGAGACACCCTCAGAAAACCCACAGTCACATGGAGGAGACAGTTCCTACGCCCAAAGAGCCTGCAATCTGAGAGGGAGAGGAGCACAGAAATGGAAATAAGCACAAACTCTGGGTCCCAGCTGGGCCTCTGGCTCCTGTGTGATCCTGCAGGAGTCACTTAGGAAAAGAAACCGGGATGTTTCATCCCCTTGCTGGAAAGGTTATCCTCAGCCACCATTGCGGGGAAGCTTTCTGGAGCCTGGGGCAAAGGCAGGGGGAGAAAGGAGGCAGGCTGGGCTGCGCTGCCCTGGGTGGGTCTCCAGGAATGGCTGCCTCTCTGGGGGCCCCTGAGGCTTGGGCTCAGCCCTGCCAATCAGCTGTCCACCCCTGAAATAACAGGTCCCCAGTTTCCAAATTCATACACAGCTGGTCCAGGAACCAGATGCCAGTTTGGGAATTGCCAGGATGTGTTTGTGTAACACAGTGAGAGTGCCTCCCCAGAATCTCTGCCCCTTCTCTCCATCCTGGCCACCATCCAGGCCACTACAGCTCCTCACCTGGACCCCCGCAGCAGCACAGGGCCTGATGCCTGGTTGAGCCCTTGTTGAATGAATGAATGAGCCCCTGAGCTGGTCTCCACCTGGCCATCACTGCTACCAGCAGGCTGGAGCCCAGACTCAAATCTGACCCCCTTTATCTCCTGCTTTAAACTCCTCCGGGGCTCCCACTGCTCTCCTGGGGCCGTCTCCCTCTTCAACCTCATCTGCCCCCCACCCCTACTCCCCCACCTCTCTGGGCTCCAGACACAGTGAAGTTTCCCAAATGAGCCAGGCCGCCCATGCTGTTTCCTCCATCTGGAATGCCCTTCCTCTCTCCTAGCTGAGTTCTAAGACCTGTTGGGATTAAAGGTGGACATCAGCTTCTCCGGGAAGAGTTCCACAGTTACTGCCCACCCCCCTCCCGGATTCTGGGTCAGATGTCCCTCACCAGGCCCAGAGCCCGTCCCTCAGCAAGCCGGCTGCTTCGATGCTGTTCAAGTCTGCTGTCTCTGGGTCTGGAGCCTCTGAGAGAGCAGGGCGTGGCTTGTTCACCTTGGATCCAGACCACAAGCTGGCCAGCGTGGAAAAGGGCTCAGCTTTTCAATGTTTACTGAATGGAGGGCAAGTGAACCGGAATCCTGGAACTTCTCATTGTAATTCAGTCCCTCTCCTCCCGGGAAGAGGCCAAATCAGGAGGTGAGGTTTATTCCACGAGGGCGAGTCCCTGCGAAACCGGGTGGATGATCTTGAGGGACCTTGTCACAGGCTTTGTTGGCCCAGTGAGTCACCTGATTGTGCCGAGTCACCTGAACCTGGTAGGCAGGGCAGGGACGCAGCGCTCCTTACTTCTGCACACTCCAGGAAGCCCCTCTGTCTGCACCCCCTTTCCCGTTTCCCCACACCTCTCTGTCCTCACCTCTCATCGCCTCCACGGCGGCAGCGTTCCTTCTGGTCACCACCCCCTGATGACAGGGGCCTGGGTGTCCCACCCCTTCAGCCCCCAAGTCCCCGTGCTTCCCTCGGGAATACCTCTGCTCACAGTGACCACTCACCTCGGTTTCGGGGCCGCCCAGTTTACAAAGCCCTTTCACCTCCATTCCTGTGGGATCACTCATCAGTCTGGCAGCCAGGTGCAATACTTTATAGCCCGATTTAAGGGTTTTTTTTCCAAATGAGGAAACTGAGTGTTTTGGTTTGGTTGCCCAGGAGAGCAAGGCCTAAGACCAGAACTGGGAGATGGCTGGAGGAAGTAGCAGAGAGGTAGAGGGAGATAAAGATGGGGAAAGAGCACAAGGCAATTAAGGGGGCCTCGTTGAGCTGGTTCCACTGTGGGTAGTTGGGGCTCAATCCTGCTGGGACCCCTCTGAAGAGCCTGTCGAATATACCTCAGAATTGTCCCTTTGAAGGACAGGAGACCTGCGTTTATCCACCAGTTCCCACCCTCGTTGGTTAAGGATGGCCCCACGGACATTAATCCCCACCTCCCTCCTATACAGGCTGGATGTGGCAGACTGTACTGTCCAAAGACGCCACCATCCCACACTCTCCTTGGCAAAGTGACCTTGCCACTCCCCGTACAAGAGGTGGAGTCCATTCCCTTGCACATGGGCTGGCCCTGGGCCTGTTTTGATCAATAGAATACCCTGGAAGTGACCTTCTGTGTTAAGAGGGCTGGCAGCTTCCACTTTTGTGCTCTCGGGGAAGCCAGCTGCAAGGCAAGAAATCCAAGTACCTGGAGACTCATGCCCTGGAGGGGATCTGCCCAGCCGAGGAGCCATCTGGGACATTCCAGCCCCAGCTGAGGCCACATGAAGAGCCCAGCCATCCCCCAAATCTCAGAATCATGAGCAAATACAAGATTGGTGTTATTCTAAGCCTCTAAGTTTTGGGGTGGTTTGTTATGCAATGATAGCCGACGGGAACACTGGCTGGGCTTGCCCTGGGGCTAAGAGACCTTCTGCCGGGTTTTGGAGAAAGTTCTGGGGTGCAAACGCAGAGAGGCACCCCTGGGGAGGGGCTCGGGCAGCATGTACAGGACTGTCCACTATAGCCGCACTGGCACCCGAAGCGGGCCAAGGGATTGGGACATGGACACAAACAGCACCTACTGCCCTGAGACCCAACCTCTTTGAAGGTGCAGAAACTCCTTACCAGGAGCTCCCTACCTTAAGCAAGATCAGAGTTTCTTACCTTAAGATATCAAAGTCTCTTCTACTTTAGGGTCTCTGGTCCTCTCTGCTATGTCTGAACAGTACTCATAGGCCTGGGGTCTGCCACCATCTAGCCCTGTGCCTTAAATAAGCCACCTCAGCCATTTACAGGATGCTTACTGCCCATGACCTCAGATCTCATTTAATCCCCACCACACTGTGAAGTCAGTATTATTATCGCCCTTTGGAAGCTGAGGCACAGAGTGGGCATGTTAACTTGCCCAAAGTCACACAGCTAGAAGCAGAGCCTGGGTTCAAACCTGAGACCCCAGAGCCTGTGCTAGTAACTACCACATAAGCTTGCCAGAGCAGGGCTTTCCTGCTCCAGGGCCAGGGGGCCCAAAGAAGGTACCCTGGCTGCAGCTCCCAGCTACCTGTCCTCTGCAGGACCAGTGAGGTGAAGCAATCAGCGGATCCCAGCCCTGTGGTAACTACCCAGCAGTCACCAGGGGATTCCTGAGCTCTGTTCTCAAGAGATTCTGACTTAGCAGATCTGGGGTAAAATCCAGAAATACCCAGGTTCTGGAAATGCCTGGCTGGAGATCTCAGAGGGCAGTTCTGTTCTGTGTTTCTGGCATCTCCTGCCAATCCCTCCCTGCCTGTGTTTATATTCTGCGTTGAAATCTGTTTACCTCCAGTTATGGAAAACTTCCTTCTCATTCTTAGATTCCGTCACCTGTGGCTCTGGCCAGCTGAGCTGCTGTGTCTGGGGTGGTGACATTATACTGTATTCAATTCAAACAACATGTACTTTTTTTTTTTTTTTAATGCCACACCACGGGGCTTGCAGGATCTTAGTTCCCCAACCAGGGATTGAACCCGTACCCCCTGCAATGGAAGCACGGAGTCTTAACCACTGGACCGCCAGGGAAGTCCCCGACACGTACTTGTTGAGTCTCTCGTAGGCCGCCTAGAACACCTGATGCTGGTGACTGAGGAGGAAGGGAAATGAGGAGCAGACAGTTACCCACCAGCCAGTCAGCCAGTCAGGCCCTCTCTCTGTCTCTCTACCCGCTCACATTCCCACCCTCAACAGTTCACTCCAGGGGAAAGGTTCTGACCCAGGGGTCTGGGGCCCGTTCATCCCGCTCATGAGAGCCAGCGGTTAAAGTTTCAGAAATTTTACAAGCTGACTATCTTAAAAATTAAATTATATAACCATACACTTAAACTGTATGAAGAGCGAAGGTAAAACATACTCAAAACTCATCATTTCCTAATTACTTTACATGTTACTACTCTTCAAGCTTTTGAGGTTACTGACATCCATTGGAGGTGCGCGGTGGAAATATTACATAATGGTATGCTACTGCGTTTCTCTTCCCAACTTCATTTTTGTGCCATCACGTTGTAGCTTAAAATAGCCATAGTGGAAGTATTTACACCACAGAAATGAGCAAACACTATAAATCAGGGCTCTCCTCTCTGCAGAGGGCCAGATGTTAAACATTTACCAGCACATCATCGCAGCACTGATCTTCTGGACGCGCCGTGTGGACTGGGCAGGGGCGGGGTGGGAGGCAGTGAGGTTTTGCCCATCTTGGAGAGGAGCCAGCAATGTCTGGGTTTCAGGGGGAACATAATTCCTAAAGTGTCCCTTGCAATCCCGTGGGCCCCTCAGACCATTGCTGAGTAGGGGTGAAGATCCAAGGCCGTGGGAGCTGACTGTGAGGGTAGTGGGTGGGCAGGTGACACAGGTACCTGCCCCATGTATGTACACGGAAGGGTACACCCAAGGGTCACACTCCAAACTGGAGGCAGAAAGGGGAGCAGAGGCCTTGTGTAGAAGGCATATCTGCCTTCAGCTGGAGTTCTCCGACTGCCCAAAGCCTAGTCCAGGAGGTGCCTTACACTCTCTCAACCGCACTGTGGTTTCAGCAAAGTCCTCATCCCCTGGGTGTCCTTATAACTAAAGGGGAGACCCTCTTGGCATACACTAGGTCTGGTAACTGGATCAGGGCTATTGGGGGTGTTGGGATCCAGACTAAGGCTGCAGAGAGCGTATCGCTGAGCAAAAACACCGTTGATACACAGGATGTGTGCCTGAGTCAAAACAACACAGGAAGGAGTCTAAGGCCTTCCAAAAATTCCTCGCCCCTAGTGCAGGGGAGGAGGTGACTCCACGCAGGATGTCCAGGGTCCCAGTCAAAAGTGGATGCTGCAGAGGTCCAGTGCCCCGGCCCCACCTCAGAATCCTCCCAGGAGCAATCCTCAGTAAGCCAGCCGCGGTCTGGCCCCCTTGTGAGCCACGTGTAGGGCTGTCCCTCTAATGATCACCACTTTTTAGTGACCACTTGCTTTGGGACAGGCTCTGTGCTGGGACTTGACAAGGGGACCCAGGGAAAAGACTTCTCTTCCTTTGTTTGATTCCACACCCATCCTCAGTGTGTGTGTTGGTAACAGGAGGTGGAAGGAGAGTCAGTAGGGTTGGAGTGGGGGGTCCGTCATGACCCACCTGGAACTGCTGTGTGTTAATCCAGGTTCTCCAAGAAGCAGATGCCACGGCTGGATTAAGCTGGAAAGGACTATGTTAGGGGAAACACCTGTGAGATGTGCTGGATGGTGCTGGAAGCACCATCTGACCAAGATGCAAGTCCCATCCTGAGTGACTGAGAGGGAGGGGAGGTTGGGTGAAGCAACCTAGACGGCCCTGCAGGCTGTGGGAGGTTAGGCTAGGCTCGGGTGAGTCCCAGGTCTCCGGGAAATGGACCCACCTTGGTACCCTGCTCTGCTCAGTCACTGGCTGCAGCAGCCCATGATCTGGGAACAGACTTGGTGATGGATTTCAGAGGCAGCAGCTGGGGTCATTGGTCAATTTCCTCCTTGTAGTTGGAGGTCCGCGGGGTGCACTTTCATGGCCGCCACCACAATTATGGGGGAGCAGAAAGTATGCTCACATAGAAGTCAGACAGTAGAGAGAGGAGAATGGAGCAGATGCACAGAGAAAGGCAGAGGAGCATGTATGTGGGGTGTGTGTGGTGTGGACACGCGTAACATGAAGTCAGACAGAGACAGAGAAAGAGGGACTGAGGGACACAGAAAGACACAGACAGAAAGAGAGAAGAACGAACACTACAGAGAAGACAGCTTTCTAAGCCCCCAGCTCCAGACTCTCTATAAGGAAATACTGGTCCTACCTCTGGATCCCCTTGGCATCACCTGCTGAATCCTGACCACAAACATTTCTTTCCATGAGCTAGCTAAAGTGGGCTCTGGTTCTTACCATGTAACCCCAGAAACCCTGACCTGCCATCCCAGGAGAAGCAGCCCAAGATGGCAGTTAATGAGAAGCCATTTCTTGATGCCCCTCCACCACTGGCTGGCCTGGTTCTACACTAACCTTCTAGAAAGATGCTCTTAGCCGTCCCTGCCTCTCCCAGGTTTTCTGCTCTGCTCTTCTCCACCTGGCAGGTAACTTCACATTTGGGGCTGCTGGCTTGTTTTCTAGATGTTTCACAGGTGTCTGTCCCATCTTCCCAACGAGAGGGCAGGATAGGGGCTGCTCTTGGGCTGCCTCAAATTCCAGGCCCAGCCCTCTCCTAGCTGCCTGACCTCGGGCAAGTCACTTAACCTGTCTGGGCTTCTGTTATTTCTCAGGAAAACTGGGAACCATAACCTGCCTCCAAGGTTAACATGTGAGGCCCGGGGCCTCCCTCCATGTTACTGTCCGTAGGGGTGGCAGGTACATTATTGTCCTTCCGTTCACCCTAGGAAATGGCTTGACAGTAACGTGCTGAAGTTCCAGGGAGAACTTTGACTGGACAGCTGTCATTTTCCAGGTCAGAACCTGACAATCTAGTGCCCCCTCTCTACAGCTCCCTCTGGGTGATTTTAGGCAGTGATAACCTGAGATTTACCTGAGATTAAGCCTCATGTGAATAATTGTTTACACTTCAATCCTTTGTCTCCCTTAATCCTCTCATCAGCCTAGTGAAGGAGAACTCTAAGTTCCTGTTTTGCATGGAAAATCTTGTGGTTCTTTGACTTGCCCAAGGTCCTAGAGCTCGGCTGGCCTTCAGATTCCCCAAGATCTCATCCCCACCGCAGGCAGCCCTCCAGCCTCTGGGCCCCAACAGCAGCGGTAGGTACCAAGTGAGTCAGAGGATCCAGCTTGGTCTGTCTCCAAAGGACCACTCCTGAGATTCCTCCTTAACTGGCAGTGACCCTCCCTCCAGTGTCTTTCTGTCCCTTGTTCTGAGCAAACTCTTTGAGTCCCACTGGAGCCCCCCCAGTACCCCCAAACCTACCTCTCAACTCAGAACAGAATGTTACAGCTGAAGGGAATTCATTCCTTCAGGGAGAATCTATTGAGCACTTATTGTAAGCCCAGTACCATTTTAGCCATTGACTATTAGTGATAATCTAATGATTAGATTCTAATCCAATGGCTCTCAACCCTGGTTGTGTATTAGAACCACTGGGGCCCTTTCAAAAGTATGTTACCCAGATCTTACTCCAACCAATGAAATCAGAATATTTGTGGAGGGAGGGAGGTGAGGCCAGCTATCAGAATTTTATTTAAAAACTCTCTAGATGATTATAATGTTTTCCCAGGGTTGAGAACCTCTGATCTAGTTGAACCATAGCCCCCCTCATGTTAGGGGCTCAGGAGGGAACTGAGACCCATAGATGGGCAGTGCTTTGCCCAAAGTCACAAATCTGAGCCTGGTTCCTCCATCTTCAACCCCCCAGTGCTCTTTCTGAAGGTAATTGGTAAGAATTTGCTGAAGGCATCCTTGGATGAATGCAGGGTAGGGGGGAGAGAAAGGTGGTGAGTGTGATGGATACATTTGAGATGCCTTCCCTACCCACTGTTCTTCCTGAAGATGGACAGACCAGGTAGCCATCTTTGAACCATGTGACTCACCTTGGTAAAGCTGATTGGGCTAGGAGAGGAAACCTGAACCAAGATGAACCAATGAGGACTTCCCCGGTGGTGCAGTGGTTAAGAATCCGCCTGCCAATGCAGGGGACACGGGTTCGATCCCTGGTCCGGGAAGATCCCACATGCTGCAGAGCTACTAAGCCCGTGTGCCACAACTACTGAGCCCGTGCTCTAGAGCCCACAAGCCACAACTACTGAGCTTGTGTGCCACAACTACTGAAGCCTGCACGCCTAGAGCCTGTGCTCTGCAACAAGAGAGGCCACCACAATGAGAAGCCCACGCACCGCAACGAAGAGTAGCCCCCGCTGGCCGCCACTAGAGAAAGCCCGCGCGTAGCAATGAAGAGCCAGTGCAGCCAAAAAAATAAAAAATAAATAAAATCCTTAAAAAAAAAAAAAAAAAAAAGATGAACCAATGAGATGACCTGGCTAGGTATTTGAAATTAGTATATCAAAGGACTTAGACAGTGAGCTGTGGGGAGCTGAATCTGGAAGTCATGGAGGCTTGGGAGTGGTGGCAGGCATTGGGGTCATGTGTGAGCCAGACAGTAGGCAGAGGAAGGAAGTATGCAGAGAGAAGCAGGAGGATAGAGCAGACATCTGGAGAGAGAGGCAGAGATGGGGACTGGGCAGGTTCTGTTTCCGCTGAGAGCTGTATCCTTTCATTGAACCTCACCTGTATCCCTTCATTGAACCTTTAGAACTAGTGGGTTCTTTGACACTCAAAGGGCCTTGACCAATATAGGCATGAAGAATGGCTCATGCAAAAGCCTGTAGGCACCAAAGACCCTTATGTGCCCCTTACTTTGCCCCCAACCCTTAACAGTGTCCCTCTGAAGCATTGAGTTCCCTGTCATTCAAAGTGCTCAAGCCAAGGGTTGGTGTCCACCTCTTGGAGATGTTGGCAAGTTGATCTCACATGTCCTACTCAACCACATGATTCTGAATTTCCGAAATGGGTGGGCAGAGAGGTATTTTAAGATTGTTTTTTCTCTTTCTTGGCACCCAGTGCCCCTTGCCTGACACCTGGTCCCTGGCAAGGAAGCCTGTACCCCTGGGGTTGGGAGTGGGGCCCACAGTAAACAAAGAGCACAAGAAAGTTCCCTCGGTACCCACCCCCAACATCAGCGCACACATCCCCATGGCGGGAAAGTGGCAGGGGTGTGGAAACAATGGGAGCCTATGAGTCATGGGGGTAGGCAGGATAACGTTTCTCCAAAAAGGCTCCCTCTAGCCATGTCCGGAGTTGCTGACGTAGGCAGCTGCCAGGCAGTGACACCTGAAATGACCTTCAGTTCTGGGCAGTCACTAGGCCTGCCCTGGATGACCTGGATTTTCTTTTTATCTTTTAATTCAATTTTTATTTTTAGCAAAGTGATATATGTATATAAATACTTTTAATAAAAGTCAAATAATACTACACAGACTAACGGAAAACAGCAATTGCCTGCCTCACCCTTCCCCATTCCCAGTCCCCAGAGGCAACTTCTTTTAGACTTTCCATCTACTTCTTCCTATTTTTCTTCTACTTCTTTAAATAACATATAGCTGTTTATAAAATCCCATCATTATTTTTGTTATCCTACTTTAGTTAGTATAGATTATCTTCCTACTACAAAAGATGACGATTAGCTCCATTCCATCCCCAACACATATACTTCTTTCCCTATCACCCAAAATAGATCTCAACTCGATGTTAACACTATCATAACTATGTAAATATTCATAATGTACTTGGGTACACTTTTTTTCTTGCGTGACATTTTGTTTTTCATGTTTTTTGTTTGCTTAACTTTGTATGTCTGTGTCACTAATTAACTCCCAAACTCCCTGCTATAATTGTAAAACTTCTCTCAGAAGAATAGTCTCTCAGTCCCATTTTTTTTTTTTTTTTCTTGGTGAACTGCTTTCAGAGCCAAACATTTTCTGCTCCTGGCTGGATGGTTGCTCTCTAGGGCAGCTCACATCCTGAAGTGTCCCTTCACCATTGATTAGGAATTCCCTTTGCCTTCTTCCTACATCAGACCCCTTGTTTTCTGAATCCAATGCCTTCTGTCTTTGTTTACTTTCTTGGTTGATAGAGCACATCCTTCAATAGCATTCTGAGGAATGGTGCAAGGGAGGTAAAAAATATGAGACCCTGTACGTCTAAAAATATCTTTATTCTACCTTCATCTTGATTGATAGTTTGGCTGGGTATCTAATTCTAGGTTGAAAATTTTTTCCTTTGGAATTTTGAGAGTTTTTCTCCTTTGTCTTCTAGCTTCCTGGGTGGTTGTGGAGAAGTTTAGTGATATTCTAATTCCTGGGTCCTTAAATGTGACCAATATTTTTTTTTCTCTCTGGAAACTTTTTAGAATCTCTTTATTCCCCAGTGCATCAGTTGGTGTATCTTTTCATTCACAGTGCTGAGTCCTCAGGCTCCCCTTTAATCTAGAAGCTCATGCCCTTTGGTTCCTTTCTGTGCTTATTATGTTCTATCTTTTTGAATGAGGCCTCTTGGATTGGTTCTCTGATTTTCTAATCTTTACTTTTATCATCTTATCCTACTTTCAAAAGGATTTTTAAACTTTGACTCCAACCCTCCTATTGATTAAAAAGAAAGTCTCTATTTTTATTTCATTTCTTTTTCTTTCTAAGTTTTTATTAAGAGAATTGCAAATATACAGTACGGTTGAAAAAAATAGTATACTTAACATTCTTTTCCCTACCTAGGTCAGTGCTGTACAATAGAAATATAATGTGAGCCACATATGTAATTGTAAACTTTATAGTAGCCACATTAAAACAGTTTAAAAAATAACTTTAATATTTTACTTATTTCAAAATACCAATTCTACATGTCATCAATATAAAAATTATTAATGAGATTTTTTCATTTTTTCTGTTGTATTAAGTCTTTGAAATTTAGTGTGTATTTTATACTCACAGTGTATCTCAATCCAGATGATGTCAAGTGCTTAGAAGCTACATGTGAAAAGTAGCTACTGTATTAGACAGTGTAGGACTAGAGTGAAGAACTGTTATTATATATTGTCTATGAACTGCCTGTATATTTTGGCAAAGCTATTTGAAAGAAATTTGTAGACCATATTATACTTGATTTTTAAATACTTTAACCTGCAGATTCTAAAATTAAGGACATTCTGTTACATAATCACACCACCATTATCACCCCCAAGAAAATTAACAATAATCCCCTAATATCTTTAATATCCTGTCCATATTCAAATTTCCCCAATTGTGTCCAATTTTTCTTTTATAGCTGGTCTATTTGAACTAGGATCCTATCTTAACTTCCTTTGGTTGGTAGGTCTCCTTAGTGGTTTTTGTTTTGCATTGTTTTGTTTTTTTTGGCCACGCCGTGTGGCTTGTGGGATGTTAGTTCCCTGACCACGGATTGAACCCTGGTCCTCGGCAGTGAAAGCGCTGAGTCCTAACCACTGGACCTCCAGGGATTTCCCTCCTTAGTCTATTTAACATGTATAAAGTCTTTTTTATCTTTTTGTTTCTCCTACAATATTGACATTTTAAGGATCTAGGCAAGTTGTCTTGTAGAATGCCCTACATTCTGTGTTTGTCTGATTGTTTCCTCATAATGTCATTTAATTTTATCCCCCTACCTGCTGTATTACAGGAGACTGGAAGTTAGATCATGGTAAAATACAGGTTAAATATTTTTTGCAAGAATGCTACATAGGTTGCTATCATATTTAATTTTCAATAGCTATTTCTTATTCAGTGAATGTTACTTTCTTATAGCATCTTATTCTTGTTTCAAAGGTTGCAGTATTTTTCTTATCTCTGAGAATATTAATTATCTCAAAGAGGCAAAAAAAGATTCTGCTTCTGCATCATCTCTGAGTTTCGTTTTTTGTTTTTGTTTTTTTCTTATTTGCTTATTCTGGCTCTCTTTTTCATAGTGACATCTCTCTTGCACCTCCCTGTGATCCGTCGTTGTCTATTCATATTTAAGACTAAGGCTCTGATTATCTGAGCAGAGCTTGTGCCTAAAGGATTTGGTGAAAAAGCTGACTTTTTCATTGAGAAAACCTTTAAATGCCAATATCTGTAGGACTCTTCTCTTTGGACAGTTTCCCTAGAGAGAATCCCTGGAATCTGCTGGGGGCTATAAACCTGTTTCCAATGTTCTGATGCTAAATGGGAAAGGGCTCATGGAAACTTACCGTTTGGTGTTCAGACTTGCATTTAATCCTCTGCCTCAGCTGTGTAATCCTCTCTGTTGGTAAACCAGCCCATTTTCTGCCAGGGTGGGGAAGGCAGTGCCTAGCTGTGCAAGAAGTGGGAGGGGATCTGGGGTTATCACTGCTTCTTCTTCTTCTTCTTCTTTTTTTAAAAGTATTTATTTATTTATTTGACTGCACCGGGTCATAGTTGCGGCATGCAGGATTTTTAGTTGCAGCATGCGGGCTCTCTTAACTGTGGCATGCGGGCTCTTTTTGTTGCGGCATGCGGGCTCTTAGCTGCAGCTTGTGCGATCTAGTTCCCCGACCAGGGATGACACCCGGGCCCCCTGTATTGGTAGCACGGAGTCTTAACCACTGGACCACCAGGGAACTCCCTATCACTGCTTCTTAACCCACTTCCAACCAGTCCTCTTCAGCCCCACCCCCAACACCACCCCTCTTAGAGGGATCTGGCATTTCCAAGTGCTGAGACATTCAAGGTGCCCACAGCTTGAAGCAGCCTTCTTACTATCATTCTGCCCATCCTCCCACCCCAGAGAGTTAAGGTACAACTTCTGCCAGACTAAGTAACTGTTCATCCCTTTTCAGCTTCCAGAATCTTGCTGACTATTCTACATCTTCACTCTTCTTGTCCTTGTGGGCTATGCCTCATCGTGATCATCTTAGTGGGGTTTAGGAGACTGCAGAGATAAAAAGTAGTCAGTCCTTCGTGCTTTCTCATCAGCAATGGCCCATCCTCTAGAGGTAAAAATTGAGGCTTAGAGAAACTTTGAAGAGATCCCACATCCAAATTCCAGCCCCACTAAGAAAGCAGAACGGCCAGAGACCTGGGAGAAGCTCAACCCTTAAAAGCTCTGCTCTGTGGTCTAGCTCCTAGGGAGCGGGGAAGCCAGGACCTCGATTTTGACCAATTCTGACATGGCCCCTTTACCCAGTTATATCTCCAGACTCCAGCACTGCCCTAGGGGTCTGCCTGCCTGCTTGCTCCCCCTGCCTTCCAGGGTTTGGCCCTCACTCCGTCTCTCTAAACTTCCCTCTTTTGATCTTTTTATTTCTCTCTCTCTCTCTCTTTTTTTTTTTTGGCAGTACTGCGTGGCATGCGGGATCTTAGTTCCCTGACCAGGGAACGAACCCCTGCCCCCTGCAGTGGAAGCACGGACGCGTGGAGTCTTAACCACTGGCCTGCCAGGGAAGTCCTGCTCCTTTTATTTCTTTTCTCTTTTTATCTCATTTTCTTATTCTCAGTATCGCTTCTTCCTTCTTTTTCCCCCTCTCACCCTGTTTCTGTCTTTTCTTTTCCCCCCCATTCTTTCTCTCTCCCTCACTCTCTCCATCCATTCCTGACTTCTTCCTTTGGTAAATCAGGACCTTTTCAATCCATACCAGTGATTCTCAACCAGGGCTGAGATTTCCCCGCTCCCCCAGGAAACATCTGCAGCCGGGGAGGGGATCGGTGCTACTGACACCTAGTGGGTGGAGACCAGGGATGCTGCCACACATCCTATGATGTGGAGGGGCAGCCCCCACGACAAAGAATCATCCAGCCCAAAATGTCAGTGCCAAGGCTGAGAAGCCCCGGTCTCCTGTAACCCCTGCTTTACATACCGTCTCTAGTCCCGCTCAGAAAAGACAAGAGTGGAGAGCAGAGGCCCAGAGCGGGAGCCATTGCCAGCAGCCAGCTGTGTTGTGTAGCCCAGGCAGTGGGCGGGATGCAGCCTTGGGAATCTGCTGGTGTTGGTTTTGGCCTTCTTAGGGTCAGACAGTCTTGTGGGAAAGCTCTCCTTAGCCACTCTAGCTGCTGCTGCCAGCTGTTTACCTGGCTGTGGGACCACCCCAGTCCTGACTCAGGAGCAGTAATGGAAACACAGCTGGCCCACCGCCCTCCCCAGATTGGCCTCTCCTGCCGCTTCAAGGGCAGAAGGAGTAGCCTCCTACGTGTGTGAGGAGTGGAAACCTACCTCTTCCTGAGCCTGTCCTACCAGGCTGCCAGAAGCCCTCCTAGAATCAGTGTGCCGTGTGATGCGGTGGGGACAGGCAAGGGCTGGCCCGCCTTCCATGCCTGTAACCCTACACTACCAAAGCCTCCACAGGCTGCCTGGATTTCCTGAAGTTGGTAGAAATGGGGGAGGATTGTGGGGCAGGATGGAGCTTGGCCTTGATGAACTCCAGGAGGCCAGGGCAGCTCAAGGCCAAGAGGAGAATCCTGGAGACACCTGGCTGGGTTCCCTGGCTCCAACTCTATCTTTAGACTCTGGGTCACCCTCTGTGGCCCTTCAGTATTCCTTCTCCCATTCTTACACAGTAATAGAAGTTTTACCTGGGCACATGGCTGCCTAGCCAAAGACTACATTTCCCAGACTCTCTTGTAGCTAGGTGTGGCTACATGACTAATTTCTGGCCAATGAGATATGAGCAGAAGATCCTGGTGCAACATCTGGGTCATGCCTTTAAAAGAAGGGTGAAAATGTGATGGCAGGAGCTGGAGCATCCATTTTGGACCATATGAAGCTATATGTTGATGGTGGCAGAGCACCAAGGTAGAAGACGCCTGACTTTCTGCCACCACTGAGCTGCCATGTTAACTCTATATCATCTACTCAGACTTTTACATGAGAGAGAAATAAAATTGTTTCTTGTTTAAGCCACTATATTTTGGGGTCTCTTTTTTTTAATAGCAGCCTAACATGTGTCCTAACTGAAGTAACTCCTCAGAGGAGTCTTACATGAGTTACTCCCAGCCTAGGCATCCCCAACACTCTTCAGATGAGAAACCCATGATCCAAGGGTCACATTTACAGTCAACTTATAATGGAGCTGGGGCTTGAAGCCAGGTTCCAGCATTGGCCTGGATGAAGCCCAAGGTTCTTTCCATTTCTGACATTCTAGGATTCTCTGAGACCATCAAGGGGTATGGCAGGCACCGGGGAACTCTGGCTTACCGGAGACTTTTACACTCAGTCTTATCTGATACAATGGTCCTTCCCACCCTCCGCCTCTCCAGCCATACTGATCTTTAGTTCCTCTAACCAGCCATGCTCCATCTTAACTCAGGGCCTTTGCTTATGCTGTTCTCTCTGCCTGGAATAGGTTTCTCTCCCCTTCTCACCAAGGTCATCTCTTCAAAGCTCAAGCGACACTCCTTCAGAAAAGCCTTATCTGTCAGTCCCATAAACCTGAAAACTTCAAGAGAGCAGGGACCATGTCTGTTTTTTGCTTATTATCTATATCTCAAATGCCTAGCATGGTGCCACAGGAAACAAATGTGAAATAAATGGATAAATCCCCCTGGGAGACCATAGGAGTAGCCATACCTGTAGTCTGGGAGATGGCTGGGCTGACCTCACAAGGTGCCTTGCAGACTGAGGAGTGGAATCCACCAAGAGTGATGCTGGCATCCATGCCATGTCCACAAGGAAACCCCCATCCAGGGTCCAGGAAGCTCCCAGAGAAAGGCCTCCAGAGCTTGAATATGTAAATGGATGTCCAGGCTCTGATTCGGTAGGTCTGGGTTGGACCCGAGATTCTGCATTTCTGAGAAGCCTCCATGTCATGCCGCCGTCCATAAACCACACTTCGAATGGCAAGGTCCTGGGGAGGCCTCAGACTCCCTCTAGGAGTCCATCTGTCCATCTGTCCACTCTCCTGTTCTGTCTCTGCATGGGGCCCCAGAGCCTGGCTCCTTAGTCCAGGGAGGCATGTCCTTTGTCCTTGCAGCCTCCCAGGACAGCATCCAAGATCAAGGCCCTGGCTGTTCACCCCAGAGGTGCCACATCACAAACCTGGCAACCCCACCCTGCAGGCCCCGTCCCTGCCGCCAGCCACCCCCTCCTTCCTTCTCTGGGCCGATTCTCCATCTTGGCACCGGCGGCTGCTGTGACGCGCTTGGACTAGAGCCACTTCTTTAACTCTGTGTTTTGCCAGGGTTAATTGACTTTAAAACACAAAGGCTGTGTGTGTGTGTGTGCGTGTGTGTGTGTGTGTGTGTGTGTGTGTGTGTAGGAAGGTGATATCAGAAAAGTGAACACAGCCTTGTCTGCCGGGGTCCCCTTGTTGAGTGTGCGTGTGCGTGTGTGTGTGTGTGTGTGTGTGTGTGTGTGTCTGTC
Organism: Balaenoptera ricei; assembly: GCF_028023285.1. NCBI lineage: Eukaryota > Metazoa > Chordata > Mammalia > Artiodactyla > Balaenopteridae > Balaenoptera > Balaenoptera ricei. Next base: position 36,148,050 of record NC_082649.1, read on the forward strand.
CTCGGGTCCTTTGGTGCTGATGTCCTGGGCCCATGACTCCAGTGCAGTGCTCTGCGTGTGTGGAGTGGAGAGGGGAAGGCAGGAAGGAAAGGCCAGGGCACCAGCAGCTTCAGCCCTCAGCCTCCTCTTTCTCCTCCACTGAATAAACATCTTGCTTGTCCACCAGACAGTAGCCCTGGGGCTTAGCCCCCTCCTCCTGCCCTCCCCAGGGCTCAGGACTCGCTAGGCCTGCACAGGAAGTCTGGCTGAACCATAATCCGGCGTGGAAAGTGCCAAGGAGGAAGGCACCATGCCAGGGCTGTTGACGGGACCCGGCAGTGCCGAGGCCAGATGTACCTTCATCACACCGGCTCAGAACGCTGCCTCCTCCTCCCCACGCCGCCTCCACCTTCCCGGTGCCGCCCAGAGCACAGTGGGACCATTTCAGAGCACAGTCTCATCCGTGAAATCTGTCTCCCCAGGAAGAGTTCCCAGACTTAGCCAGGAAGGCTCTGGGGCTCTGTGTAAAAGTGTACTCCGTTCTGGCGCCCCATCTTCTTCTTTGCTGGGGTCTGCAGTGACCAGGTGGAGGGCGGGGGACCCAGAATCTCACACTCCAAATCCCCTGCCATCAGAGGCATCTAGCAAAGGCAAGGGCAAAAGAGAGTGAGCTCCCTGTCCCTGGAGATGTGACCTTTCGCTGGGAGAGGGCTGATCTTGCCACTTTGAGGGGCTGGGGTTATAGATGTCAAATTCTTCATCCCTCTGCCTCCAGGCTGACTGAACTGCAAAGAAAACAAGTTTAAGGAGTCCTGAGTTTAAAGAGTCCTAGAAAAGTCACCTTCACAGCTTCTCTGCAACCCCAGATCACTGGGGACTTCCTCTCCTCCTTCTCTCATTTAGACAATGTTAATCCCGAGGCATAGCCTCTAGTTTTCAGGTTTATGAACAAATTCGAGGTGGCCCGTTTCTCGGGACAGAAAGTGACTAAGGTCATGCAAGTGAAGGAGGGTGTTTTCCAAATATTATTGGAATTGAACCCCATTCGGGGTCCCTTCCTGCCCACCCTTGGCCCTCCCTAGCATGGAGGCCCAAACAAGGGCCATGGGGCACATCCCTGGAATATGCCAAGGCCTGTTCTCTCTCCCCTGGGCTCTGGGAGTGAAGGCAGGTGTGTGTGTTGGGGAGCTTCTCGGCCCGGCCTCCCGTGGGGCAGCTTGGACAGCTGGGGGTCAGCCCCGCTTCTCCCATCCCACCCCGTCCCTCCGATGTCTCCCGTCACTGTGTGGGCTCCTAGCGTTCCAGGTCCCGCTTCCTCGGCAGCCAGAACTTGTCTCAGGGCAAGTGAGGCTGGGAAGAAACGGCGTCAAGGGGGTGGGGTCACTCCCGTCCTGGTCGCCATGGAGGAGGCCTGCCCCGGTGAGGCTGCCGCGCTCAGAGCCTCAGAGGACACGGCGGCATCCAAGGCCCCTGAGTTCCCGCGAGGTCTGGAGCCTCAGCCCCGGCAGCTCAACCGCAAGATCTTCCCCGACTCATCCCCGAGTCTGCGTCTCCACAGTCCTTGGAGTTTGGACCGTGTACTTGGTATTTATTGAAATTTGGTCTTGAGTGTTTTGTTTTGTTTTTCAAATATTTATTTATTTAGGCTGCGCTGGCTATTAGTTGCGGCGTGCGGGATCCTTTGTTGCGGTATGCAGACTCTTAGTTGCGGCATGAGGGATCTAGTTCCCCAACCAGGGATCGAACCCGGGCCCCCTGCTTTGGGAGCGCAGAGTCTTACCCACTGGACCACCAGGGAAGTCCCGGTCTTGAGTGTTTTTAAGACTTCTTCCGAATGCACGTGGGTGTATGCATGTGTTTCTGCATGTGCACACACAGGAGAGAGAGAGAAAAATGCGGAGAGGGAGAGAAAAATGCGGAGAGGGAGAGAAAGGAATAGAGGCAGCAAGACAGTGGCAGGGAGACAGAGGGATGACCTAGCAGAGACCACTGGAGACCAGAAACTGTGTTTCTCCCCTCAGACTCTATTTCTCCCCTCAGCAGGACTGCGCCTCCCCTCAGACCGGGGCTCCCCGAGGGCGGGGCCGTGTCTCCCCTCAGACCGGGGCTCCCTGAGAGGCTGGCCTGCCTGGGAATGAGAAACCACAAGTATTCCCTGTGTGTATACCATGTGCGTGTGGTCAGCCTACTTTCCCTAAGTCTTCAGAGGCTTCTGTAGAAATACCCAAGGAATGCACTCTGTTTCTGGGCTGGAGGTTAGGGAGGTCCACCCCGGGGGTCCTCATGAACAGAGACGATGTGGATGGACTCGTAGGCCTGGGACTCCCCACAGCGCTGCCCGGCCCCTGCCAGCTGACTCCTGCCCTGCCCCCCGCATCCCTTCGCTCTGCCCCCGTCTGCTGTGGGCAGAGAGGGTTGGCATCTGAGATCTGCCACTCAAGGCAGCCCCTGACAGAGCAGTCCTTCTCCTGGGGTGTCGGCAAACCCAACTCTCAGGCACCAGCGATGGGCCAAGGGGCGGCCCGCTCCAGGCTTGGCACAGCACAGCCTCCAGCTTCCTCCCTGCCCGTCCGGCCAGCCTCATGACTAGCCCTGTCTGTGCTCATCCCTTGGGCCTGTGTGGATGCAGAAGGGCAGGCCCCTCCTTCCTGCCATGATGTCTCTTTGCAGGAGGATGAGGAGGACGGATCAGGAACCAGGAAAGACATGGAAGAGAAAGACAAGGGGTACGAAGAAAACAGAGGACAAATCATGATGGGAGTGGTGTGTAGGCACAGCAACTATAAAATTGGATGAGGTAGGGGAGGGCTTGCCATTTTTGCTTTATCGCAGGACAAACAGAACTCCCACTAGAATTTAAGCTTCTTCAAGGCTGGGGTCTTTGTTTTGTTGACCGCTGCATCCCATGGATGTAGATGCCTGGCACATAGTAGGTGCTCAATTAATATTTGTCGACTGAGTGACAGATTCTCAGCTCGTGTGGTGTCATGGACTTGGGACTCTTGTATCGTGTTTCTGAGGCTTACAAGAGTTTCCTCTGCGCCCCACTCACACCCCACTCACACACCCCACGCACCCATGGTGGGCTGTGTGGGGTGGGCCTGGCGGCCAGGAGACCTGGATTCCAGGGTTGACTCTGCTCCTCTCGAGGTGTGTGATCAGGCAAGTCTCTGCTCCCGGGTCTCATTTTTTCCATCCGTGAAATGAGGAGAATGGATTAGTTTAGTGGAGGGGAAGTCAGTGTGGATCTCACTGTAACTCAGTCCCCAGGGAGGCAGGAGTGAGGGGCTCCAGTGATGCTGAGTTGGGGCTGAATGCGGGTGCTCGTGGTGGGACATGCGGCCCAGTATCAAGCCCAGTCCCAGCTCAGGAAACCCTGGAACGACCAACTTGAGTCAAAGTTACGTACCCTGAAAGCCAATGAGCCTCTCCATGGAGGAGGGAGTCTGGGAAGGATCCTGGCAGCAGGGAGCTCTGAGAAGTCGGGGGGAAGCAGAGCCCCCTCCCCACCTCTGCAGACCTCAAGCGCCGTCCTGCCCGCAGATCATCACACGGGTGCCACCGCCCCCTTGTGGTCACAGCCACAGCACAGCTGAAGAGTCTGTAGAGATGCTCTAAGCACCTGGGGGATGAAGACCTCCCCAAAGCCAGATTCTCTCAGGCCTGGGGAACTCAGGGTATCTGGCTCTGGCTTCACTTTCTCCTTCATGCCAAGCCCCCCAGAACAGGAAACACCAGAAACCAAAGCCATGTGGTGTGGTGTACCCAGCTCCAGGCTGGGAGTCTAGAGACAAGACAGGGGGCTTAAATGCTGCTGCCTCCAACATGCTGTGTGTCCTGGGGAAGTCGTATAACCTCTCTGAGCCTCCGCATCCTAGTTTATAAGATGAGAATGGCAGTTCCTGTCCTGCCAGCCTCAGGAGCTGTTGTGAGGGCTTGTGAAAAACCCTTTGCATAAAGTCCTGGGAAGGTACAAAAGGTCCAGGAGACAACCACGAAAAGGAAAGAGGGAAGGAGGAACTCAACTGGGGGTCCCCAGACACAAGCCCCCAGGATTCCCCACCCCTTTGCCTTTAAGAAATTCATCTTGTCTGCAGAGCCCCTCATACACCTCGAGTCCCTCCAGGAGCCTCGACCTGTCCCTCCAGCCCTCCCCTGGGGAGCCTCATGCTGACCCCACAGTGGGACACTATCAGGGGGCCTCAGAGCCCTCACGTTCACTGAACAATTAATGCACAGGGACCGTTGTGCTTATCCTCCCCAGCCATGAGGTACGTAGAACAAGGACCGCCTTTCCTCCAGTTTCCAATGACATGTTCTTCATTTCCGTCTGACACCTCACCTTGAACTTTCATATTCCTAGCAACAGTCTCTTTCATAGCAATCTAGGCTTTTTCTATCACATGCCTTCAAACTCTTCCAGCCTCTACCCATGTGTTATCCAATTCCGAACCCACGTCCCCATATTTGGGTACTTGTTTCAGCAGGACCCCAGAACCACCAGAAGCGAGGAGAGAGGCATGAACAAATTCTCCCTCACAGCCCTCAACCCTGTCCACACCTCCACTCAGACTCCTGGTCTCCAGAACTGTGAGACCATACAGTTCTGTCGTTTTAAGCCAGCAGTTCATGGTTACCGTGTTACGGAAGCCCTAGCAAATGAACACAAACCATTGCCTCCTCCACCCGGTTCTGCTCCGGCCCCCAGGGCGCCCCTCCTCGCAGGTCTGCCCCCACCCTCTTCTTCTAGCTCTCCAGCTGGCCCATCTACTCCTCTGACCACCATCCTTGCATCTCTGCAATGGTCCTAAATAGATTCTCAGTCTCCTTGAGGTTCCATGTGTCAGGTCCCCATTGGTCTCTTGACAATAATTATAATAGTTAACATTTCCTGCCCTTATCATGTGCCAGGCTCAGGGTTAGATGCTTTACTTGCACTCTCTCATTGAATCCTCACGTGAGGTAAGTGCCAACATTATCCCAGTTTCCAAGGGGAGACTGAGGAAAGACTGTCTTTTTGATCATAGCCAGTCTAACAGGTGTGAGGTGATCCCTCACTGTGGTTTTGATTTGCATTTCCCTGATGATTAGTGATCTTGAGTACCTTTTCATGTATCTGTTGGCCATCTGTATGTCTTCTTCGGAATAATGTCTATTTAGATCCTCTGCTCATTTTTTAATCAGATTGTTTGTTTTTTGCTAGAGTTATATGAGTTCTTTATATATTTTTGGATATTAACCCCTTATCAGATATAAGATTTGCAAGTATCTTCTCCCATTCAGTAGGTTGCCTTTTCATTTTGTTGATGGTTTCTTTTGGTGTGAGGAAGTTTTTATTTATTTTGTAATTTAACTTAATTTATTTATTTTTGGCTGCGCCATGCAGCCTGCAGTATCTTAGTTCCCTGACCAGGGATCAAACCCATGCCCCCTGCAATGGAAGCACCAAGTCCTAACCACTGGACTACCAGGGGATTCCCTGTGGAAACTTTTTAGTTTGATGTAGTCCCACTTGTTTATTTTTGCTTTTACTGCCTTGGCCTTTGGTGTCAAATCCAAAAAATCATTACATCTATGTCAAGGAGCTTACCACCTGTGGTTTTCTTCTAGGAGTTCTATGATTTCAGGTCCTACATTCAAGTCTTTAATCCAGAGGATCCTCCCCCCTCCCAGTCTTCTCTCTTCCTCCACCCTTGTGCTACCTTCTCCCTGGTCACACTGGGAGGAGTCACCCTCTCCTGTGAGGGCCTTAAGGGGTCCTTGTACTCGCTCAGCATGTCCCCCGCCACACACAACTCTCCTCTGACAGTTCATATCCTGCCAACTGGTATGTCCAACCAGCATTTTACTAAAGATGCTGTGGCATATGGAAACACATCCTGCAGGACGTGATAGGTACACAGGTAGCTGAAATGCTAGGTAATTTATGATAAGTGCCACGTCATAAAGACTTGGGAATTGAGAGAAGGAAAGACAAATGCTTTGAGAGATAATCAGAGGAAGTTTCCTTCAAGGTTGAAGCTGAACTCAACTTTCTCACAGAAGCAGACCTACCTCCCAGCAGCCTAAAGAATGATTGTGTGAATGAACTTATCGACGAAACAGGAACAGACCCAAAGACATAGAGAACAGACTTGTGGTTACCAAGGGAGAGGGGGGTGGGGGAGGGAAGAGTTGGGAGTTTGGGATTAGCAGATGCAAACTATTATATAAAGAATGGATAAACAACAAGGTCCTACTATATAGCACAGGGATCTATATTCAGTATCCTGTGATAAACCATAATGGAAAAGAATATGAAAAAGAACGTATATATATATGTATAACTGAATCACTTTGCTGTATAGCAAAAATTAACACAACATTGTAAATCAACTATACTTCAATAAAATAAATTTTTTAAAAAAGAATGTGTGTGTGTGTGTGTGTGTGTGTGTGTGTGTGTGTGTGTTAGAGGTGAGTGGTCAGGGGGCATCTAGGAACAATACCTCTAGGTTATGAAGAGAACTTAATGAACTCCTTGGTGACTATTAATGCTTCTTCATCTGTATAGTAGTTAACTGGCTTAGTAAATAACTATTGTTTTGTTATTCTGATAAAAGAGACTACATTGTCTCAGAGTTTAAGAAATTCAGGGAGAAGAAAATGCCAGACATAGCTCAAAAAGATTTTGTGAAATTAAAGGGAAAGGTAATATAGGTAATCACTAATTGACTCTGAAAGGAAAAATGGTTGAAAGAGTTTCAGGAATGAAAATCTAGCCCCACGATGGCCAATCATTGCTGCAGGAAGTAAAAAGAGTAAAACGTAAAGACCCTGATGTCTCTTCTTTATCTTTGCACCCCCAATACATAGACCAGCACTAGGCACTTGAGAAGTGAGTATTTGGCTCTCTGTATTTGTTCTTGAGTTATCAAAAAAGTTGAATGGAAAATTATTGATTTCATTTTGGAACCCAGAAATACGCACACAAGCTGACTTAGAAGAGCCACATGACCGCAGTACTACCACCTTGTGGCAATATTGATAAATTACAGGCTAAACTTCCACAAAAAAACATAACTTCTTGAATGATGAAGTGTCCTTATAAAGACTGTGTTAGCACTTCCCTGCCAGTTTCTCCCCTTCTCCCCAAGGTCTCAGCTAGCAGGGCCCCCACCAAAGCTTCTAAGATGGGCCATTTCCAAGCTGTTCCTCATAATGCAGTCAAGGTCTTCAAACTCATTAAAACGCAAAACAGACAGCATTAGGCTTTATCATTTAAGTGTCTAGGGTCCTCTTTAAAATGATTTCCCTTCCAGGCTCTAAAGCAGGTGTTTTAAACTTGGGATCCAAAGATGGGCTTCAGGGGATGCATGAATCCTTTGAAATTGTTTGTCAAAGTATGTAAGCATACGCATATTTGCTTCTTTTCTGAAGGAGGGGTCCCTATCCTTTGACCAGATTTTCCATGGGATCTGTGACTTCAGAAAGATTACAGAATCCCTGCCCTGGGGTGACACAGGCCAAGGTGATCTTAAAAGGAGGATAGGGACTTGTCTAAATAAATGACACAGAGAAACAAGACACTATTGAACTACTGAACATAATGAGAGATTTGATCCCTCTTCCTCTTCTCCAACTCTCTGCTCTTGAACAGAGAGCTCTTGAACCCCCCCCCCCCCCGAACGCTCCTTTCTACCCCCCACCATGGGGAATAAGGAGGGGGTTCAAACTTCACAGGCAGATGAGTGACCATCTGTCCTTCCAGAGGTTTATGGAGGAAAGGAAGAATTTTATAGCCTCCTGGGGGGAGAGATTAATCCAAATTAGCTCAAGGCAAAGGAATCAGGCTATTCAAAATAACAACATTAAAAAAAAAAAAACCAACAACAATTCCCTTATTTGTCTCCAGATCAGGTGCCTGAGCTCTGCACAGGAAGTTGATAAATGATTTAGTTATGTTTTCCGTTTGGGGAAAGCGCCTGCTTTTATCTCTGTGATTGCTTCTTTATTTGGCAACTCACAAACTTATCTGTTTTCCCTAATATAATTGCCTGGCCCCTCTCGGCAGCTTGCAGTAATGTCAGCAGGGCTCTCTTTCCGTTTTCCTCTGGAGTTTAATATTGTTTAAGCAAACTAATTGGACTCTACTTCACTTTGCTTTATTTCCCTGTGCTAGACCTAGCAATCAGCTGTTTGGGTTTTACTTGTTTTGCTCCTTCATGAAGTTTCACTTGTGAGGTTCCCAAGGATATTGGTATTGCTCCTTCTCCCCCCTCCCTTCTTTCCTTATGTAAACATTTCTCTTCCTCCTGGGACAGGCACAGCTCTAGATGAGGTAGGATTTACAGAAGTAAATAAGGCTCAGGCCCTGTCCTCAAACTTTGCACTTCCCTAGCCAGAGCTGCCAGCGAGAATCATGAAGGTTGTTCACTGGAAAAGGGTGCCCAGCCCAGAAGTCAGCAGAGGCTGAAATCCAGCTGCCATTCAGCTTGCCAAGTACATACCCTGGAGCAGAGCTGTGTCCACAGGGAGGAAGGGATGCCTTTTCTTATATGCAGAAAGGTACCATATGGGCCAGAATCAGCCCTTCCTCTAGTATATAGTGTTGCTTACTAGAATGAAGGTATATTAACATCCTGGACATCCACTTAGAAGTCTAGAAACCCAGGTTTGGTCCTTCTCTCTGAGCCTCAATTTCCTTATTTGTATAATGAGGGTATTGGACTCAAAGATCAGTGGGGGCCCTTTCACTTTGAACACTAACACTAGTACTTGTCAAATTTAACTAAAATGATTCCATCCGTCCATCCATCCATCCAACCATCCACTCCATCCATTTCAAGAATATGTGCATCCAGGGGGAGGAATGGGGTTAAGGCATTGTAGGAAAGAGGTGTGACCTGGTGAGACCTTTTCCAGCAAAGTGTACTCTCATGATCTCGAGGGCACATTTCTGCCTTTGACAATGATCCTTTCCCTCCCACCTGAGAGTCAAGGTATTTACATGTCCCACTCCAGCCGGCAGCCATCATGTCATCATAGATGCAATCAATACAGTCAGCACCTGCAGTCAGCCGTGCAGCGTGGAGAGGCTGGAGTGTGCGTGGGTTGATCCACCTGCTGCACCGACATAAAATATTACCACAGCTGTGAAGGCTAATGAACTTCTCCCTCCCAGCCTGACCCTATGAGGGGTGGTGGGTGATTTTACAATTAAGGTGCCAGCAGCCCAAATGAGAGGCAAGAAACAATTATAAATATTGGATCAAATTGAACTTGGGTGCCTGGGGAGGGCATAGAACCACAGCCAAGCATTAAAGCAGGAGGGTGCAGGTGGGGTGCTGAGACAGGAAGTGAGAGATGGTTCGTGGGGGGAGGAGTCATTCTTCTGGAGGCCCCATCTTGGGTACTAAAGCACGCTGGCCAGGGGTTTTCTGCTCCATTGGAACACCTTGCTTCCATCTGCCTGATTTATCTTCTCTTTTAAACCCAACCTTCTGCCAAAGAGGATTTGCAAAGAGGATATGGCTAGCAATAAAGACACCTGAAAGTAAACTTAGAATGATCCTGAAAGCTTTAAAGCTTCACTGTAGGGAGTCCTCATTCATTCACTCATTCATTCATTCAGTGTTCTACTTGCTGAAATAACAATTCCCTACATCAGCGATCCCCAAACTTTTTGGCAACAGGGACAGGTTTCGTGGAAGACAATTTTTCCACGGACCGGGGTGGGGGATGGTTTCAGGATGATTCAAGCACATTACATTTATTGTGCATCTTATTTCTATTATTATTACATTGTAATATATAATGAGATAATTATACAACTCACCATAATACAGAATCAGTAGGAGCCCTGAGCTTGTTTTCCTGCAATTGGATGGTCCCATCTGGGGGTGATGGGAGACAGTGACACCCGACGTGTGTTGCTTATGTCCAGTCTACTCCGTGATCTCGTTTTGGTCGCTGTCACTGCAGAAAACCCTGCTTCACAAAGACAGGATGTTGGAAATGGAAGCAGGCTTTTCAGTGCTTCTGTGGCAATCTCAGGATAGTCCGCCTTGACTTTAATCCAGAATGTATGGAGATTTGAAGTTGTCTCAAACATAATTTTAAGGCCACTGTCATTTGAGATCTCAAGCAGTTGATCATCTTCTAGCACGGACAAAGTCGATTCACCTGGCTTATTCACAAATGGATCGTGGATCCGTTCCTTCCCAGTTCAGGGGTCTTTTGTGGTTGGCAAGTAATGCTCAAACTCTTTTGAAAGCTGAGATAGGTGATCATGCACCAGCTGGGAGAAAGAAGGCCCTGGCTCAGTCTCTTTCAAAATCTCTGCTAATGTTTGAAACATGTCAAAAATCCCAATGTTCACTCGCCGCCCCCATAATTCCAGTTTGGCTTTGAATGCAGCCACTTTATCTGCCGACTTGAACACAGTTGTCATTCTCCCCTGAAGTGACAGATTGAATTCACTGAGCAGGTTGAATATGTCACACAAGTAAGCAAGTTTTGCGACCCATTCTGTGTCACTGAAATGTGCTGCCAGTGGTGACTGTCTTTCTAAAAGAAATCTCTGGAGTGGTTCTTGTAACTCAAAAACTCTGGCCAGTGATCTACCTTTAGAAAGCCATTTAACTTCTGTGTATAAGAGAAGACGTGTGTGCTCTGCGTCCATCTCCTCACAGAGCTGTGCAGACAGACGTGAGTTAAGGGCACGTACTTTAATGTGGTTGAATTTATTTATTTACTTTTGGCAGTGTTGGGTCCTCATTGCTGCGTGTGGGCTTTCTCTAGTTGCGGTGAGCGGGGGCTACTCTCCGTTGCGGTGCACAGGCTTCTCATTGCGGTGGCTTCTCTTGTGGAGGAACACGGGCTCTAGGCACGTGGGCTTCAGTAGTTGTGGCTCGCGGGCTCTAGAGCACAGGCTCACTAGTTGTGGCGCATGGGCTTAGTTGCTCCGCGGCATGTGAGATCTTCCCGGATCAGGGCTCGAACCCATGTCCCCTGCATTGGCAGGCGGATTCCCAACCACTGCGCCACCGGGGAAGTCCAACATGGTTGATAATTTTAATCACATCCTGCAAAACGTTGTTAAGTTCAGGTGACATTTTTCGGCTAGCCAGCATTTCTCTACGGATGACACAGTGCATAGAGTCACATTCAGAAGCAACCTCTTTGACCCGAGCAGTGAAACTGCTGGACAGAAAGCTGTCCAGTCATGGCAGCCACTCTGTCTGTGCATATACCGACACAAAATAACCAATTCAGTTTTTCTGACATGTAATCATTCAAAGACTTGAATAGTTCTGCAGCTGTGGTGTTGGCTGGCAACAAAAGTGCACGTAATGTATCCTAATGCACATCCTCCTGAAAAATATATTGTACAAAAACGAGCACAATTACCTTGTTGTCAGCATTGGTAGACTCGTCAACCTGGATTGCATATCATGGTGACTTAATCCTCTCTAACAATTGTGCCTCAATATCCTCTGCTATTTCATCAATTCGTCTAGTTATGGTGCTAGCCGAAAGAGGAACACATGCCACCTTTCGAACTGCAGCCTCTCCTAAAAGTTCACGACAAATGTCCTTAGCAGCAGGTGGGATCAACTCTTCACCAATAGTAAAGGGCTTCTTAGCTTTAGCAATGCAGTTAGCCACTTAGAATCATGCTCTCAGTGCAGACACATTTGACGAAGTGGTGGCCTTCAGTAATTGCTTCTGTTCTTCGTGTTCATGTTTTTTTCTTTTGAAAAACTCCAAAGGCTTGTCTTTTAATGCAGGGTGCTTGGTCTCCATGTGGTGAAGCAGTTTTGAAGGTTTCCTGGCTTCGTTGGATAGCCGGTTGCCACATATTATACAAAGCGGACTTGGAGAATGTGAACACTTGTTGCAATGAACCCGTAATTTAAGTAGGACTCTTGGTATTTTCTTTTAAATGCAGCTTTCTTTTTGTTGGCAGTCTTAGAGTCTTCTGCTGTCTCATCACTGGGTCTTTCCCCCTTTTCAAAGAAGCTCTCCAGCGACGTTTGTTTTTTACTATTTTGGCTAGGGTTAGCTTGTGGGCTTACCAAAACTGTGACTGAGACAAATGTGCAGTGCGGGAAAGAGGCACAGACGGAAGTGGTAAATAAAATAATGGGCGGACCACACGCGGACAAAAATAAGTGTCGGATTCTGGCTTAAAGCCTGCCATCAGATGCAGCTGTACAACTGAAGTACCTCAGCTCACTTGCCACTATAAAACCTGCCACCAGATGCATCTTAATTGTCACTGGCCACTCACTGATAGGGTTTTGATATGAGTCTGCCAGTAATTGATTTATTATGGTCTCTGTGCAGTCAAACCTCTCTGCTAATGATAATCTGTATTTGCAGCCGCTCCCCAGCGCTAGCATCACAGCCTCAGCTCCACCTCAGATCATCAGGCATTAGATTCTCATAAGGAGCGCGAAACCTAGATCCCTCTCATGCGCAGTTCACAGTAGGGTTCACGCTCCTATGAGAATCTAATGCCACTGCTGATCAGACAGGAGGCAGAGCTCAGGCAGTAATGCACGCAATGGGGAGTGGCTGTAAATACAGATGAAGCTTTGTTCCCTCACCTGCCGCTTACCTCCTGCTGTGCAGCCCAGTTCCTAACAGGCCATGGACTGGTACCGGGGGTTGGGGACCCCTGCCCTACATCACACCCAGCACTGTGCTGGATTCTCACTTTGATTCATATGTTCCTTGCCATGTAGGAGGTTACAAGGTGATTGAGGCTCAAGATGTATATTAAGAAACTGAGGGAACCAGGCATCCTGGTGTAGGGACTCAGGATGGGTTTTAGACCTCACTCCACTGCTTCTGATTTAGGCAACCTCAGGGCCTCAGTTTCCTCAGCTGTAAAATGGGTAGTGTGACTAGGTGGTCAGTGGTTTTTTTAAACTTCAGTGGGCATTAGAATTTTCTAGGGAACTTGTTAACACTGCAGATGCCTGAGATTCGCAGAGATTCTGCTTTCAAATATCTGCAGAGGAGGCTGGAGTCTTTAATAATTCCACATCCCCATCCTGGGGGGATTCTGATGTTGGGGTCTCTGGACAGATTTTGAAAAACTCTAGGCCAAATATTCTAAATAAAGGTTATTCTCTGGGGGGAAAAATTTAATAGTCCAATGGTAGGCAGAGGGCAATTAGGTGAAAAATAAAAGAGCCAAAGAAGATCAGGTAAGGGTGATTTCAGTGTGGGGGGCTCCTTAGAGGAACTGAGGCTCAAACCACCCCTTTTTTTAAAAAAATAAATTTATTTATTTATTTATATATTTTTGTTTGTGTTGGGTCTTCGTTTCTGTGCGAGGGCTTTCTCTAGTTGCGGCGAGCGGGGGCCACTCTTCATCGCGGTGCGCGGGCCTCTCACTATCGCGGCCTCTCTTGTTGCGGAGCACAGGCTCCAGACGCGCAGGCTCAGTAGTCGTGGCTCACGGGCCTAGTTGCTACGCGGCATGTGGGATCCTCCCAGACCAGGGCTCGAACCCGTGTCCCCTGCATTGGCAGGCAGATTCTCAACCACTGCGCCACCAGGGAAGCCCCAAACCACCCCTTTTAAGCTGTGTGAGGCTTGACTGTTGCTGTCGCTCTGCCTTCCTTCCGTTCCCCGAAGGGAGGAGCTGTACTTTTTGGCTACTGGCGCCACCTTGAAGAGCAGGTACAGAGCAAGCAGTGGACAGATCTTGGGGATTATTATTTGGATTCACTGGTAGAGTCATCTTTTACTCTTAGGATGGGTCCAGTTTTTTTAGAATTTGGAAAAGAAAAATATTTAAACATATTATATTTTCATAACATTTAAGGACATCTATCGATTACCTAAACTACAAGAACTAGAACTAAAACAGGTATGTAGCAGGATAACACTTAAGAGGTAATCTTTAGTTGAATAAATACATTTTTTTTTCCTAGCTACAAAACTCAGGGTTGACTTGCTTGGTCAGGTTAAGGCAAAAATGAAAAGAACATTCAGAATGGAAAGTACAAGTTCAATATTCAAAGTAAATGCATATTGCATTCTGAGGCCTATGAAATATTCCCCAAATTCCATTCAGTGACTCAGGCTGGAAGTCCAAGCGCAGCCCCTGGATTGTCCCGGGCGTGACACTGAAGGCAAGTGTGTACGCACGCGAGGCCGTGCATATGGGAAACATGGAGGCCACTCACTGGACGGCAGTGGGAGCATGAGTGATAGATGAACACCAGAAGGAATGTATGATTTTATGCCAAGAAACTAAGGCTCTAGAAGACGGATACCTGTGAACTACTCGAAGGACCTTTATTCTTGGTGACAGTCTAGGGAATCCTCTCCTGGTCTGGAATCTGACAAGGAAAATGGGTCCAGGCCCCTATGGTGGCTGGCCACAGGTTAGGAGGTAGTCCAGCTGCCCAGGGCGGTGGCATCCTCCTATTGGTGAGATTGTGCTGGCACTCCTGGGCCAGCATCACCTATGTCATCCATCCTGGTTGAAGGAATGAGGCTTCTAGAACTGGATAGAGGCTCATTGACAGTCCCAGGTCCCCGTCTAGATACAGATCTTAAGGAAAGAAAGATTCACTCAGGAAGCAAATCATGATTTGGGAGACAGAGTCTGGGCTGGCTTTGTGGGCAGGACAGTTGTGCAGTTGCACAGAGCCTGACATTCAGGCAAGTCCCAGGCTTGCTTTAATGTTCTTCTGTTGCTGTCTTGAAATTCTTAAATCATTTTCTCTTTGAACTTGTGTTTTGGCTTCATGAGCACAGAATTCCAGTGCACCAGACTTCCCTGGTGGCGCAGTGGTTAAGAATCCGCCTGCCAACGCAGGGGACACGGGTTAGATCCCTGGTCCGGGAAGATCCCACATGCCACCGAGCAACTAAGCCCGTGAGCCACAACTACTGAAGCCCGCGCGCCTAGAATCTGTGCTCCGCAACAAGAGAAGTCACCATAATGAGAAGCCTGCACAGCGCAACGAAGAGTAGCCCCCGCTCACCGCAACTAGAGAAAGCCACGCACAGCAATGAAGACCCAACGCAGCCAAAAATAAATAAAATTTAAAAAAAAATAAAGAATTCCAGTGGACCCACAATGTGTGGGAGTTGAGTGGCATAAAGCAAGTACGAGGTAAGTGGCTGCTGACAGCCCAGAGAGGCCACACTTTCCATGAGAACCAGAACTTGCTTTGAACACAGAAAGAAGGCAATGATGTCCTAAGAACCACGAATGACCAAGGAACTCCATCAAACCCCTATTCACTGATGCTACCTCCCTGTATTTGCCAACCACATTCCCATCAGTCCTTCCTTACTCATCAGTAAGCCAAAGGCAGATAGTGTTGGTAGAATGTTCATGAATCAAGAAGAAAGCAATTTAAAGTACGTGGTTAGTTTTGTGTGTCATTTCCACTGTTCTGCTAAGAACTATATACATATACATGCATGAGCTACAAAATAAGAATTGTGTAATTTTGGTAATCCTGCCTATGAGATAAATGCTCTTATATTTGCTTTTAAAACTGCCATAGGATAATATAAAGATGAATGGTTAAATTCATGCTAATAATGAAAATTTTTAATTTTTCTTTGCTTAGCTTGACATTAAATAACAAAAAAACCCACACCATGACAAGTCAAGAGACCCTAGAAGAAAGGAAAGCGGTATGTATTTTAGTACTTTTTTTTTTTCTTTTTTTGGCTGCTTTGGGTCTTTGTTGCTGTGCGTGGGCTTTCTCTAGTTGCGGTGAGTGGGGGCTACTCTTCGTTGCAGTTCGCAGACTTCTCATTGTGGTGGCTTCTCTTGTTGAGGAGCACGGGCTCTAGGCATGTGGACTTCAGCAGTTGTGGCATGTGGGCTCAGTAGTTGTGGCTCATGGGGTCTAGAGCACAGGCTCAGTAGTTGTGGCACACAGGCTTAGTTGCTCCACGGCATGTGGGATCTTCCCGGACCAGGGATCGAACCCATGTCCCCTGCATTGGCAGGTGGATTCTTAACCACTGCGCCACCAGGGAAGCCCATATTTTAGTACTTTTAATGGCATTTCCCCCCTGCTTTTTGATCAAAGGAGCTGGATTTTTATTTTGTACTGAACCCAGCAAATTATGTAGTTGGCCCTGGGTAGATGACACCTCCAGTTCTGGCAGGTGGGCCAGAAGAGCAGCTGGGCTCAGAGGACCTCTCTGTAGTAAGATTTGATAAGCGTGTCTTCCTGGAGTTACAGTCACTGGTGTTTGAAGCATTGGTGTCTTGGTTTTGCTTATATTAATTTCTGTCTCCAGCTGACAGCTTGCCTCGTCTCTCCAACAAGAGCACTTTCTGCAGCACCAGTGGTACACCTGCTGTCACACAGACTTTCTGATCAAGAAGAGCAATTCTGGTTTTATTACATCTTGTTCACCCTGCCCCACACCCATAATTCATGTTCTTAAATTCTCTGCTTAAAAGCTTTCACTTCCTCTGCAACCGAGGTCCCTCACTCTTCTCACCATTCATCTTCCTGCAGAGCCATGCCTCTCTGCCTCTCCAGGTCATTAAGAACTTGGGCTTTGGCTGCAAGACCGTGCATCCATTTTCCAGGTACGCTTTGATGGAATGCTATGTCCAAAGGTCAGTGTCCAACTTCTTGGTGCTTCCACATTAGGCCTAGCTGACACCTCATCACTCAGTTGGGATTGTAACTGGACTCTGCGTTTCCCAGACATTCTTCATTTTGTCCAAGAGGTAGCTGTTGTCTGTCCTCTATGACTTTTTATTGTCACACCCTGGTCGTCAGTCCAGTGCAATTATTCAAAACGAGAGTTTCATCTGCTTTGTGCACTAGAGCTTCTTCTTAGGGCTTCCTGCGATTTCTGATAGGATTTGGTTCATTTATTAAGCTCAGTATTTCATACATTCCAATCTTCTCCTGCTCAAGCAATAATAGTTCCCTGCCAACTGAAGTCTGGAATTCTTTTTCTAGAACATAGTAGTGTACAAGCATCATCTTCACTTTATTTAAATTATCTTTATTTATTAGGGATTTGTTCCTCCCTCTGAAAGTTTTATATAAAATTAGTAGTAAAAATGTGTGACCTTTCCATAGAGTTCCAGCTTTCCAATGAATTCTTTATATTCTGCTCTTTCCCATTTCTCAAAACAGCAAACACGTTTCCTGTGCATTTGAAGTATTTCTTCAAGTCCTCTGATTGTATCTTTAAGGCCAGATACTTCCTTAGGGAGGTGTTTTTTGGAGGTGGGGAGATCTTGATTTCTCTAAATGATAATCTTTGCTGTTTCAATGTTCTGTTCTTAATTGTATAATTTTTATTTTGGAAACTTCACACCTACAGAAAAATTGAGAGATTAGTGCACTGAACATCCTATGTACTCCTCACCAAGATTCACTAATTGCTAACATTTTGCCATATTTTTCTTTTCTTTATGTATGATATATACTTTTTTTTGCTCAATAATTTGGAAGCAAATCACAGATATGACACTCCATCCCTAAATATTTCAGCATATATCTCCTATAAATAAAAATATTTTCCTACATTAACCAAAATACCATACTCACATCTCATAAAATTAACAGTAATTCCAAAATTTAAAATACAACTCATATTAAGGTCTCCTTATTTCTCCCCAAAATGAATCTGACAACTTTAAAATCATTTCTTTTAATTCTACCAAGATCATTTGAAACTACTGTGCAATCTGTTATTCAATCACCCGACATCTTCTACTCTTCATGGAAAGGAGTGTTTCCCCCAAAAGAAATTGTCAAATGCACTACTCTCAAGAAGGCAGTAAAAATTACATGTTCCCAGGGCACGTTGTAAAAATCCAGCTTGGCCTAAATTCCTCAGGCAGAGTGGCCAGTAGCATTTTGGCATAGCAACCTAGGAATTCTTCATCTTCACTGTTGTCAGATATGGCTGCTTTTCTGCATTTATTTCTTGGTTGTATTCTCAGGCACCGATGCTTCCAAGCTCAAGTTCCCAGACTCTTTCAACATATGTAAATCCTTTTCAGGCATTTCCATTCTAACCATGGACTCAATTTCTCTATCAGGCAATGTTCCTCATATAATTTCTCGTTATCTTCCATTCTGAGTGTCATTTGGGTTGATCCTCCCGTAGTTTCTTCAGCAAGTGTTCATGAGAATAATCTTCCCCAAATTTTGCATGTCCAAAAAGATTTGATTTTATATTTTTCAAATAGAAAGCTAGGTATAACAATTTTAGATCATACTTTCTTGCCTTTTGAGGAATTTTAGGATCTGTTCCACTGTCTCCTACCATTGAATGTTGACTTAAAGAAGTCTGAAGTCAGTAAGTCATTTATTTTGGTCTTTCTGCTTGACTGCCCAAAAGAATTTCTGAAGTCCAATAATTTTGCTAGGATATGTCTTAGTGATGAGAATCCTTGTTAATTTTTCCTGCCCCTTTTTAATAGCTAGATTCAAGTCTTCCTTGATTTCTGAAGTTTTGATGAATTATATCTTAAAACATTTGTTCAAAATTTAAAAATTGTTCAATTTCCTTGGCTTTTCTTGTCCTTTAATTTTTGGTAGTATTTTTGTATTTTTGATTGAGGTATAATTATATACAAGAAACTGCACAGGGCTTCCCTGGTGGTGTAGTGGTTGAGAATCTGCCTGCCAATGCAGGGGACACAGGTTCGAGCCCTGGTCTGGGAAGATCCCACATGCCGCGGAGCAACTAGGCCCGTGAGCCACAATTACTGAGCCTGCGCGTCTGGAGCCTGTGCTCCGCAACAAGAGAGGCCGCGATAGTGAGAGGCCCGCGCACCACGATGAAGAGTGGCCCCCACTTGCCGCAACTAGAGAAAGCCCTCGCACAGAAACGAAGACCCAACACAGCCATAAATAAATAAATAAACCAAAAGTTAAAAAAAAAAAAAAAAAGAAACTGCACAGATTTAAGTGTACGATTTGATGGATAAGTTTTAACATATCTATACACCCATGAAACCATTGCCACAATCAAATAGTGAACATATACATCACCCTACCCTTTATAATATATCCCTATGTCCTTTCTCACTGCTTTCCCCATTCCCATGCACCATTGATCTGCTTTCTATCACTTTAGATCAGTTAGCATTTTCTAAAATTTTATATAAGTGGTATCATACAGTATATACCATTTTTTGGCAGGGGGTTCTGGCTTTTAACTCAGTATAATTATTGAAATTCATCCACGCTGTGGCATGGATCGGTAGAAGTGGGGAGAGCAAATGTCCTTGCCTGATCTTCAGTGGGAATTTTTCCTCGAATCCTTCAGGTGGTTCTTTCCCCATCCCTCACCCTCTCCCTCTGCCTCTTCTGGTAGTTCCCTCACATGCATGCACTTCTCATTCAGCTGAAGACTCAAAAGAGGGCCGTCGACACCCTGG
Source organism: Balaenoptera ricei (assembly GCF_028023285.1). Lineage (NCBI taxonomy): Eukaryota > Metazoa > Chordata > Mammalia > Artiodactyla > Balaenopteridae > Balaenoptera > Balaenoptera ricei. The sequence continues at coordinate 36,167,425 of NC_082649.1, forward strand.
CGCCCCCCTCTCTTTCTCTCTGAAGCTCATTTCTCTCTGAAAGTTTTCCCTGAAAACTCTAGTCCCCTTAGCCTCTCAGGTCTTCCAGCTCCTTTTACTGAACTGAGAGACCACCAGGCTCTGATTGGGTACCACCCCTCTCCATGCCACAATCTAAAAACCCTCTCTAAGCAGTGACCTGGGACAATTGTAGGGCTCGCCCGTTTATTTCCCGTCTCTCAGGGACCACTGAACATCATTGAAAGATATCCAATATTTTGAACATCTTTGCTTCAAATGCTTTGTCTGCTTTTTCAGGTTTTTTTTTTTTTTTTCTTCAGACAGAGGGTAAATCTGGTCCTTGTTCTTCCGTCTTTAGTACTTTACTTGTACTAAAGTAAAACTTCTCCTTTCCTCATTCTCAGTCGGAGAGTTTCCTGCCACATGCCTTGATTGTGTGACTCCTTACACCACCCCTACTGCTTCCTCACTCAGGACCAAACTAGATCCAGGGAAACTCCAGTTCCTGGTCTGGGCACTCAATTCTCACTCTTACAATGATTTAGGTTTTGAAACTTAAGGTGTGGAAATTCCCTGGCGGTCCAGTGGTTAGGACTTGGCGCTTTCACTGCCGGGGCCTGGGTTCGATCCCTGGTCAGGGAACTAAGATCCCACAAGCCGAGTGGCACGGCCAAAAAAAACAAAACAAAAACAAAAACAAAAAACTTAAGGTGTGCCCCTCACCTTGGATAAATGTACTTTGCAAACTCCCTGAGATCTGCTCCCTCTACATTTTCTCCTCTTCCCTCCCTTGCTCCTGATCGATTTCTACATATTTTGACATCTTTCCACCTATTTAGTTTTTACTTTCTTATAATTTTAACAAAGTTAGAGTTGAACTTCTGTTTCTTATTCTTTTAGATAATTTCCAGGAGAAGAACAGGGAAACATGAACTTGAGGCCATGATCTTCAAAGTGGAAGGTGGGGACCCTGCAGTTGCTGTTGCTGTTTTAAATATAATTTTTGCATCCTCACTAAGCCTGACACAGTCTCTGATCTCTCATACTCTATAAATGTCTGAAGAATGGCTATTAAATACAGCAATTCCCCATAAACTGGGTCTACATATTGAGGCAGACCATGGCTTCCTTTCCACCTGGGATGCATGGACATCTTTCCCCTATTGAGTCCGGAGCTCCCCAAGCACTGATAGAGCTGATGAAAGTCCAAACACATGAGGCTGTCTGAAGTCTGTCTTCCAAGAGCCTGGGGTTGTGAGTTGGACAAACCTGAGTTTGAAACTGAGCTATAACATTTACTAATTGTTGGACCTTGTATTCACCAGCATTCTCCAGAGAAATAGAACTAATAGGATGGATATAGTTAGTGAGATAGATAGATAAGATATAGATACTAGATATAGATAGATATAAAGAGGGGATGGAGATAGATAAGATATAGATGCTATTTATCTATCTAACTATATCAATTCTCTATCTATCTTATCTATCTATCTACCTACCTATCTATCAGGAGAGGGATTTTAAGGAATTGGCTCATGTGATTATGGAGGCTGGCAAGTCCAAAATCTTTAGGGCAGGCCAGCAGGTGGGAAATTCAGGCAGGAACTGATGTTGCCATCTTGAACCCGAAGGCAGTCTAGAGGCAGAATCCTTCTTCCTGGTGGTGGTGGGAGGGAGGGAGGGAGGGAAAAGATGGACCTCAGTCTTTTCTCTTAGGCCTTCAGCTGATTGGCTGAGGCTCAACCACATTATGCTGGGCAACCAGCTTTACTCAAAGTCTACTGGTATAAATGTTAATCACATCTAAAAAATACCTTCATGATGGCATCTAGACTGGCGTTTGATCAAACAACTGGGCAGCACAGCCTAGCCAAGTTGGTATATACAATTAACCAGCACAGACCTTGAGTAACATATTCAATCTCATCGAGTCTCAGTTTCCTCATCTGTAAAATGGGGCTATTATTATACCTTTCTTAGAGGACCATTGTGAAAATAAAACTGAATATGTAAAGCACCTAACATAGCATCTGGCAAATTGTAGGCACTAAATAAATGAAAGCTACTCTTGCTGTGTCTAGAAGATACGCCCGATACGGTCTCTTGGAATCTAGTCCACTCTTTTCCATGTCCTCCCACCTCTGTCCGTATTATAAGGAAGTTTTGAAAACTGCTTTGCTAGGCTGCCTTGCAGCTAGAGAGTTTAGGGTGAGATAAACTCAAGAAAGATTTGGAAGGAGGAAGCAAGCAGGATTGGTCAGATATGCCAGCAGCTGCCAGGTGCCAAGTTCCAGTTATGGGTCACCAGCTTCATGGGTTCACACCGTGGTGACAGCCACAGCAACGACAGCCTGACCTCTGGCCTGCAGCTGTGGAGGTGTGACCTTGAACCGTTAGCCTTCAAGTGACCCTTGACTCCTATTCCTCCTGCAAGCATCTAATTGCTTATATTAAGTCTAATTGCTTTGGGCTTGAAACACCTAGAGTGGTTTCTGTTTCTGCCCTGAGTCCTGACTGCTACAGAAGACTTCACTGAAGGTCACTTTCTGCATCCTGGAGCCTCTGCCGGCCGGCACTCTACCCACCAGGTCCAGGAAGGTTCCCTGGGGTCTCCTCAGCAGGCCCCGTCAGAGAGAGACAAGGCCCTGTAATCAGAGCTGTCATGATGATGTAAGAAATCAGAGAAAGCATCAGCAACAGCTAGCCCAACCCAGGGCATTTTATTAGCTGTACCAGTGCCCTTGTTTTGCATTAAGATTTCAGTGTAGAACAGACAGTTCCACTAACTGGAATCTTCCATTAACATGGTGTTCTGCCTCTGATGTTGTTCAGCCCAGGGCTGGGCATCTGTCCTCAGGAGCCAGATTTTATTGCATTGCAGAATTTATAGCTATAAACACTTGGGCAAATTTAAAGAAACATCTCCTTCCAAAAACAAAAAAAACAAAAACAAAAATATCAACTCACATTTCCCAAATAAGGACACAGCCCACAGACCCTTCATCACGGGGTCGCAAAAGTGGTCTCTTAACCTCCCCTGCCCTACTCCCCACTGCAGTCTAGTTTCAGGAGGGTGATATAAAAGAGTAACTTATAAAACAACCCCTAGCATGCTTCGTGAGGACTGCAGACACACTGTGCGCTGGTGGGTGCTGACTTCATAATGACCCCAAAGTTGAGGGTTAAGAAAACAGGGAGAGATAGGGGGCCAGGGAACATGAAGACAGACAGGTTGTGACTGCTGAGGGCAGGAAGGGCTTACAGAGGGTAAACACTTAAGATTTTTAATAAAAAGAGCTTTTACCTTTATCAAGTGCCTACTGTGTACATTCCATGTATGATCTTATTTAATCCTCACAATCCTAGGAGGTAGGATTATTAATCCTAGTTTACTTATGAAAAAGCTGAGGTTTACAGAGATGAAGAAACTTCCTCTAGGACCCCGGTAGAAGCATGATTCAAGTCTAGAGTCTGAGCCCAGAGCAAGTCTTATAAATAGTGTGCTACACCATTGACTCTGAGGCTGCTCAGAGGTATTACACCAAAGAAGGGGATCGAAACCAGTTAGGAAAATAACAAGTTTAGAAAATTCTCAGCCAATCAAAACAAAATAGACTGAATGTTTTGTCTGTTTTTGTTGCAGAACTTATCAAAACCTTTAACATGCTATTGTAACTGATGGAGAGATAGACCATTGAGAGATGGCCAGGGAGGAAGAAGGAAGAGTCTTGTTTTCACACACGATTCATAGATAGATCAATATAATCGCAATTACCTAAAAGGGTATTCTACATCCAATCCCAACCTGAAATGGAGAGAAATTTGTGTGTCCAGCAGTGGACAGCTTTTCAGTGCAGGCAAGAATAAATACATACACACGGTGAATAGACCACACGCTGGGGAGAGACATCTTGACTAAAGTGGTTATCATTAGGTGAGTTATGCCAATGTGCTTGTAATTTGTGTTTATTTTTATTTTCTATCCTTATGATAGAAACATCTGCTGTTTTTATACTGCTGCAGACAGAGCTGGCAACATAGTCTGCGGGGCCCAAAGCAAAATGAAAATGCAGGGCTTCTTGTTCAAAAAAAATGCCGGTAAATATACAAAAATAGAGAGCTTTTCTCTTTCTTCTGCGGTTTCTCAACTAATCATGGTGGGTTTTATTTGCTATTTAAAGTCCTTCCAAGTAAAGAAAAACTTAAGGTTTTAAATTATGAGCATGAATTTTTACTGTTCTTTATATTGTTCAATGCCAGGTTTAAATGCAGTCTATGAAACCAAGAGCAGGGCTCTTTGAGCGCACGACTCTGTGTGACCGTACAGGTCGTGTGCCCATGAAGCCAGCCTCCGCTGCTGAACAAGAAGAATACTTTTGCGTTACAGTTTCCAAACCGCTGATTTTATTCACCTCAGAAAGTACTGTCAGATTTCTGACATTTACAGTGTTTCTCCTATGGGAAGGTATGGCACATTTTTGACTGACAGAGCCCACCTTTGAAAGATGATAATGACCACTTCCTTAGAGAGAGAGAGGGGAGTCAGCAAGAAAAATGTTTCCCTTGTACTTCTCGGAGCTGTAAATGTCACTGCTCATCGTAAGGAAATGTTCCTAGGGCCAGGGCTGATAAACCAATCAATCAGGCAGCCTCAGGTGAAGGCATTTCATAAGCATGTTTGAAACTTGCTGGGTAGCTTCAGGGCTGCAGGAGAGGCTGAGAAATGGTTTCCCTGGGAAAGAACAAACTGGGGACATCACCCGGGAGAGCCTGGTCTTTCTAGAGGCGGCACTGGGGCAGAGTTAAGGCTGCACGTCCATCACTTCTTGGAGGGATGAGATGCTGGGCTATGGTTACTAAACCTGTGGGTTGCAGCCTCTCAAGCCCAGCTCCAACCTCTCATTAGCTGGGGGCACCGAGTTGACTACCCTCCGGCACCTGAGCACCCATGCCGTGGGTCCTGGGTGGCACGAGTTGTTTCTTCCGGCTTGGTGTTCTCTGTTGGCCCCTCTTCTTCTGCCTCCACGTAGACCTGTTTTTGTGTGAAGGTCCCAGCTGCCCTCTGGGGCTGTGGCTGTCTGCCAACGCCTGCTCTCCCAGCAGCTTTCATTTTTCCTGGCTGCGTCTGTGGTGGGGATGGCAGTGCCAAAGACCCTCTATCTGGTGAAGGATCTCTTGCTGTTTCTGTCTCTTTGTTTCCATCCTTCCGTGGCTGATGACCCAGAGCCCTCTGATGACAGTATTCTCCTTTTTAAAAAAAAAAAAATTGAAAAATACCTTGTGTTTTTAAAACCCCCTTGGAACCAGAGGGCCTCAGAAGGGCTCATATGGCTAAAAACGGAACATCCCTTCCCTGACCAGGGATGGAACTTGCACCCCCTGCAGTGGAAGTGCAGAGTCTTAACCACTGGACCACCAGGGAAGCCCTCCTTAGCTGTTCTTTAGTTTGAGCTTTTCTAAGTGCCTCTGCAGAAAACTCTGGCTGTAGTTCTGGATGTCTGCATCATGCTGTTTCCCCAGGCGGCACAGCAGGGGCTTTCATATCATATTTTTTGGTCAACTATTGAGCATGGTCTGGAAAGGCTATCCATCAGGCCATCACTGAGAGGGCTGTGCTCTGCACCTGGTCCTCGGGCATCACCTGGTCCATCACGCCCACCTAGAAGACCTCCACCGGTGGGAAGAGCAGCCCCGTATTTCCCTGCCACACGAGATATAGTGCAAGTATGTTGATGTCTTATGCCTTATGCAGAACGAATGTTTCCACCCACTGGTGCCTCTTCTTCGCTCACTCACAAAACTAGCACTTATGATCCTCATAACATCTTGTCAATGAAAAAAATTAATCAATATTCAATCTAAGAAAGAAATGGAAAATTTTGTTCGAGCCAACCTGAGGATTACAACCAGAGAGACAGTCTTTCAGAAAGCTCCGGGGACTGTTCCGCCCATTAGAGGTCGAAGCACAGTTCTATAAGTTTTTGAGACAAAGGGTTATACATCAAAGGAACATATTGACAGCTTACACAGTCCAACAAGTAGGCCATCGTGACCCTTTACAGGATTGAGAAAGGAATGTCATATCCTAAGGAGTTACCTTGCTGGCACCAGGAGAAAATTGCCTTTTTTTTTTTTTTTCCTGCAAGCAGGCATTCCTGTATCTTCTAAGAGGATCTAGTTTATTAGTTAACATAAGGGAACTCCCTGGCGGTCCAGTGGTTGGGACTCTGCACTTCCACTGCAGGGGACACGGGTTTGATCCCTGGTCAGGGAACTAAGATCCCGCATGCCTGCCACGCAATGTGGCCAAAAAAAAAAAAAAAAAAAGATCACTGAGTTAAGGTATAATACAGATGCACAATGCACACTTGAAGGGGAGTGGTAGTGGCTCAAACAGCAGAGATAATTTTATGTTAAATTTTTCTTGTCCTGCCTTAAAAATAATTTTACATCATCAGTCTTTATGAGGCTTATGTTACATTCCCCATGTTCCTGGTGAATAAATTTGAAAGGATGATGTGGTTGACACAGGTCACAGGGCAGCCCAGAGTGGGCTTTCCTGAGCCTGGAGGCCAGGCCTGGCTGGCTTCAAAGTGTGTCCTTGCCCTCAGCATTTCCCTGCCTCTGGGTAGCACCCTGAGCCGTGGCTTTCTGAAACCAGGTACTGGTCCAGCACCACAGTGTTGACTGCAAGTCTATCTGCTGGTCTCCCAGGGGTTGAGGGTTTTACTAAATACCAAATGCATACACACACATTCATATACACACATATAAGCAGAGTATATAGTCTAAAGAAAAATCTTTAGAATCTGAGCACATCCCATTGAATATCCCTCATGGTAGCAAATCTTTACCTCTGAGAGTGTATTTGATTTTTGGAAATGGACGAAAATCATTTGGAGTCTGTGATATCGTGATTCATAATAAGAAATATGTATTTGGTCGCATCCCCAGTCCCTGACACAAGGCTCCTAAAACCCTTGTAAGTTCCTAAGTGATAAAAGCACTAGGAGTATCTTTTGTTTTAACGAGGCGACTCAGGGTGGGCTCCTGGGTGGCTCCTGGATGGGGGCTGGTCACCAGAAAGACCAAGCCATGATTAGAAGCTTGGAAATTCCAGCCCCCCTCTCACTTTTCTAGAGAGGGGAGAGGGGCTAGAAATGGAGTTAATAATTGATCATGCCTACATGAGGAAACTACCATAAAATTCCGATAATACGGGGTTCAGAGAGCTTCCAGGTACATGAACACATCTGTATACTGGGAGGGTGCACCCCAAGTCCATGGAAACAGAAGCTCCTGCACTCGGGACCCTCCCAGGCTTTGCCCTATGTATCTCTTCCTCTGGCTGTTCACCTGTATCCTTTGTCACATACTTTAGTGAACTGATAAATGTAAGAAGATGTTTCCCTGAGTTCTGTGAGCTGCTCTAGCAAATTAACTGAACCCAAGGAGGGGTCATGGGAACCTCCGATTTGTAGCCGACTTGGACAGAAGTTGTGGATAACCTGGGGACCTACTACTTGTGATGGGCATCTGAAGTGTGGGGTAGTCTCATAGGACTGAGCCCTTAACCTGTGGTATCTGAAGTAATCTCCAGACAGATAGTATCAGAATTGAGTTAAACTGTAGAACACCCAGCTGGTGTCAGAGAATTGCTTGGTGTGGGGAAACCCCCCCATACATCTGGTGACCAGAAATGTCAGAAGTGAAGTAGTCTGTGTGAATGTAAAGGAGAAAGACATAGGAAGAGAAAGACTCAGATGTTTCCAATATAGAGCATGCTAGTTTAGTGGGCTGTGAATTTATTTGGTGGATAAACCGGTAAAGTAGGTAATCATGGTGGGGAAGGAATGACAGAATGAAGGCATGCACATGTGGATGTATCTGATATATTCTATTGCCCACCCTGAGCCCAGCATCCTGCCTGGTACTGCCATCTTGGTCCTTAGCTCAGCTGTGGATGCACTACAGGTGGATACTATCGTCACCATTTTCCAGGGGTGGAAATCAAGGTCAGAAGAGATAAGAATCCTCCACGAATTAGTGGCAAAACTGCAACTGGAATCTAATGAGAGCTTCTTGGGGTTAAAATTTAAAAGAAACAAAAAGAAAGAAGAACACTATGGCTACAAAGCAATGAGATGATTTTCTAGTTTGGCTCCACAAACTGGCTCTGCAGGTCATTTTAAACCAATCAATCTAAAAATGTTTTGAGAAATGGTAGCATCATCATAATAAAGCTAAAGTTCCCAAGGAGACCAGTATGATGGGAACAAACAAACACCTCCCTTGCCTGCCTCTGCATTATTTTTGGTTCACGTCAGAGAATTTCCTAGTCACACCTCCTTTAGAGAGTTCTTTAGAGCTCTGTTCTTTAGAACAGTTCTTTAGAACCCAGGATCTTGGCACCAGAACAAACCCTGGAGACCTTCATCAGCACCCTCATTCCAGGCAGGTGGAGCTCGGCTCCAGAAATGGGGAGTTACTTGCTCAAGTTCACACGATGAACATGGGCAGAGCTTTGACTAACACTCACTCTGGTGCTCAACAATGCAGAGCCGTCTCCCCACAGCACGCTGCTTCCTCCCCACTGAGCCCACCCCCACTGATACATCTGCCTAACAACAACAGTTAACATTAAAAAACAAACAAACAAAAACCAACCAACTCTCTGTGTCAGATACTAAAAGTGCATTATCTTATCAAGCCTTCAAGGAAACCTTGTGGGTGAGAAGTATCATTTCCATTTCACAGAGTGTAAAACCAAAGTCCAGAGAAATTAAATAATAGGGTCAAGTTACAGAGTTAGGAAATAGAGGCCCCAGGATTTGAACCCAGGTCTGCCCTCTTCCAGGCCCCATGCATTTAACAACCCAGCCTCCTTTTGTCCCAGTTCCTTCTCCCTCTTCCTCTGGTGTCCCTCAGGAGCTTGTGATAAGGCACATTCCACTTAAACTCACCCTCCCTCCAGCTAGTCACTTCCCCTCTTTTAGTGTTTATCAACACACATAGCCAGTCCTCCTTGCACGTTTGTTTTGTTGGAGGCCTGCCTTACTCCCTGGGAACCCGGAGGAACAATGAGCTGTGGCCCAAGCCCTCTGGGGCACCGCCCCCATCCTGGACCACTTCCTCAACTTCCCCTGCTCACGTGTGACCCCAGCAGAGACTGCGTGGAGGCCCCTCCAACTTGTCTACCAAGTGCGTCAATCACTTGTTTACTTGCTTTTCCTGCCTGGCCCTGGGGGTTCCGCTGGCTATTTCTTCCCTCTGGAGGTTCTCCTGAGGTGAGCTTTGATCTTCAGAGGGGAAGGGGCAACAGGAAGATGGCAAGAGATGCTAAGAGTCTGTCAGCATCTGACTCATTCTGTGAGAAAAAAAAAAAGCCCTCTTTTAAAGCAACTTGAGGATGCTGATGAGAACTGAGCATCCCTGCCAGTGTCTGGATGGAAGTCTTCCTTTTTTCTGGGACAGAGGTGGAAAAGGGATGAAAATTCCACAACTCAGAAGCAAATTCTCTCAGGCCTTTCTATACTTAGCTAGCAGTATAATTCACTGAATAATAAACCAGTGTGAAACCTTTCCACAAAAAGCCACAGCTGCAGACCACCGCCTCCCCCCCCACACCGCCATTGGAGGGAGATGTTTTTAGTTGTGTAGCTTCCCTTGGACAAGACTGCTTGTAAAAACAACCTGCAACACAGTTTGATCTGAGAGCTGGCATGGAAACTCCTCTGGAATACTGCCTGAAATACAACCTATTAGACAGCTACTTATTTGGGCTTCTGAGGGCTTTTCTGGTCCTCAAAATCCATACTAACATGAAAATGTATCACTGGGCAGGGATGTCTACATATTAAAATATCAGTCAGTGTCCCAGCACAGAAGGGACACTCAAAAAGGTTTAACTGAAGGTTACCAGTTAACTGAAGGTACATGATTTCATTACTTTGCAGCGTGGCTTTGGTTGCTATGTAAATTTTTACCATCAAGTATATTATATGTATAGAAGAGTATTTTAAATATATAGTACATTTAACACCTATGCACTTAACACAGAAACTGAGAAGTAGAACATTAACTGGTACCTTACACGTTCTCCAAATTCTCCTCTCTAAATAAAACTTCCAACCTCTTCCTCAGAAGTAACCAGCATGTTGACTTTTGTGCTAATCATTCTCTTGATTTTTGTTATAGTTTTTACTACCTAGGTATATATTCCTAAACAATGTGTATTGAGTAGAAGCACAAATCTAGCTAGGGATGGCAGGGCAATGTTGCCCCTGTTTGATGAAGTGGTCTGGGAGAGAGATAAACTAAACAGAGTCTCTGGGTCAGTCTGGTTTCAGTTTCTCCAAGAGTTTACAAGAGCCCCTTCTGGGGAGGCAGGTGGACAAGGTCATGCATGGGTCTTGGGAAACCAGAGTTGGGCATCTGCAGACATCTGGTAGGGCTGCAGTGGGGGCCAGGCACTAAGTACCAGAAGAAATGTGGTCCAGAGAGTGGGCTGCTCTGGGTTTTCTGCTTCACTATAGCCTACCTTCAGTTCCAGAAATAGATTAAAGCAGAGCACTTCCATGGGGTGAAATGAGCATCCTTAGTTGATCTAGAAAACAGGATATGCTGCTGGAAAAGCACCAACATCATCAGAAATTATTAAGGCAAGAACAGATCATCTCAGCTAGACTCACCCAGGAATTCTGTCCTCAAGTTTAAAAAAAAAGGATCAATAGCAGTAGGGATCTGGTGATGACAGTTCTCAACCTATCTACCTTTTGAGGCATTCTAATCTGGACTTGTTGTCCTCTATGCCTGGTACACAACTGTCAATCTGAGATCACTGTTTACCATCCTTTTGGATATTTCTTTCACCCTTCTCCAGTGTTGGAGCTCATGTTTCCTGTATTTAATGCCTTTCTCTGTCTTGACTTACTTTTTGTGGTGCGTATACTCTAGTAACTCCCTGAGGAAGGATGCATAGGAAGAGAAATTTGTTGAGAATTTCTATACAGGTCGAGAAATGTTTTTATTCTATAGTCCTTGATTTATAGTTGGGCTGGGTATAGAATTCCAGGTGGGGGATAATTTTTCCTTCAGTATTTTGAGGGCATTTCTTCATTGTCGTTTTGCTTCACATATTGCTAGTAAGAAATCTAAAGCCATTCTGACTCCAGATCCTTGGCATGTAAGGCAAATTGTTGAAGGTTTGCCCCTTTTTTCCTTCATTTTGCAGCTGAGTAAACAATGACCACTGAAGATTAAATTACCTGACCTGAGGTCAGACAGCTATTAAGTGGCAGTGTTAGGATTCACACCCCAGTCCTCTGATTCCAAAGCTCCTTATTATTTTATTTTAAATGATATTTTTCAGAGTAAAGAAATACATGCTGTCATAGATATCTTAGAAAACATATAAAATTCCAATAAATAAAAAAAAAAATAAGGTCACCAAAACTCTGTGTACTATTCATAGGGACTCACCATAATTTATACTTTATAATAATTTATCATTTATTTGTTTGTTTCTTAATTTGAATCATTTGGGTTGATAAACCTATTCTTTTTACACTACATGGCATCAGCCAAGGGCAGCAGGAATGGGTAGGAGTCAGAGTCTGAAAGGAGCAAGGTTCTAAGCATGTCCCTAAGGTAGAGAGCTGCTGTTCAGATTGATATGGTTCAGTACCCTGGAGAGCTCCAGAGCAGGGACAGCCGTTGGAGACTCAGCAGAACAATGACTAGGAGTTCTGTAGGGTTTTGAACTCCTTTCCAAGACAGGAATGTTAAAAGAGACCATACACAGCTGGGATGGAGGTGAGGGATGGAGGTTTGTCTGATTCATCCTCACATCTCCCCAGTCCAATGAGTTTTGTGAGAGTAGGTCATTGTTCTCATCACTATGCCTTTTCTCAGGCTGTCTCCCCAGCTGGGAATGCCTTGCTAATTTCTACTCATCCTTTAATGTTCCATTTAATCATTAATTTCACCAAAAAGTTTTCTGAGCTCCCTCTGCCTTCTCCTTCAAAAAATTTCCCCCATTTCTTCCTCTGAATCTCTCTTGGTCATTACATATGCCACACTAGATTATAACTGTCTGTCCTCCTAACTAGACTATGAGCTCCTTGAGGACAGAGACTGTGTCTCAGTTATCTTTGGTCTTAGTAAATACTCAATAAATAATATTAAATACTTAATAAGTGAATAAATTTCCTGTTGGCCATAGGGAGCTGTTGAAGGTGTTTCTCAACAACTTTGCCCACCCCCACCCCCCCACGAAGGACATTTGGCAATGTCTGGAAATAATTTTTGTTGTTGAAACTCGGGGGACGGGTGCTACTGGCATATAATAGGTAGAGACCATGGATGCTTCCCACATCCTAGTATGCACAGGACAGCCACCACAACAAAGAATAATCTGGCCCCAAATGTTATTCGTGCTGAGGTTGGGAAACCCTGTTTTAGAATAATGAAATGGATTTAATCAAACTCTTCTTTAATCAATTTAAGACTCTTCAGAGAGCAGTGAGTCCAACTGGCTCACTTTACAGATGAAAAACTGAGCTAGTTGGTTGTAGGGTAGGGCAAGACCTTGTACCATGGCACCCTTTCCATATGGTTGCACCTGGCTAACATTATTTTTTAGCTATTCAGTACTCTAAGTGGTAAAGGGATAGAATGGTTTTATTAATGTACCTTATCTGGGGCTCATCAATTAGGTCTGGGGGACAAGGATGAGATTGTTCAGACTGGAGAAAAGTTTTTGGCATCACAGAACAGGTCCAGCCAGCCTCTTCCCACCCCATCCCCACATCAGCCTCTTTTTTCTAGAAAGATGTGCCACAAATCTAGGGCTGAATGAGAAGCGTTCTCTCAATGGCTCATTTCTGAACAATTCAATCTGCTCCGGGAAATGAGAGATTAGCCTGTGGAAGAGTGAATCCACTTTAAGCCACTCTACATTAGAACCAAATAAAGCTCTGGAGGTCCCAGCCTGCCACAGGAGAATTCACTCTAATTGCTACAAACTGAGGGGATCCAGTATAATTTTCCTGCCATCAACAAATAATAGCATTTGGGGAGATGAACTCAATCTCCAAGGGAAGCTTTGAACCAAATGTGAGGTTATCTCCCTCTTCAAGTGCCTCAGATTTAGAAGGCTCTTGATCCCAGAGTGCCCCAATCATACCTCTCATGAGGTAAATCCGCCATTTTCCCAGCAGTAATCACAATGCCTGGATTTCTCCCACTCAGCTCAGCTGACTTAGAAAAGCCAGGTGATTCAGACACAATACACAGTGAATCAACAAAGAAAGGAAATGCAGAAAAAAAAAAACCCCAATCTGTGTGTCATCTTGAATAAATGTGCCTTCCAATAAATTTGGTGAATTGTCTTCAAGGGAATCAGCTGAAAATGTGTTCATTTATTGTATATCATAACTGTCTGGTGCATATGTGATTAGCTGGAAATGATATTTGTGGGTCTACTGAGGCTCTGAAATGATGCAGAGGGGTAGCTTTTTTCTGCAGAAATAGCTCAATTTTGTTTGCTAAAGTTTGCCTTGGAGCATCAAAGGCTGTTCCTGTGTTGGCTGCTACTGGCATGAGAATGTGAAGGGGGGGGCACGGGGACAGAAAAGGACACTCGGCAGCAGGTCCCAACAAGAAAAAGCTGTCTCTCCACCTCTATTCCTTGTCCTCTTCCTCTGTCCTGCCCCCCCGACATACAGTGAACACCATGGGGAGGAGGAGTTCAGTAACTCAGAATTTGTACTCAGATCTAGGTTTGAATTCCAGTTCTACTTCTTTCCTGAGCCTTAGATTCTTCACCTATAAATTGGAACTAATAATGCTAATATACCCAGTTTGTCAAGGGGGTTTACATGAGATGATGTATATAAAGCATATGGCTCATGAAGGCACTAAAGAAGTGTTCTATTATCATCACTGGGCTCAGTCTCTGCCCGGGTAATTTTCTAAAAACAGAAAGTTTGGTCCAGGGGATTAGAGAGAAGAGAATAATGGGATATGGATGGTCAAATGTAAGAAAACAAATCTCTATCAGGGGGCCACTGGAAGTTTTGTGGTCTAATGATTTTCCAAACCTCTTTACAAGATGTAAAATGGTTGGGTTTGTGGTTAACCAAACTTTTGATTTTTTGGTTTTTTTTTAATATTAATTATTTTATTTCTAGCTTATCATTAATTTCAACTACTCAGACTTTTGAATTGCTCAGCTCTGTGTTTAAGTTTCTATAGAATAGGTTTGGCACTGAGCAGGCTTGGAGAGTCCAAAACCTTTTGGACATTGCAATAACGTAGAGTTCAGAGTTTAGAGAGAATGTCAAATGAGAATCACCCTGCCACGGGTCCAAAGAGAGATCAATGCTTCTGCCATGAAAGAAAAAGGGGTTCCATTGGTGAATCTGCAGTTAGCATAAATATAGGGTGGTAACGGGTCTCTTAAGTGCAAAGGTGCCCACAAGCACCTCGTCAACAGAATAACTGGGAGAATACAGAGATTCCTGAGCCCACCTTGGAGAGTCAAGGGCCAAGGAGGGGCTCAGGATCCTGTTTCTTTTTAATTAAAGTGCCAAGGTGATTCTTTTTTTTTTTTCCCATAAATTTATTATTTTATTTATTTATTTATTTTTGGCTGTGTTGGATCTTCGTTGCTGCGCGTGGGCTTCCTCTAGCTGCGGTGAGCGGAGGCTACTCTTCGTTGCAGTGCACGGGCTTCTCATTGCGGTGGCTTCTCTTGTTGTGGAGCATGGGCTCTAGGCACACGGGCTTCAGTAGTTGTAGCATGCGGGCTCAGTAGTTGTGGCTCACGGGCTCTAGAGCACTGGCTCAGTAGTTGTGGCGCACGGGCTTAGTTGCTCAGCGGCATGTGGGATCTTCCCGGACCAGGGAATGAATCTATGTCCCCTACACTGGCAGGCAGATTCTCAACCACTGTGCCACCAGGGAAGCCCTGCCAAGGTGATTGTGATGATCAGTCAGCTTTGGAAACAGCTCTGAAGGTGGATGGCTCAGGTTGTGGGCTCCTGTTTTAGAAGTGATTCACTGAGTATTAGCATCCCTACTCCATTTACCTTTGCAAAGATCTGACCCATGTCTCTTCAAAATGATGTAAGAAAGGTTTAGGAGAGTCGTAAGAGGCACTTAGAGCTGACTCCCATTTCAGATGCTGTGGTTGTGGACTATGTGCCTGAGAAATGACACTATCTGACAACAATCATCAAATGTATTTTTGACATTCAAGTCTTGCACCATAAGACCCAACCTTCAAGATATCAACTCCCGGGACTTCCCTGGTGGTCCAGTGGTAAAGAATCCACCTTCCAATGCAGTGAATGCGGGTTCAATCCTTGGTCGGGGAACTAAGATCCCACATGCCATGGGGCAACTAAGCCCGCGCACCACAACTACTGAGCCCCCGCACCTCAACGAGACAGCCTGCATGCCACAAACTACAGAGCCCATGCACCCTGGAGTCCATGTGCCACAACTAGAGAGAGAAATCCCACACGCCACAACTAGAGAGAAGCCAGAGCGTGGCAACGAAGAGCCCAGGCACTGCAGCAAAAAAAATCCCTCATGCCTCAATGAAGATCCCACGTGCTGCAACTAAGACCCGATGCAGCCAAATAAATAAATTAAATAAATAAAATAAACAAATATTTAAAAAAAGATATCAACTCCCATCAATCCCCACCAGGCACTCAAAGTATCTCCCAATATACCTTGAACTTTTCTTTTTCATATCTTCCTCCCCAATCAGCAATGAGCTCAGCTCCACTAATAGAGGCAGTATGACCTGGTGTTTAAGAGGCTGGCTTTGGAATAAGGCAGGTTGGAATTCTAGTGTGTTTGTGAGCCAACTTGCACTATGCTGGTCAACACCCTAGGGATGCAGAGCAATAAGATAGAAGGGGCCTGGGTCATTGCCCAATGGCACTCTCAAGTGATGCCTGAAAGGAAAACACAAACTTCTATCTTGTTCAAGCCACTATTATTTTTGGTCATTATTCAAAAATCTGAAACTACATCCTACCAACCAGTAAACCAGCCACTGTAATACAGGTGATAAGGGTTGCTATAGGGGATGCACTTGGTGCTGCGAGAGCATACCTGAGGGAACCAAACCCTACCTGGGAGGCAAAGCCTAAGAGGCTTCCTAGCAAAGGAGATATTTAAGGGAAGTATGTAAGATGAGTGGCACTTAGGTAGGTGAGGAAGGGAGAAAAGGATGCCCCAGATAAAAAGAAAAAGTGTGAGCAAAGTTACAGAGGCAGGAAACAATTCGGGATGTTTGGAAAGTTGTAGTTTAGCATAGCAAAGAGTAGGGTTTGAATGGGCAGTGGGAAGAAATGCGCTGGGGCTTGGGAGTGGATTTTGTATGGGAAAAAAAGATGGTGTGGTGACATGATGAAAATCCCAATCAGAGAATTCCTCACCATGGAATCTCTCTCTGTATTTAGCAGCTGCTGGTGAGAAAGGAGACTGAAAGCTAAAGATAAGTACTATATGGTTTCCCCTATTATTAACTTCCTAATGGAGAGCCCAGATTCACAGAGGGGCTCAGTCCATTGTTCCTAACAGCTGGATTTCTTGTGAGGCAGACAGGAATCCCCAATGGCTCCTACAAACAGACTGTGGGAGGCTGGCTGATTGATAGGCCTGTCAACACCACCTCAAAGCGACCTCAAAGTGAGGTCAATGGCTGAGTAAATTTAACCCAAGCCTATCAAGGTAATGGGAGAAAGAGATTTATTTTGGTTCAGACAAGCTCTGGACAGTGACAGGAACCAGGAAGAAGGCAGGAGCAAAACTTGTGCGTCAGTGTTTGGATATGGAGACAATTTCAATTCAACCATCTCAGATGAATATTATCTTCCTTAGTCTAAGAACCTACCAAGGTATCAATTCTCCACATGCATTCCAATATGTCTGGGTTAGGAAGATCTTCTTTCCTTCCTCTGTTTCTTCCCAGGTCTTTGGTTACCCACTGAGTATGGACCATACTGGTTTCATATTCTTAGTTGCCCATGTTGACTAAGGGTCTACAATAAGCCAGGTACTGGTGGGCACTTCCTATCAGCTCACCTCATCTTGATATCTGCCTGTGAGATATTATCCCCATTTACAGATGATGAAGCAGAGGGACAAGTGCCTTGCCCAAGGCAAAATAAAAATTAGGAGTTAGGGGGTTTTGTTTGTTTTACTTCTACAGCTCAATGGATTATCACAGTAATTACTCATGGAACCACCACTAAAGTCAAGAGGGATCTTTGTCAACATCCTTTACCCCTCAAATCACTACCTACTCCTTCCCTACTTCTCTGAAGCCTCTCCTGGTTCCAAACTTCTGCTTTCTCCCTGACTCCATACCCCTTCCCTTAGCCTTCTGGAGCAATAAAGAAAATGAGGGACTTTCCTATGATTGCACAGATGTCAGAGCTGGGACTTGAACCCATGTGTTTGAAGTCCGCTATAGCTTGGTTGATTTCCTCCTCTCAGCTTACGTAAGTCCTTTCCACCTTTCAAGGCCGATCAAATGCCATGCTCCTCCATGGAGCCTTTTAGAACACTCCTGTCCTCTCTGGTCTTTTCCTCTACCTGGTGAGTTCCTGACTGTCTGTTCCACTGATAGGACACTTAGCAGATAGTGTCTGGCATTACTTAGCATTTCACATTCTTGTTTCATCTTCCCTATGAGTCTGTAAGCTTTTTTGGAGACTAGGGATCACAACTTACACCTGCTTTTTGTTTTTTTTTGGTTTTTTTGCAGGCAATGTGCTAAGTTGTTTTTTTTTTTTAATCATCTTTATTGGAGTATAATTGCTTTACAATGGTGTGTTAGTTTCTGCTTTAGAACAAAGTGAATCAGCTATACATAAACATATATCCCCATATGTCCTCCCTCTTGTGTCTCCCTCCCACCCTCCCTATCCCACCCCTCTAGGTAGTCAAAAAACACCGAGCTGATCTCCCTGTGTTATGCGGCTGCTTCCCACTAGCTATCTATTTTACATTTTTTAGTATATATAAGTACATGCCACTCTCTCATTTCATCCCAGCTTGCCCTTCCTCCTCCCTGTGTCCTCAAGTCCATTCTCTACGTCTGCGTCTTTATTCCTGTCCTGCTCCTAGGTTCAACAGAACCATGTCTTTTTTTTTTTTAGATTCCATATATATGTGTTAGCTTACGGTATTTGTTTTTCTCTTTCTGACTTACTTCACTCTGTATGACAGTCTCTAGGTCCATCCACCCCACTACAAATAACTCAGTTTCGTTTCTTTTTATGGCGGAGTAATATTCCATTATATATATGTGCCACATCTTCTTTATCCATTCATCTGTCAGTGGACACTTAGGTTGCTTCCATGTCCTGGCTATTGTAAATAGAGTTGCAATGAACATTGTGGTACATGTCTCTTTTTGAATTGTGGTTTTCTCTGGGTATATGCCCAGTAGTGGGATTGCTGGGTCATATAGTAATTCTATTTTTAGTTTTTTAAGGAACCTCCATAATGTTCTCCATAGTGGCTGTATCAATTTACATTCCCACCAACAGTGCAAGAGGGTTCCCTTTTCTCCACACCCTCTCCAGCATTTATTGTTTGTAGATTTTTTGATGATGGCCATTCTGACTGGTTTACACCTATTTGTATTCATAGAACCTTGAAAGTGGTCTGCACGGAGGAGGAAGCAGAATAAGTGGATTCCTGGGCTTTGGAGTCAGACTCAGGTTCAAATCCTGGTCCGGCTAGTGGCTTGCTGTGTAACACTGAATTACTTAATCTCTGTCCACATGCCTTCCTGAAGGGTTGTTGAGAAAATTAAAGTACATAATGATTTTCAGGGTGTAGCATAGTGCCTGGCACACATTAGTCATTCTGCAAAGGTAAACTATTATGGAACCCAACAAGTATTCATTGTTGATAACTACTCAACTGGTCCTCAAGGTTAAAAAAATTTTTTTAAAGAAAGAACTAAGATAGAAAATCTCTTTTCCATAGGATACAAGTCTAGAAAAGCAACACACAAGTTGGAAGGAGGCCGGATATTGGGTAGGAATAGCCTCACTTCCCCTCCATCATGTTCACTTACTACAGAAGCAATAATGGCTTCCCAGTGTGCAGAGCATTGAAATGACTAACAGCTGAGCGGTGACAGCCAAGCAGAGTCAGGGGCCCTGGCCGTGTTCCTGCTGCTAAGTCATGCAAAAGAGGCCAGCTTTACCTCCGAGCCTCAGCAGCAGCTAATGCTGTTAGGATGAAAGATGGGTCCATTTGGGCCCTAAACTTTGGTGTTCAGGCACTCTAGAAGGTGAACGGCTGGAGAGAAAATACAAGGGCTGAAGCAGGAGTTTCCAGCGAAGAGGCTGAGCCGCTGTCAAGAATCAGGAAATATACCACTCTGGGTGCATGTGCATACTTTAACCAAACAGTCCATTTCTTCAAAGGACTTTAAAGGGCAAAAGCTCGCCTTCCTTCCAACTTGACTCCCATACATAACCACGCAGGAGACAGCTGATCTGAAACACAGCACCTATTGCTTTCTTTATGCCCATTCTCAACTTGCAAAGAGATTCTTCTCCAAATACTTTCCGAAAATATTAAGGAGAGTTTTGGGGTGGGATTTCCATACAGATTATCTTTTCTGTAATTCTGTGGGCTTTGTCTGATCATCTGTCCTGCAAGTCATAGGAGGCATTTCTCTGAGCATCAGTTCTAACACAATAGAACTCAAAACGGAACAATGTAAGGCACGTCAGGTGGGTGGGAAACTGTGATAGCCTGAGATTTTGGAAGCTAAATGGAGTTAAGGAGATGCAGAGGAGGGTAATGAGGAAGCTTCAGATAATGGGATCAGGCAGGACTGACTCAAAAAACAGCAGAGACTGCTGGGCTCTTTTGGACCACAAGATCCCTGTCATTGGGTGGGGGGGTAGGGGGCACAAAAAGGCAAAACTCAAACAGGCAGTAGTTGTCAGGCCAAAGCAAGTTGTGACCTGTGATCACAGGTGTGATCTTGTGATCACACTGTGACTTGTGATCAAGCCAAGAGTGTGTGGGTGCAGGGGGGTCAGGTGGCGATACTTTCCAGAGCAAATGCAAAAGATAGTGCTATAAAGGAATGAACTATCACCAGAAATATTCATTGTCTACAGCAATGCCCAGGAATTCATCAGCTTTCCTCCACTGGCCTCGGTTTCCCCATATTTAAATCCGAAGAAGTCGTACTACTCCCCAGTCTGAGTTAGTGACCCTCCTCTTCTCCCTCAGACCTCCATGTATAATTGTCTGTTAGTGAGTCTGCCTCCCCAACTAAGCCTTAAATTCCTAAGGGCTGGGACTGTATTTTATTCCTCTCTGCGTCCTCAAAGCCTGGCACACGGCCTGGCTTATAGCAGGTGTTCAATCAACATTTACCGACTGAATGGTCTCTAAAGTCCTTGGAGGACAGAATCATAGACTGACTGGATTGGTTGTTCTGATTCTGTCCTCTACAGAGCTCAGCATAAAGTGTGGGCCAAACAGCCTCCCCAGGAGCTGTCCTGATCAGGCTGCTTCAGTTGAAGTACCGTGGCCTTTCCTCCCCTTCCTTTCTCTTTTCTTAACTTCTTTATTCCCATCTTCAAATATCATTCTCCTTGGACTGTACCACTCTAAAGCCATTGTGCTCGCTTCAAACTTCAAGACTGGGGGGTCTCTTAAATGTGAAATACCAACCAGCCCTCTCATTTACTTCCCCTTCTGCAACCAAGTCCATAGACCTTCCTAAGGTCTTACCTAGGTCTGACCTTAGAGTCTCTTGGAAGAAGATCCTGAGGTAACAATTTGAATGGAAGAGGCTTACTGGGGAAGTGATTCCAGGGAGCACTGATAGTGGAGCAGGGAAGGAAGTGAGACAGGAAAGGGAAGAAAGGTAATACAGGATGCTTTAATGAGCAGGTATTGCTGTGGGCAACTGAGGTTCACTCCTCCTGAAGACCCCTGGGAGATTCTGTGGAATGCACCTCAGAGTCATCCCGATGAGGAGTGAGGGAGCTGGGGTATGTATCCACCAACTCCCATCCAAAATTGGTTGAAGGCTGTTAGAGGGTTAGGGGGAATAATCCCCCACCACTGCTAGTCTGCCTCATGCACTAGTTAAACACACTCCTGCAGTCAGAGAAAGCACCCAGGGGCTTGTAGAAACAAGCCATCAGCATGTACAGCAATAGTGAGATCTGAGGGGATCTGGGCAGGGGCACCAACACCTTATGCGACACATTCTAGACTGATGCCCCAAAGTCTTCCATCTTCTCATCCCAGTTTGCTCTACTATGGAGTAAAACATAAAGTTCTCCAGTTGGAAGAGACTTGGTAATCATCTACGTTAACCAAATCCCTCTTCAGTCCAGAATCCCCTCTACAACATTCCTGACAAGTGGTTGTCAGCCTCTGCTTGAATACTGCTAGTGTCAGGGAACTCACTGCACTGAAATTATTCCAGCAACTTGCTATTTCTGGAATAACGGAGTTGCTGAAAAATCCGCCCCCCCCCCTTTTTTTTCTTTTTTAAAGAGTCCACATTAGTCACCTTGTAATTTCCAACTGTTGGCCTTAGTTCTGCCTTTTGGAGCCACACAAAATGATTCTGCTCCTCCATTCACAATAGCCCTTTTAGTTAGTTTCTAAAACTAACTGGTATGTTTTCACCATGACTCTTCTTCTCCAGCCCAAATCATCCACTGCCTTTATTACTCTTACTAAGATATGGTCTTTAGACCAGTCATTCTCAACCAGGGGCAAATTTGCCTCCGAGGGGACATCTGGCACCGTCTGGAGACATTTCTGGCTGTTATAACTACCAGGAAGCACTACTGGCAAGTATGGCTTGGGGTCAGGGATGTTGCTAAGAATCCTACAAGACACAGGACAGCCCCCAAGACAAAGAATTATCTGGCCCCAAATGTCTAAAATACCAAGGCCAAGAAACCCTTTTCTAGAAACATCATTATCCAGGCCACTCTCCTTTGGACATTCCTATGGCTTGTCATATAAAGCACAGGGCTCAGAACTTGACACGTGGTGCCTGCAGGGACAGGACCAAAGAAAGCATGAGTATGGGCGTCCTCTCTCACTCTGACAATGGGACTGACTAGAGCAGCTGAAGCATCCACCATATACTCCCCTCCTCCCCGGTCTGGGGTCAGGAAAAAGCTCCAAGTCCTATTGAAACAAACTGCTCTCAAGCCAACAATTAGGAAATAAAAACAAAGATATAAAAACATAAATGCAACTCTAGGAAGTAGCGTTCCCTCTGAGCATCTACACAACACTTTAATCATGACAGATTGAATCAGATTCGTTTTAGTTTTTTTTTTTTACCCGAAAGATATAATTGTAGATTTCTCTGTAAAATTTTTGTTACCTGAAAACATGATAAATTGTCTTTTGTATTTTCATCCATGCCACTCCTAAAAACATCAGACAAGACAGACTGATGTGGATCCACTTCTTAACTCTTTTTGGGTAAGGTTGTGTTGACCAGCTATGAAGTCACTTAACTGTAGCTTACATTTATTTATCTGATCTAAGAAAACACCAGGTCTAGATGGTTTTACTACTAAGTCTTATCAAACATTCAAGAACCAGTTAATTCTTATTTTATTCCAACTGTTCTAGAAAATGGGGGGGGGGTGGGTTGGAGGGAGATGGAGACTTCAGCTTATTTCAGAAAGCTAGCATAATCCTAAAGCCAAAACCTTTCAAGAACAGTGCATGAAAAAAATTTATAGGAAAATCTCATTAATGCACATAGATATAAACTTCCTTAAAGATTACCAAACTGGATCTAGCTTTGAATTTTATATTTCACAAAGTGGCTCAGTTTTGTTTATTCCGGGAATGTAGGATGATTTAACAGAAAGTCTATTAATGTAACTTACTACATTAATAGATTAAAGTGGTGGGTAGGAGTCAGGAATGGACCACAGGCACACAGAGGAACGTTCTTTTCTTTATTTTTTTTTTTAAGTAGCTTTTTCTGTGTTATAAAACCCACAAAATTTCTGTGATATAAAATAAACATTTATTTTTCATACATCTTGGGTAAGCCAGGGGCAACTATTTTGGGCTGGGCTCAACTGGTCAGTGAGTCAGCTGGGTGACCACATCCACAAAACTCTCATTATTCTTGGACCAGCTGGCTAGTTGTTGCAAGTTCATCTCATGGCAGGGCAGAGTATTAAGAGGGTGAACTCAACAGGACAAACACACTTCAAGCCCCCCTACTTGTATAATACCTGCCATCACCCATCTGGCAAAAACAACTTGCATGGCTGAGTTCAAAGTCAAAGAATGGGGAAGTATATTCTCCATGGCATGGATACTAGGAGGGCATGTGGATATTTTATTACTTATAATTTACAAATATGATATACATGTATACACATTATATATATGTTTATTATGTGTCCAATTTATATATATGAAATTTGGTATACACAAAGTATTTCATAATAAAGCTTAAATTCACACATTAAGTACACTTTGGGACCCTTCTTACTTACTAGTCTCATAATCTTATCCAAAAAGGAAAAGGAGTTAGTTTGGCATGAGGTGTTCTTCATGATCATCTCTTTCATCTTTACTTTTTCCCATTCTTTCAGCCTCTTCCAAAAAGAACTTAAAGAGGTTTACAAAGCACTGAGACAAAATAAATTTATCATCAGAAAACAAAGCAAAGGGAAAATAAGGTTACTGAAACAAGATGGAGCTAGAAATGCCATTAGCACTTGGCTGGATATTCTGTTTGCTCCTCTTATCCTCTTCCCACCTTTCTCTACCTGTTTAAGGGTTCCTTCGTCTCGGGCTTCTCCTATAGCTACAGGTCTCACTGAGTTCTGATGACCACTCTCTCCTCTTCTGCTTGAGGCCCAGAGGCTGGTAACATTTCCTGTGAACTTCCTTGCTGGCTCCCTTAATTTTGCCACATCTTTGTAACATGAAGCTCTCCTTACTTAACATTTTTGAAGGTGCCATATTTCCTGCCAGAGACCCTGATTGCAATAGCCCACACAAATCGTATGCCTTAAGTCTAAACGCCTACTAGAAGTAGATGATAAATACAGCTCTAAGGTCTCAGTGTGATTATCAAGTGGGAAAGACAATCGATAAAAGAGTCACCAGTCCCTCCAGAGAAGCAGATCTACTCTGGACGCCATGATGGGCAAGAAATTTTTTGTGCCTTCTCAATGACAGGTCATTGTGGTATAACACCCCCATGTCTTTTCTGTCTCACAGACCATCTCTAATTATTCAGGGCCCAGTCCTCATATATCCTCTTTTTATCCACACTCACTCCTTAGTTGATCTCATGGCTTTAAATATCACACATATGCTGATGACTCCCAATATGTAGCTCCAGTTCTCACTTTTCCCTGAACTCCAGTTTTCACTATCCAATTGCCTACGCTGTTTGTCCAATAGGCATCTCAAACTCTTGGCATGTCCAAAACAAAACTCGCCAAGTTTATCGAATAATCCTCTCTTCCTAGTCTTCCTCCATCTCAGTAGAGGGCCTTGGCATCCTTCACTTGGGTGCTCAGGTGTGTGGACTGGTGGGGAGGGGGCCTGGCGGAAATCCATCATCCTTGATTCCTTTTTCTCACACTCCACATCCAATCCAGCTGCACATTATGTTGGCTCAGATATTCAAAAATATATTCAGAATCTGACCAATTTTCACCACCTGCATCACTTCCCACTCTAGCTCCAACTTCCCAGACTCTCTTATACCACTGTACTTGCTCCTAACTTGTTTCCCTCCTTCTATACTTGCCCTCTTCCAGGGTCCCACCTCCAGCAGCCAGTGTGACCCTTTAAAAATACATCAGATCATGTCATCTACTCAGAATCCTCCAGTCGCTTACCATCACACTCAGAATGTAGTATAAAGTCTCCACCATGGCCTGTAAGGCCGAACTGACCCTTGATGTTCTGTGAGCAGGTGAAGCATAGTACTTGAGGTCTTGGGACCTTTGCACTTGCTGTTTCCTCTGATTGAAACACTCTTCTCCAGATATCTACATGCCTCCACCACTCATTTCACTTAGGTCTCTGCTCAAATGACAACTCCTCAGAGAAGCCTTCCCTGGTCATTGGCTCAAAACAGCCCCACCATCCTTATTCCTTACTTTACTTTTCTTCACAGCACTAATCAGTACCTGACATTACATTAAATATAAACATGTAATTATGCATTAGTCTTCCCATTTAGAATGCTAAATGCTACGAAAACAAGGGTTTGTTTCCTTCACCCCAGCATCCCTGGTATGATACTTGACACGTAGAGGGCTCTCAATAAATATTTGCTAAGTGAATGAAAGACTCTATTCTAGGTCATCTGATTTCTTGACTCACACTCAGAAAGATCAAAGAAATATTTAAGCCTCAATTAAGTGAGTGGCACTTAGCTAGATGCTTAGAGCTTTAAAAAATCTAACAGTTCCTGACCCGAACTGTGACCTTCTGGGTGAGTAGTGATTGGGAGAGGACACAAGGGAGTCCTCAGGGTACTAGAAACGTTCTTTATCTGGGTAACAGTTATATAGGTGTACACCTAATTACAGATCTACTGAGCCAAACACTTCACATTTGTGTATTTTAAGTTGCACCCCAATAAAAGATTTGTTTTGTTTTGTTTTAAGTTTCTGGCCTATCTAGACACATCAACAGGTAGTTTCCAGCGTGGCAAACCAATGAGAGGTCTGCACAGACTGCCTGCCATATGATCAGCGAGAAAGCCACCCTCCAAAGTGCTAAGATTGGCAAACCGGCTAAAAGGAAAAGGTAGGCTGTATCCTGCCTTCCTTCTGACACCAGAACATCCCACAGATCACGGGCCTTCTTCAGTGCCCCAGGTCCACTTTCTCAATCTGATGCTCAACTGCTAGAAGATACGCCACCTGTTAGGGAGCAGATCCCTGAAGTGAGATGGAGCACGGCAGAGCTTAGACCGGGGCAAGAGAGAGGAACAGTATGGCAGCCTTTATGCTTTAGATTCTTAACCACATAGTTTGAGGACGTGAACACCGCGTCCACGCGTTTGGAGGGAACAACTAGCTGTACACTCGGCTCAGCGAACGTCACAAACCCAGCGAACGCCCGGCCTGGGCCCCAGGCCCCCAACGCGCACGCGCAGCATACAGCCGCCGCTACGCAGGCGCACTGCAGCCTTGTGCCGGGCAAAGCGGGGACAGGTGCCCCTGCGAGCGGGCGCGCGCGCGTTCTCGGGCGCGTGGGAAACGGGGTGCGCGCTATGGAGCAGCGGTTAGCTGAGTTCCGGGAGGTCCGGAAGCGAGCCGGGCTGGCGGCCGAACCCAGCACTTCGAGCCAGCGTGCACAAACCTCGGGAGAGAAGGCGGAAGCAGCTGCGACTCCAAAGGCAGCGCCAGGCTGGCTAAAACGGTTCCTGGTGTGGAAACTGAGGCCCGCGAGTGCCCAGGCCCAGCCCAACCTCGCTCAGGTGAGAGGAACGAGGCCTCACCCCCGGGTCCCTGGCTTCTGAGCCGCGGACTTGGCCTCTCGGGCAGCTCCGCCGAGGCCCCGCCCCGCCACCACGTGGTGGCAACACCCCCAGCCCCCCACCTCGCCGCGTCAAGGAGCGGCCCGGCCCGCCAGCCAGGCTCCCTCCCCAGCTTTCCAGCCGGGCCTTCGGTGGCGGGGCGGGGCTGCTGGCGCCTCCCGCCAGCTCGGGGGCGGGCCCTCGCGTCTCCAGCCTCTCGCATGGGCCCTGATGAGTGGCTTCGACATTTTCCTTCCAGCCCGCGACCCACGCAGCTCCGACTCCAGGCTTGAAGCGAGGGTCTAGGATCCTGGAAGAAAGGACCTCTGCCCTTGTGTTATTCACAGCGAGTTGAGTTATCGTTGTGCCCCCGGTGGCTTTGGGAAACCTCTCCACAATGGTGTTGAGTCACAGCCCTCTGCTAATGGAGGGTAAAAGGTCTAATTGGATTCTGATAAAAAGTGGCAGTAATTAAAGCTTCATTTGATTTCGCACCTGGGCCACATGCAGCCAGTCGCCCAAATAGCCTGCGCTTTAGAAATGGCATTTGAATACAAAATTCGCAAAAGTGTGGTAACTGTAACTGCCCGTGGTGGCATGTACCTTTGTCTCACTATTGAACTAGCAAGCCCTATTCAAGTTTAACAATGAATGTTCAAGGCGAAGACAATATATAGATTAGTATGATATCCGTTTCACCCTGTGAGTCTTTGGTAATTTCCTATTCACGTCTCAGTATCTTCGTTTTCACTCATGAGTAAGGTGGCAAGGTGATGACTTGAGTGTGAGATTGGAGCATCTATGTGGGAATACAGGACAAAACATCAAGGGGATATCTGTGCTGTGAGGCAATCTGTGACATGGCCTTTGTCCCTCCTAAGTGCAGTAACAGCCAAAAATTCCTTTTGAAAATTAAAATGTACCTTACTCCTCTTAAAATTACTTCAGTTCATCTATCATTGCACCACATCTGGTTTTAAGGAATTTTTAGGAGAGCATACTGTTACTCAGTTTGGATTAGATATTATTCTCCATGACACGCAGGGTTCCAACTGACTTGCAGAAAGAGAGTGCAGCAGGTTTCAAACAGTCCATTTCCTTGCATGCAGTTTGTCTCAGGATGACTATTGTTGATTAGAACTCACTGAGCACAATTACTTAGGATTTTATTTATTTATTTATTTTTAAATAAATTTATTTATTTTATTTTATTTATTTTATTTTTGGCTGTGTTGGGTCTTCGTTGCTGCACACGGGCTTTCCCCTGTTGGGGCGAGCAGGGGCTACTTTTCGTGGCTTCTCCTTGCGGTGGCTTCTCCTGTTGTGGAGCACGGGCTCTAGGCACGTGGGCTCAGTAGTTGTGGCTTGCGGGCTCTCGAGCACAGGCTCAGAAGCTGTGACGCATGGGCTTAGTTGCTCCGTGGTATGTGGGATCTTCCCGGACCAGGGCTCGAACCCGTGTCCCCTGAATTGGCAGGCGGATTCTTAACCACTGCGCCACCAGGGAAGTCCCTGGTTAGGATTTTAGAATCCATTTCCTCTACCTCTTTTCCTCTCCCAGTTACAAAATAGTATCTAGTCCACACAATGAGTTTTTGACTGTATGTCTCATTTCCAAAGGAATATGAGATCATTGAGTTGGATCTAGAGAAGCTGAACTTGGAGAAAGTTTTCATTATTAAAAACCCAAAAGCCGATGGCCTGACAAAGGGATGAGAGGAAATGCCGGACCTCCAGTGCTTCTTATTAATTACTCTGTTTTTCATAAGGAACTTTGAAGCTCATTTTCATTGGCTCAGCTACCATTCCTGGGTTTGTTCTGGTGTGAAATTCTCATTAAACTGCTTTTTTTCTCCCCTAATTTATAATCTATCTCTACCTAATAATTTAGGTGGCATACAGTGGCTTGTCAGAGATTTCTTTAACCTTCTGTTTCTAATTGCTCCTTTTTGCTGGCCATTGACAAGGAAGCATCCACCTCCTCCTTACCTCACTCTCGAATTTAGCTTGCAGAAAAGCAGTCCACTAAAATAAAATATTTCTTTCTGTGACAAGCGTCTACCACATTAGGACAGAAATGCCTGTAACTTTTAAAAACTCCTGCCAAGCCCCCCACCCCACCCCCGTCTCCCTCCCAGGCCCCCAGTGCACCATCTAGCCCCAAGGTCCATTGCCCACACTCATCCTGAAATTCCTCCCCTCCAAGCCTTGGCTCAGGTTGGCCCACTTCTCAAATGCTCTCCTTCTTTGGCGTCACCTGGCCAAGCACAGCCTTTGCATCACCCTCTCAATTCCAGGAGTCATCTTTTAACTTTTCTTTTCCCCCATCAGCATTCATTGATTCAGTATAATCCTATCATGTGCCCACTGTGTTCCAGCTGCTTTCCTGTATCCCAGGAGACAGTGTGATAAAGACAAAGCCCTGCTCTCACAGAACTCGCCTTTGAGTTGAAAGAACAGAATGATGAATGCTGCAAAAAGGTGGGGGGGACCCAGGGTGCTGTGATAGTGAATCGGGGGTGAGGGATGCAGAGTGCCACTTTAAATTGGGTGGACTCACTGAGGAGGTGACCTCACCATTTTCATAAGAAGGAGCCACTTTTGCAGAAACCTGGGAGAGGCCAAGGGTCCATGTGGTGACATTTTTACTGAGG
The DNA here is from genome assembly GCF_028023285.1 of Balaenoptera ricei. Classification (NCBI taxonomy): domain Eukaryota; kingdom Metazoa; phylum Chordata; class Mammalia; order Artiodactyla; family Balaenopteridae; genus Balaenoptera; species Balaenoptera ricei. Next base: position 36,196,645 of record NC_082649.1, read on the forward strand.
TTTGTAGAAGAGGGAGCCAGCCAGGTGGTGTGAGGGGAAGGGGCTTTCCTCTCAGAGGGAACCACAAGTGCAAAGGCCCTGAGGTGGGAAGCAGCTTGGTATACAAGGAACGGAATTCCTGTCCCTAAACTGCACCATATGTGCTGTGGTGACTGTGGTGACCACAAACGCTTCCACAACACAGCTTTTACAGCAGAAGGCACACTGGTTCTAAAACAAATGCCAAACGAGGCAGAGGAATTTCCTTATTCCCCCCTCTTTGTTCCCTTTGCCAGTTCATTTAACCCCCTACCCCACCTCATCTCCTTCTAGCTCTCTAACCCTTCCCCTTACCACCCCCCATAAAGGCCCTAATTAAGTAAAAAGGGCTTTGGAGGGAGATCATCCTAGGATGCTAGACCAAACTCATCTCTGCCTGTCACCAGCCGTGTGACTTTAGGGGAGTTGCTTACACCTCAGCGTTTTCTTATCAGTAAATTGGGAATAATAATACCTGCTTGCTGGATTACAGGAGATCAGGCATCTTGAAGGCACTCAATAAATGGTGACCATAGCATTATTCTTGTTATACTCCTTCAATAATAAAATAAATTCAGTCTACTGTGAGTTTCAGGTCGTACACATTTAAGATGTATTCTGTAGCCATCATTTCTCTCCGTCTTCCATGTCACCACCCTAATCTCTGCCTGGTCCTGTCTTGCTGGGCCTCCTGCATGAGCTACTAACAATTTCCTTTCTTCTACTTTTGCAGCCCATTTTCTGCCTGGCAGCCAGAATAGTCTTAAATATTAATCAGATTGTATTAGTTCCCTGCTTCAGTGATTTCCCTATTGTGCACACTGGTTAAATCTGAAAGGGACATTTATTTGTTTAATAAATGTGTGTGTTTGTGGGTGGGGGTTTGTTGATTTTATGTTAAGAACCTTTCCAATCTAATTGAAAAGGTAATAATTACAATATTGATACTAAAAATCAAGGGTTTAACAATATAGAATTTCTGAAGCAACATAAATCAGATGACCTGTATTTTTAACCAGGACCAAATAATATTTGTGGTCCCTTTTAAATTGCCACGTGAAGAATAAGAGATATAATTGAATAAATGAACTAAAAGTCTACTATATATTGAGAACTTATGTGTGGGGTACTGTGTTTGGCTCTGGAGACACCAGAAGATAATAAATGGTAGCTTGGGGCCTCGTGCAACCATCTAGGGACACATGTGACCTATATTAAAAGAGAGACACTTGAATGAGGAATAGTTTGGTGCTCAGTGAGAAACAGCCAGTCAGAGCTCTAGGTGGCAGAGGGGACACCCTCCTTGATGGCCCAGGAGGTCGGGGCATATACAGTTCACCGTGCTTGCCTGGAGGAAGCAAGTTGCTGAAGAATGGAGAGGAAGCAGAGGCTATTCCTAGCCACAGAGGGACAATGTCTTTGGGTCGTAAGACCAGTTGAACTGGAGTAGAGGGTTCATTTATAGAGCAATAGCTGGCGGATCATGTTGTTCAGAAACTTTTTAGACCACTGTTTTACAGACTGCAAGTCATGACTCATTAGTGGGTGGTGAAATCAATTTAGAGGATCTAGTCCTCTGTTAAAACTAAATTTAAACAAATAGAATAGAAAATCAAAGCTTCACATGTAAGGAAGGTATTTGTTGATTTGTGACCTTTTTTCCCCCTGATATATGTATGCGGGGTTGCAGTACAAAATGTATTTTTTATTGTGGGTCATACCCAAAAAAGTTTGGAAAATACTGGACTGGAGATCAAGCACCCTAAAGCTCCTTAAGTACCTGTGTCTCCCATTAGCACACAGCGCAGGGGCCTGTGTACTGGCATTTCTGTCTGTTGAGTGAACGCAAGGCCTTGGATTCCAGCCCAAGGAGTTTAAATTTTAACCCGTAGGCGATAAAAATTTGTCAAAGGTTTGTGAGCAGGGGGTTGATGGGTGTTGTAGCAGATCCATTTAGCAACTGTACATAGGATGGTTTGGGGAGGGAAGAGTTCGGAGGTGGGGAGTCCAGTTAGGAGATCCTGGGGGTGTGTAGGATGGTCACAGGGGATGGAAAGGTTGTGGCTATACCAGTGACTTTAATGTGTGGAAGGGATTTTTGTTTCCCGTTTCTGGTGTAGTCTTCATTTTAGAATCATGTCACTCAACAAAATTTTAGCTCCTCTAGACAAATCAGCAAACATATATTGATTCTGTGTGGGAAGCATGTGGTCACTGCCTTATCAATTACGGGGGAGTTTCTGTACCAGGCACAAATTAGCTCCTGTTAGCAACAGATTAATCTGAGGAAATGTCTGCCTCAGATGGATATCCCTCTGAACGCTGTAAGGATTTCATCGGGTCACATCTCACTGATCAGTTTTGATTCTGTCGGAGCAGAATGCATAGGAGCTCTTTGGAGATGGTTGTCCTAGAGAGCAGGGCAAGAAAATAGACGCAGATGAGCCGGAAGCCTTTCCCGAGCAAGGACAGCTGTCTCTCCAGATCGGTTTTGATCCTCCCGGCCCCACTGCCTATTATTCTTACTTTGGTTTGTTTGTGTGTGTCCCAGGGAGCGGTTCGGCTTGGGGGCCGCGCGTCACAGCCACCGGGGAATCCAGCCGAGCCTCCGCCGGCCCCGCCCCCGCAGGACCAGTCTCTCCTGACCAACATCACCTTCTTGAAGGTGCTCCTCTGGTTGGTCCTGCTGGGACTGTTTGTGCAACTGGAATTTGGCCTGGCTTATTTTGTCCTGTCGCTCTTCTACTGGATGTATGTGGGGACACGAGGCGCCGAGGAGAAGACGGAGGGGGAGAAGAGCGCGTACTCCGTGTTCAACCCCGGCTGCGAGGCCATCCAGGGTACCCTGACTGCCGAGCAGCTGGAACGCGAGCTGCACTTGCGACCCCTGCAGGGGAGATAGGACCAGCCGTGCTGTCAGCTGGCCTCCCAAGGTCCTTTCACCCCTGGGGCACTGACTTGTGGGTTTGACTAAGGACAGCTTGCGGGTCAGTTCTGTGACTCCGCAATTCCACACGCTTTCCCCGATCTCCTGCTGCAGTTTTCTTTCAGAACTTCTTTTTGGTTTTGGTGAAACTCCCAGGAAGACGCTCACTGTGGGTCTGATGCAATTTATAAAAATTACACGCTTAAGAAAGGAGACCTGTTAGTCTCTTTATTTGAGAGAGGTGATTTTTAGAGCACTAAGAGGGCATTGGGGAGATAACTGTTTAAAATATCCAGCTGTTTGTAGTAATCGTTTGGTACATCAAGACTGTATAAAGTAAATATTCTCTTTAAATCTTTTTTTAATTAATTTATTTTTCATTGAAGTATAGTTGATTTATAATGTTGTGTTAGTTTCAGGTGTTCAGCAGAATGTTTCAGATATATATTCTTTTTCAGATTCGTTTCCCATATAGGTTATTATAAAATATTGAGTATAGTTCCCTGTACTACACAGTAGGTCCTTGTTGTTTATCTATTTTATATATAGTAGTATGTATCTGCTAATTCCAAATTCCTAATTTATCCCTCCCCCCCGACCTTTCCCCTTTGGTAACCATAAATTTGTTTTCTATGTCTGTGAGTCTGTTTCTGTTTTGTAAATAAGTTCATTTGTATCATTTTTTAGATTCCACATATAAGTGGTAGCATATGGTATTTGTGTTTCTCTTTCTGACTTACTTCACTTAGTATGATAATCTCTAGGTCCATCCATCCATGTTGCTGCAAATGGCATTATTTCATTCTTTTTTATGGCTGAGTAGTATTCCATTGTGTGTATATATATCACATCTTCTTTATCCATTCCTCTGTTGATGGACAATTAGGTTGCTTCCATGTCTTGGCTATTGTAAATAGTGCTGCAGTGAAGAAGGGTGTTGTGCGTGTATCTTTTTTTTGTTGTTGTTTTTGTTTTGGTTTTTTTGGTTTTTTTGAATTTTATTTTATTTTTTTATACAGCAGGTTCTTATTAGTTATCCATTTTATACATGTTAGTGTATATATGTCAATCCCAATCTCCCAATTCATCACAGCACCACCACCGCTCCCCACCGCTTTCCCCCCTTGGTGTCCATACGTTTGTTCTCTACATCTGTGTCTCAGTTTCTGCCCTGCAAACCAGTTCATCTGTACCATTTTTCTAGGTTCCACATGTATGCATTAATATATGATATTTGTTTTTCTCTTTCTGACTTAACTTCACTCTGTATGACAGTCTCTAGATTCATCCACATCTCTACAAATGACCCAATTTCATTCCTTTTTTTTTTTTTTAAACTTATTTATTTATTTATTTATGGCTGTGTTGTGTCTTCGTTTCTGTGCGAGGGCTTTCTCTAGTTTTGGCAAGTCGGGGCCACTCTTCATCGTGGTGCGTGGGCCTCTCACTATCGCGGCCTCTCTTGTTGCGGAGCACAGGCTCCAGGCGCGCAGGCTCAGTAATTGTGGCCCACAGGCCCAGTTGCTCCGCAGCATGTGGGATCTTCCCAGACCAGGGCTCGAACCCATGTCCCCTGCATTGACAGGCGGATTCTTAACCACTGTGCCACCAGGGAAGCCCCAATTTTGTTCCTTTTTATGGCTGAGTAATATTCCATTGTATATATGTACCACATCTTCTTTATCCATTCATCTGTCGATGGGCATTTAGGTTGCTTCCGTGACCTGGCTATTGTAAATAGTGCTGCCATGAACATTGGGGTGCATGTGTCTTTTTGAATTATGGTTTTCTCTGGGTATATGCTCAGTAGTGGGATTACTGGGTCATATGGTAATTCTATCTTTAGTTTTTTAAGGAACCTCCATACTGTTCTCCATAGTAGCTGTATCAATTTACATTCCCACCAACAGTGCAAGAGGGTTCCCTTTTCTCCACACTCTCTCCAGCATTTGTTGTGTGTAGATTTTCTGATGATGCCCATTCTAACTGGTGTGAGGTGATACCTCATTGTAGTTTTGACTTGCATTTCTCTAATAATTAGTGATGTTGAGCAGTTTTTCATGTGCTTCTTGGCCATCTGTATGTCTTCTTTGGAGAAATGTCTGTTTAGGTCTTCTGCCCATTTTTTGATTGGGTTGTTTGTTTTTTTGATATTGAGCTGCATGAGCTGTTTATATATTTTGGAGATTAATCCTTTGTCCGTTGATTTGTTTGCAAATATTTTCTCCCATTCTGAGGGTTGTCTTTTCTTCTTGTTTGTAGTTTCCTTTGCTTTGCAGAAGCTTTTACGTTTCATTAGGTCCCATTGGTTTATTTTTGTTTTTACTTCCATTACTCTAGGAGGTGGATCAAAAAAGATCTAGCTGTGATTTATGTCAAAGAGTGTTCTTCTTGTGTTTTCCTCTAAGAGTTTTATAGTGTCCGGTCTTACATTTAGGTCTCTAATCGCGTGTATCTTTTTGAATTATTGTTTTCTCTGGGTATATGCCCAGGATTGGGATTGCAGGATCATATGGCAACTCTATTTTTAGTTTTTGAGGAACCTCTGTACTGTTTTCCACAGTGGCTGCACCAATTTACATTCCTAACAACAGTGTAGGAGGGTTCCCTTTCCTCCACACCCTCTCCAGCATTTATTATTTGTAGACTTTTTGATGATGGCTGTTCTGACCGGTGTGAGGGGATACCTCATTGTAGTTTTTTTTTTTTAAATTTTATTTATTTATTTATTTATTTTTGGCTGTGTTGGGTCTTCGTTTCTGTGCGAGGGCTTTCTCTAGTTGCGGCAAGCGGGGGCCACTCTTCATCGCGGTGCGCGGGCCTCTCACTATCGTGGCCTCTTTTGTTGCGGAGCACAGGCTCCAGACGCACAGGCTCAGTAGTTGTGGCTCACGGGCCTAGTTGCTCCGCGGCATGTGGGATCTTCCCAGACCAGGGCTCAAACCCGTGTCCCCTGCATTAGCAGGCAGATTCTCAACCACTACGCCACCAGGGAAGCCCCGTCATTGTAGCTTTGATTTGCATTTCTCTAATAATTAGCAATGTGGAGCATCTCTTCATGTGCCTTTTGGCCATCTGTATGTCTTCTTTGGAGAAATGTCTTTTTAGATCTTGTGCCCATTTTTTGATGGGGTTTTTTTGATATTGAGTGGCATGAGCTGTTTGTATATTTTGCAGATTAATCCCTTGTCAGTTGCATCGTTTGCAAATATTTTCTCCCCTTGTGGAGGTTGTCTTTTTGCTTTGTTTATGGCTTCCTTTGCTGTGCAAAAGATTTTAAGTTTAATTAGGTCCTGTTTATTTTTGTTTTCATTTCCATTATTGTAGGAGATGGACCTAAAAAGATATTGCTGCGATTTATGTCAGAGAGTGTCCTGCCTATGTTTTATTTTAGGAGATTAATAGTATCTGGTTTTACCTTTAGGTGTTTAATCCATTTTGAGTTTATTTTTGTGTATGGTGTTAGAGAATGTTTTAATTTCATTCTTTTACAGGTAGCTGTCCACTTTTCCCAGCACCACTTATTGAAGAGACTGTCTTCTCTGTTGTACATTCTTGCCTCCTTTGTCATAGATTAATTGACCATAGGTGTATGGATTTATTTCTGGGCTTTCTGTCCTATTCCATTGAGCTATATTTCTGTTTTTGTGCCAGTACCATGCTCTTTTGATTACTGTAGCTGTGTAGTATAGTCTGAAGTCAGGGAGACTGATTCCTCCAGCTTTCTTTTTCTTTCTCAAGATTGCTTTGGTTTTTCGGGGTCTTTTGTGTTTCCATACAAATTTTATTTTATTTTTGTTCTAGTTCTGTGAAAAATGCCATTGGTAATTTGATAGGGATTGCATTGAATCTGTCGATTGCCATGGGTAGTATAGTCATTTTGACAGTATTGATTCTTCCAATCCAAGAACATGGTATATCTTTCCATTTGTTTGTGTCATCTTTGATTTCTTTCTTCAGTGTCTTATAGTTTTTGGAGTACAGGTCTTTTGTCTCCTTAGGTAGGTTTATTCCTAGGTATTTTATTCTTTTTGATGCAGTGGTAAATGGGATTGTTTCCTTAATTTCTCTTTCTGATCTTTTGTTGTTAGGGATAGAAACGCAACAGATTTCTGTGTATTAATTTTGTATCCTACAACTTTACTGAATTCATTGATGAGCTCTAGTAGTTTTCTGGTAGCGTCTTTAGGATTTTCTGTGTATAGTATCATGTCATTTGCAAACACTGACAGTTTTACTTCTTCTTTTCCACTTTGGATTCCTTTTATTTCTTTTTCTTCTTTGATTGATGTGTCTAGGACTTCCAATACTATGTTGAACAAAAGTGGTGAGAGTGGGCATCCTTGTCTTGTTCCTGATCTTAGAGGAAATGCCTTCAGCTTTTCACCCTTGCATATGATGTTAGCTGTGGGTTTGTCATATATGACCTTTATTATGTTGAGGTAGTTTCCCTCTATGCCCACTTTCTGGAGAGGTTTTTTTGTTTTTTTTAAATCATAAATGGATGTTAAATTTTACCAAAAGCTTTTTCTGCATCTGTTGAGATGATCATATGGTTTTTATTCTTCAACTTGTTAATGTGGTATATCACACTGATTGATTTGCGGATATTGAAAAATCCTTGCATCCCTAGGATAAATCCTACTTGATCATGGTGTATGATCCTTCTAATGTATTGTTGGACTCAGTTTGCTATTATTTTGTTGAGAATTTTTGCATCTGTGTTCATCAGTGATATTAGCCTGTAATTTTCTTTTTTTGTGGTATCTTTGTCTGGTTTTGGTATCAGGGTGATGGTGGCCTCATAGAATGAGTTTGGAAGTGTTCCTTTCTCTGCAATTTTTTGGAATAGTTCCAGAAGGATAGGTGTTAACTCTTCTCGAAGTGTGTGGTAGAATTCTCCTGTGAAGCCATCTGGTCCTGGACTTTTGTTTGTTGGGAGTTTTAAAATCACAGATTCAATTTCAGTACTTGTAATTGGTCTGTTCATATTTTCTGTTACTTCCTGGTTCAGTCTTGAGAGATTGTTCCTTTCTAAGAATTTGTCCATTTCTTCTAGGTTGTCCGTTTTATTGGAATATAGTTGCCCATAGTGATCTCTTATGGTCCTTTGTATTTCTATGGTGTTGGTTGTAACTTCTCCTTTTTCATTTCTAATTTTATTAATTTGGGCCCTCTCCCATTTTTTCTTGATGAGTCTTGCTAAAGGTTTATCAATTTTGTTTATCTTTTCAAAGAACCAGCTTTTAGTTTTATTGATCTTTTCTATTGTTTTTTTAGTCTCTACTTCATTTATTTCTGCTCTGATATTTATGACTTATTCCCTTCTACTAACTTTGGGTTTTGTTTGTTCTTCTTTCCATCGTTGCTTTAGATGTAAGGTTAGGTTGTTTATTTGAGACTTGTTTCCTGAGGTAAGCTTGTATTGCTATAAACTTCCCTCTTAGAACTGCTTTTGCCGCGTCCCATAGGTTTTGGATTGTTGTGTTTTCATTTTCGTTTGTCTCTAGGTATTTTTTGATTTCCTCTTTAATTTCTTCAGTGACCCATTGGTTATTTAGTAGCATATTTTTTAGCCTCCACATGTTTGTGTTTATTGCAGTTTTTTTCTTGTAGTTGATTTCTAATCTCATAGCATTGTGGTCGGAAAAGGTGTTTGATATGATTTCAGTTTTCTTAAATTTACCAAGGCTTGCTTTGTGCCCAGCATGTGATCTATCCTGGAGAATGTTCCATGTGCACTTGAAAAGAATGTGTATTCTGCTGCTTTTGGATGAAACGCTCTATACATATCAATTAAGTCCATTTGCTCTAATGTGTCATTTAAGGCCTGGGTTTCCTTATTGATTTTATATCTCGATGATCTGTCCATTGATGTAAGTGGGGTGTTAAAGTCTCCCAGAATTTCTTATATATGTTAACATTTGTCTTATATATTGCCATATATAATTTACACCTTATATATTGAGGTGCCTTATATAATATATGCTTTATATGTTGAGGTGCTCCTATGTTGGGTGCATGTATATTTACAATTGTTATATCTTCTTCTTGGATTGATCCCTTTATTATTATGGAGAGTCCTTCTTTGTCTCTTGTAACAGTCTTTATTTTGAAGGCTCTTTTGTCTGATATGAGTATTGCTACTCTTTTGGTTTCCATTTGCGTGGAATACCTTTTTCCATCCCCTCACTTTCAGTCTGTATGTGTTTCTAGATCTGAAGTGGGTCTCTTGTAAACAGCATATATACGGGTCTTGTTTCTGTATCCATTCAGCCAGTCTATGTCTTTTGGTAGGAGCATTTAATCTGTGTACATTTAAGGTAATTATCGATATGTATGTTCTTACTGCCATTTTGTTAATTGCTTTGGACTTGTTTTTGTAGGTCTTTTTTCTCCTTTTCCTCTTTTGTTCTCTTGTGATTTGATAATTATTTTCAGTGTTGTGTTTGGATTCCTTTTTCTTTTTTGTGTGTATATTACAGATTTTTGGTTTGCAGTTACCATGAGGTTTTGATATAGAAGTCTATATAAATACATGATGTTTTAAGTTGCTGATCTCTTAATTTCAAATGCATTTCAAATATCCTGCATTTGTACTCTGTTCCTCTCATGATTACTGGCTTTGATATCATGTTTGTATGTGGATGATTTCCTGCCTTTACTGTATGTTTGCCTTTACCAGTGAGCTTTCCCATTTCGTAATTTTCTTGCTTCCAGTTGTGGCCTTTTCTTTTCTACCTAGAGAAGTTCCTTTAGCATTTGTTTTAAAGCTGGTTTGGTGGTGCTGAATTCTTTCAGCTTTTGCTTATCTGTAAAGCTTTTGATTTCTCCATCAATCCAAATGAGAGCCTTGCTGGGTAGAGTATTCTTGGTTGTAGGTTTTTTCCTTTTATCACTTTAAATATATCGTGCCACTTCTTTCTGACCTGCAGAGATTCTGCTGAAAAATCAGCTGATAACCTCATGGGGATTCCTTTGTATGTTATTTGTTGCCTTTCCCTTACTGCTTTTATTATTTTCTCTTTGTCTTTAATTTTTGTCAGTTTGATTACTATGTGTCTCAGCATGTTCCTCCTTGGGTTAATCCTGCCTGGGACTCTGAACTTCCTGGACTTGGTTGACTGTTGCCTTTCCCATGTTAGGGAAGTTTTCAGCTATTATCTCGTCAAGTATTTTCTCAGGCCCTTTCTCTCTCTTTTCTTCTTCTGGGATCCCTGTAATGTGAATGTTGGTATGTTTAATGTTGTCCCAGAGGTCTCTTAAACTGTGCTCATTTCTTTTCATTCTTTTTTCTTTCTTTTGTTCTGCGGCAGTGATTTCCCCCATTTTGTCTTCCAGCTCACTTATCTGTTCTTCTGCCTCATTTATCCTGCTGTTGACTCCTTCTAGTGTATTTTTCATTTCAGTTATTGTATTCTTCAGCTCTCTTTGGTTCTTTATATTTTCTAATTCTTTGTTAAAATTTTCTTGTAACTTCTCACAGCATGCATCCATTCCTTTTCCAGGGTCTTGGATCATCTTTATGATAATTACTGTGAAGTCCTTCTCTGGTAGATTGCCTACCTCTACTTCACTTAGTTGTTCTTCTGGGGTTTTATCTTCTTCCCTCATCTGGAACATACTCCTCTGCCATCTTATTTTGTCTGAATTTCTGTGTTTGTGGACTCAGTTCAACAGGCCGCCAGATTGTAGTATTCTTTCTTCTGGTGTCTGCCCCCTGGTGGGTGAGGCTGGTCTAGAGGCTTGTGTAGGCTTCCTGGTGGAAGGGGCCGGTGCCTGCCCGATGGTGGGTAGAGCTGGGTCTTGGCCCTCTGGTGGGCAGGGCTGTGTCAAGGGGCATGTCTAGAGGTTGCTGTGGGTTCAAGAAGTCTTTAGGCAGCCTGTCTGCTGATGGGTGGAGCTGTGTTCCTGCCCTGTTGGTTGTTTGGCCTGAGGTGTCTCAGCACTGGAGCCTACAGGCGGTTGGGTGGGGTCAGGTCTTGGTGCCAAAATGGTGGCTTCCAGGAGAGCTCACACTGATGAATAGTCCCTGGTGCCTCCACCACCAGTGTCCTTGTTCTCACAGTGAGCCACAGCCACACCCTCCTATCCCACTTCTTCAGGAGACCTCCAAGACCAGCAGGTAGGTCTGGCCCAGGCTCCTATGAAGTCACTGGCTTTGCCCTGCGTCCCGGTACGACGAGACCTTTTATGCACCCTCCAAGAATGGAGTCTCTGTTTCTCCCAATCCTGTGGAGCTCCTGCAATCAAGCCCCGCTGGCCTTCAAAGCCAAATGCTCTGGGGGCTCCTCCTCCCAATGCTTGACCTTTAGGCTGCAGAGCCTGGCATGGTGTTCAGAGCTCTCACGCCCACTGGAGAACTTCTGTGATATAATTATTCTCCAGTCTCTGGGTCGCCTTCCCGGGTGGTATGGGATTTGATTACATTGTGAGGGCGCCCCTCCTACCATCTCGTGGTTTCTTCTTTATGTTTTGGATGTAGAACATCTTTTTTTGGTAGAATCCAGTCTTTTTTATCGATAGTTGTTCAGCAGTTAGTTGTGATTTTGGTATGCTTGTGAGAGGAGGTAAGCTCAAAGTCCTCCTACTCTGCCATCTTGTCCCTCTTTAAGTCTTTTCATATCATATTCATTTTTACTGAAAAGTTTAAGTTGGAAGTGTCTGGGATTTTTGGTTTTTGGGTTTTTTTTTCTTTCTGCCTTAAGTCTTCTTTTTTTGGCCATCAGTGCTATTGAAACATCTGCTTTTCAGAAACAGGCCCCCATCGCCCATCACCATTTTTCCACGCTCCTCAGTTATTCTGCTGCTACACAGTGAAGGAAGATTAGAGAAGGCAGGGTTCTAAGTGACAAGTGTGGGGAGTAATTTCACAAAGTCAATATTTGTAAATATGGTAAGTGGCTGTTAATGATGAATTCAGCAAGAAGAAATTCTTGAGTATGTACAAAGGGGAGCTCTGGAAGTGGAACTCCTGATTTTTGGCTGCTTGGGTTGTTTCTTATATTCTAAAGACTTTAGAGTGAGCAGTGCCTTTGACTGTGGGCCTCTGGTGGGAAATTATGTAAATAGTGGTAATCAGCCATGCTTTGTGTTCCTGCCTCTTCCAGTGTGAAGTTAAGAGTTTGGGCTCATTAAAATTGGGCAAAGCAAACCATTGAATACTATTTTTTTTTTTTTTTACTAGTCATACTGATTAGTAAGAGGACTCAAGCTTTAAAGCAATAGTTTTTTTCCAAATTTCAGATTTTAAGAAATTAATGTCTCCTCAGTAGGTTTTCAGCTTCAGAATTCAGTTATTAATTCTTATATTGTGAAAGTAACTTTATTGTCTAGGAGATGTTACTAAATAATGGTGGTCTATTTTCTTTTTTTATTCTTGCCTGATTTACTTATAGTAAAATCTTAATTTAAATTTAACTTTTATTCATTGAATGCCAACACTCTGCTAGGTGCTTGAGATATAATAATAAAAAAAAGCAGGCATTTTCCCAGTTCTTGGAGCATATAGTCTAACTGGGAATGGGGTGGTGGACAAAATAAAACAAGCAATGCCAGTAATTGAGTGAGATGTTTTAGTTGTATCAATAGAAGGCCTGCAGAGCAGATGTTCTCATGAATCACACTTTGTAGACAGCTAACCCCATGTGTTTCAGCCCATGTTGAAAACTTACATGCATTGCTCCTCTCTAGCCCCTTGCTGATTGGGAGTTTGACTGTCTTTCAGAGTCATCCCTTGAGCTGAAGTTTCCTTTAGCTCATAAAGAAGTCTTTTCTTCTGTGACTCCTGTGTGAACTGGACCTGTAGAAAGTATGGGAAACAGATGAATCCCTATTAAACATGCAAGTTTCTATTTTATTTGCAATACATGATTTTGTCTCCTGATTTATTTTCTCAAGGCTTTCTCCATCTCCTTGATATTTCACTTGAACTTTTCCATTTCATAAAAGCCAGATACCAAGAAGAAATATCCTTCCCTGATCAAAGGTTCACTGCAAAGCCCAGGGCAATAAATACCGTTCTAGAAAAGAATTAATTTGTATTTTAAAAAATGTATAATTCAAACTTTTACCTAAAACGAAGTGCCTGTAACTCTGAATTAGGAACATTTGGTCCAATTATTAATCCCAGCAAAGTAGAGACTTCTCTTAAGGACAGAAGAGACTCAATTTAGGAGCTGCCTTCTCTAGCATTCTTTGAAAATGTAGCCATTTATAACAAGGTGTAGCCTGGATTGCCTTAAGCCCACCTTTCATGGGATTTTCTGTGAGTGATTTGTCAACTCTCCTTGCTCACCTCTTCCCAGAGGTTGCATGTAAGGACAGCATTAACTTCTAGGAAAAGTGGGGTGTGAACCACTTAAATGCCTGACAGGGAAGAAAGGAAAGGATGGTATGTATTTGCTGTTCTCATCAGCCCATTAAGCTTTAGGTGCAGTCTTGATTTCCTGAATTTAGAAAGGCCTATTGATCTCAGAATTTCCACTCAGGGCCTGACCATTAGCCCAGCAAGCAGCTTCCATTAAGGGCTGCTTCTGTCATCAGGGAACAGAGACCCCAGAGATGCATTCAGTCTCTATGACAGCTGTGTGCACGGATGAGGTCATCTCTGTCTGAGTCTTGCAAGTAAACTGGTTTTTGCTTTTATTTACATTATCCCATCTTGCCTAATCACAGGGACTGTTAAATGAGCCTCTAACTATTTATAGGGCTAGAAGAGCCCCCAAAATGCCATCAAATGCACCCCCCCACCTTAGGCAGGTCTGCATTTATTTTTTTTGTTTTTGTTTTTGTTTTTGCCACACCATGTGGCATGTGGGATCATAGTTCCCTGAGCAGGGATCGAACCTGCACCCCCTGCATTGGAAGTGCATTATCTTAACCACTGGACCACCAGGGAAGTCCCTGCATTTATTGCTGACTAAAATTTTTTTCCCTAGTGATCCCTAAAGAAGAATCCAGGTACAAGGTTCAGGCACTTCTTAGGAAGTTCTTTACTGAAAGAACTCAAGCCACCCCAGGTTATTTTTTCTTATTCTAATCTCAGTGGACACAGAGCATCCTCTGGACTGGTAAACCGTTACTCAGTTCTCACTTAGTCCTCTCTGTTCTTCAGGCTAAATCATCCAATTGTACCTCTGAGACAATCACTTTCAAGCTAGCCCTGACCCATTCTGCAGGTGCAAGGTCTGGGTAGCAGTAAGTGTCCCAGTTGGTGGGTGCAGTGACTTTTCTCAAAATCTCTGGCTTTTTTTTTTTTTTTTAAAGGAATTCCTTTATTTTTTAAAAATTATTTATATATTTATTTTTGGCTGTGTTGGGTCTTCGTTTCTGTGCGAGGGCTTTCTCTCGTTGCGGCAAGCGGGGGCCACTCTTCATCGCAGTGCGCGGGCCTCTCACTATCGCGGCCTCTCTTGTTGCGGAGCACAAGCTCCAGATGCGCAGGCTCAGTAGTTGTGGCTCACGGGCCCAGCCGCTCCGCGGCATGTGGGATCCTCCCAGACCAGGGCTCGAACCCGCGTCCCCTGCGTTGGCAGGCAGACTCTCAACCACTGCGCCACCAGGGAAGCCCATCTCTGGCTTTTTACCAGTGATGATTTATGCATGTATATTTTGTGCTATTGGGATTGTGCTGTGAGTCTAGTGTTTTCCACATTTTCCTTTTGACTGATCTGTGCATTAAGATTAGGCTCACAGGCTCTGTGCTAAAAAAACAAAAAAACTAGGAAGTTACACAACTGGCAGAATCAATGATCCTCAGTTGGGCACAAGAAAGTAAAATTCTAACTGTGTTTTTGTTTCCTGCTACTCACACTATTAACCTATTTATCAGCAAATATTTGTAGGCGCTCTGAGCCTGGTGCTGCTGGGGACACATAGATGAGCCTCTCCAATCTGTGTCCCCTGTAAGAGCCAGCATGCAGGGTGGAGCTGGGGTGCCACGGAGCATCTTGCCACCAGGGGGTAGCATAGAGCTGCTGCTCTAAGTCGGTCCCTTTACCTCACAATTTATGTAATGTAGAAAACCCATTGGGATATTTATCTGAACCATTTGCACTGCTTTTTCAGACTTTCTTTTCACTTTAAGATTCACGGAGGAAGGGGCTCATCAGAGGTCCTGGGAAAGGCAGAGAAAGCTATCAGAGTGATTTATATGCATACTTTAAAATAAAACATCCCCTCTCTACACGCAGCAGGCAGCATTGCAGTTGAGGGGGTCAGCGCTGGGCTTGTCCACATCTAAGCTTTGTAGGGGGAAAAAGACTAGGAACTTATACAGCTGGCAGAGAAACTTGATCCCTGAGCCAAAGGAAGTCAAATTTGAACTGTATGCTTTGGTTTCTGTCACACATACTTTTATTTCACAGCATTGGAGCATTGGGTGGATAAAGACTTGGATCTCACTCTCAAAAAGCTAGAGAGAAGAAGACAAGGTGAGTACACAGAGAACCACATTATAAGGCGTATAACATAATACAGATGTTTATAAAGGTATAAGTATGTGCATGTGTGTGTTGGGGGAATAGTCATCAAAAGGAGAGACCACTTTCAAATCTGACTTCTACACTACGTAGGACTGTCACTTTTTATGAAAAATACTACGTTTCCTCAAGTCATGAATGAATGTTTTGGAAAGTGTGGTCTGTGGACCACCTGTATTGGAATCTCCTGTGGTAATGTTAAAATGCAGATTCTAGGGCCCCAACCAGACTCATGACTCAATGTTTGGGGGTAGGACCCCAAGAATTTTCATTTCAACAGCCTCCCTGGGGTTATCTCCAGCTTACTAAAGATCAAGAGCCAATGATATAAATCATAAATGTTAAAATAGGAAGAAAACAGTGATTATTAGAACCAAGCAAAGACAGATGGGTGTGTATTTTAAAAGGGGGCAACAGGCTTGCCATTTTTTCGAACTGTTCATTGGAAAGCAAAACTAGAGAAAAACACACATAACGGCTTTTAAACGATTAGGAATTAACTCCCAAGACTATATAATAATTAAAGGTGCTTTATATTTTGAAGTTTTAAAAACAGTTATTACAGAATGAAGCATATGCTTATTTTAGAACACTTTCGAAATATAAAAAGGAACAAAGTATTTAATTTTTGTACTTATATGCATGTATTCCAGAATTCAAGAGGTCCACAGGATATACAATGAGAAAGCCTCCCTCCCTCCATCATGTTTGTTCTTTCTCAAGCCCACACTTGATAGCACCCTCTACAAACGATTCTGCCCTTTGCTTTCCTTTTTAGGAGTTTGGGTTTTATTTACATGCATTTGAAGTTTTATGTAAGAGAATGGCATGATCCAATATCCATTTTTAAAAGGTCACCTGGGCTATCATGTGGAGACGGGATTTTCTGTGTCATTCATTCATTCATCCATCTGTCCACCTACTAGTCCATCCATCCATTCATTTATGGAGCACCTTATCTTTTTTTTTTTTTCCTATTGATGAAAACATTTACATAATTTTTTTTTTTTAAGAAATTCCTATTTGTGTTTTTTTTTTTAAGTTTTTTTAAATTTTTATTTATTTATTTATTTATTTATGGCTGTGTTGGGTCTTCGTTTCTGGGCGAGGGCTTTCTCCAGTTGCGGCAAGTGGGGGCCACTCTTCATCACGGTGCGCGGGCCTCTCATCATCGCGGCCTCTCTTGTTGCGGAGCACAGGCTCCAGACGCGCAGGCTCAGCAATTGTGGCTCACGGGCCTAGTTGCTCCGCGGCATGTGGGATCTTCCCAGATCAGGGCTCGAACCCGTGTTCCCTGCATTGGCAGGCAGATTCTCAACCACTGCGCCACCAGGGAAGCCTTACATAATGTTTTATTCAGCCATCTTTTAAGATTTTCTTAACAAATATTGATGTTATGGCAAAATTATTGGCTTATGAAATATGTTCATACATTCTACTTTTTATGGTTAAGTGGAAGATTTTTTTTGAGATACATTTTATTGAGATACATTTTTTAAATTTCATTTCATTATTTTTTTTTAAGTGGAAGATTTAATTGGGGGAAACCAATGATATTAATGACCATGATAATTAAAAACTAAAGCATAATATCCTAAAAGTCAACACAACAAAAATTACAAATATTTTAGAAAAGGAACCAAATGCTATCAGTAACCATTTGTTTCTAGAACAGATGCACTTATGCATTCATCGATTTAACAGTTTTGGACAGCATTTTACTGAATAAAATTTTTTTTTTTTTTTTTTTTTTTTTTTTTTTTTTTTTTACCAAATTCATTCTTTCATCAGTGAAAGAATTACAGTTCATAAATGTGACCAAATCCAGCCTAACAACCTACTAACCAGCACCTGCTTTTTCAACTTATATGAATCTATCATATCTCTGCTAATCTGTTTATCCATCTGTCCATCTGTCTACCTTCCATTTAGCTGTCTATCTGTCTTCGGGTCATGATTTCTTTTTTTTTTTAAATATTTATTTATTTTTGGCTGTGTCAGGTCTTAGTTGCAGCATGCGTACGGGATCTTTCGTTGTGGCATGCAGGCTATTTCACTGTGGCGTGCAGGCTTCTCTCTGGTTGTGGCGTGCAGGCTCCAGAGTGCGTGGGCTCTGTAGTTGTGGGGGTCATGATTTCTTATGAAGAGAATCAAAAGCCTAACACAGTATCTGCTGTGGACTTCGATGGAATACCTTATCTTTGCAGGCCTGGTGCTGGGCTCTCAGCACACAGAGAGATAATGCAGGCAAAGTTCCTTTTCTCAAGGAGCTCACAGTCGAAGGGGGGAGGCAGCCAATAATCAGACAGTTACAGTAATGCGTGGTGAGCCCTTTGAGAGTGTGCTATCTAAAGAAGGGCCAAAGCATAGAAAAGGGATATCAAAACACTTATGGGAGCAGGGAGGGCTTCCTGGAAGTGGTGACATGATGCTGAATTGGAAGGAGCATCAGGTACTCTGAAGGGAAAAAGGGAGGGGAAAGAGGTAGCATTTCAGTCACAGGAAACCACCTGGGAAAAAGGTGATACTCATAAAGGAGAATAGCATGCTTGGGAAAAAAGTGATGCATCCTGAAGACTTCCATTATTTCTTCCAACTAGTTGTTACATAAGTATGAAAGCTATTGATTTTGGTCTATTAATTTTGTACCAGCTCTTGCCCTTTACTGAATTTTCTTACTAATTATAATAGTTTTTCAGTTGATTCTCCTGGACTTTCCACATAAATAGTTAGATAATTATTTTCTTTTCAGATAATGTAAAATTTAGCTCTTTTCCCAATTTTTATACTTGTTTTTTCTCTTTGTCTAATGACATTGGCTAGAACGTCCAGAAAAATGTTAAATCAGAATAAGAGTCAGTGATATCTTGTTCTTGACTTTAATGAGTATGCTTTAGTAGTTTCCCGTTAAACATACTGCTGGCTTCGGGGTAAGTGGATGCATGGATAGACAGACGTATATCTTGAGGAATTATTCATCTGTACTTAGGTTGTTAATTTTTTTTTTCCTTAAAATAAGAATGGATGTTGGATTTTAAGAAATCCAGTATAGTAGACATTTGATTATGTGATTTTTCTCTTTGGTCAATTAATGTAATCAATTATGTTATAGATTTATTCATATTGAACCATCCCTTTATTCCTAGAATAATGTGCTGATAGGGTCTGTTGCTAATATTTTAATTTATATTTTTGTGAAATTTTCAATAATTTTCATGAGATTACAGTATTTTTGACCAAGTTTTGAGATTTTTGAGCAATTTTCTAAAATTCAGATTTTGGAATACATAAAAGCATACTTTTTAGGTCTTTAGTACAGATTGTCCCCTTTTACCATTATAAAAAGCCATCTTTGTTTTCTTTATTGATTTTTGCCTTGAATTCACCCTTATCTGATATTAAGACTGGCTCACCTGCTTTTTTGTTTGCATTTGCTAAGTATGCCTCTGTCCATACGTTGGTTTTCAGCCTGAGTTATTTTTAGTAGGTGTATTGCTTGTATATAGAGAATAATTGGGTTTTGCTTTATCATCCACTATGAGAATATTTTTCTTTTAATAGGTGAGTTTAGCTCATTCATATTTATTGAAATCTTATTTATCTTCTCACATGTTTTGTTACACTTTCTGTTTATATTGCTTCTTTTACCATATGGCTTCTCTTTTTTGTGTGTGTTTCTTTGGATAATTTGGAGAGTTTAAATATCTGTTCCAAAGTTGTCTTTTAACTTTAAATTAATTACTTAATCCTTCATATTTCGGGGCAGTATTTATTAATATCCTATAAAAATTGAATGTAATAAGTTTTTGTTTGTTTTTTTCTTTTTATTTTGAATTTTATTTTATTTTATTTTTATACAGCAGGTTTCTATTTTATACACATCAGTGTATACATGTCAATCCCAATCTCCCAATTCATCACACCACCACCACCCCCCCCTGCTGCTTCCCCCCCTTGGTGTCGATACGTTTGTTCTCTACATCTGTGTCTCTATTTCTGCCCTGCAAACTGGTTCATCTGTACCATTTTTCTAGGTTCCATATATATGTGTTATTATACGATATTTGTTTTTCTCTTTCTGGCTTACTTCACTCTGTATGACAGTCTCTAGATTCATCCACGTCTCTACAAATGACCCAATTTCGTTCCTTTTTATGGCTGAGTAATATTCCATTGTATATATGTACCACATCTTCTTTATCCATTCGTCTGTCGATGGGCATTTAGGTTGCTTCCATGACCTGGCTATTGTAAGTAGCACAGCAGTGAACATTTGGGTGCATGTTTCTTTTTGAATTATGGTTTTCTCAGGGTATATACCCAGTAGTGGGATTGCTGGGTCATATGGTAATTCTATTTTTAGTTTTTTAAGGAACCTCCATACTGTTCTCCATAGTGGCTGTATCAATTTACATTCCCACCAACAGTGCAAGAGGGTTCCCTTTTCTCCACACCCTCTCCAGCATTTGTTGTTTGTAGATTTTCTGATGATGCCCATTCTAACCGGTGTGAGGTGATACCTCATTGTAGTTTTGACTTGCATTTCTCTAATAATTAGTGATGTTGAGCAGCTTTTCATGTGCCTCTTGGCCATCTGTATGTCTTCTTTGGAGAAATGTCTATTTAGGTCTTCTGCCCGTTTATTGATTGGATTGTTTGTTTTTTTAATATTGCATGAGCTGTTTATATATTTTAGAGATTAATCCTTTGTCCACTGATTCATTTGCAAATATTTTCTCCCATTCTGAGGGTTGTCTTTTCATCTTGATTATAGTTTCCTTTGCTGTGCAAAAGCTTTTAAGTTTCATTAGGTCCCATTTGTTTATTTTTGTTTTTATTTCCATGACTCTAGGAGGTGGGTCAAAAAAGATCTTGCTGTGATTTATGTCAAAGAGTATTCTTCTTATGTTTTCCTCTAAGAGTTTTATAGTGTCCGGTCTTACATTTAGGTCTGGAATCCATTTTGAATTTATTTTTGTGTATGGTGTTAGGGAGTGTTCTAATTTCATTCTTTTACATGTAGCTGTCCACTTTTCCCAGCACCACATATGACTGTCTTTTCTCCATTGTATATCCTTGCCTCCTTTGTCATAGATTAGTTGACCATAGGTGTGTGGGTTTATCTGTGGGCTTTCTGTCTTGTTCCATTGATCTGTATTTCTGTTTTTGTGCCAGTACCATATTGTCTTGATTATTGTAGCTTTGTAGTATAGTCTGAAGTCAGGGAGTCTGATTCCTCCAGCTCCGTTTTTTCCCCTCAAGACTGCTTTGGCTATTTGGGGTCTTTTGTGTCTCCATACAAATTTTAAAATTTTTTGTCCTAGTTCTGTAAAAAATGCCATTGGTAATTTGATAGGGATTGCATTGAATCTGTAGATTGCTTTGGGTAGTATAGTCATTTTCACAATATTGATTCTTCCAATCCAAGAACATGGTATATCTCTCCATCTGTTGGTATCATCTTTAATTTCTTTCATCAGTGTCTTATAGTTTTCCGCATACAGGTCTTTTGTATCCCTAGGTAGGTTTATTCCTGGGTATTTTATTCTTTTTGTTGCAGTGGTAAATGGGAGTGTTTCCATAATTTCTCTTTCAGATTTTTCATCGTTAGTGTATAGGAATGCAAGAGATTTCTGTGCATTAATTTTGTATCCTGCAACTTTAACAGATTCATTGATTAGCTCTAGTAGTTTTCTGGTGGCATCTTTAGGATTCTCTATGTATAGTATCATGTCATCTGCAAACAGTGACAGTTTTACTTCTTCTTTTCCAATTTGGATTCCTTTTATTTCCTTTTCTTCTCTGATTGCCGTGGCTAGGACTTCCAAAACAATGTTGAATAATAGTGGCAAGAGTGGACATCCTTGTCTTGTTGCTGATCTTAGAGGAAATGCTTTCAGTTTTTCACCATTGAGAATGATGTTTGCTGTGGGTTTGTCGTATATGGCCTTTATTATGTTGAGGTAGTTTCCCTCTGTGCCCACTTTCTGGAGAGTTTTTATCATAAATGGGTGTTGAATTTTGTCAAAAGCTTTTTCTGCATCTATTGAGATGATCATATGGTTTTTATTCTTCAGTTTGTTAATATGGTGTATCACATTGATTGATTTGCGTATATTGAAGAATCCTTGCATCCCTGGGATAAATCCCACTTGATCGTGGTGTATGATCCTTTTAATGTGTTGTTGGATTCTGTTTGCTAGTATTTTGTTGAGGATTTTTGCATCTATATTCATCAGTGATATTGGTCTGTAATTTTCCTTTTTTGTCGTGTCTTTGTCTGGTTTTGGTATCAGGGTGATGGTAGCCTCATAGAATGAGTTTGGGAGTGTTCCTTCCTCTGCAATTTTTTGGAAGAGTTTGAGAAGGATAGGTTTTAGCTCTTCTCTAAATGTTTGATAGAATTCACCTGTGAAGCCATCCGGTCCTGGTTTTTTGTTTGTTGGAAGGTTTTTAATCACAGTTTCAATTTCATTACTTGTGATTGGTCTGTTCGTATTTTCTATTTCTTCCTGGTTCAGTCTTGGAAGGTTATACCTTTCTAAGAATTTGTCCATTTCTTTCAGGTTGTCCATTTTATTGTCATAGAGTTGCTTGTAGTAGTCTCCTAGGATGCTTTGTATTTCTGCAGTGTCTGTTGTAACTCTCCTTTTTCATTTCTAATTTTATTGATTTGAGTCCTCTCCCTCTTTTTCTTGATGAGTCTGGCTAATGGTTTATCAATTTTGTTTATCTTCTCAAGGAACCAGCTTTTAGTTTTATTGATATTTCCTATTGTTTCCTTTGTTTCTATTTCATTTATTTCTGCTCTGATCTTTATGAGTTCTTTCCTTCTGCTAACTTTGGTTTTGTTTGTTCTTCTTTCTGTAGTTCCTTTAGGTGTAAGGTTAGATTGTTTATTTGAGATTTTTCTTGTTTCTTGAGGTAGGCTTGTATAGCTATAAACTTCCCTCTTAGAACTGCTTTTGCTGCATCCCATAGGTTTTGGATCGTCGTGTTTTCATTGTCATTTGTCTCTAGGTATTTTTTGATTTCCTCTTTGATTTCTTCAGTGATCTCTTGGTTATTTAGTAACATATTGTTTAGCCTCCTTGTGTTTTGTGTTTTTACATTTTTTTCCCTGTAATTGATTTCTAATCTCATAGCATTGTGGTCAGAAAAGATGCTTGATGTGATTTCAATTTTCTTAAATGTACTGAGGCTTGATTTGTGACCCAAGATGTGATCTATCCTGGAGAATGTTCTGTGCGCACTTGAGAAGAAAGTGTAATCTGCTGTTTTTGGATGGAATGTCCTATCAATATCAATTAAATCTATCTGGTCTATTGTGTCATTTACAGCTTGTGTTTCCTTGTTAATTTTCTGTTTGGATGATCTGTCCATTGGTGTAAGTGAGGTCTTAGAAGTCCCCCAGTATTATTGTGTTACTGTCGATTTCCTCTTTTATAGCTGTTAGCAGTTGCCTTATGTATTGAAGTGCTCCTATGTTGGGTGCATATATATTTATAACTGTTATATCTTCTTCTTGGATTGATCCCTTGATCATTATGTAGTGTCCTTCCTTGTCACTTGTAACATTCTTTATTTTAAAGTCTGTTTTATCTGATATGAATATTGCTACTCCATGTTTCTTTTGATTTCCATTTGCATGGAATATCTTTTTCCATCTCTTCACTTTCAGTCTGAATGTGTCTGTAGGTCTGAAGTGGGTCTCTTGTAGACAGCGTATATATGGGTCTTGTTTTTGTATCCATTCAGCATATATATGGGTCTTGTTTTTGTATCCATTCAGCATATATATGGGTCTTGTTTTTGTATCCATTCAGCAAGCCTTGCTTTTGTATCCATTTTGTGTCTTTTGGTTGGAGCATTTAATCCATTCACATTTAAGGTAATTATCGATATGTATGTTCCTATGACCATTTTCTTAATTGTTTTGGGTTTGTTTTTGCAGGTCCTTTTCTTCTCTTGTGTTTCCCACTTAGAGAAGTTCTTTTAGCATTTGCTGTAGAGCTGGTTTGGTGGTGTTGAATGCTCTTAGCTTTTGCTTGTCTGTAAAGCTTTTGATTTCTCCATCGAATTTGAATGAGATCCTTGTCAGGTAGAGTAATCTTGGTTGTAGGTTCTTCCCTTTCATCACTTTAAGTATATCATGCCACTCCCTTCTGGCTTGTAGAGTTTCTGTTGAGAAATCAGCTGTTAACCTTATGGGAGTTCCCTTGTATGTTATTTGTCGTTTTTCCCTTGCTGCTTTCAATAATTTTTCTTTGTCTTTAATTTTTGCCACTTTGATTACTATGTGTCTCGGCGTGTTTCTCCTTGGGTTTATCCTGTATGGGACTCGCTGCACTTCCTGGACTTGGGTGGCTATTTCCTTTCCCATGTTAGGGAAGTTTTCGATTATAATCTCTTCAAATATTTTCTCTGGTCCTTTCTCTCTCTCTTCTCCTTCTGGGACCCCTATAATGCGAATGTTTTTGTGTTTAATGTTGTCCCAGAGGTCTCTTAGTCTGTCTTCATTTCTTTTCATTGTTTTTTCTTTATTCTGTTCGGCAGCAGTGAATTCCACCATTCTGTCTTCCAGGTCACTTATCTGTTCTTCTGCCTCAGTTATTCTGCTATTGATTCCTTCTAGTGTATTTTGCATTTCAGTTATTGTGTGGTTCATCTCTGTTTGTTTGTTCTTTAATTCTTCTAGATCTTTGTTAAACATTTCTTGCATCTTCTCGATCTTTGCCTCCATTCTTTTTCCGAGGTCCTGGATCATCTTCACTCTCATTATTCTGAATTCTTTTTCTGGAAGGTTGCCTATCTCCACTTCATTTAGTTGTTGTTTTGGGGTTTTATCTTGTTCCTTCATCTGGTACATAGCCCTCTGCCTTTTCATCTTGTCTGTCTTTCTGTGAATGTGGTTTTTGTTCCACAGGCTGCAGGATTCTAGTTCTTCTTGCTGCTGTTGTCTGCCCTCTGGTCTGGACTTGCTTAGTTCTGGTGACTGGGAAGTCCAAGATCAAGGCACCAGCAGATGTGGTGTCTGGTACCCACTTCCTAGTTCATGGAGGGAGAGCGAATGTAATAAGTTTATATTTCCACCTCTCCCTACTTCTCTTCATCCCTCAATAATCAATTATATTGACAGATTGGTTGGTTGATTTTACATCTTTAAATATATTTGTAACTTATTACTTGATTTATTACCCTTAAATGACATTTTTTTTTTTTTTTTTAAATGACATTTTTTATCTGTGGTTATGAAAGATGAGGAAATCATCAAACCAACACCTCTTTACTCCTCCTGTCCCTTTTCCTTTCTTTAGTTAAAATTTCTACATTTGATTTAGTATTAGTCCTACCTATAATTTTTTTTCTCTTAGTGATAAACTATGAATATAGTCTCATGTTGTTCTTCTATAGTATTGATTTTGACAGCTGCATAATAGTTTTGTATGGATAAATGTATCATCATTTATTTAGCCAATCCCCTATTATTGAACATGTAAGTTGTATTCAGTTTTCACTAGTATGAATAGTATAAACCAGGCTAACCTCTTTGCAGTTTAAAACTCTGTATTTCCGGGCTTCCCTGGTGGCGCAGTGGTTGAGAGTCTGCCTGCAAATTCAGGGGACACAGGTTCGAGCCCTGGTCTGGGAAGATCCCACATGCCGCGGAGCAACTAGGCCCGTGAGCCACAACTACTGAGCCTGCACGTCTGGAGCCTGTGCTCCGCAACAAGGGAGGCCACGATAGTGAGAGGCCCACGCACCGCGATGAAGAGGGGCCCCTGCTCGCCGCAACTAGAGAAAGCCCTTGCCCAGAAACGAAGACCCAACACAGCCAAAAATAAAAATAAACAAATAAACAAAAAACAAAACAAAACAAAAACTCTGTATTTCCAACTCTTGGAAAAGGGTAATTAGAGGCCAGTTCCTATCAGGACAGTGGTCTCAGACCTTAGTGACCATCCACGTCTCCTGGGGATCTTGTTAAATGCAGATTCAGATTCTGATTCTCAGGCCAGAGCCTGAGATTCTGCATTTCAAGCAAGCTCCCAGGTGATGCTGATGCTGTAGGTCTTCCGACCACACTTTGAGTAGCAAGATCTTTGAATACATTTTATATCTGTGGAATTTTGCTTGAATGAAAAAAGTGCTAGGAAACATACTCTGTAGCAGAGATTCTCATTGTTCACACACTGTAAAATATTAGGTTCATATCAGAGTAATTTGTAGCAAATCATCATTATCTGTGAATGTTCATTTGCAATTTTATTAGTGCAACTGCAAGGTTACCTTTATGCTGTAAATCTCCTCACTTGCTTGGGCCTATTGTGGATGTGTCCACAGGAGCCTCTCAGATATGCACATTGCTTTCACATGGGGAAAAAAAATTTGAGTACCTGGGGACCAGCAATTAAGCAGAAGTCAGATCCTACCCTGGGATGAATTGGTGAAGAGAAGCCTTTGAACCCCAATTTGTCAATGATATCTGCACTCCTAACCATTGGAGACATGTCTTTTGTTTGGTGGGTGGTTGTTTAGGTGGGTTTATCCTACCAGACCCTAAGTGATCTGGGCCCCTGCCTGCCTCTCCCAGTCACATTCACCTCCTTCATGTTCATTCTACATGGGGTTTGGCATACTTTTTCTGTAAAGGGCCAGACAGTAAATAGTCTTTGTTGGCGTACTGTCCCTGTCATGACTACTCAGCTTCGCCATTGTGGAGCAAAAGCAGCCATAGAATGATGTGAACAAATGAGTGTGCCAATAAAACTTTATTTATAAAACCAGGTAGTGGGCCATAGTTTACTGACTCCTGCTCTAACACACCAAATAGGCTTCTGCTTTAGGGTCTTTGCTTAGAACTCACTTCCCCAGATGATCCTAGGACTTGTTCCCCCACTCCGTTCAGGTGTCTCAGATATTATGTCATCAGAAAGGCCTTCCCTAACAACCCAATCTAAAACAGAACTCTGCTCCCATATCTCCATTTTTCCCCCTCCTCTCTCCTATGGTAAATACTTCATTTAGTTGCTTTACTAATAATATTGATCACATTTTGGTAACTCCTAGAGAAAAGCATATGTGTTTATAGACAGAATATTTTTTTATACATGTAGCAGTCCATTTACAGTGGACAATCTCTATGGACAGAAATAGCTTTATTATGCAGAGTTTGTTTTTATTGTATTCCTCTCATGACTTTTCCCGAGATTTAGACTGAGTTTGGCAGTGCCAAATGTATCATATGGTGAATTGGCACAGGGCGATATGAAAGAATTGCTTTGTTCTAGATCCCCATCAGTGAAAAAAATAATGTATTTGGCTCTTTTGGCTCTTCATATAGATTATAAGTTCTGCTCCATATGTAATTTTCAAAGAACTATTTATGGAAAGAGAATTTCCTAGATGATTTGCCTGTTTCCCAGAAGCAGAGGAAGCCACAAGGCTGGTCAGTGCTGTTTCCCAGAAGCAGAGGAAGCCACAAGGCTGGTCAGTGCAAGGCTGGGAATTGGGAGATGATCAGATAGGAAATTCATGATAGGATTTGATGGCTTTGGAGGATGCAGCCCCAGGGAGGAGAGAGAGGTCAGATCCTGAAGAGTTCACACCAAGTGTCCGTGACCTCCCTGCTGTAACCTTAGGAAGTCTACATTAGTGCACCACTTTGAGTGCAGCTGAACAAGGTCTCTCTATGTGGGTGGCTGATACAGAGAGTGTGTGCCACATGTCATGGAGATGACTCCAGTACTGGAATTTGGGTGGCGTGGCGTGTTCTCAAGGGGTCTACACCATGGATGCAAAGTATCTCAAGAGCTGTTGCATTTCTGATGTAAAGAGTGACACCAAAACTAACCCAGTGAAGGTGCCTGAAAGGCAAGGGACCCCTCCTGCTAGAAGAGGGGCTGTATGTGAGAAGCAGACGGAGTTCAAGGCCGGGAGAATGTGAAAGAATTGCGGTTGCAGCTGATGCTAAGACTTTATGATGTGGCATCTTTTCTGGACTTGTGGCTCCATCATGCTGTGGTTGGCAGGTTTCATGATCTTTACCAGTTTCTAAAAGAAGGTGTTTTTGTAAGTACCTTATGTAAAGTGTGGTGTTAAGGATGTTTTTCTTGATTGCTAAGAAATTATACTGAAGAATTATACTGTGTTCTTAATGTAACATGATTCGTTTATATAATATGAATGCACATATCTTTTCAACTGTACTTTTAACTATCTTTCCAAAGGATGTTGTTGGAAGGACATTGATTTAGCATAACCAGAGTGAGATGCCTTTACTTGGGTGTGTGTCTCCTGCGTTTTGGTTCTCTACTCTCTGCCTCATATACCAGGATTTGAAAGATGAAAGACCTTGAGGGTAATTTCATTGTAAAGTGACATCTAATTGGTGGGTACCAGTGGGGTTCAATAAAAATGTAAATTCAAGCTACTAGGAGTTTTGAAAGTTCTGAAACTTTCTGGAGGGCAAAATATATGGCATTAAAACACTTGTCTTTTTAAGCCAGAAATGTACGTAAATGGTTATAGATTGTTGAAGATTGGACCTAAAAGGCAGAGTAGCCATGGTCTTTTTGTTGTAGCTATTAAACTTGTGTAGTTATGTTTCCAAGTCCTGAACCGTGTTTCTAATTGCACCTTAGGTCATTGGCACTGAAAAGGCTTCTGTAAACATTATTTCAAGTCCTTGTTCTTTCACCCTAGAGATACGGAAAGTTAAAAAAAAAAAAAAAACAAAAAAACTGCTTACCAATCCCCTCCAGGTGTTACCAGCCTGCTTCAGCCCCAAAGAGCTTCCCATCCCTTGGCATGGGACTGCTCAGCATTTATAATTCTCAGCTATTGATTTTATTCTTGGAGGTTGTAACACCAATAAATTCTGAGGTCTATTGGTCCTACATGAGGAAGAGCCACAGTAATTCATTCTAACACTGGAGCCCTGTATCAGTGGAGAAAAATTTTTTTTATTGGATTTGCTCTAGGCTGTGAGTCTTATTCTCTTTCTAAAATCATTATGTTAGTTAAAATGAGCCTTTGTACCAAAGAAAATAATCTATCACAGCTTGGGATTAGAGAACTCTCCAGGGGAAGAGCTCAGATTTATGGAAGAAGGCGTTAATAACATTGACTAGAGACAGGCTCCCATCTTGGCCCGCTATGGCTCGCCACTTGTAATTCTCATTCTTTTTTCTACCTCTGCAATTTCCTCCCCTCTTTTACTACAGCTCTTTTCCACATTTAAACAGCCTGCTGTTTTTCATTATTCACTTTGCTTATGTTCTGGCCTCTTCATCGTCTCTTTCCCACCTATCCTTCCCACCTTTGAGGACACTCAGTTTCTACTCCTTCCTTGTCCCCATATTGAATCTATTTTCCCATGTTCTCCAACTCTCCGGCTACATTTGTCATCTATTCCAGTTTGTACTGCTGGGGTTTTCCCCCCCACTATTTCTGGTAAGGGAGACCTGTTTTCAGTATTTCTCTGTAGAGAAATGTGTGTGTAAGAGAGAGAGAGAGAGGGAGGGAAGGAAGGAGGGTGGAGAGAGATTGAAAGATACTGAATAGCACATGTTCATGGCTTAGGCTTTTGAGAGGAGAGTGACTGAAGATCTTGGGTTGGGGGGAGATTCCGACCCCTTGGGAATGTCAACACACATGACATATGAGTGAGATCCTTCACACCGGTGGGGCATCAGCCCCTGGAACGTGGCTTTACAACGCGTGTGAACATGGGTGGGTCTGGAGGCCAGCAATTCTCAGTTATTTCCTCCGTGGCTGGCCCTCAGCAGAGCAGGCAGCTCCGCTTGCCGTTTCTTCAGGCTGGGGCTAAGCCCCATTAAGCCGCAGTGCACCTTTTTCCCTGAGGTCGCCTCTATCTGACTCATCCGTCGTACAAACGTGGCGGTCGTTACTGGTTTGGGCAGGTGTTTTCCTGGAGGTGGGGAAGGGAGAAGAAACCTCCTGGCTCCGTCCTGCTCCTGCTGAGTGGCAGAATGAGGACCCAGAAAGGCGAGACTGTGGACAGGGGAGTGAATGAAGCTGAAAGCAGGATGGGTACCGACAAAGCAAAATGCAGATGTTCCGTCTGCACGTCTCAGGAATCGGCTGTATTTGTAGTTTGCTCTCAGAGTAAGAATTACGATTCTTATGTCTGAAAGGAACAATTCCCACAGCTTGTCTAAAAAAGAGGTGTGGGCTTCCCTGGTGGCACAGTGGTTAAGAATCTGCCTGCCAGTGCAGGGCACACGGGTTCGAGCCCTGGTCTGGGAAGATCCCACATGCCGCGGAGCAACTAGGCCCATGAGCCACAACTACTGAGCCTGCGCGTCTGGAGCCTGTGCTCCGCAACGGGAGAGGCTGCGACAGTGAGAGGCCCGCGCACCACGATGAAGAGTGGCCCCCACTCTCCACAGCTGGAGAAGGCCCTCGCACAGAAACGAAGACCCAACACAGCCAAAAATAAATAAATAAATTTATATTAAAAAAAAAAGGTGTGTTTAAGGAGACATTCAGGTAAGTACAGTACAGTGATCTTCAAACAGGGGTGACTGAAATGGTGGGGGGACTAGGGAGAATCTGCAGTTCCTCTGCTCTTCCGTGAGAGTGAGTTGCAAATCCGGAGAGCGTGCGATTATTAAAACTGGAGAAAAGTTCATTTTTCTGAAGATGAATCTCTTAGTGGCAGCTCCATTCAAATTCTGTGGCTGCTTTGCACACAGGGTTCGTCCTTTTATAGCATTTTTTAAAAGATGGACTTAATGGACTGAGTTCATTTAGACAGGAGATCAAATGAATGAGTGGAATTAAATACCCATCCATATGGCTTTCAGTCATTGTGTAAGCCACTCGACCACCCGACTTCCCTAATTAAATGACAGTGCGGTCCCTGCACAAAGGCTGCGATGGATAAATTAGTACTTGGTAAGTGCTTTGAAGATGAAAATGACGATATGAGTAATGAGCAAGGATTCTTCCCCACCTTGGGCTGGAAACGGCATCTTTTGTGTTTTCCCGCCGCACCATGAGTCACCTGGGCCAACACTGCGGAAAACCTCCTCCTCCCAAGGAAGGGCAGGAGAGACACAGTAACGACAGGCTTTTATTTGACTTACAAGGCAAATTAGGAGAAAGCCTGAATCCATTCACATCTGTACAAGGAATTATACACCATACACATTTGCTACCTATAGACGCAGGTCATATTTTACATGAATTTATACATTAAGAAATCACATGAAGATTATCTTGTTTAAACATTCATGAAGCGCAGACATCCCCCGAGAGCACTGAAGATAAAATTCAGCTTTGTCCCTCCTGAGAGCTTGGCTCACATCTCTCTTGGTGCATCTAAGCTCTGCATCAACCCCCCTCCAAAACTAATGTTCCAGTTTATCTGCTCTGAGGGTGTGATTATTTTTAGTGGGAGGAGCTTAGAGGAACTGCAGATTTGGAAGTAAAGCGTGAACCATTTGGCAAGATCCAGCGCTGTCTGTCTGTCTGTCTGCTGCGAATCTTGCCCCTTCCTGACCACCCCCACTGGTTCCCCTTGCAGAAAAGCCTAGACCCTAACTTGTTATATGTTCCAAACTTTGCTGGGAGCTCTTTTTTTCCCACCAAATCCAAACACTCTCATTTATATATGTTTTTCTTCTCCTGGATTGCTCTGACACAGAGATAATTAGTCACGCTAGATTGTTGGGGCTGACTGACGACTGATAGTTTTGACAGGCCCCATCCGAAAGGTTGCATAACCCCAATGTAAGTTAGGATCCACGCTGCTGGCTGCAATGCTCCTCACTGCAGGAGTGTGGGATGTGGGGCATCACTTCAGCCCTGGCAACGCCTCACTCTCAGCTGCACCCCGAAATTGGTCACAGCCGAGAGCACGGCATTCCCAGCACAGCTGGCAGGGTCACCTCTTACTGAGGCAGCCGGGGGAGAAGTGTGGGAAGCTCACCTCAGGGATGGGAGGTGAGAGGGGGTAAATGTGGGGCTGGGGAGGAGGTCGGATGCCTCAGGGGAAAAACTGGTTGGAATGGGAGAAGGGGGAGAGAGAAAACTCTCTCCTCTGACAGATTCAGATATAGGCCAAGTCCAAAAGACTTTGGGGAGTTAATTGGAAAATGATTATGCTTATCTGCTTCCTGCCAATCTGTATCCACAGAGCAGAAATAATTATAGATACTGTGGACACACTGTGGCTTTAAGTGTTTGCAATTATACTGCTTAACAACGCTTCCTTGATATGGCCCTCGGCATGGGGCAGGAGAGCTGGTTTGAGCCAGCAGGTAACACTGTAGGGACAAGGTGACGTTGTTTGCAGGAGTTTCTCACACTGGGTCATTTTTTTCCCCCCCAAGAAAATTCGCTGCAGCCGTGAAAAGGAAAAAAAAGAGTTGATACTAATTTGGTTTCTGTTGAGTTTTAGCATGTCATTCACATAGCTGTCTTAGCAGAGTAAGCTGACATATTTTTTACAGAGTTTGGCTCTTTGGAGCCAAAAGCAGGGTCAGCACTGTAGATTATAATCAATTCAGTGGAGGGAAAATAACCCTTTGGAGTATATCTTGCCTTCCCTGAGCACGTCGCAGGCATTAGCAATAATGGGAGCCCTGTCTGCGCATGGAGAGGAAGCATCTATCGTTCAGGCTCCCACCCATCCTTGCCCCAGGCTGTGCGGCCCCCTGACCTTCACAGTGGGTGGGATGATTCTGGATTCATCATCTCCTAACTTTATGCTGCTATGCACAGGACAACACACACACACACACACACACACACACTGTTCTTTGCTTCTGGAAGAAACAGGAGGGAATGGGGACAGCAGCTGCTGAAACATGGCCCACACCGATGAGGGGACCAAGCCTTTTGGGACGTGGGTGTGAACTGACTGTGTTTGCCCTCCGTGGTGGCTGTGCCATCTTTGCTAGGCTAAAGTTGCCCAGTTTGCTAGTCTTCTTCAACTTCAGGGAGTACTAGAGAGGCAAAGAAGAGGGTCAGGTTTTTAGGTTCTTTTTGTCCACTATGTGTGGCTATCAGTACAACTTCTCAAACAAGCACAGATGCATCAGAAAAACATTAAGCCAACCCATTAAAAGAGTGCTGGATTTGCTATCAAAAATGGCTCACCTGGATTAATCTCCAAAATATACAAGCAGCTCAGGCAGCTCAATATCAAAAAAACAAACAACCCAATCCAAAAATGGGCAGAAGACCTAAATAGACATTTCTGCCAAGAAGATATACAGATTGCCAACAAACATAGGAAAGGATGCTCAACATCACTAATCATTAGAGAAATGCAAATCAAAACTACAATGAGGTATCACCTCACACTGGTCAGAATGGCCATCATCAAAAAATCTACAAACAATAAATGCTGGAGAGGGTGTGGAGAAAAGGGAACCCTCTTGCACTGTTGGTGGGAATGTAAATTGATACAGCCACTATGGAGAACAGTATGGAGGTTCCTTAAAACTAAAAACAGAACTACCACATGACCCAGCAATCCCACTGCTGGGCACATACCCTGAGAAAACCATAATTCAAAAATAGTCATGTAAAAAAAAAAAAAAAACTCATGTACCACAATGTTCATTTATATTGCGTAGCACAGGGAGATCAGCTCGGTGCTTTGTGACCACCTAGAGGGGTGGGATAGGGAGGGTGGGAGGGAGATGCAAGAGGGAGGGATATGGGGATATATATATATATATATATATATATATATGTAGCTGATTCACTTCGTTATACAGCAGCAACTAACACAACATTGTAAAGCAATTATACCTCAATAAAGATGTTTAAAAAAAAGCTCACTTGCTGTTTCTATGTATACATGTGCTCTGATGCATTTCATTTCTTAACTTTAAGACAAGGATGAATGAGGTACTAGAGTAGGTAGTAAAGCACACCCTCCCCCTCTTCTCAGCAGTATAAATCATTGAGGAGATGGCACCTGTGCCATCTGATTTGTCTATTTCTGCTGCTGTGTTTTCTCTTTAACTGAAACTCCAGATAACACTGCCAACTTTCATTTAGAGTGTCTTGAATGGCCATTTATATTTTTCACCTGTCCTTTCCAGAGGCTTCACTGGACTGGGAGGTGGAAGTTGGCCTGGGTCCTAGCCCAGCTCAGCCACCATCTAGCACTGTGACCTTGGGCAGATCCCCTCTGCAAGCTACCCTCCTCAATTCTCTAGACCAGAGCAGAGAGATCTCCAAGATCTTTCCCCGCTCTGAGTCTCTTGAGAATTCCACTGCTGTAGTCTTCAGCATAAATTGCATTGAGGCAATTGCAAACCAGGCCTGCAAATCAGGAAAGTTGTTTTAAAGGGAAGGCAACTTTGCATTGTAAGTGGTTTTTCTCAGTTCTGTGATTTAGTGGCTCCAACGATTCATATGAAAAGATGAGTTGACATGATTTAAGCCCCTTGCAAGTTCAGGGGGAGCTGGCCAGAGTGCTGAACTCAGCCTCTCTTCATGACAGTAATGCGACCTGACTGCACAACTCACAAAACACCTCATCCTGCTGGTCAGTGATAGTACCCCCAGGACAGAGGCAAGCAGGAGTGTTCTCAGCAAGCTCCAGACTTATGGCACCAGGCATGGAAACAGCTAGTGGAATTTCTGAGTACATTGCATTCGATAGTTCCCAGATCTGTTAGAGTGCTGTATTTAGCTTAGGAGAGTTTGGGAATAGCCTTGGAGGGAGTGCACTGCCACTCAAATGAATATTAATAGTGCAGGTCTTGGAGCAAAGAAAATATTTCTTCAATTCAGCATCTGGTATGTATCTGATAAGGAAACCGTTCCTCGGTGTTAAAAGGCTTGGGGCAGGGGGGTGTGATGAGCATTCTGAAACCAGGAATCAGTACCAATTGGAAAAAGAACTTACAGTGTAAACCAAATGGTCTGAGCGTCCCAAGCGCCTAACTAAGTACTTTCTCCCCACAATTCTTGCCCTCAAAAATTTATTTCTTGAAGATAATATCAATCGGTCTCTTTCTTTGTTGCTGTGTAGCGTATTAATGATTCTCAAATGTCTTCAGTTTATCCAAAATGGGAACACTTGCTCCAGAGCTGTAGTCCCCCCAATCAACCCACCAGCACTTTTCTCCCCACCCCCCGCCACTCGCCACTCCGAAGAGAAAAGCAAATGCGAGATGCCTATCAGGGAGTTTGCCCTTATTCTGGGGAAGCAGGACTCTCCCTGCCCCCACCTGTCTACATTTTCTCAGTCAAGGAGGCAGTCTGCACAAATCCTTTCTTTCTTTAGCCTGAGGTTCCACTTCCCTATTAACATAGACACAACACTTCACTGAAGCTGGAGTATAAGAAATTTTCTGCTTGATGTGTTTTACGTCCCATTATTATTTTCCCTGCACATCACAGGCCTCTCTGAGGGGCAGAGGAGAATGCGTCTGGCACAAGGCTTTGGGGGAGGGTCCCCGCCACTCAAAAAGGAGGAGGGAAAGATCAATTCATAAAGGAATTCATCCAGAGAGTCTCCCTCTGCCCTCCCAGAAGGTCTGGACTCCCAAGAGTTCTCTTCTGCTCTGAGTTCCACATCCATGAACTCAATTGCCAGCCTCTGCGGTATGGCTGTTCCCCTTTTGTCTCGGTCTCTGCAGTGGTGCTACATGTCTGCTTTTCCCCTGTGGTTGGGGCAGGATTGCTAGGTTCTCCCCCTCTAGCCTCTCTGATGCTCATTATTTATGGGATGAGGCTGGAGGCAGGGCAAACATTCAGTAGCTCAAAGCATGGATGAGTCAAATCAATATCTACCCCACAACCCCAAGCAACATCAAAGCCACCACAGTGACTTAGTACTTAGTGATTTAGTATGTAGTGGGAGAAATCAGAGTTGCACATTTGCACATACAGACTATTCACAGCAATAGAGAAAAATGAGCAAAGTACATACAAGCTCCCAAGTGGGGGAATTTCAAAGGGCAGGGGAAGCCCGCCTCCACAGTCACAGTGGGGACTGGTAAAGTCCCCAGAAGAGTCTCTTCTTGGTCACATCCCCTAAAGTTAAGAGGGCGCACCCAAACACCCATGCAAGATACATAATCTGTTCACAAGTAAAAAGCACGTCCATGGAGAGGTGGAGGCAATCTCTCTCTGCCTTCCGGGTTCCCAACAGTAGCAAGTAGTCTACACCCCCAGCATGGACATTCCCGAAGTTCCCTAGATGAGCCCCACAGGATTCCTGAGCGTCTCTAGAATAGAATTCAGAGCTCATACCCAGGGCTGGACTCCTGGGTGGCGGGCCCGCCTTGGTTCCCTGGGCGTGGTGGGCGCAGGCATCAAGGCAACTCAAATATCCAGGGAAGAAGGAAGGACCAGAAAGGAAAACTTTCAGGCACCTTCTCAATGTTCATTCTCAACACCACCCGGTGGGGCAGTGGATGGTGAGATGAGGGCCCAGATGAGGGAAACGAGCAACCTGGACATGTGCCCAGGCTCCCTTAACGAGGAGGCAGGTCGGGGGTGGCTGGCGTTACCCAAGTTCCGTGCTTGGCTGAGGTTGCATCCGCCTCCTTCAGAGCCGCGTCCTCTTACAAGCCCCAGTCCCGCTAATAAGCCATTGACCTTGAGTTTGAGTCCGGGGGAACCCCAGGGGCCTTGTGACTTAACAGGAAGAAATCCTCCTCGTTTCAGCAGCAATCACTTTTTCTTCTCCGCCTGCCACAGTGATCAAATTAACAGGCCGCTTCTCCTCGGAGAAAATGTGTCCACAGGTCCCAGGAGGCAATGCCCATTTCCCTGTCTGATGGGCTTAGGGAGGGAAAGCAGGGAAGTATGTGTGTGTGCATGTGTAGCTCCCCCTGCACCCCCTTCCCCCGTTCCCCGGGAGGGTCTCTCCCACCTGGGATGGCCGCCCAGCCGGCGGCGGGACCACAGGGAGGGCAGGTGCTGGAGTCTTAGCTGCAGGAGGCCTGGCAGGAGGCTGCGTACACACTGCTGCCCACTGTGCCCTCACAGCTCAGGCTGCTGGTGGGACACTTGAAGGGCTTCATGCTGCTGTCCCTCTGGATGTGCAGGTGCTCGAGCCGCCAGCGCTCCCAGCTCTTCCGAAACTCCATCTGGACCTTCCGTGGGAGAAGGAGGGAAGCAAAAGCCATCATGCAAACCAACTGCCCACAACACGGCCCCATTATTACATTAGTAGGGAAGGGAAAAAAATCCACCGCATTATATTAAGAGACACAAGTCAAGGCCTCCGGGCGCCTAAATTAATATCCCAATAAAATTGTTTATTGTTGCCTCCTATTTTCTGCTTCTTCTCGGGAAAGAGCCAGCCTTGATGATCTAATTGGTCTCTTCCATCTCTAAACTCTGTGACTCAGCTAAGTACCTTTTACAATCCATCACAGTATTATTTAACGGAAAAGAAGGAGTGACAGAGAGATGCGGGGAGACAGAAGATGGGAGAGAGAAGAAAAGGAAAAGAGAGAATCTGACTTCAGAGCAAGCACTCTGCCGATTTCAGCTTGGATGACTGAGAATAGGGACAGCCCTCCCTGCCCCTCATGGTGTCCACACCAGACCCTTCTAAACTCCCCGAGGGCTTGTATCCAGGCCCCAGTGCCTCGTGGGGGAGGAAGAGGAGACGGGGAGAATGAGGCTGGGACTAGTAGCGGCAGTGAAGAGGGGGCTGTGGACAAGGGCTTCTCAGCCTGGATTTGAACTAATACCATCCAGGAACCGGTCCCAACCCATGGTGGGTGCAGCCCAGGTGAGTTCAACCAACCAGAATCCCTGCTGTGCTGGGCTCAGCCTCCCCATCAGGAAAAGCCTTCTCAAGAGAGCTGATGCTTGGGGACCAGGTTGTGGGAGGAGAAGGATACAAATCCAAGTAACGCTGCAGAGCCCAAGTCACTTGAGGGCTTGTGGCAATGCCGTGGTTCCTTGTGATGGCCCATGATTCTGGTCCCCCAGACAGGCTGCTGGAACCTGCACAGCCAGCCCAGGGCATCTGGAGTGCCCTGTGAGGGGATGTGCCCTTATGTTTGCTTTCCAGAGCTTCTCTGATGCCCCCCCGCCGCCTTGCCACCAGGCCTCTCCACATCAGGATATCTGGGGCCTGGGCTCTCCCTCTCAGGCCCCAGCCACCAGGACGGCCAGCTGTCAGCAGCTGTGGGTAAGAGGCTCACTGCCAACGCCCCATCAGTCCCTGTGCAAACACCCCGCTTCTCTTCCTGCAGGGATGCCATCCATCTAGCTAAGCCCAGCAGGGTGCCTGGTTTGGCCGCATGCCATTCCTTAAAAGAACCTTCTCTGAACTGAGTGAAGCTGAGATGGCCCAGAGCCTGCCTGCCAGGATGGCCCCAGTATCCCGGCCAGCGTCACCGAGCCCAGGCTTGGGTGAGGGAGGGAGGCTGAGCAGACACCACCCATGGTCCCCCCTGCTCGGTGCCAGTTCGATACCCGGCTGAGTGTGTGACGCGTGTGTTGCCAGCTGGGGTGAGGATACCCGAGGCCAGTGGCGGCCTCTGCCTGTGCAGCAGCAGGCAGGCCAGTCTTGTGGCACAGCCCTTAACTGGGGAGGCGGGGAGAGAGACGGTAAACTGAGGCACACCCATGGGAAGCCACCTCGGGGACAGGAGAGGTCTCACGGATACCAGCAAGAAGTCGGACAGGACCAGGACTGTGTCGCCTTCCGCCTCCCTCTCCCTCAGCACTTTTCCTGAACCTCTGCTGTGGCCCCCGTAATGACAATTGTCATTAGAAACCATCATTCACGGGACGCTTACTATATGCCCAGCACTCTCCATAGATTATTAACTTTCACAGCAACACTGTGAGGCAGCTCCTGTTAGTCCCTGCTTAAAGGTAAGGAAGCTGAGGTGCAGAGATTTAAGTATTTCTCCCAATCTCAGCCAGGACCTGAACCTAGATCTGGGCTGACTCCAAAGCCGGTGTCCTAACCCTTGGTCTCCTGCCGTTCATGACTCTTTTTTTTTAACTTTTTTTTTGGCCACGCCCTGCGGCGGGTGGGATCTTAGCTCCCTGAACAGGGATCGAACCCACACACCTTGCGCTGGAAGCACGGAGTCTTAACCACTGGACCGCCAGGGAAGTCCCCGCCCATGACTCTAGGCCACGCTTGTTTCTGGCCGTGTCTCCCGCCCCCGCCCCCCGCAACTTGGAAGGTGCACCACGAGGGCCGGGACCCCACCTTCCTTCCTGGACCTCGCACAGTGCCCAGCATACATCAGGTACTCCCGATACGTGTTTTTTTAAATGAGCCAAATGAATAAATGACTAACTAAACGAGCACCTGACATTGGGTTTCTTCTATTAAACTGAGCTCTCACAGTGAAACAACAAAGACGACAACATGAATCCTGGACCCCTGTCCTAGCACTCCCGTCAGCATGCCTCCTCACCCTCAGTGTACCCTCATTCCTGCCTCTGATGTCCTCGGGCCGGGCACCACGCCAGGCTCTGGGATTTGGGCTGAGTTGGTAAAGCTCATTCACCTGCATTTATACTAGGGGAGAGAAGCAGTGACTGCCCCAGTCACACAGCCGGGTAGGAGCAGAACTCAGGACCAGCACTCAGGCTCCTGAGTCACAAGAGCCACAGCAAAGCCACCCCCAGGCCTCCTCTCCCCTGTGCCCACTCCCCGCCCACTGGCAGCTGGCGCAGGCCTTGGCAGCCACGCAGGACCAATGCCAGGGCCATCTTTTCTCCTTGGGTCACAAGTACCCGGCATTGCCAAGGCAACCCTGGGTCTGGAGAACAGCTCTTATGGACAGAGGTCTCAGCCCAGGAGCCACGTGTGTTTTTGTGACCCAGTGATGGTGACACGTCTGTCCGTGGGCCTGGAGGAGCCAGGGCGTCTGCGGAGGGTTGAAAGGAACCGGGCGATGCGCCTGAACAAGGCAGGCTCTCTGGGCGCTCCGAGCGGGGTCTCCTGGGAGAGCCCGAGGGGAGAGGCCAGCTGGGGATCTGCTCAGCAAGAACCCCCGACCCCGACCCCAGCCACCAGGAAGCCACGGGAGGCACGCATCCCTTTCCCGTGGTGGACAGGGTCCTTGCCTGCACGCACAGAAGGGAGCTTTCTCCTTCCAGTCAGAATTCATTTCAATCCTGACTCTGCACTGTTTCCAGGCCAAACCTGGGGCGTGTCTCTGACTCTCTGATCTTCAACGTTCTCATGTGTGAGAAATGAGAATATCGACACCAGAATTTTAGCAGGGGTATTTTTTGCGGGGAGGCAGGGACAAGTAAATGAGATGGTGATTTTTAAAGCCCCAAGCATGTGACTTGTAACAGTCACCACCACTGGTTCACTCAAGACCCCCTTAACATGAGGCTGGGTCTTCCCCAAGTTCATAGATGGTTAGGGCATCCTGCATATGTATGTGTGTGTGTGTGTGTGTGTGTGAGAGAGAGAGAGAGGGATGGAGAGACCCAGGCACAGGAAACCATACAGGGACAAGATGCCTCCTCCACTCCAGTGCCTCAGTGGGGTGAGTAGGGATTTCAGCTGAAAAGACTGAACAACCCCACTGCACAACCACAGGACGGCCAATGGTAGCAGCCCACCAGGGCTCCACGTCCCTCCGCAGGCCTTACCTCATTGTTGACAAAGCAGTACAAGATGGCCACCATCAGCCCCTGGAAGCAAGAGTCGTGTCAGCAGGAGGAAGGGGAGGGAGGCGCCCGGCAGGCAGGCCTAGTCTGAAGCTCCTTGGGGCTCTGCCCCAACATCCCCCTCCTTAGACTGGGCAGCCCAGCCAGGCCCAGAAATGGGGACGGTGGGTTCCTTCTCCTCTCCTTTCTGGAGGAATGAGAAGACCCCTTGCTCAGAAACTGCGGAAGTTCTTCAACCACCCGCTCCTGGAGGAGGCCTGAGCTGAGAAAGTACATCTCTGACCACACGGAATTTTCCCTGCCTGGCCCTATTTGTTCACTCAGGAGCCCCAGTGCTCCAGGCCTGTGATCTATTTGTGTGTGTGCACATGTGTGTAAGTGCACACGCATGGACCCACGTGCTCGTGGCCATCCCATAAGACATTTGAGGAGCTGGGGCCAGTTTCTTACATTCCTACACCCCCACTGACATTCACACCCCCTCAGCATCATCTAATACTAGTGGAGAGGCTCAATTCTTGGCTTTGGAAACTATGTGACCTGGAAAATCTCATTTTAACATCTCTGAGCCTCAGTTTCCTCCTTTGGAAAATGGGATAATCCTGCACACCTGGGATTCTGCAAGGATTAGCTGCACAGTGTATGCAAACACCTGGCAGGGTACCCGCCGCCAGCTAGCAGCCCAGTGGACAGCAGTTGCCATGCCAGGCTGGGTGCCCTCGGCGACATCCGGGAAGACTTCCTGTCCAATGTGCTCATACAGAAGACTGTCCCGGGTGTCGGCATACCTGGGGACTCTGGCTCTGCTCCAACCACATAACTTGGGTAAGGGCCACTTTCCCCCCAGGCCTCAGGCTGCCTATCTGCATGATACAGGCTGGTCCCCGCCCCATCCCCACCCTGGGACTGCTCGAGGGAGGCGGTCACCTGGAAGGAGGTGAAGGAGAGCTCTGTGAACAGCTTGATGAAACGCAGCATCCCCCGGGCGTGCTCGTCCATCACGAAGGCGAAGATGACCTCGTGGGTCCCCAGCAGGGGGATGAGGGTCAGCGTGGACTTGGCCAGCCTGGGGGCAGGGTGGAGGTGGCATTCTGGACCTCTCCCGTGGACTCTTCTCCCTGTTCCGTGCCCCCAACCCCCGCCAAGCCCTGGTATCTCGGTCACAGACATACTCCCCCACCGAATACCCTGGGACAGGCTGCCTGGAGGGGAGGAAGTAGAGGTGGAGACCCCCAGAAGCCCAGGAGCTGCCCAGGTACAGGGGTGAGGGCAAGGCTTGGGGTCCCAGGCCAGGCCTGGGTGGAGGAAGAAAGATCACGTAGGGATCCAAGCTCAGCACCCCAGGACCTCTGACTCTGCCGGAAGGAAGGGCTGAGGGTGCCCAGCGAAGGCAGCTCAGTTACGTCACCTGCATTTGGTGTCTGTCTTGCACATGAGATTGGCCTTCAGTTTGGACACCACAATGCAGATAACCCGGACAAAGATGAGGAAGTTCACCTGCAGGGCAGAGGGAAGGGCGGCTGGAGGCCCTCTCAAGACACCCTCTCTCCCCGCTCCTCCGCCCAGTGCCACCCGGGCCCACAGCAGCTCCCACTCCCACCCCACAGCGTCACTCACCCCGATGGCAAAGAGAATGGGCAGCCGGATGATGAGCCAGTAATTCATGTTGGAGTTCCTGGTCCAGCAGCTGGAGAGGAGAGACACACGGGCACCCGGTGGGACACACAGAGCCCCCAGCTCCCAGTGCAGGCACAGGGCACACAAAGACACGTGGGCATGCAAAGTGACACACACAGACCCACACAAACACTGCCATTAGGAGCTACCCAGCAACCAGTCCCAGGACTCACACACACACAGAGTCCTGAATACACATTCACACACAGAGATACGCACAGCCCCTTCATTAACCTACAGTCACACTCGTGTGTGTACTCAGCATCAAACACAAAATAGCAGAAACGTTTCACTCACAGTTATTACAGAAGAACCTGCAAGGGGGTACCATGTACCCCACAGACCCAGCACTCTCGTCATCATACAATCCGGGGAGGGGGAGGGAGGGGGACTAGAGAACTAAATTCATAAATTTAGCTCCTGGTCCCTCAGTTTACCCTCCCAACAGGCAGCAGCTGCACACGCCGGGGGCCAAGGAAACCCATGGGGTTTGAGGACAGGGACCTCAGCATACCCCTCACCCCCGTAGAGCAGGAAGGACACTCACCCCTCGTCCTCATAGAGGTACTTGACAATGCCCCAGGGGATAACAAACAGCAGGGGAACACCTAAGAGGAGAGAGGGAAAGAGAGAGGGGGGAGAGGGGCTGGCAGGCCAGAGCCACCGCTAGGCACACCCAGAGGCCTCTCCTACCAGGGCCTCTCCCGCCTCCAGCCCCTCTCCTTGCCTGGCCCCAAGCCACGCTTTCTGGCAGGTATGGAACTAGGCTGGTCTGGGTGCTTCGGAGAAGAGGCGGCAGGAACCACCCACCCCAACTCCCCAGACTCTTCCTTACAGG
Organism: Balaenoptera ricei; assembly: GCF_028023285.1. Classification (NCBI taxonomy): domain Eukaryota; kingdom Metazoa; phylum Chordata; class Mammalia; order Artiodactyla; family Balaenopteridae; genus Balaenoptera; species Balaenoptera ricei. The sequence continues at coordinate 36,239,198 of NC_082649.1, forward strand.
TCCCCACCACACTGGGGCTACGTCACAGTCCTCACAGCCCTCCCCCTGCCGTGGGCCAGGCACACTGTCAGGGCTGGCCCCCAGGGTCCTGGCTGAGACACAAGGACAAAGACACCCAAGTAGCGAGAGACGGGGCCAAAGAGTGGGGTAGGGAGGACATGCTGGACGAGGCGGGAACAGGCCAACTCTCTGATGCCACCCACCCCTGCATCGGCCCACCTGCCCATCTCAGTCAATTCCTCTGGGCACTGAAGCCCCTCCAGGCACCTGCCCCTACCCCCACGCCCCTGCACGTGGCTGGGCGGAAGCCTGGACAGGAGCCCTGTCCTTGACGCTGACACCACAACTGACTGCACAGTGGCCACAGTAACAACAGCTACCACAACACCGCCCGCATGGCTGAGGCTGCATGGTGTGGTGGGCACCCTCTAGGATGGCCTCCAACCACCCCACCCCTGGTATTCCCACCCAGGTGCGGTCCACACTGTATCCAGATTGGTCAGTGTGACCAATAACGTACAGCAGAAGTGATGGCATGTCACTTCTGAGATTAGGCTATAAAAGACGGTCTTCAAAGGTTATAAAAGGTATGTCTTGGGCTCTTTCTCTCTTAATTTGATCACTTGCCCTGGGGGACACCAGTTGCTGTGTCATGAGGGCACTCAGAGAGCCCCCTGTGGTGAGGGATGGAGGCCTCCAGCCAACAGCCAGCCTGGACCTGAGCTTCCTGCCAACAACCTCGACAGTGAGCTTGGAAGTGGATTCTCTAAACTGTTAAGCCTTGTGATGACAGCTACCCTGGCTGACAGCTGAACTGCACCTCTCTTAGAGATTCTGAGCCCGAGACACACATCTCAGTTGAACCCAGAATTCTGACCATAGAAACTGGGAGACATAATTGTTGTCTTAAGCAGCTAAGTGTGGGGTCATCTGTTACGCAGCATAGGTAACTAATACACTGGTTTCCAGTTCCTTGAGGACAAGGCCTCATTCATCTCCAGAGCCTCAGTGCCCATCTCATCTGGGAGTTCAGTATGTGTTTGTTGACTTAAAATTGGATTGTCCATCCTCGTGTGACAGATGAGAAGATGGATAGGCAGCTTAGGAGGACACAGGTGGGACTAGAACACAGTACCACAATGCCACCACCCTCGATGGCATTCCACACCAACTCTCTCCATGCCTGTCTCTATCGGTGCCTCTCAGGGATGGAGATGTGGGTGTCTGAGACTAGTAAGAGCGTGCATATTAAGGTGTGTGGACACGATGTGTGTGTGGTGGTAGGGGGTCCATGTGTATACATGTGTGGCTTCAGGGATCTCCCCCAGGAGCACATTTCCAGGGCAGAACCCAGTTAATTGCCTTTCCCATCACCATCACCCACATCCTCAGCACATGGATGTCCACTCAACATCAGCTACGGAGCAGCTCGTTCGCCTGGAGCTACTGTGCTTGATGGTGCAGACAGCTGGGGGAAGCAGAGCGGCTCACGGCTGACCAGCGCTGTCATCAGATAGCTCTCTCCTTGGCCATTTATTTCTATATAATCCTGACCTCTCAGCATCCATGATGCTTTAGTAACAGGCCTTCATGAGACTGGACAAGAGGCAGATGGCCTCCAAAGGCTCCAGCACGTAGCCCAGAGCCTGACACATAGAAGATGCCCAGTGAGAACGGAATGCATGACCCTGAGTGGGTCAGTGTATCAATGAGAGAAGGGAAGCTGTCCAGGCAAGAATATGCCAACACCCTGAGCCACCCACATGTCTGGAAACCTCCATCTTAGATACCCCCAGGCACCTGCTGGCCTTTCTCTGAGACCCCACTCCAGGACTGGGGAGCACACTCATGTTATCAGCCAGACCTGGTGAACTTCATTCATTCATCAGCATCTCCTTAACAGTCTTTAAAAATGCAGGTACAGGGCTTCCCTGGTGGCGCAGTGGTTAAGAATCCGCCTGCCAACGCAGGGGACATGGGTTCAAGCCCTGGTCCGGGAAGATCCCACATGCCGCGGAGCAACTAAGCCCGTGCACCACAACTACTGAGCCTGCGCTCTAGAGCCCACGAGCCACAGCTACTGAGCCCACACGCCACAACCACTGAAGCCCGCGCGCCTAGGGTCCGTGCTCCACAACAAGAGAAGCCACCGCAACGAGAAGCCCACGCACCGCAACGAAGAGTAGTCCCCGCTCGCCACAACTAGAGAAAGCCTGTGTGCAGCAACGAGGACCCAACACAGCCAAAAATAAAATAATAATAATAAAAATGCAGGCACAGCTCTGCCGCCTGCAAAAATGACACACTCTCTGCTGGCTTCATCCTTCTCCTGTTTAGAAAATCAACAAGACAGGCTGGAGAAAAAAGCTTGAACTAAGACACACAGAACTGGCTCTGAGAAGTAATGATTCCCTCGTCCATCACTTGCCTCCCTCCTGTGCAGCCTCCTTGTGGTGGGTTATGGGGGCACCCGGCCACCCGTGGACGGCAGCAGAAGCTGACATGGCTTTTGGGGATTCCCCCAACGTGTCAGAGTCCTAATTTTAATTCTTACATTTGCATATGAAGCTAGAAGTTGTTTCCTGAGCATCCCAACTTGGGCCAAGCCTCTTGACATCACAACAGAGTTCTGGGCTCTCTGTGAATCTCTCTCTCTGTCCTTCTGTCTTTGTCCCTGTGTCTCTCTCTGTATCTCCCCATCCCAATTCCTCAAGAAAAGGACGTTATGATTGGGAAGAGGGGTGTCCCCTGGGTCCTGCCCTTTTGCCTCCTCAGACTCTGAGCCCCAAGCTGGGGCGTGAAGCGGTGGGAAAGGACTGGCACCCCCTTTCCCATTTCCTACTCAGAGACCTCCAGGACACTGCGTCCCCCACCCCAAACCCTCCACCAACCACCCACATGCCTCTGCACACATCACACCATCCCTTTGATTGTTCCAGCCCTCAGGTCACCATGGTGACAGCACTACAGTGCTGATGCTGTTTCCCAGAATGGACAGACATGCCCCCACCCTGAGGACAGCCTCCCCAGGGCTCCCCTCAATGGCCTAACTCCGCCCCCACCCCTAGCTAGCTGCAGGGCTCTCCAGCTGCCCACTGCCTGTTTGACGGCCCTAGCAGGATGAAGAGGCCTGGGAGGGGAGGAAGGCCAAGCAGGGAAGGGCTGGGCCCTGGCGGAGGAGGGAGGAAGGGTAGGAGCAGGAAGCTGTGTGCAGAGGCCAGGCCCACCTGCCCACCTGTGCAGAGGCCTGAGATTGCTCGGCCAGGCCCTCAGGGGCTAAAGAGATGCAGTGCAGCCCAGAGAACCTTGTGTGACAGGCGATGGGGCCCAGGGCCTGGGAGTCAGGAGGCCTGGTTCCAATGCCTGCTCTGTCTATAGGGCCCTGCCGTTAGGACACTGATCACGTTAAAGCCCCTTTCAAGGTACTCTCAATGGGGCCGTACAGAATGAAGTGGCCTAAGAGCGTCAGCAACAAGGGATGAAGTGTGAGGACAGGGACGGGGAGGCCGAGAGGGCCAGACAGAGCACAGAGCCAGGGGCCAGGCAACCCGAGGCAGCTTCCCGAGGGGGCGGGCTGGACCGGGCACAGCCTTGCAGAGGCTCAGGGGCAGGAGGGGACATCAAGGGAGGAGCATGGAAGTCCCCAGAGGTCAGGGGGCAGCCCGAGGCAGGCAAGAGGAGTGAGTGAATGTGTGGCAAGCGGGAGGAGGAAGACAGGTCCTGTGCTGTGGGAGGACCAGAGACGGGCCCGCTCCTGGCTCCATCCTGGGTGGGCACCCGTGGGCCCCTCAAGAGGAAGCGCTGTTGCATCTGTTTCCGGGGTACAGGGTGGAGGTGACGGGCTGCTAGGGTGGGTGTCTCAGCTCTTGCCCCATCCTACCCCTGTTCTCATCGGAATCCCACATGGCGAGAGGCAGAAGCACAACCAGAAATGTTCCAGCAAAAAAAAAGACACAATGGTTCTTGGCAGACTTTTTCGGCTAGAACATTTCCAGCTGGGCTCCAGGCACATCCGGGGTCCACCCTTTCCTCAGCTGGCTTCCGGCCGACCCCCCTGCCTTTACTCGGCTCTCCTCTGAGCCATCCTCTTCATCATCATGTGACAGAGCCATAGCCCCTCAGCCCGCACCCCCAGGGACCCCCCCCCCCCGCCGTGAGGCTCAGGACCCTCCATTTCCCTCAGGGGCTGGGTTGCCCAGGACTGGATGTGGGGCTCTATCCCCAAAGAATCTTGGGGGTGGGGAAAAATCGGGTGAAGGCCTCTGCTTCCTTTAAGGGAGGAGAGTCAGGCAAAGGCGTGGGGATGGGGGACAATGGCTTGACAGCGCCATGGGCAGCGAGTCCTGTGCCCAGGAGGGGGTTCTCCGGTGGGCCCCATACCTTGGCCCAGCAGTGTGTGCTGAGTACCAAGTTGGCCTCCTGGGGTAGCCTGAAGGCAGCAATTCCAAGAGGGCTCAGGGTCTCCCACCCCACCATGCTCAGTCGGGGCGGGGGAGTGAAATGAATGACAGCTGGCCTTACCCCAGCCTATGCTCAGGTAGAGCCTGAAGATGCGCTGCTCGGAGAAGACGGAGAGGGCCAGCAGCGTGTACAGGTACACGCCCTCCACCAGGAGCCAGTAGTAGTTGGCCGCCACGCAGTACTGCATGAGCAGGAACACCAGGCGGCAGCCCAGAGAGTCCTGGGGGCAGAGGAAGGGTCCCCAGGGGACAACAGCTCTGCCCCTGCCTCCTTTGGCCCCGCTCCCAGTCCTGCCCCAGCTGCAATCCTGCCGTGGTGAGGGCAGGATGACAGAGCTGACAGCTTCCAGCCGGAGCCGGTGTTAAGAACTTGACCTGCTTTAGCTCGTCGGATCCTCACTATCCTGGATGGAGGAAACTAATATTATCCCCATACAGGTGAGAAAAACTGGAGTCCAGAGAAGTTAAATCACTTGCCTAAAAATTAGCTAGTTAAGTGGCAGACCTGGAATTCAAACCCAGGTCTGTCTCCAAAAAACCACTCGCCTGAGTCAAACAGAACTCCCTAAGGGCAGGGCAGTGACTCCCTTCTTAGGCTGGGGGCTCCCCAGGGTGGACAGCCTCTCCCATCAGACTGGGGGCTCCCTGAGGACCAGGCCTGGGAAGCTCTTGCCTTTCTTTGTACCAGGCCTGGGTGGGGTGGGGGAGACCGACTTTCAGGGACTGTCCACCCCCTCCCCAGGCCCTCCACGGACACACCACACACCTGGTAGGAAAGGAGCCCATCCCACTGGTGCTGCTGGGCGGCCGTGCTGTACATCCACTTGAGGGCTGCATCCTTGACGAAGACGGACAGGGCTCGGAGGATGAAGGATGCAAACAGGTTCAGGTGGATGTAGTTCCGGGTACAGTGCAGGTGTCTGCAGGAGAAAGCAGGGCCCCCCCCCTGGCACAACGGCCAACAGTTCTGCTCCACAACCCCCGGTTCTCAGGCCAAAGCACACCTCAGGCATGTGTCCAGCTCTGGGACCATGCTCCTGTCTTTCTTCCTCTGGATGCCCTTCTTCCCCATAACCTTGAAAATCCTTTGGGTCCAACTCAAATCCTGCCTGGCCATGAAGTCTTCAGCTGTGTGGTTACTGCCACCCCCAACCCCGTCCACACCCTATCTTTTCTCTGCTGCATCTTCTCTTCTACAAAGTCACGTGTAACCCACATGATTTGTGTGAGGACCACTTTCCCCACTGGGGACTTGCTTGGCTTCTTGATGACAGCCCATGTCTAATATGCCTCCAGGCTGCCTTACAGAGGCAGAGTGGGGCTAAGCATATGGCAGGAATTCAAAAAGTATTGGATACAACTTCAACATCCTTTCATGTAAAAACACATAGCAAACTGGAAATATGAGGGCATTTCTTAACCCAACAAGGGCTATCTAGCCAAACAAGGAGCAAACATCATTCTTACCTGAAAATTTTTAGAAAGATTCCCTTTAAAATCAGGAACAAAATTAGGATTATCTAGCTGTAAGATCTACTTACATCACATCTACTCAACTTTGTACTACAGATCCTAGCTACTGTAAGAAGGCAAGGAGAAAAATGCATAAGAATTGGAAATAAAGACACAAAACTGTCATCATTTGTAGATGACAGATGATCTTCATAGGAAATCCAAGAGAATCAACACACAAATTATTAGAACTAATCAGAGTTCATTCAGTAAGGTTGCTGATATGTATGTTTATGTACATCAGCAATAAACAATTAAAAAGTAAATTTAAAAAATTCATTTGCACTATTTTTAATTGGCTACCTAGAAATAAGTCTAACAGAAGAAGGCACGATTTCTATGGAGAATACAGCAAAACTTGCTTAAAATTATTAAAGAAGATGCAAATTAATGGAAGATTCACCAGATTCATGGATAGAAAGACTATCTTGAAAATGTCTATTCTCTTCACAATAACCAATAAATTCAATATAGCTGTAATAAAAATTCCAACAGTTTTTTGATGGAAATTTTAAAAACTTATACAGAAGAGCCAAGGGCCAAGAATATTCCAGACACTCCTAAAGAACCACAATGTAGGGGCCCTTGCTATAAGAAAAGCAAGTTGTTTTGATTGTTTGGCCACACCGCACGACATGCAGGATCTTAGTTCCCCGACCAGGGTTTGAACCCATGCCCCCTGCAGTGGAGGCGTGCAGCCTTAACCACTGGACCGCCAGGGAAGTCCCAAGAAAACCAAGGTTTTTGATGAGTCTATAGTGGTTAAGGCACCATAGCACAGGCAAAGGCACAGATAACTAGGCCAGTGGAAAACAATCCACGTGACAGAGACCCGCTGCCTGGCACACGTGGTGCTTGCTGCATGGCAGAGCAGGCACTGCCGCCAGTAAGTGGTCCTGATGCAAGTAACTATATGTGTACGTGGGAAAATGAAACTAAATCTCTTGTTGTCACTACAGACAAAAATAAATTCCAGGTTCACCAAACAGCCACAAGGGATGTGCAAAACTGATGACCCTGGGATAAGGAAAGCTTTCTTAAACAAGACCATAGAGAAATTTGGCCTTTGGGAAAAAAATTTAATAAAGTGTTTGTTTTGTTTTGTTTTTAAACTTTATTTATTTCTTTTGGCTGTGTTGGGTCTTCGTTTCTGTGCGAGGGCTTTTCTCCAGTTGCGGAGAGCGGGGGGCCACTCTTCATCGCGGTGCGCGGGCCTCTCACCGTCGCGGCCTCTCCCGTTGCGGAGCACGGGCTCCAGACGCGCAGGCTCACTGGTTGTGGCTCACGGGCTTAAGTTGCTCCGCGGCATGTGGCATCTTCCCACACCAGGGCTCGAACCCGGTTCCCCTGCATTGGCAGGCAGATTCTTAACCACTGCGCCACCAGGGAAGCCAATAAAGTTTTTTTATCAATGGGAAAAATGAATTTTTATCAATTGATAACACTTACTGATAAATTTTGTTTATCAATAAAATCAGATACATTGATATATTTCATTCCATTAAAATTAAGGACTTCTGGGCTTCCCTGGTGGCGCAGTGGTTGAGAATCTGCCTGGCAATGCAGGGGACACGGGTTCGAGCCCTGGTCTGGGAAGATCCCACATGCCGCGGAGCAACTAGGCCCGTGAGCCACAACTACTGAGCCTGCGCGTCTGGAGCCCGTGCTCCGCAACAAGAGAGGCCGCGATAGTGAGAGGCCCGCGCACCGCGATGAAGAGTGGCCCCCGCTTGCCACAACTAGAGAAAGCCCTCGCACAGAAACGAAGACCCAACACAGCCAAAAATAAATAAATAAATAAATAAATAAATAAATAAATAAATAAATAAATAAATAAAAATTAAGGACTTCTGTGCATAAAAGGCACCATAAAGCGAGTGCAAAAATAAACCACAGCCCGAGAGGATATATCCTGGATTACTATCCAGAATATACAAGGAATGCCTAAAATAAAAAAAAAGCCAAATAAGCCAATAAAAAAGTGAGCAAAGGATATGAACAAGCAATTCACAGAATGAAACATAAAAAGTATGCTAGATCTCTCTAGGAATCAGTGATATGAAAATTAAAATCATAGTGAGATATTTCACACACTTCAGATTACCAACAATTAGGTCTGAAAATAGGAAATATTGGTGAGGCTGTGAAGCCAAGGGAACTCTCATGTATTACCAGTAGGAGGGCAAACTGGCATGACCACTTTGGAGAATAACTTCACAACGCCTAATAAACTTGCAACAGCACGCTGTATTCAGACCAGGCAATTCTACTCAGAGGCATGTGCCCCTGGAGAAATGCACAAGGGGTCATGAGTAAGAATGTTCATTGTAGCAAGGTTTATAATTCAGAGAAGAAAAAAAAGAGAAACACCTCAAATGTCCATTAAAAGGATAACAAATAAATAAACTGTAATATATCATACAATGGAGTGACACTTAAAATGAATGAAACAGAACTGCCTGTATCAATGTGAATGAACCTCACAAAAACATAATGTCAGGCCAAAAGTAACTGCTGAAGAATATGTCCAACATGCCATTAAAATATGCAAACCCCACACTATATATTTGTATAGATACTTAGAAATGTGGTAAAAGTATAGAGAGGTGCGTGGGAATTATAAGTGGCCCCTCAGGGGTTCCCTCTGGTGAGGAGGGAGCATTACTCGGGGAAGCTTAACCACGCGGTGGGCTTTAGTTCTTGGGCTGGATGGTGTGTGTGCACAGGTGATCATAGTATCAGCCACTGTATTTTCAGATCTCTGAACATTTCATAATAAAAGGGGAGAACATTCTCAGTGAGTGCATTTATTAAGCACTGACTGTGTGCCCAGCCGTGACTGTGCCAGAAGCCATGGGGACCACAGGAGGAATGTCACCTCTCCTGTCCCTGCTGGCTGGTGTCCTGAGCTCCCTACCCTCGGAATCCCTCCTGCCCTTGAACCCAGCCCTCCTGGCCCACCGCCATCAGTGCAGAGGGCATGGGAAGAGCCTGGTACTCTGGAGGGAATGGCTCATCTAGGTTAGACCTAGGAAAGAAATTTTCCATGGGAGCTGACAAGCTCCAAAGAGAGCAGAATCTCTAACCCCCTGAGGTCTTGTCTAAAATCATACTGAATTCCCGATGATTTGTTACATATGCTCACCAGAGAGGACCTCCCCTACTCCTATCACCCACTGTTAAGGTGTGGGGCATGTGCTTTGTGTGTGCATGTGTAGTGTTTGTTTTTCCTTTTTTGCAGTATGATACGCACACATTTACACAGTACAGATTAGACTAAGTACACAGTGTCGTAGCCTGGGTTTTCAGCCTCATAGTCTACCACATAGATGGTGTGGGTTCTCTGGACATCTCTTAGGAGAGGAACCTGCTGCATTGCTGCTTCGGCTTGGTGCCCCCTCTTCCATTTGGGGACAGAACAGCAGGTAAGGCTGAAGCAGCCCCCTTACCTGAAGCCCAGGAGGATGGCTGAGGCGATGACCAATGCAGAGAAGGAGAGTGCGTAGCCCACCGTGTAGATGATGTAAAGGGACAGGAGCTGCTGCTCCGGGGAGTTCTGTGTGCACACGGGGGACACAGTGTACAAGGGGTGGCCCACAACCCTCCTCTCCCACATTCTTCTTTCCCACAGGACAGGGGCAGAGGTGGGGCCCCAACTCAGCCCCACTGGGATCCTGGAACTAAGAAAGAGAATAACCTATGGTGATGGTCCTCGGATTTCTAGGACCCTGTTCCAAGGCCGGAGAGGTGAATGCACACCACCTCTGTCCAGAAAGCATGGTGTGCAAAGCCCGAGAGGCAGGGGGATGGGCAGATGGCCACAGACCAACTCGCCAGATGCCCAGGTCCCTGCTCCCATGAAGCTGGCACCCTGCTGCCCACTAGTTCACCGGCTCAACTCACTCGGTCCCCTCGCTTGGACTCCTCGCACTCAGACAGGTCCCTCCAGGGCAGGCTCGAGTTGTCCTTGTGCAGCCACAGGCCATCGGTGGTGCAGAACCGGTACACGTGACCCTGCAGCACTGGGGTGGAGACACGCAGGAGCTGAGCCTCGGCCCAAGGCCACCTGCCCCTCACCCCTCTCCACCCTGGGGGCCACCCCAGCTGCCCCAGAACTGACCCCTCTACACACACACACACACACTCACACACACATACACACACACACACACACTCGGGCTTTCCTCTCCTGCCATGTGCCTGTTTGGCCCACCCTCAGCCTTTCCTCTCAGCCACCCTGGAATGCAGCTTGATGAATTCACGCTATAGAGATGAGACCACGCTAGCCCATTTCCACACCCCTGCCTCAAATCGTGGTACGGACAAGGTTTGGTGCTGACGAGCAGTGGCCCCAACAGACCCACAGCCACCCTCTGAGACTGCTGATTCACAGAACTCAGGCCCCACCTTCTTGGGCAGAGCAGACCCCAGGAACAAAGTGGGCTCTTGAGAGAAAGAAGGAGACCCAGCTCCATCCTCAGGGAGCCTCGGTCTGAGGGGAGACACAGCCCTACCCTTAAGAAGTTCTAACCTGATGGAGGAGACCCAGTCCTATTCTCAAAGATCACCTGATTTAAAAGGAATACATAGTCAATGGCAGAGACATAGCCCTTAGAGACCCTCTGTTCAAAGGGGTAGTGGTGGGGGGAGGGAAGACCAGCTCTTCCCTTCAAGTAGCTCCAAGTAGCTGGAGATGGAGACTGTCCTTGGAGACCTCCCAGTCTGAGAGTGGGGAGACATCCAGCCCCTGGCCTCAAGGAGCTCCCAGTCGGAAGGAGGAAGGAAGCACAGTCCCTGGCTTCAGAGAATCAAGACTCTCACAGAAAACAAAAACCAAAAAGTGCAGAAAGGAATAACATAAATGCAAACCGAGAGAGATCAAACACAGGCCCAGCAGAGCTGGGGGTGGGATGTCCCTGTGTCCACTCACATCCCGCCTGGGCACCTGGCGCTGAGGCGACCACCCTGCCGTGCCTCACTCTCCACCCACCCAGGGAGGGGGGTGGCTTGTGGCCCCAAGTTTGCAGGGAGATCGCAAGAGGGGACAGGGGATTACCTGTGTCTGAGAGGAAATGTAAGTCTGACCCCAGGGCCAGGAAACTGGGGACAAAAGTGGGGAGAGATTTAGCACAGGGGGATCAAGGAGGGGAGCTGGAGCCAGGACGAATTTTAAAAGATTTAAAAATTCCAAAGGGCAAAAGATTTTAAAGACCAGCCTCCCAGCTGTGGGAAGAAGGCTCAGCGTGAAGGAGGGAGCACGGAGAAGCCGCGAGGCCCTGGCTGGCAGTGGCTGCTCAGAAGTTTCCAGGTGGAGAGGCAGCAGTAAGGACAGGTCTGTGGCAGAGAATCATTAGCATGAGTGACTGACGGCAGCAGCAACAACCCCAGCACCAGGGCCGGGAACGGACGCACCATCTAGGACGGGGCTGTATTTCACAGTTCACAAACCATCAGCCCGCCCACTGCTGCCATATGCCAGGACACCTTCACTCTAGGGGCCAGGGACAGCTCTCTGCCCGCACGGTCAGGCACCTGCAGGGCCTGTCAGTGGGACCCTTGTCCTCCCTGAGCCGGTCCCTGGCTCCCGGCTCACTCTCCCCTTTCTCCACTCCCTTTCAGAGGCCCTGACCCGCTTCAGGAGACAGAAGTTATCTGGTAATACTGTGGGGTGAGTCAGCTTGTGGCATCACTGCTTCTAGAAGAAACTGCATTTTAAGAGACTTCCCCAGGAAGAGAAACAAAAGCCTGAAAATCTAATGATGGGACTTCGGGCAGCGGGAGGAGCAGTGTCCCAATAGCCCCCTGACGCATTTATGAACAAAATCAGGAAAGGACAAAGGCAGAGAAGGGGAGGTAACAGGTCTGATTTAAGCAACTAGAAGGGCCCCCAAATGTCTCTCTTATCTGCTGCGTGGATGCTTGGAATTCTTCACCAGGGGTTGAGTCTTCTGATGTAAGAGCAAAACCAGACTTCAGGAGTCAATGACCCCAGAGCAGTGATGGGGATCTGGCCTGACTCTATGGAGAGTGAGACTGATATCAGAACCTTCTCTGGAAACCCGTTTAGATGGCAGGAAATGGGGAGAAAAGAGGAGGCAGAGGGGCCAGGGGAAGGGAGAGGACATCGCAAAGGGGCCCAAACTGTCGAAGCGCCATGTACCCAGGACGCAGCCCACAGCAGTGTGACCCTAGTAACAGCCACCTGCCACAGCTGGCACAGGGTCTGGCATTCAGGAGGCACTCGAATTGATGTTTTCCTTCCTACATGCTCCTTTCGAACCCTCTCTGCAGGCTGCTCACTCACAGATATCAGGTTTTGAACACCTGCTGTATGCCTGACACCTTTGAACATCACGACCACCTTACAAGGTAGGCACAGCAAATCCCATTTTACAGATGAAGCAACTGAGCCTCTGAGAGGCCAAGTGACTTGCCCAAGGTCATCCAGCCAGGAAGCGGCAGAATCAAGATTGCAGCCCTCAGCTCTTGGCCTCCAGAGGCCAAAAGTCAGCAGCCAAATTCACTGCTAACAGTCCACAATGGCCATGTGCCATTTATCTGCCCTTCCTCCAGGCTTGGATTTGCCAACATTCAGCATCCTCCCAGCAGGTCCTCTTGCCAGTTTGGGCCCCCGGCACCCTGCCATTCCTGGGCCCTCTGCTCAGGGCAAGCTGGGAGGGTAAGGAGGCAATGTGTGCACAGATGTATGTGTTACTGGCACAGTGTCAAGAGATCACTGCGTCCCTACGAAGCTCAGTGAGCCTATGTGAGTGCGCCTGTCAATTATCCTTCATTAGCAGCAAATATTAAAAGCCAGGGCTGGTTCCTGGCCGGGTTGTGGTCCCCAGGTGCCCATCTTGGCTGGAGATGGGGTGGGTCTGGGCACAGCCCGGCTTATCAGCCCAGCTTTATCTGGCCCAGGTGCTGCTGATAAATCATAGCCAGAGGCTTGGTTCTGGTCTTGTCAACACCAGGAAGCAGCCGGCCGCATGCCAGGAGGCCTAGGGATATTTCATTAAGTCAGACCCTGGTGCTGGAACTAAAACCCCCAATTAAACACTTCCCCTCCCGGAAACCGCAGCGGTGTCTGTAATCAAGCTAACAGCCGCCCTTCCACGTGGACGCGGGCACACAGGGCTGTGGAGAGCCACTCATGAATCCATTAGCTCCTGCATCCTGGCAACAGCAATGGCCAGCACGGACTCCTGGGCCCCATCTCCTGGGCCGGGAAGCCAAGATTCAAAGGGGGCAGTCATAGGCCCTCCCCAGAGTGCTGGAATGAGGGTCAAAGGCAGGGCTCTAATTGAAGGTGTCCACTTGGGGTGGGGGTGAAGGGCAACGCATCACATCACGGCCTAGGAGAAGGAGCTCGGGTTCTGAACGACAGACTCAAGGTGAATCCTGGTTCTGCCCTCAACCACCTATGGGACCTTGGGCAGACCTCCCCATGTCTCAGCTTCCTCATCTGTAAAATGGGAACCATGATAACTTCCCAGGTCTGTGGTGTGAGGATTAGGAGATAAAGCATGGGAAGTGCCTGGTACCTGGTTGGTCTTCAAAACAGAGTCACAGTGAAAGACCTGCTGCCACCCCCCCGCCCCGCCCCCACCAATTCCTCAAAAGAGTACCCCTTCACTGGGGGCGGGCTGGAGCTTAGGACACCGCCTCAGCCGGAGCTCCTCCAGGGCCAAGCTGGGGCCTCGGTTTCCCTCTAGCAACCCCAGCCTGCTGTAAAAGCTCAAGGGAGGCACCTGTCAGAGTTTCCAAGAATCGTGAGTTATAGACAATTTTTAAAACATTTTATGACTCTCCTATAATTAGAACCAAGCTAACATGTAGGGATCAGGAGAGGGTGCAGCTAATGAGACTGGAATGATTTGTAATGAGCAGATCAGCTGTTTGTGGTTAAACAAGGCTGCTGGAGGGCCCTCGGGTGGCAACAGGCTCTCTGAAGCCACTCCAGCCTTCTGGTTTACAGAGAAAATCTTGTGGACGCAAGGCATCTCCTTTGAACACCTTCCTTCCTTGACTCACCTGTTCCCACCCTCTCTGTGCAATCCCCAATTCTGAATTAGAGGGGTCAGAATTCAAGGACTTGGCTGGCTTCCCTGGGACATTGTATAGTTCTGAGGCCTGGCCTGGCCCCATCTCTGAGTCTGACACCCTCCCTCCCTGGAGGGCACTCTTTCCCCCTTCTCCATCTGCCTGTTCTTCCAGGCCTGGCCCCGATATCACCTCCCTCTGGAAGCCTTCCTGGTGCCACACCCCAGGCAGAAGAGGTGGCTCTGACCTCCCTCAGCACCACTTCCCGGGCCCCTGAGCTGACCTCTTCAGCCCCATGGGGAAGGTCACCCCTTCTCCCCAACGCCCACATACTCACACACCCCTAAGGTCTCACTGACATCCCAGCTCCTGACACAGACCTGCCCCGGGGAATTGTTCTGAATTTAATTCTTTCTCTAGTCACTCATTCCTCTGCCCTGCTCTGCACCCCAGAAGGCTGACCCCTGTGGACAGTATCGCTTGGGAGCTTTGCCCTCTGCTGGGTTTGGCCACTGGGAGGCACCAGCAGAAGGTAGGAGGGCGGAAGGAGAGAGAGGCTGGGGTATTTCTCCCTTGCTCCCTTCTTGCCTTGATTCTGAGGTTCTGGCAGTGGCTTTGCCCCTCTGTGGCCAAGGCCCTTCCTTGCTGGTGGCCTCTCCATCACCACGACCTCCAGCTGTTCCTGCCCCACTTGGGTCTAGGGATGCTAAAGCTTCCCACTGCTGTGGTCCTTGGTGCTTTATGTACCTTTTTGGCCCCTTAACCCTGCCCAGCCTCTGAAGTGGCCCCTCCATTAAATTCTTTTCAGATTCCCAGCTGAGTGTGTTTTCTGCCAGGACCCTGCCTGAGACCTGTCCCCCTTGCTTCTCCCCACTTCAAACTCCCACTATGACGTTTTTCCACAGTCTACCCCCTTGATCAGCCCAAGAAAGTTCCAGAACTGTCCCCTTCCTGCTCCCCCATGCTCTGGGAGGGGGTGAGGGAAGCCCCTAGTGCCAGCTTCTGCCAAGGGGAACAGCCAGGACAGGCCAGAGACAGCAATTATGCTGCAGGAGCCCACGGTGGGTGTCTCTGCAGGTCCCTAACTCAGAGAGAGGGGAGAGGGAGGCAGAGTCTGTGATCCCACGTGTCAGCAAAGGGAGTGAATTAGCTTGGTGAGTCAGGGGAGGGGGGCGGGGGCTGGCAAGGGGCCTGCACAGTGGCCGTTATCTTCACGGAGAAAGCAATAAAACCGTGTTCGCTCATAAATGGGCACCACCAGGACCTATTTCCTGCTCAAATAAAATTAAAGGTGATGGATGGAGCCGCGAGCGGCAGGCAGAGCTGGGGGCAGCTTAGTGCTGAGTGATGGGCCCTGTCCTGCGCCTGGCTCCCTGGGGTCTAGAGGCCCGGCCCCAGCTGGACAGGCAGCCAGTCCCAAACCACTGGGGAGCAAGGAAAGTGTGCGTATTGCGGGAAGTGGGCGAGGTAAGTCAGGCAGGTGGAAGAAATTAACAGCAACCATTTTTCAAGAACCTACAATCCTCCCAACACCCCCATCACCTGGCTTTATCCCATCTCCCACATGGCAAGCTGAGGCACAGAGAGGTCTAGAAATTCACTCAAGCTCACACAGCCACTCAGAGCAGCCTCAGGCAGAACGATAAGATTGTACAACTCGACTTTTTCAACTCCAGGGAGAGGGCAGGCAGCTCACTGCCCTCCCTCGGGTGTGCCCAGCCAGCAGAGGCCCAGGCCACTCGCCTGTCCCCATGCCCAGAGCCACGTGCACAGGAACACACACACATGCACACATACGTGCCCGCACGCTGGAGGAAGCCTGGTGTAGCAGGGAAACATGCTTGCTCTAAACCAGACTCCTCGGCTTATTCCTGGGTCTGCTACTCACTCGCTGTGTGAGCTTGGAAAAGTCACTTAGCATCTCTGTGCCTCAGTTTCCTCCTCTGTAAAAGGGGAGGGTCACCAGAGTGCTTGCCTCGCAGGGTTGTTGTGAGGATTAAATGAGTGTAGGTGTGTAAAGTGCTTACAGCTGGCCGCGGAAATGCTGCGTGAAGGGCACTGATCCGCTCTGTGTCTTACGCGGGCGCCTGCCTCTTTCCAGGCCCAGGCTCTCCCCGTGCACCTCAGGGTGGGGTGGGTATACTGGGAGGGAACAGCAGGAGAGAGTCTCCTCAGGACTCCTGCCTGGGCTTCATCTGACTCCAGTCCTGTGTTCTGAGGTGAAGGCTCACACGGGGCCCTGCCAGGTGCCCTGATGTTCCACTAAGGGGCTGCCTCTCCCAGGAAGCCCTCTAGCTTCCCAGAGTATGACCTCAATCTCACACTTGCTTCTGGGCCAGTTTCTGCTTGGTCTCAGGCCCCTTCAGTGCACTGTAATTAAGAGCAAGGGCTGGCTTCAAATCCTGGCCCTGCCATTTACCACGTCATCTGGAGCGAGTGACTTAAACTTTCTGGGGCCTCAGTTTCCCTATCTGTACAAAACAAGCATACCCACGGGGTAGTTGTAAAGATTAAATGAATACTCGGCTTTTAGGGCAGGACTGGGCACATAGCAGGTACTTAACATCATTATTATAAAGCAGTACCCTTTCTCCCTTCCTGAGACTGTGGGCTCTTTGAGGCGAGGGCGCTTGTCTCCTGTTAGCCTCCCTGGTGCCTGGGACAGGTGGGTGGGTGTTGGGGGGCACATTAACTCCCCCTCCAGTCAGAGCTCCCCCTGCAGCCTCTGTAGATCTCTGTACTCCAAAGAGTCACACCTTTCCCAGTGCAGGCTGTCCCCTGCAGACAGGAGTGAGCCGGGGAGGGCCTGGGGGGCAACTTCACCAAGGCCCCGATCACTACTCCCGTCTGGGTTCATCTGAGCAGTGAACCCCTGAAGAGTCAGGAGGTGGCTACAGGCCACTACCAGGTGGGCGGCACCTACACACACACACATTACACACACACACACACACACACACACACACACACACACGCATCAGAGCAATGACACCTCTGAGTAACCCCACCCCACACTGAACGCCCAGGAACTGTTCCTGCCTGACTCCTTTCCTGATGCAGGAGGGTGCGCTCATTTCTTTCTTAAGTCAGATGCCATGATTTCCCCGCAGACCCCACCTGCCAGGACGGGCCTCAGGCCCAGGTTACACCTGATGCCACCCCCTACTGCTCCCCACCCCCAAGGAAAGAAAGGCAGACCACCACGAGGAGGCCCAAAGACCTCCTGGAGCCGGGAGGCTGTGTCTCAGGGGAAAGGAGGCAGCACAAACCCCGCGCCAACTCCACTCCCACCCAGGGCGGGGCAGGGGACTCACCGCTGCTGGCCCAGGGCAGGTACCAGGGGCAGCTGACGTTCACGAAGGAGCCCGGCGGCCCATCTGGCCAGCAGGCGTAGTCATCAAAGGTCCGGTTGCAGAACAGGCCTGGTGCAGCGGGACGATGGCATCTGAGTCCCAGGCTGGCTGGGGCACTTCCCCCCAAGTTCCCCACCAGAGAGGGTGCCCGGCAGAAACCTGTGCTCGGCTCACCTCCACTGAGGCTTCCTACCCACCCAGCACATTCCCACCCAGCAGGTGCCACTTATCAGCAGTGGGACTTGGAGCAAAGTACTTAAGGTCTCTGCTTTCTCACCTGGAAAATGGGGTTGATCCCCAGCCCACAGGGCTTTGTGGGGACAAACAGCACAGCTAGCATAGATAACTGAGCATAGTAAGTGCTCAATAAACGATCCTCGTGGGCCTGTTATTAAATTACACACCACGGATGAGGGGGACGGTAGCTCTCCAGGCTAAGATAACCCTCCTCAGGTGACTGGGTCATGACTGCAGCTCAGGACTGGAACACAGGCCTATCAATCCTCTGCTCTTTTTTTTTCTTTTTTTTTAACATCTTTATTGGAGTATAATTGCTTTACAATGGTGTGTTAGTTTCTGCTGTATAACAAAGTGAATCAGCGATACATATACATATATCCCCATATCTCCTCCCTCTTGCGTCTCCCTCCCACCCTCCCTATCCCACCCCTCTAGGTGGTCACAAAGCACCGAGCTGATCTCCCTGTGCTATGCAGCTGCTTCCCACTAGCTATTTTACATTTGGTAGTGTATATATGTCCATGTCACTCTCTCACTTCGTCCCAGCTTACCCTTCCCACTCCCCGTGTCCTCAAGTCCATTCTCTATGTCACTCCCCCTAAACGTTCATTACTCTAAGTATGTGGGTTGGGCCTCCTGCCCTGGCACAGGCCGGGAAGTGCTGAGGAGGATGCAGAATAGAAAAGCCAGGTGTCTGCTCCTGAGGGGCCCCAGTCAGGGGCGAGGGGGGACACAGCAGCAACGAGGCCGCACCCCAAGGCATAGGGTGGATGAGGGGTCCTAGAGAGGCAAATGATGCCCAGCCAGGCGTGGGGCCTCCCAGCGCCGTGGGGAGCTGGTTGGGTGCACTCACCTGTGGCTGGGGGCGGAGCCTCGGTCAGGAAGCGCTGGCACTGGCGTCGGTATTCTCGCCATTTCTCCACTGTCTCCGAGAGGGACACGGTGGCACCCTGGGGAGAAGAAAGAAAAGGGGGCCCCTTAGGTCCAACTGACCTCTCTTTTATGCCCAATCCCCCCACACACACACTTGGTTTCTTGATCTCCAGGGGACCTTAGAGCCCCAAACTCCACAGGCTTTGGCCATGGAAAGGGGGTGACAACACAAAGAGGGGCTCCAGGTGGATGTTTTTATATCTTTACCCCTCCCAGGGCATAGCCTGGGGTGTAGTAAATGTCCATCCAGTGGCTACTGAAAGGACACTGTTGGGGGTGAGTGGGGGAAGGGCCACCGGCTGGGCGTGTGTCTCATTCATGGTTTCATCTGCCTTCACCCAGCAGAGAGAGTTCCTGAGGGCCCTGGGCTTTGTGACTGCCACGGGCTCCTTTCCAGCACCCAGACAGCCTTCCTGCAAGGTTCTCACACTTTCGTCCACCAGTCTTGAAGGCAACACGCAGGCCCAGAGTGGGAGAGGGGCTCAGTCAAGGTCACACAGCACCCCAAGAAGCAGAGCTAAGGCTAGGACCTGGAGTCTCCCAGATCAGTGACTGTGACGGAGCAGTGGCAGGTGTGGGCTGAGGTGGGATTCAGTGCTGGTAATGCCGCCCACTAGCATCCCTCCTGCAAAATGCAGTCATGTTACCTGGGAGGTCAACATGACCCCCACCATCTCCTTGTAGCATAACAACACAGATCAAATATTCAGCTCTATCAACTGCAGGAGAGGTCCTGAGGACATGGGGTGAAGGGGTCAGAAAAGTTCCAGAACACAGAGATTGGGTCTGCAATGGGAGGGGTCCCCCTCTCTGTGAGTAGATAAGGTAACAGAACTGGCTTTTTAGCAGAGACCCAAGCAGATACACCCAAGTGAGAATTATCCATGTCCAGACATTTTAGTGTACTTCTTTAGATATGTCTGGGCACTATGTTTCCTTTTTATTTGTATTTTTTCCTGAACAGGCTTAAGATTATAAATATTCCTCCTTTAGAGCCTGCAGACACACAAATGACCAGGGAGCCCCTTGTATAAAATTTAGGACCTATACATAATTTAAAACAAAATTTCACTTTTTGAAATCACAAAAATATACATGTGTGCTGAAATTAAAACAGCTTCATTTTGGGAGCTTGCACCACCCTTGACGGGTGGTGCCCTAAGTACACTGGATCTGATTTCCGGGTAATCCTGCCCAGATTTAAGCTGCGTTGGGGCTTATAAGACACTTCCCATAAAGACACAGGTTGTCTTGGGCTCATCCCTGGTGGCACAGGAAGCCCTAGGGAGGGGACAAAGCTTGCTTGACAAGCAAGGGGACAGTCTTGGAGTGAGTGTGCTGAGGCCACAGGCAGAGCTACTTAAAAGACAGTGTTCTGAGCGCAAAGGTCAAGTGTATTTGTTAAACAAATAAATAAGGAATCAAACCCAACAGCGAAGGCAGTGTCAGTTTTAGCTACAACTGAGGGGTCAGCGCAGTTTTCACTAGCGCCAGTCCTGGTGGATCCACCCCCCCGACCCCTACCCACTTTCCTTCTCCTCCACGGAATGCAGCAGCTGCTGGTGGTCAGGGCAGGGAGACCAGGGAGAAATCCCACCTGATCTCTCTAGGAGGAAAGCAGGCAGCAAGCAAGGTCGCTGCTGGGAACTGGGGCAGAAGGTGTGTCTGGGGCAGGGAGCGGGGACTGGGAAGCCCATGGGAACCAGAAGTCTCAGGGTGGGGATAAAGGCAAAGGACAGCACCAGGAGGGCCAGCCTGGCCAGCAGCACCCCAGAGAGCTTCGAGACAGAGGCAGCCCTGTCACCTGCTCGGAGCAGAGCCCCGGACAAGAAACTATCTTCAGGGCTTCCCCGGTGGCGCAGTGGTTGAGAATCTGCCTGCCAATGCAGGGGACACAGGTTCGAGCCCTGGTCCGGGAAGATCCCACATGCCGCGGAGCAACTGGGCCCGTGAGCCACAACTACTGAGCCTGCGCGTCTGGAGCCTGTGCTCCGCAACAAGAGAGGCCGCGACAGTGAGAGGCCCGCGCACCGCGATGAAGAGTGAGTGACCCCTGCTTGCCACAATTGGAGAAAGCCCTCGCACAGAAACGAAGACCCAACACAGCCAAATAAATAAATAAATAAATAATAATTAAAGGCGCTAATAATTAAAAAAAAAAAAAAAGGTCAGGGCCTGATTGGTTTCATGCCCTTGCACCTGGCTCCCTAGATTAGGTATAATCTGTCTCCAAATCCAGAAAAAAAGAAAAAAAAAAAAGAAACTATCTTCAGACGGGGGCTCCCTGAGGGCAGGGCTGTGTCGCCCTCAGGCTGGGGCTCCTTAAGAACAGGGGTTGTGTCCCCCCCTCAGATAGCTTCCTGACAATAGGGGTCCACCGTCTGCCTCCTGCCCCAGCTGAAGTTCTCCAAATACTGCTCACCGCACCCGCCTGCCCAAACACACAAACTACCAGACCTCTGGCCTCTCCCCACCTGGCGTTTATGGAAGTAATACTGTGCCAGGCTCTGGGTGGGGGGACGGACTCGGGGGACATGGGGAGCGCAAAGATGAAGGCCAGAGCCCTGGCCTGAGAGAGTCCCCAGGCTACTCGGGGGTGGGGTGGGAGCAAATGCTCTTCAGGACACAGCAGAGAAGGCGGCGGTGAAAGTGCTCAGGGAATGGCTGGGGCAGCGCTCGTTGCTCGGGCTTGAGAGCCCTGGGGGACGCCGGGGATTGGGAGCTGGGGTTGGCGGAGGGAAGGGGGCTAGAGAGAGACTGGGCCCAGCAAGGGCAGAGGGTGGGCATTTCAGCAGGAGGACCCAGCAGGAACGAAGGGGCAGAAGTGGGGACGTCGGTGCTCTGGTGAGCAAGCAGAAGACAGCCTTGCACTAATGTTCAGGAGAATTTTCTGGGCCAGGGAGAGAGCGGTAGGCAGGACCTGGGACAGATGTGAGGCTCCGGTCTGGAACAAGGCTGGGGTCACCCGGTGCAGCAGGGCCCAGGGGCTCAGGGGAACACAGTTACACAGAGAAGTTTGAATAGCCCTGGCTTTGGGCTCAGAGCCAGGCCTGATCCTGGCTCTCCCATAAATTAAGTTTGTGACCTTGTGCAAGAGTTTTAACTTCCAGCCTGAGCTCACACCTGCACAAATTGGGAATAACAATAGTCCCTACCTCCCCGTGAGCATTAAGTGAGTTAATGCTTAGAAGGGCGCCTGGCACGTGCAAAATCCACAGTCAACGGCAGCTGTCTTCGATTTCTGCTCTTGACAGGAGAGGACAGAGCAGACCGGGCAGCCAGACTTCCTGGGGAGTCCGGGTCCCACCCCTCCCTCATTTCTGGGATCAAAAAACTCCCAGCAGGGGGAAAGGAACATATTTTCCGGCCAAGGACCGATCATTCTGCTTAATTTGTGGCATCTTCCAGCTGCAACATAGCCATTAGCAAAGCCTCCATGCCCGAGAGCAAGGAACTGTGAGGAGGGGCAAGGCCCTGCCCACCAGCCTCCGCCCCATTTCATCCTCCTGTGACGTGAGTCCCCGCTCCAGGCCCGGTGAGGAGGGGCTGGGGGTGGTAAGTGGTGGGGAGGATGCAGTGGTGGAGGCCCCTGCCCCTCAGAGGCAGCAGAGCTGGCCGGGAGACCAGGGCAGCAGTGGGGGGCCCAGCGGACCAGGGTGAGGGCAGCTTGGCAGTTTTTAGAATCAGGACTCACCAGGCTTCATGGGAGTTCTCTGATTGGGGGGGGGGGTGAAGGCAAATGGGGACAATGCCTGGGGCGGAGTTTACAGTTAGGAGAGGGCGTCTCTCAGATTCAGGTGTCTGGGGAGGAAGCAGGAGGTGACAAAGAAGATGCCAGGAAGGAGTGGTGGGCAGGAGAGAGCACTGGACAGAGAGTCACACGTCCTTGGTTTAAATTCCAGCTCTGTCTGTTAACGTGGGACTGATGGGACAAATTTTAATCTTCTGGGACCTCAGTTTCCTTATCTGTAAAATGGGCATATCGTTCTTTTCAAAGAGTTCCTGTACAGATCCAGCAAGATAAAGTAGTGAAAACCTTTAGGAATTATCCAGCCCTGTACGAGTGAGCAACGTTCTAAGGAAGAAGAGCAGGAAGAGAAGGATGTGGAGAGGGTGAGGGGCTTTCCAACACCCTAGGACGGCACACCTTCTCCAAACACTGGCTGCTAATGTGAAGAATTCCTCCGGCAGTTTCATTTCTCAGTGTGAATCAGTGCATCAGATTCTTTCCTTTTCTGGGAACCTTTTTGATTGAGGGGAAGGAGGAAAGAGAGGCCACTAAGGTGGGAAAAATGGGAGAGGGCCTCCCCAAAGGAAAAAGAGGGCTCCAATGACAACTCTGGCGCCTCCCAACAGATGCAGCCCTGCATCTTCCCTGCAGCTCCTCCAGGACCCCTGCCTCCTTCTTCTCTGCCCAACTTCCAGAGCCCAACCATCCCCGAGGCCCTCTGAGACCTGGAGGGATGGTGCTGCTGGACCCCGGGCTCTTGGCCCCATTTTTTTTCCTTATAGACTCCAGATACATGAGCAGAAGGGCAGGGAAAGCAAGACCACACACACATTCTCACGTGCACCAGACCCCTCCCATGGATACACTGTCACACACATTATCACACCTGTGTGGAGCACATGCTTACATACTAAGACATGACATGGAGTCTCTCTCCCACACATGAACACACAGACTGTCAGGTACACACACACACACACACACACACACACACGCGCACACCTCTTGACTGACATATACTCAAGTCACACTGTCACATGCATAGATACAGAGAAACAGACACACATTCTGTCACAAGCACACTTTTCTCACCCACACACAGACACACACTGGCAGACACTCATTCACACACTAAGATGTCTCTCTCTCATACACACACAGACCTTCCCATAGATGCAGTATCACACTTGGAGTCACAAACACATACACACTGTCAGACATACAATGACATGCTGAGATGTTTCATACACGGGGACTCACAGGCAGGCTGTCACACAGAGGGTCACATACAAGTACAGAGGAGAAACAGGGGTTCATACAGCCCACACCCCTCTCCCCCTGGTCCCCCTCTCTCTGTCTCTCTCTCTACCTGTCTCTGTCCTGCATCTTTGTACCTCTGTATCGCTGTACCTCTCTATCTCACACGCACACAGAAGCATCTGTTCAGGGGCAGGCGCAGCTAAGGAGCAGCCTGCTTTTCCTCAGAGCAAGGCATCCAAGGGCAGGATGTGGTTTCTTGGTTGCTCCTGCCCTGGCACCCACCAGACTCCATATCTGTGAGGGAGCCCAGCTCAGGACAAAGTCCACGGTGACCGCCGCGCACCCTGGACTCCATCCACCCTTCACTAGAGTGCAGAGGCACGGGGCCTCCGACAGCCCCCCTCCCAGCCCTCTTCCACTGCCCTGGAGAAGGCTTCCAGATTCCCGAGGACAAGTGGGTCAGATCCCCCAAGCGACTAAAGCTGCCATTTCAGGACGCCAGCGTCCCAATCCTCTGTTACCCCATGGGGCAGGGCTCGTGATCCCTATTTACAGATGAGGAAACAGAGGTTCCGGATGGTCAGATGTCCTGCCCAAGATCACCAGCTAACGGCAGACCTGATATTTGAACCCGGTTTTGTCTGGTTCTAATTTGGAGTGTCAAAGTCTTGCCCGTCTCCTCAGTAGACCAGCTCCCTCACAGGGGTCTTGCGGAGGAAAATTATAGGCGAGGGGGTGGTCCTTCCCGGCAGCAATGAAGGAGTAGCCTAGGTCCCCTTCTTCAGAGGTCAGTTCTGCCACCCTCCTGCCTGCACCCCCTTCCAGCCTGGCCAGCCTGACTGTGGGCAGCTCACTCCATTTTCCCTTCAGTCCCACCTGGGTGAGCAGGTATTAGGCACCAGCCCAGCCCCGCACCCCTTTGTCCTTTCTGTTCCTGGACTGCTGGGTTCACCTTACACAGGGAACCCTCCTTTTCTGAGATTTGTCCCCCCCCCCCCCGGCAGTGACAGGAAGGGAGCAACCTAGTCTTGCTGATCTCATGAACAGAAAATAGAAAACAGAATTCACCATTGTTGAGAGTCACACGCGGGCATGAGGTTGTGTCGCAATTACTGCAGTCTGACCTCAAAGCCTGTCACTCAGATCTCCACGGGTCAGGGGTGCTCACAGCCGGGCACCCCCCGAAGCTCCCCCTCTCTGCTCAGAGCCTGGCTCATCCTGCCCTCCTCTGTCACCCCAGGACTGTTATGGCCCCAGGATATTGGGCTTTTGGCCCAGGGCTGAGGAATGAGGGGTGGGAAGAAAGGGCAGGTTCAAGGAGCCTCACTCCTCTGGGCAAAGGAACTCTGGGGAGAAGACAGGCAGCATCCAGAACCTCTCCTCTTCCCTTAATCCAAAGCCGGTCTGCAAATGGCCTGGAGCAGGATGGGACCGGGCAGCAGAGCCTTCCACCCCAACCCTGTCCCAGCCAGAGGAGGAGGTAAAAGTGAGCGAGAAGCAGGTAGTGGGTCTGCAGTTCTGGCTCCCAAAAGATCCCACGCACACCAGGGAAGCCAAAGTCTGGTTGAGCGTTCGGGGGGACACTGCTGTGGAAGGAGATGTCTCCTGCAGCTAGGGGCAGTAGTTGGGCTGGGGACACGGAGAGGGGGGAATGAGTCTGGAAAAAGACGTGGGGGCTGAAGAAGGGCTGGCACCTTAGCTGGGAGGCACATCTGTGCACATCTGGATTCTCAGCCAGGGGTGGAGTCGGCCCTCATCAAAGACCCCTCCTCCCGCCTCCCACCTGCGCTGGGACAAATTTCAAGGCCTGTGAAAGCCCCCTCCCCAGAGCTCTTCAGGTCTGGGGGTAAGAGCGGGAGGTCACGGGAAGACACGGCTCTCTGGCACAGGAAAGCCTGCACCTCCTCTCTGCTCAAGCATCTCACAGCATCTCTGGACAACTCCTCTCTCCTAAAGCAGGCGGACCACAGCCCCCAGCCTAGGAGCCTGGAGGCAGGAAAGGCAGAGAGGGGCTGCAGGGGTCCACCTGTGGTCAGCCCTCCACGGGCATCCAGGAGGCCAAGGTGTCTCCACGTGTCCCAGTATGAGCTCTGGTGCATGTTGACCACCAAGGGGATCAAAATGGGGGTGTGTCAAGACGAGTGTATGAGGGGAGGCCTGCCTGCTTCTAGAGGAGCAGGGAGTCTTCTAGTGTTTGCGTTGGCGTGGGGCTGGGGACGGGGGTGGTTCTCGAGTTCCAGCTGGGAGGTCAGGGGGAAGGACAGAAAGCTGCCACCGCAGGGTCCCTGGGGCTATGAGTCAAAAGCTGTGCTGGGGGGCTGGTTGGGGGGCGGATAGAGCTGAGGGTCCACACCCAGGCCTCTCCGCCTTCCCAGGGGGTCTTTGATAGTGAGCGGGGGACGGGTGAGGGCGCGGGCACGGCGGGGAGGGGTCTGGGGCACAGTGGAAAAGGGGAGGTCGGGGAGCTCGGGCTGTGGCCGGGCCGCTGGCACGGGTTTGCGGGAGACGGAGTTGGGAAAGTGGTCGGGGGGAGATGCGGCACAGAAGTCGGCGCAGGGCGGCCGCGGGACAGCCGGTGGCCCGGCAGAGGGGCCCGGGCGGCCAGGAAGGGGGCGCCTGGCCGGGGCTGAGGGAGGCGTCCGCCGTCCGAGCCCCCACCTCCGCCACCCAACTCTCCAGGTCCCACTCCCCGAGGCTTGGGTTCCCGCCGCCCGCGGTCGCGGAGTTTCGCTCAAGTCGCGGCCGCCGCTGCCCGGACGCCGCGCCCGCAGCAGCCCACGCCGCCGCCTCCCCCGCCCCGGGACCCGCGGGTCTCACCTGGGGGCGGGGGCCGGCCCTGCCCACCGCCCCGAGCAGCAGCAGCGCCAGGCGGAGCGGCCCGGGGGCGCCGGCCATGGCGGGGCTCTCAGGACTGGGCCATCGCTGCCACCTGCGGCACCGCGCGCGCCACTGAGCCCGGGCGGCGCGGGCGCGGGGGAGGAGCCGGCGCGGGGCCGCCCCGCCCGCAGGAGGGGCCGGGTGGGTTCCGGCTTTCCGCCCCCGCCCGCGGAGGCCCCTGGGCCCGGCCACCTCCGGACCGGAGGTCCCCGGCCCTGCGCTCCGGGCTGGCGCCGCTCGGGTTCGGGCAGTGCAAGAGCGGGGCCGACCCCACCCCACAGCCGGCCTTCCTCCCGGATTCCCCCGCTAAAGAAAGCCAAACCACCCCCAGCTGTCCAGGATACCCCGTAGGGAACTGAGGCGGAGAAGTGCACGGGACTTGGCCAAGGTCACACCGCCAGTCAAACCCCTTCCGAAAAGTGTAACCCCGAGAGCTGCGAGTGGCTAGTAAGACAGATCCACCCAGCGGGGTTACCCGGTCCCCAAGTCCTCTCCTCATTCCCGGGTTCTGTCCCGAAGGCAGCCCTGGGACAACCAAGGTTGGGGGGACAATGACAAATGGATCAATGGAACCCTGCCGGTGGGGAGGGTCTAGAAGGTCCCCCGACTCCCGCAGCCCCCATGGCCCCTGCTCTGAATCACTGGGCTCTTATAACCCCTGTATCCCTGGGATAACGTGTGCCCAAGGCTGTCCTCTGTGCCTCCTGCGTCTCTGTGTCCCTGCTTCGTGGAGGCTCTGTATCATACCTGCCTTTGTAACACCCCCTCGCCCCCCAGCGCAGTGCAGGCCAGGGAGTAGGGTGGGACACAGGTTCACCCTCACCCAGGCTGTGGAAGACAGTGCTAAGAAGGCACTGACTTTCTGTTCCCTAAAGCCAGTGTGGAGTGCCAGTGGGAAAAGGGAATTACACCCCTCCCCCAAAAGAACTTTGATGTCACTATTAGGAAGGGGGGCGGCAGCAGCACTCAGCTTTGACCTACCATGGGGCATGTCTGGACCATTCCAAAGGGAAAGGGAGCAGCTGTTGGAGTAGCTGCTCCTCAGGGAGAGAACAGGACTTCTCAAATCCCAGAGCACGAGGAGGGGAGGGGGGGGAAGGGGGAGGGGGAGGGGGAGAGGGAGGGGGAGGGGGGGAGGAGGCCTCCAGTGGGAGGAACCAGGGGCTCCCATTCGCCAAGAGACGTCTTCCTGTCCTGCAAGCTCCCTCTCACTACCTGAGAGTCATTCGTTCCCTCCTCTACCCAGAAGTCAGTCTAACAGTCACCTTATGTGCCACTTAGGCTGCGAGTGACAGAAAACCCCTAATAACAGTGGCATAACCAAGGGCTCTGTTATGTAAAGCAAGGCCAGAGGTTCAGCCCAGGGCTGGAACAAAGGCTCCCTGACCATTAGGGTCTCCAGCTCTTTCAGTTTCCACCATTCTCATGGTTCAGGGCTTCAACCTAATGATCCAAGGTGGCTGCTCCAACTCTGGCCATGATATTCAAATTCCAGCCAGCAGGAAGGAGTAAAGGGAAGATGGGTGCACCTCCACCAGTAAGGACACATCCTGAAAGAGGCAGCCATCAACTCCACACCCCATGGTCCCCACTCAGACACATGGGCACACTTAGCTTTGAAGGAGGCTGGGAGAGTACCCTTAATTCCAAACAGTCACTGGCAAGGTTAAATGTTAGGGCTTTTATTATTCTAGAAGAAGGCAAGATAGATAGATAGATAGATAGATAGATAGATAGATAGATAGATAGATAGACAGACAGATAGGCAAACGACTTGCAAGCTCTGCTATATGAGGGCTGGGGGTTGGGGAGAAGAGGAGAGGAGAGAAGAAAATTAGGAGCTAGAACTGAGTCTTTACCATGAAATTATCAACCTCCAAATTACACTTAATAAATATCAGTTGAACACCTGCCATGAGCCACACACTGAACTAGGTCCTGGGAATAAAGTGGTGATGCAGTCTGTATCCTCAGAGGGATAGGAATGGAAGGGCTGGAATACCGCTCTCTAGACTAACACTAACCATGAACAAAAACAATAGCTATCAATACCACGTACTGAGTTCCCTCTCTGCGCCAGGTGCTGCCGAATGCTTAGTGTGCCCTGATCTCCTCAAGTCTGATGACCAAGTACTATTATACCTGTTTTATGGATGAGGAGACTGAGGCTCAGGGATAATAAATGAGCTTCCCAGAGAGCAATGCTGGCGTTCACCCCAGGTCCACCTGCCCCCAAGGCTGGTGCAGGAGAGGGGACAGGGTCCAGCTCTGCCAGCCCGTCTTGGGAGCACCTCCCCTGTGGATCCTTCCTCCTCAGCCCAGACCTCTGGGTCTGGCTCCTAACCCCTACGCCCAAAGCTTCTCCCATGACGCTAAAGTGGGGTACCCTCAGCTTCCACTAAGAGAACTTGGTTTTCAGATTATTTTCAGAAATGGGAATGGGAGCAACTGATGTGTGCACCTGAAGAAAAGATGCTGTAAGGCCCTGGACCTGTGGAGACAGACCCCAGAGCAGGCCCCCCACCTCCTTTGCTCCTGGATGAGGGGACCCTCTCCTCAGTGGGAAGACCTGGCCAGTGGGCAGAAAGGAGTCTTTCACTTGGGGGAAGGTGAGGAGGGAGGGAGGGGCTAAGCAGAGGGAAAAAAGAGGGGGGGTAGGGAGAAAAGAAAGAACTGCTAAGAAGGACAGGTGTCTCTTGTCCATATAGTTCAGGTTCCTTTCCAAGTTCCAGGTTCCTAAGAAGCTTGTTTATTTTCCAAACTTCAAGACCATATCCCCATTCTGGTGGACCAGATGAGGAAAGAGCCAAAATCTTCTAGCCTAGTATAAATACACATGCGCGCACACACACACACACGCACACGCACACACACACCTACACACAGATCTTAGGCTCTGTCAGTCCTGGGTTCAAATCCAGCTCAATCACTCACTGAACATCTCTGAGCCTTGGTCTCACAGTCTGTAAAATGGGGATAATAATAAAGGCCAATGTTTACTGAGTACTTGCCTTGAGCCGGGCAGCGTTCCAGGAGCCTCATGAGTGTTATTCCATTTAACGCTCACCATTGCCCTCACCCTAGTCATCGCCTGGAGAGTCTGAAGGTTTGCCAAGAGGAGACAGAGACCACAGGAGCAGGCCCAGGAATCTGTTCTGCCAGGAGCCAGGGGAACGTGGCTGTCGGCAGCTCCCGGAGTGAAGGAGAATGTCACCAAGGGATGCCCCGAGGCAAGGGCTCCACCCCTCCACTTCCTGCTTCTCTTCTTGCAACCCTGTCCTCTGCTCCCTGATCCGGTGCTTCTCGGAGCAACCCTGGGTTGTGAAGTGGGATCACTTTTGTCCCCATTTTACAACGGAGGACCCCAAAGTGCAAAGCAGTGGAGAAACTAACCCAAGATAGCCCGAGAGAGCCTGGATGCGACCCACCCAGACCTCCCACACTGATTGCACAACCACAGTCACACCTCGCAGGATTGTTGGATGATCAGAAGCAGCACTTGCCCAGAATCCGGCACTCCTAAGTCCTCAGTAAATGGCAGTGTTAACACTGCCACCACTGTTATTCCCCATGGCCCTCCATCTTCCCAGCTGTCACTGCACCAGCTGAGCCAGGTCTCAGCAAGGCAGCAGGTATGGCTGCTAATGCCCAGGGCTCCAGCTCAGTCCATCCCTTCCCAGTCCAGGTGGCTACAGCCCAGTCCCCCAGGTCTGGGGGGAGGGAGGAGGCTAGCTGGACCCAAGAGGCCCTTCCCCCTGTGCAGTGCCTCTATCGCTGCCCCCCATCCTCCAGCCCAGCCGAGCCTCCCAGGTGCTGGATCCTGTTCAGCTCTGGGCAGTCAGCTGGGGAGGATTTATAGCCTCTTGAGCTACAGTGATTATTGCTCTCTTGGGCGGATGCAGCACAAAGTATCACAGCATCGGTTTCCTAACTGACTCTTCTGTTGAGGGAGAAAGTGTGATTGCTCCCACTTTACAGGGAGGGAAACTGAGTCCCACAAGAGTCAGGGGATTTGCTTGAGGTCACTTAGCAAGGTGCGGGCAGGGTTAGTGGAGCAAGGAAGAGAAAGCAATTGAGGTGAGAACAGCAAAATTCCTCTCTCTTCTCCACTTGGGGACTCCGGCCAGAAATGTCTGGGGCTCCTTCTGTCTCCCCTGGGAGGGATTAGTGTCAGCAGTGGGGAGCAGGTGAGAAAAAACCCAGGAGAGGGAGAGGGTCATGGGGAGAGGGGCTTAGTGAGAGTGGTAGAACCAGTGAGGGGGCAGGTGTTGCCCTAGGAGCCATCTGTCCCCTTCCTTTTAACAAGAAGATTGCGTAGCAGAGCTGGCTGGATGCTCCCCAAATCTGGTGTGTGTTTGTTTCCTGGGGCTGCTATAACAAAGCACCACAAACTAGGTGGCTTAAACAATAGAAATGTATTGTCTCACAGTTCTGGAGGCTGGAAGTCTGAAATCAAGGTGTCGTCGGGGTTGGTTCCTTCTGAGAGTTCAGAGGGAGAATCTGCTCCAGGCCCCTCTCCCAGCTTCTGGTAGCCTCAGGCATCCTTGGCTTGTAGATGGCATTCTCCCCGTGTCTTCACATTGTCTTCCCTCTGTGTACATCTCTCTGCGTCCAAATTTCCCTTTTGTATAAGGATGCCGGTCATGTTGGATTAGGGTCCACCTTAATGACCTCATTTTAACTTGATTACCTCTGTAAAGACCCTATTTCCAAACAAGGTCACATTCTAAGGTACTGAGCATTAGGACTTCGAGATACCTTTTGCGGGGGGACACAATTCAAACTATAACACACGGAGACCACATTTCCCAGTCTCCCTTGGTGTTTAGTGCGGCCAGGGGATTGTGGAGGAAAGTGGTATAGGTTCTCTCCAGGCTTGGCCCATAAAATCTCCCACACAGTCCTCCACACCCTCTCCTCCCCCATCAACCAGCTGGACACAGATGATCCAGTGGAGAATTCCAAGGCCCACAAGACAGAAGGAGCTTGGGTCCCTGGATGACTGCATGGAGCAGAGTTTCCTGCTGACCTGCCCTGGATTGCATGGTGTTAAGCCACTGAGATTGGGGAGCTGACTGTCACCACAGTTAATCTACCCCGACAGACACAGCTGGCGTGTGCCCCTGGGGGCAGGGCTGGTTAGTCCAGGCAGAGGCCTTGTGGAGGTCCCCTCTTTGTGGCTGTGAGTAGGTGAATGAGACCCCTCACTCTGGGCCCATCTCCTCCTCCCCTTCGTCAGTGGACAGCAGCATCGCAAAGGGGATTCTGGATGGTGTGGCCGTGGCTCCTATTTGTCTTATCCATCTGGCTCCTCTCTCTAGCCTTCGCCCACAGCTGTTCCCACCTGTTTGCCTTTTCTCCTGAGAGAAGGTGGGGTGGGGTGGGGTAGGTTATGACAGAGCCCACACTGCCCCTTCACAGAATTAAAGCTCTGCAGGAAAAGAGGAAACGTGCCAAATTTCACACGTTTGGAAATCAAGTAAAAAGGAAGCATCACACAGGCCTTCTCACCGTAGCCTTTCAGCGCCTCGTCATGGCGTCATGGCGGAGAAACCCACTGTGACCAAAATGAGAAATGAAACTGTCAACCCAGGTCTAAAATAAGAGGTGTCCCCAGCTGACAGGCTACCTGGCCCACGAGCAACAGCCTCTTTCTTAGAAACTCTCCCCAGCTGGTCCCCTCTCGTAGCATCCTTCAAACCAGCCAGTCACGGGTCTCAAAGACCGGGGCAGGAAATGCTTCATGGAGGGACCTGCAGGCCCCAGAAGTTCTCGCTGAAAAGAATGGCTCCGAGCTGGGGTGGGGAAGCTGCCACTGGCTTTCAGGAGCCAGGATCACCTCCAGGGCTGAGTTAAGGTCACCGTAAATCCTGGCAGAGTCCCCCAAAGCAGGGAAGGACGGGCAATGGCCCGACTCTTACCCGGAGCCTTCTGGATCGCACGCTCTCTGACACACTCATCGCCCTCAGTTTTGCATGATAGGAATGTGGTACCCACTCACGCCCTTCTCCTGAATAATAGAAAACAAATGCAAAAGGGAAAACCCAAAAGTCTCCGGGCCAGCTCCTCCCAGAAACCCGCACCACCACGCCTTGACTCTCTGAGTGCCGACTCGGTGAGCACCTCTGCTGCCTCCTTGGACCTCACAGGTCACACCTGGGATCCAGCTTGAAGTGGCTGCAGCCACCTAGGCCTGCAGGACTGTAGGACCTCTGACCCTGCCGATGTCTCCTGCACCTCCGCAGGATCATAGCCCAGAAATTTCTGCTCCCATTACTGGTCGTTCCTCTTAGCTCTGTCTGACGAGTGACACGATAACACTTCAGGATTCGAGACTGGCCTATGGTTGGAGGAAGCTCACAGTCTCCCTCTGTTGTTGTGGCCTGATCTCTAGACCCGGCCTCAAGCGGACCTGTGACTTGGCCCGGCAGGTGACATTTTCTGAGGACCCAGTCTATTTCATTTTTTCCCTCCCAAGGCCAAGAGTCACTTCCTTCCCTGTTCCGAAAGCTCTCACTCTCCATGCACTCAGTCATGCTCTGGTTTCTGGCTCATTTGCTAAACAGGATGGCAAACAAAGCTGATGAGACGATCTGGCACCTAATGGCTCAGATGTCCAATCCTCCACCACCCAGGTGCTCTCAGGGGGAGCTCCTCGGGGTGGGGAGATGGGCTCACAGAATTAATTTCAAGCATGGCAGTTTTGCCATATAAAAAGGCACAAACACTTCTCCGAGACAAAAGCTGATGCCGGTGCTGCAGGAGGGGCTGGAGGGCCCAGGGGTCCTGGAACGGGAGGCTATGGGGCCTTTGGCAGCAGCTGGGCTGCGGTCTCAGTGTGGTCAGCACCAGGGTTAAGGCCCCTGAGCCTGTGAAGGCAAATCGAGGGCAAGGAGTGTGTCCGCATCATCAAGCCAGGTTGCCTGTGTCCAGCACACGAACATCAAGTCTCTTCTCTCTGTCCTTCGAGAAGTTTGAGATCTTTGACACTTTTCTGGGGATGCCCCTCAAGAACAAGGTTCTAAAGATCATGCTTGTTCAAAAGCAGACCTAGGCTGGCCAGGAGACCATGTTCAAGGTGATTGTAACCATCGGGGACTACAGCAGTCCTGTCAGTCTGTATGTCAAGTGGCCCAAGAGGTACCCACTGCCATCCACAGGGCCTTCATCCTGACCATGGTTTTTGTAATCCTGGTGCGGTGGGACTGCTGGGGGAACGAGATCAGCAAGCCCCATACAGTGACACGACACTGCGGCTGTGTGCTAATGAGCCTCATCCCCGCCCGCCCTGCTCCGCCCTGCTCCGCCCTGCTCCGCCCTGCCCTGGGCATTGTCTCGGCCCCTGTGTCCAGGAAGCTGCTGTTGATGGCAGGTCTTTGCCAGCTCTGTCAGCTTTGTCGAGGCCACTTCAATATCACATCCAAGAGCCATAGCTGTGACCTCTGGAAAGAGACTGTTCCCTACGTCTCCCAATCAGGAACTCACTTACCCACACCAGAGTATCCGGGGGTGGCCACCTCATGGTGCTTTTACACAAGAAAAATCAGTGAATTAAACCTGAAAGCAAACCAACAAACAAAAGTTCCACGAACGTACAGGACCGTCAGGTACTAAGGAGCAAGTTCTCTTGCAGGCTCCTTATTACTGCCTGGTTTAGGGGAAAAGCCCCGGTCAGGTGTGGGAAGTCCTGGGCTCTCACCCTGGTTCTTCTGCTATTTTCCTTTGTGCCCTAAAGCAGATGGTCTCAACTTTCTGCGTCTCAGTTTCCTCATCTGTATAATCATCCCTGCCATTGCCCACCTACAGGACTGTTGCGAAGATCAGATGAGAGGATACGTGTGTTAAGAGCGTCGCAAACTGCAAAGCCTAGACATGAGGAAGATTCACGGTCATTCCCACAACGTTCTTGACCCTCCCTGGTCCCCCCAGCTGTCCTCAAGTGTCCTGTGCTGCAGCCAACCCGGATTTGTTGTCATGGCTGCTGTCACATTGTCAGCCTGCCTTTATCCACATCTGGCCTTTGCTCCTGCTGTGCCCTTCCCCTAAAATGCTCTTCTCTTTTATTTCCTTTGGCCAAATCCCATCCATCCTTCAGGGCTCAGCCTAAATTCTACTTCCTCCAAGGGCCTTGCCCAACCCTTGACTTGAAAAGTCCAGTCTCCCTCCTCTGCGCTCCCACGCCCACTTCACCTTTAACCATGATCACTCTCTGGCTGGCATCGTGACTGTTCCTGTGCAGAGTTTGTGTTCTCTGCTGCGGCACACGCCTGGGGACAGGGTCCCTCTTGCATCTTAGCTGAGGGTTAGCATGGAGCTTTTGTGCAAAAGGTGCTCAAAATCATCATATTAATTTGCAATGAGTTGAAAAGGATCTCAAGAGGTAATCAATGTCTTTGGGGCCTGGAGGCAGAAGATGAGTGGCCCGGCTCCAGGGAGCAGGTCCATAAACATCATTTGAGAGAAAAGCCCAAAACTTCAAAGCCTAGCAATTTTAGATTATGTTTGCATGGAAGGCTTTTAAAATAGCAAAACTTTAGATGTATGTCTCTGCGAACAGATGTGGAAGGGAAAATCAGTTCCTCATAGGATTGGCTTACTTGTTTTTTTTATTGCAGTGCTAAATATTATGCACCAAGTGACAAATTAATACATAAATTGACCTAGAGACACACACTCTCACTCCCTTGGACGAGCATGGCGTGAGGACCTGCAGGACCTCCTCATGGCTGGACGTAGCAGATATCTGCACATCATGTGTCGGTCAAGTTGGAGTTTCCCAAAAAGATGCTGGAGGAAAAGACTGCTCTAATCAAGACAACTGTAAAAGAGTCCAGACTTTTCCCCAGAAGAGGGGAAACGCTCACAACATTTGTTTCGGGGGCACGTGGTATGGAAGGCTGCTGCCACCTTGCCATTGGCTCCGGAGCCTTTCTGGGGCTCTTAGAAGATGTCAGGAGAAGAGCCGGGCAGCACTCTGGCTCCTTCCCACCCATGCCCTCCTCCAGGGTGAGAGGAAGAGACAGACCCATGAGCGGTGCCCTCCCCTGGCATGACCCCCGGAGCAGGTAATGTGAGCAAAGCAGTGCGAGCACCACCTTCCTTCTGAGGTGTCAGTCCCCGCCCGCCAAGGAGCCTGGAAGGCAGAGCAGGCACGTGAGAGGCAAGGACAAGGCCAGATGAGGAAATGCATCTGCTCATCCCCCGGGCCAGCTGTCCCACAGGGTTCCGTGAGCAGGGCAGGGACCTGGGGGTGCTGTCGGATCCGGAATCCGCCAGGGGATACCACTGGTTGTGCCAGCTGACTGCCGGCAGCCAAGGACGGGCTTGGGCTTCTGGAGAAAGCAGACTAGGCAGAAAGGGCAAGTCTATCCTCTAAAAAAATTCCATAAACATGGAAAAAAACTAAAAGTGACTGTTTTCCCCTAGAGAGGGGGTGACACATAACAGGCAAAGCTTCTGACGTGGTCTAGCTAAATGCCTAACAGTTGGTTCTTAGCTCCGCAGAGAAAGCGGGAGAGAGAGAAAGGGAAAAAGAGGGAGGGAGAGGAGGACTATTAGGAGTATCTTCTATTTGTCTGGCAGCCTCTCATTCAGGTTCTCATCATGATGGACACTGGATGTCCTTTGCGGGGACAATAGGAGAGGAACAATAGAGAGAGGGAGCATTTGCATAATCAGGAAGGAATATGTGGAAACCACGAATGACAGACGGATATCCTGACCCCTCAGACCCGGGCTGAAGTCCCTGATCACATGTCTGGGTGGGGGGCTAGGGCCTCAGTGACAGAAACACCTGTGAATCTGTCATTTGGGAGACAGGAAGAGAGCCCCCCTTTCATAAACACCATCTTGAAGAGGCTGTGAAGGTGCCAGGAAATTAGAGGCTTAAGCATTGAATATTCTGCACTGGGTCAAGTGAGGATTTTGCCTGGAAATGGAGAGGAGGTGCTTTAATTAATCAGCCCCAGCCTGAGTGAAAGTGAGAGGAGAGGCAGCTTCTGTCTTGAAAGGCAGGGAGCTGCCAGCACGACACATGTGAAGTGAAGAGGAATTTCCCTCCTCCCTGAGGACACCTGTTCAATTAAAACTGTTTATAAAGAAACAACTGTAACCCTGTCAGCCTGCCACATCCCACACTCCCAGGAAGGGTGGTTATACAAGCACCAGGGGATGGTGCAGTACGAGTCCCACTGTTCCCTGGCTCCTTTGGGGGGAAAAGGAACAGGTTGGGAGAATCTGCTATAAACCAACAGCTTCTAAGGAACTGGTATTGATTCAGGGTAGACGAAAAACATTTTCATTCTTGAGCATGACTCCAAAGTGTTTATATTCATCTCAGAATATTGTGTGTAAACCAAGACTTGAGCATTCAAAGAATACAGTTCCTTTTTGCAGTCAAAGCCAGATGCCAGAAGATAGAAGCAATGGAGTGGACTTTTATCCATGTGCTTAAGGTACAAAAGTCATTTTTTTCTAAGACTGAATACAGTTCTCTCTTTCAAAAATTCTTAGAGGGACTTCCCTGGTGGCGCAGTGGTTAAGAATCCACCTGCCAATGCAAGGGACACGGGTTTGAGCCCTGGTCCAGGAAGATCCCACATGCTACGGAGCAACTAAGCCCGTGCGCCACAACTGCTGAGCCTGTGCTCTAGAGCCCGCGAGCCACAACTACTGAGCCCGCGTGCCACAATTACTGAAGCCTGGGCACCTAGAGCCCATGCCCCGAAACAAGAGAAGCCACTGCAATGAGAAGTCCGCGCACTGCGACGAAGAGTAGCCCCCGCTCGCCGCGACTAGAGAAAGCCCACGCACAACAACGAAGACCCAACGCAGCCAAAAAAAAAAAATTCTTAGAAATTTAAGGCTGTGAGCAAAATAGTCATGAAGAATTGATGCTTTCAGATTTCAGTTGCTTTTTGTGTTTTGAGGGTTTTTCAATATCTGTCCGGTGGCTCCACTCAGCCCCGGGGGCTCCCTCAGGCAGGGACGCCCCTCTTCCCCAGCCACCCAGAAGGGACGGGAATCACACCCCCTCAGGTCTCCTTCTCACCACTCCAGGCACTCGGAAAGCTCCCTGCATTTCAGGGATGTGGAGTTGGCATGCAGATGTCAGAAATACTCTCACTGAAGTTGTTAAGATCCTCAGAGGAGAACATAAAGAGGAAGCCAGAGAAAACATGTTCATGATTTGTTTTCTAATCAAAGGAGGTGAAGAAAGAGGATGAGAGGAGAAAAGCAAGAGCGTGGAGGGAGAAAGGTAGTCCACGGATACCCCATGCCTCCCAGGTCCCGCCCAAGTCCCAGGCTCTCCTCCCCCAGCTGCCGGGAGTGGGAGCGTAGGCTGCAAATACTTAATCTGCCCAGTCTCCTTGACCCCCCTGGCTCCTGTGGGGCTGCCTGCAGGGCCATCCCTGCTCCACAGTCCCCGTGGGGTGGCTGGGGCCTTTGCTGTGACCGCATCGCAGCCCAGTTTCTCCCTCTGCCCAATCCTGCCTCCTTCCCTCCCCAACAGATGCTGTTCCCAAGAGCTCTTCCCAGGAAACCTGCACTCAGATCTCTAGCTCAGAGTCTGTTTCCAGAGAACCTGACCTAAGACAGGGAGGGAGCAAAATGTTTAGTGTTTCTAACGGGTGGACATGTTTTTTTATCAAATGTAGAAAAGGTTCATAAGCCAATGTCTATACAGCCCTGGATAACCCTTGGTGGATTCCTTCTCCATTCAATATGAGGCATGTTTTTGGATGTATGCTACAGGTCCTAACTTTTCCCAGAATGCTGTCCTGTGACATCTTTTTATATCTAAAGCAGGATCATTTTTTAAAACCTTTATAAACGTTAGAGATTCCATTAGGCACCTAGGATTAAGTCATTGAGTTACTTTAACCATGAGTGGCTTTTTGGCTAAAATGGAAAGGACCTCCATAGTTCCCTAATGTTTTTCATTTAGGATGGTGAATTATTTTTCATACTTTTGCTCTCTTTTACACTTTGCTGAACTGTGTTCTTTAAAATAACATCTTATGCTCAACATTGTTAACTATTAGAGAAATGCAAATCAAAACTAATCTCACAACAGTCTGAATGGCCATCATTAAAAAGTTTACAAATAACAAATGCTGGAGAGGGTGTGGAGAAGAGGGAACCCTCCTACACTGTTGGTGGGAAGGTAAGTTGGTGCAGCCACTATGGAGAACAGTATGGAGGTTCCTCAGAAAACTAAAAACAGAATTACCATATGATCCAGCAATCCCACTCCTGGGCATATATCCAGACAAAACTCTAATTCACAAGGATACATGCACCTCTATGTTCACAGCAACACTATTCACAATAGCCAGGACATGGAAACAACCTAAATGTCCATCGACAGATGAATGGATAAAGAAGATGTGGTACTTATATATGTAGAGAAATACTACTCAGCCATAAAAAAGAACGAAGTAATGCCTTTTGCAGCAACATGGATGCAACTAGAGATTATCATACTAAGTGAAGTAAGTCAGCAAGAGAAAGACAAATACCATATGATGTCACTTATATGTGGAATCTAAAATATGACATAAATGAACTTATCTATGAAGCAGAAACAGACTCACAGACATAAAGATCAGACTTGTGGTTGCCAAGGAAGAGGGGAATGGGGGAGGGATGGACTGGGAGTTTGGAGTTAGTAGATGCAAACTATTACATATAGGATGGATAAACAACAAGGCCCTACTGTACAGCATAGGGAACTATATTCAATGTACTGGGATAAACCATAAAGGAAACAAATATAAAGAAGAATGTGTATGTGTCTGTGTGTGTGTGTGTGTGTGTGTGTGTGTGTGTATACACACACACATACAAACATATCTGAATCACTTTACTGTACAGCAGAAATTAACACAACATTGTAAATCATCTATTTCTATACTTCAATAAAAATAAAATAACGTCTTACTTTTTCTTCTTTTGCATGCGGACAAGGAAGCTGCCCTACAGGGGGCCTGTGTCCCAGGACCAGACCTCGAGTCTTCTCACTTGGAATCTAGAGCTAATTTCTCCAGCTCCTTCCTGTTGACAATGCATCTGCTGGTCTAGAATGTTCAAGAAAGCCCAGAAAGAGCATGTTAAATGAACCTACTAATTGCCTTCAAAATTCCTGAATTTTAAATGTACCTTTGTTTGCACACCATACAAATGCTGTTATTTGCCTAATAGTCTGTCTCCTGTGCCCGTTATCCTTTCCAGCCAGACAATGAAAGCTGCTCAAATTAACAAGTCAGAGAAACATAGATGTTCTATTTTCTATGCACAATTATGAATTTTAGAGGTTTATGCCATTAGACTCTGGCTTCAAAAAAAAAAAAAATCCAATACTGCCTTGCAAAGTTCATCAGAGCATAGACTGGAACCATCCAGCCTGGATTCAAATCCCAGCTCTGTCACTTACTAGCTGGGAGAACTCGGGAAAATTATTTAGCTTCTCTGGGCCTCAGTTTCCTCATCTGTGAAATGGAGATGATAATATCAGACCTCATAGGGTTGATATAAAGGTTACATAAGTTAATTCATGTCAAGTGCTCAGACCAGTGCCTGGGACACAGTAACACGGTGTTATTAAGTCACAGACCTCATCGTAAGCAACGATGAGCACCCGGATCTTTGAGTCTTTCTTCAGAGACCCTGGCGGTTATTCATAAGGACTTGGCTAGGAAAACAGCTCTTTTCCCCAAATTGTAATGACAGAAGAAACATCCAACTAGACTCTCCAGGCTATAACCTGCTATGTCTTTCTTTTTTTTTTCCATTATGGTTTATTACAGGATATTGAATATAGTTCACTGTGCTATACACTAGGACCTTGTTGTTTATCCAGTCTGTACGTAATAGTTTGCATCTGATAATCCCAAACTCCCACTCCAACCCTCCCCTGCCCCCCTCCCCACTGGCAATCACAAGTCTGTTCTCTATGTCTGTGAGTCTGTTTCTGCTTCGTAGATAAGTTCACTTGTGTCATATTTTAGATTCCACATATAAGTGATATCGTATGGTATTTGTCTTTCTCTTTCTGACTTGCTTCACTTAGTATGGTCATGTCTAGGTCCATCCATGTAGCTGCAAATGGCATCATTTCATTCTTTTTTATGGTTGAGTAATATTCCATTGTATATATGTACCACATCTTCTTTATCCATTCATCTGTCAATGGACTTTTAGGTTTAAACTGCTATATATTTCAACCATCCCTGCATACTGTTCATCTCATCAACTTAGTTTCTGAATGCCCCAATTTGGCCTCCATACCATCTTTCACATGACTTGTTTTACTTCCATTCTAATGGTCTCTCTTGTTCAATGCCCACTTCACCTTGTTGGGTGTAGGGCAACAGCCTCCCCACTTCCGTTCCTGTATCAGTCCAGAACCACCAGTGGTTCCCCACTGTCGTTCCATCATATTCCCAACATGCCCCCCTCCCTCGACATGCCCTCCTTTCCCATCATTTGCCTACACTTACCAGTCAAATGGGGTCACTTGCTGTTCATTCCTTCTTGCATTCAGTCAACACTTGCTGGGGTGCCAAAAGCCAGACTCTGCTTTCAATAAGCTTTCTATAGAATGAGGAGCCAGAGACACATGTTATTAATTCCCAGGGTGAAAATCCCTAAATTCAGCTGCAATCAAAGTGCAGAAGGAGCAGTAAATCCTACCTGGGGGAGTGGAGAGGGGTCACGAAGTCCTCACGGAGGATGAAGAAAGGATCAAGTGGTGTAGGGAGAACTTTTATTCACAGCTTTATTGAGGTATAATTGAGGTACAATAAACTACTCACGTTCAAAGTGTACAGTTTGGCACATTTTGACACATGTGAAATCATCACCACCATCA
This sequence comes from Balaenoptera ricei, assembly GCF_028023285.1. NCBI lineage: Eukaryota > Metazoa > Chordata > Mammalia > Artiodactyla > Balaenopteridae > Balaenoptera > Balaenoptera ricei. The sequence goes on from NC_082649.1 coordinate 36,280,478, forward strand.
AGAGAATGAACACATCTCTCACTCCCCAAAGTTTCCTCCTGCTCCTTTGCAATCTCTTTCTCCTGCCTTCGCCCCACTCCCTACCCCAGGCAACCACAGATCTGTTGTCACTATAGATCAGTTTGCATTCTCTAGAATTTTGTATGAAAATGGAACTATACATTATGCACTCTTCTTTTGTCTGGCTTTTTTCACTCAGCATAATTATCTTGAGATTTGTCTATGTTCATCCACGTCTGTTCATCAACAGTTTGTTCTGCGTTACTGATCAGCAGTATTCTATAGAATGGGTGTACATAGTCTGTTTATCCATACAGCTGTGGATGGACATTTGAGTTGTTTCCAGTTGTTGGCTATTACAAATAAAGTTTCTATGAACGTTCATGGGTAAGTGTTTGTAGGCACAATGCTATTATTTCTCTTGGGTAAATGTCTAGGAGTGGAATGCCTGGGTCATGTGTTCAACTTTTAAGAAACTGTCCAACTGTTTTCCAAAATGGTTGTACCATCTTACATTTCCTCTAGCAGTATATGAAAGTTCCGGTTGTTCTGTATGGGAAAGTATTTCTTGATAAGGGAACAACATAAGGATGAAAATATGTGTGATGTTCAGGGAACATCAAATTGTCCTAATGGCAATTGAGCAAGTTGAGTGATGGGGTGGGCAACAGGCAGAAATTTTATTTTAGTCTAGTTCACGGAGGGCTTTGGTATTTGGAGTATACATTCCAGGAGACGGAAATTTTTTGAAGGCTCTTGAGGAGGACTTTACATGGTCTGGTCTCTGTCTCTGGACGTTCCATGTAGTTTCCCATCTTTATACTGTTTTTTTCCCCTCACACTGTTCCCTTCCTTAGAATATATCCATCTACTGTCTTGGTACCATCTTGGTACCATCTATGGAAAGACAAAGACCCAACTGAAATGCTAACTTGTCTTCAAGTTCATCCCTCATCCCTGAGTTTAACTATTCCTTTGTACTTCACCCATGGCCCTGAGTCACACCCATATCACAGGTGAGTCCCCTATTCACCTGAGGTTTCTCTGACAGAAGAGAGTGGGGCTTGTTCATGCAACGTCATCCTCAAGACTGGTCCCTTTCACAAGATGTATCTTGAGACACTTCTTTTTTGGTCTTATTTTTATGCAAAATCCAAACTAAAATAACATTTTAAATCAGCAAAGGTATAAATCTCATTGCTCATTTTGCCGAGACCAAAATAAGAATATGTGGACTGACTCCAAGGAGGACCAAAAATTACTTTTTTCTCTCTCCCAGCTTCAGTCGGTTTAACCACTTAGTCTCTGATCTCCTTTGCTCTTTTATGCTCACTAGGTCTCCCTCACTCAAGTGTGGAAATTATGTAATTAGTAAAAGAGTTAACAATTTTTCTGAGAAAATGGTTATGTGCTTATGCAAGTTCAATGGCTCAAAACATCTAAGGAAACCATTAAGCAAGCCTGGAGAAAGCAAGCAGATCTGGACCCCAGCCAGCTCTGCAGAACTAGGGAGAGCTGAGAGGTACCCACCGTGAGGAAGATCATTCTCTGAGGCACCGCTTGGAAGCCAGGTGCCCATCCCTGAGGAAGACTCAGCATTCATCTCTCTCGCCTCTGTGTTGACACACAACAAAATAATCAGCAACCGCGGAGAGTTCCCAGGAAATGCGACGTGTGTAGCCTTAAACAGTCTGATCCATGATCTTTGCTAGATTCACATCCTTCCCGTCTCTTTCCCAAATTTTCCATAGGACATTCAAGTCATTAGAAAACATCAAACCTGATTGTTATTCTCTGAAAACCTACCACGACATCCAGGGGTTTAGACTATGCAATTTACCTTCAATAATTTTGGCAACTGGATAGGAATATGAATAAAATATGTTTTATTTGGGAACCTGTAGTTTGGTTTGCTATAATGTGTTTTACTTCCACTCTGCTCACCCAGACAGGCAGTTGCTTCCAGATTCTAGCTTCCGTTCAGGACATTGTTTCCAGAGGATGCCATCTTTTCCTTTAGTGTGACTACAGGCTGAGGGAAGTGCCAAAACACTTGGGCCAGGGCCTCAGTTACTTGATTTTCTTTTCCCTTTTCCTTTTTTTTTTTTTTTTTTTTGGTTGCACAGAGCAGCTTGCGGGATCTTAGTTTCCCACCCAGGGATTGAACCTGGGCCACCACAGTGAAAGCACCGAGTCCTAACCACTGGGCCACCAGGGAATTCCTCATTTACTTGATTTTTTAAACTGCCCTGGAGGGTTCTATGGCTTTGACATGAATCAGTATCAGGAGCACACCAGAGGCCATGGCTACAATTTGCATCCTATAATATATTTTCCACTGTTTGAAAATACACTAGACTATGGTGGAATTTCTTCTGGGTTCTTCCCTGGACACCTCTCTGGGCTATTGCTTGGCCGTCTCTGATCAGGGTGACACAAGGATGAGAGGGGAGCAAGGCAACTTGAAACACCCCCTTCCTTCAGAACAGACAGAGGGAACAAAGCTTGTGGATTTAGCTGGGGACAGGCAAGAGGATTCTGGATGGGAAAACCAGTAGAGACAATTCTTCACTATCCAGAAGCTGCATGAACATTCAATATGAGACCCCATCTGTTTTGTTAAATTGACAATTTCCTTCAGCAGGAAATAAAGGTTCATATCGAGTTTCAGACTAGCTACAGAGTAAGAAATGGCTTCACTTTTTAAAGACTTGGCTTTTTAAGGGATTCAGCATGTAACCTAATTTTATTTGATGGAGTTTGTTTTTCTTTCTCCATTCGCTGCCTAGAAATGTGTGCTTCGTTATCTCCTGCGGAGTTGAGGTTGGGAAGGGAGAGCTGGAGACTCAGAGTTCTCTGGGGCTCAAAAGCACTTAAAAAGATAATATTAAATAAAATTATAATAAATTGCAAGAGCAGCCATCCCAGTGGATTTTCTGTTTCAAATACTTCACACCACCAGGTATAACTCCTAAGGCGGTACCGACTGGACCCCTCCAGTTTCCATTTCACGAACACAGAGAGAAGACCAAACTCAAACGAGCAAAGGATAACACATTAGCATAAACTCACACATGGGTCCATTTTATTCAAGGGAAAAGTGGGTTTTATTTGAGAGAGACGATTGCATCTGCTGGACTCCTTTTAGGATGCAACAAATTAATACTTATAGTTTTTAAAAATTCAAACATTCCGAAGTGTTCTAACATGAAGATAGGAGTTTACCTAAAAATAATAATAATTATAATGGAATATGATTGCCTGGAATAAAAAAACCTTACTTCAGAATTGTCTTTTTAAATATTGATATGAGGCTAAATGTCCATCGACAGGTGAATGGATAAAGAAGATGTGGTACATATATACAATGGAATATTACTCAGCCATAAACAGGAACAAAATTGGGTCATTTGTAGACATGTGGATGGACCTAGAGTCTGTCATACAGAATGAAATAAGTCAGAAAGAGAAAAACAAATATCATATATCAATGCATATATGTGGAATCTAGAAAAATGGTACAGATGAACCTATTTGCAGGGCAGGGATAGAGACGCAGACGAAGAGAATGGATGGGTGGACACAGAGGGGGAAGGGGGGGTGGGATGAATTGGGAGATTAGGATTGATGTATATACACTAACTACCATGTGTAAAATAGATAGCTAGTGGGAATCTGCTATAAAGCACAGGGAGCTCAGCTTGGTTCTCTGTGATGATCTAGATGGGTGGGATGGGGGGTGGTTGGGTGGGGGGGAATTCCAAGAGGGAGGGGATATATGTATACATATAGCTGATTCACTTCGATGTACAGCAGAAATGAACACAACATTATAAAGCAATTATACTCCAATAAAAATAATAATAAATAAATATTGATATGAGGGAAAACACATACACACAAGCGATTGTAGGATATCAACTTTTTAATTTAGAAAGAGTAATCAAGCAATTATCAGGGAGAAAAGATATGCCTCACCAAGTCTCTCAATAGCACTGGCCACCCACGTGGCTCCTCTGCCCTCAGCAAGTGGAAATGAACTTACTTGATGTCACACAAAAGGGCCACACCTCTCAAGATCCAGTGATCTGGGGACAGGACTGTTCGCAAATACACCACGGTGATGAAGGTCAAGTCAGTTCGCCTCGGTTTCTTGTAAATAGGGCACACATACAGCTTGGGGTCCTTGGGCGCTGTGGAATTCATGGCGAAGATGTGCAGCACGGGCAGCTGCGTGAAGAGCACCTTGGGGGTGGATTCCGTGAGCTTCCCGTTCCGTCTGTCCCAGGCTGCTCCATCCAAGTACAGCCCATAAATATACACACCTTCCTGGAAGAACCAAGCGTAAGGTAACATGAATTTTTTTTAAAAATTAGGTGCTGTGAGATGGGCATCCAATGCTGTAATAAAGGTTGTCAGTTTGGAAAGAAAATGTACACCAATCTTAAAACACTACCAGAAGAAGAAAACACCACTGGACGCATTCCGTTAGCGAAATACTGAGCCCAGTGTTCCCCTGTGGCATAGCCTGAGGCTATGAGCGCTGTTGAAATGGTCCTATTACTGGAGATTTGAGCCTGGGGGTGGCCTGCCTGGGACTGCGAACTTAGCCAGCAGCACCAAATCGCCTCTGCAGGGAGATGAAAGTCTCTGACAGGGGTGGTGGGAGCACAGAACAGGATTCAGAGCTGGATGCCACTCGGGATCTCAGCCTACGCTGGCCAAGCCAACATGTGGCTCTAATTTCATCTCGGTTGTCGGATCTAGTGAGACGAGCAGCCAGGTCTGACAAGCAGCCAGGTCTGGCCAGCAGGGGTTCGAGCAGGTGTGATGGAGAGAGCAGGTGTGATGGGCGGAGGGGGGTGGTGGTGAGGGCGGTGAGAATTGGTCCAAGGGTGGCTGACCTCATCCTTGTGTCTCTGTCATTCACACAGTAGGACCTGCCCTCAAGGGCCTCATCATTAAATCAGGAGACAAGACACACACACACACAGAACAAAATGTAAAAGACATGACTTGAATACCAGCACACGCTTGTTAGAGGGGCTGTCTGATGAACAGCACTGACTGAGGCTAAGTGCAGTGACTTGAGGTGAAAGGTCAGTAAGGGCTGGAATGCTTGGGGACCCTTGTGGAGGAGGTGGCCTCGAAGGGTGGGCTGCATTTGGAAAGATAGAGGAGAAAAGGTGGGCATCCCAGGGAGGAGCAATACTACAAAGAAAGGATGGGCAGCAAAGCCCAAGCATTTTATAATATTTAGCAGCAGGTTCAATGGTTATGAAAAATAAGTTAGGGCTTAACTGTGGAAAAGTGTAGATGCCAGACTGAAGAGCTTGAACTTTATTCTGTAGGCAGCGGGGAGCCATAGAACATGTACTCAGTAAGAAAAAAAGTCTAAAGGGAATTACGGTGGAGACTCCAATAAGCATGTAAGATCATAAGATATACTTATGTGGAAGATGGTGACCATTTTTCCATTTCCAGTGAGGATAGGGTAAGGGGAAGTAAAGGTAGATTATAATAAAAGAGAGGGAGATTAGCTGCAAAGTGTTTTCTGGAATCCCTCATGTGAGCTAACAGTATAAGAACCATAATTTTTGAACCAAAACCTGAAGTACATGATTTGACAGTAAAACCATGGGCAATCCCAGAAAATCAGGACATATGATACCATCGTTAAGTCAGTAGGTGACAATTACCACATGAAAATACAACCACTTAGGCATCATCCAATAGTAAACTGTATCCTTTTAGGCTCTTTTCACTCTAAGAACTTTGCAAAGTCGTAGTTAGAAGGTGTTGTGGATTGAATAGTCTCTTGCAAAAACTCATGTCCACCTAGAAGCTCAGCATGTGACTATTTGGAAATAGAACCTTTGCAGATGTAATTAGTTAAGGTCATAGTGGATGAGTATATGACTGGAGTTCTTATAAGAAGAGGAGAAGATACACAGAGATACACACAGGGAAGGAGGCCACGTGATGAGGTAGGCAGGGGTTGGAGTGATGCAGCTACAAAGTCAAGGAGCACCAAGGTCTGCCAGCAGCCACCAGAAGCTAGGCGAGGGCCATGGAGCAGATTCTCCCTCAGAGCCTTTAGAAGAAACCAACCTTGCCAATGCCTTGATTTTGGACTTCTGGCCTCCTGAACTCTGAGAAAATAAATTCCTGTTGTTTTAAGTCACCCAGTTTGTGGTACTTCGTTACAACAGCCTTAGGAAACTAATACAGATCTTGGTACCAGGAAACAGGATGCTGCTGTAACAAATACCTGAAAAAGCTGGAAGAATTTTGAAGGCATAGTTGAAAAAGCCTATGTTTCCTTGAATCTAGAGATTGTTGGTGGAAATATGGAGGTTAAAGGTGCTTATTCTGGTGGGATCTCAGACAAAAATAAGGACCATGTTATTGGAAACTGGAAGAACGGTGATCCTTGTTATAAAGTGGCAAAAACGGCCAGAACTTGGAAATCATCTGGTCCAGCCCCCTGATTTGACAACCGAGGGAATAAGAATCATAGAAAGGGAAAAAGGAACTAAGATTTACTGAATATCTATGTGGAGTCTGGAACCAAGCCTAAATGATCCCATTGAAGTCTCACAGCTATCTTTACTGAGGTTGAATTATCATCCTCATTTTACAGATGACGAAGTTGAGGCTCAAAAGAGTTAAAGAACTAGCCTGAGTTCAAAGGGCAGGTAAGTGTCCCAGCAGTGGCTCCCAGGGGTGTCTGCTTATCTTAAGAGCCTCTGCCCTTCCCCCACCCAGGTGTCCTTCCACACAGGATCCTGCAGCTCTTGTCAATTCTGTGAGTACCCCACAGCAGTGGATGGAGACGGGTGGAAAATCCTTTTCAGTAAACACAAGTGTAACTTGTAATTACAAAGAAATGCAGTCTGGGGAGTTCCCAGTGCTTGTCGTTCATTCCCACTCTGGCAAATGCTGGAGGTGTTGGCATGGAGGTCTCCAGGTTACAACCGAGGAAACCCTCGCTGCAAAGCCAAAGGACTTAACGGAGACACTTATAGGTCAGTGTTCAGCAGAACTTGAACTTTGAGCCCCAGCTCCAGGACTGTCCCTGCTGTTGCCCATTGGCACCTACCGCAGGGGGTGACGTGATCTCCTCCTTGGTCTGCCGCAGAACTTCGTTGTGGATGGTCACGGAGTCCAGGGCCCAGCCTTTGTGGGCGCGGGTCACTTCTTGTCTCATTGCCGTGAGGAAGCCTTAAAAAAAGAGAAAGAAATGATTTTGATGCCTTGGTGCAGTCCACTCTAGAAACAAGAAGGGGGTCATGTTAGTTGCTTATCCATCTCCAGATGCGTGCCCACCCAAGAGGAGTTGAGATCAAGCCTCAGGGGGGATATTTCTTTCAGTGTTTTGTTTCAATGAGCTAAATATGCCCTGCCAGCTGACAGCAGGAAAGCAGCACCCTCTCTGCCTCAGACAAGGTCTTGGTTTAAAATTCTCCTGGGATTTCAACCACTCAGGTCTGCTAAGGGTTGTAACCCAGTGCTAGCTTATAGTCTCTGTTTGAAGATCCAGTATCTAGGAATAAGACTGAAATGGTCAAATATTCTGAGAACTGCATTCCAATTAAAACTTGAATCAAACCATTATCAGCGTCTATTTGCTATCATGGAACAATTTCATTTAGTCTAAGGAAATAAGGCATAATGCCAAAATAGAAAGCCCGACTTTCAGTTTGATCAAACAAAGCAATCACAATGGAAAGGAAAGCTCCATGTTTTAATGTGCATAATACAGTTATTTTAAGACAATACATGGTTCTGTATATTGTGGCCTTTCTTTAAACTTAGTATTTGCAAATCATGCCATTCAATTCAATAAGAGAAGTCTATCTTGTAGAGCAGCATTTGATGTTTAAAAAGTATACCTTAAACTTCAACATGGACTTCAAAATCCTAGGAAAATTTATCTGTGACCTATATATTATATTTTGGCCTCCATGTTAATACTGGAAATCATGAGGCCCTTTACTCATAATCACGAGTAAATTTTGGAACCTGTGTGTCCCTACTACTCCTAGATTTGTGAACTCTGAGAACTTTAATGCACAAACCACCACATAAGTGATAATATTTTATCAGGTTTGAGTGGAGTGGAAAGAAGAGGGGAAGTTACAAGGCATAATGGCAGGCGGTGAGTTAATATCCCTTGGAATTAGAAAGAAAGAATAGGACCCTAGCCTGCTTAGTGAGAAAGTCAAGTTCTCTCCATTCTCAAGCCCCTCCCTCATTATTAAATTAGACACTTGGGGAGGTACTCATTCATTCATTTGTTAAATCTCTTAGGAGTGGCCACCATGTACCAGGTACTGCTCTAGGTGAGATGCCCACAATGATGAAGAGGCCATCCATGAACCCTGCATTCAAGGAGCTCAGTCTAGAGGGAATGTAGACATACAACACGATGTCGTTATGAGTAAAGAGGTGAGACCACTCGGGAAGACAGCTCAGGGAAGGCTGAATTGAGAAGATGAAGTTGAAGATGAGTCTTGAAAGGATACGTAGGAGTTTTCCAGATGGGACGATTCCAGTTAGAGGAACAGCACATGCAAAGGCATGCATGTCTAGGCTAAAGGTGAGGAAATGATGGCAGATGAGGTTAGAACAAAGGTAGAGGCAGGATTTTTCAGGGTCAGAGTTTGAACTTGGTGACTTTGTGGATGGTGGGAAGCCACTGAATATTTGAAGCAGGCAAATAATTTGGTTGTATTTGCATCTTATAAAGTTTACTCAGACCCCTCACTAAAACAGGATTTGGGTGCTCAAGAAGAACCCTTGCATTAATCCAAAAGAAAAGTTGGTCAATCAACCAGAGTAGCTGATTGAAGGACTTTTATAAGTGATTCTTATAAGGTCGTAGTTTCATAAAACCAAGAGTGCCTAGTAGGAAAGGATGATTTTATGACACAAAATGTTAACTACAGGGAATAGGAAACATGGTGGAAGCTTGTCTGGCAGCAACTGCTGGTCAAGGCCTATCCGTACTCTACGTGTGGAGTCAGTTGAGGTGATCTGATCAGTGTGATTATGTTGACTTCCATTTTAAATACTGGGAATCCCATTTTTTAGTAGTTAACATGTTGTGTGTTTGGTAGTCAGGTATATATGACCACAATAATAAAATCCAATTCTCTCCTTCTAAGTGACTCTATGAAAATGTCATTTTCATCACTCAACATTAAGCTTGCATTCATGTGGAGTATCAGACACTGTGTATCCTTGTAGAGTACCTGGAATTAAACTGACCCTATTTTATGATATTTTAAAATTCATCACTGATCTATGAATCTATCAATACAAGGTCATAATGCACAAGGCATGAAACCTGGTCTTAACCATCCATCTGCACTAGTTGAATAACTGGATTTTTCTACTATATTTTAAGTTCCAAATAAATTGCAAATTTGACCTCACTCCACATGGCACTCAGGACAATGCCATAGGTGCCAGGGGAGGGATGAGAGGGGTTCTCTCTTATGTAACACAGCCGAGACAAAGATTTCAGTCATTGACGGAGAGCTCTGAAAAACTCTAGTGTGATTAAGGAGAGACCATCTTCTCTCTTCTCCCTCACGGGGAATATGCATGATGTTGCCTAGCTGACTTCAACAATAAGCCTCTTAATGTTTAGGAAGCACTCTTGCCATGTCAGTAGATGAAATCTAGAATACATATTACCTTGAGCTATTAAGAAAGGAAAATATTAATAATTTGAGGCCTGAGAGTGGAGGGTAGGAAACTGTTCCATGGGTCATTCCCACTCAGAACATGGAGAAGATACGTATTCTTTTCTCAAGTCTTGATAGCTATTTTTGGCCTCCTAAAAAGAAGAACATGATCTTGCAGAATTCAAACCGTAGTGAATCCACTGAATTGCTCTTTATTGAATTTAAAAAATGAATGACCATCTTTCTTGTAGACCGATATCAAGTCTAATGGAATCAAAATCTCTTGTTTTCTGAAGCTTATATAATTTTAAAAGACTATTGATATATTTTTCTTTATAAAAGCTTGAAAAGTGGTACTATTGTCTTGGCATTAATTTAATTTTAATAATTCTTAAAACAAACTTCAATCGTCAGTGGTGGAAAAGTGATTCAGATGTTCATGTGTTTGACTCAGAAGAGAGAAACAAAAAGTTGGGGAAAGTCCTTAACAAAAACAACATATTCTTTATGAGATTTAACCACCCACACGAAAATGGATGATTTAACTATTCAAACATCTGAGTGACATGTGGGCTAACTGAGGTGCTTTAAAATTTTTTTTGCCTTCCAACTCATACAGCGTAATGAATTCTTGTCAAGCTTGTTCTTTTAAAAAATACACTTTAGGGACTTCCCCGGTGGCGCAGTGGTTAGGACTCCGCACTCCCAATGCAGGGGGCCCGGGTTCGATCCCTGACCAGGGAACTAGATCCCATATGCATGCCGCAACTAAGAGTTTGCATGCCACACCTAAGGAGCCCGCCTGCCACAACTAAGGAGCCTGCCTGCTGCAACTAAGACCCGGCACAACCAAATAAATAAATAAATGAATAAATAAAACATCTTCCCAGCAATCAATAAAAAACATTAAAAATTTATATATATATAAAAAACGCACTTTAAATCTTGGATCATACTTTGGAAACTCAGGTCTAAAATAACACTTGTTATGTCTTAATTCCTACAAGAGTCCTGACCCAACATTTCAGCAAACACATTACTGTTGTTTGACATGTGCAATCAGTTGGCTTGAAGAAAGCCGTAGAAGGCTTTCGGTATCAATTCAAACAACGTCTTGGAAGAGACAAAAGAAATAACTAATCAGGAAGTTTGCTCTTCTCAATTTTACAAGGAGTTGGTTGGTATTCTGTAATGATGGTCCTACAGGCATCGTTTTTTTTTCTTTAATAAATGAACCAGTCCTTATGTAATGGGCTTATGGTTGTTCAGTATTTCCTGTCTTATCAGTTACTAAGCCTCCCATTAGCATCTTGGAAGATGAGGACAAATGTTGTTCCTGTCATAACTTTATGACAGGCATTTTTTTCCCCTAAATAAGAGGCAAATGTGGTTCATTGGTAAGTTAAATAAAAGGTCAGAAATCATTAAACAAAGATGGGGATGATCCACCCAGTTGAATAAAAATGCCCCAGGGACCCTTCCTGACGCTTTGCTCGATGCTGTAAGGCAGGAATCTTAAACTTGGCTGAAAATGAGAAATATCTGTGAAGTCTTTAAAACTCCCGTTTCCCAAGCCATAGCCCGGATCAATAAAATCAGAATCTCTAGAGCTGGGACCAGGCTTCACTACTGTTTTAAGGCAGGGCTTCTCAAACTTTAATGTTCATACTTATCACCAGGGGAAGGAACACTTACTAAAACACTAGTTCTGATTTGGTACGTAGGTCGAGGGTAGGTCCTGAGGTTCTGCATTTCTATCAAGCTCCCAGGTGATGTTGCTCCTGCTGGCTGGTGGACCACATATTGGGTGGCAATGGTCTAAGGCCCAGGTTCCTCACACATTAAAATGACCAAAGGAGCTTTTAAAATTAACTGTAAAGAGTCTAGAGGTCTTATCCCCAGAGGTTCTGATGTTGTTGGTCTGGGGCCCCAGGGATTAGCATGTATTAAAAGCTCCCCAGTTGATTCTACTGTGCAGGCAGGGCTGAGAACCTCTGCTCTGTAAAAAGATCTGCATGACAGGACAATGAGAGATCACGGACCCGTATTTGTTTTCAGAACAAATTTGACAAGTGGGAAGAGGAATGCCCCATGATACAAGCAAAATATTAGGAAGGCTGTCAGTAATACGAGCTGACTCTTTCCAGAGTCCCCTGAGATGCATGTATTCTCTGAAATGTCGTTAATCCAGGACACAGTTGGCTCCGGCAAAACCTGAGTACAAGCCAGAGAGCTGGGGCTAATTCTCTTGGCCAGGTTGGAATCAGCTAACCCCGCCATGTCTCATGTGCCAAAATGTACTTCCCTGCACTGCTTTACCTTCTCCATCCCTTCTCTGCTACTTTATGCTTCCTCTCCCTCTACCCAACCTCAAACCTCTCCCCTCCCTCCCAACCTTTCCACTGTTCCCTCTGGAGTGGTTCTGTGGTTAACAGACTCTCCCATATTTTCCACCTCTTCACAGAACATTCTCTCCATCTTCTTGCCCTTACTGGAACTTGTCAACTCTGAAGACACTGTCCTCCCCAGTTGTCCCTCCACCTTTGATGAAAATCTTTGCAGCTTTAACAACCACACCCTCTGGCCCCATGCTCCTCCCCTCACTGTCCCTGCCAAGTGCCCATCTGCCCCCACTCACTGAGCCTCCTGCCACCTTCTGGGTCTCTTCAGTATCCCACTCAGCATCCTGACCTCTCAGTTCCTTGACCTCATCATTTCTGAAGACCTTCTCCTCAACTCCACCCCCTTTTCTTCACTTCCTTCCCTGTTTAGTCTAGACCCATCCCTTTCATCACTTGCTCAGCAAACCCCCAGTGCCAAATGAATCCAAATGTCCTCCTTCTTATACCTATTCCAGGCTGCTGAACAATACTGAGACCATCACACAGTTGCCACCATGGTTTAGCCATCACCAGCCTCGACGGGATTGTCAAAGTCACTGAGCAATCCATTCCTTAGCCCTCTTTCTCAAGTTTCTGCCACTCTGCTTAAATCTCTCCTCTAACACCTTCTTGCTCCTGAGGTCACTTTGCCTCCTTAGTCAAAGAGAAAATAGAAAGCATCAGATGGGAATTCCCTCAACTTCTTGCCACCAAACCAACAAACTCACTTGCATTCTTTCCTTGTTATCCTTATTACAATGGGTGAGGTGTCCCTCCTCCTGCTTGGAGTGCATCTCTCCACTTGGGAGCCATCCCCTCCTGCCTCTTTTACCCCTCTCTTGTATCCTTGTTCTCTCTCTCTCTCCTGGCTCCTTCCCACCAGTATTTGAATGGGCTCAAGCCTGTCCTATCATTAAAAGAAGACGGAAGAAAATGTTTTCTTCTTACACCTGCTCCTCCAACTTGCTTCTCCTCTTCCAAGCCAAATTTCTTTTTATTTATTTATTTATTTATTTATGGCTGTGTTGGGTCTTCGTTTCTGTGCGAGGGCTTTCTCTAGTTGCGGCAAGCGGGGGCCACTCTTCATCGCGGTGCGCGGGCCTCTCACTATCGCGGCCTCTCTTGTTGCAGAGCACAGGCTCCAGACGCGCAGGCTCAGTAATTGTGGTTCACGGGCCCAGTTGCTCCGCGGCATGTGGGATCCTCCCAGACCAGGGCTCGAACCTGTGTCCCCTGCATTGGCAGGCGGCTTCTCAACCGCTGCGCCACCAGGGAAGCCCCCCCCAAGCCAAATTTCTTGAGAGAATTACCCATGTTGTCCATCCTCATTCTCTGTCTCTGCATTTCCTGGTCTCTCACTCACCCTGCAACCTCATTCCTCCACCTCCCCACCCACTCCACTGAGACTTCTCTTGCCAGTAGTCTCCTTGCTGATAAAGCCATCTGACCACTTTTGGCCCTATCTTACTTGACCTCTGGCAGCATCTGTCCTTCCTTCCTCCCCTCCCCTCTCATCTTGCACCACACTATGCATTCCTGGTTTCCCTCTTTCAAGCTGTTAGGATGTTAGGGGACTTGCTACAAGAGTCAGGGTGATCTGGAGGGTGGTGATGCACAAGCACATATAGCAGAATCCTGGTGAGGATGGTTTGGGAGGAAGATGAACAGATGGTAGTACAGGGGAGGTTCACAGGAGGATGGAATATTCTACGATGGCAGTTGGAAGTAAGAATCAGCAGCTAACACTGGGACTTTCGATGAATCGGTCCGTAAGTAGAGACGAATAGTTGCATCTATGCGAATGGCTGAGGTCCTCAGTGAAGGGACCAGGGCCAAGGGCAGAACTTGCCTGAGAAAAGTCCACAAAGTGGGCTGAGAAGCAACCCCCTGAGAGGTAGGAGGAGAACCGAGGAAGGTGATGGATGGAAGCCAAGGTATGAAGTGAAGTTAGCAGGAAGGTCACTAGATTTGGTGGCCTTGGAGAGAGCAGTTTCAGTATAGTGATGAAGCCGGCCAGATTACAAGGGCCTAGAGGATTGGTAAGGAAGGGCAGAGACCAGAATTACAAGGGATGTGGTTGAGACTGAAGCCAGTGCATCTAAGTGTCTCCCCCACAAAGGCAAGAAGGATGGGTTGTTATTCACTTGGAGGCATTTCTAAGGTGTCCACAGTCCTTCTCTGGTTCTGGGATTCCGGGTCAGGGTGGTGAGTGCTATCACCCAAATTGAGGTTTGGAGGCCTGAGAGGTTCCTTCAGACATTAGGGGCAGCTCTGGTTTGGCAAACGGCAGCTTGGGTACACGCTTAGGATTGTTACAAGATTAGAAGAAATCCCCAGACCCTTCAAATCCTAAAGTTCTATTAATAACCCTGGTGCACTCTTCTGCCCAACAAACATCAGGCTTTTATAACTATCCTCAAGGCAAGCATTCAGAAATTGCTGGTAGCTGCCGAAGTTGCCCTGAAAACAAATACACAGGCAAGAGGTTGTAGGTGGTTTTTACAGGAACAAAAGACAACAGGACAAAAATTATCTATCTCCTTGCTTCAGTAAAATCTCCTCTAACTGAAAATCTTGATTTGTAGTAGTGAGTACTAAGTTGTCACTGATTTCTGCTGCAACAGACTGGCGTGGCTGGTCAAGACACTGAGGAACAAAACAAGAAAAACTAGCACAGTCTGGCATTCAAATGGCATCAAGCTCCAGACCGAGTTAAACATTCGGAAAATAATGATATTGCACCGTTCAACCTAACACTGAGGTGTGAGGCCTCGAGAGCACGTCCAGCCTCTGCCGCCCTTTCCTTAGCAGCGCCTGTGAGTCATGCGGAACATCTAACGGCAAAGCGAGGATACGGGGAGGGGGAAGGGTAAGCTGGGACAAAGTGAGACAGTGGCATGGACATATATACACTACCAAACGTAAAATAGATAGCTAGTGGGAAGCAGCCGCATAGCACAGGGAGATCAGCTCGGTGCTTTGTGACCACCTAGAGGGGTGGGAGGGAGGGAGACGCAAGAGGGAAGAGATATGGGGATATATGTATATGTATAACTGATTCACTTTGTTATACAGCAGAAACTAACACACCATTGTAAAGCAATTATACTCCAATAAAGATGTCAAAAAAAAAAAGGGGGTTCTGGAAGTGGAACGCAGGCAATCCCCTGGCTTGAAGTCAGGCTCATGACCACTCATAATCTTTAAGTTTAAACACATCCCTACCTATGACACAGACACACACACACACACACAAATCAGAATCTAAATCATGTGTGCATGATGCTCTGCAAAGGTACACCTGTGGGAACAAGAGACCACAGAAATCCTTTGAGAACCTTGAGCAGCACAGCCTTAAACAATATGTGAATGTGTGTGCCAGTGACTGCTGGGAAACCCCAGTGGAGCACAGAGGTTCTCCTGGGCCTGAGTAATCCGCTGGGAGGCAAATCCATGCACTGCCCAAAGCTGTGCCATTGAACAGATGTTACAGGGTCATGGGTACAGAGAGCTTGACCACTTTAATAATCAAATCTAACTGCCACCTGATTGAGCTCATCATCTGCTACAGAAATGATTGTGAAGGGGGCTGAACATACCAGATTAGTTCCAGGGTGGCTGGTTGACTCAGCCTCTTCAGTATGACAAAATATCAGACTACCACAAGGCGACGGAGCAGGGCTACAAACAGCGTGAGCTCAGGCACAGACTAGGGGGCAAACAAGGCCTGCCGCCTGTCCCTGCGGTGGTGTGGGCCTCAAAGTGACTTAGGCCTGGGGGCCACTCACCGGAGGCATGATGGGAAACACACATCAGATTGTATCGGATGCCACATAACATTATGAGAACACAAAACAAATGGTCATAGGTGAAAAAAACATTTTCAAGTGTTTTAAAGTCTAGGTAATTTTGACTATACATATTTGTGATGAAACTATGACCTCTTTGGAAACTGCATTGTGTTTTACTTAAATGTGGTTTTTTAAAAATTAAATAATTTACTTAAATGTTTTGAGCCAAAAAAAAAAATGATTTCATTGAAGGGGACTGGATTAGAAGATATAAAACCCAGGAGATACATCATATTGAGAAATCAATCACGGGTGTCAAAAGGCGATCAGAGAGGCTTGCTGTAATCTCTATGCTTTCCAGATTTGGCCAGGTGATATGGAACAGAAAGTGATTTGTCTCTCATGTCAAGAGAAGGAAGAGGAAGCAGAGAAGTGGTTAGTATGTAGGGAAATTTGACCTCCACTCTTCTGTGCTACAAACAGAAAGCAGTCACAGATAAGGGTATGTGTTTGGATGCTCGTGTGTAAAGGTAGGATGCTTGAATAAGTCCAAGACTTTCCGAGACATGGAGAGCCATGAGAGAAAGAATCAGAGCTCAGTTTAAAAACAGAAATGAAGAAAAAAAAAAAAAGAGAAAGGATTAGTATTATTAACAAGTAAAGACAAATAAGAAAACTGATTTGTATTTATATTTCTTTAAATGTTGCTCTGGTTTGTAGTATTTCTTAAGAAATAGTAACAAAGATTAGTTCATATTAATACTTTGCTATTGAGAGTCACATTTCTAATGGAAAAAAGCAATCACTCAGAGAGATTGTGTGCTGTGATATACGACTTAGCTATGTCTATGGAAAGCCAGGGATGAATCAATCCCACTCCCTTGGCTTCTAAATATCAAAAATACACTTAATGATCTCACTTTTTTAAAAAATCACTGATCCTCACCCCTTTGCCAAACCCCAAGTCTGCCAACACACCTCCCCACCTGGATGTCCCACCAGCACAAGCTGACAAATCCAGAGCTCCCTGCCTTTCCTCCCAGCTGGCCCCTCTACCAATGCTCCCTATCTTGTACCTGGCCTTCAACCTCAGCCATTGCCACTCCCCGCGCTCTCAAAGGTCCCCATTTAATCACTCCAGCAAATCTGCCTCCTTCTCTGCACCTGGTTAAGGTCTCAGGCTCTCTCCCCTGGATCCGGTAAAAGTCTCACTGCTGTGGACATCCTTCTTTCAGTCTACACTCTGCCTCCACCTGGGGTTATCTTGTGATCTTTGGTGACTTGCTGTTGCCTTTATGATGCAGCCCAAACTCCCCTGGAAGACTTCACACCCTAGCCTCACTCCCCGACACCCCTGCTCCTGCTTCCCGAGCTTGGGCCACACTGGGCTTCTCTCCCTGGATGTGCCTTATCTCTGCTCGGGCCTCTGCCTGGGATGCTCTTGTCTCCAGTCCCTGCCTCTGCAGACTCTGCTCACTGCCTCCCGTGTGAAGCTCTTCTCAAGCCTTGCCTCGGCAGAATGGATCTCTCTCTCCTCTGTGCTGGTGTGGTGCTTCGTCCTCACTGGGTGGAACATTTATCAAATTATGTTGCCCTTGTCCAGAAACAAAGACTCAGCACAGCCATAAATAAATAAATAAATAAATAAATAAATAAAATTATGTTGAAGTTGCTAATATTTCTGTCCTACCAATAAGATTATGGACTCCTTTAGGGCAGGAATTAGGTCTCAAATCTCTCTCTATTGAAAGCACCTAGCAGAGGGGCTGGCAAATGAAAGGTGGTTGAACAATCCTAATTAAGTTAAATGCTATTTCTTCAGACTCCCAAGCCAGGAATTCCCTGGTGACAACTTACTCAAATTGAGGGCTGGTAAGGAGGAAAGAGACTCATAAGTAGACACACAAAATCTGAGAACCATAATAAAAAAGTTTCCTCCCAAAATTCAATGGAAATTCTGGGAGAAAAAGAGATAAGTGAAATCTGGGGGCTGTCCTTCACAAATCTAACGTCTTTCGACCTAATAATATACCATGTATAATTTAAGTTCATAAAAACCACCATGGTTAGTGTTTTAAATTTAGAAAATGTTAAGGCATTTGAAAATGCATGAAGTGAATGAATGTATGTACACAGAGGACAAATAAATGTCTATTTATTGAAGTATTATTTATACAAAGAAAAGTGCACAAATCATAAGTATACAGCTCCATGAATTTTCACCAAGGGAATACAGCCCTGTAACCAAGATCCAGATCAAGAAGCAGAACATTTCCAAACACTCAAAAGCCCTCTAGTGGGCTTCCCTGGTGGCGCAGTGGTTGAGAATCTGCCTGCTAATGCAGGGGACACGGGTTCGAGCCCTGGTCTGGGAAGATCCCACATGCCGCGGAGCGGCTGGGCCCGTGAGCCACAACTGCTGAGCCTGCGCGTCTGGAGCCTGTGCCCCGCAACGGGAGGGGCCGCGATGGTGAAAGGCCCGCGCAACGCGATGAAGAGCGGTCCCCGCACCGCGATGAAGAGTGGCCCCCACTTGCCGTAACTGGAGAAAGCCCTCGCACGAACCGAAGACCCAACACAGCCAAAAATAAATAAAAAAAAAAAAAAAAAAAAAAAAAAAAAAAAGATACTTTTAAAAAAGCCCTCTAGTGCTCTTTTGCAATCACTGCCCTCTCCCACAAGGGGAACCATTATTCTTACTTTTAAGATCTGTTTTGCCTGTTTTGATTCCTTGTGTAAATGGAATCATACAATATGCATACATTACAATGTATACCTATGTGTACACTGTATACATACTTACAATGTGTTCTGTTTGACTTCCTTCACTTAATATTATTTTATGAGATTCAACCATACTGCTGTGAGTAACAATAATACACTCTAAATCTGTAAGTGTGAATGCTTCTTAAATTGTATAACTAATGGAGCTATAAGGTGCTGAACTGTAAGGAACCCAGCATCTCTTCATTCTAGCCAAGAATTACTTTAAAAAACTATCCATGTTGTAGTAAGACCAAAAATTGTCATGTTTCTAAACTTTTATGAACTCTATGAGATCTAGTCAGAAACTTATTCAGTAAATATTTCTAGAATGGAATGAAGGAATACATGCAGTGGAATCACAAAGCACTTTTTCAGGGGAGAAAAAAAAAAGCTGAGCAGGGACAGACTCCAGAAGTTCACTGAATAAAACTTTTGCCACCTGATCATTTTTTAAATCAGTCAATTTTCTGAACTCTAGGCACATTTTTTTGCATATTTTGGTGCTTCATTTTTGTCATTTTCATAAACATTTAAAAACAGGTTTGAACAAAACTTTTCCACTATTTCACATTGTCCTAACCACAGACTTGCTTGCTGAAGTGGGTGAGCAAAAAAAATGGAGTTTTGCCCCCATATTGTAGAAGCAATATGGCAGAAAGAATTTCAGACTGAATTTGTAAAACAAATATAGCAGAATCATCTGTTGGTCTCCAACTCTGAAAGCACAGGTCCAGCATGCAGCAAGCTGTACCTCTATGTTGTTTTGTATAACATACATTTATCACACAGTGCTACTATACAACTATCCACAACTTCCAAGTTTGCCTACTCTCCTATGAGCACTTACCTTGGGGATTAAAGAAACCAGTCATCCAAAACACATTGGGCCTCCCTTCAAATATCCAGGTGGAAAACTGAGCATTTCTTTCCAAAAGTTCAGTAAACCAGAAGCCCAGTGTGGATGAATCCCAGGACACTCTTTTCCAGATCTGAGGTATACGAGCATCATACATATTGTCCAGAGCATCTCTCAGGTTCTGGAAAAAAGGTAAAGTTAAAATCTGAGAAAAAGAAAAATCAACAAAAGAGGGAAACAACTATTGAGACAATAATAGCTCACTTCACTCATAATGATTGTTCCTTCAATGGCCAATTTTAGATCACTCAGGCTACTGCGAAGTATTGAGATGACTTTTTGCATTCTGTCAATTTCTTGTCTGAGAAATATGTTCATTGAATTAAGATGTCCCATCTTCATCAAACGAGCTTTCACCTAACACAAAGCATACAACACAATGACAGAGATTTTTAAAACACCATCTGCCACTTCTTTTCCAATGACCTCTCCTTTCTCTATTCTTTTTCTTCCTCTGGATGTATCTCTACAAGCCCAAATGAACTCTAAAATATCTCTTGCAGCACCAAATTTGCCATTAAGTTCCCCATTTTCTGGGCTTCAAAAACTACTGTTCAACTAAAATGATTTTTATTTCCTACTGATTGTACTTAGTTGATAATTGGAAATGTACTATGAAAAGCTGAAATAAAATTGTACCTTTTTCCCTTTCAAATGATTAAGTACTAAGTGTCAATTAAATATCCTTTTGCAATCTAACCTTTATAAGAGCACAGTTTGGAATACATTTTTTTCATAGTGCCTGCAGAATTATCAGAAATGTCACAGACAGTTAACATAGCCAAAATCTTTACAGAACAGGTACCAATAAATATGACTGGCTGCAGTTTCCTAAGATCACTGTTGCCCTGGCTAGGGTGACTAAATGGAGTCTTTCCTAATCTAATCAATGAAAATATTTGACTTTGTGGGAGGGTCATTAAGCACCTGTTCCTTCTTGTATATAATTTATTGGCCATTTTGAAGAGATCAATATAAAAGCATCTGGTTGTGGGAACAATAAAATATAACAATTATTTGGAAATAAGCCAATATATATACACATTTCAATTTAGTGACATATGCCCAAGAAAAGATTGACTACAAATACTGGCAAGAACTCATAAAGAGATCTGAACTTTCTGCTGGCCACAGTCGAAGAGATGCCAGAATAGGAGGGGTAAAGATAGACACATGGAGTGGGAGAAAATTTGGAGTGAGGTACCAGTCCACACAATCACCAGAAAGCCAGTAAACTGTAGCGTTCTCTGCTAGAAATGCCCACTGCCTCTTCTTGAGTCATGGAGTATTAGAGACAGATGGGCTTCAGGCTCATCTGGACCATCCTCCTCGTTTTACAGAACAGGTTTTCTGGCATGGTGCTGATGTTTCCTACTCAGCAATGGACACCTCTGCTTGACTGCAGCTGGGCAACTTCTAGTGTGTGAGGGATGAGAGGGAAGCAGTGATGTAAAACTGAACACCTGGACGGGACTACCTGTGCAGGTAGAGCAAATGACCTTGAAATCCCAGTCAAACGTGCCAGTGGAGGGCCCTGACTCAGTCTGCCACACCAACCTTCAGGTATTCACCTAAATTCCTGATTCTAGAACTTACATTTTTGCAGGCTCCACTGCCCTGTTCTCATCTTGAGCCCTCCAGTGGCTAAAGAGCCTATATATCATTCTCTAAATCAGGACTGCTTTGTGGAAATTCACACTTTAAGGAAAAGGGAAATTATGGAAACACTTTTGCAACCGGCATTAGAAATTAAGCCCAGGTGTTGGCTACACTATCAAATCAATAGCCCGGGTAGCTTTTAGTATGCTAACAGCCCCAAACAAATCTCCTTGCCCTACTTAGGGTTTTAAAAGAGAGGCTTCCCTTGCAATAGACACATGCTTAATGTGTCTTAAAACTTAGACTCTAGAAAATCTAATTTTAGTACGGATTTTACTTTGAGTATGCTTATTGTTCCAGCCTAAAATTGTCTTTCTATTAATAAGTGAAAGATTTGCTGTAGTCTTATTTAGAATTTTTATTATGTTTCTGAAACCAGGTAGTCTTTTCTACACTAATGTTTTTAAGTCAATAGTATAATTACATTTCAATTAACTAAATTCACTTTACAGCCACATTTTTAAAAACACATCTCTTCTGTAAAATAAAGAACACTAAAAAGTAAGTGATCCTGGAAGAGGAAGCTGTTTTAGATGTCTCTTGGTACAAACTCCCTCCCATCTAGCAATCCGCTCACACTCAGTTCCTGCTGGGATGTTGCCAGAACGGAGATCTTGGTGAAGTGGCCCCGACTAACCCTGAACAGCTCAAATTACCCCAAGGTCTCGAAATCCTCTTCTGGTAATACCAACCTGCGGTCTAGTCATAGAGAGTAAATTTTATCTCACTTTCACATGCCGGTTTTTAAAATCTGTGAAGACAGGTGTTATGCCTCATCTGTCTTCTGAAGATCATTTACAATGAACCACAAAAGTATGTGCTTACAATACCTATCCATTTAAAAAATATTTTCTCCCCTGACTATAAACATCTCTATGTGAAGTCATTGATTTCAGTATCTTAGCCAAATCCTTGGCACCCATCTACACAATGGAAGCAAAAATTGTTTTAAGAAGCAAGAAAACGTTTTTTATTGTTGGGGGCACTCACTGCAGGTGGGAGGGCTGTAGCCCAGGTAGCCTCGGGGCTCCCAGCTGATAAGTGCTTTTCTCCCAGACTTGGGGATGCAGGACAGGGTAGACACAGGACCATAGTCATACCTGCATTAGGACATCAGCCTCTCACTTTTTGGTTGAAAAGCTAAACTTGCCTCAGCCCAGCCTAAGGCTCAGGTGAAGCTCTAACGCTCAGCAGTGAGGGGTAGAGGCTGAGAACAGGAGAGAGGGGGCCCTGGATGGCCAGAGGGCACCACCCTGTTTTTCTTGCGTGAAGAAGGATGGTGTATTACAGAACTTTCAGACCGTCCAGAAATTTTACCACAATTAAAGATTTATTTAGATGAGTTCTCAAAGTGCGGTCTGGGACCCCGAAGGCCCCCAAGTTCCTTTTAGGTGGGTCCACAAAGTTGAATTTTTTTCATAGTAATACTATGACATTATTTGACTTTTTACTCTCCTTCTCTGGGGAGTGTACAGTGGAGTTTTCCAGAGGCTACATGACCTGTGATACCACAACAGACTGGATGGAGAAGCAGATATGAGGATCCAGCTGTCTTCTATTAAACCAGACATAAAAGAGATTTGCAAAAACGTAAAACAACCCCACTTTTCTCTTTAAATGGTTTTGTTTTGGAAAATATACTTATTTTTAAAATATAAATGTTATGCTAACATGTGATGGGTTTATTAATGTTATTTCACAATAAATTAATAAATATTTTTGAAATTTTTTAGTTTACATTTCTAATATGTTAAATATCACTAGTTATAATCCATATAAACAAGAGCTATTTGGGGTCCTCAATCATTTCATAAAGGGGTCTTGAGATAAAAAAAAATTTTTGAGAAAAACTGATGTTGATTAACAAGCAAACATCTGGGAGGTTCAAGAAGCAGAAAATTATTGCCATCCAAACTGGGTAGTGAATTCATGTAAATGGCTTGCTTTCCTATTACCTGGCTGAGTGGATTGAGAGAATGAAAAGTATGGAGGGCAAGAGACAGAAAAAAGGGCTAAATTTAAATAATGG
This sequence comes from Balaenoptera ricei, assembly GCF_028023285.1. Lineage (NCBI taxonomy): Eukaryota > Metazoa > Chordata > Mammalia > Artiodactyla > Balaenopteridae > Balaenoptera > Balaenoptera ricei. Next base: position 36,303,715 of record NC_082649.1, read on the forward strand.
ACAAAGCTGGCTTGGGTAAGAGAGGTGGGGAGAGATTCTCAGTCCAGAGGATTAAGATATCTGGAGACCCAAAGACAGAGGAACCCAAAGATGGGGAAAGGGTACAGAAAAGGCAATTGAGAGAGAAAGTGGAGTAGAAAAGAAAAGTGCAGATTGTAATTTTGCAAGATGCTTGAGCAAGGGTAAGAAAGAGAAGACCAAAAGGTAAAAAAGAAGGATTGAGCAGAGAGAGGAAGGGACTGACTGAAACATACTGTGCTCAGCCTTGTGGAACCCAAAGACAGCCCTGTGCGCCAGGCGGAAAGGGTACCTCACCTCATGTGGAATGTAATCAGGAGGCAGCTTGCTCAGCATATCTTCGGATAACCTATAAACAATGGCTTCCCGGGTCTCTCCCATGCCACCTCCACTCTCTTTGGGTTGAATGTTGGTAATTGTTTCAAGAACAGCAGAAGCAGTGTTACTCTGATACCTGACAAAAAGAACTGAACTGTTCAGAATGTGGCATGGAAACGTATCTTCAGAGATAATTATCAACGTGAAAATTAAATTATGAATAACTTAAATCAAATCCAGCCAAAAAAGGGGGAAAAAGGAAAACTTCACCATCAACATACAGGAAGGAAAAAACTAGAGGTCCATTCTACTTCCTCCTATTAGGACATCAAGAACATCACAGAAATGAAAGCTCTCCATCTTCAGGGAAAGATTCCATGAAAGTCCATAATAATCCAAAGCAGTGCTAGCCAATCTTGCTTGTAGCTAACCTCATACTGGACAAGGAGCCCACCTCCTTTTATTCTCCCCTGCTTATGGACTGGTCCTAAGAATCTGCCATTATATGACAATTTGTTAGCTTGAAGAGCACTGCTCATATTTCTTCACTGAATTATAAATTATTAAAATTTCCTTGGTCTTTTCTGTTTTGTTTTCTTACTTTCCCACTTGTTTTATGATTTCCAAAGTGTTCTATTGGCACCACTTATCTAAATGCAGCTACTCATCTTTAAAATTCACATATTCAATAAAGATTTACAATGCACCAGGCACTGAGCTAGGTGTTAGGATATGGTAGTGAATAGGTCCCTGACTTTGTCCCTTTCTTTAGTGGAGGAGGGGGACATTGGTCAATACCACTGTAATAATTGCTATGGAAAAGAAGAACAGGATACTTTAAGATAGTACAGTCTCTCTCTCTCTCTCATTCTCACTCTCTAGCTCTTTTTTTGAATTCACCAGATGCTCTGAGGAGCCCGAACTTAGTTTTGGTCCCAGGGTTGCTGGGTTGACCAGCAGTCTGAATACACAGATTATGGGGTGTGTGTGTGTGCATGTGGTGGTTTACTCTAGAAGATCAGGGAGGTTCTCTCTTAAAATGTCACATGTAAGCTGAGGCCTGAAGAATAAGCAGGTCAGCCAGGCAAAACAGAGTGGAAGTGGGAGGCAAGAGAGGACATTCAGATAAGAGGTAAGGCTTGGAGACGAGAAGGACTTCACTGCATTTGAGTAACAGAGACAAGGCCAGCGAGGCTGGAGCCAGTGAGTTAGAAGCAGAGATGAGGATGGAGATAAGGTCAGGGCCAGACCATGCAGGGTCACGTGGGCTGCTTTAGGCAAGCACAGAAGACTTCCCAAGCAGGGGTTCAGCATGACCAGATTTAAATTTTTCTGTCTTTCTTGAACTCCTAATTTACCATCTATAAACATTTCACAGTTAAACTGTTTTGAGTTACTGTTTTGTTTTGTTTGTAAATTTTGTCTCTTGTTCAGATGTAAACCACATTTACATTTCCTTTTGTAGATGTTAGAGGCAAATTTAAAAGGAATCCAACAAATGCTTGAGATTAGTGATTTTTTTTTCTGTTTTATTTCCTTGGACATAAAATAAACCTTGGTAATATGGCTATATGTATAAAAATTTTAATGTGCTTACCTTTTAATCTAGCAATTCTATGCCTAAGAATCCATTCTAAAGAGAGAATCAGACATTTTAATTTCTGACAGTACAGTGCAATTGTTACCCTGAACAACTCTTGTGAAAATAGCTAAAAGTGCTGGATAAGATATGAAAAACATTACAGAACTGGCAAGAAACTAAGAAATCCAGAGGGTCAAACAAAATATACAATGAAAACTGGAATCCAGAAACAAGCCAGATTTCACCAAGGGGGCATCAACTGAGCCCTGGTGTTCTTGCGTGTCTGTTGGGATGGTACAATGAGAGAATAGGTAAGCCATATGCCCAAGGAAGAAAGTCTAATAGGAAACTCCTACATAAATCTGGTACTTCATAGGGCTAATCACTTAGTATAAAAGTCAACTAGAAATAACCCACCTGTCAGAAGGGGATGGTAGGTAAATTGTTCTACCTAGCTTGGTGGGAAAAAAAAAATCTTTCCTAAGAATTCTTAATTTGTGACATTAATTAACATTCATTCATTTACTTGTGTGATTTGAAAAAACTCAAGCCAAAGATTTATTTTCAGGTGGTCCCAGGAAGACACAGGTGGCATCTGGCGGATGCAAACATGAATCTTTCATGGAACAATATGCTTTCGACCCAAGTCTCAAAGAATCCAACAGTTAATTTCCAATAAACATGAGCTCACAGTCAGGAGTTAAAAAACTCATAGAGGAACAGGCACTGTGAGCAAGAGCCAACTAAACAAAAGGAAGCAGAACCAGACCTGCAAAGATCTCAGATAGTGAATTTTCAGATGCACATTATGTTTTTACTATACTGAAGAATAAAAAGGTGATTGAAAATATAAGTATGAAACAGAAAACTATAAACATGAATAGCATATTTGAAAAAGAGCCAGATAGAACTTATGAAAATTTTAAAAATTAAAACCTGCATTAGTTTTTTTTTATTGATGCTGTAACATATTACCACAAAATAAGTGGCTTAAAACAACATAAATGTGGGACTTCCCTGGTGGCTCAGCAGTTAAGAATCCGCCTGCCAATGCAGGGGACATGGGTTTGATCCCTGATCCGGGAAGGATCCCACAAGCCGTGGAACAACTAAGCCCCTGCGCCACAACTACTGAAGCCCACGCGCTCTAGAGCCCGCGTGCTGCAACTACTGAAGTCTGTGCGCCTACACCTGGTGCTCCGTACAAGAGAAGCCACCACAATGAGAAGCCCACGCACTGGAACAAAGAGTAGCCCCTGCGCGGCGCAACTAGAGAAAGCCTGCGCGCAGCAATGAAGACCCAGTGCCGCCAAAAAACCAAAAAACAACAAAAAAAACCCCACATAAATGTATTATTTCACAGTTCTGTAGTTAATAAGTCTGATATAGGTCTCACTGGGCTAAAATTAAGGTGAGCAGGCTGGGTTCCTTTCTGTAGGCTGTTGGGAAAGACCCATTTCCTTGCTCATTTGAGTTGCTGACAGAATTCACTTTCTTGCAGTTGTTGGGACCATGGTCCCCAATGAGAGACCATTGCTAGAGGGTGCTGGCTGTCAGGTAAGGACCCTTCCTAGATTCTAGGGTCCATCTGCATTCCTTGGTTCATGGTCCCCTTCCTATATTTTAAAAGCCAGCAATGGCAGGTCAAGTCCCTCTCTTTGAATCTTTCCTCCTTGTACCATTTCATCTCTCTGACACACTCTTCTGCCTCCTTCTTCCACTAAGAGCTCATGTGATTAAATTGGGCCCACCTGGATAATCTAGGATAACATCCCCATCTCAAGGTCCTTAACCTTAATAATATCTACAAAGTCCTATTTGTCACATAAGGTAACATATTTACAGGTTCTGAGGTTAGGATGTGGACATCTTTGGGGGAGGTGTCTACCTAATAACAGTTAGTGATGGCTTAAACAGCAGATTAGATATAGCCAAGGAAATAATTAGAAAACAGATCTGAAGACCTTATCTAGAATGCTGCAGAAGGGAAAATAAATGGGAAATATAAAGAAGCGGTTAAGAGGCATGTAGGCTAAAGTAGTAAGCTCTAACATACATCTCAAAAAAGTTTCAGAAAGATAGAAAAGGGAGAATAAAAAAGAGATAATAACTGATGAAATAATGGCTGAGAACTGATGAAAGATTTGAATCCTCAAGTTCAGGAAACTCAATGCATCCTAAACAGGAAAAACAAACAAATAAGTAAATAGAAAGCCATATGTAGACATATCACCATGAAAATGTTGAACATCAAAAGCAAAGACAGTATCTTAAAGGCAGTCAGAGAGAAAAACAAATTATCTAGAGGGAAATGACAATTAGACTGACAGCCAATTCCTCAGCAGCAGCAATGAAAGCCAGAAGAAAACAGAATAGTATATTCTGTGTGCTAGGATAAGATAACTGTAAATCTAGAATTGTATACCAAGCAAAATTATCTTTCATGAATTAGGGCAAGGCTAAAGATTTGAACATACATTTCACCAAACAAGGTAGCTATACTTATGGCCAATTGTACATGAAAAGATGCTCAACCTCATTATTTACTAGGAAAATGTAAACTAAAACCACAATGAGATACCACTTCACATTTACAAGAATGGTTATAATCAAAAAACAGATAATAACAAGTGTTGACAAGGATGTGGAGAAACTTAAGCCCTCATACATTGCTGGAGGGTACTGTAAAATGGTGCAGACTCTTTGGAAAACAATTTAGCACTTTCCTAAAATGTTAGGGGGATAGATTAATCATATGACCCAATAATTACATTCCTAGTTATCTATTCAAGAGAAATGAAAAGACATGTCCACACAAAATCTTGTCTGTGAATATTCCAACAGCATTATTCATGATAGCCAAAAGTGGAAACTACCCAAATGTCCATTAACTGGTGAATGGATAAACAAAATGTGTTATATTTGTATATTGGAATATTATTCAACAATCAAAAGCAATGAAGTACAGATACATGCTACAATGTGGATGAACTTCAAAAACATTATGCTAAGTTAAAGAATCCATACACAAAAGACCACATGCTGTATGATTCAAGTTATAGGAAATGTCCAGAAAAGGCAAATCTATAGAAACAGAAAGTAGATTAGTGGTGGCCTGAGGCTGGGGGTGAGAGTGTGAGTTTATTACAGATGGGCTCAGGAATTCTTTGGGAGTAATGGAAGTATTCTGAAATTAGAGAACAGTCTACTTAATATGAATGAATTTATGGTAGGCAAACTATATCTCAATAAAGCTGTTTTTCAAAAAAGGAGGGCAAAATAAGACATTTTCAGATAAAAACAAAAGAGTTTACAGTTAACAGGCCCTCAGTGAAGGAAATTCTAAAGTGTACATTTCAGAAAGGAGGTTAAATATTCTGATGGAAGATTTGAGCTGTAGAAAAGATGCATCAATACATGGGTAAACATTATGGTATAAAACAATAATTATATGCCTCATTGTGGGGTTAGAAAAGAAACAAGATAAAATTAAAACCCTAAAATTCCAGGAGAGGAGTAATGTAGTTAAAGTTGCCTAAGAGTTTTAATTGAGAAGAGGGTAAAGATGTTCATTTTAGGTTTAATTAAAAATGGATGTTGGGACTTCCCTGGTGGCGCAGTGGTTGGGAATCCGCCTGCCAGTGCAGGGGACATGGGCTTGAGCCCTGGTCCAGGAAGATCCCACATGCTGTGGAGCAACTAAGCCTGTGCACCACAACTACTGAGCCCACGTACCACAACTACTGAAGCCCATGTGCCTAGAGCCCATGCTCCGCAACAAGAGAAGCCACCGCAATGAGAAGCCCGTGCACCACAACGAAGAGTAGCCCCCACTCGCCACAACTAGAGGAAACCCGCATGCAGCAACAAAGACCCAAGGCAGACAAAAATAAATAAATAAAAAATAAAATTTAAAAAAAAAGGATGTTAAAATTTCTAGAGTAACCAGTAAAAGAAGAGAAACACAGTACATAACTTCCAAAGTAGCCAAGGGGGAAAATTACAATGAGAAAAATTAATATTCAGCAAAAGTCAAAAAAGAGGAAGAAGAAACAAAACATAGAAATAGTGGTGCAAAAAAGGCAATGTTTTATATTTATTCTTTGCATTTTACATGTTATAAATGCTCTTGTATTTATTCAACATTTAATAAATCAGTTTTAAAAATAATCAGACAAATATACAAAGATGTATGTACAAGACTGTTTATAACAGTATTTGTAATAATAAATCCTGAACAAGCTCTATAAAAATCTATACATCCAGGAAAAATGGTGATGTAGCTCTATATTAATTGATAAGGTGGAGTTATTGAATTAAGATTATTCAACGAAATAGCATGGTACAAATCCATATAGTATAATCTAATTTTTTGTTAATAATATTGTATGTATAGTCATAGAAAAAAAATCTAGAAGAGTATTTTCATTGTGGGAATTTGGTATGAGTTTTTGCTGTAATTATTACTTTTTGCCTTTCTATTTTCTGTATTGTTAATTTTTCTCAATGAAAAAGTATGATTTTTATAATAAAGAGTATTAAAACCATTTTCATTCTGAAAAATAGAAAAACAAAGAAGCCCCCAGATGCAAAGACCACCACAGTTGTCAAGAACTCAACAGAGATGAATCAGTGAGAAATGTTTTACGTTCCTTGAAACACATCTTAACAAACTCCTAGTAACATTTATGTCCCATAAAAAGGACCCCTTCTGCCTTTTCTTATAGCATATGGAATGAGAGTATTACACCTCTCTCTCTTTCTCCATCTCTAGGTGTTAATTAAACAAACTTTTGTGCAAATTGCCTTACTAACAGGCAGAATCTTAAGGAGTTACTGCTAAAATTATCCAGGCTTCTTTGCTTATGAAAAAACTGCATTTTGAGAACAGAGGGAAATCTATTCAACTGGCCTTTAATTAGTTCATTTAGGAAACCAGCTGAAGAATGTCGGAGATGCTTTTTTTTTTTTTTTAATATATTTGCTTTTTTTTTAAACATCTTTATTGGAGTATAATTGCTTTACAATGGTGTGTTAGTTTCTGCTGTACAACAAAGTGAATCAGCTATACGTATACATATATCCCCATATCCCCTCCCTCCCACCCTCCATATCCCAGCCCTCTAGATGGTCACAAAGCACCGAGCTGATCTCCCTGTGCTATGCGGCTGCTTCCCACTAGCTATCTATTTTACATTTTACATTTGGCAGTGTATATTTCACATTTGGTAGTGTATATATATCCATGCCACGCTCTCAGCTTACCCTTCCTCCTTCCCATGTCCTCAAGTCCATTCTCTACATCTGCATCTTTTTCCTGTCCTGCCCCTAGGTTCTTCAGAACCTTTTTTTTTTTTTAGATTCCATATATATGTGTTAGCATACGGTATTTGTTTTTCTCTTTCTGACTTACTTCACTCTGTATGACAGACTCTAGGTCCATCCACCTCACTACAAATAACTCAATTTCATTTCTTCTTATGGCTGAGTAATATTCCATTGTATATATGTGCCACATCTTCTTTATCCATTCATCTGTCAATGGACACTTAGGTTGCTTCCCTGTCCTGGCCATTGTAAATAGTGCTGCAATGTACATTGTGGTACATGACTCTTTTTGAATTATGGTTTTCTCAGGGTATATGCCCAGTAGTGGGAATGCTGGCTGAGTCATATGGTAGTTCTATTTTTAGTCTTTTAAGGAACCTCCATACTGTTCTCCATAGTGGCTGTATCAATTTACATTCCCACCAACAGTGCAAGAGGGTTCCCTTTTCTCCACACCCTCTCAAGCATTTATTGTTTGTAGATTTTTTGATGATGGTCATTCTGACTGGTGTGAGGTGATACCTCATCGTAGTTTTGATTTGCATTTCTCTAATGATTAGTGATGTTGAGCATCTTTTCATGTGTTTGTTGGCAATCTATACATCTTCTTTGGAGAAATGTCTGTTTAGGTCTTCTGCCGATTTTTGGATTAGGTTGTTTGTTTTTTTTGATATTGGGCTGCATGAGCTGCTTGTGTATTCTGGAGATTAATCCTTTGTCAGTTGCTTCGTTTGCAAATATTTTCTCCCATTCTGAGGGTTGTCTTTTCATCTAGTTTATGGCTTCCTTTGCTGTGCAAAAGCTTTTAACTTTTATTAGGTCCCATTTGTTTATTTTTGTTTTTATTTCCCTTTCTCTAGGAGGTGGGTCAAAAAGGATCTTGCTGTGATTTATGTCATACAGTGTTCTGCTTCTGTTTTCCTCTAAGAGATTTATAGTGTCTGGCCTTAGATTTAGGTCTTTAATTCATTTTGAGTTTATGTTTGTGTATGGTGTTAGGAAGTGTTCTGATTTCATTCTTTTACACGTAGCTGTCCAGTTTTCCCAGCACCATTCATTGAAGAGGCTGTCTTTTCTCCATTGTATATTCTTGCCTCCTTTATCAAAGATAAGGTGACCATATGTGCATGGGTTTATCTCTGGGCTTTCTATCCTGTTCCATTGATCTATATTTCTGTTTTTGTGCCAGTACCTATGTCTTGATTACTGTAGCTTTGTAGTATAGTCTGAAGTCCGGGAGCTTGATTCCTCCAGCTCCATTTTTCTTTCTCAAGGTTATTTGGCTATTTGGGGTCTTTTGTGTTTCCATACAAATTGTGAGATTTTTTTGTTCTAGTTCGATGAAAAATGCCATTGGTAGTTTCATAGGGATTGCATTGAATCTGTAGATTGCTTTGGGTAGTATGGTCATTTTCACAATGTTGATTCTTCCAATCCAAGAACATGGTATATCTCTCCATCTGTTTGTATCATCTTTAATTTCTTTCATCAATGTCTTATAGTTTTCTGCATACAGGTCTTTTGTCTCCCTAGGTAGGTTTATTCCTAGGTATTTTATTCTTTTTGTTGCAATGGTAAATGGAGGTGTTTCCTTCATTTCTCTTTCAGATTTTTCATCATTAGTGTATAGGAATGCAAGAGATTTCTGTCCATTAATTTTGTATCCTGCAACTTTACCAAATTCATTGATTAGCTCTAGTAGTTTTCTGGTAACATCTTTAGGATTCTCTATGTATAGTATCATGTCATCTGCAAACAGTGACAGTTTTACTTCTCCTTTTCTGATTTGGATTCCTTTTATTTCTTTTACTTCTCTGATCACTGCGGCTAAAACTTCCAAAAGTATGTTGAATAATAGCAGTGAGAGTGGGCAACCTTGTCTTGTTCCTGATCTCAGCGGAAATTGTTTCAGTTTTTCACCATTGAGAATGATGTTTGCTGTGGGTTTGTCATATATGGCCTTTATTATGTTGAGGTAAGTTCCCTCTATGCCAACTTTCTGGAGGGTTTTTATCATAAATGGGTGTTGAATTCTGTTGAAAGCTTTTTCTGCATCTATAGAGATTATCATATGATTTTTATCCTTCAGTTTGTTAATATGGTGTATCACATTGATTGTTTTGCATATATTGAAGAATCCTTGCCTTCCCGGGATAAACCCCACTTGATCATGGTGTATGATCCTTTTAATGTGTTGGATTCTGTTTGCTAGTATTTTGTTGAGGATTTTTGCATCTGTGTTCACCAGTGATATTGGCCTGTAGTTTTCTTTTTTTGTGACACATTTGTCTGGTTTTGGTATCCAGGTGATGGTGGCCTTGTAGAATGAGTTTGGGCATGTTCCTCCCTTTGCTATATTTTGGAAGAGTTTGAGAAGGATAGGTGCTAGCTCTTCTCTAAATGTTTGATAGGATTTGCCTGTGAAGCCATCTGGTCCTGGGCTTTTGTTTGTTGGAAGATTTTTAATCACAGTTTCAATTTCAGTGCTTGTGATCGGTCTGTTGATATTTTCTGTTTCTTTCTGGTTCAGTCTCAGAAGGTTGTGCTTTTCTAAGAATTTGTCCATTTCTTCCAGGTTGTCCATTTTTTTGGCATATAGTTGCTTGTAGTAATCTCTCATGATCCTTTTTATTTCTGCAGTGTCAGTTGTTACTTAAACTTTTTCATTTCTAAATCTATTGATTTGAGTCTTTTCCCTTTTTTTCATGATGAGCCTGGCTAATGGTTTATCAATTTTGTTTATCTTCTCAAAGAACCAGCTTTTAGATTTATTGATATTTGCTATCATTTTCTTCATTTCTTTTTCATTTATTTCTGATCTGATCTTTATGATTTCTTTCCTTCTGCTAGCTCTGTTTTTTTTTGTTTGTTTGTTTTTCTTCTTCTTTCTCTCTAATTGCTTTAAGTGTAAGGTTAGGTTGTTTATTTGAGATTTTTCTTGTTTCTTGAGGTAGGATTGTGTTGCTATAAACTTCCCTCTTCGAACTGCTTTTGCTGCATCCCATAGGTTTTGGGTCATCGTGTTTTCATTGTCATTTGTTTCTAGGTATTTTTGATTTCCTCTTTGATTTCTTCAGTGTTCTCTTGGTTATTTCATAGTGTATTGTTTAGCCTCCATGTGTTTGTAATTTTTACAGTTTTTTTCCTGTATTTGATATCTAGTCTCATAACATTGTGGTCAGAAAAGATACTTGATACGATTTCAATTTTCTTAAGTTTACCAAGGCTTGATTTGTGACACAAGATATGACCTATCCTGGATAATGTTCCATGAGCACTTCAAAAGAAAGTGTATTCTGTTGTGTTTGGATGGAATGTCCTATAAATATCAATCAAGTCCATCTTGTTTAATGTGTCACTTAAAGCTTGTGTTTCCTTATTTATTTTCATTTTGGATGATCTGTCCATTGGTGAGAGTGGGGTGTTAAAGTCCCCTACTATGATTGTGTTACTGTCAATTTCCCCTTTTATGGCCCTTAGCATTTGCCTTATGTATTGAGGTGCTCCTATCTCGGGTGCATAAATATTTACAATTGTTATATCCTCTTCTTGGATTGATCCCTTGATCATTATGTAGTGTCCTCCTTTGTCTCTTGTAATAGTCTTTATTTTAAAATCTATTTTGTCTGATATGAGAATTGCTATTCCAGCTTTCTTTTGATTTCCATTTGCATGGAATATCTTTTTCCACCCCTCACTTTCAGTCTGTATGTGTCCCTAGGTCTGAAGTGGGTCTCTTGTAGACAGCATATATATGGGTCTTGTTTTTGTATCCATTCAGCCAGTCTGTGTCTTTTGGTTGGAGCATTTAATCCATTTACATTTAAGGTAATTATCGATATGTATGGTCCTATTACCATTTTCTTAATTGTTTTGTGCTTGTTATTGTAGGTCTTTTCCTTCTCTTGTGTTTCCTGCCTAGAGAAGTTCCTTTAGCATTTGCTGTAAAGCTGGTTTGGTGGTGCTGAATTCTCTTAGCTTTTGCTTATCTGTAAAGATTTCAATTTCTCCATCGAATCTGAATGAGATCCTTGCTGGGTAGAGTAATCTTGGTTGCAGGTCTTTCCCTTTCATCACTTTAAATCTGTCCTGCCACTCCCTTCTGGCTTGCAGAGTTTCTGCTGAAAGATCAGCTGTTAACCTTATGGGGATTCCCTTGTATGTTATTTGTTGTTTTTCCCTTGCTGCTTTTAATATTTTTTCTTTTTATTTAATTTTTGATAGTTTGATTAATATGTGTCTTGGTGTGTTTCTCCTTGGATTTATGCTGTATGGGACTCTCTGTGCTTCCTGGACTTGATTGACTATTTCCTTTCCCATATTACGGAAGTTTTCAACTATAATCTCTTCAAATATTTTCTCAGTCCCTTTCTTTTTCTCTTCTTCTTCTAGGACCCCTATAATTCGAATGTTGATGTGTTTAATGTTGTCCCAGTGGTCTCTGAGACTGTCCTCAATTCTTTTCATTCTTTTTTCTTTATTCTGCTCTGTGTTCATTATTCCCACTGTTTTATCGTCCAGGTCACTTGTCCTTTCTTCTTCTTCAGTTATTCTGCTATTGATTTCTTCTAGAGAATTTTTAATTTCATTTATTTTGTTGTTCATCATTGTTTGTTTGCTCTTTAGTTCTTCTAGGTCCTTGTTAAACGTTTCTTGTATTTCCTCCATTCTATTTCCAAGATTTTGGATCATCTTTAGTATCATTACTCTGAATTCTTTTTCAGATAGACTGCCTATTTCCTCTTCATTTGTTTGGTCTGGTGGGCTTTTATCTTGCTCCTTCATCTGCTGTGTATTTCCCTGTCTTCTCATTTTGCTTAACTTACTTTGTTTGAGGTCTCCTTTTCCCAGGCTGCAGGTTCGTAGTTCCCATTGTTTTTGGTGTCTGCCCCCAGTGGGTAAGGTTGGTTCAGTGGGTTGTGTAGGTTTCCTGGTGGAGGGGACCGGTGCCTGTGTTCTGGTGGATGAGGCTGGATCTTTCTTTCTGGTGGGCAGGACCGCGTCTGGCAGTGTGTTTTGGGATGTCTGTGAAGTTAATATGATTTTAGGCAGCCTGTCTGCTAATGGGTGGGGTTGTGTTCCTTTTTTGCTAGTTGTTTGGCATAGGGTGTCCAGCACTGGAGCTTGCTGGTCATTGAGTGGAGCTGGGTCTTAGCGTTGAGATGGAGATCTCTGGGAGAGCTCTCGCTGCTTGATATTATGAGGGGCTAGCAGGTCTCTGGTGGACCAATGTCCTGAACTCGGCTCTCCCACCTCAGAGGCTCAGGCCTGACACCCGGCCGGAGCACCAAGACCCTGTCAGCCACACAGCTTAGCCTTCTAAAAATGCATCAAGCATCCACTGCATAGAAGTCTGATTTTCTCCTGTTGTAATTCATTCAGGAAAGTTTCTAGAGATCCAGTGGTGTGGGCATGTCAAGCTCTCCCTTTTATAGCCATGAATAAGTTGCTGTATCTGGCCCTTCCTTTCCAGTCCTTGCAGACTGGCTCTATTAGGTCACTCTTCTGACGCTCAGCAAGGCTGCTTACCGCTGCAGTCAGCAGCTCATTTCCCACCTTCTCCTCTGCAGTCAGGATGCCTGTCACCTCACAGGGCAAAGCCTGCAGCCGTCCTTGTTTGCTTCGTCATGGAACTGAAACACTAGCTCTTTTCCGTTCTCAAGCCGGCTGAGTTCCCAACCTGAGATGCTTCTGTCGTCAGCATTTTTATCGACTGATTGGCAGGTAGAATCATTTTTATTGATTGATTGGCATCGGGACTCAAACCTGCATGTCCAGACAACCGCATCCTTTCCAAAAGTCGTAGCTAAGGTAACTGCAACTGCTACCAGGGTTTACATGCTGGATTTTGGGTCGGATATGGTGATTATGAGGGTCCTGTGTCAGACCAGTAAATGTTTGTAACCCAACCAGAGTTGGGGTATTAACTCCACATGACCTTTAAACATATGAATTACACAATAAGGGCAACAAGATAAAAGGTGATTTTTAACAAATGAAAATTGATTTTGTGTAATTTTACATATAATTTTAATTTTTAAATTAATTTTTGGTGAGTAGCCTCTATTCAGATGTTGCAGTTTTAGAGTATCCCAAAAGACATTTATTTTAAAAGTTGAAAGATGAACATGTCAAGTACACACACAGTTGAACATATGAATAGAAAGCAAAACATTCTGGTAAAATGGCACCAAAGGCACTTGCAACCTATTCCTAACCCATTCCTGTTATCCCAGTTTTTAAAAGTCATACAAAGTATAAGAAAAATGCAAATAACTCTAAGCGGGGAAAATCCTATGAAAATAGCTGATGGGACAGCAAAATGCAGTTATCAAAGGTGAAGGATCCACATGCTATTATATGCAATTTTCAGAAATCTAATTTCTATGTGATTCATAATATTCCATGATCTCATTGTAGCTTTAGATACAGTGGAGATAGAATATATGGGTGAATTGCTGTATTAGACAAGATGTAGGTGTCACCGTCACTGACATCTTACTGAGTATCATGAAATACAACATTAAATCTCTGACTTTATCATGAACTCCGTGTACCCACATTTCCATTGACTCCTAGGGCTCTCTGTTTCCTAAGTCAAACAAACCCCAAGTCTAACTCATTGTTTTAATTCTCTCTTTCCCTTCACCTGAACTGTTTCTTGCCCCGTCTCCTTTAACAATGTCTTCGCCCAGCTGCCCAGCTTACGAATTCAGAGATAGCCTCCTCCTGATGTCATATTCCCCAGCGCTGCTTGGTTTCCAAGTCCTACTTCCAAACCATTTCTAGCATCCATCTAGAAAATTTCAGCATCTTCATCCCACTGCCTTCAGAACTGCCCCAAACTCTTTCCCATGACACCTAAGATCTTCAAAAGCCAATCCCTGCATTTGCATCAGCCTCGAGGTCAGGTGACACCTCTCTTCAAGCCCCTCCCCCACCATGCTCTAGGCACATTGGACTCGGTTCCCCACACACATCATACACTTTTACATCCTCATACCCTTCCTTGGATTGGCTCTTTGTGTAGGTACCCTAATCTATGTCTTTTTTTCTCACTGAGTTTAATTGTTTTATTTATTTATTTTTAATTTTACATATTGCAGGTGTACAACTTGATGATTTGATATACGTACACATCCTTCCTGCTCATTATCTTCCTCTGTCCTTCTTGCTGCTGTTCCCCCACCCTCATACTGCAGTCACTTCCTCCCCACCCCTTCTGTATCCTGAGAACTCCTGCACATCCTTTAAGGTACCACTCAGATGTGGACTGTCTCACTAGCTTACTTTGATCCCTAAGCTGGAATTTATTACTCCTTTGCCTTTGCTCTCACAGCAGAGTGTATAATCCCTCCTGATTTTAGAGTTTACCGTATCAAATTGCACAACTATCTGTCACTCATCTATCTTCCCTAATAGACAATGAGCTCCAAGGGCAAGGACTGCCTCTTACTGATATTTGTATCCCCAAGCTGGCTAGAGAGTATGTTCTCAATAAATATTTGTTTATTGAATTGAGGCCAACTGGCTTGGATTTTATTAAACCTCAAATATAAAGGAGAGCAATTCTCCAATATTTAAAGGGCACGAAAATTTAATTATTTGTCCTTCTTATGGTAAAAGTATAGTATGTTATCATTACTATCCATTTCCTGGCACCTTTCCACATACAAAGGGAAATATATACATATACTCCTCAAAACACAGGTGAATCGGATAGATATAATTTAAATATGATTATATTTAAACACAGATCTTTAAAGTTTAAAGAGAAGAAAACGACAGTAAATTTCCATTCATACTAAGAAAATCCTAGCTCATTCTTCCTACCTGTTCTAGCTACAAATAAAAAAGGGGAAAGACCCCATATCTGGGATTCTCAGGAGCTCTCTCGGCTCACCTCCATCTTGAATCCTTTCTGGAAACACGCTCTGCACCAGTGACTGGGTGCCAACAGCGCACACCAGCATGGAAACGACCCGCTTGTTCTTGGCTGGCACTGATCACGTTCACCAGCGCTTCACGGAGGGGTTGATGGGTATGCTGCTGCTAGATTTCACCTAAGAAATCACTTTCATGAGGGTGATTTTATTTTTTATGAGGTGATCTGAAAACAGTCCTCAAGCTATGGATGGGGGCACGAAGCCCTGAAAAGCTGACCCATTTTGCATAAGAACTGGACAAGCTCTCCAGATCGTGTCTCCACCACATATTTTATTAGGCACAGAATGCCAGGGCTGTACAGCTTACCTTTCTTTTTTCCACAAGGTGGTTTTCTGTTTGCAAAGATAGGAAAGGCAGAAGCCTAGGTAGCTAGCTATAATAGAAAATTGTGAATATCTCTATGTGCCTCAAAGCCCAAGGGCTTTCAAGAAAACAGTCCCCATAGACACTCTGAGATGAAGAACAGGAACTATAATACTCCATGAGCTTTGGCCCCGAGATACTTCTAGAAGAAAATCTCTCTTTGGAGTAAATATGGGAAGCAGCTCATATTGGACTTGCAGCTTTATGGTTTGGGGGAGATGTCTAAGTCATCTCTGTTGGGTGGGATAGTTGGGGTCAAGAATAATAAAATGCAAACTAACTAAAAAAAAGAACAGTGTATAAAATAAACAATTAACCATCTAATGAGATATTAGTGCACTATCATATCCAAACCAGCCTAGATTTATATACCTCTTCACCCATGAAATATCAATGAGCATAAATTTTTTAATAAAAATCTGAAGCTCAAAAGTCAGCTAATACTAAAAGGAATACAATTAAATTCATCCTGCATAGAAATGAATATAAAAGTTTAATAGGACACTTGCTAAATTTCAGAAGGTAGAAAAATATGCATAACTGCTAATGACTAAAAGTGAAAATAAATAACTATTTTCAACACTGAGGTAGTTGAATGTGCAGAGCCCTTGGTACCTTATAAATCTAGATAATAAAATGTGAATAAACTATGCATTTTTATGGTCCCTGTCACCAAGGCATCTAGCTCTTGGGAGAGATTTTACTTATTTTAAAGCATTTATTCAGATGGATTTCCCCCCTCTACTTCAGGGATTCTGCATTCTTAAGCAAGGATCGAGGAGAAGGACTTGTGGTCCCCTTCCCCAGATTCCCCTCTTCTCTCAAACTTATGGATGCTAACTTTAGAGTGCAGATTCCGATCAGCAGGAACAGAGGGTTCTCCACCACGGCCCAATTATAGCTGGTGGGCCTGACTGGAAGCAAGAGTGTTGTTGAATGGGGTGGACAGTCAGGAAAATTAATAAGGATTCTTCTAGCTGAGGACGTTCACACAGATTTAGCCAGTGAATCTTAGAGAGGTCACGCCCCTCTCTGGCTTCAACTGTTATCTCTGCACAAATGCGATGAAACCTCTCACCTGGGCTCCAGTCCACGTGATACACTCTATCCCCACTCAGATACATCCCACTGTCTTTACCAACTCAACAACCCAAACGGGACTCTGTAATTCCCCCTCAAATGCACTCCTGTTCCCAACTCCTCCACCATCCCAGCTTCCAGACCAGAAATAACAAGGAATCCTTTAGTTCTTTCATTTCACATAGAAGTTGGAGAGTCACTTCTCCCCGGCATGGGAAGGGTGTAGCTGGGAGGAGAGCAGGGGTAGGTTTTAGCTGGGAAGCTTCGTCCGTTATTGCTTACTGCCTCCTGGTGGCTGGTGGGGGAACAGCGAGGCGCTGGAGCACAGCCCTCCAAGAAGCCAGGCTCAACTGCCAGGAACAGGGAGGCTAGGATTACAGTCATCACGTACTTGAGAGACCAGAGGAAAGAAGAATCAAACCTAGGACAAAACTCACTCAGAGGCCAAGAAAATGACCAAACATGGAGCTTCCGAACAAAGGCTACTACCTGAGCAGGAACCAGAAACAGGGCAAGGTCCCTGGAAAGAGGGGAACCCTCAGGAAGACCCTAGGACAGACCAAGGGGGAAGTTAAGAATGAAGAGAGATTAGAGGAAGGTCACAGGTCTTACAGGCCAGCTAGTTATTTCTAGCAGAAATAATCCTCATTTGAAGCAGAGGTACAGCACTTTTTACTTGACCTCACTTGGTGTGATGAGAGATTGCAAGATCCCAACACTCTACTTTGGGAAAAGACAGCTTATGGCATCTGTAGCATGCCTGCCAGTGATAGCATGTAAGTCTTTGGACAGAGCTGTGAAGAGAGACTTGCCAAAGGACAAAGAAGGCTCGCTGTGCCCTCTCTATCCAGCAGGCAGCAACAACAAATAGATGAAAACCACAGAAGATTCTCAGCCATTGCTCTATATTCACTAAAGCCTATCAGTGCCCTTGTGGGACTGGTCCTGCAGTTTCACTCTAGCCTCTCCACCCCATCATCTTCCTTAGTCTCTGCCGGTATCATTGCACACCTGGGTTTATTCACAGGGTCTCCAAGGTGGTATCTTAGTCCAAATAGTCCTTAAGTATAGGAAAATGTGCTCAATTTCACTTAAAATAAGAGGAAATAAGTTAAAACTATGCCGAGATGCCATTTCTCACTTGTCATATTGGTGAAAAATAAGCTTCACCAACACTCTGTTGATGAGACCGTGAATCATATTGTTGATTGTGTGACACTGTGCGTGTCATAATGTTGGTGAGAGTGCAAAACAGCATAGCCTTCTGTAAGGGAAATTGAAAATATTCATTAATCCTTGATCTAGCAATCCCACCCATAGCAATTTACCCTGAAAAATACATCTCCAATAATATGAGAAACCACAAGCATGAGATTATTAATTGAGGAATTACTGGAGATAGCAAAATATTGGGAACAACCTACATGCCCACCCATGGGAGAATGGATGAATAAACTGTGATGCATATGAACAAAGGAAGAGCATGTAGCTGTAAAAAAAAAACATCCAGGCATACCTGTTTTATTGTGTTGCGGTTTACTGCACTTCAAAGATACTGCAGTTTTTACAAATTGAAGGTTTGTGGCAACCCTGTGTCAATCAAGTCTATTAGCGCCATTTTTTCCAAAAGCATTTGCTCATTTCATACCTCTGTGTCACATTTTGGTAATTCTCACAATATTTCTAACTTTTATTTATTATTATTATTATTATATTTGTTATGGTGATCTGTGATCAGTGACCTTTGATGTTACTACTATGACCTGCTGAAGGCTCAGATGATAGCATTTTTTAGCAACAAAGTATTTTAAATTAAGGTATGTACATTGTTTTTTAGACATAATGCTATTGCACACTTAATAGGCTTCAGCATAGTGTAAACATAACTTTTATATGCACTGGGAAACTAAAAAAATCATGTGGCTCGTTTTATTGCAATATTCTCTTTATAGTGGTAGTCTGCAACCAAACCAGTGATATCTCCGAGGCGTGCCTTTAATGAGGAAGATACTTATGAACATACAGATGATTATAGGATGCACTAAGTGAAAAAAGTGAGACACAAAATAATGTACATATATATATATATATATATATATATATATATATATATATATACACACACATATATATATGGTATGGTAATTTTGTATCAGAGAGAAAGGATAATAAGAATATACATGGTACTTACGTATGAGCAAAAAGAAACACAGGGGAGATAAACAAGAAACTAATGCATTTGGTTGCCTGTAAAGGAAGGGGAAGTGGGTTGGGAGGGCGTGAGACTTCTCTAAGAACCTTATTATCTAGTTGTGGCTTTTGAGCCATGATCATGTTTCACATACTTAAAACAATCGACAATTTTTTTTTAAAAAAACCTAAAATGTAATACAAATAGAAACAAATGAATGTACCTATACATCAACGGATAGCATAACCTCCCAGATTTAAAACAATCTGAGTAACTTTTGAACATAGTGCTCTGTACACCCTCAGTGGGATATATTCTAGGGACAAAAAGAATTGCAAAGAAATCTTGACCTCCACTTAGTACATTTGCTGTTGGTCATGGTATTGGTGGTGAAACGGAGCAGGACCCTAGGGTCCTTGCCCCCCATGTCCTCAGCTTGCCTTTTGTCTGTGGAAAAACTTTAGCCAAAGAATAAGTTTAATCAGAGAAGTGAGAGAATGCAGAAACAAAGCAAAACTGTCCAACTAGACTAAATAATAATAGTGTAGTCATTAAGCGTAGTCAAGGACCTTTAGCTCCTCCTCAAGGGCTGTAGATAATATTCTGAGCTGTATCCTGTGAGCTGTCTTATAGATACTGAAACCCCTACCAGGTGGAAGAAGTTAACTACATGATGATGAAACTGTAGCCATGATATAAGCTGCCACAATTCCGAGAAATGAAAACAAAACGACCCTGGAACTGAAGATTAACCGTACTTAATCAAGATGACGCTGGTCAGACCACTGCACGACCAATTTCAAGATGACTATCAGAGCTGACTGTGCTGTTTCTGCATGTAGCCCCCCTCCCTCTGTCTATAAAAGCTCTTGCCCACTGATTGTCAGTGGGGGGAGTCGGCCTTTGGATAGGAGTCCGCCCTCCCCACTGGCTGCCAGCATCCGAAATAAAGCAAACTTTCCTTTCCACCCACTTGCCTCTTTATTGGCTTTTGAGTGGCGAGAAGCTGGACCCCACTTTCAGTAACAGCAGTGTAATTTGGAGCAAATGAGTAAACATATTGAAGCTGCTGGGAACCAGAGTTCTCCCAGAGGGAGAAAGGAGATCACAATATGAAATGAGGGAGGACAAGGAAGAACCCTGAGGTGTACACTTGGTATTGGAGTTACAGTATAAGCTCATAATGTTTTAAAAAATACGTATTTCCTAGCTCTGTCCACTCAGAGGGTCTATAAGCACACACACACACACACACACACAGAGAAATAGATGTGGTTATGTATGGATATAGCTGTAGATATATAAATATACAGAGATGTAAATATAGAACAAGAAAAAGCTAATGGAACAAAATGTTAACAATTGGTGAACCAAGGTGAAGGGTATATTGGTGTTCACTGTACTTGCAACTTTTCTGAGGGTTTATAATAGTTGAAGATAAAAATCAAGGGAAAAAATAGTTTGTCTTTATCATTGCTTCCCATCTGGATTACAATTTGGTTGCCCTTCTCTGGACTTTTTCTAGCTCTGGTTTATCTCTCTTGAGAGCTGGTGACCAGAACTGCCTACAGTAATCCAGGCACAGGAATGCCAGCCCTGTAAGTCAGGGTGAGGTGCTTCCAACCTTGTTTCATATACTCCTTGGTAGGATCCTGTAGTACCAGACAGGATCAGATTCTCCAGGTACCAGCTATGGTGACTCCTTGGGCTCTTGCCAAGGATGGAATCAAAGTTTAGAGCCCTCATATGTGAATCACTCCAATTGCTAATTTACAAGTGCATTAAAACTTATTAGCCATTTTTCTGCCCACTCGCATGAACTCATGAGATCTTTCCACGGACTATCCCCATTTATTAGATTCTCCGCAGCCTAGGAGAATTTAGTATTGCTGATGCATTCAACAAATATTCCCTGAGTATCAGGCACTATTTAGCACTGGAGGTACAGTAGTGAAGAAAGACAAAAGTTTCAGACATAATGGAGTTTATGTTAATGATGGTAGATAGATGATAGCAAATAAATAAGTAAAGAGTTGGTGATACAATCGATAGGAACAGAGCAGGCAAGGAGGATGGAGTCTGGGGTGGGGGTTAGGGAGTGGTTTGCAATTTTTAAATAAGGTAGCCTGGGAAGGCGTCATTGAAAAGGTGACATTTAAGCAAAGACCGGAAGAGGTGAAAAGGTGAGCCACAGTGATACCTGGGGGAAGGATGTTCCAGGAAGTACAAGTATCCTGTGGTGGGAACCATCTGGCCTGAGTAACAGGAAGCTAGCGGAAGTTGGACTGAGTGGTGAGAGTGAGGGAGAGGGCAGAAGGAGACCAGGCCATGAGGGGCGGGGCAGATGGTATTACCGGGCCTTGTAGGTCACCTGTAGGTCACTGTCAGCTTTTGCCCTTGACTTGAAGACAGGAGCCTCAGGAGGGTTCTGGGCAGAGAAGTGATGTGGTCTGACTCACATTTCTAAAGTCTTAGCTAAAGTAAAACTCCTTCTCTGTGTGTTCTCTTTCAGATAATGTTGATTCACGAACGGATCTCTGAGGACGCCTTTTTATTTCTTCATTTCAAAAGTCTCCTGCTAACTGATGACAGCCTCTTCAAATAATAGCTAGAGCCGCCACCAAAGTGCCATCACGGTTCTGTCAAGGGGTCTGAAACGAGCGATGGCCATTCGTGGCTCTTTGGGGGTCACGCCCACATCTTTGAAGATGAAAAGAGGCATGGGAGAGATTAGAGGCTATGAAGAAGTGAGAATGAATGTGGGGGACAAAGAGGCCAGGAGGCCAAGCCTCATGCTGGGGCGGGGAGCATGCTCGGGGTGGAGACACAATGCAATGGAAGCAAACAGGACTCTGTGATGTTGGGCGAGGGCAGAGAACTAGAGGGTGGAGATGTCCGTGCCCCACTGCAGCGCTGCTGAAATGGCCACAGCAGGTGAGTGGCCAGGAGAGAGGCACAGTGCACTCCTCTCAGTTGTCACAGCTTAGAATCTACCACAGGAGTCCTGGTTTCTTCCATTTCCTGAAACCAGCCACTCTGCTGGACATAAACTTTGTGGTCTTTGGCCAGTGAGCCCAAGGCATGACCATCCAGGGAGACTCTCAGCTGGGGTTTCTTGGAGCCCTCTCTGTGGAGCTGGCTGGTCTTGTGTTCAGGTAGGGGTCACTGGAGAGATGAGGGGTGAGATCTCATCCAAAGGACGGGTCTGAGAAGGGGCCTGGGACTTGGATGCACGTCTTATCTCTTCCCTCACCGCCTCTTACCACAGTGACTGGAGCAGGGACATCACTCTGAGCCTTCCCTCCTGGGCTCTGCGTCTGTGTCCTGTGCTCCTGTGCTCGCTGCGTCGTGCCCTCCATGGGCAGGTACTTACAGAAGGATGCAGGTGAGCAAGTAAGGGGAGAGGGACCATCAAAGCAGAAATACAAGTCCTCCTCCTCCTCTCTCTACCTTCCTGGCCCTTTACAGTTCTGTTTATGACCATTATTTTTAATAGATTTTTTGATGTAAAAAGCAAAGAACTGGGACGCTACTGTCTTATCAGACCAATGGCATCAAGACCAATAACACCAACTGGTTTTATGACACAACAGAGGAGAAATAATCAATGCATAAATTAGAGCTTTTAACATTGTCATAAACTCTGGAGCAGCAGGATTTAGTGACCAGGAACAGGCCAAGATATGACAAAATTGTAATTGGGAGATAGGAAGTGACACTATTTTTCACAGTAAAATAAAAAGAAGGGAAAGGAGAAAATGAAATGCACAGTCTTTGACAGGCTGGGTTACAAACGATCCTTTCAAATTAAAAAATGCCAGGAACTTACGTGATATCGGCATTAGGGTGAAGCCCAAAGACTTCGGGGTTATCTAGGGATGGCAATGACTGGATGTATTCAAAATACTGGTCCAAGGTTTTGCACACGGGGATTTTATATCCGGTATAAAAACAGAATGACGGTTCAAACATCTTCTCACTGAACCAGACCTATATGCGAGAGAAAACAGGAGAAATAAAATTGATGAACATCTAAATGAAAACCCAAAACTGCCACGATCAAGGAGATAGGGTCACCTTATTTCCATCTTAATCATTTTTTATATTGGGTTTGAAAGTACCTTAACAAAACGACTGATAGTATAATTAGACATAGATTAATAAAAGAGAGAGGCCACAACACAAAAACAATGAAACCCGGTCTCTGTTTAACACCAAAGAAGATACTTTCCAAGGGTGAGGAGGAGAGAGCCAGCCTTGCAAGCCCACCCTCTGCTAAAGTAATTTGATGACCCTTGAGCTCACTTTAAAGAGACGTGAGAATGTATTGCAGAAGCAATAACCACACACACGAGAGCATATCTGGGCACTTTCACCACCTCCTTTCTCCCCCCGGACAGGGCTCATGCTTGTGCTCAGCGTGGCTCACAGTGGCGCTGAGCACTGCACACGAGCGGGAAAACTTCTTACAAACGTCTCCCCTCCCACCCTGAGCTGGAGAGCTCCCTCTGTTAATTAAGTTATGTCCCTGGACACAAGAACCAAATATATCCAACCATCTTACTGTTTTCCTTTAGACCTCCTTTTCTCATTCCATATGAACTGATTATCTGTAAGGTAACAGTGAGAGAACAGATATATACTTGGTGTGAATAGACTTATTCTGAAGAGGAAAAAAAAAATGCTGAATGCCTGTGAGCCTCATTTGAGGCAATAACTTCTGTGTCTAACGGAGTGATTTTCCCAGTAGGGAGGGAAATAATGGGATGATGGGAGGAGCAGAAATGCAGGCAGGATGTCTGAATCACTCAGAGGACTCCACGTGAAAAGAGAGGGGGATTGTGCCTTCCTTCGGTTGGTCACACTTTCTCTAGTATCTTCCCTCCATATCCTTCTTCTTCCAGCTCTTTTTAGGTCCATTTCCAGTGAAATACTCTGTGTACTGGTTTTCTTCATTTTTTACTCATCACACTTCTATCCTATTCAACTCCTGTCCACAAGGCCTTGAGCTTAGAAAAGGAACGGAATGCAAAGATGAGACACACACAGTCCTTTCCTTCAAGGAGCTTGTGACACAGTAGAGAGATAAGCCAGTTACATAATAACCACAATATAAAGTGCACTAAGGTAAGAGACAGAGGAAATAAAAATAAGCAAAGTACTAAGGAGGCTTAAAGCCAAGAAGAAAGAATAGCCAGATGGGGGCTTCCCTGGTGGCGCAGTGGTTGAGAATCTGCCTGCCAATGCAGGGGACACGGGTTCGAGCCCTGGTCTGGGAAAATCCCACATGCCGCGGAGCAACTAGGCCCGTGAGCCACAATTACTGAGCCTGCGCGTCTGGAGCCTGTGCTCCGCAACAAGAGAGGCCGCGATAGTGAGAGGCCCGCGCACGGCGATGAAGAGTGGCCCCCGCTTGCCACAACTAGAGAAAGCCCTTACACAGAAACAAAGACCCAACACAGCCAAAAATAAATAAATTATTAAATAAATAATAAAAATAAAGGAATTCCTTTAAAAAAAAAAAAAGAATAGCCAGATGGATGTCAGGTAAAGCTTTATCTAGGAGGTGATTTTGGAGATAAGCCTTGAAAGATAGAATTTTGACAAAGGAACTTGTGATTGGGGAGAACACACACGCAAAAAAACTGATGCAAAAATGTGAGGCAGGTTGGGTAAATGATGAAATCACCGTATTTACCCTAAGGTAAATATAATGCAGTGATAAGAGATCAGACAGAAAAAGTGAAGTGAGGTCACATTGTGGATGACTATGGATATCAGGGTGAGGACTAGTGCTTAACTTAAGAAATGGGGAGCAGTTGAAAGTCATTAAAGAAAAACAGTGCTATGATTATGGTCATTATTTATAAAGATTAGGTTTTTAGTGATGTGGATGACTAGGGGGGCAAAGGCCCTGGGGTCTTCAGCACACAGACAACAAATGACCACACTGAGTTTTGTGTTGCCAGATGACATATGTGTATAAAAGGAAAATGAAGTTTCCTCTTGTTTTTCCACTACTTTATTTATAAAGTACAAAAGTATAAATTGTAAATCCACAAATAGCTAGACTCAAAAACACAAAACTAGTTGAGTTTCACTAAATTTGGAGGACGTTTTTGGTATAATCAAAATACAGAGTATGAAGTCTACATGGAATTACTTTGGGAGACTCTAGAAGGTACCCTACAAAACTAAGCAGTCATCCTCCAAGGACAGTGAATAAGGTTCTACAATTATTGGTTTTAAGGGAGACATACCATAAGATGCTGAGAACAGAGAAAACAAATAAGTGTTCAAAGATAAGCCCCAAATTGAAAGTCATAGGGACAGAGGATCCCATTTGAAGGCACCAGTTTACAATTGAAGTGATTTTCACTCAGGCAATTCTGGATAACATGGTTGGGGTAAAGTGGCAGCAGAGGACAGGCCTTTGCCTCCCTAGTCATTCACATTCTATGCCTATTTGAAGAAATTTATTAAGCTGAATGTTTATGCTTTTCTATACTGGGCTATCTTACATATTTTTTTTAAAGTAGGTTAAAAAAATTTTTTTAATTTATTAAGCAAATACTAAGTAAAGGTCAATTCCCTTTCCTCATCTTCCTTGACCTCTCTCAGTTGACATTTCTTCTTTCTCAATACATTAAAATACTCAGGGCCTTGTCCTTAGCTTCTTTTTTTTTTCCTTCCCTTTCTCTACACTTTCTTCTTAGATGATGATCTCATCTAATATCTTGACTTTAAGTGCCATCTGTATAAGACAAATTCCAAATCTTTTTCTCCAGCCCTGAGCTCTCTCCTGAGCTCCACACCTGTAAATCCAACTGCCTTGTTTATCTTCATTCATTCTCTTATTCAACAAATATTTACTGAGCGCCTACTATGTGAAAGATTCCATTCCAGGTGCTGGGAATTTGGCAGTGATGTAAACAAGAAAAGTGCCTGCCCTTATGGAGCTTACAGTCTTAGACAACTGCACTTGGGTGTCCAGTAGGCATCTCAAAGTTTACACAATCAAAACAGAATTCCTAATTTCTACCCCCAGCCAATAAAACTCATTCTTTCCCTGCAGTTCTTTCCCTTCTCTGTAAATAGTCCCATTCTCCATCTAGCTGCTTAGGTCAAAACTAGGAGTGATCCTTGACCACCCCCACTTCCTTCCCCCTTCCTTCCCCATCAGCATTCTGCAGGTAGTATCTGTACAATATATCCAGAATCTAACCGCCTCTCACAGTCTCCAGTGCCAAAACTCCAATTTTAGGTACTTGTACAGTTATTCTAAAACAAAGTATGCTTACCAAGACATCTTTTTTTTTTTTTCCTCTTTTGAACCTCAGATACAGAGGTGAGTTTATCATACTCCTGCATTTTATTATTCTCATGACTCTAGACCCTTTTTATTTTAGTTTTCCCCTCTTCAGCCCTGATATCCACTCCCAGTCTCCTTCCCTTTGAGGGCTTCTGTTTAAAGATATTGATGTACGTCCTTGAATTCGTGTATTTATCCTTGAGAAATATACATGTACCACTTTATAGATCTCATTTTATTTTTTAAAGCTCTGCGCTCAACACTATGTTCCTAAGATCTATGCATGATGTCATATGGATCATTTCTTCCAAGTGCTGCATTGTATTCCATGATAGGCATCTATAACATTTAACTCATCTATTCCTCTGTGACAGACTCCCAGGTTGCTTTCAACTTCCCACTATCCCAAACAATACTATGAATAATATCTTTGTACATGTCCACAGACTTGTCTGAGAATTCCTCTGGGACATACACTCAAGAGTGGGATTCTGGTTCAGAGGGTAGTCATATCATACACGCTTCTTTTTTTTTTTTTTAATCTTGGTTTGGCCACGCCACACGGCATGTGGGATCTTAGTTCCCCGACCAGGGATCGAACCTGCTCCCACCCTGCAGTAGAAGCGTGGAATTTTAGCCACTGGACTGCCAGGGAAGTCCCCATACATGCTTGATATGACTAAGTGCCACCAGATTGCACCCTTGAAGGGTGTGCAGTAGTATTACATGTGCTCACCCACTACTGCTTATCTATTCTCTTAGGCTTCTTATCTATTCTTTTAGGCTTATTCAGCCTCACAGTGGATGCTGTAATGCTCTACCAGATCCTTCTCCAGGACCTAGGCACTAGCTCCCCCAGCTGTCTGGAGTACTGGCTACTGAGGGCTCACAACATTGTCCCTCCCAGGAATTGCCCTGGCAGAAGGGAGCCGCCTCAACCAAGATCATGCCCTGGGGGAAGGGATGACCCACAAGCAGATCTCCATCTCAGAGTCTGTTTCTGGAGAACCCAACCTATGATGGTCACCTGCAGCTCCACACACAATATTGCCATGACATTTTTATACATATCCATTCATGGACTTTTTCTAGAAATGTTCTGGTATGTTTACCTAGGCTACTTAGTTTCAGTAAGTTTTGCCCAATTGCTTCCCCAGAGATCTGTACCAGATCTGCCTCCACACATCCTTACCAATGCTTATCATCCACCTTTCTCCACATTCAGCTTTAAGAAAAACTTGCAAATATTAGTAAGGGTTGAAAAAAAATTCAGATTTCTGGTCAACCTCCAGTTTACCAAAATACCCTCAAAGCTTATGACTTGTTGTTGAGGTCTTAATTTTGTTAAAAGGGAAAAAAAAATCAAAGAATTAACAACTTAGATCCTAATATAAAGAAATCAGATAACCGTAAAGTACTCCTATATCTGATTTTTTTCCGCTCAGGTAATGTATTTTGCTTCTTTAACGTGTAAAAGTTTTAGGAATAACTTGAATCTGGTAGATGTACTTATACTATTCACCCTTGATGTGAAAGCCAGAATTGCTAAGAATAATATTCTCTAGAAAATGTTTACCCACATGATATATGCAGATTTTACTGGGCACAGAGGGAAAAGTGAACACTTCATGAATTTTCAATTGTCTGTCCTAATGGAAAGAGATGAGAAAACTCAAATTTTGGCTCATTCTCCAATCACTTATCTTGGGGCTTCAAATTGCCCTGAAGACTTGCAATCAGAGGAAAAGGCAGAGATATCATGTCCAGTATTTTTATAGGAGGGGAAGTGGGGAGAGACCGTGGACATGAGCAGCTAATCTATACAGGAGAAGATTCATAGACCATTGAGAGTTGACCTTTGTTCTATCCTGGACCACAAGTAGATTGTTAGTTGGTTTGGTTTTGGTTTGGTTTGGTTGGCTGATTCTTTTCAGCAGC
Source organism: Balaenoptera ricei (assembly GCF_028023285.1). Lineage (NCBI taxonomy): Eukaryota > Metazoa > Chordata > Mammalia > Artiodactyla > Balaenopteridae > Balaenoptera > Balaenoptera ricei. The sequence goes on from NC_082649.1 coordinate 36,331,792, forward strand.
TCTGCTCTATATTTTTTTTTCCCTTTAAGTTTGGCTTACCTGCTACAAACAAAAAATATTCTGTTTAATAGGAAGATGCAATGAGATGTACAACCATGCTTTTTTTTTCTAAACTGACTTACTCTAGCAAAGCAATTAAGCAGACGTTTATCAAAGTCGTCCGTGACTCTGCCCCCATATTGTACTTCTCCGATCATGTACCGAACAGTACTCCACGACACGCCCTTTATTAAAAACAGAAAAGAATTATTCATTGTCAACCCAAACAAATAGTTCTAAACATTTTGGATCTTCCTCTAAAGGAAAGGTCTGGAAAAGGAAGCACTAGCTAGACTGCATTTTAAATCACTCATTATCTTATATTAATAACTCTTTTGCTCTTACATGACTGGAACTTCTATGGTTTGTTCACCAAAGAAAAATCTACAGTACTAAACGTTGGTGAATATATTGCTCATTGATTATTTAAAATAGGGGGAAAAGAAGACTATTTTTCAATCTGTGGATGTAATTACCTGTAATACTCATTATAGTAATGCCAAGCTGTTAGAGAAGAAAAAAGTCACATTTAGTGAAGAAAGGAGAAAAATCAAGTAATCAATGCTTTAATATGCTTTCTTAGTAATATATTTTCTGAAACAGTATAAGAACAACTAGAACATTATTCACAAGATTTTTCTACAATGCAATCCTTTCCTGTTTCATTATGTGAGCTATGACTACATCAAAGTATTTATTAATTTCCATAGCACTCTTACACTAGCAATACATTTCAGATATTAATAGTTTTTTTTATTTTAAAAAATGCTTCAATACATTTGGGGTAGGAGAAGTAAGGATGCTTAATTTTTATTTACTTTCTCTTGGTTAAAATTTTATTTTTCAGCTTCATTGCCTTTCAAAGCAACTATTTCAAGGTAACTGTCATTTGTATATACCAAAATGATAAACAGTACCAGAATACGAACCCATATGACATAATTTTTCATCAAAATGTCCTACTCAATTTAATATCCCTTTGTAATTTCTAAGAAAAATTATGGTTTGATTCTAGATTTCCCCCCTACCCGTGTAATAATTCATCATGGCTCACTGTCATCATACTGATACTGCAGAATGTATGATTATCTTCGAGATCTACTATGAGAAGGAAGAGAGGGAGAGACAATAGGAAACTTGTATTTATTGAGCCCTGATTATGTACCATACACTGTGCTTTCACAAATGCTAACTCATTTATTCCTCACGGAAACCATGGCCGTTTTATAGATGAGGAAACAGGCTCTGAGAGGCTCATAAAATTCCTCAAGATCATGGAAAAAACAAATTTCCAACTCCTTGCAACCCTTATGTGAAAGGACAACTGGGTTTGTGTTCTTAGCTCGGTGACCTGGAGGAAGTCCATTGTCTTCTCTTGTCTAGTACCTCATCAGTAAAATGGGAATCATAGTAACACCTTGGGTATCTACCTCACTGAGTTGTGAAAATAAAAACGAGACCCTGCACATGCGAGCACTTTGAAAACTGTGAAGTGTTACACAAGGACCAGTGACCATTATTCAAATCATTGCTATTTATCTGCATAAGCTTAAGCATCTGTTAAGATGTGACTTAAGGTACAAAAGAACTTTTACATGGGCTGGGAGATATTCTCATTTCTGAGGATTCTGAGTAAGCATGAGTGAGATAAAGGAAGAAAAGTCTGATTTAAGGTATACATTCTCTTGAAGTGCACTGTGGCACTTGGATGTGACATGAAGAAGGCTGTGGTGTTTCTCAACACAATGAGTTCCTTTGTCAGGGCTCTGCCTCTGTTGTGCATGAGCTCAAGAGAGAGAGAGATGGGGTGGAGGGGGACACAAGTGTGAGATGGAGAGTCCCAGTGCGCTCCTATGGGCAGTAGGGGTGTGAGTCGAAATGGCTGGACCAGTAAACAGGTGATTGGAATGATTGGTCCCCTTTGGGAGAGCTGGGGGGAACCTCAGCAGGGCCACTGCATATCCCAGACCGGGAATGTCTGTAGAACTTTGATTTAAGGATGGCAATGAAGACAGAAAAAAGAAACAATTTCACTCACTTTCTTAATATCGCATTCATCAAGGTGATTCTGAATAAACTGAACGCTGGCTGAAAAGTCAGCGGAATTGAATTCATAAGGAATATTCCATCCTAAGGGACCAAATTTGCGTCGCTCCTTAAAAACAACAGAGAAAAGTAAGTATTGAGAGAGTTTTAAATTGTATTGCAGCTGATACCTGTTTTTATTATTAAAACATAAAGTACAGTAAAAGTAAGGCATGATATTGAAATAAGTTGACATCATAAAAGAACAGTATATGATTTTGGATATAGTAACAATTAGAGATATTACTCCTTGGCTCTAGAAAGCTTACAAGAGCAAATCTCCAAATATTTGCCAAATTGGAGTTCTTGGGTTTAAAAAGTGTAGGTCTCCATTGTCAACTCAAAAAGTGCAGTAGGTGCTCAATAAATATCTGTTGAATGAATTAATTTATTCTAAACTGGACTGTTGAAAGTTTCAAATGTTAAATGCAAGGGTTTGAATTTTAGTTTTTTAAGGTGAATGACTTAAGCACTCAAGGGCATTTAGACTCCCTGCTAGTTTCACTTTGTAATCTTGCAGTTTCAGATTTTGAAAACTAAACATTTTCTATGGTAAAACATGACATCTCTCTCTTAAAACATTCATATTGCCTTCATTTGTTCTCTCCTGTGAAACAGCGGCTGTTTCAAATCGCCAAATTACTCATAAATAATCAAATGGGGCTCAGGCCAAATGACTCAATTGCTTTGATATTCTGGAGACCATTTTAAAGGTATGTGAGTGTTAGAACTGATATTTCCAGGCCCTCATCACCTAGCAAACAACACGGATTAACTCAAACATTACCATACTATCAGCTTTCCCTGCCTCAGCACACAATCAGTCTCTCTAAGAAAGGTCCAATTATTTATTCAGGTTAGCTCCTAGACGTTTGACCCTAGTGCCTCTCCATATGGAGAGTAGAATTCTAATACATCTACGGGAAGATGTAATTCTACTTCTCTACCTCTAAATGTATACTAACTTTTCTCTCTTTTGCCTTCCCTAACCCAACACACACACACACACACACACACACACACACACACACATTGTTTTCACAAGCCAGTCCAATACTTCTTCTTGCAGCTGTTCCATGCTTTAGATCTTGAATAACACTACCATTTAAAGGAATCTAAATGAATTGCAGTTTGGACATATTCATGGACAAGTCAGAAAAGAAATTGAGAATGTGCAAAGCTTTAATTACTGATTTTTTAGGATATGCTTTTAAGATTTTTTTATATAAATTTATTTTATTTATTTATTTATTTTTGGCTGCATTGGGTCTTCATTGTTGCACGCGGTCTTCCTCTAGTTGTGGTGAGCAGGGACTACTCTTCTTCCTTGTGGTGCACGGGCTTCTCATTGTGGTGGCTTCTCTTGTTGTGGAGCTTGGGCTCTAGAGCACAGGCTCAGTAGTTGTGGTGCACGGGCTTCGTTGCTCCACGGCATGTGGGATCTTCCTGGACCAGGGCTCGAACCCATGTCCCCTGCATTCACAGGCGGATTCTTAACCACTGCGCCACCAGGAAGTCCTCTTTTAAGATATTAAATAAAACATCAAAATTAATCTGGGTCCAGCTGTCCACCCTGGGAGGTCAGACTGAGGGCAAACAACCCTTAAAAATGTCAACTACTAGGGTTATTTCTAGAGCTGTTCTTCTTTAGGTTAGGCTGTCAGGTGTTAGACATTTGCATGGCGTGACTCCCTACTCCTTAGCTAATTAGACCAAAGGTGAACAACCAGCCTAAGAAGAGCCAGCACTATCCCTTCTCCCAGGAATTTGGACTTACAGTTCAGAACAGGTATTCAGAGTTTGTCCTAGTCAGAGCTTAAACTAGAGAGGTTTGTAAACTCAGGAGTTGTGAAGCACCATCTTCCACCTTGAACACAGAGAAGATGAGGAGGAACCACGGGGTCGGGAGGAGGCCTTGACAGGAGGAGACATATCTCCCATTTTTGTCTCCCCTGTTGTACCTGCGCCTCGGGAGAAGGATCATGGTTGTCTAATAAACAAACATGTGAGTTGATTATTATCAGAATGAAAGGCACTCTCTGTCACTCTCTGGAGGGTCAATTAGGAAGCTGACATGTGGTTTTGAATTTCTTGCGTGGGTCCCAAAAAGCACTGAGGTGAGCCTCCTCCAGGTTGCTCTAGGAGCAAGGGGGGCCTGGAGGGTCTATGGGGTGCTAACATGAAAATGCATTCAGCTAACACTTGAGGCTCTGGGATTTCTTCCACCTTGAGGGCTTCAAAGAGAAGAATGCTAACCACTTACGAACCAAACACAAATGTTTTCCCATTGTTTAAAAAAAGAGAAACAACTCTAAAACAGTTTTACCTGTTTTGACTTAGTTTTTAAAATTTACTGTTCAATTAGGTAGGATACTGAATGAAAAACAATTCTTTCTTTCCAATTACTGAAGCTGCTTAAGTTGGCTCTGTGGAAACACTCTCCTTTACATGCACTGAGCAATTACAATTCAGTTGCTCCTTAAAATGTGATCTTTGAAAATTGCCCTAATCTGAGGTTTGCTTCATTTTATGTTACTTACTATCAATTTTTATTTAAAATGTTCAGTTTTTAGGTTGGTTCACTAAAGTCATAAACTGTTTAACTCCTTTTAGAAAAAAAGACAAAATATGGTGTCTTTTCTTTCACAAATGAGGTCATTTCACTTTCTTGCTATTTTTTTTTTTTTTTTACTCACTGACCCCTATAAGTGACAATAAAGAAAAAAACAACTCCTAAGTATGATCTTGGAATAATATCAGGGTAGACTCAAACCACTGGGACCTAAGAACTCATTTGGAAGCTCAAAAACAGAGGACTTTGCTAGAATTTGGAATATTTGGCATATTGAATCTCTCCAATCCAATTAGTATTTTTGAAACAATAGGATGAGTCTTATGTTTAGAAAAATATTAGGATGAGTCCAATAATAGAAAAATATTAGAATCAGTGTATTTTCAAGAAGTTTTAATCTAGTTGAGAAAATAAGACAAAACAGGAAAGGACAACACAGTAGTAAATATAATTAACTGTCAAATTTTCACAGGTGATAAGCTTGAAGAAGACATTCAATCAAGGGCTCCTGGGAAGAATGAAACTGAAGCTGGTCTTTGAAAAGAAGGGAGAAAAGAATCCCGGGTTTGTCAAATGTCGGGAGCAAAGACAGGAATGCAAAGTTCACGATTCGTCTAGAAGGAGGCTGCAGGACTGTGCCACTGCAGCAGAGGACAACCTCTGGTGAGTAGCTGCAACTACATCCCCACGTGATGATTCAGGGATGAAACGTAGACAGATTTGATGTCAGGAGAAAGAGCTAAAACCTGACTCAACAGAAGGGTGTTATTATCTATTATTAAGTTGGAGAGTGATGATTTTAGGAAGACTAGTCTACTCCCTACTACATTGAACCAATAAGGTTCCTTCTTTTCATTCCAAAGAATATATAAAACACAACTACTAGTGAAATATAGAAAACTTGGAATCCTCCTTAGAACACCGAAGAGAAGCTGTTCAATGGAGTCATCATTTTAATGATGTCAAAGCTATTTCCAGTTTTATGTTAGAATCTACCTCAGTCCAATGATCCCCCCCTCCCACAGTCCAGTGAAGATTCACTTCAGTCCCATCTTCAAAACAAAGCTCTCTTTGGAGCATCACTACCTATTTATTTAATAACTGGAGTTAACATAAGATGAAAAATGCAATCTATACTAGACAATATAAGGGAAACTTGAATAGGTAAAAATAATTAACAGAAATGGTCAGAACCACTGGGAAACACTACAGAGGTATGTGTAAAAGATCTTTTCAAAAATCTGTATCATGTTACTGTAATTATTTTGAAGAGATCTGCACTAAGAACTTTATAATCATGCCTCCCCAAAGGGAGAACTGGTATACACAGTATTAAATTTGAAGGGAGTGTTTGTCAAGGCTTAAACCTAAAAAATATGTCAGAGAAGTGAACACTTTTCTGAATGAGGAACTGTTTAACAGTGGTACTCTCTGAGCCCCATAGATATGGCCATTTTTATTAAATATTAAACAAATATTTTAAGAGCCATGGGAAAATTTCCAAGTTTGCAACTGCCACTGCAGGCCCTTAGAGCTCCTAATCAAAGATTCTTGCAGTAAACCTCACAAAGTTGTGTATAAGCCATAAGAAAAGTCCCAAATGTGGGCTTCAATGTGGGTGAGCCAAGGTGTGGGGGAGAAATAGCCAAACCATGAAAAGGTCATAAAAATGACTAAAGACTCCTCCCTGAAGGGCAGTGGCTCTCTGGGAGTTATTCTCCACTCTCATTGCATATTAGCATCACTTGGGAAGTTTTTAAATGGTCTGAGCTCTTCACCCCGATGCCTCCTCCAGGGGATTCTGGGGCCCAGGCAATGGCTGAGGACCACTGCTTAAGATGCTCACGGGTCCAATGTGCTGCACTACGAGGGACAGTATATTGACTATCAATAGGAACAAAACAGGAAATGTTATTGTGACCTGCAGGAGGTGTTGGGAGGAGACTACAAATGGAATTGTTGAAGAAGAATTGTTGAATTTCAGAAGACCAAGACTTTGGAGGAAGGTATATTTAAAATTAAAATCCTGAAGGGTGAGTGTGGGCTTGCTCTGAAGGCCAGAACAGTGCTACACTGGAGTTTCTGGCAAAATGTAGAGAGAGAATATTGAGGCCAGAGGGAAGTTTCCCCCTAGAGTCATCTTCAAGAGGATGCAGGAGGACTTCCCTGGTGGTGCAGCGGTTGAGAATCCACCTGCCAATGCAGGGGACATGGGTTTGAGCCCTGGTCTGGGAGGATCCCGCATGCCGCAGAGCAACTGGGCCTGTGAGCCACAGTTACTGAGCCTGCGCTCTAGAGCCCGTGAGCCACAACTACTGAGCCCATGTGCCACAGCTGCTGAAGCCCACGCGCCTAGAGCCCGTGCTCCACAACAAGAGAAGCTGCCGCGGTGAGAGGCCCGCACACTGCAGAGAAGAGTGGGCCCTGCTCGCTGCAACTAGAGAGGGCCCGCACGCAGCAGCGAAGACCCAACACAGCCATAAATAAATAAATAAATAAATAAATAAATAAATAAATAAATAAAAGAGGATGCGGGAAATGTTCTCAGGAAGTAGTGGCCAAATAAGCGGAGGCATGCCCCATGGTGCTGGGGGTGAAAGGCTCCCATGGGGAGGGCGGGAGGGCAGGAGGGCTGGCTGGCCGAGACAGAGACATCAGCCGACTGCAGCAAGAGCGGCCGCTGCCGCAGTAACCTCCTGGCCAACGTGGATGTCAAGTTCCTGGAGGAGAGGGGAGGAAAGCCAGGGGGAGTAGGAAGCAAGCAGAGCTTAGTGCAGAAGCGGCTGGTGCAACTATGCAGGTTCCCATGGCAGCACCCAGCGCACCCCCTCCTACTGGGTAATCCTGCTCCCATCCCAAGACACCCTCCCCCACTCTCCTACCCAAGAAAGTTGTCCTTGACCAGCCAAATCTATTTCCCCTTCTTATAGGAGAGGAGGGATGCTCACTTTGTCCTCTGCAACAAGAGTAGGGTCCACATAACACGTGATGCTCTTGAGCTAGGGTGAGTTGATGGCATGATGCCAAACTTTGATTCAGTAAGAGAAACACATTGGAGGGCAGGCAGGGGTTGGCTATTTTACCACTAGGTCCTGCATTCTCATGTGTTATGGATTCCAGCATGAACCCCTTGTAACCGAGCAGGAACCTCTGAGGCCTTCCCAGGATAGAACACCCCACCCATGTCCTCCGCCTGCCTATTGTCTGTAGAAAAACTTCAGTCAAAGAATAAATTTAATCAGAGAGGTGAGAAAATACAAAAAGAAAAGAAAAAACAAGACAAAATAATAATGCTTTAGTCATTAAACAAAGTCAAGGACCTTTAGTTCTTCCTCAAGGACTATAGATAATATTCTGAGCCATGTCCTTTGAGCTGTCTTATAGATACTGAAACCCCCACCAGGTGGAATAGGTTAACTGTATTCTGCCCACAAGCACATAGACCCCAGACCAGCTGGAACCAAACGATTGATGATGTTGACTCCCAATTACCTCACCACCAACCAATCCCATGAATGCCCATGAGCTGACCACGCCCTGTTCCTTGAACACTATAAGACTCCTCACTACCCCCTCCAGGGTGGTACACACAGTTTTGAGGGCATTAGCCTGCTGTGATCCCCTCTGCCTGACAAAGCAATAAAGCTATTCTTTTCTACTTCACCCAAAACTCTGTCTCCACATTTCTACTCAGCAAGAGTGAACAGAGGCTGAGTTTCAGCAACACTCTCCCCAGCCCAGAAGCTTCATATTATGTCACATGAACCAATTCCCTCTTCTTTTTTTCAATCTCTGCAAGGAAAAAAGTATATACATCGTGTTTGTATAAATCAAGGGATATCCAGGTAAATTTGGAGGAATCAATTCATCGATTAACGAATCAGGAAAAGACTTGTATGCAGAAAACTATAAGACAATGATGAAAGAAATTAAAGATGATACAAACAGATGGAGAGATATACCATGTTCTTGGATTCGAAGAATCAACACTGTGAAAATGATTATACTACCCAAAGCAATCTACAGATTCAATGCAATCCCTATCAAACTACAAATGGCATTTTTCACAGAACTAGAGCAAAGAATTTCACAATTTGTATGGAAACACAAAAGACCCCGAATAGCCAAAGCAATACTGAGAAAGAAAAACAGAGCTGGAGGAATCAGGCTCCCTGACTTCAGACTATACTACAAAGCTACAGTAATCAAGACAGTATGGTACTGGCACAAAAATAGAAATATAGATCAATGGAACAGGATAGAAAGCCCAGAGATAAACCCACCTTATCTTTGATAAAGGAGGCAAGAATATACAATGGAGAAAAGACAGCCTCTTCAATAAGTGGTGCTGGGAAAACTGGACAGCTACATGTAAAAGAATTAAATTAGAACACTCCCTAACACCATACAAAAAATAAACTCAAAATGGATTAAAGACCTAAATGTAAGGTCAGACGCTATAAAACTCTTAGAGGAAAACATAGGCAGAACACTCTATGACATAAGTCACAGCAAGATCCTTTTTGACCCAGCTCCTAGAGAAATGGAAATAAAAACCAAAATAAACAAATGGGACCTAATGAAACGTAAAAGCTTTTGCACAGCAAAGGAAACCATAAACAAGATGAAAAGACAACCCTCAGAATGGGAGAAAATATTTGCAAATGAAGCAACTGACAAAGGATTAATCTCTAAAATATACAAGCAGCTCAGGCAGCTCAATATCAAAAAAACAAACAACCCAATCCAAAAATGGGCAGAAGACCTAAACAGACATTTCTCCCAAGAAGATATACAGATTCCCAACAAACACATGAAAGGATGCTCAACATCACTAATCATTAGAGAAATGCAAATCAAAACTACAATGAGATATCACCTCACTTCGGTCATAATGGCCATCATCAAAAAATCTACAAACAATAAATGCTGGAGAGGGTGTGGAGAAAAGGGAACCCTCTTACACTGTTGATGGGAATGTAAACTGATACAGCCACTATGGAGAACAGTATGGAAGTTCCTTAAAAAACTAAAAATAGAACTACCATACAACCCGGCAATCCCACTACTGGGCATATACCCTGAGAAAAGCATAATTCAAAAAGAGTCATGTAGCACAATGTTCATTGCAGCACTATTTACAATAGCCAGGACATGGAAGCAACCTAAATGTCCAACAACAGATGAATGGATAAAGAAGATGTGGCACATATATACAATGGAATATTACTCAGCCATAAAAAGAAACAAAACTGAGTTATTTATAGTGAGGTGGATGGACCTAGAGACTGTCATACAGAGTGAAGTAAGTCAGAAAGAGAAAAACAAATACCGTATGCTAACACATATATATGGAATCTAAAAAAAAAACAAAAGGAAAGTTCTGAAGAACCTAGGGGCAGGACAGGAATAAAGACGCAGACATAGAGAATGGACTTGAGGACACGGGGAGCAGGAAGGGTAAGCTGGCACGAAGTGAGAGAGTGGCATGGACATATATACACTACCAAATGTAAAATAGATAGCTAGTGGGAAGCAGCCGCATAGCACAGGGAGATTAGCTTGGTGCTTTGTGTCCACCTAGAGGGGTGGGATAGGGAGGGTGGGAGGGAGATGCAAGAGGGAGGGGATATGGCAATATATGTATAGGTATAGCTGATTCACTTTGTTATACAGAAGAAACTAACACACCATTGTAACGCAATTATACTCCAATAAAGATGTTAAAAAAAAAATCAGGTACTTGACTATTATATCCAACACTAGAAACATATAAGCCACAATCTGTCTATTCAGAACAGTCCTTCCTGTAACAGTTGTGTGTTAAACTCTAATGTGCACACGAATCACTTGGGCATCTTATTACAATGCAGATTCTGATTCAGTAGGTCTGGGTGGGGCCTGAAATTCATCTCTTACAAGTCCCCAGGTGATGCAGATGGTGCTGACCCAGGGCCACAAGCCCCTAAAGAATTCTGGATTTTTCTATCAAGCTGGCTTTATCCTAACCAAGAAAAGAATATGTTTAGGCAATATCACAGTAAACATTTCTGAAATTGATAAAACTAGAACCAAGGGAAAAATGCTTGAATTATCTGCACTCCTTGTATAGTCATAGAACTGGACAACAGAATGTTAGAAATGGGAAAAATCTTGAAAGATCACCTCCTTCTGCCTCTAAACACACAGATGGGGAAACAGAAGCCTCAAGAGGGACGTAACTTGACCAACCTTACGTAGCTTATTGATGTCACAACAGGTCTAAAGTCCAGGCTTCCTGACTGTCCATGAAGTGCTCTTTCTAACACACTATGATTGGATTTTAAGAGATCGTCACAACCTTCTTTTTCATAGACATGCCACTGTTAGCTTCACGGCCTTAGCAGTGGAGAATTTTTTCTGTTTTAACCCAAATACAAGCCACGTTAAGTGTAAGCACACTTCGGCCCCATGACCGGCCCGTGGTCCTGTTCTTCTTTTTAGCCCTTGGATAATGGCCACTAAAAACACAGGTTGCCATGTTGACCATATGGAAAATACCCCCCAGTCATCTGTCTGTGATAAGCACAGTGGAAGAGTTGAATCATCACTACTAGGAAAAGAATCATAAAATTTATTATTTGTGAATTGGGCTTTAAATAACAGAGTTTAAAGCAATATTTGTATTAGAGTGTGATAAGGTCTAGCAAACCCAACAATTCCCAGATAAGAATATATGAAATCGGCTTCAGTGACTTTAAAGCTGTAATTTACAATCAATCCAAAGGCCACAATGGAACTTGGCAAAAATAACCACCCGCAAAGCGTTTAACCTGATTTTAAGTCTCTCAGAGTTGGGGGACAGATAAACACCAGCTGTCCCCTCTAAACAGCCCTCTCTGTTGGGCAGCATGAAACCTGGTAAAGTGGTGGGGACAAGGAACCTACGGGTAAACAAGCCCAGTATTTTCTGGGGTGGGCACCCAATTCCCCTCCACCTTTGGGCAGGGTGGGGAGAGATGAGGCCAAGCTCTGCCGGCCGCTGTGCACAGCTGAACCATGACTCCTGGTTTAAGCCGGTTGATTCATTTTGTCCTCACTCCAACCTCAGGGAAAGAAGAAATGTAAGAAAGAGTTAAAGGAGTCCCTTTATCTCTCTGTGAAATCAAGGAGTGAATCAAGTACATTAAAATTATACAGCTTTCGAATACAGAACAAAATACAAAATTCAAATATAGAACAAAGCAACAACAAAATGAAGATAATCCCATAGAGATGTTGTTGGGCAGCCATAAAATTATTAAATGACTATATAATTACACAGTAAAAGCAAAGAGCAAACAACCTGAAGAAGACAGGTGACCCTTGTGACTCCTCTTCCCAACACCACCACTACTGTCACCGGTGGGAGGAGGGTTGAAACATACTTGTATCCAGGGCAGGCAGCATGGGGCTTGACTCCTAGATCTACTGTTTAAGAAGGAACTTAACCTCTCTGAGTCTCAATTTCCTCACTTGTAAGATGGTGATAAATCCTACATTGAAAGGTGGCTGTTAGTATTACACGAGATGGTGTACGTAACATTCCTGGCCAGCACAGGCACTTTCCAGACCAAGCTCCCATCACAGTAATCCGTTTGTTCATCCCACAAATATTTATTGAGCTCTGGCAATGCCCCAGCTGCTGCTGTCACAGGGGGAGACCCAGCAGTTACAAAAGAACAAAGTCATTGCCCTGGAGAATCTTATATTCTAGGGGCCAAGGCGGGGGGGGGGGGGTCCGGAGGACACATAAATACATAAACAAATATGCATGTCCTGTGCCAGGTGGGGAAAAGTGCCATGAAGGAAAAAGAAAGCAAGGTGAGGAGAGCAGACAGTGCAGCAGAGAGGCAAACATAACATCATTAGCATCCTCTAAATGTGCAAACTGCTCTCAGAAGTTACCTGCACAGTGGAGTGTAAAAATGCTACAGTGTAAAGCATTGGCTTCCACATGGGTAAATTACTGATATCCAGAAGGTCTTGATTAATTCCAGCAAATGTTCTTTTCAAACCTGCGCGAACACCTTGGGGTGGCTCATTAGTGAATTTGAGAGAAGTCTGTCGTAAAAAGCAAATAGTAGTTTTGTTTCTATAAATTACTGTGAAGAATAAAATAGAAATTACAACACATCAGACAACAATATGCTTATGGTACATAAATGAGCACCGTGTAAGCTACTTACGTTGATCAGAGCTAAAACCCAATAAATTAATACTGAGTCTTATAACTCTTCTGTGGGAATCTTTACCATATAATCTTGATAATTATAGTCAAGATTTTGACGATAATGGCATAAGATTTTGCAACGCAGCCTCTACTGGACCAGAAAGCCTTGTTATGTTTGCCATCTTTCCATAACCATAACTGTGCCATCTTTATTTGTATAGCTCTCAAGTAAAAGACACTTATCTCACAGTAACAAACCTGAAGCAATGTAATGGGAAACCGATTGTGGGGCTCGGTAGTTATCCACACTCGGAAAGTATCATCGCTGGCTTCAGCGGTAGTTAATGTCTCTAGCAATTCTTCCATGAATTCTAGGCCAAGGTGACAATTCTGCAGTAATACCCAGCCACCCTGTATTCAAAAATGATTTCATATTAATTCCTTATAACTTTTTTGCTATCATTTTAATAAAACAAAACGTACAAGCAAATTTTTTAAAACTTTTGCTCAGGGCATAAGAATACTCTGTTTTGAGCACATATATTTTAATGAAATTGTTATATGTCAATACAATCTTCTTTTTTCTGTTAGTTGTAAAGCTGGTTACTTGGAATCAAGTGGGTTCAAAATGATTGTATCCTGCCACCCCTGGTTTAGAAGGGAACAAAAGTTAAAATTGGAAGTCAGACTTGTTTAAGTACAGTGTGTGCACCATCTAATGGTGGGAATGGGTATTTTGGAACTTGTAACTTAAATTGTCCTGCCTAAGGTAAATCAGAAGGGACTCACCCCGAAACCAAGTCGTCCACTGTCACAAAGAGAGATACACATTACCTCATGAAAGTTGGAGGTGTTGACGAAAATTCATTAACAATCAAGTTAGGAAGAAAAGAGAGAATTTTATTTGAGACAACTGAGGATTATAGCCTGGGAGACAGAAGCTCTGAGAACTGTCTTGCCTGTTAGAAGTCAAAGGCAGAGTCATATACATTTTCGAGACAAGGGATCATACATCAAAATGACATGCTGACATTTCACATGGGGTTCACCAAAGATACACAGTCCAGGTACACATACAAAGCCAGCAACAAGTCACCATGACTCCCTGCAGAGTTGGAAAAGCATGCTAATCTTTTAAGAAGTTACCTGGCTAGCGTCAGAAGAAAGGGAAAAAAAATTGATCTTTGCATTTGAGCAGGCATTCCCACCTTTGAGGAGGTCTGGTTAATGAGTGATGCAGATGCACACTGTACACTAAAAGGGGAGGGAGGAGGCCCAAATGAGCAGAGAGAGAGAATTTTATGCTTAAGTTTTCTTCTCCTGACTTAAAATACAAATTTTATTTCACCAGAGGCAATAAAATACATTTGGTGACATTTGCTACCATAATATTAATGGGATTATTATTTGTCATCACTCCTCCCAGATATTCCTGAAACCACAAAACTTTCTAAGCACTATCTAAATACTTGTTAAAACCTTCTTTAACAATGTTAAGTCACATGACCGTCAAAGTTCTATAAGAACACAGTTTATTAGCCAGACAATATCTTGATATACTTATATAATGAGATCAGATAAATACAGCTACAAATTATTGAGCTTAGTGTATATATAGTAAGGCCTGTATATACGCCTTCTACTGCACGAGAAAACAGAACTCAGACTGGCTTAAGCAGCAAAGGGGACTTGTTGGTCTAGACAACTGGGGTGTCTAGACCAAGATGGACTTCATGGTTGGTTTGTGTCATCGTGGATCCAGTTACTCTCTGATTCCCTGCTCTGCATTCCACAGTGTCAGCTTTATCCTAAATCTTTCAAGTGGCAGTGTGGCTGTACCTATTCATGGGTTATTGTTGTTGTTTGTTTGTTTGTTTGTTTGATAATGCCATTATTATCAATATTTATCCTACCTTAAGACACAGAACATGGAAGTTATAAAAGCTAATATTCCAAAGAAGGTTAATGTGAATGCTGTACCAAATTTAGAAGTTTCTCACTCATGGAAACTAAAGAAATTATTTAAGGCCCAAAGTCAAACTGTCAAATCACTCAATAGAGTGAATCATTTGATCTGACTAAAAATAATTATATAAAATTTCTTCGATATATATAAATTAAATACAATATATTATTGAATTTAATTAAGCGGTAAAGATTAAGGCTTGGCGCACTTGAGAATTAATGACTAGCCTGAAACTTTGATGAACCAAGCAGAGTTTTAGCCCATTAACCCTCTGCAGTCATTAATTCCCAGGGAAAAGCTGCACCAAAGTTGCTACAGACGTTATGAGATCAAAAGCTTAAAAATAAACCGAGATCTTATTTTATTTTTATAAATGGTGCAATTTCTTATTGCTGCTGAAATTGCTATCTACCATTTCTAGAAAATTAATGACCTGTGTATTTATTAGGTGTGATGAAAAATAGTTCTCAACATTCCATCCAGCTTGCAATTTTCAATAAAAACCATTATCAATATTTAAACATAACACCCTCAAATATTTCTTATTTGCCTGAAACTATCCATTAATGAAAAATGAAAGTCTCACTTTAACTGAAAATTGAAATTTGACTGTCTCAATCTGTCACTTCTTAAGCACTATCTATTAATATTGAACATGACATTCCAAGACTGCTAGAGCTGCATCCTTTAGGAACCAGAAAGTGTGGCTGCCAAATTATCAAAAAATATTTAGTGAAAATAAAATGGAGCGTATACTATAGAAAATGGAACAAGCATTTTGTGGGGATGTCAGGAGCAAACTAGCTGGAGGTTTAAAATTTGTAGGAAATCAAAGGTTGATTCTATATACATAAATAAAAATGAAAAATAATGATTGAGCATCACAGGCAGAACACTTTACCCATCACTGTAGTGGTCCTAAGTAGATCAGATGGCCAGAGGAATAATATCAAGAATGTTGCATGAAGAGTAGTTGTCCATTGCTACATACCTGCTGCATTGACATCTGAATCAGCTTTCGAGCATGTACTTCTTGTCCTTGCCCCATTGAGATAGTTCTGCATTCTGTAACATAGAAGGATCACTATGATAAAACATAAATTTTATAACAGGATTGGGACAAAAAATTAATTCCTGAATGGTCATAGCCTCCCTCCCTCCGTGGCTTCTAAGGAGACTTTGTTATTCAAACAAGTCTGGCTTTCAGTTGTGTTGATGAGAGAAATGAGTGGAGCAGAAACTGGAAAGGGAAGGACAAGAAAAGAGAGACAAAAGGCACAAGGCAGGTCTTTTAGAGAGTTCTGGCGTCTTTGGAGATAACGAGGAGATAGATTGATGGGGGAGAGGCAGCTATAATGCTATCATAGGCATTAAGAGGGAAAGAGGATTTTTGAGTTTTGCTAAATTTTTAAATTAAATTTTATTGGAGTATAGTTGCTTTACAATGTTGTATTTGTTTCTGCTGTACAGCAAAGTGAATCAGTTATACATATACATATACCCACTCTTTTTTAGATTTCCTTCCCATTTAGGTCACCACAGAGCACTGAGTAGAGTTCCCTGTTCTATGTTTTGATTAGAATATTTTTTGTGTGTTTTATCAGATGCTTCAGTAAAGATTTAGTTGGCTT
This sequence comes from Balaenoptera ricei, assembly GCF_028023285.1. Taxonomy (NCBI): domain Eukaryota; kingdom Metazoa; phylum Chordata; class Mammalia; order Artiodactyla; family Balaenopteridae; genus Balaenoptera; species Balaenoptera ricei. Next base: position 36,348,276 of record NC_082649.1, read on the forward strand.
TTTATTCTTTTACAATGTCAAGTATGCAGTGTTTTGTCTGTCTGTCTGTTTGGGTTTTGTTTGCATATTTGTCCATTTTCCAAGATGGAACTTGTGGCAGCTCAGCCCCATGAGGGCTACATTCAGGGATAACTGTTCCTCAGGATTAAATCATCATCTTGTAACTGAGCATGAAAAAAAAGTGGAGACCACTCCAAGATTAGAGGTGTGATTATAATTCAGCAGAATATACACTATTTAGGCTCATTAGTGAATTTGATGTCCCAGGCAGAGAACCACACTTGTGCCTGTCACATGAATTCACTAAATTGCAAAAGTCTCTAAATCATGCTTGTGAAACTGGAATTGGAAATTAACTTTTAAGCAAGTCTTTGTGGACCCAGGTCTTCTTGAATTTTAGAGGCATGATCTCTAGATCTCTAGAGGCACAGGGAAAGGAGGTCAATGGAGACATTGTGAAGCAGTGTATGCTTTTGCCCTACTCTACTGGAGGAGCCTGAATCCTCAGAAAAAAGGGCTGCTGTAGCTGGGCGAACAATGAGGCTGATTTGGAAACTGCTGGTAGAAGGTACAGAGGATGAGAGAAAATTCACAGGGTGGAGTTAGAAGTATGTCAGGAACCAGAGAAGAAGTTGCCAGGGCACACCATTTAAAATATAGCACCATGGGGTTAATGACCAGAGATTCTGTGAGGGTTCGCAGGGTGCAGCATTAGGATTATTTGTGGACTCAGGGTCACAGGGTGAAACTCTGCAGTGGGTGCCTGAGAGAGGATGGCAGAGCACTGTTTGAAAAACTGGGAACTGCATTGTCCAAAGGTCACTGAACAAAGCTGGATTTTCCCACCAAAGCCCTCATGAATGTCTCCTGCTCAAGGGGAACCAGGCACTGCTCCCAGGGCATCTGAGAAGAATCCACACACCCTATAATAGGAGAAGGAAGGAGAGGTGGAACTTGAAAGGGAGGAGCCTCCAAACTGTACAAAGAGATAGAGCCCCTCTTGTTTCAGAAGAACCCACAAATGTTAGGTAGGTCAATGGAGGAAAGTTTGATAGGGACAAAAAGTATTAACATGTGAGCATGAGCCACAATCTATCTCCCCTGTCCTTCCAACTCTGCTGAAATACACCTTTTAAAAGGAAGAACTGGTTTTTGTTGAGGTGGCCTGAGTTTCTTATCTTGACCTGGGTAAGTGGTCAAGAGGAGACTTAGAGGCATTCCTTCAAAACAAACCCAGAATCTGACCACTTCTGGACATCTACACTTTTATTCCCCGGTCCATCACCTCTTGCCTGTATTCTTGCAGTAGCCTACTAACTGGTTACCTCTCTCCCACTCTTTTTCTCTACTAGTTAGTCTTCCCATGGCAGACAGAGGAATTCTGTCGAATCCTAAATCAGATTACGTCCATCCTCTGCTCAGAAACATCCGATGGCTTCTCATTTCATCCTGCACAAAATCCAGAATCCAGTTCAAATTCTTACCTCTAAGACCCTACACAATTGGCTCCCATTGCTGCCGCACTCTACACACACACACACACACACACACACACACACACACACTTTTCAGGATCTCACCACCACTCATTCACACTTCTCCAGCCACACTGGCTTCCTCCCTCCTCCCCAGGCACACTCCAGCCTCACCTCTATTCCCTCTGCCTGCAATGTGTCTCCTCAAACACTCCACTGACGTAATTCCTTACATCTCAGGTCTTCCTCACCTTCTCAACAAGGTCTTCCTCACCTTCTCAACAAGGCCTTCCCTGACCATCTGATCTAGTACAGCATACCTATCCCCGTCACTCTGCCCCTTACCCTACTTTTTCTTAGCATATTATATACTTTTTGGCATATTATTTACTCACTTGTTAATTAATTACTGTCTGTTTTCCCCTGACACTAGAACATCAGCTCCACAAGGGACTTATACCACAGTGGCTTATCCAGCACCTAGACAGTGCATAGCACTCAGTAGATACTCAATAGATATTTTCTCAAACTTTAAAAACAGATATAATTCACATATCATAAAACTTACCCCTTTAAAGTCTACAATTCAATGTTTTTTTAGTATATTCATAGAGTTGTGGAACCATTACTACTGTCCAATTTCAGATCATTTTCATCAACCCAAAAAGAAACTCCACATCCATTAGCAGTCCCCATCACCCTCTCCCACTCTAGCAACCACTAATCTACTTTCTATCTCTATTCTAGACATTTCATATAAATGGAATTATGCGATATGTGACCTTTTGTGTCTGTCTTCTTTTACTTAGCATAATATTTTCAAGGTTCATCCATATTGTAGCATGCATCACAACTTCATTCTTTTTTATGGCTGAGTAGTAGTCCATTGTACAGATGTACTCTATTTTGTTTATCCATTCATCAGCTGATGGACATTTGGGTTGTTTCCAATTTTTGGCTAGTATGAATAATGCTGCTATGAACATTCATGTATAAGCCTTTGTGTGGACATGTTGTCAATTCTCTTAGGTATAGACTTAGGAGTAGAATTGTTGGGTCACTGCAATTCTATGCTTAACTTTTTGAGGAACTGCCAGGCTGTTTTCCAAAGCAGCTGCACCACTTTACAGTTCCATCAGCAATGTATAAAAGTTCTAATTTTTCCACATCCTTGTCAACACTTGCTATTGTCCATCTTTTTGATTATAGCCATCTTGAAATGAAGTGGTATCACACTGTAGTTTTGATATCCATTTCCCTAATGATTAATGGTGTTGAGTAACTTTTCATGTGCTTATTGGCCATATGTATATCTTCTTTGGAGAAATGTCTATTCAAATCCATGGCTCGTTTTTTAACTGGGTTATTTGACTCTTTATTTTTGCATTGTAAGAAGTTCTTTTTACATTCTGTATACCAGATCCTTATCAGATATATTACTTGCAAATATTTTCTCTCATATTGTATTAATAGGTTGTCTTTTTCACTTTCTTGATGGTATTCGTTGAAGGACAAAAGTTTTCAATTTTGTTTAAGTCCAATTTATCTATTTTCTCTTTTGTTTCCCATGTTTTAAGTGTCATATCTAGAAAATTACTGCCTAATCCAGTCACAAAGATTTATTCCTACATTTTCTTCTAAGAGTTTGATAGTTTTAGCTCTTACATTAATGTCTCTGATAATTTTGAGTTAATTTTTGTACATGGTGTGAAATAAAGGTTAAACTTTATTCTTTTGAAAGTATTGATAGATATTAGTTTTTCCAGCATGGTTTGTTGAAGAGGCTGTCCTTTCTCCATTGAATGGTCTGGCACCCTTGTTGAGAAGCAACTGACCATAAATGAGGGTTATTTCTGGACCCCCAATTCTATTCCATTGATATATATGTCTATCCTTATGCCAGTACCATTCTGTCTGATTACTGTAGCTTCGTAGTAGGTTTTAAAAATCAGGAAGTGTGAGTCCTACACCTTTGTTCTTCTTTTACAAGGTTGTTTTGGCTATTCTGGGTTCCATGTATTTCCATATGAATTTTAGGATCAGCTTGTCAATTTCCACCAAAAAAAGGCAGCTGGGATTTTGATGGGAGTTGCTTTAAAGCTGTTAGATCAATTTGGAGAGTGCTGTCATCTTATCAATTTAAAGTCTTCCAGGAATTCCCTGGCAGTCCAGTGGTTAGGACTCAACACTTTCACTGCCATGTCCCAGTTTCAATCCCTGGTCAGGGAAGTAAAATCCCACAAGCTGGGCAGCAGGGCCAAAATAATAATAATAATAATAACAATAAAAAAATTAAGTCTATCTATCCATGAACATGGGATGTCTTTCTATTTTTATCATCATCATCATTATTATCATTATTATATCTTCTTTAATTTTTCAACTATGTTTTGTAGTTTTCAACACACAAGCTTTGCACTTCTTTGTTAAATTTATTCCTATGTATCTTTTATGATATTGTAAATGAAATTGCATTTATAATTACATAAAGTTTTGGTTTGTTTATAAATTTTTGGTTTGTTCTTGTTAGTGTATAGAAAAACAATGGATTTTCGAATAGGATCTTGTGTTCTGCAATCTTGTTGAACTTGTTTATTAGCCCTAGTAGTCTTTTGGTGGACTACTTAGGATTTTCTATATACAAAATCATGTCATCTTCAAATTGAGATGGTTTTACTTCTTCTTTTCCAGTGTGAATGCCATTTATTTCTTCTTCTGGTCTGACTAAAACCTCCAATACAGTGCTAAGTAGAAGTACAAGTAGACATTCTTCTCTTGCTCCTGATGTTTGGGGAAAAATATTCAGTCTTTCAACATTAAGTAGGATGTTAGCTGTGGGGTTTTGTAGGTGCCCTCATCAGGTTGAAGAAGTTCCCTTTTATTCCTAGTTTGTTGAGCACTTTCATCATGAAAGAGTGTTGGATTTTTTCAATGCTTTTTCTGCAACTATTAAGATAACCATGTGGTTTTTGTTCTGTATTCTATTAACATGGTGTATTACATTGATTAATTTCCATATGTTTAACCAACCTTGCATTCTTGTGATAAATCCCCTTGGTCATGGTGTATAATCCTTTTTATATGGTGCTGGGTTTGGTTTGATAGATTTTGTTGAGAATTTTTGGTTCTATATTCAAAAAGGATATTGGTTTCCTTCTAATGTCTTTGTCTAGAATTGGTATCAGAGTAATACGGTCTCATAGAATGAGTCAGGAAGTATTCTCTTTTATTTTTTGGAAAGATTTGTGAAGAATTGGTGTTATTCATTAAACATTCAGTAGAATTCACCCATGAAGGCATCTAGTCCTGGTATTTCTTTTGTTGGGAAGATTTTGATTACTAAATCAATCTTTTTACTTTTTTTTTTTTGAATTTTTGATTTTTATTTCATTTTTTTGTATACAGCAGGTTCTTATTAGTTATCCATTTTGTACATATTAGTGTATATATGTCAATCACAATCTCCCAATTCATCACACCACCACCACCACCACCCCTGCACCACTTTCCTCCCTTGGTGTCCATACGTTTGTTCTCTACATCTGTCTCTCTATTTCTGCCCTGCAAACCAGTTCATCTGTACCATTTTTCTAGGTTCCACATATATGCGTTAATATACGATATTTGTTTTTCTCTTTCTGACTTACTTCACTCTGTATGACAGTCTCTAGATCCATCTATGTCTCTACAAATAACCCAATTTCGTTCCTTTTTTATGGCTGAGTAATATTCCATTGTATATATGTACCACTACTTCTTTATCCATTCGTCTGTCGATGGGCATTTAGGTTGCTTCCGTGACCTATTCTATTGTAAATAGTGCTGCAATGAACATTGGGTGCATATGTCTTTTTGAATTATGGTTTACTCTGGGTATATGCCCATTAGTGGGATTGCTGGGTCATATGGTAATTCTATTTTTAGTTTTTTAAGGAACCTCCATACTGTTCTCCATAGTGGCTGTATCAATTTACATTCCCACCAACAGTGCAAGAGGGTTCCCTTTTCTCCACACCCTCTCCAGCATTTGTTGTTTGTAGATTTTCTGATGATGCCCATTCTAACTGGTGTAAGGTGATACCTCATTGTAGTTTTGATTTGCATTTCTCTTATAATTAGTGATGTTGAGCAGCTTTTCATGTGCCTCTTGGCCATCTGTATGTCATCTTTGGAGAAATGTCCATTTAGGTCTTCTGCCCATTTTTTGATTGGGTTGTTTGTTTTTTTAATATTGAGCTGCATGAGCTGTTTATATATTTTGGAGATTAATCCTTTGTCCGTTGATTCATTTGCAAATATTTTCTCTGATTCTGAGGGTTGTCTTTTCATCTTGTTTGTAGTTTCCTTTGTTTTGTAAAAGCTTTTAAGTTTCATTAGGTCCCATTTGTTTGTTTTTGTTTTTATTTCCATTACTCTAGGAGGTGGATCAAAAAAGATCTTGCTGTGATTTATGTCAGAGAGTGTGCTTTCTATGTTTTCCTCTAAGAGTTTTATAGTGCCCAGTCTTACATTTAGGTCTCGAATCCATTTTGAGTTTACTTTTGTGTATGGTGTTAGGGAGTGTTCTAATTTAATTCTTTTACATGTAGCTGTCCAGTTTTCCCAGCACCACTTATTGAAGAGACTGTCTTTTCTCCATTGTATATCCTTGCCTCCTTTGTCATAGATTAGTCGACCATAGGTGCATGGGTTTATCTCTGGGCTTTCTATCCTTTTCCATTGATCTATATTTCTGTTTCTGTGCCAGTACCATATTGTCTTGATTACTGTAGCTTTGTAGCATAGTCTGAAGTCAGGGAGTCTGATTCCTCCAACTCCGTTTGTTTCCCTCAAGACTGTGTTGGCTATTCAGGGTCTTTGTGTCTCCATACAAATTTTAAGATGTTTTGTTCTAGTTCTGTAAAAAATGCCATTGGTAATTTGATAGGGATTGCATTGAATCTGTAGATTGCTTTGGGTAGTATAGTCATTTTCACAATGTTGATTCTTCCAATCCAAGAACATGGTATATCTCTCCATCTGTTTGTATCGTCTTTAATTTCTTTCATCAGTGTCTTATAGTTTTCTGCATACAGGTCTTTTGTCTCCTAGGTAGGTTTATTCCTAGGTATTTTATTCTTTTTCTTGCAGTTGTAAATAGGACTCTTTCCTTAATTTCTCTTTCAGATTTTCATCATTAGTGTATAGGAATGCAAGAGATATCTGTGCATTAATTTTGTATACTGCAACTTTACCAAATTCATTGATTAGCTCTAGTAGTTTTCTGGTGGCATCTTTAGGATTCTCTATGCATAGTATCATGTCATCTGCAAACAGTGACAGTAAGAAGAAGTAAATTTCTTTTCCAATTTGTATTCCTTTTATTTCTTTTCTTTCTCTGATTGCCATGGCTAGGACTTCCAAAACAATGTTGTATAATAGTGGCAACAGTGGACATCCTTGTCTTGTTCCTGATCTTAGAGGAAATGCTTTCAGCTTTTCACCATTGAGAATGATGTCTGCTGTGGGTTTGTCATATATGGCCTTTATTATGCTGAGGTAGCTTCCCTCTATGCCCACTTTCTGGAGAGCTTTTATCATAAATGGGTGTTGAATTTTGTTGAAAGCTTTTTCTGCATCTACTGAGATGATCATATGGTTTTTATTCTTCAGTTTGTTAATATGGTGTGTCACATTGATTGATTTGCATATATTGAAGAATCCTTGCATCCCTGGGATAAATCCCACTTGATCATGGTGTATGATCCTTTTAATGTGTTGTTGGATTCTGCTTGCTAGTATTTTGTTGAGGATTTTTGCATCTATATTCATCAGTGATATTCGTCTGTAATTTTCTTTTTTTGTAGTATCTTTGTCTGGTTTTGGTATCAGGGTGATGGTGGCCTCGTAGAATGAGTTTGGGAATGTTCCTTCCTCTGCAATTTTTTGGAAGAGTTTGAGAAGGATGGGTGTTAGCTCTTCTCTAAATGTTTGATAGAATTCACCTGTGAAGCCATCTGGTCCTGGTTTTTTGTTTGTTGGAAGATTTTTAATCACAGTTTCAATTTTATTACTTGTGATTGGTCTGTTCATATTTTCTATTTCTTCCTGGTTCAGTCTTGGAAGGTTGTACCTTTCTAAGAATTTGTCCATTTCTTCCAGGTTGTCCATTTTATTGGCATAGATTTCCTTGTAGTAGTCTGTTAGGATGCTTTGTATTTCTGCAGTGTCTGTTGTAACTTCTCCTTTTTCATTTCTAATTTTATTGATTTGAGTCCTCTCCCTCTTTTTCTTGATGAGTCTGGCTAATGGTTGGTTTATCAATTTTGTTTATCTTTTCAAAGAACAACCTTTTAGTTTTATTATCTTTGCTCTTGTTTTCTTTGTTTCTATTTCATTTATTTCTGCTCTGATCTTTATGATTTCTTTCCTTCTACTAACTTTGGGTGTTGTTTGTTTTTCTTTCTCTACTTCCTTTAGGTGTAAGGTTAGATTGTTTATTTGACATTTTTCTTGTTTCTTGAAGTAGGCTTGTATTGCTATAAACTTCCCTCTTAGAACTGCTTTTCCTGCATCCCATAGGTTTTGGATCGTTGTGTTTTCATTGTCAATTGTGTCTAGGTAATTTTTTATTTCCTCTTTGATTTCTTCAGTGATCTCTTGGTTACTTAGTAACATATTGTGTAGCCTCCTTGTGTTTGTGTTTTTTATGGTTTTTTCCCTATAATTGATTTCTAATCTCATGACGTTGTGGTCAGAAAAGATGCTTGATGTGATTTCAATTTTCTTAAATTTACTGAGGCTTGATTTGTGACCCAAGAAGTGATCTATCCTGGAGAATGTTCCGTGTGCACTTGAGATGAAAGTGTAATCTGCTGTTTTTGGATGGAATGTCCTATAAATATCAATTAAATCTATCTGGTCTATTTTATCATTTAAAGCTTCTGTTTCCTTATTTATTTTCATTTTGGATGATCTGTCCATTGGTGTAAGTGAGGTGTTAAAGTCCCCCACTATTATTGTGTTACTGTTGATTTCCTCTTTTATATCTGTTAGCAGTGGCCTTATGTATTGAGGTGCTCCTATGTTGGGTGCATATATATTTATAATTTTTATATCTTCTTCTTGGATTGATCCCTTGATCATTATGTAGTGGCCCTCCTTGTCTCTTGCAACATTCTTTGTTTTAAAGTCTATTTTATCTTATATGAGTGTTGCTACTCCAGCTTTCTTTTGATTTCCATTTGCATGGAATATATTTTTCCATCACCTCACTTCCAGTCTGTATGTGTCCCTAGGTCTGAAGTGGGTCTCTTGTAGACAGCATATATATGGGTCTTGTTTTTGTATCCATTCAGTGAGCCTGTGTCTTTTGGTTGGAGCATTTAATCCATTCACGTTTAAGGTAATTATCAATATGTATGTTCCTATTACCATTTTCTTAATTGTTATGGGTTTGTTTTTGTAGGTCCTTTTCTTCTCTTGTGTTTCCCACTTAGAGAAGTTCCTTTAGCATTTGTTGTAGACCTGGTTTGGTGGTGCTGAATTCTCTTAGCTTTTGCTTGTCTGTAAAGCTTTTGATTTCTCTGTCAAATGTGAATGAGATCCTTGCCGGGTAGAGTGATCTGGGTTGTAGGTTCTTCCCTTTCATCACTTTAAATATATCATGCCACTCCCTTCTGGCTTGTAGATTTTCTGCTGAGAGATCAGCTGTTAACCTTATGGGAGTTCCCTTTTATGTTATTTGCTGTTTTTCCCTTGTTGCTTTCAATAATTTTTCTTTGTCTTTAATTTTTGTCAATTTGATTACTATGTGTCTCGGCGTGTTTCTTCTTGGGACTCTCTGCACTTCCTGGACTTGGGTGGCTATTTCCTTTTCCATGTTAGGGAAGGTTTTGACTATAATCTCTTCAAATATTACTCGGGTCCTTTCTCCCTCTCTTCTCCTTCTGGGACCCCTATAATATGAATGTTGTTGCGTTTAATGTTGTCCCAGAGGTCTCCTAGGCTGTCTTCATTTCTTTTCATTCTTTTTTCTTTCTTTCTACTTCTTATAGATGTATTCGGGTTTTCTATTTCTTCTTGAGTCAGTTTCAGTAGTTGTCTCTTTCTAATAATTTGTCCATTTCATCTAGGTTATCTAATTTGTTGCATAAGTGTTCATAATATTACGTTATGATCTTTTTTATTTTTGTCAGGTCAATAGAGATGTCCGTTGATAAAAGAAAATTTCACATATTGAGATATGGCAATGTCATTCTGGCTTATACATGAGTTTACTTGAATTTTATGCTAACTAAAATAGCCTGTTTTTGGCCTATCAAACATACATTGTACACCTGCTCTAATTATCAGAGAGAAGGACACATTGACCAGAATTAAAGAATGTCCATGTTAAAAATAAAGATTTTATAAATGCCTCCCTTCCTGGGATGCCAATGTTTGTACTCCTTTGATGATAAGACTCCCTTCCCAGGTGCCAAGGCCATACTGACTCACTATGTACTTGCTGATCTGTTTTTCTTGAAACCTTGAAGGAATGTATCTCTGACTTGTTTGGTGTTCTTCGTTCTGACAAGACACAAAACTGTGCTGAAAACCATGCTTCTCCAGAGCGGGTCCTCTGAGTTATCTGAGAGGCTATTCTGGCTTTAGTCCTCAGTTTGACTCAAATAAAACTCTTTTCTATTCTTATTATAGATTGTTTATTGATTATTTTCATTGATAACCCTCTTTCATTCCTGATTTTAGTTATCTTAGTCTTCTCTCCTTTATTCTTGGTCAGTCAAAACAAAAGTTTGCCAATTTTGTTGATCTTTTCAAAGAAGATACTTTTGGTTGGATGACTCTCTATTGTCTTTTAATTCCCTCTTGCATTTTTTTTCCACTCAAATATTTATTATTTCCTTCCTTTTGATTGCTTTGGGTTTGCTCTTCTTTTCCTAGTTGCTTAAGGTGGAAGGTTAAGCTATTAATCTGCAATCTTTCTTCATTTTTAACATAGGTTGATAAATATTTGATAAATTTCTGAATAGTCTGGAAACACTAGATTGACTGACATTGGAAAAGTGAGGAAGCTTTGCACTTGAGGAAGGAAAGAATCCCAAAGGACAGAGGCCAGTGAGATAAGAGGCAGTGCAGGCTGAATTTCCAAAGGGGGTGGGAAAAGCTGCCAGAACATCATGATGGGGACTACCAAGAGAAGGATGGATGCAGAGGGTGTTGTAGGAATTATTTTGCAGGTAATGCAGCATGATTATTCTTTGGTGGTATGGGATTTTGGGGGTTTGTGTGTGTGTGTGTGTGTGGTTTGGGGGTTTTTTTTTTTGTTTGTTTGGCTTGGTTATATTTCAGAGACTTTAGTAAGATTTCAACTGCCTTTCTATATCTTCTCAAAATTAGGCTTGAGTGTCTTTCACTTTTCCTCTTTCTTTTTAAAACTTTAAAAAATCCAATTAAATAATATAGGCTTATAGTGAAAGCTTTGTAAAATATAGGAGACTATAAAGAAAAAAACAAAAATCACCAATTTCCTTCCATAGAGACCTTCATTCTAATCTTTTTAGTATGCACAGTCCACAACCACTTACCCTCATTTCACAATTCAAAACAATCTGAAAACTGACAGTTTTGCCACAAAATCACTTTGGTGGCAAAAGCTGACCTGAATGGATATGAGCCTATTTATAGTCTTTATTTATCACTATCTTTATGAATATTAATACTTTCATCTGCAATGTATTATATAATATATGAAATACTATCTTTCTAAAAGGTGGAAAATTCTGATTTCTGCAATGTATCTGACCCCAAGGGATTTGAATAAGAGATTGTAGACCTATCTATATTAAAAATTATATATATGTGTTATAATACATATATATGTCATTTTATATCTCTACTTTTTAACAGTACATTGTATTTTATTATCATTAAATATTATTGGGAAACAGTTTTTAATGGCGGCACAATGTTCCATCATGTTGATGCATTCTTGTCAATTCAGCCACTATCCTTTTGTGTATTTAAGACACTTTCAATTTTTCAATACTATAAATAGCACTAGATTAAACATCTTTGTATATGAATCTTGATGTGTATCTTTCAGTTTGTTTTTATGATAAATTAGTACATGTAGACTAGTTGGGACAAAGCATACAAACATTTTAAAGATTTATGATATATATTAAAAAAGGACTGCCAGTGTCTCCAGCTGAAATAAGAATGCTGTGATTCCCAACCCACACTTCTATCTTTTTTTTGAAACCAAACAGATAACAAAAGCCTTTCTGTGTCCCCCATTTCTTGTCTGTAGGAAAAATGCTTCAGCCTTCTAGACCTTCCCTGAGTTCCAAAGGGCAGATTCCAACAGTTAATTAAGGAAGTGAAGGAATGCAGAAACAAAAGAAAAGCAGTCAGGAAACAGTAGTGCAGAGGGGGCAGAGTCAACATGGCGTACTAGGAGGATGCGGAATTCGCGTCTCCTCACAACTAGGGCACCTACCAGGCACCGGTGGGGGACCACGGACACCTAAGGAGATGGGAGGAACCCCCAGTGACTGGTAGGATGCAGGGCTTGGGGGGAGTGAAGGGGGAGGAGAAGTGGAGGTGGGGCAGGACTGGCACCCCTGAGGGGCGGCTGGGGAAGGGGAAGGGATCCCACGCCCGAAGGGGGAAATTGGGGAACCACTGGGAGGGCAAAGGATCAAAAGGGAGCATGGCCAGGTTTCCCCTGCCCGCTTGGGCCCCCAGGAACCTGCTGAGATCCTGGGCCTGATCCTCTGCCCACTGAGGCCCCCTCTAGCCATGTGGATCCTGAGGGAGTGCGAGGGAGGAAAGGGGGAGCAAAAGTAAAGGCCGGACCTACAGGAGCAGCACCCCTGAGGGGTGGCTGGGGGAGGGGAGGAGTTCCTACCCCCAGAGGGACCAACCCACGGTTAGGGGTCCAGCGGCGACAAGGGAGACCCTAGGGGGGACAGTGGGGAAGGGTGCAAAGGAACAGAAGGGAATGCAGCCAGTGCTTTCCCTGTCCACTTAGGCACCAGGGAGCCTGTTGGGCTCCTGGGCCTAATCCTCTGCCCTTGGAGTCTCCCTCCTGCCATGCAGAACCCAAGCCCCGCCCCTACACCCCCAACCAGGGCCCTACCTCTACACTCGGAGACTCCCTCCAACATGCTGGGCCTAAACGCCACCCACACACTCTCACTCAGGGCCCTACCTCCAAACTCCAGAACTCCATACTCCAGAGGCCCTCCTTTCCACGTGCTGCCTCTCCCTTTCCCCGCAGGTCCTAAGCAGAGGCCCCACCCCACTCTTGAATATCGCCCACCTAGGCCCCACCCCAAGACCTTTTATGGCTACATGGATCCTGAGCCTAGGCCACGCCACACGCACAAACGTTACCCCCTCCACCCGCCTAGGTCCAACCCCACCCGAAACCCCACCCCTGCCTAAGTTCCATCTCCACCTAAACTCTGCCCCTATAGCCAAGGCTTTTATATTTTTATTTATTTTATTTTTTTTCTTTTTTCCCCTTTTAGATTGGGGTTCTGTTTTACCTTGTTGATTCATTGTTGTTGATTCTTTTATATTTTTATTTTTCCTAATAAATCTTTTATTTTTCAATTTTATTTTATTCTTTATACTTTGTTATTGTTCTCTCCTTTTGGCTTGTTCTGCCCACCCACCCCATTTTTTTTCTTTTTTCTGTTGTAGTTTTATTTTACCTTGTTGCAGTTGTTTCAATTATAGTTTTATTTTTCCTAATATATTTTTTATCTTTCTAATTTTATTTTGTTTCTTATTCTTTGATATTGTACTGCTCCTTTTTCTCTTTCTTTTCTTTTTTTTTAACCGCACCACAAAGCTTGTGGGATTTTGGTTCCCAGGCCAGATGTCAGGACTGAGCTCCTGTGGTGGGACCTCCAAGTCCAAACCGCTGGACTAACAGAGAACCTCAGACTCCAGGGAATACCAATCAGAGTGAGGCCTCCCTGAGGTCCTCATCTCAGCACCAAGACCAAGCTCTATCCAACTGCCTGCAAACTCCAGTGCTGGACGTCTTAGGCCAAACAACCAGTAAGACAGGAATACAGCACTACCCATCAAAAAAAAAAAAAATGAAACGACAAAAAAATATGTTACAGATGAAGAAGCAAGGTAAAAACCTACAAGACCAAATAAATGAAGATGAAATAGACAACCTACCTGAAAACAATTCAGAGTAATAACAGTAAACACGATCCAAAATCTTGGAAACAGAATGGAGAAAATACAAGAAACATTTAACAAGGATCTAGAAGAACTAAAGAGCAAACAAACAGTGATGAACAACACAATTACTGAAATTAAAAATACTCTAGAAGGAATCAATAGCAGAATAACTGAGGCAGAAGAACAGATAAATGAGCTGGAAGAAAAAATGGTGGAAATAACTGCCAGGGAGCAAAATAAAGAAAAAAGAATGAAAAGAGGACAGTCTCAGAGACCTCTGGGACAACATTAAACACACCAACATTCGAATTACAGGGGTCCCAGAAGAAGAAGAGAAAAAGAAAGGGACTGAGAAAATATTTGAAGAGATTATAGTCAAAAACTTCCCTAACATGGGAAAGCAAATAGTTAATCAAGTCCAGGAAGCACAGAGAGTACCATAAAGGATAAACCCAAAGAGAAAAACGCCAAGACACATATTAACCAAACTATCAAAAATTAAATACAGGGGACCTTCAAGATGGTGGGGGAGTAAGACGTGGAGACCACCTTTCTCTCCACAAATACATGAAAAATACATCTATTTGTGGAATAACTCCTACAGAACACATACCGAACGCTGGCAGAAGACCTCAGACTTCCCAAAAGGCAAGAAACTCCCCACATACCTGGGTTGGGCAAAAGAAAAAAGAAAAAACAGAGACAAAAGAATAGGGATGGGACCTGTACCTCTGGGAGGGAGATGTGAAGGAGGAAATGTTTCCACATACTAGGAAGACACTTCACTGGCGGAGACAGGGGATGGGCGGGGGGAAGCTTCGGAGCCACAGAGGAGAGTGCAGCAACAAGGGTGCAGAGGGCAAAGCGGAGAGATTCCTGCACAGAGGATCAGTACCAACCAGCACTCACCAGCCTGAGAGGCTTGTCTGCTCACCCACCTGGGCAGGTGTGGGCTGGGAGCTGAGGCTCGGGCTTCCAAGTTCAGAACCGGGGAGAGGACTGGGGTTGGATACATGAACACAGCCTGAAGGGGGATAGTGAGCCACAGTTAGCCAGAGGGAGTCCGGGGAAAAGTCTGGAACTGCCTAACAGGCAAGAGAACATTGTTTCAGGGTGCACGAGGAGAGGGGACTCAGAGCACTGCCTAAACGAGCTCCAGAGACAGGAGCGAGCCACGGCTATCAGTGTGGACACCAGAGATGGGCATGAAACGCTAAGGCTGCTGCTGCAGCCATCAAGAAGCCTGTGTGCAAGCACACATCAGTATCGACACCTCCCCTCCCAGGAGCCTGTGCAGCCCGCCACTGCCAGGGTCCCGTGATCCATGGACAACTTCCCCGGGAGAACACACGGAGCACCTCAGGCTGTTGCAATGTTATGCCGGCCTCTGCCGCCACAGGTTCACCCCACATTTTCTACCTCTCCCTCACCCCAGCCCGAGTGAGCCAGAGCTCCCTAATCTGCTGTTACTTTAACCCCGTCCTTTCTGGGCAGGGAACACATGCCCTCAGGTGACCTACACGCAGAGGCAGGGCCAAATCCAAAGCTGAACCCCACGAGCTGTGAGAACAAAGACGAGAAAGGGAAATTTCTCCCAGCAGCCTCAGGAGTAGCAAATTAAATCTCCACAATCAACGTGATGTACCCTGAATCTGTGGAATACCTAAATAGAAAACAAATCATCCCAAAATTGAGGTGGTGGACTTTGGGAGCAACTGTAAACTTGGGGTTTGCTTTCTGCATCTAACTTGTTTCTGGTTTTATATTTATCTTAGCTTAGTATTTAGAGCTTATTACCCTTGGTAGATTTGTTTATTGATTGGGTTGCTCTCTTCTTTTTTTGTTATATACGTATATGTATATATTTTTCCTTTTCCTCTTTTTGTGAATGTGTATGTGTATGCTTTTTTGTGTGATTTTGTCTGTATAGCTTTGCTTTTACCATTTGTCTTAGGGTTCTGTCTGTCCTTTTTCTTTTTTTAGTATAGTTTTTAGCGCTTGTTATTATTGGAGGATTTCTTTTGTGGTTTGGTTGCTCTCTTCTTTCTTTTTTAAAAATTACTTTTAATTCTTTTATTATTAATAATTTTTTTAATTTTAATAATTTTATTTTTTTCTTTCTTTCTTCTTTTCCCTTTCTTCCTTTCCTTCTTTTCTTTCTTTTCTTTCTTCCTTTCTTTCTTTCTTTCTCTCCCGTTCCTTCTGAGCCATGTGGCTGACAGGGTCTTCATGCTCTGGCTGGGTGTCATATCTGAGCCTCTGAGGTGGGAGACCCGAGTTCAGGACATTAGTCCACCAGAGACCTTCTGGCCCCACATAATATCAAACGACAAAAGCTCTCCCAGAGATCTCCATCTCAACGCTAAGACCCAGCTCCATTCAACAATTAGCAAGCTACAGTGCTGAACACCCCATGCCAAACAACTAGCAAGACAGGAACACAAACCCACCCATGAGCAGAGAGACTGCCTAAAATCATAATAAGTTCACAGACACCCCAAAACACACCACCAGACGTGGTCCTGCCCACCAGAAAGACAAGATCCAGCCTCATCCACCAGAACAAAGGCACCAGTCCCCTCCACCAGGAAACCTACACAACCCACTGAACCAACCTTACGCACTGGCGCAGACACCAAAAACAATGGGAACAACAAACCTGAAGCTTGGGAAAAGGAGACCCCAAACAAAGTAAGTTAAGCAAAATGAGAAGAAAGAGAAATACACAGCAGATGAAGGAGCAAGGTAAAAACCCACCAGACCAAACAAATGAAGAGGAAATAGACAGTCTACCTGAAAAAGAATTCAAAGTAATGATAGTAAAGATGATCTAAAATCTTGGAAATAGAATGGAGAAAATAAAAAAAACTTTCAACACGGACCTAGAAGAACTAAAGAGCAAACAAACAATGATGAACAACACAATAAATGAAATTTACAACTGTCTAGAAGGAATCAATAGCAGAATAACTGAGGCAGAAGAACGAATAAGTGACCTGGAAGATAAAATAGTGGAAATAACTACCACAGAGCAGAATAAAGAAAAAAGAATGAAAAGAATTGAGGACAGTCTCAGAGACCTCTGGGACAACATGAAACGCACCAACATTTGAATTATAGGGGTCCAAGAAGAAGAAGAGAAAAAGAAAGGGAATGAGAAAATATTTGAAGAGATTTTGGTCAAAAACTTCCCTAATATGGGACAGGAAATAGTCAATCAAGTCCAGGAAGCACAGAGTGTCCCATACAGGATAAATTCAAGGAGAAACATGCTGAGACACATTAATCAAACTATCAAAAATTAAATACAAAGAAAAAATATTAAAAGCAACAAGGGAAAAGCAACAAATAACATACAATAGAATCCCCATAATGTTAACAGCTGATCTTTCAGCAGAAACTCTGCAAGCCAGAAGGGAGTGGCAGGACATATTTAAAGTGATGAAAGGGAAAAACCTACAACCAAGATTACTCTACCCAGCAAGGATCTCATTCAGATTCGACGGAGAAATCAAAACCTTTACAGATAAGCAAAAGCTAAGAGAATTCAGCACCACCAAACCAGCTCTACAACAAATGCTAAAGGAACTTCTCTAGGCAGGAAACACAGGAGAAGGAAAAGACCTACAATAAAAAACCCAAAACAATTAAGAAAATGGTAATAGGAACATACATATCGATAATAACATTAAATTTAAATGGATTAAATGCTCCAACCAAAAGACACAGACTAGCTGAATGGATACAAAAACAAGACCCATATATATGCTGTCTACAAGAGACCCACTTCAGACCTAGGGACACATACAGACTGAAAGTAAGGGGATGGAAAAAGATATTCCATGCAAATGGGAATCAAAAGAAAGCTGGAGTAGCAATTCTTATATCAGACAAAATAGACTTTAAAATAAAGACTATTACAAGAGACAAAGAAGGACACTACATAATGATCAAGGGTTCAATCCAGGAAGAAGATATAACAATTGTAAATATTTATGCACCCAACATAGGAGCACCTCAATACATAAGGCAAATGCTAAGAGCCATAAAAGGGGAAATCGACAGTAACACAATCATAGTAGACGACTTTAACACCCCACTTTCACCAATGGACAGATCATACAAAATGAAAATAAATAAGGAAACACAAGCTTTAAGTGACATATTAAACAACATGGACTTGATTGATATTTATACGACATTCCATCCAAAAACAACCAAATACACTTTCTTCTCAAGTGCTCATGGAACATTCTCCAGGATAGATCATATCTTGTATCACAAATGAAGCCTTGGTAAACTTAAGAAAATTGAGATCATATCGAATATCTTTTCTGACCACAACACTATGAGACTAGATATCAAATACAGAAAAAAAACTGTAAAAAATACAAACACATGGAGGCTAAACAATACACTATGAAATAACCAAGAGAACACTGAAGAAATCAAAGAGGAAATCAAAATTACCTAGAAACAAATGACAATGAAAACACGATGACCCAAAACCTATGGGATGCTGCAAAAGCAGTTCTAAGAGGGAAGTTTATAGCAATACAAGCCTACCTCAAGAAACAAGAAAAATCTCAAATAAACAACCTAACCTACACCTAAAGCAATTAGAGAAAGAAAAACAAAAAAACCCCCAAAGCTAGCAGAAGGAAAGAAATCATAAAGATCAGATCAGAAATAAATGAAAAAGAGATGAAGGAAACGATAGCAAAGATCAATAAAACTAAAAGCTGGTTCCTTGAGAAGATAAACAAAATTGATAAACCATTAGCCAGACTCATCAAGAAACAAAGGGAGAAGACTCAAATCAATAGAATTAGAAATGAAAATGGAGAAGTAACAACTGACACTGCAGAAATTAAAAGGATCATGAGAGATTACTTCAGGCAACTATATGCCAATAAAATGGACAACCTGGAAGAAATGGACAAATTCTTAGAAAAGCACAACCTTCTGAGACTGAACCAGGAAGAAATAGAAAATATCAACAGACCAATCACAAGCACGGAAATTGAAACTGTGATTAAAAATCTTCCAACAAGCAAAAGCCCAGGACCAGATGGTTTCACAGGCAAATTCTATCAAACATTTAGAGAAGAGCTAACACCTATCCTTCTCAAACTCTTCCAAAATATAGCAGAGGGAGGAACATTCCCAAACTCATTCTACGAGGCCACCATCACCCTGGTGCCAAAACCAGACAAAGATGTCACAAAAAAAGAAAACTACAGGCCAATATCTCTGATGAACATAGATGCAAAAATCCTCAACAAAATACTAGCAAATAGAATCCAACAGCACGTTAAAAGGGTCATACACCATGATCATGTGGGGTTTATCCCAGGAAGGGATGGATTCTTCGATATACGCAGATCAATCAACATGATACACCATATTAACAAACTGAAGGATAAAAACCATATGATAATCTCAATAGATGCAGAAAAGGCTTTTGACAGAATTCAACACCCATTTATGATAAAAACCCTCTAGAATATAGGCATAGAGGGAACTTACCTCAACATAATAAAGGCCATTTATGACAAACCCACAGCCAACATCATTCTCAATGGTGAAAAGCTGAAACCATTTCCACTGAGATCAGGAACAAGGCAAGGTTTCCCACTCTCACTGCTATTATTCAACATACATTTGGAAGTTTTAGTCACAGCAAGCAGAGAAGAAAAAGAAATAAAAGGAATCCAAATCGGAAAAGAAGTAAAACTGTCACTGTTTGCAGATGACATGATACTATACATAGAGAATCCTAAAGATGCTACCAGAAAACTACTAGAGCTAATCAATGAATTGGGTAGAGTAGCAGGAAACAAAATTAATGCACAGAAATCTCTTGCATTCCTATACACTAATGACGAAAAATCTGAAAGAGAAATTATGGAAACACTCCCATTTACCATTGCAACAAAAGGAATAAAATACTTAGGAATAAACCTACCTAAGGAGACAAAAGACCTGTATGCAGAAAACTATAAGACACTGATGAAAGAAATTAAAGATGATACAAACAGATGGAGAGATATACCATGTTCCTGGAATGGAAGAATCAACATTGTGAAAATGACTATACTACCCAAAGCAACCTACAGATTCAGTGCAATCCCTATCAAACAACCAATGGCATTTTTCATAGAACTGACACAAAAAATTTCACAATTTGTATGGAAACACAAGAGACCCCGAATAGCTAAAGCAATCTTAAGAAAGAAAAACGGAGTTGGAGGAATCAGGCTCCCTGACTTCAGACTATACTACAAAGCTACAGTAACCAAGATAGTATGGCACTGGCACAAAAACAGAAATATAGATCAATGGAACAGGATAGAAAGCCCAGAGATAAACCCACGCACCTATGGTCACCTTACCTTTGATAAAGGAGGCAAGAGTATACAATGGAGAAAAGACAGTCTCTTCAATAAGTGATGCTGGGAAAACTGGACAGCTACAGGTAAAAGAATTAAATTAGAACACTTCTTAACACCATACACAAAAATAAACTCAAAATTGATTAAAGACCTAATGTAAGGCCAGACACTATACAATTCTTAGAGGAAAACATAGGCAGAACACTCTATGACATGAATCACAGCAAGATCCTTTTTGACTCACCTCCTAGAGAAGTGGAAATAAAGACAAAAATAAACAAATGGGACCTAATGAAACTTACAAGCTTTTGCACAGCAAAGGAAACCATAAACAAGAAGAAAAGACAACCCTCAGAATGGGAGAAAATATTTGCAAACGAAGCAGCTGAGAAAGGATTAATCTGCAAAATATACAAGCAACTCATGCAGCTAATATCAAAAAAACAAACAACCCAATCCAAAAATGGGCAGAAGACCTAAATAGACGTTTCTCCAAAGAAGATATATAGATTGCCAACAAACACGTGAAAGGATGCTCAACATCACTAATCATTAGAGAAATGCAAATCAAAACTGCAATGAAATATCACCTCACACCAGTCAGAATGACCATCATCAAAAAATCTACAAACAATAAATGCTGGAGAGGGTGTGGAGAAAAGGGAACCCTCTTGCTCTGTTGGTGGGAATGTAAATTGATACAGCCACTATGGAGAACAGTATGGAGGTTCCTTAAAGAACTAAAAATAAAACTACCATACGACCCAGCTATCCCACTACTGGGGATTTACCCTGAGAAAAACGTAATTCAAAAAGAGACATGTACCACTATGTTCATTGCAGCACTATTTACAATAGCCAGGACATGGAAGCAACCTAAGTGTCCATCGACAGATGAATGGGTAAAGAAGATGTGGCACATATATAAAATGGAATATTATTCAGCCATAAAAAGAAATGAAATGGAGGTATTTGTAGTGAGGTGGATGGAGTTAGAGTCTGTCATACAGAGTGAAGTAAGTCAGAAAGAGATAAACAAAACCGTATGCTAACACATATATATGGAATGTAAAAAAAAAAAGGTTCTGAAGAACCTAGGGGCAGGACAGGAATAAAGATGCAGACGTTGAGAATGGACTTGAAGACCCGGGGAGGGGGAAGGGTAAGCTGGGACCAAGTGAGAGAGTAACACTGACATATATACACTACCAAATGTAAAATAGACAGCTACTGGGAAGCAGCTACATAGCACAGGAAAATCAGCTCGGTGCTTTGCGACCACCTAGAGAGGTGGGATAAGGAGGGTGGGAGGGAGACACAAGAGGCAGGGGATATGGGGATATATGTATGCATATATCTGATTCACTTTGTTATACAGCAGAAACTAACACAACATTGTAAAGAAATTATACTCCAATAAAGATGTTAAAAAAGAAAAGAAAAGAAACAATAGTGCAGTGATAAAGTGTCCTAGTTCCTCCTAAAGGGATATACATAACAATATATCTTTGAGTTCTTCTTACAGGAACTAATGCCCCCACCTAAGTGGAGGATGGTAACTTCAGGCTAAGTACATGATTCTTGGAACACCACCCTGTTACCTCACCACTAACCAATTGGAAGAAAATCCCACACCCTGAAGCCCTCACCCCAAATTTTGCCTTTAAAAACTCTTCTTCAAAAACTATCAGGATGTTTGGGTCGTTTGAGCATGAGCCTCCCCATACTCCTTGTTTGGTCCTTGCAATAAACCTTTCTCTGCTCCAAACTCCAACATTTCAGTTTGTTTGGCCTCACTGTGCATTGGGCACACAAGCTTGGATTTGACAGCAATTTGTGTTTTAATTTTATTTATGACATACAGAAGTTTTAAAACTTCATCCAGTCAGACTATCTTTTCCTCTGGTTTGGGATTCTGGTATTATGATTAAGAAAATCTTAGCCACCCCAATAGTATCAATATATTCTTTTTATTCTTTTATAGTTTAAACCATTTAAAACCTTAATCAACCTAGAATGTACTTTAGTTTTATGTGAGGTAAAATTCTTTCTTTCTTCTGAAGTTAACCTGCAATGCCAACACTGTTTATTGACTAATTCATTTTCTTTCCACTGATTTAAAATGTGAATCTTATCACAGTCTTATCACAAGCCATTGTATATACTAGAGTCTAATTTGGGGCCTTTCATTTTGCTCTATTGATCTGTTTATCTCCTCTGAGCCAGTTCTACACTGATTAAGTTATGGTCATCTGATAAATTTTTAAAAATATGATTGGGCTTGTTCCACATTATTCTTTTTCCTTTTCAAGCTTTCTTGGCTATTTTTGTCCATTTATTGCTCTGGATGATCTACGATCCCTCTACTATCCAATTAGGGGGAAAAACGCTATTGGAATTTCAATTAGACTTGCATTCAATTTATAGATTAATTTAGAGGCTACTGACATCTTTACAATATTGAATCTTTATGCTGGGAATGTGGTTTAACTCTCCATTTATTCTAGTCTACTTTCATGTCTCTAAGAAAGTTTTATAGTTTTCTTCTAATAGGTATTTTAAAGATCATTTCTCAGTTTTATTTTTATTGAGAGAGTGAATGGGATTTTTACATTTTATTTTACAAGAATGCTCCATTGATTTTTAAAATATATTTATTTTGTGACCAGCCACCTTACTGAACTATCCTTTTAAATCTAATAGTTTTCCAGTTGATTCATTTGTGTTCCTTAGTTAGACAATTATACTATCTGAGAATAATGATGATTTTTGTCCCTCTTTTCCAGTAGTTATATCTTTTATTTATGATTCTTACAATACATTAGCTATATCCTCCATAGCAATACTAAATGAAAGTGGTGATATCAGACATCTTTATCTTGTTCCTGACTTTAATGGTCATGTCTCTAGTTGTTCACCAAAAAGCATGAAGTTGTTTGAAGTTCATATTCATTGTCATATTATTACAATATTCTTCTATTCCCATTTATTTATTTATTTATTTATTTTTGGTTCCACTGGGTCCTCGTTGCTGCACACAGGCTTTCTCTAGTTGTGGCGAGCAGGGGCTACTCTTCATTGTGGTGTGTGGGCTTCTCATTGCAGTGGCTTCTCTTGTTGCAGAGCACAGGCTATAGGCGTGTGGGCTTCAGTAGTTGTGGCACGTGGGCTCAGTAGTTGTGGCTCGTGGGCTCTAGAGCACAGGCTCAGTAGTTGTGGCGCACAGGCCTAGTTGCTCTGCTGCATGTGGGATCTTCCCGGAGCAGGGCTTGAACCCATGTCCCCTGCATAGGCAGGCAGATTCTTAACCACTGCACCACCAGGGAAGTCCCTATTCCCATTTTTTAAAAACCAAATACGAATGTTGAATTTTTATAAAATGCCTTTTTAGCATTTATCAAGGTAATAATATGATAACTTAAGGAAAAGTCATTCACTCATTCCTGTGATGAGATTTCTTAATACTGTATCTTTCTCAGATTTGTCTATGCATCCTACTTGGTCAAAGTACATTATTAATTTCTGCATGTTATTTTAATGTTACACAGAATTCTTACTGCTTGCATTTTGGTTAAGGTCCTTACATTTATATTGATAAGTAGGATAAACCTGTGGTTTTCTTTTTTTTATACAGTGACTATCTTGGTCTGTTTTTGATATCAGGATAATGATATTCCCTTAAAATAAAGAGGAAAATGTATCCTTTTTTTCTGTGTTATGGAATGGAATATAGCAGTCAAAGTTTTAAAGGACTTAGCAAAAAAATCATCCAAGCCCAGTGTCTTTGCTGAGGTAATAATTTTAAAACTTCTAATATTTTTCATCTTGATTATTCGTCTATTCAGGTTTTTCAACCTTTTCTGAGAAAATTTTGTAAATTTATATTTTTCTACAAATGTCCATTTTAATGAGATTTTAAAACTTTATTACCATAATTATATACCATTATCTTATTATTTAACTTTTTTCATCTGTATACTTTGTTATACCCATTTTCTCATTCCTACTTTTATATATTTGTGGGTTTATATTTTATTTGTTTGTTCTTTTTCATTCATGTTTGGATTCTATTTTCAAATCCATCCTTCCTTGGGACCCTTTCTCCTTCACCCAAGCTCCTAGTAGGATTTTCTAATGCTAAATCCATCTGTTTTCTCCCTCTTTCCCAGGCACCCAGTGCTTTTGTGCAGACTTTATCTTCTCTGAATCGCTCACCATAGAGCCTGACAGGTTCCACAGTGAGAAGTTTTCCTTCTTCTCTTTTCTACAGAAACCTATTTGATTTGGTCCCATCCCTCAAATTGCTGTTGGGTAACTGTTTAATTCATCCACTAAAGGCAGTGAGAGGGAATAAAAGAGAAAGACCACTGAAGTGGGATTTGGAAGCCCAAAGATTAAGTCCTGAATCGGATATGCCACCAACTAGCTCTCTGGCCTTATCTCCAGACCTTACTTTCCCCAGCTGTAAAATAAGGTACTTTGATTTCAGGATTTCCAGAATCCTATTCACCTTGAAAATTCTATGATTATCTATTATCCAGTTATCCAAATAAAATCTCTCTAGTCGAGATGAGATTAATATGTTATTCTGTCTACATACTACTTTCATTTTCACAGCTATTTGGGGGATTTTTTAACCCAAAGCAGTGAACAGCATGATGCTTCCTAACATTCCTTAAAAATGAGTGAAGAGTTCTTTATAAAATTCACTAGATCCTTCAGTGTCAAAATTAAATCTACTGTGCTTCCTAACAAAGCAACCAATAGAAGCTTGAACAATTTCTGGAAAAACTAAAGTAGTACCAAGAAATGGAATCACCAAATTGCCAAGCAAAGCAGTATGATAACATATAATAATACTAGGTGATTGATAGCACCATTCTGGCCTTATGTATTTATTTAAAGTTATAGTTATAGTTATAATTTCTCCCAAAGGACACCTTGAGTTAATTTCTTAATTCTGTTCTTAAACCCTTGTCCTAGACAACAGCATTATTTTGAGGTAAACTTGAAAGGGTAACCCTAGTGGGAACTGCCCTTCTTCTATGAACAGTATCCCATTTTAAGAAATGCCCTCCACACTAGCTCCATATATGTGGTTCTTGCTATGAACTCATTTACACAGCAGCAGTTCACTGATTGGCCCAGAAAAGAGACATGACCAAAGCAAAACCAATGAACTTCTTCCTTGGATATTTGGACCTGGGACCAAGAGTAAGGGGAATTTCCCTGGTGAAACCAAGCAGGACCCCATGGGGCCATCCCAGGTACAAAAGCCCCTCTGCATTCCCTGTTTTTTGAAAAATGCTTTAGTCTCGTAGGCCTTCCCTGAGTTCCAAAACACAGACTCAAGTAGTTACTAATTAGGGAAGTGAGGGATACAGAAACAAAGGAAAAGCAGTTAAGCAAGAAAAATAACGACAGCTTAAACAACAGTCAGTGATAAAACAAAGTCCTAGGTCCTAGGTCCTCCTCAAGGAATATACATAACAATCTGATGCATATCTTTGAGTTATTAGGAAGAAACTAAGACCGCCATCCAGATGGAGGATGGGGACTACATGAAGACCACAAGCATGGAGACCCCAGACTGGTTGGAACCAGAGGTTGATGATTAAGATTTCCAAAACACCACCCTGTTACCTCACTATCAACCAATCAGAAGAAAGTCATGCATCCTGCAGCTCTCACTCCAAATGTCACCTTTAAAAACCCTTCCCTGAAAGCCTTCGAGCATGAACTGCCTATTCTCCTTGTTTGGAACCTGCAATAAACATTGTACTTTCCTTCACCACAACCTGGGTCAGTAAATTGGCCTTCCTGTGTGGTGGGTGAGTGGACCCAAGTTTGGTTCGGTAACACTGGGAGTGCTGAACGTACTGAACATGTAGGTAGTGAAGCTCATGAGCCAACAGAAGCCATGAGTTCTGTCACATGGAGATGGGTTGTGGCAAGACAGAAAAAAGGAATCTATATGCAGAGAGAAGTGGGGCATAGAAGCAACTGGACAAAGATCCATGGAGGGGTCGATCTCAGAGAGATTTGCAAACTCCAAGGCTATGAGAGAAACACCACTCTTAGACTAATGCAGATGACTGGCAGGCTGCAGTGAATATCAGAGCAAAACAGCCTACTTTAAAGGTGGTTAATGAGACTTAACCATGAGTACTTGCCAACAGAACATGGGAGCTCTCTGCATTGGGTGTCAGTGTTCAGACAGAAGAAACCGGCCATTCAAATATGGATCCATATAGAACATAGAACAGTGTGGTGCCAATGAACAGAGCAAAGTCAGATGAGTAAAGAAGGGGTGAACACAGACCATGCTACCATAAGCTAACAGTTTACAGTAACTTCTTAGTGAAGAGGGACATGTGGCAACTACTTAAAGATGACTAAATTAAATTTGTATCATGTTTACATTAACTAGATAATAAGTTCAAGGTTTTATTTCATAGAGTAGATTTAGGGATTCATAATCAATCACTTTGATAATCTTTATAAAGACATAAATGAATTAACCCTACAAGGTATAGTTATAGCGAGCTGAACCTGGACAATCCCAAATGGCAATTCTAACAACATTCAGATTTTCAGCACATTAAGAATAAACTGCCCAATTCTATCAAACACTGAGAAAAGAGCTAACACCTATCCTCCAATTCTTTCAAAATATAGCAAAGGGAGGAACACTCCCAAACTCATTCTACAAGGCCACCATCACCCTGATACCAAAACCAGACAAAGATGTCACAAAAAGGAAAACTACAGCCCAATGTCACTGATGAACAATGATGCAAAAATCCTCAACAAAATACTAGCAAACAGAATCCAACAGCACATTAAAAGGATCATACACCATGACCAAGTGGGATTTATCCCAGGAATGCAAGGATTCTTCAATATACGCAAATCAATCAATGTGATATGCCACATTAACAAACTGAAGGAGAAAAACCACTGACATATATACACTACCAAATGTAAAGTAGATAGCTAGTGGGAAGGGCTGCGTCGCACAGGAAGATCAGCTCAGTGCTTTGTGATCACCTAGAGGGATGGGATAGGGAGTATGGGAGGGAGACCCAAGAGGGAGGGTTTTGGGGATATGTGTATACATATAGCTGATTCACTTTGTTATACAGCAGAAAGTAACACACCATTTTAAAGCAATTATACTCCAATAAAGATGTTTAAAAAAATTTTAAAAATAAACCTCCCGCCTATATACAGCCATCCCAGACGAAGATGGTTCATTCTTGATAAGACGTGCTCTGCATCACTCAGGTCCTTGTTCCTTAGTCTTGCTGACTCACAACTTATGTGTTTATAACTCCTTGCCCTACCTCCTCCCCCTGGAATAACTTTCCTTCTCTCCACCACCACCTCCCAATTTTTATCTATTTTTTAGATACTACTCAAAATATCATCAATATGATGCTTTCCTCTATACCCCATGCAGTCTGGCTAGGTCTGGATCTTATAATCAGGCATGTCTATATAACTCTGTTACAACAGTTTGTCAAATTGTCTTCTATTACCTTTTTACACATCTGTCTTTCCCAGCTATGTTGTATTCATCTCTCTACTCCCTGAATCTAGCACACTGCCCCTGCTAAGGGGTTACTGAATGAAAGCATGAATGAATGAATCCCTAAATTACTATGCATTACAATAAAATGGTTACAGTTTTTCAATTTGTGATAAAACAGGCGTTGTTATAAATCCATATAGACATGGCAGTAAAACTTGCTCTTGAATGTTCATTCTTGCTACTCAGTTATCCATGTAGTATGGATATCTGCTTACAACTTAAAAGAAAATCAGAGGGCCGCCTTCAAGATGGCAGAGAAGTAAGACATGGAGATCACCTTCCTCCCACAAATACATCAAAACTACATCCACATGTGGAACAACTCTTACAGAACACCTACTGAATGCTGGCGGAAGACCTCAGACTTCCCAGAAGGGTCTTGGTGCTCTGGCCGGGTGTCAGGCCTGAGCCTCTGAGGTGGGCGAGCCAAGTTCAGGACACTGGTCCACCAGAGACTTCCTGGCCCCAGGTAATATCAAATGGCGAAAGCTCTCCCAGAGATCTCCATCTCAATGTTAAGACCTAGCTCCACTCAACGACCAGCAAGCCACAGTGCTGGACACCCTATGCCAAACAACTAGCAAGACAGGAACACAAGCCCACCCATGAGCAGAGAGGCTGCCTAAAATCATAATAAGTTCACAGACACCCCAAAACACACCACTGGATGTGGTCCTGCCCACAAGAAAGACGAGATCCAGCCTCATCCACCAGAACAAAGGCACCAGTCCCCTCCACCAGGAAACCTACACAACCCACTGAACCAACCTTACCCACTGGGGGCAGACACCAAAAACAACAGGAACTACGAACCTGCAGCCTGCGAAATGGAGACGCCAAACAAAGTAAGTTAAGCAAAATGAGAAGACAGAGAAATACACAGCAGATGAAGGAGCAGGGTAAAAACCCACCAGACCAAACAAATGAAGAGGAAATAGACAGTCTACCTGAAAAAGAATTCAGAGTAATGATAGTAAAGATGATCCAAAATCTTAGAAATAGAATGGAGAAAATACAAGAAACGTTTAACAAGGACCAAGAAAAACTAAAAAGCAAACAAACAATGATGAACAACACAATAAATGAAATTAAAAATTCTCCGGAAGGAATCAATAGCAGAATAACTGAGGCAAAAGAACGGATAAGTGACCTAGAAGATAACACACTGGAAATAACTACTACAGAGCAGAATAAAGAAAAAAGAATGAAAAGAATTGAGGACAGTCTCAGAGACCTCTGGGACAACATGAAACGCACCAACATTTGAACTATAGGGGTCCAAGAAGAAGAAGGGAAAAAAAGGGGAGCTGAGAAAATATTTGAAGAGATTATAGTTGAAAACTTCCCTAATATGGGAAAGGAAATATTCAATCAAGTCCAGAAAGCACAGAGAGTCCCATACAGGATAAATCCAAGGAGAAACATGCCAAGACACATATTAATCAAACTATCAAAAATTAAATACAAAGAAAAAATATTAAAAGCAGCAAGGGAAAAGCAACAAATAGCATACAATAGAATCCCCATAATGTTAACAGCTGATGCTCTGCAAGCCAGAAGGGAGTGGCAGGACATATTTAAAGTGATGAAAGGGAAAACCTACAACCAAGATTATTCTACCCAGCAAGGATCTCATTCAGATTCGATGGAGAAGTTAAAACCTTTACAGGTAAGCAAAAGCTAAGAGAATTCAGCACCACCAAACCAGCTCTACAACAAATGCTAAAGGAACTTCTCTAGGCAGGAAACACAAGAGAAGGAAAAGACCTACAATAACAAACACGAAACAATTAAGAAAATGGTAACAGGAACATACATATCGATGATTACCTTAAATGTAAATGGATTCAATGATCCAACCAAAAGACATAGACTGGCTGAATGGATACAAAAACAAGACCCGTACATATGCTGTCTAAAAGAGACCCACTTCAGACCTAGGGACACATACAGACTGAAAGTAAGGGGATGGAAAAAGATATTCCATGCAAATTGGAATCAAAAGAAAGCTGGAGTAGCAATTCTCATATCAGACCAAAAGTCTCATATTAGACCAAAAGTCTCATATTAGACTTTAAAATAAAGACTATTACAAGAGAAAAAGGAGGACACTACATAATGATCAAGGGATCAATCCAAGGAGAAGATATAACAATTGTAAATATTTATGCACCCAACATAGGAGCACCTCAATACATAAGGCAAATGCTAAGAGCCATAAAAGGGGAAATTGACAGTAACACAATAATAGTAGGGGACTTTAACACCTCACTTTCACCAATAGACAGATTATCCAAAATGAAAATAAATAAAGAAACACAAGCTTTAAATGATACATTAAACAAGATGGACTTAATTGATATTTATAGCACATTCCATCCAAAAATAGCAGATTACACTTTCTTCTCAAGTGCTCATGTAACATTCTCTAGGACAGATCATATCTTGGGTCACAAATCAAGCCTTGGTAAATTTAAGAAAATTGAAATCGTATCAAGTATCTTTTCTGACCACAGTGCTCTGAGACTAGAAATCAATTACAGGAAAAAATCTGTAAAAAATACAAACACATGGAGGCTAAACAATACACTACTAAATAACCAAGAGATCACTGAAGAAATCAAAAAATACCTAGAAACAAATGACAATGAAAACACGATGACCCAAAACCTATGGGATGCTGCAAAAGCAGTTCTAAGAGGGAAGTTTGTAGCAATACAATCCCCTACCTCAAGAAACAAGAAAAATCTCAAATAAATAACCTAACCTATACCTAAAGCAATTAGAGAAAGAAGAACAACAAAAAAACCCCAAAGTTAGCAGAAGGAAAGAAATCATAAAGATCAGATCAGAAATAAATGAAAAAGAAATGAAGGATATGATAGCAAAGATCAATAAAACTAAAAGCTGGTTCCTTGAGAAGATAAACAAAATTGATAAACCATTAGCCAGACTCATCAAGAAACAAAGGGAGAAGACTCAAATCAATAGAATTAGAAATGAAAACGGAGAAGTAACAACTGACACTGCAGAAATTAAAAGGATCATGAGAGATTACTACAAGCAACTATATGCCAATAAAATGGACAACCTGGAAGAAATGGACAAATTCTTAGAAAAGCACAACCTTCTGAGACTGAACCAGGAAGAAATAGAAATTATCAACAGACCAATCACAAGCACTGAAATTGAAACTGTGATTAAAAATCTTCCAATAAGGCTTCCCTGGTGGTGCAGTGGTTGAGAGTCCACCTGCCAATGCAGGGGACACGGGTTCGAGCCCTGGTCTGGGAAGATCCCACATGCCACGGAGCAACTGGACCCGTGAGCCACAACTACTGAGCCTGCGCATCTGGAGCCTGTGCTCCGCAACAAGAGAGGCCGCGATAGTGAGAGGCCTGCGCACCACGATGAAGAGTGGCCCCCACTTGCCGCAACTAGAGAAAGCCCTCGCACAGAAACAAAGACCCAACACAGCCAAAAATAAAAATAAATAAATAAATAATAAAAATCTTCCAATAAACAAAAGCCCAGGACCAGATGGCTTCACAGGTGAATTCTATCAAACATTCAGAGAAGAGCTAACACCTATCCTTCTCAAACTCTTCCAAAATATAGCAGAGGAAGGAACATTCCCAAACTCATTCTACAAGGCCACCATCACCCTGATACCAAAACCAGACAAAGATGTCACAAAGAAAGAAAACTACAGGCCAATATCACTGATGAACATAGATGCAGAAATCCTCAACAAAATACTAGCAAACAGAATCCAACAACACATTAAAAGGATCATACGCCATGATCAAGTGGGATTTATCCCAGGGATGCAAGGATTCTTCAATATACGCAAATCAATCAATGTGATACATCATATTAACAAAGTGAAGAATAAAAACCATATGATCATCTCAATAGATGCAGAAAAAGCTTTTGACAAAATTCAACACCCATTTATGATAAAAACCCTCCAGAAAGTAGGCATAGAGGGAACTCAACTCAACATAACAAAGGCCATATATGACAAACCCACAGCCAACATCGTTCTCAATGGTGAAAAACTGAAACCGTTTCCTCTAAGATCAGGAACAAGACAAAGTTGCCCACTCTCACCACTATTATTCAACATAGTTTTGGAAGTTTTAGCCATAGCAATCAGAGAAGAAAAAGAAATAAAAGGAATCCAAATTGGAAAAGAAGAAGTAAAGCTGTCACTGTTTGCAGATGACAGGATACTATACATAGAGAATCCTAAAGATGCTACCAGAAAACTACTAGAGCTTGTCATTGAGTTTGGTAAAGTAGCAGGATACAAAATTAATGCACAGAAATCTCTTGCATGCCTATACACTAATGATGAAAAATCTGGAAGAGAAATGAAGAAAACACTCCCATTTACCACTGCAAAAAAAGAATAAAATACCTAGGAATAACCTACCTAAGGAGACAAAAGACCTGTATGCAGAGAACTATAAGACACTGATGAAAGAAATTAAAGATGATACAAACAGGTGGAGAGATATACCACGCAGACGTAGAGAATGGACTTGAGGACATGGGGAGGGGGAAGGGTAAGCTGGGACAAAGTGAGAGAGTGGCATGGACATACATGCACTACCAAATGTAAAATAGATAGCTAGTGGGAAGCAGCCACATAGCACAGGGAGATCAGCTTGGTGCTTTGTGTCCACCTAGAGGCGTGGGATAGGAACGGGGGGAGGGAGACGCAAGAGGGAGGAGATATGGGGATGTATGTATATGTATAGCTGATTCACTTTGTTATACAGCAGAAACTAACACACCATTGTAAAGCAATTATACTCCAATAAAGATGTTAAAAAAAAATCAGTATATGGTAGATGAGTGTGTTCCTCTCTGCACAAAGGTATCTGTATCACACACTCACTCCAGGAGATCTGAAAGGGGAGGAAAGAAGGAGTTTAATAGTTTTCTAATATTTATGAATTTTATCAATGTATTTATAAGAATACACTATAAAATTATGAAAGGCAAAATTGGAGGCAACAATATGTAGGTTTTGCTAAATTTCATAGGTTGCTGATCATACCCAGCTTCAGTTTCTTGGCCAATGCGTCAACTTGAACTGTGGGATCAGATCCCATGGACAGAAAACATATCAGAGGTGTTCGTGTATCACTTTCTTCCCAAGTTTTCTCCAGATTTAAGATAACTGGTTCTGTGTACTTTTCCTCCAAAGAATCTGCAATATACTTTCTTGCTTGAAAAACAGTACGGTCTGGGCACCAAGACCTAGAAATGCACACATGTTAGAGGAAATAAATTCAGGTTTTTAAAATTCTATCTAATGCTAAGCGCATAAAGAACACATAGTTAGTTAGCAAAAGGATAATGAGCTAATCTTCCTTTATGCAGATATGTGTAAGATGGATGGCAAGGTTTTCTATCCTTGGATGAATGCAAGTTTATTCATGTAGTTTTTTTTTTTTTTAAATTATTAGCACCTTTAATTATTATTTATTTATTTATTTATTTATTTGGCTGTGTTGGGTCTTCGTTTCTGTGCGAGGGCTTTCTCTAGTTGCGGTGAGCGGGGGCCACTCTTCATCGCGGTGCGCGGGCCTCTCACTGTCGCGGCCTCTCTTGTTGCGGAGCACAGGCTCCAGACGCGCAGGCTCAGCAGCTGTTGCTCACGGGCCTAGTTGCTCCGCGGCATGTGGGATCTTCCCAGACCAGGGCTCGAACCCGTGTCCCCTGCATTAGCAGGCAGATTCTCAACCACTGCGCTACCAGGGAAGCCCTATTCATGTAGTTTTGATGCTAGGCATTGGCAAGGAGTAGGTCAGAGCCAGTTCTGTTGCCAATCTAGAAGGGAACTTAAAAGTCAACTGATCCAAATGTCTCATTTTCAGAGGAAGCAGCAACTACTCTGAAGCTTTAGTTATTTTCTTTTTAAAACACATCAGTGATTATCCCTAGTAACTAAGCTATCAGCTTCAGGTAAGCAATTCCTCATTCAAACTAATACACAGGAGCACATTCATTCTTTGACAAATATTTATGGAGTGAATACTATACATCAGGGCCTGCTCTTGGTGCCAGGGACTCAGCAGGGATGCAAGGGGAGGTGTTCTCTGCCAGGTCCAGTGCATGATGGGGGCTGGCCTGCTGCATACTCGAGGTTCTGCAGTCTTCAGAGGGAGATAATGTGTCAATGGTGTTAGAAGTAGCTTGATCAGCAAGCATTTATTTAATACCATCTGTGTAGCCTACACTGTAGCAGGTTCTACACACAATGACACATTAAATAAATATCATTTGATATTTTTAGATCACAGACAAGTTCTATGGATTCTTATTTGTTAGTAGATTGCATTATTCATTTGACATAGATTCAATTTTAAAATGATGGATATAAGACACATCTATTCTAATAAAAACAAATAGCCCTTTTGCAGTCTGCAGGTCCTGAGGTCATCACTGCTGACAGCTCTAATCACTCTCAAAGAGTGACAACAACCAGGAAACAACTTTTCTAAGAAAACTCAGGGATATAACATTAGGAAAGACAAAAACGACTCCAACATAATCCGACATCTTTTTGTTATTCTTTTGGTGGTTTCATCTCCCCCAACTCTACCCTTCTGTCTTGCCCACCACACACACACACCCTGCCACACACACACACACACACACACATCTTCCAATATAGAAGCCTTCTTTGAGCTACTGCATGTTGAGAAAACATGAAAAGTGAGAAAGAAAAGGAACAATATTCTTCCTCAACATCACTTTCAAACTTTTGCTTCCATTTTAATAGCCAAAACAGCATTTATATGTTTCAATAGCACAATATTCTTGGTTTTAGCTTAAAATCTAATTGCCTTGTAACTCTCTGAGATCTATTCTTTTACAGAAGTAAATTCAACAATAAATGATTCACTCAATGGTAAATGATGACCAAAGTGAATAGTAAGAACATATTTTTCATACGTGTTTTGCTAAAAGCACTATCATTAACACGTTATCAAAATATACCTTTCACCATTTTATTTGCCATCCCAAACTTCAGTTTGGAAGCACATACATCTATTACAGTAACTACTGGGACATAGTGAAGTAAGCTCACTGAGGTGGGATCTGTAATTTGACACTATAAAGTGATGCTCTAGGTCTGATAATACCTATTCTCACCTGATAAGTAAAAGCTTGTGGCAGGTATCTAGTGAGTCATTATATCCATCAGGGATGATTTCCTCCTCTGGAGCATCTTTATCAAACCAGATTTTCCATCCCTTCTCATTACGAGATATCTAAAATAAATAAGCTGATTAGCAAGCCCCAGGAATATATGCAATTAAAATTGAATAACCTGAGAAGGTCATTCTTTATAGGCAGCTAATTTTTTAAACATAACCACACTGTTTACATTTTTCTTCAGAACCAGTGACTCAGATAGATTGGATATTATGATTCCCTTTCAGTTTTTCCATTGCTCTTCTATATTATTTGCTAAAATTAGGACTATGTATCAATTACACTAAACGACTGGGCAGGAAGAAACATAGACCAGGGCTTCTCAACCTCCGCACTATGGGCATTTAGGGCCAGATTAATTTAGTGTTGAGAGAGGCTGTCCTGTGCATTTTACGTTGTTTAGCTGCATCCCTGGCTCTATCCACTAGTCACCAGCAGCACCTCTGCCCCTGATGTGTGGCAATAAAAAAGGTCTCCAGAATTGTCAATGCACTCTGGGGTGTGGCACCAGGTTGCCCTTGGATGAGAACCACTGACATAGACCACTTTGATGGACCACCTCTACATGTGGACCTCGACTTAAACTAGTGATAGATGACAAAATCAAAACTTTTATTTTCCTAGTCATCCCCCCACCTTGAGACCTTAAACCTAAGAATGGATGAAGTCTCTCCAACAGCTGGTCTCAAACACCTGTTCTTTCAGAAGCATGGAGAGAACCACAGGTTTTCAGAGGTATTAAAGGATGCTCCCTGAAGTCCGAGTGATGTCAAAACCAATTACAGAAACTATAGATCGGTGAGCCTGACGCAGCTCCTCAGCAACAATCAGGCTGGATTATTTAGACAGTGTCTGAAGCATGTTTTAAAAGCCACGGCAAGCACTAATAGCAAATATTTATATAGCAGATACTATGTGCCAGACCCAAGGACTGTACTTTTACTCCTCTTATCCCCACTTTTTACTGAGGCACAGAGAGGTTAAATAACCACCCAAAGTCCACACCATACAAGCAATTCATCATCTAGGATACAGACAGGGTGCAAGTTAATAACAAAACAATTGCTCTGTAAATCAGTTGCTCCAACTTTGTCCCTGGGACACTAAAAGATGGAGGAGAATTTCTGAAATGTTTCACAGCTGCCATCTTTCTCTGAAGATTGCAGCGGCTCTCCCTAGTTGGCTGCTGCCAAAAGAATCTGCCTGGCAGAGGGCTTGGAGGGCCTGGGTGCTGCTGCAGCCCCACCCTACTGCACTGGTACCTGTGCTCTGCTACCCAGAGCGCCCCCTGCAGGTCTCCTCCACACTGGCTGCTAAAGAGAAGGAGTTCCAAGAAGAAACAGGGTGCATATTCTCAACCTACTGGCCTTCCATCTGCTAATTTTGACTCTACCATATAAAGCTTTCAGGGCGAGCTGCATCTGTGATGGGATAACTCCCAGCCCCTTGCTCCTGCATTTCCCATTCCTGGCCCTCGCTGCTAGCAAAACCACCTCCAGGTGTTAAACAGTTTGGCCTGGGATGCCAAGGCAGGGCAGCTGCTGTTTGAGGCTATTTTTGTTTCAATTTCTGACACCCACTCAGCTGGGAGATTGATCTCCTGTTTCCTCCCTTCCTCCCACAGACAGGCCAAACTCTTGGCCATCTGATGGCAGATCCCCCTGATGGCAAACTTCTGCAAGTTTCCGGAGAACAACTCTTCCTCTTCCCTTCTGGCCCATCCAATGGTGTAAAAGAAGTTGGACAGAAATAACTCATGGTGTCATGAGCATGGGGTCAAATTACAGCTTTACCATTTATGGGCTATGTGGCCTTGGGCAAGTGCTTAACCTCTTTGAATCTCAGTTATCTCATCTATAAATTGTGTCAATAATACTTCCCTTGCACAGTTATTATTGTTGCAAAGTACCTACCCATAGTAAGCAGTAGTAGCCACCAGATTCTACACCAAGGGTACTTAAAATCTAACTGACCGAGGCAAATGATACTGTATATTCTTATATTAATATAACCCGTCAGCAGAGGGGTGATTTTTTTCCAGTGGTACTTGAAGGCTGCCTTTACCCAGTCTCGGACCAGACCCAGACCACTTTTTTTTCCAAAGTATTTGTTTGGGCTTGGAAGACTCAACTGTGGCTGTAGTAAAAAACAAAGCTTACTGTCCACCACAGATATAGTCCAGGGACTTTATCCAGTTGACTCTGACCCAACCATGGTGAATGGGTAAAGAATACATAATGTTCCAGAAGTACCCCTAAACAGACACACCTAGTGTACTCTTGGGTGGGGGATAGGATGTCTGTGGAGGGGAGGGAATCACATGGTAACAGTGTGAGGCTTCTGCCATCCTCAGCCTAGGAGTAAGGCTACGAATCACTCTCTTTGTCCATCACCAGCAACCGCAAAAAAAGATGATTATCAGCATTTGACACTGGGAAACTGCAGGCCCTCCACTGGTGACACACAGTTGTAACCAACAGACCTCAGTAATAAACAACTGTCTTTATTCTGAGTTGCATAATTGTTTTCCGGTGAGAGCTGAATCAACAACTAATCCACAACAACCAATTTACATTTTCAGATAAGAAAAACGGGTAAATCGGGGTCTGTTTCACCATTTTCACGATTATAATGTCACCATTTTACAAATACTTTCACCATTGAAATGACTGATTTTTTTAAAAAGGACCTCAACCTCTTCACTTGCCTCAAATTCAAATTTGCACAAATTATTTAATCATAGGCAGTGAAAACATTGAGTCTACAATAAAAGGGTCCACCCACCCAGAATAAAAGGGTTCTGATTCTGACAGCAACTCAAGCAGGTTATAAATGATCCATGCCCACCACACAGAAGTAAAGGCAGTTGCCTGCACCTGTGAAAAGGTTCCTTGGGATATCCTTCTGTCCACTGCCCCCAACCCCCCAGGAGAGCCACAGCGCCTTAAAGCTACACACGTGTGTTGACTCCTCTGGGTGAAGGGTTTGTCACCAGGAGGGCCCAGTTTAAATGGCCCAGGTGTGTTTGGGTTTACAGATCTGTACTTTTTTCCAACCCTTTATTACCTGGTTCATAATTTCTGCAAATTGCGGAAGTTTACTCAGTTCCACAAGATTCAGCCAGGTCATATCAAGGATCCAGCGAAACGGTTTGGGAGGGCAGGCTTTCAGATCTAGAGCTGCTCCCCCTGGGGAAAGGTGTCAGTGGGAATCAGGTCAGCTTGTGCTCTATTTTTAAGAAATTTATTTTCCAAATAATAAAAAATGAGATAACCATATCACACACAAAAATGGGAAAATTGGAAAATAATCACGTTATAGAAAATGTGGTTACCTTTTTTTGGTACAGTTCCTTCAAGTGTTAGTGATTTATACCATCTTATACAGATAGCAACTCCCTGTCATTTTTCCCTGCAAAGAATTTTTCTCAGGTGGTAGCAGATGTTTGCCTTTTTATTGTTTTTTAACTATCTGAAATTTATAATTTTGATATCAATGAATCGGTTGATCTTTTCATGTGTGATTTTAAAAGTCATTTCTTAGTCATCACTCCTCCAGAAGTTTGATATTCAATACTATTGAAATATTTTTTATCAGGTCAAAAAGATGGATAAATGGATAGATGAAGGGATGGAGGGAAAGAGGAAGAGAGGAGTATAATACATCTGTGGGTTTTTAAGGTTTTTAAGGGGGTAATTAATGTTCAAATCATTTATTCAACAAACATTCACTGAGCCACCTCTATGTATCCGGCATATTCCAGGCACTGGGGATAAAGCAGAGGAAACCCAACAGGGCTCCTGCTCTCACCGAGTCGAGTGGAGAATGTGAGTGATAGCACTGGATTGTATTTTGAAGCAAATCACACGTCAAATGAGCACATTCAGTGTGACAATCTCCACCAAGATGTGTGATTATATCTGCACTTTCAAAATTCCTCTATTGCATGTCTTTAGCAATGTTTTATCATAATAATTCCAGCTCTGTTGTTTAATTCAGATGTATGCCAAACAGTGGTTCTTGAACTTTTAAATTCTATAAGCCTCCTGAAGAACTCATCAAATCCCTCCACTTCACTTATCAACCCGGGGACAAAAACAGGGGAGGTGGCGGGTGGAGGGGACTACAGGTCTCTGTTCTCCCCTCCAGCATCTTCCTGAGAAGGTGAATGAGCTGAAGTACTCCTTTCGTGTAAATCCCTTTGCTCCACCGTGGAGTCAGGGGCTCTGAGTGCCACAACACCTTTAGAACCTGTAAACCTTCCTCCCACATGCCCCCACCCCCCGCAGTGACCAGGTGAAAGAGGAGACCTTATTCTAGCACCATTTCTGCTAACATTGAGTTTACCATAGGAGAAGCAAGCCCTAGAGAAAGACACCTGCAGATTTAAGGGATTCTCTCCTCTAACACGGAGGTAGACGCATACCTTTTCTTCTTGGTTGTTTCCCCCTCACAGTGATTTCATGTAAACATATACCTCAAAGACATCAGGAGAAGATATTTAAGCTACATCAGTGTTTCCAACATATCATGCACCTAAACTAACCCAGAACCATCACAGCCCATCCTATTCCCCCAAATATCCTGGCTCTGCCACTTGCTAGCTGTATAAACTTGGACAAAAACTCAGTTTCTCTCAGTTCTCTCTTCTGCCAAATGAGTGTAATAATAGAATCCATCAGATGGATTGCTGTGAAGATTAAATAAATGAATGTATGTAGAAAGCTAACAACAGTCATGGCCCAGAGTAAGAGCTATGTAATCATTAGCTGTTATTTTGACATTAACTCTCTGTTTTGGAAGGCTCAGGTCCAATCCAACCTGGAAGGCAAGAGAAGACCCTCTAATGTGTCTTTCTGTCCATGGTTTACAACAAAAGAAAGATGATATCTTTCTAAAATAACCAGGCAGCGGAAACAGGTATATCAATTACTCTACAGTGCATGATTGCCCCTGGTATCTATTTCATTTTTCAAAGTGTTCTGACATTCTCGGTTGAAGAAGAAAAGTCAAAGGCACCTTCCAAATATTGCAGAAAACTAGTAGGAATTAATACAAAGGGAAATCAAACATTTCTGCTATGATAAATAAGTCTTTCTTCTTTCCCCCTTAAGTAGTGAGTTCAAAATGATAAAAAAATATCAATGATCTAAGGGCCATATTTGTTAACTTTGTAAAAAAAAAAATAAAAACAAAGTCCTACCATCTTTTAAAAAATAATTTGGTCAAACTGTAAGCCAGTTCAAAACTAATACAAACTGTACAATAAACCAGTTTTGATTTTTTTTAAAACTCTTTTACTGTGCTGTGCTGACTGTACTGACAATTCACCCATCATAAAATCCCAAATTAATCTTCTGAAGCATTGCTCATGCTACTCCCCTGCTCATAAAACATTCGATGGCTCCCTATCGCCAACTCAAATAAATCCAAACTCCCCTCACTGACTCTCCTGATCCTATACAACCCGGTTCTCCCTGACTCTCCAGTTTCATGAAATGGGGTCACAGATGTGCTCTAACCACAGCTGAGATGTGCAGCCTTCTTTATTTTTCTGTGACAAATCAAATCCTCCTCACAAATTCCCTCCCCACTGTGTTGCTGCGTTTCTCGGTCTCCTCGGATTTAAAGACTTTCCAAGAATCCAGTCTCTTTCAAGGAATAGCTCTGGCTTGGCTGGGTGTGCTGGGTAGGGAGAGGTGAGGTGGGGTGGGTTTGTGTCTTGATGGGGAGGATACCTCAGATCTACACGCTGCCCCCAAGGCTTCACTAGTCCCAGTCACAGGCTGGGATCCTCTGAGCCACGACAAATCCTGTCTGACCTATGGGGGCATTAGGCTGCAGTCCACAGAGGCTGGTACTTTGTTGCTAGTTATAAAGTCCCCCTGTCCTGCAACTTCTTGGTTTGAGCCCCAGACCCTCGCTGTGCACCAGCCCTCTCCGCATTTCCACGTCCACACTCCCGCCTGCCAAACCTTAGGCTTATACATCTATCCACTACCCTCCACCGAAGCTGTGATGCAGCTTCCATGTTGGATGTGGCTCTGGGGCACTTCCCTGCTCTCTTTGAATTTACATGTGGCCATGCATCTTACTCGGGCTAATGAAATATGAGCGTGACGTGTGTCACTTGTGGGGTAACCTTTAAGAGCCAGCACACAATTTGCCACATCCTGTCCCTCTTCCATAGTAATTATGGAAGCAATTTGGATTCCTGGGCGACCATGACAAGCATGTCAGATAGAGAGTAAAGGAGAAGTATACTTTTGTTGTGTTGAAATTTGAGGATTGTTTTTATGGCCACAAAACCTGGCCTATCCTGACTAAAACTAGGTCCCAAAATCACATTCATTATGCCCCCACTCTGACATTTCTCAAAGTAGCTCTTCTTTCAACCATCCAGACCAGAAATCTTTGCACAGAGCAGAAATCTTAGACTCATTTCTGACCCTCTCTTGGCTCTTACAACCGGTGCTTTGTCATTTTACTTTCATGATCTCTCATATTTGTGTCTTCCTTTATATTCCCATTATCTTCACCCTAGGATGAGGATGCATTTCCTGTGGTTGGGAAGCTTACAACAGACTCCCTTAAACCACTTTTCTCTAATCCTACACATGTCTGCCAGAGTAACCTTCCTAAAGAACAATGAAAGGATCACATCACTACCTTACACAACTCCGTATTTCTTATCAGATCAAGAAATCCTTCCTCTCGGAACCAAGGCTCACCAATGTACATACTCCACTCATTTCTTTTTCCATGCTGTTCTGTCTTAGCATGGAAGTTTTCCTCATTTCTACCTACCATCCATGGTCCATTTCAAATGTCACTTTCTTCTTTTGGGGGAGAAGGGCTGCCAGAAAATGATTTATTAAACTACTTATAAAGAAAAAAAAAAAATAAGAAAAAGATTGGACCATTTTCCCCAGGTATCAAATAACCTGAAAAATTCATGGCTTAACCTGCAAAGGCATATTTTCCAAGGAGCTTCTCTTGATCTCACCAACCACATGTAATCTCTCCCTCCTTTTAGATATAACACTTTGTTTTTAGCTCTCTTATAACACAGGTTATTCTGCCTTATTTTGCAGGGGTTTTTTTCAATTATCTTTATTTGAATTATGAGACTTTTATTTCTTTTAAAGCAATGTCTGGTTTTTCCTTGTATCCCAAACACCAGTATGGCAGGTTTGCATAGTATATGCTCAATAAATACTTGTTTAACTGAATTGAATGAAAATACCACTCTTTTGTCTCCTTAATTATACTTTTAACATGGAGATAAGCAATGAGCAGGGTTCTCTTCAAATATAAAATACAATTGTGCTTTTTGTTACAGTCTTAAATGTCATTATAACCCCTTGCTTAAGGAATTGGTCTCTTGCAGTAGTAGAAAGCTCATCACCTGAATCACTATTCTCCCCTTTGGCATTTGGGTCTCCTAATCATAAGCAACAATGCTCAAACTTAATTACATAACTAAAAACTGCAGAGTTAACACAGACCTGAAATCAATCATCTTGAGTAACCAGAGTAAAATGAATGGAAATCGGCGGGGGCGGGGGGGGGGGGTGTGGGGGAGGGGGAAGAGGTATACATAAAGAACTTCACTTCCATTAGAACTTAATTCCTCCGGGTATTACAAGAATGGGTCTACAGGACATCAAAGAGCATGCATGCCTAAAGCAATCTCCTTTACATAGCACATCCATATCCCAAACCCTTCACCTTTAATGAGAGCCTGAAACTCTCTGTGCTTCACTGTTCCTCTCTGAAGATCGATTTTTAAGGTCATGAGGAGTACAAAGAGGAACTTGTGGTTCTCGTACAAGCCTCTGACAGAATATGTAAAAACTTCATAGGTCAGATACTCAATAATATTTGTAATTCTCTTTTGAGGCAGTGGAGACTTCTCAGACCTGCAATATGTTTCAAAAATCAAAGAGGTAAAAATCCATTTCTAAGAGAGTAGGTAGGAATACACACAAAATTTGGGGGGCAAGGTAGTGAGGCCCCACCTGGCCATGGACTGGTCAAATAACTTCAAGAACTGGGCCAGCGAGGTCTGGTACATGATGTTGACCATGCTCATCTCTGTGATGAGAAAGTAGAGGATGCTGCCTCGGGTGGCCGCGGGCCGGAACTCCTCCTGGGCCGTGTTAATCTTGATCTCTGTTTCCGCGGCCACGTGTAGTTTTTCACTTACTTCAGCTGCTGTCTGCTTGGTGGTATGGAGGACACCGATGAGAGATTCGTCATCTACCAAGGAACCTAAAAACCAAACAGGAAATCTGTGGAACACTAGACGGGAAAGCTGCGGAAACGAGATGCATCACTTCTGAAATCACCGCGTTAATTTTCAACTTGACTTCTTCAAAGCCCACAGGATGGAAGGGCAGAATCTTAAGACAATGAAAGGCTTCCAGTCTAACCAGGCATCCGATGCCTGAATCCGTTCTAAACATTCCTGCCTAGGGTTTGTCCCCCACTCTGCCTGAAAATCTGCAAAAGGCAATTCTCAAGGCAGCCCACAAATCTGGTCTCCAAATGTCTGAAGAAAATTCACATCTCCCTCCAGTCCCAGTGGTTTCAGCTGTTCCTATGACGTGGCTTTCACCTCCATTATCATCTTGATGGTTCCCCTCACAGTATCACGGGCTTTTCCTTCCCACTTGTCTCACAGTGTGAGTTACACACCAGCTTGCAGGTGAGTCGTACTTTCTCTACTCCTGCTTTAGTTCAACAGTCCTTGACATTGAGAACTCTGGTCCCTCTATGTCTCTAACGAGTTAGGAGATAGTGGAAGGGTCTAACCAGGAAGAAAAATCCTGATTTTAGTTTTAGTTTTACTCTTCATTATTGTTTTTAACAGACATAACATGTCTATGACGATAAACGTAAACATAAAAATATCTCAATTTTAGGACACAGAAAGGTGCTCTGGAGGTGCTGAGATAACGCTCACGATACCTGCAGAGAGCGGTGCTCTGGCCTACCTAGAAGCAGGTGGGTGCTTCTGGAAGGTGCTGAGTTAGTTGCTCTGATGGGCACGCTAGGTCTGCTAGGGAAGTCCAAATTGTGACTAACCTCACACTCTTGGCTGGATCCTCAGTCAGTCCTCCTTGGTAATATTTGCAATGCCCAGAGGCATCAAATGGCTGGGAGATGTCATGGACCAAGAGACAGACAACTTCGTCAGCACAAGCAGTGCAATGAAGGCAGATAAAAGGCCTTTTCCATGAGGTCACCTTAAAGTGCTCGAGACTGCTGTGAGAGTAACACTTAATGTACTTCTGGAAGGCTAAGTTTTTTTGTTTTTTTTTGTTTTTAAATCCAAGGGTTAAAGTGCTTTTGGGAAGTATTCATCATT
Organism: Balaenoptera ricei; assembly: GCF_028023285.1. Lineage (NCBI taxonomy): Eukaryota > Metazoa > Chordata > Mammalia > Artiodactyla > Balaenopteridae > Balaenoptera > Balaenoptera ricei. Next base: position 36,392,541 of record NC_082649.1, read on the forward strand.
AGATTGCTAATGAATGGTAGAATTTAGGTTGCTGTAATTTGCCTACTACAGAACAATATATCCCAGGGGGTGGTACGATGATCTGACTGCCCAGAGGAGAACCTATCCCTGACTTCTAAGTGGGAGGTCAAGTCCAGAGTGACTGAGCCTGGGCTGCTCAAATGTCTCTGACAACATTACACACATCATAACCCACTGTGGCAATTGCATTTCAACTCCAAATGAAAGAGTCAATCTAAAAAACACAAAATAGATTGAGCACATTAGTTTCCTTTCGGCAAGCAAATTAGCCTATTGTGAGTTACCTAGCTCTATTGGGAGCCCTTATTTTTCTCAGGAGAGAGCAATTATATCAAGAAAACTGTGTTATTATCAAATGCTCAGACGCCGGTTGCTAATTCAGATATCAGATTCTCTGCAGTCCCTCTGTAATGTCTAGATGGAAATTGCCTCGCTTGTTTTAGCGTGGATAACTCAATGTTTCCTAACATCTGTAATCATGAGAGCATTGAAAAGAGGGTACAAGAAATTCTTATTCACAATCCATTATGTGATTATTTCTTAATAACACAATACCTTTTGTAGCACTTAATTTGTAGAGAAGGTTATCTTCAAGTTCTTTCATCTTCCGCTTATTAAAAGTCACATCCTCCAAAAGTTTAACCCTCTCAGACTCTAACTCCTGTTATTAAAAAAAAAAATCAGAACTGTAATTACCAGTTATTATGGCAAATGCAAACTACTAGTGTTTATTATTCATTTTTAAAAGTTTAAACCAAAGTGCCATTCAAATGACACTATCATTAGTCAAATCTATCTATTTGTATTTTTGTTTCTCTGGACAGTTTTTTAAAGATTATGCCACTAGCATTAAGTTTCCATAGCACTTACACTGGCATGCATGAGATAAACCTGCTAAAATAATTTTGCTCAGCTCGCTCTCTTCCTAGCTTTAAGTTTTTTTAAATTAAGAGTGTCCCATTCTCTTGGCCCTGTTCCCACATACCGCCTCAGTGAGAAATGCTAACTTCATTTGCAGTCAGAAGGGGTAGAAACAAAGAAGCATTAATACCAAGTAACCAAGAGGCTACTCAAGCCAAATGGAGCTCCTGAGCTGGGACCTGACTATAGGAACACCAGGTACCTGCTTTGACATAGCCAGCTGCCAATACAAATCCATTTTCCATTTTTTTGCATATTCTACCAGAGGGGCTAAATTGGATGTCTGGAAGGTATATTCTTTCCTACATAAATAATATAGTTTTAAAATTATACTTTAAAAAATTTCAAACTTTCAGAAAAGTTACAAGACTGGTACAATGAACTCTCATATACCCTTCACCTAGATTCCTCAAATAACATTTTGCTTTATCACTATTTCTATATAATACTTTTTATCATTACTGTTATTATTATTGCTGAACTGTTTGCATGTGTCATGATACTTTATCTGTAAAAACTTTAACACATCCCCTAGGCAACAGGACATTCTCTTACACAACCATAGTGCAATTTTCAAATTCAGAATATTTAACATGGATATAATACTCTTGCTAAATATAGAGTAAATTAAATTGTCTCAAAAGCATTCTTTATAGCATTTTTTTTAATATTACTTTTTAAAAAAATTTTTATTGGGCTTCCCTCGTGGCTCAGTGGTTGAGAATCTGCCTGCCAATGCAGGGGACATGGGTTCGAGCCCTGGTCTGGGAGGATCCCACATGCCGCGGAGCAACTGGGTCCGTAAGCCACAATTACTGAGCCTGTGCGTCTGGAGCCTGTGCTCCACAACAAGAGAGGCCGTGATAATGAGAGGCCCACGCACCGCGATGAAGAGTGGCCCCCGCTTGCCGCAACTAGAGAAAGCCCTCACACAGAAACAAAGACCCAACACAGCCATAAATAAAAATAAATAAAAAATTTTTTATTTATTTTATTTATTTATTTTTGGCTGCATTGGGTCTTCACTGCTGCACGCAGGCTTTCTCTAGTTGCGGCGAGCGGGGACTACTCTTCGTTGCGGTGCACGGGCCTCTCATTGTGGTGTCTTCTCTTATTGCAGAGCACAGGCTATAGGTGCGTGGGCTTCAGTAGTTGTGGCACGTGGGCTCAGTAGTTGTGGCTCACGGGCTCTAAAGCACAGGCTCAATAGTTGTGGCACACGGACTTAGTTGCTCCGTGGCATGTGGTATCTTCCCGGACCAGGGCTCAAACCCGTGTCCCCTGCACTGGCAGGCAGATTCTCAACCACTGCGCCACTAGGGAAGCCCTGTAGCACTCTTTTTTGATCTTATACAGAATCACACACTGTACTTAGAATTGCATTAAAAATGTGTTTTTAAACTACTTATTTGAGAAAGTTTCTTGAAAAACTGCTACAGAAATGCCACCACTTTCAGAAAGTCTTCCTAAACCAGTTTGTCAGTTAAAACCCACAGCACGGCATTCCTCTGTACATCTACTATGGCTTGCATCACAATCTATGTGTCGGCTGTATCCCTCCAACTAGATTCTGTGCATCTAGAGGGCAGGAACTTGTTCTATTCATTTTTAAAAATTGAAGTATAGTTGATTTACAATGTTGTGTTAATTACTGCTGTACAGCAAAGTGATTCAGTTATATATATATATATATGTATATATATATATATTCTTTTTTTATATTCTTTTCCATTATGGTTTATCATAGGGTATTGAATATAGTCCTCTGTGCTATACAGTAGGACCTTGGTGTTTATCCCCTATTCATTTTTGTATTCTTGACAGCACTTATCTTGAGGCTTTGCAGAGAAGTGACTCAACCTAATAAATATTCGTTAAATTGAAGTGTACTGAATTTAGTTCAACAACTTTATTTTACATCTGGGGAAACTGAGGACCCAGAAATATTAACTCCAAATAACATGGCAATATAATAGACACAGCTAGTTACTAGCAGGGATGCGCCTAATATCCTTGTCCCCCAACCCCAAGCCTAGTATACTGCCATTGTACTAGTGGCTTGCGGTATTTGATGGGGTGGTGACGAAGATCATGGCTGTATTTGCAGAGAATAGCTAATGAATTGTCTTCATTAAAGCAGTCATCCTAACAGTGGCAGTATAGAAATATGTGGACAAAATGAAATCATGTTAGCGTCCTTTTCAGTGTGATATGGAAAAACAAGCATCACGGTACAGTGGACAACTTGTGAGTTTTACAGCATGACCTGTAGAGCTTATCTACGAGGCTTGGCAGAGTGGAAAGTCTACGTGCTCTTACAGGTTAAGACCTTATTCTCCTTGGTCTCCATTTGTTCATCTGTAAAATGGGGGTGTAAGAGCAGGATTGTTAGGAGGGTTAAACATCACAGTTAGGATGTCCTCCTGCAGATTAAGTGTGCACTTTGTTTTTTCCAGCAAGGCTGGCGTTAGCATCCTAGCGCATCTCTTGAAGAGGAAGCTAAGGCCTAGAAGAGTGGGCATGGGGCGCTCTGGGGACGTGCAGTGTACCTTAGATGGTGGTGTGGGCTGCTTTACAGAAGTTAGTGTAGCCTGCATGGGGTATCTGGACCAATGAGGCACCATCTCAGAACAGACCAACAGCACCAGGTAGACCAAGAAGGAAGGACTAATTTTCAACAGTTGACACCATGTGGCCCTAAGAGGTGATGGAGGCAGTGAACTGAGGGGTCCATGCTCTCTGCCAGACTGTGAAAGTGAGACGATTCCCTTTCTAGATTGCATAAGCCCTGGGCAGTTTCTTGGAAACTAAGATCAAACAGCTAATGAGGGGTGACTTCCCTAGTGGTCCAGTGGGTAAGACTCCACGCTCCCAATGCATGAGGCCCAGGTTCAATCCCTGGTCAGGGAACTAGATCCCGCATGCATGCCACAACTAAGAAGTCTGCATGCCGCAACTAAAAATCCCGTGTGCCGCAACGAAGATCCTGCATGCCCGCAACTAAGACCTGGTGCAGCCAAGATAAATAAATAAATACATAAATATTAAAAGAAAAAAAAACAGCTAATGAGAGTGGAAGCTGGAACTGGGCTCCTTTTACTCCACCAGACTGGCCACCTTTCAAGGGCCTGCCCCGAGTTAGCCATTTCTTATTAACCAGGTAGGATTTTACTTCTCTTTTTACTGAGCCCTCTATTTCTTTGGTGTCAGTATCATTTCTCTTTTCCTTTTTGAATCTTCCTCTGTATTTGTAGCCATCTGTTCATATCACTTCCTTTCCTCCTTTCCTTAAGTCTTCTTCTGCCATTCTTTCTCTCACCCTCCCATTTTATGCATCTCTGGTCTTATTATTTCTAACCTTGCCTTTTCCTTGAAACCTTAATACTAACGTTAATTATATTTTAGCAAATATAAACTTTCTCAGATTTTATGGAAATATATGTTATACAATACAAATATATAAAATTATATTTTATACATAACATTTAATGTTTTCTGAGCTTTATCTTAAAACTTAGTTTAATCTATCAGTTTCTTAAAATCTTCCAGCCTTAACTTTTTCTTTGTTTTATCAGAACCCTCAATTATACTTAATTTCTCTGCTTCAGTGCAAGTTTCATTTAATTAAGATAAAAGTATGGCTCTCTAGATCATTAGATTATTAGATTGTGGTGTTATCAATTACAATCAAGTACTATCAATTACTATTGCAGTGTAGTAGTTGAAACTACTATAGTGGTAACAATACTCTTTCAGAGCAAGTTCTTCTTTTCCATTATTTTATTGAATTTTCCAGGTGTATCCAAGACTATTCATCCATACGGCGATAGATATGAAAGTCAACATACCCAAACCTTTAAAGTCAGAAGTAGAAGGAGTGGTGTGTGTGTGCACGTGTGCTTTTGGTATTGGAGGAGAGGTGAGTTACATGATTTCTCAACAGGACTTGAGACTACAAAACAAATACTTATGCTAACAAAGGTAACTATGATTTGCTCAATTTTTTCTTTTCCATATACTCAACAATTTCCCAATACATTTAAAACGTTTATTATAATTTATTATAAGTAGAAGTTCTTTACCTTGAGAAATTATTACCTGTTTCTCTGTTAGAATTACCCTCCTTAGTAACTGGTTCTCAAGTCCTTTCATGGTAACAGTAAAATCAATGACTGACGTTTTAGCATTGATCTCAGGGGTAAAGGCAGGGTTTGGTAACTTTGTTGTAATATAAAGTTTAAATGTATCCATGATATCACATTCCTTATCTCCGACTTTCACCTACATCAATTCAAATATTAAATTACAAACAGCTTAAAGGACAAGACAAGAAATTTGGGTTCAATTTAGGAGAGAGTTTATCAAAAGTCAGTGCCGTGAAACGAATGAATTACAAAACTCAGTTGTAAAATTTTAATCAGTGATCTTAAATAATAAAGCCTATTCCTTTAGAATAATTTAGACTTGTGGTCCTGCCTGAAAATGTTTTTAGCCATGACACCAAGCAAATTAAATGAAAAATTTGTCCAAAACAAATGCTGAATAAAGGAAAACTCAGACATGCCTCATATTTGACTGTTTTTTCCCACCTGAGGAAATTGTTTCCTGCTATGGAAATTTGTTGTGTTTATAAGAAGTGTTATTTCTTTTTGCATTTCACAGTCATATCTGAAGCATATTTGACAAGAGAAAGGGTTAATGAAATTTTCAGAGGAAAAAAATGCCAACGTTTTTTTCCCAGAAAGATAACACTTATCTTAAACACCACAATTTTCAGTGTATTAAAAACAACTGGGTTTGCTACCTAAAACTCAGGTGGAAATTATAACATTTTAAAATGACAAATTTTTAATTAATCTTAATACTTCATGTGATTGAAAACCACATTGCTAAGGCACTAATTCTTAGGCATCATGACCTTCACATTGCAGATAAGAATCTGGGTCTTTTAAAAGGCCTTCAGGAATGGACATACTACAACCTCTTTTGGCATATTAAATATGGCATATAAAAGAATTATGAAGAAAATTTTTCTGAATAAATCTGTCTTTGTTTAATGAGAAAACTGGCATTCTTATTCACTGATATTCATGAAATTAAGTTGTCCAAAGCAAAAAATCTCAGTCAGAAATGCTGTCATTCAATAAAACCACAGAAGCCTAAAAGTAAAGAATGAAACCAATTAAAAAAGAAACACTTGTATTGAAAACAATTCATGTTATCACCAATGATCGGGAACCGTATTCCACTGCTTCCGGCAAAGTCTGTGAGTTTGGATTGAAAGTTAATAAAGAGAGCAATAAAATCATTGTCCATAGACTTAACTAAAAATGCCATTTTATCCAGTGAGGAAACACAGGCTTTATTGTATAGATGTATACATGGCTTGAAAACCAACTTTCTCAGAGCTGCTAAAATGTACATATTTTGTGTGTAACACTAATATATTATTATTATGACAAGATGCCTTTCCTTAATATGTTAGTTTTGGATAAATGGCTATTGTTACCAAGATATTGTTCTCCCCTTGTATTTTTTATATACTATTTTTTAAAAAAGGAACACTGAATATGAGTTTGGAAATAATTTTTTCCAGCGTGTCAAATAGTACCACCTGAAGGAAATTGTCTTCACTGCTATGCTCAAAAAGATAAGTAGATGTCACCATTGTTCTTTTCTTCTTTTCCTTTTCTTTTTTTTTTCTTTTTTTTTTCCTTTTTTCGAAGCTCACCTTGAAAGTGGTGCCTGATTTAATGAAATTCTTTTCTAATACATTATCCAGGGCTGGATCCAACTCTTCACGAATGTCCTCAATGAGAAGGGGTCGGCCCAAGGAAAGACTGTCCTCCAAATGCGTGCGGAAATACTTATGGTTCAGAGAGGTTACCTACAAATAAAGAGTTCATTGCTATATAAATGTTACAAAGAATGTGCCTGTTCCTGAGTGGAAACCAGAGATATGTTGGATAAGTGACTAAGAATTCTAAGGACTGTATAGGAAGCCTTACTTATAAAAATAAAAGTAACAAACAAAAATTAATTTTCAAAACTTGGTGGGTCATGACTTTGTGGAAGCCCTGGGTGTGTGATGGGGGTCTCTCAGATCAAAAGAGGAGAATCAAGTGGCATTCCTTAGATGGAAGGTCAGAGCTCTGTTCCAGCAGATGGAAGAGAAGTGATCACGGATTAATCCTTTAAACTTACATAGCTACAATCATTCAGAGAAAGCAAACTAACTTGCATTTTTGTGATATTCACTTATCTTCTCAGGACACCTATGAGATGAATAAGTGATTAAAAAATAAGCATGGAAATGTCAAAAATGATACACTGAGTCAAACTAAGGGTCCATCCATGTATTCTGTCTCTAAGAGTGACATAACATAAGAATATGATACTTTGCATAAAATCAACCTGAAAGACTTATACATTCACTTTTTATATTTTTACATTAAAAAAATTAGAATTCTGAATGCCTGGTGGGGTCCCCCAATTTTAGATCAATGTTTGTTATTAGTTAAAATAGACACACTGGGCTGGTTGATCTTTGCATTAGCCAATTGGCTTTGAACTCTTTACTTCTCCAGTGATCCCTCCCCCTGCCTAAGTGTGAGGATTCCCAAAGGTTCAGTCCTCATCTCTCTACCTTCTTATACGCTATCCTCTGAATTCAACTATTGCCTTTATGCTACTGTGAGTGCTGATCCTAAGACGCAAGGAAGATCCACTGGGACAGCAGGTGATTAGGAGAGTGAAATTAAAAAATATTATCTCCCACTTGCAACGAAGAAAGGTGTGGAATTGAAAAATTAAATAAGTCTATCTTTGTCCTGTTTTGGTTAAAAAGGAAATAACTAAAACAAAATATCCTGCACACGAAGGAATTTTTTCCCCCAGATGGATAGCTTTATTTGTATAAATGATGTGCTGTGAAAGACCTTACTATGAGTTGATAAGGTAAATGAATCTAAACAAAGAGCTTTAACTAGTTTACTTAAACAAGATGAAACAAGGTCCCAGGAAGACTAAACGTAATTGTCCTACTCTATTCCCCAAGATGCAAACTCTATTTTTGTGATGTCCTTCCCAAGTGTGATGGTTAATTTTATGTGTCAACTTGACTGGGCTAAGGGATGCCCAAATAGCTGGCAAACATCTTTTCAAGGTGTGTTTGTGAGGTTGTTTCTGGAAGAGATTAGCATTTGAGTCGGTAGACTAAGAAAAGAAGATGGCCCTCATCCATGTAGGTGGGCATCATCCAACCCATTAAGGGCCTGAATAGAACAAAAAGGTGGAGGAAGGGCCAATTTGCTCTCTGCTTAGGCTGGGACATCCATCTTCTCCTGCCCTTGGGACTTCAGACCCGGACTGAGGCTTATACCATTGACTCCCATGGTTCTCAGGCCTTCTAGGGTTTGCACTGGAACGACACCACTGGCCTTCCTGGGGCTCTAGCTTGTAGATAGCAGATCTAGGACTTCTCAGCCTCCATAATCCCATAAGCCAATCCCTCATAATAAAACTTTTTCTATATATCTATACCTAGATATCCTTTCAGTTCTGTTTCTCTGGAAAACCCTGACTAATATACCAAGTAAAAAAATAATTTTCAAATTGTCAGTTTATTAAAGATTACCTTTAACCACCTTCAATATCTTTTGTAAACTTGAAATAATATCTTAGAGTCATAATTTCAGGTTTAATTCACTTGATTTTTCTCATGGAGGAATGCTTGTGGTAGCCATGACAAGAGCCTGTATCTCCTGCACGGATACTCCGGCATTCGGGCTTTACAAAGTAGTCAGTGAATTCTTTATAGGGGAATTAAGTGAATACATTCTCTTTCCAGAGGTCAGAGCTGTAGGTGCTGGAGATGGCATTGAAGATGGCCTTGATGCAGCCCTGGACATATAAAATATGTTTTGTTTTTCATTTATAAAGTGTTTCATTTTTCATTTTGCCTTCCTTCCCAAGCACAGAAATAATAGTTTTGTTTCATTTTGTTTTCTTTTATTTGTGTTTGTGCATGTGCTTATCCACATATTCAGAAAAATAATGTTTTCTGAGTAAAAAGGATGCAGTTCAATTTGCTTACATCCTAGCAGTTGATGGTTTTTAAAATAAGGAAGTGTCTCTGGCATATTTCTGTTACTTCCTCAAGAAGCTTCTTGGGACAGGGTTGCATCAGAAAGGACATGACTGAAGGCTATCAATGAGTTTAATGCCGAAATGGAGAGATAAAGACACAATCAGGAAAAATAAGAATAAGATGAGCAGGGAGATCAACAGCCAAGGGAGACAAGAGGAGTGAGGAAGGGAGCAAGGGACAAGTTATAGCTGAGCTGGATCCAGGGAGCTAAGTTCAGGAGCAGGAGTGCTCCAGTACACGCCACTCATGCACTTCTGTGTATATAGCTCCTCAGGAACTGCATTCTCATCAACCCCATTTCCCTTAACTCTTCCCTTCCACTTATGCTCACTTCCCAGGATTTTTCTGGGTTTTCTAAGTAAACATAGAGTGGAGTCTTAATGAGGTGGGAGTATCTTGAGGTGATCCAGAGTGCTAGACAGTGTCCACGTGCCTGCAAAGCCCTGATCTTAGAAGGAAATCTTTCAATATTTCACCATTAAATATGGTGTTTCTTGTAGGCTTTTTGTAAATACTCTATCTGATTAAGGAAGGTCTCTCCTAATCTTAGTTTGCTGGAAGTTTTATCATGAATAGCTGTTAAGTTTTACCAACTGCTTCGTCTGCATTTATCAAGATGACCACATGATTTTTCTGGGTTTGTTTGTTTGTTTTGCTGTAATGATGACACACTTTGATTAATTCATTTAATTCAATAAATATCAGAATTACTACCCTATATAAAGAGCTGTGCAGAAAATATAAAGATGATGTAAAACCATAAGCCTTGCTAGCAAAAAGTTTATGGTACATTAGAGATAAAAGACAAACGTGCAAAGAACAATAATTTAAGGCAGGCTCCTAGTCCATAACAGAAATACAAGATGCGTGAGGAGTCAGGACAGGCTATATTAAGCTGGGGACTCAGGCAAGTTTGGGTAAAAGTAGCATTGGATGTGGACTTTGAATAATGTTTAAGATTTTTATCTGGGATGTAAGTAAAGTGGGCAGTTGGGTGGAGAAGACATTCTGGTTAGCAGACATAGTACAAGCAAAACTATGCATCCAGAAGGCTTGGAACTGGGAACAGTGTCGAGGAAACAATGAATAGTCCATATTGTAATACTGAATTGAAACATCAATGTAACAAGATCTCCAAAGGAGCCAGGAATGTTGGAATCCTGCCCTTGTCTACCTCTACCTTAGGATTAACACCTTGGTAGAATCCAACTCCAATAATGGACTCTAGCGTGCTATGTGGTATTACCAAGTGCCTGAGCTAGGTTGGAGCAAATGGCCTTAAACTGAGGAATCACAAGTCTTATTTTTGTCATTTTCTTATAAGCCCAAACTCAAGGCCCAGAATAAAGGCCACATCCAACATTGGCAAAAGCAATTGAGCCAGAGAAATGGACAGAGAGAAGGAGGGTGAGATCAAGAGAGAGCACAAAAGAGAAAATAGTCAGAGCATTTGTCCCAAATCACTGTTACAAAACTCAAGGGTGTAAAGTAGCAAACAGTTATCATCATAGAGATGACCACTTTATGACTGACAGGTTCAACTGAAATTGTGGGAAAACACCATGATTTCAAGATTACTTTCCCATGCACCAAATGGTACATACCTGCAAGTCATTTTCTTTTTCCTTTGATTTAATCCAAGTTTTGCCTTGAGTTTGTGGGTCTATGAGGAGTGGGTATCTGGTGGCCTTTGTCACAATGATGCCGTTCTGAATGGAGAGGTCATCTCCTGGTAATCCCTGCAGCCCCCACTCACCAATCTGAATAGCAGGAAATGGATGTGGCCATTCAAAGGAACACAGGAAGGCTTTCGTTAGTGATTAACAGTGCCACGATATAAAAGAGTTTAATATTTGGACATATTTTTCCCATTGAGACTATGCAACAAGTACCTAGAAATAAACCAAACTCGTAAATGTGAACCAAACAACATCAAATTAACACAAACAGATTTATCATCTAATAAATCCTTTCTCTAGTAACCCAAGACTAGGTTTAGTCCTTTATATTGTGTTTTCATACTTATGAGGAAATATTGTAAATTGATTGCATATTAAACCTGATTTGGGGATTCTGAAGCATGGTTGCTGAACATTCAGAGAACAGCAGGGACTTGAAATATGGTGAGACTGGGCGGGTGGTGGGATCCAGATGGGCTGGAGGTGGCGGAGATAATGAATATTCTGAGACCTCAGAGTAGGTAAGCCCTAAGGGTTAAGTCTCTGAAACTTCCCCTTCCTGCCCTCTGGTGCTGCTTACATGGGGGAAGGGACATTGCATAGCTGGAGGCAGAGAAATTAGGGGAGGTGAAATATTATATTGGTAGGAACTCATTAATGATGTTTTTCTTAATATTTCCTTTCAAAATCAAGAGGGAATTGCCAGTCTGGCTCCACGTGGTCAACAAAATCATCCAAGATCCAATGAGCCAACCAGCCTCCACCTTCGTTAAATTATCCCAGCTCCACCAAAAGCCACGATCGACAAAGAATATCCTGGCCCACTTCACCTCACCTGTGCCCAGTGCGTCTCCAATACATTACTCTTCCCTGTAAGGACCAGTTGAACACTGTTTGAATTGAAAAAGATTATTTTTTGACTTTTAAATAGAGGTAACTTGAAATTAATAGTTTGGCTTTCCTAGGGAAACTGCAACTGGGGAACATATTTACAAATCAAAAAGCAGCTCATGAATACAGATTGCCTGGAAAGCATTTCATACCACAGGAGCTCCAACAGGTATACTAAAAATTGACAGTGGAATCAAATTCCCAGCAAGGAAGGTTAGTACAGCAGTGCATGCTATTACTCAGTGATGGCAGATCATGCTATTGTATTATACTGTTGGACATTATAAAAAGATGGTTAATGACCAAAAGAAAGTTAATACCAGTACTTACGGCCAGCTAACACCTACATTTTCCTAGAATGTTTGTAAGAAAATGTGATTTAATAGGGCTGGTGTAAATAATGGAGGGTTATTAGAAGAGCTCAGTATTAGCAAGCCTATAACTCACAAATGATCTTTTCACTCATAGCAGTGCAATTGGTATTAATTTGAAAGCAAGATTTCTTAAAATGCAAAGGAACTTTTGTATCACAAAGGAAAAAAATTTTTGTAACACTTTAGCATTTTCAAAACAATCTTTTCAATTAAATGCAAAAAGAAAAAATTAGGTGTACCTTAATTTCTTAGTGAGTAGGAAATAAAATGAAATTCAAATAATGCTCTAAGGAAAGTAACACTTACTGTTGGAGGATCCACCAACATTGAAATAAGATTCAGATTTTCAGTGAAAGGAATCTTCCGTGCTTTCAACTCTGCCTCCCATTGATCTTTAAGCAAATAGTTCCTAAATATCTGATTGAAAGGACCAAGATAGGAAAGGAATCCAGTGCACAGCAGAATATCACCTACAAGTCTGTTAAGAAAAAACAAAGTGAATCACTAACACATTTTAAGTTCTCCCAGTAAGGAGTATGAAAGGCCACCAGGCAGTTTTGTTACTAGGTGAAGTCCTTCTTTGCTCCCAGCTTAACACTTGGCAGCCAGACATGGAGAGACCATGCAAAAAGGAGCCTAAAGGCGCAAAACAGGGTAGGGGTGGCCTCATTCGGAGTAAGTCAGGGAGCAAGAAAGAAGGCTCCTTTCTGAAGCCTACAGGTCCTGAAGCTTGACTTCCAGATGAGGAAAGCATCCTTTTCCCATCCCATGCCCTGGTCTTGTTCAGATTCAATCTTGATTTAACCACTACTTCTTCTTCATCCTCTTTTTTTTTTTTTTTTTTTTTGCCATTCTCCTACTCCCCTCTCATTCCCTCTCTTTCAGTCTTCAGAAGACACCAGCCCAAGATACCTTTCCATTTAGAACAAACTGTTGCTCCACACTTTCAAAATCCTTGAGGTGAACAGTATAGAACTGGAACCAGTAACTAGATTGTTCTGGCAAATCCAGACAATATTAGAAGCATTCTCACACTGAAAGCCCACATTGTTGAACCAAAATTGAGGTTAAAAATATTTCACCAAGTTTTCGTCCTTCTCCATTTTACTGAGAGTGTGGGACTCAAGCTCTAAGCACTTTCTTAGATGATGGGATTCTGAGATGGGGATATGGAAACAGAGGAGAAAAGCACTTCAAAGAATGAGACTTTATGTTCCCCCATGCCACAAAGAGGTGGCCTTTGGGGTGATGACTAAGAAGGAATGCAATTATATCAAAGACCAAAATTTATACCTATTAATCTGAGCTTTGAACTCTTTGCTTTGCTGAGTCCATCGGACTTTTTCTCCACTCAATCCATCGATGAGGGTGGAAGCTGCCTGCATCTTTTTCCGGCACATGTCAGCATCATTAAGCAAATCCTACATTCATAAAGGGAGAATGTCTCAAAGAGCTTCTTAAATTGCTTAATCAAACATCCATTATATTCACACATAAAAATACATGGAGGAATTTCTTAATTTGTAAAATAAATATAATCTAAAAATATAGTGTCAGCAAAATTTTACATATTAAGTTCTTGTAATTCATTCATAATATAGTTATTTTACCTTATGAAATTTCAAGAAGAGCCATTTTGTAAGAGAGAATCCAAATCACATAACTTAAACAGTATTTCTATTAAATATTCTCAAAACAATAAATATACCTTTTTCTTGGATTTAATAATAATTCTGAGTTCTTTGCAGTTTTTACAAAGGATTTTTTTCCCCAGAAAAATCCTACACGACAGTAGTATGCTGAAGCCAGCTTGCATCAGCTCAAAAGAGTCAGTTGTCACATTTTTCAGAAAATTTGTGAGCTGGTGTTAAACACAGCCATTATTAAAAATTAAATTACAGTATTAAATTAAATTACATAGCTCACAACTAAATTACATAAACTTATGTTAAAGGTAATAAATAATCAAAATTCATCAATTCCTAGTTATTTACTACATTTTCATATTATCTATACTCTTGAGGTTAAGTTCATTGAATCTGCATGGTGGAAATAGTATATAATGGCATGCTGCATCTTTTCCCATACCTGCGTCGTCTTGTCACATTGACGGCTTAAAATGGACAGTGGCAGGGGGTACCTAGACCACAGAAATCAGCAAACACTGCAAATCAAGGCTTTCTTCTCCCCCTAGCCTCCGCCCCGACAAGCTGATTGTTGAACGTTTACCAGACCACCACTGCTTACAACCTATACCACGAGGTTGTAGCTTTATCTGTATTTAACAGATAAAGTTAGTCAATCACCCCCAACTGCACAATTCATCAGTGACTGAACTGGATATCAAACCTAGTTTTCTGACTCCAAAGTCAATACTCTTAGGTATGATATCACAGCTTCTTCTTATAGAAAATAATTACTAAAAACAGAAAAAAGAATGTGGAGTGTTGAAGATCCAAAATAAGTAGACATAGCCAGTGAGTGAGGGCATTCAGGTAAATATTTTTTCAGTGCAAACATGTGCTTGATTTCTAAACACAACACATACTTGTGTAACATTTCAGTACGTCATATTAGTAATTTCTGTGTATTTAATCTCACCATTTTCTCATTCACTGCAGCATCAAATTTGGCTTGCACTTTATCCAGCTCAGCTTGTTTCTCATCCAACAGTGCCTGGGCCTTCCCCAGTTCAGCGTTGGCAACTGCTAAACGGCCCTCCTGCTTGGCCAAGTTAGCCTTAAAAGGAAGAAGATGTGATTAGTGTAGAGGTGTATTAGTGCTACAAAACATTCGTGCTTTTAATTGGTAAATAATAGCGTAAGTTACTACATAATTTTTGCCCTATTTGAAAGTCATCTGTTTCATTGTCTTCAGCTGGGGAAGCAGAAAAATTGCATTAAAGTTCATTTTTTTCCTTTTAATTATTAATGTTCAATATGGAAATCGCAGAAATGTATGGGAAGGAGAAAAAAAAAATACTCATGATTTTACCCAGAAAGAGTCTGTGAGTATTGTGTCAAGAAGTGGATAACTAGCATTTTGATTTTTTTTTTTTTCACTTAGAGTAATATAATTTCCTCACATCCTTAAACACTTTTTCATGAACATTAGTTATATGACTACATAATATCCCACAATTTGGATATATCATAATTTACTTAACTTTTGCCTTACTTTTAGACATGCCTTTCTCCCCTCCTCCCCATTTTTTTATTATTATTATTTTTAATTTATTTTTGGTTGCATTGGGTCTTCGTTGCTGCATGCGGGCTTTCTCTAGTTGCGGCGAGCAGGGGTTACTCCTCGTTGCGGTGCGTGGACTTCTCACTGTGGTGGCTTCTCTTGTTGCAGAGCACAGGCTCTAGGCATGCGGGCTTCAGTAGTTACAGCACACAGGCTCAGTAGTTGTGGCACATGGGCTTAGTTGCTCCACGGTATGTGGGATCTTCCCGGACCAGGACTCGAATCCCGGTCCCCTGCATTAGCAGACGGATTCTTAACCACTGCACCACCTGGGAAGTCTTCTGCCCATTTTAAACTATTATAAATAATGCTGTGATGAATACTATTGGGTATGTAAAATTTAGGATTGTTTTCTTGGTAAAGATGTTTTGAAGTGAAATTACTATAATAGTAGTTTTTCCTCTTTCTCTAAGTCCTATAGCATGATAATTATGTTTCTTATAAATTTAAAGTAATTAATCAGTAAAGTAATATAGCCCTAGAGCCTTCTGGGATTGAAGTTCCTTTGTAACTTTCTTATTTTCTTTCTCAATATTTGGTTTTTAGAAATTAGCTCTTTTTCTCAGGAAATTTTAAGTTCATTTAGATTTTCTAATATATTTACAAATAACTTTAAATTCTGCTTTTTAATTATTTAAATCTATAATCTGTAATTATATGGATTTATCTTTTATATTCATTACATATCTCATATATATATATGTTTTGCAAAGCACCAATTCTTTAATTTTACTACTTTTTTCTAATTTTTAATGTTTTTTTTATTAGCTCTTTCTACTTTCCTTAAATTGTCTGTGTGTGTGTCTATGCTTTTAAGTGATTATATACATATATATACTGGAGTGTTTAGTTTCTTTGATTCACTTAAAGGCTAAGAAGGTAGCATTTTGGCTGCATCACAAAAGCTTTGGTAACTAGCTTTTTGTAATCATTTTCTAAATAGAAGTGACTAGCTTTTTTTAAAAAAACAAGCATTTTATTTTTATTGTTATGGTCAGAGAATGAGGTCTCAGAAATTTATGCTTTTGGGAATTGAATCAAAGTCTTCTTCTAGAATTGAATATCATCAATTTTTGTAAATGTTTCTTGGACACTGGAAATAATTCGATATTCTTTGTTCATATGAAGAAAGTTCAATGTAGCTATTCAACCTTAAAAATAATATAGTGTAAAATCTCTATATAATTATTAATTTATGCCTACTCAGGACTGGCTACATAAAAGTGCAAAATGAAAATGCCGGCCCCCTTGTTTAAAAATTAAGAGGGTGATAGCAGAGCATTAAGCCAAGCACGGGCCCTTCTAAAGCTGGCCCTCTGCCTACCAGACCTGTTGTGCATTGATAGCATATGCCACAATATCAAATTACAGGATTTTCTTTTTTGTTAAAAAACTCCACTTAAACTATTCATGGGTTTTGCCTTATGTAACTTGATGCTATTTTATTTATCTCATAAAGCATTACTACAATTAAGTCTCACTGTGGATCATAATTTTTATCAATAAAAATAGCTGTTCTTTCTAAGTGCTTTTTTTTCTTGAATTCTACATTTATAGTAACATTTCTCTCTTGGTATCTTTTTGTTTGGGTGTGTTTGCTATATTTGCTCATCATTTCCCTTTGTTAAAACTTTATTTTCTCAAAGCTACCTATGTGCAGAATTTAAAGAGGCAGCCATTTCTATAAGGCTTGTTAGAAAACCTCTGCCGCCCACCCGCTCACCACTTTCCATGCCACTTTCAACAAAGTGGAAAGAGCAACCACTTTCAACCCTTTTAGCTTTATGGGTTACAGGCTGGGGGGCGGGGATCGGGGGTAGTGTGTGTCTGGGTGATATATTTTATGAATCCTTTGTACTCCTGAGAATGTATTTCTGTTCTCTCAGACATAAAGGACAATCTGGCCCAGTATAGATGGGGTGTGTGTTTGTGTGTGTGTGTGTGAAAGAGACAGGGAGAGTGTGTGTTTATCCCTCAACACTTAAATCGCATCCTTAAGAATGTCTTTTTGTCTTTTGTTCCCATTAAGGGCAGCTTGGCCAGCGACTGAATTCTTGGACCCCAGTAATTTCCTCCTCAGTACTCTGCATGTGTTTTCCATTATTTTCTAGGATTTAGTGTTGTGGCAAGTCTGTGCACATCCTGATCTCTCCTCTTTTGTAAGCAACCTTTTAAATTTTGTTTCTTAGATGCCTATAAGGTTCTCTTCCTGTCTTCCAAATTTAAAACATTTCTAGGTGTTGATCTTAATTTTCATAAATTTTGTTTGGAATATCGTAATCAAATTCAGTCTCCAAACCTAATCTCCAAACTTTAAAGATATGGCCAGTTTTCTTTCATGATAGCTCAATTATTATTCCCAATAAGTTCACTTCTAGTTTAAGTTAACAAGTTGAGTTTGGTTTCTTGTCTGCAAGGCCAAGAAACATGTAACAGATATAAAAAGAATGAGAACTTGTGAGAGGACATACAGAGAAAAAGAAAAATTTGGTAACGGAGAAACCTACCTTTATTAGACTACATTATGCTTTGTCTATTAATGGCAGCAATAACGATGAATGATTTTATTAAGAATTGATTTACTGGGAGAAGAAGGGAAACTTTTACCTTCAGAGGCAACACTTCTCTGTTGACACCATAAAATGTTGCCATAGCAAGTGTCCAAGACAGCAGACCAGCCACATTCCCACAGACTTTTTTGGCACTTTCAAAAGTGTAATCATCCATGTTAAAATATGGCTGTAGTAACTCAACAGTCTCTTCATTTATTGTATCCTTGGGGAACTGCTGAAGGCTCCACAGGAATCCCGTCGCACTCATCAACTGAAAAATAGTATTACAGCCTGTAAGCTCTGGAAGAAAATGTATACTTTCTTCCTGAGTTAGTATGTACTTCTAAATTGAATTTTTTTCAAAGAAGTAATAATTGATTTGCTCTAAACATACAAATTAAGACTATGGCAGTAGTCAACCTAAAGCTGTAAATTGCAGGTTGTCTTCCCGTTTCTATAGTGAAGAGTAAAGAAGAAAAACAATGTAAGTTTCCCATCTAGTGAGTGCATCTAAATGCCACCAACCACACAAACCCCCCTTTGGAGACTGGGTTGGGATGACATCAAGACTGTGCCAATACTACCTACAGGTTCTGGACAGATTTTATAAAAAGAGGGCATTCAGCTTTAAAATCTTTCCCCACTTACATTTTTGGAGATGCAGTTTAAGATAAACTCTTCAGTACACAATGATTGATTATTGTCTGCCAGTGTGTCTGGTCTATATTGAGTGTCCTGGGATGTGGACACCTGGTACACCTCATAGGACTTACAGAGATAGATTTTACTTACTTTTAATGACTCTCCCCATGATGGCTTGCAGCAAGGTTTTTCTGGATCCATAGTGACAGGGTCAATTTTCTTTTGAAATAGTAACAGAACACAGTCCATGATTCTCATAATAAGATGAGGGGGCTTTGCAAGTTTCCTGACTGTGGCAATATCATTTGGCTTGATAGTCTGTATTTGGGGTTAGGGATCAGAATATTTTTTGTTAAGTAGTATTCCTAGTCATGTGGAAATCTCATATTTTTAAATAACTAAAGTGGAAAACTTTAAAACATATTTTCTCCCCAATCCCTGACATTATCTCCTCAAGGGTTTGCATTCCAAGATAATGGCTCTTTCATTGTTTAAATTGGGGTTTCTGTTTCTTTGTTTTCATTTTTTTCCCCTGTAGCCCTCAATGAATTGCTTTAGAATATCACTACCATTCATTGCCCACAACCCCAGGCCTCTGTTAGCAACAACTATCATTAATGTGTAACATTTAGATAATTTGCATCTTCAAAGCACAGAATCTATATTATATGGATATCAGAAGAGGGGCAAGGTCCTGAATATCAGAAACCTCACCTTCAGCTTTCATTTTGAGGGCTGCCCTGTCCATGGAAGGGAGAGGAATTCGAAGGAGACAAGAAAAGTTATTGTAACATATGGTTCATAAAAATATTTTTGGAAGTTCTATCTGTGAGCTGGGTTTGAAATAAGATATTACCTGACATTCAAGTCAAGAAGGACTGGGACATCATATGATCAATAAAAAACTCGTAAGACTTGTTTGATCCAGTGATTAGTCTCTTGTGTGTTATCATAGGACCCACAAAAGGAGTGAGGGTGGAGAATGTGTCCTGGTCATTGTCATGATTTTATTAAATGATGATCCTAAATCTATTCATTTATTTAACAACTACAAGCATTCTCCCATATAAAACAAAAGCAAACCAAAAACAGCCCTGTCCTCAGAATCCTCCAAGGAAAAGAGAGAGAAAACACAATTACCCTAAACTATGATTATTTGCCATGATAGAAGTATAGGAGTGACAGGAAAACAAAGGAGGTCCAGAAGAATTGAAAACTTTCTGGAAGGGGTGAGATCTGAGTTTCGTCTTGAAGACTGACTCTTACTAGTTAGTGAAAGTTAGGAAAAGTAGAAAGCGTTCCTGGCAGAGGGAGAGACCCATTTAAAGGTAACAGACCATGATTACTGCAGAAGCCTGTAGCTGTTTCTGTATGGTTGGATCATACTGTGTGCAGGGACAAAATGACAAGAGATAAAATTGAAGGGGTAGACAAGGAGCCAGGTTATCACAGCAGTAGCACTAATATTTATTGAGTACTTCCTATGTGCCCAGCAAACTATTCATTACTTTTAATGCTTACATTGATCCTTCAAGGATCTATGCAGAATTAGAATCCTGATTGAGACCCAATAGAGTTAAGTAAATTTTAAGCCAGATGATCTATCATGTGGTCATGAGAGGCAAATGGAGATCTTCTTGCCTCACAGCTGTGGATATCTAGCTCGGGACTTTAATCCTAAGAGCAATGGGAACCACAAGGGGATTTTTTTAAAGGTTAAAGGGTGCAAGACATAGGCTAGTTGGGATGCTGAAGGAACTGAGAAGGCTCTCTAAATAATCTGAATCTCTTAGGCTACAGTTTAAGCCAATAATCACTAGCACTATTCCTCGGTTCTCTTGGAAAGCTGATTTGAGAATGAAAATAAGTTATGGGAAGTAAAGTTTTAAAAAAGGTAGAACTTAGGATATGTAATCAACAGAAACATTTGTTTCAAGACTCAGAAATTATAAATCACATGAAGAATTCAATTCAGTTTTCTGATTACAAAAATTCCACAGTTAATTTCATGTAACAAAACATGGTGCCTGCTAGGACTTGTGTTGGGAGAGGTAACAATGCACTGCTCACATTCAGGGCTGCTTCTGCTTCTTCCAGCGCAGGTCTAGCCGCCTCGAGCTTGGTCTCAGCTATTACTTTTTCACTATCAATTTCATCCACTATTTTTTGGGCTTTGTCTTTTACTTCCTGCACTTCATTTTTCACTTTGGCTGAAGCCTGAGCACTTACTGTGACTTCTGCTAATACCTGTTAAATTGAGAAAACATATGAGGGTAAATAGAAACCTTTCCAGCACAATTTACAGATTTGAGTAGTGAGAGAATATTTATTCAATATAATGTAAAACAAGAATAAGAGCAAATTTATTCCCCATCTAAGTTGTCTATATTTTAAGGTGTATTAAAGTAACTCCTTTGAGCAGTCTTGCAGTCTTCTATTTCCTAAGCTTCTCTCAGGCATGAACTATATAAATAAATATTTTAAGCTTTCAGAAAAATGATATTTCTACTCTATGTAATTTCTAGAAATTTAAAACTATTTAATGTCAGTGCAATAGAATAAGGTCAGAAGTCATATTAAGCCTCGTGTAATAACAAAAAAAATAGCTAATATTTATTGAGTGCCTACCATATGTCATATGCTAAATGTCTCTCCTATGCTATCTCTCTCATTTCAGTAACTGGCTAAGGGTCAAGACTTAAGTATCCATTCTTAACTGACTCTCAGTGAAAGCTGAAAGCGGTCTGAGACTGGGGGGAGGAGTTGTAGATAAAGGAGCAGCGCACATATATCCCTATCACCTTGGGAGGAGTATCTTTAAAAAAACAAACAAACTCAACCAACTCTTCTTTTTATCCTTTTCCTTCCTCGACACAAACTTCAGATGGGACTTGGGTTATCCCAGAAACCTAGAGCATGCAGGGAACTTAAAGAGAAGACCAAATATAACTTGCAGTCAAGCAGAAATTTCCTAAACAGATGACAGAAAGCAAGAGAGACAGACAGAACCAGGGAAGAAAAAAATAGTCTTAGACCAAGTAGAGGATATAATAGTTTAGGTATGTCTTGGTATAAGTTAAACAAAAATATATGGGCTTCCCTGGTGGCTCAGTGGTTGAGAATCTGCCTGCCAATGCAGGGGACACGGGTTCGAGCCCTGGTCTGGGAGGATCCCACATGCCGCGGAGCGACTAGGCCCGTGAGCCACAACTGCTGAGCCTACACGTCTGGAGCGTGTGCTCCGCAACAAGAGAGACCGCGATAGTGAAGAGGCCCGCGCACCGTGATGAAGAGTGGCCCCCGCTTGCTGCAACTAGAGAAAGCCCTTGCACAGAAACAAAGATCTAACACAGCCAAAAATTAAAAAATTAAAAAAAAAAATATCTAATGGTCTTTGTAAACATTATCTTACCAGAAATAGTCTGTAGGCTTATATCCTGTTTACTTTTTAATAACATTTTTAAACAATGCTTTTTTTTAATATGGAAAAATATTCCTCACAGTAGTGATAAAATAAGTGTCAACTCACTTCATCTGCTTTTACAGATGCCACTGCCAATTCCTTCTCCTTGACTGCAAGATCCTGAGAGAGTTTTGCAACAGATTCACTTGCCTCCATCAGCTTATCAAGACCTTTACAAACACACACATATACACTGAGTATATGACTATCCCCTCATAAAATATTTATTCAATATTTACTACTTATAAGGCACCATAATTTGTACTACAACAAACACAAAATAATCATGGACAAAATGCTTTAAAAATATACATATTTTAGGAGCAACAATACTGACCATATTTCTGAGAGTTTCATCAGGAAATGAAGAAAATAGCTCTGACTGAAGAATATCATCTAGTTACATTTAAGGGAAAGTCACATTGCTATAATGAGTAAGCTGAATTTAGCCAGGGAACTTATTTGACAAACTTATGCTTTCCTTGGCTTTGTAACTATCATTGTTTTGCCTTTGAATCATATTGCAGCTGACATGACAAATGAGACAGTTAATATATTAACGTTTTTTGTGGTTCTCTGCTATAAAAATGAAAATAACTGCTAAAACTTCTGCAACTGGCTCTGAGAATCTCAGTGCTCTAGTGAAAAATAACTGGTTAACTAAATTCTCACATTCCGACTGGACTCTAGATGGAGGTGTGTTGGTAAACATTTAGCATCAGGGTCTGGGGTGAGGGCGCTTATTTGTATGGTTTCCAGTTTCTGTGTTGTAAATACTCCCACCATGTCTGATTTCAAGCTACCAAGAGGTTCTCAGTAACACACCATTATATAATATTTCTACCACACAGATAGACTAGAAATAATAATGTTCCTCAAGAACATTAATAAGAGTAAAATAAAGTAAAAATAACTAAGAAGTAATGAGTTTTGAGTATTTATTGCCCTCACTTTTAACATAATTAATTTAATTGTAAGTTAATTAATTTTTAATAAAGGCTGCGTTAGCAACCAGATCATAAAATTCCTAATTTAATCATCAGTTCTCATGAGCCAGTGCCAAGTAGCTTCAGCACACCCCTGAGTCTAGAGCATCATATAGACAAGCTTCAAGAAGGTGAGCCATTAGAAAGACAACAGCAGAAAGTTTCTCTCATAGGGTTCTTATCACCATAACTTCACAGACCTTTATGCTTTGTGACCACGTTCTGTGTAGACGTGAAAAGACAGCACTAAGGTGTTTTGGATTATTTGGGCCAAATGCTTTCTGGACATAAAATCGGTCCCCATTTACACTTTTCCTGCTTATGTTACATATACTAGACACTCATAAAATCATTGCTCACGTAAACTCTCTTTTTGGTTTTATTTGTTCATTTTTGTTTCTGTTTTGTCTTTTTCTTTGTTAGAAATTTGAGAAGCATTAACACGGCAAAGTTTACACAAATTGAGAGAAATTGTAATGAAACCAAAAACTGAAATTGTGGTGTTCCCAAGAGCTGGCTTTTCCCCATCTGCAAGCAGCAACTCAGCGACTGTGGTGACTCGCTGACCAACAGGGTGGACCCAAAGTTGAAGGAGTTGAATAAAATGGTTCTGGAAGAAAAACAGCCCACCTCTATCACAGCAGCCATAAACAAAATGTGTTAACTATAATATAGAGAACTGTCTTCCCTTATAGCTGGTGAAATTAGTTTTACTATTTTACAGTCAGTGTCATTTGTATATGTGTGTACACAGTGGTCACATACATGGTATATACGAACAGAACAGATTCTTTTTTTTTTTAATTTTTATTTTATATTGGAGTATAGTTGATTTACAATGTTGTGCTAGTTTCAGTAGTACAGCAAAGTGATTTAGTTATACATATACATATATCTATTCTTTTGCAGATTCTTTTCCCATAAAGGTTATTACAGAGTATTGAGTAGAGTTCCCTGTGCTATATACAGTAGGTCCTTGTTGATTATTTTATATCTAGTAGTGTGTATATGTTAATCCCAACCTCCTAATTTATCCCTCCCCTCCATCTCTTTCCCCTTTGGTGACCGTAGGTTTGTTTTCTAAATCTGTGAGTCTGTTTCTGTTTTGTAAATAGGTTCATTTGTATCATTTTTTAGATTCCACATGTAAGTGATATTATATGATATTTTTCTTTCTCTGTCTGACTTGCTTCGCTTTGTATGATAGTCTCTAGGTCCATCCATGTTGCTGCAAAAGGCATTATTTTGTTCTTGTTTATGGCTGAGTGTAGATTCTTTTTTTTTTAATTATCATGTAATATTATATTAGTTTAAGGTGGACATCATAATGATTTGATATATGTATGTATTGCAAAATGATCACCTCAATAAATTTAGTTAACATCCATTAAAAAACAAAACAAAACAGCCCACCTCTGTTTAGATTTTTTCTGCCCAGAGTTTCTTGACAGGTCAAAAGACCCATAAGGGTATCCCTCAAAATAATCTATTACTAACAAGAAAATCAATATTTTGTTTTCAAATACAACAATATCCACCAAACAAAATATTGGGATCCCTATCAGACAAGCCCTAAAAGATAAGATTCTGTTCCACTTACCAATATTCATACGTTCAGCTTGTTCATTAATATATTTCACCTTTTCAGCATAAATGTTTTTATAACCATTTATAAATGAGAGGTAAGACTTGGGAGTCACGTGTGCTCTTCGGCGATATCTGAAAGTAGAAAAGAAAAAAGATCTTCACCTCTATCATTCTGACATACTCTCCTAAAATGTCAATAGAGAGGCTCTTCTCACTGTGAAATCAGTGTAATTCTGGAGAGTGATTCACTAGCAAGAGGGCAGGAATTGTGAATGGAAACCTAGAGGTGAGGCGGAAAGAACACTAAATCTCTAACTGATGTTTTGACTTGACCCTATGCCCATTCTGGGCTTCTGTTTCCTCATCTGGAGAACTGAGAAAAGAATCACTGCCCTACACCTCCCAGAATTTTGTGAAAATCAAAAAATAAAACAACCTATGTAAACACACTTTGTAAACTTTAAAATTCTGTACAAATATTAGGGATAAGTGGTTGAAATGAACTTGTGCTGAGATCTGTTTTCATTCACCTGGTATTTGCTACACACCTCTTCTCTGCTAGAAACCCAGCTGAGTAGGCTTACAAAGGTGAGAACCAATCTCTCCCCTAAATCGCTGGATAGTCCTTGAAATCAGGCACACTCGATTCAAACATTCAACTCACTATGGGCTTTAGTATGATAATTACATTTAACAATAGAAATAAATAAAAGGAATAATTTTATACAGGAGAAACTCAAGTCAAAGAAGAGATCTTCACATACTATAAAATTATATTTTTATGTTAAATTAAATTTATTTTATATTAAAATTTCACTTTTGGAGTTCTGAAGATTTTTAACATTAAAAAATTTTTTAAGGACTTTGGCATATATATGACTATTTTTAAAGCATTATATAAATATTGCTTTCAGAATAAACTTCTACAACCTAAGAGGATATGAAAACCTTGGAAAATACACTGAAATTTAAAAAAATAAAGATGTAGGTTTTTGTAGCTCCACAGTTGATGGTAGTAGGGGTGGAGTTCAAGTTAAGTAGAAAGAAAATTTTCCCAACGGAGAGGATTAATACACACGGATTTACCAAGAGAATCTGGGAGATTATCTAGAATTATTTAAGAGGATGGTCCAAGTATGGATTTAAATAAAGAAAACGATACAGGATAAACAAACTTGTGAGATAGGAACCCCCGCCCCCCTGGAAAATCAATTAAAGTGTTACCCAGACTCTCTATGCAGAAAAATAGGCCTAGTCTTTCTTGGAGGTTCTGCACTCCCTAAAGCCTGTGCATTAACCCTAAGGAAGAAGCCCACTGTTCTAGAGACCCAGGGTGGCCCATCTTTATTCAGAGCAATAGTACACAGTGACTATCACACTTTGGGAAAAAAATGCTATATTCTTAAACTGCCAACACCAGCTTTCACATCATGAACACCATTTCTGCTTTTAGGGACTGGACTCTTCTGCAGTCAATTAAAATTTAGCTTCATAATTATTTCGCATGAAAACATGGATAAGATTAAATGATGCAAACACAAAACCTAAATGTTCCCTTAGCATAAGGCAATAATGAAACTTTAGAAGAGTGGACTTCTTTAATCAAAATAAATAATGCACTTGAATAAGAAACTAATTTTAAACAGTTTATAATGAATTATTTTCAGTCATTTCCAAAAAAAATTAAATTAAGCAAATGAAATAAAATGATTCATTAAGCGTCTGTTACTTTGCGGTCTGGAGGGAAAGAGATACTAGTTAATTTTTAAATCTCATTTACTTATCATCGTTTCTATACATAATCACTAGACCATCAAAGCAAGGAAAAATATCTAAGTGCAGCTGGGATTTTGTGCTCAATCACTATGACGAGTTTCTTACATTTAATTCCTCTTTGGAGTGAACTTTGTGTTTCTGTAGTTATCGTGCTTATGTAATGTCACTTACCTTTGGAAGTAACTTTCACAGCTCTCTGAAACCATGTCGTGAAAGAGGCCCATTGTTTCTACAACTTGTCTTTTGGTGTCACTAGAGCAGACGATACTATAGCCTGAAATGAAATAGGAGGACACCGCAACCAGAGCCTCCTTCGGCCAGCGACTGAACCAGTCCATGGTGCAGCCTGATATCAAGCCAGGAAATTTCAAAGAGCGGGCACGGAACTTCTCACCAACCTATCAACAGAAAAGTCAAAAAGCATTAGAAACACGAAAGGATTGTAAGTCAGCCAGAGGGACATTTATATATTCTGAGCCAATAGTATATGACACCACAAATTTTTTTCCACGAACCTTCTTGGGCTGCATTAATATGTAAATTAAGTGTCCAGATGAAAGGAAGTAATATTTCCAGACCATGAAAGGCCTGGACACTAGGGCACATGAGAACAGCAGAAGGAACGGGAGGTGTTTGGTCTAAAAAGGAAACGACTTAGGGAGTCTGCAAAAACTTTCTCCAAATATCTGAAGAGCTGTATGTGGGAGAGGGATCCGGTTCATTTTACAGGACAAATAGAATCACAGGGAAGGGACTTCCTTGGTTAAGAATCCACCTGCCAACGCAGGGGACATGGGTTTGAGCCCTGGTCCGGGAAGATCCACATGCCACGGAGCAACTAAGCCCATGTGCCACAACTACTGGGCCTGCGCTCTAGAGCCCGCGAGCCACAACTGAGCCCACATGCCACAGCTACCGAAGCCCGGGCGCCTAGAGCCCGCACTGCACAACAAGAGAAGCCACCGCAATGAGAAGCCCGCGCACCGCAACAAAGAGTAGCCCCCGCTCGCCACAACTAGAGAAAGCCCAGGCACAGTAGCAACAAAGACCCAATGCAGCCAAAAATAAATAAATAAATGAATTAAGAAAAAAAGAAGAAGAAGAAGAATCACAGGGGAAAAGACAAAGACAAAATTCCACTGTTTGTAAAGAAGAACTTTCTGGCTATCAGACTATCTAAAAATTAAGCAAGTTGCCCTATAAGTTAGTGAGATACCTTCCCTTCCCCCCAAGAGCAGAGCTGCCCAATAGAACTTTCTGTGATGATGGAAATGTTCTATATGTGTGCTTTCCAGTATGGTAGCCACTAGCCACAGGTAGCTATTGAGCACTTGAAATGCAGCTAGTGGGACTGAGAAATTGGATTTTTATTTTTACTTTATTTTAACTGAGCACAATTTAAATGGATAGACATGGCTAATGGTTACTATACTGGACAGCACAGTGAGACAGACATTCAATCCTACGTCAGGGACATTCTAGATGGTATGTCTATATTGGAGGTAGAGCTGAACAAGACTACATCACCAAATCCCTTACAAATCAAATAATCTCTGTCTCTAGGTAATGAAAGTTCTAGGCTAGGCAATAATCACTGATAAGATGAATATTTTAAATTTTCACACTTTGGCATGAGATTTTGGTCAGTGAAGATTGGTGTTAGTAAAGAGTTGATTTTAATTCAATGTAACAAGTGTTCAGTTCTGACAAATCTCATCAGAGAAAGTACATTCAAAGAACTAAGTACATTCAAAGAAGTAACTCCTCCTACATAGAAATAAATAAAATAAAAACTCACTGGAGAAAAGCAGAGAACAACATGCAAGTTCTTCCTTGATCTTGAAATGAAGTATTCATACAGATTATCAAAGGTGGGAGGATGGCGAGGTAGCTCCCTCTTCATCACTGATATCAGCCCTTGGGTGATTTCATCCATTTCATCTCGTGCAAACAGACTGGAGATCTTTGAGGAATAGACAAGAGAGTGTTCAGTACTTTAAGAGTTCCCAACAGCCAATGCACTGCCGAAGTCTGGTCCTTCTGCTCCCCTACCCTCACATGTCACCTCTTTTCATATTTTTTCCTGCATCTCCACAATCAAATCCCTAGTTTGCCAGAAATTACAAGAGTGCAACTTTTTATCCAGCAGCTCAATCAGGAGCAAATTATGTTTCCTTTGGCTCAAACAGCTATTACCAAAAAGCCATCTCCTCTACCATTCCAATCATCTCTTTAAATGTCCAGTGATGACCTCTGTTCTGACTCACAGTCAGTCTCAACTCTGGTTCCAAAGTAGTTAACTAGATCATGCACCAGTAAGCATCAATACACACCACTGTGAAAGGAAGAGAGTTCACACGGCAGGTCTGATCTTGAGAAGGGTGTGCTTGCAGGGCTGGCCCTTGCCTGGCATCTGGGAACTGGGTTTTTGGAATGTCTCCTCCATTACTAATTGATAAGGTTGTTCCACTGTACCTAGACTATTTATACAAACATTGGGATAGATGGTGAACATCTGCTTTCCTTCTGGGAGTCTGGAATTTTGGCAGTTGTGGCTAGGCAGAGAATGACTACACAGCCACCTCCCAAGAAGACCTTGAATTCAGAGTCTCATATGGGCTTCCCAAAACAGAAACAGCACATGTGTTTGTG
Source organism: Balaenoptera ricei (assembly GCF_028023285.1). Lineage (NCBI taxonomy): Eukaryota > Metazoa > Chordata > Mammalia > Artiodactyla > Balaenopteridae > Balaenoptera > Balaenoptera ricei. The sequence goes on from NC_082649.1 coordinate 36,421,480, forward strand.
CACTTCACTTCATGTGGACAGAAAACACATTCTGTATGGACCCTTTAGTGAGAACATAGTAAGCATGCACATGGATTTCCCGACTCCCCCGATGTGTCTTTTTCTTTACTGATCCAGCTGTGAATCCTTACTGTGTTGCTGTAATAAATCTTAGCCATAAGTCCAACTATGCTGAGTCCTGTGCATACTACTAATGAAGTACCAGCATGTGGGTGGTCACAGAAGTGCTGATACAAGTGGTGTCAGCAGTGGTGACACAAACATCTACTTACTTACAGTTAGTGGAACTCTTTCAACCATTCTATACTCCTGATTATTAGATAGATAGATAGATAACTTTGCTTCTCCTAAAATAAATTATAGGATCAAACTGAAGATTGAAGAGACAAATAAGGAACCATATTTAAAATGGAAGAAAGCATATAAAATATCTGGAGATGAACAGCATTAATTTCAGAGAAACTTCAAAAAATCTATTGAACCTTATACGTTAATCATTTCTAAAATGAAAAATGTGTGCTAAATGGCCTCACTTCTGAAGGGTTGCTGCTTTTTCTATTCGGATTTACATTTTTAAAATACAAGCTCTTTCTCTACTTTTGAGACATACCTCCCCTGAAGATAGCAGGTTGTTGAGATATTCTAGAAATGCCTCATCTTTTATTTCATTGTCAGTAAAGATAAAAGTGATGCCTTTGCCATCAGCACCAGCAACTTTGTACAAAGTTTTTAAATCCTCTGTTAGGTTACTCACATTATAAGACCTAAAAAGAGAAGTGGCAGGAAGTTTTAAATTAAAAAATATATATATATATAAAATCATAATTTATTTCAAAACACAATATAATCCATGATAATTAGAGCATAATCTGCACCTGCTCCAATAGATACTAAGTAACAGTGCCTGCTAGAAAACACAGAGTTAAATAGCTATATGTTACCACTCTACATAAACAGGTTTTATTTAGTTTGAGAAGTGAGAAATGGGGAATTTACCAGAAGTGGCTCAGGAACAATAACTGGGAACAGGGAAATGAACTTTTATTCTCTGCAATTGGACAGTCCTCAGTAACAGACTTTTTTGCCCAAGTGAATATATGTATAATATTTAAAACTAATCTGAAATTTCGGTGAGCTTAGACTGGTGAGAAAATCAAGATAAATTACAAATAAAATTAATGATGAATTACATAAAGTGGTAATTTGCACATCTTACTAAATGGCTAGATTCAGAGAAAGCCTTCAGAAAAGGATGCATCATGCAATGTGATATAAATAATAGAAGTGTTACAATTATGTGGTTACAGATTATGAAAAGAGAAGATCTTGGTCTTTTGTTTTTTTTTGTTTACTCTGTTTCCTGCAAAAGGAATGTGTTACCAGAAACGATGTGATGTGTAAAAATAAAGCAGACATTTTCTTAAGTGTTGCGTATAAAGCCCTGTGGGTAGATCGATGAAAGGGATTATAAAGACACCCTTATTTGAAGGAGGTTTCACAGTGCAGGTAATAGGGAGTTTTGTGTAAGCCATAGGGTCTAGTGGAAAGATTATGGGCATTGAAACCAGAAAGACCAGGGTTCAAATCCCTGCTCTGCAGGTTTAGAAGAGTTCCTTCACGTTTGTCAGCTTGTTTCCTCATCTGCAAAATGAAGATAATTACCTATTTGCAAAGGTTTTTGTGGGCATTAGACATGATGTAGCATATGTACATTTAAATGAATAAATAGCCTATTTTTAAACTAGGAGTGCCTTAGAAGTCCTTCTGGGTGGCACTTTAGTTAAAAACCTTGTAGACCTTGGCAAAAGGAATGCCATCAAAAAGAGACCATATGTCCTGTCAAATAATTCCCGAGGGGGAGAATTCATTGAAATGGGAAACTGGTAAGTTAATTTGCTGAGAAGTAGCTGCACCTACGAGAGCAACACAGCCCACATCCTTCCTCAGAGGTGGTGTGGTCTGGTGCTGTTAGGGTTACCCTCTCACTGACCAGTCAGTTAAGTCACAGCCATTTTGCTCATTTTTAAAAATTAAACTGACTGTTAGGTAATTGCTTTTGCAATATATAGACACAGTCACAGCACACCCCTCTCTAGGTCCTGGCCTCTCTCACTTCTTTCTTTCATAGCTAAGCTTCTTGAGGAGTTTCTAAACTTATTATCTCTGCTTCTTCACCTCCTTAATGCAACGTGGCTTCTGCCCCCATCCAATGCACTAAAAGTTTTGAAACATTAGTTGCCACTTTTCATGCTTTGATTGAATCCACAGTTTCAGGCTAATTCTCTACTTCCTGGGTTTCTGGAAACCACTCCAGGTTTCCTCCTCTGTCTTGTCTCCTCACTCACTCCCCCTTGCATTATTATACCCAGCACTTCTATCTCTAGGAGTATACTCAGATATGTACAAAAATATTCATAACAGCTATATTTGCAAAAAGAAAACCCCACAAATGTTTATCAACAGTATAATGGATAAACAAATTGTGGTAATATGTGGTAAAATGGAAGGTTCCACAGCAATAAAAATGAACAAACTAGTGCTACATGCAGCATCATGGATGAATCTCACAAACAGTGCAAGCAACAGAAACTGGACACAAAAGAGTAAATCCCATATGATTTGACTGACATAAAGCTAAAAAATAGGCAAAATCGATCAATGGGCTTAGAAATCAGAATATTGTTCCCGTTGGGAGGGTAGTGACTGGGACAGGACCCTGAGGGGTACTTCTGGGTGCTAGTGATGTTTTATTTCTTTATCTGTGAGCTAACTACATAGGTGTACTTACTTTTTGACACCCATGATTTGTGTACATTTCTTTATGTATGTTACACTCAAATACAAAGTTTACTTGAAAAAGAAATACACCGAATTGTAAATTTTTAAGTAAACATTTTACTCCAGTGAAATTAACCATAGAAAAAAACATACTGGCGTGTTTCATTTTATCTTACCTGGTTAATGTTATCTGGAATATTTGATACCCAGCTATAAAAGAAGCCAATCTTGAAAGACTTTGTTTTCCCGAACCACCGACGCCCACCAGCAATGCATTTCCACATGATGTTCGGATTATTCGTGAAATCTGTTTTGAAACAAAATAGTATATATTTGAAAATAGAATTCAACTGTTTACATTTGCTTGCACTAAATGGGTCCAAGGTTTGACCACATGCTTCTAGACTACATTAGACTTTTTCCTTTAATGCAAAAGGTTTCATATTGATTTATTCAATTCCAGTTCTTTCCTTGCCCATCTATATTTACATCATGAAAAAGAGAACAAATTGGCTTTCCCAGCTCCTATTTCAAAACTATTTTCCGTGTGTGTGTGTGTGTGTGTGTGTGTGTGTGTGTGTAATTTTATTATTTTCAGACTCAGTGGATAATGGAACTGCTCTTCCCAATCTGTAGAAAGAAGTTTAGAATTGTTTGCTTATTATCATCAGTCTAACACACTGACTTATGTAGACACCTAGCTCTACAACAAATACTACCTCTATCATATCTCTGCCAATGAAAAATTTTTTAAAGTACCAAAATTCTACTTAAAATGGGGAAGGAAGATATTTGTAGAAAAAAAACTTAGGGAAACAGACTTTAGCCTTGTGTTGCTTTTCTATGGTTGATTCCTTCAGGGAGGATAAGGCTCAAATTGTGGCTCAAATCTTATGCAGGCCAATTGGAGACATTGCTAAAAAGCTGCCTTTTACATTAATGTCACTGATTAGGAAGAAAGTCTAGACAGATTACTAAATTCATTATCACTAGTACACAGAATTTTTTTTAATTCAAGTTTTACAGATGGCAGACACCTTGGTATGTATCAATTCTATTATATTTTAAATATGTTAATCACTTATGTGGTTTTACACCTAGAACAGGGTTCCAGGCCCCCAAGATCTAGCCACAGTGGGTACTCGATAATTACTTGCTGAATAGATGAATGTGAAACAATCCTAGAGCACCTGGAAATTCACTAGTTTTGTAGAAGATGATTCTGTAATAAACACAGAGTTAACTGCCTCCTCTTCATGAAACCTCCCTATCCTACTTTGCTGGAGAAACTCCTTTTTTGATCTACAAATTATACAAATAAACAACTCCTTTCTGCAGCCCTTCAGACTTGGATCAAGCCATGCTCCTTTTCTGGTGCTGCCTCTAGTTGGTTTCTATTTTTTATCAGTCCTATACACCCATCCACCTTTCCCCTTTCCCCATCAGTTTGCCCATAATCTGTAAGCCAATCATGAAATTGACATTTTTTAAAGCATCAACTTTTCCTCCATGGGGAACAGGATTCCCATCACATCAAAATGTAATTTGAGGAGGGAATATTTTTTTCATAGGGTTCTCCAGGTTACTGTCTAGGAAAGTAAAACTCTTTGACTCAGCGAGTCAAAAGCTCTGAACACAAAACCCATCAGTTTGCCCTTGAAAAACATTTGCTTTCATGTAGGCGGATTCAAATAAGCGGTTTCTGATTAAGCCTTTGTTTTGTGAGACAGTGAACTGACTCAACCTATAGACTCTCTTCTATATACTACCCGATACTATATATTTATTCTCTGAAACAGTTTATCTGTGAAATTTACCAAGCTTTTATATGATCTATTTATATCAGTAAACAGTCAATAGTTAGAACCTTAATAAGATGAGTCATTGCATCTTTAAAAAACACCAGATCAAGAGATGTTCCTCTAATGATATCATTGAACTGTCTCTGGTAAAACTGGAGTTTTTCAGACAGAAATTCAAAGGATGGTACCTATGGGTGGGGGGGAGAGAGAAAAAAATAATATTTAAGATGCAAAATTTAGGAAAGCAGCAATTGTAAAGACATTCAAAAGTAATTCTAAAAAAAAATGTTTTAAACCTTACAGATTTCCAAAAATTTGTCATGGAGTAGTCGACTTTTAGTTATTTCCATTTTCAGAGATCTGATACCTAACTGGCTGGTTTCCAGTATGAAGTCATTCCTGACCTCTTCCTTCAAGAACCCTAGCACTTGGGAAAACTGGACAGCTACATGTGAAAGAATGAAATTAGAACACTTCCTAACACCATACACAAAAATAAACTCAAAATGGGTTAAAGACCTAAATGTAAGGCCAGACACTATAAAACTCTTAGAGGAAAACATAGGCAGAACACTCTATGACATAAATCACAGCAAGATTCTTTTTGACCCACCTCCTAGAGAAATGGAAATAAAAACAAAAATAAACAAATGGGACCTAATGAAACTCTTTTGCACAGCAAAGGAAACCATAAACAAGATGAAAAGACAACCCTCAGAATGGGAGAAAATATTTGCAAATGAAGCAACTGACAAAGGATCAATCTCCAAAATATACAAGCAGCTCATGTAGCTCAATATCAAAAAAACAAACAACCCAATCCAAAAATGGGCAGAAGACCTAAATAGACATTTCTCCAAAGAAGATATACAGATGGCCAACAGACACATAAAAGAATGCTCAACATCATTAATCATTAGAGAAATGCAAATCAAAACTACAATGAGGTATCATCTCACACCGGTCAGAATGACCATCATCAAAAAACTACAAGCAATAAATGCTGGAGAGGGTGTGGAGAAAAGGGAACCCTCTTGCACTGTTGGTGGGAATGTAAATTGATACAGCCACTATGGAGAACAGTATGGAGGTTCCTTAAAAAACTAAAAATAGAACTACCATACGACCCAGCAATCCCACTACTGGGCATATACCCTGACAAAACCATAATTCAAAAAGAGTCATGTACCACAATGTTCATTGCAGCACTATTTACAATAGCCAGGACATGGAAGCAACCTAAGTGTCCATCGACAGATGAATGGATAAAGAAGATGTGGCACTTATATACAATGGAATATTACTCAGCCATGAAAAGAAATGAAACTGAGTTATTTGTAGTGAGGTGGATGGACCTAGAGTCTGTCATACAGAGTGAAGTAAATCAGAAAGAGAAAAACAGTAGTATGTTAACACATATATATGGAATCTAAAAAAAAAAAAAAAATGGTTCTGATGAACCTAGGGGCAGGACAGGAATAAATATGCAGATGTAGAGAATGGACTTGAGGACACGTGGAGGGGGAAGGGTAAGCTGAGACAAAGTGAGAGAGTAGCATTGACATATACACACTACCAAATGTAAAGTAGATAGCTAGTGGGAAGCAGCTGCATAGCACAGGCAGATCAGCTGGTGCTTTGTGACCACCTGGAGGGGTGGAATAGGGAGGGTGGAGGGAGGCGCAAGAGGGAGGGATATAGGGATATATGTATACATATAGCTGATCCGCCTTATTATACGGCAGAAACTAACACAACATTGCAAAGCAATTATACTCCAATAAAAATGTTATAAATTAATTAATTAATTAATTTAAAAAAAAATTAAAATTAAAAAAGAACCCTAGCACTAACTCCTATCTGTGGTAATTAAGGTTGTAATATAACAAATATATTTCTCAGTTTTTATTTGCTTCTTAATATTGCTTATGGAGCTTTAAAAATGGATAGAACTTTTACATTGTTTATGTAGTCAAATTATTCTGAAGTCAATATTCACGTATTTGTTTTGTAAATTGTTTCTCTCCATTTAATTCTTTGACCTACATGCACTTCAGAATTACTGTGTTATGTGACCCTGTTTAAAAAAATCTCTTTGGAGTCTTGTTTCAAGCTTCATTAAACCTATACGTTAATTTAGGGAAAACAATGTGTTGCCATTTAACCAAGTAAAGTCTTATCACATTTATTCCTAGATATTTTATATATTTGTTGCTGTTGAATGAAATACTTTTATGTTGTATCTCCTGTCTTGAGATTGTTTGGCAAGAGATGGCAGCCTTTTTCTGTAAAGGGCTAATTATAATATAATTTATATTATATATAATTTTCATGTCACACAATATTATTATTCTTTTATTCTTCTTTTTATTCTTTTTTTATTTTATTCTTTTATCTTTTTAATTATTATTATTCTTTTCATCTTACACAATATTATTATTCTTTTGATTTTTTCTACCCATTTAAAAATATAAAAACCCTTCTTAGCTCATGAATCTAACAAAAAACCAGCGGTAGGCTGGATTTGGACCACTGGCTGTGATTTGCCAACCTGATATAGACGATAGTTACACAGTTTTATATTTATATCATACTTAGTCATCTAGCTGAACTCTTAGTAGTTGAAACAGATTTTAAATTCTCTTGGATTATATTAAGAGATAATCATATCATCTGCAAATAAGGATATTTTTGTTTTTTCCTATATGATAATTACATCTATTTTCTTTTTTGTCATTTTTGTTGCACTGCCTAGAACTTTCAAAGCAATATTAAATAACTGTGATAATTGTATGCGTACTTGTCTTATATCTGACTTTAATGGGATTGCTGTTAAATTTCATTGAAATTAATATTTTACTTGGTGTATGATAACACGAATCATAACATATAACTATCGTACAAGTTATGGCAAATATCTGGTTAGGTGAGTGATCCAAAAAGCTGAAAATAAATACCAATTCATAGATTTTGGGCACTTCAAACACAGTGTCTTCAGGTTCATCTCCAGTTGGTTCAGGAATCTCACAGAGAAAATCTACGAAGTATGGTTCAGAAAGAATATATGATCCCACATCTGGGCTAACATTTTCTTCAACTGCACGAATAAGATGTGCATTAAACCACTGCTCATCATCAGGAGTTATAAATCTGAAACAAAAATACAGGAGTAAAAATGCAAAATAGGAAGGCATCTTTTCTAACTGAACATTGTTTCAACCCCTCTCCACCTCCTCTCAGCCCCCATCCTGTATCTCCATTACCTCAGAACAGGGAAACAATATGTTCTGCCTTCTGACCAGAGGCAGATGTAACCCCAACCAAGAGAGCTATAACATTGATAGTATCACTTATAGAAAATACTGACAGAGTCTCTCCTTGGCCAAACTTAGGCTCCTCTGAATCCTCTTCCCTATTAAGCCCCAATTTTGGACTTCCATGTCCTTCTTTGCACCATCTAATTTTAGCAAGAATCCTGTTAAATCTGTTTAGCCAGAATCCTCCCAGACCCCCCTTATTTCCTCTTAGAACTTTCGCATCCAACAAACTCCTCCATCCTGTTCCTCAGTTATAAATTCCCACTTTTTCCTTGTTGTATTTGGAGTTGAGCCCAATTTCTCACCCCTATTGCAAAACCTCACTGTATAGGCCCTATACCTATCACGATAGTCTTGAATAAATTATGAGAGTCTTACTGTTTCAACAAGTATCACAAATAACTTTTTTCTTTAACAATATAGATGAGTCCCGTGGGTGAGGTTCAGGGTCCCTAAAACTTGCAATAGAAGCATAGAATTGACAGTCAGTAGTGGGTGAGCATCTTCTTTCTAGGTTTGTGGGCACACAGTGTATGAAGGTCCTTTTCAGACTTATAACTTCAGAGGGGTAAGGCAGGAAGGAGTGGGACTAACATCTGACAGATACCACCTACGTGGGACATTGTGGTAGGCCCTTTACAGCTTTGTAAGACCAGCATTGTCATCCGTATTTTATAGAGGAGGGAACAGAGGCTCAGAAAGATGACTAAGCTTATGTACTAGATGTCACCACGCAGCAGAGCTCTCACTAGACAGACCTCAAACTTTTTAGAAACTATACATAACAAAATTTTCCTTTGAATGTTATCAACGTTCTGATAATGCGGTTATTTTTTAAAATGTCCTGTTGAAATAATACTCAAGGAACTTAGCAGAGCGTTTTCCCACCAGCAGGTGGGAAATGACATCCATGCTTCACAAGCCCCAGAGCAATTTAAGATAATACTCCTTTATTCTACTTATTTGAGCAGATAATGCAGGAATTTTTTTATTAGTATATACTTATATAGTACATTTAAACTCAAGCGCTGTAATATACACCTGTCTGCAATTACTCTGTTGCACTCGTGTTTGAAAAGTGACAGGAGAACAGGAATTGAATCACACTCCTCGGCTTTTATGGTTAACATTCCTTGCCAAATTCTGGAAAGATCTCGCAGATTGAAAATGTAATGAAATTTAGAAGGAGTAGGCAGCATCTTCACCTAGAGTTGGGGAAAAAAATGTAATACTCTCAAATTACTTTTCAGATAAAATTAAAAGCACAAGAATGGCCACCATCAAAAAATCTACAAACAATAAATGCTGGAGAGGGTGTGGAGAAAAGGGAACCCTCTTGCACTGTTGGTGGGAATGTAAATTGATACAGCCACTATGGAGAATAGTATGGAGGTTCCTTAAAAAACTAAAAATAGAACTACCATATGACCCAGCAATCCCACTACTGGGCATATACCCTGACAAAACCATAATTCAAAAAGAGTCATGTACCACAATGTTCATTGCAGCACTATTTGCAATAGCCAGGACATGGAAGCAACCTAAGTGTCCATCGACAGATGAATGGATAAAGAAGATGTGGCACATATATACAATGGAATATTACTCAGCCATAAAAAGAAACGAAACTGAGTTATTGGACCTAGAGTCTGTCATACAGAGTGAAGTAAGTCAGAAAGAGGAAAACAAATACCGTATGCTAACACATATATATGGAATCTAAAAAAAAAAAAAAAAAATGGTTCTGAAGAACCTAGGGGCAGGACAGGAATAAAGATGCAGACATAGAGAATGGACTTGAGGACACGGGGAGCGGGAAGAGTAAGCTGGGATGAAGTGAGAGAGTGACATGGACATATATACACCACCAGTTGTAAAATAGATAGCTAGTGGGAAGCAGCTGCATAGCACAGAGAGATCAGCTCGGTGCTTTGTGACCACCTAGAGGGGTGGGATAGGGAGTGTGGGAGGGAGACACAAGAGGGAGGAGATATGGGGATATATGTATATGTATAGCTGATTCACTTTGTTATAAAGCAGAAACTAACACACCATTGTAAAGCAATTATATTCCAATAAAGATGTTTAAATAGTTAATTAATTAATTAATTAATTTTTTAAAAAACCTAAAAGCACAACTGCTTTTAGAATGATTTTATTTCACAGTTCCTATTTTAAATAAAATAGGCTGAGTAAATAAACTAAAATTAAGTTTATATTTTTGTCACAGCATTGATGGGGGAAAAAAAACACATCATAAATAAACCAGCACAGAATTTAAAAGACCCTAAGACCTTGAATAGGATGGACTGAAGAATAATGCACTGGATGCAGATTCCAACTCTTTTGTTCTACCACCATGAGTAGGCTTTGAACAAGCCACTGTCCCCTGAGTTCTTAAAAATGATGTGAATTGTAGGAATAAGCATTCCTAATCATTATTAACCTTATTAGTGTGTATACGGAAATACGTAATAACAAAAAACTGAGTGTGAGCTGGCTGTCATTCAGTTAAGAATAATGAATGTTCACATCTAAAGTCAATAATGATCATCTTCTATAGATGGTTTTGATTAAGGTCCTGAGCGCATCTGGATTTCCACAAATACATTCATTTATCATAATCTAGATTTCACTTATGGATCCAAACTCAGTCAACATGCTTTCATATATCTGTATATCTGCAAGAAATGGGCAGGCAATTCTGACATACTGCTATAATTACTTGGTGGTTTTTTGAGTTTTGCTTGTTTGTTTGAACACTAATTTACTTATTATTTCTACCCACTTCTAGAATCCAAATAGGCAAAGCTATAACATGACACAGTCCACATTCTTATAAAGAGAGGTACCAGTTAAGGGATAAATTTGAGGTGTTAGATGTGGGAAGTATTGCTGGCCAAGTGTAAAGATTGTAATTGATACCATCAGCATCATTTTTGAAAGTGAAACAATGATAACTCTGGAAATACAAAGCAGACTCCCTACATGACTAATTCAGGAAAGCAAATGCTTTCTTTAGTACCTATTCATGGAATATGTCCTTTCTATATGGAAAAAGTACCCTATTGAGTTTGTAGAATAATTTCTACAGGCTAATTCACAGTGCAAGTTAAAACAGCAGGTAGCAAGAGGAGATATAGAATAAAGAGAAGTGTTATGTTAGCAATCACCTTTCAATTTCCCTCTTTGCTCTCAGTTCCATTCCAAGCCAAAAAGTTCATTCTACTCACCAAAATGTAAAGCATGCACTTATATTATAAATATGCAAAAATAAAGGGATAAGGCTATGTGAATATTGCTTTTTTTTCTTTCCTGTAAAAGACTACAGCTAAGATGGCAGCCGTTGGCAACTGAAGCAATTATTCAGGAGAATTAAATAAAGTCCTTTCCTTCCCTTTTCTTCTCATTTATTAACCTGCTTCTTTCCTTATCTTCCAACATTCCTTTTAACTTTTGTCAGCTTCTTTCTTTTCTCACCTGCTTCTGCTTTAAAACTATGTAAAGTAATATAAAGTGATATACAAGGCATGAGTGGATTAAAGGAGTGCTTTGTGAAAATGAGAAATTTGAAGGAAAGATACAAAGAAGGCTGCTTATTTGGGGTTGGGGAGAGGAGGAAGATTCATTCATTTTTTGAGTGAATGACTATTTTTGAGCACTTCCCACTACCCTTACAAAGATACCATGGTAAATAGCACAGCTAAATCTGCTGCCATCAGGAACCTTCTATTCGAGTGGGAGAGCCTGACAATAAATAAGAAACAAATATATTGATAAACAGATAGGCAAATAATAATGATAAAAGTCATGGTTAGAAGAAATGAAGTAGAGTCAGGAGACAGATAATGCCTGTGATGGGGTCGTGGACGGTTATTTTAGAGAGAATGATCCGAGAAACCCCCTCTGAAGGTAAAAATGATGAGAAAGATTCAAACGAAGTATAATGGCCCAGAGGCATGAAAAACTTGGGGTGTTCAAGGAACAGTGAGAAGGGCAGCATGGCTGGAGCAAAACGATGGAAGGGAAGAGGAGTAAGCAGGGGCCAACTCAGGGTGAGTTTCACAGGCCAGAGCTAGGCACTGTGTTTCACTGCAAGTGTAACTGGGAATCTACTGGTGGTTTTAAGAAGGAATGATGATCTCTGATGTGCTTTTTAAAAAACATTTTAGGACTGTGTAAAGAACAGTTTCTAGGAGGGCAAGAAGAATGCAAGGAGACTGGTTAGGAAGTCGCGGCATGGTCCAGAGGGCAGGCGATGGACCATGCAGGGTGATCACAGTGAGATGGCAATAAGTGCTCAGCTTCCGTATATATTTTGAAAGCCTGGTTACTTAGACTTGCTGATGGATTGGATGTAGGGAAGAAGAGAGACAAATCAAGGATGGAATCCTGTATTTTAGCCTGAGAAGCAGGATAATTAAGATACAAAATTCTGAGGGAGGATCATACTTAAGAACATGTTAACTTTGAGATGGTTATTAGACATCGAAGCGGTGGTGTCTACTAAGCTGTTAGAAACAAGTCAGGGGACTTCCCAGACTTGGGTCCAGTGGTTAAGACTCTGCGCTTCCAATGCAGGGGGCGCAGGTTCGATCCCTGGTCAGGGAACTAAGATCCCACATACTGCGCAGTGAGGCTAAAAAATTTTTTAGAAAAGAAAGAAACAAGTCTGGAGCCAGGCAAAGAGGCCTGGGATGGAAGTGCTGATTTTGAAGTCATCAGCACAGAGATGGTGTTTAAAGCCATGAAGCTGGATGAGGTTACCTGAGTACAAATGGAGGTAGAGATGAGGTCCCAACATGGAGATCAGGTGCACTCCAGTATTTAGAGGAGGGGAAAGAGTGGGGACTTAGAAAAGGTAGCCAGTGAGGTAGGAAGAAAACCAAGAGCAAGAGGCCCTTCTGAAGCCAAGTGAAGAAAGTGTTTAGAGGGATCCTTTACGTCAAATGCTGCTAAAGAGTCAGGTCAGAGGAAGAAGAAACCAACCCTTGGATTTGGCAAGACTGAGGAATTTGGTGACCTTGATGAGAGCAGTGGAAATGAAAACTCGTACAAAACGGGTTAAAGAGGTAAAGAAATGTGAGGAAGTGAAGCTGATAAACATTCATAAAACAAAAGATTTGATGGAAAGATACCAGGAAGGTCAAAGCTTTCCAGAAAAATATGTATATGGGCACATTAAATTGAACAATAGCCCCACTGGAAAATAGATGGACCTTACCACAGAAAATTATCTCAGACACTCAGACCTTCTGAAACTCCATGCTGGAGCTTCCCCAGGACATAAGCTTCTGCCCAGATGGTGTGTAAGTGGCCAAATGAATGTATAGTGAACTATGACAATTAATCCTCATCTCCTTCACCAACTTTTTTTAGCAAATATATCAACCTTGTTTTTTTTTTTTTTTTCAAATCTCAGACCTACCCTTAATTGCTTTTTCATGAGTCTGCCTTCAGACATCTGGTGACAGCCTCAATGCTTACTGAGTTTTACTTAGGGCATTGACCTCTGTATTAAAATCTAGACTATTTTGTTGAGTACATTCCATCCATTTACTAATTCATGCTCCACCTCAGAGAAATCCACAAGTTGGACTTTAAGTCTTGGTTAGCTAAGAATATCTGGAAATCCATGTATTCCCTCAGTCAGTGAACATCTGAGTATCTGACACAGTTTGGTTGTTGGCAGCAGGTAGGGAAGACAGACATACAAAGAGTTACAAATCAGAGTAACAAGTGGAAAAGCAGTGTTCTCATTTCAGCAAAACTCTACTTTATCCTGGATGCCATGTCTGGTTTACAGTAATATCTCATACATATGGAAAGCATCATTCAGTCAGAATATTTGCTCCCTGGAAGGAAAAGGTGTCATAAATCTACTTCAGCACCTAATTTGTCTTTTCCAGAAGAACACTACTACCCATGATGTGATGATAACTTCATGAGCCAGGAGGTCAGAACTAGGCTGAATAACTGTTGACTTTTTTCTTCTGATTATTGACAATGGATGATTCTGTACCTTAGTCCACTGCCACAGCACCCTGCTCGCTGAAACCAAATTCACAATCATCTCACATATTTCGGGTTTGAACTTTCTGCAAGGATCAAAATACCCACAGCCAATAACTCCTGAAAAATAAACAAGATTGAAGGTACGAGCTTACTATAAGATCACAAGGTACATATTTATCCCAGTGAATAAATCATTACAAGATGACTAAGCTAGGTGATGTGAAGAATTTCTCTCAAGGAATCCGCTAAGACTGGCAGTCAGCAGTGGGGCTAGCAAAGCTTAGTATGCATTGATAAGCATTTTATATGTATTAACTCCTTTAATCCTCCCAACATCCTATGAGAAAGAATCTGAGGTAGATATTACTATTATTCCCATTTTTTAATATTTTTATTGAAGTATAGTCGACATATAATATTTTGGTATTTTCAGGTGTACAACATAGCGATTCAAATTTAAAACATCACACTGGTCAGAATGGCCATCATCAAAAAGTCTACAAATAATAAATGCCGGAGAGGGTGTGGAGGATAAGGAACCCTCCCTACACTGTTGGTGGGAATGTAAATTGGTGCAGCCACTATAGTGAACAGTATGGAGGTTCCTTAAAAAACTAAAAATAGAGTTACCATATGATCCATCAATCCCACTCCTGTGCATTTATCCAGGGAAAACCACAATTCGAAAAGATACATGCACCCCAATGTTCATAGCAGCACTATTTATAATAGCCAAGACATGGAAGCAATCCAAGTGTCTACTGACAGATGAATGGATAAAGAAGATGTGGTACGTATATACAATGGAATATTACTCAGCCATCAAAAAGAATGAAATAATGCCATTTGCAGCAATATGGATGGAACTAGAGATCACTATACTCAGTGAAGCAAGCCAGGCAAAGACAAATAACATATGATATTGTTTATATTGGAATCTAAAAAACATGATACAAATGAACTTATATGCAAAACAGAAATAGACCCCCACACACAGAAAACAAACTTAAGGTTACCAGGGGGGAAATGGGGGGGAGGGATAAATTGGGAGACTTGGACTGACATATACACACTATTATATATAAAATAGATAACTAATAAGGACCTACTGTATAGCATAGGGAACTATACTCAACATTTTGTAATAACTATACTCAACATTTTGAAAAGAAATAGAAAAAAATAGATACATATGTATGTATAACTGAATCACTTTGCTGTACACCTGAAACTAACACAACATTGCAAATCAACTATACCTCAATTAAAGAAATGATCACCACAGTAAGTCTAGTAGCCATCTGTCACTGTACAAAATTATTACTATATTATTGACTATATTCCTAATTCTGTATATTATATCCCTGTGACTTATTTATTTTATAACTGGAAGTTTATACCTCTGAATCCCCTTCACCTATTTCACTCAATTTTCCCATTCTCCTCCCCTCTGGCAACCACCAGTTTGTTCTCTGTTATCTATGAGTCTGTTTCTGTTTTGTTTTGTTTGTTCATTTGTTTTGTTTTCCAGATTCCATGTATAAGTGAGACCATAGGTATTTGTCTTTCTCTGTCTGACATGACTTGCCATTTGTGACAACACAGATGGACCTAGAGGTTATTATTATTCCCATTTTAATATGAGTTTAGTAACTTGCCCAAGGTCACCCACCTTGTGTGTGGGTGAATCTGAGGTTTGAACCCAGGAAACCTGGCTCTGGAACCTGTAAAACAGCCCTCAGTCTGAAGAGTAGAAGAGCTGGAAAAGAACTTAGAGACTACTTCCTCATCTTACAGATAAGGAGACCAGGCACAGACAAGTAAAGCAAACTGTTCAAGTTCACACAGATTGGTTGTTGACAGAAGTGAAATCAGGATCCCCATATCTCCTGACCTGCAGTCAGTCAACACCCTGGCCTGGGTGGTGATGTAATGGTTCCTAGGAAACACCCAACACAGCGACAATCTGACATAATCACCCTCAGGAACTACTGTGTTATAGACTGTTCCTGAAGTCCCAAAATGTGTTTGGTGTTAGACTGCAAAAACAGATTTAACTCTACTTCGTCCCTGTGAGACTATATGTTGAGCAGTATGTTCAGTTCTGAGCATGGTATTTTCAGAGGAAAATGAATACGAATATCTGCTCAGAGACGCATAGCAGGTTTATGAAGGGTGGGTCAGCTAAAGAAACTGGGCTTCATTCACATAGACCAAAGAAGAGCAGCCTTGAGGGAACGTGAAATTGTCCAACGTCATGGTTGGTTGTGCTAGATGCCTGTAAGGCCTTTTTGCTTCCTGAAATCCTATGATTCTAGACCTCCAGCTTCCTGTGGCACAAATGTGTTATATATGAAGCATGGGATGTGGAATCAGAAAACAGAATCAGCATCACACGTTTGCCATGCACTAGCTGTATGGCCTTAATTGGGCAGTTATTTTACTTCTCTGAGCCTCAGTTTCTGGTTTGTTTCCATGTCTCATTTTCAATATTAATCATATCAAACAGTGTATAAAAGTTTAACAAATAAGCAAACACTCACGTACAGCCACTAGACTGAAGAATACAACATTGTCCTAGCACATTAGAAGCCTCTTGTGTCCAATTCCTCCTCCTTCCAGAGGTAGACAGGGCTCTGACTTGGTGAGAATCAGTAACTTGCTTTTCCAAAGAAAAGCTTTGGCACTTACGTTCTTGAACTTTAACCTTTTCCTTTTAACTTTAATTTTTGAAATTTAATTTAATGGAATCATGTTATATGCTCCTCTGTGATGCTTTTTTTCCCTTAACATTGTATTTCTGGGCTTCATCCATGTTGAAGCATGTAGCTGTGTTTGTTCACATTCACTGCTCTAGAGCATTACACCATGCACCCACGCCACAATGTATTTATCCGACTTTACTGTCAATACATAATTGGGTTACTTCAAGGTTTTTGCTGTCAGGAACGCTGTTCTATGAACCATCTTGTGTAAGTCTTTTGGTGCACATGTGAAAAATCAACTACAGATGGGTTAAGGACTCAAATACGGAAGGCAAAACTATATAACGTTTGGAAGGAAACATAGGCAAATACCTGTATGACCTCTGGGTAGGAAAGGACTTCTTAAATGAGACTCATAAAGCACAACCATAAAGGAAGAAAATGGTGAAAGTGGAATGGCGGAGGGTGTGCACATGTTCTACTACCAGTAATAATGTCCAGTCATTATCAAGGGCTCGTAGCAATTTATACTCCCACCAGCAGGGGAGAGAGTCTCAGTTGCTTTACATTTTCACCAATGCCTGATTTTTTGTCAGAATTTTTCATTTTTGCAAATCTAGTGGTTATAAAATGGGTTTTTTCCTGGTGTTTTAAATTTCCATATTCCTGAATTCTAATGTTTCTCATCTTTACCTTTGTTTATTAGTCATATGGTTTCCTCTTCTTAAAGTTCCTGGCTTTTGGTCCATGTTTATATTAGGATGTTTGCTTTTTATCTGATTGATTCTTTGGATTTCTTGAAGTATTCAGATTACTGAGTTTTTTGCTTTGTTACTTGTGTTGAAATTTTTTTTCTTCCACTTCGCAACTTGTCTTTTTTCTACTCTTTTAATGTTGCTTTTTTAAAATATAAATTTATTTATTTTATTTATTTTTGTCTGCGTTGGGTCCTCATTGCTGTGTGCAGGCCTTCTCTAGTTGTGGCGAGCGGGGGCCACACTTTGCCATGGTGTGTGGGCCTCTCATCACGGTGGCCTCTCTTGTTGCGGAGCACAGGCTCCAGGCACGCGGGCCTCAGCAGTCATGGCACGTGGGCTCAGTAGTTGTGGCTTGCAGGCTCTAGAGTGCAGGCTCAGTAGTTGTGGCACACGGGCTTAGTTGCTCTGCAGCATGTGGGATCTTCCCGGACCAGGGCTCAAACCCATGTCCCCTGCATTGGCAGGCAGAGTCCCCAACCACTGCACCACCAGGGAAGCCCTAATGTTGCTTTTTAACTGAACAAAAGCTCTTAATTTTAATCTAGTCAAATTTATCATTTTCTTCCTTTATGGTCTATGCTTTCTGAGTTTCATTTGAGAGGTTCTTTCCTACCCAGAGATCATTCCAATATTTTCCCATATTTTCTTCCATTGTTTTACAGCTTTGCCTTCCATATTTAAATCTTTAATCCTTCTGTATTGATTTTATGCTTGGTGTGAGGTAGGGGTCCAATTTCAATTATTTTCACATAAGAATTACTAAATATCCCAGTACCATTTCTTGAAAGTTTGCCTTTCTCTTCTGATCTACAGTACTTGCTATGTCAAATAATTAATGACCACATATGTATGGGTCAGTTTCTCTTATATGTCTTCATGTACATAATTTTGATGGAATGGTTTATGTGAGCCTAAATTTGGTGTCAAAATATCATTTTCATTAACATAGCAAAGTGCTACATTTGACTTAGTATATTATGTTGTCAACCTCTGATCAATGGGCTATCATTCATTAGCCCAAATTTCTCTGATTAATCGTGTCAAGAAAACCAAAACACAAAGGTTTGCTTACCTCTAAAGCCAACCTTCAACAAGGCTATTTCTAAATATCCCTGAGTCTTACAATAAGCTATAAACATGAGTCTTCTTAGTATTTAGTCCCTGGTATTTAGCTCTCCATTTCGGATACTTAATCCCTACTTCAGACAGGGTCTTTTTATCTCTTAAATAAGGTTTTGCATGGTTTATGCCCATTATGTAATGCAATAAAAAATTAAACACCAAGAATAGTCGTACCAAAAATTTTGTCTATTGAAGCATTTGAAGGCAATGTGCAATTAAACACAGTAAACTGTCTTTTCAAACGTTGTGGAATATCATTTCGACCGCCTCCAGGGTGGATCATTGCCGCTATGAGCTGTACGTCAACAATAGTAGTGAAATCTCCAGGCTTATCCAAGCTGTACATTCCTTGCATTTCCATCATTTGTCGCACAATCTCGTTAGTTATCTGGAATTTTATATAGTAACATTTTAGTAACACATCGCTATCATTTCCTCCAAAGCTCCTATAAAATAGTACAGATGAGATCAGAAGAAAACGCTCAACTTTTATCAGTGAAGTGTTTGTGAATGTTGCCTTCAAGGCAATTTGACTTAAATGATACCACCCATAAACCCTAAACTGTAAGTTGAATATGCCTGGTGCAAATGCAATGTACTCCTTACCACGCTGATAAATCTAGATAGGAGAGTTACAGAATATTTGGTACAATTACAAGAGTTCTCACAGTTACAAGTTTTACTATAGTTTTATATCTTTCACACTCCACATTCAACTGTTTAAAATACCTTAAATCAGAAAATGGGATAGTTTTACTCCTGAATGTTTTCGTATTGGATTTTACATCCTTATCTTTCTTCTCTGTAGCCTCTACCACTGCTAACATTCCCTCCGTACTGAAATTTTTTCCTCTCTTGTTTTTAGAGGCTCAGTTCTTTCCAGGCTCATCTTGAGACCTTGGATCGCTTCCCAAGCCATTCTTTCTCCATTCATCCCTCAAATGTAACTCTTCTACAGGGTTCCATCCTTGGCTCTTTTCTATTTCAGGGAATGCCATCTCAACCCTATATCTTAAAGAATCTCAACTCTGTAACTCTAGCTTCAGATTCTCTTCTAAACTCCACACCTGTATATCCAAATTCCTATTGGGCATCTTTGAGTGGAAGACACACAAGCGCCTGTAATATGACACTCTTTCATTCAAGAAACATTTAATGAATCACTACTCTGTGTCTGGCTCCGTTGTAACATAGACAAAAATCCCTGTCTTCATGGAGCATACGTTCTTGCGGTGGGAGACAAAATGTACACGTGCATGCCTGTATGTATGTATGTATGTGTGTAAATAAAATGGTGTAAGTCCTTTGGAGAAAATAAAGCAGAGAAAGGAAATAGGCAGTGCTCAGAGATGCAACTGAATATGGAAGCAGGAAAGGCTTCACCTCACATGACATATAACCAAAGACTTGAAGGAAGTGAGAAAGCAAACCACTCAGATATCTAGGAGAAAAGCATTCCAGGCAGAGGAAACAGCAAATGAAGAGGCTCTTAGTGAACGTTATACCCAGTGTGTACAAGGATCAGTAAATGTGGTTGGAGAATCATGGGGAGATAAGATCAAACAGTGTAGGGTCTTTAGACCTCAGGAAGGATTTTGGCATTTATATGCTACATGTCTCACGGGAGGATTTTGAGCAGAGGAGTGTGACACACCATTTGACACATTTATTGTTTGTTTGTTTGTTTTGGCTGTGTTGGGTCTTTGTTGCTGCGCATGGGCTTTCTCTAGTTGCAGCGAGCAGGGGCTACTCTTTGTTGCAGTGCGCAGGCTTCTCATTGTGGTGGCTTCTCTTGTTGCGGAGCATGGGCTCTAGGCGCGCGGGCTTCAGTAGTTGCGGCATGCGGGCTCAGTAGTTGTGGCTCGTGGGCTCTAGAGCACAGGCTCAGTAGCTGTGGCACACGGGATTAGTTGCTCTGCGGCATGTGGGATCTTCCCGGACCAGAGATCAAACCCGCGTCCCCTGCATTGGCAGGTGGATAAACCACTGTGTCATGAGGGAAGTCCCATGACACATGTTTTAACTGGTTGCTGATATGAGGATAGATTGAGAGGGGCAAGGGAAATGGGGAGACAATGAGGAGGCATGTGTAATGATCAAGAAGACAGATGGCGGCTCACACCAGGTGTTAGCAATGGAGTGATGAGCAGCAGTCAAATCCTGGATATAGTTTGAAGATGGAGCCGACATGATTTCCTAACAGGCTGAATGTGGAGTTGCTATTTCTTGAGACGGAGAAGACTGTTGGAGGAGCAGGTTTAGGGAGTAACAGGAATTTAGTTTTGGACATGTTAAGTTTGAGATCCAACAAGACATCCTTAATTGGATTAAAAAAGTCTGAATTCAGGAGCTTTTCATCTTATAGATGATATCAAATATGCCTCCTCTCTCCTCACCTTACAGGAACTGCTGAGAGGTCTATCTGCCCTGGATCCCTGATGAATGGGAGAGGAAAAGGGAAAGAAAAAAGAAAAAGAAGCCTTCCCTGGGAGGTTGTAGCCTTAGAATGACACTTGCACAGACTTGCACCATGGGTATGCATAGCCTAAGTGGGCCAGAGACTTTCAAATATTAACCTTGCTTTGAGATGATCCTGACTGAATAAGCGCTTAAGGATCTGACAGAAGAAAACTCAAACCTGTCTGGTTGAGGACACATTCATCCTAGGCTTTAAGAAACAGCCATAGGTAATTTTTTAAGGGCAATGACCTGGCAAGCAGTCAAAGGTACTTACAGAAAACAAGACAGTTTGAACGTGAACAAGAACTATTAAAACAACAGAGAGCAGAAACAGACCCATATAGACTTCAGATGCTGAAATTAACAGACATAGACTTTAAAACAACTATGCTCAACATGTTTAAAGAAATAGACAATGATTTGAAAATATATGCAAGGAGTAAAAATGACAACGCACTTGAAAGAAAATAAGAATCAAATAGCAACTGAAATTAAAACTCAATGGATGAATTTGACAGCAGATTGGACAAAGCAGAGAAAAAAATTAGTGAGATGGATGACAGGAGAGGAGAAATTATCTAGACTAAGTATTGGAGACAGAAAAAGTTGGGAAGTATAGAAAAGGAGGACAGAAACATAGAGGGCAAAGAAGAAAGTCTAATATACATTTGGAGTTTGATAAGAAGGGAAAGAAAGTGAGGCAGAGACAATATTTGTAGAGATAAGAACTGGGAATTTTCTAGAACTGACATGACACCAAACCACAGATTCATAAGTCCCAGTGAATCCCAAGCAAATAAATACAAATAAATCTACACCAAGGAACATAATTCAAAAAAGAAAAAATCACAGGAAATTAAGGCAACAAGTGAGAAAATGCAGATTAATTTCAGAGGTGCAATGACTAAGTGGTAGTTGACTTCTCAACAGCAACAAGGAAAACAGAAGACAGGAATCAGATATTTAAAGTGATGAAAGAAAATAACTGCCAACCTACATTTTTCTATCCAGCAATGTCTTTCAAATAAAGAGGATGAAATAAAGACTTCTGCAGACCAAACAAACAAACAAAAAAACTAAGAGTTTGTCACTAATAGATTTTCTCCTAAGGAAGTTCTAAGAATGAATAAAGAGTAAAAAAAGTGGTAAAGAAGTATGTAATGCAAACAAAGAGTGAATATATAAAACAGTAAAAATAATGCCTCATGGGAGTTCACTTTAAAAGTAGAGATATAGATGACCAAAAAGCACATGAAAAGATGCTCAACATCACTGATTATTAGAGAAATGCAAATCAAAACTACAATGAGGTATCACCTCACACTGGTCAGAATGGCCATCCTCAAAAAAAAATCTACAAACAATAAATGCTGGAGAGGGTGTGGAGAAAAGGGGAACCCTCCTACACTGTTGGTGGGAATGTAAATTGGTAGAGCCACTATGGAGAACAGTATGGAGGTTCCTTAAAAAACTAAAAATAGAGCTACCATATGATCCTGCAATCCCACTCCTGGGCATATATCTGAAGAAAACCATAATTTGAAAAGACACATGCACCCCAGTGTTTATTGCAGCACTATTTACAATAACTAGGACATGGAAACAACCTAATTGTCCATCAGCAGAGGAATGGATAAAGAAGATGTGGTACATATATAAATATTACTCAGCCATAAAAGAGAACAAAATGATGCCATTTGCAGTTACACGGATGGACCGAGAGGTGTCATACTGAGTGAAGTAAGTCAGACAGAGAAAGACAAATATCATGATATCGCTTATATGCAGAAGCTAAAAAAATGATACAAATGAACTTATTTACAAAACAGAAATAGAGTCACAGACGTAGAAAACAAACTTATGGCTACCAGAGGGGAAATGGGGGGAGGGATAAATTGGGAGATTGGGATTGACATATACGTACTACTATATATAAAATAGATAACTAATAAGGACCTACTGTATAGCACAGGGAACTCTACTCAATACTCTGTAACAACCTCTATGGGATAAGAATCTAAAAAAGAGTGGATATATGTACATGTATAACTGATTCACTTTGCTGTACACCTGAAACTAACACAACATTGTAAATCAACTATAGTCCAATAAAAAATCTTTTAAAAATAAATAAAACTGGCATAACACAATATAAAGGTGAATAATATAATTTATGCTAATAAAAAATAAAAATAGAGACATAGACTTAAAATACAAGTCAACAATAAAATTATAAATCAGGAGAAAGATAAAGGAAACTAAAGTGTTCAAAGGTCACTGGATATACAAAATGGGAAAGAAGTGTTAGATTATCTTTATTTTTGATTATGTATGTAGGATGTACTGTCTAGGGTAACCACTAGAACACAGAAATTGACTGCAGTAAATGGATAGTAAGAAAAGGAAAAAGGAAAAAAAAATCAATCAATGTCCTCAGTGGAATAGGAAGAAGGCTGTAGCACTTCATGCTCAGCTGGGGGCAAGGAAATGAAGGTGTCCAAGGTCTGAGAAAAAGATGGTGTGAAAGGAACCTGAATGTAAATGTAGGATAGGAATAGACAGGATAAAGATAAATAACACAAAACATTCAGTATAATTGCTGGGTAGTATTATGAGCTCAGTTGAGGTCCATAATCATGATTTTAAAGTGATTTTAAGCAGTATTGTGTGTTTTTCTCCAGCCAAGTTTGGCTGCATAGGTGCAGGTGGCTGGTGAGCAAAGAGGCTTAACAAGGATTTAATGTGGTTAAGGCTTTCACAGATGAGTAGAGGGTGCATGCTACTGTGATTATAATGATGGATTATGGAATTTTAGCTGGAAAGGAAGGAAGCGAGGAAATGAGAAGAAATGAAGGAGAATTTAATGATGGTAGGAACAATGGCTGGTAGCTCCATCTGTAGTCTGGGTAGTAGAGGGAATGAGCTACAGAGTGTGGACATGGTGATCAGAGAATAAAACGCTTGAAACTGAGATAATGAAGGGATCACAGTTACTGATAATGACAAGGTGTAGGGTACGACTGCATGAATGAGTAAGTTCAGAAGGAGTGGAAGACATGATCATTGGAGGAGTTGAGGTCAAGGAACTAAGAGGTCAAGATCATGTATGTAGATATTGTTTGGCATCACTGAGAATTATGACAGGCAGGACTGGTTGCATAATTTGTGAGGCTCAGGACAAAATGAAAATTCAAGCGTCTTTATTCAAAAATCATTATTAGGAATTTCAAGACAGTGACAGCAGAGCATTAAACCACGTGCAAGTTCCTCTGAAGTGCGAATCCCTCTGCAATGGCACACTGGCACACTGTGCACACCATGAAGCTGGCCCTGCAGACTGGGACAGCCCTGGAGAGAGTAACAGTCATCCGGGGACTGAAATCTTCGGGGAGGGACGGGTGTGACCCAAGGGTCCAAGATGACTGCAACAACATGTGGGTGTGAGGTCAGAGTGATAGGTTTTCAGGGAAGAGGGCAATGAGAACAGAGAAGGACGTCTCCCTCACCTCCAGGTGAGAAGTCTGCAGGGAAAGCAGCATCCTGGGTTTCCATTAGAGCAAGAAGGTGAGGGAAAAGCTCAGAGAAGAAGCTGAATTTACAGGGGATTTTGTGGATGAACCATGGCTGCCAAGGGCACACAGAAAGTTTTCAGGAGTGGGGAAAGTAGGAGATGAGGCCAGACAAGGGCCAAGCAGAACTGATAGGGATTAGTGTCAGGATGAGCACGGACAGACCTGGGAGTCCTGACATCCTGGTGATGGCTGAGGTGAACCAGGATAAAGGGTGGAAGGGATGTGACGGGTCCTGGTGGGCTCTAGATGAATGGTGTTGATGAGGCAGTAGACGGTGGTGGGAGGACGTGTTGGGGATCCCATCAGGAACAGGCAGAACCCTGGCAGCAACTGTGAGGTCCTCTAAGGGGAGTGAGTCTGGGGATGACAGACGATCACAAGTAGGACAGTGGTGCATGGCAGAGTTTTGGGTTTTTTTTTTTAATTGTTTTCTGGGAATTCCCTGGTGGTCCAGTGGTGAGGACTCTGTGCTTCTACTGCAGGGGCACGGGTTCAATCCCTGGTGAGGGAACTAAGATCCCGTCTACCGTGCGGCACAGCTGAAAAAAAAAAAAAAAGTGTTTTCTAAACTTCAGGTACTCCTGGGAGAGAGTATATAGAGTGGGAAATCAGAGAACAAAGATAAAACCCTGGGGAAAGGAAGAAAGAAGCCAGAAAGCACATTGAAATCAAGCAGCCAGAGAGGCAGAAGGGAGTGTTAGGGGAAAGCATATAGGGATTTCAAGAAGGAAGAATGTCATCTATAACCAAGAAGCCAAAAAAGACTGAGAATTGTTACTAGGCTTAAAAAAGTGACAGTTATTGATCTTTTCATATATAACTAAGAATACTGATTAAATATAATCTACATGAGATATTTTAGTCCTACCTGATCTCCCCATTCATTAATCACGGGCATATTAATATCATCAATAAATATAGTCATTTTTCTGCCTCCGGGTGGCCCATATGTGCTTCCCATCCTCTTATCCACATAGCTTTCAATTGTTCTCTAGAGAAAAGGAAATGGTCTGTCTTATGCATTACATTTCAATCTATTTCTAAAAGTGATGAACATGCTTTTCAGAGTAGAATATAATTGACTTATTTGTTTAATATGTGTAAATATTGTTATTAAAATAAATATTGCAAACTTTAAAAAATAAGTTGCAATATTAATCATTAATTTATATTAAAAGACACTCCAATGTTCAGCTTCAGCTTCAGTATTAGGCCAAAACATGCTATTTGGATTTGGCCTCCGTGTCAGCCTTAGGAAGGTTAAACAGCTGAATGCCAACTTCAACACCAATTCTTTTGAGATATATATATATATATATATATATATATATATATATACAGTCAGCCCTTCATATCCATGGCTTCCACATCCTTGGATTCAACCAACTTCCATCAAAAGTATTTGGAAAAAAAAATCCCAGCAAGTTCCAAAAAGCAAAACTTGAATTTGTCTCACACTGGAAACTATTTACATAGCACTTACATTGCATTTACAACTATTTACATAGAATTTACATTGTACTAGGTATTGTAAGGAATCTAGAGATTATTTTGGAGTATACGGAAGGATGTGCACAGGTTATATGCAGACACTACCCATTTTATGTAAGGGACTAGAGCATCCACAGATTTTGATACCAGCAGGGATCCTGGCACTAATCCCCCATGGATATTGAGGGACAACTATATATATATATCAATGTTTTATTTGCATACAGATTTTATTGTATCAACCACTTAATATATTTAATACGATAATGACTACAGCAAGTGATGGGTTTTACCTGAAACATCATTGGTTCTGTGGCAGATGAAAAGTTTAGACTTTTAGATAACTGTATTTCAGGGTCATATTTTTTCAAATAGGCCTTAATCATTACAGTTTTTGCAGTTCCCTGCTCCCCCGTGAGTAAAACAGCCTGCAATCGTAGGATAATCATGTTGAAAGGTGTTATAAGATGTTTAGTTTTAAATATATTAAGGTTCTAGTAGCCATTCTTTCATTCTATAAACTAATACAACTAATTTTTGATGACTTTTAAGAATTAGACCTACATCAAAGTAAATCCTAGTGGAATTAAAGATTTAAATGTAAAATATATGCTATAAAAGTGCTGGAAGAAAGTGTGGGTGAGCAGTCACTTAACCATGGGAAGGACTTTGTAAGCAGATACCCACTTTCCTTAGCACGCTGGAAGTCAGCATTTCAGGGAAGATTGAGTTGGAGTGAATCTTGGGACCTGGAGTTCCTTTACCAAACAGGTTTCCCTGAAATGACACCACCTCTGGCCCCTTGTACTTTAATTTTTCCACCAATAGTTGTAAAAAGGGATGTGTTTCTTACATGGTTTGCAATCATCTAAGAAACTGAAAACTAAAATATTGCCTGCCATATCAGTAAACGAGGATGTTGCAGCCATCAAGCCATTACATTACAGCCACCCAGACGGTGCACCCTGAGGAGACTCAGGAAGAGAAAACACAGGATACTGGCCCCAGATAGCTGAGGTGCATACCAAAGGGATGATTTCAGTGAGCCCAGACTCTTGCATCTTCCCATACCCAGAAAAGCGCTAAATTCCATAACTTGAGATATCTGGGCTTTTTTTCATTAACAGTAATTCTTTGATGTTCCATCTACCTGGTCTTCTGTTGCAAAAACTTCTGTATATTCTGGCTTCTCCCCACCCGCCTTGTCTCTTTGGAACATTTTTCTCAGTGCTATCTGAGATGCTGTGTCCCAGGCTTGAAGTCCTAAGAATGTCCACCATATAAAACATAACTCTCGACTTTTAGGTTGTGCATTTTTTTTTCAGTCGACAAAACTATCAAACTTACTTTATGCTGTTTTGCAATGGTGTCTACCAAAAAATTTGTTCTAACATTGTCAACATTTGGAACCAAAATTGATGAATATTCTGGAACACTGTCAGTTGGATAATAATATGGCTGAAGTTTCTTACTCCAATGCTCCCAATCACCTATACAATAATTAAAACTGATCTTAATAAAACTGCATTCTTCAGAAGTTATCTCAATACAAAACACAAGTGCTATAACCAATTAACAGAAATATATAAACATTTAAAACATTTTTGTAAAACACGTTAACATATCTGCTTATCTAATGTATGTGGCATTTGATAATTTAAATTTGTTTTTGCCTCTTTACAAAGTCAGCTTTAAATTGCTAATTATTTATCTAGAGAGCTCTTGGTCTGAAATGGAATTACAACCAATGATATGTTTAGTATCTAGTAGGAAAACCACATTAACTAAAAGGATGGGAAAGACCAAAAAAAGGATTGTAGATTACTGGACATAGGATGTTTGCCATGAGAAATGGGAAAAAATAAACCTGGCCCTAAAACTAGTGTTAATAATGTGCCCAAATTCCTAACTTATAGTCACTGCTAATTTACTGACTGATATTATTGTTATAATAATTATTGTAAGTGCATTTCATCAATTCTAAGAAAAATATTTTATTTACATTTTATCATCTCTGGAACCTCCTTTCAATCTATTATGTCAGAATCGCTGCTGGCTATGCAAACTTGATGAGAGATGTTCATACGGTTGCCATTTAAATTGAATGACTTGCATTGTTGGTATTGCATTCTTGAATTTAACTGCCATTTTAAAGATCTTCCAAAAGATACCATGATTCAGAATTGTACCAAAAAAGTTACTGTGTATACAGAATGCATGGAAAGAGAGCAGAGGAGCACACATTTGATAGTAGCAAAGCAAACATTCATCACTGGGGGAATAACCTCAATTTCAACTTTCCTTGCAAATTATGGAGTTCTATGGTTAAGTGCATGTTTAACTTCTAAGAAACTGCCAAAGTGTTTTTCAAAGTGGCTGTATATTGTGTACCATTGTGTAGTTAGCAAAGTGGATATGCTACTGGATGTGAGAGCTCCACTTGTTCCACATTCTCTCCAATATTTGGTATTATTAACCTTTTAATTTTAGCCATTAAATTAATTAGACTTTAGTCATTCTAGTGGCTGTGTAATGATTTGCATTTCCCTGATGACCAATCATGTTGAATATTTTTTCATGTGCTTTTTTCACCATTCATAAATCTTCTTTGGTGTAGCATCTATTTAAAATTATTGCCTATTTAAGAAATTTGGATTGGCTGTCCACTTATTATTGAATTGCAAGAGTTCTTTATGTATTCTGGATAAAATTCTTTTATCAGATATATATTTTTCAAACATTTCTTCCCATTCTGTGGCTGGAATGGGAATTTTATTTTCATAGTGACTTTAAAATAGATTTTAATTTTAATTTTAATGAAATCAGGATGTATGAGTGCTCCAACTTTGTTTTTTAAAAATTGATTTGGTTATCCTAAATCCTTTGCATTTGCATAAAATTTTATAATTCAGTTATAAATTTCAACCAAAAAAAGTCTATTGGGATTTTCACTATGATTGCACAGAATCTATAGATCAATTTGGAGAGAAATAACATCTTAACAATACTGAGTTTTCTGATTTGTAAACGTGATTTATCTTTCCATTTATTTAGGACTTCTTTAATTTCTCTCAGCAATTTTGTGGTTTTCAGTATACAAATCTTACACATATTTTGTTAAATTTATCCCTATATATTTCATTTTTTTAATGCTATTTTAAATGGTATATTAAAATTTCAATTTCCAATTTGTTGTGAGCATGTAGAAATACAAATTATTATTATATATTGTTCTTTCATTCTGTGACCTTGATAAACTCATTTACTAGTTCTAATTTTTTCGAGGATGGTTACATTATCTGCAAATAACGAGAGATTTACTTGTTCTTTTCCAATCTATAGGTATTTCATTTGTTTGTTCATGTTTATTTATTTACTGCCTTATTGCACTGGCTAGAACCTTTAGTACAATGTCTAATAGAAGTGGTGAGAAAGGAATATTCTTGTCTTGTTCCTGATCTTGGGAAGAAAGTATTCAGTCTTTCACCATTAAGTATAATGTTAGCTTTTTTGCAGATGTTCTTTATCAGAATGATAAAGTTTCTATTCCTAGTGTACTGTTTTATCATGGAAGGATGTTAAATTTCATCAAATGCTTTTTTAAAAAAATATTTATTTATTTATTTATTTATTTTGGCCATGCCAGGTCTTAGTTGCGGCATGTGGGACCTTCATTGTGGCATGCGAGCTTCTTAGTTGCGACGTGCAGACTCTTAGTTGTGGCATGTGGACTCTTAGTTACGACAGGCATGTGGGATCTAGTTCCCCAACCAGGGATTGAACCCAGGCCCCCTGCATTGGGAGCACAGAGTCTTACCACTGGACCACCAGGGAAGTCCCCAAGTGCTCTTTCTGCAATGATTCAGAGGACTATATAATTTGTTTGGTTTTTAGTCTATTAATATAGTGAATTACATTGACTGGTTTTTAAATGCTAATCCAACCTTCCATCCCTAGAATAAATACCCACTGGAACTCAATATGTTATCCTTTTATATACTATTGAATTTCATTTCTTAAAATTGTATTAAGAAAGGTGTGTCAATATTCCTGAGGGATAATGGTCTATAGTTTTCTTTTCTTCTAATGTCTTTCTCTGTTTTTGGTATCAGGACAGCACTTACAAACCCTTATAAAGTGGGATGGGAAGTGTTTCTTCCTTACATTTTCTATATTTTGGAAGAGTTTATGTAGAATGAATTGGTATTATTTCTTCCTTAAGAATTTGATGTACTTCACCAGTGAAGTCATCTGGGCCTGAAGTTTTCTCTGTGGGAAGGTTTTTAACTATAAATCAAAATTTTTTAGTAGATATAGGGATATTTAGGATATCTATTTCTTCTTGATGAGGTTTGGTCATTTGTGTCAGAGAATTTATCCATTTCATCTACATTGTCAAATGTATTTTCGTAACATTGTTTCTAATATTCACTTATTTTTTAATATCTTTAGGGCTTGTAGTAATGTTCCCTCTTTCATTCTGAATCA
Organism: Balaenoptera ricei; assembly: GCF_028023285.1. Taxonomy (NCBI): domain Eukaryota; kingdom Metazoa; phylum Chordata; class Mammalia; order Artiodactyla; family Balaenopteridae; genus Balaenoptera; species Balaenoptera ricei. The sequence goes on from NC_082649.1 coordinate 36,451,988, forward strand.
TGGTAATTTATGTCTTCTCTTTTTTTTCCCTGATATCTCTGGTAAGAGATTTACGAATTTTATCGATCTTTTCAAAGAACCATCTTTGGATTGGCTCTAGATTCTAAGAGAATTCATAGCTAGATTTAAGGGTGCATTTAGTTGTTAGTTTCTTTTAGGGAGAGGTGAGCTGGGCCCTACCACACACAGGAGGCTAGGGGGCTGAGGTGACAGCACTGGACTTTGCCGAGTCTGCTACGTGTAAGTAGGATCCCATCTGCTTGGTTCATTCTCTGCTTATTCTGACATTTCCAACAGAGAAGTTCTAAGACTGATCTCTCACGAGCATTACTATGCTCTGCAACATGAAGAATCTGTGTTCTCTATACGGCTACCCTTCCTCTTCAAGCAAGAGAAAATAGATGCTGTAAGAAGTGTTGCTAACTTATTTATGTTAGATTTCACTGAGACCACTGCAAAAGAAGGAGAAGTCAAGAGCCTCTATAACTATTCCCAGCCTGGCCCATATGCAAAATCCTACTGTTCCCTGCATATATGCCCTTTAAAAATGGTATTAGCAATTATGTTATTCATGATTGGTTTAATATTTCCCCACAGAAGAGCTTACGGAGTTTATCTTTTTCCCATTTAAAAAAATGTCATTTTATTTCAGGTATAAGTCACTGTGCTTACCATAATCAGTAACATAAAACTCATACATGGTTTGATTCGTGCCCTTAGGTATTTCTGGTAAGTCTAACTTGCTTTCATGATTTCGTAAAAAGGCTTCAAGCTTGTCTCTGCTTTCCAATTCCAGAAGGGCTCCTAAACTCCACATTAGAGCAAACACAAATAATTTATGAAGATGTTCGACACATGAAATGCCACCTTCTTCTTTGGAGGGAATTAAACCTTCCAGAAGACTGAGAGACTGAAAATATTTAAAATACAATAAAATAAAGTTTTATATTTAGATATTTTAAATAAACATTTTTAAATGATAATAAATTTAAAAGGAGAGAAAGAGAGAAGAAAACAAATATATCTCCAGATATTGCTTGATCAGTGTCCTACAGCTAGCAGCATTTAGAAGAAAGGCCATTCTGCTTTAGGCAGACTGCATGATCTAGCAGAAAGGACACCAAACTGGGAATCTGGAGGTGCCCCAGCTCACGCCACTAACATCTCTGAGTCTCAGTTTCCTGATCTCAAAAGCAAAAGGCCTAGACTAGATGTTTCCTAAGGTAGTTTCTGGTTCTAAAGTTTGGTTATTCCAAATTTTATAGATCAGAGATTTTATTTATTTTAACATGTTGTAAGGCTCAGCAAATTGTGCCCCAGGGGCCAGCCACCTGTTTGGCAAATAAAGTTTTATTTGCCACAGTGAACACTCGTTCATTGTGTCTGGCTGCTTTTGCAATGCAACAGCAGAGCTGAGGGGCTGAGACAGAAAGCTGTGCAAAGTCTAAAACACTTATTTGCCCCTTTAATAAAAAGTGTGCCAAACCCCATATGGCATCAGAAAGAAATGTATCTACAGTAAGACATCCTTTGTCTTTCATAACAAAATTATTTCAAGATAAGATTTGCACTTACATTTGGGCCTCGTGTATCAGTTCTAAGCTACCCACCCTCCCTGACTGACATCCCTCACACTAAGAGAGAATCAAAGCACTAGAATGGGATAATGAGAGATCACCTATGGACTAGAATCAGGAGAGCCTCTGAAAAATCTATGATTAGTTCTGTTTCTTCCAAAGACTAACAAGAAAAACTGAGAAGAGGGGGAAAAACATAATTCTACAAACTACTTGGAGAATTGTTCAAAGGTTTTCCCTATCTAATATATATAGTAAATTTGCAAAGCCAAGACTGCCACCCAAATTTTCCTGCCTGCCACCAGCTCATTGTTGTGCTTTTCTGTAGAACTTCCAGCTTTATTTATTTAGTCTACTCTCATTTTTGGACACTCTTTCTGGGAAGGTTATACTAAGCTTGACGGTGGGAAAGACAGTTCATTCCTCTTCCCCTGACAATACCCCCCTAGGAAGTGAAACTCATGAAGAGATGGCAGTAAGAGCGTCAATAAGATCTTTAATAGGAATCAAACTTCTCAGAGCCTTCACCTCCACATCACAAAAAGATTTTGATGGGACTGTGTGAATTATCCATTTCAGATACTTCTAAACTGCAACTGAGTGGTAGGGGTGGGGGGGAATCTCACATCTAAGTAGTGAATGTACAAAGAAAAATACTTACTTGCACAATATAGTTGCACTCTAAGAGTTGCATTTTCGGATTGAGGTTCAGTTTCATAAATGTATATATATCCTCAAACATTTTATCATACAGACTTAGGAATACAGAAGCTTCCTGTATAGTACGTTTCTTCAACCACGCCTGCAGCAAAGAAACAGAGTCTCTGTTTATAAGAGAGTGAGACGTGGAAATACACTGAACGCGCTTCTGCGGGTCTGTCGTCCCCACCTGCAGTATTGGCCTCCAGCTGAGAGCAGAGCTGCTGATGTAGACCATGCCCATCCTAGAAACCGTGGCCGGAGAGGCGTTCTCAATATTGTGGACTTCAAACAAAAGCTTACAGTTAGGGGCCATGGGGATGCGATCGCCATTGGCCAGTGTGAGGGTTTTGTTGTCATCCAACACGGAATTTAAGTTCTCGATCCAAATGGCATCAACAGGGCCGTCTAAAATGAGGAAAATGTTTTCACCTGCCAATAATGAAAACAGAAAATCACTTTTCACCTGCAGATAATCAAAACAGAAAATTAAACCAATACTGTGTTATTGATAAACTGGCAGGGGGAAAGAATGATCACCAGAAAAGAGTTTATGTGTACCTTTTTTAGCTTTTAATGTTTTTCTCCACAGAGTAGAAAAAATCCCATCTGTCCAGTCATTGGTCGCCGTGTCCAGTCTGCCAAACATCTGAGGAGCCGTAATAGCTTTTGGATTCATTCGCATTTCTCTATGAGGCCTTCCGCATTCTGTTAGTGCCTTCATCAGGATTGTTATAACGGTTGTCTTCCCAGAACCACTGGGCCCAAGAGTCATCAAACCATGGCGTACCAGAGACGTCTCATATAACTACACAATGAGATAATCAATTGAAAGATGTAACTTATGAGTCTCTTGCTGACATTCATAGAAGTTGTGTGCAGAAATTTTAAAAGATTTAAATAGGTTTTTCATTAAAGTAACTTGTTCACTATTTAAAAGAGGAGAATATGCCCCCCCAAAATTTTTTTTTGTTTTACTAGAGGTGGATAGCAAATGAGCAGCACGTTATAAAACGATATAAGTGATAAAGTAGTGACAATGTGGAACTTTAATTACATTTTGGAAATAATTAATTCAGGATCTAGTTTTGGGGTCTCAATCTACTGTTCCTTGTGATTTTAGTTTGCTGATGCATAAGGAGCAGTTTGTGTGGTGATATTGCCCCCCGGTGGTGGAAAGCAGCAATACAAACCAACTCAACCAAGACCCAAGTTAAACACGCACCAGCCTTTTGGTTCCCCAGAAGCACAGCTCGAGGTGAAGGTTCCTGTGCAAATGAGTGTTCACCAGGGAAACTTTTAATGGAGTAAGGGAAGCAGGAAAAAATGGGGAGAGGTCAAACAAGGTGTGATTGAGGACAAAATCCTGTAGCAGGGAGACTTAAGACTGGCCCTGCGGGGCACTCTGGAACATAAGTTACACCTCTGTGTTTGTTCCATCTGGAAGCAGGAGAGCTTGACTTTCCTACTGCATCACCCACAAGTCCTTCACTAAAGAAGGTTGTTTCGGGAGCAGGGGAAAATTAACTCCCATGCACTGCCTGCGCTTTGTGCCTGCCAAAAAATGTGGGGTTGGTGAACCCTCCTGCAGAGAGTGGTATATATATATGTGGGATTGGAATCACAGTGTTAGAAGCCGGGGAAGGGGCGCATGGATATGGTAAAAGAGATTCAAGGAGACATAGTAAGAACATGGACGGTGTCTATTACAATATCCTGTCTATCTTTTCTTTTAATAAAAATAACAATTCAAAGGTCTCACAGCTGATCAGAGGTAAAATTTGAGTTATTCTCCTCACATATTAGGTAGAAATGTATTACCTCTGTAATCCACAGTTTAAAAGCAGCAGAGGCACTGGCCATATTATACTCAACAGTAATGTGTTTGACATTAAATAAAAACACAATATTCTAGTGCCCCACCAACTGAGGTGACTAAGATTTCAGTACTCAATATACTGTATACATATCACATGTAAAATGATGTCTTCCCAGAAATTTTTTAAAAATGTTTAATGGTTTCCAAAACATAGATGATGAAAAATACTTTGATTTCTTTTCCCTATATATTTCCTTGTAAGATTTGGATCTGTCTCATACACTTGAACTGCTTACGATGTGGCAAGAAGAGTAAGTTAAAAAAAGAATCGCTCTTTTTCAAATGCAGTTTTTAACACTCTCCACAATTTCGGCACCTTCATTTTCCAAAAGCCCTGGAAAATACCCCCAATGCATCAAGCTCATGGGGATTTAATTCAGCGTCTCTGCTACAGCTTCTTGGCTCTGCTTGGTAAAATCATTGGTAGGTTGTCACAAGGATGAAATGTTAGGGACAGAAACACACCAAGAGACACAGGCAAAGGATTGAGTTTAGGTGTGAACATGCCCACACACAAAGCAGGAGCAAAGTACCACCCCCAGATTCCTCAGGCTCCATGCCCTATGAAGGCCCCCAGCTATGGGAGATGCTGCCCGACTGGCACAAGAGCCAGCTGGGTCATTCCATCTCCCTGCGTTTTTATAACCTATTATCCCCTCCCAACTGTTCTCGAGATTCTGGTTACCACCTAACCTAACCTCATCAGGTGTAAGTAACTTCAGTAACTGCTTGATTAGTATAAATCTACACTAACATCCCTGGGACCAACACCTCTCACTGAGGACTCTTCTTGCAATGATGTGTTTTAATTTAGTTTCAACGTTTACATTAAGTAAGACTAATTTCACAAGTTCTTCTCTTCAAATGACAATCTTTAACAACTCCCACTGCGCATCATACTGATAACAGATTAAAAATGTTTTACCTGCACAAGTTTGAGATTCCAGGGTGGGTGGTTAATCAAACCTTCCAGGTGAACCTGGTTGGTTATTGCAGCTTGCAGTTCCACGTAAGTATTACTATCTAGTTGTAATCCTGGAAACAGGTCATTGATTAAGCTGAGGAACAGGGGTTCATCTTCATCAATCTAAGGTGGCAGAGAACAAATTTACTCACTCAGTCAACAACGAAGCTTGTAGCAGAAGCTCACAGCACTTATCACTTCATGCCCAAAGAACCATTTTATTACTCTCCTAGCCACATGTGTGTGCTCTAGTACTTTCTTCCAAACACCACCACGGAATCCACGTTACCTACGGCATTGCACCCAAAGTTCCCTGGCATTCAAGGTCTTCTCCAGTCTACTGCTCCAAGGTCTGATCTCATTTCTTTATCCTATGAATGTTCTGCTTCCCACAGACAGGTATATGCACTAACCTTAAAAACATGCAAGTAATAGTCCCAATCCCATGAGAAGAGAGTATTAATACTTCACTTAAATTAGGAAAAGATCTGTAACCCTGCATGTTACAGGGTTACATCTGGCTCATACAACACTGGCTGGAAAACTGCATCAGAGCAGCGTTCTGTCTCTCTTGAAAGCAGCAGGTTGGAGTAAATGGACTCCAATCCTTATTTACCACATCTTTAATACCGAGATAACCCCATGCCCAACTGCTGACCCCCTCTGAATTTTTCCTTATTCTCTGGTGGGGGAGGGTCTCCGGATACTTTCTGGAACTCTCGTCTAGAAGTTTCAGGAGTACCATTATTAATGGAGGCAGTGAGCTATACTCTGGGGGGAGCAGAGGATTTAGCCATCAGAAAGTCTCTTGGACTTTTGTTCCAGCTTATCAACTGACTGTGATTATGGGTGAGTCCTACACACGTGCCTCTCCCATAAGGAAAATGGCAATAAGCACGATAGCCGCCCATATCCCCCAGAGTGGCTGTAAGACTCAAAGAAGACAATACCCCTGAATAGGTTTTGTAATAGTCATGAACTACACGGATGTTAGTTGTTAGTTTTGTAACTAGAATGCGAGCTCCTAAGATCCATTTCTTTCTCAACCTTGTACTCCCAGGGCATGGACATGATACGTAGCATACAGAAGCCCCTGAATAAAAGCCACATGAACCTGTCCGTCAACCAGTTTAAAACAACCTGGCTGTAATTGTGACAAGCATGAAATCGGTGAAATAATTATTATACCCTCTACAGCAAACTTTTAATGCATATTTGGAAAACAGAAATGGTGTTGCTGTTTTGGGAGAGACATAGCTAAGCTAGTCACATACAGAGAAAGCAAAAAAAGCTTTCATGGTTCCCTGTGAATCCAGATTTTCATATTTAGAATCTGTGTTACATTATGAATAATGGACTGACATTTGGGGGCTGGAGCCCACTGATGAAGCCTGTTTCATGGCACACAACTGATAAAAGGATGCATTTCCAGCCCATGTGGGTCATACAAAGCCATGGGGTTTTTTTGTGGGGGAGGGGGGTTGCCTTCCTCTGAAAGGTCAGCTCAGTGGTAACTTCCCTGCAATTTTTTTTTTTCTTTCCATGCCCACACGGCATGTGGCATCTTAGTCCCCAACCAGGGACTGAACCTGTGCCCCCTGCAGTGGAAGCGTGGAGTCCTAACCACTGGACCGCCAGGGAAGTCCCACTTCCCTGCAATTTTTAATGTTAACAGCTTCACATGAGCCAACCCCCACTTGTCAGCCAGGTCAAAATCCTAAAAGAGAAATTAATTCAGAGAAGAAAGATACCAATTTAGAAAGGTTCATATCTCTTAGTCCTCTCATGACGGTGCTTAATTCACTATCTTCTGGTCTGGCTCTTTTTTGAGATCCAAGTGTCCTCAGTACAGATAGAATATTTCTCAACCCAAAGTCATAATGAACCTAAGATGAGAAAAGAAAGAAAAAAGATTATTCAATTGAAAAATTCTAAATGTAGACTCACTATGTATTACATATAGGTAGATATTCTGATACTTATATACTATAGTTTTGGAGTGGCTGAGTGGCAAAGTTTTATTAGCTCAATTCTCCCGCCTTTCCTTTGACTGAAAAATGATCACTCCACTGGAAAGATCAAGCTGCATGATACAGTGTTCACACTTTAAATATCTTTTGAGAACAATACAGTCTGATAGTCTGAGTGGCAACCATTTAAAATGCATGACCAACAGGTTACATACTATGTGATTCCCTTTATGTAATATTCTTGAAATAACAAAATTATAGAGATGTAGAAAATATTAGGGCTACAAGGGGCTATAGGGATTTGGGAGAGAGGTGAGTGTGGCTATAAAGGGGTAGCAGGAGGGAACCTTGTGGTGATAAACAGTTGTGTATGTTAACTGTGATGGTGGTTACATGAATCTACACATGTTTGCATAGGACTACACACACACAAACACACACACACGAGCGCATGAAAAATTGGTGAAGTCTTAGTAATTTCTGTTTATTGTACCAATGTTGATCTTCTGGTTTGGTTATTGTACTATAGTTATAAGATGTCAACACTGTGAGAAGCAGGGTGAAGAGTGCACAGGACCTCTTGTACACTTCTTTGCAACTTCCTGTGAATCTATAATTATTTCAAATTAAGAAAGTTTTAAAAATACGTAATTAGGGGGCTTCCCTGGTGGCGCAGTGGTTGAGAATCCACCTGCCAACGCAGGGGACACGGGTTCGAGCCCTGGTCCGGGAAGATCCCACACGTCGCGAAGCAACTAAGCCCGTGCGCCACAACTACTGAGCCTGCGCTCTAGAGCCTGCGAGCCACAACTATTGAAGCACGCGCACCCTAGAGCCCATGCTCCACAACAAGAGAAGCCACCGCAATGAGAAGCCTGTGCACTGCAAGGAAGAGTAGCCCCTGCTCGCCACAACTAGAGGAAGCCGGTGCACAGCAAAGAAGGCCCAATGCAGCCAAAAATAAACTAAATAAATAAATAATTTTTTAAAAAAAATAAAATAAAAATACGTAATTAATAGGTCAAATTAATTATAAATATACTTTAGAAAAGAGTCAAGGAATTTTTTAACTCCCTAATTAGCATGCATCAGGGTAAAATTGCAAAGTTAAAAAACAAGTTTTCAGCTAGGGGGAAAATAGATATACAAAGTTACCTGTTTAGTAAGTTGCTCTTCACAGAGTTTGTAAAGTACATAAAACTTTTGAGCCAAGATAACATTTTCAAGAAAACCACAGCTTGCAAGTTTAACTCGCATAATGATCTGAAAATTAATACAGTGAGATTTTTCAACTTTAGTGAAAAACAGGTAAAGAACATAAACTGTATTATGCTTTTAAATCCTGATGCATACCTGTCTATCAGGAACCATCATAGCAACAGTTCTAAATTGAATTTTTAAGTTCTCTGGTAGTTCCTGGCGCCCAGCATATCCAGGGTTCTAAAAATTAAAATTATTTAATTTTAATTGTTGATATAATTTTCATTTCATGAATACAAATACATTTCAAATCCCTAAGTCAGATTCTAAGAGGGTATTGAAAAACATTAGATTCATAAAATGTCCCTATTTTCACAAAAATGTGTAGTGGATCATCCATATTTATTAATGTCACATCATTCCCTCTTACATATTTCCATTTTCGTTATACTAATAAAGTCACACACATGCACAACACACACACACCACTCTGTGTAGCAAAAATTAAGTATCTGTGTATCTATTTATTAAGAAAATAGAAAAGGAAATAGAAAAGAAAACTGAATAAATACTGGGGTAATTATGATCTAAAATATGTTATCTAAAGAGAAGGAAAATTCAGGATTTCATACTAATCAGTTTACTTAGGTAATTTTTATTTCATCTCTTCAATTATCCTTTGCAGTCAGAATTATAGAGTTCTGTGGCTGACAAAGTACCATATACAAAAAAAAACAAAAAACATGGGGAGGAAGGGAAATAAAGACAGGAATGTTGAGAAAAACATTGAAAAGGACAAAAGTAGAGGTGGAAAGGAAGCTAATAAGTAGCAAAAGTCTGAGGACAGGTCAGAACCAAAAGTCCCAAGGGAAAGGTTAGAGGGTTCAAAGGCAAGTAAGGCAAAGAGGAGGCAGTTATTTTAGGAAAGTGCAAGAAGAAACCTTCAGTCCCTGAGCATTTACTGGACACTGTCAATAGGCCAGATAACTTGCTAGGTGCTGGGAATACAAAGATTACTGGCTGCCTCTCAATACTCCTTTTTTTCATCCTTAGGCACAGAACCCCAGTTGCAAGCTGGGTGCATCACCACCCAGGTTTAAAACCACATTTCCCAGCCTGCCTTGCAGCTGGTGTGATTAAATTCTACACTGTGAGTCACAAAGGGACACAGTGTATGAAATATCCTTGATGTCTGTTTGAAGGCAGTTGATTCAATCAACTGGCTGCAACAGAGATGCTTCTGTAGCATCTTGGATTATAAGGTGGCCTTGAAGATGGAAACCATGATTGTGTAGAAATACTGAAGGATCTTAAGAGAATACATCCTTAGATGTTAAGCCACTATTTTTCATGTCTCAGTTATTCACAGCCTAATGCAATTATCTAATTGATATTTCCAACAGTATTCTTAATCCAAAGGGAACATTAAGATTCTTTTAAATTCTTCTGAGCCACAGCATCACACTGAGTAAACTTCTTCATCTAATTTCCTGAGTTATAACTGATCACGTCAGGATTATTAATATTTACCCCCAACTGCTTAACTGGCAGAAATTAGAACATTTTTTGATTTTTCTTCCTATAATTTATCTTTATCCACTCAGGACACTTAAAACTCAGAGTACTTGTATTATCTTGCAATTTAGAGACTTAACAGAATAGAGATCATTTAAAAGCATTAAGTAAAACCAGTTCAACATTAACTTCACTTCTCCAATTTATAAACACCTCTATTTATTCATGCCTTTGGTCTTCTGTCTTTACAACATTGTATCACAGAGCTCTGCCCTCAATCACACCGTAACTGAATTAGTTACAATTCTTTGGTATAGGACCTTGTTGAATTATTTTGGAAATTTTAAATCATTTCCATCATCCTTTATTAAGTGTCAGAGAAAAGCCAAGTGTAGAGGTTAAGTAGTCAGGTTTTGATGTTAGACAGACAATAACATCTTTCTCTAACTAGCTGTGTGACTTGAGCAAGTTTTTTAAATTTCCCTGAGCCTCGGGTGTCTTGGTTATAAAATATACGCCAAACAAAATACTACGGGACTATACCTCACTGACCCTTCAAAGTTAGGTGTGGCCAAGTAAATTGTTTTAACCAATGGGTGTGACCTGTGTCACTTCTGGACAGAAACCCTAAGAACCAGAGCATAATTCTTCTTGTTCTCTTTTTCCTTTGCTACAGCAACCAGTAACGATTGAGACAGTACCAGAGTAAGGACGTGTAAAGCATCCCCTGCCCTCCCCACCCTGACACCATCAACCCGAAGTGGACATGGGGCATGAGAGAATAATAAATCCTTGAGGTTTTAAACCACTAAAATTTGGGGGATTGTTATTGTAGCTTCCCCCCTGTCTGATACAATATATAAAATATTTAGCCCATCCCCTTACACAAAATTAGTGCTCAATAAACAGTAGTTGTTTTTATCTTTAACATATCACTATTTTATCTTCTGTCTGGACTATTTTTACTACTCAAAAAAAAATCATATAACAGGGACTATACTCTGACCCCTGGATTGTCAGTCATTTACCCACTAATATATGCTTACTTTTATTTAAGTCTGTAACAATTAAACCAATAAATTGCATTTAAAACCTATGTTCTTCAATCCCTTTTAAAATCGCATCAAAAAGTATAAAATACTTAGGAATAAACCTGACCAAGGAGGTGAAAAGAATGAAATAATGTCTTTTGCAGAAACATGGATGGGCCTAGAGATTATCATACTAAGTGAAGTAAATCAGACAGAGAAAGACAAATATCATATGATATCACTTATATGTGGAATCTAAAATATGATACAAATGAACTTATTTACAAAACAAAAACAGACTCACACAGACATAGAAAATAAATTTATGGTTACCAGAGGGGAAAGGGGGTGGGGGAGGGATAAATTAGGAGTTTGGGATTAGAGATACAAACTACTATATATAAAATAGGGAGCACTCTTGCACTGTTGGTGGGAATGTAAATTGATACAGCCACTATGGAGAACAGTATGGAGGTTCCTTACCAAACTAAAAATAGAACTACCATACGACCCAGCAATCCCACTACTGGGCATATACCCTGAGAAAACCATCATTCAAAAAGAGTCATGTACCAAAATGTTCATTGCAGCTCTATTTACAATAGCCAGGACATGGAAGCAACCTAAGTGTCCATCATTGGATGAATGGATAAAGAAGATGTGGCACATATATACAATGGAATATTACTCAGCCATAAAAAGAAATGAAATGGAGGTATTTGTAGTGAGGTGGATGGAGTCTGTCATACAGAGTGAAGTAAGTCAGAAAGAGAAAAACAAATACAGTATGCTAACACATATATATGGAATCTAAGGAAAAAATAAAAAAAAAAGGTCATGAAGAACCTAGTGGCAAGATGGGAATAAAGACACAGACCTACTAGAGAATGGACTTGAGGATATGGGGAGGGGGAGTGGTAAGATGTGACAGGGTGAGAGAGTGGCATGGACATATATACACTACCAAATGTAAAATAGATAGTTAGTGGGAAGCAGCCACATAGCACAGGGAGATCAGCTTGGTGCTTTGTGACCACCTAGAGGGGTGGGATAGGGAGGGTGGGAGGGAGGGAGATGCAAAAGGGAAGAGATATGGGAACATATGTATATGTATAACTGATTCACTTTGTTATAAAGCAGAAACTAACACACCATTGTAAAGCAATTATACTCCAATAAAGATGTTTTTAAAAAAAATAGATAAAAACAAGGTCCTAGTATATCACAGGGAACTATATTCAATATCTTATAATAAGTTATAATGGAAAAGAATATGAAAAAGAATATATACATATGTAAAACTGAATCACTTTGCTGTACACCAGAAAGTAATACAACATTGTAAATCAACTATACTACTTCAATAAAAAATTTAAAAATATATAAAACCTATGTTCTCACCATTGTTAAGAAGATTCCAAATTCTGGATTTAAATCAACACAATCACCATCAGAAAAAATGAACTGTTTTTTTCTCTCTTTTCTTGCTGTCAAAACAATGTAAATTTGTTGGGCTGCCACTGATAATACAGGCAATTCAATTCTGTTAAATTCATCAAAACAGCCCCAAGAACCTGACTGTGCAAGACCTGGTATGAAAAACAGTTAATCTGATAAGTTTTACTTTGTAATATATCTTCTTGATGGCAATCATTTCTCCAAAGCACTCTCAAACAATTTTATATCGAAATACAATTTATGTAAATTTCATACCTGGCTGTTTACAAAGACTTAGTTAATTCCAGTGATATACAAAGGTTTAATTATTTGTACATCATCACCAAAATAATGAAAATAGTACACTGCCAAAATGAAAGTATAGACACATCGTTACACCAGGGATGCTGAAGGGTGACAAAAATTTGATTCAGTCTGGATGTGCCACCTCCAGTGGGGATGGGGGTGAAGCAGCCATAATATTTGGGGAAATTAACAAAATAACGGATGCCCCGTCTGGGTCAGATCACTCTGTTCCTTTCTTGTTGCAATGAGAGAAATGCCAGGAAGCTAGGTGAGAGAGAGAATGGTCAAAAGGATGTTTATTTATTTCTTACAAAACCCAGCACGAAGGAAGACCTGGATGTTGGGAACATTGCTCCTGTCTATTCTCTAAGGATGAAAACCTTCATTATGTTCAACTGCATGAAATGCTCTTCTTTCTTTTATTATTGCTTCCCCCCACCTACCCCCCCCCCCCACACACACACACTTTTTCTTCTCTCTCCTTTGGGAATTTCCATTATGTGGATATTGGAACTTATATATCTATCCCTATGGCCCTTAGATTTTTCTTTCAAACTTTCCATTTCTTTTTGCAATGTACTCTCTTGACTAGATATTCCAACTCAAGAGAGGTTTTTTGTTTTTGTTTTTTCTCAATTTTTATTTTCAATTTCTGATTATTCCAATTGTTATTCTTTTCATAGCAGCTTATTTTTTCTTTAATTGGTTGTATGTGGTAAATTCTTGAATCTCCCTGAAGCCATTAATTTTAGTTACTTTTGCATTTTCTTTGGTTTCCTCTATTAATCAGTTAAGTGGTCAGTAGGTCTCTTTGCTGTTTGTGAGTGCCTCCTTAATGCCTTCAAATATTTTATGATACTTGGTTATCTCTTCATATGTGTGTATTTCCTCATTCCAAATGCAAATTCCTGTTTGCAGGATGCATGGCTGCCTCTGGCGATTTGGGGGAAGGGATGAGAGAGGCAGGAGAGCTTATCCTCTGGGTCTGGAGCATGAGGTCTGACCTGGTGCAGGGCTTGCCTCTCTGGCACAAGCCTCCACCTGGCACTGATCTTTGTCAGGACTCCCACTTCAGACCTTTTACACGGAGGAAAAATACTGGAGACAGCCACTTCCTTTTTTTTTCTCTGCTTTCTGCTATAGTTTTGGCATTCTAGGATTTACCTTGTGCTCTAGTCTGCTTCTCTCAACCATCTTCAACCCTTAAGCCAGGAGTGATCCACAGAACTTTCTCTTTGATTAAAAAGTGATTCTTTGGGTTTAATTTTTTTTAAAGGACAGGCAATTATAATGAATAATATAATGAATACCCATGTACCCACCTATCAAATCTTAACAATTTTGCTTCAGATTTCATCCTAAAGAATAAAATATTAGAACTACGGTTCAAGTCCACGTATGTCTCTCTTGGATCCACACTCCCTCCTTCTCCAGAGGTAACTTCTATCCTGAATTTGATGTCAATGGTTCCTATGCATGTTTTTAAACTACTGCTCTTATGCATGTATTCACAAACGCTACGTACTTTGCTCATTCAAAATTTGTTGTGTGTGTATCTATTTTTCTATATATCTATAAAATACTGTACATATACAGTATCAATATATACAGTATACAATCAAATTAATAAATTTGATTTATTTGCTGTTCTCTGAAGCAGTGCTACCAACTTACACACACAGAAGAAGTACCAAGGGTTAGTTTCTACACACCCTTACCAACAGTGGTTTGTCAGACTTGTCGATTCTTACCAATTGGCAAGAGTGAGAATGCTATCCCATCATTGTTTTGTATTTCTTAATGATTTGAAGAAAATCCTTCTTTCTTTTTCTTTCTTTTTTTTGTTTTTGTTTTTTGGTCACGCCATGCGGCATGAGGGATCTTAGTTCCCCAACCAGGGATTGAATTGAACCCCTGTCCCCTGCAGTGCAAGCGCAGAGCCTTAACCGCTGGACCGCCAGGGAAGTCCGAAGAAAATCTTTCTTAATGCTGGATATTAATCTTTTGTCAGCTATACATGTTAAAATATCTTCCCTCAGTCTGTAGCTTATTTTTTTCTCCTTCTTAGAGATGTATCACAAAAGACTGTAAAATTATATATATATGTATATACACACAACACACGCACAACTGACCCTTGAACAATGCAGGGGTTAGGGGCATGGACATTCCACACAGTCAAAAATCGATATATAACTTTGCAGTCAGCCCTCCCATATCCATAGTTCCACATCTAGGTATTCAACCAACCTGAGATCTTGTAGTACTGTAGTATGTATTTAGTTTAAAAAAAACTGTGTAGGGCTTCCCTGGTGGTGCAGTGGTTAAGAACCCACCTGCCAATGCAGGGCACGCGGGTTTGAGCCCTGGTCCAGGAAGATCCCACATGCCGCAGACTAAGCCCGTGTGCCACAACTACTGAGCCTGTGCTCTAGAGCCCAAGAGCCACAACTACTGAGCCCGAGGGCCACAACTACTGAAGCCCGCACACCTAGAGCCCGTGCTCTGCAAGAGAAGCCACCCAATGAGAAGCCCGTACACGGCAAGGAAAAGTAGCCTCCACTCGCTGCAACTAGAGAAAAGCACGTGCACAGCAAAAAAGACCCAGTGCAGCCAAAAAATAAATTAAAAAAAAAAAATCTGTGTATAAGTGTACCTGCTCAGTTCAAATCTGAATTGTACAATGTATATATATCCAACAGGCAGGTAATTAAAGATAGGAGCTGGATGAACAATCCCATGGTATCTATTAAAGGGATATTCTCTTACCCTGTTTAAATGTATCAATCTTTTCTCTATAGTTTGTAATTTTTGTATAAAAAGTCCCTTTCTACTCTAAGAACAAAGATATTTGCCTTTATTACCTTCTAAAAGCCATATATGTTTTGCCTACCACATTTAAGCATTTAATCCCCAGAACTGATTTTTATACGTTATAGGGATCCAATTTTTATATACATAGGGATCCAATTTCCCTTGTTAAATATTAATCATCTATTGTACCAGAATGACTTATTGCAAAGTCTATCTCTTCATCTGGTTTTCAATACCACCTTTTTCCATATGTCAAGTGTCCCTGGCCTATTTCTGCATTCTCTACCATATTCCACTGGTCTATTTATCAACCCCTACCACACTCTCTTAATTATGTGCTAAATGATATCTTTCTGAAATTTTCATTTTCTTTTTTTTTTTTGTGCGTGGTTAATTAAAATAAAATTTATTTTGTGTGTTGACTTCATATTCAAGTAAACTTGCTAAATTCGACTTTCTATAGTTTTGTTGAATTTTCTTTACTGTCTACCAAATCATTTGTAAATAACTATATTTTATATTTCTTTCTTTCCAGTCTTTGTATTTTTGTTGTTGCTATTGTTGTTGTTCCTTACTGCAACTGGGCAGGATACATAATACAGTGATAAGTAGAACTAATAGTAATGGAAATCCTCATCTTATATCTCATCTCAAAGAAAATGCTTTCAAATTTTCAATAGTATGATGTTTGCTGGGGATGCCCTTTATCAAGTGAGCTATGTGGATGGATATCTGGGGGAAGAATATCAGGAATAGCAATCATATGGAGGAGGGAGTGTACTTCAGGATGTTTGGGAAACATCACAAAGGTCAAAGTGGCTGTAGTAGAGAGAGTGAGGGGACAGTATCGGGAGATGAGGTCAGAAGGTCACAGCCATGCAATGGGGAAGGAGCAGGTGTGACTGTATAAAACAATACAGGACCATCGTAAGGATTTCGGCTCTTATTCTCAGTGAGGCCAGTGCCCAGCTTTCAGCAGAAGAGTGTCATGATCTGACTTACAATTGGAAGGAACCAGTTTTGAGATTAGAATGGAGAGCACAAGGGTAAACTCAGGGAGACCAATTAGGAGGCTTATTGGAGTAGCACTGGTGAGAGATGATGATTGGCATGAACTAGGATGACAGCAGTGGGGATAATAGAAGGTGGCTGGTGTTGGATGTATTTTGAAGGTAGAGCTAATAGTGTTTGCTGACAGTTGGATGTGAATATGCGAGAAAGAGAGCTGTAAAGGATAAGTCAAAGATTTGTGTGTAAGTATCTGGAAGAATGGAGTGGGTGTTTAGTGTGTCAGGAAAGGCTGAGGAAGAAGTAGATACAGGGAGGGAAGACCAGGAGTTTGGTTTTGGATACAGTGAATCTGGACCTGTTAGATATTTAAGTGGTGATGTCAAGGAGTAGATATCAGTTGTATTATGTGAATCCACAGTTTCAAGGGTAAGTCTGAGCTAAAGATGTAAATTTGATCATTTAGATAGTATTTAAAGTTTGGGTCTGCATGCAATCACCAAAAGAAGACCACAGAGCACTGAGTTCTAAGACTGAAGTGCTCTCTAATCTTTTTTCTTTGTCCATCTGAAACCACCTGCTATCTATCTTTCCAGATATTCTCAAAATTTCCCATCTGCTGGTGACCCCCCTCTTCTTGTTTTCTAGTGTTACCATCCTTTTTAAAAATCTTTCAGGAATTCCCTGGTGGCCCAGTGGTTAGGATTCCATGCTCTCACTGTAGAGGGCCCGGGTTCGATCCCTGGTAGGGGAACTAAAATCCCATAAGCCACACAGCGTGGCCAAAAATAAGTAGATAAATAAATAATAAAAATCTTTCATTTCAATAGGATTTAATGCAGGAAGGGAAGTCACATGTGTAATCAGTTTGCTATCCTGATCTTATCTCCTCCACCATTGTTTCAGGCAGTAATAAATTGATTCCATTTTCATAATCCAATACACATTCAACTCATGGACTGTAATGCCAGCAATAGTACTGAACAATATTAAATTGATGATATCCAGCCATTCTGACCCAGAAAAATGGCAATATCATATGCATCAACCTATATTAATTTTGGTTATGTGGGACACTATCATTTTAGACTTCTATCAGAAAATAACACTTAATTGCAATATAAATAAATCCACCAAAAATAAGTGTTTGACACTTGCCTTTAAAAATCCTTCCTAGCCCCCTGAAATCCATTTGATCTGAGCAGTTAAACACGACCACATATTTTCCCAAGCATCTTCCCATGTCTTTCGTAGTTTCTGTTTTGCCAGTGCCCGCAGGTCCTGCTGGAGCCCCTCCCATGTTCATTCCCAAAGCCTGTGCCAAAGTGATATAGCATCTGCGAAAGTGAATGAAATAAAGCATTGTGAATATGGGATAACACATGTTACAGTAAAGCACAAGCAAAAGTCCAGTGTGATTGGAATGAGCCTGTTTGTTTTAGAATTTGAGCAGCCCACATAAGAGACAGGCAACCAAACAAGGCTGGAGTATCTGATATTCATTAGAAGTAATACAGTGTTTGCAAAAACACTCAACTCTGACGTAAAAACCCTGCAGGGCTTCCTTCCATTGTGGTCACGATAAATCCCAAGTCAGAGAACCAAATAAGCAGCAGTGTACTGGCAGATGTTTAACAATGGGCTCTCCAGGAAAAAAAAAATCTAATTTTTTTTTTTGGCCATGCCATATGGCATGTGGGATTCTAGTTCCCTGACTAGGGATCGAACCCGTGCCCTCTGCAGTGGAAGCGTGGAGTCCTACCACTGGACCGCCAGGGAATTCCTTAAATCTGATTTTTATGTCCGCTGATTTCTGTGGCATAAATACTTCCACCATGGCTGATAACAAGCTACCAGTGTGATAGCACAAAACTGGGAAGAGATGCATGACGTTGGCTCTTGCAAGCTGGTACAAGCCAGCTCCAGCACACCACTGCAAGTAAATCGTTTTACTATGAAATGTTTCGCTCATTTAGCCACTTGTAAAGAACAATATAATGAATCTCCTTGTATCCCTAATCCAGCTTCAGTTATATTTACTTCAGATATAAGCAAACTTAGTAAAGCTTCGTAAGACATGAAGCTTTACGTGTAAACATCGATTGAAGGGAAAACACCCTGAAAAATTTACGTTGCGATGGGACTGGGCATATAAAGGGAGGATGGATGAGTCTAGGGGAGGTTGAAGATATAATTTGTCTGTATCATAATTTTACCTGGAGGCAGCCCTATTTAAAGTAACAGCAGAATTCATTGTTCTATGACCCAACTTAAGTCAATTCTACAAACGTGTATTGTCTTCTATGCACAGCATATGGGACCAGGTAATTGCGGGACATATAAAGATGAAAAAAACCCAGCTCTTGTCTAGTGTCCTATATTGGAAAGAATGGTGAGGGGATCTGCCGTTGACTGATTATTCAGACCTGGCCAAGAAACATCACTTTAGGTGTTAATTTCCACATTTGAAAAACCAGGAGACTAAACTAGACCACCTCCAAGGTCCTTTCCTTCTTTGCAATTCTAATGACCCCCTTTATGGTTCTAGAGACATTTGTCCATCTTGCAATCTAAACTTTATTACTAAATTACTCATAGTCAACATTCAAGCGTCCTTTTATTCTTTTATCTTTTTCTATTTCATAAAAATGTAATGTATATGTGCATTCAACTAACAATGATGGTTGTTTCATTGTTAGACTTTGATGAGCTAGCACGGACCCCACATGACAGCAATGCTTTTGTTAACATTTCAAATGCAATTTTTTAAATTAATTAATTTATTTATGGTTGCCTTGGCTCTTCGTTGCTGTGCGCAGGCTTTCTCTAGTTGCGGCGAGCGGCGGCTACTCTTTGTTGCGGTGCGCGGGCTTCTTATTGCGGTGGCTTCTCTTGTTGCACAGCACGGGCTCTAGGCAAGCGGGCCTCAGTAGTTGTGGCTCGCGGGCTCTAGAGTGCAGGCTCAGTAGTTGTGGTGCACAGGCTTAACTGCTCCGTGGCATGTGGGATCTTCCCGGACCAAGGCTCAAACCTGTGTCCCCTGCGTTGGCAGGCAGATTCTTAACCACTGCGCCACCAGGGAAGTCCCTCAAATGCAATTTTAAAACAATTTTAAGCACATGACTTAATTACAAAAATGGAAAAATAAAAATGGAGTTTCCTACCTATCTGTTAATGGAGTGATAACGAGACGATCAGTGCATCCCAGAAATTCATTCTGGTAAATAAAATCGACATCTGTAATAGACACCACTGTTTGATCCAAATCTTCCTTAAAGTAAAATCTACTCTGTTTTAGCCATTCAAAATCAGTAACTGATTTGATATGCATTTTTACCTTAAAAACATGAAATACAAAGAGATTAGTACTGAATTGCAGTAGCATAAAACACAAGCATATGGGCAGTTTTTATTCACTCATTCATGAATTGATTCTCATTCATTTAATATATATTTACTGAGTCCCTCCTTGGGCCTGACACTGTGCTGGGTGAACAAAGCAGACATGGTTCCTGCCTTCTGGAGCTGACAGAAGAGGACAAAAGACAATCAGATAAACAAGTAGTTGCAATAAACTAGGAAAAGAAATTCAGGGTAATGAAATTATGTAGCAAGAAGACCTCACCTAGTCTAGAAGGTCTGAGGGGGATACTTGGAGAATGAAACATCTAAACTAAACCCTGCAAAAAATAGTAGGAATTAGCCAGGGAAATAAAACAGCAGGGGTGATGGAGGTGTGGGAGGGCAAAACATTCTAGATGAAGACCCAGAAGATCTGACTGGCATGTTCAAGAAACTGAAAGAAGTTCAGTACAGCTGAGGCATCCAGGACTCTGGAGAAAGAGTGAGAGCTGAGGTTTCACAGGGCAGAGGATAGAGGTTGGGCATTGTTCTCATGGCAATGGGAAGCCATGAGAAATGGGAAGGGATTAAGCAGAGAAATGCATGGTCATATATGCACACATGACTTCTTGCACCAGCATTGTGGCCAAACCAATCAATCTGCCCAGTCATCAGCTTATACCCATGGGGCAAGAGGTACCGGGCTCCCACCACCATGGATGCAAGAGATAGAAACCGGGTGAGCACGTTTAGGAACAACATCCCACCGCCACCACAGTGCTTCATGACTTTGCATTAGCAAACCTGGAGAAACCCCAGTCCTGCCCACTCAGGGGAACCAACATAGGAAGTGGCAAGTGGTCCCCTTCACTGCTCCGCAACCCAGGGCCCACTTCCAGGTCATTCGACACTAAAAAACGGACTCTGGCAACTGTACAATGCTCAGTTCTCCATCTAATCAAGTCTTCATGCTATTTACCATCTTGCATTTTGTTGTTGTCTCATTGTTTATGATCTTGCTTCCCCCTCCAGTTAAGAATTCCTATCTTCCCTCTTAAAATGCAGTTTGTATTCATCATCTTAAAAGAGCTGCTTTCAGGTAACATAGTCCAGTACCACCCCCAGGGGCTCTGTTCTCTAACACAGGACCCTCAGCCATGGAGATGCGGTCAGCTAGCTACTTTCAACAATCCAATAAGGTGGTAAAGAGGGGGTGGAGGAGGAAAAAGTAAAGAAGAATAGCTAATGTTTACTGAGTTGTTACTATACATCAGTCTATTCTAAGCATTATACATGGAAAAATAAAATGCATATATGCTGGCCATGAGATCTCATTTTACTTGGAATGCAAACTGACCATGAGTTCAGTAGCAATTAAGACAAAAAGAAAACAGTTTCATAGTCTTGTGTGCATATTTTCTTTTAAAAAATCCATTCTGTATAGAAAGTAAAGATGTGCTGAGCATTTTGATTTTAAAAAGAAATTTCTTCCATGAGACTTCAGCTTTAAGAGTCAGTGAGAGATGTATAGATATCCTCAATAGTACATTCATAGAAGGTATAGTAATGGATTCCATATGAACGTTTCTTGAAGCGGACTTCAAGGAAAGCCAAAGTATAATGGTAATTGCAATTCAGTGAAAGCAAATCTGTAGAAGGCCAAAGCAATATGGTCTAAGTATGCAGCTTTTTGATGGTTAGCTTGAACCAGAGAAATCCAAGAACAGTGTTTCCTGAACTTTAGTACACATGTGTATCACCTGGAAATCGTATTGAAATGCAGATTATGGTTCAGTAGGTCTGGTGGGGAGGCTGAAGATTCTGCTTTTCTAACAAGCTCCTAGGTGAGGCCCAATGCAACTTATTGTCATACAACACTTTGAGAAAGAAGGATCTAGATTACAGGGGAATAGGCAGACTACATGTCCTTCAATCTTCAATAAATACAACTTATCTGATCAGAACTTTTGATACAAATTTGAAACAGGTAGCCTGGGATCATAGTCTCTAAAAAAAGCACCCCAAGTTGCATGAATTATGTGTCTCTGATGAAGGAAAAAGATGCCTAAAAGATAGATAAAATCAAATAGAATAAAGCAGTGGTAGTTAAAGACAAAACTAGTCAAATGGTGCAATATCAAAGCCACCTGGGGCCCCTACCCCATAATAGATAACTACTGCTCAAGACCACTGGTTAGGGTTCTATTTCCAAAGGGAATTCAAATATCATCCTTCTTACTCCCACCCTGCAGAACTTTGCCCAAAGCAAGCCCATGATGCCCTGTTGGACGCTATCAGTTGAACAGCCATGAGAGTTTCCTGAAGCTTGGTTCTATTCAATCTGGACTTCTTTCACAGTTGGCTCATCTGTTGGAAGAGGTAATCTAGAAGACATGACCGCAGGTTGACCCACGAGCTGGATGGACAGGCAATTGGAGGCTCCTCATCCCCTTCCCTGTCCTTAGAATGGGCATTCTGCCCACTGTTCCCACAGTGGGGCTGTTTTCAAGGATGCAGCCTTGAGAGAGCAATGTGTTGTTGAGATCATCTGGATGGTATATGTGACAGTTAAGGCCTCTATATAAACTTAGAAAATTTTGGCAGACAAATGCAGAGATCTACTCCTCTGTGGCTGCCGAAGACAAGCCTCATGAGCAAACTTCCTGGCTTATTAAAACTTCCACCTACCAACCTGGAGTAACATGCCTCTCTCTTCAGGCTCTCCTTGCCCTCTCTGTACAGGGGCCAAGTTATGAACTAACATCATCATAACTCATGACCAAGCCCACCTAAATTATATCACATCCCTGGTTATTGGTTTAATGAAACAATTAGTTCAAATCACATCAGTTGATTCCAGACTTTCAGAATGCCAAAGGTGAATATACACATATGATTGTTAAAACTTCCAAATATAGATATTTGTAGACATTGTATAGTTGTCTACAACTATACAACTATACTGGATAGTTGTGAAAAAGGACCAAGCAGATGGAAGGTTCATATAAGTTAAGAAATACGTATAATACTTAACTGTTCATTATTAGAAGCACTAACTTATTAATTAGTATACTAAATTATTTTAAATTAAGAAAAAAATGATACTTTACCAAGTCATCAAAAATATCTCTCTGATGCACATGGATGGTAATTAGAGTTTCAAATTTCACTCTATCAAACTTGCTCAGGTCATGTGTTGTCTGACCAATTAGAGTATTCAGAATATCCAAAAATTTCTGATTGGTCACTTGCATGATTTTCCTGTCATCTTTTGCATTATTTAAAGCCTCTTCTGAATCATGTGTCCACAACATCTGAAGTCCCAGAAGCCCAACCTACAAATCCAGAAGACAAATAAATTTACCAAATATTTAAAGCACATCTGCAATAAAATTTAGTGGTCACTTATTCACATGAAGGTGAACAGTCTTACTGATTTTAAACTAAAAAAGGGACATGTATTTCTCTACTCCAAAAGGGTAAAAACATTTAAAGTTCAAACTATTGATTATTTAATTATTTCAATGTTGATAGATAAATAATAATTTGAACAATTGCTATGATTTATGGAATTATATGTGCATTAATGGAAGATGCTTGGGAAATTTTTCTACAGAGGGCCTGAGACCCATATACCTTCATACAGTGATTTTTCTTTCTCAAGAAAAGAAATGGAAATTAATAGACTACTGTGTATTTTTCTTCAGCAGGGTTTTGCAAAGGTTTCTTTGCATCTTCTTAAAAGGATATGCTGCCTATCTCTTTTCTTAATCTCACACTCTCTCTAATATCCATATCTTTATCTACATCTACTTCTCTGTCTATATATTTATCTACAAGAGAGAGAGACAGAAAGTGAGAAGGGGAAAAGCTTGTCCTTTGTCTCCTGATGAAGGCATAAGGAAATTGTGAGTGGACTGTCACCTTACCTACAATTTCTTCTGCAGAAAAGGAAATAAAAGTGGTCAGAACATGCCCTACCCTCACCCCCTCACTGCAACAATTGTCCCTTTGGGAGCTTTTGTTCATCCCCAGAGTCAAGCAACAGATCAAAGATCATTTGGACCAAAAAGGAATTCCACATCTGGTAGGGGAAGGAAAGTGTGTGAGGGCATGTGGGTATTGCAGGCATGGCATTCGATGTAGGTAAAGCAGGAATAAAACCCTTTCCTTATCCCTGCTTCCTCTGGAACTTCAATAATTTTCCTGCTAGAGTAGTGGCCAATCCTGGGGTCTGCAGGTAAAGATAAGTGAAGCACCTGGCTGAGAGGAGTAATGGGATGTAGAGGAAATAGCTGCTGTCAGGAAACTCCCAAGAGCAAGCAGATTCTCTTTGCACAAAGCAAAGAGAAACAGTACAGAAACAGTAGTGTAAGGCTTTCTTTTTTTTTTTTTTTTAAAGATTTATTTATTGATTGATTGATTGATTGCTATATTGGGTCTTCGTTTCTGTGCTAGGGCTTTTTCCAGTTGTGGCAAGCGGGGGCCACTCTTCATCGCGGTGCATGGGCCTCTCACTATCGTGGCCTCGCTTGTTGCGGAGCACAGGCTCCAGACGCGCAGGCTCAGTAGTTGTGGCTCACGGGCCCAGTTGCTCCGCGGCATGTGGGATCTTCCCAGACCAGGGCTTGAACCCGTGTCCCCTGCATTAGCAGGCAGACTCTCAACCACTGCGCCACCAGGGAAGCCCAAGGCTTTCTTGATTTAAAGACCAAACAGACCTGTAGACCCTGCAAAATCATTAGATAGAGGTACATTCTAAAAACTGATCTTTAAAATGACAACTATCCTGATATCTCTTGCACCTGAGGCCACTGGCTTCCCTGCGCATTTGGTACTGCTGGGGCTCCTGCAACCCAAGCAGCCATACCACCTCTGCACCCTGTCCTCACTGGGGCAGACCCAAGTGCTTCAGGGCAGCCCCAGGAGCAGACTCCTGTGGATGGCCCACACACAGAGGTGGGATAAAACCAAAGGTGAACCCCAGGGGTGGGGCGACCAAGGAAGAGGATCGAAAATCTTCCCATTAGCTGCACAAGCTGCAGATTAAATCCCTGTGATCAGCTAGGTAGAACCTGCGTCCGTGGAATATTTGAGTAGACAATGAGAGTTCCCACATATGAAAACGGTCTAGCTCTGGCAGCTGTGGACTTTGGGGACAGCACACGCAGGAACTGGGCCAGAACAGAGTCTGAGTGGTCCCCACAGGGCACACAACAGGTCCAGAGAACAGCCCAGAGGCAGTGGAGGGCCTCTTGGGGAGGCGGAGGTGGGCTGTGGCTCACAGCGGGAGCAAGGACACTGACAGCTTAGATAACGTTATTATTGCTATTATTTTTATTATGTTTTGATTTGTTCTGTTGTTGGTTCTTTTTTTGGTTGTTGTTCTTGTTTTGTTGTTATTAGTCTTATTTAGTCTTTTGGGATTTTCTTGTTTTTTAACATATCTTTTATCTTTTATTAATTTTTTTATATATTTCTATTTTTACTGTGCTTTTCAGTTGTTCTGTGTTCTTTTCCCTTTTATTCTCCTTTTCCTTTAACATATTTTTAATTTTTTTATATTTCTATTTCTACTTTGCTTTTCTTTTGTTCTGTGTTTTTTCCCTTTTTCTTTTTTAATCATTTTTGTCAGTTTTTGTTTCTTTGCTTTATTCTTCAGTTGGCACTCTGCTCTGGTTTTGTTTTTGGGCTTTTTGTTTCTGTTAGTTTTGTTTTTAATTGTTTGATTTTGTTTTCAGGTTCTTTTGTTTGTCTGGTTGTTCTCTTCCTTTTTGTTTTATTTTGTTCTGTTTTTGTTTCTTTTGTATGTGTGTGTTTCCCTGTTTCTGTTTGATTTTGCTTTTAGCATTTGTCTGGGGTTTCATTTGTCTTTTTTATCTTTTTTTTTTTAAAATCCCCTTTATTGCCATAATGAGCAACTTCCAGGGTCTTAGTTCCCTGACTGGAAGTCGGCCTGAGCCTCTGGGGAGGGAGCGCTGAGTCCAGGACGCTGGACCACCAGAGAATTCCCAGTCCCAGGGAATGTTAAGCGGTGAGAGCTCTCCAGGAGGCCTCTATCTGAATACAAGACTCCATTCAACTGCCTGCAGCTCCCAGTGCTGGTCACCTCAGACCAAACAACAAACAAGACAGGGACACAAACCCACCCATCAGCAGACAGGCTACCTAAAGTCATACTAAGTTCACAGACACCCCAAAACACACCACCTGACATGGCCCTTCCCATCAGAGGGAAAAGACTCAGCTCCACCCACCAGAATGCAGGCACCAGTCCCTCCCATCAGGAAGCCTACACAAGTTACTGGACCAACCTCAGTATCAGGGGCAGAGAACAGAAGCAAGAGTAACTACGATCCTGCAGCCTAGGGAAAGGAGACCTCAAACACAGTAAATTAGACAAAATGAGAAGACAGAGAATTATCTTGCAGACAAAGGAGCAAAGATAAAAATCCACAAGACCAAAAAATGAAGAGGAAATAGGCAAACTACCTGAAAAACAATTCAGAGTAATGATAGTAAAGATGATCCAAAATCTCGGAAATAGAATAAAGGCATGGATCAAGAAGATACAAGAAATGTTTAACAGGGACCTAAAAGAACTAAAGAACAGACAATCAATGGTGAAATGAAAAATACACTAGAAGGAATCAATAACAGAATAACAGAGGCAGAAGAAGGGATAAGGGAGCCAGAAGATAGAATGGTGGAAATAACTGCAGCAGAGCAGAATAAAGAAAAAAGAATGAAAAGAAATGAGGACAGTCTCAGAGACCTCTGGGACATTAAGCACACCAACATTTAAATTATAGGGCTCCCAGAAGAAGAAGAGAAAAAGAAAGGGACTGAGAAAATATTTGAAGAGATTACGGTTGAAAACTTCCATAACATGGGAAAAGAAATGGTCAGTCAAGTCCAGGAAGCCCAGAGAGTCCCATACAGGATAAATCCAAGGAGAAACATGCCAAGACACAAATTAATCAAACTATCAAAAATTAAACAAAAAGAAAAAATATTAAAATCAGTAAGGAAAAAACAACAAACAACATACAAGTTAATTCCCATAAGGCCAACAGCTGATCTTTCAGCAGAAACTGCAAGCCAGAGGGAGTGGCAGGACATATTTAAAGCGATGAAAGGGAAAAACCTACAACCAAGATTACTCTACCCAGCAAGGATCTCATTCAGATTCGACAGAGAAATCAAAAGATTTACAGACAAGCAAAAGTTAAGAGACTTCAGCACCACCAAACCAGCTTTATAACAAATGCTAAAGAACTTCTCTAGGCACGAAACAGAAGAGAAGGAAAAGACCTACAAAAACAAATCCAAAACAATTAAGAAAATGGTTAAAGGAGCATACATATCAATAATCACCTTAAATGTAAATGGATTAGGGACTTCCCTGGTGGCGCAGTGGTTAAGAATCCGCCTGCCAATGCAGGGGACACGGGTTTGATCCCTGGTCCGGGAAGATCCCACATGCCACAGAGCAACTAAGCCTGTGTGCCACAACTACTGAGCCTGTGCTCTAGAGCCCACAAGCCACAACTACTGAGCCCACATGCAATAACTACTGAAGCCCGTGTGCCTGAAGCCCGTGCTCCACAACAAGAGAAGCCACTGCAGTGAGAAGCCCGCACACCACAATGAAGACCCAATGCAGCCAAAAATAAATAAATAAATAAATAAATTTTTTTTAATGTAAATGGATTAAATGCTCCAAACAAAGGACACAGACTGGCTGAATGGATACAAAAACAAGACCCATATATATGCTGTCTACAAGAGACCCACTTCAGACCTAGGGACACATACAGACTGAAAGTGAGGGGATGGAAAAAGATATTCCATGCAAATGGAAATCAAAAGAAAGCAGGAGTAAGCAATACTCATATCAGACAAAATAGACTTTAAAATAAAGACTATTACAAGAGACAAGGAAGGACACTACATAATGATCAAGGGATCGATCCAAGAGCAAGATATAACAATTGTAAATATTTATGCACCCAACATAGGAGCACCTCAATACATAAGGCAAAGGCTAACAGCCACAAAAGGGGAAATCAACGCTAACACAGTAATAGAGGGAGACTTTAATGCCTTACTTACACCAATGGACAGATCATCCAGACAGAAAATTAATAAGGAAACACAAGCCTTAAATGACACATTAGACCAGATGGACTTAATTGATACTTATAGAACATTCCATCCAAAAACAGAATACACTTTCTTCTCAAGTGCTCATGGAACATTCTCCAGGATAGATCACATCTTGGGTCACAAATCAAGGCTCAGTAAATTTAAGAAAATTGAAATCGCATCAAGTATCTTTTCCGACCACAACACTATGAAACTAGATATCAAATACAGGAAAAAAACTGTAAAAGAAAAAAAAAAAACCATGGAGGCTAAACAATACGCTACTAAACAACCAAGAGATCACTGAGGAAATCAAAGAATACCTAAAAGCAAACGACAATGAAAACACGATGACCCAAAACCTATGGGATGTAGAAAAGCAGTTCTAAGAGGGAAGTTTAAAGCAATACAATCCTACATCAAGAAACAAGAAAAATCTCAAATAAACAACCTAACCTTACACCTAAAGCAAGTAGAGAAAGAAGAACAAAAAAAAAAACCCCAAAATTAGTAGAAGGAAAGAAATCATAAAAATCAGATCAGAAATAAATGAAAAAGAAATGAAGGAAACAATAGCAAAGATCAATAAAACTAAAAGGTGGTTCTTTGAGAAGATAAACGAAACTGATAAACCATTAGCCAGACTCATCAAGAAAAAAAGGGAGAAGACTCAAATCAACAGAATTAGAAATGAACAAGGAGAAGTAACAACTGACACTGCAGAAATACAAAGGATCATGAGAGATTACTACAAGCAACTATATGCCAATAAAATGGACAACCTGGAAGAAATGGACAAATTCTTAGAAAAGTACAATCTTCCAAGACTGAACCAAGAAGAGATAGAAACTATGAACAGACCAATCACAAGCACTGAAATTGAAACTGTAATTAAAAATCTTCCAACAAACAAAAGCCCGGGCCCAGATGGCTTCACAGGCGAATTCTATCAAACATTTAGAGAAGCGCTAACACCTATCCTTCTCAAACTCTTCCAAAATATAGCAGAGGGAGGAACACTCCCAAACTCATTCAACGAGGCCACCATCACCCTAATACCAAAACCAGACAAAGATAACACAAAAAAAGAAAATTGCAGGCCAATATCACTGTTGAACATAGATGCAAAAATCCTCAACAAAATACTAGCAAACAGAATCCAACAACACATTAAACAGATCATACACCAGGATCAAGTGGGGTTTATCCCAGGAATGCAAGGATGCTTCAATATATGCAAATCAATCAGTGTGATACACCATATTAACAAACTGACCGATAAAAACCATAGAATAATCTCAATAGATGCAGAAAAAGTTTCTGACAAAATTCAACACCCATTTATGATAAAAACTTTCCAGAAAGTGGGCATAGAAGCAACCTACCTCAACATAACAAAGGCCATATATGACAAACCGACAACAAACAACATTCTCAGTGGTGACAAACTGAAACCATTTCCTCTAAGGTCAGAAACAAGAGAAGGGTGCCCACTCTCACCACTATTTTTCAGCATACTTTTGGAAGTCATAGCCATGGCAATCAGAGAAGAAAAAGATGTAAAAGGAATCCAAATGTCAAAAGAAGAAGTAAAATTGGCACTGTTTGCAGATGACATGATACTATACATAGAAAATCCAAAGGTGCCACCAGAAAACTACTAGAGCTAATCAACAAATTTAGTAAAGTCATAAGATACAAAATTAATACACAGAAATCTCTTGCATTCCTGTACACTAAAAATGAAATTTCAGAAAGAGATACTAAGGAAACAATCCCATTTACCATTGCAACAAAAATAATAAAATACCTAGGAATAAACCTACCTATGGAGACAAAAGACCTGTATACAGAAAACTATAAGACACTGATGAAAGAAATCAAAGATGATATAAACAGATGGAGAGATATACCATATTCTTGGATTGGAAGAATCAACATTGTGGAAATGACTATACTACCCAAAGCAGTCTACAAATTCAGTGCAATCCCTGTCAAATCACCAATGGTATTTTTCACAGAACTAGAACAAAAGATTTTACAGTATGTATGGAAACACAAAAGACCCCGAATAGCCAAAGCAATCTTGAGAAAGAAAAACGGAGCTGGAGGAATCAGGTTCCCTGACTTCAGACTATACCACAAAACTACAGTAATCAAGACAGTATGGTATAGACAGAAAAACAGAAATATAGATCAATGGAACAGGATAGAAAGCCCAGCGATAAACCCATGCACCTATGGTCACCTTATCTTTGACAAAGGAGGCAAGAATATACAATGGAGAAAAGACAGCCTCTTTAATAGTGGTGCTGGGAAAACTGGACAGCTACATGTAAAAGAATGAAATTAGAACACTTCCTAACACCATACACAAAAATAAAGTCAAAATGGATTTAAAGACCTAAATCTAAGGACAGACTCTATAAAACTCTTAAAGGAAAACCGAGGTGGAACACTCCTTGACATAAATCACAGCAAGATCCTTTTTGGCCCACCTCCTAAAGAAATGGAAATAAAAACAAAAATAAATAAATGGGACCTAATGAAACTTAAAAGCTTTTGCACAGCAAGGGAAACCATAAACAAAACAAAAAGACAGCCTACGTACAGACTGGGAGAAAATATTTGCAAATGATGCGACCAACAGGGCTTAATTTCCAAATATACAAACAGCTCATACAGCTCAATAACAGAAAAAGCAAACAACCCACTCAAAAAATGGGCAGAAGACCTAAATAGACATTTCTCCCAAGAAGATATACAGATTGCCAACACACACATGAAAGGATGCTCAACATCACTAATCATTAGAGAAATGCAAATCAAAACGACAATGAGGTATCACCTCACACCAGTCAGAATGGCCATCATCAAAAAATCTACACACAATAAATGCTGGAGAGGGTGTGGAGCAAAGGGAACCCTCTTGCACTGTTGGTGGGAATGTATATTGATACAGCCACTATGGAGAACAGTATGGAGGTTCCTTACAAAACTAAAAATAGAACTACCATATGACCCAGCAATCCCACTACTGGGCATATACCCTAAGAAAACCATAATTCAAAAAGAGTCATGTACCACAATGCTCATTGCAGCACTATTTACAATAGCCAGGACATGGAAGCAACCTAAATGTCCATCAACAGATGAATGGATAAAGATGATGTGGTACATATATACAATGGAATCAGCCATAAAAAGGAACGAAACTGAGTCATTGTTAGTGATGTGGATGGACACAGTGTCCGTCATGCAGAGTGAAGTAAGTCAGAAAGAAAAACCAAATACCATATATTAACACATATATATGAAATCTAGAAAAATGGTACTGATGAACCTAGTGGCAGGGCAGGAATAGAGACGCAGACGTAGAGGACAGACTTGTGGACACAGAGGAGGAAGGGGAGGGTGGGACGAATTGAGAAAGTAGCATTGACATATATACATTACCAAGTGTAAAGTAGATAGCTAGTGGGAAGCTGCTGTATAGCACAGGGAGATCAGCTCGGTGCTTTGTGACGACCTAGAGGGGTGGGATGGGGAGGGTGGGAGGGAGGCCCAAGAAGGAGGGGATATGCAGATATATGTATACATATAACTGATTCACTTTGTTGTACAGCATAAACTAACACAACATTGTATAGCAATTATAATCTAATAATGATGAAAAAATAAAATAAAATGACTATCCTAAGTCACCAAGAAAAGTTTAAATTATGTTTTTCACTCGGTTAAGAAGGCAGCAGACTTCACGGTGAAAACTGGGGGATATTTCATTACAATAAAAAACAAAATAAGAATGCTCATTCTCATCAATATTATTTGATGCCTATAATAAGCATATTAAAAAATACTGGAAGGGAACACATGAAAATATTAAGTCATCATTTCCAAGTGGTGGAAAAATGGGAAATTTTTATTTTCACTTTCATATTCTTCAAATTTTCCCCAATTTTTGCAACAAGGATCCATTGTGTTCATAATCTTAAAAATGTGTTTGAGAAGAAAACAGAGGTGAAATTTTAGATAAAAAATTAACATTGTAATAGGCAAATTTATTTGGGAAACCTGCTTTTTAAAATGCAATTTAGGGACTTTCCTGGTGGCACAGTGGTTAAGAATCCGCCTGCCAATGCACAGGACACAGGTTTGATCCCTGGTCCAGGAATATCCCACATGCCACGGAACAACGAAGCTCATGGGTCACAACTACTGAGCCTGAGCTCTAGAGCCCATGAGCCACAACTACTGAGCCCGTGTGCCACAGCTACTGAAGCCCGTGTGCCTAGAGCCTGTGCTCCGTAACAAAAGAAGCCACCGCAATGAGAAGCCCATGCACAGTAATGAAGAACAGCCCCTGCTCGCTGCAACTAGAGAAAACCTGCACGCAGCAATGAAGACCCAACACAGCCAAAAATAAACAAGTAAATAAATAAATAAATATTTATTTTAAAAATAAATAAATTAAATTAAATGCAATTTAAAGAGTAATATATATATTGAATGAACATATTGAATGACTATATATTGAATGAATATAGAAAGAATGAATATATTTATGCATTCATTACTCTTTAAAGCAATTTTTCCAGAAAACTGAAATTTGCCCACTACAACGTTAAGATTTTTATCTAAAAGTCGTTGTGTGTGTGTGTATATATATATGTATATATACACACATTAAATAAAGTCCTAAAAGTTAGTCAACTTTCCTATTATATCCTGTTCAACTTCACCGCTACTTTAAATTTGCTTTTCAACTTTTCCAACTTTAATTCTATATCTCCTTCAGAGTATAAAGGGTGATCAAGCTTTCCTGAGAGAGGGAAAGTATGTTGATTTAGTCTAAGGAGCTATTTTTCTCAGCTTATCAAATAAAGTATTTTATAAAGCTTCATCACAAATGCTAATAAGAATATTAAAGTTTACCAAGGATATTATACAATACAAAAACAATATTAAAATATTCTCTCCAGTGAAGGTTGATTTCATGTCTGTACTTCTGTCATTTGAATAATTTCATATCATTTCAGCTGCCTCCACTGTGTGTGCAGTAACCCAGGATTTGGAGTTCAGGTTGGGAGGAGCAGCTGGGGAAGCAAAACCTGCCTATATTTTCCTTGGAGAGCTCTTGCCTTCTATCCCACACTATCTCTGACCCAGATCACAAATCATCACTTTTCATTTATCTTGGCTGAAAATGTAATGGAACTGTTAGCTCTTCATTTTCTGTGTCCTGTTTTAATAATACCTGGCACCTGACAATGCGCTTCTAAGAGCCAAAGGGCAGGAGAGTTGTTCAAGAGAACACCTGCTCCAGCCTCTTCAAGGTCTTCTCTCTTTAAAAACTTGGTCACATTTAACGTGGGACTTCCCTGGTGGCCCATTGGTTAAGAATCTGCCTTCCAAAGCAGGGGACGCAGGTTTGATCCCTGGTCGGGGAGCTAAGATCCCACATGCCACGGGGCAGCTAAGCCCGTGCACCACAACTACTGAGCCCATGCACTCTGGAGCCTGTGCGCCACAACTAGAGAGAAGCCAGCGCGCCACAATGAAAAATCCCACCTGCCGCAACGAAGATCCCACGTGTCACAACTTAGACCCGACACAGCCAAATTAATTAATTAATTAAATTAAATATTTTAAAAAACCTTAGTCGTATTTAACAAATTATGCCAATTTTTAATTATTTGAAGGCAAAATAAACAAAAGGCAAGGTGGATTTCATTTCAGGAAAAGATATGCTCCTTCCTTTTATATATGTCCATATCCATATCTACATCTGTGTCTATATTTATGTATGAATAGATATAGATAGATGGTTTTTATTCATAGATAGGTGTCGTTTATACATAAGATGAAATTTCTCGTTAGTGCTTTAGTCTCAGTGTATATCCTCAATGATGGAAGAACGGTGGCAAATCCTCTTCTCGAGGATGGGATGGGTTGGCCTAGAATGGTGCAGGTGGACAAGCAAGTGGTCAGGCAGGTGGTTGGGGGCTGAGGGTGGGTGGGCCTCTCTAACTGGTTCTAAGCTAGAACAGCCTCCACATCATCAGGCTAACTGCCTCCTGAATATCTTTCCCCCTTATTTCGCTATTTAAATGTCATGTATTCTCACCTGTGCTGGAAAGTGATTGAGGAAAGGTAAGAGCTGAAATCCTGAATCACTGATTTGATAGAATGCAGATCTAATTATATTATGTAAGGACGACATCTGCATTTTTAACAGGTCCAGAAGCCAAATCTCCACGGGACCTTTGGCCATAACAGGATTATCCAACTAAAAGATATATTACAAATATATTACAAGTTGATAATAATCTGGTATTTTTACAAATGTCATAGATCAAAGTACCTCAGGCAAAGCAAACAATTTCACACAAAATATTTAAAACATGAGTAAAATCAACTAATACTGTATGTGGAAAGAACTATAAAGATCATCTGGTCTAAAACTTTCATTGTGTAGATGATAAAATGAGCCTCAGAGAAGTTAAATGAGTTATCCAAACTAGGCTGTTACAAAGCCAGGGCTACAGAACTAAAACCCGACTCCACTCCCCTCCCTTTCTTTCATAAGAGAATTGCATTCTCCTCAAATCTAAATTTTTAAAGAAATTCTAATAAAATTTTAACCAAGTTAAATTACAATAATTTTTTCTCCTTCTCTTGATATGACAGCCATGATACGATCATAGTCTTTTGCGTGAAAGGTCACCTCATTTATGTTGTCAGACACTGCAGGGAGATGTGGCTATAAGAAAGCACAAGACAGAGCAAACACATCATACATGAGGTTAAACACAAAAGTCACTGAGATGTTTTTAAAAGCTTTACTATTTTTTATATTTGTAAGAGATTAAGAATGTACTTCATTGTCTCCAAAAAAAAAAGACTCTTCTTTGACCCTTGACTGACTTGGAAGCCCACTTTTTAAAATCCAGCCCTACAGAATGTTTCCTCCAAGACCTACAAATGCCCCTCTTACGTTATGGAGATTTCGACTAGTAACTGTCATCTTCCTCCTGATGGACACTGAACCACATGGTCCCTGCCCTCTTTCCTCCCAGGGACAGCTCAGTCCTTCTCTTTTGGCTCTATGTCTGCCTTACACAGCTTCTACTTCCCTCCTTTCCTTTCTTATCCCCGCAACTCCCTGGAAACCAACAAGGAAGGTATTACTAGCTGTTTCCCAGATTCCCAAATCAGAAATGGCCCTGGGATGGGTGTTCCAGTGCCTCTCACACCCAGTTCTCTATAGTTTTTCTCTTCCTCCTGGAAGTATTGCCCTTGGAAATGGCAATAAAAGCATTTGAGAAGCACTTGGGACAAAAAAAGGACAAATCCAAACCACAATCCCTATTTGATCTAAGAATATTTAGATTAAAATACTCATAACAATGAATTACATTTAGTGAGCACATACTGTGTGTCCAGAACTTTTCAATGAATTATCTCGTGTAATCCTTATGACAATCCCATGAGGTGGAAATGATTAATATCCTGATTTTACAGAAAAGGAAACTGAGGCACAGGAAAATTAAGAAGCTGGCCAAGGTCACCCAGCTGGTGAGTTGCATAATCGGTGACCCTTGCCTCAGGCTGATGGGCTCCGAATACAAAGAAAATAAGACATTTTATAACCAACATAATTTTTAATACTCTTCTTTCCTGACTGCACTTTTAAGACATTAACTTCATTTTTATTTTTTAATACATAGGCTGTGGAAAAAAAGGATTTAGGTAACAGATATTTAGATTACATACTTGTATGGTATGGGAATCACTGGCTTGTCCAAGAATTTCCAGGAGAACTGGATCAGATACAAAGAAGAATCTTGGAAATAGTAATCGCTTCTTCTCCAAATACCTTTAAATAAAGTCACATTACCAAATAATTTTTTCTGAATTATTAATTTTTGGGTTTTTTAGCCAAGACGCAATCACTAACATCAATAAGATAGTAGCAAACACCTACAGTCATTTCCCATTTGCCTCTGAAATGTTTGGTTAGAAAGAAAGTCCTGCTGCACCGTGGATGGCACTTGGGAAAACAAGTGGAAATAAGAAAGTGATTCAGAGCAAGCCTGCCCCATCCTATCTTCTTTCTCATCAAGAGCCCTCCTGCAACCTTTCTAAGAGTACTGTGAACCTCGCAGCTTAAACCCAGGGTGAACACATAATTTATCTCCAAGCCAAGATATTTTGAGAGTGAAAGGGGGGACAAATAGCCATTCAGTCAGGACAGAGGCATAAATTTGGACAAACCAAGATATATCGTTACCCTATTTCAAATAGAAGTTGAGAATGAACTGCCGTTTAAGAAAACTATCTGTGAGTTTGTCTGGTTAATTGTTCTCTGAGTGCACATCTCTACTCCATGCCTGTAGTGTGTTGACTGGTAGCCCCAAAATGACATGTCCACGTCCTATTCCCCGGAATCTGTGAATGTGGCCTCATTTGCAAAAAGGGTCTTTGCAAATGTACTGAAGTTAAGGATCTCGAGAAGAGATAATCTTGGATTATCCAGATAAGCTCTAAATCCAATGACAAGTGTCCTCATAAGAGACACACAGGAAGAAGAAGAGAAGGACATATAAAGACAGAGACAGAGATTGGAATTATATAGCCACAAGCCAAGAGCCACCAGAACCTGGAAGAGGCAAGGAAAGATTCTCCCTAGAGCCCTCAGAAGGTGCTGCTAACTTGATTTCAGACTTCTGGCCTCCAGAACTGTAAGAAAATAAATTTCAGTTGTCTTAAGCCACCCAGTTTATGGTAATTTGTTACAGCAGCCCTACAAAACTAATACAATGCTGTAAGTCACCCACCCTCAACTTGAAGGTGTCTTTTTTTGCAGAGAAATTAAATTTATGTGAAATGTTAAATTCCTAACACCACCTCAACCATCACTACCAAACCAAAAATGCAGTCAATTCTATTAACTTGTTTGGGATAAAACACTGTCACATATAAAATGATAGGTAATTTAAAAATTAAACTCTTACCCTGTAAGTGACTTCTGACATACTTCTAATTGTTCATGTAAATGAGGTAAAAGCTGCCCCATAGTTTCATCTCCAACACAGCAACTAATCACATTGGGATTCTCACGAGCTCGCTGCATTATCTTTATCCATGACTTGTCAATATTCTGAAAACGTTTTGCTTCCTAAAAACAAAAGTAAAAGTTGGCATGTGGATAATCGAATGAAGCCAAGTCTTCACTTTGGCATCTCCTATAGTTCCTCAAACCAGCCTATTAGTCTCCAGCTACATAATTTAAAGGGGCAATTTTTTTTTCATCTGAATTAACTCTGGAACAAGAGAACTGCTTATTGAAATGCTGTTCTATCACAATGAGGTTTATCACTGATTTTTTTCCTTACATTTAATACATTTTTCAAAGTGCCACATGATTAATTTGCAGAGCTATCAACTTAAATCGCAAATCTAGTCTTTCAGTACTCCAGGTGTTTTGGTTTGATGAGCAAACTGAAGAAGCATGAAAATAATTTGATCTTAGTATTTTGGAATAATTAAAGCTTAATAGTACCCCAGGAAAAAGAAAAAGAAAACAGTAAAAATCCAAAACAAAGCTTCATTTACATTTTTGCAAATGAAAACTTTCTGTTTACCATGGATGATATTAAGCTTTGCATTCAATTTTTTAAAATGCTTTTAGAAATTGGCATAATCTTGCCTCTATTAAAACTTTTAAGTGCACTTTTAAAAAATAAAACTTTCTGATTAAAAATGAAAGATTTAGGTTTTAAAAATGTGTTACAAAGGGAAACCAGCTATTTTCAAAATGCTTTATCCTTGATTTTTAATCTATAGTGATGCCATAGGTATGGAAATTCAAAAGAGTAGGCTTAGGGGACTTCCCTGGTGGTCCAGTGATAAAGAATCCACCTTCCAATGCAGGGGACGCGGGTTCGATCCCTGGTCAGGGAACTAAGATCCCACATGCCGCGGGGCAACTAAGCCCACGCGCCACAACTACTGCGCTCACACACCTCAACGAGAGAGCCCGCGTGCCGCAAACTACAGAGCCCACACACCCTGGAGCCCCTATGCCACAACTAAAGAGAAGCCCCGCGCCACAACAAAGAGGCCCCGCGCCAGCAACGAAAGATCCCGCACGCCTCAACGAAGACCCCGCGTGCTGCAACTTAAGACCCGATGCAGCCAAAAAAAATAAATGTTAAAAAAAAAAAGAGTAGGCCTAATTTTATAAGAGGAAAATTACCTTCATAGAATAATTATTAGTAAGTTACTAGCATTCATTTAAAAGGTCCCCATAAAGCTGTTTTAAAGAATTTGTTACAGGCTTCTAAGGCTCAGTTTGCTTGCCTCATGTTTCTGATCTACTATTAGTTAACTTACGGACAGTTAATTTGTGTTTACAGAATACAGATTATTTTAACTTCTACTCTCAGAGGAATAAGTCTAATTCTAAGAAGAGATGAACTATTATAATTTAATAGTATCATATTCAAATGTACCTCACCTCTTCAGACAACCCCAGATTTGAAAATTATGTGAGTTTCTTGTTTCTACTAATGTAAATCAAAGGTCAGCACTTTTTAAAAAAAACTTCTTTGTAAAGGGCAAGATACTAAATATTTTAGGCTTTGTAGGCCGTATGGTCTCTGTTACAACTACTCAACTCTGCCATTGTAATGCTAAAGCAGCCATAGACAGAACATAAATGAATGGACATGGCTGTATTCCAATAAAACTGTATTTACAAAAACAGGTGGGATTTCCCTGGTGGCACAGTGGTTAAGAATCCGCCTGCCAATGCAGGAGACACGGGTTTGATCCGTGGTCCAGGAAGATCCCACATGCCGTGGAGCAACTAAGCCCGTGCGCCACAACTACTGAGCCTGCGCCCGAGAGCCCATGCTCCACAACAAGAGAAGCCACAGCAATGAGAAGCCCGTGCACCTCAACAAAGAGTAGCCCCAGCTTGCCGCAACTAGAGAAAGACCGCACGCAGCAACGAAGATCCAACGCAGCCAAAAATAAAATTAAAAAAACAAAACAAAACAGGTGAGTTGGCCATAGTTTGCAAACCCCTGGTGCAAATAATCAAGACATGACTATACGTCTTTCTGAAGACTTTTACAGAGACATATAAACAACATACACTAAATTATTCTATCAGCAGTTACAAAAACCATATTTACCTGAGGTAGCTGTTTGGCAATATCGCCACCTACAAAGACAGCTTCAAGATAAACCCAAAGGTTCTGGACTACTAGCCACTCTTCAATTATATCTGAGGAAGTGGACAATTTATACACCCAATTCTGGATATTTTTTTTAAATGGAGCATTATATCTAAAAAGTAAGAATGGAAAGATATTACATTTTAAGGAAGATTCAGAAAATAGTATGGCTTATAGCAAATAATAGGAGAAACAGTCCTTTGACACTGAACATTTTTTCCTAAAAAAAAAAGGCAGCTCCTATTAAATTTCATACAGTTAATGAGATGTTTGCATTTTTATGAAAGAAACATATAATTATAGAGATTTCACTTCATGTTCCTATGTATCAGTGATAAACTAAGAAGTTCACCAAGTTTTAAGCCACAGAGGTCCAGTAAAGGAATTGTGCTGGTTGCTCCTCTGAGTAAAGGGAAAACAAGGAATAAGATGGCTTTCCAAGTCTTTTGTGAACCAAATCCAAGTGGAAAATCACACAGAGGGTACTGTTGTTACTGGTCTATGGAACTACTACCACAAGGCCAGGGTCAAGCTTGAGGTCTGGTGTCTACTACAGATGTGCTCGTCCCACCCACAGACTGCTAATTCCACCAGGCACTACTCCTAGATTCTGCAGCGTTAACGATCCAGAATTGCTATCCCCCGAAAGCCTGGTTCCTGTTTTTTCACCATCAGGGCTCGCAGAAGTGTTCATCAGAATACAAGGTGTCCAGAAAGCTGGGCACAACAAAGAAAGACAAGAAATAGAGTGGATACCATGAGGAAGTGATGGGAAGATACTGGGGAAAGACCTAATTAACTACAGTTGAATTAAGAAGCTGACTTCAGTTTGTGGCAATGGCAAGTAGCTTTGAAGTTGGTAGTGGAATTTCGCGGTGAGTGGCATTTGTTGAGTACAGTCTTAAAACTTTTCTTGATCCAGGACAGGATGACTTGAAGGGGCTCACATAAAGAATGGGGTTCTTCTGGGAATAGTCTGATGCCTAAGTGTAACCCTTCACTTCTGTGGAAGACTATGTTATACATGGAGGTATAAAGGGGTTGTACAAAAACTGCCCCAAGGAGGTAGATGAGTTGATCTGGCAGTAAGAGGCATTTTTCTCAACTCCCATTTATAGTGTCCATCTGGCCAGTCTAGAGCTGAAAGGCAGTCAATATGCCAAAAAAACCCTTCAAGATCAATACACACAGACCAAGATGGTATGGAAGGGCATTTCAGGGAGTTGAAGCACTTAAATATTTGGAGCCAAAAATAATTTTGCACAGAATAAAAAAAAAATCATCTTTGATGGTATGTAACTTCCCAACAAGAAAAAGGGAGATTTGAAATAAAATCACTAATGACCAGTTTTTGTCGTTTGGCCAGGAACCTGCATTGCACAGCTTTGTGTGGTGGAACCTGTTCACAACAGGTAGGAAGGCCCTTGGAATGCCAGGGAATCAGGGACCCACCAGGAAAGTGTCACAATCCAGGGAATCCAGGTGAGTGAAGCCTCACCCATGAAGATACACAATTTCCTTCTCACATCCGGGTAGCCCTAGAGATCCAGCTGGTACTGCCTTCTATGAGATCAGTCTGTGGTTGGCTCTAGAAGAGGTTTTCTGGATCCACTTGACGCTGCAAAGTTCTCTAGGAGGACAATCTACTGAAGTGTTGTGACTTCTTAGATATCCTTATACTCCTTCTAGCAGGGCCTCAACATTGAGTTTACTAGTACCGTAAATAAGTACTATAATATTCAGGTTATATGCAAGTTAAGAATGAAATTAAGAAAGGCTTCAAGTCCTGAATTCTTGGGCTACACACCAGGTTCAGGTGAATCTACAGCCCTTCTTCAAGAGGTCATCATTCAGGAAATCAAGATGGCAAAATTTGCAATGAACCATGGGGAAGTAGCAGCCTGTGAAGTCTAGGAACCACTGAATTGCCTATGGTCACCTTTGCCAGGTTATTCAGATTCCCTGAAAGCAGAGGACATACCCTAGGAGTTTAACCCCAGCAACTTCAACCCAGAATTAGGAGCTTTGTGAGTTAGTACATTATCCAAATACAAGCCTGCCTCTGAGCCAGAGGTCATGCAGGATGTCATTCATTAAACAGCAGTCCCAACCTGGAGGTAGGGTATTAGAATCCCCATGGACACCGACCTCTGTTAATGACCTCTAAGATAATGTGACATATTTCTTAGGTGTGTTAGGGTGAAGACCAGTTAAGAATTACTGGATAGTCAGCTAGGGGATTAGAGGTTGCTAATGCCAAGACAGTGTACTTAATCTGGGTACCATTTCCTAAAGCTGCTTTTGCGATAACAGTCACTTTCAAGCGGTTCAGTAGTCCAGTGATGGACATGTTGCCTCGTTTAGGCTGCAGTGGACCCAGCACAGATATGGCCACTTTTCACCATAAAAAATCCAAGTGTGTAAGTGTCAAGCCCTTCACTATATTCCTTCATGTGTTGACAGCATACTTTTCCTGGGCCATTGGTTGAACACTTGAGCAGGTTTAGCCAAGGAGGGCAATGATGAAAAATCAGAGAATGAAAAGAGAAAGGAGATAAATTGAAGATGTCATCTTGGTGGGGAGTCCAGATGTTCAGGAGATAAGCTGTCAATTTGAGGGAGAATAATTATGGTGGGGCCCATCAGGAAACACAGGAAGGGGAGGTGAGTACCATAGAAGAGATGGAGGCCATGATTAGTAGGCAAAATAGATAGTTCATGTAAGGACAGACAAGAGTCAACACTTTAGGTCAGAATCTTGTGTTGTGCCACAGCTACAAAACTGGGCTTTTATCTAAAATTATATAACCCTAAATACCAAATCAAAACCTTCCCCTGAAAATTATAAAATTACCTGTTGCTTAGTAAGGAACCTAAGACCATTAAACTATCCTCCATCAAGGTGATAATCTCTCCCGATTCAGTTCCTTTGAGCAGCAGCTCTCCCTTTCCCTTAAATGCTGCAAAACTCAGGTTCTGGTTGGTCCAATTCTCAATCACCTGAGTCAGCTTGGCTTCAATATCCTTCTCCTTAATGGCAGATATGCAAACATCCTTCAGAAGGAAATCAAAGAATATGTCATGACATTTTCAATTACAAATTAAGTGCATTTAAAATCAGAATTTTTTAGCTTGGCCCTAGAAGTCATTGGGTCATTTTACAGCCAAGAAAACCAAGGCTCAAGATGACTGTGTTGCAAGTTCAAACCAGAACCTTCTGACACTCTGACTACTAATTATTTTATTGTACCACCTACATGAGATAATGGAATTTAAATCATCATGTTCTTATTTATATTTTTAGTTGGTGTTTTTCAGCCAAAATGGACATAATCACAGCTGCTCTATCTCAGCAGCTTGCTATGAGAAGCAAATGAGAATATATGTGAGACTCTTTTGAACTCTTTAAAGTAACATATAAACATTGCTATATTCCTGCCTGTTCTGGCCCTGATATGAGTATCTCACTTGATTAAAAGTTAATTCTATTTTTAATGGGTTTTTCTGTTTTTCTGAGAATCTTTGATATGAAAGTTTCACAAGGGAAAATAAAAGTAAGGTATTTTCTGCAACATGCCTCAATTAATTTTCATACTTAGAATCACAGAATCTCAGAGATGGGAAGGAATATAAAGGTGCAAGGAATTTCCACAAATGATTATATTACAAATTAATGTGTAGTAAGTGTAATAAGAGTGGTGTGAACTGCTGTGAGTTCTGAGGAGGAGAAATGACTTTTGCCTGCAGCAAGGAGGAAAGGCTTCATTGAGGAGGGAGCATCTGAGAATAAGTGGGATTCCAACAGGGGGAGGGAGAAGACATTTTACAGGAAGGGAAAAGGCTTCCTTTAGAGGCCATGAATGAAGTAACAGTAAGAATCCAGCTTGGCTAATAGCAGGGCATATGGGGTAAAGAAAACAGAATATACCAGTGTAGACAACACTGAGAGTCTGTTTTGGGGTAAGAATAGTTAATAACTGAATCCCAGAATCCCCTGGACTTGCAAAATCAAGTTTTCAAAGCACAGCCTGTGAAAAGCTATACTCTTAAGTGTAAAAACCTACTTATATAAGAATGAGGTGGTCACCAAAGTTTTTTAAAACTCTTTATTTCCCTC
Source organism: Balaenoptera ricei (assembly GCF_028023285.1). Classification (NCBI taxonomy): domain Eukaryota; kingdom Metazoa; phylum Chordata; class Mammalia; order Artiodactyla; family Balaenopteridae; genus Balaenoptera; species Balaenoptera ricei. The sequence continues at coordinate 36,495,241 of NC_082649.1, forward strand.
AGTAGTATTTGAATGGCATTTATAAATAGGACAAAAATGCTTTGAAAACAAAACTTGTGGCGTGCATGTTGCTAGAAAGAGGCAAAGAGGCAGCAGAAAACTCAAAACCATACATTTAGGGGATATTTCTGGTCATGGGGTGCAGTTTTCGCCTCCAAAAACATAGAATAATGTACAAAACACAAAAAGAGAAGGTAAAAAACAAACACAGTAAGACTTAAAAACAAGATAAACATCTCCATGAACTAGAAGTGAAAAAGACACGCAAGCCAGGAGGTGGAGCTGAAGCCCAGGCCTGAGGGCTCTGGTCAGCGGGTGCCAACCCCTTGGCTCCTGTGGGACACAGGAGACTAAAAGTGGCCTGTATGAAAGGGACCATCAGGACTATGGTCTAGATCCCTCCACTGTGGAAGGAGGCTGCCTGTAGCTGCCATCTGGTCATCTAGATTAAATGAACCTAAGGATGTGGCAGATGGGGTGACAGATCCAGGTCCACAACCAGGACCTGAGACAGGTCAGCTCTGCCTGGATCTGCCCCACCACAGCAGAATAGGGGATGTAAACCACTATTGTAACACCTGGCTCTGGACTTGAGGAGATGGGGGATGCAGGAAGAAGCCACAAAACCACTTGACTCCTAAGGAAGGCTAAAATGCAGAAGGAGAAAAACAATTTTAACAAATTATAAAAGCCACATTTTGTAAAGCTCGTCACTCAAAATGAGTCCTCTAAAAAATAAAAATTGCAAAACCCTTGGGAATTCCCTGGCAGTCCTGTGGTTAGGACTCCATGCTTTCACTGCCAAGGGCCCAGGTTCAATCCCTGGTTGGGGAACTAAGATCTTGCAAGCCGCGTGGTGCAGCCGAAAAAAAAAAAAGTGAAAAAAACAATTGCAAAACCCATGAAAAGAAATCCAATACTCAGAGAGATAGCCAACATAAAAAACAATCAGAGTAAAAACTCAGTCCAGGTGAAATTAATTTTATAGAACAATCTGAAAAATAATCTTTAATTATGGTTAATCTGGGGGCCTTGGAGTATGGGAGGTAGAGATGAACTTATATTGGCCATGAGGTGATAATTTTGGAAGCAAGAGGATCTCTACTTTTCTTTGAAATTTTCCATAATAAAAAATTTTAAAATAATTATGTTTAGGATGCTCAAAGAGATAAATGAAGAACTCTAAAGATTTGAGATTTATAGGTTTGAGAATATATAAAATATTTGAGAATATATGTAGATTTAATAATCTATAGATCTAAGAATCTATAAAAAGGACAGAAAAAAATGTAGAAATGAAAAAAGAACAGGTGGTCACAAAAGAAAAAGAACTAAGTTCTAGTTCAAGATGGTGACATAGGAGGATACTGAACTCACCTCCTCCCATGGACACACCAAACCTACAGCTACATATGGAACTGAAAGAAACCCAAAAACTAGTTGAGCAACTCTTACACATTAGGTGAACAAGGAAAAACTCACATCAAAACTGGTAGGGGAAGCTGAGACAGAATCTCATGTTCAGCCCCACTCCTGGCACAGGGACCCACAATCGGGAAGGAACCCACAGACCAGAGGTTCTCCCTGAGGAGCAAACGATGTGAACTCCACATCAGGCACCCCAACTTTTAACACCTGTACCTGAGAGGTGAGCACCCCAAAATTCAGGGCTTATGTCCATGAGACCCACAAGGCCATAGTAAACTGAGAAATAGTTCTTAAATGGCTTGTTTGTACTCACCCAACCCGGGGCCCAGCACAGAGACAGCTGACTAAAAAGCATCTAGTCTTTCTGTGAAAAAAAAGGCCTATTTGTTTAATATGCAGATATACCCAAAGAGACTCACAACAAAACACGTAATTAAAGTGTCAAAAGTTAAAGACAAGGAGAGATCTTAAAAACAGCAAGAGAAAGACAACTTGTTACATACAAGGGCACCCCATGAGACTATCAGCAGATTTTTCAGCAGAAACTTTGCAGGACAAAAGGGAGTGGCACAATATACTCAAAGTGCTAAAAGAAAAAAAATGCCACCAAGAATACTGTACATGGTGAAGCTGTCTTTCAGAACTGAAGGAGAGATCAAGAGTTTTTCAGACAAGCAAAAGCCTAAAGGAGTTCATCAACACTACATGAGTCTTACAAGAAATGTTAAAGGGACTTCTTTAGGCTAAAATGAAAGGATGCTAATTGGTAACAGGAAAATATATGAAAGTATAACTCTCACTGGTAAAGGGAAATAAATAGTAAAGTTCAGAATAGTCTAGCCTCAGGCCGGCAGGTTGGAAGTCTCCAGGAACGGGCAGCCAGTGTGTGTAGGAGTGAATCTGCGAGTTTGCCAAGCTGATTGGCAGAAAAAGCAAGCCTGCACCCTCCAAGCTGCACTATTACAATTGGGAGACAAGCCTCAACCAGAAGTCCCTGAAGAAATTCTAAAAAAGCCATGTGGCTGACAGGGTCTTGGTGCTCCGGCTGGGTGTCAGGCCTGAGCCTCTCAGGTGGGAGAGCCGAGTTCAGGACATTGGTCCACCAGAGACTTCCCAGCTCCACGTAATATCAAATGGTGGAAGCTCTCCCAGACATCTCCATCTCAATGCTAAGACCCAGCTCCACTCAACGACCAGCAAGCTACAGTGCTGGACACCCCATGCCAAACAACTAGCAAGACAGGAACACAACCCCACCCATTAGCAGAGAGGCTGCCTAAAATCATAATAAGGTCACAGACACCCCAAAACACACCACCGGATGTGGTCCTGGCCACCAGAAAGACAAGACCCAGCCTCATCCACCAGAACACAAGCACTAGTCCCCTCCACCAGGAAGCTTACACAAGCCACTGAACCAACCTTAGCCACTGGGGGCAGACACCAAAAACAATGGGAACTACAAACCTGCAGCCTGCGAAAAGGAGACCACAAACACAGTAAGTTAAGCAAAATGAGAAGACAGAGAAGCACACAGCAGATGAAGAAGCAAGGTAAAAACCCACCAGACCAAACAAATGAAGAGGAAATAGGCAGTCTACCTGAAAAAGAATTCAGAGTAATGATAGTAAAGATGATCCAAAATCTTGGAAATAGAATGGAGAAAATACAAAAAACTTTCAACAAGGACCTAGAAGAACTAAAGAGCAACAAACAATGATGAACAACACAATTGCTGAAACTAAAAATTCTCTAGAAGGAATCAATAGCAGAATAACTGAGGCAGAAGAACGGATAAGTGACCTGGAAGATAAAATAGTGGAAATAACTACCGCAGAGGAGAATAAAGAAAAAAGAATGAAAAACAATTGAGGACGGTCTCAGAGATCTCTGGGACAACATTAAATGTACCAATATTTGAATTATAAGAGTCCCAGAAGAAGAAGAGAAAAAGAAAGGGACTGAGAAAATATTTGAAGAGATTATACTTGAAAACTTCCCTAATATGGGAAAGGAAATACTCAATCAAGTCCAGGAACCACAGAGAGTCCCATACAGGATAAATCCAAGGAGAAACACACCAAGACACATATTAATCAAACTATCAAAAATTAAACACAAAGAAAAAATATTAAAAGCAGCAAGAGAAAAGCAACAAATAACATACAAGGAAATCCCCATAAGGTTAACAGCTGATCTTTCAGCAGAAACTCTGCAAGCCAGAAGGGAGTGGCAGGACATATTTAAAGTGATGAAAGGGAAAAACCTACAACCAAGATTACTCTACCCAGCAAGGATCTCATTCAGATTCGACAAAGAAATTAAAGCCTTTACAAAAAAGCAAAAGCTAAGAGAATTCAGCACCACCAAACCAGCTTTAGAACAAATGCTAAAGGAACTACTCTAGGCAGGAAACACAGAGAAGGAAAAGACCTACAATAAAGAACCCAAAACAATTAAGAAAATGGTAATACGAACATACATATCGATAATTACCTTAAATGTAAATGGATTCAGTGATCCAACCAAAAGACATAGACTGGTTGAATGGATACAAAAACAAGACCCATATATATGCTGTTCTACAAGAGACCCACTTCAGACCTAGGGACACATACAGACTGAAAGTGAGGGGATGGAAAAATCTATTCCATGCAAATGGAAATCAAAAGAAACCTGGAGTAGAAATTCTCATATCAGACAAAATAGACTTTAAAATAAAGACTATTACAAGACACAAAGAAGGACACTACCTAATGATCAAGGGATCAATCCAAGAAGATGATATAACAATTGTAAATACTGATGCACCCGACACAGGAGCACCTCAATACATGAGGCAAATGCTAACAGCCATAAAAGGGGAAATCGACAGCAACACAGTCATAGTAGGGGACTTTAACACCCCACTTTCACCAATGGGCAGATCATCCAAAATGAAAATAAATAAGGAAACACAAGCTTTAAATGATACATTAAACAAGATGGACTTAATTGATATTTTTTATAGGACATTCCATCCAAAAACAACAGAATACACTTTCTTCTCAAGTGCTAATGGAACATTCTCTAGGATAGATCACATCTTGGGTCACAAATCAAGCCTTGGTAAATTTAAGAAAATTGAAATCGTATCAAGTATCTTTTCTGGCCACAACGCTATGAGACTAGATATCAATTACAGGAAAAATATCTGTAAAAACTACAAACACCTGGAGGCTAAACAATACACTACTTAATAACCAAGAGATCATTGAAGACATCAAAGAGGAAATTAAAAAATACCTAGAAACAAATGACAATGAAAACACGATGACCCAAAACCTATGGGATGCAGCAAAAGCAGTTCTAAGAGAGAAGTTTATAGCAATACAATCCTACCTCAAGAAACAAGAAACATCTCAAATAAACAGCCTAACCTTACACCTAAATCAATTAGAGAAAGAAGAACAAAAAACCCCCCAAAGTTAGCAGAAGGAAAGAAATCATAAAGATCAGATCAGAAATAAACAAAAAAGAAATGAAGGAAGCAATAGCACAGATCAATAAAACCAAGAGGTGGTTCTTTGAGAAGATAAACAAAATTGATAAACCATTAGCCAGACTCATCAAGAAAAAAAGGGAGAAGACTCAAATCAGTAGAATTAGAAATGAAAAACAAGAAGTAACAACTGACACTGCAGAAATACAAAGGATTATGAGAGATTACTACAAGCAACTATATGCCAATAAAATGGACAACCTGGAAGAAATGGACAAATTCTTAGAAAAGCACAACCTTCCGAGCCTGAACCAGGAAGAAATAGAAAATATCAACAGACCAATCACAAGCAGTGAAATTGAGACTGTGATTAAAAATCTTCCAACAACAAAAGCCCAGGACCAGACGGCTTCACAGGCGAATTCTATCAAACATTTAGAGAAGAGCTAACACCTATCCTTCTCAAACTCTTCCAAAATATAGCAGAGGGAGGGGAGGAACACTCCCAAACTCATTCTATAAGACCACCATCACCCTGATACCAAAACCAGACAAAGATGTCACAAAGAAAGAAAACTACAGGCCAATATCACTGATGAACATAGATGCAAAAATACTCAACAGTGTCTGGAGCCTGTGCTCGGCAACGAGAGGCCGCGATAGTGAGAGGCCTGCGCACCGCGATGAAGAGTGGCCTCTGCTTGCCACAACTAGAGAAAGCCCTCACACAGAAACGAAGACCCAACACAGCCATATATATACACATACATACATACATACATACATAGAAAGAATGTAAGCAGACAAGAATAGCATTAAAAAAATAAAAAATTTAAAAAAATTAAAAAAAAAACAAAAAACAAAAATACTCAACAAAATAATAGCAAACAGAATCCAACAGCACATTAAAAGGATCATACACCATGATCAAGTGGGGTTGATCCCAGAAATGCAAGGATTCTTCAATATACACAAATCAATCAATGTGATACACCATATTAACAAATTGAAGGATAAAAACCATATGATCATCTCGATAGATGCAGAAAAAGCTTGCGACAAAATTCAACACCTATTTATGATGAAAACCCTCCGGTAAGTAGGCATAGAGGGAACTTACCTCAACATAATAAAGGCCATATATGACAAACCCACAGCCAACATAGTTCTCAATGGTGAAAAACTGAAACCATTTCCACTAAGATCAGGAACAAGACGACGTTGCCCACGCTCACCACTATTATTCAACATAGTTTTGGAAGTTTTAGCCATAGCAATCAGAGAAGAAAAAGAAATAAAAGGAATCCAAATCGGAAAAGAAGAAGTAAAGCTGTCACTGTTTGCAGATGACGTGATACTATACATAGAGAATCCTAACGACGCTACCAGAAAACTACTAGAACTAACCAATAAAGTTGGTAAAGTAGCAGTATACAAAATTAATGCACAGAAATCTCTTGCATTCCTATACACTAATGATGTAAAACATGAAAGAGAAATTAAGGAAACATTCCCATTTACCACTGCAAACACAAGAATAAAATACCTAGGAATAAACCTACCTAAGGAGACAAAAGACGTGTATGCAGAAAACTGTAAGACACTGATGAAAGAAATTAAAGACAATACAAACAGATGGAGAGATATACCATGTACTTGGATTGGAAGAAACAACATTGTGAAAACGACTATACTACCCAAAGCAATCTACAGATTCAATGCAATCTCTATCAAACTGCCAATGGCATTTTTCACAGAACTAGAGCAAAAAAATTGCACAATATTTATGGAAACACAGAAGACCCCGAATAGCCAAAGCAATCTTGAGAAAGAAAAATGGAGCTGGAGGAATCAGGTTCCCTGACTTCAGACTATACTACAAAGCTACAGTAATCAAGACAGTATGGCACTGGCACAAAAATAGAAATATAGATCAATGGAACAGGATAGAAAGCCCAGAGATAAACCCACGCACCTATGGTCACCTTATCTTTCACAAAGGAGGCGAGAATATACGATGGAGAAAAGACAGCCTCTTCAATAAGTGGTGCTTGGAAAACTGGACAGCTACATGTAAAAGAATTAAATTAGAACACTCCCTAACACCATACACAAAAATAAACTAAAATGGATTAAAGACCTAAATGTAAGGCCAGACACCCTAAAACTCCTAGAGGAAAACATAGGCAGAACACTCTATGACATAAATCACAGCAAGATCCTTTTTGCCCACCTCCTAGAGAAATGGAAATAAAAACAAAAATAAATAAATGGGACCTAATGAAACATAAAAGCTTTTGCACAGCAAAGGAAACCATAAACGAGACGAAAAGACAACCCTCAGAATGGGAGAAAATATTTGCAAATGAAGTAACTGACAAAGGATCAATCTCCAAAATATATAAGCAGCTCATACAGCTCAATATCAAAAAAACAACCCAATCCAAAAATGGGCAGAGGACCTAAATAGACATTTCTCTAAAGAAGATATACAGATTGCCAACAAATACATGAAAGGATGCTCAACATCACTAATCATTAGAGAAATGCAAATCAAAACTCCAATGAGGTATCACCTCACACCAGTCAGAATGGCCATCATCAAAAAATCTACAAACAATAAATGCTGGGGAGGGTGTGGAGAAAAGGGAACCCTCTTGCACTGTTGGTGGGAATGTAAATTGATACAGCCACTATGGAGAACAGTATGGAGGTTCCTTACCAAACTAAAAATAGAACTACCATACGACCCAGCAATCCCACTACTGGGCATATACCCTGAGAAAACCATAATTCAAAAAGAGTCATGTACCACAATGTTCATTGCAGCTCTATTTACAATAGCCAGGACATGGAGGGAACCCTAGTGTCCATCAACAGATGAACGGATAAAGAAGATGTGGCATATATATACAATGGAATATTACTCAGCCATAAAAAGAAATGAAATTGAACTATTTGTAGTGAACTATGGACCTAGAGTCTGTCATACAGAGGGAAGTAAGTCAGAAAGAGAAAAACAAATGCCGTATGCTAACACATACATATAGAATCTAAAAAATAAATGGTTCTGAAGAACCTAGGGGCAGGACAGGAATAATGACGCAGATGTAGAGAATGGACTTGAGGACACGGGGTGGGGGGAAGGGTAAGCTGGGAAGAAGTGAGAGAGTGGCATGGACTTAGATATACACTACCAAATGTAAAATAGATAGCTAGTGGGAAGCAGCCGCATAGCACAGGGAGATCAGCTCAGTGCTTTGTGACCACCTAGAGGGGTGAGATAGGGAGGGTGGGAGGGAGACGCAAGAGGGAGTAGATATGGGGATATATGTATACGTATAGCTGATTCACTTTGTTATACAGCAGAAACTAACACACCATTGTAAAGCAATTATACTCCAATAAAGATGTTAAAAAAAAAAAGAATAGTCTAATGTTGTAAACAGTGGTGGGTTAATCACTTATAAATCTAGTATGAAGGTTAAAAGACCAAATTAGTAAACATAACTAAAACTATAGTAATTTGTTAATGGATACCTCAGATAAAAAGATGTAAACTGTGACACCAAAAACAAACTGTGGTGGGGGGAGTAAAAATGTAGAGCTTTAGGATGCATTCCAATTTCAGTAGTTAGCAACTTAAAATAGACTGTTATAGGAACTTCCCTGGTGGCACAGTGGTTAAGAATCCGCCTGCCAATGCAGGGGACACGGGTTCGATTCCTGGTCCGGGAAGACCCCACCTGCCGCAGAGCAACTAAGCCCGTGCGCCACAACTACTGAGCCTGTGCTCTAGAGCCCGTGCTCCACAACAAGAGAAGCCACCACAATGAGAAGCTCACGCACTGCAATGAAGAGTAGCCCCCGCTCGCCGCAACTAGAGAAAGCCCATGCACAGCAATGAAGACCCAATGCAGCCAAATAAATTAATTAATTAAAATTTTAAAAAAATAGACTGTTTTAAGTTTTTATATGTAAGCCTTATGGTAACCACAAAGCAAACCCCTATAATAGATAGTAGATACCCAAAAGATGAAGAGAAAGGGATCTAAGCATACCACTACGGAAAAATCATCAAATAACAAAGGAAGAGCGCAAGAGAAGAAGAAAGAAACAAAGGAATTACAAACAGCCAGAAAATAATTAGCAAAATGACAAGTACATAACTATAATAATTATTGTAAATGTAAATTGACTAAATTCTCCAATCAAAAGACAGAGAGTGGCTAAATGGATATAAAAACAAGACCCATCTATCTGCTGCCTTCAAGAGACTCACTTCAGATGTAGGACACACATAGACTGAAAGTGAAGGGATGGCAAGAGATATACCACGCAAATGGAAACCAAAAGAAAGCTGGAGTAACTACACTTATATCATACAAAACAGACTTTAAGACAAAAACTATAATAAGAGACAAAGAAGATCATTATGTAACAATAAAAGGGTCAATCCAAGAAGAGGCTGTAACATTTGTAAACATTTATGCACCCAACATAGGAGAACTCAAATATATAAAACAAATATTAACAGACCTAAAGGAAGAAATAGATAGCAATGAAATAACAGTAGGGGACTTTAATGCCCCACTTTCATCAATGGATAGATCACCCAGACAGAAAATCAATATGGAAACATTGGCCTTAAACAAGTTAGATCTGATGAGCTTAACAGACATATACAAAACAGTCTGTCGAAATGCAACAGAATACACATTCTTCTCAAGTGCACATTAAGCATTCTCCAGACAGAGCATGTTAGGCCACAAAACAAGTGCTAATAAATTTAAGAAAACTGAAATCACGTCAAGTATCTTTTCTGACCACAGTGGTATGAAACTAGAAATCAATTATAAGAAGAAAACTGACATATTCACAAATATGTAAAGATTAACCACATATTTGGTTATAAACAACCAAAGAGTTGTTCATATTGAACAGCCAATGGTTCAAAGAAGAAATCAAAAGAGAAATCAACAAATACCTTGGGACAGATAAAAATGGAAATACGGCATACCAAAACTTAAAGGGATGCAGCAAGAGCAGTTCTAAAAAGGAAGTTCATAAAGATAAACCTTACATTAAGAAATAAGAGGGATCTCAAATAAACAACCTAACTTTATACTTCAAAGAATTAGAAAAAGAAGAACAAACAAAGCCCAAAGTTAGTAGATGGAAGGAAATAACAAAGACCAGAGTGGAAATAAATGAAGTACAGACTAAAAAGACAATAGAAAAAATCAAGGAAACTAAGAGCTGGTATTTTAAAGGATAAACAAAATAGACAAAACTTTAGCCAGACTCACCAAGAAAAAGTGAGGGAGAACTCAAATAAAATCAGAAACCAAAGAGGAGGCATTACAATTGATACCATACAAATACAAAGGATCATAAAAGACTACTATGAACAATTATACACACAAGAATTTGACAATCTAGAAGAAATGAATAAGTTCCTAGAAACATGCCACCCACCAAGACTGAATTATGAAAAAATAGAAAATCTCAACAGACTGATTAGTAGTAAGGAGATTGAATCAGTAACCAAAAACCTGCCCCAAAAACAAAAGACCAGGATCAGATGGCTTCACTGGTGAATTCTACCAAACATTTAAAGAAGAATTACTACCAGTCTTCTCAAACTCTTCCAAAAAAAAGAGAGAACACTTCTCTTATTTTATGAGGCCAGCATTACCCTCATACCAAAACCAGACAAGGACACCACAAGAAAAGAAAATTACAGGTCAGTATCCCTGATGAACATAGATGCAAAGATTCTCAACAAAATATTAGCAAGCTGAATTCAACAATGCATTAAAATCATACACCATGATCAAGTGGGATTTATTCCATGAATGCAAGAATGGTTCAATATCCACAAACTAATCAATGTGATGTACCACATTAACACAATGAAGCATAAAAATCATATGATCATCTCAATAGATGCAGAAAAAGCTTTTGACAAAATTCAACATCCACTCATGATAAAACCTCTCAACAAAGCAGTTGTAGAAGAAACATACCTCAACATAGTAAAGGTCATATATGACAAACCTATGGCTAACATCGTACTCAATGGTGAAAAGATGAAAGCTTTTCCTCTAAGATCAGGAACAAGACAAGGATGCCCACTCTCACCACCTTTATTCAACATGGTATCTAAAGACCTAACCAGAGCAATTAGGCAAGAAAGAAATAAAAGGCATCCAAATTGGAAAGGAAGAAGTAAGACTGTCCCTATTTGCAGATGACATGATATTACATATAGAAAACCCTAAAGATGCCACCAAAAACTGTTAGAACTTATAATTCAGTAAAGTTTCAGGATATAAAATCAATATACAAAAATCAGTTGCATTTTTATGCACTAATAATGAACTACCAGAAAGAGAAACTGAGAAAACTATCCCATTTACAATTGCATCAAAAAGAATAAAATACCTAGGAATAAATTGAACAAAAAGGTAAAAGACCTGTACACTGAAAACTATGATACATTGATGAAAGAAATTGAAGAAGGCACAAGTAAATGGAAAGATAGTCCATGTTCATGGGTTGGAAGAATTAATATCATTAAAATGTCTATATTACTCAAAGCAATCTACAGTTTCAAAGCAATAACTATCAAAATTCTAACGGCAGTTTTCAAGAAATAGAACAAAAACTCCTAAAAATTTTATGAAACCACAAAAGACCCCATAGAGCCAAAGAAATCTTGAGAAAAAGGAACAAAGCTGGAGGCATAATGCTTCCTGATTTCAAACTGTATCAAAGTTATAGTAATCAAAAATGTATGGTATTGGCATAAAAACAGAGACAATGAAACAGAATAAACCCACATATATATTTAATTAATTTATGAGAAAGGAGCTGGGAATATACAATGAGGGAAGGACAGTCTCTTCAACATATGATGCTGGGAAAACTGGATAAACACATGCAAAAGAATGAAACTGGACCACTATCTTCTTATACCATACAAAAAATTAACTCAAAATGGACTAAAGACTTGAACATAAGACCTGAAACCATAAAACTCCTGGAAGACAACAGAGTTGGTAAGTTCCTTGAAATCAGTTTTGGCAATGATTTTTTGGACTTAACACCAAAAGCCAAGGTAACAAAAGCAAAAATAAACAAGTGGGACAGTGTCAAACTAAAAAGCTTCTTACAGCAAAGGAAACCATATACAAAATGAAAAGGTAACCTACTAAACAGGAGAAAATATTTGCAAATCATAACTCTGATAAGGGGTTAATATCTAATATATATAAAAAACTCTTACAACTCAATAGCAAAAACAACCAATTTGATTTTAAAATGAGCAGAGGATCTGAATAGGCATTTTCCCAAAAAAAGACATACAAAGAGCCAACAGGTACATGAAAATGTGCTCAACATCACTTATCACCAGGGAAATGCGAATCAAAACCACAATTAAATATCACCTCACATCTGTTGGAATACCTATCATCACAAAGACAAAACTTAGTGTTGGTGAGGATGTGGAGAAAAAGGAACCCTTGCATGGAAATGTAAATTGGTGCAGCCACTATGGAAGACAGTATGGAGGATCCTCAAAAAATTAAAAATAAAACTACCATGTGATCCAGTAATTCCACTTCTGGATATTTATCTGAAGAAAACAAAAACACTAACTTGAAAAGATATATATATACCCATGTTCATTGTAGCATTATTTGCAAGAGCTAAGATGTGAAAACAACCTAAGTATCCATCAATGGGTGAATGGATAAAGAAAATGTGGTATATTTATATAAAAGGAATATTATTTAGAAGTAAAAAGAAGGAAATCCTGCCATTTGTGACAACATGGATGAACGGACTTTGAGGGCATTATGCTAAGTGAAATGAGTCAGACAGAAAAAGACAAATACCATATGATCTCATTTATATGCAGAATCTAAACAAAAACAAAAAACCAGAAACATAGATATATAGAACAGACTGGTCATTGCCAAACAGAGTGGGTAAAATGGGTGAAGGTGATTAAAGAGTACAAACATCCAGTTATAAAATGAATAAGTTCTGGGGATGTAATGTATAACATAGTGACTATAGTTAATAATACTGTATTGTATTTAAAAGCTGCTAAGAGAGTAGATCCTAAAATTTCTCATCATAGGAAAAAAATTGTAACTATATGTGGTGATGGGTGTTAACTAGACATATTTTTGTGATCATTTCACAATATATACATATACTGAGTCATTATGTTGTACACCTGAAACTAATATGGTATAGATTATACCTCATTTTAAAAAAAGGATTTGATGCAAACACTAAGCATAGAAAAAGAAAAAGAACCAATTAAAAATCTTGAAAAGGAAAAATATAATAATTTAAAATATTTAATAGACTAATAGTAAAAAAGCATAGAATTAGAAGTTTGAAAAATGTTCTGAGGAATTCACCAAGAACACAATACAGAAATAAACAGAATTTTTTAAATGGCGGTTTAGTTAAGGGACAAGAAGGATAGACAGAGGAGCTCCAAAACTAAAATATTTCAAATAATCATATTATCTTCTTGAGTTACAGCATTATTTTGCAAAATCAAGGAATGTTCAGGATCATTTCAAATTTTGAGGGTGCATTATATAGGGCAATCAATACACCCTTGAATAACATGTTTATTTGTACAGTTTTCAGAAAAGAAAAAGGAAAGATTCTTTAATAGATCATTTGTAAGACCTTATAATCTTATGTACCTCAATGTCATCCTTATTTTTAAGGAGTGGTGCTTCCATAATATTTCTAAGACAAAAAGAATCCGATTCCACATCAAATGGGGTTCCAGTTAACTCAGAGATTCGATCCCAGTGTCTCTGTTTCATTGCCTTATTGGTCATCATTTCTAGTAGAGGACATGACTCACTGAAATCATCAATTCTTTTTTTCAGATCCAAAAAAGCTTGCCAATCTTTAAGTCCTTTTGGCAGTTTACGACATCTTTCAGAAAAAAAAAGAAAAAATTATTTCATCTACACATTTCTTTGAAGAAGGTGTTATGAATATACAGCAATATATCAGAGGATAAATTCATTTGTGAAATACCTATGGGATCCTAAGATAGGCACTATAAACAGTTAAGTTTAATTCAATTGAAACTCACCTGTTTTGAAACTCTTGCAGTTCTGCATTAATTTTTTCAATGTCTACATCTCCCCAAAGTATTTCATAATAACCACTAATATTTCCCATTACAGTATCGTATAGTCCATACAGCTTCTGCAGCAAGTTGAGTTCCTTTCTGGAAACCAAATAATTAAGTCATTACATAACATATATTTAAAGAATAAATTCCATTATTGGATAGGCAGAATTCATCTAATCAAATTATTTCACATATGTGTATCATATCTTATATACACCAACACGCATACACTCCTGTCAGTTTCCAAACACTTTATTAAAATCTCCATCAATTAAAGTTTATAGCTTTCAAATATTCCAAATTATACTATGACATGACATTAACAAATGGTTTGATTATTACAACCATACCAATCATTGCAAACAATCTGACCAAAATTTGTTCACGTGATCAAAGCTAAGGCTAAGGTTTTATTTGACTTTTTTCTTTCAAACGCAAGCTAGATTTTTATGATTATGTCTGCCTTTTAAGTCTGACTTTAAACATCACTTTCCTATCAAAAGCTTTCCCTCATGTGCCCAGATGGAGTTATATCCAAAACAAGAATAAAAGGAGGGATTCTGGGTCCAAGTAAAGGAAAATTTCTTCAGTGTGTAAAACACCAAAAATTGACCACTCAACAGAGTTTGTGGATTCTCCTAGGAATTCCTCAACCCTTAGCATACCATGAGGGTCCATTGAATCCAATTTTAGTTTTTTTATTTCTTGAGTAGTTCTAATTTTTTGTAAGGATTTAGAGTTACAACATTTATTATTTATTATAGATAATCAGCAACCAAAGATAAATTTGCTTATGTTTTTGATGGAGTAAAACTCATTCTATCTTGTGTTGACCTAAAACAAATAGACTGCCAGTTATTTCTCCAGAAAAAATGTGTTTACTCAGGATCAGTAGAAAATTGCAATTCTGGGTCTGCAACCATGGTGAGCCATGTGCAAGTCCCCAAATGGCAAGGGAAGGAGAATTCTTTTATAGAGGGGAATAGGAAGTTGGAGGGCTAGAGTAAACAGAGTCCATGGGTTTTCACTGGCTGAGCTGTTGCCAGGAGAGAAGAGTCTTTCCTCTTGTTGGGCTCTGCTAATGTTGCAGAGCATGAAAGCTCCCCCTTCTTGTCTCCTGATTCTATTTAATTGAGGTTTCTGTTTATTAATTTTTTACTCTTGCAATTACCAAGGTGCACAGGACCTTTTTACAAATCTAAGATACATTCTGGAATCTTAGTTATTTTTTTTTTCAGTTCTTGTTTCATTTTTCTAATTCATCATCCTAGAAATTATTTCATTATTAATCACTGATTATTCCCAATTAAACTAAAAATGACTAAAATAATAAGAAAAATGTATGATGAAATCTCTTATAAAAAGATGATGCAACAGTGAAAAAATAATCACTACTGCATCGTCCTTCAAATTTCTTATTGTGTTGCTAAAACATTGCATCATCTTTCAAGAAAGTATAAAAAGGAACTCTGGAGACACCATATTTGTAGTCTTTTGATTTTTGTTTATTTAGCTTTCACTTAATACAGTTAAGAATTCAGTACTTTTCATTTTCTACGTAAAACAGCAAAAGAATAAAATCGACAAAGGAAGGTGCTTCCCAAGTATTGAACAGAAAAGAGACAGAAAGCAATGCTCTAGACTCTAATTTTGACAGTGAAACTGATTGTGTAAGTGAAATCTCAGACTTTTGCGTCTTTAGATGATAACCTAGATGGATTTTTTAAAATTCAATAATGTATGAGTGAAAGATATATTTCAATAGGGGCAAGGGCTGTATCACACAGTATTTTGCAACAAGAACCTAGAGCATCCCATTTTGTGAAAAAGATGTGACAGTGTTCTTTCATTATTTATATGTTTACATAAATTTTATTTGATATATTCCACAAGAAGAAAAATGTTGAAGGAGATATGTATTCAAAGGAAATAGATGATGCAGAAATGAAAAAGTTAATTGATCATTCAAATTTTTGTATTTATAGTGCAAAAAGATGTTGAACAAAATTATGACTGTATGAGTTTTCAACAGTTTTGAGTTTTAACCATGCAAGTGCAAGAAAAAACATAAGTAATGAGAAGCTAGAAGTTATTGAAGATGGATTTGAAACCTGGAATCACTGTTTACAGGATGGATATGCTCCAGGTTCATGCATGACAGCTAATGAGCTGCATTCAAAAGTTGGTCTCCATTTCGTGTACATACGTCTTTAAACCAGGACATTATGGAGTAAAAGTTTGGGTTTTCTCTGCTTAAATTCTTATTAAATTTTCTAATAAAACTGCTTTTCACCATTCCTTTATTCTTACTTCTGAAAAGTATTCATAATTACTTAAAAACATAAAAAATTTAAAGGGTCCATTGGTCCAGAAGGTAAATGAGAATGATTAGTTTTCCTAGAATGCTGCAGGTCAAAATAAAACACTGATTCTCAGACTGAGTGTGCAAAAGAATTAACTAGAGAGTTTAGAAAAATGCAGAATTGCTAGGACCCCATCCCGGAGATTCTGATTTAATGTCAGGGGAAAGGACCAGACATCGGCAATTCTAACACAATTAGTAATTGGGTTAAGCTTAGCAAAAGCCTATTTTTAGAAAAAAAAATACAAACCATCTTCCCTAAATGGCTGAGGAATTCATTTATCTTCAGACAATTTTAGGTACCTTGTGCCATGACATTTTCATGCTGGGACTTTGAAACAAGTCAGCATAAAGTTCTAAAGCCAAGATCCTAATACCACTGTTTTAATTTTGCCTTTGAAGAAAGTTATATTTAACATTCTACCAAAATATACTTGGTTAAATCCTAGATCCACTGTTTAAAAGCAACTGTTACTCTTTAAAATCAATTAAGTTCCTTGGCCTTCAATCTCAATGAATTCTATGCCTACCCAACGGGGAAAAGCACTTAGCATAAATGCAGTAAGCAGGAAGCAAGAGCTGAGGCCGGCTATTCCTCTAAGCAAACAAAAGTTATCCGAAGTTGCAGTGCTTCTGCACAATTATTGACACTATTCAAAATCACGAAAAGAAAAATAATAAAGCACAGGCTAAATATAGGCCATTAACGCCCAGAATTTTTGCAATGTATTTTCCACTCCCCTAGAACATTTATTTTGTATATGGAGACTGTGCATCCAATGGGTCAGGAATAGCCAGGAATGAGGGGACTATTTAGGAGTTTGCCAAGCCAGACTCTTCTCTGCATGATGAAGGATTTAATGATGACATGATTCTTCTAATGGACAGTTAATTATTTATAATAAACTTGTCCAATTTCTAAACTTACCTAATTTTGTGTAAAACCTCATAGTCAGTCACAGGCAACCCAAAAAGTTGTTCACCAGATGAATATGTAACGAATTTCCTCCACAGATCATCAAAATTGGCCTATAAAAGGTTTTAAAATTATAGTAAGATGTAATAAATTCAGAGCCCATTAAAGTAGAATTCATTATAATTGGAATAAAAGCTACATTGAAGTTTATTGAATATTATCTATGAAACAAGGATTTGTGAAGCAAATTTATGCTGATAACAAGCTATCAGAGGGAAAGTTAAGCACTTAGGAAAATTAACTTTCAAGCATTCTGAAAGTAATCATTTTATGTAAAATTATTTCCTTAATAAATTAAGTGGTCCCCAGACTTACATTTCAAGTTCCCATAAATACATCTGAAAGTAATGAAACTGCATTTTAAAAATTCTATAATTCAGACTTTTCTATTATTTTAGCCTGGTCATCTCTCCTACACGGTTCAAACGAGTGAAGCATTGGTATAATCCATTCAACCTTGCTTTCTCTACAAGAAAGTCTATAAAATAAAGGATTCCATTTTAACACCATTTGAAATAACTCTAAATTTAAATCAGCAAAGTTAATGTTCAGGTCTTTTGAACTGGAATTTGAATCTCCTATACTTAGAATGCTAAGTATTAACAGTGTTAAAAGCACAAAAGCAAACAGAAATAATTCACTTGTGACAAGATATGTGTGCTCTACATAAATGGTATAACATATCAATAAGGATCCTAAATTCCCAGTCCTGGAAACTGTCTGGCATCAGACCTCACAGTGCTCAGATAATGATACAGATCTGACAGATACATTAGCACATCTTACAGGAGCCAAATCAGGAAGGTGTGAAGATGCAGGAGGAACTCCAACGAATTCTTCGTTCCTAGAGAGGAAGAGGCATTTTGCACTTTTTATATTCCTTGGTGGTTAGTATGGTGGTTACTCAATAAATGTACTGAACGAAAAGTCCATGGGACTATGTGGACATTAGGAAAGGAGAAACGAAAACTACAAAGTTACCATACACTTAAAGGACGACATTTAAAATCTTGGGGTTTTCTTCGTGTTTTTAAAAAAATTTATTTATTTACTTTTGGCTGCATTGGGTCTTTGTTGCTGCGTGCGGGCTTTCTCTGTTTGCAGTGAGCTGGGGCTAGTCTTCGTTGCGGTGTGCAGGCTTCTCATTGCGGTGGCTTCTCTTGTTGCAGAGCACAGGCTCTAGTCGCATGGACTTCAGTAGTTGTGGCACGTGGGCCCAGCAGTTGTGGCGCATGGGCTTAGTTGTTCCGCGGCATGTGGGATCTTCCCGGACCAGGACTTGAATCCATGTCCCCCGCACTGGCAGGCAGATTCCTAACCACCGCGCCACCAGGGAAGTCCCTAAAATCTTGTTAATGTGATGAAGACTACTGATGAATGCCAATCCCTCACTCCTTTTTCCACTCAGGTCCGAAATAATATAAAAAGCACCAGCCAAACAGGAAACAAAATGTCAGCTTTGTCGGCAGCCAAGTACCCAGTAACTCCCCAAATCAGAGTAAAGTTGCATCAGAAAACACCACTGGGACCTGAGATGAGGCTCCTGCTTCTTTCCCAGATCTAGATCTTGGGTACCTGCTTTGGAGGGGGGGAGGGAGAACACCTGTTTTTGAGAAGCGTTAGGTCTGCAAATCTGACCCCCAGCCATATATCCAGCCAGATCCTCAGCAAACAGGCTGCTCAGCTTACAAGCCCAGGCACAGGCAGAAAGAAGGTACAAGGAGGCAAAAGATGGGCCCTACATTGCCTTTTCAACGAAGTGAACACACCCCTAGTAAAAGGGTGGCTCATTAAAGTCCCAGTTGTTGACTGATACATTGATAACTCCCGAGGGAAAGACAAGGAAGGGGGGCGTCTATCTTCAGAATATACCCAGGCTCCAATCACTTTTCATCAACTCCAATGTCACCACTCTGGTCCAGGTTACTATCACCCCTCCCCTGGAAGATTGCAATAGCCTCCTAATTAGTCTCCCTGCTTTTAGCCTTGACTTCCAATAATCTATTCTCAACGCAGTAGACAGGCTGGCCCATGAAAACATAAGATCATGTCACTCATCTCACTCAGAGTCAAAGCCAGTGCCCCTCAGGGGCTGGCAAGGCTTCTAACAGTCTGTCCTCTCCTTAGCTCTCTGGACTTAGTGCTACAACTATCTCCTTGCTCATTCTGTTCCAGCCATACTAATCTCCCGTTGCTTCTCTTACATGCTCTTACTCAGGCCTTTTGTACTGCTCTTCCCCTGCCTAGAAAGCTGCTCCTCCAGATCATCTGCCTGGCTCATACTCTCACTTCCCCAGGTCTCTACTCAAATGTCACCTCTCAGGGAGGCCTTCCCTGGAGACCCTATTTTAAATTTCACCTCTACTTTACATACACACAGCCTAGCACTTTATGCCCCTTCCCTGCCTTTTCCCTTTTCCCTTGGCACTTATCACCATCCAACATTACTACCTATTGCTTTTACTGCTGAGAGGTTCCTCTTGGCTCAGCAGGCAGCCACCACATCAGTCTTAGTCCTGGCTCCTCCAGACAGGAAGGCCTCTCCCTGGGACCCTGGCTCCAAATCTGAGGACTTCAGGTAGTAAAGGATCAGAGTTTCCTCCAGGGTCCAGCATAAAGAGCTGGCAAGGGTGATGGGAGGAGCTGGTTTTAGTCGAAGAGTGACGGCCATAGTTCTGGAGAACCCCAACAATCACATGGGACTAGCCTTTTTATCTGAGGAGAACATATTTAGGTGAAAGGCTTGTGCCTGCTGCATCCCACGAAAATCCTTGCCGGCACAAGTGTTATCTTACAGAAATCTACTGGGCCAGACCTACCCTCCTGCAACCAGGCAGCAGACAGATGGGCTCAGGACAGATGATCTTGTCTACTTTGCATAAGTTTATTCCACTAGGGACCAGCTGCAATTCCTGCTTGTTCCAATGATCCTGAAGAAACACTTTTCTTATCAGGGTATGGCTTTTCTGTTTTAAAACACTCAAATCAAGGGAGATACTTGAAAATTAGATATCATATGAAAAATTCCAGTTGGTTATTATGGAAAAAGCCTGAACTACCCCTACCAATCTCAGGAGAACCTGCAATTTAAGAGGTTTCATCCAAACTGACTGAACCTTTCTGGCAAAAGTGTGCATGGAACCAACCTGAACCATCCATGGAACCTACATATAAAGCAACAAAAACAAGATTACTGACTACTCCATTTGTTTGGTTTGGGGTGAAAAACCCAATCATCAAGTGATATGAAGTAACCTCCGACATAGGTAAAGGAATATTTAGAAATACCTACCCAGTATGTGGCAAAACTAAAGCATAAATTACAGAAAGCCTTCATATGGCTAGATTTGCTGCAAAACTTGCGTAATCCTAGTAAAGAAAACACTGGTTTTTGGACAACAGCTCTATATTTCCTGGTGGGATGACCGTGGAAGCCACCTAAGTATAAATGCAGGGAATGTAAATGTAACCAAAAAAATGTAGTTTTACCTGA
This sequence comes from Balaenoptera ricei, assembly GCF_028023285.1. Taxonomy (NCBI): domain Eukaryota; kingdom Metazoa; phylum Chordata; class Mammalia; order Artiodactyla; family Balaenopteridae; genus Balaenoptera; species Balaenoptera ricei. Next base: position 36,516,165 of record NC_082649.1, read on the forward strand.
AATATCTGTAACCTGTTGCTAGCTTCTTGGGGTGGTATATTTGGAACCATGGGTCCTTCCTGTAATGAATAACATAATCTGCATTTTAATTCCTAATCACATGTATTTATCTATTTATTAGGTTTATCTATTATTTCCTTTTAAACAAATAAACATGATTTTTAATTTACATGATCTAATTTTGTCCTGTACATGAAGTTTTCATTTATTTTTTGCAACAGTTTTATTGAGATATAATTCACATATTATACAATCAACTCATTTAAAATGTACAATTCAACGGTTTTTATTATATTCACAGACTATGATAACACTCAGTTTTAGTATATTTGCATCACTGTAACTTCCATTCATTTTTTAAAGGACCTTGACACAGCTAATAAAAAATGTGATTAAATTACATCCTATATGAAGTTCGTAACACAAGAGCTCTGTTTCATTTCATTTATGATTATAAATGATGATGCTGTGGTTGTGCATTAGAATAACTGAGATAGGGCTCTGAGAACAACCTCCTTTCACGAAGAGTCCAGCCCAACATGGAAACAGAGACACACATAAGGTTGAATACTTGGAAGAAGCAGAAGGCGGTCTCTGGTGGCCATGAGCCAGAAAACAGTTGCAAAAAAGATCCCAAAGGGTCTGTACAATCATGAATATTACGGATATGCTAAATAATATGCCAGATTGCCAGTGTAATAGAATAATAGAGCAATAAAATGTTGACTAATCAAACCTAAAAGAGATGTTTAGTACACGTTAAAAAAAAGTGTTATAAAAGTAGTGCCAAGGGCTTAAATTATCTTATGATTTCAGATCTATTGTGACCACTAAAAGAAAGTAGAATATTTTAGGGGACTATATCCAACTTCTGAGTTTAACTTCAAAGAGGTCGACCATTAATCAGTCATTATACCAGGTTGAATAGTCTGTGGGACTGACCAAGGATGACATTTATTATTTATGTTCAGTGACCCTTTTGGTTCTCTAAGAGTTAGTGGGAAAAAAATCAGTTGCATAACCCTGGCATTAGGGCATTTATAGTTTCTTACAGCCTTCCAACAACTGTATTACATTTTTAGTTATGAGTATTCTGGTCTTGAGAAAGGACAAAAGCAGACTTTGTTCCTTCCACAATTTCCAAAGTTGTTGCTCCTTTTAGCAGTTAAATCTTCTCTCTTTCTACATGAAACATGCTTAAAGGAAGAGCTATCCCCCCTTTTTAATAGCTGCAAATATGCAAAGACAGCCTCTTACATACAATGTACAAATCACAGTGTATTTCTCAGGGTTCATTACTTTCATCTCATATAAACATACCACCAAACAACTTAACACACAGCATGCAACACTTCAATTACCGTCTCATATGCTTCTGCAAAATTCATTACATCCTCACGAAAAACTTCCACGGATTCTAGTAGACTACGTTTAAACTTTGGCTGCACTTGAACTAGTTCATCTTGTACAGAAACCTGGAATAAAAAAGAATATTCAATGTGAGAGTGAAAGTAATGTATTTAAATGAAAACTACAATTTTACTCCAGCAAGTTTGTTATCTCACAGATGTACTGTATGAACAAGGATGTCTCTGCAATGTTATTTGTTAAAAAAAAGAAAAACACAGAAATAAACAATCCAAATGCACCATCAAGAGACTCAAATCATTCTAGTTCATGACCCAAGAGGCAAAGCTATCTAACTGCAGTTAGGAAAACATTTTCTGGCTGACCCAGTTCAGGCCAAGGAAACAGTTACTACTATGGGCCCAGTCTGAGTCACATGCTGTCTCTGGGACCAGGCCACAGTCTGGGATTAACAATTTCTAGTAGGTTCACATGGTTCCAGTAATTGGAGCAGTTCCCTCTAAGAAAATGATATTACTCTAGGTTTAAAAAAAATAGCAAATGTCTTCCACAATGGTCTTCAAAGCTTCTGCTTAAACCTGCAATCATAATAGTTAGCACTTAATTCATGTTTTCTCTCTGCCAGGCTCTTTACATATGTTAACTCATTTAATGCTCACAACCATCCTGCGTGGTAAATACTAATATTATACCCATTTTACAAGTGAGAAAACCAAGGCCCACAGAGACTAACTTCCTCAACGTCCTAGCACCAGTATGAGACAAGGTCAAGATTCAAAACCTGGCAGTGTGGTTGCAGGGCTCTTGCTCTTAACTGCTCTCAACAATAGCGTCTTTCTGGGTTGGAACATATACTGCTTTAAGCTTAATGGTGACTGTAGTAAAGACTGGGTCAGTAGGTTTAACACTAACAGAGAGATGGCAGAAAAACCCAAATGAATCTGTTAAATTGAACAATAATAGAAAACTGGGCTTCACTAAATCTCAACAGAGGGCTCCCCATTTCCTTCCTAAGACTCACTGTCTAGACTAACCAGCAAGCACTTTTCAAAATAAGTCAAAATTAGTCAATAATGAACTTAAATAGAAATAAGTATTGAAAAAGTATTTTATGTACATCATCTCAAGCCTCATAACTGCATTTTTAAAAGCTTCTAAAATATTCCTAAAGGACCACATGAAGAAACTGAGAAACAAAGGTTATTAACTTGCATAAGATCACCCAATTGGCTAGTGGCAGAGCCAGAATCACAAGTCATGACCCCAAATTCAGCTCTGTGTCCTTGCTACTGTGCCTTGCTTCAATCTCAGTGACAAATCTTTCCATAAACAGGAAATTTTAAGCCAACATTAATTAATTAATATTCAATAAAATTTTTTAGTATAATTAAAGAATCTGGACCCTCCCTTGGGGTTCACTTTTAATGGCTAAATATTTACCAACTTCAAAAATGCTTAGAGAGAGATTTATAGCTATAAACGCCAACATTAAAAGAAAAAAGACCTCAAATCAGTAAGCTAACCATCCACCTTAACAAACTAGACAAAGAAGAACAAACTAAACCCAAAGCAAGCAAAAGGAAGAAAATAATTTAAAAAGAGCACAAATAAATGATACAGAGAATAAGAAAACAATAGAGAAAATCAACAAACTAAAAGTTTCTTCTTTGAAAAGAGCAACAGAAGTGACAAAACTTTACCTAGTCTAACCTAGAATAAAGGAGAAAGGACTCAAATTACTAAAATTAGGAAAGAAAGAAGGGACATCACTACTTACTTTATAGAAATAAAAAGGATTATAAAGATACAATCAACAGAGTGAACAGTCACCCTATAGAATGGGAGAAAATATTTGCTAATCATATGTCTGATAAGAAGTTAATATCCAGAATATATAAAGAACTTCCACCACCCAACAGCAACAAAAAACAAACAACCCAACTTAAAACTAGGCAAGATATACAAATGGCCAACAAGCATATGAAAAAATGCTCAACATCACTTTTCATTAGGGAAATGCAAATCAAAACCACAATGAGATACCACCTCACCCATTAGGATGCCTACTATCAAGGACACAGAAAATAACAAGTGTTGGTGAGCATGTGGAGAAATTGGAACCCTTGTGCACTGTTGCTGGGAATGTAAAATGGTGCAGCTGCTATGGAACACAGTACGGCAGTTATAAAAAAGTGAAAATAGAATTACTATATGATCCAGGAATTCTATTCCTGGGTGTATCCAAAAGAACTGAAAGCAGGTCTCAAAGAGATTTCTGTACACCCATGTCCATAGTAGCATTATTCACAACAGCCAAAAGGTGGGAGAAACACAAGTGCCCATTGATGCATGAATGAATAAACAAAATGTGGTATATGCTGCATATGAGGGAATATTCTTCAGCATTGTAAAGGAAGGAAATTCTGACATACGCTACAACACGGATGAATCTTGAGGACATTATGCTAACTGAAATAAGTCAGTTACAAAAAGAAAAATATTGTATGATTTCACTTATATGAGGAAACTGAAGTAGTCAAATTCATAAAGACAAAGTAGAATGGTAGTTTCCAGGAACTGGGGAAAGGGTGAAATGGGGAATTGTTGTTTAATGGGTAGTTTCAGTTTTGCAATATGAAAAAGTTCTGGAGATTGGTTGCACAACAATGTGAACACACTTAACACTACTGAACTCTACACTTAAAAATGATTAAGATGGTAAATTTTAGGTTATGTGTATTTTACCACAATTTTTTTAACCTTAGTACAAAGCTACTATAATCAAGACTGGCATAGGGGTAGACATATGGATCAACAGAATAGAATTGACAGTCCAGAAATAAACCCTTACATTTATGGTTAATTGATTTTCTCCAGGGTGCCAAGACAATTCATTGGTGAAAGGATAGTCTTTACAACAAATGGCACTGAGACAACAGGATATCCACATGCTTTTACATGACGTTGGACCCCTAACTCACACCATATACAAAAATTAACTCAAAATGTATCAAAGACCTAAATGTAAGGGTGAAATTATAAAACTCTCATAAGAAAACACAGTAGTGACCCTTCATGACCCTGGATTAGGCAATGGTTTCCTACATACAGTACCAAAACACAAGCAATGGAAGAAAAAATAGACAAATTGGACTTTATCAAAATTTAAAATTTTTGTACTTCAAAGGACACCATCAAGAAAGTGAAAAAACCTAACAAATGAGAGAAAATGTTTGCAAATCCTTTGATTAAGGGACTTACATCCAGAATATATAAAGAACTCTTACAACTCAAAGAGACAACCCAATTTAAAAAATAAGGAAAGGATTTAAATTCACCTTTCTTCAAAGAAGATATACAAATGGCCAATAAGTACATGCAAAGATGCTAAGACATTAGGAAAATGAAGTACTGGTACGTGAGACAATATGGATAAACCTTGACGACATTATTGTAAGTGAAAGAAGCCAGTCACAAAAGACTACATATTATATGATTCTATCTATATTAAGTGTCCAGAAAAGGCAAATCCATAGAGACAAAAAGTAGTGGCTGCCAGGGGCTGGGGTAAGGAGGAAAATGAGGAGTGATTACTAATGGGTATGGGGTTGCTTTTGGGGTGAAGAAAATATTCTAAAATTAGATAATGATGGTTGTCATGCAACTCTGTGCATATATTAACAATCACAGAATTGTATACTTTGAAATGGTAAATATTATAGTATGTGGATTATATCTCAATAAAGCTTTTAAGGTAATATACATTGAGCTTTTTAAAGGTTTGAAATGTATTTTTCTCTGGAGATAGTGACTTAATAAAAAAGTAAGAATTGGGACTTCCCTGGTGGTCCAGTGGTAAAGAATCACCTTCCAACACAGGGGACGCGGGTTCGATCCCTGGTCAGGGAACTAAGATCCCACATGCGGGGCAACCAATGCCACGCACCACAACTACTCAGCTCGCCCGCCTCAGCGAGAGAGCCTGCGTGCCGCAAACTACAGAGCTCACGTGCTCTGGAGCCCACACGCCGCAACTAGAGAAGAGAAAACCCGCACGCACGCCACAACTAGAGAGAAGCCCATGCGTCACAGTGAAGAGCCAGCATACCGTAACTAAGACCCAACACAGCAATAAAAAAAAAAAGTAAGAATTAAATTTGTACTTACAGCTTTACTCTGCAATTTGTTGAAAGAATATCTCAAGGTATCAACTGCTTCTGATTCTTCTTTGGTTACTTCAACTTCAAATCTGTTTAAAATAGCATAGGCTTCCTGTGGGGTGGGGGCAGAGTTCAGAAACATCACAAGGAATATAATTGCCAAATGACTTAGATGCCTTCTAAAGACACATTCTTATGTCTTCAAAGACTAGAAGAATGGGTCCCAAAATTAAACGTGTATAAAAAGGTCCTTTAGATTGTCACTTACATCAGATATTGACTCTAGATCCCAGGCCCTGAAATCTGAACTTAATAAGCACCAAGGTGATTCTGGTGGAGAGTAGGCAAATCGCTTTGAGATACTATCCTAGGAAAAACTCCCTGGAATAATTTTCTGCCTCTCTCCTCCTTGATCTTGTGACAACACCATGCAAAATGTTTTCTCATACTCTATTGAAATATGGGTTGGCTATATAAGGAATGGAATGAAATGACGATGTGGGAGATATTCTGAAGAACAGAAACTAATGAACAAACAAAACAAAACAAAAACAAATTCATAGATACAGAGAATAGATTGGTGGGTAACTAGAGAGGAAGGGGATTGGAGGACGGTGAAATGGGTGAAGGGGATCAACTGTATGGTGATAGATGGTAACAAGACTTACAGTGGTGATCACTTTATAGTGCATACAAATATTGAATTATAATGTTGTACACCTGAAATTTGTATAATTTTATATACCAATTTTGCCTAAATTTTTAAAGTGATGAGTTGGCAGTTGGCTTTACCAAAAGAATTTATGCTGAAAAACTGAGCTTCGGCAGTCAGGAAAAAATGATATGATAATTTGTTAAATCTTGAGAAGCGAGTGGTCAGCATTCAAAATACCCAAATACTAAGATTTAAAGAAGTAGTAAAGGTATGAATTTCATTAGCTCCCAAAGTGTATAAACTCTAAATGGGTTCAAGAAAGCAATGCACAGTCATGAACACTGGGTACCAAAAGGAGGCAGGGGGAGTGCCAATTCCCCAGGTTTGCAGGCAATAAGGGAGTGCGTTGTCCACAGAGAATTTTAAAAACAGTAATAAAACGAACTGAGTCTGATTTTTATTATCACCATGAGCCAGAAATTCTAAATATTAGTCATAAGTACTTGTGAGAGACAGAATAACAGCCTCCCCAATGTTATCCACACCCTAATCTCCAGAATCTGTGGATATGTCACCTTATGTGGCAAAATGGACTTTGCAGATATGATTAGTAAAAGAATTTGACATGGGGAGATTATCCTGTATTAGCCATGTGGGCCCAATGTAATCACAGAGGTCCATTTAAGGGAAAGAGGGAGGCAGGAGATTCAGAGTCAGAGATGTGGTGACAGAAGCAGGGGTAGGAGTGATGGCACTGCTGGAAGGGAGCCAGGAGCCAAAGAATGCAAGCAGCCTCTAGAAGCTGGACAAAGCAAGGAAAGGATTCTTCCCTACAGCCCCTGCTGACATGTTGATTTTAGCCCCGTAAGACCCATTTTCATACTTCTGACCTCTACAACTATAAAACAATTTGTTTTAAGCCATTAAGTTTACGGTAATTTGTTATAGGAGCAACAGGAACTAAAACAGTACTCTTCCCTAAAAACATCTCTTGTTGATATAAATTCCAACAATTTACTATTGAGCCTAAGTGGACCACTCCCACCACCTGCCCATGGTATGCCGCTGGTCATAGGTGAGACACATAACTGGTTTCTAAGGAAAGCCAAAGATATTTGGGGAACTTGCCTAACATGTCAGGACTGAAGTGAGAGAATACCACCATTCTTTTCTGTAAAATGTAAGTGCCAGCATAAAAAAAATGAACACTGTCTAGACCAGTACATCATTATGAATATATTAATATTCCTTCATATATTGTTCACTGTTGATAATTGTCAAAATCCCTCCAAGGACATCAACATCAGAGAGGAAAAATAGGCAGACTGTGCCATAAAATAGATGAAGAAATCAACTTTTTAGTGTTTCTCTATTTTTTAAAAAAAATACCATTTCGAGAAAGAAAAATACAATCATTTCTTACTTCAATTGGTCCCAAAGTCATGTCCATTTGAATTTCATTATCACGGATACAAGACAAGGCTTCCATTGCAAACCTGACATCATCTAAATCACGAATAGGTCTAGATAACTTTTTCAAGTATTCATTGATAAATGCTATCATGTCTGACATTTTCTTTTTGTATTCTTCATTCAAATATCGACAGAGTAGCATCTTCCATGCCTTAGCCTCAACTGATAAGGCCAATTTCATTGGCTCTGGTGAAGACAAGAAAAGGTCAAAATAAAATACAACTGACATTCTGAAACAATTCACTTTATGTGTAATCTGAGCATCTATAACTGCACTGTCCATTTGATGGCCACTAGCCACACTGAGCACTTGAAATGTAGTTAGTCTGTAGTTCGTCTGAATTAAATGTTCTGTAAGGATTTTGAAGACTTAATTCCTATCCTGGTGGAGTATATTAAGCCATTCATGAGAAAGACACTGAAGTCGATGGAGAATTTTGGAAATTAGTTCTAGCACTATCCAATGTGAACCTTGCTCTGTTTCTGGCCATCCCATTATAAGTCTTCACTCATTTCCCCAATTTCCTCTAGGTAACCCCTATATGAAACCAGCAGCCTACACTGTTGAGAACACTGTGCCTGTCTAATACAGCTCTCCCTCACTACAGTTAGCAGTAGAGTCAGCTTGGGCTTTTGATTTCAGACATTAAGTGGTTGTCTCATAATCCTCTGATACTCTAACCCCAACTGGACTAACTTCTCAGGAGACCTCAAACTGTTTTGACTCTTATCCCATGTACACAATCCCCTCCTCGCAGTAACCTGTAGTTCCCCCTGTAGTTTTAGTTGTTTGAGTGCCAATTTAGTATCAAGTACATTAAGTCACTTTGGTATAATATTATATATACGTAATATATGACAATATATAATATATATAGCATATATATGAACAATATTGGTGGTCCAGAAATACTTAATATTTATAATATTGCACCAAGGTAGCTTAATAACAGCTTTCTAAATGAAGTAACATTTCATGTGAAAATACAGACACTTTACATAATATTTATAAAATACCTGTATGCAATTCAAGTGCTCCTACCACTATAATAGGCTTCAACTCATCAATCTCCTGCTCAAAAGTAGCATAGTGTAGAATTTCGGATCTGATTTCAGTCAGAGAGGGGTTGTTAGCCAAAAACTCCTGTAGCAAGGAAAGAATCAACATTTTCTTCGGCTTTTTGACAATGTAAATCTTACGCCTCTAATAGTTGAATTAGAAAACTGCATCTGCTTATATATTTTTCCTCTTGTATGTGCTATCAGGCCAGTGGCTCGGTAGAGAAAGGGATGAACAGTTAGCACTGAAAGAGGAAGCTATGTGAGGGAATTTCACATTTCTGAATGGTTATTCAGAGTTCTAAACTTTCCTTGAATCTCTAACCAAATATACAGCTGAGCCTATGTAAGCTGGACACACCCTTGAATACCTGGCCTCTGGGCATGTCTGGAACATAATTAGTACTCAAATGTTTAATCAAATTAAACAAAATCTGCCTGAACCTCATTATTATCAACTGCCCCAGTGTCAATGTGAGAATTATGCAAGACATGATGTGTTAGGTGTGTGGCATTTACAGGTTCTCGGCCTCTGTTCTTGAGTTCTCATCATTATCACTGATGTTTTCTTGGTCCTCCCACAGGAGTTAGAGATAAACAATACAGAGTGAAGTAAGTCAGAAAGAGAAAAACAAATATTGTATGCTAACACATATATATGGAATCTAAAAAAAAAAAAAATGGTTCTGAAGAACCTAGGGGCAGGACAGGAATAAAGACGCAGACATAGAGAACGGACTTGAGGACACGGGGAGGGGGAAGGGTAAGCTGGGACGACGTAAGAGAGTGGCATGGACATATATACACTACCAAATGTAAAATAGATAGCTAGTGGGAAGCAGCCGCATAGCACAGGGAGATCAGCTCGGTGCTTCGTGACCACCTAGAGGGGTGGGAGGGAGACACAAGAGGGAGGGGATATGGGGATATATGTATACATATAGCTGACTCACTTTGTTATGCAGCAGAAACTAACACAACATTGTAGTGCAATTATACTCTAATAAAGGTGTTAAAAAAAACACCAAACTGCATCACAAGTAGCGGAAACATACCTTCACTTTCACGTCTCGGTCCTCTGTCCAGAGCGTCTTGTACTTTTGAAAGTCCTGCAGGGCCTCATGAGCCACCTTTCTGAGAGAATTCACAGAGGAAGAAAGGAGGAGGACCAGCTTGGAAATATCTTTGTGCTCTGCCACACCTGGATAAAAATTCTTCAGCTTCCGTGCGGGGATAATTTCTTCAAAAGATTCTGAAAACAGACATTTTTATCCTATAGATAACTCCTATATTCAACTTTAAATACTATCAATTGTAATATTTATAGACTTTTTAAACTTTATTTTCTTAAAGACCCCCCCACCCCATTCCAAGTAATTAAGAGCTATTCTTGCGCTAGCTTCACTTACTCTTATTAAACTACTGTGTCAGATTTTGAGGTCTAGGTTTCTTTAAAATGGGGAAACTGTTATTCAGAGGAGAGAACTGAAAGACACTGATTAACCACTCCCCCAAAACACAACATCCTCCAAGGAAAGATCAGAAGAGTTGAAATTGCTACCCTACAGAACAGGCTTGTGGTTAAAGGAGAGCCACTACGTTTACTACCCAAATGACCTTAAGCCAATTATTTAATCTTCATGGAAATACTTGTGAGGATTAAATGAGACAACGTATGCTTGTCTTCAACTCAGCATCTGGTATATAAAGATCACACAACCACCATAAACATCTCTTGCCGAAACCTAGTCATGTCACAGCCTTGACTGAAACTCTCAAGTATTCTCCATCAAGCAGAGACCATATGGATACTTTTGTTTGGCCCAAACAATTCCTTACTTTTTTAAAGCAGTTGTTAACAATTAAAAAATCATGAGATTTCATGAAAAATTCCAGATTGCCACCTTCTCTTTTAAAATGGTTTAATCTGGTATTCTTGCATGGCAACAGTTAGCTGAAGTATCAATAAATGATACTTACTTGGGGTGGGGTGGAAGAAAAGTGGAGATGTTGATCAAAGGGTACAAACTTTCACTAATATGATGACTAAATTCTAGAAACATAATGTGTAGTATGGTGACTATAGTTAATAATAATGTATACTTGAAATTTGCTAAGAGAGTTGACCTCAAGTGTTCTCACCACACACACAAAAAATGGTTAACTATGGGAGGTGATGAATATGTTATTTACTTTGATTGTGGTAACCACTTCACAAAGGTATACGTACATCAGAACATCATGCAGTACACCTCAAATATGTATAACTTTTGTCAAAAATAAATAAATAAAAATGTTAATGTGGCAGAACAGCAAAAAAGAAAAAAAGAATTTGGCTTTCTATACAAGAAAGTATCCAAAAATGTCCATGGAATTTTGGGTCAGTGTCATATCACACTCATAATTATTTAAGGGAATAGCTTATATATATTTCATGTACAAAGAACACATGACCCAGATTTTCTAAGCACCAAGTTCTAGCAAACTAAGTTTATCAGATCAAATACAATGCTGAAAATAGAATTAGTTCTAAGGTTTATTTTCATTTTTAACTTTGAATCTGAGACTATGGTAGTAGAACAGTGATAAATATCCTTGTTCACCCATGATCAAAATCTGAAATGTCTGCATGCTATGTTTAAGATGGAAGATGGAGAACACTAGTTTTTTTAAATGTAAAATTTAACCAATCCACATATAAAAATGAGTTTAAAAATACCTATAGGCTGTCATACCCAGGAAGAATCAGAAAGAGCATTTACTAACTGTTATAGTTCTAAGACTCTATTAATCTGAGATTTGTTTTAACATTCTTACTGTCTTCCTTCTTCAACTGCTTTCCTGTGCTCAGATGGGTCCCATCAGTAGTGGTATGGGAGGGGCTGCTAATGACAGTCTTGACGTGACGGGTCTGCTGTTGCCCCCAGTGAGCCACTCCTTTGCTGACCTCCAGGGTTAACTGGATCATACGGTTAATGGCTTGTTGAATGTCATCCAAACTAGGAACCATTACCTGTGGAAAGAAGAAACAAGTTCCTGGTGCTGCCAACACATACAAATGCATCCCTCTGATTCTCACCACACCTGTTCCCCACTGAGTGGGGAAAGCCTCTGCTGGCCCAGTGGAAGGCTGCTTCGAGGAGAGGGATGGTAGAGGAAGGTAGGCTGCAGACTTTACCGATCTTCAAGTTTTCCTATTCTACCAATTCCTGCAGGCAGAAAGGTCAAACATAGTACTTGCCATCCTGTGAGGGTGGCTGGATGCAGCCAAATATTGTGGGCAGATGTTGGATGTCCATGAAGCAGAGTAACTGAAGAAATTATACTGCCAAGATTTTGACCTCAGTTCTTTGAAATGCACCAAATAAGCCAAGAAGTTGTCCTCCAGGAGACCAGACTGTGTAGATGTGGTGTCAGGTGAGCCATAGATTGTCCCTGCCTGGCCTTAACCCTTGGCTCGTCACAGAATGCACCTCAGTCATCCTGTATGGCTTGGTGTTCCAGATGCCAATAAGCAGCCAGAGGGGTGGTAGAGAAAAGTGCCCTAAGAAGGCACAAGGGACCCATGAACTCAGGGCACAGGCTCTCTCTTTCTTTCTTTGTTTCTATTCTGCCATGGGTTGTCTTACAGTTGGGTGTTCAGTATAGGGATTTGGACTTCTGAGATGGCCTTATTTAGATAATTTAATGTCTGAAGTAAGAAAAAGCAAGATGATTTGTAGGGTACTTGCTAACTGATAGCCCAACAGATACTTAACTCTAACACCAACCTTCAATACACCATGAGCTCTGCAGAAGTAATTTTTATAATAGATATAAATGATACACTTTGATTTTTGTTAAATACGGAGGTGAAGTCAAAAAGCACAGAGGACCAAGAGATTACATAAAAGTTCAGTTCTAATGCTATACTTCTTAAATACATTAGCAAAATATCACTGTATTAACTTGAATATTTAATACTTACCACATTAGGAATCACAAGATGTACTTCAGATTTTAGAAAGGAAATAACATCGTCTGACCGCTTTCGTCCATAAGGGCTGTAATAAGATGGACATTTAACTTATAAACCTTAACCAAAAATTTCATAAGTAGCTTGGTTATGCTACAAGTTTCAATTCTAAAAAAATAAAGACAATTTTCAAAATACTGAATTAATGAAGAGAATGTTATTTACAATAGAACCATAAATTTCATAAACTAGTTCGTAAATTAAGAACACTGAATGATTTAATCTTCTTTGAAGTGAAATACTAGTCTCCTACCCATTTTCTAGTATTTTAACGTTGCTTTCTCTCAGTAAAGTACCACCTAATAATGTTTACTAAAAGCACTCCTTTTTCCCAGCCCCACAACGGATGCTGAAAATCACCAACAAAAAGCATATGACTTCATATACTTTATTTTTTTGTGTGTACAAGATTAAACAGGAGGTTTCTAGTCAAAACCTTCTAAAAACTGCCTTTTTAAACAATATCAGTTATGCTCAGACAGAAGTACAGACACACAGACAGACACATGAGTGCAATTAATGAATGACACATATCAGCGCTGCAAATTAGTTTGGTTATCTCCCTCTGCCTGATCTCTGTCCCTATCCCAGACAAAATTATAATAAATGTAAACTTTCCATAGCAAGATATGTTATCATTACTGAAAAACTACACCTCCATTCATAACTACAAGCAGACTGGGGGGAAAAATAATCACAAGAAACATAAAGCCTCCACATTCACAGTGGAGACCCAACTTTAGCATTCAGGGTCAATGGTTCCCAGATAAACATATTATTGCAAGGAACTCTTTGAACTAAAAGCAAGCAAGCGGAGGAGAGCTTAAAGATGGCGGAAGAGGAAGACGCGGAGATCACCTTCCTCCCCACAAATACATCAGAAATACATCCACATGTGGAACTGCTCCTATAGAACACCTACTGAACGCTGGCAGAAGACCTCAGACTTCCCAAAAGGCAAGAAACTCCCCAAGTACCTGGGTAGGGCAAAAGAAAAAAGAAAAAACAGAGACAAAGAATAGGGACAGGACCTACACCAGTGGGAGGGAGCTGTGAAGGAGGAAAGGTTTCCACACACTAGGAAGCCCCTTCGCGGGCAGAGGGGGGAGCTTCAGGGCCGCGGAGGAGAGCGCAGCAACACGGATGCGGAGGGCAAAGCGGAGAGATTTTCCCACCCGCACAGAGGAACCGGTGCTGACCAGCACTCACCAGCCCGAGAGGCCTGTCTGCTCACCGGCCGGGCGGGGGCTGGGAGCTGAGGCTTGGGCTTCGGTCGGACCCCAGGGAGAGGACTGGGATTGGCAGCGTGATCACAGCCTGAAGGGTCTAGTGCGCCACAGCTAGCTGGGAGGGAGGCCGGGAAAAAGTCTGGAGCTGCCAAAGAGGCAAAAGACTTTTTCTTGCCTCTTTGTTTCCTGGTGCGCAAGGAGAGGGGATTAAGAGCGCCGCTTAAAGGAGCTCCAGAGACGGGTGCGAGCCGCGGCTGTCAACGCGGACCCCAGAGACGGGCATGGGACGCTAAGGCTGCTGCTGCCGCCACCAAGAAGCCTGTGTGCAAGCACAGGTCACTATCCACACCGCCCCTCCCGGGAGCCTGTGCAGCCCGCCACTGCCAGGGTCCCGTGATCTAGGGACAACTTCCCCGGGAGAAAGCATGATGCGCCGCAGGCTGGTGCAACGTCGCACCGGCCTCTGCCGCCGCAGGCTCGCCCCGTGTACGTACCCCTCCCTCCCCCCGGCCTGAGTGAGCCAGAGCCCCTGAAGCAGCTGCTTCTTTAACCCCGTTCTGTCTGAGCGAAGAACAGACGCCCTCAAGCGACCTACACGCAGAGGCGGGGCCAAATCCAAAGCTGAACCCCGGGAGCTGTGGGAACAAAGAAGAGAAAGGGAAATTCTCCCAGCATCCTCAGGAGCAGCGGATTAAAGCTCCACAATCAACTTGATGCACCCTCCATCTGTGGAATACCTGAATAGACAACGAATCATCCCAAATTGAGGGAGTGGACTTTGGGAGCAAAGATATATTTTTTCCCCCTTTTTCTCTTTTTCTTAGTGTGTATGTGTATGCTTCTGTGTGTGATTTTGCCTGTATAGCTTTGCTTTTACCATCTGTCCTAGGGTTCGGTCCGTCCATTTTTTTTGTTGTTTTTTTGTTTTTTTACTTTTTAAAATTATTTTCTTAGTTATTTTTTATTTTAATAACTTTATATTATTTTACTTTACTTTATTTTATTTTATCCTCTTTCTTTCTTTCTTTCTATTTTTTCTCCCTTTTATTCTGAGCCGTGTGGATGAAAGGATCTTGGTGCTCCAGCTAAGAGTCAGTGCTGTGCCTTTGAGGTGGGAGAGCCAACTTCAGGACACTGGTCCACAAGAGACCTCCCAGCTCCATGTAATATCAAACGGTGAAAATCTCCCAGAGATCTCCATCTCAATGCTAAGACCCAGCTCCACTCAATGAGCAGCAAGCTACAGTGCTGGACACCCTATGCCACACAACTAGCAAGACAGGAACACAACCCCATCCATTAGCAGAGAAGCTGCCTAAAATCATAATAAAGCCACAGACACCCCAAAACAAACCACCAGACGTGGACCTGCCCACCAGAAAGACAAGATCCAGCCTCATCCACCAGAACACAGTCACTAGTCCCCTCCACCAGGAAGCCTACACAACCCACTGAACCAACCTTAGACACTGGGAACAGATACCAAAAACAACGGGAACTACGAACCTGCAGCCTGTGAAAAGGAGACTCCAAACACAGTAAGTTAAGCAAAATGAGAAGACAGAGAAACACACAGCAGATGAAGGAGCAGGGTAAAAACCCACCAGACCTAACAAATGAAGAGGAAATAGGCAGTCTACCTGAAAAAGAATTCAGAATAATGATAGTAAAGATGATCCCAAATCTTGGAAATAGAAGAGAGAAAATACAAGAAACGTTTAACAAGGACCTAGAAGACCTAAAGAGCAAACAAACAATGATGAACAACACAATAAATGAAATTAAAAATTCTCTAGAAGGGATCAATAGCAGAATAACTGAGGCAGAAGAGCGGATAAGTGACCTGGAAGATAAAATAGTGGAAATAACTAGTGCAGAGCAGAATAAAGAAAAAAGAATGAAAAGAACTGAGGACAGTCTCAGAGACCTCTGGGACAACATTAAACTCACCAACATTCGAATTATAGGGGTCCCAGAAGAAGAAGAGAAAAAGAAAGGGACTGAGAAAATATTTGAAGAGATTATAGTTGAAAACTTTCCTAATATGGGAAAGGAAATAGTTAATCAAGTCCAGGAAGCACAGAGAGTCCTATACAGGATAAATCCAAGGAGAAACACGCCAAGACACACATTAATCAAACTATCAAAAATTAAATACAAAGAAAACATATTAAAAGCAGCAAGGGAAAAACAACAAATAACACACAAGGGAATCCCCATAAGGTTAACAGCTGATCTTTCAGCAGAAACTCTGCAAGCCAGAAGGGAGTGGCAGGATATACTTAAAGTGATGAAGGAGAAAAACCTACAACCAAGATTACTCTACCCAGCAAGGATCTCATTCAGATTTGATGGAGAAATTAAAACCTTTACAGACAAGCAAAAGCTGAGAGAGTTCAGCATCACCAAACCAGCTTTACAACAAATGCTAAAGGAACTTCTCTAGGCAGGAAACACAAGAGAAGGGAAACACCTACAATAACAAACCCAAAACAATTAAGAAAATGGTAATACGAACATACATATCGATATTTACCTTAAATGTAAATGGATTCAATGATCTAACCAAAAGACATAGACTAGTTGAATGGATACAAAAACAAGACCCATATATATGCTGTCTACAAGAGACCCACTTCAGACCTAGGGACACATACAGACTGAAAGTGAGGGGATGGAAAATGATATTCCATGCAAATGGAAATCAAAAGAAAGCTGGAGTAGCAATTCTCATATTAGACAAAATAGACTTTAAAATAAAGACTATTACAAGACACAAAGAAGGACACTACATAATGATCAAGGGATCGATCCAAGAAGAAGATATAACAATTCTAAATATTTACGCACCCAACATAGGAGCACCTCAATACATAAGGCAAATACTAACAGCCATAAAAGGGGAAATCGAGAGTAACACAATCATAGTAGGGGACTTTAACACCCCACTTTCACCAAAGGACAGATCATCCAAAATGAAAATAAATAAGGAAACACAAGCTTTAAATGACACATTAATCTTGAGAAAGAAAAACGGAGCTGGAGGAATCAGGTTCCCTGACTTCAGATTATACTACAAAGCTATAGTGATCAAGACTGTATGGTGCTGGCACAAAAACAGAAATATATATCAATGGAACAGGATAAATGGCCCAGAGATAAACTCACGTCACATATGGTCACCTTATCTTTGATAAAGGAGGCAAGAATATACAGTGAAGAAAAGACAGCCTCTTCAATAAGTGGTGCTGGGAAAACTGGACAGCTACATGTAAAAGAATTAAATTAGAACACTTTCTAACACCATACACAAAAATAAACTCAAAATGGATTAAAGACCTAAATGTAAGGGCAGACACTATAAAGCTCTTAGAGGAAAACATAGGAAGAACACTCTTTGACATAAATCACAGCAAGATCCTTTTTGACCCATCTCCTAGAGAAATGGAAATAAAAACAAAAATAAACAAATGGGACCTAATGAAACTTACAAGCTTCTGCACAGCAAAGGAAACCATAAACAGGACCAAAAGACAACCCTCAGAATGGGAGAAAATATTTGCAAATGAAGCAACTGACAAAGGATTAATCTCCAAAATATACAAGCAGCTCATGCAGCCCAATATCAAAAAAACAAACAACCCAATGGGCAGAAGACCTAAATGGACATTTCTCCAAAGAAGACATACAGATTGCCAACAAACACATGAAAGAATGCTCAACATCACTAATCATTAGAGAAATGCAAATCAAAACTACAATGAGGTATCACCTCACACCAGTCAGAATGGCCATCATCAAAAAATCTACAAACAATAAATGCTGGAGAGGGTGTGGAGAAAAGGGAACCCTCTTGCACTGTTGGTGGGAATGTAAACTGATACAGTCACTATGGAGAACAGTATGGAGGTTCCTTACAAAACTAAAAATAGAACTACCATATGACCCAGCAATCCCACTACTGGGCATATACCCTGAGAAAACCATAATTCAAAAAGAGTTATGTACCACAATGTTCATTGCAGCACTGTTTACAATAGCCAGGACATGGAAGCAACCTAAGTGTCCATCGACAGATGAATGGATAAAGGAGATGTGGCACATATATACAATGGAATATTACTCAGCCATAAAAAGAAATGAAATTGAGTTATTTATAGTGAGTTGGATGGACCTAGAGTCTGTTACAGGGTGAAGTAAGTCAGAAAGATAAAAACAAATGCCGTATGCTAACACATATATACGGAATATAAAAAAAAAAAAAAGCTTCTGATGAACCTAGGGGCAGGATAGGATTAAAGATGCAGACATAGAGAATGGATTTGAGGACACAGGGAGGGGGAAGAGTAAGCTGGGATGAAGTGAGAGAGTGGCATTGACATATATACACTGCCAAATGTAAAATAGATAGCTAGTGGGAAGCAGCTGCATAGCACAGGGAGATCAGCTCAGTGCTTTGTGACCACCTAGAAGGGTGGGATAGGGAGGGTGGGAGGGAGACGCAAGAGGGAGGGGATATGGGGATATATGTATACATATAACTGATTCACTTTGTGATACAGCAGAAAGTAACACAACATTGTAAAGCAATTATACTCCAATAAAGATGTTAAAAAAATAAATAAATAAAAGAATGAGAAAGTAGATAGACTTCATGCCAAGGCCCTTGTAGTTAGAAATGAGAAAACTGAAAAAACTATACACAGTATTTTTTTTAAAATAGAGCTAAATATATGTATTCTATATTTGAAGGTAACTACTGAAAGAACTTAAGTATAAGAAAGAGAATAAAAGGGGAAAATTATCCATTCCAAAGATAACAGATAATAAATGAACCGAAGAAAAAGGATAGTAAGAAACCACAAAATAAAATGTCATAAATTAAGTGTAACTATATTAAAAAATCACAAAAATGTAAGCAGATTAAACTCTTTAAAAGGCAGAAATAATCAGATTAAATAAAAATATCAGGTATAAGACTCATAGACATAGAGAACAGACTTGTGGTTGCCAAGGGTGAGGGAGGGAGGGAGAGGGATGGACTGGGAGTTTGGGGTTGGCAGATGCAAACTACTACATTTAGAATGGATAAACTACAGGTCCTAATGCATAGCACAGAGAACTATACTCAACATCCTGTGATAAACCATAATAGAAAAGAACATAAAAGAAGAATGTATCTATATATATGTGTACAACTGAGTCACTTTGCTGTACAGCAGAGACTGGCACAACGTTGTAAATCAACTCTATGTCAATAATAAAATATATCAGGTATATTATGCTTTTAAAAGGTAAAACAAAAAAGCTTCACGGAAAAAATTAAATGAAGGGATAGAAAAGGTATACCAAAAAATCTGGGAAATTATAATTAATGACAGACTAAAAAGAATTTGAGAAATCAAGATTAATATGGATAAAGAGGCTCATCAAATAAAAATAAAATAAACAGTGTTCTAGGCAGACTTAACTATACGACATCGCATGCACCTAACAACAGTCTTAAAAGATATAAAACAACAATTGAAACAGAAGGAAAATTTGACAACTTCACAATCACATTGGGAGATTTTAATAGTGCAATTAAATTAAAATTCAGCAATGAATAACCAAGGAATAAACCTAACAAAAATGTACAAGACTTTTACACAGGGAATTACAAAACTTCGTTGAGAAATAATAAAAAAGACAAATAAATGGAGAGGTAATCCATGACTCTGAATGGAAGACTCAATATTGTAAGGATGCTAATTCTCTCCAAATTTACCTATAGATTCAGTGTAATTTAAATAACCATTCAAAAGAAAAATTAATTTTCTTTTAACTAATTAACCATATGGAAAAAAATATACTGGTCTCCTACCTCACACTAAACACAAAATAAATACCATGTGGATTAAACCCCTAACTGTAAAAGATAAAACTTTAAAACTTTTAGAAGATACTATGAAGTACAGATAGATTTCTTTTAAAAGACATAAAAATCACAAACTACTAAGGAAAAGATTGATAGATTTGAATATTTTTAAACACAGCAAAGAATATCATAAATATAAGTTTAAAAATATCATCAACAAAATAATATATTGAGACCATCCACGAATAAATCCAATCCAATAGAAAAACAGGCAGAAGGAAGGAAGAAACAAGGGAGGGAAAGAGGAGGAGGCGGGGAGGGAGGAAGAGAGGGGGAAAGAAAGGGAAGGGAAGGAAGGGAAGGGAAGGGAAGGGAAGGAAAGGGAAGGGAAGGCAAATTTTTAAAAAGAGAAAGCACAAATGGCTTGTAAACATGAAAATATGTTTAACCTCATCAGTAACCAGGAAAATGATTTAAATGATTTAAATCCCAGTGAGACGTCATTTCACACCCTATATGCTGGCAACAATTTTTTAATTGAACAACACTAACTGTGTGCAAGGATGAGGATCTATGGGCACTCATGCTAGGCACTGCCTGGTAAATTGAGGCATGCACACACCCCAGGGCCCAGCCATTCCACTCTTAGCAGGTGCAGCAGGAGACATGCACAAGAATGTTCACAATAGCCCAAACTGGAAACAACCCAAACAACCACCAACAGTAGAAGTGATAAAACAGAATGTGTATACTCGAGCTGTACAGAAGTGAAAATAAAATATATCAGCATAGATGTATCTCAGAAACAATACTGAACACAGTTCAAATACAGGCAAAATTAAATGATAAAAACATGGGGTAAACTGTCAGGCAAACCAAGACACTGATAAACATCAAGTTCAGGATAGTGGTTACCTTTGGGTGAGCAGAGGAAGGA
Source organism: Balaenoptera ricei (assembly GCF_028023285.1). Classification (NCBI taxonomy): domain Eukaryota; kingdom Metazoa; phylum Chordata; class Mammalia; order Artiodactyla; family Balaenopteridae; genus Balaenoptera; species Balaenoptera ricei. The sequence goes on from NC_082649.1 coordinate 36,536,918, forward strand.
CCAGTAAGGGTATTGGTAGTGTTCAGTGTTCTTTGTCTTGGCCTGGGTGCTAGGAACATGGTTGTTCATTTATCACTGTTCTTGCAGTATTACACGCTTGTTTTCATACAGTCTTTTCATAAATGCCGTGTTTTAAATTTTACAATTATTAAAATTAATTAATAAAAATAAAAAGTGCTTTAGCGTTATGTTGTGATAGTATTACCAGACATATTTAGCATATTTTCAACTTGCCTGCCAACAAATATTCTTCTTTTCATTGTGTCCAAAGATAACCGTGTAGCTTTTTGAAGACTGTCTAGTAATTGATGAGAGAAAAAAGCATAGACCTCTTTACATTCCTGTAATGAGAAATCATATTAAATTTGGTACAAAAAATAAAAACTCTAACACCCCCAAAGCAATAATACAATATTAGAAGTGACATGCGAAAGATGAAAAATAATAAACTATACAATTTCAATTATATTGTAGAAATAAATTCAATCCTAAATTACTTGTTTTTTAAAACAAATAAGAATATATGAAAAGTGTGCTTTCATAAACACCCTAGCAAATTATAAGGCCTTACTCAAAAGCCAAAATTCAAAAACAGCTAATTGAAAATAATCCTGGTTTGCTCAATATTCAATAATTCAATCAACAAAACTGAAGCACTTAAGTGTGGTACACTTTTCAATGCTTAGAGGTGTGGGCACAAGAGGATATGTAGTCTCCAACCTCAAAAGTCTCAGCTTGGTGGATAAACATATTTTAATATGTATGATACCAAAATATATGGGATGAAACTTCCACCGTCCTGGCACCATGGTTTGTCCCTCTCTGCAAGCCCTCCTTTCCCACCAGAGAAGAAGTAGCCACATTTATTGGTCAGAGCACAGAATAAATATTGAGCCTGGGCAGGAATCTGGGCACTACGTCTTGCTTGCACAGTGATTCACGCATCCGGAGCCAGGCTCTGGCCACACTGTTCCTCTCCACCCTACACCCTGACCCTCTGAGTCTGGGTGGGCCAGTCAGGTTGAGTTGGGTCAGAAGGGAGGCTTATCAGGTGTGAACAAAGAGGAATATGATCGGGTTGGTCAACTACCAGGCTAAAGTGCAGGCATGACATAATCAGATGTTTACGTTAGACCACTGTGGAAGCGATGTGGAAGATGGATTTGAGAGGCAGAGGCTGTTTAGGAGATGTCTGCACTGATGCAGCTCTAAGTGATCCCCCATTTTGAGAGGCTCCGATGGTACTCAGTCTTGCTCTAAGGACCCCAGCCAGTGTCAAAGGGAATGCAGTTGGAAGCAAAGAACTCTCCTGCTGACCCCCACCAACTGATAGTGGCTGCCTGGTGCATGGTACTGAGAAGCAATCTACAGCTAAAATCTAGACTCAGCGGGAAAGTGTTTCCCGATCAATTAGTGATAGCATGCTTGAGCCAGAAGGTGAAAGTGAAACAAATGTGTGCTGTTTATTTCCAAGACTGTGTTAGGGTGTGGGTTAGAGAGTGTAAAAGAATGTAAAATGGAGAAAGAATGAAAAGATGAGTATGGAGGATTAAAAGAAAACTGACGGGAGCAGGAGAAAGCAGGAAGTAGTACAAATGTGGGAGTGGCACTTAGAGTTGATGCACAACCAGAAGGCCTAAGAAGGCCTAAGAAGGATGAAGAATCCCCATGTCTCCTCCTCAACTTTCATTCTCAACACAGCTCAGCATAATGTGAGAATCTGCCCACCTGGGGTTTCTCCTGCGGGAGAGTCCACAGTGTTAATAAAAAATGCAGATCCCTGGACCCCAAGTGAATCAAATCCGGTCTTGCAATACAGGTAATTCTATTAAAAACAATAACTGAGAACAAAGTTCTCCACTTTGAGTCAAATGGATTGGCACTACAATCCCAGGTGTGACATTTACTACATAAGAAAACACGGTCAGTCACAATAGGGGGAGATAACTATAGAAACTGTAATTGACAGAATAGCATTAAAAGTTGACAGTGTTGGGGAAAACTGTAAGGATTGCTGTATCTTGTCAGATGCTACAGTATAGAATTGAAAATTTTATTTTCTGGATTTTGTTATAAATCCAATTGGTAATAAATCCACACAGACTGCTTGCAGAACTGCCTGGAAAAAAAAAACCACCATTTGGGATTATCTACAATCCTATGAGTCATAATTCTGTGAAATTGCATAAGGTTGTTTTACAATAAATACCTTTTTAAATTCATCTTCTTTATCATTAACATCAACCTCAGGCACAATATTAGTCTCATAATCAGCACTTTCACCCTCTTCTGTTTCACTTCCAAAAATAACATGTTTTCTCTGTTCTATAGATAAAAGATAAAACAAAAATATAACAGTTAATACTTGGCATTTGGTTTATTCTATATAACCAAACCTTCTTAGGAAGCTCCTTCTTAAAAAAATTCTTAATTTAAAAAGTAAGGGGCTTCCCTGGTGGCGCAGTGGTTAAGAATCCGCCTGCCAATTCAGGGGACACGGGTTCGAGCCCTGGTCTGGGAAGATCCCACATGCTGCAGAGCAACTAAGCCCGTGAGCCACAACTACTGAGCCTGCACATCTGGAGCCTGTGCTCCGCAACGGGAGAGGCCGCGACAGTGAGAGGCCTGCGCACCGCGATGAAGAGTGGCCCCCGCTCGCCGCAAGTGGAGAAAGCCCTCGCACAGAAACGAAGACCCAACACAGCCAAAAATAAATAAATAAATAAATTTATAAAAAAAAAAAATTAAAAATTTGTTGCTGGGGGAAATCACCCTTGAATTCAATTTAAATCACCCATCTCAACAGAATTGACATTCTATTAAGAAATACACTCTTTAAATATACTGTACTGTGTATTAGTACCTAGAATTAAGAAACATTTAAAGAGGGGTTTTTTTACAGGCTCTCTTTCTAAAATACCTGTTTACCTTTTGGGTTTGCCATCTTAAGCTGACATGTTCGTGTTTTTGATACTTCTGATGAAAACTACTTAAACTAAGTGGAAAACCTCTCAGAGAAAGAAGAGATGCGGCGAATACTTGTTTAAGCTTGGGGTTTCTCAACCTCAGCACTACTGACGTGCTTTGTTGTTGCGGCTGTCCTATGCCATGGAGGATATTCAGAAGCATCCCTGGCCTCTACTCACTAAGATGCCATCCCCACACAGTGTGACAGCCAGCATGGTAGAATGCTGTACCAAAAAAAAAGTTAACATAGCAGGCCAGAGACTGCTATCCATGGAAAGGCCTGCTTGCAAGGTTGGTCCCCAGTAAGTATCTATGAACTTGGATTTCAGAGGGGTGCCCACCATTCCTTAATTCATAAAAAGGGCTCACTGTGCCTAAACTGCAAACGGTGTGGTTTATGCTGAACATCTGCTCTCCTTCTGGGAGTCTGGAATTTTGGTGCCTGCCAAGCACAAGGTGCCTACTTGAGAAGGTATCTGTAACAACTTGTGATTCAAACATTGTAACCAGGCACGTTACCTGGTAACTGTTTTGCTGTTTTCCCACTGTATTTAACTTCATAAATAGTCTCAAATATTGATAAAAGTTCTTTGACAGCTTCTTCCACATGCTTACTTTTGTGGTTTAGAACCTCAGCCCATTCTTTTGTGTATGTCTATTAAATAAAGAAATGACTATTAATTTCCAGATACTTAAAACTACTGTGAAATTTATTAATATGACTTCAACTTATCAAACTCTAATGCCATTTGAAAATACCTAGATATAGTGACCAACAGCATAATGTTTCAGACCCCAAAGTGTCAATGGCTAAAAGCAGCTTGAGACAGCTGCTAAGTCTCAAGCAAAGAAAAGGAGAAAGAAGAAAAATTTTAAGTTTTTTTCTTTTTTTTTTTGCCGCACCACGTGGCATGCGGGATCTTAGTTCCCCGACCAGGGATCGAACCTGTGGCCCTGTAGTGGAAGCGTGGAGTTTTAACCACTGGACTGCCAGGGAAGTCCCAAATTCAAAGTTTTTGACCTTACCTGACTCATTCACACACAGAGATCTACACTCCCATTCATATGGGCAAAAAGAAAGAAGCCTGAAGGCCTAGGAGATGAAGATGTCAAAGTTGAAAATGAGAAATGGTTTTTAAAAAGGACAATCCAGGGACTTCCCTGGTGGCGCAGTGGTTAAGAATCAGCCTGCCAATGCAGGGGACACGGGTTCGAGCCCTGGTCCGGGAAGATCCCACATGCCATGGAGTAATGAAGCCCGTGCGCCACAACTACTGAGCCTGCGCTCTAGAGCCCGTGAGTCACAACTACTGAGCCTGCGTGCCAAAACTACCGAAGCCTGCGCACCTAGAGCCCGTGCTCTGACACAAGAGAAGCCACCACAATGAGAAACCTGTGCACCACAACGAAGAGTAGCCCCTGCTCGCTGCAACTAGAGAAAGCCCCAATGCAGCAATAAAAGACCCAATGCAGCCAAATAAATAAATAAATAAACTTATTAAAAAAAAAAAAAAAGAAGAAAAAGAATGAAAAGGACAATCCAAAGTGTCGTTTTGAGATTCAAATGTGATGAGGTTTTTAAATGAGCATGATGTTGTATGCCAGGCATCAATTTAAGAGCTTTATGTGTATGAACTCATTTAGCTAAACGACAACCTCTTGGGATAGGTAATATTATTGTACCCATTTCACAGATGAGAAAACTGACTCTCAGAATTAAAAATTTGCCCAAGGTCACACAGTAGGTGGTAAGAATAGGGGTTTGAAACCAGCTTTGTGTGATTCTAAAAGCCTGTGCTTTTTGCCTTTTGAACTTTTCTAATAGTCAGCAAAGGCTTTAGGAAGAAGTGGAGAACTAAATTCAGAAAAGAAAACTGGATTATAAAATTGAATAGGCCCTTTGACATACAATGTCCATGCGTCTTAGGAAAGAGAAAAGTAAATGGTAGCAGCCAACTTGGGCCTTCAAAGTCACCTCTGCAAAGGAACCCGAGCCTATCTATGCAACCTCTCCCCAGATAAGTCTTGGGAGATCCCATATTCCCTCTGTACTGCCTTCACGTGTTCCTTTCTTGGCTACTAGATTGAGAGAGAGAGACTTGCAAGTTTGTCCCCTCGATTTACACAACCTCATCTGTATCTGAACCCATCTTCATCTTTTCTCAGTCTCAGGGGAAACGGTGTTCCTCCTCCCACCTGAAGACACTCTCTGATCCTCCCCACCCCCACGAACTCTTCAGATTTTGCTCCATCATTCGCTCATTCCACCCTTTCTAATTTATTCAACACAGTGTTAAACTTTGGAATGACAATGGTGGTTGAGAGCCACTTCAGTCTAGCAAGGAAAACAAGTGTTAAGCAAGTGGACACTCACAGCTGATCATGGAAGATTGGACACACGTGTTTATTTACACACCCCCTCCACTTGCTTTGAAATCCCCTAAGAAAGAAACCAGACTACTAGTCAAACATGACAGATTAAACACATATGTTTATCTTGGTACTCCCATGATATCTCTGGAAACCTCGACAAAATAACATAAAGTCAGCTTTTATGTTAAAAGAACAGGGTCACAGGAATAAGTGGGAAGATGCCACATAAATTCTTCTGTATGTTTCCAATACTATATAATAATAAAGTTAATGGAATTTGATAATTGGTGCCAGGACCACTGAATATCCACTTGCAACATAATGAAACTAGATCCTTAGACCGTACACAAAAACTAACTTAAAATGAAGCGTACATCTAAATGTAAGGGCGAGGGACTTCCCTGGTGGCGCAGTGGTTAAGAATCCGCCTGCCAATGCAGGGGACACGGGTTCGATCCCTGGTCCAGGAAGATCCCACATGCCGCAGAGCAACTAGGCCCTTGCGCCACAGCTACTGAGCCTGTGCTCTAGAGTCTGCGAGCCGCAGCTACTGAAGCCCGTGCACCTAGAGCCCGAGCTCCACAACAAGAGAAGCCACCGCAATAAGAAGCCCGCGCACCACAAAGAGTAGCCCCCACTCACCACAACTAGAGAAAGCCCGCGCACAGCAACGAAGACCCAAAGCAGCCAAAAATACATAAATATTTTTAAAAAATAAATAAATGTAAGGGCGAAAACTATAAAACTCTTCAAAAAAACATAAGCATGGATCTTCATGATCTTGGATTAGGCAAATTTTTCTTAGATATGACACCAAAGCAAAGCAACAGCAAAAAAATATATAGATGAATTGGACATCATCAAAATTTAAAACTTTGGGGCTTCCAAGGACACCATCGAGAAAGTAAAAAGACAACCCACAGACTGGGAGAAAAATTTTGCAAGCTGATACGGGACTAGTATCTAGAACATATAAAGAACTATCACAACGAAAACATAAAAAGACAGATCATCCAATTTTAAAATGAGCAAAGGATTTGAATAGACATTTCTAAAAGAAGGTACATAAAAGGTTAATAAGCACATGAAAAAGTGTTCGACATCACTAGCCATTAGGGAAATACAAACTTAAGCCACAATGAGATACCACTTTACTCCACTAGGAAGGCTATGATCAAAAAGACAAATAATAAGTGTCGGCAAGGATGCAGAGAACTTGGAACCCTCATACACTGCTGGTGGGAATGTAAAATAATGCAGCCACTTTGGAGAAGTCTGCCAGTTCTTCAAAGGGTTAAACTTGGAGTTAACATATGACCCAACAATTCCACTCCTAAATATACACCCAAGAGAAACGTCCTTGCAAAAACTTGTACATTTATGTTCACAGCAGCATTATTCATAATGGCCAAAAAGTGGAAACAACCTATATGTCTATCAACTGATGAATGGATAACTAAAACGTGGTCCATCCATACGATGCACTATTATTCAGCAGTAAAAAGAAATGTAGTACTGATACATGGGACAATATGAATGAACTTTGAAGACACTGTGCCAAGTGAAAAAAGCACCAGTCACAAAATACCACATACTATATGATTCCCTTTGTATGAAATGCCTACAATAAGCAAATCTGTCGAGGCAGAAAGTAGATTAGTGGCTGGCCAGGGCTAGAAGGGTTGAGAGGAAATTGGTAATGACTGCTAATGAGTATGGTATTTCTTTGGGGGTGATGAACAGTTCTAAAATTGACTGTGGTGATAGCTGCACAACTCTGTGAGTATACTAAAACCACTGAATTGTACACTTTAAATAGGTGAATTATATGGTATGTGAATTACCTCTCAGTAAAGTTGTCAAAAATAATAGCTAGTACCAGAAATAATTTGAAGCAGGAACTGGGGGGGAAATGGAGCAGGGAAATGAGAGATGGGAAAGTGAAAGCAGCATGTGTGAGCATTTGGAGAAGTTTAGTTGTGAATGAGAAATGAAGAAGATATGCAAAGGTTTTTGTTTGTTGGCGAGGAAAAGGGGAGAGTATATTAGACTACTGGTGGGAGGGGTCCCGGAGAGAGGACAAAGCTGAAGACCTAGAAGAGGAAGAAAGACTGGTGGAATAAGGTTGCCAAGACAGCAAAAAGGCATGGAATCTAGAGCCTGTGTGTGAAGGACCTCAATTTTGAAAAGAGGTGGGAACTTCCTCCATGGAACCAGAAGGAAAGAAGAGTTGGATGCAGAAGCAGTCAGCAATGTACCAAGAGCTCTGGCTGTGCAAACTATTTACATGACTTTAATTCAGAAAACTATAAATAATCCCTGCAACTCTGTCAAGGCCATCTTGCCAGGCACTCCACGTGCTGGTTGTTCTCCGTTTGCCCCCTGCAACCCATTCTCAGCTCTTCTCTGCCCTGCTCTGTGCAGAGGGAAGCTGCCTCCTGGGGCTCCCTTATTCTCTGACTTCCAGTTGGGCTTGACCCAACGGAAAAAAAATTTTTCTGTGGAAAATGGTATTTGGAGATCACAACCTATGTGCTAGGAAAGGCACTCATTGTTAACTTTCAGCAGAAGATAGAAGAGCTGTAGGGCAGGTAACTCTCACTCCTTCCTTGGTAGAGGACGGTAGGGCTGCATCTCCGGTAGAGGCTGTGTCTCTTCACAAACTCAGCTCCTACGGGATGAGCCCTTCCATATGGTTCCCACTTTTACTGGCTTCTGAAAGCACTGTTTCCTTCTTTGGTACCTTCAGCCCCAGCAGTGCTGATGACTTTCTCCCTTGCAACTCCTGAGGCGTCTCACCTTGCTGGGATCTTCACTGGCACTGTTCCATACACAACATTCCCAGCTCCATCCTAGTACCTGAACCCTGATCAAAGAACTCACATTTGGTCCTTGGTGAATTAGACCATCTCAGATAACCAGGACAACTCACACTGCCATAAAAGCCAGGAGTAAGAAACTTAGATGTACACATTCCACTGCAAAGAAATTTCCTGTCTCAGTTGGTGACCCAGTGGCCCAGCCATCCTCTTTTGTTTAACAAGTGGCAAAATAATGCCATGGCACAACAGACTGCAAAAACTGCCTCTATATGGTGCCACTACCAGCTGGGGCCACACAAAGTAAAGCATCTCTTCTTGGGAAGACCCCATCTCTTCTTGGGAAGACTAACTAGTCATTGAAGATTAATAAGACCATTCTTACAAGTCAGTGAAGAACAGACTGCAACGCCGAGGAGCAGGCCGGGGATGGACCGGAAGGCAGCCAAACTGATTTTATGGGTGGGGAGGGGGGTGCTCCTATTTTTAAAAATTGAGATATAATTCATATAACACAGATTTACCCTTGTAAAGTGCACAATTCATTGGTTTTTAGTATCTTCACAGAGCTGGGCAACCCTCACTGCTATCTAATTCCAGAACATTTTCATCACCCCAAAAGAATCCCCATACCCATTAGTCACTCTCCACTCCCCCATCTCCACCGCCCTGGCAACCACTAATCTACTTTCTGTCTCCATGGAGCCAGGGTGATTTTGCTGATAGAATTTTTAATACCTTTTCATGTATTTCCTGGTGTTTTCCTCTCATAACTTGGATCATAATATTTCCCTGAATTTTCTATTCCATTTGTATATCTACCAATATACAGGTATGTTAATCAGGGTCCAATAAGGAAAACAGATGCCACACCAGCTATTTTAACAGACAGAGCGAGAGAATTTAATATAAAAAAATTGGTTAAACAACTATTAAAGTACCAAAAAGGCAAAAAGGGACACAGAGGTCACAGAGAGACAGTAACCGCAGGAAGCAGTGCCCGTTCCGGGGTGCGGGGGAGCCCACGGAGGAGGGTGCAGTTATTGGAACCTGGAACTGGGAAGTGAGGGAGGTGCCTGCCTAGCGCTGCTGACCCAGAAGCTCAGAGAGGGACCTCCTGAAGCTGGTACATCTGAGAGGCACACGAGGTGGATTCCGGAAAGGCTGGAAAAAGTTAGAGCCTGGAACTAATGGCCACTGCCAGGGTGAAGAGCTATAGCTCATGTAAAAGTGTCAGCAACAAGAGGCAAAACAGGAAAGAGCAAGCCCGTTCTCTCTTGTCCAGCCTCCTATCGCCCCCACTGCAAAGCATAAAAGGGAGCCAGCTGGCCAAGGATAAATGTAATTTGCAGAGTCCCATCCTCAGCATCATAGAGTAGAAGGACAGATTTGAAGCTAACACAAGGTAGCTTTTTAATAATTAACATAATCTGCCCTACAACCACAATTAGGTGCTCCAAGATAAGGAGGACTTGCCATTACTGCAAATAGCCCTGGTTCCCAGTATTGTCTGAAACCACTGGTTAGTGCAAACTAAACTTGCCCCCCCAAAATTAGCGTTATATATAGCATGTTTCCAAAACTGATATCTGCCCAAAGTGTTATCCAACTTGCTTTGTCATTACAAATGTTTTTCTGTCTTCACTGTAATGGGCCACCTAGTGATAGGCTTGTGGGAAGGCAGCCCATGTGTTACTAGATCTTAGATCCCTCTAGGGCAAGTGACTGGGGCATACTGATTGACAAAGGTGCTCTTCAAAGGTCCACTTCCTGTATTTTGACTTGTGCCATCAATGTAACCACCACATTCACACTCATCACCTTTAATCTATCCTAATTTGCCTCGTTTATGTGATTTATTTCTTTTTCTATGCACATGAACGTTTTTTGTTCGTATGTTCAAAGTAAATTTTCTTTGGTAGTGTGAATTTCACCCCACTGAGCAGTGGATAGTGTCAGAACAGTTATGTGCACATACCAATAGAAATGATTTTCACTGTAAAGGGGACAAAATGAAGGAAACCAATGTAGAAATTTCCCTACTCCTTCATATGCTGTTCGTTTATAAGTAAGACCTGGTATGAAGTATATACAGTCAGATTCTAGAATGAGTGAGAAGAAAATGACAAGGAGGAAATTACCCCTCATCCCCAGGCAGGAAACATGAGACTTTTCTGGAAAATTTCAATTGGTGAAAAAAGAACCATACAGCATTTGAAGGGCTCTCCCTCCTAGAATAACACGGAGCCCAGGAAATAGGGCAGACTCTATTTGCCAACTCAAGAAATAGTACCCCAAGTATGTTAGTTAGAGATGCAGAAATAATACTATAAGAATAGCTAAAAGTTAACAATGAGTGCCTTTCCTAGCACCTAGGTTGTGATCTCCAAATACCATTTTCCACAAGTAACACTGAAAGGAATGAGGGCTGACTGGAAAAATGAGTAATCCCAGATCTGGGGCAGGAAATGTGCAAGATAAGCCTAAGATTTCCTACAGTTCCAGGAAGCAAGAAAGCTTTCAAAGACTACTGGAGTCATATCAAAAACATAGAAGCCAGCCTGTAGAATTCCACTGGACAAAGATGAGAAAATTTAAACATAAAAAAGAATAATGACTGCAATGGACTGAATCCCTCAAATATATAATAATCCATATATTCATCATGATCTTTAAATAATTTAAACCGCAGTGGGTATTTTAGAAGTTGCTAGTGAGCCAATTCATTATTTTGAAAACTGGTATATAAAATAAAAACTGAAGCACTGAACTTGACTTTTCTGTACAAACATTATTTCACAGTAACCAACCAGATAATGAGGGAAATTTCTTCTTTATAGAAATCTTTTATCCATAAATGCTAAAATTAGAAAATCAACATTTTGCAATCTCTAGGCAACAATAATGGCTCTAGGCAATAAAAATCAAAGGCTGCTAAACTCTTCAGGTGAAAGGTTGGTGGGAAACTTTATAATAATGGATAAAGCTGACTGCACCTCAGCCCACTAATTAATCTTAATATCACGAAAAGGGAAACAGTCTGATAAAATGTGCCTCCTGATGTGATGCAATAGGAAGTACACAGTGTCACCTGTGAACTCTTCAGTCAGGAAAAGAAAAAGTAATTGAACCTGAACTGAATCAATCCTCCAGAGCTAATTAAAATATACAGGAAACTCAGGGGATAGAAGAATATGTTAATATGTTAAATCATACTACTAGGATATGATCAGCAAAATTTAGAACATGGAAAATTCTGTAGGACAAATGATCCCATTTATTCAACAAATGAAGAGCATTGAAAGAAGGAAGATGGCAGAAACAAAACAAAACAAAACTTGAATAGACATTTCCCCAAAGAAATATACAAATGGCCAATAAACACATGAAAAGATGCTCAGCATCAGTAGTCATTAGGAAAAGGTGAATCAAAACCACAATGAGACTTCATACCCATTCAGATTATTATGAAAAATGCTTTAATTTTTAAAAATGGAAAATAACAACTGTCAGCAAGCAGGTGGAGAAATTGGAACCCTTGTTGTGCATTGCTGGTGGGAAGGTAAAATGGTATGGCCACCGTGGAAAAATATCTGGTGATTTCTCAAAAGCTAAATATAGAATTACCATGTAATCCGGTAATTCCACTCTGAGTATATACCCAAAAGAATTGAAAGTAGGGACTCAGATAATTATACACTAGTGCTCATAATAGCTTAATTCACAATAGCTAACCCACACATCTACCAACAGATGAATGGATAAACACAATGTGGCATATCTATACAATGGAATATTATCCAGCTCTAAAAAGGAATCAAATTCTGATACATGCTACAATATGGATTAACCTTGTGCTAAGTGAAATAAGGCAGACACAAAAGGACAATGTTGTATGATTTCACTTACATGACATACATAGAATAGGCAAATTCATAAAGATAGAAAGTAGAATAGAGGTTACCACGGTCTGGGGTGGAGGGGAGGGAAATGGGAAATTATTGTTTAATAGGTACAGAGCTCCTGTGTAGATGATAATAAAAAGTTCTGGAAGCAGATGGTGGTAATGGTTACAGAACACTGTGATTGTACTTAATGCCACTGAACTGTACACTAAAAAAATGGTTAAAATTATAAATTTTGTGTTATGTATATTTTACTGCAATAAAAAAGGTACAAGCAAAGAAAGGGGAGATGATAAAAAGAAACTTAAGAGGTATATGAATCAAATGCAATGTGTGAACCTGTTTGGTTCCTAATTCAAACACATCAACTCTAAAAAGAAAGTTTCTATGAAAGTTAAATATATTCATGATCTATGACTATGACCCAGCAATTTCACTTTTGGGAATATACCCACCAAAATAGGTGTTTAGGTTCACAAAAAAAAACCATGTACAAGAATGCTCAGTGTATAATCAAAAGCTATGAACTATCCAAATGCCTCCAACAGTAGAACAGATACATAAATTGTAATAAACTCAGAAATTTAAATACTACTCAGCAATGAATGAGAATGAAAGAACCCACTATTGCACACAACTACACAGATGAATCTCACAGACCCTGAGAAAAATAAGCCAGACATAAAGAATATGTGTGGGACTTCCCTGGCAGTCCCGTAGTAAAGACTTTGCCTTCCAGTGCAGGGGGTGCGGGCTCGATCCCTGGTCGGGGAAGCTAAGATCCCACATGCCTCGCGGGCAAAAACCCAAAACATAAAATAGAAGCAATATTACAACAAATTCAATGAAGGCTTTAAAAATGGTCCACATCAAAAAAAAAAAAACTTTGAAAAAAAAAGAATATATGCTGCATGATTCCATTTATGTGAAGTTCAAAAACAGGTAAAGCTAATATACAGTGACAGAAGCCAAAATGGTGATTACTTTGGGGTGGAGGATGTTTGTTGCCTGGAATGGAGCAGGAGGGAATCATTTGCAGTGAAGGAAATGTTCAATATCTTGCTCTTGGATTGGGACTTCCCTGGTGGCCCAGTGGTAAAGAATCCGTCTTACAATGCAGGGGATGCGGGTTCGAACCCTGGTCAGGGAACTAGGATCCCACATGCCATGGGGCAACTAAGCCCACGCACCACAACTACTGAGCTCGTGCACCTCAACTAGAGAAGAGAAAACCCACATGCCACAACTAGAGAGAAGCCTGCGCGCCGCATGCCTCAACGAAGATCTGTGTGCCACAACTAAGACCTGACACAGCCAAAAGTAAATAAATTAATAATAAATAAATCTTTAAAAAAAATATCTTGCTCTTGGAGAAGGTTACAAGGGTGTGTCATATGTAAACATTCACTGAATAGTGCACTTAAGATTTGTGCAATCTGCTGTATACACATTATATCTCAAAAAAAAAAAAAAAGACATAGGCCTAAAATGAAAAGTAAGCTGAAGCTATAACTTTTGTAGGTTTTTTTCCCATAACCAAAAAACCACATGAGGCCTTGGATCCCTTCACAAGGGTAGGAGGTTGGAACCCTTCCCCTCCCCCCACATGTCATCAGGCAAATCAAGGGGTGCGGTCTCAAGCACAGTTAGCGATCTTGGTTGAGGCTCTGGGGTAGACGGACAACGTCTCCCTTGGAAATTTACAACCACTAGCTCACCTCACACAGGTTTAGGACTTGAGATTATGTCTATACTACCTTGGAGTTTTGGAAATTCTATCGTCTGAGAAACTAACTCAAACTATCGACTGAGTTGGTAAAACTCCTAGGTACCACACAGGAGCAAATAAAAAGAGATAGGTTCTCAACTAAACAGACATGTGCAAATTAGCTCACAATCCAAAATATTAAAAACATGAAGACACAAGCCATCCTGAGCAAGATTTGACAGAGACAGCAAAGAGCAGAATTAGACCTCCAATTTCTTCAGATAATGGGACTGTTATAAAATATATTTTAAATATCTAAATGAAGAAGTAGAATTTAAAAAAGAGAAAGGAAGAAGATTATATAAAAGACCACATATATTTGAGAAAGAATAAAGAGTAACTTCAAGAAACAGATAAGTAAATTTGGGTAAATAGAAAATTCAAAGTAAGAGGGTAGAGAGTAGAAGTATACCCAAATATATTGCTAGGATAAATGTGAATAGACTATAATTACCAATTTTTTAAAAACAGAGATTTTTCAGAGTAGATTAAAAACAAAATCCAGCTAAATGTTCTTTATAAGAGAAAACCTAAAATAGGAGAACCCAGAAAGGTTGAAAATAACAGAATACAGAAAGATATATCTGGATAATAATAACCAAAAAGAGCTGGTGTAACTACACTGATAACAAACAAAATAGACTTTAAGGATAAAAAGCTTAACAATGATAAAAGAGAAAAATGGCCAGGAAGATATAGTCATTTTAAACTTGCATACTCTGAACACAGGATGTTAAAATTGGTCATTTAGTGCTGTTTCCGTTACAGCCAAGGCCCCAATGCTGAGAACAAATTCTTTTAAGATCCTACACATTATGAAAAAGGCAGTTTATCCAAAGGTAGCAGGTGAGGTATCCCTCAGCACATTGCCCACCTTGAGGTTATAGAAGGGAAGTTTGATCATTGATAGAGATTTGGTAGAAATAAGTGAAGGGAACTTCAAAAGAGCTACTCAGAGACCTTGATCCATGACCTCTACAATCGGGGAATAGAGGGGCTTCCCCATGCCTAAGTAGTCCTGAAACAAGAGGCTGGCTGGCTGCCCAAAAGGCACAGAAAGGTGTCCTGGGAAGAAGAAGCTGCATTTCCATAGAAAGAGAGGCAAAGGCACCTGTTTCCCATGGGTCAGGTTAGATCCCTTGAGATGGAGCCATCCTTGGTTGTCTTGAAAAGGACATTAGCAAGGTGACCCAAACCAGCAAGGTGGGTGTAGCTGAAGCACAAGGCAGGCAAGAAAGAAAAATGCCTTCGCTTTATGTTTTGAACAAAACATAAAGTGAGTGCTTTTGAGAAAGACTGTGTTATGTGCCAGGCCTCAAAAATGATTAGACAGGGTTCCTGTCTTTGTGCTTTTGAGCCAATGGAGGATAAATAGGTAATCAAATAACATCACTATAATGTGATGCTGAGGAGGTTAGGTGGGTGCCACTGCCATTGAAGGATTTAAGCTGGGGAGTTTCCACAATCAGCTTTGGTGGCAAGGTGGAGGATGATGGATATGACGGGGCCAAATATGGGGGCAGAGAAACCAGATAGATCACAATATCACATGCTAAACTCAAATGAGCATTAAAAGCCTGACCTGGAGTTCAGGCTTTTTGAGCATGAGCTACACGTTCTCCTTGCATGGCCCTTGCGATAAACCTTTCTCTGCTCAAAAAATAAATAAATAAAAGCATGACCTAAGAAAAGGCTAGTAGGTATGGAAAAGAAGAGGCAATTCAAGCAGAATCTTAGTAAGAGGCAAAATCTGGCTAAGCCCTAAAAGACTGACTGGGTTTGGCGATGGAAGTGAGGAAAGGAGGCCAGATGACGCCTAGGTGTACGGGTGACTTAAGGGGAAAGGATATGGTAGTTAAAACCATGAGTGTAGACGATATTGCCCTGGGAGCACGCACAGAGGAAGAAGAGCAGTGAGCACAGACAGGACCCAAGGGGACTCCAGCATGAGGCTGAGGACATTTTTAAGATAATGTCTAAGGTGTGACCCTGGGCTTGAGCTGTTGATACCTTATAAGTCTTTGGAGCTGAGGATGTCCAAAAAGCCCCCAGAATGTCTAAATGCCATGGACAGAGATTTCTACTTTTAGATTGCAAATTCACATTTTAGGTTTATGAGCCAATATTTCTATGAATAAAATATAATACATAAATGCATACCTCATTGAGTGTCAACATATCTTCTACTTTGGTAGCACCGCTTTCCGGCAGGGAAATTAACACCGTTTTGGCTATCTCCTTTAGAACTGTATCAATATGCATTTCACACAAGTCATTGATCTACCAATGAGAAAACACACATAGAAGAAAACTCCTCTTTCATCCAAAATGTCCTTGAGTTATAAATTGATTTAGAGGGCTATATCTGGAAACTTGCATCCTGAGCCAAGCATAATTCGGTGGGAATTTTAGGAGTACATCTGTGCTTGACATGGAACTGAAGTTTAATTGAGTAGCAACATGTGCCATAACATCATATGCGTTATCTCCTTCAGTCCTCATTCCAGCCCATGAATCATTACTATACCAGTTTTACAGCTAGAGAAACCAAGGCTCAGAGAAGTCAAGTAACCCAGGGAGGAACACACAGCTGGTGAAAATCAAAGAATCCTACTTCGGTTTATCTGACTCCCAAGCCTCTGGGTTTTGTCTATAACACCATGCTGCCACCACAGACAGACAAGCACATCTAAAAATATATGCATGTTTCATGTAGCAAACATATCAGAAATCAATAGACAGTCTCCAACTGGATGACTACCTCATCTAATTAACATTAGATGCCTTAAAATGTAAGCACTCCATCCTGCCATCTTCCACAGTCTACAACTATTCCATTTTCTAAACTACACTGTGGAGATGAACCATCATTTTAACATATTAAAGGCAAGGTAATTTGGGGACAAGAACAAGGCAACCCTAAATGAAAAGGCCCCAAATCAGTTAAAGAAACATAAAGCTTTTTTTTTTAACGTAATGGATGTCCTGTTAGTTAAAAGTCACACCCTTTAAAGAGCTTTCATAGATAATCAAACCATTACTTACAGCCTGAGTATTAATGTATGTAGTTTTTAAAAATGTATCCATCATACCTTCTTTAAGAGTTGATTGAACATATCCAAAACTGAGTCAACTTCTTGAAAAAAGCTTTCTAGTGTTAAAGATGACCACGTCAATATTGTGAGCCCTTGTCTCAACACAGATTCCACCTAGAAAAAGAGAAAAGCAGTTTCCATTATTAAAAAGGAGCATCTGCATTTATAAAACAGGCTGCCTTTTATTACTTGGAAATATTATAGGCTGTATTTCCTTAATTCCATTTCCCCTCCATTATACCTAGTAAAGGTGACTTTTTGTTTTTAACCATCTTTGGCTATCCATAAAGCAATCATGGATTCTTAGAAAGTGCTCATTATTTAGATTTATTTGTTTTTCAAAGGCAACAAAACTTAGACAAGAAATCATCCTGTAGGGAAAATAGAGCTATAAAGTTGAACTAGAAAGAGGGTTTTGGCAAGAATCGATGTTCTAAAATCCATAATCTGTAGAACTGGAATCTAATTTTAAACGACAGGGAAGTCAATATAAACCTTCAATATTACCAACCTTTTTCACTTTAGGGGTCATCAGATTGACAAATACAGGAGGCACTTCCTGACATAACTCATCATAATACTGCAGAAGACCCTGTTAAAAGTCAAAATGGCATGTTTTACTTTATTTTAAAACAACAGTCATATTTTGATTCATACCCGGAAGGTTTCATTTTACCTGTTTCCTCATAGCCCTGAAAGATGGAGGCTGACTATTTGTACTAATTTGCTGTACTTTTTCCTCACCTGTAAATTACCTGAGCATCCCCTTTAAACAGTTAAGTCTTTGGAGATTCCTAGATTTACATTTTTCTTAATTATTATTTGTCTTTCTAGATTTATGCCGTTTTAAATGGTTTGGACAATTATTTTTTCATTATGTCTGTCATTACACATTTTCACCCTTTCTGTTGCCTGTCTTCTGACATATTACAGCGTTATCACTGATGCCACACTTGTTTTCTTGAATCAGAATAAATGTACACACAAAGCTATTCTATTTTTAGATATTTTTTACAGATGAACCATGATGATCAATTTTTTACCATTTTGTAACTTATTGCACTGTGATGGGAGATGCGGTTTCAAGTTAATTCTTCCCCAAATTAGTAATATTAAACTGTAGCAATGATTACTTAATAGTTTCAAAGTTATTAATTCCTTTCCTCCCTTTCTCTTACTTGTAGTTGAACTTTTTTTTTTTTTAATATTTATTTATTTATTTATGGCTGTGTTGGGTCTTCGTTTCTGTGCGAGGGCTTTCTCTAGTTGCGGCAAGCGGGGGCCACTCTTCATCGCGATGCGCGGGCCTCTCACTATCGCGGCCTCTCTTGTTGTGGAGCACAGGCTCCAGACGCGCAGGCTCAGTAGCTGTGGCTCACGGGCCCAGTTGCTCCGCGGCATGTGGGATCTTCCCAGACCAGGGCTCGAACCCGTGTCCCCCGCGTTGGCAGGCAGACTCTCAACCACTGCGCCACCAGGGAAGCCCTGTAGTTGAACTTTTATTTACACTTGACACTTGGCAAAGGACTTTGACTTTCATAATATTATTCAATACTAAGTAAAATCCTGTAAGATTCAATGCGCGTGATATTAACCTTAATTTATAAACAGTACTTTGACATTCAGTCATGTAAAGTTGCAACTAACCAGTACGAAAACCTAGGGCTTTTGACGCTGAAGCCAAGTTTTCACAAAGCCAACGCTCCCCTGAGGTTTTTTAAAGGAACATTTATTTATTTATTTACTGGCTGCATTGGGTCTTCCTTGCTGCACGTGGGCTTTCTCTAGTTGTGGTGAGCAGGGGCTACTCTTCGTTACGGTGCATAGGCTTCTCATTGCGGTGGCTTCTCTTGTTGCAGAGCATGGGCTCTAGGTGTGCAGGTTTCAGTAGTTGTGGCTCATGGGCTCTACAGCGCAGGCTCAGTAGTTGTGGTGCATGGGCTTAGCTGATCCACAGCATGTGGGATCTTCCTGGACCAGGGATCGAACCCATGTCCCCTGCATTGGCAGGCAGATTCTTAACCACTACGCCAACAGGGAAGCCCAGGTTTTTAAATATATATATATGTGTGTGTATATATATGTATATAATATTCTGGTAAGAGCTAAAATTATTAAACTCCTAGAACAAAGCATATGCATACATCTTTGTGACCTTGGATTTGGCAATGATTTCTTAGAAATGACACTAAAATCACAAGGGACAAAAGATAAAGTAGATAAATTGGACTTCATCAAAATTTTAAAATGTTTGTGCTTCAAAGGATACTATCAAGAAAATGAAAAGAGGGGATTTCCCTGGTAGCGCAGTGGATAAGACTCTGCACTCCCAATGCAGGGGGCCTGGGTTTGATCCCTGGTCAGAGAACTAGGTCCCGCATGTAGGCTGCAACTAAGAGTTCACATGCCACAACTAAGGAGTCTGTGTACCACAACTAAGAAGCTGGCAAGCTGCAACTAAGGAGCCAGTGAGCTGCAACTAAGGAGTCCTGGAGCCGCAACTAAGGACCCCGCCTGCTGCAACTAAGACCCAGTGTAACCAAATAACTAAATAAATATTTTTTTAAAAAACCCTCCATTCTTAATTTGCTTGGCTTATAAAAAAAAAAAGAAATGAAAAAACCCACAAAACAGAAGAAAATATCTGCAAAACATATATCTGATAAAGGATTTGAATGTATAATGAATTCACAACTCAATAATAAAAAAGACAAATAACTCAAATTTTAAATGGGTAGCAATTCGAATAGACACTCCTCCAAAGATCTACAAATGGTCAATATGCACATGAAACCATCCTCAACATCAACAGCCATGAAGAAATGCAAATCAAAACCACATGGAAATACCACTTCACATCCAAATGATGTTTAAATGAAAAAGACAGATATTAACAAGTGTTGGCAAGGATGTGGAGAAAGTGGAACCATCATCCACTGCTGGTGCATATATAAAATAATGCATGAAGCCTTTTTGGAAAACAGAGTGTGTCAGTTATTCCAAAGGTTAAACATAGAGTTACAAAGTTAATGAAACCCAGCAATTTCACTCCTAGTTTATATTCCTAAGAGAATGAAAACATATGTCCACCCAAAAGCTTGTATACAAATGTTCACAGCAGCATAACTCATAATGCAAAAAAGTGGAAACAACCCAGATGTCCATCAACTGATGAACGGATGCCTAAAATGTGGTAAAACCACACAATGGAATATTATTTAGCCATAAAAAAGAATGAGGTACTGGGCTTCCCTGGTGGCGCAGTGGTTGAGAATCTGCCTGCCAATGCAGGGGACACGGGTTCGAGCCCTGGTCTGGGAAGATCCCACATGCCACGGAGCAACTGGGCCCGTGAGCCACAATTACTGAGCCTGCGCGTCTGGAGCCTGTGCTCCGCAACAAGAGAGGCCGCGATGGTGAGAGGCCCGCGCACCACGATGAAGAGTGGTCCCCACTTGCCGCAACTAGAGAAAGCCCTCGCACAGAAACGAAAACTCAACACAGTCATAAATAAATAAATAAATAAATAAATAAAAGAACGTGAATTTCTTCAAAAAAAAAAAAAAAAGAATGAGGTACTGATCCATGGAACAATATGAATGAACTCTGAAAATATTGTGCTAGGTTAAAGAAGCGAATCACAAAACACTACATATTGAATGATTCCATTTGTATGAAATACCCAGAATAGGCAAATCCATAGAGACAGTAAGTAGATTAGTGGTTGCCAGGGGAAGATGTAGAAAGAGTTGGGGGAACATGGGGAGTGACTGCTAATAGATATGGGGTTTCTTTTGGGAATGATGAAAATGTTCTAAGATTGATGACGATTGTGCAAGTGTGTGAATATACTAACACCATTAAATTGTACACTTAAAATGGATAAATTGTATGGTATGTGAATTATATCTCAATGAGCTTGTTATTTTAAAAAAATGGTTTTGAGGGCTTCCCTGGTGGCACAGTGGTTGAGAGTCTGCCTGCCAATGCAGGGCACGCGGGTTCGGGCCCTGGTCTGGGAGGATCCCACGTGCCGCGGAGCGGCTGGGCCCGTGAGCCACAACTACTGAGCCTGCGCGTCTGGAGCCTGTGCTCCGCAGCGGGAGGGGCCGCGATAGTGGGAGGCCCACGCACCGCGGTGAGGAGTGGCCCCCGCTTGCCGCAACTGGACAGAGCCCTCGCACAGAAACGAAGACCCAACGCAGCCAAAGATAAATAAATAAATAAATAAATAATTATTAAAAAAAAAAAAGTGGTTTTGAGAATCTCTATTCTAATACTCTGATCTTTTTTGTCGTTGCTCCATTTTACTCCACAATGTTGAAAATCATTTTCCACTCATGTCATTTTACAGTCATCCTACTTCATTAATTTATATCTTACTAGTATCATTAAACATATTACAAAATATAATGCACTTAATCTATAAAATTATAATATTAAGAATTTTTTAAACTCAGTATTCATCATTGTTGTTATCCAGAAGTCTAAATCTGATTCCTGATAATCCTTTCACTTCCTTCCCTTTTGTTTGCATGTCAGTATTTTAATGCTATCAAGAGTTGACAATGAAACAGAATAGAGCCCAGAAATAAACCCATGCATATATGGTCAATTCATTTACAAACAACCAAGAGTATACTAAGAAGTCAAAAATATTCAATGGTGAAAGGACAATCTCTTCAGTAAATGATATTGGGAAAACTGGACAGCCACATGCAAAAGAATGAAACTGGACCACTATCTTATACTGTACACAAAAATAAACTCAAAATGGATTAAAGCCTTAAATTTAAGACCCGAAACCATAAAACTCCTAGAAGTAAACATAGGGGGTAAACTTCTTGACATCAGTCTTGGCCATGATTTTTTTGGATTTAACACCAAAAGCACAAGCAGCAAAAGCAAAAACAAATAAGTGAGACTACATCAAACTAAAAAACTTCCTCATTTTGTTTTCATCAACTAAATGAAAAGACAACCTATGGTAAAATACTTACAAATCATATATGTGATAAGGGGTTAATATCCAAAATACATAAAGAACTCACAAAACTCAATAGCAAACAATCCAGTTAAAACATGGGCAAAGGAACTGAACAGACATTTTTCTGAAGAAGACATAAAAATGGCCAATAGGAACATTAAAAATTGTTCACCTTCACTAATCACCAGGGAAATGCAAATCAAAACCATAGTGAGATACCACCTCACAACTATCAGAATAGCTATTATCAAAAAAAGATAACAAAAAAACAAATGCTGGTGAGGATGTGGAGAGTAAGGAACCCTCAGGCACTGTTGGCAGGAATGTAAATTGGTGCAACCATTATGGAAAATAGTATGGAGGTTCCTCAAAAAACTAAAGTAGAACTACCATATGATCCAGCAATTCCACCTCTGGGATTTTATCCAAAGAATATAAAAATACTAATTTGAAAATATATATGCACTCCAATGTTCATTGCAGCATTATTCACAATAGCCAAAATATGGAAACAACCATCCATCAATGGATGAAGGGATAAAGAGGTGATATATACACAACGGAATATTATTCAACCATGAGAAAGAAGGACATCCTGCCATTTGTGACAACATGGATGGACCTTGAGGGCATTGCGCTAAGTGAAATAAGTCAGACAGAGGAAGACAAACTGTATATTATCACTTATATGTGGAATCTAAAAAATCCAACACAGAGTAGAAAAGTAGTTGTCAGGGGTAGGGGAAATAGGGAGGTACTAGTAAAAAGGTACAAACTTTCAGCCATAAGACAAATAAGATATGAGAATCTAATATATAACATGGTGACTAGTTGATAACACCGTTATCGTACAATTGAAATCTGCTAAGAGAGTAGAACTTAAATGTTCTCACCAATATATATATAGTGATGGATGTGTTAGTTAACTGACTAGATGGAAGGAATCCTTTCACAACATATATGTATATCAAATCATCACGATGTACACTTTAATTATCTTACAGTTTTATTTGTCAATTAACCCTCAATAAAGCTGAAAAAATTAAAAGAATCAACATAATAACAAATTTCTCCCCAATGCTGCGTTAGCACAACTGCAAAGGTATCTTTTTCTTTAAAAAAAAAATACAAAATACAAAAAAAAAAAAAAAACCTCTTTCAAAATAACTAGAAAATAGAATCCATCTTACCTGCAAGTACAATTTATCTCCTTTCAATTTACTTTCCAATTTTAGCAATCTCTTTGCCTGTTCTGGTACATCCAGCTTCATTTTTATCATGCATTTAGTTTCCCGAACAACTTCCAAAATTTTGGGATCAAAATTAACCAGCAACTTCCCTGTTTCTGGATGTCGCACAAAAAGTGTGGCTTGCAAAGCTACAAATAAACAATTATTGACATAACTTATTCTAGATTTCTGCTTCCAGCCCTGTTTACATGCCTGTCTTCACCATTGAACTACTGACTTCTTAAGAATAAAACAATAGTTTTGGATATCCCAGGTGCTAAGGCACAGTATCTGATACACAGTCAGTGCTCAAAACTTAGATAAACGAATGCAGAGTATCTGCAAACTATAAAATCAGATCCAGAGAGGTAAAAATGGACCAAGAATGGTTAGCCTTTGTGCTATGAACTGCGATACTTTTCTGAGTGGGTCTAAAAGGGCTGTAATACAATGTCAGTTTACTTTTATGGATTGTGATTTAACCTCTGGGAGAGAGAACTGGAAGATGTGCCCAACTACAAAATATGACACACTTCATAGATTTCAAACACTTTTGTACACCTAACTCCAAAGTGGCTTCTTTAAGGAGGTTTATCTGACTTAAATCGATACCTAGGCTCAATATCAGTAAGAAATATTTATTAAACACCATTGAGTTGTGAACTCCTAGAATGTAGAGGAAGATATTTTTTAGTCTACATCTGAGTTACTACATGAACATCATTCATATAAATAGGCACTTTCAGATATGTTTTTTATTGAGAATTGAAATACATAATCCCAAATGGTTCATGCTGAATAGCCTTAGATCATTTGTTATCCTAACATGAATTACTTCTAGAGGCATAATAATAACACACTTATAGACTTATGTGCTAGCTTGAGTTGCATTTTATATTAACAAACACTGCTAACATGAGAATTTGACATGTATCTTCCAAGTCTCACATTACTTCACAGACTATGGCTGCATCAAATTTCTAGTAAAACAAAATAGACTATATATCCCTTTGAAGTTAGTTGACTTTTACTCAACAAATAAAATTAGTCTTGATATGATTCTTAACAACGCTGGTTTCATGAAGATTTCAACTAAAAACTTTACCCAATTCATTTGGAATCTTTTTAAAATTTGGCTAGAAATCATGTATCCTCCCAAGTAAATTCCAAAATAATGTTGGGACATTCCAGTAATGAAATTTGTGTTCCTCAAGGCAGTACGGAGCTTTCTTGACAGGACAAAATGGTCAGCAAGACCACTAATAATAATGACAGCCAGGAAGTCTGCTCCAGGATTGAGTGAACATTCTATGTGAATCATGATTAGAGAAACTTTATACAGCAAATCAAAAGGAGGCCAATACTCGTTCTCCAATTATTATTTCAAGTTTCTATATGGTTAAATATAGTTACATCAATATAACAACAAGAAGCCTTCCAGAGCAATTCATTTCCACTAGCCTGTGTTCACATGAAAGGCATGTTTGAATCCTGGCCCTGCCACTTCCTAGCTCTGTGATCTTGGGCAAGTTACTTAACTTCTCAGTACCTCAGTTTCCTCATCTGTAAAATGAGGATAATAATAATTCCTCAGAGGGTTGCCATGAGAATCAAAGGAGGTTGTATATGTAAAGTGCTTAGACACAGCCTGGCACATGATAAATATTATGTAAATGTTAACTATGACTGTTATTGAAAGGACACAAAGATGAAACAAACACAGAGAGTATTCCTGAAATGTGTAGGGGAGATAAGACAGAGCTATAAAGCAACAAATGTCATGATAAAGTGTGGGGGGCCCTCTGGAGGAGGAAGACATTATTATCGGCCAGGAAGAATAAAGAAGGGCTTTATAGATCAGGAGATTGTTGAACTTTTTATGGAATGTGTGCAGATAAGAGGAAAAATCAGCAGGACAAAAACAACTTAGAAAAGTGCATAGTATTGTAGAAGCAAAACAGTACATGCTCCATATTTCAATTGCTAAAAATGCTCTTTGCTCTCTTCTATAATGTGAATTGTAAACTTCTTTTAATGCTCCTTTGAGACCGTTGCTCCATTAGCAGGTTTTCATTAGGATCCATAGGGACCTACCATGCGCATTACCCAGAAACAGCTCGCCTCTTAGAAGTGGTGTATTTAAGGCTTAACTAAGGTGCCAGTTGCGAAAACATCCTGCAGAGTTGAAGCCCTGTCCTCCAGGATGCAGTCATGCAGTGGATCAATGGCCTGTATATAGTGCTGTGTCCCCAACAGCTAAAGTACATGGGTCTGGAACCAAGAGTCAGAACTAGGAGTGGCCCCTCTCACCATCACTCCCAGTGACCCGACCTCCGAATTTGTGCTTCCTATGCCTGCCATTCTGTGTTCTGCTGAAGTGGAGATCCTGGTGTGGGAGGGAGAAACTTTCCTACCAGGGGACACAGTCAGGGTTCCACCAAGCTTACGAATAAGAGATTAAGGTAAATATGAGACAAAGCAGGAACCTGAACTGACCAACAACTGAGCCCACACAATAACAACTACATCCCAGGTGATGCCAGCATAGATGGATGATGGCTTAAAACCATCCATCCCCCCCACACACTTAACTCTTCCCAACACCTTGGCACCCTTCAGAGGTACTTGAATGCAGCCCTAATACTCTTAATTTAATGGAGATCAGAACTGAAGTTAAATTCAGTTACAGGAAGAGAAAGAAAGGGAGGGAGGGAGGAAGGAAGGAAGGGAGGAAAGGAGGAGGGAGAAAGGAAGGAAGACAAGCAAGCTGCAATTCCTTCTCCTCTGATTAGGACTGTGATTTGAATCTATAGCATGATAAAACTGGATATAAAAACCTTCCCAAATATATGGAGAAGAATTAATAAGGAGTCTTGTTATTTACTTTTAAATACTGTTTTTCAGGAGAAAGTCATAATCTTAGTATATCAACTTTAAGCTCATGACAATTTCTGCTTATAAAATCAGAATATTATTAACTGTAAAGAAATAAATAATTGTATCCTCCCCAAATCTAAGTTTAACCATCATACAGTTATATAAAAAGGATGTAAAAATTCTCCAGAACCACAAACTCATTCAAAATCTCCTAACACCCGCTCTGTAGTGTCACTGCAGTCTTACACACACCATACTGTAACTGTGAGATCTCTTTGATCCAGGCTGTATGATAGACCACCTCAAATTCCACCAGAACGTAGGAAATTTTATTATACTGACGAATGACAGCTTTGCCTTCTGCACTTGACAAAATTTCCGAGTTTTTCTGTTTTTTAAGGGAAAAACAAAGATTTATTTTTAAAAGTCTGCTGATTGTTTTCTTATCCAAACCGTAAAGCTATTTACATTTTAAATGACATCAAATAATGATACTACCCATTTAGATTTTACCTCAGACAAAAATCAGAGATGAGGAAGGCCAGACAAGCTAGAGATGGAAGTAGGGAAACCTGATCAGTAGAAAGGGGAAACTGGAAAAGGAAATAAAGGATTTAAAAAGAGAGGTCTCTAGGCCTACAGCCGGTCCCAGGCACTGAAAGTCTCCACCTCCAATTCTCTGTTCCCCCCCCACTTTTCTGGGCAAGATACAATGAACTGATTTTCCTTGAACTGTGAATATCAGGGCAAATTCCTAAATTCCAGCACCAAAAAAGAAAGTAAGTATAGATTCCCTCCCTCCCTCCCTCTCCCTCCCTCCCCGCCAAATTAAAAAAAAAAAAAAAAGTAAATATATATTAAAGAACAGAAACCAAATTTCTTTATGAAGAAATTGAACATTTTTTTGTTTTGATTCACATATTATCAAAAACAGGACAATCTCTGCTCTGTCACTATAAAGTCAATAAACAATTGAGTCCCCATCCTGGCCTCTTGTCTAAGGTCACCATTTTAATTTTTTTTTAATATTGAGAACAATAAAATAAATGATAGCAGCCAAACGGAAACAACAAAAACTTAATATTTGATAATGCTTAAATAATAAAATTATTTGCAGGACTATTGTTTTGTAGCTATTTTGTTCCATGTTTAGGCCTAAAACATAACACCAGGCAAACCAACTCTGCTTTGCTACTCTGTCTTTTTAAAAAACAAAGCAAAAAAAGCAAAACAAACAGAAAAGAACAACAACAACAAAAAACAAAGAGAAGACAAACTGGCAATTTCAGAATGCCAACAAGGCTTAAGACTATCCTGGTGTTTTTCAGAAATCTAATAGTCTTAAGGACACAGAGGATGAATGTACTCTATTATACTCTGCTCTTGGTCTCGGTCCAATACACAGGAATATACTCTTAGTGCATCCTAACCTTCACTAACATATATCAGTGACCTATCCATCCACACATAGAAGTAAGTTTCAGTACTAGGCCTGTGTTCTATTATTTTCAAAACAATTATTTTACAAAAGAGAGTGTCCTGTTTATTAAGCGTCATAAATTTTTAAGATTCGTACCCTTAGAGATTAACTATAATTAAATGGGATTATCTACCAAACATGAAAGAATTGGCTTAGTCTCTCTCAAGCATATTTGTAAACTAAATTTCCTTTGCCCAGTAAAAGAATTAGCTCTAGCTACTTTACTGGACACAAATGTTACAGGATAAAATATATTTCTTGTGTTAAAAACCACCATGATCCGCATACTGTAAATTTAACTATTGGCTTACAAAAAAATAGTTGATGGGCTCACTTATCCGGCGATAGAGCTGCCTCACCCAAAGGATCTTTCCTGCTATAGGAGGCATGTTGCGAGCAAGAGGTGGGTCATCTTTTTGAGAATGATAAAGCTGTAATTAAAGGTCTGGCATTAATGTTTGAAATTCAATACAATGGAAAAGGCAAAAATATATATAGCTATATTTGTATTGATGTTTTACCATTATTCACATGTTTTATACACAAGAGGTAGTCAATAAATACGTAAATGCACTCCAGAGATATCAACCTGAGGCTCAAAAACTATGATGATTACAATATACAACACTTAATTCTCTCTTAACCCTTACTTCCCATTACATGTATACATTTTTTTCTGCCTTTTATCCCCAAATTTAAGGATGTATTCAAATGCTGGAGCTTGGGGTTGACATATACACACTACTATACATAAAATAGATAACTAATAAGAACCTGCTGTATAGCACAGGGAACTCTACTCAGTACTCTGTAGTGGCCTTTCTGGGAAGAGAATCAAGAAAAAAAAAGAGTGGATATATGTATATGTATAACTGTTTCACTTTGCTGTACACCTGAAACTAATACAACATTGTAAATCAACTATACCCCAATAAAAAAAAATTTTTTTAAGTAAAATTTTAAAAAAAATGAGGAAGAAGGTGGTCTTCTCCCACTCCCAACTTTTCCTTTAATTATAAAACTGTTGCCCACTAAGTTCTCTGTGCGCGGCACCCTCTGGCCCGCCCACTTGTAAGCCTCACAAGCGTCCTATTCTAATAAATCACTTCTTTTCTTTTTTATAAATTTATTTATTTTATTTTTGGCTGTGTCGGGTCTTCGTTGCTGCGCGCGGGCTTTCTCTAGTGGCGGTGAGCAGGGGCTACTCTTCGTTGCCGTGTGCGGGCTTCTCATTGTGGTGGCTTCTCTTGCTATGGAGCACGGGCTCTAGGTGCGTGGGCTTCAGTAGTTGTGGCACGTGGGCTCAGTAGTTGTGGTTCACAGGCTCTAGAGCACAGGCTCAGTAGTTGTGGCACACAGGCTTAGTTGCATGCGTGGTCCGCGGCATGTGGGATCTCCCCGGACCAGGGCTCAAACCCGTGTCCCCTGCACTGGCAGGTGGATTCTTAACCACTGCGCCACGAGGGATGCTCTAATAAATCACTTATCTTAAAAAAAAATTAAAAAATAAAGCAGGAGCACACAGCTACATTATATCTGTCATAATATTCTCCAGAGCCCATATTTTGATACCGAAAAATATTAACTTAAACGGGCTTTCCCATGCATACATGAATGCTGTCATAAAAAAACAGTTCTTAAGAGCAAAGGGGTGTGATCTGGCTATCCAGGGACACACACTGTCAGCACCTTCTCCCATAGAGAGAGGAGCATCAGAGATACTCAGCAGTGAGAGGATTTGTCTGATAAGCTTGGCACAAGATAATGATGGCAAATACTACCAGAATATTTTTTCTTTTTGTACTGAAGTACCATTCTACTTACAAATATGATACTTGCCTTCTTAGTAGCTTCAAGTTCAGCCACATAATACTGAAGAATAAGCTCAATGGTGTGGTTTATTTCTAATTGAAGACAGGGAATGTTCAGTTTTTGGAATCTAAAAGCAATTGAGGGTGAGTAATTTAAAAATAAATGAGAAACACACTTAAGAATTGCTGCAATCCTAAAAATCCATTCACTCATTTGACAAATATTCACACCAGGCCTCATGCATTGCCCTAGGTTACAGTGATGGACAAGACAGGTGTGGTTCCAGCCCTCTTGGAGCCAATGATTACCTTATGGAAAAGGTAGAGATCGGTCAGGAGTGACATAAATAATTATTTAAATTACAAGGGTGCCAGAAATGCATGTAACAGGGGAACCCAGCCAAGTCTGGGAAGTCAAGAAAGACTTCCCTGAAAAACTGACATCTGAACTGAGATTAAAAAGATGAGTGGGGAGCTGGCTTAGCAAAGATGGAGGGGAGCTCATTGACTGTCCCCCTGCCAATATTACTGCTCACGTCATCCCAAATAGGCATAATGATATAATGATTTTGTCAGCCAAATGTCACTTCCACTAAGAGACTAAGTTATGCATAGGAAGTACTAGAACCATAACTTTCTGATAATAAAATGAGTTGACACCAGCATACCATAGGTAAAAAGAGAGAGACAGAGACAGAGAAGTCGCCAAGAAAATGGTACTGCCATCTGTTTGTACAGTACTGTCACTCATCAAAATCATTTTATGTCTGTTTCGACTCTTATGATGGTCTCATGAGGTAAGGTTTCACAGGTATGATCCAGCATTAGAGAGATGGGAAAGTCAGACCCAAACCCAAAGTCAGACCCAAACCCAGATCCACTAGCTCTCAGGGGAGAATTTCAAAACGGTCCCTAACATGGGGAGTGAGCCCTCCCTGAGCTGGAAGAAAACGGCCTCTGGTCCAGCCCATCCTTCTAATCCAGGCTTTCCTGCCCTTTAGGGGAGCACCGCTGTCAGGACTAGAAGGAAAGGAAGCTGCAGAAGCACTCAGGAGGAAAAACAGAAAGTTTGAGGACCTACTATTCTTAGATAATTTCACTGTTAGAAATCCTTTCAGTATGCAGAATTAAACATTATTTGTTCCCTTTCCAATAACACTTACGAAATTAACCTTAACATATTACATAGCTGGGGGAAAATATGAAATCATTTCCTTATTGAAAGACTTTCCACTACAGAAAAATGCAATGAAAAATGAAAATGAAAATGAAAAATATCATACCATATTTCAATTTTCACCAGTCTATTTAATGGTAATTGGAAGATTACTGTTTATAAGTTTTAAAGTTTACATAGGAGAGATTTCCAAAATTTTTTTGAAATTGTTATTTTCAGATATAAAGTTATCCCACCTAGAAACTATACTGCTTAATGCATTATAAATACCTTTGAAGCAGCTGAAGAGCCTGCTGAGAAGACAAAATTTTTCCAAAAGTACTGTTCATAAATGCCTGTATTTGTACCTGAAATGCAATAGTAATGTTTGAATGATTTTTTGAGTTAAGGAGAAGATTAGTTTTGTTTAACAACAATGAATGATTCTCCTACAGAATCAAAATATGAGCCTTAAATACATCTACCATCTAAGCATCTAGAACCTCATTGTCTGGTATGGTGGCCACTGGCCACATGTTTCTACTGAGCGCTTAAAATGTCACTACTTCTAAGTGAGATGTGTTATAAATGTAAAATACGCACAAAACTTCAAAGACAGTATGAAAAAAGAATATAAAATATCTCATAATGGTTTTTATTAGTGACATGTTAAAATGATAATATTTTGAATATGCTGGGTTGAATAAAGTATATCATTAAAATTAATATCACCTACTTCTTTTTACTTTTATGCACATGGCTACTAAAAAATTAAAATTATATATGTGGTTTGCATTTGCTGCTCATTATTTATTGGATGTTGACCTAGAGAATTTATGAAAGGGGTGAAAGTCCCTTACAAAGTACATTTTTTTGGGAGATTTAGGATTTCTTAGCATGTCGGTAGAGCAGTGTAATGACACTATAGACACCCAGGGTGAACAGGTGTCATTTTCTAACACTGCTGCTCTCAGAAACCTCTTTGTCACGCTAAGGAGGAATAAGAAGCCCAAAACGTTCTTCCAAGACTCCCACCATCCCAAGCAGTGAACTTCAAACTCCTGGTGCCCAACTGATGGAACTGAAGCACTCCGCAAATAACTTTCACTTATAGATTATATTGGTACTGTCTACAAATACATACTACACCCATTAATCAAACATTGGAAAAGGAAGAAAAGTTAAAACACTGACATATCTTTTTAAATACTAAAAACTTAATATGGCCTCTAAATTTACTGAAAGCTAAACTTGTATCTAAGACCACAGTAAAGGTTTTATAACACATAATCTTATTAATGAATCATAAAAATAATTTAAGCAATACGTTTTTTAAAAAACACAAATTCCCACCGCTATCAAGATATAACTCCCAAAACCAAACACTAAAAGTAAAAAGTAAAATATATCTTCCTATCAGAGTCTAACTTTCAAAAACTGAAAGGAAATCTGTGTCAAAAAGAAAAAGTGTTGTTGCTAGAATTTTAGGATCTTTTTAATTTATATTGCACAAATTACATGTAATATAGTTTTTAGAGAGTCTTTAAAAAAAAAATGAGAAAAAATACATCATTCTCCTCACCTTCTTGGCAAGGATTTAAGACTCAGCAAGTGGACAGGGTATATTCTTGTCCCTCTCCGTGTCTCCAAGACATTCTGCAGCAAAGAGGAGACCATTCCCTGGGGCTACACCTGGGTTAACAGTTTTCAGTAAGAGAGTAACTGAGGTCATATTAACCCAAAAGGTGAGAAGGAAACCTGTTACAGTCTCATCCCTCTGGTGTCCCTTCAGCTACAACAGACAGGAGGAGGGTCTTTTCAGAGTCGTCCTCTAAGCTGCAGAGAGAACGTGGCCATAAAGCGCAGTGCCAAGGGAAGAGTGTTCCATCGTCCTAATCTGCTCTCAAATCTTCTCACACTGAACAAAGAACAAGGCCTACAAATTCTCTCTTACACTGGAAAAGTGACACTAGTCCTTGGCACAACAAAAATCAAATATATTTTTTAATGCACATTAAAAATAAACCCAGCTACAATAAGCCCTTTGGGCTTCTGGTTAGTTACTGATATCTTTTATTGAATAAGCTCATTTTTCATTAAAAAAAAAAGATAGAAAATATTTTGTGGACTGCTTAGAAAATTATTCACGCTGGCAAATATTTTTGATCAATTTGCAAGAGTAATTTGTAATAAATAGTAAATATGTGAATTTCAGTACTATTGATTACATTTCAGCTTTACTAAATCAAAAGTATGTATAATTACTTACCTCTAAGGCCTTGATTTTTGCCGTGAAATCTAAGAAATCCATGTCAAATTCTGTCCTTCTTGGATCCAAAATATCATACTGCTTTTTCTTAACCCCTTGATATATATTTTTGAATTTTATTGCCATAATGTCTACTCCCTCTATGGGAGAATTGCTCAAGGCTGAATATGTTTGCACAATAGTTATCATTTCTGTAATCTTAAAAAGAAAAGTGTTACTTTAGTTTAAAAGTTAGAAATTAGCACCCTTCCCTAGAATTAACTCTTAATGAATCAATGATTTTTAAAAAACCAGCCAATAAACAGGCTTTAGAATCATTTAAGGTAAAACCAACCAGAGGAGATAAAACAGAAGACAAATCTCTGTTCCAGTCATTACTACTCTTAGGCTATTTAAGACAGAAGATGTTCTGCCATAAGTAGAGAGAGTTTAGAGCCTTTCTCAGAATCTGATCACCTTGTCTTCCAAGAGGAGGTGGGGTGGTGAGGGACAGTGAGTAAAAGTCCTTGCAGATGTCTAAATAGTTTCAGCTTTTTGTTCTTGAGAATGTTCTGAAAATCGTTTCACTGGATCACTGGATTCAAAAGTGTTACCATTTTTCTGGCCCTCACCATAGTTCTGATATGTAACACTAGCATAATTCCACATTCAGGTAAAGGAAAGGTCCCACAGTCCTGAAAGATGACCGCAGTCACTTCTGACCCCTAAAGAACCCTGGAAAATCCTCACAATGAACTTTATTTCAGAAACAGCTGGCTCCATCTCAACGTACCAACACCACCTACTTCACCAAAAAAAAAAAGTCTTTCATGTCCACAGGCTACTCAGTTCCTTAATATTCATCAGTGATTCCCCATTTTGATTCCTGCTCTGGAAAACAATGCTCAAAGCTTCCCACTCCTTCGCTTCTCTCCCACAAGTGTTCAGGGTGAGAAGAAAACTAAAGACAGAGCTCTGGGAAACCAAATTCACCAATATTGGGAAACCAATATTCACCAAAATTTACATGGCAGGAACAGGAAGAAGAAACAAGGGATATTATACACACTTAATCCTGGTTCTTTAGGGCAGGCTAACACTCAATGCACCAAGTCTCCACCTACCAAAAAAGATGCATTTCAGGCACCCTAAGCTGACACACTAGCACTTTCCTCCTCACTTGTTCCTTAAAGAACCCCAACATCTCTGCCCAACTCTGAGGTCTTGGTTCTCCAACACCAAGCTCAATCCTAATTGTCCTTTGACTTTCGCACTTGGTCATCCTGACATCTGAATCTGAGCTTTCCCTAACAGGCTCTGGCTTAGCCTGCCCTTCTGTCTCTCCTCTTCAACTATTTAAGAGCTCATAGGGGTGGTCCAACAGTGGTCCCTGCTGTGCCCACTCAGCAGGGGAAGCCCACCAAGGCAGTTCAGTAACTATCTCTAGAGGATTATAAAAATTCTGGCCACATTTCAGGGTAACCCCATCTTTATGAATCTGGACACCAACATCCACCAATTACACCTGGGAGAGATGCCAGTCAGCCAAGGAATTCTTAGCACAGGGGAGTTGGAATAACCTAGTAACCAGGATGCACTTCACGTAAGGCCCCTAGGGAGTGCTGCGTTGGCTCTGATTGCTGAGCCTTTGTGGCATGAAGTTGTATCCTTAAGACTACAGGCAGGGCTTCTCCAGAGGTAAGGCAGTGGGAGAAGCTAATGTAGCTCGCCATTATTACCCACTCCCTCTAGCATCAGGAATGCTTGGGCTGCTGCTTTACAGATGGATGTTCATTATGCCCAGCATTAGACCTGCCACCAAAGATCTTTACTGCACACGGGCTAATAATTAAGGTCCAGCCCGGAAACTCTACCAAATGTAAAACTGCACCCAAGTTAGCAAGGGCCCTCACTCCTGGAAAAATTAACAGTAACCAGGACGCACCTCCAGGTTTACATTCTAATGGTTTCAGAAATGTTAAACATTTCTGTGGAACAGGTCCTGACCAATGGGGCTTATTATTCATTTGACCCATGCCAATATCATTCTAATTGGACATTTGTCCCCAAGAAATCCTCACTGTTCACAAAACAGCCTCACACAACATCTTCCCAGATGCAGCACCAAAAGCACAAGCAACAAAAGAAATACTTGATAAATTGGACTTCATCAAAATTTAAAACTTCCTGCTTCAGGGAATTCCCTGGTGGTCCAGTAGGCAAGACTCCATCCTCCCAATGCAGGGGCCCAGGTTCGATCCCTGGTCGGGGAACTAGATCCCGCACGTATGCCGCAACTAAGAAGTCCGTATGCTGCAACTAAGAGCCAGCATGCTGCAATGAAGATCCCACGGGCCACAACTAAGACTCAGCGCAGCCAAAATAAATAAATAAATAAATAAATATTAAAACAAAACAAAACAAAACTTCCTGCTTCAAAGAACACAATCAAGAAAGTGAAAAGATAACCTGTAGAAAGAGAGAAAATATTTGAAAATCATATCTGATAAGGGACTTAAGACCCAGAATATATAAAGAACTCTTATAAACTGAACTCTGAAAACACAAATAACTAAATTTAAAATGTGCAAAAAATTTAAATAGAAATTTCTCCAAAGAAGAAATACGAATGGACAATAAGCATTTAAAAAGATGCTCAACACCATTAGTCATCAGGGAAATGCAAATCAAAACTGCAATGAGATGTCACTTCACACCCACTAGGATGGCTAAATTCAAAAGACAGATAATAAGTGTTACAAGGATGCAGAGAAATTGGAACCCTCATACATTGCTTATGAGACTATAAAATGATGCAACTACTTTGAAAAACAGTTTGGCACTTCCTCAATAAAGGTAAACATGGAGTTATTATCTGACCCAGCATTTCCACTCCTACGCATATACTCAAAAGA
Organism: Balaenoptera ricei; assembly: GCF_028023285.1. Classification (NCBI taxonomy): domain Eukaryota; kingdom Metazoa; phylum Chordata; class Mammalia; order Artiodactyla; family Balaenopteridae; genus Balaenoptera; species Balaenoptera ricei. Next base: position 36,572,548 of record NC_082649.1, read on the forward strand.
AATGACAACATATGTTCACACAAAAACACATACAGATGTGTTCATAGCAGCATTAGTCATAATAGCCAAAAAGTGGAAAAACCCAAATGTCCACCAACTAATGAATGGATAAGTAAAATATGGTATATCCAAATGATGGAATATTATTCAGCGATAAAAAGGAATACTACAACATAGATGAACCCTGAAAATATTATACTAAGTGAAAGAAGCCAGTCACAAAAGACCACATTTTGTATGATTCCGTTTATATGAAATGTCGAGAATAGGCAAATCTATAGAAACAGAAAGTAGATTAGCAGTTGCTTAGGGCTGGGTAGAGGGGAGAATGGGGTATCACTACTAATGGGCACAGGGTTTCTTTCAGTGGGAATGAAAATGTTCTAAAATTAGATGGTGGTATGGTTGCACAGTCCTGTGAATATATTGGAAAATATTGACTTGTACACTTTAAATGAATACATTATATGGTATGTGGATTATATCTCAGTAAAGCTGCTAAAGAAACAAACAAAAAACAGCCCCACTCAGTAACTTGGTTTTGTTCATCACCCATATTTTCCTATCCTGGCATGTATAGGAAATGCCCTTCAACTTGTGAAATGCCCCCCACCAATTTCCAACAAATGGTGAGCAGACTCCTAACTGTTATCAGGACCTAGGGAGTTGGCAGAATGGTGGGGCCGTAGGGAGGGTGGTACCTAGATGATATCTTTGTAGGCTTTGCAAAGGTTGACTAGAAGAAGCCTCTGATATGGGCTGCCTTGTATCCCCTGGAAAAACATCACTCCTCTCCAGCCAGTCCTAATCAATGAATGAATCAAAGGTGCTGAAGTTTCTAACCCATATCTGCCCAGCAAAGACATCGCCCATACAATGTCTATGTTTAGACCATATATACTGGCCTAGAAAGAGAAGGTGCTCACACATCCAGATATGACACAACTACTGGGTTCTGCCAGATGTTGCAGATATGTCACTTCACACCTTTACTCAGCCTGATACAATGGTTAAGAGCAGAGGCTTTAAGTTCAAGTTCTATAGGTAAAGATAGAATTGAGGTCTCAAGAGAAGTAAAAGTCTGCAATAGCTTTTGTGCGACTGGCAGAAGATAGTAATTAGGAATGAAAAAATAAGTTATAATAAAATGCAGTAATCTATGAGTAATACTGGATGAGTCAGATCAATAGTAAGACAAGAGATCTGGAAAAATAATTCTCAATGATGCTACATAAAGTATGAAATAACTGGAAAGGTATGGTTGGTAGTGGCAACTGTGGCTGCACGACGCTTACCTTCTCCAGTCTTTTGCAGAAAGCTTCAAATTTTCCAAATATATACATTTCTGAAACCTCAAAAGATTTTTCCCCTGAGGATTCTAAAATCTGTTTCCTTGTTTTGTGAAAAGATGTCTGATATTCCTTGAATAGAAAAATGCAGTCCTACGAGAGATTTAAAAGGGGTATATAATACATAGTGAGACACTTGTTTATGAGTGAAAAATTCAAAAATTCTATCCTCACACAAAACTGATCACATCAACCCCTCAATAGGGGCTGCTGCTGTTAACATTAAAAATTCAAGTTCTCTGTCCACCCATTGAAAATCAATACAGTTTTTTTTTCTATTTTACAATATAGTCTCATCTTCTTTATTCTCGTTATTATTTCCCCTTAACTCTTATCCTTATCAAAGTTACCACATACACTATTTGTTGTCATGTTTTCATGGCTAATTAGAGCTCCCAGGAGGCCAAAAGTTATGTATCAATTCTGTCTATTTTCAATTATCTATCTAGTCAGTTGGCATCTTTTAATCAGCATTATTCACATACAGGTATAAAAAACATTAAGACTGTGCAATACTAATTTATCATCCAACTGTCATTTCTCCATGAGGAGATCATAAAGTCTTTGATGGGTGCATTGCTGAAATCCTAGTATTTGACTACAGCTATACCAGGTCAGTTCAACCAGGCTAAAAAAAGAGGACATTGTCACTAGGGTCCAGTAGGAACTCACTGTCATGTCCAGCTAACCAAACCATCTTAAAAAAAAATAATGTTAAACTTTTTCAAAGCCACCAATGGCCAGTCAAATCTTTAACATAATGCCAGCTCCCTGGTTCTGACTCTTCCATCTCCCTCTTCACTCTGTAAGGACCTTTGTGATTACACTGGTCGCACTTAGATAATCCAGGATAATCTCCCCATCCTTAATTCCTCCTGTAACCTTAATTCCCCCTTGACATTTAACATAACATATTCACAAATTCCAGGGATTAGGATGTGGACATCTTTATTCTGCCCACCTCAGCCACTAAATTAGAATTTCTGTGAGTAAGACTCAGGAATCCATATTTTCAACCAGTTTCCCAGGTGATTCCTATAAACATTCAGGCTTATATAACTAGTCTCATACCTACTTCTAGCTATGATACACCTCCCCACCTCTCAATCTCTAAAACAAAATCATTACTCTCTTTGAGGTCACTGATTATTTTTCACTTATTAAACACAAGTTTAAGGACTTCCCCGGTGGTTAAGACTCCAGGCTCCCAATGCAGGGGGCCCGGGTTTGATCCCTGGTCAAGGAACTAGATCCTGCATGCCGTGACTAAAAAGATCCCGCATGCCACGAAGAAGATCTCGCATGTACCAACAAAGATGCCAGCACAGTCAAATAAATAAATAAATAAATATTTTTTTAAAAAGAAAGTTTATTGGTGCCTACCATATGTTAGGAACTCCTTGAGATGCTAGGAGTACAGATAAGATCCCTACCCTCCTGGAATATGCCATCTAATAGGAATTACTTTTCTATTACTTCTTCTTCACCAACCAATTCCTTCCTGTTGGACAGATAACATCCTGAATAACAATTCTTCTCATTGCTTCCTCCAACTCATCTGAAAATTATTCCCCAAAACTATACAGTAAAAGTTTCCTGGAAAATTTTCAGATGTAGTAGAAAGCGGGTTACACTAGAACGCAGAAAACCAAGCTTTCATTTCTAATTCAGTAAGTAAATGGCTAGTGACTTGAAGCATATTAAAACAATTATGAGAATAAATTGCTAAGTTCTATGTCAAGAGTCCTGGTTTCTGCCAATTGGTCAATTTGGGGGGAATGATTTCTCACTCCCACTCCCAAAATTAACCCTGGAGAAACTATAGAGGGAAACATGGAATCCAGCAAATAACAATTAACAACAAAAACAGAAGTGATAAACTCCTGGGAGGAGGATGGGTTGTTCTGAATCTGAGGATTGAGTGAGCAAGAATGATTAAGAAAACAGAGAAGATAAGTAATATTGTTAATGAATAAGGGGACATATTACATAACAAGGCAAAGATTAGTAAGAGAATATTATCAACATTATGCCAATAAATTACAAATTTTAGAAAAATTGAAGAAATTCATCAAAAATATAAACTTACAAAAACTGTCTCAAGAAGAAATAGAAAGAACAGTCAAATAACTAGTTTTTTTAAATGAAGCAATATGTATTTATAAAACATATATATAAGGGATTCATATCTAGAATATATAAAGAACTCCTCCAACTCAACAAAAACAGAACCCAGTTCAAAAATGAGTAAAGGTTTTGAATAGACATGTCTCCAAAGAAGATATACAAATGGCCAATAAGCACATGAAAAGATGCTCAACCATCACTAGCCATTAGGGACATGCAAATCAAAACACAATAAGATACCATTTCATATGCATTAGGATACCTATTACCAAAAAAAGAGAAAATAACAAGTATTGGCACAGTGTGGAGAAACTGGAACTCTTGTGCATTGCTGGTGAGAATGTGAAATGGAAGAGCTGCTAGGGAAAACAGTTTGGTGGTTCCACAAAAAGTTAAAAACAGAACTGCCATATGATCCAGCAATTTCACTTCTAGGTATATACCCAAAATAATTGAAAGCAGGGCTTCCCTGGTGGTGCAGTGGTTGAGAATCCGCCTGCCAATGCAGGGGACACGGGTTCGAGCCCTGGTCTGGGAAGATCCCACATGCCGCAGAGAAACTGGGCCCGTGAGCCACAATTACTGAGCCTGCGCGTCTGGAGCCTGTGCTCCACAACAAGAGAGGCCGTGATAGTGAGAGGCCCGTGCACTGCGATGAGGAGTGGCCCCCGCTCGCCGCAACTGGAGAAAGCCCTGGCACAGAAGCGAAGACCCAATACAGCCAAAAATAAATAAATTAATTAATTAATAAAAATAATAATAATAATAATTGAAAGCAGAGACTCAAAGAGATCATTAAACAGCAATGTTCATAGCAGCATTATTCGCAATAGTTGGAAGGTGGTAACAATCCAAATGTCTATCAAAAGAAGAATGGATAAACAAAATGTGGTATATCCATACAATGGAATATTACTCAGCCATAACGAAATGAAATTCTGATACATGCTACATCTTTCAGGTATATTTACTGGATACATTTTCAAAGCTCATTCCAAAAGCTTCTGTTCTTCTGTTGTCAAGAGGTGAAATCTGCACATGGATTTTCAAATTGTTCTGAGGTGTTATATTGACAGTTTGAGGCTCTACTCCACACAGTACGTCATCTTTTTGATAAGGGCCAAGTTTTGGGAGATGGTTCTTTGCCAATAAAATCTTTGGCAGTTCTTTTGACTTCCAGAAGTAGAATGTGTGTTCATGTACTTGGCAATAACTTCCCATCTTGAATTTGCCCCAGCAAGAAAGAGGTTCACAGTTTTAATTAGCAATTGCAGATCAATTCTCTTCTGACCAATTTTTACTGCCATTTCCACCTTCAACAGTTGATGTCTCTGCATTCTTAGATACTTGGCACATACAAGCCTCAATTTCCTCTTTCTCTTTTCTAATTTGCTCATTAATTTCTTCTGTTTTGGCAGAGCAGCAATTCCTATTTCTTTTGTAGGTGGTGTGAATGTTTCACTTAAGTACAGTAAGCTTGCAAGTTCAAGCCTATCGCAAAGTTTTTCTACTTCTTCCATCATTTTAACCAGCTTTATCTCATCATCAGGAAAGTAATTCCAGGTCTTCCATGAACTTTGAAGTTTTTGCTACCTTTCTCTTTTCTTATATAATTGACATATAACATTATATTAGTTTCAGGTGTACAACATAATGATTTGATATTGCCTTTCCCTCTTAATGGCTTTTTTTCCTGGTTATCCTTTTTCTTCTTTGCCAAGTAATGTCTTTTGTCTAACTTCCTCTTTCTCCTTAGCTATCCAAGCAGCTCCTAATTCACCTCATCTCTGTTTTTCTTTAGTTTCTTTCTTCTTCAATTTTCCTTCTGCTTTTGCTTTTTTCTCTGCTTCTTTCTTGGCTTTTTCTTTTTCTTTGAATTTTTAAAATTCTTGCATCACAGTTATATGCAATATCAACTAACATTCAGTTCATTTCTTCTTTTTTCTTTGTGCCTGTGTTGCTCTGTTCTGCTTTTCAACCTCTCTCCTTTCATCATGACATTCTGCTTTTTTTCCTTCATTTAAATAAGAAAATTCTCTCCAATAATAAAAATTATGCCAGCAGGAATAAAATGCTTCTGCATCATCAAATGATGAATTCATATCACCAAGTTTAGGAACTTTTTCTTTTTTACCACCTGTAACGCATTTCAAACACTTGGGAAAACACTTAGAAGAAATTGTCCTTTGCTTCACTTTTCAAAGGAACTGAGTTATCAAAAGCAAGATCTACACTGTTAATTTCTCCTCTTTTCACTGACTCAGACATTTCATAAGTTTTAGTTATGCAAGTGAAGTTGTCATTATCTCCTTCTTTAACTGATTCACCAGTTGCTTTTGGTATTGTTTAGAACCACTGCTTTATGTGCTGCTTTGGTCTCTCTCTGCATAACTTTGTATTTTACATGAACAAATCCAAGAACTGCATAATGATTCTGGTTCTTCCAGTCATTGAGATCAAGTGTTTTCAGGAAGAGAAACTATCCTAACTGCAATTCCTCATCTTTGTTTCCTCTGACAACTCTTTCTTATCCTCCAGTTCCAGAGGTCAGCGAGTGGAGATGAGAGTGCTCAGGGCCAACCCTGTGAGCACAGCAGTTCACGTCCTAGGTGGAGGGCACTGAGCATCCTTTCTTGCTCTACCTCAACAGTCCCAGCCTCCCACCTAGGCTCTACAAAGCCCAGGAACCAGCACATGAAGAAAGCCAATAACCACTTCCAGATGGAGACTTGCTGGTATGGCCATTTCTTTCAGACTTTCAAAATAACAGATCGCTTTGATTTTCTACAAACTCTTCTAGAGGCCAGAAAAGAGGGGAGTACTTCCTTCCCCTCCTCCAGTCGTACTCATTCTGAGACCTTAGTGCCAGAAACACTGACAAGGACACTATGCGAAAGGAAAAATTACAGGCTATCTCTCTCATGAATATAGTTGCAAAAAACCCTAAAGAAAATTGTAGCAAAGTGAATTTAAGAATGTTTTTAAAAAGATAATTACACCATGACTAAGTTGAGTTTATCCTAGGGATATTAGAATAGTTTCATTTTAGAAAACCTAAAAATGTCATCTATAACATTAATAGATTGAGGAGAAAAATCTTGTAAGCTCCTCAAAAAATATGTGCTGAAAAATTTTTTCAAAACCCATTCATAACTTTTAATAATATCTCCTAGTACTAAAACTAGGAATAAAACTTCCTTGAATCTAATCAATGATGTATTAAAGCATCAAACTAAATGGGGAAATGTTAGAAGCATTTTCTTCCAAAAGAAGATCAGAATCAGATGCCAACTATCACCAGGTCTATTTAAGGATACATGGCAATACTAACAAATGCAAAAAGGCAAGAAAATGAAATTAACAGGGGCTGGAGTAAAAGATGGGGGCCAGAGCATATGAAATGGCACATGAGAGGTGTCTGATACAGGCAGCCATGGACAAGATGAGGATTAAATTATGCCCTAACAGGAGCACTAAGCATAAAGGGAAGTAGATAATTTTAATGAAGTTCTTTTTATATGCTCATGCTACTCTGTACAATGTTTTTTCAAAGTTAACATGCTTTGTCAATGAAAAAAGTAAGCAAAATTGGGCCAGATGGTAAAAGCTTTACTTTATGAAAATAAAAATACTTATACAAACCTGAATTTTCTTTAGTACGACTGGTATTTCCTGATCCCATACATGGTTAGTTCCCCCATCAGTAATATATGCTTTACATGCTGTCACCATTTGATTTGTTACCTAAAATAAATATAAGTCCAAAATAACTATAGGTAGAGAAAGAAATAAAATTTAAGTTTTTTAAATCACAAGCATAAAAATATGATAAATAGAAACCTTATGGAATGAATTAATTACAGAATATAAAAAACAAAGAAATATACATTCCAGGTAAAACAAAGAAAACCCAAAGTCACATTTACCTACTGTATTTAAGTCTACGTCACTGAGGCCATCAATTTCAAAGTCAACTATATTTTCTCTTTGTCTAGTTCTCCTCTAATTAGGTCTTGATCCAGTCCAACTGTGATTCTTCTCCATCCTTCAACATGCAAACTAAATATTAAGTTAACCACCTCTCACATCCCCCAAAATAAAGAAGGAAAAAAAAAAAAAGCAAGACAGCCATTTAAATGGTCTGGAAGTTAAACCAAGATGGCAGGCTGACACACAGAAATTTTGGAGAATTCCTAAAATATGGAAAGCACACAGTACCAAATCTACAGAGAAAAAAAAAAGACTAGAGAAAGCCAGAACCCGGTTCTGGAGAAGGTTACTTGAAGGTAGAACAGTTATGGAAATTTTTCAAGATGGGAGACAATGTGAGGTAACCTTCAGTTGTAACCCTGAACACCAAATTTAGAGTAACTTGTACAGCAGGCAACAGTGACATATGCTGAAAGGAAAAAGGTATGAGTGTGGACCACAGTCTTCGAGAAGTGTGGCCTAGGTAGCTACTGCACCCCCAGGAGGACATATCAGAGAAAAAACTATCCCACTCCCCTCCCAACAGTAAGTTATGCTCCTTACTCACAAGAGGCAGACAAAATAAACAGAACAGGGAGGCAAATCAGGAGTCTCAAACACAAAGATGGGCAGACAACCAAGAATCACCAAGCAATTGAAGAAAACAAACATGGTAACAGAAGCATTAAATTCAACAAAGAGAGAAAATACAGAAAAGATATATGTAAAATCTTTTAAAATATCTTTTATTAACTAAGTTTATAAGAAAGATATGAGAGGATTTTTACATCATGAAAGAAAACAACTAAAGAACTCGGAAATTAAAATTTTTTTTGATGCACCGACCAGCAATTGAGACATAAATGAACAGTCAATGAGTGAGCTGAAAGGTCAAAGGACAAAGATGGACCAAAAAAAAAAAAAAAAGTTAAGGAACATGGATTTTAGATTCAAGGGGAGAGAATAAATTGAATAGGTGGATAAGAAATAATCAGAGGTAAACAGAAAAACTTCCCAGGAATGAAGAGAGAGGAAAGTCTTGGGAATGAAACAACCCAGCAAGTATAGAACAAGATAAATGTGAAAAGAACCACATCACTTTGAAATTTTAGTAGTTCAAGAATGAAGAAAAAATCCTAAAAGCTTCCTGGGAGAATAAAATAGGTTTCCCACAAAGGAAAAACAATCAGATTAGCAACAAATTTCTTATCAACAATTGTATATAGTATACAACAGTATGTTCACAGTTCCAGGAAAAAATTAAATTGAACTTAAGAATCTCACACTAACGTTTGAGTGCTAAGACAAAATGAAGTGATTTTCAGACATGCAGGAATTCAGCGGGTTCACCACAGAACTACTGAAGAATTTTTTTCAGCAAAAGAAATAATAAATCCAAGGCAGAGGAAGATGTGGAAATCAGAAAACAGAGTTGATCAAAAAAGCTAGCAATACTTAGATTTTAGTCTGATCACTTGTTGATTCATAACATTGAAAACACAGTAACAATAATACTGAACTAGAAATCTCAATGTGGAACATGTAGCAAGGAGGAAGACAAGTGACAGGGAAGAATCCTAAGGTTCTTGCCTTGCTTGGGCATAGACAATGATTAAATCTATTCTTTGACCTAAAAGAAAGTTGAAATGTGACTGTTATGTTCTGCTTGAATCATTTATAAGTAAATTCTACTCCTGTGTTTCTTGGATGATTTTTCCAATTATTTAAAATAATTAATCATATGGCACTAAATGGGAAGATTTTACATAAACCACCATGTGGGTGGGAGTAGCTAAAGAAGCATTATTTTTCCCTTGATCATTATGTAGCGTCCTTCTTTGTTTCTTGTAACAGTCTAGGCACAATTCTTCGCTCTTATGCAAAACTATTTGGAACAAATAAATTAGAAAATCATCAGTTACTTTTAAACAAAAACCTGGGGGTTTACCTCTGACAAACAAAAGGCCCCCCTTCAATTAAGTACAACTGACTCCAGGCATGCCTTTCTTTTCTTTTCCACGAAGTATGAAAATCCAGAACTCTGAGAGGCACCCAAAGTTCCCAATTCCCTTCCCTGGCTCAGACGGAAAGCATTGTTAACTTTTTCACAGGGTTACAATGTGATTTCTTCCCTTGGAAACTTACCTTGATAAACAGTGAGGTCATTCTCTCCGAAGTATTATAATACCTTGACACACTGTGAATCATTTTGATGGCATTTATCAAATTTTGTATTCCATGTGCCATGGAAACCTAAAATTGAAATATATTAAGCATACATTTATATTTTTAATAATCCATATCCTATAATATTCAAAACTCTAAACATACATAAAACAGTGTAACATTTTAATCTTAAAAGTCAAATTTTACTAAAAGCAATGTGGTATCCTTGACTGGATACTGAAACAGAGAAAGGACATGAGTTTTGACAAATGTACCAAGGTAATGCAAGATGTTAACAAGAGAAATTAGATGAAAAGAATTCTGTACTATCACTGCAACTTTTCTGTACATGTAAACTTAAAATTTTATTTAAAGATAAAATTTTGGAGGTGAAAGTGATTTTAAGTATTAATAGCTTAACTTGCTCTTTTTAAGGATGAAGAAACTGATATCTTAAAGGGTAAAGTGACTAATGTATGGCCAGAAAGCTAATTAGAAACAGAGATCAGACTAGAACTCACTTCCTCATTATTCAACTCAATTCACCTTTCAGCAAACCTACTAAGTACCACGAAGTTCTGAGACTATTGGGAGAATTCCAAATATAAGGAAACTATCCTGGAGGAGGTCAAGGCAGGGTGGAAACGACACACACAAAGAAGTGAAACAAGTAGAACAGCCTAGAGCCATCAAGTAGAACAGCATAGAGCAAGCAGAGCAAGTGCATCTGAGATATCAAACTATTGCTAATGTATATTGAATGATTACTATGCGCCAGGCACAAGGTAAGAGCTTCACATATTATCTTAATTTATGTTGACAATGACCATTTTTTAAAATATTTACTTATTTATTTGGTTGCACTGGGTCTTAGTTGCAGCATGTGAACTCTTAGTTGCAGCATGCATGTGGGATCTAGTTCCCTGACCAGGAATCGAACCCCAGCCCCCTGCATTGGGAGCGTGGAGTCTTATCCACTGCACTACCAGGGAAGTCCCAACAATGACCATTTAAGGTAGGTTTGATTTCATCAGATCTAAAACATCACTGATTCTACTGAGGAAGGGAAAAAAATGCTCAAGATGGGGAGTCTAACTCCTACAAAAAACTAAGCCACCAAACTATGCATGAAATTAACAAGCCATGGAGAAAAAGACAGGAACAAAGCCTACCTGTCCCAATCCTGCTCCTTGGGGAGGGATAGAAAATAAAATATCCTGAGAATCTGTTCCACAAGCTGGTGCTCACTCACTGTAGTCTGAATTCACACCCATGGTACCAAAAACAAAACAAACATTAGTTCTTTCCTTCCCCCACAAGGAAAGAACTAATAATCTCAGATGGTGTCAAGTCACGTTCACAATGATTCATAAAATCTGACTGACTGTAAGTTGTGCTCTGAATACAGAGATGTTAAAATGTGAAAAAAAATGAGTCTTAGAATCTATAAAATAAAGTGTTAAGATTATTCCCATTTTGCAAATGAGAAAATACAGATGTAGAGAAGTTAAGTACCCTGTCCAAGGTCCTAGAGCTGTAGCATAACCACAGCTATGTGCCTGAGATTTTGAGATCCTGCTTTTAACCTTGATGTAAATCATAAATCACTATGGAAGAACAACAGAAGGTCAATGGCATTCCCACCCTCAAGGAGCTAGCCTTTTAATTGCTAGGACAATTTAAAATATATAAAAAGATTTTTTAATAGTGGTGGAATAAATAAGCCAGGAAGAACAACTACTGATGAGTGTACTATATGTCCTAGGTATGAGGTGTAACCATGACATAATGAAATCAATTTTATGTGGCTTATGGAAATTAGTATCGTCACTTTGTAGTTAACCCTGTATGTCAGAATTCATATTGTATGTGTTATCTGTAGACCAAAAAGATTCTAATAAAAATATGTCTAGAAGGAGTCCCTTCCACCCTCAATAAGGCAACTCTACAAAGAATGAAAAAGGCTTGGGGACAGTATCAAATGGGCCCACCGGGGAAATGCCCTTCATCTGAATTTTAAACATCATTATTTATAATAGTAGCTCCTTGAGTGCACAGTTCTTATCTATACATAGTGTTTGGACATTTTATGCATAAAATATATTAGTTGATATGCCTACAGCACAATACCAAGATGATAAAATGAAACATGAAACAAAATTCATAAAATTTTATCAACAAGAAATGGAAGCATGAGTCCTCTACACTTTTCCTGCTCAACTGACAGTTACAAACTAAACAGCAACTTCTGGTTTATTTTAAGGAGAATAAAGAAAATGAGAAAAAAAGAATTTTTGAAACTACAGAAATAGTTGGTATATGAGGGGGAAGAAATTATAAGACTTAATACTAACAGTACTTCTCTAATTTCAAAAGATAATGTTAGAAACACTCCTACATCAGAGAATGTAAAAAGCTCAGTGATAACAATAATAATAAAGTACATGCATCGCTAGAGGAATTGAACAAAGTTTTTTAAATTACTAGGATGAAAAGAACTAAAACAAAAACTAAAAGATTTGAAAATTATATGAATTTAAATAAGTCTTTTGAATCAAGAAGTTGAAATCAGTATACCTTAAAATTTATAGCTCTTGGTAACAGCAAAAAGCATTATATCTTTCTTCCAAGTTTACTTTTTATAGTGAAAAGCTTTAAATATATTTAAAAGTACAGAGATGTTATAATATTCATATACATTCTCTTTTTTGCATGTTTATTTATACAATTTTTAAAGGATATGTATTCTTTATTATGTTGAGGTACATTCCTTCTATACTCAATTTATTGAGAGCTTTTATCATGAAAGGATGTTGTATTTTGTCAAATGCTTTTTCTGCATCTATTGAAATAATCATATGATTTTTATCTTTCATTCTATTAATGTGGTGTATCACATTTATCCATTTGCATATGTTGAACCATCTTTGCATCCCAGGAATAAATCCCCCTTGATCTTAGTGTGTGATCCTTTTAATGTGCCGTGGAATTTGGTCTGCCACTGTTTTGTTGAGAATTTCTGCGGCTATATTCATCAGGAATATTGACCTGTAATTTTATTTTCTTGAGGTGTTTTTATCTGGCTTTGGTATCAGCGTAATGCTAGTTGGGCACTTTCTCTTGCTCACTCTTGGGTCACTCACTCTAGGGGAAGCGAGTTGTCCTGTGCAAAGGTCCATGTGGTGTGCAATAGAAGTGGACCCTCCCCAGTCAGCCTCCCCTTCAGAAGAGACCACATCCCAAGACAGCAGCTTGACTGCAGCCTCATGAGAGACCCTGAAGCAGAGGTACTCAGCTACGCCGTCCCTGAATTCCTGACCTACAAAAACTGTGATATAATAAATGCTTATTGTTTTAAGACACTCGGTTCTGGGGTAATTTGTTATGAAGCAATGAATAACTAATATATTTGTCTTGCTCAATTCACAAATGAGGTCATAGTTATGATAATGCTATATATTTAAATGTAGGTTAAAATAATAAACATAGTTTATAATTCATTACGATATATAATAGGAAAAGATATCTTTTAAATAACTTTTCTGCAATATGTTTTTCCCAATACACACATAATAAATTGATTTTATGCGCTAATTTTTATTTTATTTTTTTAACATCTTTATTGGAGTATAATTGCTTTACAATGGTGTGTTAGTTTCTGCTTTATAACAAAGTGTATGCGTTAATCTTTTAAACTACACTTTAAAAAGAATACTTACTAGGTCATAGTTATAGAGAGGCTGACATACTTTTTCTAGAGTGTACAAATATCTGACATTATCTTTTGACTCATTTGCTGTATCTGTGATTCTTGCATCCAAATCACGCCAATTCTAAGAAAAGAAAGTATAAGAGTCCTATGAAACATCCAAATATATCACTGTGCTAAGGTTTCATCATGAAATTCAAGCTGTCTTCCCTAATCATACATATACTAAAAGAGTAGATACTTAAATGTGATTGATATATCTTTTTCTTAGATTATTTAAGACTTAAAGTTATTATAAAAACCTTAAGTGACATACTAAAACTGAAGACTCATTCTGTTTGTAATTAACATTCTGTCTGTTGGCTTAAACCAGACCTGCTTCTACCTGGAGTGACTTTTCTAGGTTAGAAAAGTGACATTACATTATTCTGGGTCTTCAGGAAAGAAAATATTCCCATCAGCAAAGTGTACTTTTCATATCCAGCAATAATGTGCAGAGATGCTCAGGGACCATGGCGGTTTGCCTCATCCACCATATATAACAATTGATTAATAGCCATAGTAATAAAGGACTACTAGAATCAGAACAAAACAATATCTGAAACTTTCTGAATGAGGGAAAGATATAAACAAACAATTCACAGGAGAATAAATGCAAATAGCAAATAAACTTTAAAAGATGCTCAACTTCATTATTAATAAGGAAAAGGCAAAATACAACAAGCCATTTTCCACATGTTGGACAGGCAAACAAAAATTTTTAACTGATAATAAGTATTAACAAAGTTGTGGAGTATACACCCTAGGGAAATACTTGCTTGTAGGCACGCAGAGGCTTTAACTGTAGTAATGTTTGTGAACACATAGAAAAGGAACAATTTTCCTCAAAAAGTTAAACACAGAGTTACCATTTGAGCCAGAAATTCCACTCCCAGGTATATACAAGAAAAATGACAACATATGTCCACACAAGAACTTGTACAAGAATGTTCACAGCAGCATTATTCATAATAGCCAAAAAGTAGAGATAATGCAAATATCCATAAACTGATAAACAAAATGTGGTGTTATCTATAAAATGGAATATTATTCAGCTGCGAAAAGGAATAATTACTGATACATACTACAACATGGATAAACCTTGAAAACATTATGCCAAGTGAAAGAAATCAGTAACAAAAGACCACATATTATATGATTCCATTTATATGAAATGTCCAAAACAAGCAACTCTATAGAGATAAAAAGTGGATTGGTGGTTACTTAGGGCTAGAATGAGGGGAAGGAGACAGATGGAGATGCGAGGTGATAGCTAAAGAGTACAGGGTTTCTTTTTGAGGTGATAAAATGTTCTAAAATTGATTGTGGTGATGGTTGCACAACTCTGTGAATGTACTAAAAACCACTGAATTTTGCTCCTTAAATGGCAGAAATGAGTAATATGTGAATTATATCTCAAGATTGTTGAAAAAAAGAAAGGAAACAATTTGTCTAAAAACAAGAAAATGATTAAATAAAACCTGATGCATTAACATTATGGAAAACGAAAGAGCCTGATCTGATAGGTATAACTCTCCAAGATATGCTGTTGGGGGGACCAGGGAGTTAAAGAAAAATAGAGTATGATGCCATGTAATTTTAAAAATTTAGAAACACAAAACAAATATATATATATATATATATATATATATATATATATATATATATATATTTTTTTTTTTTTTTTTTTTTTTAAGGAAGAAACAGAAAAGGACCTGGAGAGAATCAAGCTCAACTGTTAATAAATATGACCTCTAGGAAAGGAGATGGAATAGTGGGGATGAGATGTAAGATAGAGGACATTTTTGCTTTTGACTTTCTATATAGTTCTCTAATTCAATAAGCCTCTATTGATTTACAATTTCAAAAACAATTTAAAAATAAATAGCAATCACCCTATAGTAGTACTGTCAAAATTGGTGTGTGAAATATTGAGAAATAAATTTTCATTTCTATACTCCCTTTTCCTCTTCTGGAAGTAACGATGGTACATGAGAAAGCCTTACTCAAAGTTTTAACACTTCTAAATACATGATGCGAAGTATATGATGCAAAGAAGCAGTTCAAGAAGGGTAATTTTCCAGTTCGTTGTTCTGAAGTAAACTTTAAAATACAAGGTCTTTTACCTTTAAGAGTTTGGAGTGTGCAACATTAAGCACATTTATAACAGCTTTACAACTTGGCCCTTTAATCTGTTCAATGATATAATTGAATTTGGCTGACATGCGTTTCCAGTGTTCCAATTCAGTGAGAGGACCTGAGTCATCAGCTTCTTTTCTCATCTGCTCACTCTCAATAAGTACCTGCAATCAGAAAAGTTCACAGAGTATAGAAACGTTACTTTCTTCTTTTAGAACCTCATTATTTGCACCTTTTCAAAGAAAGTTAAAAGTACAAATAACATTCAACACTGAATAGTATTAAGAACTCTCAGCAAACTAAGACTAGAAGAGAATTTCTTTACCATGATAATTATACCTGCCAAAAGTCTGCAGCAAACATCATACTTTTTTTTATAGGTATATTATAATTTTTTAAACATCTTTATGGGAGTATAAATGCTTTACAATGGTGTGTTAGTTTCTGCTGTATAACAAAGTGAATCAGCTATACATATACATATATCCCCATATCTCCTCCCTCTTGTGTCTCCCTCCCACCCTCCCTATCCCACCCCTCTAGGTGGTCACAAAGCACCGAGCTGATCTCCCTGTGCTATGTGGCTGCTTCCCACTAGCTATTTTACATTTGGTAGTGTATATATACATGCCACTCTCTCACTTCGTCCCAGCTTACCCTGCCCCCTCCCCATGTCCTCAAGTCCATTCTCTATGTCGGCGTCTTTATTCCTGTCCTGACCTTAGGTTCTTCAGAACCTTTTTTCTTTTTTAGATTCCACATATATGTGTTAGCATACGGTATTTGTTTTTCTCTTTCTGACTTACTTCACTCTGTATGACAGACTCTAGGTCCATCCACCTCACTACAAATAACTCAGTTTCGTTTCTTTTTATGGCTGGGTAATATTCCATTGTATATATGTATCACATCTTCTTTATCCATTCATCTGTCGATGGACACTTAGGTTGCTTCCATGTCCTGGCTATTGTAAACAGAGCTACAATGAACATTGTGGTACATGACTCTTTTTGAATTATGGTTTTCTCAGGGTATATGCCCAGTAGTGGGATTGCTGGGTCGTACGGTAGTTCTATTTTTAGTTTTTTTAAGGAACCTCCATACTGTTCTCCATAGTGGCTGTATCAGTTTACATTCCCACCAACAGTGCAAGAGGGTTCCCTTTTCTCCACACCCTCTCCAGCATTTATTGTTTGTAGATTTTTTGATGATGGCCATTCTGACTGGTGTGAGGTGATACCTCATTGTAGTTTTGATTTGCATTTCTCTAATGATTAGTGATGTTGAGCATCCTTTCATGTGTTTGTTGGCAATCTGTATATCTTCTTGCGAGAAATGTCTATTTAGGTCTTCTGCCCATTTTTGGATTGGGTTGTTTGTTTTTTTGATATTGAGCTGCATGAGCTGTTTGTAAATTTTGGAGATTAATCCTTTGTCAGTTGCTTCATTTGCAAATATTTTCTCCTATTCTGAGGATTGTCTTTTCATCTTGTTTATGGTTTCCTTTGCTGTGCAAAAGCTTTTAAGTTTCATTAGGTCCCATTTGCTTATTTTTGTTTTTATTTCCATTTCTCTAGGAGATGGGTCAAAAAGGATTTTGCTGTGATTTAAAACATCATACTTAAAAATGAAATTTTAGAAAATACCACTTTAAAACCAAAGACAATACAATTTTGCCACTATCACCACCCACTTCTATTCAACCTGGTCATGGAGATCATAGAACAAGATAAGGAAAGTAAACAAAAGGTATAAGAATTGGAAATAAAAAAACAATGGCATTATCACGGAGGGAATGTTTGGCCACATTTTAAAAACTCAAGAATATCTAACAACAAACTTTTACAATTAATAAAAGTGAATAATTCAGTAAGGTTTTGGGCTGTATATATAAATATCAGTAGCATTTCTTTACAAGCCATCTAGCAATCTGAAAATGTAATTTCTAAAATGATAGTATTTGCTATAACAAATAATAACAATTAAGATATCTAGAGATTAACAAAAAATGTGCAAGACCTTTTTGGAGAAAATTAGAAAACTTACTTTCAGCACACAAAAGAAGACCTAAATCAGTGGAGAAATATACCACGTTCATGGATGGAAAAATTCAACAATATAAAGATGGAAATTTTCTCTAAATTAATGAAATGAAATTTATTTCATTCAATGAAATTTCCAATCAAAATCTCAACAAGGTTTTCTTTTCATGATACTTGACAAACTAGTCTTAAAATTAAATTGGAAGAACAATCAACCAGAAATAATCAATGCAATTTTGAAGAAAAATAATGAAAGGGACTTGCCATACCAAACGTTAATTTAGTAAAAAGCAACATAAATTAAAGCAGTATGGTATGAGTGCAAAAAACAAATAAGTAGACAGGTGGGATAGATAAAGGGGTCTAGAAACTTGATAGATATTACAAATTTGCTGGTAAAGAATTGACTACTAAATACACTTCTGAGACAATTGGCTAACCATATCGAAAAAGACAAAATTAGATTCCTACCTCACATTATACACACACAAAAATAACTCCAGATAGATTAAAAACCTAAATGTTAAGAACAAAATGGTAAAACATTTAAAGAAAATATAGGAGATGGGGGTAAAACTATAAAGAAAAGCATGGAACTGAACATCATAATTGCCAAGAAAATGGTTACCACTAGGGAGAAGAAAAGGGAGTTAAAATTGGGAAGAAAAATGCATGGAGATTGCAAGGTGCTGGTAATGCTCTATTTCTTGTGCAAAAGTTACACAGGTGTTAATTTTACAATAATTTGTTTATTTTATTTTTATTCATTTGTTGTTCATTTCTGTATATTTCAGTATTTAAAATAAATAAATAATTTAGGAGAATATCTTCACAACACTGGAGGAGAAAGTGTTTCCAAAATACAAAAAGCACAAAGCTTCTAGTCACTGGAGGTAGTTGAATTGAGGCTGGATTACCATTTTTAACTAATATATTTACAGTAAAATGTAAAACTTCCACATGACTAAAGACACCCATACCAAATGAAAATGCAGGACAGAATGGGGACCAACAGAAGATTAACAGCCAGAAAATATTATTCAAACTCCAACAATTCAGTTAAGATATCATCAAGCAATCTGAAAGAAAACTAGGTAAAGGATATGAACAGGCAATTCAACAAGGAGGAAATCTAAATAGCCATTAAACGTGCACAGCCTCAACAGTGTTCAGGGTAATGCAAAATAAATCAAGATACCATTTCACATCCAACATACTGGCATCCATTAAAAATCCAACAGTCCCAAGTGGAACGAAAGATATGAAGACATGGGAACTCCCATTTACTTCTGTAAAAAAATATAAGTTAATATAACCACTATTTGGAGGGCTTTGTAGTACCCAATAAAAAATCCATACTACTTCTCTCGGCCATTCCCTGGGAAACTCTTGAACATGTGCAAACGAGACCGGAATAAAGATATTCATTGAAGATGTATTATTATTGTTTGTAACAGGAAAAAAAGTAGAAACAACTGCTTTCTGAGGGAATAGGTGAGTTCTCTACCTCCTTAAACAGAGGATACTAGACATAATTTGAATGTCTCCTAAATGTCTGGAAATCAACAGAATAAACGGATTCTTTCATAGAGGAATACCAGACAATAGTTAAGTGAATGAATTAAATTTACTTGTACCAACATGGATGAAAGAGAATGTTAAATAAGAAAAAAAAAAACTGTAAAAGGATACCATTTATGTAAAGATTTTAAACACAAATATATATTCTGTATTTTCATATATATAATTTATTTATATATAATATAAAGCTTATAAATATGCAAATGCAATAAAAGTATAAAACTTTCAGGGGAATGGAGGAGACAATAACATCAGAATGGTGGTAATATACAGGGAGGGAGAGGAAAGGGTTGGAGGATTTATTGAAAATAAGAGATCTGAAGCAAAAATAGCAAATGGTTAGTATCTTTTTAACCTCAGTGGTACTTACAGGGGTGTTTCTTATTTTCTGTACCTTTTTTATGCTTATAACTTTTCATAACTACAATCGTGATGGAATTAAGAATACAAACGAGGCAAAATACACAGTTGATTTTTCAAACCTATGAAGCTTCTCTCTTTAATCCATGAAATGCTTTTAATTTTAACCATGGTTTATGGAACTCTTTCCTAATCTTATTATAAGTTTCTCCACCTCCTTAAATAGAGGATACTAGACATAATTTAAACTTTTCTTAGTGGCTGAAAGTCTATATAATTTGAATCACTGAATTAAAGAATGAAAATGGACCTTAAAATTAACTAAATCAAGCAATACTTTTGATGTTTAATTCCTGCTATAACATTATTCATAGATGATAATCCAACCTCAAATAGGATACTTTCAGGGATACAAAACATTCCATTTTTTGGGGGGGGGGAATTCTGTGAGAAAGTGATCCTAATAAAATCTCCCTCCTTATAACCATCACACTCTGCTCTTAATTCTGCCTGTTAGGGCCATTACAGTACAAGTTTAAGTCCACATGAAATACCATCAAATATTTGAAGACATCACGTCACTCCTAGGTCCCCTTCTTTTCCCAGGTCAAACATGTCCATGTACTTCCTTTGAATGACATTGTTCATATCCTTGGCCAAGTTTTCTCTGAAATGCCCGTTTCTTAATGATTTATAGACGTTCTTTACATATTATGGATACTAACTCTGTTATATATGCTGATAATATTTTCTCCCAGAAGGTCAATTATCTTCTAATGTTGCTTACAGTGATTTCTGCCATATGGATCTTACTTTAATTTTTTTATATAGTCACATATGTCAGGTTTTTCTTTCATGGCTTCTGGGTTTTGTATCTTAATAAGATATTAATATAGTTCTACATTATGTTCTGATTCAAGTATATTTTTTGTTCTATTTTTCACATTATTTTTTTAAGGCTGGATTTGTTCACTCAACATGTTTTTGAGATTCATCCATGTTGTTGCATGTATCTCTTTTTTTAGTTTTAGCTTTCATATTTATGTCTATGATCCATCTTGAATTAATTTTTGTGTATGACAAGAGGTCAAGGTTTATTTTAGATGTAATTTTTTTAAAGAAGTCTCCCATTTCTTGCACTGATTCTGCTTAACTGGAGACCATTTGCTACAGTTGCCCAACATGATTTTCCTTTTTTTTTTTTTTTTTAGCTGCGCGGCTTACAGGATTGCGGGATCTTAGTTCCTAGTTCCCCAACCAAGGATTGAACCCGTGCCCTCAGGAGTGAAAGCGCAGAGTCCTAATCACTGGACCACCAGGGAATTCCCCCCAACTTTTCTTTTTTTTTTTTTTTTTAATTTATTTATTTATGGCTGTGTTGGGTCTTCATTTCTGTGTGAGGGCTTTCTCTAGTTGTGGCATGTGGGGGCCACTCTTCATCACGGTGCGCGGGCCTCTCACTGTCATGGCCTCTCTTGTTGCGGAGCACAGGCTCCAGACGCAGAGGCTCAGTAGTTGTGGCTCACAGGCCTAGTTGCTCTGCGGCATGTGGGATCTTCCCAGACCAGGGCTCGAACCCGTGTCTCCTGCATTAGCAGGCAGATTCTCAACCACTGCGCCACCGGGGAAGCCCCCCCACCAACTTTTCTTATTTCAAGTTGCCTAATCTTCTTATGTTAAGCTATTTCTTTTGCTTGCTCATTTTTATAAAAGAAGATCTATTTTGATTGATCATGATAATTGGAGGAGATCTCCTCAGCCACTGTGTAGGACACAGCTTGAATTCCACAATGGCTTACAACTCCCTCTTCCTATGCCTACTGGCATAGTAGGCAGCTGCAGGAGTCCTTGGTGGACAATCACTTTGAGTACCTAGTGACACCTGGGAGCAAATTTTGTGGCCAGCACTCCAGGCCTTGATGGAGTTTCCAAAGTCCTCCAATTTTTCCACTCCAACTACACCTCCCTCCTTCTAACAGTTCTAAGAGAGGTAAAATCGGAAATGCTTTTCTCTAACTCTTGCTTGCTCAAGATTTTTCTCCCCTAGTCCTCATTCAACTGAAGATTTTCTTCTCCAGTTTCACTGTCCTGTGCTCATGAACTAGAGATCTGTGAGTTGGCTTCTAGAGTCCTCTTTCTGTTTAGAGCAATTACCTAATATTTGGTTGTGGGCAACATTTGTAGTGTAAGTTGGCACCTCTCAGAATGTTGACATATACCCTGTTCCTATCACTGCTTTTCTTACTGTCAGAGAAAATGTATTTGGCCAGAGAGCTGCAGACTTGCCACTGCAGTACTGATAGGAATGAGCCTAGTTTGAACCTCTCTGTCAACACAGACAATTCCATTGATCAACCAAGAGGTATTTATTAAGTGTCTAGAATTGTGGCTATAGTCTCTTCACTGTGTACTTTTCCTCTCTCTCTAATGAAGAGCATAAACAATACATAAGATATTGGAGATAAATGCTGGCTATTTCTGTTTCTTCATTATTCCATTCTTAAGCCATAATGTTATGGTTTCCTCCTTAAAGTGGGAAATATCTTAAAGTTGATATTAAGTGGTCCAAAGAGAACAATGATTTTGCACTAGAATCAAAAAGAGGCTGAATTTCATAGTAGAATCTGGAAGGCTCCTCTTCCCTTTACTTTTAGGGACAAAATGCAGTGACTAGGACACAGATAAGAACTATGACTCATATCTGGTGAAATCACTCAGGTCAGCTCACCTGTTCAATCTGTTTGTACCATACCATCAGCACGTCCTCTAGCTGACGAACAGTTTCTGAATTGCTCGCTGCGAGTGTCACTTCTTCAAAGGTATGCAGTTTGGAAAAATCAACATTGCCTATCTTCTTTAACTGAACTGTTCCCTCAATACTTATTCTAGCACCTAGAAGGGAAAAAATAATATTGACAAGAGGTGTTTAATGTCAATGTGTTAAATGCCGATGTGTGGTTTCAAGCTGTAATTACTAAAATGTTAGAGATCTAACACTTTATAGAAATATAATTCTAGTTGATCATTAGATTGTGACTATGATTTATTAATAAAATTGCATATTTTAACAATATGAAATAATATAATTTATATTTTAAAAAGAGTTCATAATAATGTATATATTTTTAAATATGGTAAAAATTTTCTCAAATAATATAGGAAGAGAATCCTCCTTCTACAATGGGAGATATAAAAGAAAATGTATCTTACGCCTTCAGAGATCCATGGAAAGAGAAGTTCTAATGATTTGATATCTTATCTCTAGGTCTCACAATTACTTTGATTAACATCTTCTTTTAAGATGGAAATGTTTTCTCTAATGCTTATTTTTAATAACATAGTTAATTTGCTCATTTGTAGTAACTGATTAAACATTAAATATTATACTTACCATCTAAAAATGAAAGGTATCTGTTGATGGTTTCAGTGAAAATGTGTTTTTCAGATTCTCCTTGCTGGGACTGGTTTAAAGCACCCCAATTATTTGTCGCAAGAATAGCTGGTAGAAATATATTTGCCAGCATATTCCTAATCCCAACTAGGAGTCCTTCTGATACATCCAGAAAAGTAAATAGCACTTCCTAAAAGGGTAGTGTTCAAATGTTATTTTACATGCTGATCCCATTAAAGAACTGAAAATCATAACCTATTTTACATTACAATAAGTATAGACAATATATCTTATAAACTATTAGGAAAACTTAAGTGGTGAATATTAAGGTTCTAAAATCAACAAACTTTTATTCTGTCTGCATTTAACCATTCACATACTTGCTCATCAAGTAAACACTTTCCCTGGTGCTTTAATTTCTGCATAGGGAAGGAGATATGGCCTGGAGTCCATACAATGTGAGGGAAAAGAAACTGAGCCTCCTACATAAAGAAAGTTCTAGGTGGACAGTTGCCCTGTCCATGAAAAGGGGACGAGAAAAACTCTGTCAGTTGAGGTAAAAAGCAATGAAACTAGCCCTCTGCCCAGAAATTTGGATGGAAAAAACATTGGTCAAAGGGTACAAACTTCCAGTTATAAGATGAATAAGTTCTGGGGATCTAACGTACAGCATGGTGACTGTAGTTAACGATACTGTATTGTATACTTAAAAGTTGCCAAAGGAGTAGATCTTAAATGTCATTACCAAAAAAGAAAAAAAAAGGTAATTATGTGAGGCAATGGAGGTGTTAGCTAATGCTATGGTGGTAATCATTGCACAATGTGTTAAATCAATTCTTTGTATACCTTAAACTTACATAATGTTATATGTCAATTATATCTCAATAAAGCTGGCAAAAATGCTTAAGCATATATTTGAAAAAAATGTAAACATACTTCATGAATGTTTTTAGTATTTATAGGGACATCATTGCGACAGCGAACAAAAACTACACACACTCCTTTTAGTTTCTCTGGGGCTGCGTTGTCTATATACAATCTCATCATTTTTGCCCCCTTGCTTGCTCCAGCAATAGTTCGACCACATTCTGAAAACAAAAGTCAAGAACTTAGCATACGATCACACGACTGATCAAATGTGATAAATTACTGTGGATCTTACACCCTTGTTCCTTGCTTTACTTTAAGAAGTTTTCAATATCATTATGGAATAAAATTTTTTGTCTACAAAAAGATGTAATTGCAAATCTTAAATTGCAGCCTCCTTGGGTGCCTTTCACTGAGTTCTGCACTTTGCTCCTTTTGGCCTGGCCTCAGGCAGGACTTTCATGCAAACCCTTCTCTTATCCCATTCTCAACCCTTTGCCTCCTTAATCCTTGCTAATCTTTCGTATCTCAGCCAAAATGCCACCTCTCAGGTAAACTCTCACTGACTCCCCCAAGAAGATCCTGTCCCCCACTAAATACACTCATAGCACCCAACTTATATTAAATCCTTCCTTGAATTAATTTCAATGAAAATGTATCATTAGAAATCTTTCTTCGATGTTTAAAATCTATTAAAAACATGAGAATTCTGTTAGATAGCTGGCTGCAATATTTTTTTTCTTTATTTTAAAAAAAATTTTTTTTGGCTGCGTCGGGTCTTAGTTGCGGCACACAGGATCTTCGTTGAGGCACGTGGGATCTTTTCTTTGCGGCGTGTGGGCTTCTCTCTAGTTGTGGTCTGAGGGTTTTCTCTCTCTAGTTGTGGCATGCGGGCTCCAGAGCACGTGGGCTCTGTAGTTTGCAGCACGCAGGCTCTCTCACTGAGGCATGTGAGCTCAGTGGTTGTGGCATGTGGGCTTAGTTGTGGGATCTTAGTTCCCCCACCAGGGATCGAACCCGCATTCCCTGCATTGGAAGGTGGGCTCTTTACCACTGGTACCACCAGGGAAGTCCCTGGTTGCAATATTAATAAGCAAAAAATCAACAGTCTTCCTGTTCACAACCATAACCAATTTGAAATATGATCTAAGAAAATTTTACATCCCTATCACAAAACCATAAACACCTTTTGTCTGCCCAGCCCTCCTTCCTTTGGGTTTGGGGAATTTCTCCCATCCTGTGATTCTGGAGGACACCAGTCTCAGAGCCCTGCAGGGGTACACATGTGAAAACTATAGTAATTAGACTCTCTGCAAGACCGTAAATCTTGAATGCAGAGACACAAAGATAAAAAGGGATCTGAGCAAGGTCAATCTACTGATGAATCCAAAGAAACTGCCCTGAAATCCATGGAAATGCTCTATTCCTATTTTTCCCAAGGCCTGATTGTTCAGTTAGTTCTAAATTTTGTGAACTACCCCAATGTTTTAATTTTTTTGCTTACCTAAGCCAGAGTCTGCATCTTGCTTGCAGCCAAAGAACCCTGAGACATGATATGCAGCAATGTAGAGCTCAAATGCTCATTCATGGAGGTTGGCAGAATTACCTTTACCCTTAATATTCTCCCTTTTTTCCTTGAAAAGTGAACCTGAATTTGTTCCATTTAGCAATCTGTACATTCTTAGGGAGACAACTGCTTTCTCAGCCTCCCTAGCCCCTTGGGTAGTCACGTGACATAAGAAGCTTGGGCTTTCCTGATAAAGGGGAGAGGTGTGACTAGTAGGTCCCTTTCCTACATGATGAAAACCTGTACATAATGTCTAGAGCTTCATCTTGCAACCATGTGGAACAAATATGAACACAAAGCAATGTGTTAAGAATGGCAGAATAGGGGACTTGCCTGGTGGCACAGTGGTTAAGAATCCATCTGCCAATGCAGGGGACACCGGTTCGATCCCTGGTCTGGGAAGATCCCACATGCCGTGGAGCAAATAAGCCATGTGCCACATATACTGAGCCTGCGCTCTAGAGCCGGTGCTCTAAGGCAAGAGAAGCCACCGCAGTGAGAAGCCCGTGCACCACAACAAAAAGTAGCTCATGCTCGCGGCAACTAGAGAAAAGCCCGCACACAGCAACAAAGACCCAATGCAGCCAAATAAATAAATTAATTGAATTAAAAAAAAAAAAGAATGGCAGAACAGAAATAAAATAAGAATCTGGGTTTCTGATGGCGTTACTGAGCACTTGAACCACTGCTAGCCACTGCCTACCCAGTTATGAGAGAAAAATAGACTCCTTATTTGTTTAAGCTACTATTAGGATTTCCATTACTCACAGCTGAACATATTCCTGGCTTCTAAAAATCCAAATGCAGCTACACCATAGAATACTATACAGCATCTTTTAAATTAGATAAATCTACATTTAATAACATAAAAAATGTCTAGGTTATACTGTCAAGTCCAAAAAGTAAGTCAAGAATAAAACATGTTATATGATCATATTTTTAAAATGATAATAAGTGTCTACATGTTAGCACATGCATATAAGAAAGACATGTAGAGGAATACTTACCAAGCTGATAAATGTATTATTTTTGGAAATAGCAAAAATAATAATTAAAAGTGTGTCTACCCTTTCTTCTGGCAGTTCTCCTGAGAATTCTTCCTAAAAAGTCTTCCTAATCCACGTAAAATTAGCTTCAATGATATTCATTGAGGCATTGTTTAAAGGAGAAAAAAGTTGTGAGCAACCTAAATTCTAATAATAAGTTTTGAACCTGATAGTTGTATCAGCCTAATGAAGTACAATGCAACTGTTTAAAATTTAATTGTGGAAATGTATCAGTGGCATGGAGAAGACAATATTATCAATTTTTAAAAGCTACCATAGAATAATATATAGAGTTGGATCCCATTTTTATAAAGCATCTATAAATTGGTTTTTATTAGTTCAATTAAACTGAAAAAAAAAAAGGAAGCATATCTTGGGTGACATGGTCCCCAAACAGGAAATGCAATCTTTTTGAAAATAATTAAGAGAAGGCTGAACCAACTCTCATGGCTACTGAGTTCCTTTTTCTTTCTGAGACTGGACTATAATCTTGGAGGACAAGACTTTTTTTAGGGAGTGAGGCAAAGTTTACATGGCACTTGCCCTGAGCCCAGCATACACCACGGTCCTCCCAATCCCATGAAGTGAGTTCCATCACTGTTCCCATTTTACAGATGAGAAAACCAAGGCCTGGAGAGGTGAAATAACTTTCCCAGTGTGACCCAGCGAGTAAAGAGTGGAACTTGTCTTCACCACCTCACTTCTGACCCTCTCCAGAACCGACCTTTAAACCAGTGTGTCAAACAGTGTCTATCTGTGATTCCCTCCTCCCTGCAGGCCCAGAGGTCTGCACACCATCAATGGAGGGTGTGATAAGCTCTGCATTTTAAGAAAACAACATCTGGTCTGGGATACTCTCACCCATATACCAGGACACACAGGATAACCTGTGTAGAAGAAATGGAAAGTTTCGCACTGTTGACACTGACTTGAAATCCACCCTGAGCTCCAAAGTTTGGACCAAGGCTATTTAGAAAGATAATTGTTAGGGCAGAGGGGTCTTAGAATCCAGCAGGGCACTGAGTATGGGGAAAGTGGCTTCCTTCTCAGTCCCACCTTGGCCCCTTACACTCTCATCCAGTACCCGCCTACTCCCCATCAAGTTTTGCCTCCTCAGGACCCACAGGGCTGGTGGTCTGAGTAACAAGGCATAGGCATAGGCGCTGTCTGGAGGAACAAGTCATTGGGCTGCTGAAGTTTGCAGTGACCAGCACAATCCCAGGAGGGGCAACAGTTTGTAGTTACTTGGTCACTCTTCCAGCTGAAGAATGCACGTCCCCCTTCTCATCTGTCTTGTACTTTCATAAATTTTGACAAAGAACGACCCAAAGCACCAGAGTGGGTACAAGGTCAGCAAACCACAAAGCATTCCCAGCCTCCAGCACATTTGGAATAAGTGAGATGCTACTTGTGAGCCATAAAAGAGGTGATTACTTTCCTGGTTAAAGGCAGCAAGAATGCCGTAGGCTGTGGAAAGGTGGAGGCACAGAGAGCCCATCTCAAACTTACCCTGTCATCCAGAAGCATCTTGGGGAGCTCTGTCTGTCTGGTGGTGTAATCTTGGCACAAAAGGAATATTCTTACTAGCTGTACATTCTTGTTTTGGCCCAATATGTTTGAAAATGACACTTTTTTTTTTTTTCTGCTGAAAGCTTGAGAGTTTCATTATTATTATTTATACTATACTCTTCCAAAGAAGGTTTGAGGCAATATACAATAACAATAAATGCTATGGACTGAATGTGTCCCCCCAAATATATATATGTATAGCAATATATATATATATATATATATATATATATATATATATATATATATATATATATATACTGCAAAATAGGATCCAACTCTACATATTATATATGCAACTCTGGATGTCAAGGAGTCAATGAACTGTGAATATGTCTTAGACTTGCAGCAATACTTATAATTTGGGTTGTTAAAAACATCTAAATTAGTGATCAGAAGATAAAACTAGCAGAAGATAAAACTATATACATAGTGGTATATATACTGTGTGTATATATATGTACATACCTCATACATACTGTACATATACATATCAAAATACATAGAGAGAGGGAAATACACACACACACATATATATACCAAAGAAGTTACAGAAGGATACTCATCAAGGAGTTAACTTGATTATTCCAAGTGAGTGGGAATCTGGGTGGTAGTTTTAATTTTTCTTCTAATTGTAGTTATTTTCTCACCTTTCTATATTTTCAGCTATTGTTTTAATTTGTAATGAATTATGAAAATTTGGACCTTACAGTAATGTCCCAGCATAAGAATTGTGAGAGACAGAAGATCAATAGAGCAGACATAGTCACTAATCATGAATCTACATATTTTGTTGGTGAAGAAAGACATATATATTAAACAATTAGATGAAAACAGAAGAACATGATCAAGTGGTGTATTTTACAATGCAAACTTTAAGAGACAGGCATTTGGAGGATAGTGATGGATGTGGTTTGGAACACTCTGGGAAGGCTCTGAAGTAAAGAGAATGCCTGAGGCGATCCGGAAGAGGGGTAGGATTTGGCTGGGTGGAGACACTTAGGGGGTGGAGAAAAGGGCACGGAAATGACTGGTGTGGACAGACAACCATGAAGACTGGCTTAGAGAGAGCAGCAAGTTCATGTTTGGCAGAATAGGAAATCAGACTAAACAAGTACTGTGTGTCCAGGTTATGACAGGCCTTAGTGGAATAAATGAAGAGTTTGGACTCAATCCAACAGCAGGACAATGAAAGATTTACTTGGCAGGAATAAGTAGTATGGATTTCAGAGAGGAAATCTGGTAACAGAGATACTGGTTTTCAATCTGGAATACTGGGGCAGGCATGAGATAGAAGCCTAGCTTAAAGGCAGCAGAGGAGGAAAGCAAGAAAGAACCAACAGAGGGGACACGGTAAAATCAACAAGATTTATAAGATAAGTAGTCTAAAACCAAAGGATGATCCGTGTACCTAGTTATTAAGACAAAAGTTTAACGACCTGGTAAAGTATCAGTTCTTTTTGGAATAATGTGAAAAGTAGGGAAAGCCAGATATTCCACTGCCAGCTGCAGCAAACACAAGATGCTGACCCAGGACCACAGGGAGTGACTGCTGTGCTTTCGGGTGGTTTCATGACTATTTCTAGTCATCTGACAACACGTGTACAAAATGGCTCTGCCTGTTTCAAGGAAAAGGCAATTAAATTCTAGTGAAAATGTGTATTCCCAGGAGAGGTCAATGACTTCTATAAGGATGCTTTCTTCTTCAATCATTATAGCAATCTTGTAAGCTCCTGGTAAATTTTCTTTATAAATATAGGATTGTCTATGTATAAGAGAAAAGATATGCTGCACTTTAACATTCATTCATGAATAGCTGGCACGTTACCATTGCAAAACGTCCTTACCAAGACCAGGTACATCTCCTTCCTGGTACAAAAACTTCAATGTCTTACAACCATCTTTCATAAAAAAAACAGTAAATGCTTCCAGCTGTTAAACAAAAGAGAAAATGATAATCAATAAAATGACTAAGAAACTATAATCAAATGAACCAAGCCCTGTGCTAGGCATTTTACATACCTTAGTCCTCATAGTTTTGTAAATAAAGAAAATGAGGCTAAAAGAGTTTATTCAAGGTACACAGAAGCAGGTACATCAGAGGCAGGATTAGAATCCGAACTAATTTAACTCCAAAATTATCATGGAATATAGGGTGAATTCTATTTCCAAACCTACATTACTGATCTACATATATAAGTGGGCCTCCACTTACCTAACCCTGCCTCACAGCATCTTATAGGGGTAAATAGGTGAGTCCAGCTGGAGGTAAACATAAAGAATTATTATTAAGAGAAACTACTCTTTTTTTTTGGTTGCACTGGGTGGCTTGCAGGATCTTAGTTCCCTGACCAGGGATTGAACCTGTGCCCTTGGCAGTGAAAGCACGGAGTCCTCACCACTGGACCGCCAGGGAATTCCCAAGAGAAACTATTCTTAAAAGTTGATTTGTGGAACAGTAAAACTTGCCTTATTAACTAACTGTTTTGTTTGACCAATTATTTGAGTAATTATATTTTCAGCAATTATAATTTGACCTATATTGTAGCCAAACTAATATAAAAACAAATTAATATAATGTCTTCCATATTTATGAGCATGAATTTAATTACTTATGAGTCAGTATAATTATCTTAGTAAGTAGATATCTAGGTCACATAAACAAAATCTCTCACACATCATTAGGGAAACACAAGTTTACTGACCTCCCTTCACCTAGTCCCACTGATTTCATACATAAGTGTCTCTCTTGGGCAGTGGGTTTCTCTTCACTTACTGACCAATTCCTGTAGGAAGTATCTCAGGTCTGGCAAAGCCTCTCACCCTTGGACAATGGTTCTCAAACTCTTGTGTGCATCAGAGAAGCAACTAGGGGACGTCTTAAGAATACAGAATGCTGGGCCTGAGGATTTGCATTTCTAAAAGGTTCCAGGCGATGCTGCTGGTGGTCCTGGGACCACGTTTGGGAACCACCACCCTGGGAGATGAAATGGAGCCACGGAGATGCGCAAAATTCTAGCCCTTCATCTTCTACTCTCCATCTCACACGTAAACTTGGCTCTCTTGCATAATTACCACCTAAAAGGTACAGAAGCTGTCAGCATAGCTATTCTTGCCCAGTTCCACACTTTCATGCTGTATGTGACTTCTATGACCCATCAGCTTTGAATGCATCCAAACTCTCAAAAGTAGACCACATGACTGTGATAAAAAAAAATCTCAATATCAAGCGTAATGAATTCTTGTTTATTAGACATGTTGTACTCCTGAGGCCAGCAGAGTGAAAACCGTCATGGGCCATAATCATGACTGTGGTTAAAAATTCACTTATAACACATAATATTTTACAAATACTTCATCTGAGCTTCACCACAACCTTGCACTAGGTAAGGCGGCATTATTATGCCCCTCTTGCAGAAAAGAAAATTAAAGCTAAAAAGAATTTGAGGGAACTTCCCTGGTGGCACAGTGGTTAAGAATCTGCCTGCCAATGCAGGGGACACGGGTTCGAGCCCTGGTCCAGGAAGACCCCACATGCCATGGAGCAACTAAGCCCGTGCGCCACAACTATTGAGCCTGTGCTCTAGAGCCCGCGAGCCACAACCACTGAGCCCACGTGCCACAACTACTGAAGTCCGCATGCCTAGAGCCTGTGTTCCGCAACAAGAGAAGCCACTGCAATGAGAAGCCCACGCACCACAATGAAGAGTAACCCACGCTCGCCGCAACTAGAGAAAGCCCACGCAGCAATGAAGACCCAATGCAGCCAAAAATAAATAAATAAACAAAAAAGAATTTGAGGACTTCCCTGGTGGTCCAGTGGTTAAGACTCTGCGCTTCCACTGCAGGGGGCACAGGTTCAATCCCTGGTCAGGGAACTAAGATCCCATGTGCTGTGCAGCCCAGCCAAAATAATAATAATAATAATAAATTTAAAATAAATAAAAATAAAAAGAATTTGAGTGAAGGACCCAAAGACACATAACCACAAGTGCAGAACCTGGAACTCCAGATCTGCTCTCTTTCCACAGAACTGTGCTGCTGCTGTCTTGACTTTGGAAAACACTAAGCCAGGAAAGTAATGTCTGTGACTATCATGAGCAGCGCTGAATGAAAGTAGCAGGAACACACGAAGTAGCAAAGGCTTGAATGCCAATGCCGCAGAAACCTCTGTATTGGTTAGGGTCCTGGCAAGCAAAGGAGTCATAACAAAGAGGTTCTGAAGAAACCTTATAATAAAGAGGCTACTTCCAGAGGCCAGAGCAGGGTGAGGGAAGCTGTGGCACTAGCAGCAACACAGGACTAGCAACAGAGGAAAACCAGTACCACCTCAAGGCCTGGAAGGGAGGGCGCTGGGGGGAATGGGGTAGCGGGAAGCAGGCTGAGAGCTGGAGCTGGGGGAAAGGGACTGCTCGGGAGGACACTGGCAGAAACGTGGCCAAGTGGGGAGGGATCAGGCTTCTTTCTCTTCCGCCCGCCAATCTCCTGCTGGTGGCTCCCAGAAGCCGAGCCACGTGGAAACCAGAGGATGAGGGAGCCCATGTGGTAGATTCAGGAGAGGTCAGCCTTCCAGGCCACAGAGCAGGGTGGAGCACAGTCGGGAATGGATCTGAAGGCAAACAAAATAACCACCACATCTTCTGTTGTCTACCCTTTTACGGAGCCTTTAACGAACTGTTTTCACTCTGGATTGTCCAACAGACCTCACATAAAAGAAAAACTTTTCCGTACACCCAGTTACCTAAACAACCACAACAAAACATACCACCCCTTGCTCCAACTTCTTACTCACCCATCCATTAATCGTGATGCCAATTTACTACATGTTCTTTGCTTTGTCCATGTAATCAAATGAGCACTCTAATCTCTCCCAGATTTTGACACTGGTTTCCATCCTAGATGTACTTACTATCTTCCCTCTACTGGGGCTTTGCAATTCACCAGCAACTCTTAAGGAAACACCTTTCCTGGCTTGATTCTTCCCTTAATCCTTGATTTCCCATTCCTTGCAGCCTAAGCAGTGTCTGGCCTGGTCCATGATAGCCTTAAAGGAAGAAGCTAACCACAAAGACCCAAAGTCCAAGACACGCCCCCAGGAATGACAAGTGGAAGGGTTTGCAGGCATTGCGCACTCCCACTTCCTGGTCAGCATGCTAGCCAGTGAGAGAGACTTCCTCCAAGTAGAGAATGCCAGCCCAGAAAACCAGGTGGCAAATATTTAAGGGTGATAATACCACCTCTGTAGATACCCATCTCCCCAACTTAGTCCTAGCAGCAGTCTTCCTCTGAAGGCACTGCCCAGTCCCCACGTCTATGCCTAAATCTTTTGCAGAGCTAGTGGGATTCCGATTGTGAAGTTAGCCAAATATGTGGCCTTGAAATTTTCAGGTGCAACAACATTGATTACCTATATGGTTTCTTCCCTAACCAAGCACAGGAATGGTGCTTGGGACAGGCCTGAAGCCTGGGCCTACTAAGAATCACATTTTTTAGAAATTGGCCTTTCCTTCATCTCTTGGTCATCTGCTCAGTGATGTGTGCAAGGTTGTTTTGCATCACTTTCTTCTACCTAGAGAATAGGCAGACACATAACCAGAGGTACCAGAGGAGCCAAAATAGTAGAGAAGAGAGGCCAGGAGAGATGAACACAAATGAAAGAACAATACAAACAAACAAAAACAACTTGAGAGTGGCAAAGAGAATCCTGTTGCCATTGGGTGGTATCATCCATAGCCAGGACAGGTTACAGAATTTGTGAGGCCCAGTGAAAAATGAAAATTCAGAACCACTTCTTTAGAAATTATTAATAATTTTAAGATGGCAAAAGGAGATCATTTATCCAAGGGCAGGGCCCTTCAGCACAAGGGCCTACTCAACTAATAGCCCGCATGCCTGTGAAGCCATCCTTAGCCACACACACATTCCCACGGGGAAGTTTGGTGACCTGGGAAACCATCCTACTTCCAGTTGCTTGCTGTGGCACCTCTTGTTTTATGTACACATCTCCAAGTTTGTCTATCCTTTGCCATTACAATAGCTCAGAGCTATTGATCTCTCCGCATCAATCACATGCCCATGTCACTGTAACACACTAAGGGAACAAGAAAATGATCAATCCCATTCAACTGTCAGGGGCCTGCCAGTTCTAAAGCTTTATAAGGGTCCTGGAAGAAATGAAGGGCAGACAACTTCCAGAACTTGGTAACATACTGCATCAAGCAAGGGAGAGGCTCTTTTAGGAAACATTCCACAGACTCTTCACTCCTAGAGCAAGCTAAAGAGTTTTGCCCAAGTTCACTGGGCAAGAACAGGGAGTATGGACCCTGATAATGGCAACCTCACCACAGTGCCGCCCCCAATGCAACTCTCTCACCCTTGCATTCAGTGGGACAACCGGCTCACCACCAGCATGTACCTGCTCACTGGTCTTGTAGAAGCTCCAGCCCAGGTCACTCCTAGACTTGATAAAAAGCTCAAGCAGCTAAGAGTAATTTTGTTGAAAATTTAGAACCTGAGCTATAAGCAAGCTATGACAGTGCTTCCAGGAGCTGCTATGAAAGTCACAGTTTATCATATATTACTATAATTAAGGTGACCATATAAATTCACCATCCAAAACTGGGACCCTTTTAGGAGAGAAAGGAGGAACTGTTAATAATTATGCTAGAAAAGTAGGCATAATCCAGGGCTGTCCCTGGCACGCAGAGACACATGGTAATCACCTCGTTGTTTTCGACTATATTCATGCAGTAGTCACTGTTCCCTAGCTCTATTTCTGCAGTTTGTTTTTCGACCCAAATGATTTGCACGTGTAGTTTATATAACCTGTACTTTTAAAATATCACTCTACCTGTGCTTGACTAGCCCTCTAACTTCTGACGCCATTTTGAGTTAGAATCTTAGCTCAATTCTAGTTGCCAACTCTTTTTTTCCCTTCCTCCACAATAGTAGGCCAAACTAGAAATATCATCCAATTGGCTATTAACTAGGTAAAATAAAGCTTCTTCTCTATTCAGTTAAATCCCAACCGTCTCTTTCTAAATGCTTTGTTGTTCACAACGATTCAAGTTTCTTCAACCAATCACTTCTCAAAGAGTAATTAAAAAATAATAATAAGACTTAAACTTACAGATGGGCAATCCAAAATTAATTCTTCCACAGTTGTTATGTCCAGGCCAAGCTTTTCTGATAGAATTTCAAATATATATTTGTATGAAGGGTCAATTTTCATTTTTCGGTTTTCTCTTGCATCTCTAAATCTTGCCTAAAGAATGAAAACCATGTGTAAAAATTGTAATTATGAAGAAAAATCACCAAAATATTTCATTTCAGATAAAAGTGACACTTAATAAAAATGGTATTATAAGCAAAACCTGTCTCTCTTTTAATGTTTCCTGTAGATTTGAAAAGCCACTCATACTTCGGAGATATTTGGATGATCTGCGGGAAGACTGAGAGAGCACATCAGAAGGCATTGATTGAACCATTCGGGGCGCAGGCCTAGGTCGAACCCTTCTCGGATCCGGGTCATCTTCGTCTGGCATAACTATCCTTTCATCAGAAGGAATGAGATTCATATAATCACTTAAAGAGGAAGTAGGACCTTTTTCGGAAAGAGAGACAGTATCTTCTTCAGATGCCTCTTCTGGGAGGGGCGGGGCCTCTTCACTGGAAGGAGGAAGAGCCTCTTCTTCCGGAGGCGGGGGAGCCTCATCTCCTGGATCCGGAGGGGCAACATCTTCTGAGCTAGGAGGTGCTGCCTCTCCCGAAGAGGGCGGGGCTTCTTCTTCCGGAGGGGGTGGGTCACCTTCTTCAGCGCTCATGTTATCCACTCCTTCCACCTGCAGAGCACCTTAAAACTTCAAAACCTAGGATTATAAAATTTTTTTTAAAACTGTTCAATAAATTGAGTATGATGTTTTAATTTATCCCTCCCATTGAAGCTAGACAGGTAGCAAAATTATCTGTTTCTCCCATACTGCATTATCTAAAGAAACTAAGTTTACAGGGCTAGAGAGAGAATTTTTTTTTAAGTGGGACAGCGCGTGCACACGCGCACACACACACACACACACACCCCTACACCTACACACCTCTACGGTCTTTTTCAAACTATAAGTAACCACTGCAATTGATGGGAGGACACCTGTCCTCAGGTATGGAAAAAGGGGTGAAAAAAGAGTGAGAGCAACTGTACTCAAGGACCAACTGGTGATCAACACCAGGATACTTATCCAAGAGATCAAGCAAAGAACTACATGGACTGAAATGTTCCTTGCTTGGGGAAACTCTGCTACTATACAATTCACCAATCAGACACTCAACTGTCCAGCCATCTCATCTATATGAGCATAACCAGGACCACCCAAAAAGCATAAAACATATTCTCGGAAGCCAGAATGAATATCCCAAGTCCAAACATAAAATTCATGCTAAAATGCGATTGTGACTATTTACTGAAGCAACGATATCATAAAAAGTATAAATCCAACCTACCCAATCAGAAAAGCTCCAATTATAAAGGAGTGTGTAAGTTATCATGAGCACATAACAAGGAAAATTAGGGGGCGCCAGCGGAATGGGACAAAACGTTACTTACAGAAAAAAAAAAATCATATTTAGGGCAATAATCAAGCCTCCATCAAAATAAATAGGAGTTTGGGATATGGCTAAGATCCAGAAACCAGTATAACAGTAAATACCTGAAGAACAAAAGAACAAATTCCAAAGCAGATAGTTCAAAAGAAGATGATAAAGAGGCTTTCTAGTGAGAAATTCTGAGGACACTGGTGCAGACCTGGCCTAAGTAAGATGGTGCTTTGCATGAAGGGACACCAGCAGCCCTCCATCAGACACAGAGATAGCCTGTAACCTGCACCTGACATCTGCCCTCGCCAGGTTTTCCAAAGGACCCATAAACAGCTGAAATTGTTTTCTTTGATATGCTAGGTTGGCCTATTCAAGAACAGAAAGACCCAAACTGACCTTTTAGTTGCCAGCTAACCAGTTTACCTACCCACACCCAAGATGTCAAACAAGGACCAATGTTCTCAAACTGCTACAATACCCAGGAGTTGCGTGTGCATTACGTTCTTACACTTGAAACTGGCCTAGAGGAGTTGGTTGTGCCATCTATAATAACTCAAGAACAGTTATGATGATATACATTAGTGAAGTCGTATCAACTACCTGTCACTCTGCTCAAATTTATGCTTTTGAATTCTGCAAAACAATTTACTCCATTAAGAGAATCGTGCCTTCTCTCAAAGGATATCAACAGGCATTGTTGTCTGGTTTCTGAAACGAAAGCAAAATTTACTTTAATTTCAATAAATGGTGAAACACATGTACTGATTGAGCTCAGTAGGGCCGGAGAGCTTCTCCATAGGCAGTAAATGCTCTTTCTAGAGATACACAGTTATTTAAGCCAGTATAGAGCCACTATAATTTAAGCCATCAAGGAAAGATTAAAGTTGAATCATGACATTTTGTTTAAGAAATCAAGGAAGTATACAATAAATCTTAATGAGTTTTCCATCTAAAAATGACAACTATTTCTTAAGTGTTGGCACAGATTCACAGATTAAATTTTCACAAAATGTTATTACCCAACACAATTAATTCCCTGGAGATTCAAGATAGTTAAGATTCATGGCACATAATTTCAGAACTAGAAAATAAACCTTAGAAATCACCTAGTTTAACTCTCCCTTTTTACTGATAATGAAACTAAGATCCAGAGAAGTCACAGATCTTATCCAACTACACACCCAATTGATCTTTCTAAACTTCAGATCATATCATATCACGGCCCTATTTAGTTTTGCCCCCTTGTTCACCTAGCTATTTGTAATCTTGCAATGAAAGGATATTAAAAGCTAAAAAAGCTTAAGGTAGTCCTGAATAACATCAGTTAGGTTAAACAAAATCTATGACTAAGGTCAGGCTGAATCGATAGGCTTAGAGAAGGAAAATTGAAAGCAAGTAAAACGGAATGGGAAAGAAGGAAAGAAAGCTGAAAATAAGACAAATAGAGTGTAAAGAGAAGAAAAAAAACCCCAAAATCCTCTCCCTCCGTTTCTGTGCCACAGTTGCCATCATTCAAAGTGGTGTGAGTAACTGAAACACGCCCAAGGGCATGACACTCACTCTTGGAGAAAGAAAACAAGACAAGATTCTTGTCCTCCAGCATTCACAATCCTATTGAGGAGATAAAGTAATCTTTGCAAATCAACCAAGAGTGTAAAATTGTAGAGTTCTACCAGAAAAGGAAATTAGAAAAGGAAAAAATTAGTGTGGACAAAATAGACAAAGATGATTTCATGCAGGATTTGGACATAAGTTGGCCTTGAAGGATAAGAAGGATTCAATCAGAAGCGGAAAGAAAAAAATCTAGATAAAGAAGTAAAGAGGTAAAGCTACGAAAAATTATGAAGAGGTCAGAAGGGGGAGAATTTAGCTGGGAAAAACAAGTGCCTAGAATTATGCAATATCATATTTATTCTTCCAAAAGACCACAAATAGCAAGGATTCAGAATCAGTTAAAAAAGAACAAAATGTGGTTTTCATACAAACACAGATTCTTAATGTTAACATGTTAGGGAACAGGCTCAGTTCTACTCAGACCTTTTTTTCTAGCACTCCTAGGTCATGTGTGAAAATCTCCTAATCAAGAATTCCCCAAGTTTATAATAAAATACACTGAAAGAGGTCATTGTGAGTTACTCTGCTCCTATGGTAATCTAATAAACATAGTCTATAGCCTCAACTCAGGTAAACATATTTAAATATAACATACATATACTTTCCACCTCTATGTGTGTCTCCTTACCTCAGTTTCCTTGGGATTTATGTGAAGCTGTTTTAAGGGAGGCGGGGAACAGCATTTAATTTCTAAAACTTATCAGAATACTCCTCTCAGAATATATGTTTTATGTAAAGAGTTCAATTTGCACTCTGTGAATTGAGTGCTGACATATATATCTCAAGCTAAGGACAGGGTAAGCTCTTATTTTGTGAACATAAAGAGTCTTTATGGTCAGTAGTCTGTACACAATGGCAATACGGAAAATGATAACAAGGTATTAATTGCTATCATGACTGAGAAACAAGTAATTTCTAAATAATTTGTTACAGTTTACATTTTTAAAGTAAATCATATACCTCAGACTCTCAAAATAAATAAATTACTACTGCCATTTTGCGGAGATTTTGCTTAAGGAAGCTGTAGAATTCTTCCTCTGATGAAATCATTTGAGATGCTTTTCCTACATGGTTTTCAAATGTCAAATCATACTTGGCATGTAATGAACTCTAAATATAAAATGTCAGTTTACCACTCCCAAAGACTGGTGTAATTATTTAACTGTAACTTAGAAAATGTACACAGCTGTTTTATATAGAAGAATTCCTAAAAGCTGTAGCAAAAATTTTAATAGATTACATAGTTGAAATGGAAAAAGTTTTAGTAAATATAAATTAGTTTACTATATATACACATTCACATGTTTGTATATAAGCAACATGTTTGCAACAGCAAAAAGAAGCAAGAAAACAAATACACTTCCTGGAAACAACCAAAATGTTCCTTGATAAAGGATGCATTAATTATACCATAGTACTCTGTTCAATAAAGTTTTAATTTGACATTAGCAATAAAAATAATGAGGTAAAGCTATATATACAGATATAGAAACATCTCAATCACATATTGTTACATGGAGAAAAAAAACCAAGGTAGTACTGTGCATTGTATATCAATTGTATAAATTTTTTAAAGTGTATGTAGGCATATACATGGTATTTCATCTATTCTAAGATGCACACTTTTAAGAAGGTTTAACTGGCAACCATTTTTCCTTTCCTCACATCTTTTTCCTTTATGCTGTTACATATAATATGTAGTTTTCATCTATGTAATTGCATAAAATTATAATCAGTAACAGTTTAGATTTAATAAAATGCATTAGAAGCTTTCCAGGAAAGATACACAATTATGAATTATGAACAATGATTACCTTGAGTAAAAAAGGCCAGATAAGAGAAGCAGAGGAAGAGCTGTACTTTTCAATTTGATAACTTTATGGTTTTTTAAAAATTATAATCATGTGCATATTTTACTTGTATAATATGTGTTTATATCATATACAATAACACACAATATGTGTTTATATTTTTCTCCTATATATCTTAGGACTTAAAATTTAGAACCTAAATTTCCCTCTGAATTTTAGAATTTAGCAAGATTACTTCGGCAACAAAGGGGCGGGCCTTTACTCCAAGTATTCACGCTTTGCTGGCCATAAGAGCACAGAGGGGATGCGGGATAAACACCTTTTCGTCTTCTCCTCCTCCTCCTCCTCCCCGTGTCCTCCCCAGACAACTTGCTGCCAAATACAATCATTTTATATTCCCACCACCCCTTCTCTTTAAGTTCAATTTTGGAGGTTCATTGGACGTCCACAAAATCATTCCTAGTCATTTCCAGGAGCAAGTTTCCATTTCAACCACACCCCTTTCTCTTGTGCCCATCTCTGTACCCCTATCCCTTCATGATGACTAAGGGGTCTCTGCGTGCTTGGCCGCTGGGACGACATACACAACCGAGAAGC
The DNA here is from genome assembly GCF_028023285.1 of Balaenoptera ricei. Lineage (NCBI taxonomy): Eukaryota > Metazoa > Chordata > Mammalia > Artiodactyla > Balaenopteridae > Balaenoptera > Balaenoptera ricei. The sequence goes on from NC_082649.1 coordinate 36,613,080, forward strand.
CCCTCCAAAGCAAAGCGCACAAACGGAGGTGGGGGTGGGTGGGGGAGAGGGCAGACTGTTAAACACACACAGGGTGGTCAACGTCAAGAAAAGGTGAATGAACAAAGGGCTGAAAGAGACTAGAAGGGAAAGAAACTTCTGGAAAAAACCACAGAGATGATGACATTTGACTTGGGTCTGAAGAGCTGTCAGGAGAGGACGGGAGAGGGGACTATCCTAGCAAGAGAGCAGGGAAAGGCTCAGCTTACTTAGGAGAAGTGGCAAATTTAGTGCTGAGATTCTCGTGGTGTAGGGGAGTGAGGAGGAGCGAGGGCAGAAGATTAGCCTGAACGGCTAGACCTTCTGTTTGTATTACTTTTGCATTCTTAAAAGGGGGAGCGGAGTGTGGAGTCTGTCAGACGTCCAACGAAGAGACTGGGATTCACCAAGGGCAGGGGCTCGCTGCGGGTTGTAGTGGGGTGAGAACTGGACAGGTTGGGGGCATTAGCGGGGAGCTGGGGGGCAGAGGGAGGCAAGTAGGCCGGACCTCAGCGGGGCGGGGAATCCGGCTCTGCGCGAGTCTCCGAGGCGCACTCACCCGCCGCTCAGCTCAGCCTGGCGGCCCCGAGCGTCCGCGCAGCCCCGGGAGCTGCTCCTGCTCGGTCTCCGCGGCCACCGAGGCTCGGCCGTTGGGAGTCCGAGGCCCGCTCGCTCCCCGGCGCCCCGCGCGGGCTCCGCCGGGCTCTGCTCCCTGCGGGGCGCGGGGGCGCGGGCTTTCCCCACCCCGTGCCGCCCCCCGCGCGCTCGCGGGCCGGGACAATCACCCCACGAGCCTGAGAAGTGAAACACTGTTTAGGGGCCCTTGGGCCGCCGCGGCAGGAGCAGCTGCCTAGAGATGGAATATTTCAGGGGGTGGGGACTTGGGAGGATTCCAAGGTAGGCTTTGAGGGGATTGGTACGGAAATGCCTTGATATATAAAACAGCGTTTTCTATGACCTTTACGTTTTCTGAAGTTACTTCGTGTCTCACTAGAGAACATTAAATGTTTTCCTTTGAATTTGTTTGCTCAGAAACCTATGACTGGTAATATAGAGTGGAAAGACTGAAGAAAACTGACTACTTTTCAAAGTTTACCCCCCCTCGGCCCTTTCCAGTACATTTCTGCTTTTACCCCTGACGAGGCGTGATGGGTCTCCATTTTAATTAGGTGTTTATATATATATATATATATATATATATATATATATATATATACACACACACATATATATATATACATATATATATACATATATATATATATTCTGTGCTACCCAGTAACTCAATTAGTTCTGAAACTCAGATTGTGAACATGCTGTAGTCCTGGGTGTCCTCATTTATAAAATAAAATGCAGGAGATAAGATGATCTCTAAGTTCCCTTCTTGTTCCAAAAATCTATAACTCCATGATGTTTGGTTTCAAGACTCATTGACTGAAAGATGATACTATGGACAGAAATAAAAACATCAAGACAACCCACTGGAAATGTCTAAATGTTGTAGGGAATGTACAATTAAAGTACACAGATTATCAATATTTGTTGTTATAATTGTCCTAACATAGCCACATGATCTTATTATCAAATAACAATTTAAGTAGCCAGCCAGTCAAGTAAAATATATATAAAATATATATAAATATATATAAATATTGAGTAACTATCCACAGTTCATTCTTTGAGCTTTTCTTTATGGCTGAAACAGCACACCTATACCCTGTTTAGTTGTCCATCCTATTTAGTTTGAAAAAAAAAACACTGACAATAGAGACCTAGGCAACTAATAAAACAATGTTCGTTAAGGAAAATTAACTCTACCATAAAAGTGTTTTAAACATACTCTGAGTAGATTTCCTAATCTTAATTTTACTAACATACAAAACAAAACAAAAAACAAAACAGGTATGTGCACCTTGCAGTGGGTTGAATTGTGTCCCCCTAAAATAAGTCCAAGTCTGTTGTTTCCTGCTACCTGTCTGTGAATGTGACGTTATTTGGAAATAGTGTCTTTGCAGGCAAACTTAAGGATCTCAAGGTGAGATCACCCTGGATCTACAGTGGGCCCTTAATCCTATGACTGGTGTCCTTAGAAGAGAAAGAGGAGAGAGATTTCAGACACAGGGAAGGAGGCCATGTGAAGACCCAGGCAGAGATTGGAGTTATGCTGCCACAAACCAAGGAACACATGGAGCCACCAAAAGATGGAAAAGGCAAGGAAGGATTCTTCCCTAGAGCCTTTAGAGAGAGTATAGTCCTGCCAACAACTTGATTTCACACTTTTAGCTTCCAGAATTGTGAGAGAATAAATTTTTGTTGTTTTAAGCCACCAAGTTTTTGATGATTTGTTACGTCAGCTCAAGGAAACTAATATCCCTTCTACCAAAAAGGAAACAGATGTAAACTCTATTTGGAATTTGTGTCTTCTAAAATAGTGACTATCTAAACTATTCCTTCCCCACTATTGCTGTCTTTTCTTTTGTTTCTGTATGTGGTGCTTATTACTTTTAAGCTTTTAAAAAATATATTATATATATTTAAGAGATACAGAGAAGTATAAAGAATAATACAACTATCCATTTACCCAACATCCAGCTTAAGTTATGAAACAACGTCAAAGCATTTAAATCCCCAGTATATCCCTCCTCTTTGGCTTTTTCCATTGTTGTTTAGAGCAAATCATGTTCTTGAATTTGGAGTTGTTTTTTCCCAGGTACTTCCTGATGCCATTACTGGATGTATATTTAGCCCTAAGCAATACATTATATTCTTGCAGAGTTTAAAACTTTTTAAAAAGTTGTATTGGTCATATGAATTCTTCTGCAACTTTTAATTATTTCATTTCTATTTGTGAGATTTATCAATGTTGGAATATGTTCCTCAGATTCATTCATTTTCACTTATGTATATTATTCCACTGTGAAAATAACACAATTTATTTTCTCACAGTTGGACATTTAGGTTTTATCAATTTTTTTTTTTCTATTCAAACTTTGTCTCTTATACTTAGAGTGTAGGCGTAATAGTCCTCTGGATATGTACTTAGTAGGATGTACTGTCTTTAACTTTACTTAAATACTGTCAAATTATTTTCCAAAGTGTTTATAATAATTTAGGTTTCCACCAGCAAACACTGCTCCTCATTCACACCAACACTTGATACTGATACACTATGAATTAAAAAATTGTTGTCAGTCTGAAGGGTATGAAAGGAACCTCATTTTTATGTTAAATTGCATGTCCCTGTTTTCCAGTAAGTTAGAGCATTTTTTCATGTGCCTATTAGTTACTTGTGTTTCCTCTTTTGTAAACTGCCTATTTTTCTCTTTTGCCATTTTTTCTCCTGAGTTACCTTTTCCTCATTGATTTGTAAGGGTTTTTACATATTATGGATACTGATCCTTTGTTGGCTATGTGTGTTGCCCATACCTTCTCCCACTTTGTGGTTTGTCTTTTTACTTTTTTATGGTGTGTTTTAATTAAGATATTTTTTCTTTTATATTTTGTGCTTTTACATCTCAGTAAGAAATTCCTACCATGAATTCATAAAGATATTCTCTGATATCTTATTCTTTACATGTTTAAGCTTTGCCTTTTCACTTTTATATCTTTAATACACACTTGGACTTCTGTTTTTCTTTATGGTATGAAATGGAGAAATCTGCTTTTTTTTTTCCGTATAGATAAATGATGGCGTCCTAGCACCATTCATTGAAAAAGTCATCCTTTCCCCAATGATCTGCAGTACTAGCTCTGATCTAAATCAAGTTTTCATGTGTGTACGTGTGTGTGATAGTTGTGTATTGCTGCACAATAAATTACCCCAAAACTTAGCAGCTAAAAACAACAAACATTTATTATCTCATAGTTTCTGTGGGTTAGGAATCTGGGAGTGGTCTAGCCGGGTAGTTCTGGCTCAAGGTTCTCACAAGATCAACTTGTTAAGGGGTCAACTGGGGCAGCAGTCATCTCAAAGTTCTCCTAGGAGAGGACCCACTTCCAAACTCACTCATGTGGCTGTTGGCAAGCCTCAGATCCTCACTGGCTGTTGACAGGGGACATCAGTTCCTTGCTACATGAGTCTCTCCATATGTTGCTCACAACGTGGCAGCTTGCTTACCCTCTGAGTGAGAGATTGGAGAAAAAGAAAGTAAGAGAGAGATCCCAAGACAAGAATCACAGTCTTTACATTGTCTAACTCAGAAGTGACATCCCATCACTTCTGCCATATTCTATTCCTTAGAAGTGAGTCACTAAGTCCATATTCAAGGGGAGAGGATAACACAAGAGCATAAATACCAGGAGGTGGGGATCATTGGGGCTATTTTAGAGCTGCTTGCCACAGTTCCCATTTATTGATCTATACCAGTGCCATTGCCACATTGTCTTACTGTCTTGGATGGGTAGGTTCCCCTACTTTTTTTCTTTTTTTCTTTTTTTTGGCCTTGCTGTGCAGTTTGCGGGATCTCAGCTCCCCAACCAGGGATTGAACCGGGGCCACAGCAGTGAAAGTGCCAAATTCTAACCACTAGACCACCAGGGAACTCCCCTTATTTATTCTTCAAATGTGTCTTGTCTATTTGGGGCTCTAAAATCAGAATCTACAATCAGCTTATTCAGTTCATCAAAAAACCCATCAGGATTTTTATTGGAATTGCATTACATTAATGTATTAATTTGTAAATGAATCAGTTTTTTATGATATTGAGTCTTCCTATCCATTTACATGGTTTATCTCATATATTCTGGGAAGTTCACCAGAGGGGTTAGAGGAAAAACACAGCTTGGGACGTCTTTTCAATAAAATGTTTCAGACAAATTTCTTTTGTCTGGGTTTCCTATGCAAAAATTCAGTGGTAATGCACAGTGTGTTGAGGGTTAGTGTATTGCCTCAATTCCTTGGTTTAGCAGCTTTAAGGTCTATCTCCATGTCCAAGTTCTGTAGTTGTAGTACATTGAGTTTTGACAAGATATCCCTCAATAAGTTAGCACCAGGTATGCACAAAATTTCTGTTGAAACTCTATGCTTCAGTTTGCGCAGGAACTCTCTTCTTATAAGAACAGCATCCCTCTTCTTTTGGGGAACTGCTTTGCCCCCCGATTCCAAGCAGGTTGTTCTAATCCAGGCTGTCAATCACTGTGCCCTGACCACAGGAGTAAGCACAGGTCCTAGTCTAGGCCAACAGAGGCTCCTCCCTGGATTTTATCAAAATTGAAATTCAGGGAAGAGGTTCACTCTCTCTCTGGTGAGAGGCTGAGAGCTCCAGGTTTCTAGACTAGTGGAGCAGTTATGTCTGACAAAATGAAGCTGAGATGAAGAAAGAAGCTGAGATGAGAGATGGAGACATCTTGGTGGTGGCCAGGTGCCTGGTGCTAGATGCCTGGTGCCAGATGCCTCCCTGCCCTGCTTCAGTTTGATTGGGTGAGCCAACAAATTCCCATTTTGCCCAACTCCCTGAAACCCAAATTCCTGACATCCATCCATCTTTCTGCTAATTTATATAGACCATCCTATTCACTTAAAAACACTGTCAAATCTCATTCCTCATTCATTTATTAATATAAAGTCTTTTCCTAAATTATGTTTACAGTGATCATGATCATTTAGTCTTTCAACAACAGGAAGTATTTATTGAGAATCTACTATGTGCCCGTCAGCAAAGAACACAGTGATGACTAAGTTTTCCAATGAACACAACTAAAATATGTGCCTTAGCAAAATTAACGTAAAACTCACTGTAAGTTAGGGACATTTAGGTAAGCAGTGAAACCATAACTTAAATCTCGTTTGATCCTCACCAAAATCCTGCAAGGAAGCTCAGAGAAGGTTCATTAATTACTCCAAGCTTCTAGAGCTAATAAACAGTGGAACCAAAGCTTGAACCTAGGTTTCTGGCTAAGTCAGAGTTGTTTTAATTATCCTGTGCTGCTTAAAGTGAGAAAATAGTTTTGGATCCTTATAATTGAAAAATTATAACTCCCAAATCTCTTTCCATCAGATTCGTATTTCTTACCACGTTGCAGCCCTGAGGTATGGGTGGTTACTGAACTTTAACAGCTAAACAGAAACAAGATTAGGTCATCAAGCAACAGAGAGAAACGCGCTTTCAAGCTGGCAGGTTTGGATTTTTTTTTTTTTAACCTCAAGGTGCCCTCCATCATACGCAAGGCACCTTGGGAATTGTAGTCTTGGGTGTAGAGCGCTGTGGCCGGAGGCGCTGACTCACTGGGACCCAATCAGCAGACAGCCAACTTGCTCTCCGCGCAGCAATTGGCTGGAATTCAGCGGCCGCCCACCCCGTGGTGCCGTCTCGCCGGCGCCGGTAAAAGGAGCTTCGTGGCCGGCAGAGTGAGGGTGGTTGCTGCGTTTCTGGGGACCTTCGTCCGCGATACAGTAGTGCGGCCATGGCAGAACCGCAGCCCGCGTCCGGCGGCCTTACCGACGAGGCCGCCCTCGGCTGCTGCTCCGACCCGGACCCCAGCACCAAGGTGGGCGCAGAACCTAATTCTCCAGAGTCGGGGCCCGCCCTGCGTGGCGCGACTGGGACCCCAGGAGGGAGCAGTCCCTCGGGCTCAGCCAGGCCTCGCTTGGGCTGGATGATTTCGAACCCCATCCTACCACCACTGCAGCTCCGCCCGCCTTGGGCTGATTGGAGTGGGCTGGGAAGAGGGCCAGTGGTGTCCAGTGGGGGATCTGGAGAGGGTCCGTTTCTTCAAGTTGTTTGAAAGACTGCGATCCTGCTTGCTTTAACTTGCTTGATTTGGGACGGTAACAGGAAACCATGACTAACCCAGGGTCAGAGCCCTTGTCTGTGGGTGTGCGTGTTCCCCAGGTCAATAGAGGTGGCGGGTAAGAAAAGAAGTTTCTGAACTCCAGTCTACGTTCGAAGCTCTACGGGCCAGCTCCTCCCAGCCGGGATCATTTTTCTATAACTGTCCTGGCTCCGCGTTTAACTCCTCCAAACCAATCTGATAGCTCCTGACTTTAGCCGCGCCCAGAATTTCTCTTTGGGTTGGCCTTTCCGGTTGCTCACGGCCACACTTATGCCCTCCCTGTGCTCGGTGGCCCCAGGAGAGATGGCAGAATCATGGAGCTTAGATCCGAAGGGAATCTTGGAAATTCCTTCACTGACCCTCTCACTGCAGCTGAGACCCAGTAAGAGGAATGACCAGTTGCATATGAAGGCTCTCATCCCTCAGCTTGCTTAACATGTCTGTACTGAGAGTCACTGTAACTCACTCAGGTGTGGTGCCTCCGGGCGTTGTCAAGATCAAACAGGGCAGCCGCTCCGGGGGTTTACTCCAGTGTTCCAGTGTACTCATCGCTGTCAGAAAACGCCTTAGTATGTATTCATTTGACTGGGGAAGCTCTAAATTCCTTGAAGTTTGAGTATGTGCTTTGTACAGACCTCTAAGACCAGTCGGTGACTTTAGTCCCTCTTGCTCTTTGCCTTCAGGGTGAAGAGTCAGACACTTCTAATTGCTAAATCCTTTGACTAGCACCTGGTAGTACTTAGCTTAGGAAAAATGTTAGTCACTGCAAAATTAAGAGGGAAGAAGTAAATATATACATTTCCTCTCACACTTAATCTTATTTTTTATACTCTTAAATGTTAATACCTCGTTATTTCACATAATATAGATTGAGTTATTCAGTGTAAATTAATTTCCCAGGTAACTGGGCATTTTATGTACTGGACTATTAAAAAAAAAAGATTTCAAGGAGAGCTTGATAAAATTGATTGAGTACAATTCTTTGCATTCTTAATTTACACCTTTTTTTTTTTTTTGGCTGCGTTGTTGCACGCGGGCTTTCTCTTGTTGCCGAGAGTGGGGGCTACTCTTTGTTGCGGTGCACGGGCTTCTCATTGCAGTGGCTTCTCTTGTTGCGGAGCACGGGCTGTAGGCGTGCGAGCTTCAGTAGTTGTGGCTCGCAAGCTCAGTAGTTGTGGCTCGCCAGCTCTAGAGCAGAGGCTCAGTAGTTGTGATTCACGGGCTTAGTTGCTCTGCGGCATGTGGGATCTTCCGGACCAGGGCTCGAACCCGTGTTCCCTGTATTGGCAGGCGGATTCTTAACCACTGTGCCACCAGGGAAGTCCTACACACTCTTAATTTATGTCAATTTCTCTTGATTTGAAGTTTTTTTTTTTTTTTTTTTGGCCACGCCATGTGGCACGCATGATCTTAGTTCCCTGACCAGGGATCAAACCTGTGCCCCTGCATTGAGGGCACGGAGTCTTAACCACTGGACCGCCAGGGAAGTCCCAGTAATCATTTTTTGAGATTAGTCGTTTTGCACCCTAGAAGCACCATATGGGGGACATAAAATGGAGTATGTAATAGCAGCTGGTATATATTGAGTGTGCCAGGCCCCGGTTTGTTATTTTAAGTACATTACTTAATTTAATCCTCACAACAACGCTGTGAGGAAGGCATAATTATCTCCATTTTATATATAAGTAGACAATGGCATAGAGGTGTTGAGTAATTTGCCTAGCGAGGAGCCCACACTCCCTATTGTGCTTCTAGAGTACTGACTACAGCAGTAATTTTGGAACTTGACATGAAGGAAAATAGAAAACCTAACTGAATTAATTCAGTCTGATAACTGATCGTCTGCTATATGTAAAGAGCATGGTAGGTACCTTGGGGGACATTCAGATGAACAAGATGAAGTTCCTCCCTTCACCAAACATACACCAACTCTAACATAAGATGGAACTGGGATTATGTGCTTTTGAAATTATAAAGCGCTGTGGGAGCGCAGAAAGTAGAGATTTTCAAAGGTGGCATCTGTGGTATGATGTATACACAGGGTATTTGGAGGCTGAAGACCTACGTTTTGAATCCCCAATTCTGTCATTGGCTATAGTGATCTTAGCGGGGTGTAAACAAAGCTGCTATAAGGATAAAATGTATCTATGATCTCTAAACTATGAAAAGCAATACAATTCAAGGTTGTATTTCAACTGTGGATTACAGGGAATACGTCAAGCAGAAGGTGGGGGTGAGTCTAGGCCTTGAAAGATGGATGGGGTCCCAACATCACATGGGAGATGGTTACATGGGAGGGCATTCTAGGTGGAGAAAACATCTGAGCAAAAATATGGTGAGAAGGCAGAAAGATGCAATGTGGAGCATGTTCTGGAGAAATGAGTTACCTTGTTTTTGGTTCAAGTTCAAGTTATCTAAGTGGTGGAGCAGTGGTGGAGAAGACTAGAATGGTAGGTTGGAGCCAGATCATGGAGAGAGCTTAGAATGTTACTGCTAAGAAAATCGAATTTTATATAGTTAGTGGGGAATCACTGAGGGATTCAAATCATTCTATAGAATAGATTGGAGGGATCCAAGGCTGGAGGTGATGAGAATACCTAAAAGGCTCTTCCAGAAGGTGAGAAAAGTGATGAGGGCCTGGTTTGGAAAGAAGAGAACAGCAGTGATAGAAAGGCAACTTGTTTGTTGATTATTTGCATCTTTGTCATAAAGGCAGACCAAAGAATGTACAGCTGCACCACCTCCTGGGCTGTCTTACTTAGCTAACTTTCTTCAAAGGCCAAGTGCTTCTTTTCCCAAGTAGTGATCTCCTGAAATACATTCTTTCTACTGTCTCCATCAGTGTCCTTTGATAAAATTATTTGGAGTCCCTTCCCATCTGAGTGGTAAATGATGAGGTCAGGGAAAACTTTCAGTGTTGATGACACTTAAGCTGGGTTTTACCAAATCAAAGGAAGTAGCTAGGTAGAGTTGCGGGCAGGGGTTGAGGGAAGAAAGAATGGCAAGGAAGGAAGAAGGACAATGGCCAGATGGATGAATGACTGTTCTCGGCAGAGAGAACCGTAGTATATATAAAAGCACAGTGACATCAGAGAGCTGATGCAGGGACCTACAGGTATACAATGAGACTGAAGTTATAGGCAATAGGAGTTAAGGGGAAGGTACATAAAACAGTCATTGAGATGCTCAAAGAAAATATGAACATTCCCACTTGGTTCATTTGTTTTTCTCATCCTGTGAAGATTTCTGTTTGATAAATATGTTTTTTTAAAATATGTTTTATTAGTATATTTCTATGTGTATACAGTTAAAATATATATACATTTATGGTGGGGCATGCTCTTTTTTTTTAACTGATGAAGGTATGAAATCAAAACCATTTAAGATGACCAGTTTAGTGGAGTGGTAATAAAAGATGAAGTTAGAGAAGTATGTAGCAACTGTATGTGTTTGCTTTGGGGACTTTCTTCTAAAAGTTGTGAGGTACCACTGAAGGATTGATTTTTTTTTTTTTAACATCTTTTTTTTAAAAAATAGATTTTATTTATTTATTTATTTATTTTGGGCTGCGTTGGGTCTTCGTTGCTGTGCGCGGGCCCTCTCCAGCTGTGGCGAGCAGGGGCCACTCTTCGCCGTGGAACACGGGCCTCTCACTGCGGCGGCCTCTCCCGTTGTGGCTCCCGGGCTCCAGAGCGCAGGATCAGTAGTTGTGGCGCACGGGCCCAGCCGCTCCGTGGCATGTGGGATCTTCCCGAACCAGGGCTCGAACCTGTGTCCCCTGCATTGGCAGGTGTACTCTTAACCACTGAGCCACCAGAGAAGTGCCTGAAGGATTGATTTTTAACCCAGAAATGACACAGTTGGGTTTTTGTTATAGAAAGATCAGTCTGGTACCATTATAGGAAGATCACTCTGGATTGCATTTAGGTTAGCCTGCACGAAGCAGAGAGACCAGGCAGGTTTTGACAGTCATCTAGGCAGGAAGTAGTGAGGACATGAGTAAGGTAGTAGTGATCTTTGGAAACGCAAGGAGAAAGATTCCAGAGGGACTTGAGCAGTCAGGTTGATGGGACACTTGGATTGGATTACAGAGGGAGTGGCGAGGAAGGAATCTGAGAAGACTTCAGGGGTCTGACTTGGGCTGACACCCAAGTCACATTGTAGAGGCATTCTAGAGGCATTCCCTGTTGGTGATGTAGGAGGGAGTATTTATTTGGGCTGTGATTAATTTGATATTTTGACTCAGGTGGAAATGTTGAGTAGACTGGATGGAGATGTAAAACCAGAGCTGAGGTTAGAGGTATGGGCTTCAAGATTGAAACTTCCCTTTTCTGAAGATGGAAGGTGATAGAGGCAATGGAGATTTTGATTTTGATTCTGAGTAAGATTTAATATGTAAAGCTCCTTACTAACAGTTCTAGAGAAATGAGTGTCTTCATCACTAGAAAGAGAATTTGAAAGGTAGAACACAAAGTCAAGCAACTTTTTTGCCACTGTTGTAGCTTTTTTTTTTTTAATAAATAAATAAATTTATTTATTTATTTATTTTTGGCTGTGGTGGGTCTTCGTTGCTGTGCGCAGGCTTTCTCTAGTTGCGGTGAGCAGGGCTACTCTTCATTGCGGTGCACAGGCTTCTCATTGCGGTGGCTTCTCTTGTTGCAGAGCATGGGCTCTAGGCGCGTGGGCTTCAGTAGTTGTGGCATGCAGGCTCAGCAGTTGTGGCTCGCAGTCTCTAGAGCGCAGGCTCAGTAGTTGTGGCGCACGGGCTTAGTTGCTCCGCGACATGTGGGATCTTCCCGGACCAGGGATCAAACCCGTATCCCCTGCACTGGCAGGCGGATTCTTAACCACTGCGCCACCAGGGAAGTCCCCAGCATAATTCTTAAAAACCCTGTGATTTTCAGAATGGTAATGAGCATTGGCTTCAACTTCAAGTCACGAGCGTATTAGCTCCTAACGAGAGAATCAGCCTGTCCTTTGAAGCTTTGAAGGCATTGACTTCTCTCTAACTATGAAAGTCCTAGGTGATATCTTCTTCTAATATAAGGCTATTTCATCCACATTGAAAATCTGTTGTTTAGTGTTGCCACCTTTATTCATTATCTCAGCTATTTGGATAACTTGCTGCAGCTTCTACATCAGCACTTGCAGCTTCACCTTGTATTTTTATGTTATGGAGCTGGCTTCTTTCCTTAAACCTCATGAACCAACCACTGCTAACTTCAAAATTTTCTTCTGCAGCTTCCTCACTTCTCACAGCCTTCTAGAATTGAAGAGAGTTAGGGCCTTGCTCTGGATCAGGCTTTGGCTTGAGGGAATGTTGTGGCTGGTTTGCTCTTCTATCTAGACCACTAAAACTTTCTCCATATCAGCAATAAGGCTGTTTTGCTTTCTTATCGTTTGTGTGTTCACTGGAAGAGCATTTTTCATTTCCTTCAAGAACTTTTCCTCTGCTTTCACAATTTGGCTAACTGGTGCAAGAGGCCTAGCTTTCAGCCTGTCTCAGCATTTGACACACCTTACTCACTAAGCTTAATCATTTCTAGCATATGATTTAAAGTGAGAGACATGCAACTCTTCCTTTCACTTGAACACTTAGAGGCCATTGTAGGGTTATTAATTGACCTAATTTCAATATTGTGTCTCAGGGAATAGAGAGGTCTGAGGAGAGGGAGAGAGATGGGGCAATGGTCTATCAGTGGAGCAGTCAGAACACACACATTTATCAATTAAGTTTGTCATCTTATGTGGGCATGGTTCATGGCACCCCCAAACGATTACAATACTGTCATCAAAGATCACTGATCACATATCACCATAACAAATACAATGAAAAAGTCTGAAATATTGTGAGAATTACCAAAATGTGACACAGAGACATAAAGTGAGCAAATGCTCTTGGAAAAATGGCACTGACAGACTTGCTGGACACAGGATTGCCACAAACCTTCACTTTGTAAAAAAAAAAAACAGAAAACAAACAAAAAAAATACCTGTGAACTGCAACAAAGTGAAATGCAATAAAATGAGCTGTGCTTAGATAAAACAAAAACAGGAGGACTCTGAAAAGCAGAGAGAATGGCAGACTGGCTAGGGACCTTGAGACCCTAGGAATAACATGGCGGTATACACACACACACACACACACACACACACACACACACAGAAAAAAAAGCTATGCAAAGAGTGTATGCAAAAACACTATAGATAAATCAAAATGGAATTATAAAAAAAAATTCCAGTGACCCACAAGGAGGCAAAGATAAAAAGAAAGGACAAACAGAAAACAAAACAAAAATAAAATGGCCAATTTAAGCCCTAATATTTCAATAATTACATTAGATGTAAATATACCAATTAAGACAGATATTGGTGGAGTGGATTTAAAAGCATGCCCCAGGTTATCTATATGTGAGGTGATGGGTGTTAACTAAATTTGTGATAATCATTTCTCAACATATGTAAGTTGAAGTCATGCTGTATACCTTAACCTTATATAATACAGTATGTCAATTATATCTTAATAAAACTGAAAGAAAAGTAAAAACATGCCCCACCGATATGCTGTCTACACGAAACTCACTTCAAATGTGATGACAGAGGCAACTAAAAGGATGGAAAAACATATATAAACATTAATCAAAAGAAAGCAGGAGTGGCTATATTGTTTCAAATGCAGTAGACTCTAGAGCAAAGACAGTTATCATAGAGAAGTACATTATATAATGATAAAAGGGTCCATTGACTAAGAAGACATAGCAATCCTAAATGTGTGTGCATCAAACAATAGAACTGCAAAAATATGTGAACCAAAGACTGATATATGGAAGGAAAAATAGACAAATCCACAGTTTTAGTTGGAGACTATGCTCCTCTCTCAACAATTGACTGAACTAGACAGAAAATTAGCAAGGATATAGACAAACTCAGCAACACCATCAATAAACAAGATCTAATCAAGATTTATAGAACATTCCAGCCAGTAACAGCTGAATACAGGCATACCTTGTTTTTATTGCACTTTGTAGATATTAGTTTTTTTTACAAATTGAAGGTTTGTTGCAACCCTGCATGAAACAAGTCTGTTGGTGCTATTTTTCCAACAGCATTTGCTTGATTCTGTCACATTTTAGTAATTCTTGCAATATTTCAAACTTCCACTATTATATTTGTTATGGTGATCTGTGATCAGTAACCTTTACAACTCACTGAAGGCTCACATGATGGTTAGCATTTTTTAGCAATAAAGTATTTTTAATTGAGGTATGTACATTTTTTTAGACATAGTAATATTGCACACTTAATGGACTACAGTAGAGAGTAAACATACATGCACTGGGAAACCAAAAAATTTGTGTGACTTTTTTTTTTTTTTTAATATTTATTTCTTTGGCTGCACCGGGTCTTAATTGCGGCACATAGGATCTTCGCTGCAGCATGCGGGCTCCTTGAGTTGCGTCATGCGGGCTGTTAGTTGCAGCATGCAGAATCTAGTTCCCTGACCAGGGATTCAACCCCCTGCATTGGGAACACGGAGTCTTAACCACTGGACCACAAGTGAAGTCCCTGTGTGACTCTTTATTGTGATCTTTGCTTTGTTGCAGTGGTGGCAAACCCATGATATTACCGAGGTATGCCTGTACAGTTTTTTTTCAAATGCCCACAGAAGATATACCAAGGTAGACCATATCATGGGCCCTAAAACTAACTTCAACAAACTTGAAATAATTGAAATTATATAGAGCATGTTCAACCACAATAGAATCAAACTAGACATCAGTAGCAGAAACATAACAGGAAAATCTCTAAAAACTTGGAAACTAAATAACACATTTCTAAATAATCCATGGATCAAGAGGAAGTCTCAAGGGAAATTTTAAAAATTACATTGAACTGGATGAAAATGTAAAAAGCATCTCAGCTAAGACAGTGCTAAGAGGGAAATTTATAGTATTAAATGCATATATTAGAAAATAGGAAATGTCTTAAATCAATAATTTGTTTCCTCCTCAAGAACCTAGAAAAAGAAGAGCAGAATAACCCAAAGCAAGCAGTAGGAAGGAAATAATAAAGAGCAGAAATCAATGAAATTTAAAACAAATTAGAAAAAAATCAGTGAAACAGCTGGTTCTTTGAAAAAAACCAACAGAATTAACAAACTTGTATCAAGACTGACAAGAAAAGAGAGAAGACACGAATTACCAATATCAGGAATGAAATAGGGGATACCACTACAGACTGCAGACAAGAGAAGGGTGATAAGGGAATACTGAAAACAATTCTACATACATAAATTTGACAATTTACATGAAATGGACCAATTCCTTGAAAAACACCAACTACCATAACTTACCCATATGAAATAAATAATTTGAATAGCTCTATAACATAAGGAAATTGAATTCATAATAATCTTTTTTAAAAAATATCTCCAGTTCCAGATGATTTCACTGGAGCATTCTTCCAAACATTAAGGAAGAATTAACATCAATTCTACACAATCCCATCAAGAAAATTGAAGAGGAAGGAACACTTTTATTCATTTTATAAAGCTGTCATACTACCCTGATATCAAAACCAGGTGAAGACAGTACCAAAAAAAAGCGATATTACAGACCAATATCTTTCATAAGTATGGATGTAAAAATTCTTAACAAAATATTAGCAAATAGAATTCAGTGGTATATAAAAAGAATCACATACCATGATCAAGTGGGGTTTACTCCAGGTATGCAAGGCTGGTTCAATATTTTAAAAAATCACAGTAACTCACCATATTAGGAGGCTAAAGAAGAAATATCACATGACAAAATTCAACACCATGATTTAAACACTTTTGTTTTTTCAGAAAATATAGGAATGGGAGGGAACTTCCTCAACTTGATAAAGAGCATCTATGAAAAACTTAAGAGCTAACATTATACTAAATGGTGATGCTTTCTCCTTAATTTTGGGGAACAAGGCAAGTTTGCTCTCACCACTCTTATTTGACGTAGTGCTGGAAGTTCCAGCTGGTACAGTAAAGCAAAAAAGGGAATAACAGTCAGGCAGATTGGAAGAAAGAAATAAAACTGTCCCTATTTGCAGATGACATGATTGTCTACATAGGAATCTTAAGGAGTCTAAAAAACCTCGAACTAGTGAGTTCAGCAAGGTTGCAGAATACAAGATAAACATACAAAAATCAATTGGATTTCTATATATTAGCAAAGAACACATGAGCACTAAGATTAAAAATACAATACCATTTACAATTGCTCAACAAAATTAAATATCTAGGTATAAATCTATCAAACATGTACAGAATTTGTATGCTGAACATTATACAGCATTGATAAAGGGAATCAAAATCTAAATAATGGAGAGATGTACTGTGTTCATGATTGGAAGACTCAGCATAGCAAAGATGTTAATTCTCCACAAACTGGTATATGTTTAACACAGTCCCTATCAAACCTTTTTTTTTAGATATAGTCAAGGTTATTCTAAAATTTATGTGGAAGGCAAAGAGAGTAGAATAACTAAATCTTGAAAAGAATAGGGTGGAAGGAATCAGTCTACCTGATTTTAAGACTCACTATATAGCTGCAGTAATCATTACTCCATGGTATTGACAGCGAGATAGACATAGATCACTGGAAAAGAGTAGAGAACCCAGAAATAGACTCACACTAATAAACCCAACAGATTTTTCACAAAGATGCAAAAGCAATTCAGTGGAGAAAGGACAGATTTTTCAACAAATGGTGCTGGAGCAATTGGCCATCCATAGGTAAAAAATGAAGCTTTACCTGAGTTCACATCTTATACCAGAAAATCCATTTAAGAGGTGCTCAAAGGGACCTTGACTTTGACCCTTTGGTTCACTCCCTGCTCCACTGTTTATAGTTTTGTCAGGATTACATTGTAGGTACGTAGTACATGTACTAGAAGTATCCCTGATTGTACCTTTAAAATTTTCTCACAGTAGTTTTAAATTAATTAGATTTGGAGATTGCCCACCCCGACCCTCACAAAAGACTGATTATTTCTATCATTCTTCCTTTTTATAAGGCAAAGGAGCAAATCTTTGTTACCTTGTAATCATCCCAGAAAACCCAAAGATAGTTTGAGCATAAAAGACATCTTTTATTATTCTGAATTTAGAGCATAGTAAGAGAAAGACAAAGTTAAGAACTGTCTCATGAGACAAGACATCAACTTAAGTCTTTTTTAAATGCAAGATATATTTATTTCAAACAATATTTTAGAACCATAGCAATAAACAGTGATTTTTAGAAACTTTTAAAGAAAGGAACTTTTTTCCAAGATCATTCAAGTGTTTATCAAAAGTAGCAGAGGTATTCTGTTACAGAGAGTTAGCAGAATATTTTGGTGATAAAAATAAAACTGTTATCTGAGCATAGAATAACTTGATCATTTTATAAAAAGCAAGCCCTGCTTGTTTTTTTATATCGTCCAAATAATACTTTGGCAACAAAGGATTTACACACCTCTATTTTTTATGAATAACTCCACTAACATTGAATATACTTTTAATCTTTTGCCATGTATAGACTCCTTTTTAAAAGTTAAAAATGGTTTTAGAGTTTATATTATTTTTGTGTTTTCTTAGAAGTAATCTATCATGTTAAGTCTTCTAAGTCAGAAAAATGGTGTATCTTTCCATTTTTTAAACTATTTTTTCCAGCTTTATTGAGATAAAATTGACATATAACATGTATGTCATATACCATGGGCATGTCCAAGTGCTTCTAAAGCAGCATTTTAAATGTCTTCATACATTCTGTTATGCCTGTGTCATAATTTATCTATTTCTTCATTGTTAGAGGTAGTTTAGCAAGGTGGTTGAAAGCAAGGACTTTGGAACCAAACTGTTTGGACTGAAGTTTTTTCTCTGCCACTTACTTTCTCAGCAGTAAAATGGGGATGGTATGATACTTATCTCATAGAGTAGTTGTGAAGATTATATAAGTTAATTTCTGTAAATCATTTAGAACAGTGTCTGGACCGTAGTTACTGTGTAAATGTTGTGGTGAATGTCTTTATACATAAATCTTTGTCCAAGTTTCTAATTATTTCCTTAGATTTTTAGAAGGGCAACATTTTGATCGATGAGTATGAACTCTTTAAGACTCTTCAGATCCAAATTGCTTCTTAGAAAGATTGTAGGATAGGTATAGGGATAGGATAGGATAAGGATAGGGATAGGATAAACAGGGTTGTTGAACTTGTTTTACAGCACTTGGCACAGAAAAGAAAAAACAAACAAACAAACAAACAAAAGAACTCTGTGACTAAGGTACCTGGATTTGAGCATAGCCTTTATGGACTGAACACAGGTATTTAATAATAATAAAGCCATGATGGACTGAGGGGGACAAAATTTCTTTCTTCTTAAACAGTGTGTTACAATGGTGGACTGTTGGTATTTTGTTACAGGAAGCAAAATTAGTGTTGGTAGCAAGTAGTAAAAGTTAAAGGTGTTTAATATATACTGTTTCCCTTTAGGATTTTCTCTTGCAGCAGACCATGCTGCGAATTAAGGATCCTAAGAAGTCGTTGGATTTTTATACTAGAATTCTTGGAATGACGTAAGTAAACTGTTTATTGGTGCCTATAATGTTTAAATACATAGCTTTGCAAATATAGGGAATGTTTTCAGATCCATTGTAAAAATGGATTCAAGTTTGCTTCAAAGGTCACAAAAGTCCTTTTGGCCAGGAGTCTGGGACTAGGCTTGACTGACCAGGGCTTCTGTCAGGTTCCTCTCCTCTATCCCAGCCAGGCTCACTGGGCAACATGACACCAATACTTGCATTTTCTTTGACTCCCTTCTTTCTAAGAGCTGCCAGTTAAATCCTTAATGTGTCCAGACTGTTTTGATGTTATGGCCACTTTTAGCTTCTTGTTTACTTCAGAAAAGATATAGCTATTAAGACACAATACTTAGAAAATGAATGAGTTTTAGGTAAACTCATTCATTTTCTAAGTTTTAGGTAAACTGGCCCATCTATTCCATTTCTATAGGATGTGTTCTCTTTTGCTGAATAGGTAATATTCACTGATCTTATAATCTTTAAGACATATTTATTTTTCTTGATTTGTTTCCCTAAATAACATGAGGGTTTTTATTTGTTTTTGGTAATATAGATACATAAAGAATAAAACGATCTTTAATTTACTGCCTAGATAACCTCCGTTGACATTGAGAGAAAACTTCAAGTAATACAGTATATGTCTATGTTAGAAAATCTGACCAATTCTGAGAAATACAAAGTGAAAAGTGACAGCTTCCCTCCCCCAGTTCTTCTCTTCAAAGATAACTGCTGTTAACAGTTTCCTATAATTCTTTCCAGAAAAAGTAGTTTTGCATGTATTTATGACATATTTAAAGGGCAGAATGAAACCAGATTTACTGAACACGTGCTATTTGGCAGGCACTTTATATCTCATTTCGTTGTCGTCACAGTAGGTTTATGAGATAGCTTATATCCCTATTTTACATGGAAGGAAGAAACCAAAGCTTAAAGACATTAACTTAATGACCCCAGATTCCACAGTGGGCATATGGCAGAGCTGGAATTTGAATCCAGGTTTGATCGACTCCAATGTTGACCTTGTTTTTAAAGAGCCCCCAACTAGGGTACAACTGCTGAGCTGAGAAAAGCAAGTAAAAACAGGTTCAAGTTCCAGTTCCCATCCGATTGGTCCGTCTGCTTTGGTAGGTGCAGAGATAGTTTTCAGAATTGGACTATTTGAGGTGTTTGATACGTCATTATAAACATGTTAGAGTAAATCTTATTTGTGATGAGTCAGTGCCTAGCTCTTTGTGGGCCAAGGCATATTACATGACAGTAATAAGTAAAAGATTTGGAACAGAACTCTAGAAACTTTCCATTTGCTACGCTGCAACGATTCCCTCTTGTTGATTTTGAATGAGGTCATGTTTGAGCATTTAATCCTCCACAATCTAAAGAAAATTGTATTGTGTGTATCCTCATTCTACCCTACTCCTTGCAAAATAATCTTACACTCTTTAAACTGAGTTTAGAGGCCACAACTTCAATGAATCTTCCTCAGAACCTCAGGATGAGTAATTCATCACGCACTCTCATGATCAGTCTCTCCTTTTCCACTGCTCTTTCCCCTCAACCTGCAAAAAAGCTTAAGTCTTCTCTATTCTAGGATAATTCTTGCCCTCCGCTCTCTTGCTGTCCTTCCCGTCATCATGACCATCTGTACAGGTAGACCACCACTTACTCTTTCACTTGCTCACCTCCCATTCTCCAGCTTCTGCTGTCGCATGCTGCTGAAACTGCCCTCATACGACCTTTCCATATCTGCTCACCTCTTCTCAGACTTAATCCTGTCTGACCTTTCTGCAGTATTTGATACTGTAACCACTTTATTGTTGCCATTCATGTCTTTTGTGATATTAATCTGTCCTTCTCTCTTAACACCTATCCTCAGTTTCCTAGTTTTGGCATAGTAAGAACTCAATAAATTTATTTTTCTTTAACTCAATGCCATATAGCTGAAAGAACAATAAGGTGTGATGTGTTCTATTTTTCACTAAAAATAAATAAAATTTTCTTTTGAAGATACCTTTTGCCATTTATAAGCAAGTACCATAAATCCAACTAAATTTCATTATATTTGAAGAATTGATGAATTACAAAAGTTTCCGTTTTTAAAAAAATTTTATTTCACTGATATATACAGATGAATAAATTTTTTTAAATGACTTTTTTAATTGATTTTCCTTGCTTTTTCTATTAAAATAGCCTCACCATGTACAGCTCTTATTCTTAGTAGAACCTGAATATTGTTATGTTGATTTTAGTATGAATCAGCTTTTCCTATTGTTAATTGATTCAGACTTGTTGTTTAATTTCAGACTACTCCAAAAATTAGATTTTCCCACTATGAAATTTTCACTCTATTTCTTGGCTTATGAGGATAAAAATGACATCCCAAAAGATAAAGATGAAAGAGTAGCATGGGCATTCTCCAGAAAAGCTACACTTGAACTGACACAGTGAGTATGAGTTTTTATTTTTTTTATATACTCTACATTTTTTTGAAGCTTATTTTTTTTAAACTTTTTTTCCTTTCTTATCAGCTTAATTCAAACCAGGTCTACCTAATCACTTTCAACTTGTAACAATATGTTTGAGTATTTTATATGGATCTTATGGTCTTTGTATTGTTCTTGTGGCATAGGTAGGGCAAGTGAGATCATTTGCCTTTTAGATAGAGAATATAAGACTGAAATGGCAAGATATTTGTCAAACGGTAGCTAAGGAATGTTTAGGTACTATAAGTAAGGTCTTCATAGTTTCAGCATTTTTGTTGAAATTGGCATTCCCCTTCTTTCTTTTTTATTCTTTATGTTGTTTCTGTGCACCTGCTAAAAAATACCAAAAGAGCATTTGTTTCAGGGTGTGTGATTTAATGTGTCTCCTGATTCAAAACAGCCCTGGAATCAGAAAGACCTAGACGTGAGTCTTGGCTCTGACAATAGCTCTGCAACCCTAAACAAGTTATATCACCTCCCTAAGTGGCAGTCTCATTTATAAAATGGAGATACTCAGATCTAGCCCTTGGAGCTGTTCTGAGGACTTAAGGAAATATAAAGTACTTAGCACAAGAAATGATAGTTGCTATTATTATAATTATTGTTCTTATCCAGATGCCTGGTTTTATTGTCTCCTTAGTCATTCTTTGCCCATTTGCTGTTTCTGTAGTTGAAAACTTAATATTTACAGTAACAGAGATTAGACCAAGTATATTAAGTAGCATATATACATGGAAAGATTTCAAAGATTGTTGCAGCTTTCTTTTCAGAATATCTGTTCTCCAGGTCACTTGTAATTATGTTTTCCCTCCTTTTGTAGCAATTGGGGCACTGAAGATGATGAGACCCAGAGTTACCACAGTGGCAATTCAGACCCTCGGGGATTTGGTATGTTTGCCTATTTGTGTGTAATAAACATGGATTTGTGTGATTTTTCCATTGTGTACCTATTTATGATTGTAAGCAATCTAAAACATTAAGTATAATCAATTTGTTAGGAGTATGGTTATTTTTATTTTCCACAAATAATTTTATTTAGGAGTTGTTTAATTTCATCATCTCAGTCTAAACTTTTTACATTTACTCTCTCACAATGATTTTACTTTTCAGTCTCAGTATTATATTTCCAGTAGATGTTTTAATTTAAGAAACAAAAAACCAAAAATGATGGTTAATAATAATCCTGATTTCTGCCAGCATACACTTCTGCCTTGATCTAAAATCTCTCAATCAAAACAACAGTATTACCAATTTAAATTGGCTGCTATGTAGTCAGTATCAATAATAAGCCTATTAAGCATGAGTAAATGGTTACTCTTTTGTGTTGTAGGTTATTCTTAACAGATCAAACTATTTATGAGCCAGTATTGGGCTATGTTAAATAATTTATAATTCAGAGCAACTAATTAATTTATTATACCCAGCCAGTTAGATTCTTGTTCTTTAATATATTATAGGTTTTGAACCAACTTGATTCAGTCTGTTTTCAGATGCCTTATGTTTTGAAATAAACTAGTTTTGGAAGCCACTTGTGGCACATGGGTACCCTGTTGTAATTTTTCCTTCTTTCTCTCTGCCTTGTTTTGGGGGTGGTTACTTAAGGTCACATTGGAATTGCTGTTCCTGATGTTCACGGTGCTTGTAAAAGATTTGAAGAACTGGGAGTCAAATTTGTGAAGAAACCTGATGATGGTGAGTCTGCTACTTGTTTTCTTCAGGCCTCTGTTTAGTTATATTACATTTACTAAGCACCCACAGAGGGTACTGTTGTAGTAAAATCCTTTTGGTTGCAAGTAACTTGGAATTCTACTCCAACCAGCTTAAGGAAAGAAGGGAAATGATTGGAAGAATACCTAGTTATCTCAGGGAACTGAAAGGCAGCACCTAGGGTGGCTTCACATGCGACTAGTCACAGGATCTAGAGAGCTATCAAGGACCTAGGCTCTCTCTCCACCCCTTGACCCTACCATTCTCTCAGTGACCACCAGCTTTCACTCTCTCGGGTGTATCTAACCACCCAAAAAAGTAAATTCCTTAAAGTCTGTTTCATCTGCTGTTAATGTAACTACACCAAGTCTCTTCAGTTAATAATTTCCTGATTTTTTTTTCATCCTTTTTCAACCTTTGTGTGTCCTTCAGTTTTAGGTATATCGCTTGACATAGTATATATCTGGATTTTGTTGGATTTACATGTATTATAATTATTTTATTTAGATCTGTTTTTGCCACCATAATTTATTATTTAATTTGCATTTGAAATATTTCACTGTTTCATTTCAATCCTTTTTTTTTTTTCAATTAGGAGATTTGATATCCAAATATCCTCCTCCCTAGTAAGGAAAGAACTTGCTCCCCTCTACCTCCATTATGTTACTATTACTCAGGCTGGGATATTATTGATTTATTTTTCCTTTTTCTTTGGCTTTGGCTTTTTTTTTTAAGATAATAAATATATCAAGGTATATATTTTTTCTCCATAGATCTCTTGCAGCATCTTTCAGATTTTTCTGTCCCTTTATTAAGTACCTCAACCACAACTGTTTTTAAAGGGTTTGTGAGGCAAAACTCTTGAAGCTCTGTATGTCCCAGAACCATGCCTTTATACATATGAATGACGGTTTTGTTGACTATAAAATCTTAGGTTTATTTTCCTTCAGTCTTGAAAGTGCAACTATATTGTCTTATTTTTCCCATCCACTGTTGCTGCTGAAAAATGTGATTTGTGTTCCTTCGTATAGTTTCTTCTGTTTTGTTCTAGAGGCTTTTTATATTTGTTATTTCTTTGTCCTTGCCTTCCTTCTGGGAGATTTCTTCAAACTGGCATACCAGTTAGCTAATTTTTCCTCAGATGTATCTGTTCTTATATTTATCTTCTGTATTCTCATCTATTATGTTATTAATTTCAGCTATTATCATTTTGATACTGAATTTTTGCTGGGCTCCCTTAATATTTTCTTGTTCTTGTTTCATATTGGTCATATTGAATATTCCTCATTGCTTTTACATGTTTTAATAGTTCTTGGTCCCCATTGATCTAATATTTGTTCTTCTGTTTGAATGTATAATCCATTGTTTGTTTTATAGTTATATTCCTCAAATTCTCATTATTTTGGTCTCAGAGGTTTTTTGTTTGTTTTTTTTGAAACTGAAACCAGTAGCTATTCCAAACATCAGGCAGTGTGAATGGGGGAAGGCCAGACCTCAGTCCTTAAAAACCCAGATGATCTCAGGGAGATGTGCTGAGCAGAGAGAGAAAATAAGAGTTAAACAAATACTTCACATTCTGTAGTCAGATCCTTTTCCCCCCCTTTGTCCCTGATGGAGTAGTAGTATTAGTAGGAGACACTTCTGGGATTGTCTTTCCCTCATCCTGGTTGTGGGGAAAGTGAAACCTCTGGGAGATCAGTTGGTACCCACCTGTCTTTCTGCCCTTATCTACTCCCGAGGACATTCGAACCAGTAGTTTCAACCCCCCACCCTGTGGGAGTAGGTGCTAATGCCCAAGGCACTGGGAGAAGCAAGAGCCAAACTAACAAAACTCCTGTTTATTCTCCCACAGCCATGATGGACTGCCTTGTGCTCCAGCCAAAAGTACCCCCTTCCACACAAAGGAGGTTAAAACAGTCACTACCCCACCCCCACCATTCCTCTCCCCAACTATCACGTCAGGGGCATTGTACTTTTTTTTTTTTTTTTCCAATTTTTTTAATCTGTGTTCCTCTGGGGTTGATCTTGAAGAAAGGAGCCAGAGATAGGAGTCAAACTACTTCAGCATCTTGGTACCAAAATAAATTTCCGAGGTCACATTTTTCCATTTAAGCAAAGAACTCTACTACTAGACCTACTAACCTCTCAATCCCAGTTTTGAATTCCTGGGAGAAAGAATCTGATTGGCAGAGCTTGGGTTACATAGAATAGTGTATGACCTAAGCATCTGGGTCCTTTGGCTGTGTAGATAAGCCATGCTACCTCCTCCCTTGAGCACCTATCTATTTCCTTTATCCTCTTTAAAATAAGACAGTTTCTTTGACTACTCAACTAGTAGCATGAAGTGATACTGTGCAGGTGAAATAAATACCTGATACTTACAAGATGCAGCCAGTCCCACAGTTTATTTCAGGAGAGTTGGTTTACAGCTATGTGGAGAAGATAAAATGTGTCATTCTGAAAATCGTGCATCTGGGCAACACCAACAATAGAATTTTTTGAAGTTAAAACTATAAACAAAACAATGTAATTAACTAAAATGCAAATTAAAATTTGAATTAATAAAAAATGTATTTTAAATTTTTAAGGTTTTTTTTTTTAAGTCTTTTCAGTAATGAAAATCATTTTGTTTTACAGGTAAAATGAAAGGCCTGGCATTTATTCAAGATCCTGATGGCTACTGGATTGAAATTTTGAATCCTAACAAAATGATAACTATTATTTAGTTCTGTGAGAATGTTGCTTTGAGATTTCAGTGAAGACATTGTGGAAGGTAAAAAAGGAGACAATGTGATTCAAGATATTCAGTTAACAGAAGCATCTAGGACTGATGGATTATTGTCTCAATTAAAATTATTCTTAAGTCCATTTCCCTTTCCTATCTCAGCTATGTTTTTCACCTAACTGTTCAGTCATTCTAGTTTTAAAGTAGTGCTTTGTCTTATGTCCTTGAATGTAGTTGTATGACTACTTTTTTAGGCAATAATTAGAACAATTCCCTTCAGAGGCTGCATTTGCCTTCTATCTTCTGAAGAGATACAAGTCTACAAGTCTGCCTTTGAATCATCATTTTCAAAAAAAAAAAACCACTTAATATGTTTTTGTTGTGATTACCTTCTGGGGTTTCAGTTCCTCAGAAGTAACTTCAGAATGGGAAGTAAAGAACCCCGAACAAAAATGAAGCTTCATGTATATTTCAAATAGTATAAAGTTTATTTTACAAAAGAAAAGTTACTCTTGGGAGAAATTCAGAATTATGCTGACAAGGATGTGGATAGAAAAACTAATTTCTTCTTCTTTACAAAGTACTTTGAAAGTTGAAGGACTAACCTCTTTATTTTGGGATGGGGAAGAGGATGGGAATATTACATACTGGGTATGCAGACACGGACTAGGCTGTCACATACTTTATCTCCCTTAATCCTCCACAGTATGCTGTGAGATAGAAAGTAGGCTGGACATGCAAAATAACTTTAATGAATCCAAGGCAATATAAATAGGCTAAGGACTCAAGATCTCATCATCATTTTTAGTATTTAGATTATATCTCAAAAATTAGTTACCTTGGGGCTTCCCTGGTGGCGCAGTGGTTGAGAATCCGCCTGCCAATGCAGGGGACACAGGTTCAAGCCCTGGTTCGGGAAGATCCTACATGCCACAGAGCAACTAAGCCCGTGTGCCACAGCTACTGAGCCTGCGCTCTAGAACCCGTGAGTCACAACTACTGAAGCCTGCGTGCCTAGAGGCATGTGCTCCGCAACAAGAGAAGCCACCGCAATGAGAAACCCGCGCACTGCAACAAAGAGTAGCGCCCGCTCACCACAACTAGAGAAAGCCCGCGTGCAGCAACAGAGACCCAATGCAGCCAAAAATAAAATAAATAAATTTAAAAAAAAATTAGGACTTCACAATACCTCCTTCCCTAGTGTTCTTTGTAAAAACTTTCAAAGAGTTTGAGCATTGTTCTCTCAGCTTTCAAGCCCGAGTACCACGGTGAGGAAGAAGCAGTGGAGGAAGTCTGGAGTATGCGGCTGCTCTGGGGATGCCTGGTTGTCCCTGTGCAACTGGTGCTTGTGTTACTTGTGAAGAGCCCCTACCCCAAGGTCTTCCAGATGCCAGTAATCATTTAGGATAAATTATGTTCAGTGATAACAACTTAGTTATCAGAAATCAGCTCAGTGGTCTTCCCTGGTGGCACAGTGGTTGAGAGTCTGTCTGCCAATGCCGAGGACACGGGTTCGGGCCCTGGTCTGGGAGGATCCCACATGCCGCGGAGCAACTGGGCCCGTGAGCCGCAGTTGCTGGGCCTGCGCGTCTGGAGCCTGTGCTCCGCGGCGGGAGAGGCTGCGATAGTGAGAGGCCTGCAATGGTGGGGGGCCCGCGCACCGCGGTGAAGAGTGGCCCCCGCTTGCCACGGCTGGAGAGGGCCCTCGCACAGAGGCGAAGATCCAACACAGCCATGGATGGATGAATAAAAAAAAAAAACAAAAAAAAAACAAACTGATTTTGAAAATCTCTTATGGCACAGATAATAAGAACATCCAGTTTGTGGTTTAACTACATTTGGATTTTTTGTGGACTCTAGTGGAAGACCTTTGGGTAGGCCTTGCCTACTGTGCTTACACTGCTAGAAGCACTTTCATTTCCTTTTTGGATGGAATGGATTTATGTGAGCAGTTCAAACAAATAGCAGTACTTATAGACTGTAGTAAAATAAAATTTTAGAAAAGACTGTTTGTTTAATTTGTAAACTTCTATCCAGCATGTTCTTTCTTTTAAAAAAAAAAAATCTGCCCTTGGGGAGTACTGCAAGGATTTTTGAAGGGGCTTGCAGACTCATTGAGAACTGGGAATAGTTGTAATTCTATACATCAGGCAAAGCACATAGTTTCTATGGATAAGGAAGGGTCAGGAAGATGAGAAGAGGAAAGTAAATGGATAAAGGATTTTGGTAGAAAAAGTGCAGAGAAGAAGAAAAGACAAATATCAAAAATTAGTTGTGGAAACCAGTGCTGGTACATTTTGGGTACTAGCATTACCAAGTGGGAGGGTTATTAGATTCATAAATTTAGTCATTTAAACCTTTTTTCCTCAGAAAGAAGCCTTCTCTACTTGCTAAGTAAAACTTGCCAAAAGATAGCCCTTGCTACTCTTTAAATCTGATCCCTGTATGCATTGAAAAAATATGTATTGTGTCACTGGGCCTTGCTAGGGATTAGAACAATTCACTTCTAAATTTATCTGAGCAGTGGTGACATGAAAGTGTGAATTAGAGCACAAGAAGTTTTTATTGGACAGCCAGACTGTATAGCTTACTGTCAATGTAAAATAAATCAGTTGCTCATGAACCCTACATGAGACTCTCAGTTATAATACATATGGTCTGAATAGGAGCTGATGACTGTGAGAGAATCGCTACAGCTTCCCCATATAGCATTCTGACCAGTATTGCGTACAGTGTATATAAATATTCCTTGGCAACACAACTGCTTGTGAAGAGGGTTATATCAGTAAAGATGCATGCTGCTGACAATAAGAAAAGACCTAACTCTATCAGATGTAACAAGCACTTCAGAGGTTCTGGAATGAGTTGATAGAGGGTTCAGAACTATCAGGCACCCTGGTTTCCTTCCATCTTTGCCAAACTGTCATTCTCAGCAGTTGTTTGGGGGGCTAATAATACCTGTGATCAAAAACGCCTACTATGAGGACTTCCCTGGTGGCGCAGTGGTTAAGAATCCGCCTGCCAATGCAGGGGACATGGGTTCGAGCCCTGGTCCAGAAAGATCCCACATGCCGCGGAGCAACTAAGCTCACTGCAACTAGAGAAAGCCCGTGTACAGCAACGGAGACCCAACGCAGCCAAAAATTAATTAATTAATTTAAAAAAAAAAACGCCTACTATAATTCCAGGTGTCATTGTACAAACAATGTCCAGTGAAAGAAAACCTGTTGTTCCTTTTGTGTGTTTAATGAGTGTAAACCTTTCTCAAAGCTCATCAGCAGAATTCTCCTTATGTCTCAAACCAGAATTGGGTCACTCGCCTGCCTCTAATCATTGACAAAGGGACTGAGACCACTCTGACTTAGATCATATTTACTGCAGTTACCTACATGAGGGTAGACACTGCATCCAAATTGAAACTGCCAGAATGGAGGAGCAAATAAGGGCTTCTGAAAAGGCGAAACAGAAACTGCAAAAGGGTGAAATTAAATATTGAGAGCTTAGTGGGTGCAAGGGTGCTGTAAGAAATCAGAAGACATTTCCTGCCCTCAAAGGACTTGTTCTGAGATTGTGGTTCTCAACTATATCAGACTTAGCAAACCCTCCTTACTATAACATGGGAACGTTTATAACATCTATCACACCCACTATCGTAAAACAAAATTCATATATAACTTACCTATATACACAGTTTCAAAAAGGATCAGTCCAATGCCTTTATTGTAATAAAAAGAAATAAATCAATTTTTAATAAAATATGCATTTCAATATGTAAATGCCCAGATACTGCTACACTAGAAAACAATGAAGTAGTCAGGTGCTTTCTCTTATATATGGAAGAAGTAAAACTGTTCAATAGCATACTGATAACTCTATTTGGTATTTTAAAATAGAGACTAAATTCATGATTCCTGAAGAGCTAAATGTTACAACTTTATTATTTATTTTTTTGGCCACACCACGTGGCATAGGGAAATCTTAGTTCCCCAACCAGGGATCAAACCCATGGCCCCTGCAGTGCCCTCGGAGTCTTAACCACTGAACCGCAGGGAAGTACCAGTGTTACAACTTTAAATGCATACTGATAACAGGTGTGTTTTATTGGTCACTCAAAGAAATTGAATGATGTTACTGTTGGAAACATCATTTTCCGAAATGGTGATCAATTCTCGTGGAGGTTTTGAATAAAAGAATAATATTCCTTCTGTTTATAGGGTAGTTTTGTCCCTAGTGAATATTAAAATTATACATACAAATAAGTAAAATGGAAGTTCTAGGCTCAGAAGATAAAAGCAGGTGTTATAATTTTTTAATTGACATAACGTTGTGTAAGTTTAAGGTGTGCGGTATGTTGATTTGATACCACCATAGGGTTAGTAACACCTCTATCATGTCACATAATAATTCTTTATTGTGATGGGAATAATTAAGATCTAGTCTCTTAGCCTAGAAATCAACTACAAGAAAAAAACTGCAAGAAACACAAACATGGAGACTATACAGTATGCTACTCAATAACCAGGGGGTCACTGAAGAAATCAAAGAGGAAATTAAAAAATATCTGGTGACAAATGAAAATGGAAACACAATGATCCAAAATCTATGGGTTACAGCAAAAGCAATTCTAAGAGGGAAGTTTATGGTTATACAGGCCTACCTCAGGAAATAAGAAATCTCAATCTAACCTTACACCTAAAGGAAAAGAACAAACAAAACCATCCTTGGCTAGCACTTCTGCTAGTATATAGGTGGTGACCCTGGTGGAGTGACCCAGACTGTCATCTCTGAGGGGTCTGAGCCCCTGGACAACATGTCCTTTTCAGACCAGCCAGGGTTGCTGCACTTGTCCATTTGCCTTTAAAACTGGGCATGAGAATACCAACAGGCACCTAAGTGGGTCACATGGGTGCTAAGCATACTCCTAGCTGTCCCCATTGTGTAGCAGCAGCCCCACTTCTTCCGAATGATAAGGGTCACTTACTACTGCCAGAATGGTGATTCTTCTTGTCCAAAGTAACAGGGCAGCAACCAAAGCTTAAAAGTAATGGGATTAATCCCAAAGCAACCTACAGATTCAATTAAAAACCTTTCAAAATCTTAATGACTTCTTTTTCAGAAATGGAAAAATTCAAACTAAAATTCACATGGCATCTCAAGGGACCCCAAATAGCCAAAACAATCTTGAAAAAGAATAAAGTTGGAGGATTCACACTTTCTGATTTCAAAACTTACCACAAGCCTTCAGTAATCAAAACAGCATGGTACTTCAGTAATCAAAACAGCATAGAGCCCAGAAACAAACCCTCACACATATGTCAAATGATTTTTGACGAGGCTACCAAGAGCATTCAGTGGGGAAAGTACAATGTTTTCAACAAATAGTGCTGGAAAAACTGGATATCCACACACAAAAGAATGAAGTTGGACCTTTATCTTATACCATCTGTAAAAATTAACTCAAAATGGATCAAACAAATGTAAAAGCTAAAAGTATAAAACTCTTAGAAGAAAACATGGGGGAAAGCTGCATGACATTGGACTTGGCAGTAATTTCTTGGATATGATACCAAAACACACAGGCAACAAAAGAAAAAAATAGACAAATTGGACTTCACTAAAATTTAAAACAAATTTAAATTTAAAATTTAAATTAAAGGACACTATCAACAGAGTGAAAAGGTAACCCACAGAATGGGAAAACATACTTGAAAATGATATATCTGATAAGGAGTTAATATCCAGAATATATAAAGAACTCCTCCAACACAAAAACAACCCAGTTAAAAAATGAGCAGAGGACTGAAATCAAAACCACAATGAGATACCATTTGCACCCATTCAGGTAGCTATTATATAAAAATGAAAACAAAAACAGAAAATAACAAGTGTTGGCAAAGATGTGAAGAAATTAGAACCCTTGTTCACTGCTGGCGGTAATGTAAAACCGTGCAGCTGCTGTAGAAAACAGTATGGCAGTTCTTCAAAAAATTAAACATAGAAAAACCATATG
This sequence comes from Balaenoptera ricei, assembly GCF_028023285.1. Lineage (NCBI taxonomy): Eukaryota > Metazoa > Chordata > Mammalia > Artiodactyla > Balaenopteridae > Balaenoptera > Balaenoptera ricei. Next base: position 36,644,391 of record NC_082649.1, read on the forward strand.
TTCAGCAATTCCGCTTCTGGATATATACCCAAAAGAAAACAGAGACTCAAACTGATATTGTACACCAGTGTTTGTTAGCAGCATTATTCACAATAGCCAGAAGGTGGAAGCAACCTAAATGTCCATTGATGGATGAGTGGATAAATAAAATGTGATATATACATACAATGGAATGTTATTCAGCCTTAAAAAGTAATGAAATCCTGAAACATGCTACAACATGGATGAACCTTGAAGATGCTGGGCTAACAAATAAATCAAACACAAAAAGATAAATACTGTGTGATTCCATTTATATGAGATACCTAGAATAGTCAAATTCATAGGACTGAAAGAATGGTGGTTTCCAAGGATTGGAGGGAAAAGGAAATGGGGAGTGATTGTTGAATAGGTACAGAGTTTCAGTTTGGGAAGATGAAAAAGTTCTGGAGATGGATGATGGTGATGGTTTCACAACAATGTAAATGTACTTAATGCCATTGAGTTGTATACTTAAAAATGGTTAAAATGGTAAACTTTGTTTTGTATATTTTACCATAATAAAAGAAATTAATGGGACTCATATTGTGTGCCCTGGTGAAAGTGTCTCACTTTTTAGAAGAAGGACCTCTAGACAAGCAGAACCTGGAGTTGTGGGGATAGGAAGCACAAATGCTCCAAGCAGATAACTGGAGCAATGGTGGTAAGAGGGGCTGCTTACATTTTCCACCATAGTTCCTGAACCCATATGATACCTATTGGGAGTATAGTACTAATAATGATAATTGATTTTGGGTATATAATGTGTCCTGGCAGTTGGCATCTTATCATTACAGGGTATCATCTCTGAGCTGGCACCTCAGCTGCACCTTCAAAAGACCATTTCATCACTGTCTCAGAGCAGCAGCTTCTGGGTGGTACAGTATGTGATAGGTCCAGTGGGTCCCATGGCCATGTGCCCACTACACTTCCTTTGCTCTAAAATGACCCCTTGGGCTGCCATCACCATGAGAAGAACATGCTCCAGGGAGCCATTGCCCTTCCAGCCTGGATTCCAGAATGGGACAGTTGGTGCAGAGAGAGAGCCATCCCAAGTATCCCACAGCCTGAAACAGAGTGATCTTAGCTGATCAGCATGAGCAAGAAATAAATGCTTATTGTATGCTATTGAGATATTTTGCATGTTTGTTACACAGCATTTTTGTGGCAATAACTGATTGACACACTTCTATCTTTCCTCCCCAAATTTCTTAGTTTATCTTGTTCTTTCTTCTAACTTCTTAACTGGAATGATTGGTTTACTTATTGACACTATTTTTAAATCTCAAAAGTGCATTTAAAAATGTTATTTTTTTCCCCAGAATTGTTTTGTCCACATACCAACAGTTTTTGCTATGTAGGCTCTCATTGTTATTCTTTTATAATTTTGTTTTGTAATTTCAGTTTTGATTTCCTCTAACTCAAAAAGATAAATTTTACTTTGCTATCCTTTTGATGTTAATTGTAGTTTATCACATTGTGGCCAGTGAATGTGAACTGTATCGTTTCTTTTTGAAATTTACTATAATTTTCTTTGTGAACAAGCATATGCTTGATTTTTGTGAATGTTCCTTGGACAAAAACAGTATGTATCTTCTGTTATGGGATACTAAGTTCTATTTAAAACTGTTAAGATCAAAGTCACTGAGAGTTCAATTAAAATCCTCCATAGCAGCTGCTATGCAATTAAATCCCTCCTCCTTCCTCTTCCCCTTCTTCATCCTCTTCTTCTTCTTCTTCTTCCCCTCCTACTCCCCCTCCTTCTGAATTCCATTATACTAAAATTAATATTACTACCTCTGCTTTCTTTTTGTTTGCATTTACTTGAAATTTTTGCTCTTCTTCTCTTTTCCAGATTTTTCTATTTTACTATTTTTAGCAAGTCAAACAATCAAAGTATATAGAAAAACTCAATAGTTTCCCTCTCCTTCCCCAACCACATCCATTTGAAAGAAACTTACATTTAAAAGTTGGCGTATATCTATCCTTCAACATCATTCTCTAAGTTCATAAATCAGTATAAACATGTTGTGGCAGGCTGAATAATGGCCCTCAAAATATCCAGATTCTAGATACTAATCTCTGGAGCCTGTCAATGTTACCTTATATGGGAAAAGGGTCATGGTACCTGTGATTAAGTTAGGGATCTTGATTTGAGGAGGTTATTCTGGATTATCTGGATGTACCTAAATGTAATCATAAGTGTCCTTCTAAGAAGGAGACAGAGGGAGGGACTTCCCTGGTGGTCCAGTGGTAAAGAATCTGCCTTCCAATGCAGGGGCCGTGAGTTCGATCCCTGTTCGGGGAACTAAGATCCCACATGCCACGGGGCAACTAAGTCCGCACACCACAACTACTGAGCTCTCGCACCTCAACTAGAGATCTTGTGTGCCACAAACTACAGAGCCCACATGCTCTGGAACCCTTGCGCCACAATTACAGAACCCACGTGCCCTGGAGCCTGAGCGCCACAACTAGAGAGAGAAAACCTGCATGCCACAACTAGAGAGAAGCCCATGCACCGCAACTAAGACCCAACGCAGCCAAAAATAAATAAAATAAATAATAAAATAAATCCTAAAAAAAGAGACAGAGGGAGATTTGACATAGAAATGGAAAAGATGATGTGAAAATGACAGTAGAGATTGGCATGATGTGGCCATAAGCCAAGGAATGCTGGCTGCCACCAGAAGCTGGAAAAGATAAAGAAAATTCTCATCTAACAACTCGAGAAAGTGTGGCCCTATGCATACCTTGATTTCAGCTCAGCAACACTGATTTTGGACTTCTGGCCTCCAGAAGTCTAAGAGAATAAACATGTGTTGTTTTAAGCCACCATCTTTCTGCTGCTGTAATTTGTTACAGCAGCAAGAGAAAACTAATATATGTTTAAAATTTCCCCTTGTTAATTTTTTTTTACAAATATGACATCATGCTCTTACGGTGCTCTGGAACTAGCCTTTTTTCCTCTTAGTAATGTATCAATTACATCTTTAAAGGTCCATATCTATAGATCCTATTCTTCTTACTAACCGAGTAGTATTCCATAGTATAGATGTTTCATAATTCATTTAAACATTCCTCTATGAATGGACATTCTAGTTGTTTCCAGTTTCCTATTATAAATAGTGCTGTAGGAAATGTGTGTGCATGTGTTTTATATGTTGGAATTTTTTGAGGAGAGGGGACAACAGACTTATGAAGATTTATGGGTCAGTATTAAGTTTTAATATATGCCATCAGGTTACTTTCCAGGAAGGTTGTAACAATTCACACTCCCATCTGATTTGAATTTCCCTCAGTATAAATGAAGCTGAGCATTTTTTCATATTTTTGGGCAATTTTTATTTCCTAGTTTATGCAATGCTTGTTTAGTTCCTTTGCTCATTTTTTCTTTCGATTATTTTCCTTAACTCTCTGTCATAGGTTTTAGAAATATTTCTCTAGTCTTTCGATCAGTCTTTGGTTTTACTCCCCTTTCATGATATTGGGAGAGAATTCTCCCAATTCTTGCCCACACCTAAAGAAGCCTGAGAACCTAAAATACTCTCCTCTGTATGCCTTAATCAAGAAATCCCACCTGTCAGTTCCTCTAATATATTGGGTGGGCCAAATAGTGCCTTCGGTTTTTTAAGTAAAAATACACATTTTTCATTTTCACCAAGAACTTTATTGAACAACATATCCACCCTTTTGTTCCACTACCTTCTGCCATTTTTCAGGCAACTTCATAATTCCATCTTCCCAAAACTTTTTATCTTTTTGAGCAAATAACTGTTCGAGCTGCCTTTTACAGTCTTCCAGGGAATTGAAATTTTTTCCATTAAAAGAATTTTGTAAAGACCGAAATAAATGGAAATCCGAAAGTGCAATGTCTGGTGAATACAGTGGATGAATCAGAACTTCCCAGCCAAGCTGTAACTGTTTTTGCCTGGTCATCAAAGAAACATGTGGGCTTGTGTTATCCTGATGGAAGATTATGCGTTTTCTGCTGAACAATTCTGCACGCTTTTTGTCGAGTGCCGCTTTCAGTTGGTCTAATTGGGAGCAGTACTTGTTGGAATTAATCATTTGGTTTTCTGGAAGGAGCTCATAATAGAGGACTCCCTTCCAATCTCACCATATACACAACATCATCTTCTTTGGATGAAGACTGGCCTTTGGTGTGGTTGGTGGTGGTTCGTTTCACTTGCCCCATGATCTCTTCCATTCCACACTGTTGTACAGTATCTACTTTTCATTGCCCATCACAATTTGTTTTAAAAACAGAACGTTTTCATTATGTTTCAGTAGAGAATCGCATGTGGAAATATGGTCAAGAAGGTTTTTTTGGCTTAACTTATGTGGAGCCCAAACATCAAAGCGATTCACGTAACCAAGCTGGTGCAAATGATTTTCAATGCTTGGTTTGGATATTTTGAGTACGTCTGCTATCTCCCGCGTGGTATAATGTTGATTGTTCTCAATTATTGTTTCGATTTGATTGCTATCAACTTCAACTGGTCTACCCAACTGTGGAGCATCGTCCAGCGAGAAATCTCCAGCATGAAACTTCAAAGTCAAACCACTTTTGATACCTTCGATCCATCACGGCATCTTCTCCATACACTGCACAAATCTTTTTTTTGCGTTTCAGTTGCGTTTTTACCTTCCTTGAAATAATAAAGTATAATATACCAAAAATGTTGCTTTCTTCTTCCATATTCAATATTAAAATGGCTACACCAAAATTCACCAATTTTGATGTCTTTTTTTTAAATGCACACTGATATGACAGCTGTCACATACAATCTAACAAAATTGTTTCGAATGAAGTTAATGGCAACTAAGTGCTACTAGAGCCATCCTATGGGAAAAACCAAACCTTTTGGCCCACCCAATAGTATTTTTGAACAGATATTTCTCCCTATCTCCCATTTTTAATTCATCATTGCCTGCCTGATGAATCTCAATGGCTTCATCTGCATAGATACTGAAAGAATAAGCATAGTATCAGTTAGTGTGGGTGAGGTTATACTGCAGCAACAAATGATCCCCCAAATTTCAGTGGCTTACAAGAAAGGTTTATTTCTCCCTCACACTGCATGTTCACTGATTATCTCAGCTACAGCTAATGATGCAGTTGCAGAACAGGCAACTCCTGGTGTCAGTGGAATAAATGGCTTCTCCAAGAGCTGCCTTTATTGAGGTATAGAAAGGGTCTTTCAGGCAACCACTGGACTGAACATTCTTCACCCCGGGTTCAGAAAGAGGCAGGACTCCTCCAAAGCTGCTGGCTCCCTAGTCTTTCTCTGGCATAGTAAATTAGCACACAGACGTGTCCCTGTGCCTCTATCATAATGCTCTACATTAGCTTCTCAAGAAAGAACCTGAAGCATCAGATAAAATCCCTTTCAGGATCAAGGCTCTCTAGAAGAGAGAAGTAATCAAGGATGTTTGTTCAGAAAACACTAACTCAGCATTCTGTTCTTGGTCATTGTATCTTGGCTTCTTTCTCCAAGCCAAGAATTTTTCTGAAAGTTCATCCTAGTCCTTTATGTCTTTGCCATTCACCACCCTGCTGTGTGTTTCTGGAGGTCTCATCTCTCTTGCAGCTTGATCACCATGTTTCCTTTACCATCACGGGGGTAATCATTAGTGCTACACACTGATACCTGTTTCTCCTCTCTTCTGGTCACATAGTAGGATGCATTTCCAGACTTCCTTAAGGTTGGTTCTGTGACTAATTCTGGCATGAATTGTGAGTAGAAATGGTGTCTGTCACTTTTGACAGAAGAATTTGTTAGTGTGAGGCTTCCAGAGTTTTCTCTTTTCCTTCTGGAAAAAGCCACTGATATTTTGGGGTTATTTTTTTACTGTTGCATAGCCTAGCCTATCTTGACTGAAACTATCACATACCTTTTTTCACGTATTTAAAGTATACATGACAAATTAAAGGCTCTTATAATAATATAAGTCTTCAGACACATAATGGGTATAAAATGCTCCATAACTCTTAAGGTACAAATTTAGTCCCATGACTCTTGTCTCTCTAAATCAAATTTAAATTGGCTCAAGCACCCAGATGCCATTTAGGTAGAAAGTTCAGAATCACTCTATTGAGCTATTCCCACTTACCCTACATTGGTTTTTCTCAATGTAGTTTATACACACTCTGCATCGCAATCACCTGGGGTATTTGTTAAAAACAGACTCCCACAGTATTCCTCAAATCGGAATCTCTGGCAGGACTCAACGTGCCCCCAAGTCATTCTTATGCTCACTTCACACATGATCTTTCTTAGTCTGAAATCACCTTGCTCTACCTTGTGATTCCCACATGATTTCTAGACCAGCATTATCCAATAGAACTTTCTGCACTGATAGAAAGGTACTCTCCATGTATACTCCAATACACTAGCCACATGTGGATACTGAGCTCTTTTTTTTTTTTTTTTTTTTTGATACTGAGCTCTTGAAGTGTGACTAGTATGACTGAGGAACTGAATTTTTAACTTATTTGAATAGCCACACATGGCTAGAGGCTCCCATATTAGACAGCACAGTTCTAGACTGTTACTCCTTGAGAGCAAGAACTGTATCTTAAATCTCTGTATCCCCTGTGTGCCTGACACAGAGTAGCCCAGTAAATAAAAACTGAAATAGGAAATAGGCCTGCACTACTTCCATTTTTGAGGTTCCTGGTATATTAAGAAAAGAAGAAATGCCAAAACAAGATTACAAAAAGTGTTTTCTGGACAAACATTTTAAATCTTTACATTTACAAAGCAGCTTTATTGTCCTATTCTCAAGATAAATACAGGATTAAAATATTAAATCATAGACATATTAGTGTCTAAGAGCAATACCTAATAGTCATGGGGGTACTCAATTATCTTTCTGCCTTTGATTTAGCAAGTATAAAAGATGTATTAAGACAATGAATCTTGCTTAAGATCTTTCCATGTAACTTCAGTTAAAGTGTATATGTGCAAATATCACCAGTGAATACAAATCAGATCACTAATACATGAGGTATAAAAGGGTTTAAAACAAAAAAATAATCATAGATCAGATATAGGAAAGCTAATTCTTCATATTGTGGCCTACTGGAAGAGTATACTAATAGAGGCTGTGAGGATAGTGTTTGGAGAATTTGGGATGTGACGTTTCCCACTTATGCTTGCCAGCCATTACTTATCTACTTTCCTCAGAAGAACAAAAGCAAAGTTAAAAGTGACATTCTTGGGCTTCCCTGGTGGCGCAGTGGTTGAGAATCTGCCTGCTAATGCAGGGGACACGGGTTCAAGCCCTGGTCTGGGAAGATCCCACATGCCACGGAGCAACTAAGCCCGTGAGCCACAACTACTGAGCATGCGCGTCTGGAGCCTGTGCTCCGCAACAAGAGAGGCCACGATAGTGAGAGGCCCGCGCACCGTGATGAAGAGTGGCCCTCGCTTGCCGCAACTGGAGAAAGCCCTCGCACAGAAACGAAGACCCAACACAGCCAAAAATAAATTAATTAATTAATAGAAAAAAGTGACATTCTTTAGCTTTGCAATAATATTAAAACTTCTTTGAAAATAATTCATTGTTCTGTTGGTTTAGTTGATGTAAAACCCTAGAGAACTTGTAAACAAAACATTCTTATCAGCATGGAAGGATCAATAAGTTTTAACTCCTGCCTGAAGTAAGGGTAAGGGACTACAAGGTAGTCATCATTAAGCATAATTATCACTTATTTCCCTAGCTTTTCCATGATCAACCTGAGGTGGCTAGTGCAATAATACACATAATGTAGAAAACTATAAATAAATCTGAGCAAGAGAAAACCCAAATTTAAATAGAAGGTCAGCAACAAGGACCTACTTACTGTATAGCACAGGGAACTCTGCCCAATATTATGTAACAACCTAAATGGGAAAAGAATTTGAAAAAGAATAGATACGTGTATATATATAACTGAATCACTTTGCTGTACACCTGAAACTGCAACAATGTTGTTAATCAACTGTACTCCAATACAAAATAAAAAGTTTAAAAAGTACAATAGTGAAAAAATAATAAATACATAGATAGATAGATAGATAGATAGATCAATCAATCGATCAGGACCAGGGAATAAGAACGCAGATTCGCAGGCCACAGTTCCTATGTAAGCACTAAAGCTGAGCTAAAACTTGACTTGGAGCTTCATGACAATGAAAGTGAAAAGGGAAACACATAAACTGGTTACATAAACTACTTGTCTGTAAGGAAGACACATCACTTACTCAAAGGTAGTCAAGCATTTCCTGACACTTGGCTCTGAAAGAAAATTCTCTCATGGGATTTTCCATAAGGAACATAAAATAACCAAGTGCACAATAGCTCTACAGCAAATGCACTAGTGGGCTCTGTGGAACTGTCTCTTCTAGAATCCCTTAATGTATGTAGAAGCCACAATATTCAAAAGACAAGTCAGTAAAACACTCCTGGTAGAGGGTGAGAAATGTTTCTGTGTGTATGAGCTCAGGACAATGTGGTCAGGGATGCAGTTTTCTGATGGACCGGCTAATACCCTGGCTGACTAAAAGCAGATACATATTGTTCAGAACTCAGTAATCTGATGAGCAGATGGTGGGTGGTTGACAGCCTTTTGTGAAGAGTGAGTCATCCCACTGAGATTCTCACCTAAATAGGAACATTTCTCTCTTCATGGGGGTGGACAGAGGGAGCCTGCAGGCAGTCCAGGCTTTTCCTTAAGAAAACTAATTCTTCAAAATAAGAAGAACGAAGTATTCAAGTTTGTAAAGTTCTATTCAGTAGAGCAGAGGGTCTGCAAACTCACAGACAAGTCATGTTTTTTTTTTTTAAAACAAAGTACACATTAGTTACCAATGTTAAGAGATGAATAGATTTCAAATCTGGCAAGCCCAGATGCTCGCACACCACCTGGCAACAATCTGCTGGCTGGGTGTGGAGCATTTGCCCACCCTTTAGGAATCTGAATGTCCTGTTGGCGGATGAAGATTTGCATGGAAAAATTTTCAAAGAAGAAATTATCAGTTGCTGACTCTCGCTAAGAAAAATCTGAATAAAGCTCCCATGAAATGTATGGCTTTTAGCAAAATGACTGCTCAGTAAATCTACCTGGAAGAATTCCTTGTAAAACATACCCTTAAGTAAAGAAATGAATCTGATTCTGAGTTACTGGATCTAAACCAGTTAAATTTCAGGACATGTACCAAAATAATTATTTTAGTTTTAGAACAGGTGATCTTCATCCATTTCTGACAAATGCTAAACCACAAAATCAACCGTACATTAAAGTTAATTATAATAAAATATCATCAGCATTAAGGAAGATTGACTTTCTTATCTCCAAAGCAAGATAGCATATGTTCAAATAATACAAAAGTGGTTTCACATTATTTAGTTTAAAAATAAGGAGGGCCACAACTTGCCTGTTTTATGATACTTGAAATACTTTCTGATCTGTCTGAACACCAATTCTATTGATCTGGACTTTCAAGGCCACAGAAGTCCTGGTTTTATAGGATTCTATATTGAACTCATGGAGCTCAGCCTGAAACAAGTTCTTGTCCACAGAGCCAAAGCCTGAGAAATCATGCAAAGCTGCAACCTTTCTTTTAAAAGCAAAGTTTACTTTTTCTAATTATAAAATAAATGTACAATATCAATAACTTAGAAAATAAAGAAGAATTTAGACTGTTTTCCCCCAGGTTTTTATTTTGAAATATTTCAAAATAAATTTTGACAGAATTTTATTTTGAAAAATTTCAAAATAAATTTCAACAGAATACAGATATGCAGGCCAAGGGTCCTTCCAGTTACTAATGCTGAGCCACAAATTTCTCAGAGCTTCTTGGCAGTCAGAGTGAAAGAAGAAAACAGCCAGTTATGTAATTCACATCACCTATAAGGAGAAAACATAGCAGTTACTCAAGATTAGCCAAGTGTTTCATGGCATCTGGCTGAGAGAGAAAAATTCTCTTATTAAAAAAATTTTTTTTTAAATTTTAAAATTTTAATTTATTTTTTAATTGGGGTATAGTTGCTTTACAGTGTTGTGTTAGTTTCTGCTGTACAACGAAGTGTACAGCTATATGTATACAACTATATGTATACATATATCCCCTCCCTCTTGGACCTCCCTCCCACCCACCCCCCCCAATCCCACCCATCTAGGTCACCACAGAGCACTGAGCTGATCTCCCTGTGCTATATAGCAGGTTCCCACTAGCTATCTATTTTACACATGATAGTGTATATATGTCGGTCTTAATCTCCCAATTGATCCCACCCCCCCTTCCCCCCATGAGAGAAAAATTCTCTTGTGTTCACTTCATAAAGAATACAAAGTGAGGGCTTCCCTGGTGGCACAGTGGTTGAGAATCTGCCTGCCAATGCAGGGGACACGGGTTCGAGCCCTGGTCTGGGAAGATCCCACATGCTGCGGAGCAACTAGGCCCATGAGCCACAATTACTGAGCCTGCAAGTCTGGAGCCTGTGCTCCGCAACAAGAGAGGCCACGACAGTGAGAGGCCCGCGCACTGCGATGAAGAGTGGCCCCCGCTTGCCACAACTAGAGAAAGCCCTCGCACAGAAACGAAGACCCAACACAGCCAAAAATAAATAAATAAATAAATAAATTTATAAAAAAAAAAAAAAAAGAATACAAAGTGATATCACACACAATAACCTTACAATTACTGCACTGGTGAGTTCTGTAAACTATGTCATCTAGAATCTCTCAATGTTAGCAGAGTGTGTATGGTATGAAGAAGGGCAGCAGCCTGGGGGTTAAGAGCATGGGCTCTAGAACCTAACTACTTGGGTTTGAATCCTGGTTCCATGACTACTAATTGTGTGACCTTCAGTAAATTACTTAACTTTTCTAGGCCTTAGTTTCCTGAATTATAAAGTACTGTGATTAATGATATTTCCTCTCTCAAAGGGGTATGAAGCTTAAATGAGTTAATGCCCAGAACATACTTAAAACAGTACCTGGCACATAGTAAGCATCATCATTATTTCAGTAAACGCTAAAATAAAGGTGTACACATGATGTAATAGTACAGAGGACGGGCACTTAAACCAAATAAGGGCTGGAGGGAAGGTTTCCTAAAGAGAGGATGCCTGGTTTACTACTTAACTGCTGTTAATGTGACCTTGGCCCAATTACTTAAACTTGGTATCCCCACCTGCTAAAACAGAGATATAATATCAGTTACTAATACAATGAACTGATGTTTGTGAAATTAAATGAGATAATATATGAGGATTAGATGAGCAAACGGAAGAGAGCATGGCATGTAAAACAAACGTTTCCACTTGGATCTGGTGGAAAAGTAAATAAACTACTCTTGCATTCAAATTTTACATGTGTCCATTTTTCCAATTAAAGAGTGTACTTAAGTTCACAAGTAGCTGTACATAAATATTCATTCAGATCACAACAAAGCTACCTAGAAGTAATATTAAACGATCAGTGGTGGATTAGCACAACTCTCCTGGTTTTTTTTATCACCATGGAAATGCCTTATGGTTACATCATTTTTGAGGCACATTGTGTCCACCTGGGAGAGTAGGTAAATATAACAGCTTGATTTCCATTTGGCAAAAATGACTACTCCCTCATCTGCATTACTTTATATATCCCTCATGTCACTTCATACAGAATTCTATTATAGTATGTAGAATACTGTGTTATAGTCACGGTTCATTCGATTTATACCTTGCTTTGTTTAAAAAAGAACTATGGCAATTAGTTACATCCTTATATGTTTATCTCCCTTCCAAAACTGTGAGTTTCTCAAGTAACTGTATCATATCCACATCCATAGTATCTGGACATAAGCTGGAACATAATATACTGATTCTCACTGTTTGGTGAAATGAGTAGGATTTGAAGTGTGCTGTTATAAGCAAATGAGTCTAATATAAAGTTAAGGGGGAGAGAGACCTTCAAGATGGCGGAGGAGTAAGACATGGAGATTACCTTCCTCTCCACAAATATATCAGAAATACATCTACATTTGGAACAACTCCTACAGAACACCTACTGAACGCTGGCAGAAGACCTCAGACTTCCCAAAAGGCAAGAAACTCCCCACGTACCTGGGTAGGGCAAAAGAAAAAAGAAAAAACAGAGACAAAAGAATAGGGACAGGACCTACACCTCTGGGAGGGAGCTGTGAAGGAGGAAAAGTTTCCACACACTAGGAAGCCCCTTCACTGGCGGACACGGGGGGTGGCAGGGGGGAAGCTTCGGAGCCACGGAGGAGAGTGCAGCAACAGGGGTGCAGAGGGCAAAGTGGAGAGATTCCCGCACAAAGGATCAGTGTCAACCAGCACTCACCAGCCCAAGAGGCTTGTCTGCTCACCCGCCGGGGCGGGCAGGGGCTGGGAGCTGAGGCTCGGGCTTCGGAGGTCGGATCCCAGGGAGAGGACTGGGGTTTGCTGTGTGAACACAGCCTGAAAGGGGCTAGTGCACCACACCTAGCCAGGAGGGAGTCCGGGAAAAAGTCTGGAACTGCCTAAGAGGCAAGAGACCATTGTTTCAGGGTGCATGAGGAGAGGGGATTCAGAGCACTGCCTAAACGAGCTCCAGAGATGGGCGCGAGCCATGGCTATCAGCGTGGACCCCAGAGACGGGCATGAAATGCTAAGGCGGCTGCTGCAGCCACCAATAAGCCTGTGTGCAAGCACAGGTCACTATCCACACTTCCCCTCCCAGGAGCCTGTGTAGCCCGCCACTGCCAGGGTCCCGTGATCCAGGGACAACTTCCCCGGGAGAACACACAGCGTGCCTCAGGCTGCTGCAACGTCACGCCGGCCTCTGCCATGGCAGGCTCACCCCACATTCCATACCTCTCCCTCCGCCCAGCCTGAGTGAGCCAGAGACCCCTAATCAGCTGCTACTTTAACCCCGTTCTGTCTGAGTAAAGAACAGACGCCCTCAGGCGACCTACACACAAAGGCGGGGCCAAATGCAAAGCTGAACCCTGGGAGCTGTGCAAAGAAAGAAGAGAAAGGGAAATCTCTCCCAGGAGCTTCAGGAGCAGTGGATTAAATCTCCACAATCAACGTGAAGTGCCCTGCATCTCTGGAATACCTGAACCTATAACGAATCATCCCAAAATTGAGGCAGTGGACTTTAGGAGCAACTGTAGACTTGGGGTTCGCTTTCTGCATCTAATTTGTTTCTGGTTTTATGTTTGTCTTAGTTTAGTATTGAGAGTTTATTATCACTGGTAGATTTGTTTATTGATTTGATTGCTCTCTTCCTTTTTTTTAATATATATATAGACATATATATATATATATTTCCTTTTACTCTTTTTGTGAGTGTGTATGTGTATGCTTCTTTGTGTGATTTTGTCTGTATAGCTTTGCTTTTACCATTTGTCCTAGAGTTCTGTCTGTCCATTGTTTTTGGTTTGTTTGTTTGTTTTAGTATAGTTTATACCATTTGTTATCACTGGTGGATTTGTTTTTTGGTTTGGTTGCTCTCTTCTTTCTTCCTTTTTTTCAACTTTTTATTACTTTTAAATTTCTTTTAATTTTTAATAATTTTTTTAGTTTTTATTTTAATAACTTTATTTTTTTCTTTCTTTCTTTATTTTTTTTCTCCCTTTTCTTCTGAGCCATGTGGCTGACAGGTCTTCATGCTCTGGCCGAGTGTCAGGCCTGTGCCTCCGAGGTGGGAGAGCCAACTTCAGGACATTGGTCCACCAGAGACCTCCTGGCTCCACGTAATATCAAATGGCGAAAGCTCTCCAAGAGATCTCCATCTCAACGCTAAGACCCAACTCCACTCAATGACCAGCAAGCTACAGTGCTGGACACCCTATGCCAAACAACTAGCAAGACAGGAACACAAACCATGAGCAGAGAGGCTGCCTAAAATCATAATAAGGTCACAGACACCCCAAAACACACCACCAGACACAGTCCTGGCCACCAGAAAGACAAGATCCAGCCTCAACCAACAGAACACAGGCACCAGTCTGCTCCATCAGGAAGGCTACACAACCCACTAAACCAACCTTAGCCACTGGAGGCAGACACCAAAAACAACGGCAACTACGAACCTGCAGCCTGCAAAATGGAGACCCCAAATACACAGTAAGTTAAGCAAAATGAGAAGACAGAGAAACACACAGCAGATGAAGGAGCAAGGTAAAAACCCACCAGACCAAACAAATGAAGAGGAAATAGGAAGTCTACCTGAAAAAGAAGTCAGAGTAATGATAGTAAAGATGATCCAAAATCTTGGAAATAGAATGGAGAAAATACAAGAAATGTTTAAAAAGGACCTAGAAGAACTAAAGAACAAACAAACAATGATGAACAACACAGTAAATGAAATTGAAAATTCTCTAGAAGGAATCAGTAGCAGAATAACTGAGGCAGAAAAACAGATAAATGACCTGGAAGATAAAATAGTGGAAATAACTACTGCAGAGCAGAATAAAGAAAAGAGAATGAAAAGAACTGAGGACAGTCTCAGAGACTTCTGGGACAACATTAAATGCACCAAAATTTGAATTATAGGGGTCCCAGGAGAAGAAGAGAAAAAGAAAGGGACTGAGAAAATATTTGAAGAGATTAGAGTTGAAAACTTCCCCAATATGGGAAAGGAAATAGTCAATCAAGTCCAGGAAGCCCAGAGAGTCCCATACAGGATAAATCCAAGGATAAACACACCAAGACACAAATTAATCAAACTATCAAAAATGAAATGCAAAGAAAAAATATTAAAAGCAGCAAGGGAAAAACAACAAATGACATACAAAGTAATCCCCATAAGGTTAACAGCTGATCTTTCAACAGAAACTCTGCAAGCCAGAAGGGAGTGGCAGGACATATTTAAAGTGATCAAAGGGAAAAACCTACAACCAAGATTTCTCTACCCAGCAAGGCTCTCATTAACACTCAACGGAGAAATTAAAACCTTTACAGACAAGCAAAAGCTAGGAGAATTCAGCACCACCAAACCAGCTTTACAACAAATGCTAAAGGAACTTCTCTAGGCAGGAAACACAAGAGAAGGAAAAGACCTATGATAAAAAACCCAAAACAATTAAGAAAATGGGAATAGGAACATACATATCGATAATTACCTTAAATGTAAATGAACTAAATGCTCCAACCAAAAGACACAGACTGGCTGAACGGATACAAAAACAAGACCCGTACATATGCTGTCTACAAGAGATCCACTTCAGACCTAGGGGTGTCTGAAAGTGAGGGGATGGAAAAAGATATTCCATGCAAGTGGAAATCAAAAGAAAGCTGGAGTAGCAATTCTTATATCAGACAAAATAGACTTTAAAATAAAGACTATTACAAGACACAAACAAGGACACTACATAATGATCAAGGGATCAACCCAAGAAGAAGATATAACAATTGTAAATATTTATGTACCCAATATAGGAGCACCTCAATACATAAGGCAAATGCTAACAGCCATAAAAGGGGAAATCGACAGTAACACAAGCATAGTAGGGCACTTTAACATCCCACTTTCACCAATGGACACATCATCCAAAACGAAAATAAATAAGGAAACACAAGCTTTAAATGATACATTAAACAAGATGGACTTAATTGCTATTTATAGGACATTCCATCCAAAAACAACAGAATACACTTTCTTCTCAAGTGCTCATGGAAAATTCTTGGGTCACAAATCAAGCACTGGTAAATTGAAGAAAATTGAAATCGTATCAAATATCTTTTCTGACTACAACGCTATGAAACTAGTTATCCATTACAGGAAAAAAGTCTGTAAAAAATACAAACACATGGAGGCTAAACAATACACTACTAAATAACCAAGAGATCACTGAAGAAATCAAAGGGAGAATTAAAAATACCTAGAAACAAATGACAGTGAAAACCCGACAACCCAAACCTATGGGATGCAGCAAAAGCAGTTCTAAGAGGGAAGTTTATAGCAATACAAGCCTACCTTAAGAAACAAAAAATATCTCAAATAAACAACCTAACCTTACACCTAAAGAAATTAGAGAAAGAAGAACAAAAAAAACCCCAAAGTTAGCAGAAGGAAAGAAATCATAAAGCTCAGATCAGAAACAAATGCAAAAGAAATGAAGGAAACAATAACAAAGATCAATAAAACTAAAAGCTGGGTCTTTGAGAAGATAAACAAAATTGATAAACCATTAGCCAGACTCATCAAGAAAAAAAGGGAGAAGACCCAAATCAACAGAAATGAAAAAGGAGAGGTAACAACTGACACTGCAGAAATACAAAGGATCATGAGAGATTACTACAAGCAAGTATATGCCAATAGAATAGACAACCTGGAAGAAATGGACAAATTCTTAGAAAAGCACAACCTTCTGAGACTGAACCAGGAAGAAATAGAAAATATAAACAGACCAATCACAAGCACTGAAATTGAAACTGTGATTAAAAATGTTCCAACAAACAAAAGCCCTGGACCAGATGGCTTCACAGGCAAATTCTATCAAACATTTAGAGAAGAGCTAACACCTACCCTTCTCAAACTCTTCCAAAATATAGTACAGGGAGGAACACTCCCAAACTCATTCTACGAGGCCACCATCACCCTGATACCAAAACCAGACAAAGATGTCACAAAGAAAGAAAATTACAGGCCAATATCACTGATGAACATAGAGGCAAAAATCCTCAACAAAATAATAGCAAACAGAATCCAACAGCACATTAAAAGGATCATACACCATGATCAAGTGGGGTTTATCCCAGGAATGCAAGGATTCTTCAATATACACAAATCAATCAATGTGATAAAACATATTAATAAATTGAAGGAGAAAAAACATATGATCATCTCAATCGATGCAGAAAAAGCTTGTGACAAAATTCAACCCCCATTTATGACAACAACCCTCCAGAAAGTAGGCATAGAGGGAACTTACCTCAATATAATAAAGGCCATATAAGACAAACCCACAGCCAACATCATTCTCAATGGTGACAAACTGAAACCATTTCCTCTAAGATCAGGAACAAGACAAGGTTGTCCACTCTCACCACTATTGTTCAGCATAGTTTTGGAAGTTTAAGCCACAGCAATCAGAGAAGAAAAAGAAATTAAACGAATCCAAATCAGAAAAGAAGATGTAAAGCTGTCATTGTTTGCAGATGATATGATACTATACATAGAGTATCCTAAAGACGCTACCAGAAAACTACTAGAGGTAATCAATGAATTTGGTAAAGTAGCAGGATACAAAATTAATGCAGCAGAAATCTCTTGCATTCCTATACATTAATGATGAAAAATGAGAAAGAGAAATTAAGGAAACACTCCCATTTACCATTGAAACAAAAAAATAAAATACCTAGGAATAAACCTACCTAAGGAGACAAAAGACCTGTATGCAGAAAACTATAAGACACTGATGAAAGAAATTAAAGATGGTACAAACATATGGAGAGATATACCATGTTCTTGGAATGGAAGAATGAACAGTGTGAAAATGACTCTACTACCCAAAGCAATCTACAGATTCAATGCAATCCCTATCAAACTATCAGTGGCATTTTTCACAGAACTAGAACACAAAATTTCACAATTTGTATGGAAACACAGAAGACCCCGAATAGCCATAGCAATCTTGAGAAAGAAAAACGGAGCTGGAGGAATCAGGCTTCCGGACTTCAGACTATACTACAAAGCTACAGTAATCAAGATAGTATGGTACTGGCACAAAAAGAGAAATATAGATCAATGGAACAGGATAGAAAGCCCAGAGATAAACCCACGCACATATGGTCACCTTATTTTTGATAAAGGAGGCAAGAATATACACTGGAGAAAAGACAGCCTCTTCAGTAAGTGGTGCTGGGAAAACTGGACAGCTACATGTAAAAGAATTAAATTAGAACACTCCTTAACACCATCCACAAAAATAAACTCAAAATGGATTAAAGACCTAAACGTAAGGCCAGAAACTATAAAACTCTTAGAGGAAAACACAGGCAGAACACTCTATGACATAAATCACAGCAAGATCCTTTTTGACCCACCTCCTAGAGAAATGGAAATAAAAACAAAAATTAACAAATGGGACCTAATGAAACTTCAAAGCTTTTGCACAGCAAGGGAAACCATAAACAAGATGAAAAGACAACCCTCAGAATGGGAGAAAATATTTGCAAATGAAACAATTGACAAAGGATTAATCTCCAAAATTAACAAGCAGCTCATGCAGCTCAATATTAATAAAACAAACAACCCAATCCAAAAATGGGCAGAAGGCCTAAACAAACATTTCTCCAAAGAAGATATACAGATTGCCAACATACACATGAAAGGATGGTCAACATCACTAATCATTAGAGAAATGCAAGTCAAAACTACAATGAGGTATCACCTCACAGCAGTCAGAATGACCATCATCAAAAAATCTACAAACAATAAATGCTGGAGAGGGTGTGGAGAAAAGGCAACCCTCTTGCACTGTTGGTCGGAATGTAAATTGATACAGCCACTACGGAGAACAGTATGGAGGTTCCTTAAAAAGCTAAAATTAGAACTACTGTACGACCCAGCAATCCCACTACTGGGCATATACCCTGAGAAAACCATAATTCAAAAAGAGTCATGTACCACAATGTTCATTGCAGCTCTATTTACCACAGCCAGGACCTGGAAGCAACCTACGTGTCCATCGACAGATGAATGGATAAAGAAGATGTGGCACATATATACAATGGAATATTACTCAGCAATAAAAAGAA
This sequence comes from Balaenoptera ricei, assembly GCF_028023285.1. Taxonomy (NCBI): domain Eukaryota; kingdom Metazoa; phylum Chordata; class Mammalia; order Artiodactyla; family Balaenopteridae; genus Balaenoptera; species Balaenoptera ricei. The sequence continues at coordinate 36,663,159 of NC_082649.1, forward strand.
ATGAAATTGAGTTATTTGTAGTGAGGTGGATGGACCTAGAGTCTGTCATACAGAGTGAAGTAAGTCAGAAAGAGAAAAACAAATACCGTATGCTAACACATAGATATGGAATCTATAGAAAAAAAAGGTTCTGATGAACCTAGGGGCAGGACAGGAATAAAGACGCAGATGTAGAGAATGGACTTGAGGACATGGGGAGGGGGAAGGGTAAGCTGGGATGACGTGAGAGAGTGGCATGGACATATATACACTACCAAATGTAAAACAGATAGCTAGTGGGAAGCAGCCGCATAGCACAGGGAGATCAGCTCAGTGCTTTGTGACCACCTAGAGGGGTGGGATAGGGAGGATGGGAGGGAGATGCAAGAGGGAGGGGATATGGGGATATCTGTATGTGTATGGCTGATTCACTTTGTTATACAGCAGAAACTAACACACCATTGTAAAGCAATTATACTTGAATAAAGATGTTAAAAAAAAATAAAGTTAAGGGGACTCTCTAGGAATTTATGTGAAAGTCAGTCAGTCTGATCCTCTCCTTCGTTAGATGAGAAACCAAAGCATGGAATAGTTAAGTGATTTGCCAAAGGTTACTTAGCTAGTTAATGGCCAGAACTAAGAGTAGAATCTCAAACTGCCATCAACTAGTCCATATGGCAATCCACTATACTGACCTGCCTTTCTGACCCAAGTAATTTCGTGTCTATCTCTACTACCTCACTAAAGTTGCTATTGTTGGTCACTAATCACTTTTGTGTTGCTAAATCCAGTCAGTGCTTTTCAGCCCTTGATATACTTGCCCTATTTGTGGTCTCTGACTCTGCTCAGACCATATTGCAATTCTTTCCCACCTTGGTTTCAGGGCATTACACTCATCTAGTTCTTTTATCTCTCTGGCCATTGTTCCTCAGACTTTGTGGGCTTCTATTCATCTGCCACTGCCTTTTAAACTCAGTACTTCCCGGGGATCTATCTTTGGTCCTCTGTATTGTTTCTTCTATATTTTCTGATTGATCTCATCCAAGCCTAGGACTTAAATTACCAATTATTGATATAAGTTAATGTTCTCTAAATCTATTTTAACTCAACTTCTCTCCTCATTCGCAGACTCGTGTAATTCGACTGTTTATTGGATATTTCCCTCTGGATGTGAAGGTTCCCTTCATCAAGTCACAGTCATCTTGCAGTAGTCTTTGAGGGAGCCTAATAAATTGCACCCTTTTTTCTAGATAAAACAGAATGCAGCAGGGGACCAACTATCATCTTTGTTACTGAATGTATTCATTTTATATTGCTGTTGTAACAAATTACCACAAAATTAGTGGCTTAAAACAACACAAATTTATTATCTTACAGTTCTGGAGGTCAGACATTCTAAAATCAAGGCATTGGCAGGGCTGCGTTCTCTCTTGGGGCTCTAGAGGAGAATCTGTTTCCTTGCCTTTTCCAGCTTCTAAAGGCTGCCTGCATTCCTTGGCTCCATCTTCAAAGCCAGCAGCACAGATTCTTAAAATCTTTCTCTCTGACCTCTGCTTCCACCATCATATCTCATTCTCTGACCCTCCTGCCTCCAATCCAGCCAGATAATCCAAGACAATCTCCCCACCTCAAGATCCTTAATTTAACACACCTGCAAAGTCCCTCTTGCCCTGTAAGGTAACATTCACAGGTTTTGGAGATTAGGACGTGAAAATCTTTCAGGAGCCATAATTCTGTATACTACAAATGACAAAATTAGTATTGGATATTACCTGTGGACAGAGAGCTTCCTAATGCGAAACTCTGGTATTAAATAGGCTTACTAACTTTGTAGCCCTGGACCAGGCACCCTCAACCCCACCCCCAGGCCCTGCTCCTGGTGAATCAGAAAAGAACACAAAGATAGTTCCCTGATGGAAGCTTTCCTTTAAGAGGAAAGTGATGGGATGGGCTACATCTGTCCCGTTTCTCCTTTTAAATTCACCAATTAGGAAGTCACTGCTCTAGGGAGGAGTGAGCTGGGGGCAGGTGCAGTGAGAGGCTAAGATCATATTATATATATTGTATATTTTATTAACAGATGTCACTCTGTGTGGAAGGAAACATCATGAGTGGAGAATAAGTGTTTCCCCAACAAACATATCCATTTTTGAACACATCATCATTTCCCACAAATCCAATCATCCTCCTGGGACTATCACCAGCACTATCTAATACGCTGGATCAGAAACTTGTGGATAACCGAGACTCATTTTTATTCACATTTTGTTAAATGTTTCCACCACCTACCCCAGCACCCGTGCTAGAAACTTGGCTTACTCATTTATCCCTCACTCAGCGCTGTCAATTCTACCACATTAACAGCGCTCACATCTATCCCTTCCTCTACACTCCCACTGCCAAAGCTTTGGTTAAGGCTCTGATCTCTTCTTACCTGGGGTACAGCAATGGCCTCATAACTGATCTCCCTGCCTCAAGCTTTGTTCTTCCTGTTTATTTTCACTTCCATACCTTTACTCATGAAGCTTCCTTTGGCTGGGATTACGTCCTTTCCAGTCACTCTCTCCAAATCCCCACACCCCAGTGGACCTCCAGTTCGCCCAAGTGCCTAGCAGAATTGACTGTCCAACATCCAGGATCAGACTTGAACCTAGGTTTCCCTGACTCCAAAGTCCATGCTCTTAACTGCTCTTGCTCGACTGCCTTCTCTTATAATAAAGATATTTTAAAGTCTAGTGAGTTTTACACTTTAAAAAGCACCTTTGCATACATTATTTTCTTTTAGCGGTACAATTCTTCAACGTAGTAAAGATGGGTACTGTTATTCTTATTTATATAATGAGGAAACAGAGGAATTCAAGGCCCGGTCCATCACACGCTGCTGCTGAGTTAACGAGTGTCATTCAGCAGCCTTACACATTAACCGCGCACTCAGCCCCTTCTGGTCCCAGTCCCTGGAGAACCTTCCTGCACTTCGCAGAAGTAGCCGATGGGGTTCCCGCGAGTCTGGACTAGGCCACTGCTGCCTCCACCACAGGCGCCCGGGCGATCACGGCGGGGAGCTTTCCATTTGCAGTGACGCGATCGGTGAGGCCATACAGTGACGTATAGTGACGTAACTTACCCGGAGCTAGGTGCCGGCAGGGCAGCCACACCCTGGGGCCCACTGCTCAGGAGGGCAGCGGGTCGGGCGGGTGAGGGAAAGCCGCAAAACCCGCGGGACCCGGCCTCGCGGCCCTAAACCCACGGTTCCCGCCTGCCCGCCGCTAATCGGTTGCTACGTGACGCCAGCGCGCAGAGGCGCGTGCGCGGCCACGGCGGTGTGCGTGACAGCGGACGCGCGCCGCGGCGGCGGCGAGGACGGCGGCGACGGCAGGGGCCAAGGGGGCGGTCGCTACGAGGCGGGTGCGGAGCGGGCGGAAGAGGCGTCTGTGCGGGCGGTGAGGTCGCAGAGGAGCATCGTGGGGGTGAGTAGCCGCGGCCTCGCCAGGGAGGTGGGGCCTGGCCGCACCTGCTGCGCGGGCCCGGGGCGCGGGGACGCGCGCCCCTACACGCTCCTCAGCTGCTTTCTCCGGGGGCGGGGAAGGAGTGGGGACGGGGGCTGACGAGGGTCAGTTCCTGGGCTCGGTCACTGTGGGAAGCGGCAGCAGCTGGCCGGCGAAGAGTCTCTAGTTCTGGAATGTGTTGTAGGAAGGAGGTGTTTGGGGACCTCGGGGTGGCTCTGCCAGGCTCCCAGGCCGAGGACTCGGAATCCCGAGAAGCCAGGTTCCTAGAGCAGCCTCGCATCCTGCCTGAGACGAGCTGGCGCGAGACCGAGACCAGGCGGAACCGGGGACGCCGAGGTTGGGGTCCGGAAAGTTTGGCACTCCTGGGGCCCTCAGCGCCCCTGCCCTGGCTGGGCTCTGAGGCGGAGCTGGTTGTTATGGAGGGAGTTGTGAATCAGTGCCTGCGTGCGGCGTCAGACACACCCACGACCTGGAGAAGGTGATCTGTCAGTGTACAGAGGGTGCGGCCCACCTGTTGCCTAGTGTTTCCAACTTCGTGTGTGTGCGCACGTGCTTAATGCACGCCCCAAACTTTGTCGGCCCTACGCATTTTATCACGTTGTTGCTACAGGTTTTGAGGCCACGGGGCGGCTAGCCATCCTCAGTTCTTCCTCATAGACTCACATCAGCTGTTTTGTTTCCCTAAACCATGTTGTGCTTCTGTCGTTATTAGGGCCGAGGAAGTGTGGAGGCACCGGTTTTTCTTTTTCTTAAAAGTAGCACAGGCTTGCTATTTACTAAGCAGAAAATACAGATTCTGTTCAGCGTGTAAGCTGGAAAATGTCGATGGTCTGACAAGCCTGATTGGGTGCAGCTGATCGTTAGCCCAGTGCTTTCTTCTCAGTGCGCTGGACTCCCTCGTGGGTAGATGTGTGGCTGCAGTAGTGACCATGCTCGGGAGAAAGGAGTATTGGAGGTAGGAAGGAAGTCAGTCTTTTCTGACCGTTGATGAAGGCAGTGCCTAGAAACGGTAGAAAGACAGGCTATACTGAAATTTAATCATGATTTGTGCAAGAAAATTGAAGAAAATAACTTGTAACTTCTCATTCGGATCTAAAATTCTGTGATTCAGTTTCATAACTGAGGATCTGTAAAGTATGTTGTTTGAGGTTCTTACGTCTCGGAACCAGTGATAACCTTGCTCTGTAGCTCTTAGGGTACTCGGAATTCAGTATCTCTTGCGCTCTAGACTATAATAGCTTTTAGGACAGGGATCACGTTTGTTTTTCAGGGCCATATCTCCAGTACCTACAAAAGTGCCTGCCACAGAGTAGGCACGCAGTAGATATTTATTATATGTGACACCGTGGATAAGTCATAACACGCAGTTAGCTCAGTCCTTCAAGTAGTTAATACATGTGCCCCCTCTGCCTAGTATTATGCTGCATGTGGGAGGAGGACTGTGGGATTACAAATGACATAAAAGACCTGGCTTTTTTCTTTTAAGGGCAAACAGTCTAGCTAGGAAAATAAAGCATATTATATAAAATAATTATGAAACCAAATGAGGTAGTATGTAAACAGGTGTTATGTGAAGTGCTATACTTTAAGTGCAGTAGAAATTTAGAAAAGATAAGACTTGTGGGCTGAATTAGTGAACTCTTTGGAAGAGGTAAGATTTCATCTCATCTGTGAAAGAAGTGTAAAACTTCTGTTAGAGAAGAGATAAGTCATATGTTGAGAAAAATAGTGTGAATTTGGTCATTGGGGGATATATTGCGGCAACTTACATGTCCCATGAGAGGGGAAAGTTGGAGAGATAAGGTTTAGTAGGTTGGGGAGGGAAAGTGTTAAGACTAAGGCAGGCTCATCAGCATCCCACTGATAACAAGATGGAGCCTACTTTCTGGGAGGGATGGGAGTTGTGTTACTCAGAGTAGAGTCTTAAACAATCATAAGTGTTATCATTACTTAAAAGGAAAGGATATTATCGTTGAACCAAAATCAGGTTGTTGTATACCTCTGATTTCAGTACTAATTTGAATAAATGCCTCACTAATGTGCGTGTATCTAATGTATTTAGTCAGCAGCGCATGTCCTCATTTCTAAAATCTACCTATGTGCTTGGGCCGTTCCATTGGAAATTTACTGAAATGATGTACCCAAAGCAATTATCGAGCTACTCTCAGTGACACAGTTTTGCTTGGGATTATCTCTTATAGTGGTCTGAGGTTTGTAGTTACTGCTGATGCTGTAAAAAATAAAAATAATGTTAGCTGGGAAAGGAATCTATTTGAAGAAGGATACTCAAAAATATTGACAAAAAGATTTGAGAAAATTAAAGATGCTGCTCTTAAATATTGAACCTTTAGTCTTTATCTTTTGTTGTTATGTGAGCTTTCTTTTGAGTGTTGCATAAACCTGAACTTGAATTGCTAACCTGTGTAATGTTGCAACACCAAATGTTATTTAACAACTCAGCAAATATATATTGGGTGCTGGCTATGTCTAGGCACTGTGTTGGTTGCCAGCAAGACAAAGAATAAAACACAGTATACCTGAGATACCAAGTGTTCATCAGAGGGGACAAACACTAACCATGATGTGCTGTGATAAGAGTTCACCACTTTTGGAATGAATAAAATGCTGAAGGAATAGATCACTTTGGCTGGGGAAATAAATTGATAGAGTCAGGGAAAACTTTAAAGAGAAGACGGTGGAACTTAGCCCTGAAGGTTAAGTAGTATTTTGCTACATGGAAAAGGGAAAACAATCATTCCAGCCAGAGGGGAGAGTATAAGCAAAATTGCCGAAGATTAAAATTGAATGGGAAAACCTTGAGTTGTCTTTTGTAGGCTTCTTGTACGGCAGAAGTGATGAGACAGGAAAGGTATGGTTGGAGCCAAATTACAAGGGGGTCTTCCATTCTAAAAAGCCTAGTCTCCCTCCTTCCAACACTACCCCCGTGCTGGTGATAGAGAACCTTGAAAGGTAGAATAATCAGATCAGAAAGTTAACAGGCAGTTCATATGCAGAACTGTATGAGAGCGGAGAGGGTGGGAGACCAGTTAGGATGTAGGTGAGAGATGCTGGGAGCCTGAAGAGGGACAGTGGGAATGGATGGCTTGTAAAGGTATTTTAGATGTATGTATAACTGATTCACTTTGTTATAAAGCAGAAACTAACACACCATTGTAAAGCAATTATACTCCAATAAAGATGTTAAAAAAAAAAATCTCTAAATGTTAGGAACAGCTAGAGGTGAGAGAGAGTGAGAAGTCAAAGGTGACATGTCCAGCTCGAGTAACTGGGGATTATGAGAACACTAAATTAGAAAACACAGGAGGAGGAACAGATTTACAGTGGAGGGAAGAAATGATGGCATGTTAATTTTAAGGCCCATGTGTGGAGTTTAGAGAGGCCCATTAGGTAACTAGAAACTCTACTCCAGAGTTTATGAGAAAGTTTAGGAATAATTGTAATGTAACTGACAGCCTCCAAGGCTATGGAAGTAGTACCATTCTGGGACTTAGTATAGTAGTTAATGCTGTGGACTTTGGAGTCAGGAAAACCTGAAATCAAATCTCTGTTATGCCACTATTGGTTGGGATGGATAACCTTGGGCAAGTTATTTAGCCATCTGTAAACCTAAGTTTCTTCTGAAAAGTGGGGTTAATAATATTTTAAAGAACTGTTGTGGAGATTAAGATGGTATGTGCACAGCAGTTAGCACAATGCCTAGCTGATATATGCTTAATAAATGACAGCTGTTGCTATTAGTAGTAGTAATAGTTACAGTTGCAGAGGTAGTAGAAGAAAAGATATTCCTATGCAGAAAAGTTGAGAGCGAGAACTGGAAAGGGCAAGGAGTGGAACTTTTGGAAATCAACACTTAAATAAAACTTAGATGGTTTCTCAAACTTGAGCATGCATCAGAAATACCTGGAGGCTTTGGTAAAACACAGATTTCTGAGTCCCACCCCCGAAGTTTCTGATTCCATAGGTCTGGGTGTGGCTCCTGAATTTGCATTTTGAACAAGTTCTCAGGTGATGCTGATGTTATTCCCAGGACCACGCTTTGAGAACCACTGATTTAGAGGGTTAGCATAGAGGCTAACAGAGAGATTGAGTTTGTTGGAGAACCCGGAGAGAGTTTAGAGAAGGATAAGGAAATAACAGCCTGCAGACTCTCTAGATCCACTAGTCTGCTTTCCAGTTCCATGAACCTCATCTCCTTCTTATTTCTGTTTTCTTCAGAATTTGGTATAATGCTTGGCACATAGCATTGTTTAAATGAGCCTTTGAAGCTTCTTAATACTGTCCTTGTGCATGATTGCACGTACTCACACACAGATTTCATTCATCCTCATATCTCTGTTGGGTCACAGAGAAGTTACTGTTTCTAATTTTACAGACACACACACAAACACAGTAAGTACAGAAACTTTCTTTCAAATATCTGATGCATAGCTAGATGCTTTTGACTTTGTATTAGATTCCCCCCTCCCCGCCCACTTTTTTTAAATGTCAGGAAGTCCAATTTGCAAAATAATTGTCAGTAACAAGTGTCAAGATTACAATCTGTATCTTGTATTAGGCACTTTGCAGGTTTATAGGGTAAGCAAACAATATACTCCCTGTACCTGGGATGTTTACAATAGGATGGGCAAAACTTAAAGGAAAGAAACAGGGTGAGATATAATCACAGAAATGTGGAAGGAGAGGAACCAGAATATAAGGACTTATTTCTTGTATGCCAATATACTTTGGATCTTACATGACTCATATACTCATATAGCACAAATGTTAGTCCTAATCTATGATTGGAAGTTATAAGAGAGTTCTGCTGTATAAGGAAATCAAACAATAGTTGTGCAAAGATATAAACACATCGAAAAGAGATTTCAGGAGTTAAATTGTAGCTAGACCAGTGAGCTACTCACCACGCTTCCTGGGTTCTTGTTCTCTCTCATTTATTCTTTCTGCTAACGTTCATTAAGTATTTACTATGTGCCAGAAACTGTACAGAGTGCTGCACATAGAGAAGTGCTCATTGCTCTGGGTATCCAACACTGGCTTTAGTTAGGGGGTATGATACTGTGTGAGTGAGTGTGCACACACCTTGTCAGGGGAAGATCTGATGCCTGAATTTTATAATCTTGAGAATATATTGATATGAGTAGACATCAAGGACTTGAAGTTAAATTCATTCAGCCTTATGTATGTATGCAAGGGGCCATGAGAAAATATAGAGATACATGGAAATTTTTTAAAGCAATCAAAGAATATATAATTTGGTAGAGCAGAAAAACATATTTACAATACTACATAGAATATGGTAAGTGCTATATATAAGTATTGATCACAGACTAGGTTCTCCAATACTTGTTGAGCACCTGAGTGTTCAGTTTGGATTTCAACTCATAAGCTATTATGATGTTCCAGAAATTATAAGATGTCATAAATCCACATTAATCTCCTGGGCTGCCTTTTGGGTCTTTATGTGATACAAAAAATATTCTGGCAGTCTGTGTCCTTGTTTTCTTGGTTAGGGAAATACAGTACATAAGTAACAAGATCATTAACTACTAGCTACTGTTTATCAAGTGGCTGTATTATGCTAAGCCTTTTCTCTAAGTCATTTAATTCTTATAATAACAGCCTTGTAAACTGGATATTATCCTCATTTTACTAATAAGGCAACCAAGTTTCAGAATGGGGAGAACAGTTTGCCTGTGTTCGTGACCAGTGAGATGGGACAGGGCTTCAGCCCCATGCTTGGTCTCCAGAGCCAGTGCCCTTCACGGATGTCAGCATGGGGCCCTTGCATGCAAATCTCCAGGTGAAGAAATCCAATCTTGTTTCTGCTGATTCGGGGAAAGTTGTTTGGGAAGTTAGAATTTTAATAACTGCCTGAATGATTGAAAAGAATTTGATAATATTGTTAGGAATGGAGGGGAAACGGAGGTAGACAATGAAAGGTCCTGAAGCTGATTTTCCAGTGAAGACATGCTATATTTGACCCAAAACTTTTTAGTCAACTGACAGGTTATTCTACATAAACATTCAGATTTTCCATTCTCTATGTATAGGTGCAGTCTTCTAGAGGAAGAATTGTACTTTTCCAAGCTAATGACATTTAAAGTAAATTCACAACTATTTTTTTGACACTTAGGGAAAAATATCTTGCTGCTCACCCCAAACAACATATACTTGAGATTTCTCAGCTAATTGTCTTTCTCTCCGCACCACTTATTCCTTTCACCCACCCAAGTGTTTATTTTAAAATCTATTTACAAGCTAAATACTTGTCTGTATATTTTACTTCTGGTTTAATGTTCTTATTCTGATTCGATTTATCCCTTTTGGGTCCTATTTTGTACATTCCTGGAAATATCGATTATAATTACCTTTGTAAAGCATAGGTGATTTCCACTAATTTCATAATAAATTTTTAAATAAAATTATAGTGATACAAATGGATAAATATTAAACCCTGTATTTGTTATCTATTGCTGTTTAACAACTTACCTCTAAATTTTGCTGCTTAAAACAACAGACATTTCTTATCCAACAGTATCTTTGGGTCAGGAATTCAGTTGAAGCTTAGCTGGGTGGACTCTGACTCGGTTGCAGTCGAGCTGTGACCAGCCTTGCAGCAGTCATCTGAAGGCTTGACTGGGGCTGGAGGATCTGTCTCCAAGATGGCTGCAGCCTTAGGTCTTTCTAGGGCTGCTTGAGTATCCCCACAACATGTCAGCTGGCTTTACCCAGAGCAAGTGATACAAGAGAGAGCAAGGAGGGAACCACAGGCCTGTATATCCTATCTTGATGACACACACTGCCACTTCTGCTATATTCTGTTTGTTAAAAATGAGTCACTAAGTCCAGCCCACACTCAAGGGAAGCCAGTTAGGCTCCAGCTTTTTGGGAGGGATGTCAAAGGATTTGTAGACATATTTTAAAACAACCATAAGTACTTTGTCCTATGAAGCCATTTCCTCAGCTGAAATTGATTGTCTCTGTTGTAGCACATGCTGTAATCTTTCTGACTTGTGTATTCACAGTATTTTCTGGAATACTTTGGAGAAAAGGTAGTGGTTTTTTAAAAAATCTAAAGTAAGTTTTACTTTTTAATTTTTTTTCTGGCCACGCCACGCGGCTTGTGGGATCTTAGTTCCCCAACCAGGGATTGAACACAGGCCGTCGGCAGTGAAAGCGCAGAGTCCTAACCACTGGACTGCCAGGGAATTTCCGCAAGTTTTTATAAATTAAGATTTGTTGGGGCCTTCCCTGGTGGTCCAGTGGTAAAGAATCCGTCTTCTAATGCGGGAGACGTGGGTTCCATCCCTGGTCGGGGAACTAAGATCCCACATGCCAAGGGGCAGCTAAGCCCGTGCGCCACAACTACTGAGCTTGCGTGCCTCAACGAGAGATCCCACGTGCCGCAAAACTACAGAGCCTGTACGCCACAACTAGAGAGAAGCTCGCACACTGCAATGAAAGATCCTGCATGCCTCAATGAAGATCTCGCGTGCCCCAAATAAGACCCAATGTAGCCAAAAAAATAAATAAAATAAATAAATAAAATAAATATTTTTAAAAAAAGATTTGTTGGTAATTTTTTAAAGTTTTGCATCTGTCTCATTAGCTTCATTTTCAATACACCTGGAATCTTTTCATTTTTATCCTATTTTATGCATTTATTCTTATATAATTTCATTTACACTTATTTAGTAGTTTTCATAATTAATCTTAAATAGAACCAAACATTTCTAGATAAATTAATCTACCTTCCAGACTTTCAGAAGAGTACTTCCCTAACCAGTGTCTAAAGGCACACATTGTAGTTTCCATAGAACACAGACTTTGGGTTACATAATGAGCAACAAATGAGTCTATTAACTTATATTAAAGTCCTTTGGGTACTTTAGAAACTTCGTGAATAGGTCCTAAAGTAGGTCCATTAAATTCCAAATCTCATTCTTTAGAAGGTGTATGTATATAGAATATAATGGATTTAGTCAGGAAACCTTTTCAAAACATGCCACAGTTTGGTTTATATTTTGGGACTTTATTTCTTTAGATGGTAACCAAATCTTGACTTCACCACCCCTACCCTCAACAAGCATCAATTACCTGCTTGCTTTTTTCTTCTTAATTTTAACCTAATTTTAGATAGACAGAAAATGATTCTCGTATAACCTTCACCACCTTCCCCCAAATGTTAACATTCCTGTATATCTTTTCAGAAATATTTGATGTATATGGCATATTTTTATATTTATTCTTAAACATAAATGTCATCTACCATATTACTGTACTTCATCTTGCTTATTTTTCATTATATCCTGGAGGCTGTTCCATGTCAGTACATGAAAAGGCTGCCTCATTCTCTATAGCCAGCTGCATAATATTCCATTGTATGGATGTTGTCAGGAAAAATTGTGAGAGACTATGAAATGGACGTAAAAGATTACCGACTGTCCTAGCTAGTGCACTCTTCCAGGTTCTCTGAACCTGTCATTGTCTTTGAGCTATTTCATAACTCTGTAAATTGTAGGAAACAGAGTAATGCAGATGATTCTTGTCCATAGAAATGCAAATGGATTTCGTTGAGTGGAATGCAACTGAACGTTGTCCTGGGGATATCGAGCAGTTTTGCAGCATTTATTTGTAAAGCAATTTCAGCATTCCAGGTAGCCTATATATATGTATGTGTGTTCTTTGACTTCTCCTTGGAACTGATTATATTTTCTTACTGGCTGCTTCATTAATTAATGAGATAAATAAAATCTTTGACATGTTTTATATTTGCATGATTTTACTTTTTAAAAAAAATGCCCTTTTAACAGATGTACTATAACAAGTCCCTTTTTGATGCATTTTATTTGCTCATGCTTGTTTTCAATAGTTTTAATCTCTAGAAAAGTCTGTGCTAGCCTGAAGCAGTACTTTGTGATTACTTGCCAATGAGATTAGTGGATGAGACAGTTTTGATAATTTTTCCATCAAACATTATGACCTGGTCCCTGTCCTCAAGGAGTTTATGGCCTAGTGGAGAAGGAGTAGAAATGATATCAGATGAAGAGTAGCAGGGTATTGGGTAATTTCCTAAAGGAGAGCTAAGTTTAAGTTCCCCTAAGGGAACTTGCGTTGGCTTGCTTTCCTCACTGCATGTGATTTTCTCATAGGGCCCTCATCTGTGCTAGCTGGAGCAGAACTAGACAGCCCTCTCCTTGGGAAGCTGGGTGCCAGTGTTCCTGTTTTTAATGCTGGCTGTGGAACTAGTTAAGTTGGGGAGTCAAATGGAAACCCATGGCTCCAGTTACCAGCAGAATGGGTTATTTGTTCTTACAGATAGTGGCATTAGCAAGAGACTATAGTGGAGTCATATAGTTGGGGGTCAGAGTGGGGTTAGTGGTTATATTCTAAAGTCAAAACAATGCAAAAATCAAGTAATGTCAAAATTTTCTTTAGGAGATCCTTTAATGCCTACAAAGTGCCATGTCATGGTTTTCTTAATACTTGCACACCCCAACATAAGCTAATTTGGATTAGGAGAATTTAATTTTACTAGAAGTTTTATTTGACACCCCTAATTTGGCTTAACACCTCACTTCATGAGTGCCACCATTACTAAGTATTTCCTGGCCTGCCTCAAGCCTCCACTATGAAGCTATGTTTGCAGTTATGTAATTGGTGGTTTGGTAAAGTTCTCTCAGATACTTACTTTGCTATTGTGTAGTAGTAATAATCTTGTGTGCATTTGTATTGTTTTCATTGATTTCTTTGCTCTCTCTACGTTCTGTCATACCTCCATTAAAGGTTTAATCATCTAAACCTTAACGAATGTACACTTTGTTAACTACTGAAGTAAGTATGTACTATTTATTTCAGTGGTTATTAAACTCTTTTGACATGTGGAAATCACCTGTTGAGAGTTTTTAAAGGAAGGGTTAATGGTTAATTCTCCTAAGGCAGGGTAACTATTCTACTACCTCTCTACCTCTCTGTTACCAGTGCTTCTCTAGAGCCTTCAATTAATTCTTTGCTGCCTCCACTTATCTGTCAGTGGTTGAGCAATCTATGAGATCACTCGTACCTTCTGTTTCAGGCTTGATTATAGCAAGGAGCATTTGGTCATTGAGTGGAGTGATGGCGAGCTCTCACTATTTCTCACTCCTCCTTCTATATACATAGTTGAATTCGTAAGTTAAATTTGAATATGTTGTGACTCCTTTGTGGTAAGAATTGACCTAATTCAGGTGGAGTTGGGGAGGAGATTCCCAGGGAGCTTCCTTTCATCTATCTGTCTGTCTAATACTTCTGAGGAGACACCTTAATAAGCTCTGATGTTCAAAGAAGGCTTCCTGGTGAGGGTGACACCTCATTAGGCCTAAAGAAAAAGACCTTACTTATGCAAGGAAAATGTATTTTGGGCAGAGAGATGGCTAAATGTGTCACAGTAAGTGGTTACGAAGTTCGATGTTGCTGAAGCACAAAGTGAGAGGCAGGGCGTCCTTAGGGAGGAGGCTAGAGTGTAAGCACGGGTCAATTCAAGAAGGGCTGTTTGTGCTCCATGAACTTGTATACCAGTCCAATGACCATAATACAATCAGTGTGATTTTATTAATAATATGATCACTAATAACTACCATTTGTTAAGCACTTACTATATGCCGGGAACTGTATTAAGTGCTTTATAGTTATTATCTCATTTAATCCTCTGGGATATTCACAAGTAAAAATATGGAGGTGCAGAGAAGTTAAGTAACTTCTTCAAGGCCATGTCTAATGAGTGCAGAGAGTGGATTCCAAATTGCAGAGATCTGACTCCAGAGCCTTTTAATTGGAGTATTATTTTAAAAGTGTTAAGCAGGGGAGTAGTGTGATTATATATTTATTAGATTGATTATTCTGTAAGCTGAGTGGAGATGGAATTGAGGAGGACAGAAGCTGTTGAAGTATTTCATGTAAGAGATGACTGAAACCTGAACAAGAATAGGAGTTACTAGATAGGCATAGGAGGGATGAATTAGAGGAATATTTAGGAGGTAAAATTAGGAGATCTAATCAATTGATTAGATATGGTAGGATCAGGGAGAGGAAGGAGTCAAGGAAGTCTTACAGGTTTTTAGCATGGATTGCTGTTTGATGATACCACATATTAAGATAAAGGACAGTGGAGGAGGATATGCATTAAGAGATTAGTTCGGTGTTGAGTATGTTGATTTGAAGTGCCAGTAGGGACATGCAGTGGAATCATATTGCAGGCATATGAATCTGTTCAAATCAATCTGAGATTCACAGGAGTGGCCTGGGCTAGAGATAGAGATTTGGAAGTTAGTAGGAGGTAGCTGAAACTGGGAGGATAGATAAATAAACTCACCAGGAAGTCACAGCCCTGGGAAACACAACTCTTAAAGAGACATTAGTGAAAGAATAGACACATGAAGGTAAAAGGAGAACCAGGAGAGTACACTGTCACAGAGACTAAGGGAGTAGAGTTTCAAGAAGGGTGTGTCCATGTTTCAGAGAGATCCAGGAAGGTAAGGATGGAAAAGTGAATCTTGGGTATTCCAGTCAAGAGGTTATGACCTTGGTAAGAGTGGTTTCAGTGGAGTGGTGGGCTGATAGTGAGACTTCAGTGGATTCAGGAGTGAATTGGAGGTTAGAAGGGGGAGGCCAGGGGTATAGATAATCTTATGAAAAATTTGAATAAATACTAGAGAGGGATTAGAAAGTATGTGTGAAGCACAGCGTTGAAAAACTGGCCCTAAACTCTGCATACTGTCAACCTTGGCAAAGCTGATGTGGGCTCAGTCCAACAAATTGAAAATCTTTGAAACCTTTGGGGGGTGTAGACTTATCTCCTGAGAGTGGGAGTCAGCTGCTTCCTCTAGCCTCCCAGTGAGTCCTTCAGTTTGCTCTAATTTGTATGTCAACGCAGTATACCTCAGGAAATCATCACCAATGCGCATCATCCTGAAGGATATTTTGGTTAAAAAAAAAAAAAAAAAGTGATGGGAGAAATTGGTGGAGGAAACCCTGGGGAGGAAAATGATAGTTACGGAGTAGCTGTTAAGTGTCAAGCATGTACTATGTCCTGTTATTTCATTGCATCTTCATAACCACCCTACCAAGGGTGTGGCTATCCCCATTTTCTGAATGAGGAGATTGACAACCCATAGCCTTATCTCCCCTTATCCTAGGTTCGGCCACTGATGGCTGTAAGCTTGGACAAGTTTCTCAGTTTCCTCATTTGTAAAAAACCGTGGTTATTATCCTTAAGTCCTTCCCAGCTCTAGGGTTCTAGGAATCTGTAAATAGTTACTAATAGTGTTGCTGTTTGGGCATGAAAAAAGGCTGTTAAGGGAATTTCCCTTTCTCAGTGAATTAATAACTTAACAGTAACACTGTCAGGTTGTCCACACTAAATAATTTATTTTCCCATCACACAGTGAGTACCCATTATGTACGTGGCCTTAGAAGGCTACTGTAAAATAAATCAAGTAAATGGGCTTGGTGACATGCTCTCCATCAGTTGTTACTAGCCCCGGGCACATGGGCACATAGCTACCTGCAAGACTGTGTGATGATTTTAAAGTGTGTTATAGGTTAAGTGCTAAGTATTTTTATTAATTTAGGAGGTACTCTGGCATGTGGCCTTTAAAAATTACATTATTATCTTATCATAAATCTTGATTAAGGCAACAAAACATATTTACTATGGCCAGCTTCACAGCTGGGGTGAAATATTTTATAGTGTGTATAATGAGCCGCTAGATGATGGTGATTATCTGTTCACATCTGAAAAACGAAAGTTGGGAAATTAATTAGAAGCTTTAAAAGTCTATTTAATTGTGAAAATTAATTTCAAGTAACAGTATCACATGCCCAGTGAGTACTAAATAATTGAGGAGGAGGAGGGAAAAAAGGAAATTATGAGGCTTTCAAACCTTCTTAAATCCATTTTGGAAAATGGTTAGAACAAAAATATAATGCTAGTGTGATTTTCAAAGACATCCTTTACGACCTGATGTATAAAGAAACAAGATTAGCAAGTAATAAGCATTTTAAAATTAAATATTCTCCCAATTTCGAGCCAGTGTGTTCTAGGTACACTGATCCTGGCAAGCAGAGGTTATGGTTATGGACTCTCTCCTCAGAGGGCATTATGAAAATTTATAGGGGCAGTTTTATTTTCTAATTTGGTTGAGATGCATATTATTTTATTATAAATTATTTAAAAATTTCTCCCTTATAGCTAATGTATTTTTATAAAAAGTGATTAGTAGGTTCTAAATCTATGAATTCTATTAAAGAACATTAGGTAGCATGACAAAATTTTTGTTATAAAAAGTGAGCATTGGGACTGATAGGGTTGATGGCCACTGCATTAGTCATCTGTTGATGTGCCACAAACTTACAGCTTAAAACAACAGCCCTTCATGATCATTTCTGTAGGTCAGAAGTCCAGCATGATATAGCAGTATTCTTTGCTCTGGGTCTTACTAGGCTGAAGTCAAGGGGTTTGCAGGGGCTGTGATCTCATCTGAGGCTTGGGGTCCTCTACCAAGCTCGTTAGTTGTTGGCAGAATTCGATTCCTTGTGATCATGTAACTGAGATCCTCATTTTCTTGCTGGCTGTCAGCTGGGGGTCCCTCTCAGCTCCTAGAGGCCACCCTCAGGTTCTAACTACATGGCCCTACTCACAACCTGGCATCTTACTTCAAAGGCAGCAGGAGAATCTCTCCAGTTGACTATAACAGTGTTTCATGTAAGGTAGCCTAATCACATGATTGACTATCCCATATTCACATGTGCCGCCTATACTCAGGAGGGGATTATACAGGGCACGTACACAGGGGAGAGGGAGGAGAATGGGGGATGGGGGCATCTTAGAATTCTGCCTACCACAACTACTAGTATCACATCTTCATACCTGTATCTCTTGTATATGTCAGTGGAGTTCAGTTATTTGAAACAGGACCACACTAGCTACTTTAAGCATTCATACAGATATTGAGTACCTACTGTGTGCCAGGTACTTTTCTAGGCACTGAGATGAACTGCCCATGGAGCTTATCTTCTAATGATAAATACCTAATGATGAAGATAATAAAATGGAGTAGCGGGTGAGAAGTGTGTTTGGGGGGTGGTATTCTTTTAGGTAGGGTGGTGAGGGAGCAGAGACCTGAATGATGAGTAGCCAGTAGTGGGGACTCTGAGAACAAAATATTCCGAAAGGCAGAGGGAAGGTAATTATAAGGACCGGAGTTCAGGTAAGCTCATCTGTGTTTAAGGAACAGCAAGGCCAGCGTGGCTGGAGCAGAATGTGAAGAGAGGAGTAGGATATGAGTTCGGGGAGGTGATTGGGTGACAGCTCATACAGAACCCTGTAGGCTTTGGAAAGGGTATGATTTTTTTTATATTACATATTTTTATATAATTTTTTTATTGAAGTATAGTTGATTTACAATGTTGTGCCAATCTCTGCTGTACAGCAAACGGACTCAGTTATGCACATATAGACATTCTTTTTTTTATATTCTTTTCCATTATGGTTTATCACAGGATATTGAATATAGTTCCCTGTGCTATACAGTGGACCTTTTTGTTTATCCATCCTATATATAATAGTTTACATCTGCTAATCCCACACTCCCAGTCCTTCCCTCCCCCAACCCCCTCCCCCTTGGCAACCACAAGTCTGTTCTCTATGTCTGTGAGTCTGTTTCTGTTTCATAGAGAGGTTCATTTGTGTCATATTTTAAATTCCACATATAAGTGATATCGTATGGTATTTGTCTTTCTCTTTCTGACTTACTTCACTTAGTATTATAATCTCTAGTTGCGTCCATGTTGCTGCAAATGGCATTATTTTGTTCTTTTTTATGGCTGAGTAGTATTCCATTGTGTATATGTACCATATCTTTATTCATCTGTCAATGGACATTTAGGTTGTTTCCATGTGTTGGCTATTGTGAATAGTGCTGCTATGAACATAGGGGTGCATGTATTCTTTTGAATTATAGTTTTGTCCAGGTATATGCCCAGGAGTTGCTGGATCATATGGTAATTCTTTTTTTTTCTTTTTTTTTGGCTGCACCCTGTGGCATGTGGGATCTTAGTTCCCCGACCAGGGATCAAACCTGTGCACCCTGCAGTGGAAGCGCAGTCTTAACCACTGGACCGCCAGGGAAGTCCCTTTTTTTTTTTCAAATGGTAATTCTATTTTTAGTTTTCTGAGGAACCTCTACACTGTTCACCATAGTGACTGCACCAACTTACACTCCCACCAACAGTGTAGGAGGGTTTGGAAAGGGTATGATTTTTATTCAAAGATAGGAAGGCATTAAAGGGTTTTAAGCAATGGAGTGACTGATCTGATTTACATTTTCAAAAAATTTGTATTGAGAAAGGGCCTCTGGGGGTGGGGGAGATGTATAAATACAAATAGGTGAATTCTGTGAAGGAAATGAATACAGTAATATGAGTGCAGATGATAAGGTATCCTGGCGAGCCTGAGGTCAGGGAAGGCTGTCTGAGGAAATGGCACCTGAGTTGCACCTGGAGGATGGAAGGTGAAAAGAGGAAGGGGTCCCAGCAAGGGAACAAATTATTTCAAAACCCTGTGGCATGAGAGAGCTTGTCATGTGCCAGGGAACATAAGGGGAAATGGAGTCAGATTGGAGCCAGATTCCACAAGCCTCGAAGGCCTAGTTAAATGTTTTTCCTGTTCTCTTATGTTAAGAGGCTTGGCAAGCCACTGAAGGTATTTAAGTGGGGGTGAGAGTCATGGAGGGGTTGAGGGAAAGAGTTCATAATCAGTCTTATAATGTGACATTCAGTCTGGCTGCTGTGTGGAGGACAGCTTGGGCTGAAAAGAGGGAGATGGGTGGTGAGGACTAGAATGGTAGCATAGAAGTTGCCAAGAAGTAAATTGATTTGAGAGCTCATTTAGGACGTAACATTAAAAGACTTGCTGATGAATTAGGTATGGGTGTAAGGTTGAAGCAGGTGTTATTCTGGTTTCCATAATTGGATTCACTGAGCTGGGGAACATTGTAGGAGGGCAGGCTTTTTAGTGGCAGAGAGGACGTAGAGAGTACGAAGTGAGTTTTGAAGTACCTTTGAGGTAACCAAGCAGAGATATAAAGTAGGCAGTGGGATATAGAGGTCTGGAATTCAAAGAAGAGAGCCGTTAATATCTATATGGCCTTTTTTGGTTAATTTTGAGGGCTTAAATACGCTAGAAACTGTATTAGGTTCTGGGAGTGTAAAGATGAGTATGACATTCATTCAGTACTTGTTGAATGAATTTATGTTATTGCTTTCTGGAAGTTTGCTTAACAACAAGACAAATCAATAACAAAATCACAGGGCGTTGTTGATGGGGGCAGTGATAGAGGGAAACAGAAGCTGATTCCAAATCGTATAAAAGGGGCACCTGACGTAGATTGGCAATGTCAGCGAAGGCTCTTGCTGAAAGGTGTGAAGTCTGTTCCGAGCCTTGAAAGAACAGGCAAATTTAGCCAGACAAGGGGAATATAAGAAGTTCCAGTAGTAAAAGCTTGTTCATATTAGAGAAGACGATGAAATCTCAGAAGAGCCAACAATTCCAAATCCCTGGCTTTCTCTATAGGCTGGACAAGTGGTGGTAAGGCAGCGTCTGTGCTTAAATTGGATGTTTTTATGGTGATGGTGGTGGACCTCTGATGTAGCCATTCTTGCTCTGCAGCCCTTTTGGAAAGAGGGGAGAAGAGTATTCATAGCTGGCAGGGACTTCAGAGAACTTTAGCCCTTTCTTCTCATTTAAAAATGAGGTTACCAGTAGCCAAAGAGGATACCTTGCTGATACCTTGTCAGCAAGTCTGTCTCCGGGCGTCCAAGGTAAGGTTCTTCACACTGCTACAGGAGGCACAGTGCCCTTTAACTCTGTATTTCCACATCCTCTGACATATTTATATGGAAAGAGAGTGTACTGGAAATACTCAGATGCTGCCATTGAGTATTGCAGGTCTGCACCTGGGCTGTGTCTTTGGAAGAGAAACTCAGAATTCTCTCTAAACTGTGTTTGTACCCTCTTTCTGTCTTTTTTTCTACCCACTGTATATTTGTTCTTTTCTTCATCATGTACTAGCAATGAATAATAACAACAGTATAGTTGTGCAGTGATAGTAGTGGTTAATATTTATTGAATATTTTGTGCCGGGCACCATAGTAATTGTTTTACCTCATTTAATTCTACCAACAGTCCTCTGAGGTAGCATTTTAGTACTACCACATTTCACAGAAGAGAACATGGAGGCTTAGAAAAAAGGTTAAATAATGTGTCAAGGATTACACAGTAATAAATGGTGGTGCCAAGATTTGAACTCAAGCAGTGTGACTTTGGATACTCTTTACTGCCTTTCCTAAGACAATTTATAAGCAGTGCTGTCCGATAGAAATATAATGAGAGCTATAAATGCAAGCCATGTTTGTAATTCAAAATTTTCTGGTAGCCATGATGAAAGAAAGAAAAACAGGTAAAATTAATTTAGAAATATTTTTATTAAGCCCAATATATCTAAAATATTGTCATTTCAACATCTCAATGTGAAAAAATAAATGAGATATTTTCATAAGTCTTTGAAATACAATGTGTATTTTATAGCATGTATCAGTTTGGACTTGCCTCATTTTCAAGGGCTCAATAGCCACATATGATGACTGGCTACCGTTTTGGCCTGTGCAACTCCAAAGGGGCAGGAGAGTGAACGAAAATTCTGACTGTTCTGCTTAGTGGAGCCAGAGAGAGAAAAAACCTGCTGAAAATCCACAGATGAGGCAAACTGAAGAAGGCAGAGTGGTAATTCCTGGGTCTGATCTAGTGAGCAGGGGCGAGTGGAGAAGAGTTTTCTCTCCCATTGCCCTGAAGCTAAGTGAGGTATCTTTTTTTTCTTCCCACGTTGAGACTCAGCATTTTTCTGTAGTGTTACTCATCATGGTTAGTTTTCATAGTAGGCCAGTCCATAAGCACTTTTGGAAATAAAGAGGCGTTTGTGGCTGGCCACCAGATATTGCAACATTGTTCTGTGGGAAAGAGGTAAGAATGATAAGGCTTATACATTACTTGCTTTTGGAATGTCATCTTTTGTTCATTGGGGAGGGAGTGAGATTGGAGAGGAAACTGTAGTGATCATTTGCTGTGTGATCTCTTTAAGTTACAGCTGTTTCAGCACAAGGAGAAGAGTAATTAACTTTTTAAGTTTATATTTATGGGTAATGCTCATCACCTGTTACTTTCTTTGCCCTGTAGCTAGGCTCATAGTAAGCATTCACCCAATTGTTTGTTCAGTTGAATATTAGCTGAGAAGCAAATATACCTAGAACTGAGCTATTTGAATCGTTCCTTCATGAACTTCCATTCTTAGACACTTGCTTTCCCTGGGTCCTTCCCCTTAGAAAAAGTAACACAGGCTTATCCTAACAAGCTAAATAACATTGGCGTGTAGAAAGAATGAACAGCCCTATCCTTCCTCTGTTCTGAAAATGCAGAGCTGTGTACTGTCTAAAAGCACATCAGGAGTTTTATATTTTTGTGAATGGAAAAATAGAATAGGGATATATCAAAGAGTTTTACCAGAATGTTGACTCTCGGGATTATACTGTTGTTAATGTTTGTTTACATTTCTGAAGTATTTGCAGAATTTACAGTTGAAAAACCTTAATAAATCACTAGACACTTAGCAAGAGAACACCAAGAAAGGTGCCGCATAATAATTAAGTGGTATTGTAAGTTTAAAAATATTTGGAAAATGTGAGAAACATCATGCAAAGTGTGATACAGGGGTGTAACCTTGATTAGTAAAGTGGAAATTTGGAAACCAAATACGTGCTGAATATTACGGGGAGGGAGAACTTCTTGATGAAAACATTTGGTTATAAACAGTTGAGAGATATTTTTAAGATGAGCACATGTAATTAATTAATTAATTAATTAATTTATGGCTGCATCAGGTCTTAGTTGCGGCATGCGGGATCTTTCACTGTGGCGCGTGGGCTTCTCTCTAGTTGTGGCATGCGGGTTTTTTTCCCCCCCTCTCTCTAGTTCTGGGGTGTGGGCTCCAGAGCACGTGGGCTCTGTAGTTTGCAGCACTCAGGCTCTCTAGTTGAGGAGTGCAGGTTCAGTAGTTGTGGCACACAGGCTTAGTTGCCCCGTGGCATGTGGGGTCTTAGTTCCTCGACCAGGGATCGAACCCACGTCCCCTGCATTGGAAGGCGGTTTCTTTACCACTGGACCACCGGGGAAGTCCCTGAGCACATGTATTTTTATAATCAATTCCTGAGAGTGACATGGAGTCCCACGTTTGTATCTCCAACCTATACTTAGATCATTTCATTTCAATGTATTATTTGTTTATTGAATACTGTCCTTGTGGGACACCAGGGAGAAAGACCTAGTAACCATCCTCCAGGAATTTGTTTTGGCTATTTTTAACTATTAAAAATCTGTTTTTTACTAAAACTCTATTCCCATCAGTAGTTGCTCATTTCTCCTCAAAGTGCTTCTCAGGAAAGTACAGCAAGTCAGAGATCATCTATATCAGTGTATTCATCCTTTTGTTTGGGGGGGGGGGGAAAAAGCCTCCTTTTGATAAATATTTCAGCACTTTTTAAAGTTTCCACTTCTTAAAAAATTTTTAAATATCATTTAAATAAAAGATAAATCAATTCTTGTTTTAAAAGAAGGAAACACTTCAGAAGTACATTGAGTTTAAACATAAACCTTCCCATTCACTCCCTTCTATCCCCTCACTCCCACCCCCCTCCCTGGAGGTTACTACTGTTAACAGTGGGTGTGTGGCCTTGCAGTCCTTTTTTCCATGTACGTATTTACTTAATTAGTTCAGTAGATATTTAAGTGCCTTCTTAAATATATAAACACACTTACATATATTTATATTTACATAGTTGGATCCTATTGAACTGAGGCCTGCTCTCTGCACTTAACTGTGTTTTGGAGCTTAGGTCAGAACTTTCCGATCTATTCCCTTCTTATTAATGGCTGCTGCATAGTATGGATGCACTGTAATTTATTTTCCACCCCCCCCCCCCACTTTCTGCTATTACAAGCAATGCTGAATTAATAATCCTAAAAGCAGAATTACTGGATTATAGGAAATGTATATTTAAAAATTTGAGAGATTCTGCTAAACTAACCTCTGAAAAGCTGAACCAGTTTATATTTCCAACAGCAGTATGAGATCATTGTTTTCCTACATATATGATTTAGTTATAGAGATTTAGAACTTAAAGGGACCACAGAATGTGGCCCAACCCCTTCCACCCCTTTTCTAAGGTAGAAAATGAATCTCAGAGACTTGAAATGATTTGTCCAGATCTTACCCAGCAGAACTATGAGTACTTCCCAGTTTCTGATTCTGTGTTCTCTTGGAGGCATCTTAGTTTAGACACATTTTATAGTGCAAGGTTCTGCCATACTGTTTGTTTCTGTTTCTTTTCTGTTGTTTCTCAAAACAAACTTCTGTTTCAGTTTCACATTTTCTGATAGTGCCCTGAGACTCCTGCCTTTGCCATCATGTCTACATGGAACATCTTTCATTTAATATCCTTAAGAAGCTACCTCCTTCCATTATTTAAAGCCCTCCTTATCCACAGGGTGTATGCGTTACTTTAGATTTCCCCATAGGTACAGCACAGCAAAGGAAGTATTTTATGAATCTTCCTCATCGGCAGCTGACCCTACCCTGTTGGCCAAGTAAAACATAAGCTTCTTCTTTTATAAGCTTGGAGAAGGAAATAGACTTCAGGCATTGGTCTATTATAGCATTTCTGCTACATTTGATCATTTTATGTCAAATAATGTGATGACATTTAAACTAAATGAACTCCAACTTAATAACATTAAAAATTTTATTAATTACAGTTTATTTTTTTCTCTTAAAAATAACATAAAGAATGTAGTCTACTTATAAAGTATAAGTGGAATCTCCTCCTCTTGTGTCAATATATTTATTGCTAAGGTGTCTGCATTGGAGGCTTGTTTCTCTTATAAAGGCATGGTCCTGATATCTTTTCTTGATGGGCTATGAGAATTTGTGTCAGTTACATCCCAAATTGGTGCTGTAGCTGAGCTGGTCACATATCAAGATGATAACTTTAGGTAAAGAATCAGCGTATGAAATTCTAAGGAAAAGAGATCAGCCTTGATGCATAGTTTGATGATGATAAAAGAGATAGAATTCAGTATTAGATGTGAATTAAATTTGGTCCATGAATGTTCGGAACTGAGGATAGCAGTCTAATCATAAGCTCATTAATTATTCAGTAGCATCTTGGGTGTATTAGTGCACAGAATACAGAAAGCCCATCCGTTACTCTTTAGAGTTTTTGTTCTAAAACAGAAGGAAAAAAATGTACATTATTCTCTTTTTTAATGGATTTTATTCTTCCACAGTGTCGGTGAAGTTTATATGTGCACCGGAAGAGTGCACATATAGGCAGGCCACATATTTGCATATTCATGGAGGTTTATGGAAGATTTGGGGTAAGATTAGTTTGGAACATGAAGGATGACAGTTTTACAGGAAAAGTCCATTTTCCTAATCTTAAGAGATGTGGACTTCTTGAACTTTTTGCCTAAGATTTTGTTCCTGAAATGAAAGTTATTTGCTTGACACATGCTGTTCATCCCCTTATTCTACATACACACTATAGATTTGAATTTGGCTGTAGATTTGGCCTTGGCCATAAATTTGGGTCAGTGGCTCTCAATTTGAACTGTAACTGCTAAACTACGTGAGGATAATTACCTCTGAGTTTTATTCTTTCTTTTCATTGCAGTAGAGAATGGTATGTTGGAGGAATAAAAACAATGCTCATAAAACCAAGGGAAGGGATTATATAGGGGAAAAAAAAGAACAAAAGGAAGACTAGTATAACTTGTGAACATTTCCTTTAGATTATATGCTAGAGTGGCAACAAATAAATTTATAAATCAGGATTTTAAGTGGACTAATTTCTCAGAACTGATCTTTTTTTATTTCACAGAAAATAGCCAAGATAGCAGGGTTTAACAAACTGCATCAAAGTATGCACAGTAGAACATTTTTATAACATCTACAAATGAAAAGCCAATTTCCTTTATGCAGACAATAATGCAAACGTTCACAGTAGCTTTGCTACAAAGAAATTAAATTGTTGCAATTGATGATTCCACTGCTTTAATGGGAGTTCACGCTATAATAACCTTTATTAATTAGGAAAATATCATATAATTTAAATCTGGGCAAGAATATTACAGGCCCATAAGTTGCCACTGAAGAAATTAAAAAGAAATGGCTGTCCTGTATTTTCAAATATTATTACAACTAATAACCTCTGTACTCATCATGACTTTTTCATTGTTTTTTGGCTCTTGGGGCATATATTTTTCTGTTCTCAGTGTACAGTTCATATAATTTTCAATAGACTTGGGACCAGTAAGGCTGATAACCCAAAAAAGGATAGTTATATAAACTCTAAGATCTATAAGTGATAGCCATTCTTAGAGTTGCAGTCTGTGACTTGTCATTTACAAAAGTGATCCCATCGTATAGAGGGTTGACTTATAGGGAGTTACACAGTGGCACAAACAAGAGCTGAGAGACTGAGGGAAGATTGTGGCTGGATAATGTAGGTCTTTGGGAAATGGGTTAATAAAATCTGGTGATAGGTTTCTGTACCTTATCCCTTTCTGAAGCATAAGCTCAAGAAGGTACTCTGTAGGGAAGAAAGAAGAAGCAAGCTTCAATATTTGGGGAAACTTTAAAATATAATAGAATGAAACTCTCTTCGGTCATTTGATACTTATTTTGTTCTAGCATACCTGATTTGAACGGTTTTGTTTGTTTGCCGGTGTTTGGGAAGGATTGTTTTAATTAGAGATTGGATCCAGAGAAACTGAAGAAGTAATGAATAGAAAATAAAAATAATACTACAAATTAAATATTGGGCTGTTTTTGCCTTGGGAGTCTCAGATATTTTGTGATTGAATAATAGAATAGCTTCTCCCAGCCACCCCAGAATTAGATGTCATTGCCAAACTAAGCCAGGAGCATTGCCTAGTCTAGGAAAACACTTCTCAAAAGATGGCCTAAGGTCACTGGTAGGCCCTGATCAAAAAATAATGGCAGATGTCAGGTGATGTCATAGTCTTTCATTTATATATATCCTTTGGCAACTTGCTAATAACCATAGAAGTGAAGCATTAAGAATATGTAAGATGTGGCATTCATAAATCCATGTTTGCATAATACTAGAGTTTATAAAGGATTCTGATTTAGTGTTCTACTAAGAAGTCTGGCTACTAAGCAGTCTGATGCAGCATTGCAAAACTCCTATTCCACATATGAACATGTGTAAGTTAGAATTATTTTATGTTTTTGGAAAGATACATATCACTGTTATGTTGAGTTGGTTGTTTTTCAGTTGTTTCTGTTCTTGTTTTTTTTTTAAATTATAAATTGCTGTTTAGCCTTATCATTATCAATTTAATTTGTTACAGCTTGTTCAGCTAACCCTATAGTGTATATTGATGCGTATTTGTATGAATAATGTTCTTGGTCTGTAATTTTTCAGTAACTAGAGTTTTAACTACATTGTAGTTAAAATGTGAATTATTCTCCCCATATTAGTAAGGCAGATGTATATGTAATCTCCAAAAGTTGGATTGAAAAGTGACATCTCCTTTTTTATCACCCATGGCATATTTACCGGGTCTGAATAGGGTGTTTAAAAAAAAGTTTGAGAACTGCTGGTGTGAGGAGCTAGTTGGCAGGTCTAGGAGTCAAAGTGAGACTCATTTCTGACTTCTTCCATATCACTACAGCGTAGCTCTTATAAGTTCAGGACCTTGCCGGATGTTGGTTTAAGTCTGCCATTTATTGTCTGTGTCCTTGGACTAGTTGCCTAATCTTGTCTGTCCCTCAATTTCCTATTTGTTAAATAGGATAAAAAAAGTACCTACCTAATCCACTTGTTTGAATTCTAGGTAAGGTGGTGTGTGTAAAATGCTTAGGACTCTGCCTAGCTTATAATTAAGTCCTCAATAATAATAACCATTATTATTAGGTGAGAAGTACTTTCTGTGTCCCTATTGCAAAATGGTTAATATGCTACTAGATTGTTACTTTGTTTTAAGCTTCTGCCTTAAAAAAAAAAAATTTATAGGAGTATAGTTGATTTACAATGTTGTGTTAGTTTCAGGTGTACAGCAAAGTGCTTTAGTTATACATATACATATATTCATTCTCTTTCAGATTCTAGGTTATTACAGAATATTGAGCAGAGTTCCCTGTGCTATACAGTAGGTCCTTGTTGGTTATCTATTTTATGTATAGTAGTGTGTGTATGTTAATCCCAAGCTCCTAATTTATCCCCACCCCCACGTGTTTCCCCTTTGATAACCATAAGTTTGTTTTCAAAATCTGTGAGTCTGTTTCTGTTTTGTAAATAAGCTCATTTGTATCATTTTTTAAAAAATTAGATTCCACATATGAGTGGTATCATATATTTGTCTTTCACTGTCTGACTTACTTCACTTAGTATGATAATCTCTAGGTCCATCCATGTTGCTGCAAATGGCATTATTTTGTTCTTTTTTAAGGCTGAGTAATATTCCATTGTACAATATGTATGTACCACATCTTCTTTATCCATTTCTCTGTTGATGGACATTTAGGTTTCTTCCATGTCTTGGTTATTGTAAATAGTGCTGCAGTGAACATTGGGGTGCATGTATCTTTTTGAAGTATGGTTTTCTCCAGATATATGCTTAGGAGTGGGATTGCTGGATCATATAGTAGTTCTATTTTTAGTTTTTTAAGGAACCTCCATACTGCTCTCCATAGTGGTTGTACCAATTACATTCCTACCAACAGTGTAGGAGGGTTCCCTTTTCTCCACACCCTCTCCAGCATTTATTGTTTGTAGACTTTTTGATGATGGCCATTCTGATTGTAGTTTTGATTTGTATTTCTCTGTTAATTAGTGATTTTGAGCATCTTTTCATGTGCTTTTTGGCCATCTGTATGTCTTCTTTGGAGAAATGTCTACTTAGGTCTTCTGCCCATTTTTTGATTGAGCTGTTTCTTTGACATAGAGCTACATGAGCTGTTTGTATATTTTGGAGATTAATCCCTTGTCGGTTGCTTCATTTGCAAATATTTTCTCCTATTCTGTAGGTTGTCTTTTTTTTTTATGGTTTCCTTTGCTGTGCAAAAGCTTTGAAGTTTCATTAGGTCCCATTTGTTTATTTTTGTTTTTATTTCCATTTCTCTAGGAGGTGGGTCAAAAAGAATCTTGCTGTGATTTATGTCATAGAGTGTTCTGCCTATGTTTTCCTCTAAGAGTTTTATAGTGTCTGGCCTTACATTTAGGTCTTTGATCCTGAGTTTATTTTTGTGTATGGTGTTAGAGAATGTTCTAATTTCATTCTTTGACAGGTAGCTGTCCAATTTTCTCAGAACCACTTATTGAAGGGACTGTCTTTTCTTTGTTGTATAGTTTTGCTTCCTGTGTCGTAGATTATTTGACCATAGGTGCGTGGGTTTATTTCTGGGCTTTCTATCCTGTTCCATTGATCTATATTTCTATTTTTGTGCCAGTACTGTACTGTTTTGATTACTGTAGCTTTGTACTATAGTCTTAAGTCATTTTAATGCCTTTAATATGGAGGTTCATTGTTAATAATAGTGTATGTTTCAAATGACCTTGATAATTTTAAATTTGGGGGTCAGTTTTTTATTGAAATATGTTTGACGTATAACTGTGTAAATTCAAAGTGTACAACATGTTAATTTGCTACATTTATATGTTATAATGTCATTGCCATTGTACAATAATTAGGACCTCTATCATGTTACATAATTATTTCTTTCTAGTAGTTGGAATAATCAAGTTCTAGTCTCTTAGCAAGTTTGATTATAATACAGTACTGTTGTCTGTAGTCACTATACTGTGTATTAGATCTCTAGGACTTACTGGGGGAGGGATCACCTTCTTGTAAAATCAGATTACTAGGGGTAGAGTTGTCATAAGGGCCATTTTCTTGTTGTCTGCTTGTGTTGGCAATGTTACATTATCTTCAATCAGTGGTTTCCTTGCAGGGAACTTTTTAAATTCTCTTGTCATTTTGTGAGCAATAATTTAATTTAGACTATATAACCTTTGGTAAATTCAAGTAAGCAGGCCCAGGTAAACCTGATACTTCCCTTGAACAAAGGAGGACACTGCCTTTTTTCTCATTTTTCTAGGTTAAAAATATATATCAATATAAGTGTTAAGATTTTCTTCCCAAATTCCTATGGTTTGTATTCAACTCTCCCTAGGATGTGAGTACCCCATTTTAGAGAGCAATTTGCTAATTATTTGAATATTAACTCTTATTCTGATACAAGAGTATAACATAATTTTTTGTAGTTGTTTTGGTATGGTACTTATGGAAGATTACTGTATTTGACTTTCTACAAATCATAAAATCATGGCCTGCTAGTTCTAGATTTGACATTATTTGTCATCTAGCCCTACCTTCCTCAGTGGACAGTGAGCAACTTTATCCTTTACTAATCTTTGTGTTTCTATCACCTAGCACTGGGCCTGTATTGTAGAGAGAGCTCAATAAATCTCTTATCGAATGAATTATATATAGATTCAGAAACTAGTTTGCCCTTTGGCCAAGAAGTGGAGAATCAATGTGGTAATTGGTAAATGGAGTTACATACACTCTCCATAAAATGATCTCATCAAGTATTTTTATGGTACAGTTCCTTAGTGTTCCAGGTTGAGTATATCTATAAACATTTGTTTACAAACATATAAAATCATAGAACGACAAGAATTTGGAGCTGGACTGGATGTTAGAAATCATTTAATCTTTCCCAGAGAAAAGGGATTTCAGGAATCCCAAGACCAGAAAATGCCCATGAACTCTTCTTACTGTAGCACTTTACTGCCTGGTGATACTACTCTTCTGCAAGGTTTAGAATTGGATTTGCAAAATATCAGAATCAAGGTTACACCTGCTAGTATGGTCAGTCTACACCTGTTTATTCAGACTTTTGGATGACAAGGGTAGAGTATATATCAAAAGAAGTGAGGCATCCTTCCAATGAGAAAGTAGAATGTGATTTTTTGTGAGTGTTTAAGATGCAGGCAGGACATCATTTATTTCCCCAAGCGATATTAATTTAAAGTTTAAGGATTACTACTTCAAGTTACACACCACATGGGTACTAAGAGCAGGAAGAAATTGCTAAACCATATGCTTATAAATGCCATCTCTTTCCTCAAGAGAAAGATCATTTATATTTTGCAATTAAAGAGCAGAAGGTCTTTTTTCCCATAAAGTTCTTTCAGTCAGGAAATATGGGGGGGGTGGAGAGGGTTTCCCAGGGGAGACTTATACAACATTCAAGGACTCTGGCATCTCCGCCTGATGGAACTTTGCCTTTTGTCTATTTCCTGATTAAGCTCTGGAGAGTGAACTTTAATTCTAAAAAATATAGTAAGCTCTTGTTAAAGAAAAGTTTGTAAACAGTTCTGCTGGAAGTGAGCTTTAAGTAAAGAAATTGATGTTTAGGTCAGCTTGGTTTTTTGAATAAGGCAATTATAGCATTACAACATTGTGAACTGCATACGGCATTCTCACTTTATTGATGGACATTGTTTACTATTTTGGTTAGAACAAATGGATGTGGGTTTCTTATAGCATAGTAAATAGTCAATAACCCTGAGAATTTTAGTACTGTGGCTTTAGTCTTTTTTTTTTTTTTTTTTTCCCCAGGTGCATTTGAATCCAGGAGAGTTAACCAACCACAAAAAAAGTGTAGTTTCTGTACCACCATCCCTGGTAAATAAATTCATAGGAAGTCTCAGAACCCTCAACTAATAATTGTATATGGTATCATGAACGGTACCATTTCCTCTCTCAGATTAAGTCCCTGCTCCCCCTGCCTTCCTACCCTTCTCTTTCCTCTTACCTTGAAGGAGCAGCTTGAATAAAAAGATTACCCTTGCCCTATCCTGTGAATGTCAGCAAGTTTAGACTCTGGGACTGTCAACAGGAGCAAATCTCAGAGCACTTTGTTTGCATCTGAGAAAATCTCCTATAAATTTAGAAAAAGTCATACTGAAAATCTCGTAAGGTGAAGATCTTTAGTTGGGATGTATCAGATAGACTGTCCTAGTAGGCCATGCTACCCAGGTATCAGATATTTATTACTTTTTGCCTGTCTTAGTGTAATGAACTTTTTGTCCTTGACTTCAAGTTGTTAATTAATTTTTAACTATGGACGTAATATATAGTCCTTCTGCTTACCATTCTGTCTTAGTCACTACATCAGGTACTACTGGATGTGGCAAATTAAAACACTTGCTGTCTCATACAAAAACTAATTTAATTTGTAATTTTAGTGGCCAAAGTTATTGAAATATTTGTGTATAGTTTTATTACAATAAAACATTCTTGTTATAAAAATTTTAAACATTACAGAAATATGTAGTACACTATGTAAAATTTTTCCCACAGCCCTAATCCATTGGGTTAACCCTTGTTAACAATTTGGTGTTTGCTTTCTATGTATTTAACAAAATAAGATTTTATTATAACATTGTTTTGCAGCTTGCCTTTTTGCATGTAAATACATATATTTAAAATTTTTTCAATGTCAATAAGGTATTCAACTTTATTCTTTTAAAATCATTGTATAATATTCCATTGTAGAGGCTTACCATTATTTGTTTATCCAATTCCCATTAAATGGACCTTTAAGTTTTTTCAATTTTTTACTGTTACAGAAAGTGCTGAAGTTGACATGCTTGTGTATTTATTTTTGTGCTCTTGTATGAATATCCAGCTTACTTTTTTCAGAATGGCCAGCCAACATTTTTTATTAAAAAAATTCATATTTTCTCCCACTGAATTGAAATGCTACATTTACATATATTATACTGAATTCTTGTGTATACTTGGGTTTATTTCTGGACTAATATATTTCAGTGATATATCTCTCTAATATGACATTGTTTTAATTGTTCTAATTTATGATTTGCTTTCTCATCCAATAAACTGGCCTCTTCTCATTGTTCTTTTTTTTTTAGAATATATATGAAATCACATATTTATTCTTTCAGATGAACTTCTTTACCCCAATTTACTTTAAAAACTCTACTGTAATTCTCATCAGGATTACTTTTAATTCCTGTGTTAATTAGAACTGTGTCTCTCAGCTTTACAAACTTCTTGGTAAATATAAAATTCTCATTTTTCCTTCTCAGTGTTCTAATATGTGTGCCCATTTGTCAAATTACTGTTTTTAACTGTGTATCCCTACCAAGAATGTTTTGTGGAATTTTGCTTTCTGTTGCTAAAGCATTGTTTTTTGTTTTTGTTTTTTTAATGTTTATTTATTTATTTATTTGGCTGCACCGGGTCTTAGTTGTGGCATGCGGGATCTTCGTTGCCACATGCGGGATATTTAGTTGTGGCATGGGAACTTTTAGTTGTGGCATGTGGGATCTAGTTCCCTGACCAGGGATCGACCCCGGTCCCCCTGCATTGGGAGTGCAGAGCCTTAGCCACTGGACCACCCCAGAAGTTCCTAAAGCATTATTTTTGTTCACAATATAAAGTACAATAAAATACCAAATGTGCTTTTTTCACATGGTGATTTAGAGATGATTGGTCTCTTTACAACATCTCCAAACAGTTGTATGTCTCTTCATTTGTTTTCCTTAAGTCCCTCAGAAGAGTTTTATAACTTCCTTTACATGTTCTCTGAGTTTATTCCTACGTATTGCTTATGTTTTGCAATTATAGATTGCAGGTCATTTCCCTCATATTTTCTAGCTGGTTGTTTTGGGCATGAAAGGATACTATATATTTTCATATACAGTTGACCCTGGAACAACTCAATGGTTGGGGGGCCTACCCTCCGCACAGTTGAAAATTTGAATGTAATAGTCGGCCTTCCGTGTCTGAGGTTCCTCTGTATCCGCATTTCCTCCACATGTGAGGATCCACAGTTGTGGATCGTGTAATACTGTAGCATCTACTATTGAAAAAATCCAAGTATGAGTGGACTCTGCAGTTCAAACCCATGTTCAAGGGTCAACTGTAATAATTTTATGTGGTCACCTTAGTGAACCTTCCTTATTTTCTCATATTTTTTTAGTTGATTCTCATGGATTTTTCATGTGGGCAATGAGATTATCAGCAAATAGTGATTATTTTGCCTGTTTGTTTCCTAAGCCATTTACCTTTAACTTGATTTTCTTAATTGTATTGTCTTTTGTTCCTGAAAAATGTTAATAGTGATGAATAGACATCCTTATCTTATTTCTGAACTTTCTAGGGATGTTTCTACTGTTTTATTATTAACTAGATGCTTATATCTGTTGTAGTTAGGCTGTGTATGTGTGTATAAATTTTAGGAAGTATTCTTTTATTCCTATTCAATTAAAACTTTTAAAATAAAAGGAATTTTAGCTTTTATGAGCTAATTATATGATTTTTTTCTCCTTTAACCTTTTAATTTGTTGATAGTTATTCTTCCTAATATTCAGATTTCTTTCTTGGAATTGACCAACTTTGTCATGAATCCTTCTGCTTAATTCTCTTTTCCAATATTATACACAGGCTTTTTTTTTTTCATGTATACTGATTTTTGAGTGTGTGAATGTGGTCACATCTTCGTGTCAGGCTTATACTGGCTCCGTAGGAAGAAGCAAAAAACTTGTCATGTGCACAGGAATAGTTTAAATAACATTCTAATTATCTGATCCTTGAAGTTTTGAAGAAACCTATCCATGAAACTGTTTGGATTTGGCATATTGGGAGGTCAGGGGTTAGGAATACATTTAGGCAGGTGGGGTAGGTTATTTTCTTAGTATCTCTTTCTCCTATCCAAATCTAAGATTAAATAAGTGTATTGGATAGATTTTTCGGCTCCATGTCTTCAGTCTTAACTATATGAACAGCCCTCATTAAACACCCTGGGTATTGAGTCTCTAAAAAGCTTCCTGGTTGGCAACGTGCTTTCACAGCTTCCTGGGGGAATTTAGCACGTTCGATGTAACTCCATTGGGAGAGGAGTCTTGAAAGCTTGTGTCTGGTTTCTCCCAGACTTAGCCCCATGTGCTCTTTCATAACCTTTGCTGATCTTCCTTTGATGCTTTTGTGTAATAAATCACAGTCATGGGTCCAGACATTTGCTGAGTTACGAGAGTCCATTTTATATGACAGGACAAAACAGTGGTATTAAAAGGCAGTGGCAGAGTTTTAAGATATAACTTTAAAAAATGTACTATAACTTTGTCATTACAG
Organism: Balaenoptera ricei; assembly: GCF_028023285.1. Classification (NCBI taxonomy): domain Eukaryota; kingdom Metazoa; phylum Chordata; class Mammalia; order Artiodactyla; family Balaenopteridae; genus Balaenoptera; species Balaenoptera ricei. The sequence continues at coordinate 36,698,001 of NC_082649.1, forward strand.
GTATGGAAATAATCTCATGGAAGTTAGAACATTTGTCAAAGACCACATATATCTTTAGTAGCAGAATAATAAGTATGAAAGCATAAGAAACATGTCAGTAAACAGTTTTACTCCGTGAGCTTTAATTTTTTTCTCAATTTTATTTATCAAATTAAACTTGGTGGTTTAAAATGTTAACTTTGATTATTATTAAAGTTATTAATTATTAATTAAAGTAATTAATTAAGTTTATTGATATATAGTTTCTAAAACATGCTTTTTTAAATGCAAGTGGATGGATGCAAACTATCACTTCATAGATAAGCTGGTCATTGGGCGAAAATATTTTCTGCATACAAGCTATAGCATTGGTAACTTTGTTAGCATTGTTTGCCTCTTTGCAGTAAGATTAGAAATGGAATCATATCCTAAATAAATTTTCTTAGCAGATATTTTGTATATTTATGCACCTGAGAAGGGATGTGAACCTAGAAGAGCAGAGTCTAAATCAGTGGCTATTTTGTAGGCTGCTCATAAGAATGGCTTCAGAATAGAGATTCCACATTCCAGACCAATTAAATCAGAATTTCTGGTGGGTGGGGCTCAAGCATCTTTTTTACTTTTTTAAGCTCCCCATGTGATTCCAATGTGTGGCAAGCTCATTGAGAATCACTGGTCTAATTAAAATTATTTCTATATGCCAATACAGATTGTGTTTATTCCATACTAAGTGTCTGTTTTCTATACCCGGAAATATTTATTTTATGTCTCCAATTGGAAAAGCATAATTAGACTGTAAATTTAGCAAAATGAAATTGTATGTATTAAGAAGTTCAGATCTGGAGAACTTAAGATAGATATTTATATACATAGTATTAAAGTTTATTATGTATCAGTGGAAGAATTATAAATTTACCTTTGAGCTAGTTAACCAAAAATCTATCATTGTCCATCAAGAGTTATTAGTTAATCATTTGAGTCTCACTCATGACCTAGATAAAATTTTAAGATAATATGATACCAGAGAACATATTCAGTGGGTGTATGCATGGCGTCCTTTCAGCTAGGGAAAGCATCTATTTTGTTTAGAGTCAGGCACTATCATTGAACTATTGGATAGTGATAATGAGAGTTCATGTTGAAGGAAAATGGGATTTTGAAATCCGGTACCAGTAGCTTTCAGAATTTCATGGCTGATATAAGAAATGACCATGCTCTTTTGAACATTGTTTGGATAACCCAGCCAGAAACCAAAACAAAAAGCAAAAGCAGTCTTATCCTTTGCGTAGAGTACAGTCAGTCCTTGATCATTTGTTAGAGCAGGGATGGCAAACTATAGCCTGAGGGTTAAATCCGGTCCTTTTCTGTAAATAGTTTTATTGGAACAAAGCCATGCTCAGTAACTTACTTATTGTCTCTGGCTGCTTTTAGGCTCCCAATTACAGAGTTGAATGGTTGTGACGGAGGCTGTATAGCCTGCAAAGCCTAAAATTTTTACTATCTGACCCTTTGCAGAAAGTTTGCCGACTTCTGTGTTAGACTGTTGTGCCAGATGTTAGATGATTGAATTTCACATGATCTGCTGACACTCCTAAATGGATCCTCTTAAGCTGAATTTGGTCTTTCACACACAAGTGACTGGAGATGATTCAGTTTTTAGGGCTTTTGAATGCAGGTTGCAGTTGAAGGAGAAGGATTTGCCTTGAGAATGAGGGGAGTATGCTGCTAGCCCTCTGATGTTCCTAGTGTAGGAAGCCAGGAGCTTGTTTACTTACCTGGGGTGGGTGTCTCCTTGCCTAACTCATCCTCCATGTTCCTCTACATCACATTCCTTGCTGTTGCTTCCTCAGTTGGGGGTGGGCATGGAGTAACAAGTAACTGGGGAAACTGGACTGTGAGGATCTTCCACTGCAGTCTCGGGGGATAAAGACAATTTCTCACATACCTTGTTGATAATGGACCTGCATGTGGAAGTTTAAAGATTAGGAGTGGCTTAATCTTTAATCCTGGTAAAAATGGAGAGTTCAAGAAGGTGTGGATGTCTTGGGAGATTGGGATTGACATATATACACTAATATGTATAAAATGGATAACTAGTAAGAACCTGCTGTATAAGAAAATAAATAAAATTCTAAAATTCAAAAAAAAAGAAAATGTGGAGGTCTAGTGGAGAGCGCATATCTGGCTCATTTCTTCTAGTTTCTGGTGCAACAGAGGGGTAGCTGGTTCACCTCTGAGTTGTCAGCCACATCTTCACTTCAGGCACCTGCACGCTAGTGAGGGCTCTCATCCACTTGCTGGGTTACTTACACCTGGAAAAGTACTACCTGCAAATACAGTAGAGATTTAAGAATATAAACATTTTTAGCTTTTGAAGAAAATAACTCCCTTTTCTAATATGCAAAGCTGTTAATCAAGTTTTAGCCCTTTGATTTTCAGTTATGTTTGTAGAAAGGCATTGCATACAAAAGCAAGGAAATGAGATTAAATATAATGATGTTCTGATAAACACAGGCTACCTGATTATCAGGGGTTTGGACTGGAAGTTACAGTCTTCAGAAAAATATTGGAGTTATTCTTTTTTTGAGGGAGGTTAGGATTCTTACTATAAGCTTCTATTAATAAATGTCAAGTTATTTTTGTGACTTAAGAAGATTATAATTTTTTATAAAATATTTAAGAGGGTTTCAGACCAAAACCTCTGTAATCATTTGAAATCTTACGATTTAGTTTATTCTGTTTGTGATTTAGGTCTAAATCTATGCCTGAAGAAGTTTTCCACTGGGTCTAGTTAGTTATACCCACCTTAGTAAATATATCTGTGCTAAAAGAGGAGCTCTTCTGGTTGTTGACTTTCCTTTTCCTGAGATACTGAGAAATAAGGGACTTGTAGTTTGAACACAGTTTTCTAGATTGTGATGGCTCCAAGTGCTGTTAGTGTTTGAAGATCCTGACTTTTATTGTGATAAGGCAGTGAGAACAGTGGAGTTAATGGAAGTAGGCTGAATTGCTTCCCAGAATAGATGGGTTAATATAGATACCAATGATGATGAAATTGCTCTCTTTTGTGATTTTTTTAGAATATACATTTTTACTTATCTGTGTTTATGGTATGTGATTTTCGAAGTGTACTCCCCTCTCCTCACTAACTCTCATCCCTTCTTTATATAATAGATCAACGACTATCATCTGTTCTACAAGATGAGTAACAGCCACCCTCTTCGCCCCTTTACTGCAGTGGGGGAGATTGATCATGTGCACATTTTGTCTGAACATATTGGTGCCTTGTTGATTGGGGAAGAATATGGCGACGTCACATTTGTTGTGGAAAAGAAACGTTTTCCTGCCCACAGGGTAATTTTAGCAGCAAGGTGCCAATATTTTCGGTAAGTGTATATTACTTTTTGAAGATTGAAGTCACTTGTAGAAAACACTGGTATTTTCCACTCTGTGAAAAATATGTAACAAAACAACAATAAATTCTAGCAGTCATTCAATTCAACATCTATAAGAATTTAATCTTTGTCAACTTTTTGTTATGTTTTGAAAATCACCTTTTCCTTTCAGGAGTCATCTTAGAATCATAGGGTTAGGAGGCTTCTTAGGCTAGACTGTACCCAATCAACCATTTTTCAGGGTCTCAACAATATTTCTGCGGCTGAGTCTTTGTTGCCTTCACCCTCTCCTCACAGTTGATGGCTAATGGAACTTAAACTGATTTATTGGCGGATGGGCCTCTTGTTGTACGGGTAGACTGACCTCTGGACTCGCCAGTGAACACGTATACATCTTAGTTTCAGACTACTGAGGTCCAGGACCTGTAGGTAACCCAACAGATCTCTAAGACATGCAGTTTGACAACCCCAGAGTAAAGGAAACTTAAATATTTACTGAGACTAAGTTTCATAGTTATATTAGAGCTAAAACTAAACAAAATATGTGTTTAATTAATGTAAAAATCATACTTGTACGTATACATAGCTATTGTTTGTTACTTAGACCCCTAATTTCCAGGGTTATAAATGTTAAACTGAGGTCTAATTACTCTACATTTTACCTAATCTTAGTTAAAAGGGAATCATCACTAAATTATTGACTGATAATGTATCCTTGACAGATCCATGGAGTCCATATCCAAAAAATCATGGATTTGCCTGTGAAACTTGATATCGAGAAATTGAGATGCTGAAGGCATGGATAAAATTTCAGTTATCTTCTAGTGAAAACTGCATTCTGATTTTTACAATCAGAATTAACCGAGACAGCAAAACCAACCTAGAGTCACACATATTGTAGTAAAGTGTGTTTCTTGGAAATATTTAGTGTTTAGCTATAACTCTTACAGTGCTTTATAAACATTTTTAGAATGTTTCATCTTGTAAATATAAAATGCCACTGTAAATACAGCCAGGAGCTTAGAAAAGAGAGGAGTCTATTAAGAGTTCTAGCTAACATGCTCCTATCAAGGCAAGGCAGCTGGCCTTGGTCTTGTCATTATTTGTTACCAACCTCTGTCCTCTGCACACTTTTGTGCTTCTTTCCCTTTTCATTCTTCCATTCATTATATTAAAGTGTCTTGTAAAAGTCCACTCTTTATTAATTTAGAACTTTTCAGCCTTATGCTTAGTATTTGTTACTATTATATATCTTCCCTCTTTCAAAAATAATTTGAGACAACTGTAGGTGGGTATCTTTTAGGTGATCAGTATATTCTTAAAAGAAACCCAAGTACTTTTAGAAATTTGAGGATCGTATTGAACGAATGGAATATGCTCCCTTCATTTATTGATCTTGTTCTTGCTGTCTCTTTGTGGGTATTGAACCTTTATAATATCTGATGGCTCACCAGGCTAAACTCAGTCATTACCAACGCTATCTTAGACTGATTCTCATTGCTGACACTGTTCATGTGCGAAGGAAAGTTAACTGTCAGCAGTCAGGAGAGACCTTATGAGTGTGGTCATAGAGCCTATCAGTTCCCAGATAAGGACAAGCTAACTGTACCGGAGGGAACCTTCCACAAGTTGGGGGTTCATATTTAGGCTTCCTAGGGGTCCTCATCAAAACCACTTTTAAAACATCGAGAATCCAGGTAAGTACCATGGATCACACTGGAGTGGGAGTAGGTCTTGGCAAGATCTCCCCAGGAAGGTATCCTTTAATCTAGTAATTTTAAGGTTGTGATTGGATGCTCTCTGGATTCATGGAAACCTTCACAGATGTTTTTAGGCAGACTATAACCCAGTGAGGAAGTATGTTCAGAATATTCATGAATCTTTTGCTGGGTAGTTGCAACTATTTCTGTGAGGCAAGCAAGAATGTCCTGTCTTGCTTGTCCGGGGGAGGGTGGGAGGAGTTCTAGGCAAGCATGGAGGGAAACTTTGAAATGCTAGTCCTGCTCTTGAGAATCTTAGGAGCACGGGAGTCTCTTTTTGTCCCCTTATTTTCTCGCTCTCACTTTTACACGTTTTCTTTCTCACTCATTACTCTTCCTTTTCTGTACTCCTCCCTAGTCCTCCTCTGGCCACCCTTTCTTTCCTGATGGATTGGAAACTTTAGTTGGTTCATATTATTTCTCCTAGAGTAATAGAGGTAGAAATGTAAATTTACTACCTGACTGGATTGTCTAGTTTTCATTATTTAGATGAGCAGATAAGCAATAATATGGGGATTTTTTTTAATCTGAAAAATACTGGAAGACAAAATAGAAAAGTCAAATTATCCATAATCCCATCATGAATTTCATTTTTAATTTATAAGCTGACAGATGAAGACCCTTCCCTTCCAGCCATCTAATCCTATTCCCTAGAGACAACCACTGTTAACAGTTTAATATGTATTTCCCCTCAATATAAATAGATATATCTATATATACCTGTGTGCATACAGATGTAAGTATGTGTTATACACTCTTTTCTATGTGACACATAGGGATCTGCAACCTGACTTACCAACTATATCCTGGACATCTTTCCAAGACAGTATATTTTGATCTCCCTTGATCTTTCTAATGGCTGCATAGAATGTGTATATCATAGAATATATATAGAATGTGTATATCATAGTTTTTTCAACCATGTGCCTCTTGATGGACATTTAAGATTTTTTCCATTGTTTCAATATATCTTCTTATACATTTATCTTTATCTTGCTCTATTATCTTATACATTTATCTTTATCCTAAAAGTGAGATTACTGAGTTGAAGGGTATGCATATTTTAGATTTGAATAGATACTACTTAAATTCCTTTCCAAAAAGGGATACCCATTTATACTCTCAAAGCAGTGCATGAGAAAACCTGTTTTTCCATTGTTTTTGCAGTGCTGAATATTAACAGGTTTTTAATTTCTGCCAGCCTGACAGGGAGAATGGCACCTGATTGTGTGTAATTGTTTTCATCTGATTATCTTTTCCTCTGGAGCTTTACTTTTTAAACTACTTTCTTGACCTTTAACAGGTTTATATTGATTTCACTGTTCCTCTCAAAAGAGCACTTTCATCTTTCTAATTAATGAATGTCTATTATGTATCTTGAGCTCTCAGGATTATTCGTTAGTTCAGTTGTTTATAGAATTAATTCAAAATAGTTCTTAAATTATTTGTCTTTCTTTAGAGAACTATTTTAAGTTATTACTATGCATTTCTTCACCTGAATCTTTGTGTCATTAAACACATGTATGTTTTTTATAATGTTGATAACCTTTATTTCATAATTTTGTAGCAGATGCTATTTGAAGTTTTTCTCATGCGTTTCTTCTCTGATGTGCAGAGCATTACTATATGGTGGAATGCGAGAATCTCAGCCTGAAGCTGAAATTCCTCTCCAAGACACCACTGCAGAAGCATTCACAATGCTACTTAAATACATCTATACTGGGCGGGCGACGCTGACAGATGAGAAGGAGGAGGTGCTGCTGGACTTTTTGAGCCTGGCTCATAAATATGGATTTCCAGAGCTGGAGGATTCTACCTCTGAGTACCTCTGCACCATACTTAACATTCAGAATGTCTGTATGACTTTTGATGTTGCCAGTCTCTACTCCCTTCCCAAGTTAACTTCCATGTGCTGCATGTTTATGGACAGAAATGCTCAGGAGGTGCTCTCAAGCGAAGGCTTCCTCTCCCTTTCTAAGGTGTGTCATTGTCTACAAGTAATTTACAGGCATGCACTGTTTTATTTATATCTGTAAGTTAGAAATATGGCAGTGGACTAAGAATAAAAAAATAAAAACCATTAGTGTGGAAGAGGTTGTCTAGCCACCTGCCTCTGGCTACTGAGACTCTAGATCATATAAGAGAGAGGCAGATTGCTGCTGTTGTCTTTTAAGATTCTTCAGGTAAGTTCTATGTGCAAAAGAGACTGTGCTGCTGGTGGTTGTTTTCAATGTGATGGCGTCAAATAGGCTCCTTTGTGGTGTTGCATACTGTTTTTTGGTTTTGTATTTCTCTGACAGAGTATTACTAATAATTCCTTATTATGAGGGGGAAAATTCATAAAGGAGATCTGATGTTTCATTGGATGTCTTTAAGTCCTTGTCGGGTTTTTTTTCTGGCCCAGAACTCACTATTGTACAATGTTTTATACCATATAACAGCTAGAATAAAACTATTTTTCCCAAATCTTCCTCTCAACCCTGGTGATTGTCTTTCCTTTCCCTTCCTGTGTTCCTCCTAGGACCTGACTTCTTCAAATGAGAAAACCTCTTTGAAAAGCTACAAGTCTTGATTTGAGTGACTGTGATTTTTATTGTCCTAGTTAATTTTCAAAGGCAAGGATCTTGTAGGGTCGCACAGTGTTGCTGGCAGTCAGTTTAGAAATCTGAGAACCAAAAGTGCCGTGGTGCAGTAATACTGTGGAACAAAAGGCTTGAATTTTAAACGCTAGATGCATCTTACTGGCTCATAAATGCTAACTCTGCTGAAGAACCTGTATGGAATGGCAGCGTCTCACACTGCTGTTTTTCTTCTTATTTTATTAAAGATGGGTGCAAATGTGCTGGAAAGACTAGGTACAAGATGCCTACGGCTATTCACACAGCCATAATGGGCAAGAGAGTACATGGCACAAAGAATAAGGAAAGAAGATGGTCAAGAAGAGTTAATTGCTTAAATATAAGTGATACTTGCAGTTCAGTAAAGTTTTACTGATTGATCATGCACATGGTTGAGCTCCATAATAACTGGAATTTTTCCTTTTTATCCTTTTCAGACAGCACTTTTAAACATCGTATTAAGAGATTCATTTGCAGCTCCCGAAAAAGATATTTTCCTAGCCTTGTTAAACTGGTGTAAGCATAATTCAAAGGAGAATCATGCTGAAATCATGCAGGCTGTCCGTTTGCCTCTGATGAGCCTCACTGAACTTCTGAATGTCGTGAGGCCTTCGGGACTGTTGTCTCCTGATGCCATTCTGGATGCTATTAAAGTTCGATCAGAGAGCCGGGACATGGACCTCAATTATAGAGGCATGCTCAGTAAGTACCTGTTTATTAGGCTAATCTCACCAAGAAGTTTTGTTTGCATCCTGTGACAGGCTCAGCTACAAAACTCTAGCTACAAAACTGTAGTTCAGGTAAACATGGTATGTGTCAATCTGAGAACATAGAGCTCTGATTCCTGTGGAATGCCTTTCCCACTCCTTCTCATGCTAATTCCTCCTGAGATTGCTTAGCCTCTGTAGACCACAAAATACGTATTTCTTGCCATTCCTGGACAAATTTCTCCAGCCGCTCCCTAGAATGTCAAAAGTTAGATACTTTCTCATGTTAAGACCTTTCCTCCTTTCCTCTTTTCCTGCATCGAATCAGCATTGAGTACATGCTATATACTTATTATTATTTTAGGTGCCATGAACACGGAGATTCTAAATAACAATAATAATGGGTAACACTTGCATAGCATTTACAATACTTCTATGGTATTTTTCTTATTAATAAAAATAATAGCAACGAACGCTTATGAAGTGCTTATATATATCAGTAACAGTCCTACATGATGATTTAATTCTCACAATAACCCTTTGAGATAAAAACCCATTATTTTTTTCCTATTTATTTTAAGTGAAGATAATGCACTTCTTTTTTTTTGAATTTTATTTTATTTATTTTTTTATACAGCAGGTTCTTATTAGTTATCCTTTATATGTATTAGTGCGTATATGTCAATCCCAATCTCCCAATTCATCACACACACACCCCCGCCTGCCACTTTCCCCCCTTGGTGTCCATACGTTTTTTCTCTACATCTGTGTCTCTATTTCTGCCCTGCAAACCAGTCATCTGTACCATTTTTCTAGGTTCCACATATATGCGTTAATATACGATTTTTGTTTTTCTCTTTATGACTTACTTCACTCTATATGACAGTCTCTAGATCCATACACGTCTCTACAAATGACCCAATTTCGTTCCTTTTTATGGCTGAGTAATACTCCATTGTATACATGGACCACATCTTCTTTATCTGTTAGTCTGTCAATGGGCATTTAGGTTGCTTCCATGACCTGGCTATTGTAAATAGTGCTGCAATGAACATTGGGGTGGATGTGTCTTTTTGAATTATGGTATTCTCTGGGTATATGCCCAGTAGTGGGATTGCTGGGTCATATGGTAATTCTATTTTTAGTTTTTTTAAGGAACCTCCATACTGTTCTCCATAGTGGCTGTATTAATTTACGTTCCCACCAACAGTGCATGAGGGTTCCCTTTTCTCCACACCCTTTCCAGCATTTGTTGTTTGTAGATTTTCTGATGATGCCCCTTCTAACTGGTGTGAGGTGATACCTCATTGTAGTTTTGATTTGCATTTCTCTAATAATTACTGATGTTGAGCAGCTTTATATGTGCTTCTTGGCCATCTGTATGTCTTCTTTGGAGAAATGTCTATTTAGGTCTTCTGCCCATTTTTGCATTGGGTTGTTTGTTTTTTGAATATTGAGCTGCATGAGCTGTTTATATATTTTGGAGATTAATCCTTCATCCACTGATTCGTTTGCAAATATTTTCCCCCATTCTGAGGGTTGTCTTTTCGTCTTGTTTATAGTTTCCTTTGCTTTGCAAAAGCTTTTAAGTTTCATTTGGTCCCATTTGTTTATTTTTGTTTTTATTTCCATTACTCTAAGAGGTAATCAAAAAAGATCTTGCTGTGATTTATGTCAAAGAGTGTTCTTCCTATGTTTTTCCTCTAAGAGTTTTATAGTGTCCAGTCTTACATTTAGGTCTCGAATCCATTTTGAGTATATTTTTGTGTATGGTGTTAGGGAGTGTTCTAATTTCATTCTTTTACATATAGCTGTCCAGTTTTCCCAGCACCACTTATTGAAGAGACTGTCTTTTCTCCATTGTATATCCTTGCCTCCTTTGTCATAGATTAGTTGACCATAGGTGCGTGGGTTTATCTCTGGGCTTTCTATCTTGTTCCACTGATCTATATTTCTGTTTTTGTGCCAGTACCATATTGTCTTGATTACTGTAGCTTTGAGGTATAGGCTGAAGTGAGGGAGTCTGATTCCTCCAGCTCCGTTTTTTTCCCTCAAGACTGCTTTGGCTATTCGGGGTCTTTTGTGTCTCCATACAAATTTTAAGATTTTTTGTTCCAGTTCTGGAAAAAATGCCATTGGTAATGTGGTAGGGATTGCATTGAATCTGTAGATTGCTTTGGGTAGTATAGTCATTTTCACAATATTGATTCTTCCAATCCAAGAACATGGTATATCTCTCCATCTATGTATCATCTTTAATTTCCTTCATCAGTGTCTTATAGTTTTCTGCATATAGGTCTTTTGTCTCCTTAGGTAGGTTTATTCATAGGTATTTTATTCTTTTTGTTGCAGTGGTAAATGGGAGTGTTTCCTTAATTTCTCTTTCAGATTTTTCATCATTAGTGTATAGGAATGCAAGAGATTTCTGTGCATTAATTTTGTATCCTGCAACTTTACCATATTCATTAATTAGCTCTAGCAGTTTTCTGGTGGCATCTTTAGGATTCTCTGAAGATGTATAGTGTCATGTCAGCTGCAAACAGTGACAGTTTTACTTCTTCTTTTCCAATTTGTATTCCTTTTATTTCTTTTTCTTCTCTGATTGCCGTGGCTAGGACTACCAAAACTATGTTGAATAATAGTGGCGAGAGCGGACATCCTTGTCTAGTTCCTGATCTTGGAGGAAATGCTTTCAGTTTTTCACCATTGAGAATGATGTTTGCTGTGGGTTTGTCGTATATGACCTTTATTATGTTGAGGTAGGGTTCCCTCTGTGCCCACTTTCTGGAGAGTTTTTATCTTAAATGGGTGTTGAATTTTGTCAAAAGTTTTTTCTACATCTATTATCATATAGTTTTTCTTCTTCAGTTTGTTAATATGGTGTATCACATTGATTTGCGTATATTGAAGAATCCTTGCATCCCTGGGATAAATCCCACTTGATCATGGTGTATGATCCTTTTAATGTGTTGTTGGATTCTGTTTGCTAGTATTTTGTTGAGGATTTTTGCATCTATATTCACCAGTGATATTGGTCTGTGATTTTCTTTTTTTGTAGTATCTTTGTCTGCTTTTGGTATAAGGGTGATGGTGGCCTCATAGAATGAGTTTGGGAGTGTTCCTTCCTCTGCCGTTTTTTGGAAGAGTTTGAGAAGGATGGGTGTTAGCTCTTCTCTAAATGTTTGATAGAATTCACCTGTGAAGCCATCTGGTCCTGGACTTTTGTTTGTTGGAAGATTTTTAATCACATTTTCAAATTTCATTGCTTGTGATTGGTCTGTTCATATATTCTATTTCTTCCTGGTTCAGTCTTGGAAGGTTATACCTTTCTAAGAATTTGTCCATTTCTTCCAGGTTGTCCATTTTATTGGCATAGAGTTGCTTGTAGTAGTGTCTTAGGATGCTTTGTATTTCTGTGGTGTCTGTTGTAACTTCTCCTTTTTCATTTCCAATTTTATTGATTTGAGTCCTCTCCCTCTTTTTCTTGATGAGTCTGGCTAATGGTTTATCAATTTTGTTCATCTTCTCAAAGAACCAGCTTTTAGTTTTAATGATCTTTTTTATTGTTTTCTTTGTTTCTATTTCATTTATTTCTGCTTTGTTCTTTATGATTTCTTTCCTTCTACTAACTTTGGGTTTTGTTTGTTCTTCTTTCTCTAGTTGCTTTAGGTGTAATGTTAGATTGTTTGAGATTTTTCTTGTTTCTTGAGGTAGGCTTGTATTGCTATAAACTTCCCTCTTAGAACTGCTTTTGCTGCATCCCATAGGTTTTGGATCGTCATGCTTTTGTTGTCATTTGTCTCTAGGTATTTTTTGATTTCCTCTTTGATTTCTTCAGTGATCTCTTGGTTATTTAGTAATGTATTGTTTAGCCTCCATGTGTTTGTGTTTTTTATGTTTTTTTCGCCTGTAGTTGTTGATTTCTAATCTCATAGCATTGTGGTCATAAAAGATGCTTGATATGATTTCAATTTTCTTAAATTTACTGAGGCTTGATTTGTGACCCAAGATGTGATCTATCCTGGAGGATGTTCCGTGCGCACTTGAGAAGAAAGCGTAATCTGCTGTTTTTGGATGGAATGTCCTATAAATATCAATTAAATCTATCTGGTCTATTGTGTCATTTAAAGCTTGTGTTTCCTTATTAATTTTCTGTTTGGATGATCTGTCCATTGGTGTAAGTGAGGTGTTAACGTCCCCCACTATTATTGTGTTACTGTCAATTTCCTCTTTTATAGCTGTTAGCAGTTGCCTTATGTATTGAGGTGCTCCAGTGTTGGATGCATATATATTTATAATTGTTATATCTTCTTCTTGGATTGATCCCTCGATCATTATGTAGTGTCCTCCCTTGTGTCTTGTAACATTCTTTGTTTTAAAGTCTATTTTATCTGATATGAGTATTGCTACTCCAGCTTTCTTTTGATTTCCATCTGCATGGAATATCTTTTTCCATCCCCTCACTTTCAGTCTGTATGTGTCCCTAGGTCTGAAGTGGGTCTCTTGTAGACAGCATATTTGTGGGTCTTGTTTTTGTATCCATTCAGCGAGCCTGTGTCTTTTGGTTGGAGCATTTAATCCATTCACATTTAAGGTAATTATCGATATGTATGTTCCTGTTACCATTTTCTTAATTTTTATGGGTTTGTTTTTGTAGGTGTTTTCTTCTCTTGTGTTTCCCACTTAGAGAAGTTCCTTTAGCATTAGTGGTAGAGGTGGTTTGGTGGTGCTGAATTCTCTCAGCTTTTGCTTGTTTGTAAAGCTTTTGATTTCTCCATCGAATCTGAATGAGATCCTTGCCAGGTAGAGTAATCTTGGTTGTACGTTATTCCCTTTCATCACTTTAAATATATCATGCCACTCCCTTCTGGCTTGCAGAGTTTCTGCTGAGAAATCAGCTGTTAACCTTATGTGAGTGACCTTGTATGTTATTTCTCGTTTTTCCTTTGTTGCTTTCAATAATTTTTCTTTGTCTTTAATTTTTGTCAATTTGATTACTATGTGTCTTCGTGTGTTTCTTCTTGGGTTTATCCTGCCTGGGACTCTCTGCACTTCCTGGACTTGGGTGGCTATTTCCTTTCCCATGTTAGGGAAGTTTTCGACTATAATCTCTTCAAATATTTTCTTGGGTCCTTTCCTCTCTCTTCTGCTTTTGGGACCCCTATAATGCGAACATTGTGTTTAATGTTGTCCCAGAGGTCTGTTAAGCTGTCTTCATTTCTTTTCATTCTTTTTTCTTTATTCTGTTCCTCTGCAGTGAATTCCACCATTTCTGTCTTCCAGGTCACTTATCTGTTCTTCTGCCTCAGTTATTCTGCTGTTGATTCCTTGTAGTGTATTTTTCATTTCAGTTATTGTATTGTTCATCTCTGTTTGTTTGTTCTTTAATTCTTCTAGGTCTTTTTTTTTATCATCTTTATTGGAGTATAATTTCTTTACAATGGTGTGTTAGTTTCTGCTTTATAACAAAGTGAATCAGTTATACATATACATATTTTCCCATATCTCTTACCTCTTCCATTTCCCTCCCTCCCACCCTCCTTATCCCACCCCTCTAGGTGGTCACAGAGCACCGAGCTGATCTCCCTGTCCTATGTGGCTGCTTCCCACTAGCTAGCTATTTTACGTTTGGTAGTGTGTATATGTCCATGCCACTCTCTCACGTCGTCCCAGCTTACCCTTCCACCTCCCCATATCCTGAAGTCCATTCTGTAGTAGGTCTGTGTCTTTATTCCCGTCTTGCACCTAGGTTCTTCATGACCTTTTTTTTTTTTTCTTAGATTCCATATATATGTGTTAGCATACGGTATTTGTTTTTCTCTTTCTGACTTCACTCTGTATGGCAGACTCTAGGTCCATCCACCTCACTACAAATAACTCAGTTTCGTTTCTTTTTATGGCTGAGTAATATTCCATTGTATATATGTGCCACATCTTCTTTATCCATTTGTCTGTTGATGGACACTTAGGTTGCTTCCATGTCCTGGCTATTGTAAGTAGAGCTGCAATGAACATTGTGGTACATGACTTTTGAATTATGGTTTTGTCAGGGTATATGCCCAGTAGTGGGATTGCTGGGTCGTATGGTAGTTCTATTTTTAGTTTTTTAAGGAACCTCCATAGTGTTCTCCATAGTGGCTGTATCAATTTACATTCCCACCAACAGTGCAAGAGGGTTCCCTTTTCTCCACACCCTCTCCAGCATTTATTGTTTGTAGATTTTTTGATGATGGCCATTCTGACTGGTGTGAGATGATATCTTATTGTAGTTTTGATTTGCATTTCTCTAATGATTAATGATGTTGAGCATTCTTTCATGTGTTTGTTGGCAATCTGTGTATCTTCTTTGGAGAAATGTCTGTTTAGGTCTTCTGCCCATTTTTGGATTGGTTGTTTGTTTTTTTGATACTGAGTTGCATGAGCTGCTTGTAAATTTTGGAGATGAATCCTTTGTCAGTTGCTTCATTTGCAAATATTTTCTCCCATTCTGAGGGTTGTCGTTTGGTCTTGTTTATGGTTTCCTTTGCTGTGCAAAAGCTTTTAAGTTTCATTAGGTCCCATTTGTTTATTTTTTTTTTATTTCCATTTCTCTAGGAGTTGGGTCAAAAAGAATCTTGCTGTGATTTATGTCATAGAGTGTTCTGCCTATGTTTTCCTCTAAGAGTTTTATAGTTTCTGGCCTTACATTTAGGTCTTTAATCCATTTTGAGTATATTTTTGTGTATGGTGTTAGGGAGTGTTCTAATTTCATACTTTTACATGTACCTGTCTAGTTCTCCCAGCACCACTTATTGAAGAGGCTCTCTTTTCTCCACTGTATATTCTTGCCTCCTGTATCAAAGATAAGGTGACCATATGTGTGTGGGTTTATCTCTGGGCTTTCTATCCTGTTCCATTGATCTATATTTCTGGTTTTTGCCAGTACCATACTGTCTTGATTACTGTAGCTTTGTAGTATAGTCTGAAGTGAGGGAGTCTGATTCCTCCAGCTCCGTTTTTTTCCCCTCAAGACTGCTTTGGCTATTCGGGGTCTTTTGTGTCTCCATACAAATTGTGAAATTTTTTTTTCTAGTTCTGTGAAAAATGCCAGTGGTAGTTTGATAGGGATTGCATTGAATCTATAGATTGCTTGGGTAGTAGAGTCATTTTCACAATGTTGATTCTTCCAATCCAAGAACATGGTATATCTCTCTATCTATGTATCATCTTTAATTTCTTTCATCAGTGTCTTATAATTTTCTGCATATGGGTCTTTTGTCTCCTTAGGTAGGTTTATTCCTAGATATTTTATTCTTTTTGTTGCAATGGTAAATGGGTGTGTTTTCTTAATTTCACTTTCAGATTTTTCATCATTAATGTATAGGAATGCTAGAGATTTCTGTGCTTTAATTTTGTATCTTGCTACTTTACCAAATGCATTGATTAGCTCTAGTAGTTTTCTGGTAGCATCTTTAGGATTCTCTGTGTATAGTATCATGTCATCTGCAAAGAGTGACAGCTTTACTTCTTTTCCGATTTGGATTCCTTTTATTTCTTTTTCTTCTCTGATTGCTGTGGCTAAAACTTCCAAAAGTATGTTGAATAATAGTGGTGAGAGTGAGCCACCTTGTCTTGTTCTTGATCTTAGTGGAAATGGTTTCAGTTTTTCCCCATTGAGAATGATGTTGGCTGTGGGTTTGTCATATCTGGCCTTTATTATGTTGAGAAAATTCCTTCTGTGCCTACTTTCTACAGGGTTTTTATCATAAATGGGTGTTGAATTTTGTGGCAAGCTTTCTCTGCATCTATTGAGATGATCATATGGTTTTTCTCCTTCAATTTGTTAACATGGTGTATCACATTGACTGATTTGCCTATAGTGAAGAATCCTTGCATTCTTGGGATAAACCCCACTTGATTATGGTGTATGATCCTTTAGTGTGCTGTTGGATCTGTTTGCTAGTATTTTGTTGAGGATTTTTGCATCTATGTTCATCAGTGATATTGGCCTGTAGTTTTCTTTCTTTGTGACCTCTTTGTCTGGTGTTGGTATCAGGGTGATGGTGGCCTCATTGAATGAGTTTGGGAGTGTTCCTCCCTCTGCTATATTTTGGAAGAGTTTGAGAAGGATAGGTGTTAGCTCTTCTCTAAATGTTTGATAGAATTCACCTGTGAGGCCATGTGGTCCTGGGCTTTTTTGTTTGTTGGAAGATTTTTAATCACAATTTCAATTTCAGTGCTTGTGATTGGTCTGTCTAATTTTCTGTTTCTTCCTGGTTCAGTCTTGGAAGGTTGTGCATTTCTAAGAATTTTTCCATTTCTTCCAGGTTGTCCGTTTTACTGGCATAGAGTTGCTTGTAGTAATCTCTCATGATCCTTTGTATTCTGCAGTGTCAGTTGTTACTTCTCCTTTTTCATTTCTAATTCTATTGATTTGAGTCTTCTCCCTTTTTTTCTTGATGAGTCTGGCTAATGGTTTATCAATTTTTTTTATGTTCTCAAAGAACCAGCTTTTAGTTTTATTGATCTTTGCTATCGTTTCCTTCATTTCTTTTTCATTTCTGATCTGATCTTTATGATTTCTTTCCTTCTGCTAACTTTGGGGTTTTTTTGTTCTCCTTTCTCTAATTGCTTTAGGTGTAAGGTTAGGTTGTTTATTTGAGATGTTTCTTGTTTCTTAAGGTAGGATTGTATTGCTATAAACTTCCCTGTTAGAATTGCTTTTGCTGCATCCCATAGGTTTTGGGTCGTCGTGTTTTCATTGTCATTTGTTTCTAGGTATTTTTTGATTTTCTGTTTGATTTCTTCAGTGATCTCTTGGTTATTAAGTAGTGTGTTGTAAGTAGTGTAAGTAGCCTCCATGTGCTTGTATTTTTAAAAGATTTTTTCCTGTAATTGATATCTAGTCTCGTAGTGTTGTGGTCGGAAAAGATACTTGATATGATTTCAATTTTCTTAAATTTACCAAAGCTTAATTTGTGACCCAAGATATGATCTGTCCTGGAGAATGTTCCATGAGCACTTGAGAAGAATGTGTATTCTGTTGTTTTTGGATGGAATGTCCTATAAATATGAATTAAGTCCATCTTGTTTAATGTATCATTTAAAGCTTGTGTTTCTTTATTTATTTTCATTTTGGATGATCTGTCCATTGGTGAAAGTGGGGTGTTAAAGTCCCCTACTATGATTGTGTTACTGTCGATTTCCCCTTTTATGGCTGTTAGTATTTGCCTTATGTATTGAGGTGCTCGTCTGTTGAGTGCATAAATATTTACAATTGTTATTATCTTCTTCTTGGATCGATCCCTTGATCATTATGTAGTGTCCTTCTTTGTGTCTTGTAATAGTCTTTATTTTAAAGTCTATTTTGTCTGATATGAGAATTTCTACTCCAGCTTTCTTTTGATTTCTATTTGCATGGAATATGTTTTTCTATCCCCTCACTTTCAGTCTGTGTGTCCCTAGGTCTGAAGTGGGTCTCTTGTAGACAGCATATATATGGGTCTTGTTTTTGTATCCATTCAGCCAGTCTGTGTCTTTTGGTTGGAGCATTTAATCCATTTACATTTAAAGTAATTATCGATATATAGGTTCATATTCCCATTTTCTTAATTGTTTTTGGTTTGTTATTGTAGGTCTTTTCCTTCTCTTGTGTTTCCTGCCTAGAGAAGTTCCTTTAGCATTTGTTGTAAAGCTGGTTTGGTGGTGCTGAATTCTCTTAGCTTTTGCTTGTGTGTAAAGTTTTTAATTTCTCCATCAAAGCTGAATGAGATCCTTGCTGGGTAGAGTAATCTTGGTTGTAGGTTTTTCTCCTTTGTCACTTTAAATATGTCCTGCCACTCCTTCTGGCTTGCAGAGTTACTGCTGAAAGATCAGCTGTCAACTTTATGGGGATTCCCTTGTGTGTTATTTGTTGTTTTTCCCTTGCTGCTTTTAATATGTTTTCTTTATATTTAATTTTTGATATTTGCTTAATATGTGTCTTGGTGTGTTTCTCCTTGGATTTATCCTGTATTGGACTCTCTGTGCTTCCTGGACTTGATTAACTATTTCCTTTCCCATATTAGGGAAGTTTTCAACCATGATCTCTTCAAATATTTTCTCAGTCCCTTTCTTTTTCTCTTCTTCTCCTGGGACCCCTATAATTCGAATGTTGGTGAGTTTAATGTTGTCCCAGAGGTCTCTGAGACTGTCCTCAGTTCTTTTCATTCTTTTTTCTTTATTCTGCTCTGCAGTAGTTATTTCCACTATTTTATCTTCCAGGTCACTTATCCGCTCTTCTGCCTCAGTTATTCTGCTATTGATTCCTTCTAGTGAATTTTTCATTTCATTTATTGTGTTGTTCATCATTGTTTGTTTGTTCTTTAGTTCTTCTAGGTCCTTGTTAAACATTTCTTGTATTTTCTCCATTCTATTTCCAAGATTTTGGATCATCTTTACTATCATTATTCTGAATTCTTTTTCAGGTAGACTGCCTATTTCTTCTTCATTTGTTTGGTCTGGTGGGTTTTTACCTTGCTTCTTCATCTGCTGTGTGTTTTTTTGTCTTCTCATTTTGCTTATCTTACTGTGTTTGGGGTCTCCTTTTCACAGTCTGCAGGTTCTTGGTTCCCGTTGTTTTTGGTGTCTGTCCGCAGTGGCTAAGGTTGCTTCAGTGGGCTGTGTAGGCTTCCAGGTGGAGGGGACCAGTGACTGTGTTCAGGTGGATGAGGCTGGGTCTTGTCTTTCTGGTGGGCAGGTACACATGTGGTGGTGTGTTTTGGGGTGTCTATGGCTTATTATGATTTTAGGCCGCCTCTGCTTATGGATGGGGTTGTGTAAATACAATACAATATAGTAAATACAGTGTGTTGACTATCTGATGTGTGAATTGGAGTAAAGGTAGTAGAGAAATAGTATCGTAGCTAGAGGGAACAGGTCGGGAGAGGTTGAGGAAGAGATTAGAGATGCTAGAGAGTGATACTGGTTGAGGGTCAGCCTTCCATAAAGGGTAGGAGGATAGAGAGGGGAGAAGTAACAAGATGAGTAATATAGTTTTAGCCTTTGTAAATCTTAATTGTTGGATCCTTTCTTATATAAGCTCCTTTTTTCCCCTTCTTGCCCTAGTTTTGATTCAAGGTGTTGATAGGGCCTCAGGACTGGTTTAGTTATAAGTATAGGTTTGGGACATTGCTGCAGAACTGAGGAGATGCTTTGGACATTTCATGTAGTTACTGGTAGCTTGGAATTGATCAGCTGGTCAGTATAGGTGTCAGACCTGGGTTACTATAGACCCATGAAATTACCATGAAAGGGAGTAATCACCAGTTGAGGAGCCTTCAGTTCTGGAATGATATGCTGCTCATAACTGTTAAATTCTTCATTTTGGAATAATTTAGTGGAAGCTCAAGGAGGAGATTATACAAATGCTTGGGAATCTTTTATATAACTTATAAACTCAAGAAATGATTAAGTAGCAGACTGTGTTTCTTCTTTTTTGATTATATGAATAGTAAAACTAATAATAGAAGTAACTAAGGAAGCATATCACTTTCCTCTCAGACCCTAAAAAATATTTATTCAGACATTCATGTCATTTTTAAAAAATGAGATTTCTTCACTGTTAGGGGAAAATTTCAGAACTGTTCCTTAGCTGATAGTCTGGAAGGATAGTTCTGCTTATTTTGAAATTATTGATGAGATTTGTCTGTTTCCTTGTTCTTCCCTGGGTATAGGTTCTGAATCTTTGGGGACTTTTCATGACATTGAGAGGTTCTATCTTGGGACTAGGGAATTAGTATCTAGGGGCATAAATACTAAATTTTTTTTTTTTTTTTTAGTTCATTAATATTGGTTACTAGAAGGTTTAATTCTTACAGTTGCGTATCCTGAGGCTTTTTACCAAATTACAGTGATTTCCACCCCCGTTAAAAAAAAAAAGAGGATCCAAAGGATGTTTTTAACTTTCCAGTGGTGGTTAGTCTTTTTGAGAATGTGGTTTATATATATACAAAACTACGTCTATTGATGAGCATTTGTCTATACGCCTGGGGAAAGGAAATTAACTTTTTAATCAATTTCTTTCTTAGGATATTTGAACTACTTGTACTCAGCCGATTCCTTAATGTTTAGTTTTGTTTTAGCTGTGGAGATATTTTTGCCTTGAAAGTTAGTGCTTCATCTATTCCAGCTGAGTTATACTTTGTTTTGTGTATCTCAGGTTTTAGACTTTGCGAAAGAGAACAGTAATTTCTTGTTTCTTCATGTTTATAACAGGTAGCACATCACAACTTCCATCCTCAAGATTTTTTATTGGCTAAAAGTCAATCTGTTGCTAGGCCTGCTAAGTTATATTATTGGTTTATATGTGAGTGTGTGTGTGTGTTTAAATCTGTGCTGTAGGTACATGGTACCACGAACCTATTCCCATAGTTTCCAGTAACTAGACTGAGCGGGCTTGCCACTGTGATAGTATCATTTTTGCTTTTCTTGCCTACACTCCTACTTAGACTGAGCTTTTTGAAGACTGTAATTATGTCTTTTCCCCTGTGTTTTCCTAGCACTTAGCACAGTGCCTGAATCTAGACTTTTCAAAATAAATGAATGACTGAATGAATCTATTCCTTGCTTCTAAACTAGAATTTAAAATTTGGGGACTTCCCTGGTGGCGCAGTGGTTAGAATCTGCCTGCCAATGCAGGGGACACGGGTTCAAGCCCTGGTCCAGGAAGATCCCACATGCTATGGAGCAACTAAGCCTGTGCACCACGACTACTGAGCCTGGCTCTAGAGCCCGGGAGCCACAACTGCTGAAGCCCGCGTGCCACAACTACTGAAGCCCATACACCTAGAGCCCGTGCTCCGCAACAAGAGAAGCCACCGCAATGAGAAGCCTGTGCGCCACAGCGAAGAGTAGCCCCTGCTTGCCGCAACTAGAGAAAGCCTGCGCGTAGCAGTGAAGACCCAATGCAACCATAAATAAATAAATAAATAAATTAACTAATTAATTAATTTGTCTCATCTATCACATAAAGACAGTAATAGCAATGAACCTTTAATACTTTGAAAACTCTTTGACTCTCATAGTATTTTGTCTTCCCAATTGTAGTTTTTAGTATCTTTTAGTATCTTCATCTGTAAACTAGGGGGTTCACAAGTCATCTCTACTGAGGATTCACAAATCACAAATTTAAAGCTTTTCTTGGCTTGCTTATAAAGTGCTTCATCTCTAGATTGGAGGCACCAGGAGGGCAAGGCCTATCTCTGTCTGGTTCACTGAGAGATATCCAGTGCCTCACAGGGTACCTGGTACAGAATGGGTCTTCAGTAAATGTTTTTTGACTAATTGAATTCTTATAGAGTACTTTGTAGACTTTAGTTTTTTATTATTTTATTTTTTTATTTGGTTGCACTGGGTGTTAGTTGCGGCTCACCAGCTCCTTAGTTGCAGCAGGTGGACTCCTTAGTTGTGACATGCATGTGGGATCTAGTTACCTGACAAGGGATCGAACCTGTGCCCCCCTGCATTGGGAGCGCAGAGTCTTAACCACTGTGCCACCAGGGAAGTCCCATAGTACTTTAGCATATACTATTTATAGTGTAATTTTTACAGTAACCCCGTGGGTGGGTTGGGTAAAATATTATTCTTTTTAGATGAGAAAACAGATTCATAGAGGCTAAGTGGCCTCATCTGGGATAATAAGTGGTAGAGTCTGAGTCTCAAACTTAGGTTTTCTCATTTTAAGTCCAACTTTCTAAAAAAAAGCTGTAATAGACTGTTTTTTTCCTTTGGGTCCTAAGTAACCTTGGAGGGAAGGGACTAGTAAGAGGGAAAAGTATGGTCTTCCCATCAGAAACCCTTCATGAAGGTAGTAACAGGGCAGGGCCTCTGGAAACAGATTGCCTGTGTTCTGATAGCACCCCAGCTCCTTGCTGGCTGTATGGCCTTGGGCAACAAAGTCCATTTAACCTTTCTCTGCCCCCACTTCCCCATCTGTGAAATGGATATAATAGTAGTCCTACACTCAAAGGATTATTATGAGGAGAAAGTCAAAGGAATTAATAAAGTTTGTTAAATAAATGAAAAATAAATATGAAGAATATGTGTGATTTTCATGAGCTAATAGAATGTAGAATGTTATAAACTGAGCACTTAAGCCTCTGGTGGTAAGAAGTTGATCATGACTAGGTTTTGTTTTCATTTGTTTTGGTTTCTCAGTTGCCTTAGTCTTTTGCAGGTTAATTAAACTCACTCCAACCCCCACTTTTCAGCTTCATTTTTAAATCATCTTTCCCTGTCTTCATTTGAAAAAAAGTTTTTAAACCCACATTTGCCAAGAAATCTGTGATGATGAATTACTTACTCCTTTTCCCTAAGAGCCTAATTATAGCTCATACTTTCCCCTATTCAAATCACACAGCCAAGATGTACATATTCTGTGAGAATTCAGCATTTATTTACAGTCTGTAAACTTGCTTAGTTTTATGTGTGCTTTTCATACATATTTTGTAATAATACTGGCAATCTTTATTTTAGAGCTTACTTTGTGCTTTGCAAAGATCATCTCATTTAATCCTTAAACAAAAACACCTGGGAGATAGATGTTGCCCTGTTGAGAAATTGAAGTTCAGAGAAAGTGACTTCCCCAAATTGATACATCTGGTCAAAGGTGGCGCCATTATTTAAACTCTGACTTTGAAGCTCAGGCTCTTAACATCTACTTTATGCTGCCTCTTGTCTCTCCATGGAGAGTGTCAGTTTTCAAATGTTAGTACCTGGAAGACAGGTTCTAGATCTGTGAAGCAAAATTTGCATAGAGGACTTCAGAGTCCCAGGAACAATTGACTCTTAGTACATCTAGTGTTGGAGAGGGGAGGGGGGTTAATTATAATCATAGTATTAATTTTGATGACAGACTGAATTTTTATTTTTAAAAATATTCAAGTGAAGTAAAAATATATCTTCTTTTAAACATATTCTTGGTTTTTAACTAATTGATTCAGCACGTCCTTGTATGACCAGCAGCTCCGCTGTATTGGGGTCTTTCTCTTTCTCTTTTATAAGATGTCTGACCTGTTTGCTTTGCTTTTATACTTCGTGCTCAGTCCAGATGGCAGGTACAGGTCATTTTACATGCTATTTTTGTCCAGTAGGTATTAAATTAAAGCTACTAATAGAATTAACTCAGTAGAGCTGATTTGTTTGTCCTAGAACATGTTTTTTCTAGTATTTACAACTTTTTCTTAGTAATCTTAGTCCCAGGTACTTTGTGGCTGTGATGATGTCATTAAATTTCAGCTGTGGTGGTATCTTAATCCTCACAGACACTCCATATCTCCTCTTTCTCGTTAAATTAAATGCATATACTAGCATCAACTAAAATGCAAGAATTTTATCTTTTTTCCCAAAATATGGAAAATTTCATAAGTAACCATTAACCTTGCTTTTTCTATTTTTAACTGTAGTACCAGAAGAAAACATTGCAACTATGAAATATGGCGCCCAGGTGGTAAAAGGGGAGCTGAAGTCTGCCTTATTAGATGGTGACACTCAAAATTATGATTTGGATCATGGATTTTCTAGGCACCCAATTGATGATGACTGCCGTTCTGGCATCGAGATTAAGCTAGGTCAGCCATCCATTATCAATCATATACGGATACTCCTGTGGGACCGAGATAGCCGGTGAGTCATTAGCATGACTTGGAGAGAAACTGACATGTTTGATTGAGATGGCCTAACTTTGTGGTCATCTGCTTTGGTTTAAGAGGTTTGCTGGTTTATATCTTTGTCATCACTTTGCTATTTCTCTTGAAGTTTAGTTTTGGGGGAAGAATTAAAGGGTGCATTTCTTTAAAAAATAACATTTTTTGCTTTTTTCTGCTTATAAAAGTAATGAATATGTGTTTATTGTGGAAAACAGAAAATGTAGAAAAGCACAAAGAAGAAAATAAATATTGCTAGTAATCTCACTGCCTATTATTAATTTTTATATTTGTCTAACCAGTATTTTTCAAAATTAATTAATTAATTTTATTTTTGGCTGTGTTGGGTCTTCGTTGCTGAGCGCAGGCTTTCTCTAATTGTGGCTTGTGGGGGCTACCCTTCATTGCGGTGCGTGGCCTTCTCGTTGCAGTGGCTTCTCTTGTTGTGGAGCATGGGCTCTAGCTGTGTGGGCTTCAGTAGTTGTGGCACGCGGGCTCAGTAGTTGTGGCTTGCGGGCTCTAGAGCGCAGGCTCAGTAGTTGTGGTGCATGGGCTTGGTTGCTCTGCGGCATGTGGGATCTTCCCAGGCCAGGGCTTGAACCCCTGCCCTGTGCATTGGCAGGCGGATTATTACCCATTGCGCCACCAGGGAAGTCCCTAACCAGTATTTTTTTGTTATGCATAGTCACACACACACCAGAAACCTGTAAAACCACATAGTTATACAAAATAAAGGTTAGATGTACAAAAAGTAACTTCACTTTTTAATTAATACATTGTGAATATTCTACTCTTTTAAAAATATTCCTGTAAAGTGTTCCTTTTTAAAAAATTTTTTTGAAATATAGTTTATTTATAATGTTGTGTTTAAGTTCTGCTGTACATATATATACACAAATATGTTTTACATGTATATTCTCTTTCATATTTTCCATTATGGTTTATTACATGATATTGAATATAGTTCCCTGTGCTATATAGTAGGGCCTTGTTGTTTATCCATGTAAAATGTTACTTTTAATAGTTGTTTGGTATTCCACTATATGGGTTACCATTGTTTATTTACTTGATTCCTTACTTTTGGATATTATGATAACTTTTAAAATATACTTTATACTGTGGACAAAGAAAAAAAATTGTCTTTAGTGTGGATAAATTCATTATCAAAACAAAAGAAATATGTGAATAAAACTTGATGGGCTCCAGCCTAGGAACCCACCAGTTTCACAGTGGCTTCAAGATTCTGCCTTCCTTTCTAGCCACTCTGATGTTTTCACCCACTGACTTCAGCCATGGCAGAAGTGCCAGAGCAGTAGGGTGACCAAGAACTGAACAGTCTCCCTCATTGCTGCTCGTCATTAACCTAAACCTGTACACCCAGTCTCTGGTGTACAGTCTCCTAGGCCCTACTCATGCCTCTTTGAGTCTGGGCATGAAGGGCTTGATAGTAAGGGTGATGAGACCCTGCAGATCTTGCTGGTTAGTTCATTTCTCTCGTTAGCACCACTGACCACTACCCTGGCCTTTCAGGCCATTTGAGCCAAGTGTGAGGGAAGCTTTATGAAGTGAGAGTCAACATTCCCCATGTGCGTGGGTATTGGAGGTTATCTCCAGGTTATCTCATTCTTTTTAATTAAGAATATGTTTCCTGATATGTATCGTTGGATATAATATGATGTTTAGTTGGCAAAATGGAGCAAATTTCACGTGTTATTTACAGGAGTCTCTGATTAATAATAGTAGTAGGCACTGTTCTAAAAGCTTTACATATATTCACTCGTTTAGTTAATAATGAAATTAGTATAAAAATAATAAAGAAAAGGTTAGTACATTTGAAACTGAAAGTAGTTATCATCATTTCCAGGATGTTAAATATTTACAGGCCACTTTGTTTTATTTTTTTATTTTTATTTTTTTTAAGTTAATTAATTTATTTTATTTATTTATTTTTGGCTGCGTTGGGTCTTCGTTGCTGTGTGCGGGCTTTCTCTAGTTGTGGCAAGCGGGGACTACTCTTCGTTGCGGTGCGCCGGCTTCTCATTGTGGTGGCTTGTCCTGTTGCGGAGCATGGGCTCTAGGCACGTGGGCTTCCGTAGTTGTGGCTACGGAACCCGTGTTGAACCCGTGTCCCCTACATTGGCGGGCGGATTCTTAACCACTGCGCCACCAGGGAAGCCCCAGTTTGTTTTAGTATGTGCGTTTCATTCACGGGGGACTTAACTTTACCATGTACTAGTTCCTTTCTTACGGAAGTTATAATTCTAAGCAAAGGTGAAAAATTCAGAATCTTAAACCAAAAAGATTCTCACATGTGTTGTAAAATTATATCCTGCATTGCTGATAACCCAGAGAGGTCCAATAAAAGGTTATAACCAGTTTGAGACTGAGCAATAAAATGAATGGGAGTGAGGGGACAGCAGAAAATGAGGGGATGACACAAAATAAGCTGACCTTTTCTGGTCACAACTGTTGGTTGCAGGCTGACATTTATGGTCACCTAAATCTTCTGAGATTGTTCCTGTTGATATTACAGTAATAACTGCATCTCACATTTAAATTTGGCTTATGACAGGGGAATATAGATTTGTTCAGTATGGGACCAGCATGTAATGGTCCAGGGTAGCTGACCAGGGGAGGATGATAGGCTGTTTTCATTACTGCTAGATTATTAGCTGCCAAATTTTAAGTTGTACCGAAAAGGAATACATATTATCTCTTCACCCATGTCATTTATTTTTCTGCAGGCTGTGTCTGTGTGTGGGATGGTAGGAAACTGGGAGGAAGCAGGAGATAAGCTGGCCTCTGTGAGGAACCATTCTGAGTTGGCTTTCCTCCTGAGAGAGGAGGGCTGGGCGCCCAGGCCAGTGAAGGTAGAGGGAGAAGGCACACCTCTCTGTTTTCTGTCCTCTCTCTGTCATGGCTTTATTAATCTGTTAATACGGTATATGCAAGGCATCCTGGTCCTGTTATGTCTTATATGCCTGATATGTGCCAAGCACCGTGCTAGACCCCAGATATATGCAGATAAATATGGCATGGTCCGTGTTCTTAAGCAGCTTGAGATCTAATAAGGCAGACAGACATGCAAAGAGATAATTTCAATACATTGTGACGAATGCTGTGTTAAGGGGATCTATACACATTTCGTCATCATCAGAACTTGGTCGTTATGCAGAAAATGTAATTCATGAATAGTGTATCTTTTGTACCTTTTAACATTTTATTAAAATATAACTTCGGGGGGCTTCCCTGGTGGCGCACTGGTTAAGAATCTGCCTGCCAATGCAGGGGACACGGGTTCGTGCCCTGGTCTGGGAAGATCCTACATGCTGCGGAGCAACTAAGCCCGTGTCACAACTACTGAGCCTGCTCTCTAGAGCCCGTGAGCCACAGCTACTGAAGCCCGCGCGCCTAGAGCCCGTGCTCCACAACAAGAGAATCCACCTCAATGAGAAGTCCGCACACCGCAAAGAAGAGTAGCCCCCGCTTGCCACAACTAGAGAAAGCCCAAGCACAGCAGTGAAGACCCAACGCAGCCAAAAAAAAAAAAAAAAGCTGCTAAAAAAATATAACTTTGTATTGTTATTTTAATATGATACTTTTTTCTGCCTTTTTCCTTTTGATTCATAGGTCTTATTCATACTTCATTGAAGTCTCAATGGATGAACTTGATTGGATCAGAGTTATTGATCATTCGCAATATCTGTGTCGTTCTTGGCAAAAGTTGTATTTTCCAGCCCGTGTCTGCAGGTTAGTTCTCATGGCTTATAAATGATTTTGATGTTTGTTTAAAGAGATCTGGATGTTGAGAAACAGATTTCATTTTTCTGTCTCATAGAAGAAAAGTTTTCCAGGATATCAGTTACTAAATGCATCCCAACTAAAAAACTTAGGGATACTATGGAAATTAAGCATCTTAATATTTAGAATGTACTGTGGAACTGTTTTGTACCATATTTATGTAAAGGCATGTAAATGAATAAGAAGGGACGACACACTGAGAAGTGGAAATGCTTTTTAAATTCCATGCTATACCTTGAAAGCAGAGTTATTGTTAGGGGGTGCGTTCTTTTCACAAAAGCCATGAGAGATATTTCTGGAGGCTTCCCTTGGCAGTCCTCAGGGCCAGGAGGAAATTTTTGGATGCCATTGTGCATGTTCTTTTTCTAGGTCAGTGGATATCAGTGGAGTTTGAAAGAGCAGGTGTTTCTAGTGGGGTTGGGTTTGGGGCAAGGGAGGCTGAGCTGGTGGGGCTCCAGGCTCACACCCTCCCTTCAACCAGAGCACCTTAACTTTTATTGTCATTATGTATTTTAGCTCCATGTAAGTTTGTTTTTTAAAAAGTACTGATAAGCTATTCTAACATTTCATATTCTTACTTTAGGTTTAAGCCACGTTTTAAGCTTTCTTTCTGAAATTCTGCAAAACCAGTATGAATAATGAATTTGGGAGTTGGGAAAGGTGGTTAAAGGCCCCTGAAATTCTGTTGTGTTTTTTCTATTGTGATTTTCCCCTTGGAAATTTCCCTCAGATATTCTTTACCCTAAACTCAAGAGATTGAAGGCAGAAAGTGATTGGTTCGTTTAATTAGGTGTGTCAAGAAGGGATATGGTGGCTGTAAGCCAGGGAGCACGTGGAGCTGGCCCCTTACCCACTCCGCTCCACACCCATACTCGTGACCCCAGCTGACATCCCTGTGTGGCTGAGTTGGAGCAGATGGGGATGCCCCACAGCACTTAACTCTCTCGGTCAGAAGGCACCCTTATACTTATTAAACGCATGATCTGACAGCATCAGGCTGAATTCTTACTTCTACCACAGGAACTCCACAAAACCTTTCAGCCTCTGGTACAGTAAAGAATGTCGCCTACATTTTTTTTATTATGGGTGTGACTGGACACAATATTGTTACCCAAGGATCCTCTTGTGTGGAAATGAAGAAAATCAATTTCATTTCCCCAGAGAGGGACTAAAGTGTCTCAGGTCTAGCAGTTGCTCTTTTATCAGAGGAGTTTTGAATGGATTAAAATGAGAGGGACAAGAAATTGAGTGAAGATTCTGTATC
Organism: Balaenoptera ricei; assembly: GCF_028023285.1. NCBI lineage: Eukaryota > Metazoa > Chordata > Mammalia > Artiodactyla > Balaenopteridae > Balaenoptera > Balaenoptera ricei. The sequence goes on from NC_082649.1 coordinate 36,727,187, forward strand.
TCAGAACTGCCTAGGGATACTTTGAGAGTGACAGAGGGGCCCCGAGGTAGAGGAAGGGATTGAGTCTGCATCGACTGACATTATTATGGCTGTATCAGATTAAAAAATAAGCAGCATAACAACCTAAGTGTCTGATGTGGACCAAAGGACTGTGTGTTTGTATTTAATTTGAAACACTAGGAACACGACTCCCAGAACAAATCATCGTGACTGTAATACCAGCTATGATAGAGGCTGTGTGCTTTACCCACTTGAAAACTCCTGCTCTGTGGAGGGAGACATGTACCCTCAGTCGTGATCTCTGGCTTTTAGAAAATATAATTCCTCTTATTTATTAATAGGCATTATATATACTCCCTTTTCTTTACTTTGTCTCTCCTGTGTGGCCTTGCCTTTGTTGATGTTGCTTTTATGTGTTGTAGAGCCTGGCTGTTTTCATGATTCTAATTTTTGTCTTGGTATAGCCAGCTCCCACGCTGGTTGAGAAAAACTGAGCAAAGGTGATGTTAGAGACAGGGATAACAAGAAAAGGAAGGAGTCTTGATATGCATTTTAGTGAGAAAACGTTTTAATATTTATAACCACTTTAACTTACTATGTTACTACATTCCTTCATAAACTCTGCCTTTTGTAATAGTTTGTAATTTTCGAAGTATTATAAAGTGAACTTAAGAATAAGTCCCTATTGATTATCCAAGGATGTCTTATGTTTGGTGTTTCTTATCTTCACAATCATTTATTGACTTCCTAAACAATGTTCTAAATACACTTCTTTCAGGGACTTCACTGGGCACATATAAATTCTTTATTTCCTTAGCACATAAGTGTTCAGTTTGCATTGTGTTTGTTAATTTGCACATTTGTATGTCACCTTTGTTCTTCAGTGTCCTTTGCGTGTTTGTCTTGCCTCTCATACTAAAATTACAAGCTCTTGGAAGCAAGGAGTATGGATTCTAATCTTTCAGTATTCTTGCACAGTTCTCAAGTTATGACCTTTTGTATGCAGTAGGTACCCTATAAATGTTGGCACAGGCTTGGGGTCAAGGCACTGACCAGGTAATGAAGAGAGACTGATTCAATATTAATATGTATATATATTCATTGGTGCTTTTATCCATGTATTTGTTAAAATGTATATCTGTGCTGGAAAACTCTGGAGTGGTAAATGGTTCTGTACTCTTTGCAAAGTCTACTTTCTGTTTTTTCTTCAGGAAACTGAATTTCGAGGTTAATTCTGAAGGATGTGAGTGTTGTATATTGATGAAAAATTTCATCTAATATATTCACTAAAGAAGAGATACTCTGTGAATTGTGAGATTACCCAGCCCTCTCTCTTGAGTCTAGGTTGAACTGCATGTAAATCAGCATCGGGTAGTAGGAAAATCATGGGCTGCAGAGTTAGAGCTCTTCTCAAATCCTGGTTTCATCTAATATTGGCATTGTGATCTTAGTAAAGTTGTGCCTCTCCAAGCCCTCATTTCTACACCAGTGAAACAGGAATAACAGCACCCTTCCTGGGGTCTGCTGCGGAGGGTTAGATGACAGAGCATATGTACAAGTACTGAGCACAATGCCTGGCCCAAAGTAGAGGCTCAGTAAATAGTAGCTTTTATTACCTTTTCTACTTTTTGAGACTCTGAACTGGTGTTTGGCCTTCAGAGAAAGAGAGCCATCCTGCCATTCTCTGTGGCCATGGTGGCTCTCAGTGGTGGCTCTCAGTATGAGGAGACTGTTCCTTATCTCAGGAGTGTGGTCCTTTCAGCACTTTTCCATACTGCCAGTCCACACACATGCCTTCCATGGTTCTCTTTATCTTAGTAATCTGCCCATTTGTATGTTTCCAACAGTTTTCATACATTTTGGTTTTGGTAAAGCATTTTTAAATTGTAAAATATATATAACATAAAGTTTGCCATTTATATATCCTATGGAATGTAATCTAGTCAGCATTTCCCCTCACCGAGATAGTGGTGATAAGGATAACGTCAGGCTTCAAAGCCAGAGTGATGGTCACAACCACAACAGTGAATGGAGGGAAATGGTCTGCTCTTTCTTTCTGGGTCCTTGTTAGGAATGCATTGTGGGTCAAGTGGGGACTGCTCAATGTAGCCAAAAGCTTAGACTAATAACAACCCCCTAGCCCCCAGCTGGAGATGAAGAAAAGTGATGTCAATTTTGGTACAGTTTTTCATATGATACTCAGAACCATCTTATATCTTATCAGCTTAGCCTTTTTCAGGAAAAGGAAATTTCTGCTTTACCCATAAATTCCCCAGCCTTCAAATTGTCTTCTTGGCTATCTAGTAAGCTCTCTTCAAGTCCTTCCACAGCTTTCTTAGTTGGTAGAGCCTAGGACTGAACAAAAAACACTAACAAGGAGTGGAAATATTGAGTGCCCTGGGATGTTTTAACTTTTTTTTCTGGCTTTTTTCAACATGGTGCTGGTAATTTGGCAGCTGCAAAATGTTGCTGAAATATGAGAAGACTTGAAAACATGGATGTGAATGCGTGCAGAGGTAGCCCGCATATGGCTGGTAGCTGGAATTACAAAAGTGAACTTGGTATAAAACCTGGGAGTTGAGGGAGAGGAATAGTGGGCCTAAAAGCACAGTCCTTAAGAATATAGCTATTGAGAGAGGGAAGGAAAGAGTAGGTGGCAGACAGGTTTTACTGCAGGGGCTGGTCAGAGAGTTAGAGGAGAATCCGGGGGAGCACAGAGACCAGAAAGGGTGTTGAGAAGGGTGCAACTTGACGGTTCAGAACATGGCACAGGATGGGTAAACTCACTTAACACAAAACTGAGCTTTTTTCTTCCTTTCCTTTTGTTTTTAATCATCAAAATGGAAATGTCTTTTTATGACATTTTAATTATAAAATTATGATGTATTACACATTTTAAATATTGATAAAGCTTGCCCTCTGATAAGGCTGTACTCAGTTTCTACCAATAGCACATAGAATTGCCCCTTCTCCAAACCCTCACCAATGCAGGCATTGTCAGCATTTTGCCAATGTGATTTATGATTTGTAAAAAATCTTCTTACTTTAAGTTGGATTTCTTTTATCATCTGTGAAGTGTAGGGTATCTTACAATACTTGACATTTGTTATTTCTCATTTATAAAAGCCTGTTTTTGTCTTTTGCATAGTTTTCTTCTGGGGTGATTATCTTTTTGTTTTTGGCTTGTGAGAACTTTATGTTGGTATGTACACCTTGATATGTATACATATATGTATTGTATATATGCAGTGTATATATACATGTAGATGTATATTTGTGTATGTATGGTTATACTTTTGCCTATCATGTACTGTGCAATTTGTTATTAGTTTTTAGTGTTTTATTAGTACTTTTTACCATATAGAATTTTATGTTTAAAAAAATGTAGTCAAATCTGTCAGTCCTTTTTATGGTTTCTGGTGGTCTGATATCATGTTTAGAAAGGTGTTCCTCACTCCAACGTGTGCCAAATGTGTCATGGACAAAAGGGTGTTGTAGAGCATCTGTTGGCCTGTCTTCTAGTCTCAGTGGTCACAGTAGAGGTCATAAATGATGAAAAACATCTCACTAGAACGGTTCTACTTTCACTTAAAACAAGAAATTTAGGCATGCTTCACCAGCTAAGAAAATAGATTTTTCTTCATTTATTCATCTGTTTATTCATCCATTACTCAGTCATTTCACAAATAAGCTCCTATTTTGTGCTATGCTCCTACTTCGTACTGGATACTGAGGCCATAACACTGAAGAAGACTGCCAAGATTTCTGCTCTCATAGAATTTGGGAGGAACAGATATAAACAATAAGAACACAACAGGTAATTGTAAATGTTGTGAAAATGATACTGTGATAGTGACCCAGGGTCAAGAGGAGGAGAGTGGTTATTTAAAATAGGTGATCATGGAAAGCCCGAGAGGGGAGCTGGGTGTTTTAAACTGAGATTAAGGAGGTGATATACTCTGGTCATTGCTGTAGATATTTAGGCTTTCTTTGGTGTACATCGAATGTTATTCAAGAGTAACTGGTTTACTCTAGGAGTCCTCATTAAATGAATACTAAAACTGTACTGTTATTTGGTTTAGGGCACTTTAATCTCTTATTGCTACCATGCATTTCAAGTCCCCTCTCATCCCGGCCATCATTAGATGCAGCATAATTTTTTAACCCATTTTCATTAGATTATAGTACCTAACAGTGCTATAGATCTACAAGACATAAAACAAATGAGAAAATAAACATTGCTATTTATGGAAGCATTCTTTCCCTGCCATATTAACCTTGTACAAAAGCATGTGTGTCTTCCACCTTTTCTCTTTTGTTCTCCCCCTGACCCCCTGGGCATTGATATATTTATTTACTTTTAAAGGTAGACAGTTTTACATTAGTCAGTGGTTCACCAGGATGCTTTATAATCATAGCTAGAATTATGCCGAGCCTTTACTTTCTTTATATGATTGATGTCTTCAGAATTCAAGAAATGCCTTATTCAGTTGTAAAGGAAGAAGGAACAGTTTCACTTTTTAAAAGTAATCATTTTAGTTCACACTTAGTTTGAATTGTACCTCCACCTACAACTTTGATACCATAATTGAATTAGTAAAGAGCAACCTGCAGACAGAGGAACAGTCTCTTCTAAGAGTGCAAAGCAAAATGTAGCCACATGGTGTCACTAAATCATAACAATTTTACTTGGGGCTAAAGAGAGATTAAAATTGCTTTTTAAAAAATAAAACCATTTTTAAATATAAATTTTCTGAAGTCTGTGATTTGTGAAATAACATCTGAAACTATTTGTACTATTTAAGTCCTTCTACTCATGTGGAGCATTAATTATGCCTGAAGTCCGCAGAGGTACATTCAGGTTCTAGCCAGCCCTTGACTTGTCGTCTGCCAGGTATAGCAGATATGTGGGCTTCTGTAGTAGAGCTGTTCAGTTTCATACAATAAGTTCTTTTTTTTTATCTTCCTTTGGAATTTTGAAATAAATAGAAGAGTAACTCAAAGGAGAGAGATCCATTAAATATTTCTAATGAATCAGGGAGCAGAAGAAAGGAGGAGTGAGGAAAAGAGAGAGAGGGTTACAGGACCTCAGAGGAGAGACAGGAAGAGAACAGTCTGACATTTATTGAGTATCTATTGTGGGCCAGACGCACATTGCTCCCTTGCATGATTCTCATGATAGCTCTAGGAGAGAAACACCACTAACTACCTTCATTTTACAAATGAGGAAACTGAGCCTCAGAGAAGTTAAATATGCAGGTCTGTGACTACACAGTTAACGTCACAATCCTATGTTGCCTCTGCAGACTGTGAGGTGAAGAAATAGCTCTGCTTAAGGGTAGGGGGAGACATGGAGCCCTGGAGAAGCTCTTGCTGCCTTTTTGGCGGGAACAGTTTCCAGGAATGCTGAAACAGAGGGCCTGAGGTGGCCCCACTCTGCTTGTGCTGGCCATAGCCACCTGCATGACAAGGATACTGATGAGGGGGAGGAGGAGGTTGAACAGTTGGGGAAGTTTTCTCTTTTAAAATGCCCCAAAGGGAGTGTAGCAATCCTTTATGTATGTTTTGTCAGTTTGTCAATAGAACTTTGAATTTTCCTGCCCCTTTCTTCGCCGTGAGATCATTTTAGACTTTATTATTACAGAGTGAACCGGGTGTTCTTAACTCCTGATTTGTTTTGCTTCAGCTGTATTTATTTATTTTTTAATAAATTTATGTATTTTATTTTATTTATTTTTGGCTGCGTTGGGTCTTCATTGCTGTGTGCGGGTTTTTCTCTAGTTGCGGAGAGCGGGGGCTACTCTTCATCACGGTGCATGGGCTTCTCATTGTGGTGGCTTCTCTTGTTGCGGAGCACCAGGCTCTAGGCGCGCAGGCTTCAGTAGTTGTGGCGCACGGGCTTAGTTGTTCTGTGGCATGTGTGATCTTCCTGGACCAGGGCTCGAACCCGTGTCCCCTGCATTGGCAGACGGATTCTTAACCACTGCGCCACCAGCTGTATTTAGTAACAAGTTTCATATATTATGGAATTTCTCTTCACAAGATCTCTTTACATCTTGAATTGCTTTTTTTTTTTTTTTAGTTGAGGAATTTTCTATTTATTATTTTCACTTAGGATCCTCTTATTAGACCAAAAATATTTTCCACTGTGTTTTGTATTCCGTAAGACCTTTGAGACATGGCTGTTTGTACTTAAGTTTTTCAGCTGAATCTAGGCTTTTTGTTGTTTCATTTTTGTTTAAAGGATAATAACATGTTGAGCTTCTTTTGTGTGTAGTGGAGGACTTGAAACATGAGAAAATAGAACAGGGTTGTCCTTTTTCTTTGCATTTTATTTTATAATTTTAGAATATAAATTAGTATCTTTTAATAAGTGTGAGATGATGTTAATAACACCAGTGACCTGTTATTACTACCACAAACAGCCGTTGTATGTTTTTCATTCTGGAAGGGCAAGAACTATATATGGTAGTGATACAGTTGCTTCCCAAGCAGTTAGGTTCAGGATTAAGTTCAGATAGTACCCCCCTAGTTGATCATCAAACATCTTTTTTTTTCCTGCTTTCCCTCTCCTCAATTCTACTCTATTACTTATAAGACTTATTCATTCATACATTTATTCAACAAACAGGTATTTATTGAATACCTGTTATATTGCAGGCACTTAGTTTAGGTGCCACCATAAAAGGGTGAACAAGACACAGTTGCTGCTCTCAAGAATTTCATGATATAATACGAGTGACAACTTTCTAAAGATTGATAAAGTAAAATATGATCAGTGCAATAGTAGAGATATTTATATTTATATATATTTTATATATATTTATATACATATATATATGGTATGCTGGAGCATAGTTATGGGTGATCCTACTGAAGAAAGAATTTGGACAAAGGGACCAAGGGATTGAGCAGGAAAAAATAAGGGGAAAAGGATGCTCTTTGTTCTCTTGCCAAAGGCAGAGTATGCAGTGGACTTGGTCAAATCTAAACTTTTCACCCAAAACTCTCCATCATTGGGCCCTTCTGCTTCTTTAGCTTCATCTTTGGTTCTTATTAGAAATTCCCTGCTTGGTCTCACCAGTCAAAATCATCTATTTAACGGGAACTCCCTGGCGGTCCAGTGGTTAGGACTCCACGCCTTCACTACCGAGGGCCTGGGTTCAATCCCTGGCTGGGGAACTAAGATCCCACAAGCTATGTGGCGTGGCCAAAAAAAACCCCAAAATTCTCTATTTACCATCTGCCTGCTCATGCCTTCTACCTATGTCCCTAAGGTCAAAGAAAGTATGTGACTGACAATTCTCCCTTCATGTGACCCTGAATAACTGTTTTAGATATCTGGGACTTGGTTTCAGTTAAAGTTTTTTTTAAACTTCTTTCAACAAGACTAGAGGATTCCCTGTGAAGAACCATAAATTAGGTTAATTTTCGCAAGTAATATTCTGAGAATAGTAAAAATTCCCAAGACGTGAAGGAAAAAAAAATCCCTCTGCTGGAGCCAGGATTTGAGCCAGTGTGTCTTTTGCTTAGAAAAATAGTGCATTTTTGTAGGTACTTCGTTGTTGGGTGCATGCTGTCTGTAAGGAAGTTAACATGGTTGTGTCAGTTTTCCAGTTCGAGATCTCCTTTTGGAATCTGTTTTGGCACTGTAGCTCTCGCAGCACTTACTTACGGAACTTAGGAAATCCTGACCCAGGAAGCCAGACACTGACTATTGGGCATGGGACTGTGGGTCTGTCAAGTAGAAAGCAAGGAAGGAATAGAAGACAAACCCATCTGGGACTTCAGGCTCCTTCATATGACCCAGGGGCCTCCAGCATAGGAAACAGAGGCAAAGGTGAACTATAGAAATGGGAGCAGAAAGCCAGTAATTAATGGAAACGGTGGGGAAGAGCTTCCAGGACGTCCATCCCAGCTTCGGGACTGAATGAGGAAATAATATCCGATGAGTGAGGCTTCACTCACTTTTCTTTTTGGAAGGTCGAGAAGAAGGACTGCTAGATCTTAGAGGTAAAAACAAATAAACAAACTTGGACACAGATTTATTTGTGAATTACATAGCCATTTTCCAATCCTGTTTACTTTGGAAATGGTAATCTAAAGAAGATACTGGTTTAGTTAATAATTCTCTCAACGGAGAGTTAGGCCTACGTGTATATATATTTTTAAATTAATTAATTAATTAATTTTTTGCTGCGTTGGGTGTTTGTTGCTGCATGCGGGCTTTAGTTGCAGTGAGCGTGGGCTACTCTTTGTTGCGGTGTGCGGGCTTCTGATTGTGGTGGCTTCTCTTGTTGTGGAGCACGGGCTCTAGGCGTGCAGGCTTCAGTAGTTGTGGCTCGCGGGCTCTAGAGCGCAGGCTCAGTAGTTGTGGCTTAGTTGCTCCGCAGCATGTGGGGTCTTCCTGGACCAGGGCTCGAACCCATATCCCCTGCCTTGGCAGGCGGCTTCTTAACCACTGCACCACCAGGGAAGCCCCTAGGCCTACGTATATTTAAATTTCACCCCACACTGCCTAGCATTTATTGCTTTGACCTTTCATAACATTTATAGCTTGAATCATCCAATTTAGCCATTAATTACATAATATATCTTGTATGCCTCTCTAATTATTTTGTGGTTCCTGGACCTCACTGTATATTCCTTTGATAGTAGTTGCTCATCAGATATCTTGTTGAATCCCTTTATGCCTCTAACATTCCTGAATGCAAGTGGTTGGATAATAATCTTTTTTTTTCTGGAAAAATCCTTTTAACACTGCTGTTTTTTCCAGTGTTAGAAGGAGATACTAGGAAACGGGACTATTTTATTCTTTCCACAGAAAATATGCTTAAAGAGAACTGTATGTACAAGTCTCATGGTTAATACAATCATCAGAGCTTTCTCAGTCATCATTATAAATGGTACAGGTTTTCTAGATCAGGGTGCTTTCTGTGGATACAAGGTTAGCTCAAGAGACAGTGGACCAGAAGTGAAACCAGATTGCTTGTCAGCTGCCAGCAATTCTGGGCAGAGTGCCAGACTTGGTTCACCTTTAAAAATTCATCTCCCAGTATGAAAATAGAGGGCTCGATCCCTGCAGGGAATGGTGGTAGCATGAACACTTGGACTTCCTTTGGCCCAAAGTACTTTTATTGATGCTAGGAAAGGTGGGGGAACTGATCAGTGTGGACCAGCAGCTTTGACCTCATTTAAGAGCTGTAATATTTTCTCTAGCAGCCTTACTTCGTTATGTTTCAAATTATAATTTCATAAGTTAATAACTGTACTTCCAGATAATGTGGGTCATATATACACATGAATATGTTTTGCCTGATAGGAAGGTTTAATTTCTAATAGTCATAGAAATTCTGTGCACATTATGAAGCTATTAGGATGTAACAGCTGTTTTAGTTCATTTCACCCTGCAAAAGAAATGTGATGCAGGCTAAAATGATCAGTAATTATGTATTTTGAAAGCTAAACCTCCAGTTATAGAAAGAGCTAATTTACACATTGGATACTGATAAAACTACAGTAAGCTATGAGTTTCAAAGTTAGTGTTATCTCCTACCTAAGATTATGAAAGAGAATCTGTACCAAAAGACAATCTTTTCCTCTTTGAAACGCTCTTTTGCATTGCCTATTGTAATTTTGAGGTTGGAAATCAACAGTAATGAAGAACTGCTTGATATCTTTCTAAAGAAAAAAATTAGAGGGTTGTTAGAGGGAGTAGGATTTAGAAGGATTTCACTTTATTTCTGTTGATCAGTGCCTACCATCTGCCTTCCATTTAATATTACAGAAGCATGCATGCGTTTCCCAGTTCTGAACAGATGATGTGCATGGTTTGTTGAGATATATGTATATTCTGGATGTGTGTGTGTATATATACCTACGGTGCTTAAAATCACAGTTGAAGTGTAAAACAGATAATGAGTCTCCATTTGGGGCTAATTTGCATATTCAGCTCTTGTACACAAAATAAAAGTCTACAATGACACTGATTTTCTTTTCTACTTTAGAATTGGCACTAACCAGCTGTCAACAAATATTTTGATTAAACACTTTTCTTTATTGGAGAATTTTGGGGCACATTCTTTGTATAAACATATTGTTTTCTTTGATTTCAAGGGACATATTTTCAGTATGATTTATAGATGCATCACACCGGTAAGCTGTCATGCACAAAAATATATTTTTCTCTGTAAACTTCCTTTTTACCATTGATTTCTCTAGGGCGAAAATATGGCTCAGAACAGAATATTCCAACTCAGGATATTTGCCTGAAATAAAAGTGGTAAATAAATGTATAAGCCTGCTTTAAGTAAACAGAAAAATTTAAAGTTATAGATTCACAAACTGGACTTTTCCAAGAGATTTTTAAAGATGATTTAACAGTTCCTTTTATACATCTAAGATGTGATTGGACTACAGAGATTATGTTAGAATTTTGACATATATTCATCTAGTCTGTCTTCTGTGTGTAACCATACAGAAACATGTTATTTATATAAATGATATCATGTAGTACATATAATTTTGAAACGTTGCACATATGTATATTCATTGTGGCTGTCGTTCCATGTCAGTACATAAGTATCTGCTTTATCCTTTTTTAACAATAGCACAGTATTCTAAATGTACTGTTGTTTACCTAACTAGTCCGCTATTGAGGGGACTATAAGGATGTTTCCGGTTTTACCTTTATAGAACAGTATAGTCTTTGCTCACATATCTGATTATCTCTTCACATAAGTAGAGTCAGAAGATATGACCATCTTAAAATGTGAAACATATTGGTAAATGCCATACAAAGCATTATACCAGTTTATTCCCACCAGCAGTTTATGATAGTACCTATTTCCCTACATCCTTGTCAACAATGGGTATTATCATTATTTTAAAATTTTTTGTCAAACTGATAAGTAAACCATTGTCTCTCATTTGTTTTATTGTGCAGATTTTTGATTATTTGTAGAGTTAAACAACTGTGCATCTGTTTGTTGATAAGCATACATATTTTCATAGAAAAGATGAAGTTTGAGTTGACCTGAAAGGATGGGTTGAGTTTTGATTGGGTAATTTTAGACGGCTTTTCCCATGAGGTCATCTGGGAAAGTGGTTCTCAACCAGGGGTGATTCTTCCCCCAGCCAGAACACATTTGGCGATGTCTGGAGACATTTTTGGCAGTCACAATTAAGAGTGCTGCTGGCATCTAGTGGGTAAAGCCAAGGATGCTGCCAAACATCCTACAATGTACAGGACAGCCTCCTACGACAAAGAATTATCCAGCTGAAAATGTCAGTAGCGCCAAAGGTGAGAAACCCTGATTTAGGAGAAGCTTGTAGTAATTCCATATGTGAAGAGGACTTGAATTATGTTGTTTTTGGTTAAAATGGAGAAAAAGAATCACTGAGAAAGACATTTCAAAGAAAAAAACAGTCAAATTTGATGCCTGATTGAATATGGAGGGGGAAAAAAAGAAATTGAGTCAAAGAGCTTCAACGTTTAGAACCTAGGTGGCTGGGAAGTGGGATGACACTGGTGGAGATAAGTTGTGAGGGAACCAGTTTGAGCTAGGTGCAGAATTGTCACTTTTATATAGTGAGATTTTTATTTTACACTTGGTGCCAGGATTGTTTTGGATTTTGAATTAAAAAATCGCTAACTAGTACCAAACATTTGGTTGCAAACAATTTCCTCTTTCTGAAATGTGCTTCTTTTCATCTCTGCTACTGAAATCTTGTCCCTTTATTTAGTAAGCTAAAATGCCATTTCCTGCAGGAAATCTTCCTTGATCTCTCCAAATGAAATCAAAGTATTTTTTTCTTTATTTATTCAACAAATACTTACCAAGTGCCTGCTAAGTGACAGGCACTGTGCTAGGTACTGGAGCTGCAGTGGAGAGCTTTAAACACACATCCCCTCCCCTTATGGAGTTTAAAGCTTAGTAGGAGAGTCAGATATTAAACAAAATAACTACAAGTAAAGGAAGAATCATAGGCTATGATAAATGCAAAGAAGGAAAAATACAAGTGAGCATTAGTGCCAAAGCAGAAGAATACAGCTTCAACTGGACAAGACAGGGGAGATCTTTTAGGGAAGTGATGTTTAAGTAGAGACCTAAGTGATGACTAGGAATTAATTAGGCAAAGGCACGAGGGGAAAGTGTTTGGAGCAGAGACAAATATTAGGAAACCCTTGAGGAGGGAAATAACTTGGTCTGAATAAGAAAGTGAAAAGAAGTTAGTATGACTGGAGAGCAGTGGTGAGGTAGAGGGTTAGGTGGGTAATGACCAGGTTGTTTAGAACTGGAAGGCCACGTTAAAGAGGTGGTAGTTTATTAAAAGTGCAGTCCCTGGGAAGGGTGCTAAGCAAGGATGTGACATGATCTGGCTTAAATTTGTTAAAGACCTTGTCTCCTTTGTGGGGAATGGTTGAGGTGGGTGATAAATGAGTTGAGGTGGGTTGAGGTTTGTAAATTTAAAAAGCTGGGACTTCCCTGGCAGTCCAGTGGTTAAGACTTCGCCTTCAAATGCAGGGTGTGCGGGTTCGATCCCTGGGCTGGAAGCTAAGATCCCACATGCCTGGCACCCAAAAAACCAAAACATAAAACAGAAGCAATATTGTAACAAATTCAGTAAAGACTTTAAAAAAAAAAACAAAACTGTAAACTACCAAAATACCCATTAAAAGGGGAATTCATTAAAATTAGAAAGAATTAATTGCATCCATATGAATTAACCTAGAAGGATTTCCTTTAAAATTGTTAGATGAAAAACACATGATGCAGATAATGCTTCTTTTGTCAACCAACTACCATATATACATATATATGTATATATATAATATAAATGTTTATATGGATTTGTATGAGTATAGAGAATGGTGTGGAAGTATGTACATCAAACTTTAATATTGATTATTCAGGAAAATGAAGATGGGGTAAGGAAAGTAGAAAGATATTCAATTTTTATTTATCTTTTGTTATATTTGCTGTAACATCATTTTTTTTTTAATTGAAAAGGGGTTGAACTTTTTAAAGAAGAGCTCTAAGAGGTGAGGAAATGGAGAAAGAAAAAATGAATAACTTAAGAAACTTTGCTGGGAAGGTGAATAAAGATACAGGAAGGAAGCTGGAAGTAGATGCGTTTTTAAGAATGAGAGGTACTAAAGCATGTTTAAATGCTGAATAAAAGGCTCCAGGAGAGAGAAATTGAAGAGGGAGAGAAAAAGATAGTCAATGAAATGAGTCACCTTAATTTTGTGTGACAGGAGGAAAGAAAGAGAAGACTACTCTGGTTTCATACTGCGAGTGCCGGTGTGATGGCTTCTGTTTTCTTTAGGATGAATGGAACAGAGTCATCAGCTGAGAGTGAGAGGGGAGGTGAAGGTCTGAGTAGAGTGGAGAAAAGTAGGAACTAGGTGGTGCAGACACTGGGAGAATAAACTTTGTAGGGAAATTCTGTATCATGTGAGGTCAGGTTGACTGTCTTGAGATTGGTCAGCATGGTCTGCCAATAGTGGTTCCATCTGCCTTGTTGTGTGGTTTTCTCTGGTTCAGTTCAGTTTCTTAGGTTCAGAGAAGTAAATGGTTGAGGGGTGGGTGGGAGTTTGTCTAGTCCAGTGCATTAGAAGATGGGAGGGGCAAGAAAGTGGAGTATCTGCAAAGACCCAAAAGAAAAGTCTAGAGGTAATTGCCCCTGGGACAATAATAATAATTGCCCACATCCAGGTACTGTTTTCAACTTTCTATTTTTGTCTTATAGTGACATCACTGCCTTGACCACCAGTGCCATTTTTAAATGTATGTAAAAACAGCTCTTTTGACATGACTATTAAGTATGAACAAGATGTAGCTATTTTCTAGCTTTCTTATAGCTCTTGAAAACAGATCCTGGGGCTTATCTTTAAATATAAAACTTATGTAAACCTGTGTGTGTGCCCAGAATTTGGACAGAAAGCAAACTAAGAAAAAGCAGTAGGTTTAATTGAAACTGAGAATATGGCCCAGATGGTGCCTATTGCCATCACCCACATCGTACCTAGAAGGATGGTGCAGTGTTTGCAAACTTTTCAATTGCTTGGTCAATTGAGAGATTATTTTGAACATTGTCATTGAACAGTACTCATTATTTGACCATTATCCCATTGGTTTTATCAGTTTGTTATTTATGTTGTTATCTTAGAGAAGACACGACCAATAGATGTGACATCTTAGGAACAGATCTTAGGAATGTGTTTTACTGCTGTCATAATGTGTTTTAAAATGTGCCCTGCAGAATCTGGGTCTGAAGGACTCTAAGTCACATATTGATCTTTGGAGGTTTGGGGTTTGTTTTTTTCAAATACAAATTGTAGATGTCTTATTTTAAAAATGACATTATCTGAGAAGTGTTGGTGATAAGATGGATGCCTTCTGCGTACTAAGTGCTTTTACATAAATTATTTCATGTTCTTAAACAGCTTAAAGAACAAAATTAAGTTCTTAAAACATCTCTTCGAGGCAGGTGGGATTATTCTCATTTTACAGAGCCTCAGAAAGGTTACGTGCTTTTTTCAAAGATCTCAAAACCAGAAAGGCCTAGGATTCTAACCCAGATATGCCTAGCTTCAAAGACAGTTATATCATATAATGTCACTGAGAAAGAACCCATTCACATACCTAAATAATGTTTTCCCTCTTACTTGTAAGGCTTAGCAGGTATGTGCTTGGGTCTGGGACCTCATTGTTTCTTAGAAGCTTTGTTTATAATACTGCCTTTATCAAGGGATTCTGACAAAGTCCACATAATGATATCCTGACCTTGTCTGCACAGACAGAGCCTCATTGGAGACTTTTTGGAGGCTATATACTGTCATGCCTCCAAATGCCTGGAAGAAGGAGGAAAGTTACTGTTTATTAGCTTAGATATGGTTTATAGCACAGGTAATACCCACAATTTTCCAGGCACTTTAAGTATTTCATTTGATCTTACCTGGGAGCTAAGCATTATTGTCCAACTATTGTATTTCACAAATGAGGAATGTGAGACTTGGGGAGCATAATGAATTTACAATTACACAGCTAGATTACAACATCTGGGATTGAAGCCCAGGTCTGTTTGACTGAAAAGAGTTTTTTTTTTTTTTACTTTTATGCACAATGCTGTCTTTTCCATCTCTGCTTATCATCTTATGGCATTATCTTTGTTTTTTGTGAGGCTTCAAAGATATTTAAAAAATTGTTTTATTCTGGACTTCAGGATTCTGAAGTAATAGCTTTTACTGCAGGGTGATAAAAACACACACACATAAACACACTATAGGATAAGGATAATATCCATATGCTACGTATTTTTTAATCTTCTAAAAGCACTTAGTTCCCTCAGTACACTCAGTAGATCCAGATTCTGGCAGCTGCCAGATAGACATTTGGATGCTTAAATTAATAAGTCAAGATTTTAATTTTGCTACTATGGTTAGTGAATGGTGCCAGATTAAACTCATTTCCAAAGAGTGAGATGCATACTAGGTATCATTTTATTCAGTCTATTTATTTATACTGTGATGATAGGGTATGCAGACAGGCAGTATTAAAATGTTAGGATGTGCTTCTGGGATGTATTTCTAGTCCCCTGAGAAACTTTTCCAGTTCCCAAAGACAGCAGCATTTCTATGATGACTGTGGCCCTCATATATGGGGTTCTCTTGTTATCTGAATATTTATTATTTCATGCTATGTGGTTGCAAAGGTTGCATAGGGAAATAGAAGTTACCATGATGTAAAAATGTTTACTGATTAACTGTCCACGTGTAAAGTTAGCTCCCACTCAAACATTCATTTCTTGCCCGTCCTGTTAGTTATAATGCTTCACTGATTGTTGGAAAGATGTAAAATCATTGTACCTATTGCAAAGTCAAATAGCAGATTTTGCAAAAATACTGGAGATAAAAATTTAATGAAACAAGGAAAGTGATGTTGAAGAACTGCTGCCAGACTTGCATGCAGAGCCCTTGGCAGTGAAATTCTGGCAACGTTAGGCTAGTGAACAACTGAAGAAGAGAAAATCCACCAGAATAATGACATGTTAGGCATTTCAAAAGAAGGATCTGACTATTAAAAATTAAGGGAAGTTTGGTGATGTCCAGGTATTTTTGGAAGAAACTCTCTCACTGTATTTGTGCTCTTTATATAAATATTGTCTGATAATTGTTTACTGCTACAACTGCTGCTGCTGCTACTACTGCTACTTTGGTTGGTACATAGTTGCATTTATTATTAAAATTTTATTAAATAGAAGATAAAATACACTAATATTTGGTATTTCAATTTTTTACCTTAATGAAAACCTGTTTTTTCCACATTCACTCTGAAATTTTGGTCCCTACTTTAAAAGTCCTTTTCAGATAATTGTTGTCCTCGAATAATGAGAACCTCCTGTAATGGTTATATACTTCATATATTTATATGTCGTTCCTCTCCATTTATGCTGTTAATGAACAGCAGCAACAAAAACTTGTTTACATGTGGGGTTGACTCATCCTGAGTAATATTGTCTTTTAACCAGTGATGCAAAGAAACAGAATTTTCATGAGCAATAGTTTTTCCTAGAAGAATGGCTAACCAGCAGATTACACTTCTATCCTGGAGAAAGGACTTCAGGTCACTCATTAAATCTAAAGGCATTACATAGATAAAAATTTCCAGCTTGGGATGGTCGAGGGGAATGCAGTAGTATTGTTTTTGAAGTCTTTGTTTCTATTGAGTAACATTGCCCATAGCTTTAACATTACTCAGACCCCAAGATGAATATATTTTGGAGCTTCCTATCCATTTGAAAAGAAAAATGTGTTTGTAACTTCACCAGACTTAATTTGGCCCACTGGTAGACTTGGCAGGCTCAGCTGCAACAGCAAGAGTGGAATCTAATGTCCCCTCTGGCTTCTTTCACTGCAGCCAAGGTTCTGGATGCCCATTATTTCTAGAGATGATGTTCCTTCTTGGATTTTTTTAATCTTGGAGTCTGTGGAATACCCCAGGGTAGTGTCAGTGGCAGAGGATTAAGTATTTTCTGGGTTCTGAAACATATGTAAAAAACATGTATCAGTTGAAATTATAATGCATAGTTGATTTTCTGGTAACTTCCAACAGCATGCAGGCTCTGTTCTAAGCAAAATCAGAAGATTGTTTTTTTTTTTTTGAGACCTGCAAAGTAATGTATACCTTAAAGTCATTCTCCAAATAGAACTCATTCATTATGACCCGCATTTACGTTCATGCTTCCCTTGAACTTAGGCCAGAATATTTATCTGTGCAATTTAAGTAGCAACACGTTAGTTAAGTGCTTGATTTAAAGTAGCTAGCATTTCAATTTATTTTTCCTTTATTAGGAAAGTTCTTCCCTTTGAGGGGGTTGAATTAGTCATTGTGTGGTTTAGATAAGTTCCTTGTTCTGAGGACAAAACATTGCAGGATTTGTGGAGTTGTCTATAGTACCGGTGTGAGAGACATATCATGAATCTCTTAATAGTTGGGAGATTGCTTTTCACTGAAGAGTCTGACGTATGACTGGCTCCTTCTCCTTTTTATGGCAAACCATGTAGCTCATGTATCATGCTAACTATAAATCTTAATTCATATTTGTCCAAGGATTTTACTGAGATTCACCTTCTTAGAGCTGAAAAGGTTCAATACCATATGGTTTCTTTTTATTAGTATGATTAAGAATGTATTTTCATCAAACTGTACCATCTGTTATAAAGAGAAAACGGGTAGATAGATTGATATACTTTCCTCATTTTTTTGTCTTTTTAACCTCCATCCAAATAGCTTATAAGTATAAATCTCTTAGATTGAATTATTTAGAAAATTTTAAAACTTAGGTATTGAAGGACTAGCTCCTTCAGGGCAGAATTTAGCCATCTTTTTGTCCCACATATACCTTGCATTATGTCACATATATAGTAAAATTTCAGAAAATATGTTGAAGTGAAGTTACCTGTAACTACAATGTTTTATGTAATATTATAAAATTACAGAAATATATTAACTGGTTGGAATTACATATAGCAGGCTGAATAATTGATGGTTTTTCATTCTTGGTCCAGTGCCTGGTCCAGAGTTGGCATTCAGTGATTGTTTCTTGACTTAGCTCATTAATTAATTGATTGATTTTTGAGATAATTTATTCTGATGACTAAAAGAGAGTTATGAACAGTCATGTAACCTTTATTATAATAATGTATTTTAATAATCCTACAAGAACAGAATTTGGAAAAAGTTTCCTTTGTAGTAAGTTTACAGTATTTATAAGGGTATGAAACACTCTTTTTTAAAAAAAAATTATTTTATTTTATTTATTTTTGGCTGTGTTGGGTCTTCGTTGCTGCGCGCGGGCTTTTTCTAGTTGCGGCGAGCAAGGGCTACTCTTTGTTGAGGTGCGCGGGCTTCTCGTTGCGGCGGCTTCTCTTGTTGCAGAACATAGGCTCTAGGTGCGTGGGCTTCCGTAGTTGTGGCGTGTGGGCTCAGTAGTTGTGGCTCGCGGGCTCTAGAGCGCAGGCTCAGTAGTTGTGGCACACGGGCTTAGTTGCTCCTTGGCATGTGGGATCTTTCCAGACCAGGGCTCGAACCCGTGTTCCCTGCATTGGTAGGTGGATTCTTAACCACTGCGCCACCAGGGAAGTCCTGAAACATTCTTGAAAACATAATTTTTAAAAATTTACTATTTAAACTGTTATCGAGTTTTGCTTTTATTGTTATTCTTTCCATTGAAGCTCATAGGTAATATTCTTCCTGCCTAGATCTCTGTGTTTTTAAGTGAGCCTTCAAGGGTCCAGTTTATATATGTATTGGGTGGGCCAAAAGGTTAGTTCGGTTTTTTCTGTAAGATGGCTCTAGTAGCACTTAGTTGTCTTTGACGTCATTCGAAACAGTTTTGTTAGATTGTATGTGACAGCTGTCATATCAGTGTGCATTTAAAGAAAGACTTATCAAAATTGGTGAATTTTTGTGTAGCCGTTTTAATATTGAATATGGAAGAAAAACAACATTTTTGGCATATTATGCTTTATTATTTCAAGAAAGGTAAAAATGCAACTGAAACGCAAAAAAAGATTTGTGCAGTGTATGGAGAAGGTGCTGTGATGGATTGAAGGTGTCAAAAGTGGTGTGCGAAGTTTCGTGCTGGAGATTTCTTGCTGGACGATGCCCCACGGTCGGGTAGACCAGTTGAACTTGATAGCGATCAAGTCGAAACAATAATTGAGAACAATCAATGTTATAGCATGCGGGAGATAGCCGACATACTCAAAATATCCAAACCAAGCATTGACAATCATTTGTACCAGCTTGGTTATGTGAATTGCTTTGATGTTTGGGTTCCACGTAAGTTAAGACAAAAAAAACTTCTTGACCACATTTCCACACGTGATTCTCTACTGAAAAGTAATGAAAACGTTCCATTTTTAAAACAAATTGTGACGGGCAATGAAAAGTGGATACTGTACAACAGTGTGGAATGGAAGAGATCATGGGGCAAGCGAAACGAACCACCACCAACCACACCAAAGGCCAGTCTTCATCCAAAGAAGGTGATGTTGTGTATATGGTGAGATTGGAAGGGAGTCCTCTATTATGATCTCCTTGCAGAAAACCAAACAATTAATTCCAACAAGTACTGCTCCCAGTTAGGCCAACTGAAAGCGGCACTTGACAAAAAGCGTGCAGAATTAGTCAACAGAAAACACGTAATCTTCCATCAGGATAATGCAAGTCCTCATGTTTCTTTGATGACCAGGCAAAAACAGTTACAACTTGGCTGGGAAGTTCTGATTCATCCACCGTATTCACCAGACATTGCACCTTCAGATTTCGGTCTTTACAAAATTCTCTTAATGGAAAAAATTTCAATTCCCTGGAAGACTGTAAAAGGCACCTGGGACAGTTCTTTGCTCAAAAAAATAAAAAGTTTTGGGAAGATGGAATTATGAAATTGCCTGACCTGAAAAATGGCAGAAGGTAGTGGAACAAAAGGGTGGGTATGTTGTTCAATAAAGTTCTTGGTGGAAATGAAAAATGTGTCTTTTATTTTTACTTAAAAAACCGAAGGGACTTTTTGGCCCACCTAATATAATCCAGGGGTCATTTGGAGTCTTCCAGTTCATGCAGTCTAGGTAAGAGTGCTCAAACCCCCAATTCCATTGCCTTGAAAAGTCCAAAACTTATCCTGGACTATTTGTGAAATCCCAATCCCAGGACTTAATTCTTTATAGCTCCTCTGCCTCTCATTTCTTTTCTTCTTATATGCTAATTTTGTGTTATGTCATGTTGTCCCAGACGTGAAGTTCAAGACAGCTTCCAGTTCCTCCAGAAGAGTCCTATCCAACAGAAGCATTAGAGGCCAGTGTAGACTTTCTGAGGCTTTCACTGGAAGAGAGAAGGAAAGGTTTAACATTATCCATCCCATTATTAATGCCTTAAAAAATCTATATTAGACATTATTTTTCATTTACTCACTGAAAAATATTTAATGAGTCAGGCACCGTGCTGGGCACTGGGTAGTCAGAGCTGAGTGAAAAATAGGTTCCTGTTTTCATGGAGCGTATAGACCAGTAGGGGTGCCAGGTAATCAAGCAGGCATACAAATTGATGTAAAATATGTAAAGAGGTACACAGTACTGGAGAACATTTAATGGACAGCTTTGACCTTTTGGGGGATGGAGTGTCTGTGAAGATTAGAAGGAATTATCTGGCCAAAGAGGGTTATGGTGGTGGAGGAGAGAGAGGCACAGGCAAGTTTTAGAGTCTCTTCCCCACAGTGCTGCCATCTGTATTTTCCTCTTGGACACTTCTATCTCCAGGAGCCCCATCTTGTTGGTGGCCTTCTCCTCCAGGATTTCCCCTTAGAACTTCCAAGTTCTTCTCCCTCTATTAGGTAGAGCAGTTCTGCTAATCTTTAGGTCCTATTCAAAACCTAATTAATTTTTAGAAAACATTCCATGTTCCTGCCAAGATTTCACCCCTAGATCAAGGAAACAGTTCTTAAACCACACATTGGCAACATCATTCATTCATTTTTTTCATGCATTCATCCATTCAACAAATATTTGTCGGACATTTGTTCTCTGCAAAGCAAGAGAACTTCACCCCACCTGATTGATGCCTGAGCATTGCCTTCCCTATGAAAATTTCCCAGACTAGTTTGAACAACCTGAGCATTGCAGGCATTAAGGATTCAGCAAAGTACAGATAGTGCAAAAATGCCTGTCTTAATGGAGATTATGTTCTAATAGGGAGAGACAGTAAACAAAATAAGTAAAGCAGAGAAGAGGGACTAGGATATTTATGGGGTGGAATTTGCAGCTTCAAACAGTTGAGGCCTCATTATAAAGGTGACATCTGAGTAACGACCTGAAGAAGATTAGGGAATAAGCCATTGTGGTCAAAGAGTGTTCCAGGCTGAAGAAATGGCAACTGGCCCTGATGTGGGAACATGCCTGGTGTGCTCCACAAATGGGAAAGAGGCCACTCGAGCTGGAGCAGAAGGGAAAGTAGTATGAGACAGTGAAAGGAAATGGGATCAGACTGTGTGGGCTTGGTGGAGTGAGATGGGGAGCCAGTGGAGGGTGGTGAGCAGAGGAATCATGTGATCTGATTGATCTAACTGCTGGGTGGTGGGTAGGCTGGAGAGGGGCAAGGATAGAAAGAAGAATTTAGGCAAAAGGTGGTGGCATTGGCTTGGATGAGACTAGAAGCAGTGAAGTAAGGGGAAAATGCTTGAGATTCTGATATATTTTGAAGGGAGAGCTAGTGGCATTGGCTGATAGATTTGATATGGGATAAGAAAGAAAGAAAGGAGTCAAGGATGGCACCAAGGTTTTGGCCTGAACAACTGAAAGGATGGAATTGCAGTGACTGAGATAAGGAGAACTGTGAAGAGTAGGTTTTAGAGTAGCTCAGTTTGAACACTTTAGATATGAGATGCCTTTTAGATGTCTGAGTGGAAATGTTGAAGAGGCAGTTGAATATGTATCCGAAGTCTAAGGGAAAGTCCGGGCCGGATATATAAATTTAGGAATTACCAGCATGAGATGCTTCTTAAAGCTGTGAGACTGGATGAGAGCCACAGTATTAAAAGGTTGAGGTTAGATGAAGGATCCAGCACCCAAGACCAAGAAGGAGCTGCCAGTGAGTGGGGAGCAAAGTCTGGGGAAGATGGTGTCTTGGAAGCCAAGGAACGGAGTGACCCATTGTGTTGTACTGCCGAGAGGTCACGTTAGACGAGGCCTGATGATTGATGGTTGGATTTGGCAACATGGAGATTGTGAATGCCCTTGTGAAGGAGTTTTAGATGAGTGGTGGGATGGAAACCTGATTGGATTAGGTTCAAAAGAGAAGAGAAGAATTGGGAACAGGATATATAAACAACATTTTTGAGAAGCTTAACTGTGAAAGAAAGATGTAGGACAGTGGTTCCCTACTTTCTGGAGGCTTAGCTACACAGTCTCTTCTGGTATCAACTGTCTGGGGAAAGTTACTTTTGCAGAAACCTACTTATTACCATTAAGGTTTTTTTTTTCTCCTCCGGACTGCTGTCATTTTGGGTTGCTTCCCTCCTTTACTCTGACAGTGCCTAAGTTAGGACCTACTAAAATCTTGCTTTCTTTCTGATCCTCAAACAGGATGCAAAAATATTGAGCCAGCTCTGTTTGGGGACAGAGATACTGTCCTCCATAGCAGGTTAACAGGAGGGTCAGTTTGGAGACACGACGTTTCCTAAGACTTGAGACAATGCCTTCTGCACAAGGAAGGATAGCTCATATTTATCGAGTGCTTCCTCTGTGCCAGCACAGTCTGGGTGTTTTACATCATTATCCATTTAACCATAATAGCTACTTGGGGTGATAGAGCTTCATAAAGAAAGTCTTACAGGTAAATAACTGGGATTTGTGACAACCCTCTTAGCATCGTGTTTTATCTTATCAACTTTGATAGCTCATTGGAATACCCAGGGATGTTTTATGAATGACTATGAAGTGCCAGGCACATTTATGGAACTAGCCATTAAAAGGATTCACATTGTGGGTTACTTTTCAAAAATATTATGAACTTCTGGTTAAGAAGATAATTTTTTTTTTTAACTGAGAGGCTAGATTTTGGGTAAAACAAAATTCTTTTGAAAATTCTCCAAAAGATCTTAAATCCTTAGAATTTACACATCCTTTTTACCCATGGGTTCTGTCGTCCTTTTCTACAGTTATTGATTTTTCCTGGTGCCTTTTCTATAATGTCTGCCTGTCCATATCCATTCCTTATGGATTTATTGCTCATCTTTTTACCCTGCTCTCTTTAGAGGAATACAATATCAAACTTTTATCCCTTCTATCAGGTTACAGCAATTTAAATGTAGATTGTGCTCCTGGCCCAAACATGTTGACAGTGACCCTTAACAATATTTGAATTATGGTGTGGTTTTCGGGTAAGCATCATAGTATACTGTTTTCTTTTTATGTGTGGACCTCACTTCTTTACTCATTTACATACCTCTAGGGAAAGATAAATGCCTGAACTGGGAAAAAAAGAATTTTGCTTTGAAATTGCTCTTTTTTTTTAAGATGTCATCTAGGAATGCACTATTTAAAAATTTTGAACTTTGTAGGCACATTTTCGTTTTAAAAGAAGAAGGAAAATGACTTTTAAAAAATGTGTTGGCAAAACCTGAAAAGAAAGCTCTAAAAAAAGGACTCTAGCCTGACAAGAGAAAAGGAAGAAATGATTACTGGTGATTTCAATCTCCAGTAAATTACAAAGCATACATAATAGGCTTTGAAGAGAGATGATTCCTATGGCATACTTCATGCTGCCTTCATAGAGAAGTGTGTAAATGAAAGGGAAATGAATTGTTTCAGCCTGGCAAATCTATACCATTTTGGTGGGGTGAAAATGAGTGAAATTGAAATAATTCCATCACTTCTTACTGAAAACAAAACATGTTTCTGATGTGTTTCTAGAGGACAGTGTACTTGTAGATTTGCTACAAGGAAACAATGCTGAATCAAAGGTAACTAAATAATTATCAAAAATAAGGGGATAATAGTATTTTATATAATTTACACTGCAAAATTTGAAAATTTGGAATATTACTTTGTGGCTAGGAATAATTTTTTTAAACTCCTTAAAACTTAGCAAATTTTTCACAATGGGAGAGAAACTTCATTCATGTGTTTTTTCAACAAATATTTACTGAAAGCCTGCAGTATGCCAGGTAATATTCTTAATAAAATGGAAAAAGTCCTTGCCATTAAGAAGCTTATATTCTAGAGGAGGAGACTGAAAATAAACAGTTACATAGATAATTGTATCACTTTACTTGTCACATCATAAGGGCAATGAAAGAAAAGAGGTCTTCCTTGAGGAAATGATGTTTAACTTGAGACCTGAGGAATGACAAGGAGGGTAGCCAGGTACAGGGGGAGGAAAAAGGCTTCAAAGAATTGAGAGAAGCAAAGAGTTGGGCAGTGTGGATGGAACAAGTGAACAAGGGTATAGAAGTACAAAGTGAAGCTGGGGTAGTGAGCTAAGGACAGGTCTCATAGGGCTTTGTAGGTTGTGTTGTGGATTTTGAACTTTATTCGGAGAACAAGGAGACGCTATTAAAGAATTTTTAGCAGGTTTGCATTTTCAGAAGATCACCCTGGGCAAAGGACTTGAACAGACATCTTTCCAAAGAATGTGTACAAATGGCCAGTAAGAGATGCTCAACATCATTAGTCATTAGGGGAATGTGAATCAAAACCACAATGAGATAACACTTCACAGCTAATAGGATGGCTGTTATCAAAAACAAATGAACAAAAAAGGAAAACAGCAATTATTGACAAGAATGTGGAGAAATTGGAGCCCTTGTGCATTGCTGATGGGAATGTAAAATGGTGTAGCTGCCGTGGAAAACAGTTTGGCAGTTCCTCAAAAAGTTAAACGTAAACATATAAATTTTTTCATTTAAAAACTTTGGTTTAAAAATATGTATAAAAAGTTAAACATATAAACAATAAAAAGTTAAACCATGTGATCCAGCAGTTCTCTCCTAAGTATATAGTCAAAATAATTGAAAGCAGAGGCTCAGATACTTGTACCCTAACGTTCATAGCAGCATTTTTTACAATAGATAAGAGATGGAAACAACCCAAGTGTCCATCTGTAGATGAATGGATAAACAAAATGTGGTCTGTACATACAATGGAATACTATTAAGCCTTAAAAAGGAATAAAATTCTGATACATGTTACAACATGGATGAATTTTAAAAACACTATGTTAAGTGAAATAAGCCAAACACAAAAGGAAAATATTGTATTATTCCACTTATATGAAGTACCTAGAATAGGCAAATTCATAGAGATAGAAAGTAACATAGAGGTTACCAGGGCCTCAAGGTGGTGGTGCATGGGGAGTTACTGTTTAATGGGTATAGAGTTTCTCTTTGGGATAACGAAAAAGTTCTGGAAGTAGATAGTGGTGATGATTGTGTAACATGCTGAATATACTTAATGACACTGAATTGTGTGCTTAAAGATGGTCAAAATGGTAAAAACAAATTTGACAAAACATAGTATATTTTAAAAAAAGATTACTATGTATATCAGTTAAGAATGCATTTTAGTGCAAATCACAGGAAACCCTACGAACCACAACTTAAGTAATTGGGGTGCTTATTTTTCAAATTTATTTTTTTTACAGTATTTTATTTATTTATTTTTGGTTGCGTTGGGTGTTTGTTGCTGCGCCCAGGCTTTCTCTAGTTGCCGCGAGCGGGGGCTACTCTTTGCTTCGGTGCACGGGCTTCTCATGTGGTGGCTTCTCTTGTTGCGGAGCACAGGCTCTATGCACGTGGGCTTCAGTAGTTGTGACGCACAGGCTCAGTAGTTGTGGCGCACGGGCTTAGTTGCTCTGCGACATGTGGGATCTTCCTGGACCAGGGCTTGAACCCATGTCCCCTGCATTGGCAGGTGGATTCTTAACCACTGCGCCACCAGGGAAGTCCCAGGGTACTTATTTTTCTTATAAAGTAAATGAGGAAGTTGGCAGTCTGGTATACAGTTCAGTAATGCCTTCTGGAGCTAGGCTGTTTCTTCCTTTCCATTATGATATCCTTAGAATGTTGGCATTGTCCTCGTGCTCATCTCTGTAGGCCACCAAGTGTCTCTTCTACCTCCAGGCCCTTGTCAGTATTCCAGGCAGGAAGAAGGAGGACGACGAACAGGAAGGAGTAGTACCTATATCACCTGTATCAGGAAAGCTCACTGGCTAGAACCTTTGTGTCACCCTACATTTCTTTTTCTTATATACCACATCTAATCCATCTGCAAATCCTTTTGGTCCTGCCTTCAAAATATATCCAGAATTGGAACCACTTTTGCCATACCTACTTCATCTACCTTGATCCAAGCTGCCACCATCTCCTAGATTATTATAGTGGCCTAACACCTCGTCTCCCTGCCTCTATTCTTGCAGTCCTATAGTCTGTTCTTAGACCCTGCAGTGCTCTTTTTTTTTTTTAAATTAAGACATAATTCACATACTCTCAAATTCACCCTTTAAAAAAGTGTACAAATTCAGTGATTTTTTAGTCTGTTCACACCACTATGTAAGCCTAGAGAAGTGTTCCCTTTAAACATAAATCAAAATCTTCTTAAAACCTTCCAATAAATCCTCATCTCATTCAGGGTAAAAGCCAAAGTTCTTGAGCTGTCTGCAAGGCCCTATATGACCTGGGTCCCCCCACCTCTCAGACCTCATCTACAGCTGTCTCCCCTCATCACTCTGCCTCACCCACATTGACCTTCTTGCTGTTCCACACCAGACAAGCTTCTATTTCGAAATCTGTGCACTTGTTGTTCCCTCTACCTGGAATGCTTCCTTCCTCTCCTCCTTCCGGTTTTTCCTCAAATGTTACCCTTTCAGTGGGCCCTTTCCTGACCATTCTATTTAACATTGCAGCCCATCTCTCAGACACACTCACACACTCATTGACACACATTCACTAAATTCTTTCTTATTCATTTTTTTTTAAAATAAATTTATGTATTTATTTTTTGGCTGCGTTGGGTCTTCGTCGCTGCGCGTGGGCTTTCTGTAGTTGCTGCGAGCAGGAGCTACTCTTCGTTGTGGTGGCTTCTCTTGTTGTGGAGTGTGGGCTCTAGGTGCACAGGCTCAGTAGTTGTGGCACGAGGGCTCTAGAGCACAGGCTCAGTAGTTGTGGCACATGGGCTTAGTTGCTCCGCGGCATGTGGGATCTTCCCGGACCAGGGCTCGAACCCGTGTCCCCTACATTGGCAGGCGGATTCTTAACCACTGCACCACCATGGAAGCCCCTCCTTCTTATTCTTTCCCAGTTTTTTCTTTACTTTCATCACCTTCTAATATACTGTATAATTTACTAACTTATTTTGTTTATTGTCTGTCTTTCCCTACTAGATTATAAGCTCCTTGAAGGCAGGGTTTCGTTTTTTGTTTTTGTTTTTTTTTTTACTGTTTGATCTCAGCACCATGAATAATTGTAGTATATATTTTTTGAATGACTGAACCATGTTATGTGGCACCCCAAGCTGCAAAAGAGGCTAGCTTCTAGATTAGTAGAAATAAGAAAGGGGTTGGGAATGGATGTTGACTGAGCCCATTTAAAGTTGTGAGGGCTATTATGGTAGTATATTATTTATTTGACAGGTATTTACTACTAATGCTAAGCAGTGGAGTTACAATGGCAAATAAGACATTTGTGGTTCTTGCTGTGATGGAGTTTACATTCTAGAAGGGTGATATATGTAGTAAGTAAATAAGCAAGATAATGTTAAAAAGCAATGGTTGCTGTGAAGAAAATAAGACAAGGTCATAGAAAACGAAGGTGGGTTATGGGGAGACACTGCTTTATATTCTATGGTCAGAAAAGACCTTTTTAGAAGGTGACATTTGAGCTGAAACCTGAATGACAAGGAAGAACCAGCCAGGTAGATATCTATGAGAAGGGTCTTCCAACTTGGGAAAGGAAATCAAAAGAAGGAGAGTGGGCTTCCCTGGTGGTACAGTGGTTAAGAATCTACCTGCCAATGCAGGAGACACGGGTTCAAGCCCTGGTCCGGGAAACTCCCACATGCCACAGAACAACTAAGCCCGTGCAGCACAACTACTGAGCCTGCGCTCTAGAGCCCACGTGCCACAACTACTGAAGCCCATGTGCCTAGAGCCCATGCTCTGCAACAAGAGAAGCCACTACAATGAGAAGCCCGTGCACCGCAAAGAAGAGTAGCCCCCACTCACTGCAACTAGAGAAAGCCTGCATGCAGCAATGAAGACCCAATGCAGCGAAAAATAAATAAATAAAATAGATAAATTTATTAAAAAAAAAATAAAAAAGGATAGTACAGATGAAGCTTGGTGAGTGAGGGGTGTGGCAGGAGATGAAATTGAACAGGTTAGATCATACAGGGCCTTTTAAGGCGATGGTAATTGTTTAGATTTTTATTTTAAGTCAGTTGGAAGTCAGAAAGTTTAACCAGGGAAGTGATATGATCTGATTCAAATTTTAAATGGAAACTTGTACCGGAACAGGTTCACATAATCATTTGCTTTCAGTGGTCATGTAGTGTAAAAGTATGTAGCAGACCCATATAAACAATAATATTGAAACTACGTTGATAAATGGCAATTTTCCTTTGGCCTAAGTGCTGGGAGACAATTAAGAGGTGGCTGGCAGGGGCTTCCCTGGTGGCGCAATGGTTAAGAATCTGCCTGCCAATGCAGGGGACACGGGTTCGAGCCCTGGTCTGGGAAGATCCCACATGCCGCCGAGTGACTAAGCCCATGTGCCACAACTACTGAGCCTGCGCGTCTGGAGCCTGTGCTCCGCAACGGGAGAGGCCGCGCACCGCGATGAAGCGTGGCCCCCGCTCGCTGCAACTGGAGAAAGCCCTCGCACAGAAACGAAGACCCAACACAGCCAAAAATAAATATAAATAAAAAAATTAAAAAAAAAAAAAAGAGGTGGCTGGCAAAGAAACCAGAGGGCAGAGGTGTAGCCTCTCCTGAGCCCCATCTAGTGTAGAGCAAGTGGAATTATATACCCAGTGTTGCCAGATCTTTTAATTTTCTCAGAGAAACCAGGAATCCAAATTGTTTTGTTAAACCTTTCAATTTATAATGTTAGCAACCAATCCAAATAGTTTATGAAAATACAGCTGGCCAAACAGAACAGCCTTGCAGGTAGGATAAGGTCCCATAGATGACATTTGGCAGTCTCTAGATTAGGACGATGACAGTGGAGATGCAGAAAAGCAGAAGGGATTGAGATATATTTTGAAGGTACTTTCAACAAACATGATGATAGAGTGGATGTGGAAGATGCAGGAGATGGTGGGGGAAGAGGGAGACCTCATTCTTGGCACTGTATTTCTGGCGTGAACAACTGGGTGAATAGTGGTCCATTTACCGAGGTAGGGAAATCTGGGGAAAGGCAGATTGTGTGTGCAGTTAAGACCAGACATTTAGTATTGAGACTTTTTAGGTTTGAGATGCCTGTGAATCATCCAAATGGAGATTTCCAGGGAGAGTTTGATGTAAAGGACTGGTGCATGGAAAACAGGTCTTGATTGGAGATAAATTGGGAATTACTGACTACAGCTGAGTTGAAGCTATGGGAGCCGATGAGCTCAGCTAGGGTGAAGGGTTGAGAGAGAGTAGAGAAGAGGGCATGTGTCCAGCCGTAGAGTCATAACTATTCTCTTGTTAACCATCTCTCTATATACTCTGTATATAAACTTATGGGTTAAATATGTAGTTAAATTTCTGTTTCCTGCTTGAGAAAGTAAATTCTGCTTTTATCTTTTTAGTGTGACAGTGATTCTGGGAACCTCAGGAATTCTAACTTACAAGGAGGAGTTACTCGTATACAACCAGAAGAAATGTCTGGTTTTATGTTAAACTTGCTAGGAACAGGAAGAAAGCAAGGCTTTGACTGATTTCAAGTGGAGATTTTAGGGAGGGGTCAATCCCAGAAAATTTTATAGTTGGCCTTTATGTGTGTGCTCTACTTATAAAATTCTCTCCTGTTTGAATTCTTCCTTCCTCCTTGGCCTTCCTCCCACCTTCCTCAAATATTTGAGCACCTACTATATGCAAAGCATTGTAAAAGCATAGGTAATATAATAGTAAAAAAACCCAAACAAACATGAAGCTTACTATTTTCATTCAGTATGTTCAAACATTCTGTTATTCTGACATCCATTTTGTGATATTTTATATTGGAGGAGTAGTTTGGGAGGTCTGAAAATAGAAATCGGGATAAATATGAATAGTACACATTTCCCTTTAGGAGTCTTTCACTGGAGACTACCAGAAACATTGTCATTAAGTTTTTATTTACCATTTCACCTTTGTCCAACATTAAGACAGCTGTTGTGTTTTTTTGACTTGCCGTCCTTCTGATCAAGCTGTGATTATATGTGAAAGAAGGACCTGCTCAGTGCAGACCACGTGATGCTGTGTGCAGAGTATCGCCACTCCAGCTTTTAGCATCATAGAACACAGTAGGAGATACCTCACAGCTCTGTTTTGCCTTGGAGTTAAATTCAGAGTAGTGGGTTTTATTTTTTTAAATCTGTACTTAATCCTTTAGGTGTCTTAAAGCTTGCTTCCAGTGAGGCACCTCCAAAGCTCTCTTGCTAGTTGACCCGAGTCTTTGGTGTCCAGAGATAGCAGTGTTTTCTTGAGATAGACTCGTTATTTTATAAATCTTTATAAACTTAGTCCTTCGGGTTGACCTTCAGGTGTAAGATATACTGCTTTTGTTTAGTGCTTAAAAAAAGAACAAAAGCAAATCTGAACAGAGCCTGGCTTTTCTTTTTGTTAGAATTTTGTATCTGCTTTTATACCATATGAACGCCTGGAGGCATCTTAAGATGGACATGATTTTATAAATCTTAAATAAAAAATAAATGCTTTATAGGTTTGGGATTTGCAAGGTGCAACACGCTGTAAGTCGGTGAATCTGTTGTAATACAATAAGGTTTATTGTAATACAAACCAATTTATCAAAAACAGTGGCTCTTGGATTACTAGCCTGGCTCCTAGATTAATCCATAAAATGGGCCCCACTGTGGAGCATTTCATATTAATTTATTATACCTCCACTGTGTGTATTAGTACTTAACACTTACTAAATGCCAAAAATTTCTTAGGCAGTGAACAAAACAAGAAGATGGAATTTCACCCAAGCCAAAAGGTTTTTTGACACACTGGCACAGGAGCGAGGTAGTGGAGGGAAAAGTCCTTCTTTTCCATGTCTTGGTGCCTGTGCCCCTACTATACTGTTGACTCCTGAGGGATTTCAGACCCATATTAAAATTTGGAGCACATATAGCAAAGCACATGGTCCATGTGTCCTATTCATTATAGGTATTAATAAAGAACTCTTAACTTTTAAGAGGAAAGCACTAATAGCATCAACATCCCTGCCCTTCAGTCTGTGAGAAACCTTTTAGACTGGCAGTCCAACCACCAAGGGGTTTCTAGAAATACTTATTTCCCTGAGCTTGTGAACTCTAATATAGCACAAACTTTCTCTTTAGTTGCATCTCTGTAAGTCTAATTCCATACAGAGCCTGATAGAGAATCGTGTTTTTATTTATTTTTCTTTTTAATAAATTTATTTTATTTATTTTTACTTTTGGCTGCGTTGGGTCTTCCTTGCTGCGTGCGGGCTTTCTCTAGTTGCGGTGCATGGGCTTCTCATTGCAGTGGCTTCTCTTGTTGCAGACGGAGCACGGGCTCTAGGCATGCGGGCTTCAGTAGTTGTGGCATGTGGGCTCAGTAGTTGTGGCTCGCAGGCTCTAGAGCACAGGCTCAGTAGTTGTGGTGCATGGGCTTAGTTGCCCCATGGCACGTGGGATCTTCCTGGACCAGGGCTCGAACCCACGTCCCCTGCATTGGCAGGTAGATTCTTAACCACTGCGCCACCACGGAAGTCCCGAGAATCATGTTTTTAAATATCTTATTTTTAATGCCTGTAGTCAAGTCTCATTTATCTCTTATAATTGGTCTGCTTTCCATTTTATTTGTGGTGAATTTTTATACCCACATTGAATTGGTCCAACCACCAGTTATGCTCCTGTCATTTGGCTTGTACCCAGGGAATGCAAGTAATTTTTCATGTTATCCTGAGAAAAAGATAATAAAATAAATCTCTTTAAAAAATTGATATTTCAAAGCCAACTAAAAGTGATTTGCAGAATGTTTTTGATCATCTGTGCTTCTGCCTTCAGTTAACATAAATAATCAAAAGTTGGCTGTGGCACAGTATAATTCTTCAGTGGAACAGTGGTCATTTGGTTGT
The DNA here is from genome assembly GCF_028023285.1 of Balaenoptera ricei. Classification (NCBI taxonomy): domain Eukaryota; kingdom Metazoa; phylum Chordata; class Mammalia; order Artiodactyla; family Balaenopteridae; genus Balaenoptera; species Balaenoptera ricei. The sequence goes on from NC_082649.1 coordinate 36,759,539, forward strand.
AAATACTTTGAAGACCAGCCATCTGTCCTAAGGAATTCAGGCACCAGAGTCTCAGATTCTTTACTTAACTTCTACCCATCTTGGAAATTAGTGTTAACCCTGAGTTCATTTGGCTAGAGGAATAAATACATTTAAATAAGGCTGATGTTGATAATATTCAGTTGAGTTAAGATACAAACAGTTAAAAGAACATTAGTTGTTGACATTAATAGTTGATATTAAGTGTGGTACAAGTGATTAAAGAGTTGCTAAACAATAGGCTGTAGACTTAGTAAATTTAGATTAAAAAACTGATGTAGATAATAACTTTATATATCAGAATTACTCCTGCTTATATATAAGAAATGTTAAAAGAATGTTATGTAGATAATGCCTGTCACTCCTAAAATGTACTTGGATTTCAGAGTTAAAATCACAATGAATACTTTATCATCCCTCCCACTCCCCCGACTCCCCCCACTCCCATTTGCTTTTTACTGTTAGCGTTGACAATACATGTGCTCCTCAGAAACCCCTTAATTTCCCCAAAGTATTTGTAATTTTCTTGTCTTTTGGGTTTAATACTATGGACTCAGCCATTGCCTTTTTATCTTAAGAAACTAATGAATTCCTAGGCATCAAGTATGTAGGAATAGATTCATACTGGGTGACTTTCTCTGCCAAATGGGTACCTCAGTATGAATTTACAAAGAGTGGTTATAGGGTCTAATATGCAGTTCTGATGTTTAATTTTATCCATATCTCTATCAGTAAGGGTACAGATTAGGCTATTGTGTCAAAGAGACCCAATGACTTTGATAAATATTTTCTCTCACTTAACAGTCTAGGGCTGATAGGCAATCTTTTCCTCATGACTTCATGGGATGCAAGCTGGCAAAGCGGCTCTGCCAGCCTTTAGGTGTGACTTCCGTGATTTCTCTGGTGGACTTCATGATAGCAGAGGAGTGCACACCCAATGTATTAAGACCAAAGCTTGGAAGGTAATTCATTACTTCCATTCACATTCTGTTGGTGAGAACTTGGCTACTGACCCCACCTACTGGCAAGGGAAGCTGGAAAATGTAGTCTCAGTTGGGTAGCCACATACCAGCTAAAATTTGCTGAAGAGGGGAGAACACGTTTTTGTGATTGATTGATTGATTGATTGATTGATTGCTGTGTTGGGTCTTCGTTTCTGTGCGAGGGCTTTCTCTAGTTGCGGCAAGTGGGGGCCACTCTTCATCATGGTGCGCGGGCCTCTCACTATCGCGGCCTCTCTTGTTGCGGAGCACAGGCTCCAGACGTGCAGGCTCAGCAATTGTGGCTCACGGGCCTAGTTGCTTCGCGGCATGTGGGATCTTCCCAGACCAGGGCTCGAACCCATGTCCCCTGCACTGGCAGGCAGACTCTCAACCACTGCGCCACCAGGGAAGCCCGGGAGAACAACTTTTGAAGGTCTCCCACTTCGTTTTATATCTAATGTTTTATTTGTTTATAACATAAAATTCAATGTCAATTCAAAGTGAAGCACTTTTCCCTAACTCTCCCCCCTTCCCACCTCTCAAAAAGAATAAAAATGAAGGAGATATGTTTGCCCATTTGTTAAAGTGGAAGATTAACTTGATACCTTAGATCTGCAAAATCAGCAGAAATTGATATAATTGCTCTTTGCCATACAGGAGTCTTTGATAATCTGTGTATATTTATATATCTTTAAAAAATGTCTATCAGAAGGCCTGTTGGCCACTTGTGCAAGGATAATAAAAGGAAATTCACTGAGATCAATTCTGAGTGAGCATATCCAAGCCCTTTTAGGGGAGTGGTTGTTTCTAGTCCCAACTGTAAGACTGTTGTAGTTTGATGCCTTTGTTCAGTTGAATCCTAACTCTCCATTTTGGAGTACAGATTCATTAAACACCTTCCTGATTCTTCTCCATACATAGAGAAAATGCACCAGTCATGCAATCTGTAGATATTTCTGATTTCTATGAAAGTGATTTATCATGATTAAAAAAAAAAGTAGTTGGAAATCATAGTGATATATTCCCTCCTTCTCTAGGAAATTAGTTTCTGATTATGATTTTGACTTCTATTTAAGTGTTTTAACTACAGGGATGGAATCTGCTGATTGTGCCAGCATGTATTCTTTCACCCATGTGACAAAATATTTTTTATTGTAAATTAGTAAATCATTCTAGTGACTACTTCAGTCTTAATTTCACTAAGGGTGAGTCTGTTTCTAAGGGCTTGATCACCTGGACACTGCCAAGATAGCCAGATTTTTTAGCTGCCTTGCACTTGTTTGATACTGTAGTACTACCCGCTCCATATAGAGACAGGAAAAGAGGGTCAGAGGGAGGGAATGAATTATTCTGATCTCTGTTGAATCATGTCTTCATTATGAGTGCTGCAAATTTTAGCTAGAGGGCAGAGACTACCTCTTTGTGCCTTTATTTAATAGTGTTTATCAAGCAAGAATGGCTTTAAGAAATAACTGAAAAAATTGCCTAAATACTATCAAAATGAATATCAGCTTTGCCCAAACTAAAACTAGTTTCTGAATGGGTGGAACTAAATAATGCCATGTTATTTAGTCAGTGTGTACATTTTCCAGAAGACTCATAATATTGGACTTACTGGAATGTAGTTCTGCATAAAATTCGTGTTCTACAGGAGACAACTTAGATAATTTTGTGCTCAAGGTAGCTCATCCATTTATTAAATAAACATTGATTTAAGCCTTGCTATATGCTCATTAGTCTAATAATAATCCATATCTCTACTTTTAGGCAAGAGTACATAATTTTTTCTAGGCATATTTTATGCTTGATCATCCTAAAGAGAAGAAATTCCTCAGCCTATCTTATAGCATTTCATAATATAGAATCATTTAAAAGTTTTTTCCTGATATTCCATATTTATTGTTATGTTCTATCATGTGGAAATGGAAACTCCCCCAATAACCAGCTTTTAAAAAAAATAAACCTTCTATACTTGGAAATGGTTTGAAGTTACTTCCCAGATTTAAAAATCTTGGCTATGGGACTTCCCTGGTGGCACAATTGTTAAGAATCCCCCTACCAATGCAGGGGACATGGGTTCAAGCCCTGGTCCGGGAAGATCCCACATGCCACGGAGCAACTAAGCCCGTGCACCACAACTACTGAGCCTGCGCTCTAGAGCCCATGAGCCACAACTGCTGAAGCCTGCGTGCCTAGAGCCCATGGTTCGCAACAAGAGAAGCCACCGCAATTAGAAGCCTGCGCACGGCAACAAAGAGTAGCCCCCACTCGCCACAGCTAGAGAAAGCCCGCACACAGCAATGAAGACCCAATGCAGCCAAAAGTAAATAAATAAATAAATTTATTAAAAAAAAAAAATCTTGGCTAGATACTCTTATTTCTGTCACATTCTTATATTTTTTATTTAACAAATCTGTAAACTAATATTTATTGATAGTGATTAGTAACGAGAAATCGAAGTAGTGAAGGTTCACCTAAGTGATTAGTTGAGGAGAAAGACATAAATATATCCTGTCATCTCCTAATAATTGGATGTCTCAAAGCAGCTTATTGACAAATAAGCTATATAGTCAAAACTGCTAAAGAATTCCAGATAGGCAGCAGAACACAGTGGTTGGAACCACACAGACTTTGGAACCACACTGCCTGGATGTGTGTGAGCTATAAGTCTAGACAATTGCTTGGTTTTCCTGTGCCTCAGTCTCCCCATATGTTAAATACAGATAATAATGGCACCCATCTTATAGCATTATTATACGATTTAAATTAAATTAGTTGGTATATAGTATAAAGTGTTTAGAACAGCACCTGATACATAGAAAGCACGATGTAATAATAATAATAGTGGAAAACACTGTAAACCAAAATGCTGTTGGAAGATTGTGTGGTGGATTAAGCTAAGATTTGAAGCAGAGATGGAATTTAGATAAGCTGACAGGAGTGGAGAGGCTTGTGCAGGCAAGGCAGGGAGGCTGTAAGATGTGTAGAGGACACTGACCAGAATGGTTGTGAGTTCAGAGTTGTCTGAAACATGAGGATTTAAATGCTGGGCAGATAGGCAGACTTAGGCCCAGCTCTCAGAGACTTTCAATGTTATTGTCAGGAGTTTGGATTTAATCTTTGTAGGTGGTAGGTTACAAACATTATTTTAATTTTGATATGAGGTAGTTTGCTGGATTGGTGGAGACAGATGGTGAGGGTGGTGGCAGGTGACATTGTAGCCAGTGCACAGGCCCGAACTGGTATGGGTACAGTAAAAATGGCGAGAAAGAGATGTTTGCAAGAGGCATCGTGATAGGAAATTGAAAGGATTTGCCTGCCTTTCTTTTTTGAGAATTTTTCTCCTACCTAGTGTGTATTCTCCCTTCATTTGGTATCTTTAACTACAGAGGGAAAAATCAGAATAGGGAGCAGTCTGTGGGTGAAATATCAGATTTTTCAGGCGGCATGCTTAGATTGAAAGGCCTGACAGGAGAGAAGTCAAGGCTGGAATTAGAAATACAGCAGTCATCTCATTAGAGCTAATATTTTAGCAATGGGAAGAGTCAAGATCTTTGAGAGAGAGGGAATAGGGAGAGCAGGACTTACTCCTTGAGGAACATGTGGTTTAAGGGAATTTGATGGAGCAGCCAAAGAATTGGGAGAAAACCAAGATGGTGTTAACAACTTACATTAAAGAAGAGAAGAGAATTTGAAAACTGACTGCATAGTCAGCAGTGTTAGGGGCTGCAGGACAAACAGAACGCGGCCTAAAACAGTTATTGTATGTGGCAAAAGAAGGCCATTAGTAATCTTGGTAAGTGAAGTTTCGGTAGGGTGTAAGAAACCAGATTTGGGGACTTTTATTTGAGAAGCATGGATGTGAAAGGAAGAAGAAATATATGGTGGCTCTAATGGGTACAAATGAAGATGTTCAGGCAGAGAGAGACACCAGTGGGGAGGGAGAGATTAAAGATCTGGGGGAAGGAGGTGGGATGAACTGGCGAGGAGCTAGAGCAGATGGGAAAGATCAGGTGGAACCCTGTGGCTTAGCTTCAGAAAGGAGGAGGCCCACATTCTTGGACCGTGGCATCTTGTGCCTGGGACAGTGCTGGACACCTAGCAGGTGTTTGGAAATACATATAAAGGTGTGACTGAAAGGAAGAAGGCAGGCTAGGTGTAAAAACAGAGAGGCGGTGAAAACTAGTGAGTTTATAATGCTTGATGAGTAAAGTTCTGCTATAAAGGTAGGAAACAAGATCATCAGACAAAGTGTTCATGAGGGTGGTAATGACAATGGTTACCGTCTACCTGTGTGTCAAGCACCATTTTAAGTGTTTTATAAGTGTTATCTCATTTATTTCTCAAATAAACCTGTAAGGTAAGTACTAGTACCCCATTTATTAGATGGAGAAATTAAGACAAGAAAGGTTAACTAATTTGCCCAAAAACATACATTTTGTAAGGGCATATTGGGGATTTGAACCAACATAGTCTGACTTAATAGGTCATGATCTTAATTACTGGGCTCCTGCTTCCCAGCTCTTGGGGAATGAATGGAAGATTTCGAACATTCATGAGATTCAGAACATTTATGGTAGAAATGGTGCCTGGGAAACAAGCCATAAGATATAGTTTTAAAAAACCTTTTTTAATAGCAGTGAATTTTTAAAAAATGACTTAACCTCTTTTCTGGTTGTTCTAAAAGTAATATATGCTTATTGAAGAAAACTTAGAAAATAAAGTATAAATTTGAAGATTAATAATCGTAAACCCAGAGATAACCAATGTTGACAATTTTGTATATTTTCATGTAACTTTTTTCTAAGATTATTTTTTCTTTTCACAAAACTATATCATAATGTTTGTGTGTGTGTATACACACACATATATATTAGTTATATATAATTTTGTGGGATTTTCATTTAAAACTTTATCGAGTATTATTTCATGTCATCAGATATACCATAACTTTCACCATTTCTCTTTTGTTGATGATCAAGTCATTTCTGCATGTTGTTCTTATAAGTAATGCTATAGTGGCCATCTTTCTTTGTCTACAGTTCTTATCACCTTAGGCTAGTGTATTAGTCAGGACTCCATGGTTTGTAAGCGATAGTAAACCACTTTGAACTACCTTAGGTGAAAAAGTAATTTTTTGGCTTAGGTAACTACTGAAATGACAGGGATGAAGCTGGGCCTGGTAGCTGGAGCCAGGGACAACTCGGACACTTCAAAAACCCCTCCACTCCTTGTTCCTGGTTCTTTCTGCATGTTTGTTTTCTGAAACAGTTTTCCTCCATACCCTGGGAAATATGACCACAAATATCTCCCGAGCTGTGGCTCACAGCATTGTCAGCAGAGTGGGACTTCAGCCTTCTCCCCAAAAAATTTATTTTGAAGTTTTCTAAGCAAAAGGCTTTCCTATACAAGTATGTTACTATATTTGCTTTATCACATATCTATTCATCTATCAATCCTGCTGTTCATCAATGCATCTTTTAGAAATCCATTTCAGAGTAAATTGCAGACATCAGTACTTCCCCCTAAATACTTCAGCATGCATGTCATCAACTTAGAGTTCACTATTTGTTAACATCTTTTCTTTTGATGTAAAATCTACATTCAAAGAAATATACAAATCTTGAGTTTACATTTGCTGACTTTTGATAAATCCATACACCTGGAACCCTCAACCGTTATCACTTTTTATGATCTTAAGATTTAAAGAAATCCCAGGAAATTGCTCTGACTAGCCCACTATGGGTCTGGCGCCCTGACTTCACAGTGAGGGAAGCAACATCCCACATGTAAGAGGATGCTGGGCAGATAGAACTATAGATATCTACAGGAGAGAGCTTCCTGGGAGTCGAATTACACTAATTGAATTTAGACAGCATGCCTTTATGCTGTGCAAAAAGCGTGTATATTGGTTTTGTCTCCTTTAAAAAGCTGCCTCTAATGTCCCACGGTAATGATTTCTTTGCTCTGTGTACTTGTGCTTCATCTTTTTTTTTTCTTTAATTGATGTATCACATGTTTTGTATGTCTTTAAAAAACAGATTGTAAACTCTTGAGGGCAGAGACCACTTTTTTCAAATCTAACCTTATTTCTTGTATAGTGGCATCTAATGGTAGATACTCAAATTCTCCAACCAGCCAGATCCTTTAGGCATCAGTTGAAGGTGCTTTTAGCTGCAAGTAATAGGAAACCTTGACTCAAAGAGGCTTAAATAATCAGGAAGTATACTTCCTTATGTAAAATTATAGAGTTTGGCCAGCTTCAGGGTTGGTTAATTTGTGGCTTAATGGCATTGTCAAGAACCTAGGATTTTTCTGTCTTTAGGCTCTGCCATCATTTCTATTCAGCTTTGTCCTTAGATTGTATCCTGTCACGATCATAGGATGGCTGTTATATGTCCAGGCAGTAAATTCAGATGCAGTAATAATCGCTTCCCTTCTGTCCCTCAAAAGAGCTAAGAAACCTTTTCCAAAAGCCCTCGAGCAGACCTCCATATTTTATTGGCTAGAACTAATTGATATTAACAAACTCAAATCAGTCACTGGTGAAGAAAATGGAACCATGGTGACTTCTGATCAAGATTTACCCATAGATAGGTCATCTCTCCCCTTTCCACATGGGAGTGGAGTGGACACTGATATAATCAGGACTGTTAGAAAGAAGGAAGGAAGGAAGGGAAAGAAGGTAGGTTGATTGTGTAGGCAACAGGTAACACCTGTTACACAGCATTATTACTTAATGAAAATGCCTCATCTTGTCCTCTGAAGTTGGTGGTGGCTGGACACATGGAAAAATATCTGTATTTGACTCTTGTTGCTGTCTGAATGCTCTCTCTGTCGGTGACATTTAATGCTATATATTGGCCCTAGTCTTTTCGGTTTTAGGTGCTTAAAATTTTTTCCACTTCTTCCTGGGATTCATCAGTCTTTGACTCTTACTGTATTTTGAAAATGTGCATTTTAATTGTTTCATTAATTTCACCTGGAATTAATTCCTATAAGCCTAATATCTAAGCCTGGGTTCTCTGACAAACAAAGCCTGAGACAAGGATTAAAGTTGATGCTTTCGTTGAAAGGTGTAAGTCAGATCTGTAAGGGTAAGGGCAAAAGGAAAAGCAAGGAATGGTGCAAAGAAATTGATTCGATGTATCGTAGAGCTCTTGCTTCACAACAAGCTCTGAAGAGACATAGCAGATCTTTCAGCAGGTGTGTTCACTTGCCAACAGGATTTCTCTGAAAGGATTGCAGTGAGGAATTACACTTGAGTAGTCCTTGGAAAAAAGAAGGAAAAGGGGGGATTTATCTGCCTGGTTCCCTCCTGTCTCCTGTTCCTGGTTGATGGAGGTTTATCCCATGGGGAGCTAACTCCTCTGTACTCCCTAGCATCATCCAGACCCTCTACAGCTACTCAGGATGCTAGATCTATGCCTTGCAGTATGGTATTTCATCTAAGTCCAGAGTGACTTGATCGAGGCACCAACTGAGAGAAAGACACAGACACACATAGAGGTGGTTGCAGTTATCTGAAAAAGTGTATAGGTTAGTGTCCAATTACACCTAAGAAGGTTGAACTTTTTTGCCATAGCATTACTTTGGTATTTAGTAACTTGGAAACATTAGTTTCAGAAAGTAAGCCAGAGACTGCTTTGGCTATTCAAGGCTATAAAGCTTAAGATAATCACCTTATGAGATGTTTTACTTTTCTCTGGTCTGGGAATCTCATAGGAAGTGTTGGCAGTGTTCCAGAGCCCACAAATCATATTGGTTGTTGTGGATCTAGGTCAACATTGACTTCTTCATAGTCATCTCGAAATATGACATGGCTAGGTGGAGTGGTTCTGGGCACCCTTGGATTGTCCAGTCTTTCCACGTTTATCAAGAGGGAGGGGACATGGGGATATATGTATACATATAGCTGATTCACTTTTTTTTTATGGCAGAAACTAACACAACACTGTAAAGCAATTATACTCCAATGAAGACATAAAAAAAAAAAGATTGATGGATTCTTTGGAACTCTAGACACTTGGAAATCCTCTGAGTATTGGCTTTGAATTCTAAAAGTTTTTTACCAGGCCAGCTTCTTTTCAAAGAGAGCCATTTTGCTTTTTGTTCAGAGTACAGAAAGAAAATCCTGTTGAATTGGTGGCAGAAGAGGCACAATCTGATGGAATGAAGGAAGGAGTATCCTTTCTGGGTTGGTTTGGTCTTTGCACTCCTCATATGTTTCTTGTTTTCTTGGGTTAAGATCTCTTTGTTTTTTTCCATTAGTGTACTTTACTTAGATCACTCTGATTGCTTTATAGGTATTATAGAGTAATGGTAGCTGTTTTGGTATGGGAGATTACAGGATGAGCTTGTCAGAGATGAATGTCAATTGGATGCATCTTATAAGCCTGAGGAGACTTCCCGCTTCTGTGTCGTCAGAGAACTGAGGCAAGCATTTGGCCATTCCCGGCATGTCGCTAGATGAGCACTCTTGATCCGTTCTGAATTGCCTACAGTGGGTGGCACTGGCTTGAAACTGTGGCACTGTGTAGCCCTTTGAGCTGCATTGAAAGCATGAGGATGTTTTGCAGTCTTTGGTTTGTGCTATCCAGATTTTTGAAAGTGTTCTGAAAGGATCTTTGTTCTTTCATCAGACTTTAGTGTCTTGACTTAACCTGGGGACATAAAGTCACATTAGATCTATTGGTGTTAAAACACACAGCTCTACATATATCTAGTTAGTTGACCCTCTTCTTCCTGTTTTTAAAAATTAATGAAATGACTGAGTGCTATTTGCTGTATTTAAGATAGCCTAAAAATAAAAGCTCCTTCCCCCCACCGTTTTATAGTCCAATGAAGATGATTGCCTTTCTCTTCCATTCACCTTGGATACTTCTTACTTGCCATGAGTTGTGGGGCTACTTGTAAGGCTGATGTAAGGTGGGATATTTTCTCCTTTTTGAGGCTCTGCTTATGAGCTAGAATCATAAAAATTCAAGAATTGTGCCAAATGTTCTTTTGTTGATGACTGTGATTTAGTCTGTTATGTAACTAATGTATAATTTACACATCCTGAAGATCATCAGTCTCTGTACAGAGTGACTATATTTAACCCTCAGTTCTTTGGAAAAAGAGAACATTGTCAATTATCTTTGAAACTATATTTGTGAGACAATGCACATTGATCCACACTTTGTCTCCATTTTTAATTTTTGGTGTGTTAAGTAGTACTTTATGATTTATGCTGTGCTTTTCATGTATAAAGGCTCAGAAGAGAAAGAGAGAGCTTAGTGCTAGTGACTATATCTTGAGGCTTCCATGGCTTATATTATCTAAACCAAGAACAACAGACAATAATATCCCAGTCATCTTTATTAATATGCAGGTCCAGAAAGAACAAAAGGGTAAATTTCTTTCCGCTATTATCTTTCAGTTGTGGAAGGGGAGTGGAAAGAGAGGGTATTGAAATACTTAATGGTAAACAGTTAGTAGTAAGAAAATAACACTTCCTTTTTCTGTCAATATATTGTGATGCTACTAGTGCCTGTGTCATTTGAAGAGCTTTTGAGAAAGAAAATGGTTAATGTTGATTTTCTTTTATCTTGAACTTTGTAAGTTAAGTCCAGTTTTAAGCTCAAATTCCGTAACAGGTAAATAAATTCGCTTATGTACCACCCAACATTTTGCCTCATTGCCCTGCCACACGCTCTGCTTATATGAAGTTGTCGATGTGAGAGGAAGTGTTGACTGTGTTCACATAGAACTGTATTCCCTTAAGAAAGAAAGCCGTGAATGAGAAAATGATGTTCTCATTAAATCAGCTCTTTAAGAGTAGGTGGGAGGAATTGCTATCGATCTAATGGATTTAATAGTTCATATACAAAGTCTGTGGAATAGAAGTAATATTCTGCAGCTGAGCAACTGTAGATTAATCCATCTTCAGACAGAATTCTGGAAGCATCTGTAAAACTGGAAAATTACATTTTCTTTCCCCTTTTCAGGCACAACTGGACTAAATGTATTTCCTAAATACTTTAGAATCAAGTTATATCCACATAAGTAGGTCTACAAAAAATCATATGAAAAATTGAAATAAAATCATAAAATATAGATGTTAGGTTCTTCTTGGCTACGTTTACTCTGGTGCCAGTTTGTTTGGAAGGGCTGCAGTGTTGAAGATAACCAGAGATCACCTGTAGAAATTCTTTCTGTCTTGGGTGGTTCTCTCATAACTAGTGGTGGTCTATTTTAGTTCATTTGGATGAAGTAGTCCTTTTAAGGGGGGTGGTGAAGTCAGACATTTAAGCTTCTCTTCAAGCTCTCCCTTTGACCCTTTTAAAACCCTTTTCTTTTATTCTACTCACTGAAAGCACATCACCAAGCCTTCCTTCTTTGTCAGGAAAGGCCAGTCATTCCCTTTCCCCTTCCCACCCTAACCTTTAATGAGTAGTTGGTTCTAGGAAGATATGGGGGCTCCCAGGACATGTGAGAATTTTGATAGATACGAGTGACATTCTATGGATAGAAATGAGGTGGACCTTGTTCATGTTTCATTCTCATATAAACTACATATTCCATTTATGCTTTACATCTACAAGATACTCCATTTAGGTAGCACATACTGTTTGAAGGTTCTCAAGGGAACAAAAAGTAAAATAATAACAATAATATTAACAACTACAACTTTGTTTATAAGCAATGAAAAAAATGCCAGAGGAATTGGGATTTTTGGTAACTACAACTAAAAGAAGAAGAGACTCATATTAAGAATAACAGCAGTACCATGTGTTTCCATAGCACATCGCCATTTACAAAGCACTCTTCATCTGGATTTAATATGGCCTTATGTGATAGCAGGGGGGTGGATTGGCTGGACTCCCATGGTTTCTTTAGCTTTAAGATCTCTGGATCTAAATCTTCACACCAGCAATTTTAATTGACATTGTTGCTATACTGTATTATCAGACAGCTTGAATAGTCAGATAGTCTGCTATTAGTGGAGCTGTTCTTCATGTTTAATCTTTTCCCTTCTGCCTGCTTCTTTCGTCACTGTCACTTTCCAGTTTGAAGACTGGAGCATATGTAGCCATCTTTATTTACTTTTGTTCAGTGCTAGCATTTGCCTTCTACTAAATGAGGTTGTCCTTTATGAGACAGCTGGTAATTTATCTCTACAGTCAAGGCTCATATACTGCATTTCAGAACCTGGGATATGTTAGTAAGGCTTCAAAAATAAAAAAAATCATCTGAATTAACACTGCACTGGTGATGGTGCACTACAGACAACACCCCTCCAACCCCCCCCCCCCCCCGCCAAAAAAAGCCAACACCTGAATGTCTAGTTGACGGCATTGGTACTTCCCATCTCTCCTGATAGCTTTACAATCAACAGTAGACTGTGAGAATGGCTATAAATAGATATATATGTGTGTATGTCTTCATATTAATCTCTTTCTCCAAAGCAGAATCATTTCTTAGGGTAGTTTTTATGAGCAGTACTCCTAATTCGATTTTATATCAGTCCAAGAAGCATTTTTTTCTCTTCCATTTACATCAGCGTTGTTGAAAGCATCATTGAACTTTTAAACCAAAATGGGAGCACTTCTTAAAACATGCTTTTATTAAATCAACCTGATAAGAAAAACCACTGTAAGCCAGCAAATTCCAAGGTTCCCAGGGCTCTAATGGGGTCCATAGTTAGACATTAGATTAAGAGTGGGGCACTATGAATTCCTCAGAATTTATACTTGGAGTGTATGGTCCAACCCAGTCAAGAACCACTGCATTGGGACTTCCCTGGTGATGCAGTGGTTAAGAATCCGCCCGCCTGCCAATGCAGGGGACACAGGTTCGAGCCCTGCTCTGGGAAGATCCCACATGCCGCGGAACAACTAAGCCCATGCGTCACAACTACTGAGCCTGCACTCTAGAGCCTGCGTGCCACAACTACTGAGCCCACGTGCCACAACTACTGAAGCCTGCATGCCTAGAGCCCGCGCTCCGCAGCAAGAGAAGCCACTGCAGTGAGAAGCCCGCGTACCGCAACGAAGAGTAGCCCCCGCTCACCGCAACTGGAGAAAGCCCACATGGCAGCAACAAAGACCCAATGCAGCCAAAAATAAAATAAATAAAGAACCACTGCACTTATTAATGTAGCTTTTTGACTGGATCCTTGTTATATTTTTGTTAATTTGGGGGCTTTTAGACTATACACACTTTAAAATCTTATTATCTTTACATTACATGTATGATAATGTTAAACTTCAGCATTATTCTATCAGTATAGTAGTTAATTAAACATATTTATATAAAGAATAGTTTATAATGGTATGGGTTCATTTTTAAAATCTGCCCCTTCACATTTAAAAACTCACTTCTTAAAGGTGATGAAGATATTTCCTGAGATTTATTAAACTACTGATGATTGCCTCTAAAAGGATTATGTTTGTTTTGTTTTGTGAAAGGGTCAGGCAAAATAGCTTAGCTCCCAGCAACACCTATACTGATACATAATCTGGCAAAGATTTTGCAGAGCGTATTACGTAAAGTTGTTAAAGAAGAATTCACTTCAGTCCAGTAAGCAGCTCCCACCTTCTGCTTTGCTCTGGAGAGACAATGGTGAAGGAACCTGCATCCTTATTCTTAAACAGCTCACAGTGCACTGGAAGAGTGAATTTTACGTGGTTCATCTCATTTGATGGCATCTAACTGAGAGTTACCATGTGGTGTTTGATGTGCACACGTTCCATAGGCACTCCACAATTAAAAGGGTGATGTGAACCATATCGTCCCTTTCCTTCTGTAAAACTTAGTGGTAGTTTTTCATTGCCCTGTGGATCAAGCGCAGAATCCCTACTCTGAGCTTTGAAAAGGACCTCAGACCATTTCCTTTACCTTTCCTTTACTTGCCCACATCTAGGTTAAGCCTTTCCCAGAATTGCACCTTATGCCTTTCCTGTCATCTCTCCAGGTAAATCTTTACTCTTTTTTCTTCCATGTGAAAACGTTTCAAATGTGAAAAAGTGAATGGTTTCCCTGAATTGTGCATAATGACTATGTAGTTAATCATCATCATTCAAATGCGATTCAGATACACTAAGTGTATTTACAAAATACCATGGAAGAAGAACACGGGAGGAAATGCTTATTTCTGGGGAATTCAGAGAATATTTTTCAAAGAAGATAATATGTACCTAGGTCTTCAAGGATGAGTAGGAGTTTCCAGGTGTATTTTGGGCAGAGGGAGGAATATACATGAAAAGTTATGGCATCATACACTTGCAGCAACATGGATGGACGCAAAGATTATCATACTAAGTGAAGTCAGACAGAGAAAGACAAATACCATATGATATCACTTATATGTGAAATCTAAAATACGATACAAATGAATATATGAAACAGAAACAGACTCACAGACATAGAGAATAGTCTGGTGGTTGCCAAGGGGGTGGGGAGTTGGGGGAGGGAAGTATTGGGAGTTTGCGATTAGCAGGTGCAAACTATTATAGATAGGATGGATAAACAACAAGGTCCTACTGTATAGCACAGACAGGTATATTCAATATCCTTTGATAAGCCATAATGGAAAAGAATATATATGTTTAACTGAGAATATATATGTATAACTGCTGTACTTTGCTGTACAGCAGAAATTAACACAACTTCAACTATACTTGTACATCAACTATACTTCAATAAAATTAAAAAAAAATTTATGGCGTCATAAAGGAATGTGGCATGTTTAGGGAACATCGCTGGACTGTACAGTATGCACGTTTCTTTGGTGGTGCTGGTGCTGGGAGACATAGGATTTGTATGACAAGCTCTGAGATGCAGAAGCCAAGCCATGTGGTTCTTTTAGAATGCTGTGTATTAGCACATTACCAGCTGGTTTAGGCACTTGGTAAATATTTTCTTTTGATGAAACATGAGGCTAAGAGTAGCTGGCTCTTTGATCAAGGGGAGAAAATGTGAGTAATTCCTTTAAGAACCATACTCATTCATCATTCATCAGGTATTCATTCAACAAATATATACTGAGGCTGCTGCACTCAGAGCAACAAGGGAGATATAAAGATGTTTCTACCCTGTTTGTGCAGTGCCTATTCTCCAAATTCAGGGTTTTATTAGATTTTTCTTTGAGTAGTGTTAATTCTATGCCATTTTATTATGTCTTATGCATACTTGCTACTAAAGCACTGTGTAGTTACTTCTTTCTCTGAAAGGTTCAACACTATTTTAACCCACTCCACTGCTTTATTTCAGGAGTTCTCACTCTGCATTTTGAGGGAAGTTCAGGTGCTCAAATGGCTGGCATTTTTCTACATTTTGTGCCTTGCTAGCTGGTATTTATAAGGTCAAGAAGGCGGAGCATGCAGGGTTATAGATGTGAAAGCTGATTTATACTGAACCTTTTAGGCCTAACATATGTTAGCTGCCATTCTTTATAAGAGACTATAGTTTAACTGTAGAAAACAACCCTGAAAGCAGAACAGAAACTTTGTTCTTTTTTTTTTTTTTTTCTTTTGGTCTGCACGGGTTGTGGGATTTTAGTTCCCTGACCAGAGATCAAACCTGGGCCCATGGCAATGAAAGCACCGAGTCTTAACCTCTGGACTGCCAGGGAATTCCCGAAACTTTGTTCTTAAAGATTGTACTCCTGGTAATATGTCCTTTTACTAGTGTGTGGAAGGTTCTTGAGGATTATTTAAAAGTCATTCATTCCTTCTCTTCCTTCCACCCACTGCCCTGTTCCCTTCTTTGCGTCATCACATATTTGAATAACTTCTGTGTGTCAGCAGTGTTCTGGGTATTGGGTTACAAGAGTAAACATTGAGCTCCTCGTCCTCAAAGAGACTTGTTAACAGCAGTTCTTCTCAACCCTGGCTGTGCATTAGCTGTAAGGCTTACATGTAAGCCTTTAAAAAGTACAGGTGCTGGGGTCCCTGCCCTGGAGATTCTGATTCAGTGGTTCTCAGGTGAGTAGGTAGGATGACAGACAGATCAATAGGCAATTTCAGTTCTCTGAAGTGGGGCTATAGGATAGTTAGTACTGGAGAGCATTACCTACTCTAGTCTTAGAAGATCAGAGTTGGTGGAGGAGTGAGGAGGGTGTGGGTGCATCGTGGAAGGTAAAAGCCTGTCTTAGATTTTTGGAAATAACATGTATGGACTGCAAGAAGAGATAGCATGGAAAATTGGTAGTTTATTGTGGTCAGAGCATAGAAGAGGAGGCAAGGAGTATCCAGAAATGAGACTGGAGAGGCAAGCAGGGTCCAGATCATTCAGGGCTTTGTCAGCCAGGTTAAGAAATTTGAATTTTATTCTGAAGACAGTTGGAGCCATTGATGGGTTTTATGTAGTGGAGTCATACAAGATTTATTATGTTTTCATACGGTCACTCCTGCTGCTCTATGGAGAATGCTTTGAGGGAGATAAGAATAGAATTTGAAGACTTTTACAGAAGTCTAGGCAAGAAATGCCATGGCTTGAATCAAGGTAGTGGCAGTGGAGATTCAGAGAAGTGGACAATTTAAAGAAATATTCAGTTGTTAGAATATACTGACCTTGGTTAAAAGTAGATGTGTTGGGGGAGGGGGGAGAGACATCAATGTGTCACAGACTAGGTTCTTGGCTTGGGGTCACGGGTACCATTCACTAAATGGGAATACAGGAGAAGGGGCAGATGGGGCAGGGAAAGGTGATGAGTTTATTTTAAATATATTGAGTTTGAGGTGCCAGTTGGCCACCCAAGTAGATATATCAACTGGCCATTTAGGCATAAATGGTCTGAAGCATGGGAGTAGGATCTGGGCTAAAGATAAAGATTTGGGAGACATTTGCATTTATATAGAGTAACTGAAAGCATATGAGTGCATGAAATGATTCAGTATGTGTAGAGAGGGGCGAATGTCTGGGTTAGAACATTTTAGGAAACATTTTAGGAAAGGAGGAGAAAAGGAGGAGCCTTAGAAGGACATTGAAAAGGAGCGGTAAAGGTAGAAGGAACATCAGGAGGGTGAGTTGTCATGTAAGGCAAGAGAACTTTTTAAGAAGGAAGGAGTGATCAACAGGGTTAAATGTCATAAAGAGGTCAGTAAGAAATTTTCATTTGCTTTAACAGCAAGAATGTTCTGTCAGAAGGAAGAGCAGTTTCATGGCATGGAAAGGAGTGGGTTGAAGGGTGTGAGGTAAAATAATAATGAATAATAATTCATGAATAATATCAAATCATGTTGTACACCTTAAACTAATACAGTGTTGTATGTCAATTATATCTCAATAAAACTGAAAAAAATAATTGTGAGTTGACACTTGTTTCAAGAAGTTTGAGACAACAGAGATAGGACGGACGGGTGGTAACCTGAGGCAGAGGGGTTCAAGGAGAATTGTTGAGACAGGAGAAATTTAATTATTCTGTTGGTTCCCTCCTAGAGTGATCATTCATTAAAGGCCCTCTGTGAGCCAAACTCTGTGCTCTATGCTGAGAACAGATCTTAATTCTAGTGGAATAGCTACTTAATAATTGAATAACAAGTAAAAATAATGAGAAGCACTACAAAGGAAATAAGCAGAATGCTGCGGCTGAGAATGATAGTGAGACCTACTTAAGATAGTGCGGTCAGGAAAGGCCTTTTTTTTTTTTTAAACTCTGGGTTTGTTTGTTTGTTTATTTATTTATTTATTTATTATTTATGGCTGTGTTGGGTCTTCGTTTCTGTGTGAGGGCTTTCTCTAGTTGTGGCAATTGGGGGCCACTCTTCATCGCGGTGCGCGGGCCTCTCATTATCGCAGCCTCTCTTGTTGCGGAGCACAGGCTCCAGACGTGCAGGCTCAGTAATTGTGGCTGACGGGCCTAGTTGCTCTGTGGCATGTGGGATCTTCCCAGACCAGGGCTCGAACCCGTGTCCCCTGCATTGGCAGGCAGATTCTCAACCACTGCACCACCAGGGAAGCCCCAGGAAAGACCTCTTTGAGGAGGTATCGTTTTAAATTGAGATCTGCGGGGTTTGAGACAAGATGGCGGAATAGAAGGACTTGAGCTGACTTCCTCTCACAAAAATACCAAAATCACAACTAACTGCTGAACAACCATTGACAAAAAATAAATTGAGATCTGAAGAATGAGAAGGAGACAGGGAGTAAAGAACCTAGGAAAGAGTATTTCATTCAGAGAGAGCTTTAAGTGCATAGGTCCTGGGATGGAAGCAGCTTGGTGTATTCCAGAAACCAGCAGGAACAGAAGCTTTTTATGGCCACAGTGAGGTGAGCTGGGAAGAGTAGCACGAGTTGGGTCACGTATGCTTGGTGTTAGTTTGTGTTTTATTCAAGAACAGTGGGAAGCCATTGAAAGGTTTTAAGCAGAATGACACAATCTGATTTAAGTTCTGAAAGAGTCACAATGGCTGTTTTGTGGATAATAGGTTACTAATGGAGGTAGGACAAGGACAGAAGCAGGGAATAAGTCAGTGGCTACTTGGATTAAGGTGGAGGTAGAGGGAAGAGGATGGCTAGTGAAATATACTGTGAAGGTAGAATCAACATGATTTGGCTGATGAGTGCCGAAAAGGCCAAGGGACGTGGAGGAGGGAACACTTCAGTGTCTGGTTAGTGTCTGCATAACTGGTAACACCATTTACTGAGGGGGGAAGAACTGAGGGAGCCCCAGATTTTCAGTGCAGGTTGGGGCTGGGAGGCCATGCAGAATCAAAAGCTCCCATTTTATACATGCTAAAATTCGTTTGCATAAGAGAGCTATTTTAACTCAGCAATTGAATTGTAGCTATGTGGAGGTTAGAGGACAGGTTTGGTCTATAGATAGATATTTAAAATTAGTTGGAGTATAGATGTGTTTCAAGCCATGAGAATGGACAAAATCACCTGAGAAGAGGATGTAGAGTGAAGCTCTGAGCAATGCCTGTATTTAGAAGTCAGAAAGAGGAGATAGAGCTTGCAAAGAAAATTGAGAAGGCGGCTAATGAAGTAGGAACTCGGGAGAAGGTGGTATCATGGAAGCTGGGAAGGGTGTTTCAAGGAATGAAGGGAGGAAGCAGCTCTGTTGAATGGTTCTAATAGGGCCAGAAAAGTGGCTATGGATTTGGCATCATCTAGATTAATGGTTATCATTGCAAAATCATGTTCAGTGTTGTGGTGGGATCAGAAGATTAGTGAAAGCAAGTGGGGAAGTAGAGCTATACCAATTGTACTAAATCTTTTAGAATTGATCTAATTCATTCTTTTAAGGGCTGTATGGTGGCCCGTGGTATGGTTCTGTCATAATTTATTCAACCTATCACTATTGATGAGCATTTGCTTTGTTTTCATTTTTGCCTTTGAAAATAAGGCTATAATGAACACTCTGCACTCCCCCATCCCTGCACCCCTTGAGAGTGTGTGTGTGTGTGTGTATCCACACTTAAACATTGGTATGTTTGTATAGGAGAGATTCTAGGAATGGGTTAAATGGATTGAAGAACATAGGTATTTTATGTAATTTTAGCTGGTATTGCTAATTACTTTCTCAAAACTCTAAAAATTCACGTTTTCACCTGCAATTTTTGAGAGATTGATGATGCAGGAAAAAGGGGGTCTAACTGAAGATGCAAAGTCCTTGAATAGGTAAGAGGAGATGGGGGCTAAAGTACACGTGAAAGGGCTGGGCTTTGATAAGTTAAGGAATACTTTCTCCATTGTAACGGGGAGGAAGGAGAAGATTATTTAGTTGCCCATAATTTTGTAGTTTTTGGTGGTAATAACATGAGGACATTCTGTAGTCTCAGTGAAATAAGATATGAAATCATCAGTTGAAAGGAGGAACTTGGAAAGCGCAAATTATGAAGTCAATCCTAGAAAGTCAAAAAGGATGTACAGTAGGATTGCTGGGCCATGTTGAATTTAAAATGTAGTCAGATTTTATGGTTTTCTGTGGCTGTATACTGTTACTTGGGTTTGTACTCAGATAAAGTGGATACCTGGGGTCACTAGGGCTGGGGTTTGCTAAGCAAGTATGATGGAGAGAGAGAGGGGACAAGGGAAGTAAGAGTACTCTGGAAGGAATGATTATACATAGACTGAAAAAGTAAGCTGAACAAAGAGGGACAGAAAGGGGTTGTGAGATTGTGATTGAGAATCAGTAGATTAGAAGGTTCAATGAGGAGGAAGAATTTTTAGCAGTGGAGATACTGAAACTAATGAATGGCAAGGATGGGGAGGGGTGTTGTAATGTGGGATGTATGAATTTAGAATTTTGGCATGGGTAATGGTTTGTGTTGACCAACTCAAGGAGTTGCCCATGGATTTGGGTCACTGAGATATAGTGGAAGAAGGGTCCCTGAAAGAGGTTATCAAGGACCTGGGAGGCCAAGATATTGTTTGCATAGTGTACGTTCTTGTTGACATATGATGACAGGAGTGGGAGTGGAAGGGAAGCGAGCCAGGAGTACAGGTTTTCAGTTGGGTGGAATGAGGGTGAAGATGGTAAATAATGGTGCCAATGGGGGGTGGGGCTTGAGCTTTGCTCGAGCATGGAGGTTTGGAGACACGTGTAGAGTGGGAAGAGGCCTGTTGGGAGTATAGTGGGGAACAGGCATAGCTGCCTCCCCAACCTCCTGGCCCTGGGACTTATCGGGCATTGAGAGAGAAAAATAATTACTTCTTGAGAGGGCTGCTGGGGGAGCATGTTTATATGCTGGTGATAAGGGAGTGAGGGGGAGGTTGGGAAGGGAAAGGTTGGCTAGCAGAGCTTCCTGACCAGGGAGAATGGATCGGCTGTAGGGTCTTAGTGGAGAGATTAGCCTTGGCCTCCTCATAAAGGGAAGGAGGATGGGCAGCAGGCCCGGCCATGGGTTGGGTGGCCGGAGGCTGGTGCGTCTCTCTCTTCTCTGCAGAAGGCGGCAAGAACAGCTGCTGAGGAGATGTGAGAGGAATGGAGGAGGTTTGAGATAGCAGCTGTGGAGAGTGGAAGTGACACATAGAAGGATCGTCAGAAGATGTTGAGGACTCAGCTGAGACAGGAGATTATGAGTTAGGCATAAACTTCTCCCTTCCCGCCCCTCCTGTTACATATGTAGTATCTATTTTTCCTCATTCCCACCAGACTGATTTAATTACTTTTTCATCTATGTTTCCATAGTATTAAAACACCTACTTTTGTGTCTCTTATCACATTGTGTTACAGTGATTTACCTGGTTTCTCTTTTAGAGTGTGAGTTCCTAGACTATGTCCTAGGTTATGTCTCATTTATCTCCTCTTCATGATCACCTGGAATAATTACTGGAACATAACAGGTGCTCAGTTAATGTTCATTGAATTGAATCAAATTACACAAGTATGGTTATTTTATTTTCTGAAAGTTCTTTTTCTTCATTGATATGACACCATATTTTCTAAACATCTTGCTGGTTTCTTTGGGCACAGTATGCTCATTAAGGGTAAGCCATCCTGTTTCCATCTCATGCAAGAGCAAGACTTGTGCAGAAGATTAAAATATCCTACTCGTCTCTACAGGTTTGGCATGAATTTATTTGCCTTTGGAATTTCTGTCAGCAGAATCTTTGTTTGCCTTGTTATTGCCCTTACCATTTGGCCATAAGGGCATTCTTTGAGAAGATAGTGAATGGCCATATTCTTCTGAGTGAATGGTACCATGCTAACATTCTTTCCCTTCAGAGTGAATGATACTGTGTTAACGTTATTTGAAAGCTGTGGCTTGACGTGGAGGAGAGAGCTTTTCTTATAAAAAGAACCCAATAAGCAAAATTAAAATGTCACCTTGCTTTCAAATTGTTTGAAATGTTTTGCTGACATGAAGACCATAAAACCATGGAAAAATATTAATTTGCCCATTAACGTGCTCATATTGTTTTGTGGGTGGGAAAATGAAGGTACATGAAGTATTATTCACATTCCATGTCAGCGGCCACAACTTTGGAAGGAGGCTTCCTTAGGTTCCCTCTAAGATAGAAGTATAGAATCTCATGTTAGAAGGTACCACGGAGAGCCGCTGGTCCCACCACCCAATACGTTTGAATCCTCTCTTCAACATCCTCAACAGGTAGGTGTCAAGCATCTGCTTGTATACCTCTAGGGATCAGCAGTTTTCCTGAGAACAGAAACCAGGTTCTGCATTGACACCACAACGTTGCTATCTCTATAACAATAGTTCTCAAACTTTTGTTTCCAAGAGCCCCTTTATACTCTTAAAAACTATTAAGGACCTCAAAGAGCTTTTGCTTATGCAGAGCGTACCTACCAATGATTATTTATTTATTTAAAAATTTAATAATAAACCCATTACATGTCAATGTAAATAACATTTATTAATGAAAAATAACTATATTTTCCAAAACAAAATAAATTTAGTGAGAAACGAGGCCTTGCAAATCTCCTTAATAGCTGGTGCAATAAATAGAAGACAGTTGGGATTCTCATATCTATTTTCCCATTCAATCTGTTGTAATATCACAGGTCATGTAGTACATACATGGCAGGCAAATAACTTCTTAGAATTAACAAACTTTGACCTCACGGACCTCCTGAAAGGGTCTCAGGAGCCCCTAGGAGTCCCCAGACCATACTTTGAGAACTGCTGCTGTCTTGTACACCAAGAGATAGGATGAATCGATGAAGTAAACTGTTAAGAGACTGGAATGAAAAAATATATATATATACAAAAGGGGCTAAGAAAAATGTCAACAAATATTGAGTGCCTACCATGTGCCTGAATGTAAAACACTGAAAATTCTAACACTTAGATCAATTGTTCCTTGTCTCTTTCAATATGAAGATGCTCTTTGACTTCAAAAAGTATTTCTGGATTGTAAATTAGCTATTTTACTTATAGAATCCATTCATTGAGAAAATGACCAAAAGCCGCTGCGAATTTACTTACGGTTTTTAAGAAATTTCTGTTTTCATCATCACACCAGTGTCTGTGGACATTAGAAAACAAATACTGTGTCTGTGTTTTTATATAGTTGATCCGCAGGTCCATGGGGGTTTGGAGAACCCTTGCAGGTAACTCTGTGTCTGGCCTATGGAGCTGCCCCCACCACATATGATCCATGGGCTGGGAACCATGGTTCTGTGTGTGATATTTTTCCCCCTCAGAAGTCATTCATCAGTTCTTGTCACCAGTCTTAAAGGTGTTGAGTGATGGTTGTTTTGAAACCATTAAGACTTTTGGTGCCTTCAATTAAGATGTCTGGGTGTCATAAAAAAAAAAAACAGCCAAAGACAAATAGAAGTGTGTGCTTCAGGGGCTTCCGGTTCTCTTCGCCTGTACTTCTCTCGCCAAGAGCAACAGATGGGCAGTTGCAGATTGAGCCTGTCTCTCCTCCCCTGCAAGTTGGTGCTGGGAGCTAGTGGAAGACAATTGTGTTGAGAGAGTTAATACTGAGTTAGAGAAAAGTGGAAGTGTGGTAATAGTGCAAGGGGAGGAGTGAGAAATTAAATGGTATCTTTTTAGAAGTCTGCCTTATTGCAGTCTGCATTGCTCCTTGGGGATTTTTCTACTGAGTACAAGAAAATCAGCAAGCACTTCCTGAAAAACCCAGATGAAATTACTGCCATAAATTTTTATTTTTTTCCATGGTATAAAACCCTTAATTTAGATGGGGAGGGTTTATTACCAGTGTTTTCTTGGCATGGCTAAGTTCAATTAATTTCGGATGACAAGCTCACCCCCACCTTTTGCCTTTCTTCTTTTTTTTTTTTTTCCCTAGTATGTGAAAAGTACAATTTGTTATTGGTTTGCCTTTGGCTCTGGAGACCTCATTAAGGGCCCGAGAAAAGGATTCTATCTTTCTTTGACACCTTTCTGTTTTCTGCAGGATTCAGACCATTTGCATTGTCATATGGAAAGTATGGTGTATGTGTGAGGGGAAGGTTGGCAGATAAAACTGGTGGTGTTTACACCATTTAAATATTGCAAGTTAAGAAATTGTTACCACAGTATTCAACTAAGATAGGGACCTCAGCTTAAGATGAGGTCTCTGAAAAGAATGTGGGCACATTTAGACAGGAAAACTTGTTTAGCTCTTCTGACAGTTCATATGTAACATACCTGGTTGTTTGAAAGCAGGAACAAGATGTCAACAGAATATTGTATTTACCACACTCCAAAGGCATAGCATGCTGCACCTGCAAGTTCTTGTTCCTATCAGAATACTGTGAGTATATCTTGCGAACAAGGGGAAATAATCTATGGTGTTTTGTTTTGTTTTTCTTTGCATGGTAATATAGAATCTATTGTAGTGTGAATAAAAGGAGTCGCAGGAGATTCATTACTGTTTGTGAAGTGTGCTGTCTGTGTCTTTCGGCATGTGAGTCCTTATTTTACTTACCAAGCAGATATAAAAATTAGACTCGAGGTGATAGAGAATATGTATTGCATAAATAAACAATGCAAACAGAAGATTTACCATTATAACAAATAAATACCCTGCTTCAGAGGTTGGAGATTAGAATCCTGTTATATTAAATGCTTGACAATTAATTAGCTATTGTTTATAAAATTCCCAAGATGACAGGTTACTTAAATACTGTTATTAAGAGTAGCTGGATTAGTAATAATAATGGTCAATGCCTTTGGCAACAATGAGGAGATTTTACAAATAAAGATAAATGTGGGTGATCATAGTCAAAGTGATTTGTGTGTTGAATGCAGAGGAGCAGCCCCTGTGCACAGTGTTCTGAGACTGCGGTATGGAATGTGCGATATGTGGCACAGTGTTCTGAGACTGCAGTGTGGAATGTGCACTACTTGGCACAGTGTTCTGAGACTGCACTGTGGAATGTTCGATACTGGGCACAGTGTTCTGAGACTACAATGTGGAATGTTCAGTACTTGGCAGTGTTCAGAGACAGCAGTGTGGAATGTGTGATACTTTCCACACTGTTCTGAGACTGCAGTGTGGAATGTGCGATACTTGGCACAGCCTTCTGAGACTGCAGTGTGGAAAGTGCAGTACTTAGAACGGTGTTCTGAGACTGCAGTTTAGAATGTGCAGTACATGGCAGTGTTCAGAGACTGCAATGTGGAATGTGCGATACTTGGCACGGTGTTCTGAGACTGCAGTGTGGAATGTGCAATACTTGGCACGGTGTTCTGAGACTGCAGTGTGGAATGTGCAGTACTTGGCAGTGTTCAGAGACTGCAGTGTGGAATGTGCGATACTTGGTACAGTGTTCTGAGACTGCAGTGTGGAATGTGCAGTACTTGGCAGTGTACAGAGACTGCAGTGTGGAATGTGCAGTACTTGGTAGAGTGTTCTGAGACTGCAGTGTGGAATGTGCAGTAGTTGGCATAGTGTTCTGAGACTGCAGTGTGGAATGTGCAGTACTTGGCAGTGTTCAGAGAGTGCAGTGTGGAAGGTGCGATAACTTGTCACGGTGTTCTGAGAATGCAGTGTGGAATGTGCAGTACTTGGTACAGTGTTCTGAGATTGCAGTGTGGAATGTGCGATACTTGACACAGTGTTCTGAGACTGCAGTGTGGAATGTGCAGTACTTGGCAGTGTTCAGAGACTGCAGTGTGGAATGTGCGATACTTGGCACAGTGTTCTGAGACTGCAGTGTGGAATGTGCAGTACTTGGTACAATGTTCTGTGACTGCGGTGTGAAATGTGCAGTATTTGGCACAGTGTTCAGAGACTGCAGTGTGGAATGTGCGATACTTGGCACGGTGTTCTGAGACTGCAGTGTGGAATGTGCAGTACTTGGTACAATGTTCTGTGACTGCGGTGTGAAATGTGCAGTATTTGGCACAGTGTTCTGAGACTGCAGTGTGGAATGTGCAGTACTTGGCACAGTTTCTGAAACTACAGTGTGGAATGTGCAGTACTTGGCAGTGTTCTGAGACTGCAGTGTGGAATGTGCAGTACTTGGTACAGTGTTCTGGGACTGCAGTGTGGAATGTGCAGTAGTTGGCAGTGTTCTGAGATGACAGTGTGGAATGTTCAGTAATTGGCAGTGTTCAGAGTGCAGTGTGGAATGTGTGATACTTGGCACACTGTTGTGAGACTGCAGTGTGGAATGTGTGATACTTGGCACAGCCTTCTGAGACTGCAGTGTGAAATGTGCAGTACTTAGCATGGTGTTCTGAGACTGCAGTTTAGAATGTGCAGTACTTGGCAGTGTTCAGAGACTGCAGTGTGGAATGTGCGTTACTTGGCACGGTGTTCTGAGAGTTTAGTGTGGCATGTGCAGTACTTGGCACAGTGTTCTGAGACTGCAGTGTGCAATGTGCGATACTTGACACAGCCTTCTGAGACGGCAGTGTGGAATGTGCAGTACTTGGTACAGTGTTCATAGATTGCAGTGTGGAATGTGAGATACTTGGCACAGTGTTCTGAGACTGCAGTGTGGAATGTGCAGTACTTCGTACAGTGTTCTTAGACTGCAGTGTGGAATGTGCAGTACTTGGCACAGTGTTCTGAGACTGCAGTGTGGAATGTGCAGTATTTGGCACAGTGTTCTGAGACTGCGCTGTGGAATGTGCAATACTTGACACAGTTTCTGAGACTACAGTGTGGAATGTGCAGTACTTGGCAGTGTTCTGAGACTGCAGTGTGGAATGTGCAGTACTTGGTACAGTGTTCTGAGACTGCAGTGTGGAATGTGCAGTACTTGGCACAGTTTCTGAAACTACAGTGTGGAATGTTCAGTAATTGACAGTGTTCAGAGTGC
The DNA here is from genome assembly GCF_028023285.1 of Balaenoptera ricei. Classification (NCBI taxonomy): domain Eukaryota; kingdom Metazoa; phylum Chordata; class Mammalia; order Artiodactyla; family Balaenopteridae; genus Balaenoptera; species Balaenoptera ricei. Next base: position 36,786,218 of record NC_082649.1, read on the forward strand.
AGTGTGGAATGTGTATACTTGGCACACTGTTGTGAGACTGCAGTGTGGAATGTGTGATACTTGGCACAGCCTTCTGAGACTGCAGTGTGAAATGTGCAGTACTTGGCACAGTGTTCTGAGACTGCAGTGTGGAATGTGCAGTACATGGTACAGTGTTCTGAGACTGCAGTGTGGAATGTGCAGTACTTGGCACAGTGTTCTGAGACTGCAGTGTGGAATGTGCAGTACTTGGTACAGTGTTCTGAGACTGCAGTATGGAATGTGCAGTCCTTGGCACAGTGTTCTGAGACTGCAGTGTGGAATGTTCAGTACTTGGCACGGTGTTCTGAGGAAAGTTAGGCAAAAGTGCTTAATTTGTTAACATTTTTTCTCTGATTTTTGTGTATTGCTTAACCACTTGTCAGAGTAGTGTTCTCTTAGCAAAATTAAAGAGGAAATAAGAAAGCTGACAGAAAATAGGCTCGACGGAAGGCCAAGTGTAAGAGATGAACCCCTAGCTGTTGCTGACAGGCACTGTTTAGATTCCAAATATGCTAGATCATTCATTAGTGTCTGTGTGTTTATGTGTGTGTGTGTGTGTGTGTGTGTGTGTGTGTGTATGTGTTTTAAAATATGGTGCATAATTGATATGGAGAAAAACGTGAGGGGACTTAGCTTGATTGTACAGGTTTTTGTTCTGTGGAATTTGTATCCTTAGGGTCCCATCTGTTTTGGATATAATTTTGTGAGTAAATCAACATGGAACCAAGAACTGGCCCATCTACTAATGGGAGAAAATTACCAAAGGAGATGATAAGCACAAATCCTTATTATGGAGAGTGAAGTTTACAAGAGGAAAGGTGTGGGGCTTCTTGATTTTTAGAATCAAAGATTTAGAAAATTGGATGGTGTGCAGAAGCAGTAGTGCTCATCAGCTGTTCCATGTGTCGCCTCACATTACCCACCTCTGATGCTGACTCTCTCACTAGCTCAGGCCAGTGGGCTGTGAGCAGAAGGGATGTATGGCCCTTCCTGGCCAGTGCACCCGGTCCACCCCTTTGTGGGTTGCTTCCTGGTCTGTTTTTTGGGGGGCAGGGGGTGCTAGATAACAGAACAAAACAGAACACATTTTGAAATACATATGTACCTCTAAATAATGACAAATTTAGCTTATGTTCCACAGACCTATTTAGCACAATCTGCTATTTAAAAGTATGTATAACATTCTTTTCTGCGTGAGTATGGAATGTGAATGATAGACTAGTTCTGGTGTTGTGACTGGTCCTTAATACTTCATATGAGTCCTGGAAAAACTTCATTGTGGAAAAAACTGGGATAGGTTGAATTCGGTTTTAGATATTATAGACAGGTGCTTTCAGCAGCCAAATTCATACAAATGACCAGATTTCTGTCTTTCATACTTTGTTGGGAATCACTCCAGTGTTGATCTTACTGAAGATTTTTATTAATACGAAAGTAACTTTATAGTCAGTGTTTCTGTAGAGTGAACAAAATTTCAGAAAAGCAGTGTTAAAACTGAGGGACACCTCAGCCTTAAACCTGTTTGTTTTCAGCAAATCTGACACATGTTATCCTCCTTGACTGCCTCTTTCTGTAAACCTGGCTATTGCCACCTCGCTTGGTTGCTTACAGTTTGACTCTAACCGAGCTTGTGTAATTAAGACTTGAAAAAATACCTTCTGTCCTGCTCAGGACTTGAGAGAATAGCCAGGTCTGAAGCCTTTGCTTGCTGTAATGGTTGCTCAGCTAGTTGGTTGGAGTTTTATAGCAACAAGGTTTGGAGATCCTCTAGTATGATGATTTTCATTGTAATAGGTCTTGTTGTAAGGAATAGTCATTGTATTGATAATAGTTCTTTCCTAGTGAATACCTTATTTTTTTTCCTCTCTCCTGCTCTCCCCTTCCCTCCCCTTCCCTTCTTTTCTCTCCCTCTTTCTTTCCATGTAGTGAACTGAGAAACTTGAAGAAAGGAACCCCATGCTGCTGCCGTGTGTGGGGTCCAGTAATTCTGATCATTTTGAAGAGATAGCCAGTTCTAACACTATCCTTAGGAATTATCTTACTGAATGTAGCATCTTTTGTGATGGGTGAAATGATAAACGAGGGAATGCGATTTGGGGAAAAAACCATATCGAGGGGCCTACATTAGAGTATATAAATCACAAATCAATATAAAGTTCAGATAATACTTTATCCAGAAATTGCGACAGTAATGGGAGGTGGGAAAAGTTCCCTCCATGTGTCCATTTTGAGAAATACAGTGTTTTTATTTGGTACAGTTGCATATTCATTTCTAACAGACTGCATCTTAAAAGGATTGGACTTTTATAGATTCTATGAATATTCAGAGAGTCACCAAAACCAATTCTGTCCTTTACCTTATGCATCTAGACCCATCTGTCATTTGCTTGGTAGATAGTCCTAGCTCTGTATTGTGAATTCCCTTTTGAGAAAAAGATATTTCCCATGTGGATAGGAGGGACATACTGGTACCTTTGCTGCCCTCGTTGAAAGTTTCAACCCTCAGGGTAATTCTTGGAGTGTGTGTGTCTGTGTTGCCAGGCCCTGCCCACTTTGGGATCTGGCATCAACTCTCAACTCTCGTAAGCTTTTAGGGCATTGTTTAGGACACTCATGCAGAAGGGGAAGACATAATGGCTGTTGCCACTAGTAAGTCATCAGGGTACTTGGCAAGCTGGCAAAAGCTAGAAGCCTTATCCATTTGCATCTTAATTGGTGTGACCATTAGCCTAAAGCCTGAATTTTACAAGTTGTCCCTTGAGCCCGTTCTCCCTTTTACCCTCTCGTTTTCCTGAAGCTGATTTGCGTCTTTAAAAAAATGTTTCTCAACATTTAAAAACTCATGCCCTTTTTGATAAACTCAGAAATCTTACACCTTTCTTAATATATTTAAAATATCCATTAAAAAGTAAGAATTGCAACAAAAGAATCAAGGCAATGGCACTCTTAGAAGGATGCCCTTTTTTTTTTTTTTTTTTTACTTCAGTCACATGAGATCAGTGTGAAAGTGGGATCTGTTTGCTTGCCACAAGCGTTTTTCCTGTTCTTGCTACTGACAGAGCACAGCATAGGTCACTTTCACATCAAGCTTGTTCAACTGCTTTGTTTTCATGGTCACAAAGGGCAAGAGAGCCTACTTTGCAAATATAGTCTATTTTATTATAATTCTGAAAATGCATGTTCAGACTACACATGGGCCCATCTTCCCCAGAAAAGATTTGGTTACACTCCCATACCATCTCCCACCACCTCACTGCTTTAAATACTTAACTCTGAAGAGGGAAACAGATGAAAGTAATTAAGATGGGGCAATAAGTAAGATATTCTTATTCATGAGCGCATCCACGTCTCTCAGCCACCGTCCCTGTGTGGCTGTTACCGCTCCTCCTCTTTGCTGTCCTAACCACCTCCAGGTCTACCTGCACGGTCAGAGTGGGTTTAACTGATTCATCCATGTGACTCCATGGCTCCTAACCCCAGTTCTAGTCCTCTTGGACCTAGGGAGAAGAGGTCTTCTGCGTTCTTTCAGTGGTAGGAAGGCTGTGCCTTGAGGATCTCCTAGAGTACAGGCACTGGGCCGAGTGTTCTACTTGCATCATACTCTGAATCCTCAGAAGGTTCCCATGAGATGGGAACAATTATCTCCATTTTGTAGATGAAGAAACTAAGGCGCAGAGATGTTTGCCTGCCTTGCTCTGGGTGGTGGAGTCAAAATCCAAAACCCAAAGTCATTTCTACTTACATTATAGAGAGAGAGTTGCTTTCTTGGTTCCAATGAAATGAATGATCTTTTCAAAAACATGTTCAAACTTTTCTGTTCCTTGGGTAAGCAGAAGAAGAAAAAAATTTAATTACATAATCATTACTATTTTTTTGAAAGTAACTACCTTATTCCAGCTAGTAACTATTGGGTTGGCCAAAAAGTTCATTTGGGTTTTTCCGTAAGATGTTACAGAAAAACCCAGACAAACTTTTTGGCCAACCCCATATTTGCTATAGGGTCTGGGGCAATGCAGTTGATAGAGTAGAAAACCAAGAATATTATAATCATTTAACTCATATTTTCAGTTATTATAAACAGCATTATAATCCCTTTTCATATGAGAAATCAATATATTTTCAAGAATGGAAGTATTATAGATTGGTCTAAGGGAGTTTTTTTGATAACCTGAAAGGGTAAATATCTTTCCATGCTTCTTCAGAATAATATTTGGAGCCCATAACTTTGGATCCATTCTAATAGGAGTTGTAGTGATTTAAAAAAGTGATGTATATACAATGAATATTTTATACTGTTATTTAAAAATAGAAATGTTCACATATAGAAAAAATGAGTAAAAGGCATTTCTGTAATTTTGAACTTGCCATATGTACTCATTGTATTGTATAACAGGCAAAATAGCATTCTATAATGTTTATAATCTCCCTCTAGAGCTTAGATTTTAACACATAAAAATTAATACCACTCTAATGCTGACATTCCCGCCATTATTCTAGGCTTATAGAAAACAATTCACTCATCATTGCAGCTCTTGTCTGTCCAGGTAAGGTTTTGCTTTGTTTTTCTTTGATTTTTTTTTTTTTTTTAACTCTTCAGAACATTTCTTAGGAACAAATTAGATTTAAATAAAAACTTTAAATTTGGTGAGGGAAATTGTCAATGCAAAGATGGCCTGGTATTGAAAATATGTGCTGAGGTAAACCACTGTATTTAAAAAAAAAAGCTAAGGTTATATTTTCACCATTCAAAATGAAGATTGGCTACTGAACTTTGGCCTTTAGAAATTGCATTTTGAGCCTTTGACCACTGGAGGGCGCTGTGCCACTGCAAACCACTTATTCAAGTCAGAAGTCATCAAATCTCTTCGTTTGTTCTTCTCTCTAAAAAGATAAAGGATTTATATTCTTGTAATGCCAGATCAGTTCATACTTAACATTCAGCCTTTAGCTGTAGAAACTTGTTTGAATGACAGTAATGGCTTCATTTCAAGTTATTTAAATGTTTAATGCTGTGTAATTTACTCAAATGTGTATAATCCTTTATTTAACTAGATGAAAATAATATACTGTTAACATTGTTTTTAGCATTAATTAATGTGACTAATTGAAGTTAAAAACACTAAAACCAATTTCCCTGTTTTGTTGCATCATCAGACTGTAAAGAGGTTTCCCTCTGGCCCAGGCTGATTTTGGTTCAGTGCTCATCTCCCTCAGCCCTGCTCACTGCCCTCCACCCCCCATTCTACTCTCTCTCTGCAGTTTCTGTAGTTAATCTGATTTCAGTATTCCGACTGCTACAGTTGGTAGCAAAACTGACGAACTGTAGATCATTTCCCTTCTGAAAACTTGTCTTTTCAATGCATTATGATAGCAGCTTCTTAGTATTATTTGGTTGTTCCAAAATGAATGTAGTAATGATTAAAATCACTAAATTACTGTAAGCACTTTAAAAGAGGAAAAAAATGGAGGTAGGTCTTGACATCCCTAGTCGTGGCAGTCGGTGAGAACTCATTTTCAGCAGGAAATGGTGGAACCTTAGTATTCCTGCCTGAAGACTCCATCAACACAGCTATTGTTGCCACTGACTCTCAGTAATAATGAAAAACAAAACCAAAAGCCCCTGCTGTTTTCAAAGCTTTAGTCTGGTCTTGGAAATCAGATGAGTATAAGTCAAAACCTGGTAACACCTTTCTGGCAGCTTGCTTGTACTGCTGTGATGTGTTATATTAAAATGGCCCATTACAGTTCTCTGTTTGTAGGCATGAATTATTGTTTCTCGTTAAACATTGCGCCTCCAGGGTGCCAGAGAAAGGAACAATTTCACCCATTGCAATTGTTGATACGTGTCCTTTATTCAAAGTAATTGTTAGGTCACTGAATGCTTTGTTATTATTCTAGATTCTGGAAATTTTGTCTGTAACCTGGACAATTTTTTAAGGGTTAAAAATGCAGAAGTACCTCATTCTTTTTAGTTAAATTTTAGATGAGAATTGTTGTCTTGGGGAAAAAACGTTGTCTTGGCTTTAAAAAAAACAAACCTATAAACAGAATTTGCTCCTTCTCATAGTGTTCATATCATCATGTAATCCTTTATATGCAGTGGCACTATTTTATTTTGTACATAAAATCTTACATTGAAAGCTTAAATTTAATTTCATGAGCAAAATACAATCTTATTTAATTTCATGAGCAAAATGCACATTGGCTCCGGTTTATTTGTTTACCAACAGTTTTTAAAAGAATTTATATGATATTTGTGCAACACCATAATTTTCCTTATCATAATTACATGTATGTATATACAAATATATATCTATATGTGTTTTAAACATTATGTGTGTATTTGCCTGTATATACACACATAATAGTTATCTCAGTTGGGTAAAACAAAATAATAGAAACAAAGTATTATACTTAAATATATGCTATATGGCAGTTTTAGAACCTGAGCTTATGAAATTAATGAATGACAGAGTGATGTAAGTTTTTGAATTATTATTTTAGTTGCATCATTCTTCTCTTAAATCGCTAAGTGACGAGAATACCCGGTACTTTATAAAGAACACTTCCTTTCATTTGATCCTTACAAACATTGTATTAGGGAGTGGATGTAAATATCAACCCCATTTTACAGAGAAGGAAATGGAGCCATCAGAACATTAAAATTACTTTCCCAGGATCACAGCAGTAGCATGGTGTAAAGCTGGGGCCCAGCTCAGTTTCCTGCTCTTTCCTCCTCTACCCTTCCTCATTTGAAGGCCGCTGTGAACCCTGAACGGAAGCTGTGAACAGAGATCCCAGGAGAGGCCTGTGCTGGAAGGCTAGCCTTTGTTTCCCTGTGTGTTCTAGTCTTGCTTAGGCTGTTTCCGTGTATCAGTTTTCTCAACTCTAAAATGGGATCTGGTTAGTCTTTTTCCAGTCTTGTTCAAGACAGTGTAAACAATAATGGAGTTTTAATTTAATGAGAATTTTGAGCCTGGGGGTAAAAATCTATTTACAGTGTAGTTCTTACCTTATATGTTTTTAGAAGGGGGAAGTGGCTCTTTTCTTTTCCTTTACATCAAAGACAATAAACAAGCTTGAAGAGGAAAGTAAATAGGTGGATGAGGCATCCTCCATCATTGAAACACAGGGAAGTATCTCTTTAATTATTCTTAATAAACTTTGTTGGGCCAGGTGGAGGACTCAGGATTTGTTTCTCTTCCTTCATATTGCCTCCTAGCTTTGCAATTTCTTCTCTTCTCATTGAGTTTTTTTTTTCATGTACTTATTGGGGTATGATAATAGATAGGCTGATTTCTTTAAGAGATGCAGTGTTATCAGTGTTTGACTGCTAAGATTAAATTAAACCATAAATTAGGACATAACATTTCCTAAAGACATTTTATGTTTTAATCAGTGCTGAGATGAGAAAGATAAATAACTACTAAAGTAGCAATAAAGTGAAGAAAATGAACCAGTGTTATTACTTAGTATTATGCAAGAAAAAAAATTATTTGTTAAGTATATATAAATAAATACTAGTTAGTTAGTTACCAAATAAAGGTAAGAACTTTAGCTCATTAATGTGATTTCTTGTGTCTTGTGTGACCTGGACTCAGGACTTTGTTGGTGGCACCCACAAGACTGCTACTGTCATTTAACCAATGCTCTTCCTTTCCTGCCAGTATAATAATACTTCAGGGCATGTATTATTTTTCACAATATTGCATTTGCAGGTACTTCACAGGGACAGGAGGCAACACTTTGATCTCCACTACAACCCTGCGCACCTCTTCTTGAGACCATTTCTTCTCGTTGCTTGAGTTTCACTGCCTCTTGTCCCTTCTCGTCTCTGATCCGATCCATGCCTACCCTCAAAGAGCTCTCTCAGCACGACGCTTGTGACACCTTCTCTCTTTCGCCTCAGAACTTTCACCACCACTTTTTCTCATCCAAGTCCCTTTTTGGGTTTTGTCTTCTGGCATTTATGCCCATATCCAATATTTACAGTTCCCAGCTAACTTAGAGGAAACCACAGCGAGGTTACCTGGTGCCTCCTCTGGGAAAGATCTGTGCACTAGTGTTGAACCCTTTTCAGCTTTGGTTCCCTCTGCCTTTGACCCTGTGGGCCATGCTGACTTCTTGAAAGAATTTCTGTAACTGACACGACATGCCGAAAGGACTACAGTCCTCCCATGTCAGATGTTCCTTTTTACCATCTCTCACCTTTTTCCTCTCCTCATGGACAGGTCTCTCTGGGGTGTGGATGCTAACTAGCCCTCAGCATCTAATGCTGAGCTCCCTCCTGTCACGTGTCAAATAAGCATGAGCCTTAGAACTGGCCGTGTCTTTTGAGACTGTAGTGTCCACGCCTCTCATTTTTAGGTGAGGTATATATGGCGCTCAGAGAGACTGGGTTTTGTTTGAGGACACGTAGCAAGTGTGGAGCAAACTCAGGACTAGCATCCTGGCCTCTTGACTCTTAGTCCATCCCGTAGCATTTACACTACACGTTCCTTCCATTTGGCCACCATTGGGCAGAAACTCTGCAGGCTGTGCGGGTTTGGAAGACTTACACTGGCTGCTTTTTAGAGACTTTAATAGATCACCAGCCAGCTCCAGTAGATGATCCCTTGTATGGTCCCACACCAGCTTTGGGCTATTACTGATCTTTATCAAAATCACAAAGAACAAAAAGCAGGGGGTCAGACTAGATAGAAATGCTACATTTCTGAAATTAGAAACAACAAAATTAAAAGGTAAATGGCAAAGTGGAAAAATTACAAAATTTGCATCAGGAAAAAAGGTTAGAATCTTTGCTATTTAATTCTTAAAAGAATCAGATGAGCACCCCAGAAGAAAAGTGGGGATAGGACATGTGACATTAAGAATAGATGATTCACAAAAGAAGGCAAATAAATAAATGGCCATGTGAAAAAAAAAGATCAACCTCATTGTGAAGCAAAGAGAAATCATTTGTGCTTATTAAATGGGAAAATATTTTGAATTATGTTCATGGTCGTGTTGATGAGGGTGACGTAAAATATTCTCTCGTACATGTTGGTTCTGGAAGGATTAATTAGTTACAGCAAGAATGATACATACATACTATGGAATTGTACAACCATTAAAACTGTTTTAGGAGAATTTTATATGACACAGAAATGCTCACAAATTGACTTGTACCTAGTTAAGTGGAAAAAAAAGGTACTAAAATAACGATATTCTAATTTTTTAAATGATATATGTGTATATGGATTTTTTAAAGAGCTGTAAGGAAATACACCAAATGTTAAAAGTGTTTATCATCAAATAGGATTATGAATGATTATTCTTTTCTTTAAATTTTTTTTATGTTCTGTAATCAATGTGTACTATTTTTAAAATTAGAAAAAAAGAAATTAAACATTTTTTATAAGAGGGGTTGGGACTTCACCTTCAGATCACATGTTCTTTGCAGATCTGCTGGTTCTTCTCTGACCTTTTAAAAAGCTGTCTCCTGCTCCTCGATTTGCAAAAGCATGTCTCTATAGTAAAGTAAAGGCCACGTGGCACCGAGAGCATAGCCCCAGCCTGGGAGCCAGGACGAATCACTGTGCTGTGTGTGCATGTCCTCGTGGCCTGAGGAAGCCACTGCCCCACCCCCTCCCCGGGGGGCTTCTTCATTTACAGAGTGAACGTGTTGGCTCCTAGTATCTATAAGGCCCTGTGCAGCTCTGAGATTGGATCATTCTCATTTTTCCCCAAGCTCTTCAGCACTCTCCTTTCCTTCTTAGGCCCCCTTTATATCTTCTCACTGATCTAGGTTGAGAGGCAGGACCCACTTTATGATCTGACTCTGGGAAGTTTTGTTGTCTTTGGTAAAAGAAACGAACAAACAAACCCTCCAAAGATACTTTCTAAAACCTTCAGGGAGTTGATTTTTCTTAGCAGGTATATTATTCTCTATTACAACTATTCCATACGTGTGCATACATGTTTAGGCTCTAGAACAAGGGTCAGCAAACATTTTGCTAAAGGACCAAAAAGTAACTATTTTAGGCTTTATGGGCCACACAATCTCTGTGACATGTTCTCCTCCTTTTTTTCCTTTAAACAACCCTTTTAAAAGGTGTGAAATTCATTCTTAGCTCGCAGGCCATAAGCAGGCCATAATCTGCTGACCTCTGTTCATAACTTTAGAGGAACAAGGAATTATTTTGTCATACCCAGTGATACTTGTAAACTTGTTTTTCATTTCTCATATTTCTAAGACAGTTCTTCAGACTATAAATAAAGTAATCCTTCAAGATGACAAAAGAGAATTTATATAATGGCTAACCAAAAGCACATTATTTTGTCCAGTTCATCAAATGTCTGTGTAACCAAAAGCTCTAAGATGGAATCTGCATTATAGGGCTGTTTTAAGTTGTTCTTTATAGCATGTTCTTTATATTATTCCTGAAAATACCTTAGAATCCTAGATTTGGGTGAAGATTTTAAGAAAACTGATCCTCATGTTTTTAGCAGGGCTATATCCAGTGCTTTAAACTCTCTCTTCTAAACATAGTGGTCAAGAGCACAGATTTTATAGTCAAACAGATCTGAGTTTGGTCCCAACTTGGTCATTTATCAACTATGTGGCCTTTTCAAGTTAGTTAGCTCTGCTAAGCCTTGGTCTTCTCATCTCTAAAAGGAGGACAGTAGTAGCTTGTGTCTCCTCACAGGGCAGCTACAAGTGTCAAAGGAGAGCAGACTTATAACACAGTCTGGGCACTGCTCTTGGCACACAGGAGGCACTCAGTTGATACAGGATTATTATTATCCCTTTTAGTTTTAAAAGAATATTCAGTGTTCTTCTGGAACTAATTATCTCTTTTAAAATATTTTAATTTATTTGGTTGTGCTGGGTCTTAGTTGCGTCAGGCAGGTTCCTTAGTTGCGGCATGCATGTGGGATCTAGTTCCCCGACCAGGGATCGAACCCCAGGAACCCTACATTGGGAGCGTGGAGTCTTAACCACTGCGCCACCAGGGCAGTTCCTATAATCCTAAATCGTAGTCAGTTTCAGGAAGTGTTTCCATAACTTACCCACATCTCATCTACTCTAGAACTTAAACCCAGTCTGCTGAACCTGTAGTCCATTTCTTTTTATTTAATCTTCATTAGACATTAAAAAAAACTAGTAATGACCCCCTGAAGAATAAAAATAGAATATTTTCTCATTCTAGTTCTGTTAACCTTTTGCCATAAGTCTGATTTCCCTGTACACTAGTTATTTTTATGTTTCAACTTTCCCCTTCCTGTGCTTTTCTGTAGTTGAAGAGCAAAGAGCTGGACACAGTATCCTAACCAAGGACTTCATCATCATTTCATTCCTCCATTCAGTAAATATTTACAGAGTACCTACCATGTACTAAACACTGTGCCTGGAGCTAGACATACAGCTTGAACAAGACCAAGTCCCTGCCCTTGTTGAGCTTAGGCTCTCACAGGAGAGGTAGACAAATGAGATGTGAAAAATAAACATGACACTTTTTAGTGTAGTGTTTGAAGGAATTGGAAAGGGGTGATGAGCTAGCAGGTGACTGAGTTTGGGGAACGGACACTTGGGCAGGAAGATCAGGGAAGTCCTCCGTGAGCAAGTCAGTTGAGCTGAGACTTGACTTATCACAAGTTGGCCATGCAGAGAGCTAAGAGAAGAGTGCTCTAGGCTAATGAACAGAAGTGGTAAAGGCTGTGAAGTGGGAACTATCTTTGGGTGTTTGAGGAACTGAAAAAAGGCAGTGTAAGTCTGAAATCTGGTGGTGGATAGTGTGCAGGGTGTTGGGAGAAGGTATGGCTAGCAATGAGGCAGAGAGGTAGGCGGGAGCCAGGAACTACTGGGCCTCGGTGACATGGAATTTATGCTAAGAATGATAGGAAGCCATTGGAGGGTTTAAGTCAGGGAATAAAATAACTTGGTTTATATTTTTGAAAGACCACTCTAGCTACTGTGAGAATGGGCTATGGGGGGGACAGGAATGAGGCAGGCAAGGAGAAGCAGACAGAGAAAACTGCAAAGGAGCTGCAGTGAGGCAGAAAGAAAACAAGGAGAGGGTTTTCATGGAAGCCTAAAGAAGACAGTCTTTCAATATGGGCTGAGGGGAGATGAGAGTGGGCAGTAGACACTACGCAAGACAGATAAGAACAGAAAAGTGACTACTGGCAAGGTGGACCTTATTGGTGACCTTGCTGAGAGTCAATTCGGTGGAGCAGTGGGAGAAGGGAATGGAGGGTGAGGTAATAGGGATGGCAATAAACATAGAAGATGAAAGGAGTGTCACCAGGAAGGGAGGCAGAGAAATGGCAAAGAGGCTAGAGGGCTCAAGGTCAAGGGAGGATGATATTAAGGTATGCTTGTTTGCACGTTGGAATGACTCCACAGGAAGGGAGGATTTGATAATGCAGGAGAGTGGATCGTTAAAGGACTGTGTCCCTGATATGAGAGAGGGGCTTGGCCCTGGGACTCAAGTGGAAAGTTGGCTTTAGGTAGGAACGAGGTTACTTCTTCCTTTGCAGCAGAGTATGTAGATTGACTGAGATGAAAATGCAAGTATTACCTTCATGTTCACAATCCTTGCATTTCACTGGATCTTTGTGGTATATTATGGCCCTCTAGTTCTTTTTGTGCTGTTGTGCTGATTTATTTGTGCAATATATTTTTTCTCCCTCTCCAGGCCATGTATCTCACATACAGATCTGTTTACATGTCTGCTCTCCCACTAAACTGGCATCTCTTCAACAAGAGTGGTTATCTTTGTATCTCCAGACACAGCTCAGTGTTTGGCAAGAACTGAGTTGAAGGGATGACAGCTGCATCAGTACAAAGGACTCATGTAACAGCTACACAAACATGCAGTAGAAATGAAAGTAATTTGAGAGCATGTAAAATTAGATGTTTGCATTACTTAGAAGAATTAATATGGTTTCTCTTATCTAAGTTGAATAGTTACTGATTACCAGAGCTGAGGAGTAGCTAAGGGTGAAAAAAGGACCACCTCACTACCACATAGAGGAAGGTGGGATTTTTTTTTTTTGAAAATTCTCTTAAGAATGTCTTTTTTTTTTTAATTTATTTTGTTCAAGTATAGTGATTTACAATATTGTGTTAATTTCTGCTGTACTGTGAAGTGATTCAGTTATATGTATATATATACACACACATACATACATATATATATATATGCATTCTCTTTCATATTCTTTTCCATTACGGTTTATCATAGGATATTGAATATAGTTCCCTGTGCTATACAGTAGGACCTTGTTGTTTATCCATCCTATATATAATAGTTTGCATCTGCTAAACCCAAACTCCCACCCTGTCCCTCCCCCATCCCTCCTCCCCCTTGGCAATTCACTCTCTATGTCTGTGAGTCTGTTTCATACCTAAGTTCATTTGTGTCATATTTTAGATTCCACATATAAGTGATATCGTATGATATTTGTCTTTCTCTTTCTGACTTACTTCACTCAGTATGATAATCTCTGGGTCCATCCGTGTTGCTGCAAATGGCATTATTTCATTCTTTTTTATGGCTGAGTAGTATTCCATTGTATATATGTAGCACATCAAGAAAGTGGTGTTCTAAAAGCCCCTTTGAGTAGGGATGAGTTAGTGTCTGGCATGCTGTGGTGGAAAAGACAGTTCTAGGTTCAGGAGAAAGTGATACCCAAACCTATATGAGATAAAGCAAATCCCAGAATGGTGAGCTTGCTTGTGGGCGATCTCAGTAGCAGGGGAAGTCTTGTGTTTAGAACAAGAGTAGACATGCAAGAGATATGACCTAAGCAGATTTGTGCTGAAATGAGTGAGAACAACTTTATAGAAAATTTCAGTTTAGCATATGTAGCTCTTTCCCAAGTGCTTTCTACTCGGATTGGGGAAAAAGACACAACAAAACAAAACAGGTAACTTTCCCCTTCAACATTATACAGCACATCCTAAATGAAACATGACTTTCTGAGTTACAAGCTGCTGCCCCTGGCAAAGAGGCTGGTTGTAAGAGCATAATCTCAATGTGTGCCCTGAAATTAATGTTCTGTGGGCGCTCCAGGTTTGTGTGACATACTGTAAGTTATATCCAACCCAACTGTTCTTCTAACTGCCTGCATTAAGTATCATGAAATGAGTTCCCCTGAAAGGAACCATCTGAATAAAGAAGCTTTTATGCCTTTATAACTCCTTACTGCATGACCCCAGGTCACCACTGTTGGTATTAGGAGCTTTCTCTCCCACTTTTCACTCTTCTTGCCTTTAATGGATGGACAGAATCCACATCAGGCTCTCTCTCAGCTTCCAGGTGCTGGCAAATGGTACTGCCATCCCCGTTGTGGGGGAAGGAGGCAGGCACTGGCATCTCCATCATGTCTCTTCTCTTCCCAGGATGTCAACTGGAGAAAGGTCACAGTCAGAGCTGCCCACCCCACAGAGTTCGTTTTCTCCAGATTCATTTAAATGCTGCCTTCATCTTTCCCTTGGATTTTTACTTTTCAAAACATTTTCCATTGTGCGGCCTCATTTTATTTTATATTGAGATGACAACCTAACATCTCACCAAGTATCAACTGGGAATACAATTCTGCCCTCACTGTGCTGTGCCATCTTGCCAAGTTCTGTTTTTGTTACTCAGCTTTCATTCAGAAAGGAATTTATTTGAGTTATATGATGCCACGGTTGTCTCCTTAAAGAAGGCTAGATGCTTGCACATCTTGGGAAAGTATCTGTGAATGTACTTGAATCTTCCAGATTAGGTGCCATTCCTCTTTTCTCTCCTTTCCCTTTCACATCATCATAGGGTCCCCTCATGTTAGAATTCAATCTTCCTATTTTGCCTGTCCCTTCTCAGTGGGATTTTACTGAAGGGGCCCTTGCCTTCTGTCTTTATTTCCTTTTACCTGAGAGAAGCTGATGCAAGGGAAAAGGCATTTTTGAGTCTAAACATAAGGCTACTGCCGTTAAGAGAATTTTTACACTGCAGAAGATGCCCAGGTGTTAGTTTACTTCCCCAGGAGGATTTTGAACAGGCTTGGATTCAGAAATGAAAATTCTTGTTCCAGGGTGTGTTGATCGAGCAGTAGTGGTGGCATCAGTGGCCCCATCACACAGATGTGGTTCAGAAAGGGTGTTTCCTTTTACAGCAGTCACTCAACTTTCAACTTGGCTTTTGAAATGGTGGAAAATTTTGAAGAAATGAGATTTTTTTCTCTAAAGATTTTAATAGATGCTGACAGAGTGGAGCCAGCAGCGCCAGGATGGTGCTGCTGGAGAGGGAGCAGTTCCTGACAGAGCTGACCAGCCTCTTCCAGAAGTGCCAGTTGTCGGGCAGCGTGTTCATCACCCTGAACAAGTATGATGGTCGAACTAAACCCATTCCAAGGAAGGGTTCTGTGGAGGGCTTTGAGCCCTCAGACAACAAGTGTCTGTTAAGAGCTACCGATGGGAAAAAGAAGATCAGCGCTGTGGTGAGCTCCAAAGAAGTGAATAAGTTTCAGATGGCTTATTCAAACCTATTGAGAGCTAACATGGATGGGCTGGAGAAGAGGGACAAAAAGAGCAAGAGGAAGAAGAGCAAAGCAGCGCAGTGAAGGGCACCAGATCTCCCGCTTTCACCAGCTAACCCCTGAACTGCTGTTTTTCCTTTGGTTTTTACTTCTGGCCACAAAGCTGGGTTTCTGATTCCCCTACAATAACTGTTTTCATGTGAGATTAGGGTCATTTTTGGATGGAAGAAGGGCTGTAGTGATTACAGGGTAGTTACAAGAAGCCAGTTTATTTTAGATCTGGCTAAGTGGTCTGTGTTGTGTGGTTTTATGTTTCTGGATAATAGTTTACAGTCTCTGTAGCCGTCTGTGAAGAGCACTGTATCATTAAACCTGTATTTGTCAGCACTGACCATCTTTTATTATTCCTTTTCCCACCCCATAAAAAGTTTCTGGCAATAGCTCCTCATTCTGGAACTATGTGATTATGAATAGGCTTTAGGCCCTGTCTTATGGGTTACTGGAATTGAAACCTGACAATTTTATAAAAAGTTGTGTTATTTCATGGGTATTTTTCCCAACTTGCTGTATAATTTTATCATCATAGTTCCTTTAGCAAATTTGAATGAATTCTCATAGCCAAATGAGAGTTTGCTTAACCAAACTAAGGACGAGCCTATTACAAAATCATCAAGAATAAAGATTCCAAGTTGGAAAAAAAAAAAGATTTTAATAACTTTGCCATTGGACTGTCAGCTTAATCACTGCCTCACATTTGTCATGTAACCAATTTATGTTTTTACCAACATGAAGGACAATATTCGTTTTATGTTTTCTCCTTTCTGTCTTTCCATTTTTTCCCATTACACTGTGAATTATCAGATAAACTTAAATAGGAAGGTTGATGCTAGGTTAACCAGAGTTTGGGTAACCCTGCGTGTGTGAGAAGCTGGGGGTGGGGTGGGGTGGGGACTGAATGGGTTGTGTGTCTGAACTATGATCATGTTGATGTGTTCCACATTGGGCCCCTGTCGGCTTCTACTTACCTTTCGTCGTATATTTGGAAACTACCTTATAGCCAGAACAAAGCCCAGGGAAATCTCCACTATTATAGTTTTGGTCATGTTCTTGTAGTTTCCATCTGAAAACAACACAGTCTAGAGAGAACTTTTTGAACTTTTTGAGAACTCCTGAGACTCTTATTTTGTCTTTGCCTGCAGCCAAGATAATTGAAGCATTGTCGGTCTATTTCAGGGGCACATCTTCAGGTAGCATGTGATACTATTTGGGATGTTCTGATAGAACAAAGGGAACACAATTTGTAGCTGTTCCTGCAGCGATAATTCTGGTTCTATGTATGATGAAAATGAAATGGAATTTTAGCACACAAGACATACCAAGGCAACTTAGTCATTAACAGTAGCAGCCTCTCTTGTAATTTCCAAAGTCTCCTCTGATTTTTAGTGTGTCGATTGTTCATTCCCTTCTTCAAGGAAATCAAGATTCCTCAGCCTTTCCCTGCAGTGGCTGAAATAGATTCACACAGAGTTTGAAAGTGAGTGAAATAGGTCAGAGCCCATCCAGAAGCTCAGGGCCCACATTTCTTCCCTCCTTTATTCTTCTGCTTTGTCTGCTTGTACACATTGCCTCTCAGTGAAGAGACACCAGAGATGGTCCTCTAAGCAGAGAATGGGAATAAACAGAGTCAGATTCAGTCATGCAGAAAGGGCTGTAAGTGAATGATGAGATTCGGCGCCATCCTCACTGCCAGCTGTGTAATTCTGTTAAAAAAAATGGGAGACAGGATAGAGATAGTCAAATCATGCTAATAAGTCTATTTATCAAGCATCCACATGCCCAGAGATGCCTAAAAGACCAGAAAATGGAGGTGTCAGATGAAATATGTGGGTAAATTAATATGATATTCAAATCAATAAAGTAAACACAAAATATTTTAAAGATGGTCAGGCTCATGAAAGCACAGTACTCACAAATCTATAACCTTCCTCTGCACATGGCCCCTCCCCTCTCTCACACATATACACACACACAGCAGAGACTGGTAGTAAACTTTCTGAACTTCTGACCCGTACCTAGTAGAAGGCATTCATGGGAACAGAGAGGAAACAACATATTGACCACATGGTACTTCCTCTTAAGCACTTGCACATACTTCCCTCTCATTTAATCCCACACGGCATTCCTGTGCAGCAGGGATATTCTCATTTTTGCAGATGAAGAAATTGAAACTCAGAGAGGTCACACTGTTTAAAAAAAAAAAAATTGTGGGACTAGATTTCAAAACCATATCTGTTTGACTCCAAAGACCTTGAGTGGATTCTCTTTCCACTAAACCATGCTTCCTTGCCAGAAAAGCACTGACATCTTTACTCCATGTATTTGTAGCATTTTTGCTGGGTTTGAGTCAAGTTGATGATTCTTTTTTTTTTTTTAATAAATTTATTTTATTTATTTATTTTTGGGTGCGTTGGGTCTTCGTTGCTGCACGCGGGCTTTCTCTAGTTACAGTGAGCGGGAGCTACTCTTCGTTGCAGTGCGTGGGCTTCTCATTGCGGTGGCTTCTCTTGTTGCAGAGCACAGGCTCTAGGCGCATAGGCTTCAGTAGTTGTGGCTCGCGGGCTCTAGAGCGCAGGCTCAGTAGTTTTGGCCCATGGGCTTAGTTGCTCCGCGACATGTGGGATCTTCCCGGACCAGGGCTCGAACCCGTGTCCCCGGCATTGGCAGGCAATTTCTTAACCACTGCGCCACCAGGGAAGCCCCAAGTTAATGACTCTTAAATGACTCCAGGATAAGAGGACCTCCTGTCGAGGCTTTACAAAAAACCAAATATCCCCAGTTAGTATTGCTTTCGTCCTCACTTTCTTAACTATAATCAGCATTGATTCTTTCGTGTTCCCTGATAGCATTAAGTTATGATAACATTAGGGTGACAGAAAATAAAATTGGCAAGTCTGGATACTGCTTAGTAGATCAGTAAAATGTGAGAATTGGCAACAGTTAAAGTAGGTCTTATCTAAAAAGTATGGACATAAATACAAAGCACAGGATTTAAAGCCATTTCAGGTAAAAATAACTTTGTTTGCTAAACAAGCTTTTTTAGGTGTAAAGGAAAATACAGTCTTGCTTCTGAGCATCTTATTATAAGCATGATTCTGCCCCTGGCATGATTATTCAATTTTATTCAGAACTTACATCTAGCACATAGTAGGTACTAGGTAAAGGTTACGTTATGGACCCAATGTTTGTGTCTTCCTAAAATTCATATGTTGAAGCCATACCCCCCAATGTGATGGTATTTGGAAGTGGGACCTTTGGAGGTAATTAGGTTTAGATGAGGTCATGAGGGTGGAATTAGTGTCCTTATAAGAAAAAGAAGAGAGAGCACCCTTCACTCCTCACCCTGAAACTTGAGGACACAGTGAGAAGGCGGCCCTCTGCAAGGCAGGAAGCGGGCTCTCACCACGAACCAAATTGGCTAGCACTTTGATCTTGGACTTCCCAGCTCCCAGGACTGTGAGAAGTAAATATTTTGTTTAAGCCACCCAGTCTGTGGTATTTTGTTATGGCAGCTGAGCTAAGATAGGCTAGTTGAAATGAATCTCAGTCTCTAATGAAGAGACCTTGCAGTGACTTTATTTTGCTTCTGTTCCTTTTACTTCTGAATTGCTGTACTCTCCTCTGATTTTGACTGTCATCCCCAGTGATTAGAGAAAGAAACCACACATTAATATTTCTCTTTTCCTTCCTCCAGCTTCTGCCTCAGTGCAGTTCATGCCATCTCAGGAGCTCTTCCATTTTAGGAAAGACATCTGTCTTTGCCATGTATCCCCAGTCCTCAGCCCTTATTACTCGTCTTCAGAACCCTCCCATCCCAGGGGTCATTTCACCTAAGCCTGGATGTCGTTGGCAGGATCCTTCATAATGGTGTTGCTGCCCACCCCTCCCTGTGCATATTTTAAAAATCAGTTAACAAAAGTTTCCATTTAAAAGCTCCAAGGGAAAATTAGGTAGAGTAATAACATTTTCTTATGATTATTTGCCATATTGGCATTGAGGCAGAGAAATCTGTTAGAAAAACTGTCTGCTCTTTTCCCATGTGTCCATATTGAATAATATAGAGCTGGATATGCTGTCTCTATTCTGAAGCTGTCATGTGCTGTAATAACTGGTTTGACACTTGTTATCTTTTTTAATGCAAAGAGGAAATTGTCAGAGTTTGCAATAGTAAAGTAGATCCTTTTTATTATTTTCACTTGAAAGTATTTTTTGCTCTCTTTGTCTTGATAAAACAAGTTTATGTGGTAAAAGACGATGGCATGACATGAAGTGCCAGAATTTGGACAGTATCAGAGCAGAGCAGGAGTCAAATGAATAATTAATTGGTATTTTTTAAAACCAGTGTTTATAAGCAAAGCTGTCAACTTAAATCACAGCCTAACCTTACAGGATCTTAGTGCTTTATCAGAATAATTGTTCATCAGTGACTTTAATATTTCTTCCTGGAGTGGTGAAAAGCATCCTTTCCATGCTGGTTCATAAGCACATATCACACACCCTGGCTTCATTCAGGTCTGCATTCGTTCATCATAGGAGGAAAGATGTACACTGAATTATGCTTTTAATTTTATATCCCTGGGAGGAATTCATGATCAGATTATTCTGGCCTTTATGCTGTGCTGCCTTGAAAACAATTCTAAAGTGCCTAACGGTTAAGCTTAAAAGCTACTTTCATTTACTTTCAGTGAACCTTTGATATTCAACAGTTATATTAAACAGAGTGAAAAACACAATGGCAATCCCAAATGCATTTTCTCCAGCCTGTCAAATGAACATTCAGGAAATCAAGTGGACATTTCCAAACTTGCTTGCCAGTTTACATTCTTTGAAGAGTTAGAGAGAAGGGCTCTTGAAGGTCACTGCCATAGGATGGTCTGGGGAAGTGACCACTGAATGTGAGCAATTGCATTTCCAGGCCTGGCTCTGCCACTGCCACTGCCACTGCCACTGCCTCTCTGAGGGACCTGCAGAGAGTCTCTCTGTACTTTTAGAACTCAATTTTCTCTTTTATTAATTTCAGTGATTGAGCTAGACCCTATCTCAGGTCTCTTCCCTGCCCTAACCGTCTGTGATTCAAAGGGGGAAGTAATGGCAGCAGCTTTTGGCCAAGAAGCAGCAGGGACCCAGGAGATCATGGCCATGCTAGTCTTCTGAGAGCCAAATAATGGCCCCTATATAGAATAACTTCATTCTGAGCAACCAGCAAATATTAAATGCCTCCTTAGAAGATGCTGTGCTTGGTGCTAGGGGCAGGACAAAGAAGTGAAATCATAGTCAATTTGACAGATAAGTGAGAGCTAAGGGCACAGAAAAGAAATTGATGAGTCAAGGCAGCAAATGTTATGTCAGATGAGTGCTTTGTGTAGTAAATGTTGAGAGCAGGAATGGAGGTACTAAGGGAGGCCCTCACAGACTCAGCTGCAGAGCAGAAGTGTGCCATGTGCAGGCAGTGGTAGAGGCAGGTCTTTGGGAAACAGAATCACAGACTTGTGCGCAAGGATTGGGAGGGCAATAGGGAGCTAGGCTGAAGTTTCTTTCTTTTAGGTGTAGCCATTACTAGGAGGTTTTTCTGAGAATAAAAGTATTATTATTGTAGAAAGTTTGGAAACCAGAAAAACACATTAAGAAAGTAAAAATCACCTATAACCTCCCAATCCATAGATCACTACTTTGATCTTTGATCTATTTCTTTTTAGTCATGTGTATTCTTTTTAAAAATAAACTTCAGGTCAAATTATATATGTTTTATATCCTGTTTTCATTTAATGTTGTATTGTGTTTCCCCACATTATCAAATATTCCTTGAAAACATTTTTTCAGGGCTGTATGTTATTTCATTATACAGATGTTCCATAATTTGAAGCACATGTAGATTGTTTTTACTTTGATATTGTAAATAGTACTATGATGAACACTCATAAAAATTTTTGCTTAATCTTATATATAAATTATCTGATTATTTGAGATTATAAAGAAAGAATTATATTTCAACTTTCATAGAATTTTATGTGGCAATTGAGGAGTTTGGACTTTAAATTATAGACATTAGATACCACCTAAATTTTTTTTATCATGATGTTGACTAAAAATTTTACTCTAGAAAAATGTACTTGTATCTTAGAAAAAGACTGGAGGATGCCTCTACCCTGGGACAGGTAGGAGTATCATGAAAGAAGACTGTAAGAACCAATGCTGATATCTGTTGATTCATTCATTCATTTATATGAACCGGGAGCTTTGCCAGACCCTCGGAATGAGGATGGCTTGGATTAGTTTAAGTCACTGTCAGCTCTCTGTGTAACTATATTGCAGTGGTCTCCTAACTAGTTTCCCCATTTACACTCTTGTTCCACTTTATTTCCCCACCCAGAAGCTACAGGGTTCTTTGCAAGACCATAAATCAGATCATGTGCATAACCCTGTAGGGTTCCCATTATACGCAGGATAAAATCCAGCATCTTAATATGGCAACTGTACTGCCCATTTATTATCTCCAGCCTTACTGGCGTTTTTTGGATTTTCTAAAATGTGCTGAGCTCTTTCCTACCCGACGGTTTTCCCACATGTTGCCTCTCTTCCCAGTGTGCTCTCCCCCCGAGTCTTCCCCTGGCTACCTTAGACTTACCCTTTAGTCTCAGCTCAGTTTTCACTGACTGAGAGAATCCTTTCTGACAACCACTACCCCTTATCTTAACTAAGTCATCCATGGAACCCAGGTCTTTTTATTTAAAGCACTTGCCACAATTTGTAATGAGACCTTTATTTGTGTATTTATTTAATGTATGACTTCTTCACTGGACTGTAAGCTCCATAAGAGCTTGGGGCCATGACTGTCTTTCTCACTTTCCCCCAGTACCTGTCACTGTCCTTGTCATGTGGTAGAGGTGAAAGAATAAATGAAAAGTGAGTAAGACAGACATAGCCCCAGGCTTCTTAGAGCTTATAATCTTACTAAGCTTCCATATTAGCTCTGAGGGTAAGAGAAGAGGAAGAATCAGAAGTGATGAATGAAGACTTTAATTTATATAGTAGGTAGGATAAAGATGCCATTGACAGAAATGGTTAGGCTAAGTCAAATTTGGAGAGAAATGATGAATCCAATTTTAGGCATGTGGAATTTAAGGATGAAAGTGGGATAAGTGAGGTAATCCATTGGAAAAATTCAGCATGCCAACACCAATCTCTTGTTTGAGTAAAGCCTTGCTCCAAACCTATTGTTTATTTTTATTTTGAGATATTATTCATGAATCAGATAACTCTTTTTTTTTAATTGAGGCCTTTCTTTTTTTAGAATATTACCTTTATCCTTCTGAATTGCAGATGAAAGAATAGAAAGTGTAAAGCCATCATTTTAGTCTTACTTGAAGACATGACATTCTGCCATCCCCATTACTGAAACCCTGACACTTCCCTGTTCTTTTTGTAGGAGAAAAAAAGTTGGAACTTTATTCCTTGTTCCCTACCCCAGCCACTACCATCAACTCCCACTTCAGTTATTTTGGAAAAAAATCTAAATTACAAATTTGGGGAGCTTCTATAGTGTTTTCACAAACTCACTGAGATCCCACCGTAGTATCAGGCTCGTAATGTTAGATTTTGAATATAGTGTTTAAAGGCTCGGTATTTTGCAGAATTGCAAGATAAATTTAAGCTGGAAGCTGCTTTTTCTCAAGAAATAATCGAAATATTCTTTGCCCTGTGAAATGTGAGTAATACAAGAATGGGCTTGATTATGACTTGAGCAGGATTATAGATCTTAGAAATCCAAACCTAGATATAATCTCATTTGTTCACATTATAAATCTAGTATATTTTTAGAAAATGAATGAAAATATGAACCAAACCCCATCTCATTTCGGTGCCTTTTGACCTTGTGTCTATAGAAGTTGTAAAATTTATCTCTGGGCTGGATGGTTATTTTTTTGTTTTCAAGATTGAGACTACCCTTGAGATATTAGTCAGGTACGATCTTGAGCTCATACATAATTTTTTAAAAAGTTATTTAAAAGACCAAGGTGCTGTCTTGCTGCTTGGGCACTTTTCTATGACGGTGCCCACCTCTCCTTTTCAGTAACTGACTCAGCCTGACACAGTTGTACTTGCTGCTAACGCTTTGTAAAATGTTATTTAAATATTTCTAACTTATTGTTTCATGCTGGGTTTTATGGAACATAAATTTCTATTTAGACCACTAATTTACAGTAGAAGTTTGTTACTAATATCACTGCAGGCTCCATCCATCTAAAAATGTTGCTCATAACCTATGCTAAAAATATGTTATATATTTGCACTGAATGTAAACAGTGTTGTGTTTTATTAGTGTGCAGTGCTTTGTCTATGGAAATGTTGGTATTGCAGCATATGTTTAGAGGGGATAGGAACTCAAGTATGGTGGAAAGACTACAGAAAAGTGAAATCCCTGAAGGATGGGATTTATGGAATTTTCAGAGCACTTTGCAGAAAATCTACATACATTACCTATGTTTCGTTTTGTTTTTTATAAGGCACCACCATCCTATATAATCAACTTTTTATTAAGACTATAAATTTAAACAAATAATCTGAACAGTTTTACCTGGTGATATGCAATTGAGTATGCACAAAAATACAGGGGAATGGGGGAGAAGGGCCAAGAAAGGAAGGGTTGGCAACTTGTTTTGGAGTCCACATGGTGCTGATGGCTGCAGACAAACCCCACGTTTTTACAACAAAAGGCTTTAAATTAAACAAAATCTATCGAACTGAAGACACAGGACAGGGTTCTCACAGGATCGAACAATGCTGGTTTCATGAAATGTAACCGAAGGCTGAACCAGGACAGTGCAACTTAGAAGCACACACACGAAAACCACATCTGACCAGGAACTTAGTGAAAAGTCTCCAACCATTACTTATGTTTTCTACAAAGATAAAGTGGAATCTTGCAGAATGTTTTGGGAAGCTCTGTTATTTCATGTATGCTCCATATTTCTAAGTGGTTTATAGAGGATTGAAACTGCAAATATATTCAGCTCAAGAGAGGCAGTCATTATTGCTTTAATGACCATGTTTTTACCTTCAAAAAAAATTTATTAAATGGACCAGAAATAATGTAAGTTAGATCTTCCTTCTGGTAGTGGAGAAACGTAATTCCAAGGAATGACATTTTTGTTTTCTTTCGCTAAGTGTCCTTGAGCTGGAGGAGATGATTTGGGGAATAAGAGGTTTAAGACTTTGGTAGAGTTTCTTTGGATCATTTTGAGGAACTTTTAGTTACTACAAGTTACATAGAGTGTTTACCTGAAAACATTCAATCTGAGCTCTGAGCCAGTCCTTCACTAGTAAAATTGAGGGAGAGAAAGTAGGTTCATTATGATTAAATCCTAGTTAAATGAGTTAGTTTTGTTCTGGACATTCTTATGGGTCTGATTCTCTGGGTGAGGCAGCCTGTGCACTGACTTCATTCATCCTCCTCCCTTTGATAGCAGCATAGCCACTGGGCATCATCTGCTGAGCCCAAAGTTGGTACTTGTTGACCAGTTGAAAAGATGATCGTGTCTCAAAACCAGACTGATGTAAGTGCCATTGAAGCCACCAGAGCTGAGTTTTTATCATCTTTTAAGGGTATGTTGAGATTTGATAGCCAGGTTTATAAATGGAAAATCTTATAACTTGTTTAAAATACATTTGCAGAAAACTAAGGCCATTGGTTTTGCCTCTAAAATAGTGATGTTGTGGTAGGAAATTTAGCATCCTGTGCTTACATGGTTCCCCAGAGTGCCAAAAGCCATCATCTGTGATGAGGAGTTTTTACAAACAACTTCCAAAGAGTTTTAATGTAGCAAATGAATCTTGGAAAACTGCTCTTTCTAATTTACTACTTTGTTCAGTGCATGTTAAAGAAGAAGCAGTGGATCATATAATTAAATGTGATTTTTAAGGCCTCTGAGGTGGCACTTTCTAATTGATACTGACTGGCATTTTGCTTGGCCTGTTGGACTGAGGCAGGAGGTCTTCCAAAGCTCATCTCTTCTGAAGGCAGACTGAGTGTGAAGGATGCTTTATTAGCAGCAGGCTGCTCATCATGCTTTTAAATGGCTCATGCCATCATGACTTGGCTCTCCATGGACACAAATTCCACCAACTCTTATCTTGTTGGTTGTGTTTTGTTTTGAAACTTCAAAAATGTTCACATTAAAATGGTAAAGCATTTTTCAAAAGCTGACCACTAGGTTATAAAGAAAAAATGGGATAGAATCTGAGTAATAAATGTTTTTCAAAAAAGGCCTTTTTCCTGAGTTCATAATAAAATGAGCGCTCCCTAGCCAACAATTATATCCACAGACAAGGCATTGCCTGCCTTGAACTCCCTGAACTATAATCCACCCTGTCTTCAACCTATGCTTTCATTTTCAAGACCAAGACATCCTTTGGCTACATGAAGATTCTGTGGCCAGGACCATGGCTGCCCTCCCATCTAAGCTTGGCCTTGCCTCTCAGCTTAGGCCTGTACTTGGCAGGATGATAAATGTGAAAATTGGACTGCATTTCATGGTCAGGTTCTTCACTTTGTCATTTTCTTTCCTCCCCTGGTTATTTCTTCTGTTCTTATAGAAAGGAAAACAAAGCCCATTTAACAACTGCAAAGCACACAGTCCACAGAGGCCTTAAAGATTACTGGCAGCAAAACATATTTATGTCTTTAATAAGGAATTTGAAATTTACCACTCAGTAGATAAATTTTCCCTCTCTATTGTTTCTCTCTGAAAATCACTGGTATTGGGTGAAACAATTCAGTTTACAAGATATTACATTAATGTCTTTTGATTTCTGAGGTAATATTTTGCAGTGTTTCCTGCCAATAATAAAATTTTGAAATAATTCTAAAATCTGGTGTACACGGACAGTTTTGAGTAAAATATTAAATTATTTTGTATGACTTCCAAGTGTCTGAAGACTGAAAGAGTATGTCACATGTAATGAATGTAGGTGGGTGTGAGAGGTTATTGAAAGGGCAAAGATGTGGCTGTGGGGTACAGGTGATAGAGTTGAAGGTGAAAATTGAGTGATCATTTGTAGGCTCTGAATTAAAATCACTCAGATGAAATGATCATGTTGCCTGGGTGATGGTCTTCTAACGAAGTGTTTCTTAAGAGATGAGGAGGTTGTGATGCCACAAATCAGACAGGATATTTAAAGAATGGGCATTTTGATACCTCCTAATGCCCCTTTTCCATATTCCTTAAGATACATGATCAAGCAGGTCTCAGAGACTTTATTTGGAGATGAGAGATCAAGAAGCACTGCTGAGAGTCAGTGGAATGTGATGAGCTGGGCCATCCATTGCTTTGCCTCATATTTCCTGGCCAGTAATCCAGCATTTTTGAATAAGCTTTTTTTTTGTTTGTTTGGATGCAGCTTTGAATTTCTAAAAACATACAAACAGGACTAGTAGGCCTGAAAAGATTGATATTTTATTTCCTTATTAAGGGATGAGTTAATTTTTTTTTTCACTTTGATAATCTTCTGAGTCCCAAATTCATCCTTGGGAGTTATCCTGCATAGTAAGACATAGTTAAATATTTTGGATGGCTATTAGGGAAGTAAAGCTAGGAGAAGTTTTGCTTACTGAGAGATAGTCAAATAACCTTTGAAGAGGAATACAGAAACTACCTATAAATTTTCCCTATAAATGTTTTTTTATTAAAGTTTTACATACAAAGGTTGTGCTGTTCATTCACTGACCATTCTCCAAATGTTTGGGTATCTTCTCTGGGCCTAAAATGATATACTGTCTATAGTACAGGATTCAATCTCTTTAAGTCGAATTTTAAAATACTATCCTAGGGAACCTGAGAGTTACAGAGAAGAATAAAACATGATTCCGGCCTTGAAGGGGCTTACAATTTGGTAGGTACAAAATAACTCTAATAAAAGCAGTATGTGTTAAGTGAGATAACAGAAGTACAGAATGCTGTAGGAACCCAATATATGTAGGGATAATGAGAGAAGCCCTCCTAAAAAAATATTTATACTAGGTCTTTCTGTCTGAAAAGTCCTGGGCATCTTTCAAGGCCTAATATAAATATTTTTTAGGAAGCCTTCCCTGATTATCCCTGCAATGCACTTTTCCTTTCCCACCCCTGTGAAACTCTCTAAATGGAAGAGCATGGAGAGTGAATATATAGGAGTCAAAGATCATCAAGTTGTTAAGCTTGGGAAATTTAGGAAAATTTTGGAGCCAGAACAGAGAAGTCAAGAGGAGGGAGAAGAACGCTTTTTTGACGAGTTGATAAATCTCTTGGACGTGCTGAAGCTGAAGTACAAGCTATCAAAGTGGCTTTGTGCAACAGGCAGTTGAGAATGTGGAGTGGTATTTCATAGGGTAGATTAGGTTTTCAGTTGACCCTGCACAAGCTAAGGCTGTGGGTGTGGATGGAAGAGATTGCCTGTCAAATTCTTGTAACTCTAACTTTCTGTTACATAAATTAAACTGTCCCTAACGTTCTTGATTACTATGTAAGTTGGTGTTACGGCCTGATATTCTGTTGATAGGGTGGAGATAATTTCTGTGATTGCTACCTTGGGTTTATAACTGGGGAATTTGTATACAGAGATGCTAGTAGTTGGAGCTACATAAATTCAAAAACAGGTAAATAGTTTTATGCTTGTTCTTGTGAAAACGACAGGCATTTTCTTCACTAGGTCTAGGGGGAGAAACTTTGAAGTGTAAGAAGGGCCTGACGATTTCTGGAAACCAAAGCTAAAAGGGACAAAAATAAAATGAGACCCTTGTTTTCCATAGCTTTCTCTCTATGTGTGGTTTTGGGAAACTGTCTTCATAACTTTTTTCTGATTCTGTAATCTTTTTTTTTCTTAATTCAAGACCACAAATAGGAAAAGCTGTTATTTGCATTTAGGTTTAATCAACTCTCTCATTAGCACATCCTAATGTAAGTGTTCCCTGATTTATTGACTGAAATGTACTGGATTCTGTAAGTATGTTTGGTTATGCATAGATTTGTTACTGTTGTTCTTGAATTTTGGTGTTTTTACTTATCAATAATACAGCTCATCAAGGGTGTTAGGAGTGTCCCGGATTTCAAGGATTTTCTTGTTTCTTTAAAATATGATTGGAAAATGCCAGATCTTTAAATGAATGACAGGAATTTCTTCCTAACTCTGTTCATTCAGTGTGACCTTTCTTTTGGGTCTTAGCACTACCCTACCACACACCTTTGCCTTTGGCTCTTTGGCTGTGATTTTTGTGGTTTTAAAAAAATATTGAACAATTTATGAAGGAAGTACATACCCCAATTAAAATACTTTATCCACTTCCATAACTGAATTATACCCATGGAAAAATATTTTGAAGTTATAGTTCAGGACCACAAAACAACCAACAAAAACAAACCAAGAAACAACTTTGCCTTATTCAAGAAGGAAAAGGAAGTGTGGCGCTCAGAGTTATAATCAACTTGGAAGAGGTTGACATTACCATAGATTCTACAGATGTTAAAAGAATAATAAGAGAATGTTATTAAAAGTTTTGTGCTAATAAATCAGACAATTTAGTTGAAATGGACAAATTTGTTGAAAGACAAAAACTGCCTAAGTCTCTCAGGAAGAAATAAATAACCAGAATAGCCATATATCTATTAAAAAAATTAAAATTTGCAGCTAAAAACCTTCTCACAAAGAAACTCCAGGCCCAAATGGCTTTACTGGTGAATTCTAACGCACATTTAAGGAGGAAATGATACAGATTCTACATAAACTTTTCTAGAAAAATTGGAACAAAAAGGAATATTTCCCAATTCATTCTGTGAGGCCTAATACCAGAATGGACAAAGATACTGCATAAACGTAAAAAGAAAACTACAAACCAATATCTAGTTTTCCCTCATGGAACACAGATAAAAAGTTCTTAACATTTTAACAAATTGAATCCAACAATCCGTTAAAAGAACAATACATCATAATCAGGTAAGGTTCGTCACAGGAATGCAAGCCTAGTGTAACGTTCAAAAATCAATTAAATATATTTCACCATATTAAACTAAAATTGAAAAAATCATCTGATCATTTCAATAAAGGCATAAAAAGTTTTACAAAGTCCAACATCCATTCCTAATACTCTCAGCAAACTAGGAATAGAAGAGAACTTTCTCAAACAGATAAAGGGCTTCTATAGAAAGTATACAGCTCACATAATACTTAATGCTGAAAGACTGAATGCTTTCTCCCAACCTCAGAAATAAGTCAGCAATGTCTATTCTTATGACTCCCATTTAGCATTGTACTGGAAGTTCTACCTAGTGCAATAAGGCAAGAAGAGAAACAAAAGTCATTCAGGGACTTCCCTAGTAGCACAGTGGTTAAGAATCCGCCTGCCAATGCCAGGGACACAGGTTCGAGCCCTGGTCCAGGAATATCCCACTAAGCCCGTGTGCCTCAACTACTGAGCCTGTGCTCTAGAGCCCGTGAGCCACAACTACTGAAGCCCACGTGTTTAGAGCCCATGCTCCACAACAAGAGAAGCCACCACAATGAGAAGCCCGCGCACCACAATGAAGAGTAGCCCCCGCTCGCCACAACTAGAGAATGACCTCGCGCAGCAACAAAGACCCAACAACACAGCCAAAAATAAAAAATAAATAAATAAATTTATTTTTTAAAAAAAAGACATTCAGATTGGAAAGGAAGAAGTAAAACTGTTTTTATTCTCAGACAACATCATCATCTATGTAGAAAATCCAATGAAATCTACAAAAAAAGTCAGTAAAACTAATAAATGAGTTTAGCAAAGGTGCATGATACAAGATCATTGTACGAAAATCAATTGTATTTCTGTATAATACCTACAAACAATTAGCAATAACAAATTTAAAACAATACCATTTACAATAGCATCAAAAATTTGAAATACTTAGGGAAAAATGACAAAAGATGTATTAAACACTGAAAACTGCAAAACAATGCTGAGAGAAATTAAAGACCTAAATAAATGGAGAGATATACAGGTCAGAAGATTCAGTATTGTTAGGATGTCAGTTTTCATATTGACCAGTAGATTCAACAAAATCCCAATTAAAATCCCAGCAGGAGGGCTTCCCTGGTGGCGCAGTGGTTGAGAATCTGCCTGCCAATGCAGGGGACACGGGTTCGAGCCCTGGTCTGGGAAGATCCCACATGCCGCAGAGCAGCTGGGCCCGTGAGCCACAATTACTGAGCCTGCGCATCTGGAGCCTGTGCTCCGCAACAAGAGAGGCCGCGATAGTGAGAGGCCCGCGCACCGCGATGAAGAGTGGCCCCCACTTGCCACAACTAGAGAAAGCCCTCGCACAGAAACAAAGACCCAACACAGCCATACATACATACATACATACATAAAAAGAATGTAAGCAGACAAGAATATCATTAAAAAAAAAAAAAAAAAAAAATTAAAAAAAAATAAAAAAAAAAAAATCCCAGCAGGACTTTTGAAGAAATTCTAAAATTCATATGGAAATGTAAAGAAGCTAGACTAATCAGAACAGCTTTGAAAAAGAAGAACAAAATTAGAGACCTAACACTACCTGATTTTAAGACTTATTGTAGGGACTTCCCTGGTGGTCCAGTGGTTAAGATTCCACACTCCCAATGCAGGAGGCCTGGGTTCAATCCCTGGTCAGGGAACTAGATCCCACGTGCTGCAACTTAGACCCGGCGCAGCCAAATAACTAAATAAATACTAAGAAAAAAAGACTTACTGTAAATCAAGAGAGTATGATATTGGTGTAAAAATTGACAGATTAAATCTGTCAGAAGAGAAAGTCTGTAAGTAGACCTACGTAATTATGGACAACTTATTTTCAACAGGGGTGCAAGGCAATTCAGTGGAGAAGGGAAAGTCTTTTCAACAAATGATGTTGATGTTGGAACAAATAGATATCCATATGCCAAAAAAAAAAAACAAGGACTTCAGTTCATACCTTGTATGATAGATAAAAATTAATTCAGAGGATCATTGATCTAAATGTAAAAACTAAAGTTAGAAAACTTCTAGAAGAACTCATAAACTTTGTGATCTTGGCTCAAGCAAAGGTTTTTTAGATACAGCACTAAAAGCATGATTCATTAACACAAATTTTTTTGATGAATTAGACTTTATCAAATGTAAAAACTTTGGCTCCTCTAAAGACACTATTAAGACAATGAAAAGATGAGCCACAAACTGGGGGAAAACATTTGCAAATCATATATCTGATAAAGAATTTGCATTCAGAGTATGTAAAGAATACTTGTAACTCAACAACTGAAACAAGTAAAAAAACCCAAGAGTAAAAGGGCAAAAGATTTCAATAGATAGTTCACCAAACAGGATATATGAATGGCAAATAAGCCCATGAAAAAATGCTCACTATCATTTGTCATTAGGGAAGTGCAAATTAAAACCAAAATGAGATTTAAAAGACTGGTCATATCAAGTGCTGGTGAAGATGTGAGGGAACTGTAACTCTCATACTCTCCTACCCTGCTGGTGAGGGTGTAAGTTGGTATAACCATAATGGAAAACACTTTGTCAATTCCTAAATTGGCAACTTTTAAAAATGTTAAACACGCACCAACTGTATGATTCAGACATTCCGCAAATAGGTATTTACCCAAGAAAAATGAAAGCATATATCCGTACAAAGACCTCATAGCAGCTTCATTTGTAATATCAAAAACTGCAAAGTACCCTAATGTTCATCAACAGATGCATCCATGCAATAGTGTACTACTCAGTGATAAAAAAGAATGAACTATTGGTACATGCAACAACATGGATGGACCTAAAAATAATTATGTTGAGCGTGTTAAAAGATAGACTGAAGAACGTTAAATTTTTTGAGTTATTTGAGCAAGCATAGGTTCCAGTTGAGTAGTGCCAAACCAGAAGTGGTTAGGAGTGCTCCACCAACAGGTGCTAGGGGCAAGGTTTTTCTAGAGGATACATGGAAGCAAGGCAAGGAAATTATTTGATTGGCTATAGCTTAAGTGGCTGTATTATTTGGGAAAGCATAGTTGGCTCTTTGTGGTCGTTGTTTTTAACTTTGGGGCATTAACAAGTGAAATAAGCCAAATAAAAGAGTACATACTGTATAATTCCATTTATATAAAATTTTAGAAAATTCAAAATAATCTATGTGTCAAAAAGCACTACAGTTTGGGAACAGAGGTGTGGGGGGAGAAATGGAAGGGAACAGTTACAAAGGTACCCAAGGAAACTTTGGGGGACAGTGAGTACGTTCATTATCTTGATTATAGTGATGGTTTCGTATGTCAAATTATCGAATTTTACACTGTGAAAATATGCAGTTTGTTTCTGTAAAACCTCAGTAAAGCGGTCAAAAACAAACAAAACCACTTTCCTTTAAAAAGGGAATGGAATTATGAAGCTCAGAGTTTTTACCAACCTGGAAGAGATTTTTAGGACTTGAGCGTGATTTCAGCTTGTTTAAAGTATTCCTAATGGAAACAATGAGGTATGTGGCTATAAAACTTACTGTGTTATTTCCTTCACTCCAGAAGGTGAACAGAGTGAGAGTGAAAGACCTAGTCAGCGTTAGGGAAGTGATTTCCTAAAGCACAAAATTTAATTACCTTTATAGTTAGGTGACAAAAATGAAAGGTTTCATTAATTATTAAGTTATCCAGCTTTAAACAAAATAGCCTCAACTATGAAATAATTAGTAACAAATTCCAAGGATTGGCTGAGTCTCTATATGGTATATGAAGAAACAATTCTTCTTGTTTATTATAAATTCACTAGCTATTAGTTTAAAGTGCCCCATTGTTTTTATATTACACTAGTAAATTCCTTTTTCTTTTCTCTTGGAAGGAGAAATAAATATGCAACTGCAGTGTGCATAATGATGTTTAGACTAATGTTGTTACCAACCAAAAAACAAATAGCAGTGTTGTCAGCTTCCTGGGTAGAAATGACATAAGGGGCGACTGGTTTTATCATTTCTTAGATCCAGCTGTTTGATGATTGCTGTGATATTACTAAGTTGGAAAGGAAGAAATCACAAAACTTAAATACGCGGGAAAACTCATGTAGAAATAAGATCATTTCCATTTTCTTACTGTATAAAATTTAGATGCAGACCCTTGGAAGTTGAGGGTTTTAATGAGAAGTCTCTTAACTATGTGTTAAAGTGTAAGCAAACAGATTATCTCTCTGAAGTAATTATGTTAGCATTGACTCTATTAAATAGGCTGTTTCAGTTGGACTTTTAGTTGATACCTATATCATAAGCTAGCTTGAAATGATCCCCTAAAAATGATGAAACAAATGAGACCACACAAAGCTATAACTCTGTCCATGGAATGCTGCAAGCCACAATACACAAACCAACTCAGGAGGAAACAATAGGAAATAAAATGGCTCTTTTAAAATCAAAGACTACATGCTAACCTCTACTTTTAAAAAATTAGACTTTGCAAATAACTATACTTTCAAATTAAATGACATTTGTACAGTACGCAATGGGTTCTTTGACCAAAATTAGTCTCTGAACTTATCTCCTCCAGATTATCCATAATTGAAAGTGCAATTTTCAACCATGAAGGTGTATTAATAAGGATAGGCTAAGCTGTGTTGTGACAACAACAAAATCAAAGTCTCAGTAACCTTGTATAACAAATATCTGGTTTTTGTTGATGTTACACATCTACCATAGGTCAGATATTCAGTTTCACATAGTCTCTCCAGTACTGAGACGGATGGAAGTTCCACTGTCTCATAGCTGTACCAGCTGGAACACATGGCCTCCTTAATCATTGCGGAAGGGGAATGGAGAGTCGGAGAACCACACACACTAGCCTTTTTTCAGCATAAAAGTGACATGTTCTTTCACTCACAGCACACTGACCAGAACCAGTAATATGGCTCCACTTAACTTCAGGGTAGCTGGAGAATTGGGAGGAAGTCCATGGATATTCAGTCATAAGTAAATGTCTTTGCTACAGAAGGATGGTCAAATTTTTACATAACATGAACTCCACTTTGCCTGGCACCTTTGAAATAGTACCTTTAATAGAAAGTTTAATGTTAAATAATTAAAGTATCCAACTGGTAAAGATGCTTGTAAGATGGCCTTTTTATATCACATAAATTTTTTATGTGTTCTCATTTGTTAATAAGGAAAGGGGTGGAAGAGAATCATTACATTCTTCAGTTTACCATTATTCATATAAGTAGTAAATTGCCAGTTTCCACTTTCCAAATAATCAAAATGACCTTGCTTTGGACCACAAAGTGAGATTGGTGTGTGTGTGTGTGTGTGTGTGTGTGTGTGTGTGTGTTTGCATAGAAATATGTGGCTACAATAAGAACTCAAAATGTATTTTGAAAACAGCTAGAGTGATTTCAGGCTTCTTTGATTAGGAGTTTCTCCTGTTAGGGATATCTCAATCCCAGTTTTTGTGAGTTGTGATGTTGCTTTTCCCTCCAATAAAGGTAAACCATTGAGGAGGAAAATCTTATATCATGATAGAATTATCTTGAGCTTTTACTTAAGCTATTTCCCAAGTCTCTTGAGGGGACAAATCAAATATGGAAGGAATCTAGGGTGCAGTGGCAGGGACTATTAGAGTCTCTTTGCATTCTTGGGAATGCCAGGGAGATTATTTGTATTCAGACCATCAACTCGAAAGATATTCAGTATCAGTATCAGCCCAGTCATCTGACCTATTAACTTGTTAAGTCGAAGAGAAAGAACTCATTATTATTTTGCAGATAGGAAACTAAAAAGTAGTAGAAAAGAGAATCCTCACAAAAATTCCAGTTAAAAATCGACTTCTGAGTGGAGCCTGAAGGCCCTTGGCTGTAGGACTGACTGGAGCTGTTCCAGACGGATGCTGCTGGAGCAGAGGGCCACTTCCTGCTCATGCCTGTCGGGAGACCCAGAGCCGGACCAGGGACCCCTGCTCATCCTGAGATGCCTGCTTCCCACACTTCTCCTTGGAGTGGGGGTTATGAAAGGGATTTGTCGAGAGGAACAAAGATGGCGGAGTAGAAAGACGTGCTCTCACTCCCTCTTGCGAGAACACCAGAATCACAACTAGCTGCTGGGCAATCATCGACAGGAAGACACTGGAACTCACCAAAAAAGATACCCCACATCCAAAGACAAAGGAGAAGCCACAATAAGACGGTAGGAGGGGCACAATCACAGTAAAATCAAATCCCATAACTGCTGGGTGGGTGACTCACAGACTGGAGAACACTTATACCACAGAAGTCCACCCACTGGAGTGAAGGTTCTGAGCCCCATGTCAGGCTTCCCAACGTGGGGGTCTGGCAACTGGAGGAGAAATTCCTGGAGAATCAGACTTTGAAGCCTAGTGGGAATTGATTGCAGGACTTCAACAGGAGTGGGGGAAACAGAGACTCCACTCTTGGAGGGCACACACAAAGTAGTGTGCGCATTGGGACCCAGGGGAAGGAGCAGTGACCCCAGAGGGGAGACGGAACCAGACCTACCTGCTAGTGTTGGAGGGTCTCCTGCAGAGGCCGGGGGGAGGGGGTGGTTGTGGCTCACCGTGGGGACAAGGACACTGGCAGCAGAAGTTCTGGGAAGTACTCCTTGGAGTGAGCCCTCCCAGAGTCTGTCATTAGCCCCACCAAAGAGCCCAGGTAGGCTCCAGTGTTGGGTTGCCTCAGGCCAAACAACCAACAGGGAGGGAACCCAGCCCCACCCATCAGCAGTCAAGTGGATTAAAGTTTTACTGAGCTCTGCCCACCAGAGCAACAGTCAGCTCTACCCACCACGAGTCCCTCCCATCAAGCCTCTTAGATAGCCTCATCCACCAGAGGGCAGAGAGCAGAAGCAAGAACTACAATCCTGCAGCCTGTGGAACAAAAACCACATTCACAGAAAGATAGACAAGATGAAACGGCACAGGGCTATGTACCAGATGAAGGAACAAGATAAAACCCCAGAAAAACAACTAAATGAAGTGGAGATAGGCAACCTTCCAGAAAAAGAATTCAGAATAATGATAGTGAAGATGATCCAAGACCTCGGAAAAAGAATGGAGGCAAAGTTCGAGAAGATGCAAGAAGTGTTTAACAAAGACCTAGAAGAATTAAAGAACAAACAAACAGAGATGAACAATACAGTAACTGAAATGAAAACTACACTAGAAGGAATCAATAGCAGAATAACTGAGGCAGAAGAACGGATAAGTGACCTGGAAGACAGAATGGTGGAATTCACTGCTGCGGAACAGAATAAAGAAAAAAGAATGAAAAGAAATGAAGACAGCCTAAGAGACCTCTGGGACAACATTCACGTTATAGGGATCCCAGAAGGAGAAGAGAGAGAGAAAGGACCAGAGAAAATATTTGAAGAGATTATAGTCAAAAACTTCCCTAACATGGGAAAGGAAATAGCCACCCAAGTCCAGGAAGCGCAGTGAGTCCCATACAGGATAAACCCAAGGAGAAACACGCCGAGAAACATAGTAATCAAATTGACAAAATTTAAAGACAAAGAAAAATTATTGAAAGCAGCGAGGGAAAAACGAAAAATAACATACAAAGGAACTCCCATAAGGTTAACAGCTGATTTGTCAGCAGAAACTCTACAAGCCAGGAGGGAGTCGCATGATATACTTAAAGTGATGAAAGAGAAGAACCTACAACCAAGATTACTCTACCTGGCAAGGATCTCATTCAGATTTGATGGAGAAATCAAAAGCCTTACAGAAAAGCAAAGGCTACGAGAATTCAGCACCACCAAACCAGCTCTACAACAAATGCTAAAGGAACTTTCTAAGTGGGAAACACAAGAGAAGAAAAGGATCTACAAAAACAAACCCAAAACAATTAAGAAAATGGTCATAGGAACATACATATCGATAATTACCTTAAACGTGAATGGATTAAATGCTCCAACCAAAAGACACAGGCTTGCTGAATGGATACAAAGACAAGATCCATATATATGCTGTCTACAAGAGATCCACTTCAGACCTAGGGACACATACAGACTGAAAGTGAGGGGATGGAAAAAGATATTCCATGCAAATGGAAATCAAAAGAAAGCTGGAGTAGCTATACTCATATCAGATAAAATAGACTTTAAAATAAAGAATGTTACAAGAGACAAGGAAGGACACTACATAATGGTCAAGGGATCAATCCAAGAAGAAGATATAACAATTATAAATATATATGTACCCAACATAGGAGCACCTCAATACATACGGCCACTGCTAACAGCTATAAAAGAGGAAATCGACAGTAACACAAGAATAGTGGGGGACTTTAACACCTCACTTACATCAATGGACAGATCATCCAAAATGAAAATAAATAAAGAAACAGAAGCTTTAAATGACACAATAGACCAGGTAGAATTAATTGATATTTATAAGACATTCCATCCAAAAACAGCAGATTACACTTTCTTCTCAAGTGCACACGGAACATTCTCCAGGAAAGATCACATCTTGGGTCACAAATCAAGCCTCAGTAAATTT
The DNA here is from genome assembly GCF_028023285.1 of Balaenoptera ricei. Lineage (NCBI taxonomy): Eukaryota > Metazoa > Chordata > Mammalia > Artiodactyla > Balaenopteridae > Balaenoptera > Balaenoptera ricei. The sequence continues at coordinate 36,824,300 of NC_082649.1, forward strand.
AAGAAAATTGAAATCATATCAAGCATCTTTTTTGACCACAGTGCTGTGAGATTAGAAATGAATTACAGGGAAAAAAACGTAAAAAACACAAACACATGGAGGCTAAACAATACGTTATTGAATAACCAAGAGATCACTGAAGAAATCAAAGAGGCAATCAAAAAATACCTAGAGACAAATGACAATGAAAACAATGATCCAAAACCTGGCGGATGCAGCAGAAGCAGTTCTAAGAGGGAAGTTTATAGCTATACAAGCCTACCTAAAGAAACAAGAAAAATCTCAAGTAAACAATCTAACCTTACACCTAAAGGAACTAGAGAAAGAAGAACAAACAAAACCCAAAGTTAGCAGAAGGAAAGAAATCATAAAGATCAGAGCAGAAATAAATGAAATAGAAACAAAGAAAACAGTAGCAAAGATCAATAAAACTAAAAGCTGGTTCTTTGAGAAGATAAACAAAATTGATAAACCATTAGCCAGACTCATCAAGAGAAAGAGGGAGAGGACTCAAATCAATAAAATTAGAAATGAAAAAGGAGAAGTTACAACAGACACGACATAAATACAAAGCATCCTAAGAGACTACTACAAGCAACTCTGTGCCAATAAAATGGACAACCTGGAAGAAATGGACAAATTCTTAGAAAGGTATAACCTTCCAAGACTGAACCAGGAAGAAATAGAATATATGAACAGACCAATCACAAGCAATGAAATTTGAAAATGTGATTAAAAATCTTCCAACAAACAAAAGTCCAGGACCAGATGGCTTCACAGGTGAATTTTATCAAACATTTAGAGAAGAGCTAACACCCATCCTTCTCAAACTCTTCCAAAAAATTGCAGAGGAAGGAACACTCCCAAACTCATTCTGTGAGGCCACCATCACCCTGATACCAAAACCAGACAAAGAAACTACCAAAAAAGAAAATTACAGATCAATATGACTGATGAATATAGATGCAAAAATCCTCAACAAAATACTAGCAAACAGAATCCAACAACACATTAAAAGGATCATACACCATGATCAAGTGGGATTTATCCCAGGGATGCAAGGATTCTTCAATATATGCAAATCAATCAGTGTGATACACCATATTAACAAACTGAAGAATGAAAACCATATGATCATCTCAATAGATGCAGAAAAAGCTTTTGACAAAATTCAACACCCATTTATGATAAAAACTCTCCAGAAAGTGGACATAGAGGGAACCTACCTCAACATAATAAAGGCCATATATGACAAACCCACAGCAAACATCATTATCAATGGTGAAAAACTGAAAGCATTTCCTCTAAGATCAGGAATGAGACAAGGATGTCCACTCTCACCACTATTATTCAACATAGTTTTGGAAGTCCTAGCCACGGCAATCAGAGAAGAAAAAGAAATAAAAGGAATACAAATTGGAAAAGAAGAAGTAAAACTGTCACTGTTTGCGGATGACATGATACTATACATAGAGAATCCTAAAAATGCCACCAGAAAACTACTAGAGCTAATCAATGAATTTGGTAAAGTTGCAGGATACAAAATTAATGCACAGAAATCTCTTGCATTCCTATACACTAATGATGAAAAATCTGAAAGAGAAATTATGGAAACACTCCCATTTACCCTTGCAACAAAAAGAATAAAATACCTAGGAATAAACCTACCTAGGGAAACAAAAGACCTGTATGCAGAAAACTATAAGACACTGATGAAAGAAATTAAAGATGATACCAAGAGATGGAGAGATATACCATGTTCTTGGATTGGAAGAATGAATATTGTGAAAATGATATACTACCCAAAGCAATCTACAGATTCAATGCAATCCCTATCAAATTACCAATGGCATTTTTTACGGAACTAGAACAAATCATCTTAAAATTTGTATGGCGACACAAAAGACCCCGAATAGCCAAAGCAGTCTTGAGGGATAAAAACGGAGCTGGAGGAATCAGACTCCCTGACTTCAGACTATATTACAAAGCTACAGTAATCAAGACAATATGGTACTGGCACAAAAACAGCAATATAGATCAATGGAGCAAGATAGAAAGCCCAGAGATAAACCCATGCACCTATGGTCAACTAATCTATGACAAAGGAGGCAAAGATATACAATGGAGAAAAGACAGTCTCTTCAATAAGTGGTGCTGGGAAAACTGGACAGCTACATGTAAAAGAATGAAATTAGAACACTCCCTAACACCATACACAAAAATAAACTCAAAATGGATTAAAGACCTTAATTTAAGACTGGACACTATAAAACTCTTAGAGGAAAACATAGGAAGAACACTCTTTGACATAAATCACAGCAAGATCTTTTTTGATCCACCTCCTAGAGTACTGGAAATAAAAACAAAAATAAACAAATGGGACCTAATGAAACTTCAGAGCTTTTGCACAGCAAAGGAAACCATAAACAAGACGAAAAAACAACCCTCAGAATGGGAGAAAATATTTGCAAATGAATCAACAGACAAAGGATTGACCTCAAAAATATATAAACAGCTCATGCAGCTCAATATTAAAGAAACAACCCAATCCAAAAATGGGCAGAAGACCTAAATAGACATTTCTCCAAAGAAGACATACAGATGGCCAAGAAGCATGTGAAAAGCTGCTCAACATCACTAATTATTAGAGAAATGCAAATCAAAACTACAATGAGGTATCACCTCACACCAGTTAGAATGGGCATCATCAGAAAATCTACAAACAACAAATGCTGGAGAGGGTGTGGAGAAAAGGGAACCCTCTTGCACTGTTGGTGGGAATGTAAATTGATACAGCCACTATGGAGAACAGTATGGAGGTTTCTTAAAAAACTAAAAATAGAATTACCATATGATCCAGCAATCCCACTACTGGGCATATACCCAGAGAAAACCATAATTCAAAAAGACACATGCACCCCAATGTTCATTGCAGCACTATTTACAATAGCCAGGTCATGGAAGCAACCTAAATGCCCATCAACAGACGAATGGATAAGGAAGGTGTGGTACATATATACAATGGAATATTACTCAACCATAAAAAGGAATGAAATTGAGTCATTGGTTGAGACGTGGATGGATCTAGAGACTGTCATACAGAGTGAAGTAAGTCAGAAAGAGAAAAACAAATATCGTATATTAACGCATGTATGTGGAACCTAGAAAAATGGTACAGATGTACCGGTTTGCAGGGCAGAAGTTGAGACACAGATGTAGAGAACAAACGTATGGACACCAAGGGGGGAAAACCGCGGTGGAGTGGGGATGGTAATGTGCTGAATTGGGCGATTGGGATTGACATGTATACACTGATGTGTATAAAATTGATGACTAATAAGAACCTGCAGTATAAAAAAACAAACAAAACAACTAAACTTTCTCTGGGTTATTTGTATGGAAATATGTTAATATAAATGTTTCAGACATTACATGAAATTTCTGAAAATCTTATATGTTCTGGTATCATGTTATAAGTCATAATTCTAGTTATTAGTTTAAAATGTATATCTCAGAAATTTAAAAAAAAATCGACTTCTTTTACTTGAAAACAAATAATTTAATCTGCCGTTTTGAAGAGCCCCTTTTTGCTTGAGATACTAGTTGTCCGTCAGGTACACTGCAAAATCTGGCACTTAAAGCTTCCATTCTGGGACTACAGTCTCCTTAGAGTTGCTCATCTTTACTACCGCAGTACACCTTGAACGTCCTGATGTCATCTTCCCTCACATGAGAATTCCACAAGCACTTACTGAGCACTTGTGAAGTATCAGGCAGCAAGATGTGTTAAATACAGTTATGAAAAAGATGTGATCTGTGAGTTTAAGATCTTACAGGCCAGTTAGGGGAGAGAGACAAGTAAACTGATATTTCAGTATAACACTGAAGTGCTTAAGGGCTTTATCGTGAACTCCCCTCTTTTCTCTATCTATACTCTCCTTTCTCGTACATGTATATGGTTCTAGCTCTCAAGTTTATCTCTCTGGTCCAGGCCTCTCTATTGTCCTCCAACTATTGACTTGAAATCTCTACTTGGGTATCTCTTAGACATCTCAAACTTAACATGTCACAAATAAAACTCTTGATTTTTCACTCTTCCAATCAGTTCTTCTCCATCACAGTAAATGGCACTATTATCCATTTATCATTTTATCTTGGTTCTCAAGCCTAGGAGTCATCTTTGATTCTTCCCCTTTTCTTCACATTTCAGCCCATTGGAGAGTACTAATGGTTTCAACTCTAAAATACATGTTGTATCTACTGCAGTCATTCTGCACTGCCACCACTCCAGTTGACAGCAACATCATTTCTTACCTGGACTGTAGAGACCTCTAACTGCTCTCCTTGTTACTCCTCCAATTAATTCTTCATGTGGTAGCCAGACAAATCTTAAAGTTAAGGAAGATTAAATTACATTGTTTGCTTAAAACCCTTCAATGTTATCTCATCTTTAAACTTCTCCAAGGTCTGTAAGACTTTACGTGGTTTGGTCCCTGCCTCTACTTCTTTATCTTCATCTTCTGCCTCATTCTGCTTCCCTCAGTGGGTTTCTAGCCATGATGGCCTACCTTCTTTTCCTTGAACTTGCCAAGCTCTTTCTCACCAAAGGATGCTTGCCTTGTTTTTCTCTCTGCCTGTCTATTCTTCTCTTTGGCTTCTTATTTGGATCTCAGCTCAAATGTCACCTTCTCAGAGAGCCTTTCATGATAACCCTATCTTTATCATATTACTTTATTTCCTTCAAAGTGATTATAATACCATGTCAGATAATTTAGTAAAAGACAATGACAAACTGAGCCAGGGGAATGCTAAATAAAACAGCTAGTATTTGAGAAGACATGTAAAAAAAGACTACAGAGGGGAGAAAAAATTTGCAAGTCACATATGTGGCACAGGACTTGTATCCAGAATATATAAAGAACCTTCAAAACTCAACAATAAGAAAACAGACAACCCAATTTTTTAAAAAGCACAAAAGATTTAAATGGCAAGTAAACACATGAAAAGATGTTCAACATCATTAATCATTAAGAAAATGCAACTTAAAACCACAATGAGATAACAAAAACCATAATAAGATACTACTACACACCTATTAAAATGATTTTTGAAAAACACCAACCAAAAAAACTAACAATACGAAGACCTGGAAAGGATGGGGAGCGTCTGGAATTCTCATTCATTACTGGTAGGAATGCAAAATGGTATGGCCATTTTGGAACAGAGTTTGGCAGTTCCTTATAAAGATACATTTACATATGACCCAGCCATTCCACACAAAAATCTGAATAAGAATTTTTATGCCAACTTTATTAATAATTTACAAAAACTGGGTATAACCCAGATACCCCTTCAGTTGGTGAATGACTAAACAAATCATGGTACATCTATGTTATGGTCTACAATTCGGCAGTGAAGAAGTAACAGGTGACTGATAGACACGACAGCATGGATAAATCTCATCTGTGTTTTTCTAAGTGAAAGAAGCAAGATTCAAAAGCCTACATACTATATGATTGCATTCATATGTCATTCTGTAGAAAACAAAACTATGGCAATGGAAAACGGTCAGTGGTTGCCAGGGTTAGAGGTTGGAGGAAGGTTTCACTGCAAAGAGTCAGCACAAGGACATGTTTCAGGGGTGATGGAACTGTTCTGTGATTGCTGTGGTGGCAGTTTTTTAAGTTCTTAGAACAGTACACCAAAAAGAGTGAATTTAACTGTCTATTAACTTTAAAATAAACTTAAAAACAAAAAGATCATGGACATTACTCTGTAAGTATTGGGTAAACCTTGATTTTGTTTTTTTTTGTTTCATCATGCTGATTCATGTACTATCAGACCAACAAAATTCAGTTTTTATCTTCTTTCCAGAAAAGAGGTATCTGATTCCACGAAGTGTTGGTTTCCCTCAGGCATCCTGTATGACAGTGATATTCTTTGAGCTGGTAATGCTGTGTTGATTCTTCTCATTTTTTATTAGCTTTTGTTAAATGAATGAGGTTTTTATTTTCTTATCATGAATTTGCATTATTATTTCCAGGATTTAATTTTATAGAAATGATGCTTTTTAAAACTACTTGTGGAAAGATATTTTTTAAACTTATCTTTTTCTAAGAGCGGGATGATGTTTAGTGCTTTATGATCAACATTCCGTATGTGAACGAACTGTAAACTCTTTAACCTCAAAAATAATTAGACTAAGGAGGTACATATTACAGTGTTTCCCCCAATTTTTAATACTTTATGCTCATCTCTAATAAAACAGCTGTGTCCACCAGAGGATATGAACATTGAGTTAACATTTATCAGACAGTGTTTTGTACGCTAACTTCATTATATTTTGTCACAATCCATTGTGTAAATGTTAGGTTAATTACTTGAAACCCAGATCTACTTGCTTGAAGAATTTCCATTTTGAAGTACATTGGAGTCATTAGTGACTGCACCTTTTGATCTCCTTTGAAAACTTCCCAGCATTTATTTTTCTATTATCTCCCTCAACAAAGGGAAACCACTTTTTGTCCTGCTGATGCATGACCTGGTATGTATAGCTCTGTTTCATGAGTCTGTAGAATGCAGGGTTGAATTTGGAATGCATCCTCAACATTCCTGCACCATTTGAAACTTATCCCATTTTCTGATGTCTTCTCTTTCCAAAAAGCAACTTGATTTATTTATGTAACAGTTACTGCAGTTATAGCACTTTAATTTCCTGTATCATCTTCATCTCTCCATTTGGGATGATATGCAATATGCAGGGGGACATTTGATGTTCCAGTGGATGTCATAAGAGAATGTTGAAAAGCTAAGTAGAGAACATTCTTCATACAGAATCTATTCAGTCATCAGGCTGTCCTCAATCACAGGGTGGTACCGTAGCTACATCCTCATCTACATTGTAGCATTTCTTTTAAAACTTATCATTTAAAAACCATAAAACCAAATATTTAAAAGCACTCTGGATGTTTACTTTGCTGAGCCTTACTGTTGATTTTGTTGTTTTATGGAATGCTGTAGAGGAGTCCATTGTTAATCATGTCCTAACCCTATAAAATATGTAACAAGCTGCTGAACAGAATGATGACAGCAGAGAACAGAGTTTCATTTGAATTCATGCAAATTTAGAGGTTTCCCAGAAAGCCATTTTTAAAGTATGAGCCATATTTTGAAAATAAAACAAAGAATAATGCCTTGAAGTAGAAATCTGTAATGAAACCCATAATAGCTGAAAGAGTACAATAAATTTTGAGGGGAGAGCTTTCCATTTTCTGTTCCTTTTCAAATTCTAATACTAAACTCTATTAACAGTCAGTATAAAATAATGAGACATGAAGCCCTGCTGGTGTAAAACTATTACTAATCTGTTACTTTGCATAAATTTTCACTCAAATGATTGTCTGTGGTCTTCTTATGAAGGACCTGTTACATGCTTTACAGCTAAACAGATGAGACCTATTACCCATCTCCTTTGAATGAATGGTGTTGGAATTTGCAGGCATTGCACTTTTTACAAGTTGGGAAAAGAAAGGGATTACAAGCAAGGAATACAAGGGTATTTACTCCAATCAGAGATCAGTGTTCTTATGTGAATATGTTAATTGAAATCCTTTTCATTAGTTTTAGTGTCACATTAGGAAAAGCAGAAAGACATTTTTACTCTTATTTAAAAGATCTGTATATTCTAAAGCGGTCACCTTCCTATATCTAGGTCACAGCGTCATTTTATTTTTAATAATTACAACAGGAAATTTATCATTGCCTCTCCCACAAGCTCTAATCTTACTCTTGTCTTTCCTGTTTTAGTTCATGTTGTATCTTGGTCACATCGACTTATAATTTGTGAGCTTTGATTCTTTTTCTCTTACTTCATATGTTTAAGCAGTCGCCAAGTTCTTTTGATTCATCTTTCATAATTTCTTTCGTATCTGTCTCTTTTTCATTTCCATTGCCAGCATCCTAGTGCAGGCCGTTATGGACTCATACCTAAATTATTACGTCTTTAATTGGTTTCCCAACCTCTAGTTAATTCCCTTCCAATTCATCCTGCATGTTACCACTAGATTTATCTTACTAGAACATGGCTTTTCTTACACTTACGAATTTGAAAGTTTGGAAGTGATTGTAAAAATAATTGAAATCATTAGTGTTATTAAGAGATGGCATAGTATAGTGGCATATTGGCTTTGGAACCAAAAAGGGTTGGAATCTCAGATTAATCCTTTAGTAGTCATATGACCTTAGGGACTGAGTTACTTGACCTTTTTGGGTCTCAAGGTCTTCAACTAAAAATAGCAAAAATTGGGACTTCCCTGGCAGTCCAGTGTTTAAGACTTTGCCTTCTAATGCAGGGGGTGCAGGTTTGATCCTCGGAGAGCTAAGTTCCCACATGCCTCGCGGCCTAAAAACCAAAATATAAAATAGAAGCAATATTTTAACAGATTCAATAAAGACTAAAAATGGTCCACATCAAAAAAATCTTTAGGGCTTCCCTGGTGGCGCAGTGGTTAAGAATCTGTCTGTCAATGCAGGGGACACGGGTTCGAGCCCTGGTCCGGGAAGATCCCATATGCTGCAGAGCAGCTAAGCCCGTGCACCACAACTACTGAGCCTGTGCTCTAGAGCCCGCGAGCCACAACTACTGAGCCTGAGTGCCACAACTACTGAAGCCCACGCACCTAGAGCCTGTGCTCTGTAACAAGAGAAGCCACCCAATGAGAAGCCCATGCACCACAAAGAAGAGTAGCCCCCGCTCGCCGCAACTAGAGAAAAGCCTGCGTGCAGCAACAAAGACCCAACACAGCCAAAAATAAAAATAAATAAATAAATTTATTTTTTTAAAAATCTTTTAAAAAATTGCAAAAATAATATCATTGTTATTGATATTATATATGAAGTACCTAGCTTAGTGGGCTCAATTAGTGATGGTTATTATTATTAGTAGTGTTGTTGTTGTTATCTTTAGGACAAAATGGAGAAAGGGAACAGAGATTAGAAGATGGAACCAGGAGTGATGCCCCTAGTTAGAAAGCATAAAGGGAAAAAAGCCCTTCTACATTGGCAGATACTTCTGAAAGGATGAAAAATTTTTTTAATTTGTATTTTTTATAATGTTTACATTTTTATATATATTTAGGTCTCCACTCCTTAAATAGACTACAGAATGTAAATTTTCAGATACGTGAACTAAGACTTTACAAACCCCAAGGATCAAAGACCATTGGTTTTAGTGATTAAGAGCTTAATGCTGACTTTCCAGATTGCAGTTTCATATAGAACAATTGGTGCCAAATGGGAATGAAAAAGAGAGGTAGATGTAAGAGAAATTATCAAAGGTGAATCAGGAAAACTTTGCAACCAATGTTGGGAGTAAATTGTGGTAGAAAAGTGGAGACAGAGTGTGGTAGACCTTTTGTCCAATAAGGTTAGGGTGAAAAGACAGAATGAAATAGGGCACTAGCTGTAGTATCCCTGGCAACAGGGTTAAGGAGCGGCTTTTCCACCACAGGCTGGTGACATAAAGTATTGAGAAGACAGAAAGGAACCAATGTTGAGGATTAAGTGTGGATGCAAGGACCTCCATGAGTTGGAGAGACTAATGATACTGTTTTTTACATGACATCTGGGCTACTCTTGGGCACTGTTGTCTTCATGTGTGGTCACCATCCTTGTATCGTACAAATGGAGCTTGCTTCTTCTTTTGCCTCTCTTGTGCAACTCTTGATCGATGTAAACTTTGAGGAATCTCACAGTGTTTGCCATTTTCAAACATGTTTGAGATACACATTTAAGGCCAGTGGGAGTAAAAAGAAATAGTGGCAGTTGCTAGATGAGACGAGCACTGGGCTAGGACCACAATGACTAGAAATGAGCATCTGCCTTCACAGAGCTTACACTTAAGTAAGCACAGTATATCCACAATACAAGACATTCATTCATTCAGCAAATATTTGTTAAATTTGTGTTTATAACACACCGTGTGCCAACTTCTGTGCTGGTAATGAGGATGAAAGAGGGAATGAGACACAGACCTTTCCCTCAAAGTATTTATAGTGTATAGATACGTATTAATTCCATTTTGTAACAAGTTCCATTGGTATGGTACAAAGCAGTGATACAGTTTAGAGTAATCAGGGATTATACACGTACTTGGAAAATCAGAAAAGAAATCATTTATCATTTGTTTAAAAGCTGGATCTTGAAAGGGTGGATAGGCTTTCAATACAGAAAAAGAAGAGGTTAGTGAAACTTGAGTGAGATATTAACAAACATAAATGATCAAAGCAGGGAAAGTATTTGCAGGGCCCAAATGTTATTAGGGAATAAGTGATAGATGAAGCTTCAGAAGTCAACTAGTTTAGTTCTCAATCTTGAGTGTACATCAGAATCACCTGGAGAGATGGTTAAAATGCAGATTCCCAGGCACTTCCCCGTTCTGAGTCATGAAACCTAGAGAGTGGTCCAGAAAGCATTGTTTCCTGAATTCCTATTATTTTCTGTTTAATAAGCTTATCGGGTGGTTCTAAATCTGTTTGTCTTTGAAGTACACTTAGAGAAACACTGACCTGGTCCTAAACATTCAGACAGTGCCTAAACTCCTAAGCATCTCTGCTAAGTGGTTGTCTACCCTTTGCATGAATTGGGACTCTGTCTTCTGAGGCTGCCTATTCTGTCTTTGAATAGCCATGCTGAGGAAGTTCTTCCTTTTATTGAGCTGAAATTTCTCTGTCTGTTCTGTTGATTTTAGCTCTACCCACTTGAGGCCACAGAAAACAGTAATAGGCCTTTTTCCAAGTGAGAGCCCTTCAAGTATTAGAAAATCTCTCTTCTGTAGGCTGAACACATCCAGGTCCTTATTGGTTTGGTTTTGAGTCCTTTCTCTGTCCTGGACACTTGCCTCTGAATGCATTCCAGTTTTTCTGTGACCTTTGTAAAGTGTTGCACCCAGAACTAAACATTATTACTGCATGGTCTCTGAGCTGTGAGTGAATAGTACCCAGATGAGCCATGTGATTTTATCAATTATTTCCTCATATGGTCCTCATAAATATTGTAATGGAAACACGGGGACAAAGGGTGGATTGGAGCAACCTTTATTAAGAGATTATGTGCCGCTGAGAAAAGAAAGGGACTGGAACTGGCTTGTGTGCTTGGTAGTTGTCAGCTACTAAATTTGGGGATGAAATAGAATGAGGAAGAATAGTGCTTGTCCCTTTTATTCCCCCATGCTTAATTTTACTCTCCACCTTGGCTTATAAAAATATCCATCTCTTACCTCCTTCTCCCTTATGTCTTTCTTTCTCCCCTTCTCTTTCTTTTTTTCTTCCCTTATGTGTTAAGAATTTTGCATATGTCAGGTTAGAGAGTTTATCTGAGCTTTCATCTCCTTCCAGGTACTTTTGGGTGGGGCAAAATGTAATATAGTCCTGGAGAATCTAGGTGGCAGAGGAGGGGCTTTGGCTGAGGGACAGAGCAAAGTCAGCCATTTCCATCCCTGGTCTTCCTCCTGTGTGGCCCTTGACACTCTCTGATTGCCACAGAATGTTCTTAGGCTTGGGCTCTGGGGTTAAGTTAACCAGGGCTGAAGCTGAACAAGCTGAATTTAAATCATAAATCGCCTTTTGGAGGGTTATGTAAATGTAGGTCTCTAGGTCTGTTTTAAAGCTATTGAACCAGGACCAAAGAATGTTCATGTATCTTCCTGCAGTTTCATTCTCTTATGGCTGCAGTTTTAACTTGATTTTTTGAATCCCACCAACTTCTTTGAATTTACCCCCAGAAAAACTTAAATATGAATTGTTTCAAGGCAGGGTGTTTTTCTAATATGGTAAACTATATCATATAGCCTTCTTCTAATAAAGAGGCTGGTGGGTAGAGAAAAGGGGAGGGAGAGGTAGTGTTTTTTCTTTTTCCTGAGGAAGCCCTGTAATAATTTTTCTTATTTTGTAATCTTAATTATTCAGAAAAGAAGTCTGTTAATTAGCTCCTTTGTGTCAAAGTTCAGTGTGAGCTGGACAAGCTCCATACTCTAATGTCCTTGAACTTTTCCACTTTCTTGCTGTTTAGCAACATATGAAATTTGTTGATCACTGTTAGACCTCTTGTTTCTTCTCCTGCTGGTATTTTTCTTCTAGAATAAAGATGCCAGTGGGCTTTACATGAACCCAGTCACAGTTTCCAAATATTACTAGTGTTTTAGTTTCCTTTTGACTTTGCTGAATTATTTGCAACGTCTTTTGTTTGTTGCTTGTTATACCAGGTGATTGAAAAGTCCCTGGAGTCTCTTCCTATTTTTCTGATCCCAGAATTGACAGCTGAATTGTAACAGATTGCTATATACACTGACCCAAATTCCATGTCTCTAATTGATGGGTCATCCATACTTCCATTAACAAAGCAGCAGGATTTTTCTGATTCTTCACTCTACTGCAGCATTTTTTCTCAGTACTAGTCATCTTTTATAGAGCTTGATATATTTTTTATTTACTTAAAAAAGAAAAAAACTGCAGTTAAGTACTCTTGGCAAAAACCTGAGCAATGACATTTCTTTTATGAGTTGTAAAATTGCCATTAATAAAGAAGAAAAATATGAATTACATGGAGAAGAGTTATTGTTGCTGGTTTTTTTTTTAAACCAAGGATTTTTTTAAGGATCATCCAGGCTTTCTAATAGGCCAGGTGCTCAGGAATTTTGCCATCCCTACTTTAATTTGCCTAGATTTGTGTGCAGGATTTGACCTAGGACTTTTCAGTATATGTTGGAGAGTTTGATTCCATCCTGCCTAGCTATTTAATGTAGTATAGTGAACATTTGCTTTGGCATCAAACAGACCTTGGGTTCAAATTCAACTGTATGACTTTGAGTAAGCTACTTCTCTAAGCCTCAGTTTCCTTATCTGTAGAATAAAATGGCTAATACTAGACCCTACCTCATAGAGTCCAGGATTAATTGAAATCATAAAGGTAAAGATGTGCTCAGTGCCTGGCATACATTTGGCACTCATTAAATGCAGGTATCAGAGGTGAGCAAGAGTGGTCCACGAACAGAGTCCACCCCACTTCCTGTTGAGGAGACAGACACTGAACAAATCCTTATAAGAGCGGTTGTTTAATGTTGATTACCTAAGCGATGTGGGAGACGTACAGGGTGCATTCAAAGAGGCTGCTTTTCTGTGGTCCGTCTCTGGTGAAGGTTGACATACACTGACTGAACGTGCTATGTCTTCTGCTAGGCAGACAGTGCCCAGTTTACCTGAGCCATGCGGGTGGAGTCCTCACCTCTCAGGTGTCTTGCTTTTCATTTTGCTCTAATGTTATACCCTTGGCTTCTGTGAGAACTTTCCTGGGAGGACCAGCAAGGCCTTTGTCAGGTGGGAGAGGAATTGCATTACTGACATTTAATATCTTCTTTTGACTACCACCTAGATTGTGTGCTTCTAGAACAGAGTTTTCCATTTTTTTTTTTTCCTCTTCAGCAATGCTTGGCATGATGTTCCATATATATATTCTCAATAAATTTTATTAGCCAAGAGATAAGTGCATGGTCTCTTGTCCCTCCTTACATACCCATCTTGTCAGATTATGTGGTAACCATGTCAATACTAATGTCTTCTGGAATTATAAATTCCATACATTCATTTCAAGATCTGCTGATGATATTATTTATTTCAATATGTAGTCGTGCAGATAGTTTGCTTTTTCTGTTCAAGTGTCTGTATTTAAAGAAGAAACTTTGATGATGCAGATAACCCAAAAAGATTTTTTTAAATAGCTATTTTAAGAAAGTTTTTAAAATATATAGATAGAATCTCCAATATTCTTTGAATGTTTAATACTTTAGAGTAATCAAACGATAATCCTAGAGAGAATGACCAGGAGGAGGGCCTTGCTGGATCACACTAGCTCACTGTCAGGCTAAAATATCTTACTTTAAGTTCATACCTACTTGTTGGTCAGTATCTTTCCTAGTAAACTTTGACTTCCTCCAGCCTTTCATTAGACTTGTCAGCTTGACTGCTGATCACATATGGGGGCAATCAAAAGAAAAAGGAGTTAGGACCAAAGACTCCTATTTAAGTTTTTCACCTGTGGATTGCTTAAGAAAGTTATAACCTGCAGATATTATTGTATCAGTCAGAATAAGCAGGATTATACTGTAGTAACAACTCCAAAATCTTTTTTTTTTTTTTATAAATTTATTATGTATTTATTTATTTATTTTTGGGTGTGTTGGGTCTTCGTTTATGTGCGAGGGCCTTCCCCAGTTGCGGCAAGCGGGGGCCACTCTTCATCGCGGTGCGCGGGGACTCTCACTGTCGCGGCCTCTCTTGTTGCGGAGCACAGGCTCCAGACGCGCAGGCTCAGTAGTTGTGGCTCACGGGCCCAGTTGCTCCACGGCATGTGGGATCTTCCCAGACCAGGGCTCGAACCCGTGTCCCCTGCATTGGCAGGCAGATTCTCAACCACTGCGCCACCAGGGAAGCCCCAACAACTCCAAAATCTTAGTGGCTGATTTCTCACTCATACAACAAATTTAATGAGAGTCAGCAGGGGGCTTTGCTCATTGTAGTCACTCAGGGACCCAGACTGGCAGAGACGCCATCTCAGTATCTGCTTTCATGATCACAGAGGCAGGGGAAAGAGCGTTCTTAGGGTCTCACTCGAGCAGTTAAGTCTTCCAGCTCAGGTATGACTTCCACTCACAACTCACATGGCCTCAGCCAGCCACAGAAGAATAGGAAGTTCAGTCTTCCGTATGCTCAGAAGGGGAGGAGAGCTGAATACAGATATCAGTGAGTAGAAATGATGAGTACAAGCATGAATAAATTAATGAATCTTCTTTTAGTTAGTGAAAACTTACCTTTCGTGTGTTTGTTGGGATTGAGAGGTCAGCCTTTAGCACCATATTTGACAGGCCGGACTGTTTCCATAAAGCCATTTTACATTTAAATTGTGACATACCCATAATATGAAATCTAGTAGTAATAACAATAGTTAACGCCAACATAGCAGTTACTCTGTATCAGGCCCTATTCTACCATTTTACGTATTTTAGTTCATTTAATCCTCAGAACAACCCTATGAAAAAGGTGCTATTTTTATACCCATTTTATATTTAATCTGAAGCACAGAGTGGTTAAGTAGGAAGCCCTAATTTGCATGACTAGTAAGTAATAAAGCCGGGATTTTAACTTGGGTAATCTGTTTCCAGAGTCCAAGCTTTTAACCACTAAGCATTTTGGTACTTTAAAATTTTCACAGCAGACCATTTTCCTCAGAAAATCGGTTTCCTAAGTAATTGTTCTCTATGCCATAATGGAGACTTCCAAGGTTAGAAGAGGAGAATCAAGACAGGAGCTGGGGTCTGGACTAGGTGACCAAGAAATTTCCTTCTAGCCATAAGGTTCTGTGTGATTCTGGAGTCAACTCAACCAGTATTTACTGAGTGTGTTGGGTAGTGTGCTAGGCTCTGGGGGTTTACTGTAGCAACTAGGACAGACATGGTCCCTAGTCTCACAGAGTTTTTGTTCCTGTGGAGTCAGTAGGAAAGCACAAGGAGTCTAATGGAGACATCTTCTCAGAGGGTTAGGGAAGGCGCCTTGTGTTTGGAGCTGAGGCCTACAAGGAGAGAGTCACCAGGGGTGAGGAGCGGGTGGCCATGGGAGGAACTGGGAAAAGTCTGCTGTGAGCAGAGCATGGACCAGAGGTGGGGCGGCACATGGATGCAGGCCTGCAGATGTAGTAAACCATTACGCAGGGAATTGACACAACCAGATTTGTATGTTTAAAAACCATTCTTGGCAGAGGTATGGACTGGATTAGACGAAAACAGCGGTGTATCAGGGAGCCTGATAAGGAGACTGTAATAGTAATTTTCATGAGAGATGCTAGTTAGGGGGCTAGGGTGGGGGCAGCAGGGGTGGGAGATATAAATAGATTTGAGAGATTATGAAGAAAGTTGATTTTGGACTTGCTGATTAATTGGATGCCTGTATTGGGACTCTGGTGGGTGGGGGAAGAGGAGAGGGAGAGAGAGAAAGAGAGATTAAGGCCAGTTTCGTGATTTCTGGCTTGGGCAGCTGAGTGCTTGCTATTCTCTACAATGAGAGAGAATGATGGAGAAGTCTTTGGAGGGGAAGATGAGGAGGAAGCATTTTGTACCCCTGTAGTGGGAACAGGTTTGGAAATGCCAAGAAGAGGGAGACAGTGACAGGTTGTGCATCAGGAAATGAAAGTGCAGACACGTGCCAGAAACAAAAGTGAACAACTGGGAGGTGACACATCTCTAGGTATGGATCCATGGGAAGGTTGAGCCAGGGAAAAACACATTCTCACTCCTTCACATAGATGCAAGACCAACCTAGACTAATCTAAAGTGTTTTATGTATTTACTTCTCTGTTCATAGAGGACATTTGTCTATAATATCAGGGTTTCAGTCTCTGTTGGTATTCCTCACAGAGGCTCGAGTCTATTTTTCTCTGATTAAGTCAGTATGGAAGTGTTGTCCAATCTTGTTTGGGAAATTGTTTATGTAGCCCTTTGTGTCACAAGGTCCTATCACCACAGTCCATTTGCCTAGTAAGTAAATATTTGCTTGACATACAAAGCAGAAATCAGAGGACTTCCCTGGTGGTCCCGTGGGTAAGACTCCATGGTCCCAATGCAGGGGGCCTGGGTTTGATCCCTGGTCGGGGAACTAGATCCGGCATGCCGCAACTAAAGAGCCAGAAGAGCCCGTGTGCCGCAACTAAGACCCAGAGCAGCCTAGATAGATAGATAGATAGATAGATAGATAGATAGATAGATAGATAGATAGATAGGTAGGCAGGCAGGCAGGCAGGCAGGCAGGTAGGTAGGTAGGTAGATAGCAGAAATCAGGATGATTCTGTCTGGCTTGAGCTCCTTACAGTGTTTTTTAAAAAAGCCTGCTACTTCTTTTTTCCACATCTCAGGTGAGACTGTTCTACATTACTCCCTCCAACTTTCCTTCTTCATAGGAAAGGGCTATCTGTTGCTGAGCAGAGCATATAGGGTGAAGATTCTGACAGCATCATATTAGCATGGGTATCTTTTTCCTCTTTAGGTACTCAGTACTTTTGTTTTTATTTTATACATACAGCAAGGCTCTGTTATTGTATGAAATCAGGTCTCTTACGGACTAAATCCTGTCCCCACAGAAAAATAGTTGAGTCTAACAAAAAAGCCTGCTCTCCAACACCAGCATTATGAAAGTGCCATGATTTTGTATTATGCATTTCTATACATTCTAGTACTGAGAAGCCATTCTTTCTTGCCATGATTTTGCCTGGGCCCTTAAAATAGGAACTTTTGCCTTCTCTGAGGAATTTTGTAGATGAAAGCTTCATGCTTAAGAGAGTGACTGTCTGGGTTATCTCTTAGCTGTATAATTTTAGGCTAATTGTATGACTAACTTTAGTTTGTGCCGTATGTAAAATTGGACTGTTGATAACATCTACTTCATAGGTTATTGTCAGGACTAATGAGGCACTATATGGAAAGCACTTTGAATCGTATCTGGCATATAGTAAAAACTCAATAAATGTTAGCAATTCTTTTCTTCCCTGTATCCCGCAGGATGGAGGTGATTAGGGTGCCTCTCTGTAACTCTCTATAGAGTCTAAGATAGGATTCTCTGTTCAGAAACCTCTTGCAACCTCTTTCCCCCTAAAAAATATTGTGGGAATTGGTAAAGAAATGGGGAGGGGCTAGGTACATCCAAAGGAACCATTAGCACCCAAGAAAAATGGAAACCAGCCTCTAACCTGACCCCTTTAGAGCTGTGGACGGTGCCACAGCACTTTGGGCCTGGGGGTCGGGTCACCCAGTATTCCATGCTCCCCTAGAGATTTCTCTTTTACCTTAATGTTAGCTCTGAGTTCTTTAGAATAGTGGTTTTTACCCTCGGGGTTAATTCTCTTTATTGCCTTCACAGGCAGTCACTAAGCTTCTCCACTTCTCCACAGGGTGTTTATGGGAATCATATGATAAAAAGGATTATAGTTTTCTATAGGAAAAATGTAAATGTAAATTACTTTGCTAACTTAGACCATTATAAAAAAAAATTCTAGAGTGGCCAAAGCTAAATTGTAGAAGCAAAGACACATCAAATAAAACATTTTTAGGCCCTTAAAATTGCTGAGAGTCTTACGATTTTAAGGTTGCAGAAGGGCTTGTAAATGATCTAGTCTAACCCACTCATTTTACATTTAATAAAGAAGCCCAGAGATGCTGACAGTTTTCACAATTTCTACAACTTGTTAAAGGAAAAACCAGGACTGGAATCCAGATCTCCTGGCTCCCTGATCAGTGCTCTATTATATCACATTATCCTTTAAAAGTTTATAAAATATGCATAAATGTTTAATTAGTATGTATGGTATGGAGACCCTAATGCACTATATAGTAGACATTCAACACATTAAAAATGTGTCTGTGATGACGTAAATTTGACATAACCTAAAAGTAATATGCTAGCTATAATATACAATAAACATTTCATTAACACCAATGTTGCTTGTCTTTTTATAATTTGGAAGGGACTTGATGGGAGGAATTTAGATAGCTCGTCCAAGAAAGTTTGACACTTTACAGAAATATTAAGAAAGTTGTCCAGAAGTTGTCCTAGTCTCTCTTAAACCTCTTCCTCCTGTCATACTACACCCTCAACCTGCCCTTGACAGGATCACCGGTTATTTCCACAATGACGAGCCCAATGGTCTGTTCTGAGTCCTTGTCCTCTTCGCCTTCCAGCAGCGTTTGATTCAGTTGATCGTACCCTGCTCACTTCATTTATTTGACTCCAAGACACCGCTCTCTCTGGTTTTCCTCCTCCCTCACTGGATGCTCCTACTTTGTATGTGTGTCGCCAGTTCCTCATATCTCCCTGACCTCTAAAATTGAAGTGCCCTGGACTCTGTCCATGACCCTCTATTCTCTGTTTATACTCACGCTCACACTCCTGGTGATTTCATCCAGGCTTGAGGGCTTTAAACCAATTCTAGGCTGAAGACTCCCAAATTTATATGTTGAGCCCAGACTTCTCTCTTGAACTCCAGACTCATAAATTCAAATGCTTACTTGACACCTTTACTTGACTGTCTAATAGACCTCTGAAATGTAACATAAACAAAGTGACATTCCTGAGTTGGTTGCTAAAATCCCCCTCCTCCTGCAGTCTTCCATGTTTTGGTAGATAGCAACTTCATCCTCTGGCTCAGGCCAAAAACCTTGGCATCATCTAGTCTGTCAGTGAGTCCTATTAGTTCTACCTTCAGAATAATTCCAGAACTGATCTTTTCTCACCATTTCAACAGCCCCTACCCCTATTCAAAACCCACTGCCACTCCTTATAGTAGCCTACAAGGCCCCACAAATATGGTACCCCATTACCTCTTAGAGTTTGTTTTTTACTATGCTTTTCCTTATTTTCTCTACTCCAGCCACACTGACCCCCTTGCTGTCCTTGAACACACAGGCATACTCTTGCCTCAGGACCTTTGAATTTGTTCTTCCCTCTATTGGAAACTTTTTCCTGCAGATATCTGCATGGCTCATTTCTTCACCACCTTTAGGTCTTCACTCATATGCCATTTTCTCAGTTAGACCTTCCTTGACTACCCTATTTTGAAAGTTGCCAAATGCCTAACATCCTTCACTGTTTCTTTTTTCTCCATAGCATTCACCACCACATACTGTATACCTTTTACTAATGTATTTTGTCTTTTTTAATTTGTTATATTTTCCCCACCAAAATGAAGCTCCCCAAGATCTAGAACTATACATGACACACAGTAGGTGCTCAGTAAACACACTTGAAATATTGAAAGAATGAATGCCCACTCTTCCTTTGTAGTTTTCAGCGGAAAGAATCTGTTCATCTGATTGAGGCCTGAATGACCAAAGGGCTTATTTCCTAGGAGTGTTTATATTTGAAAATATTGTCTTATTGGTAGTATGTAGGAGATGTCTTGAGTAATGCTTTCACTTGTTCCCCTCTGAACTCGTGCCCCATCCATCACTCTTACAGCCTTGCCAGAAGAATTGGAGTTATTTACTTGCCATTTTAGTTCTGAAAGGTGTTAGCTGCCAGTCTGTACCTTATAGGGTGATGGTGACCATCATCTCCCTACTTCAGCTGTTTCTCTGTGAAAACAGGTATTTTATGTACTAAATTGCTATACAGCGATAAAACAGTAGTAGCATTCTTTTTTTTTTTTTTCCAGCTGCACTGCGTGACTTGCGGGATCTTAGTTCCCAGGCCAGGGATTGAACCCAGGCCCTGGCAGTGAAAGCGCTGAGTCTGAACCACTGGACCGCCAGGGAATTCCCAGTAGTAGCATTCTTAAAGCCATATCTTTCTACAGATGTTTCAGAATGTCAGAGTTAGTGCTGTCGATGTAGGTGAAAATGTCCTTCCTTCTCTGTCCCCAGAGATCGCTGGGCTTTGGAGCTGGTGGGTTTTGTTCAGATTAGAATTCCAGCTCTAACACTCATCCAGCTGTGTGACCTTGAAAAGATTTCTTAAAATATGAGACGGGGTCTGACATATCACCCTTTAACATGGGTTACTTCCCTTTGCCTTTTCTGCTTCCCTTTTTTCTTTGTATCCCTACCCAGAAAAGAGGCTCAATTGCTAGATTTTTCAAACCTTAAATACAGAAATCCCTATTTGAACATTGTCCCATGCTTTAAATTTGTATTCCGGGTTAATCTTGTACATTTCAGTATGATCTTTCTCCCGTAATTGTTATTAATGAAACCATCTTCTGTACGTGAACTATGTACTGAACAAAAGCCTAGAATCTTCACTTTACGAGCATTGCAAAGTAAGACAGATATGTCTTGGATATAAGATTAAAGAGGACTGCATCAGAAAACATGTGGAAAGGGTATTACAGCTTTCACAGTCCTTCTCAAGATGTTATTCTTTTTCAAAGAAATAACAGTAAACCCAGAAATTATTTTCACACTGCTTTTTCAGTGAATAGCAGTAAAAATTAATAATAATGAGAAAAGAACAAGAATCCAAATAAGGTATTTGCATCTTCCTATATTTCTTCTTCCTCAAGCTGTTGTGAGATAAATACTACAGTTGATAAACCTCAGAGTCTTGAAACCAAGGGCAAGAAAACTAAGACCCCCTTCCCTCTTGTAAGGAGTTACCAGTTGCTGTCACCCTCCCATGGCTACCCTAGGGCAGTAAGACACATCCAGGGGCACTTAATGTCCCTGTTCTCCCTTTATCATTGTGTCACCATGACCTTTCAGTTTTAAAACATACACAGGTTGTCATAGTTGACTCTGCATTTATATACTCCTACTCCTTAAACCTTGGATTTATTGTAATTTGTATTAATTGATACATTAGTATGGATACATTATCATCAGCTCTTTTTGATGCCATGTTTGATTCTGCATCTTTAGGAGGGTAGAAGAAACTGGCTTGCTTTAGGTATCATAAGAAGTTAGGAGAAAAGCTGGATGCTTGAGGAGGGTGCACACATATGTATTCCTACGACTGCAACTATCATCGTTTTAGACTTGTAATTTATAGCACTTCCTGTTTACAGATACTGCGAGGAGCTCACTCTGTGACTTGAATAATGCCAACAGCTGACTCACACAGATAGAGGTTCTGGTTCTTGCTGAGGAAAAAGCGCAGGGCTAGGGAGCAAGGCATCCAAACCTGCCTTGCTCCCTTTTCTTAAATGAAAAACTTAAAACTTTCTTAAATGAAAAACATGAATGAAAGTGTTGATGTTAACATAATATATACAAATTAGGACTTGGATGGCTGTTTCCTCATTAGTTTCATTTATAGAAGATTCTGTAGCCTTTCCTTGCAGTGTTGGACAGTAAAATATTGGGGGGCGGGGGATGAGTGGGAGATTTGGATTTAAGAAGGAAAATTGGAATTTGTCTTTTTGGATGTTCCTCACTCTACTACTTCTGTTAGCTGTGGCATGAATCTTTAACTCTTAGCCTCATTTTTTTTACCTTTTAATAAAATGGTGCCTCTTATTTATCTACTTCTCAGTACTAGGAAGAGATTCTGTATAACTTTCAGGTTTAAGATATCTAATCGATTTGTGGCATTAAATGATTTTGCTCCACATTGTTAACTTTATATTCAGAATGTTAATATTGAAAATTCCCTTAGATTTGTGGTTATAACAGAATACTCTTATGCCGCAATATATTATTAGAAAGACAGAGAACTGTGGGGTACTTCTGTTCTAAAGGTCAGTTGTTTTTGTTTGTGACTATGTTTGAGATTTTTTTCTTTCTCTAAGATAAAATTTAATAGTCTTCTGTGTCTCCTTCTTGTGAAAAGCTTAGAGGAAAACTGTGTGAACAACCTAAGGTGGTAGCATTTCTCTGGGCTCACAGCGAGCCAAAGGAACATATCTCCTTACGTGTGACAAAACAAGTCAAACCTGTATTAAGTATTGTATGTATTCCTAGAACCTATGGGACACAGAATTAAAGCATATTTCCTATTCTCTAAAAGTTTCTACGTAGACATACAGATATTGCCCCATATCCTTATCTATATCTATTATCTATAAATTGTCTCTATATATCTGTATCTATCTGTGTATACACACATATACATATATACATACGTGAAACAACTAAAACAAAATTTGATGTGTAATCACAGACTTTCTCGATAGAGACTACTACTGGAGAGAGAACATAAGAGAAAGTTCTTTGAATTTGGATGCAGTCATTCAACAAGTATTGATTGCGTGCCAAGTACTCACTATTCCAGTCATTGAAACCAACAGATATGGTCCCTGTTGTTGTGGAGCATATATTTTCTGGTGTTGGAAAGAAAGACAGTAAACAAACAAGTAAATATGGCAGTTTCATACATGAATGCTACAAGGAAATAAAACATGGTAAGGAATGGGAAACTTTAAATTGGGTAGTCAGAGAAGATAAAACTTGAGCTGAAGCTTAAATGACAGGAAGGAATCAGTAAGTAAAAATCTCGGGGAGGTATTCCAGGCAGGAGTACTCTTGAGAAGCCACAATGTTAGGAGGAGCTTGGTGTGTTCAATGACCAGAAGCAAGGCTATGTGGCAAGAGGGAGGGTGGTAGTAGGTGAAGCGGGAGATGTGGCAAATTGCCGGATCATGTAGGGTCCTCACGTGAGATGGGTTGCTATTAGAATATTTTAAAGACCGAAAAAAAAATGTTCTTCTCTTGTTGTGGTGGAGATATAGACAGATAAGAGTAGAAGCAGAGAGACCATGGCCTGGAGGAGAAGTGACAGGGTTCTAGTCGTGGAAATAGAACGCCGTGCATATCTGTTTCAAGATATATTCAGAATTTGTTGGTGGAGTAGATGCAGAGACGGGAGGAGAGAAGTTTTTGGTTTGAGCAGGTAGATGCATGATAGTGAGGAGGACCATTGCGGGGAGCAGGTTAGAGGGATGGAAATCGGGAGTTTTGTTTTAGCCAAGTTAATTTTGAAATACATGGTTCTGACACTTACTAGCTGATGAATATTGAACGAATTGTTTGTGTCCTCATCTGTAAAATGGGGATGGTAATCATTACCTATGCCATATGGTTGATGTAAAAATTTAATTAATTAATATACCTGAAGCACTTAAAACAGGATTGGATATATATTAATTTGTCAGTAGATGTTAGCTATTTCTGCTATTACTGTTGTTTTTAATATTATTATCAATAATAATAGTAATAGTATATATCCAAGTGAGATGTTGAACAGGCAATAAGATATATAAGTCTGGAACTCAGGATAGAAGTAAGGATTGGAGATAAACTTTTATAGTTATTAGCATATTGGTGGATATTTAAAACCATGGGACTAGATGAGATTGTTTATGGGGAGAGAAGAGAAGAGGGAAAAGAAGAGCAAGAACTGAGGAATGGGCCCTCCAGTATTTAGAGGTCAAGAAGAGGAGGCAGAGTCCACAAAGAACTGAGAAGGAGCGGTCAAGACAGGAGAGAAACCTGAAGGATATGGCATCATGGAAGCAAAGTGTAGAAAACGTTAAAAGACAAAAACTTGACCATACCAAATGATACTGAAAGTAAAGTAAGAGCAAAAAGGAGGACAAACCTGACCATTGGATTTGGCAAAGGTAAATTCATGGTAACCTTGACGAGCCATTTGAGTGGAGAGGTGGGAATGAAATCCGTATTGGAGTGGCTGGAAAGAATGGGGAGGGAAGAAATGGGGCAGTAACCAGAGAGGGATAGGGGTTGGAAATGTCTTGGGAAGGTTATTTTAATATGGGAGTATTAAAACACATTTGTATGCTAATTGGAATGATTCAGTAGAGAGGGAGAATTTTATGATATAAGAGAGAAAGGGAATAATTGTAAGAACAAAGTCCTTGAGTAGTCAAAAAACTATATGATCCAACAGAAACGTTGAAAGGGAACAGAAATACTCCTTCCATTGTAAATGGAGGCAAGGCAGAGTATGGACACAGAGGTAAGATGGCAGATTTGGGGATGGAATGATGGTAATTTTTGTTCAATTGCATACCTTTTAAAATGAAGTAAATAAAGGTGAAGTCATTAGAGAATGAGAAACATGCAGGAGGACTTGAAGTATTCACAATGAATTGAGGATCTAGATAAACGCTGTAGGCAACAAAATCGATTTAAAAAAATTTCAAAGCTGCATTCTGAACAATAAGAAAAAAATAAGGGATAGTCCTCACATAGCAAAGATGGTCTGATATTATTTGCTACCAGTGATAAAACGGAATTATTCAACTTTTATCTTCCATTTTCTTCAGTAAGGCGTTTGGCCTTCAAACAGGAAAGGGAAAAAAACAAACATTTTTGAGAAGAAATTGAAGCCCAGGGTGGGTAAGAGAGTCAAAGGAAAAGCAAAGATATATCTGCTGCTTGAAATTAGTTCTAATCTCAGGCTCTTGCTAAATTACATCTCTAGGGACTCAGAGAACTTTCAGATCTGATTTTGGGATTTTCACCATGATTTCTAGCTAGATGGCTAATACTACAGGTGATTTTTTTTTCCCCCAAAAGGAACAATTCTGTATAGAAATAGCAATAGGCCTGATTTTTATCCCTGGCAAAATTCTAGAACTAGCGATTAAACTGATGGTTTATGAGCATTTAGGGGGAAATGCATAGTTCTAATAACCAATTAGAGTTGTCTAAAAATAAATCTTCCCCAAATAATGGGTTTTCTTTTAGAGTTTTGTTGGAAAATCTGGGCATTGCTGTAAAAAACAGTGTGTATCTTGAGTTCAGCCAGATTTTTGGTGGAGTTTCTCATGACATTGTTTAGATAAGATGGAGGATGAGCTAACATTTAGGTCCCTATGTGTACAAGGCACTTGATAAGGAGGTACAGTTACACTCAGAGTGCTGGTTCCTTAGTCAGTAACCCCCCCTTCACTTTGCTCTCTAGTGAAGTATCACAGGATTCTGCTCTAGGCTCTGTCCTGACTAGAGGTCTTCAGAAACCTAGATGAAAACATAATGGGCATGTGGAGAGAACTCATGCAGTAGATGACAGATTAAAAGGAATAAATCATCTCAATGACTAGATAAGCTGTATTATTTAAGTCATTTAGTAACCATTCATTAGTTCATTCATTTATTGGTAATTATTGAGAGCTCTGTGTCAAATACTCCTCTTGGTGTTGGGAATACATGGGAAAACAAAGAGAAATGAGTCACAGCCTTCAAAGACCTTAAGGGTATGCTAAAAGAATGCGTTAATAGAGCAGTTTTTAACATAGAGAAGCGTACAAAGGTCTTTGGGGCCTACGGAGGGGAGTGTTCAGTTCAACCAAGGGGCTGTTCCATGCTGTGCTACTTTTTCTTCCAAGTGCCCGACTCGTACAGAAGAGCAATCACTTCCAGCTCCTCCGCCCTTTTAAATAAAGTCCTCCATGAAGCACCTCTTGATGTTTAAATATCAGGAATATATCATTAATCTTTGCAGCCCCATCTTTCCTTTTCTGCCCACCCTCACCCCAGCTACCCTCAACAAAGCACCCTTCCCAGAACGTCTAACCTTGGGAGTAGCTGTTCTTTGTTCCTCATACCTTTGAAGGGACCTAGTTACCTCTACTTATGCAAATATAGAAAAGTACCTTCACTTATGCAAATGTTGGACATTAGCACTTCTTAGTGCCCAGGAGCAGTGGTCCCTCAAATGTTACATACACAGTCCTGGAATAACAAACTATGAAGGTTAAGCTAACAGGAACAGTTTAATCTTGTAATAAAATAAAACTTACTCTAGTTAATGCAAAACAATAATAATAACAACAACACACCTAATCATCACTGTGTTGCATTGTGATTAGTCAAATAGAGAATGGTTGACCTAAGAGAATGCAATTAGCAGTTTTCATACATAAAAGTAGATCTTTGTGTGTTTTCTCTTCTCTTTGTTAGTCCTCTATTACCTATAATTATCTTTACTGTTGACAGTTTTTGAGACCAGTATAATCTAATCTTTTTGTGCGCTTACAAACACACACACAAATACTTTGACACACAGGTTAGAAAAAACAAAGTTCTGGTACTACTAGCAGTCTAGGATTCCCTCTGCTCCCTTCTAGGGAGATGTCTTTTCTGTACTTGGTTAATCCATGCATATATGGTTGTTCTTGCTTCCCTAGGGTGCACTTTTCTCAAGTCTGACTGTACACTGGAATCATTTAGGGAGCTTTTACAAAATTCTGATGTCTAGATCCCACCTCACTGAGAGTCTGGCTAAATAAATTGGCTGTGTGGGCCTGCCATCAGTTTTTTTTTTTTTTTTTTCACAGCTCTTCAGGTAATTTTAATATGCAGCTATGGCTGAGCATCAACTGTACATAAAGGTACAGTGTCCCAGGAGCATCAGTGTGAGCATCATGGTGCTGCTGTAGAGAGGTCATGCCAGCCTGGGATGTAGGAGGCAGAGAGTAGAGAGACTTCACCTGGTAATCTGGGGACACCAGGAATTGTGACATTTAAGG
Source organism: Balaenoptera ricei (assembly GCF_028023285.1). Taxonomy (NCBI): domain Eukaryota; kingdom Metazoa; phylum Chordata; class Mammalia; order Artiodactyla; family Balaenopteridae; genus Balaenoptera; species Balaenoptera ricei. Next base: position 36,851,318 of record NC_082649.1, read on the forward strand.
GAGTGCTGAAGATTGGTTGATTCTGTCTCCTAGGCCAGACATTGTACCATATCTGACATTCTTCATTATTTCCTGCTACACCCAGGAATTGGCTTGTAGCAGCTTTGGACAGCCTCTCCCCTTCTCCTGGAGGTCCATCCTGACCCTCCTTTTTATGAAGGCACCACGAATTATATCAGATATAGCTTCTGGGCTGGGCTTGCCATTAAATACAATGTGATTGCAAGGAGCAACCTGGAATTCCCTCTCCCATTCCCCCACCTTGGATATACCTTTCACATAGAATCTCAGAGCTTGAACGGAGCTTAAAAGATAAGTCACCCTCAGTTTTAGGTGAAACAACGAAACCTGTAGAAATTTAACATACTGCCTAATGTCACACTAATGTTGTAAATGTTAGAATGAACATGAAAACCCACTTCTCTTGGCTGTAAGTTCATTGCTTTTCCTGTACATCATACTGTCTTCTAGAATATTCTTTTGAATACCAGTAGAAAATATCTCTATATCTTGAAGATAGATTAACTTTTGTGACTCATTCTGACTCAAGCCCAGTAGGGTGGGAAATCTACCTAATACTTGTGGTCCATAATTGACAAAATTTACAGTGAGCTGGAACTTTGTCCTTGAGCCAATTGTTGGGCAATATTACATTTTTCCTGTATTGCAGAGAATTTCTCAGCTGCTTCAGAATTTCTTGCTTATAAACTGAATGGACAGTATGACCTTGTGGGGTGAATTTTGAATGGACTATGTCATCTGCTTGCTGATGCCTGAAGTTCCTTTAAAGGAGACAAAGATTTTCATTCCACAATTAGAAGTAAAAGCCTTAAAATGCAAATGCCTTTGAGACATAACCCATTGAAATTCATTCACTCATTCACAAGTCATTGAATGAGTTTAAAAATAATACTAATGGCCCTCACTTATTTGGTTCCTCTTAGGTATCTAGCTCCTAGATGCTTTGCATACTCATCTCTAGTAATTTATACAAAAAGTTGAATGTCAGTATTATTTCTATTTTACAGTTAAGGAAACCAAGCTTCTGGAAGATCAAGTAACTTGTCCACCGTCATGCAGCCAGTAAATGAAAGTGCTGAACATGGCATGGACCCTGTCATGAACAATTTAAAAATATAATCATTTATTCATCTTAGGTGTATAGGCCAACAGATCCGGATTAAGTTTTTAAGATTCTGAAAACATTCTTTTAACCCCTTTTATTATCAGATTTATAATTTTTTATTATATGATTTAACTACAGAATCCCAATACTAACTTTTATCCTTTGACTTCATGGATTTCAAATTTTGTTAACCATGTTGGCTTTAATTGCCAAAATAAGCATGGCGAGTTTATGTATAATGACCTGTTTGGCATAAGTGTGTGTGTCCTTTGGTCATCTTATGATAATTTATAAAGGAGCTAATGGATTTTGATAAAAATCACTAAAATCCCTAGAGGATATCAAGGCATACCTATGCCTAGAAAACCCTGTGTAAAATAATCAGGTGGGCAAGTCATGACATCTCAGAAAGGTTTTCAAATGAGGATGATCATCTTGAGTGCCTTTTGTTTTTTTTACAGAAGATCTAGTCTTAAAATATTAAATCCCTGTTCAACAAGTGAGAGTGCCACGTTCTTGTTTCATTTAGAACATTGGCTCTTATCCCTAACGGCCCAACATTCCCTTTTTATAACAAATATTATGTAATGGCCCTTACTATTCTGAAATAAAATTTGTAGAAAATATAACCTACCCACAAAAAATTTTTTAGTCAATATAACCCCAGCTGTTTTTTTAGTGGAATTTAATAGACTGATTCTAAAGTTTATAAAGAAGTATAAAGGGTCAAAAATAACCAAGTCACCTATAGAAGGAGGACAGGGTGGAAAGACTTGCTTTACTAGCTGTTATGACTTATCAGGAAGGGGCACATGAGGGGTTTCTGGGGTGCTTGGGTAGAGGTTATTTTACAACTGTTGGCTGAGTTGTACCTTTATACCTTATCCATTTTTCTGTATGTTGGTTATATCACAATGAAAAGGAGGTTTGAATAAATCAATATTATGCTCTAGCTGTGGCATAAAGAAGAAATGAAAGGAAAAGACTCGACTGGAAGATAAAAGTGCTCCCACCGATTTCTAGAACGCCTCCTAGAGTGATACCAACCCCCGCTGAAAACCTCTGACTTAGAAAATTAACTTGATGGGGAGGTTTAACAGCTGTATTTGATGGCACTGGTGTTTTCTTTAACCAATTGAGTTGTTTCTTGATTAGTTATCCTAAATCCGTCAGACTACATTCTGAGCCCATTACCTCTGATCCCGAATGGAAACTGAAGAGCAACTGATCATTATTTTCAGAGGCAAACATGCATATTTTTGGCCAAGCTTTCTGTGTGTTTTAATATTTATACCCCCCCTTTCCATTCCTTTTTCTCTCTATTTCTTTTGCTTTATGGACATACCCTGTACTTGCCATAATGAACTTAATTATTTATTCCATTGGCAATTTAGCTTTAGTCAGAACTGCTAGCATCTAGCTAATGCCTTACTGTTTGGTGTAATCTCAAAATTCAGCAGAGTCTACTTCTCATCCAGTTATCTGGTCATGGATGCAAATGTTAAACATAAAGCACTGTCATAACTGACCATATTACTAGAAACCACTTAAACCCTTTGCTCCATGTGCCTTTATCCTGAGGCCAACATACAGGAGCAGACATCTTTGAGACAGGCTGTCCCATCTATAATGCTTCCTAGGGTATATATATATATATATATATATATATATATATATATATATATATATACCAAGGAAATTGTTAAAAGATAAGAATAAAGTTTAAAGCCAAAACATATGTTCAAAACCAAATGAATAAAAGAATCTTGCCATCTAAATAATCCTGCTGTCTAAAACTGTAAATGTTTTCTAAAACATTTTTATTATTAAAATACTTTAAGACATAATAAAAGGAAATAAGAATCTTAAAACTTTCATTCGATTTTATCACTGTAATATTTTAATTGTTTTACCTTATTCAACAGTTATAAGATCTTTTTAGAACTTTGTGCTTTTCTTATGTACCATTCTTTTTAAACCTTTTCCTGTAGCGGTCACAGATACCAATTTTAATGGTTGCATGGTACTCCATCCTTTTGATAAAACCCTACTGTTGACCTCTTGGTAATTTTGGATTTAACAAGTCAGAAGCATTCACAAAGGTCTGTGATCCAGGAATTTTACTGAGGCACAAGTTTGAGTCACTGCTGATGTTGCTCCACAGGTGCTCAGTGAGCTTCCTAGCTGGTGAGGGAGCAGAGTCCCCTGCCTGGCCTCGCATTTGAGTACCACCCATTGTTTTCTACTGGTCCTCATGTTCAGGGTCACTCTTATAAAGTGATTAAAGAAAAATACCCTCACAGAGTCGTATAAGTTCCCAGATATTGTCACCATAGTAATGGTGCAGAATTGTGTTCATCTTAGTGGCAAAATTGGCTGTATTAATCTTAAAGTAGTTGTCTTCTACTTATAGAATAATTAAAAGCTTAAAAGGATTAAAAATTTTTTCCAGTTTTTGGTCAGGGAAATGAGATGTCAGTGGTTTTTCAGAATGTGTAGACTTATGAGTACCTTGGGATAAAGCAGTTTTGACTATTTCAGGTCTAGTGTGATTTATTTATATTCCCTTGTTGTTGGGCATTTAGTTTGTAGAGAAGGGAGACTGCTTTGAGCATCATGAAAAGTGTTAAAATGTTTTCTCTTAATATTTCTAAGCCGGTATTTTAGCGTCTTCCAAAATGAGCATTTTCTCTTTTTTCTGGACTAGATCATACTCTTTATTATTTAATCACCATGAATTTGAAATTTCAGACCAAGTAAAAGGGACTAATCAGGGGGTCTCATAAATGTGAAACATTTCTAAATTATAAGCACTACCTTTTGTTGGTAACAGTTTTATTGAGATATAATTCACATACCATACAACTCACCCATTTAAAGTGTACAATTGTTTTAAGTAAATTCACAGAGTTGTGCAACCATCACCACAGTTAATTTTAGAACATTTTCATTGCCCCCAAAGGAATTCTATGCCCTTTAGTTATAATCCTCCCCATTTCCCCATCCCCTCCAGCATTAGGCAACAACTAATTTTTCTGTGTCTATAGATTTGCCTATTCTGAATATTTCACATAAATGGAATCATAAAATATGTTGTATTTTGTAACTGACGTCTTTCACTTAGCGTAATGTTTTCAAGGTTCATCCATGTTGTAGCATGATACATTTGTGAATAGTACTTCATTCCTTTTTATGGTCAAATAATATTCTATATATTACATAGATATGCCACACTTTTTCTATACATTCATCATTTGAAATTAGGATTCTTCAAGAACTTGAAATCCCTGACCCTAGAATTGATGGGGCTTACTTGGTAATAGGAATGGATATGGGGGGATTTGCCCATAACAAACCTCCAAAAAGGATAATCAGTAAATGGAAAGGGTGTCCTGACCCTTTTCTATAGCCCTTTTTGAAATAGAGATTGCAGGTAAAAATTAAGTCTACTCAGAACCTCCCCCAAACAGAATCCCCCTTGGGCCATCAGGATGGTGGGGTAGGGGGAGAAAACATGGGGCTTTATCACATTGGAACTCAACCAGGTATAATCTCAGTAGATCTTAAGAGGCAGGGTTGCCACCTAAAAATATTATGAAATATATAAATTAAAAGAGTAGCAGTATTTTAAAATAAATGTTAAGTTCCATGCTTGAAATTCATTTCACTTATTTTCCTTAAATGCAAACACATAACTGTATAAGAATAGGATGGGCTTAGTGATCTTTGGCCTACCTTGCCTAAGAACAATGGTTATCATATTTGTATCCTCTAGTCCTTGTATTCTCATCCAGGGGATATCACCTTACAGGGATGAAAACTGGCTCTTGGGATCAAAAAGATCTTACTCTTTATGTATAAAGCACAGATATATATATGTATATACATCTTTATACATATATATGAATATATATATATTTATACACACATATATATGTATACAGTACATAAAGAAATATATAGTTGTGCTACTAAAATTTCATTGGTGGGGGGATTAGGGAAAAAATGTCTAAAAAACCTCCTTAGGAGGGACAGTAAAGAAAAACATGTTAAGAAATACTGCCATAAGAAGGAAAATCATTACTCTAGAGGGACCTGGGAAATTTCAGGCTGCATTTGGGGATTTTCCTAAGGATCTCCTATAGCAAGCAGGAAACTCAGCTCACTCACTCGCACTTATACACACATACACTCTATCTTCCTCCCTACCTCCTTTCCCCCTCCTCTTTTTAGGGGTGGGAGTGGGAGGTGTTGGGAGTGATAGAGATGGAGAAGAGAAAAGGACCAGAATACATTTGGGTAGGTAAGTCCAGACTGTCTGATTTGTAAGTGGATAGTCTTATATACAATTAGGCCAATTTCTGCATCTGGGCCTTAACACATTTACATGGTAGTTGTGCAACCCTAAACATATTTCTCTCTATACTTACAGTCAGAATGAGTGATTTTGTGTAATTTATTTCCCTTGGAAGGCTCATCTCATACCAACGCTTTGTTTCATCAAGATCCTTTATATTTTTCCCTTAAATTTTCAGTGCAGTTAAATCTGACTCTTTATAGGCCATAAGCAAAGACATAAATGATAATAGAAAAAAAATTCTTCAATTATATCAGTCAAGAGTTCTAGGATACATTGTTCAGCTGCCTTCTTTCCCATGGTAGAAAGCTGATAAATGACTTAAAACGTTTTCCATTTTTGTCATCTTCCCCTTTGGGAAAAAAGTAAGCTGTGATGATCAGTTACCCAAAACAAATGTTATTCACATTGTGGGAAAATGAAAAAGTCAACTAATATTCGTATACTTGTTTGTTTATTCAACAAATGTTTGAATACCAGTTATTTGTCATAGGTGCTGGGGGACAAAGGTGAATAAGACAAAGTTTTACCCTCAAAGAGATTACATTCTAGGCAGAGGATATAGATTAAAAACCAGTCAATCCTTGTATCTCAGTGAGGTACATGCAGCAGCAGAGAGTGTCCCAGGCAGTGTGAGAGTCCAGAGGGGCGCCTAACTCGGCTAGGTGAGGCAAACTCAAACGCGACCTCCTAGGAGCTGCCCTTACGGAGAGATGAGGTGCTTGAACAAAGGGCAGAACCTGGGTGTTGCAGACAGAGCCACAGGGGATGAGAGAACACGGCTCCTAAGTCTTGGGCAGACCAGTTATTTGATACCCTTTTTAGAAGTAAAAAGGACTTGTTTAGGGACTTCCCTAGTGGTTCAGTGGGTGCTCCGCACTCCCAATGCAGGAGGCCCAGGTTCCATTCCTAGTTGGGGAACTAGATCCCACATGCATGCCGCAACTAAGAAGTCCGCGTGCTGCAGCGAAGATCCCACCTGCCACAACTAAGACCCGGCACAGCCAAAATTAATTAATTAATTAATTAAAAAATAATTGAAACCTCTCTTTAAAAAAAAAAAAGAGATTGTTTAATAGTACTTTAGAGATGCTGAGGGCTATAGCGGAAAAGGGCTTAGCTGTCTGGTGACTGGGTCCCAGATTGCAGAGCCACCCCCGCCACGCTCTGTAGTTAAAGGCGTAGACCTTTCTTAGATGGCAATTCAACACCTATCCATGCCTCTCAGGGATTGCGACTTTCACTTCTCCCTGGCCTCCCCACATCCCACTGTTTTCTTTCAACCTCATACAGTGCTTGGTACTTTGGAATTCTGTTCAGTGTCGTTTTCCTCCATCTCTTTACATTTCTAGCAGTGTTTAGTCCCCAGCAATATTTTAATGCTTCATCTAGTCACTCTGTGTTCTGATAGGACTTTATAGGCTCTGCTAGGGGTGTTTGAACTTGTTCCTGACGTCATTGAGGAGCCATTTGAAGAAATATAACCAGGGGGAGGATGCTTTTTATTTTTATTTTTGAGGATTCCTCTGGTAGGCAGCAAGTATCAATGGAAAGGAATGAAGTTGGATGAAGGTACCAAACTAAAAACAGAAAAACCAGTAGGAAACTGTGATCATCGTCTAGATAAAATAGGATGAGGTTGTGGAAATGGGGATGAAGAAGATGAATTGAAAGTTATTTAGGTGATAAATGCAGTAATACTTCGAGAGTAATTGACTAGAAGTGGAGGGTAATTCTCCACCTCCTGCCTTGGGTGCTGGATTAATTTCTTGTTGCTGCTGTAACAAGTTATCACAAATTTAGTGGCCCCAAAACAACACAGATTTATTGTCTTATAGTTCCAGAAGTCAGAAGTCTGAAATGGGTCTCACTGAGCTAAGATCAAGGTGTCACCAGTGCTGTATTCCCTCCTGGAGGCTCTAGGGAAGAAACCCTTTTTTTTTTTCTTTTTGGTCCTTTTCCAGATTATAAAGGCCACATTCCTTAACTCATGGTCCCCTTCAACTTCAACGCCAGCAGTGGCTGGTGGATTCTTTCTCATTTCATATCCCTCTGACTCCAGATCTCTGCTTTCTTCTTCCACATTTAAAAATCTTGTGATTACTACTATATATAAAGTAGATAATCAACAAGGACCTACTGTATAGCACAGGAAACTCTACTCAGTACTTTGTAATAACCTATATGGGAACAGAATCTGAAAAAGAATAGATACATGTATATGTATAACTAAATCACTTTGCTGTACACCTGAAACTAACACAACATTGTAAATCAACTATACTCCAATATAAATAAAAATGAAAAAAAATCTTGTGATTACACTGGTCCCACCCAGATAATCCAGAATAATCTCCCCATTTCAAGGTCAGTTGATTAGCGCCCTTAATTCCTCTTTGCCAGTAACCTAGTCTATTTACAGGTTCTGGGGATTAGGACATGGACACCTTTGGGAGAGGGGCACTGCTCTCCCTGCCATCGAGTGTCTGAAGATAGTGGTGCCATTGCTATGTTAAAAAAAAAAAAAAAGTTTGGAGTGGGAGCATTGAGTTGATCATTTCTATCTTAGATATTTGGGGTTTAAAGTGCCTGTGGAAACTTCCAGGGGAAATATCCAGTAAGCAGTTGGAAGTGTGGGGTCTGAAGCTTTGTAGTTATTAATTTGGGTGTTCTTAGTTTAAGGATAGTAACTGAAGTAATGATTATGGATGAGATTGCCTAGGATGGGTATATAGAGTAAAAACAAGAGAAGGCCAGGTGGGACTCTTGGGTAACACCTGCGTTTAAGGGACTAAATAAAGGAAAAGGATCATACATAAAAGAGAAAGATACTGATAACGAGCATAGGAAGAAGCGGGAAGAATAAAAGGAAAGAATGGTGTCACAGAAGAATGCACAGCAGTCAGCAGGAGCAAAAGATGTCTAAACAGATCCAGTGGGGTGGTGGGGGCAGCACACTAAGGAATAAATGCGGAGAGGAAAAGTGGGGATTGATGTGAAGGAAAGGAAAGAGAAGGGGCAGTAGCCAGGGGAGGATATAATCTTTGAGAAAGTTTTTTTAAAAAACATAATAAATGGTTGGGAAAAAAATGATGAATTCGGATCAGCAGAGCCCTGCAACTTGCATCCTCTATTATTCAAAGAATTAGTAAAATTTACTGATAGAGCCACTGTTAGCTATTATTTTTGAGATGCCATGGAGCCCAAAAGACATCTGTAAAAAACTAGAGAATAGCTTCTGGATGACCCCGGTAATTACAGATGTCTTCCTGTGCCAGATAGCAGGGAAGATACTACAACATATCATCAAACAATCCACTTAAAATGAGCACCTTGACAAACACTAGGCCCTGAATAGCAATGACTATGTTTTTGCAATGGTAAATTTTATCAGTTGTTAAGTCTCCTTCAGTGATAGGCCACAAATAAAAAGAGGAGATAATAAATGTAACCTAAACTTTCATGAAACTTTGGGGGTATTCTGTATTGTATGCATATAGGTGGCATAGCAGCTACAATGACAGTATTAGTTGCTTTGTCTGATAAGTTTATCTATGAGTCAGGCATTGTGCAGAACACTACAGATATCAGATTGTTCAATCTTCACAATAGCCCCATCAAGTAAATACTATATCATTATTCCCATTTTATGGATAGGGAGCTTCTAGAAGGTCACACTGTAAGTCGGTGGGACAGAAGGACTCAATCAGGCATCAAAGGAGCTGGCTTTTAATCTGAACTCTGTTTAATAAAAAAAAAAAAAAAAAAAAAAGTAGCTTTGTGACTGTGGGCAAGTTCCAGCATAGGACGGTATACTACTCTTTTTCATCCCCCTTTTTTTTTTCTTTAAAGAATGAGATCCTAGAATGCTTAGACAGCAAAATGACATGTAAAACTAAGATGTCATACTATACACCAATCACATCACATTCTCAGGAAATTATGTCCCTTTTGGGTCTCTGTATTTTGACAAGTGATAAGTAACTGGCTGATCTAGAGAAGAACAACCCAGATGATTAATTGGTTAAAAAATAAGCCCCCTGAAAAATCTAAAATAGAGCTTACAAACTGGAGGTCTAAACAGTGGCATTTTTGCTTGCCTGTACAGTGGAAAGAAATCTTAATTGGATTTTAGATCTTAAAAATTGGGGAATTTCCCATAAAAGTCCAAACCACTAGCTGTTCTTGAAAAACAGGAGGGCTTGTCAACACCAGATCCACATTTGCCCTTGGCTACAGTGAGTATAAGTGCATGTTCTCCAGTATGCCCTTGTCCTCCATCCATGCCACCCACAAGGACATCTCAGTTTGCCGTTCCTAGTTTAAGCCATGTGGCTGGAGAGGAGTCTATCTTTGAGAAAGAATGCTTTTTAAAAGAGGGATGTTGTCCTCCTGATGAGTTTAGTCAAGAAAAAGAAAACAGGGAAGGAAGGGGAGAAGGAGGGAGAGAGGGAAGAATGAGGAGGGAAGTAAGAAACTTAATTCAAATCAAAATAAGAGTTTGGTAGGAAGAAATGATTTCCTAAGGGCTAGGGTTAGGGTTAGGGTTAGTAGCAGGGCCATACATTGAACAACTCCAATGGAAGCTACTTTGTATAGCCCATGGGAAGGTTGTCCCTTGGGGTATACACCCATCATATATGACTATATGCAGTGGGCTGGATTGGGAATTTCTAAGGCAATTCACAAAATTTGCAACTGTGAAATTTTTTATGTAGCTGGTTTATGTATATTTTTTATATGACTGCTTGTTCCACAGTACACTGTCACATAGCAAGTTTTCATCTCCTCTGTCAAATGTCGCCTCAATTGCAGTGCTTACCTGTAACACAGGACAGACCTGTTTCCCCACAACCTTGCCAACAGAGTATGTTTTTCAAAGTTTTGGAAACCTGGTTGATGAGAGATCTTTATTTTTCTTATCGGGGGGAAGTTGAACATATTTTCATGTTCTGGGAGGCTTAGCAATTCTTCTTTTTGCAAACTCTGCTCAGTTCTCTCTCCCAGTTTTCTACGTGAGTTTTATTTTTGAGTTCTTTAACTATTAGGAATATTAACATCTGTGTATGATAGGAGTTGAAGATATTTTTTCTCAATTTGTTATTTGTACTTTTGTTTTGCTTATGGAATTTTTTTTTCCTATGTAGAATTTTGTTTACTTTTTATTTAGTCAAATTTACCAGTATATTTCCTTTATGCTTCTGGATTTAGTTACTTCGGAAACATTTCTCCTCTCCCAAAATGTAGAGGAATTTACCCGTTTTTTTTCCTGGTACTTGATATTTTTTCATTTTTATATTTAAATCTGATTCATTAGGATTTGCACTTGTGTATGGTGTGAAGAATGTTAACCCAACGCCACTTACTAAACAGTGAGTCTTTTCCAACTCCTGATCTGTTAACTCTGTTGTATAATATACATATATTTTCATATGCAATTTAGTTCTGTATTTTGGATTTTCTACTCCATTCCATTGAGCTGCTTATTCATGTGCCTATATCACATTATTTTATTTAGAGAGGCTTTATAATATATTTTAATATCTGCTCTTCTATTTCAGGGTTTTCCTGGCTGTTTTTGCTTGATTGCCCTTCCAAATTAGCCTAATAGTTGACTTGTCTAATTTGGGGTGGGGTGGGGGGGTAGTGTGGGGATGGAGGGTATTTTTGTTGGGATGTTGTTAAGAATTCGGAATAGTGATATCCTATGATTTTGAGTCTTCCTCTCCAAGAATATAGTATGTCTTAACATTTGTTCAAGTCTACTTCTATGCCATATTCTTTCTTATATACATGTTGCCCCTCAATTTGGGACAGGTTGAATTTGAAGAGCTTAGCTGGCCAACAGTTAGAATGTGGGCAGAAGGTCTTGAGAGAGAGGTTGGGCTGGAGAACTGTGCTGGGAACCATATTCATTAATCATATATATGACCTTTTCATCCTTGAATACTACTGGATCTTTAAGTTAGTCATTCAAAGACATTTTCTGAAGAACTTCCTCATTGAAAACATTTAATTCATGGTAGATATATGACCAGGTAACATTTTAATATTTTCTTATCAATGAAAAAAATGTTTTAGGACTATCTGTTTTTAAATTCTGTGTAGCACAATTTTTCAGTTTCAAGGAATAAAATAGTTCATTTTTGAGACTGTTTCATTGACTAAATTTTTATTTTTAATTCCAAGAAAAAAAGATAGATATTTTGGACTTTATCAACGATACAAAAATATTCAAATAAAACCGTTGGTGTTTTCTAACTCATCAGTTTCACAGAGCAAAGAAAATGACAGTATTTGTTAATAAAAACTCATTAATGTGCTATAGCCCAGAAAATGGCATTATTTAGCCTAAGAACTTAATAATTATGGAATTGGACTCACTATAAGGAGATGACTAGATGAATTAGTGTGAATTATGTCTTGCTTTGAGTTTTATGCTCAGGAAGTCACGCACACATACAGCCACCCATAATGTCACATATTCTAGAGATAGCCTTTTCACGAAATTCTTAATCAAAAAAGTAAGCAGGATTTATGAGCATCTGTTTTTGTATATTTTAGAAATGTTTTTTATAGATTTTTAAAAAACCTGCTGGCTACTCTCTCTTATGCAGTCTCTTCTTTCTCAAAACTAGTTAACACATATTAAACCTTTATAGACAGTCTCAGGAAAGTGATGCCATAGTGTTGCAGATTAAGCTTGCCTAAGGAATTAAGGTAATTCACTTTACATTATAGGCTACTAGCTCTTTCTCTATTGTATAGTTGTCTAGATATCTATTTTTCTCTAGCACCAGTACCTGTAGTAGTACCAAAAGAAATAGCATTTCATATCACTCTCCCTCTTGATACTTGCTTTGGGCTCTGTGTGCTCGGAATGAACTGGGGGTAGAGGGTGGTGGTAGAAATGCTCCTACCTTTAGCTTTAGTTTCAGTGAGAGAGGGGTAAACACAAAAGTAATTTGGAAGTCCTACTGTCAGCAAGACTTAGGAAATAAATAAACCTGTTGCCTCTTTTTCACATATGTCTCTCTTTATGGATTCTACACAGAAGCTGTTTTCTTTGGAGTATTTATAGCTTGTATGTTAAATGGTTTTTCAGATATTTTTCTTGTTAAGCCAATAGGAAGACATAATGGCCCTCGTGACTGTATCTCTTGACACAGGGCAAAAATGTGAATGCAGTTGTGTTAGAATTATTTCATCCCGGGTGGAAGAAAAAAAAATTTTGGTGGGCTCATCTCCCTATCTATATTTCAAAGCTTTGGATTCTTTAACCTTCAATGCATTGAACCTTTGAGCACTAGAATAAGTGAGCAAAAGGAATAAGAGGATGTGAGAACATTTTTTAAAAGTTGGAAAATATATAGGATGTTGAGTTGTCACTCAGACAACATCACTACTTTAATTAAACAGAATGCCTTGGCAGGAACAGCCTTCAGAGAGAGATATTCCCAGTTGGTAGTGACATAGTTGGCTACCACTTCTGTCTATGGGCCACCACAGGGAAGCATGTTCACTCACTACTTAGATGTCAAGATTTTAGATCATGACCTTCAAGTGTAAATAAGTAAAAAAGCTGACTTTTAGGTTATATATTAGCTGTTTCATTGGGACTCCTTTTCTGGGAGGAAAAAAAATCAGTTGTCTCCAAAAAGAAAGCAGAAAGCAGCTTTTCTTTGATCATACATCAGAGTGGGCCCATTCAGGTCTCTGAATGCAAGGATTCTTGAATCGATATAGATGGGTAGGCAAGCATCATGGAATTTGTTAGTCTTCTAATTGAATCTGGTTTTGATAATCACTTGCAGAGTTTTTTCAAGGTTTCCTATTAATTATCTTTGTAGCCATTAATATAGGAAAACCTATGTTTGTGCACATATACTGGGAAAATAAAATATTATTTTGTTTTTTGTTGAAAACAGTCCTTTTACTGATTTTATTCTGCATATTTCCCCACATTTAGCCGCCCAGCCTATCTCCCTTTGTTAAATTAGAGCTGAAGTCAAGCACATTGAGAAAATGACTTTAAATTCATGCAGAATTCTTCAAAACCTCAACCAGACTACTCAAGGGGACACTGCAGATTGTACACAGAAAGAACTGTGGCTTGTCTGCTCCTTGTCCTGATTCACGCACAGCCAGGCTTGTGCACAGGCATCAGAAAGGGTAAACATACCTGATAATTAATTGATCTTGAACACAAAATTTTGAAGAACCAGAATTCAGAATTGATCCCCCACCAAAAGAGCTTCCTCTCATATTGCTCAGAAATTTTTTGGGCTCATTCTGAAAGCTGCCATTTGAATTGGACTGGGAACAAATGTTGAAATTTACTGAAAACAACTCATTGCTTAATCTCTAGCAATTTCATTTTATTATGTGATCAACAGATGTGTTGCAAGTTGGATTCAAAATGAAAATAAAAGTTTAAACAGTTGAAGTGTGGTCACTAAATCATTTTCCAGACCTGTAGGAAAATAAAATTAAAATCTGAGAAATATTCAGGTGCAACATAGATTTTTAACCCGTTCTTTGTTCACTCTCATCTCTGTCCCCTTGGTTATTTTTTGCATGTTTATTTACAAAAGCAGTGAGATAGCAGGAACAATACAAAGAATTTGGACTCTGAAGACTTCATTTATGGACCTGGCTCTGCCACTTACTAGTTGTGTGAATCCTTCTCAGACTCGTCCCTGAGCTTCCTTGAACAAGGCGATAAAAGTACCTGTCCTACCTCCCTCACCAGGGCAATTATTGTTTTCAGATGATATAATACATTTAGAAACTTTAATTTCCCCCAATGCCATTTTTTAAAATGAGATCACACATCCAGCATCAGCCTTTTAATCTTCTGACACTGTTTCTGAGGGTAAGTGTATCAGAAAACTATTTTCCCAATCCTTCTACTACCACTGAACACTTTGGAATTGGGAGTGCCAAGTCCTTACTGTAAGAAAATTTAATTCCCTAATCTGAGGGGCCTTTCCAAGTGCCAATTCTGACAAGAAATTTAATGGAATGGTAATATATGTATATTCCTATACAGTGTGTTGTGGGACTTGCTTACACTGGCTGATAGTCAGTAGAATTTGGAGATTATTTTAAAAATCAATTCTCAGACTGCAGATCAAAATTTCAACAGTACTTACAACTTGGCAAAGAATGTTGCCTTTAGCCTCTGCTGATGCTCCTTATAGTTACTCTTCTCTGGGCCTCTGAAATGGTAGAGCTGTGTTGGAGCCAATGATTTCTAAGGAGGTGCTAGATCCCCCACCCACAGAGTTGCAAAGAATTTCTTTCCCTATCCTCTTTGGCCTTAACCTAAGGACCTATGAAAGCCTGATGCATCTAAGCTTAGATTCTGGGTTAAGAAGCCTAAAATTTAGCCCACTTGAAGGGTAGTTTACTAGTATTTCTCTCTGCTGGACCCATAACTCTTCGACATTCTCGCCACTATTATTGAGCTCTGAAACACCCACACTTCATCCCACTCCCCAACATCTTTGCCAAGCTCTTACCTCCCCCCAAGAGGCCTTTAAAATTTTTAATGTGTAACCGTTGCACACATGTGACATGTAGAATTAGTCTAAATGCTGAATTGTTTAGCAGCTTAAAAATCACTATAATATTTATGATTAAAATGGAAACTCACCTTTATGGCTACTTTTCCTGATTGCACTGACTTCTATTTATATGACGATATTCAGCTTTTAGAAATTATAGACAAATCTTGATAAAATAATTGAAGTTGCAATCACAAAATGATGGATCATTTGCACTGAGAATGCAACACTAGCTGTGTTTTCTTTTTTTAACAAAAGAACCAGTAAAATAACTGATATGTGTTTTTGCAGTTTATTTCTCATTATTGCTTCAATATTGGATCAGAGGTTAAGCTTCTGAATTTGAATCTGATTTTTCAGACTTCTGACTTCCTAAAAGTTTTTATGTGCTGATACAGGGTTGCTGTTTTTAGGTCATGGCGATTTGGCTTTTCTAGAAGCTATTCTTTTTCTAAGTGACTGACAGGAATCATTACTCTCTATGGCAAGAACCCAGAAGTTGGCAGGAGCCCTACAATGACTGTCCAACTGGATTTATTTTTTTAACTATTGTGCCAATTTCCAAATTATCTTCAGTTATAGGGCATCTGTTTTCTTAAAAAGGTTCAAAGTGGGTGATACACATGTAGTGACAGCCCTGCCCAGGTCAGTTGTGAAGGGGACAGGCCCTTCTTCAGACAAAGACTTTCTATTTAGCTCTCTGGACAGAAGCCAGAGATCACAGTACATTCCTAGAATTGCACAAGCCAAGGCCACAACCATCAGGCAATTTTGTATTTGTTCCTGAAACTCTCACATTGTGACTTTGATTCCTTCTGATTGTTTAGAGGTATGAATCTGACAAGGATCGCTTGGTAACAATTGACAATAAGCACTGAAAGCCTCAGTGATTATAGCAATATTTCCTGCCTGAGCTGCTTCCCAGTATGAATTTTAAAACACTGAAAAGAAAAGGGTCAGGGCTTTAATCTGAAGAGATTTCTGAATTTGCCTCTTTTCTGAGAGAATTAATTGAGGTAGACAGTGTTTCAAGTGAGGGCCACTCTGGAGCTGAGCTCTACCTTTTCACCTGGAGTTTAAACAGTCCCTGTTTTCTCCCCTGCTTTGCTGACCAGGGCCAATTTGATAACAGCAAGCCCAGAATGAGACACATCTGTTTATTTTCCCATATTGGCTGGTAACAACTAGAAATGCTTTTGCTTGTTTGAGCTTTGCCCTCCCCAGAATCTTGGTATTTGTTTTGAATTTGGTTTTTGGCAGAATGAGATCCCATGCATGTCAGGCAGGCTCAGGGATGTGTGTTTAGTAGTGTAGGGCTCTGTTTTCTTTTTTGTTGACTTGCTTTGGGCTAAAGCTTTCAGTTTTTAAATATCTGACTCTTCTTCCATTGTCCTAGCTGTGAGGTAAGTAATGAACGCATCCTCTATTTTGGAATTGTGCTGGATAAGATGCAAATTTGTCTATCCTATTCCTTTATCTAGTGAGTTTACCCAACTGGGCCTACTGCTGCTTTGAAATATTAAAGACTCACAAAAATTGTTCTCTGGTAAATGAAGAGTACTTGTTCACTAAGTCTGCTGAGGGGAGAAAATGGGCTGATGCTCTAAAGGAATAGATTTACATTAGCTCCCTTTTTAAAAAATTAGTTTCTTATTGAGATATGATTCACATACCATAAAATTCATCATTTTCATAAGGTTCTGCAACCATCACCACTATCTCATGTAACATTTCCATCACTCCCAAAACAAACCCCCTACCCATAAGCAGTCACTCCCTATTATCCCTCCACCCAATCCTGGCAACCACTAATCCACTTTATATCTCTATGTATTTGTCTATTCTGGACATTTCATATAAATGGAATCATATAATGTGTGGCCCTTGTGTCTGACTTCTTTTACTTAACATAATGTGTTCAGGGTTCATCTGTGTTATAGCATGTTTCAGTACTTTGTTCTTTTTTATGGCTG
The DNA here is from genome assembly GCF_028023285.1 of Balaenoptera ricei. NCBI lineage: Eukaryota > Metazoa > Chordata > Mammalia > Artiodactyla > Balaenopteridae > Balaenoptera > Balaenoptera ricei. The sequence goes on from NC_082649.1 coordinate 36,868,343, forward strand.
AATAATGTTCCATGGTATGGATATACAATATTTTGTACATCCATTCATCAATTTTTGGATATATGGGTTCTTTTCATCTTTTGACTATTATAAATAATGCTGCTATAAGCATTTATGTACAACTTTTTGGGTGGACATATGTTTTCAGTTCTTTTGAGTATATACCTAGGAGTAGAACTGCACAGTCATATGCTAACTCTGTGTTTAACTTTTTGAGGAACTTCCAGACAATTTTTCACAGCTGCACCATTTTGCATTTCAGTGTGTGATGGTTCTGATTTCTCAACATTCATGTTATCAGAATTTTTGATTATAGACATTTTAGTAGGTATGAAATGGTATCATATTGTGGTTTGATTTGCACTTACCTAATTGCTAATGATGTTAAGCATCTTTTCATATACTTATTGGGTATTTGTATATCTTCTTTGGAGAACTGTCTTATTCAGATCCTTTGCCCATTTTTTTGAGTTATTTGTTCTTTGTTTATTTGTTTAATTGGCTTATTCATCTTTTTATTGTTGAGTTTTAAGAGTTCTTTTTTTTTTTTTAATTTTATTTATTTATTTATTTATGGCTGTGTTGGGTCTTCGTTTCTGTGCGAGGGCTTTCTCTAGTTGTGGCAAGCGGGGGCCACTCTTCATCGCGATGCGCAGGCCTCTCACTATCGCGGCCTCTCTTGTTGCGGAGCACAGGCTCCAGACGCGCAGGCTCAGTAATTGTGGCTCACGGGCCCATTTGCTCCGCGGCATGTGGGATCTTCCCGGACCAGGGCTCGAACCCGTGTCCCCTGCATTGGCAGGCAGATTCTCAACCACTGCGCCACCAGGGAAGCCCCAAGAGTTCTTTTTATATTCTAGATCCTAGACCCTTATCTGATACATGATTTGGAAATATTTTCTTCCATTCTGTAAGCTGTCCTTTTACTTTCTTGATAATGTCCTTTGAAACACAAGTTTATTTTGTTGAAGTCCAATTTATCTATTTTTTTTTCCTTTGGTTGCTTGTGCTTTAGGTGAAACCAAAAGATATGAAATATCTAAGAAACTACTGCCTAATTCAAGGCCATGAAGATACACACCTTTGTTTTCTTCTAAGAGTTTTATAGTTATAACTCTTATGTTTAGGCCTTTGATCCATTTTGAGTTAATTTTTATGTGTGGTGTGAGGTAGGAGTCTAAATTCATTCTTCTGCATGTGGATATCTAGTTGTTCCAGCACCATTTGTTGAAAAGATTATTCTTTCCTCCATTGAATTGTCTTGGCACCCTTGTCAAAAATCAATTGACTGAAAAAAAAAATCAATTGACCGTAGACGTATGGGTTTATTTTTGGATTCTCAGTTCTACTCCATTGGTATATTTTTATGTCCTTATGCCAGTACCACACTATCTTGATTACTGTGGTTTTATAGTAAGTTTTGAAATCAGAAAGTAGGAGTCCTCTACTCCACCCCCCTTCCCCAGATTGTTTTGGCTATTTTGGGTCCTTTCCATATGAATTTTAGGATCAGATTGTCAGTTTCTACAAAGAATCCAGCTAGGATTTTGAAAGAGATTACACTGAATCTGTAGATCTCTTTGGTGAGTATTGCCATCTAAACAATATCAAATCTTCCACTTCATGAACACAGGATATTTTTCCATTTATTTAGGTCATCTTTAATTTCTTTAAATAATATTTTTTGATTTTCATTGTATAAATCATAAGATCATTTTCAGTAGAGCAAGGGAGGAAAAGGGCAGATTGAGAAGTTAAGTCTGAAATGAAGAAGTGGAAGGAGTGTGTATGAACTGTGAGTTTAACAAATTTGGTGAGAAAGGGAAGGAGAGGAGATGATTGCTTTTACAAAGTGAATAGGGTGAAAATAGATGTGTTGTTTAAGGATCTGGTCTAAGAGGAAGTGGCTAGTGGAGAGAGAGCTGTTAAAGATGTTAGAGAGAAGGAATATCTCACAGGCAGATGGAGGAAGGAATTGGTGAAGGAAGCAAGACAGGGTGGGATCAGGAACAGAAGTGGAGAGGTGTTCATTAGAAAGGAAGAGTGACAGGAACGGGGAAATACAGTGAAAAGAAGGAGAGTTAGAAGACACTGTGTCTGGGACTTCCCTGGTGGTCCAGTGGCTAAGACTCCACGCTGCCAATGAAGGGGGCCTGGGTTCGATCAATCCCTGGTCAGGGAACTAGATCCCACGTGCAGCAACTAAGACCCGGTGCAGGCAAATAAATAAATAAATATTTTTTTTAAAAAAGAAGAAGAAGACACTGTGTCTGATGGCCTCCATTTTCTTCATGAAGTAGGAGGTAGGGTCACCTCTGAGAATGAATCGGTCAAGAGTTGGGTAGAGTGCTTTGGGAGAAGGGTAAAGGTTTAGAATGGTCCCCATAATGGAGAGAAGCCTATAGGGAGGAGGAATTGCCAGACAACTCTAATGGCCTTGGTATAACTAAGAGGTATGGTAATATGTTTTTTTTCTCACTTATATGGTATTCATTCACATGTGTATAATATACTTTATAATTTACAAAGTGCTTTTTACATATGCTGGCTTATTCTGTCCTCCAATAGCCCTGTGAAACAGACAGATGCCTTGATGCATTGATTATCACACCTTCATTTGTCTTTTCTTCTTCTCCTTTTTCTTCCAAAGAAAGTAGTCAATCATTGTACAAGTATTTATTATCTACGGTGTGCCAGGCACTGTGGATTCAACAGCAAATGACATAGATGCAGTGCTGCCCTCACCAAAATTATAGTCTAGCTGGGGAAGCAGACAAGTAAAAAGCAATTACGGTACAAGTATGATAAGTATTAAAATGAGGAAAATGTAGGGTTTTATGAGACCACATAGGAAGGATACTGTATCAGCTAGAACTCAGTTGTATATAACAAAAAACCCAAGATGATAATGGCTTAAGCACACAAGAGTTTTATATCCTCATGTAAAAGCAGGTTGAATATAGGCATTCTGGGACTGGTATGGTGATTCCACGAAAATGTGAAAATTGGTTCCTTTTTTCTATTCTGTCATCATGAATACTAGCTTCTGTTTTCAAGGTTGCCTCCTTGTCCAAGATGGCTGCTGGGACTCCAGCTATCATGACAGGATTCCAGATAACAGGAAGGAAGAAGGGAAGAAGTGCAAAAGAATGCATTTCTTAGCGGAGTCAGCAACTTTTAAGAAGCCTTCCTGGTTGTCTTGCACAACCTTCCTTCCTTACATCTCTTTGGTCAGAACATAGTCAAATGGCTACTCCTAGCTAGCTGCAAGGGAGCTTGGGAACTGTGGGGTTTTTTCCCAGGTAGGCAGCTATGTGCAAAGCTTAAAAAATAAAATAAAATCAGGGTTGTTTTACTAAGAAGAGCAAAATAGACTCTGGGGTGGGCAACTCACAATCTGTGCTGTAGATACTCAAACCCATCCAGGGTGGTTGGTGAGCATATATAGGGAATTAAGATTATTTACTAGCTCATCAGTAACCTCCTTTTACTTGACAGGTAAACTGACACTCAGGAAGGTTAAGTAAATTGTTACAGTTCACACAGTGAGTTGGTAGCATAGCAAAACTGAAGTCTACATACTCCCAAATCCAGCATTCTTTCTACTGCACCATTGCTTTTCATTTGAATATATGCATATAGTATTTGCAGTTCAAGTGATAGGTGATTTTAAGGTTTAGAACTTTACTTCCACATATTCTAAGTATTCTATATTTGGGTAGTATTATATAAAGTCTAGAAAGATTAACAAGTCGGTGGGATTTAGATGTGGTCCATTGAAAAGCTTTTTGTAATGGATTTAACTTAGTTTTTGTTCAGAAACTCATTTGGCTTTTCAGGCATGGTCATTTCTCAGTGTTTTGCAAAGTGTTTGCAAACTTTTCCCACCTTAGGACCCACTATTATATCATAAGGAAAACTGGTGAAGGCTGCTGTTGGACACCACTTATTTTATTTTATTTTATTTTATTTTATTTTATTTTAATTTTAATTTTTTTATCATCTTTATTGGAGTATAATTGCTTTACAATGGTGTGTTAGTTTCTGCTTTAGAACAAAGTGAATCAGCTATACATATACATATATCCCCATATCTCCTCCCTCTTGTGTCTCCCTCCCACCCTCCCTATCCCACCCCTCTAGGTGGTCACAAAGCACCAAGCTGATCTCCCTGTGCTATGTGGCTGCTTCCCACTAGCAATCTATTTTACATTTGGTACTGTATATATGTCCATGCCACTCCCTCACTTTGTCCTAACTTATGCTTCCCCCTCCCTGTGTCCTCAAGTCCATTCTCTATGTCTGCATCTTTATTCCTGTCCTGCCCCTAGGTTCTTCAGAACCATTTTGTTTTTTTTTTTTTTTTTTTAGATTCCATATGTACGTGTTAGCATATGGTATTTGTTTTTCTCTTTCTGACTTACTTCACTCTGTATGACAGACTCTAGGTCCATCCACCTCACTACAAATAACTCAATTTCGTTTCTTTTTATGGCTGAGTAATACTCCATTGTATATATGTGCCACATCTTCTTTATCCATTCATCTGTTGATGGACACGTAGGTTGCTTCCATGCCCTGGCTATTGTAAATAGAGCTGCAGTGAACATTGTGGTACATGATTCTTTTTGAATTATGGTTTTCTCAGGGTATATACCCAGTAGTGGGATTGCTGGGTTGTATGGTAGTTCTATTTTTAGTTTTTTAAAGAACCTCCATACTGTTCTCCATAGTGGCTGTGTCAATTTACATTCCCACCAACAGTGCAAGAGGGCTCCCTTTTCTCCACACCCTCTCCAGCATTTATCATTTGTAGGTTTTTTGATGATGGCCATTCTGACTGGTGTGAGGTGATACCTCATTGTAGTTTTCATTTCCATTTCTCTAATGATTAGTGATGTTGAGCATTCTTTCATGTGTTTGTTGTCAATCTGTATATCTTCTTTGGAGAAATGTCTGTTTAGGTCTTCAGCCCATTTTAGATTGGGCTGTTTGTTTTTTTGTTTTTGAGCTGCATGAGCTGCTTGTAAATTTTCGAGATTAATCCTTTGTCAGTTGCTTCATTTGCAAATATTTTCTCCCATTCTGAAGGTTGTCTTTTAATCTTGTTTATGTTTTCCTTTGTGTGCAAAAGCTTTGAAGTTTCATTAGGTCCCATTTGTTTATTTTTGTTTTTATTTCCATTTCTCTAGGAGGTGGATCAAAAAAGATCTTGCTGTGATTTATGTCATAGAGTGTTCTGCCTACATTTTCCTCTAAGGGTTTGATTGTGTCTAGCCTTACATTTAGGTCTTTAATCCATTTTGAGTTTATTTTTGTGTATGGTGTTAGGGAGTGTTCTAATTTCATTCTTTCACATGTATCTGGCCAGTTTTCCCAGCACCACTTATTGAAGAGGCTGTCTTTTCTCCATTGTATATTCCTACCTCCTTTATCAAAGATAAGGTGACCATATGTGCGTGGGTTTATCTGTGGGATTTCTATCCTGTTCCATTGATCTATATTTCTGTTTTTTGCCAGTACCATACTGTCTTGATTACTGTAGCTTTGTAATATAGTCTGAAGTCCAGGAGTCTGATTCCTCCAGCTCCTTTTTTCTTTCTCAAGATTGCTTTGGCTATTCAGGGTTTTTTGTGTTTCCATACAAATTGTGACATTTTTTGTTCTAGGTCTGTGAAAAATGCCATTGGTAGTTTGATAGGGATTGCATTGAATCTGTAGATTGCTTTGGGTAGTAGAGTCATTTTCACAATGTTGATTCTTCCAATCCAAGAACATAGTATATCTCTCCATCTGTTTATATCATCCTAAATTTCTTTCATCAGTGTCTTATAGTTTTCTGCATACAGGTCTTTTGTCTCCTTAGGTAGGTTTATTCCTAGGTATTTTATTCTTTTTGTTTCAGTGGTAAGTGGAAGTATTTCCTTAATTTCTCTTTCAGATTTTTCATCATTAGTGTATAGGAATGCAAGAGATTTCTGTGCATTAATTTTGTATCCTGATACTTTACCCAATTCATTGATTAGCTCTAGTAGTTTTCTGGTAGCGTCTTTAGGATTCTCTATGTATAGTATCATGTCATCTGCAAACACTGACAGCTTTACTTCTTCTTTTCTGATTTGGATTCCTTTTATTTCTTTTTCTTCTCTGACTGATGTGACTTAAACTTCCAAAAGTATGTTGAATAATAGTGGTGAGAGTGGACAACCTTGTCTTATTCCTGATCTTAGAGGAAATGGTTTCACTTTTTCACCATTAGAGTGATGTTGGCTGTGGGTTTGTCATATGTGGCCTTTATTATGTTGAGGTAAGTTCCCTCTATGCCTACTTTCTGGAGAGTTTTTTATCATAAATGGGTGTTGAATTTTGTCAAAAGCTTTTTCTGCATCTGTTGAGATGATCATATGGTTTTTCTCCTTCAACTTGTTAATATGGTGTATCACATTGACTGATTTGCATATACTGAAGAATCCTTGCATTCCTGGGATAAACCCCACTTGATCGTGGTGTATGATCCTTTTAATGTGCTGTTGGATTCTGTTTGCTAGTATTTTGTTGAGGATTTTTGTATCTATTATGCTCATCAGTGATACTGGCCTGTAGTTTTCTTTCTTTGTGACATCTTTGTCTGGTTTTGGTATCAGGGTGATGGTGGCCTTGTAGAATGAGTTTGGGAGCATTCCGCCCTCTGCTATATTTTGGAAGAGTTTGAGAAGGATAGGTGTTAACGCTTCTCTAAATGTTTGATAGAATTCGCCTGTGAAGCCATCTGGTCCTGGACTTTTGTTTGTTGGAAGATTTTAAATCACAGTCTCAATTTCAGTGCTTGTGATTGGTCTGTTTATATTTTCTATTTCTTCCTGCTTCAGTCTTGGAAGGTTTTGCTTTTCTAAGCATTTGTCCATTTCTTCCAGGTTGTCCATTTTATTGGCATATAGTTGCTTGTAGTAATCTCTCATGATCCTTTGTATTTCTGCAGTGTCAGTTGTTACTTCTCCTTTTTCTTTTCTAATCCTATTGATTTGAGTCTTCTCCCTTTTTCTCTTGATGAGTCTGGCTAATGGTTTATCAATTTTGTTTATCTTCTCAAAGAACCAGCTTTTAGTTTTATTGATCATTGCTATCATTTCCTTCATTTCTTTTTCATTTATTTCTGATCTGATCTTTATGATTTCTTTCCTTCTGCTAACTTTGGGGTTTTTTTGTTCTCCTTTCTCTAATTGGTTTAGGTGTAAAGTTAGGTTGTTTATTTGAGATGTTTCTTGTTTCTTGAGGTAGGATTGTATTGCTATAAACTTCCCTCTTAGAACTGCCTTTGCTGCATCCCATAGGTTTTGGGTCATCAGGTTTTCATTGTCATTTGTTTCTAGGTATTTTTTGATTTCCTCTTTGATTTCTTCAGTGATCTCTTGGTTATTTAGTAGTGTGTTGTTTAGCCTCCATGTGTTTGTATTTTTTACAGATTTTTTCCTGTAATGGATATCTAGTCTCATAGCATTGTGGTCGGAAAAGGTACTTGATAAGATTTCAATTTTCTTAAATTTACCAAGGCTTGATTTGTGACCCAAGATATGATCTATCCTGGAGAATGTTCCATGAGCACTTGAGAAGAATGTGTGTTCTGTTGTTTTTGGATGGAATGTCCTATAAATATGAATTAAGTCCATCTTGTTTAATGTATCATTTAAAGCTTGTGTTTCCTTATTTATTTTCATTTTGGATGATCTGTCCATTGGTGAAAGCGGGATGTTAAAGTCCCCTACTATGATTGTGTTACTGTCGATTTCCCCTTTTATGGCTGTTAGTATTTGCCTTATGTATTGAGGTGCTCCTATGTTATGTTGGGTGCATAAATATTTACAATTGTTATATCTTCTTCTTGGATTGATCCCTTGATCATTATGTAGTGTCCTTCTTTGTCTCTTGTAATAGTCTTTATTTTAAGGTATGTTTTGTCTGATATGAGAATTGCTACTCCAGCTTTCTTTTGATTTCCATTTGCATGGAATATGTTTTTCCATCCCCTCACTTTCAGTCTGTATGTGTCCCTAGGTCTGAAGTGGGTCTCTTGTAGAACAGCATATATATGGGTCTTGTTTTTGTATCCATTTAGCCAGTTTATGTCTTTTGGTTGGAGCATTTAATCCATTTACATTTAAGGTAGTTATCGATATGTATATTCCTATTACCATTTTCTTAATTGTTTTGGTTTTGTTATTGTAGGTCTTTTCCTTCCCTTGTGTTTCCTGCCTAGAGAAGTTCCTTTAGCATTTGTTGTAAAGCTGGTTTGGTGGTGCTGAATTCTCTTAGCTTTTGCTTGTCTGTAAAAGTTTTAATTTCTCCGTTGAATCTGAATGAGATCCTTGCTGGATAGAGTAATCTTGGTTGTAGGTTTTTCCCTTTCATCACTTTAAATATGTCCTTCCACTGCTGGCTTGCAGAGTTTCTGCTGAAAGATCAGCTGTTAACCTTATGGGGATTCCCTTGTATGTTATTTGTTGTTTTTCCCTTGCTGCTTTTAATATTTTTTTTTTGTATTTAATTTTTGATAGTTTGATTAATATGTGTCTTGGAGTGTTTCTCCTTGGATTTATCCTGTATGGGACTCTCTGGGCTTCCTGAACTTGATTGACTATTTCCTTTCCCATATTAGGGAAGTTTTCAACTATAATCTCTTCAAATGTTTTCTCATTCCCTTTCTTTTTCTCTTCTTCTTCTGGGACCCCTATAATTCGAATGTTGGTGTGTTTAATGTTGTCCCAGATGTCTCTGAGACTGTCCTCAATTCTTTTCATTCTTTTTCTTTATTCTGCTCTGCAGTAGTTTTTTCCACTATTTTATCTTCCAGGTCACTTATCCCTTCTTCTGCCTCAGTTATTCTGCTATTGATTCCTTCTAGAGAATTTTAAATTTCATTTACTGTGTTGTTCATCATTGTTTGTTTGTTCTTTAGTTCTTCTAGGTCCTTGTTAAACATTTCTTGTATTTTCTCCATTCTATTTCCAAGATTTTGAATCACCTTTACTATCATTACTCTGAATTGTTTTTCAGGTAGACTGCCTATTTCCTCTTCTTTTTTATTGTTTTGGTGGCTTTTTACCTTGCTCCTTCATCTGCTGTGTGTTTCTCTGTCTTCTCATTTTGCTTACCTTACTGTGTTTGGGGTCTCCTTTTTGCAGGCTGCAGGTTCGTAGTTCCCGTTATTTTTGGTGTCTGCCCCCAGTGGGTGAGGTTGGTTCAGTGGGTTCAGTGGGTTGTGTAAGCTTCCTGGTGGAGGGGACTGGTGCCTGTGTTCTGGTGGATGAGGCTGGATCTTGTCTTTCTGGTGGGCAGGACCGCATCCGGTGGTGTGTTTTGGGGTGTCTGTGACCTTATCATGATTTTAGGCAGCCTCTGTGCTAATGGGTGGGGTTGTGTTCCTGTCTTGCTAGTTGTTTGGCATAGAGTGTCCAGCACTGTAGCTTGCTGCTCATTGAGTGGAGCTGGGTCTTAGCGTTGAGATGGAGAGCTCTTGAAGAGCTTTCGCCATTTGATATTACATGGAGCCAGGAGGTCTCTGGTGGACCAATGTCCTGAACTCGGCTCTCCCACCTCAGAGGCACAGGCCTGACAGCCGGCCAGAGCACCAAGTCCCTGTCAGCCACATGGCTCAGAAGAAAGGGGAGAAAGAAAGAAAGAAAAAATAATAATAAAATAAAATAATGTTACTAAAATAAAAATTTTTTTAATTATTAAAAATAAAAAAATTAAAAGTAATAGAAAAAAAAAAATAAGAAAAAAAAGAGTAACCAAACCAAAAAACAAATCCACCAATGATAACAAGCCCTAAAAACTATACCAAAAAAAAAAAAAAAAAAAAAACCCCAACAGAAAGAACCCTAGGACAAATGGTAAAAGCAAAGGTATACAGACAAAATCACACAAAGAAGCATGCACACACACTCTTAAAAAGAGAAAAAGGAAAAATATATATATATCTATATCTAAAAAATAAAAGGAAGAAAGCAACCAAATCAAGAAACAAATGTACCAATGATAATAAACTCTAAATACTATAACTAAGAAAAACATAAATCCAGAAACAAATTAGATGCAGAAAGGAAACCCCAAGTCTACAGTGGCTCCGAAAGTCCACCGCCTCAATTTTGGGATGATTCCTTGTCTATTCAGGTATTCCAGAGATGCAGGGTACATCAGGTTGATTGTGGAGATTTAATCCGCTGCTCCTGAGGCTGCTGGGAGAGATTTCCCGTTCTCTTCTTTGTTCGCACAGCTCCTGGGGTTCAGCTTTGGATTGGCCCCGCCTCTGCATGTAGGTCACCTGAGGGCGTCTGTTCTTCACTCAGACAGGACGGGGTTAAAGGAGCAGCTGATTAGGGGTCTCTGGCTCACTCAGGCCAGGGGGAGGGAAGGGTACGGAATGTGGGGCGAGCCCACGGCAGCAGAGGTCGTCATGACGTTTCAACAGCCTGAGGCACACCATGTGTTCTCCTTGGGGAAGTTGTCCCTGGATCACAGGACCCTGGCATTGGCGGGCTGCACAGGCTCCCGGGAGGGGAGGTGTGGATAGTGACCTGTGCTTGCACACATGATTCTTGGTGGCTGCAGTAGCAGCCTTAGCGTTTCATGCCTGTCTCGTGTCCGTGCTGATAGCCGTGGCTCGTGGATGTCTCTGGAGGTCGTTTAGGCGGTGCTCTGAATCCCCTCTCCTCGTGCACCCCGAAACAATGGTCTCTTGCCTCTTAGGCAGTTCCAGACTTTTTCCCGGACTCCCTTCCAGCTAGCTGTGGTGCACTAGCCCCCTTCAGGCTGTGTTCACACAGCCAACCCCAGTCCTCTCCCTGGGATCCGACCTCCGAAGCTGAAGCCTCAGCTCCCAGCCCCCACCCGCCCCAGCGGGTGAGCAGACAAGCCTCGGGCTGGTGAGTGCTGGTCGGCACCAATCCTCTGTGCAGGAATCTCTCCACTTTGCCCTCTGCACCCCTGTTGCTGCGCTCTCCTCCATGGTTCCAAAGCTTTCCCCCCGCCACCCCCCATCTCCGCCAGTGAAAGGGCTTCCTAGTGTGTGGAAACTTTTCCTCCTTCACAGCTCCCTGCCAGAGGTGCAGGTCCTGTCCCTATTCTTTTGTCTCTGTTTTTTCTTTTTTCTTTTGCCCTACCCAGGTACGTGGGGAGTTTCTTGCCTTTCGGGAAGTTTGAGGTCTTCTGCCAGCGTTCAGTAGGTGTTCTGTAGGAGTTGTTTCACATGGAGATGTATTTCTGATGTATTTGTGGGGAGGAAGGTGATCTCCACGTCTTACTCCTCCGCCATCTTGAAGGTCTCTGCAACACCACTTATTTTAAAAACAAACCTTTTCCTAGTAAAAACAAATGTTTTTCCATCTTAGTGTTGCAAAATATATTTCAGCTCAGAAAATCACAATGGAATGAAAGTAACATGATGACAAAGGCTCTGAACTCTGAGAAGCAGGCAGTATGTGGCTCTGGGCCAGTCACTTCGCTTAGCTGTAAAATAAAATACTTTTAAAAAAGTGGATATGAGGATAAATTAGGAAAAACTGATAATTTCTTAGACTTGTATAGTTGAAATAAACAGATAATGTTAAACTGTCTTTCAGCCATTAGATTGATTTTCTTCTCCTTCATTGTCACAATTAACTTGTTTCAGTGTTTCCTTCTTTTCCTGACATGTTTGCCTACAAAGGAAGGGTAAGTGGGCAATGGAATCATTAAGAGCTGAAGAGCAGTGGATGGAGCATGGTGAAAAGGCCTAGATGCGGCCTTTGCTGGATAATCAGCCTGTGACTTTCATTGTCTCTTTGTAGTTTGAATTGTTCAATGGCAACCCATGAGAGGGTATTCCTTTTTCCTGGCATTTTGTCTGAATTTGTGATATGCTACTGCAAAGTGAACAATAGTTCCTTGGTATGGCCTTATATTCCTAACATTCAGGCTTACCATGCATGTTATTGCCTGAGAGTGAGTGAATGAGAGGGGAGGATGGGGAAGGAGAGAGGGAAGAGAGACTTGTAAAACTGGCTCAACGATTTTATACTTTTCTCACCAAACCTTTAACTATAGACTGTGTAGCTCTTAAAGCCTAGAGAAGTCATCGAGTCCAGTGGTTTTCAAATTGTGCTCCATGCAACCCAGTGTTATGTCAAGGCCAAGTGGATGAGGGCTCCTTTCAGTTAGGAACAAGTACCTTAAAGAATACTATAAAAATCAAATGTCACTCCCTTACTTAAAACTTCTCAGGAGTCCTCTTTGCCTATGGAATAAAGTCCAAGGTCCTTAGCATAAAATACAAAGCTCTTCATGATCTGCCCACTCTATGCCTACATGGTTGCTCCCGTTCCATTCCTCATACTCTATATTCCAGTAGTACCAGACTCCTGCCGTTTCCCTGAACTTGTCCAGCTGTTTCCCAACTCTCTGCATTTGCATTTGATGTTTCTTCTACATGGGATGCACTTTGTCTTTGTCCTGTGTTCTTCCTTGCTCCCATCTCGGTTACTCCCAGACTTAAATAGCCACGCTACCCTGTCCCATCACTCACTGTCCTTTGATCCTGCTCTGTTTCCAGTGTAACACCAATCATGAGCTAGAACAATATTCTTAACGTATTTGTTTATTTGTGTTCTCTGCTTTTCTCACTCTGCGTACTCTCTCCTGGCAATCTAATGGGCTCATGTGGCATCAGTCAATAAAAGACCTTCATCTCCTGCTTAGATCTTTCTCATGCATTTCCAGCAAGCACACTGGCCACTGCATAGCTTCCTCATTGTGATGCATAGCACCTCAAATCACAACAGAATGCTTCAAGCTAATTAATTTTACATTCCAGCATGGTCTTCTTCCTGTGTTCCCATCTCAGGGAAAGATTACTCAGTTGCCCCATCCCAAAAGCTGGACATCATCTTTCATTTCTCTTTCCTCCACACACAGTCATTTCAATTATGGCAACTCTTTCTCATGAAATTCCCTTCCAAATCCATCCTCTTTTCTACATCTCCATTGCAATAACTAGCTGCCTTTTTCTTGCCTAAATTACTCACTGTATTATTCCAGGTCCTCTAGAACATTGCTGTCCAATAGAAATATATGTTATTTTAAATGTTCTAGTAGCTACATTTAAAAAGGTAAAAAGAAACAAGTAAAATAAATTTTAATAATGTATTTTACTTAAACCATTATATCCAAAATATAATCACCTCAACATGTAATCCGTGTTTGAAACTATTTATTGTATTTTTAACCCACTTTGTTGAGGTATGATTGACATACAAAAAGCTGTACACATTTAATATATATAACTTGGTGAGTTTGGAAATAAGTTTATATATACCCATGAAGCCAAAATCTATGCCATAAATATATCCATCACTTCAAAAGTTTTCTACTGTCCTCTTTATTTATTATTATTGTTGTTGTCTTTAACTGGTGATGATGATAGTAAGAACACCTAACATGTGATCTACTCTCTCTAGCAAATATTTAAGTATAGCAGTACAGTATTGTTAACTATAGGCACTATGCTATACAGTAGATCTCTAGGTTTTATTCATCTTGTAAAACTGAAACTTTATACCCTTTGACTAATACCTCCCCATTTCCCCTCCCCCAGCCCCTGGCAACTACTATTTTACTCTTTTTGCATCTATGAGTTTAACTGATTTAGATTCCTCATGTAATTGATATGATGTAGTATTTGTCCTTCTTAGCTTAATGTCCTCCAAGTTCATCCATGTTGTCACAAATGGCAGGATTTTCTTCTTTTTTAAGGCTGAGAATGATTTTTCATTGTTTATATATACCACATTTTCCAATAGAAAAAAATTACTAATGAGATATGTTATGTTCTATTTTTTAAAATACTAGGTCTTCAAAAATCAGTGTGAATTTTATACTTGCAGCACATCTCAATTTGAATTAGCCACATTTCTACCAACTATGGCTAGTGGCTACTATATTCAACATCATAGCTATAAAATACAGAGCCTGAAGCAAGGATTGAAGTGCTGACATTGTCTTTGGTAGGTTCCAGCCCAGTGTGGTGAGGGTAAAGGTCAGATGAGGAAAAATGGTGATGCAGTGTATTACCATGCTGGCCACCACTTTACAACCACTGCAGAGACACACAGCAGATTGTTCAGCAGGCATAGTTCCCTCCCCTCTTCTGTTTCCCATTGATGTAGGTTCACCCCGTGGGAAGCTAACTTCTCTGCATTTCCTCTAACCCCTTGAAAACTGTTCAGAAAGCAATATGACATTTTATCCAAATCCACAGGGTGACTCAGCATGGGTTAATGAGAAAGTTGGAGGACGTTGAGAGAATCTTAGAATCAGCACTAGGTTTGCATCAACACGTGACTGAGCATTTTGACTCTGGTTTTATCTCTCTCCAGTCCATTTTCCATACTGTAGCCAGGTGTTCTTGCTAAATGCAAACCTGACTATCATTTCCCGATTTCAAAACCTCCAGTGACTCCCCATTATTTTCAGGATAAAGTCCAACACCGTCTTGTTCAAAGTTTTACTTGATCTGGCCCTGCCTACCTTTCTAGCTTCTGGTCTCAACCACCTCCCTCCCATCTTGAATGCTATGTGTGTTACTTACCTGCTGGTTAACAAATTACCCCAAACATTGTGACTTAACAAACATTTATTATCTCACAGTTTGTATGGGTTAGGAATTCGAGAGTAATTTAGTTGGATGGTTCTAGCTTGAGGTCTCTTACAGGATTATAGTCTAGATGTCAGCAAGGGCTGTGGTCATCTGAAGGCTTGACTAGGCTTAAGTGATTCACTTTTACAAGGGGTCACTTGCATGGCTGGCAAGTTGACGCTGGCTGTTAGCAGATGCCTTATTTTCTCTCCATATTGGCTTCTTTAGAGGACTGCTGGAGTGTCCTCATAGCATGGTGGCTGTCTTCCCCCAGAGAAAGTGATCCAAGAGAGAGCAAAGCAGAAGCCACAATTTTTTTTGCTTTTTTTTTTTAAACCTAGCCTCAGAAGTCACATATCGTCATTTCCATGATACCCTATTGGTATAGGAGGGAACAAGAACATAAATAACAAAAGGCAACATGTTGGAGGCTGGCTACACACATCTATAGCATTTCTTTAAGTCCCTCTAGCATGCCCTGACTTGTCTCTGGCCATTGCCACATATTATTCTATCTTACCCCAAAGAGTTCTCTCTTCTGTTTCTCTTTTCCTTGTTTGCCTTTCTAACTTTAATGTCACTTACTGTGAGAAGCATCTTTTTACACATATAATCCCCACCCTACCACCACCACCACCACCACCAATGGCACCTTATTCCTGCTATCAGAATACCCTATCCTTCTATCATCTACACATTTTATCATAGTTGCCTGTTTCCTGACTTGTCTCCTACATTAGAATCTGAGTTCATGAAGACAAAGACCATGTCTTTCTGGTTCATTGTTGTATCTCCAGTGCCCAGCACAGTGCTTGGCAACACATTGTAGGTTCTCAGTAAATAGTCATTGGTTGGAAAGATAAAGGAAGGGATGGGTGAATGATGGATGGACGATATAACATACATCTTGTCTCTTCTACTAGACTCTGAACTCTTGGAGAGCAGTGCCCTGGTCTTTTCATTTCTGTATCCTCAGGGTATAACATAGTGCCCAGCAGATACTAGGCCCCTAATAAATGTCCCTCTCTCCTTCCTTCTTTTTTCTCCTATTCCTTTTGGTAGAATAAAGATTTTCAGAGGTTCAGGATCTCTACAAGTCTGCTATTAGTGATAAATCTGATTATTTACAAAAATCTACCTCTTGATTATTTCCGATTGCAAATATTGCTGATATTCCCCTGTAAGTCAGCGTTGTAATAAGATTTCAGATAATTGATATTTGTGTTTAATAACTATAGTAGTGTTTATTCAGGCTGAGCAGGTACCTTAAACATGGAAGGTGTTTTGTGAATGGTGAGTAAATTCAATATATTGATAGGTGCTTTTTACTGAGTAATTATGATGAAGCTTCAGATTGTATGAGAAATCAATAGTTTTTCTTAGATCTTGATTCTGTTAACATAAGAAATTACTTACTGACATGTAAGTTGAAGTAAATTGTTTCTGTTTCTGGATTTGAAATTTAGGAGAAAACTGACCTCAGTTGTTTTTAAGGCCAGCTCTCTCAGCTACCCTGCTAGCTATGTAGAAAGGCAGCAAGTGAGAGGGAAGCTTGTTGTCAACAATGCTGGCCCGGCTTCCTCCCCTAAGAAGAATATGTAGGACTGGGGTCAGTTACCAAGAATCCACTGGGATGAAATAAATAAATATGTGGTTACATGTTCCTTTCATTTCCTTCAAAAAGTATCTTATATTGTTCTTTATTTTTATAATTTATAAGTTAATTCTGTATTTGCTTTTTTTTAAAGATTTTTTTGATGTGGACCATTTTTTTAAAATTTATTTATTTATTTATTTATTTATTTATTTATGGCTGTGTTGGGTCTTCATTTCTGTGCGAGGGCTTTCTCTAGTTGTGGCAAGCGGGGGCCACTCTTCATCGCGGTGCACGGGCCTCTCCCTATCGCGGCCTCTCTTGTTGCGGAGCATAGGCTCCAGACGTGCAGGCTCAGTAACTGTGGCTCACGGGCCCAGTTGCTCCACGGCATGTGGGATCTTCCCAGACCAGGGCTCGAACCCGTGTCCCCTGCATTGACAGGCAGATTCTCAACCACTGCGCCACCAGGGAAGCCCCCTGTATTTGCTTTTTCATTTTCACATTCTATACTAGAGGTTCATTAAAAGGGCATGGACTTTGTAATTGAACAGAACTACATTTATATTCTGACTGCCACTTCTTACTGGCCGTGTGTCATTGGACAAGTTACTTTATATCTCTGAATCTTATTATTATTTTGTGTGTGTGTGTGTGTGTGTGTGTGTGTGTGTGTGTGTGTGTGTGAGATGAGGATAGAAATGACCCTTCATAAAATTGGCATCAGGCTCCATAAGATATCTTGTGTAAAGTGCCAAGTGTGGTCTTTGGCATTGAGGCTCAGTCAAGTTTGGGTAATACCTCCCTTCCCTAGGCTGTTTTTGCATAGATTGAAGCAGTGCTTAGCAGTATGGCATGTGATCAGGTCACATTGCCCCAGAAATAAGAGATTGATTGATTGATTCTGACAGAGAGGTATTTTCATAGACCATCTGACAAAACTCCTAGTCTGCCTTCTTCCTTAGTTTACTTCCCAACCAACCAAAGTGGTACAATATGAGTGTATTGTGCTTTTCCTGTGTGTTTTCTTTTCTCTCCTTTTTTTCATTCCCTTTCCCTTTTTGACCTTGTTTTCCTCTCCTTCCCTTTGGTGATTGATATTTTTAGATCCCTGCTTATTTCCGCTTTCTGGTTATCACTGACTAGTTCCTCCCGCCTTGCCTTTACCATGCTGTAGAATCTAGACCCTCCTCCTGGGAAGCCTTTGTTCCTAAGACTCATAGGTTGGATTAGCCACTCAAGGTTTTACTTTGTGCCCTGCTAGGCAGTGGTTGTTTGGATGATGTGTCCTCCTTTTTCTCCATATGATCTCCAGAGAGATCCTCATGGGAAAAATGTGATGGGCCCTACAAATAAACAGTCTGGGGTGTCCAAATCTTGAGTTGAGTGGCCTGTTAAAACAGGTCTGTGTCAAAAGTGATAAATAGTTTTTGTGGATTTTGAGCAAGTTGCCAATTGATCAGCTACTGTTTAATGAGAGAGAGGCACTGTAAGAGGAGCAAAAGCCCAGCTGCCTGTTCGGGAGCCACCTGCCTTTTCTCTTTACTTCACTTTCTTGCTAATGAAGGAACCGAGTGGTTTAGAGCGATCAATGCTGACCTATTAGGATCAGACATTGTTTTGGCATTGCCAAGACAATTAAATTCAGCAGGGTGAGGATTAGAGAGAGAAAGGCTATAAAAAAAGAGAAACAAGAGACTTTTTATTCAGAAACAACCACTCTGGTGTTAGAGGTATAAAAAGGATTAGTTTAAAAAGAATTAATCATTAGAGCATTTTCTTTCTTGGTAAAATAATCAAAAGATTTGTTGACATTAGTTCTTTGATTTAGGGAGATAGGAAGCTCAGCTTTGCTGGTCTGACTTAAGGTACAAACCTTTATTATTGCCCTCTTTCCTATTTAAAGCTGTGACTTATCCAAAAAGCCTTCTCTAAGAGACTGTCTCATGTAGTAGGTACTGTGACCTGTATGTGCCTGACTTTCCAAAGCAGCTCTGATTTTAAATTGTCTGGCCCCTCACCATTCCATTTAGATGATGTGATTTAGAAATTGTTAATCAGTCTATCACTGAAGACTTGATGGAGAGCATAGTATATAAAACCCTTGAGAGTACGGTGCATGAGCTAATCATCTTGGCACGCACACTCCTAATTCTTTCAGCCAAGCATGGTGCCTTCCACTTAGATGCTCAGTAAATATTTGAGTAAAGTGGTAGTATTTTGGTGTATGTGATATGTTGAATAATAAAAAATTAAATTTACTTTAAAAAAAAGTGGGGTCTTAAAAACGAGTAGAATTTGAAAACTTAGTGTTCCAGGGTTAGGGAAATAGCAGGATTAAGCATATAAAAGCAGGAACGAGTAGAATAAGTTAGGGAGACCATAGGTCCTCTATACAGTGGAAGGCATCTACTAAAGCAAGAGTTCCTAGACTTCTGGATTTCACCAATTTGCGCAATTTCCAAAAGTAATTTTGCTAAGTAAAAATGTTGACTGTCACCATTGTCTCATAATACCAAAATATAGAGTGGATATAATTTTGGCCAAAAAAGGGCAATTCTTTAAAATGCTTATATTTTGCTGTATTTTAAAAATTCTGTGTATTTCTTTCTGTTCCGCACTAAGGAAAGCTGTTTTTACAGACACAGGCAATGACCTCTAATGCTTGCTCCTTGTAGGGTGCTCCCTCAGAGTTGTCACTAAGGTTGCTTTTCAGAGACAGCTGATGGCGTGCCCAGGAAATAACTAAAGCATTGCTGCCGCCACCTCTTTGTAATGACCTTGAGCCAGCCATCAGCTTAAGCAGTGGCATCAGTGAAGGTGATTCTCTGCATGTTCCTCAGAGTTGTATAACATCCTTGATTTGGAGGCGGTGTCTAAATGTCTATCTACATCTGATTGATCTTTGATTCCCCTGCTGGTGTCTCATGCTTTTTGGCTTGATTTTTATGTCACCCATGGTTGTTCTTTTTTTCTTTTCCATGAGGAGCTAAATGTCTAGAATAGGAGCTACTGTTTGTACTTCAGAATGCTCTCTGGGGCTTTCATTGGATAACTGCCTCTGACATTGTCAGGAAACTTTATACCACTGGTCCTGCAACTTCTTGATGATGCACACCATTAATAAAAAAAAAAAATTGCACATCAAAAGATGATCAACATTATTACTCATCGAGTTAATGCAAATTAAAACTACAATGAGATACCACTTCACGCCCAGTAGGATGGCTAGGATCAAAAAGTCTGATAATGTGTTGGCAAGGATGTAGAGAAATTAGAACCTTCATAAATTGATGGTGGCAATGTAAAAATGGTATGGCCACTTTGGAAAACAGTCTGACAGTTCCTCAAAAACTTAAATGGAGTTACTATTATACCCAGCAATTCCACTTTTAGGTGTGTACCCAAGAGAAATGAAAACCTATGTCCACATAGGACAAACTTGAACATGAATGTTCATAGCAGCATTATTCATAGTAGCCAAAAGGTAGAAAAAAACCCAGATGTCCATCAGCTGATGAATGGATAAACAAAATATGGTATAGCTATGCAGTGGATTGTTATTCAGCCATTAAAAGGAAAGAGGGGGCTTCCCTGGTGGCGCAGTGGTTGAGAATCTGCCTGCCAATGCAGGGGACACGGGTTCGATCCCTGGTCCGGGAGGATCCCACATGCCATGGAGTGACTAGGCCCGTGAGCCACAATTGCTGAGCCTGCGCGTCTGGAGCCTGTGCTCCGCAACACGAGAGGCCGTGGTGGTGAGAGGCCCGCGCACCGCGATGAAGAGTGGCCCCCGCTTGCCACAACTAGAGAAAGCCCTCGCACAGAAACGAAGACCCAACACAGCTAAAAATAAATAAATAAATAAAATTTAAAATATATAACTTATAAAAAAAAAAAAAGGAAAGAGGTACTGATACATGTTACAACATGGATAAACCTTGAAAACATTATGCTAAGTGAAAGAAACCAGTCATGAAAGATCACACATTATGTGATTCCGTGTATATGAAATGTCCAGAACAGGCAAATCTATAGAGACAGAAAGTAGATTAGTGGTTGCTTAGGGCTAAAGAGATAGGAAAGTAGGGAGGCTGATAGCTAAAAGATACAGGGCTGCTTTCTGAGGTGTTGAAAATGTTCTAAAATTGATTGTGGTGATGGTTGTGCACCTCTGTGAATATACTATAAACCATTGAATTGTATACTTTAAATGGGTGAATTGTATGGTAGGTGAATTATATCTTACAAAAACTGTTAAAAAAGGATTTTCAAGTGGGCACCCTGATATATTTATTTATAAAGTATACACATGTACTCCTGTACTATTATGTATACTATAAAACATACAAAAACATAGACATTTTAAAAGTATACAATAAAAGTATTGGTAATTTAAGTTCTAGTTATTTTCTTTTCTAACCAGTGAATCATGATCTTATAGGCCCCTGGAGTGCATGCACCCCACTTTGGAAACCACTCTTTTTGACCACATAATAGAGATTAACATGTGTGAGATAAGCCTGTGTAGGAAGGATGGGTTTCTCAATCCAAAGAACCTGATACGATTGTACTGTGAAGATATCTGGAAGTCTCTGCCTCTCAGGGAGAATGAAAGCCTTCTGTGCTCTTTTCTCCCAGTACACTCAAATGTGTGATGGCACCAGCAAAAAGGTATTTCCAATCAATTCATTGTACCATCAGAAAGAAGTTTGAGTGGCATATGATGACAATCATTGATGGCCCTGTAACCTCATATTTCGTAATTACTACTAAAATATATTCAACGTGTATGTGGGACCCTACAGACAGAGATAGGAAAAAAATCCTATTCCCAACTGAATGACATAAAGCTGTATTTTTATTAAGAGCTTTGACTGACATTATAAATCATAAATCACTAACATGAAGCTTGAAGCACCAGAAGCCAGAGAGAAAATATAACCTGTAAAATGTGCCATTCTGGTATAGTTTAATATTCATAGTTTAATATTCATTCATTTTAAAACTATCATATATACTAAATTAGGCATCTAATTTTTTATTCAGTTTTCTTTTTTCAGGTGAGTTAGTCTTCTTGACCTTTTGTGCCATTTCTTTGTATATCAGCTGACAGTAATCAATTTGGGTATTTCTATATTTGAGTGATTGGTTCTTGAAAAAGGTGGTGAATAACTACTGCATATTTTTCATAAAATCTTTGTATACTATAAAGCACAGGCTGTTGTGAATGAATGTGAACACCGAACAACATCTAATACGGGACTATAAGTGTAGTGCAGGTGTTTAATACATGTGTATTGGTGGTGATATTGATGTTAAAGGGTTGAAGGAGAGTATTTTGAAGTTTCCTGGCTCTGTTTGAAGTGTACAAAGAACATGGTTGCATTTGCTTGTTTTTTGGTGCAGTAATGTATCATTAACAATTTATTGTGGTGAATCAAGCCATGATACAGACCACGTCTTGAGCATATTTCTCTGGCAGACAGAGGTGCAGATTTTATGTGTTGAGCTAAAGGAAATGAAATTTTCCCAGCAAGGATAAGCAGAAAGAAATTTGGTTCTAGATATAATATATGTCCTTAAAATGTGGAGAAAATAAGTTAAAAAGATTCTTTATTAAATCCTCACCTCAATTAATCTCTATACTATAAATTATTGCAGATTTCCTGCCAGTTAAAGACAGTGAAAAGATCAAATGGAGAGTTTGGTACATTACATAGTCCTAAAAATAAATTATTATTGTACTGTTGTCATTTTCCTCCTTTGTTTAAAAATCTTTTTAGCTAGTATAAAACCTGTAGTCTAACACAACTCAGATTCCCTTCTTGAGAAATGATAAGACAGTGCATCATAAAACACAATTTATGTAACCCCTTTAAAAATGTAGCTTTTATGTGACACTTTGATATTTCAGAAGTCATGAAGGTTTAACTTTAAGTTTCAGTTTAAATGATTCTTAGGTTTGTGGTATCAGTATTTATTAGAAACAGAGTCATTTCAAGGATACAGATTAGAAACAGAACAGGTGTTTTTATACATATACAGAAAACTACTGGCCAGAGGATTGATGGGGACTGCCGTTTTCAACACACTTCATTTGAAAAGGTCCATATCCAATCTCTATACACACTAATAAATTCCATTGGTATGTTCCTTTTCAGTCAATAGAATTCTAGTAATACAGTGAAGAGATAGGAAAAAGCTAACACACCATGTGCAGAAAATACACAAATAGCTCACTCTTCCAAAGCTCTTTGTTCCCTTTTCCTCAGTGAAAAACATAAAGCTGTAAAACAAATCATTATAAAAGTCTAAGTAGACTGTAATCCTAACAGCTAATATAGGTACTAAGTTATGCCATCTTCCTTTTTTCTTTTCTTAAGCAAAACAAAGCGGCCCCTAATGTTGGAGAGCTGATGCTGCTATCACTGTACAAGTCAAATAGGAGAGGGGCCCTAGTTACAAACAACGCGATCTAGCTCCAGCCAATTAAACTGTGAACCTCAAAGCTGTTCTCCTGAAGCAGACTTGTTGTCAGGGCAGTTATACTGGAAGCACTTTCTTGGCATAAAGTGCACATCTGAACATTTAAATCCAAATATGCTAACAGATGTCTCTTGAGCAAGAACATTATAAAACCAGATTTCACTTGAGTGAGGAAAATACTTTTTCCATCATTTTATGTTTTTCACGTGGAGGTTACAGCTCACTTTAGACGATGGCCCTATGGACTGTGATTAGAAGGGATATCTGAGAAGGTAGAAGTGGGCCATCCTGTGGGTGTGAGGTGAGCACATGCATTTCAAATCAAGGTGATGCTGTGGGTTTGTCGTATACGGCCTTTATTATGTTGAGGTAGGTTCCCTCTGTGCCCACTTTCTGGAGAGTTTTTATCATAAATGGGTGTTGAATTTTGTCAAAAGCTTTTTCTGCATCTATTGAGATGATCATATGGTTTTTCTTCAATTTGTTAATATGGTGTATCACATTGATTGATTTGCGTATATTGAAGAATCCTTGCATCGCTGGGATAAATCCCACTTGATCATGGTGTATGATCCTTTTAACGTGTTGTTGGGTTCTGTTTTCTAGTATTTTGTTGAGGATTTTTGCATCTATATTCATCAGTCATATTGGTCTGTAATTTTCTTTTTTTGTAGTATCTTTGTCTGGTTTTGGTATCAGGGTGATGGTGGCCTCGTAGAATGAGTTTGGGGGTGTTCCTTCCTATGCAATTTTTTGGAAGAGTTTGAGAAGGATGGGTATTAGCTCTTCTCTAAATGTTTGATAGAATTCACCTGTGAAGCCATCTGGTCCTGGACTTCTGTTCGTTGGAAGATTTTTAATCACAGTTTCAATTTCATTACTTGTGATTGGTCTGTTCATATTTTCTATTTCTTCCTGGTTCAGTCTTGTGAGATTGTACCAATGGCTGAGTAGTATTCCGTTGTATATATATACCACAGCTTCTTTATCCATTCATCTGTTGATGGACACTTAGGTTGTTTCCATGTCTTGGCAATTGTAAATAATGCTGCTATGAACATTTGGGTTGCATGTATCCTTCCGAATTAGTGTTTTTGTTTTTTTCAGATACACACCCAGGAATAGAATTAAACTTAAAAGCTTGAAAGGTCCCATTTGTTTATTTGTGCTTTTATTTCCTTTACTTTAGGAGAGGGATCCAAAAAAAAAATACTGTTTCTTAATATTTGCAGTATTAATCTCCTTCCCATTTATTTGACCGTTTCTGGTTTTTAATAATTAATTTTGTACATAAAATCAGTAATTTTCATATAATAATCATTATTATTGTAGCATTTTACTCTTGCAATAATAAACACAAATTTAAACTTCAGCTGATTATTAAGATTTCAATATCAAAAGTACAGAAGGAGCTTTTCATACCAACTTGAATCCAGCACGCTCACCTCTATTTGAGAGTGAATAATCAGATATTAACTATAAGTCCAGATGGCTTACCTTGTTCATATTACTTTGGTTGTTAATTAGATTTTGTGACATTTTACATGTCACATGATCATTGATTATGAATACATTCAGATGCCAGAAGTGACACTGAAGCAGACCTTAGGCTTTTAACACCCTTCCAAAGGCTAAGGTTGAAGCCAAAGAGCAGATAACTGAGGCCCTGAACACTTAGGTTTGGTATGGAACAAATGTATTTTTGTCAGTATATTTCATACAAGATGAGACAGAATTTCCCGTGAAACCTGGAGGCCTTTTATCCTAGGAATATTTTTCTATTGAATTGGCCACCACATTGAAGCATTGTCTTCTTGTGACATTTGAAGTCATTCAGGAGTTATCAAATATACCCAATCAAACTGTTTCCCTGTCTTCTGGGGCTTGAAAACACTGATTTTCCTTATCAATTATGTGACGCTTAGGAAACACTAGTTGTGAAGACCTGCTAGTATGTGTCTTTTGCAGATGGTTATTCCAGTTTGTAAATGCTAACTGGTCTAACTTCTGTGTGAGCTTAGCAGGCCTTTGCTGGTGAGACGTATTTTGCAAATCCAAAAGAACATTTGCCAAAGGCCTAGGCTCAGAGAAAGATAAAAAAGAATTTATATCTGACAGCAATCTTTGTGTCTTTTAATACCATTTTATTGAATTCTTCATAAGGTGAAAACTACCCAGTGAGTCTAAAGATATACAAATTAGGCCTGGAGAATCAAGCACATTTGATGTTATAGCAGAGAAGCAGTAAAACTTTATATAATGCAATGTGCTTTATTTTTATACAGCCTAATTCACAGTATCACAAGACACTTTACAGAAAGAGTCAATTGCAAGCTTAAAAGAAAAAGGAAACTTTTAAGGTGAGATTTAAGGACAGAATATACTCTAATTTTGTATTTATCTTGCAACTGAGTCAGAGTCACTGTGCCTTTGTGCTGCCATTAAAATTATGCTTGAGGTTTTCCCACTGAACCCTATAATGTCGCCTGCCAAAGGGGGATATTCTGTTACTGACGAGGGGTGCCGTGTTCTTGTGCTGCTCGCCACTTGTCCAATACAAAAGGCATTGGCTCTGCTACAGCTTGCTTAGTCATCCTTGAATTTGGGCAAGACTCCACCCAAAGTCCACGCCCCTATTTATCCTCCCAGTTATCAACCCAGGCCTTCCATTGGACACCTGTTTATTTGTTTTTGCCTCTGTCTTCTGTTTTAGAGGTTTTTCATATATGTCCTCTTAAATAACCCTTGATTTCACTCTTGCTATTAACAGTAGAAGACTAAAACCTGATTGGAAGCTTTGAGCTTCACTGTAGGGTAGTGGTTCTTAACCATGGCTGAACATGAGAATTGCCTAGAGAACTTTCATAAATCCCAACTCCTAGATGCCCCTCCCTAAGACTAGTTAAGTCACACGCTCCCAGGAGTGGAACACAGGCATCACTATTTTTTAAAGCTTCCAAGTTTATACCAATAAGCAGCCAGTTTTGAGACTCATTGGTGAGTCATTCGTTATGGAATCCCAGGTGCCAATATTTTAGGATTTTTCCCTCCCTTAGGCTAGTCAGATTCTTCAGAGAAGAAACATTTGTCTAGAGAGTAAAGGTCTAGCTGCCATTGTTCTAGTTGCTGTGTAGCAGGAGAGGGTTGGGTACCTCAGTATTCCTTAGTGAGTAAGTATGGTCAGTTAATCTGCTGATTTCAGTAAGATACCTATGTGTTCAACTGTCTAGGTCAACTTCTAGTCCAAAGACTGTTTTATCCTCTCTGAAAGATAAACCACCAAGTTTTCTGTTGGGGTAGGAGATGAGTTTACCCGTTAGAATGAGTGATAAGGGGTCTAGATACTTAACTGCTTAACAGTTAATAGCTTTCACCCCATCCTCACCTCTCCTTCACTCCTAGTTGCAGAGGCATTAAAGGCTGATGGTTTCTGAGACTTTTCAGGATTCTGCAGCCTAACATAGATTGATTCTTATCTTCCCCCACTACTAACCAGGAATCAGCTGAAAACTGGCCTGGTAAGTCAGTTCCAGCCTCCAAAATCTTATTATCTTTTCTCCTTTTCTTCCTGTCCTTTGGCTTTGACTTTTTAAAAAATCTTTTTATTGAAGTTTTAAGGGATTTTGGTGGGATTGAACTTTTGGTCAATGCTTATTTTCCCCATAGCTATTATTCCACTGTCTTCCATTGTTACTGTTCAGAAGTTAGCTGTCAGTCTTATGGTCTAGCAAGCCTGGGCAAGCAATCTGTCTTTTTTTTCTCTGGCTACTTCCCAGATCTACACTTTTGTTTTGATGTTCTTCAATTTCACTACAATGTATTTAGGTATGAATTTCTCTTTGTCCCGTTTGGGGTTCTTTGGGATTTATCTGAAGATTAGTGTCTTTCAGTAGTCTGGAAAATGCTCATCTAATACCTCATTGAATATTGCCTCTCTCTCTCATTCTTTATATTTGTTCTTTCTAGAATCTTGATTAGATTAGATGTGTTAGGCTTCCTCACTCTGATCTTCATATTTCTTAATCTTCATTTCTTTTGTGTAATTTCTTTAGCTCTATCTTCTTTTTTTCACTAATTCTCTCCAACTGTCTTTGATCTTCTGGTTAACTTATTCATTAGATTTTTTACAGATTACATTTTTAAAAACTTTCTCGAAGAACTGTGTGAGTTTTCTTAAATATACTTTGTCAATTGTGATAGTCTTGTGTTTCCTTATCATACTTGCAGTCTCCTCTTTCTTTAAATATATTAAGCATGTTCATTTTTATTATCTACAGTATTAGGTAGTCATTCAGATTAGGCTGTTGTTTCTGCTGACTCTGACTCACTGAGGCTTTTTTCCTCATGTTTTTAGTGATTCTTTTTAGTATGAGCTTATATTCCTTGGAATTTTTTTGTGGGAATTATTTGAGAACTGCATGTAAGTGTGTTCCTCCATGGCTGACTTAGTTAGCTTCTCTCTGGCACTGAAGGACAGTCTACCAACCAAAGATCATTTAAAACTTAATTTTAATTAAAAAAATTTTTTTTTCATTTAAATTTAAATTTTATTTATTTTTGGCTGTGTTGGGTCTTCGTTGCTGCATGCAGGCTTTCTCTAGTTGGGGCGAGCAGAGGCTACTCTTGGTTGTGGTGGATGGGCTTCTCATTGTGGTGGCTTCTCTTATTGCAGAGCACAGGCTCTAGGCACGCGGGCTCAGTAGTTGTGGCTCGTGGGCTGTAGAGCGCAAGCTCAATAGTTGTGGCGCACGGGCTTAGTTGCTACACAGCATGTGGGATCTTCTGGACCAGGGATCGAACTTGTGTCTCTTGCATTGGCAGGCAGATTCTTATCCACTGCACCACCAGGGAAGCCCTAAAACTTAATTTTTAATTTCAGGTTTTTCAGGCTACCCTGATGGTATGGATTCTGACCTGAAACCTAAATGAGAGTAAACTAGTGCTTATGAATTTTCAAAGGAATTTTTTCCCTTTTTTTCTTTTCTTATACATGTGAAAAAGAAGAAGGAAAAATATTTTTTCTTCTCTACTAAGAGTCAAGTTCCAGGTAAAAAAAGCTGTTTCCTTTTACAAGACAGATTTCCTTCTTCCTTTCTTCCTTTCTCCCTTCCTCCCTTCCTCCCTTCCTCCCTTCCTCCCTTCCTCCCTTCCTGCCTTTCCCACTGAAAGTGTCACCCTTTCTGAGCTTGGGCTTTGTTCAGGAGTCTCTGGCTCAACATCTCACTCTGTTCAGACCCCAGGTTTTTTTTTTTTTTTAATTTTTTCCCATGCACACATATGGCCTGCTAAAATCCAAACTGTTGCCAGGGATCAGCAAATAACCTCACGGTAGTGTGATCGTATATCTTGGTATGCCTGGAAAAGTATGTTTGTTACAGCTTAATTATTTTTACTCAAAAAATGTCCTGGTTTGGGTAATAAATTATATGGTCACCCTACCACAGGGCAAACATCAGCTCTACAACTTGCTCATCCCTGGAAAGGGTTCTTTCTTAAAGATTCTTGCCTCCAGTTATTTTCTGCACTTTACTTCCAGCTTAACCATACTTCTAAAAGAATTAAAAATATGTTTTATTCATTATTTTTAGATAGTCATCATGAGGATGGATTTCTCTACACATACAGTCAGCTATGTTGCTGGAAAGGGAAGTCATGCCTCTGTCTTTTAAAAGATCTTCTCTAAGAAAGCATCTAAAGATTTCTTTTTTAGTAAGAACTTACTATATTCCTTCCTTTTACCACCCTATTGATTATATGACATTTCATAGATTAGAAAAGTTAGTAATTCTATTAAAATGAAAAATGTACTGTGTGGAAAATTAATGTTTTAGATAAACGTGATTATGAAAAAAAAAGATAGGAACATCTTAACAACCTTCTCAAATATTGTAACTGGAAATTCCCAGGAGGATCCAAAATTATTAAAGTGAGTGAGAGATAGTTCTGGGTTAATCTAATAAAAGTGTGTGTGTATGTACATGTGCATGTTCTTAATTTTTATGAATCTAAGAATGAAATACATAGTAAACTGAGAAACAAAAAACCAAAGTAGAGGTTAAATCTTGTTCTTCATCTGTAGATAATAGATTGCTTTGGCCTCAGCTGTAACAGTGGTGTACTATCATTGGTTTCTGATATTCTTAAAAGGTGCCATAATAAATAATGTCTGTCCCTTCATTCCTAAATAGACAGGATGATTTCATTCTGTTATGAGTAATTGTTTCCAAATGGAAACACTACTACTAGCCCCAGAGTAGCTTCCTTGCTGTGTCTGACATGGTTTCTTCTGAAAAGAATGTATTAGGCAGCAGTATATAGTTACATACTAAAATGGGTCTTCTACAAAGGAGTAAGAAATCACTATGTAAAGTGTTTACTTTTCATTTATCTACATATCAAAACAGACTTGTATCAAGTTCAACCAAAAGTTTATATACTTTCTGAATAGAATATGATGGTTATAAAAGAAATATAGTAGATTCAAGTAACTGAATCTGATGAAATATTAGAGACCTCATACATCAACTCAAGAAATTTGTTTAGATAAGCCTAACTTTGCTCAAGAAACTTATCTCTGCCTTGGAGAGCAGCCTTTAGTACAAGGCAGGGTAGGAGAGTGGGTTTGTCAATGAGTAGAAGAATGCACTTAAAGGAAATTGTGGTACACAGTATATTCAGATGGCAGTCATTGTAATTCTAATTATCCAGTCCATTCAAGGTACTGGATAGCTTTTTATGATTATAACCACTCCAAGAAGGACAAATATAATGTAATAAGCATATAGAGCTATTGAGTACCCAGAGTGCATAGACTAGATAAAATGAATGATATCAGAATATATCAGCTTGTCTCCAATTTAGTTTGTACACAATTGCAATAAAATTTGATGTGCATTGCAGGGTGTTAGGAGGTTTCTTAGTGGTTAATGATTTACATAATGATTTCCCTTTTATCAGAGAGTTAACACAGCTCTTGTTTCTGGATTTAGAATGATTTTGTTACAGCCTTCATTCTGTTTAACTTGAATGTCTATCTGTGTACATTCCTTTGTCATTTGAGATGTATACATTTCAAAAATTAACCTCTATACATGGTATTTGTATTACATAGACTGTGGGAAGGTTCTGGCATGGAGGATAAAATTTCCTTCCCTTAATTCCTATTTCTCAATTCCTTGTTTCCTACCACACTAACAAATATTACCAAAAAAAAATTCTTCATCCTTGGAATACCCTTTAACATTATTTGTAGAGAGCAGGTCCCTATTTAGCCCCTAGCTAAACTGTATGTGCTTAACTCTTGCAGTCTTCCTGCTTGAACCATTCCAAGCTTTTCTTCACATGCATTACTTTCCCTAAATTTTCTTCACTTTGTATAACATCTTACTTTTTTTTTTTTTAAAGGACTTTTCCTTTGTGGATTCTGTTTGTTAACAGCAAGGGATAATTTGGAGTTTGCTTTATGCCCTTGAATCTTGAGTATGCTTTCTAGTTGTATTGAACGAGACATATAAGATTGCAGACTTGGCTTTAGTTTCCTGTCATAATTATTCCTACACAGTTTTTTTGGTTGGCTCAAGGTGAATTGCTTTGGGAAAGTTTTAGCTAAGTTCAAATTTACATTTTTAGTTTAGTAGTAAACTGATGTCCAAAACATACTACTTCTGTTTTAAAGGAACTAGAATTGCTCAGTGTGCTCTGTGTGTGTGTGTGTGTGTGTGTGTGTGTGTGTGTGTGTTTGTCCATCCAGAACAACTCAAGCATGGCTGAAATTTTCAACTTGCTCTTTCCCACAGACCTTGTCTTCCTTGAAGAAGTCTGTTCAATAATTCAAACGGTTAAATTCCTCTGAGTAAGAAAAGGTCTGATATTGTGGCCAGAGTTCAAGTATCTGGTAACCCTTCATGTTATGGTTAGCAGTGCTAGACAACAATCTGGAAGACGTTCTTCCCAGCCTCAGCTCTCTGACTTTAGGTGCTTGCCGACTTCCCATCCTCTGTAGTTACTGGTTGCAGTGATTAGCATGTGTTACTGCTTGAATTTGCCTAGAAGATTGTAAGCACTTTCTGGGCATGCTTTCTAACTTACACTAAAACTTCTTAATGCCAACTCCTAGCACGATAGCATGCATCTTATGATTGCTCAGTAAATATCTGATGCTAATAAAAAGCAGGATACAAGCAATTCAGTTGTCCAGATGAGCCTTTCCACAGTTCCTGTTGAACATGATTTTAACCAACTTTATGTTTCATTATTGTCAATGCTTTTGCATTCTGAGAAGGAGCTTATGTGGACAACTCAACAGCATTTCTTCCATTGACTCTCCTGGTACTTATCTCGTCCTGGCACATCTGCCACATCCTGACTTCTCCTTCAATCCTGGTTTTATCAAGGGACTTAACATTCCATAGATAGAAGGAATATTGAGAAGTGATTCAGTCCATAGTCCTGTCTTAAAGACAAGAACATATAAAAGACAAATGTAAGCCTCTTTTTTCCCCCTCAAATCTCCAGAGTGATGGCTATCACATCTCAGCTCCTCCCGGAGACTGCCTTGTGCTTTTTGGACATTGTGTTCCAAAGATCACTAAAATATCACTGCTAACTCTGAATCCCTTTCCTTGTCACTATAGTCAGGGGAAAAAAAGCCAATGACACTTTTCTAAGACACAGTAGGTGTATCCATAGGTCTATTAGTGCTTTCAGGGCCACATAAAAGGTACTGATTTCATGCTGATTTCTATGCAGGGTTAGTTCTTTTTGTAGGTCTATGTGAAGGTGCACACATGTGTGTGTGTATGTTTGTGTATCGAGGGGGGGTGGTATTTGTGTGCACGCATGCATAATTTAAAAAATAATTTGTTTTAAATTGAAACATTTCATTAATTAGTTTGTTCATTCTGGTGATCATGCTAAAAATGAGAAGCCTCAGTGAGACAGTTCTTTTAATAGGATACAATAAGTTTAAATAATTTATTAAATTTTCAAATAATGGTATTTATAATAATCTATACATTTCTGAATATCAATAAATCTAGCTCTGAAGTTTACAGAATATAACTTTTCTGTGCTTTCTTTTCTGGCCCTTATGTTGATATTTAAAAAGTTTATTTTTCAGAAAGATGCTAGACATTGAACCAAGAAGAAGCAAGTGTTACTTACTTTAATATCTATATATTTCTTTTCCAGTTTTGATATTTAATATTAACTTTTAGGCCTGATTGTTAAACCAGTATTAACAAGTTTGTATGTACTGTCCAACACTAAATATAGCAGAATGCTTTCCTGAAGTACATATTTTATGGTCTCATTAAAAAAGAAACAATCACAATAAGTTTCCTTCAACACAAATTGAGTACTTAAGTAATGTACTAATGTGGGAAATGTGGGAAATACAAAGATGATTTAATCATGATTCCTCTATTCGGTGAACTTAAAACCTATTAATGTACAAAGTTTAATCAGGAATTTTTCCAATTTGTAGATTATTTTCATTGGTGTCCAGGGAATTTCTGGAAACAGCAGAATGACATATTTTACTCTTGATCTCTTGTGGCTATTTAGCTTCCTGAGGAGTGTAGCCAGCAAGGACCAACACCATGGTCCTTGTCAAATGATGGTCTCCACACAGATAGTCAGCAACCCTTAAGCTCAGAAAGCTTATTGAAGGACCTAATTCTACCCGTCGCCCAAAGATAAAGAAATGCACACCCATATGCATGAATGCAAGGCAAACAGAGAAACTCAGAGGGGGTGGTGGAGAAAAACAGGGAGAAAGAAACAGAGAAGGAAGCCCAGCTTAGAGTTTTCATAGAATCTGACAGACCTTTTCTGTATTTGTTTTATGGCAAGAGTAAGATGCTTTTGGCTATAGGGCAAGGCATTTGGATGTATCACAGGTAAAAAGTGGTAGAAATCATGTCAGGTTTGGGAAGATTGTTGGAAGGAAGACTGGAAAGAGGCTCCTGTAGCCTGAGTGGAGGGTACAGTGGAAAAAGCCAGGGACTCTGAGCAGTCCTTCTAGGACTTTCTAGCACCAGATGGGTGGGCCATGATCTCAATTCTGAGAATGCCAAGAACATGTCCCCTAAAAAAAAAGAAAAGAAACATAGAAAATGATAAATTTGTTTTTCTTGAAAATATGGATAAAGAGGGGTTTTATCCTGTTCTGCTTCATAAAGTGTTTGTTTTTTTTTTTTTTCTTGAAGGATCTGTAGATTGATGGAGCAGGCTTTTCTTCTAGCTGCTGTAGCCTATGTTTGATTTTTAGAAAATGGGTTATATCTGTTCACACCAACCCACTAAAACCCCAGCTCTCTACTGCAGAAATAGCCTGAGGAAATAGGCTGACAAATTAGTATACCTCATTATACTGTGATTAGGCTCAGTGTCTTTTAATAATGAGTGTGACTCCACGTGGGAATAGAATAAACTGGCAGTTTTTACAAAGATATAATTTCCCAGGGATTTTGGTGATATTTAAATTTTAATCACTTTAGATTTGGGGTTATGAGTGAGCCGAAGATATGGCTAAAATGTCTGTCACTCAAGGCCCAAAAGATGCTTGTCTCATTGTTGACACATGTGACTGATGGCCCAGGAGATGCTGAATTGTGTGCATTGCGTTTTCCTGTGGGATTCTCAGGGGAAGGACATCTAATTGAAGCTACTTCTTTCACATTGAGGTGGTGTGATTTGTTGTTGTTGTTGTTAGTCTGTGGATAAAATTGTCTTCTGTTTTATTTGGGTTGTCCAAAACTATATACAAATCTCCCCTTCAGTTTCATAAAAATTAGAAATAGACATTGAGGCCATAAAAGGTACAAGGATTTTTAAATTTTATTAATTTTCCCAATTGTAATCACAGGTTAGATACTGATAATAACAGTTTGGAGACATGAAAGAACATCAGCCCACATCATACTTACTGGATTCACTGTGGATGCATGCTTTACTTTGTGAGCTAATCTTGTTTACATTATTTTCAATGTGCTGGTGTGCAGATTACAGAAAGATTGGGAAGCTGAGAGGTTTATTATTTACAGAAGGTGGACAGTAGAGTCTTTTGCTCTAGGAAAACGTACAGGTCACAGCAGTAGCCTATCCAACATTAATGAATCGTGGCAATGGCAGTGACCTTGAGAAGTCATCCATCTCATGCACCCCGTGTTTCTGCACAGGTTTGTGTCTCACAGACATCCTTGGGCAGAACGAACCTGTCTGACATGTGCTGGATGAGATCCTGGGGAGGAGGGCCTACGGTCTCCCCTGGTCCTCTGGGCAGAACGAACCTGTCTGACATGTGCTGGATGAGATCCTGGGGAGGAGGGCCTACGGTCTCCCCTGGTCCTCCTGGCCAGTGATCATCTGGGGATCCTGAGTGGTCTTAGCATCCAGCACAGTCACACTGAGCTCATTTTATTCATTGCTGCCTGATTATTGGAACACTTTCCGAGTTTAAATTTTTCTGTCTTTTGGAAAGAAAGCCAAAGTTAAACTCTAGCAAAATAAAAGGTCTCATCTGTGCACAATACACAGAGAGGTAAATTGTCCCAGGTGGACTGGATCACCTTTCAGTAAACTGATACTGCTGAGATCCATTAAAGCAGTGGGGGGCTGCCAAGTACTCACATCCTAGACTCATCAACTTGTTTTTTTGCTGACCACTTAGTCAGTCAGCAAGAGCAATGTGATAAGTCCTGGATGATAAACATGGTTCTTTTGCAGAGACAAAATGGGGCACAGCAGAGAAGAAAAAATATTTCAGATGAGAAAAATAAATGCTAGGACCAAGGTCCTTTCAGATCCATGAGCATCTCATTTTCCATATAGGAACTTGGGCATGGGGGCATTTAAAAAATGTCCCCACCAGGCCCTTAGCGTCAGACACCTGCAAGTCTGCAGAACATCTCAGGGGAAATCCTTGACTCTATGACATGTTAAGGGCAAGTTTCAGTACTTGTTTAATAGAGACATTTGTTGCAGTGAAATGCAGATCTGCTATTCATGTGAATTTATTGTGCTGCTATAGCATCTTTATTATTTCCTATAAAATACAATCTGATTTAAAAATAACTGGTCCTGTGACACTTACAAGGTTGAATCTGATGGGATGTCCATTGCAGATGAGTAGCCCTGTAAATAATTTATGTCTTTTGTCACTTATGTGTGGATTCTCGTAGACCTACAGTAATTAGCAATAAGTTCCGGAGTAAACTAGTGAGTGAAAGTACCAGAAAGTCATGTAGGTTAGTGAGTTCTATTGATTCTTTAAAATAATTCTATAGTAATGACTATGGGAAAAAAGCCAGTGTTTTTCCAAGTCTGATTAATAGCTGATTTAATTCATAAACCTCAAAGCCCAAAGCAAAGATTCATTTGTTTTCAATTCTGTTTAATGTTTTTTGGAGCATTGAAGCTTGGATAGTTTATTTAAATGAGGTACATTTGTGACTTCTAATATGATTGCCCTCCAATTTACACAGAAAGTAATACATTAGATTCAAAGAGGCAGGATGAGTGAGTAGTACTGACTATGAAACAAAAGAAGGTAACCTGGATTCCATACTGGATGTCAGTTCTCTACTAACAATGACATAATGAAGTCACTTAGATTGCAAGGAATAGAAATCTACTCAGACTGGCTGAAATAGACTGGGAATTTATGACCAGGATACTAGGGGGTAGCTGATGGAACCAAGGAAACAAATGTGGTCAGGCCTCACTAGAGACCAAAATAGGGACTGGAAAGTGGTCATGAGCTGGTGTTATTTTTGTTTTCCTTCCAGGGGTGTACAGTCCCCTGTCTCACCACTGCTTCTGTCTATAGACTTTCTCTTCTTCAGTGAGAATATGTAGCCAAACATGGTTGCCTTCGTTTTAGATTTATATTAGTTACCATTTCAGGAAATACCAACCAACTAGCTGAAACAGTGATTCTTTTTTTTTTTTTTTATAAATTTATTTATTATTTATTTATTTATTTTTGGCTGTGTTGGGTCTTCGTTTCTGTGGGAGGGCTTTCTCCAGTTGTGGTGAGCGGGGGCCACTCTTCATCGCGGTGCGTGGGCCTCTCACTATCGCGGCCTCTCTTGTTGCGGAGCACAGGCTCCAGACACGCAGGCTCAGTAATTGTGGCTCACGGGCCTAGTTGCTCCGCGGCATGTGGGATCTTCCCAGACCAGGGCTCGAACCCATGTCCCCTGCATCGGCAGGCAGACTCTCAACCGCTGCGCCACCAGGGAAGCCCGAAACAGTGATTCTTAATTCCAAATTCCTGGAGATAGGTTCTGACTGGCTCAGCTTCTCAGGTGGCATATGGCCAAGAGGACAGGGTAGTTCAGCACCAGAAGGGCACTGGGGGGAAAGTTCCAATTTTGCCTAAGATATTTTTTGTTATCCCTCTTCCCTTACCTGCCTCTCTTCTTCTGTGAGTATTACAATACTCACATTTTTAGAGCAGTTACTTCCAAAGATGCAGAAGAGAAGATACTGAAGATGTTTCAGGCAGAGGAAACGGCAAGAATCAGAAGCAGCACAGTATGCTGAGTGAAATGCTTCCAGTCGATCCTAGTCTGAGTATCAAGTGGGGAGTGGGAATGGCAGGGAAAGGAAACTTGAGGAGCGAGTGATTTGGAGACTCTGCTGGGAATCTAGAGCTTTATCTTGAAGGCCATGGGTGTATTTGTTTGTCTGTCTTTTATCCCCCCAGGGAGTTGGTCATTGAAGGATTTTAAGCAGAAACTGACAGATTTTGTATTTTCAGAAGCTTACTTGGGCAGAAGTTTGAAGAATGCGTTGGATGGAGAAGGGCAAGAATAGAGGCAGAGACATCATTTGAGTGTCTCAGGTGGGAGATAAGGGCCTGAACTAGGGCGCAATGGTGAAAGGAAGGGACAAGTTTGAGGAATATTAAGGAGGTACAGTGGGTAAGACTTGTTGATTGAATGGCTGTGAAGGGAGGAGAAAGGAATCAAAGACAGTCCTAATTTCTACCTGGGAAACTGGGAAGATAGGGTGGGGCATGAACTGAGTTGGAATCTAGAAGCAGGCCTGAGTAGAAGACGATGAATTCAGAATTGGACAATTGAGTTTGAAGTATCTGTGGGACACCTAAATAGATATTTCTTGCATCTGAGTCTGAAACCTGAAGATGAGTGCTCAAGGGATAAATTGGGATTCACGAATACTCAGGTGGTAGTTAGAAGGTTGAGAATATATGCAGTCACCCCAGGAGAGCATGCAGAGAAGGAATGCTCAGGCTAGGGTCCATTAATAGGCGCCAGAGGTTCTAATGAATGCTCTGATTATGTATAAAATTTTGTACATATGTACTGGTGATGGGAATCAGGAAAGGGTCCACAGCTTTCATCAGATTCTCAAAGGGGTCCATGAATCATAAAATGGTTAAGGAGCTTTGGTGTAGAGCATACATTCTGGAAGGGGGCAGTATTTTCTCCCAAGAGGGCAAAAACTGGTTCTTAGGGGGCAAAAAAAATCTTACTCTTTTTATGTGTAAAGTACAGATATACATACAGTACATAAACGTACACAGTATGTCTGGGTTATTAAAATTTATAGGGGTGATAAGAAAGAAAATGTCTTAAAGGGCTCCTTAGGGAGGTGATAATGGATGAAAGGGTGCGAAACAGTGGTGTGGACTGAGAGGAGCAGCGGGTTCTCATCTTTTTTACTCTAAAAGCTGAGGACAAAAAGAATCTATTGTCTTCATTGCTGACAGCATTATTGCTGTACCACCTCTTCCTCCTTTCTATTATCGCATCGCCATCACCACGACCACACACATATCCAGTATATACCTTCTGAAAAGTTATGTTACACTGAGCTAAGTTTACTAAGCGTACAGGGAATAAAGGAAAAACACTGCGTTTTTCAGAAATGGGTCTTTTTTGTCATTTCTGCTGCAACACTCCTTCAAGATGATGTACATAACAGCTGTTATGAATATCTAGAGTTCGAAGCACATTTTAAAACCAATCTTTTACATTAATAGATGTGTCTACTTACCCTATCTGCTGACTGAGAAAGAAAGCACCATTTGTGGTCTGGGGTTGCTAGAAGCTTCCAAGAATTATTCTCCCTTGGGCCTTTTCTCTACCTCTTCTTGTATAGCTAATAATTTCCTCCACTGAATATCTATCTGTTGAGCCTTCACTGTGCACATGACACCAGATCTCAATGGTGAGTAGCTTTACAGAATTCAAAGAGGACCTAGTACCCTCTTTGAGGAGCTTGTCTTCCCCCAAAAAAGTAAAAGCGGCGGTTCATTTCAGAGGCGAGACACTGCTGCAGTGTAATGCCAGAAATCACGTTCTGAGTCCCTTCTTTTCAATAAAACCTAAGTCACTATAATGTCTCAAGAGGTTGCCACTTTGCTATGTAATGTATTATGTACATTTCTAATCTTAATTCTTTTATGAGTTGCTTATGAAAAAAGATGGTCAAATTAACCAGATTTCACTAATCTTTCCATTCTTTTATTTTGATGTGAATTATTGGCCACCCTTGGGGCCAGAGCTGAGAGCAGCAAGTTTTGGAAGGGGAAAGCAAGATCAGCAGTTTTCTAGCCACTGTGGTTCAAGTCAGAAATCGTTTGTCTGCATTAACTCTTGTTCTAAAGTGTTCACATTTTTAAACATCCGTGCATGAAGGTATTCATAGGGTAAGTATCTGCTTTGTGCACCTCAAGAAAACAACTTGGCCCTATGAACCTGTGTTCATCTTGAAGCCTTATTACTGAAAATGGAGCTATCATCAGGTCTCCACAGTCAAGACATTGAGAGCATGCCACGTGTGCTAACCTAACCAAGGACCAAATGCAGCAAAATTGCGATAGCAACAGTATGGGAACATTAGAAGAAACTGAGCATATATCACTGGAGGGAAAGATCATTCTTCTTTCCATTCCTAGTGAATGGTTATAAAGCTGAAAGTTTGGGGGTTTTTTTTCTGTTCTTTCAAAAAGGCCCATAAGATAGATCACCATTACATTTATCATTCTTTTCTACTTTTTTTTGTAGAATCAATCACAGTTGTGTGCTTAAAACTATTTAGGAACATTTTGATGTTTAGCAACCTCCAAATACTCAATTTTAATTACATCTTTTGGTTTAAATTCATAAATCAATTCAGAAGCCAGGCCTCTTTTTTACGTATACTCTTCAGTTCTGCCATGTAATGAAGTGTGCAGCATATACGTGCTTTGTACGACGTGCTTTGGGGACAGCTTTCCTTTTCAGACCCTGCTTTTTGTGTCAGCTGATTGGCACCCGCAGTGCTGGGGAAATGGAGTGGTTCCTTGGTGACTCCCAATAGCTGTCAGGATTAATCTGTAGATAGGAAAAGATTTTCCTTGAAAAGAAGCTGGAGGAAACTGTCGAGCAATGCCTGCGTATCATTCTAAGCAGACACTTATTGCCATGGTGGAGGCAAGGAAAGGGGACGCTTGTTTTGCAAATTTAAATTGTGAGCCTCTTCTTGACAAGTGAAAAATCAGATTCAGTGGAGTTTTAGAAAATATTTAACTTGTAAGTTTTTTACATTTTGGTAAATCAAGCCTATCCACTTATGAAGCAGGTCCTAACTATGAAGAACTAAAGCTGGCATTTTTCTCATCCTTAAGCACTAGAGAACCAGATGCCTTATGGCAGCAGAAATGAAAACCACAGTTCAACCTAACCTCTTCCTTTTGAGTGAGAGGTATCCAGTTAACATGGAGATGAAAATCTCTCTGTTCTATTGTTTCTTCTGAACCTTGTTTCTGGAAACCAACAGTTTTCTAATTTGTAAGCAGTCTTTCCTTCCATTTTTTAAAAGCAGAAATTTTTAAAAATAATTTATCTACAAGTTATTCATTAAGTAGGACACAAAAATTTTACTTAAGCGTTGACTTGGCCTTCAGGGATTGGTTCATCAGTTGTAGTAGCCTGTTACTCCTGTTAGTATGGATGGCATGGTTGTAAGTATGTCAGATATTTACTACTTGTTTTTTTCAGTTGTCGTAGCTGTGCACATTAACCCCCAGGTCTATGGCCTGCGACTTATGGACAAATGCAAGTTTAAGTTAAAAAAAGGAGGCGGGGAACCTATGGCTCAGCAGCCATCGCCGTCCTGGGCTGGCCAAGCAGTTATATAATGTACTGAAACATAGCCTTTGTATTTAGCCTGGCTCAAAGCATAGCCCTTGACTTCCCAGCTTGTGAGCTTGAGCAAGTTAGTTAAACACTGTGATTGTGCCTCAGTTTACTCATCTCTAAAATGGGGATGGTGGTAGAGGCTACTTCATAAGTCATGAAGATTTGATGAATTAAAATGAGTTAAATGCTTAGTATAGTGCCTGGCATAGACCAGCGCTCAATAAATGTTAACTGCTTGCTTTTTTTCCTTGCCATAATTATTATAATGTTAGTATTATGAGCCATTTAACACTAACCTTGATGTTATAAGTGTTATACTTTAGCAGTACTGAAAACACCTTTGGAGGCTGGACTGCTCAGTCTCCCTCAATTTGTTATCATAGGATTTTGTTTTCCTAGCTCTTGATTCATTTACACAAAACTGGTACCTTACTGAATGATTTTGAGGAATCTCTGGGAGAAGTCATAGAACAGAGAGAATTCATCACCTCTCAAGATCCACAGGACCTTGTCTTATTCATTAACCTATTTGGCTTACTTTTTCTCCAGTCTGTGATATGTCAATATTTTTATTTTATCCTGTTAAGAGAACTGGGGGAAAAAAAAAAAAAGTAAGGTTAAAGGATTTGCACTAGGTTACCTGGGTTTGGTAGCAGAACTAGGCACAAAACCATTTTGACTGCTATTCGTGGATGTGGTTTATTACATAAAAT
Organism: Balaenoptera ricei; assembly: GCF_028023285.1. Taxonomy (NCBI): domain Eukaryota; kingdom Metazoa; phylum Chordata; class Mammalia; order Artiodactyla; family Balaenopteridae; genus Balaenoptera; species Balaenoptera ricei. The sequence continues at coordinate 36,908,963 of NC_082649.1, forward strand.
CCTTCCACAGCTAAGGTAACATATGTGCCATATCACACTAGCTGCCAAGGTCAGCCAAGGAATATTGCAAAGTGTTTTTATCTTGTGGAATGAACCACTTAAATGTTAAATCTAAATATTTTATCATAAATATTTAAAGCAAATAACCAATTTCCACTTAATCATAAAGCACAACTCTTGTTAGTCTTAAAGCATTTGCATGGAAAATTACACATCGCTTTAATATATTTTCTGTCTGCTTTTGTGTCCATATAAAAATAACAAACCACAGATGCATGATGACATCATCATCACTAAACCAAAGAAGGAAGAAAAGGAAGTCATTTTGTGAGCTGAAGATGTAAACTGTTCCCTGTCAGGTTGTCAGTGCTTTTCTTAATATTTTTAGGAGGGAGTTCCTGTGTGTAGAGTCACCTGCAAGATCAAGGACAGTTGACACTCATTTCTGCAAAACGAGTCCAAAATTTAAACACAGTGTCCTCCAAATGTCCCTTGGCACCAATGAATGTGATTTTTTTTTTTAAATGCTACATTAGATTCTCTAGTTGATCCCACTCAGCTCCATTGCATTTTCTCTAATGTTGCGTCCAATTTTAAATGACTTGAGTGATGGGCCTTCCATCTTTTACCTGGCCAGTGTAACCCCGGAGTGCCCAGGATTCACAAGGCCTTATTTACTCCCTGCGACAGCCATGCTTCAGCAGACCTGAGAAAGGGGTGGCAGAGCTCACATGGTTTTAATTGCTGCCTAATAGGCTATAGCAACTTGAGCATTTTATTAAGAGGGCATTGAAAATTAGCATTATTATTCCAAAAGATCCTTTCACACTGCAGTAAAAATCATGCTGAGAGAATGTCTGATATGCAACCCAATTTTGCCGGTTTCTTAATATCTTCCCATTTCTCCTAGTAATATACCTCTCAAGCCATTTTATATTCTTCTCTTTGTACTTCTCTGATTACATAAATAATTTTATCTTCTCCCTTTCTGTTTTTTCCAGTTATATTTGCCCAGAGTATTTATCATAAGCATAATCATGACAACAGAATTGGGGATTATTACATGTAGACTTTTCAGAGTTAGAGTAACTTTTTAAAAAATAAATGTTGATGAATCTTATAGAAGTAGGCAGTATACACCTTCTCATAGAAATAAGCAGGATAGTTTTGATTTTTTTAAAATTTTACCTTTATCGTCTCTTAAATCATTCAGTTCTGTCATTTCCAGGCCACTCTCTCCTATTGCTGACACTCCCATGAGTGAAAGCTGGACTTCAATATCATCATCTTTCTACAGAGGAATTTTTATCTCTCCTCTGTGATGATATTTGAGCAACTATGCCATCATACCATCGTTATTTAATTCTATTGTATTTATAAGCAATTCTCCAACCTGCTGACGGTTGTCACTTAGAAACCTTACTAGTGTTTTTCCTTTCTTCTGCTATACTCATCAAATCCTGCCCCCTCATTCCTGCAGCTATGCACTGTCCCACCAGCATTTGGCTACCTTATAAAGGGAAGTTAAAAAAAAAAAGAAATACTGTTTAATTGAGGTTTATATATACCAAAACATAAGCATCTAGTTTCATACTCTGTATAACACCCCTGGAATATCCTTTGTCCTTTGCTCTTTGGGAGTAACTATACTCCTCTAAGAAGTAATTTCACATAAATATTATTTGCTTTGATGAACTTGAACAGTCTTTCAAGATTCTTGTATTCTTAAGCGCAGTTCTTATAATGATTACCTTTTGTTTATCCACATTGATTCATTCATTTAGCAAGCATTTGAGTATACTCATTGCATTCTCCTGGGCACTGTACTGGGTGCTTTGAAAAGGAAAATGAACAAGAAAAGGTCTCTCGTTTCCAGGAAGATCAGAATTCAGTAGGGGAGGCCGAAAAGCAAACACTTAACTATCATAGAGTGTGAGACATGCTGTAATAAAAGTTATGTGAGCACTGATGAGGGAGGAATTACTGCTTCTTGGGATAAGTCAGTACTCATGGGAGACTACATAAAGCATGTACCCTTTGAGCTGGACTTTATAGGAAAAGTAAGGGAGTAAGGGGAGAAAGGTATGCCCAGGAGCAGAAACCACACTAGGAGGGCACAGACACCAGAAGTACATTGAGGAATGGCCCGTGAGTCAAACGTGGGGCATATGATAGAAGTAGCTAGTGATGCAGCCAGAAAAATGAGTGCAGACACACTGAAGAAGTGGAGCAGCAGTCCGGTAATCCAGAGCAGCATTAACCCCAAAGTAATTAATCTTTGCTCTTGAAGTATGTGTTTTTATTTATGCATGACTATATGTGTTTGTTATGATTTAGACTATAATCTAATTCCCACCCTTAGCTATACGTTAGAATCTCTGCCTCTTTCTAATTAAATTAGAATCTCTAAGGGTGGCATCCATATATTTTTTAAGCTCCCCAGGTGATTCTGATGGGCAGCCAGGATTGAGAGCCATCAATTCAGACCCCCTCAACATTTGAACAGGTAAAAAGAAGACCTTGTCTCATTAAAACTGGTAGAGGGATACCCTTAAGTCAGAACCCATTCCACGCGTAGGTTGGTAGGAAGCAGCAACCTCTACCTCTCTACTCAGAGCTCTTTCCCCTACAGCCTGTCTTTAAACGTGCTCAAATAACTTCCACTTACTAATGAATAAAACGGATCCTTCTCTTGACTCTACAGTCTCCCTCTAGCCATCATCCTGTTGTTCTTCTCTTCATAGCTAAGCCCTGTGCTTCCATTTTTATTTGTGCTCCAGCCAAGTGCAGTCAAGACTCAGTCCACTGCCCTGCCCACAGTTCTCCCAGGCTTCCAGGGTGTTGCATTCCTACACTTAGCACATGCTACTCTTCTCCCTGGATTTTTCTTTTACGCACATTTTTTCCTGGCATCACCCACTCATGTTTCAGTACTCAGTGATCACATCTGGGAAGCCTTCTCAAATCTTCCCAGTCTGGATTGGATGCCATTCCTTTGTGCTACTATGCTATTTTGTGTAGTATTTGTAAAATAATATTTATTAATATATATTGTAATTATTGATCTGCATTAAAACAGTGGGCCTTTTAAGAATTAACTGATTCATATTTATTTCCATATCTAGTGCCTAACAGTATTCAGTATATAGTAGTTCCTCAATAAAAACATTGCTAAATTAATGATGTCAAATATAGTCATTTAATATTTTTGAGTACCTACTATTCGCTAGCTACCAATTACTGAGCCCTTAGAATGTGCCTGGTCAAGTACTGACCAACCACTTAATACATGTATCATTTAACCCCCCCAAAGTTAGGTACTGTTACTTTCCCTTTTATGGATCAGGAAACCAAGGCTTTGAGAAGTTGTTTCAAAACTGAATTGCTCTTTCTGGTGTCTTTTTTTTTTTTTTTTAATTAATTTATTTATTTATTTATTTTTGGCTGTGTTAGGTCTTCGTTTCTGTGTGAGGGCTTTCTCTAGTTGTGGCAAGTGGGGACCATTCTTCATCGCAGTGCGTGGGCCTCTCACTATGGTGGCCTCTCTTGTTGCGGAGCACAGGCTCCAGACGCGCAGGCTCAGTAGTTGTGGCTCACGGGCCTAGTTGCTCCGCGGCATGTGGGATCTTCCCAGACCAGGGCTTGAACCCGTGTCCCCTGCATTAGCAGGCAGATTCTCAACCACTGCGCCACCAGGGAAGCCCCCGGTGTCTTTCTTAAATTGGTATTTCACACTTAATCTGAACTGAGGGACTTCTTTAATGTAGGCTGTAAATTTTCTGAAGCATAATATATAATCATCCAATTATATTTATTTTGTAAATTGGCAGTATTACGAGTTGTCTCTGGTGTTTGACAAAGGACTTTTGTTTTTAAAAGATGGGATCCTGTGTGGCTTAACTAGTAATTTTTTTTCTTTTTGTCTAACATTTATACTTTTGCTAGCCCTTCAGTGAAAATAGAGGAGCAACAATTCATTCTGTTTGGGAATTAAGAGAGACCAAATGATTAAAATCAATAGACAGTGCCACAGCCTCCAATTCCCGATCCTCTCTCCCCACCAAAGAACCTCCTGAGCCAATAGTTTGAATGCCTTCCCTCATAAATAGAAAAATTGGCTAGTTCAACTTTCCCCCTCCTTTCCTTTTTCCTCCTCCCTGCTAATGAGCAGTGAAATGGCCTAATGACTGGGACCAGAGGGAGGGGAGAGCAGAAAAGAAAGCCCGAGTAATCCATACACTGAATTATCAGCCTCTGTGTAATTCAGTTTTCATTGGCTTCCTTCTTTTTGGAGTTCAGCATTTTCAAGTTACTGAGGGATGCACTGTTTTTCCAGGCACTGAGATGAGCCATGTTTTCAGTTTCTGCCATGATCATTTTGATCCACCTGTGTGGGCTAGAGGGCTTGTGCTTCTGATGGCACTCCAGAAAGGAAGCTGGGAGGACTCTGAATGACACGGTTCCGTTTTCCACTGAGAGTCAAACACAGAATGGCCTTTTCATGCCCTTGTCTGTTTGAGTGTGCGTGATAGAGGCTGGAGAGCATTTGTGTGGCAGGAGCGGCCCTGGAAGATAAGGAAGGTGCTGAGCAGAATGTGAATGCAGCCCAGCTTCACATGAGCCCCGGAAGGGGAAATAGCTGTTGGTGGTGAAGGGTGAACATCTATCCTGGTTTGCCTGAGACTGAGTGGCTTCCTGGGCTGTGAGACTTTCAGTACTGAAACCAACACAGTCCTGGGCCAACATAGATGGTTGGTCATCCTGTGTGCCTAACTTAACTTTCCTTAGCTTAACAGAAAGTTCACAATCAGTTGGAAATTACTTCCTATTATCTTTAAATCCTGACTCACTGAATGAAAACAAACCAAAAACTTGAGAATTTTCTTGGACTCCTTGGAGTAAGCAGTAAAATTGAATGGACCCTTTTTGAAAGCTTTCCTCTTATTCCACCTGCACCTTGCACTCCAGTTGTCTGATTTAGAATCCTTGGCCGCCCTGCTCCCCACCCCTGCGAGGTATTTCTTTGTTCTTCCTCCCCCTCTCTTTTTGCTGCTGCTGCAGTAACTCCAAGGATTAAAGAGGATGTACAGTATATACTTTCTCTTACTTTGGCACTTGCTTCCCATGGCTCTGCTTAGATGCAGCTGGCTGGGCTGGGGCATTAGGAAAGCCTCCAGGCGACCCACAGCTGAATCCATCAGGTCCCCTGCAGCAGCTGTTATCTGAACCAACTGGGTCGTGTGACAGCAGCAGAGGAAGGGTGCAGCACGAATGTGCAGGAAGAACACCAGACAAGCCTGTCTCTGCTCCAGAGAGTCTAAATCACCCCATCTGCATGTGGAGCATGGTGATTGTTCTGGAGAGAGTGGGAAGGGGAGGAGATGGTGTTTTTCCACAGTTATTAAGGTAAACAGAGCAACCAGTGCTGTCTGTGCAGCTGTTTCAGTGTGAGGTTGAGCTGAATTATTTTATTTTTACTTAGTGGGAATTAACACCGTCCCCCTTTCTTTCAGAGAGAGGGAGACTGTGGCTAACAAAATCACTCAATGATTTGAATCTTTCTGCAGAATGGTGATAATTTACGGGACTGTCTGGACATATCCCTGTTTGGACATTTAATTAGTGAAAAACAAGTCCAAAAGATAAAATAGCTAAATAATCTGAGACAACCATATGACGATGTGGTAGAAGGAATGGGACAAGGAAGGGGATGGAGGAGCAGCAACAAGGGGAAAATGTTATTTCAAGACTAGAAAGAAAAAAGAGTTGTAGCCCTCAGGCTGAAGACAGGGAAGGAGATGAAGAAGAATGGTTATTATCTCCTGTATTATTGTCCTAAGTACCAGACAGATTTAGAGGTGTCCCCTTGTGGCCACAGCAGCTTGGAAGATCCAAGGTCTCAGACTCAGTAAGTCCGGCAAAGATCCTTGATTGAACTTTTATCCTTATAGGAATAATCACAGGCATGGACATACTTTTGTCAAAAATAGTTAAGCTTTCAGGTAATGTTGGCAGAATGAACACACATTGATTCTCACATGCTTCAGAACAAGATCCTACTAAAATGACAGTAAAGGAATTTTTAAGATGTTAATCTATAAGGATAAAGAAAATGGGAAGAGGAGATTAAAAACAGGCAGATGAACAATTGGTAAATGATTTAACAGGCTCAGGAAAACTGAATCCTAAGCCACTAAATCCTCGAAGACTTAGGAGTTAGGGGCACCAGGCACCTTTGAAGCTGTGATGAAGGAGATAGGTAAGAAGGGGCTGAAATGAGAAGACTGGTTAACTATGTACTTATGAAACAATTAAGAGCTCTAGCTTCTCTTCCCCACTTCACAGAACTTTGACTGCTTCCCCACTCTGATAGAAAACTGGAAATGTATTCCTTTTTTTCCAGATCTATTAAGATATAATTGACATATAACATTGTTTAAGCTAAACATGATGATATATAACATAATGATTTTTTTGAACTTTTTATTTTATATTGGAGTGTAGTTGATTAACAATGTTGTGTTAGCTTCAGGTGTACAGCTAAGTGATTTAGTTATACATATACATGTATCTATTCTTTTTCAAATTCTTTTCCCATTTAGGTTATAACCTAATGATTTGATACACATATATTGTGAAATGATCACCACAGTAGGTTTATTTAACATTTCTGTCACCTCATAGAAGTACCTTTTCCTAATGGTGAGAACATTTAAGATCTACCCTCTTAGCAACTTTTAAATATATATTTCAAATATATAATACAGTTTGGTTAACTGTAGTCTCCATGCTGTACATTAGGTCCCCAGAACTTACAACTGGAAATTTGTACCAACTGACCAACATCTCCCCATTTCACTCACTTTCCAGTCCCTGGCAACTACCATTCTACTCTGTTTTATGAGTTAGGCTTTTTTAGATTCCACATATAAAGGAGATCATACAGTATTTGTCTTTCTCTATCTGACTTTGGAAATTTATTCTTTGATGAAGATAAAACAGGTAAAACAGAAGGTCTCTAAAGTGGGAAACCATGCATAGGTTAGAAAGGTCATACTATAGGAAGATTAGGTGGTCTGATGCTTAGACCCTACCTTTCAGTAATATCTCCCCTGCCACACATTCAGACGAATACCCCTACCCTGTTTCACCACTCTGAAACTCTGGTAGTCAAGCCCGTATTTCCCATGCAGAGGATTAGAAACATCTTTCTAGATAATTCAATCAGTCTAAGAGGGAAGAGCTAAAGAATCTGAAAGTGAGATTTTCCTGACAGTTGACCCATTCAGGCAACTATATTCTCAGAATTTCCTCTTGAGGAAAATGTCTAGGTTCCTTCCTGACAACCTTCTTGACAACCAGACATTTGAGGAAACTAATATGAAACATAAAGACTAAAACAAACAGGACAAAAAAAACTATATAGGGAGATGAAAACTTTAAAAAAAATTATTTCTATCTTCAGAGAGGTTAAATATGGCAATCTTAGACCAAGAAGGAAAAGCCATAAAAAAGGAACATTTGGAGAATAAGAAATACAGTTGGAAATTTAAAATATTAAAGCAGAAATGGAAAACTCGGTAGAGAGCACAGATGATAAAGTTGAGGAACTCTCCCACAGAGTGGAACAAAATCACAAAAAAATGACAGATAGAGGAAGTATGAAAACACAGGTAAAGATAAGGAGGTCCAATATTCAAAACTAGGAGTTCCATAAAGAGAGGTTAAAAAAATCCAAAGGAAGAAGTCAATAACAATAATTCAAGAACATTTACCAAAACTGAATTATCAATACGTGGATTTCCAGATTGCAAAGGCCTTCTGAGTGCCCAACACAGTAGAAGAAAATAGACCCATACTAAGGCATCATGAAATTTCATAATACTAGGGAAGCAGAGAAAAATCTGCATGTTTCCAGAACGGGACATGTTTTTAAAATTAAAAAAATAAAAGAGCGAAAAAGGAAGAGAGAAATCAAGTCAGGTATCATAATGATTTCTCAATAGCAAAACTAAAAACTTGACAGGCAGTAGAATAAGACCTTCAAAATTCTGAAAGAAAACTACTTCCAACCAAAAATCAAGGCTCTTTCTCTTAGTAGGGAAGAAAAACTGTGCAGGAAAGGAAAGTACTCCATATATTAGTTGTGAATAATATCTACATAATCATGATGTAAACACTGAGTATTGATTCAACCAAAGTTACAGTACAGTCTAAATTGGGGGATAGGAAAAGGGTACATATGGAGGAGAGAGCTAAAAAGTTGTCTTCCATAGTAGTAGATTGGTAGGTAAGGCCTAAAGCTGGAAAATCAAGAAGTAGCATTAAATGCATGATAATTATAGATGTGAGATAAATCCTGAAATAATCCATGAAAACAGGTAAGAACAGTTGCCTCTGGGGAGAGAAGGAAATGGAGCATGGGGGGAGTATTTTTCATAATAAATCTTATAGGCTATTTGACTTTTTAAACTATGTATGTGTAAAAGTTTCTTTGTAAAAGAAGAAAGAGAAATAGTTAAGCCAGTTTTGTTTTATTTTAATGAGGATTCCAAACACCACAGCAGTAGCAGTGACTACTAGTAATGTAATATTTACATTGTTTATTAAAAAATAAATCCTCTCTTACAAAGTATACATTTTAGTTTATGTGCATTTCTCTCATAAGTTTTTCTTTCCTTGAATTTCTCAGACAAGTGTAAGGATTGACATTTTCTTTCTGATCACTGACTTAGCACTAATGCTATACCAGTAAAGTCTAGGTCATGAATGGTTGAACTCTTAAGAAGCTTTGGGGAAGGAAAACAAAAATCCTTGCCAAACTACTCCACCTCCCAACCTGCTTGCTAATCCAGTAGAAATATGGTTTGGGACAGGCTTCAGGCTTCAGGTTTGGTTAGGACTTCTAACACAAAAGGCATGAGTATGGGGAAATGTCTTCTAAAATGATTGGGCAGACTGTTAGGTTTGAAGCTGTCTCATGTCTGCTCAGCCCCTACTATAAGCTGCAGACTCTGTAGGTCACCAAATAGTGCCACTCAGAACATCTTGCTCTTTTCTTTTCTCTTTTGCTTGTATTAAAGTTCTAACACATTGACAGATTTTAGGAGCAAAATCTCTTATACCAGTAGTGCTGAAATTAGTAATCCTTCATGCTGTTTGGAAGCTGGAGTGTACAGGCTTCTACAGCGAAATCAGTCATGCACTTCCGGCTTTAACAAACCCGGAGACAGAACATAGCCACACCAGTTTTGGCACCCAAGACAAAAATACTTCTGTTTCCTATTATCATTTGCATTCCCTGTGCTGTTGGTGTGAGTGTTCTTCTCAAGTTTTCTGTAGTATTTTTTTTTGTTTACTTTGACTACTCTGCCTCTGGTTGGTAGCTTTGTACCTAGTTATGCTGATACTTGAATTATGTGCTAAGTAAATCTCTGGATCTTTTTTTTTTTTCTCCCTGATCAATTCTCTAGGTAAAGGTTGAGAACTTCCCAAGGGGCAAAGGAGGGTCCCTGAAGTTTTTTGTGAGCATAGAAGTCTGGGGATAGTAGGTGGCAAGTGTGTAGCTTTTCTGGGTTGAACTTGTTTTCTCCAAATATATTTGGAGAAAACAAATATATATATATTTCTTATATATATTCTTATATATATATTTCTTATATATTCTTATATATATATTTCTATATTTTTTTGAGAAATATATATTTCTCCAAATATATTTCAGTTAGTTCTCTGTTAGAAGCTGTTACTGCCTGGAACACAGGTTTCTTTACATAGCTCATAAGGAATACAGAGGCTTTGAGGGACGTGTGTTCTGTTGAGATTTGAAATCTCCAGCCTGATTGTATGAGTGTGTAGGGTATGAGTTTTCCATGAAAGGAAATAATGCATGCAAGGGCTAGCACATGGGATGTGTTCAGAAGCTGGTAGCTTTTATTTTAATTCCAGTGCTAGTTTCTCAGAGGTCCGGAATGAAGATTCGTGGTTTCCTTACTCCCTATGCTCTCTTTATTACTCTCTTGACTTGTCACTCAGTTTTCACTTCTGTTATTCTAACCGTCTTACGCAATTCCTGTCTTGTTTCTCAGTGTGTCAAATGTTTACATTCTTAGAAGGATTCTTAGATTTTTCTTCAGGGAGAGGCAAATTCTTTCTCCTTCTGTTTGCCTCTCTTCTTTCTGTATTTAATCTTCCACTCTAAAAGGAAAAAAAAGGACAGGCTCCTCCAGCCCTTAAAATGTTAAGTTATAGTAAGTAGCATATCTCTACCATAGTCTTAGATTTAAAAAAAAAAAGAGAAACTTCCCTTACCCATCATGATCCTAAAGCAGGCTGGCTACAGGTCATAGTCACCAAATGAGTTCTTACAGATTCATAGGGAAACTAACAGATTTAATTTTCTTCTACTTTTTCTCTAGTGCACAATTCCATTAGACTCATTTGTCTACATTCGTGGAAATGCACAGCCTACTGGATAAACGGAAAAAGATAATGCAGCCATTTTAAAGATAAAACTGGTGAAATTCTCTCTCCCGCTCCCAGCATCTTGGGCTAGGGGAAAAGTTAATGAAAAAATGTAAATATTGAACTTTTGGTAATTTAGTTCTATTTCTTAAAATATACTTTGTGTTGGTTTCAGATGTTTTATTGAGTAATAAAATTGGTTAACAGTATTCCCACATGGGGATTTGTTCACAATAGCACATAACAGACAGAAGAAGGGATTGGTTTATACATATTCATGATCTTTTCCTCCCCTCGCCCTCCCTCCTCTGGCTCCTCCCTTTGTCTCTCTTCTTTCTTTCTCCTTTCTTCCCTCCCTCCCTCCCTCTCTCCCTTATTCATTTTTTATTTTATATCTTTCACTTGCCATTTTGTCTTTCTATAATCCCTTGAAAATTACAATCCGAAAAAATGCAGAGATAAAAAGAAAACGAAACCATGAAATAAATAAAATAAGACATTTCTTCCCACGAAATTCAAATCAGTTCCTCTTTCCAGACCCTAACAAACCTACTTAGTTAGATTTTTGCCTATATCCTGCTAAATATGTATAATAGGTATACTGTGTCTATATCGCAGACTCATTTACGGTATATCCATATTCTCAATCAGAGCTAGTCATGCCTTCCCATTTGACTCTTCTTTTATTCCTGCAGGGAGAGGTTTTATAACTGTTTATCCTTCCAGTTTAGCAAGTTTGTCTATGAAGTTCTATGCTAAATAGATCACCTACCAACCAGTGGCTAATTATTTGATTTTTTTATTTGTTGTCTGTCTCCTGACCTGAAATGTAAATTCCATGAGGAATAGATTTTATCTGTAGTGTTCAATCCCATATCCCAGCACCTAGCAGGAGTAGCTGACACATGGTAAATACTCAGTTAATATTTGTTGGATAAGACTGTGATCATCTGGGGGTGGGGGGGCGGGGCAGGAAAGGGATTATTTCTGTTTTAGCTATGTTTTGTTTTGTTCACAGGGAGGGCTTTTAAAGTTCATGCTGCTAAATTTGGTGTTTTAAGGTTAGGCTACCATTTGTGAATAGGTCAGAGGCTCTTATGTCTTTCTCCTTACCACTACTACCAGTGTGGAGCCTGAGACGGAGAGAAATTAAGGAACTTGCCCCCAATTTTATACCTAATGCATTGTGAAGCTCTGACTAGAACCTAGGTCATTCTTTCAGCTCAGTCCTGTCAAAAATCATACAGTTTGATGGGTTTTAGTCTTACCTTCTAAACTGCACTATAAACTTCTCCAGATGAGGGTTTATGTCCTGTCTTCCTGGTCCATTCCTCACAGTGCTTAGCAGAATTTCTTGTACCTAGTAAGTGTTTATTAAATCTTGATTAATAGCACATTTACTCAGTATACCTACAAGGCTATTGACTGGTAAATGTGCAAGCAGAAAATAGAAATGAATTAAATAAATTTACAGGTTATATCATTTTCATATGATTTATGTAAATAAATACTATAATTAAGTTCTTTTGTGATATTAATTTCAAATATGTTTTCATAGATTGAAGGCATATTATTATGGCAGGTTTTAGGTTCTGCATATTCGGGGGTGGGGAAAAAAAGCCTATTGTTAAAAATGCACATTTCCCTCAAATAAAAAACAACACTTAAATATTTATCTCTAATGTTGGAATGACTTTCTATTTTGGGTAGCACTGGGTTATGCTGTGTTAGTAATTATTTACCGATCTTATCCCTTCTGCATACTTGATTCTGTATAGCATCAATTTTCTCTGAAAAACAAGATGACTTCTTGTTTTGTTTGCCCTTCAGGTTGAATAGTGGAGTTGCTGGAACATGATTGCTCCCTCTGCAGGGGTAATGGTCAGACAGCATCAGGGCTGTTCTCTGAGACAGTAGCCTCTGCTTAGGCTAACTCTGGCAGAGTGTTTAACCTTTCAATAATTCTTCCTCTCCCAAATAAGCAAATGCTGCTGGGGCCCCTTGCTGAAGTCAGTAGAAGAGAATCTATAGCTCCACAGATCAGCCAGAGGGAAGGTTTTCTAAGAGTAACAAATCTGTTCTGTCGCAACATGCTTTTTCTAGAAGCTTTTTGTCATTCTGGCAGTAAACTGTTTTCCACTTGCTGCCTTAGCAACAAGACCTGAAGTCACTTCACCCTCTGGTCTGTGGTTTGATTATAAGAGCATTAACTTGGTACCTAGAACTAGAAGAAAATATCATACTGGGGAAACCCACATACATTTCCAGCTTTTCGGCTAGAGAATTATTTATGTACATTCTTCATATCTCCTTGAAAGGAAAGGTCAAATAGGAAATCGTGGAAATGGTGAATTCAAATCCCACATGGTCCTAAGTCTCTAGTAAATGCTGTAGCTAAAGTTCTTGTCAGGTGACTGCCTCTGGCCACAGCAAAGAACAGTTTTTCTCTGCAGAGTTCTCCATGGAGACCTCAGAGGAAGAGCCAAAATGTTAAGGATCCCTTCTTGTGCTGTTAAGGATCCCAGTCTTAGGCTAACCCTGGTTTTCTCAAGCATCTTTGTTTAACCCAAGAATGTAAAGTTCAATTTGAGAATAAAACTTTGTTTACCAAAGAATAAAATTCTGATGGATTTTGGCTTTAGTTGATCCCTTGAGAGCTCATTTAAAATTTTTTTGCTGAATTCAATTTTATCTTGTAGCAGAACCTGCTCAGTACAGTGTTAGATGATCTTATAACTAGAGGCAAAGGTTAAGGATCAACTGTAACCACAAGTAGGCTAAAGACTAAAGAATACCAAGACTAGAGGGTTCCAAGGGGTTTAAAGGGAGGGTGTACAAGTTGCTGTTTTTCTATATTCAGTTTGTTAAAGATGTATTGTATGTGACTTAGAAATGAAATGCGGTAGCGTCCTGACAAGAAATGATGGAAAGATAGGTTAAGAATAGGAATTTGTAGTACCTTCCCAGGACAGGCAGGGAATACAATGAAATCTCCAAGGCAGAAATTTTCTAGGTCACAGTATTGTGATGTTTCTTTGTAAGAAGTGCTATTTTTCTTAATAAATTAAAACTCCAAACTTCCAGAGTTAGCACAAAAAAGAAACTCTTCTGTGGGCATGGGTAGCTGGACCAAATATGGGAAAAAGATTCTTCCCTTGTTTCCTTGTGCAGAGCTGAGTCAGGTCAAGAACATTTAAAATAGACTTTTCTAAAGACTAGGGGCTTAAAGCAGGAAATAACATAGAGCCAGGTAATCTGCGTTCGGAATGTAGCTTCTTTCTACATATACTGTGGGGCCCTAAGGGTAAGGACTAGCCCCTGCCCATGCTCTTGAAGTCCATCCTTGGGCCTGCCTATTCATGGATGCGGATGCACCACTTTAACAACCACAGTTAGGAATGCTCTCCCAGACAACCAGCAGTCTTGAAGTCCAAAAGAAATGCCGCCTCCAGCGACCTACTCTTTGCATTTCTATTTAATGATACTCTACTCTGCCAAGCACTGCATTAGACACTTTAAATACTTACCTCGTTTAAATATCATATAAGGCTTGTGTACTGACCTTTTATAGAGAAGGAAATTGTGGTTCAGAAAGGTTTAAGACATTTTTTTCCCCGAAGTAACACAGCTAATTAAGTGATGGGGCTGGGCTACACACCTGGTCCTGTTAGACTCTAAAGCAAGTACTTCAAAACTCTATAGTGCCTTTCAATTTCAGAGTGCTATCCTTGGAAGGTTTAGGTTTAGGTTTCATTTTTTTAAAGAAGAATCTCTTTTCACCCACAATATTATAGCTCCTAGAAACTTCTGCATTGAAACATCCTGTTTTGAACTGTGTTGAGGCCCCAGTCTTTGTCAGTGACTAGAAGACAGCTAACACAAGGAAGGGAGGAGACTATTGGAAACAGACTGTTACACCAGGGCTCATGTGAACAGCATTCATCCTCATCAGAAATGGCCAATCTGGGGCTTCCCTGGTGGTGCAGTGTTTAAGAATCCACCTGCCAATGCAGGGGACACGGGTTCGAGCCCTAGTCCGGGAAGATCCCACATGCCGCGGAGCAACTAAGCCTGTGCGCCACAACTACTGAGCCTGCGCTCTAGAGCCCGCGAACCACAACTACTGAAGCCCGTGCACCTAGAGCCCACGCACCGCAACAAGAGAAGCCACCACAATGAGAAGTCTGCACACCTCAACGAAGAGTAGCCCCCGCTCACCGCAATTAGAGAAAGACCGCGTTCAGCAACGAAGACCCAATGCAGCCAAAAACAAATAAATAAAATAAATAAATTTTTTTTAAAGACACTAAATTAAAAAAAAAAAAAAGAAATGGCCAATCTGTTGCATATCTGCCTTTCTCAGCACTAAGTTTTAATTATCTTCCAACTGTCTGAGCTGCTGTTGAGGACCTCAGAGAGAACAAAGGAAAGCTGTCATATTTTTCAGCAGCGCCCCTCTCTGCACACTGATGAAGTCACTAGCTGCCACTGCCCTTGTTATCAGGTTAAATCAGAGTCTGAGTGTGCATTGGAGAGATGATGTTGAAAGAAAAAAAGCTTAAGTTTTACCTCTTATTCAGAATCTTTTGTGACAGAGAAATGTGGCATCTGCTTCTCCTGTTTGGGTGTTATGACCCAGAAGCAAGTTTTCTTTTGTTTTTCAAAGAAAAAAAAGGAAGGAGAGAGAGGACTCTCTGCCATCACCAGCCCTTGGATTTTTCAGTAGCTTGGATAGCGATAACTTCTGCCTCCAGGATGTTCCCTTGTGAGCCCCATTAAGGAAATCTGCTTATGATCCAAGATGGTACCTTGATGGTGCTGCCTCCTTCTTCCTCTAGACATTGCTCATGGATCAGGGCATGCCTTCCCCTGAGCTGGACAGGGCCCCTGTGTTCTTAATGGAGAGCTCCAGGCTGCCCTACCAGTCACTGAAGTTGGGGGATTAGTTAAAGCCTGTTTGCTGTTTCTAGTCAAGATCTTCAGTAAAGGATAGAGTCCTATGCTAAACAATTCCTTGCTGGAAAAAAGGAGCATGGCTTCTCTCTTGTGACTTTGTTACCATTTTTAAATGTGTATTTGAGTAAGGACTTTATGCCATTTTTGTAAATTAGGCTATAATTTTATGTAGACTTAGAAAGTATTGTAGAACTAGAATAATTAAACTTGTTGTGAGCATTACATATAACAGGCTAATCAGGAAGTGTGATGTACAGTGGTGAATTGCTAATTTGACCTCAGGATTATGCAGCAGAGATAACATTATCTTCATTTATATAGAACTTTTTATCTGGAGGCATCTCTCAATGCTTTTGCAGTCATACATATTATCTTGTTAGTTATCACAAACACTATCATTAAGGCTGTAAAATGTATTCCAGTATGATTTTTTATTTTCAGTTTCCTATAATTGGGGGACAAGGGAGGGGAAGGTTCTGTATTTTCTCCCACTCCTGATATTTGCACCAGGGTAAAATTTGGGAAATGACTGTTATCTAAACTAGGAGAGCCTGGTTCCATATAATGTTTTGAAAAGAAAGTGGGGGGGACACTACTGCATCCCCTTAGGTCAGCCTGAACTATTTAACCTTAAGAACTGCCAGTGGAGAAAGGCCCTATTAGTCCCTTCCTGGCTCCTCTGCCTTGCACAGTATTAGGAGAGCTATCTCTCCTTTGAGAGATTTGACCTAGGGAACAGGAAAGTGATCTGATCAAATTCCACCAAACCACATTCCCTCCATTCCCTCCAAGATTGCAGACAGCAGCACTCAGACTGTCACGACTATGTGCGGTTGAAAGTGCTATGCTTGTTGAGTTCCTGTGGGTTTAAGGAAATGGGCAAAATTAGATTCAGGCCAAGGTGCCAGGCTTAACACACCCCTTCCGCTCCAGAAAGCCCAGAGAGATTGTTACTGCCTACAGTAAAGAACCACACAGTCCGTTCTACCCAGATCATTTAGAACTTATTTTAAATGAACCCCACCCACCCACCCACCCAAAACCAGTAAAATCAGCACCTTCTGTCTGCCTTGAGGGCTTGAGAGAACGGATCAGGGCCAACCTCCTGCTTACCCAGAGGGCTCTGGTGAGCACTGCAGTTGCCCTGACTCTCCACACAGGAAGAGCGGTGTCTCCCTGCAGTGGATATGGGAACACTGAGCAGCCAGTCCAGGAGAAAGCATTACTATCGGTTATGAAGATGAGCGATCAGCTCATGTCAAGGAGCAGGTGGCTAAATGAGGTGCACAGGGAATGCGGTGAGATTCAGGTTTGAAGAAACAGGAGGGAGAATAGCCCACGATACAAAACCCCCAAATATAGCCTCTTTTATGTGAATTTTTACAGTTGGCATTTACATTATACAGTTAACTTGGAGTAACGAGAAATGTAAGGAAATTACCGAATTAGTGAACAGCGGTTAACTCAGACGTAAAATTGTATCATCTTAAGTGGAAGGTTGTTTTACATAGTGGAGGGAACATATTACTAAAACCTTGCCCAGTCTGTCGTCTCCTAATTGAAATCTGGTCGTTTAGTATGCCCCATCCTTCAGAGCACATAGTTCATAATTTGAGAGAGCGTTATCAGTTAATCTAGTTCTTTTTCTTCTTATTCTTCTTTTGAATTCCAGTAAGACTGTGTGTGGCACATTACATTCCCTCTGAAATTGTGTGACACTCAGAAGAGTAAGTTTGTCTGTTCATTAACCTGTGAACTGTCAGGTCCGTTTGAAGAGTGAAAGGAGCAAGTTGCTCCAAGGTTAATGCTTGTTTGTCAGAGAGGGTGAACAGGCCGAGAGGCTCGAGACTTGCCCTGTGAAACTCTGCACTGTATGCAGATGCCAGATCCGGGTGGCCAGGCGGGAGGCTGCAGAGCAGGCTGGGTCGCCTCTGCTGATCACTTCCTCTGGTCAGGAGAAGGCTTCCTAGCAGTCAAGTGGGGGGCTGGCGTAAGTATATAGGGTTAACTTCCTAACAAGGATTCAGGAGCAATATTAAAATACAAGAAGCTGTGAGTGGTTTTCAGTAGTTTCCGTGGATTTTTACTTTCAACAAGAAAGCAGTATTGATTTCATGCATTTCATCCAGTGGATGAAAGCTTTCATTGAGTTGGAAAGCATTTGACTTTGTGTGTGTTTGTGCACCTGTGCACAGGCACATTCCTAACCACAAAGCAAAGATAGAAGCTGTTTGTTATTCTCCAGTGTAAGTGTCTCATGGATATACAATTGTACTGACATTCAGGGGTTGAGCTGAGCAATCCCTGGTTTGATTTTGTAGGTAAACCAAATCTAAGTTCTACTTCATTCTCTGGAAAGTGGTACCTCCTTAATTTTGCTGTAATTCTTCCAGGCTCAGTTGGAGCTGGCCCTAAGGAGCAGGTACAGGGTCTGAAGCCATTTCAGAGTCTCCTTTAGTCCATGCTCTGGTACACTGTATGTTTACATAGTGTATCTTATTCTGTTATCTTTGGATTCGTTACGATGGAAGCTCATTTTCTTCAACAGATTTTCTTTTCTTTTTACCCCCAGGTATATTCGAATAGTTGGGACTCACAACACAGTGAATAAGATTTTTCACATTGTGGCTTTTGAATGTATGTTTACAAACAAAACCTTCACTCTGGAGAAGGGGCTATTAGGTAAGTGTTACAATTATATTTTTGTGTATACACTTAGATATTTTATCTTCAAATATTTTGTAATTCCATTAACTCATCTTAATTCACCTCTTAATCAGCTTTGACTAAGAATTCTGGTTGATTTGAATGACTTATGGCTGAGTGACATAGAGAGGGCTTATATTTTTAGAAGTAGTCAAAATAATAATTCCAGTAAACTTAAAAGAATGTAAATATTGTACTAGTAGTTAAGAATTGAAAATGTTCTAGTGATTCATTCAGATTTGCTATGTGGGGAATGCTTATGATAGGCAAAGCCTCTCAGACCAAAGGCTTTTCTATATTTAATGGTAGGTAGGGTCAGGGAGGAAGTTGCTATATTATTGATCCAATGCTCCTACTTTCCAAGGCTATGCAGGTATTTTGGCCTCTGATTTGATATGAATGGTGTACTCAGCTATGAGAATATCTTCTTTTCATGGACACAGCAGTCCATATTTGCCCTACTTTGCCAAATTCACCTCAAGAAAATGCCTGCATATAAATTTAAATAAGACCAGAGTAACTAAATTATTGTAATGAAAATTAAGTTATCTTGTGGGAAATATGGCCTGGCTGATCTTTCGAAAGGGCATTTTAAATTTTGTTTAGTTGTCTATTTGGTTGTTTTCTGTTATGTTTTGTTTTTGCTTTTGTTTTAGGTAATATTTAGTCTGGCTCTGTGTATAGTCCGTCCCAGGTCTTAACATTCCAGATACCATGAGTGGCTTTTCCTGTCTAGACCTCTTTTATCCATGCCCACAGGTTTTTGCTCATTTCCTATCAAGATCATAGTTTAACTAATTAGATCCTTGAATCTGTGCCTTTACTGCAGCTTTCTTTGAAAAGGGACTCTGTATGTTTGAGTGGAGGGATAAGTTGCCAGTGTCTTGGTGTTCATAAAGTAGTTCTTTACGTTTACAAAGGGACTAATTTCTCCTCTCCTCTCCAAGTCCTGTTCATGCTGGGACACAGAACATATTGACTGTGTCCTAAAAACTTGGTGAAAACTAGAATGGGAAATATGAGAGTAACTTGCAAATGTTTACTAATTCTTTGACTGGTCAAAAGTCTAAATTTTCGTAACGCCGTGTGTTTCCTAAATGTAATCCTTTACTTTAGGGAAATTTGGGAGAGTAATATTAATAAAGTAGCAGGAGTAGAAATTATCCCAATGTATAGAGAAATTTTAGAGCTCAACTAAAATAAATAATTTGGTTTTAATTTTGCTATGGATGTAATTTTTAGTTTTAAATATAAATGTTGATAATCTTTGTGACTTTTAAGTCATTTGAAAGTTAGTGCTGAAGCATTACCTGATATTATCAAGGCTTTTAACTCCGTGGAGGGTCATAGAATTGTGATGATGGGGTGTTTGGGGGAAGCCACTCCTTTTCACCTGCTGCCCAAGTTGTTTTATGGACTAGACTTCACTGTGTATGTGATTCTGTAGTTAGGGGCACCCTTACTGAGAAGGATCTTATTAGAAACCAAACCACCTTCAGTCACAGGATGTGTAGAGCTTTTGGCTACTGGCTTCAGCCCAGTGCACTGCATTTTGAGCATGCTGCATAGAAGACACCTCCCCCTTCTTACTGGAGAAGAACAGGTTTGTGGACACTGTAATTATCCATGAAACAGGTCTATCTGGCATGAAAGGCCATGGCAGGGATGAAACTTAGGATCAGTTGTAGTGAGGGATGCTGTTGTTGGTCTGTATGTTTTGTCTACACTGAGTTAGTCAGCATTATCAGAAGCCATAATAGTCTCAGACATGTCAGGGGATGAAAGAAGATTGCAGAGATGCAAGAAGTGTTTTTGGTGTCTGGTCAAACACTTTCCTTCAAGTCCTCTTCTATGATGCTCACAAGCTTGACGTCAAAGAGCACTGCAGTCATTTGTCTGTCATCGTCCCTCCACCAAATAGGAGCACCTAGGCAGATATGTGTGTGTACCTGTCAGCAGATGGCCTGCAGCGGGATCCCCTTTGGCTCTTATTTTACTATCTTACAGCGCAAAGTTGCCCCCATGCTGGGCAGTCAGGGACATGGTTTGAGTTGTGAAGGAGTGTAGGGAGATTTCATTATTCTTTGTCTGACATGGCAGCTCTGCTGAGTCTACAGGGGTGCTTGAAGTAGTAATGGCCAGCTTTCCATGTTGATGATCTCAGGTGCATTTTAGCTGCACACAGGCCTCAGCCAGCCATTCTACAGGGACCTCCAAGAAAGGAGTGGTCCTCTAGTGGGGCCACAGTGTGTGTCAGAATCACCTGGAGTTATTTTTAAATTGTAGCTGCCTACTGCTCCCTCTTTCCTATGAAATGTGCAGTCCTCCCTTGAGAACCACTGACTGATACGAACTTCAGGTTTTCACGGGGGAAAAAAGTAAAGCTAAAATAATGTCATCATGAATAACTAGTAGGGTATCAAGCTCTACTCTTACATTTCAAGATTCAGAATTTCTTTCTTTCGTAGTTCCTTGTTCTTTGTTTCATAGTTCAGGCTACTCTCATTAGAGTAGTACTCTCCTAATAGGCCTTAAAATTACTTGTAAAATATTTGTGTTGTTTTTTAAAATCAGATTTTAATGTTATTACTTAAAGCGTATAATGATGTCAGGAAAAACATAAATAAAAATAACCGCACTAGCATCATAAGATTTTAGTCTTCTTTTTCCACCAAAGGGTTTCTTTCACATTTTTGTTGACAACATGTCATTCCTCATGCCTGCTTCACTTGCACAGACTCCTGGGGAAGCTTTGTAACCCTGTGGGTTCATACATCCATGGGAATGGGACCCTCCTCAACCACACTGACCAGATCTGGGCGTCAGACTCTACCCACAGCACTTCTCCCACCTTATCTGCTCCTGCCACCACAGCCCTTTCTCATTTGGTGGCTGCTTCTGGTTGGTGCTGGGATGTATTCTTGCCTGGGAGAGTCTTGCCTCTCTGTTAGGAGGCATTTGTAGGAAACTCTAACCTGTCTTACTGCTGATGCATAGAAGGAACGTTAGAATAGATATGACTGCTATTTAAACATTAAACCTCTCAAAAAATGTATTTGCTTTGCCATGGCACTCCACTTTGTGATATGTATGTAGCATTTGCCAAATCCCTCCACTTTTTTCATAATAATTGCCAAAACTTCCTTTTCATTTAATCTTGTATTTAAGTTCACTTCTTTGAATACCCTATCAGTTATTCAAGGAGAGAGAATAATACCCACCACCCAGCTTAAAGAATTATCAACTCATAGACAACCTGGTTTTATCTGTATACTACCTACTTCCTCCTCATCAGATTATTTTGAAGCCAATTCCAGACACTTTATCATCTTACCCATAAATATTCCAATATATATCTCTATAAGTAAAGCCTCCTTTTTGTAGCCATAATCACAATATCATTATAATACCCCAAAATTGAACCGTTATTCCTTATGAGTATTAAATCAGTGTTCAAATGTTCCTAATCAAATCAAAGTCTGGAGTGAGTTTATGTGTTTTCATAGGTTGTTTAAATCAGAATTCAAATAAGGTCCATACTATCAACAAGTAGCTGTTATGACTCTTAAATCTCTTTAAATCTGTAGGTTCCCTTACATATGTCTGTCTCTGTCTTTCTTTGTTTTTTCCCCTCTCTCTAATTATAATTTATATGATGAAGAAACTAACTTTTTGTCCTGCAGAGTTTCTAACAGCCTAGATTTTGGTGATTAGATCCCCATGGTAACATTTAATGTGTTCCTCTGTTGTATTTCTTGTATTTAGTAGTTAGATAGAGGCTTAATCTGATTCAGGATATTTTTGGTTTTGTTTTTTGTTTGTTTTTTTGTAAAATGCTCTATAGATGGTGGTATATGTCTATCAAGAAGCACAGAAAATCTTTGATTGCCTCTCGCTTTTGGATAGTCACATCCATTCATGATTATTTCCTAAATTCATTCTTTTATAATTTGGAATTGCAAAATGGTAATATTCTAATCCTGTCATTTCTTCTTTGTTTAGTAACTAGAAAGAGAAAAACTTGCCTGAACACTCATTTGGTAATCCTAAAATGCAGTTTGCCCAGGAAAAGTAGGATAAATGTTATATTCTTTCTTCTTATTTACCACTTTTCAAATTAAAAAGGTGGTTACCGGGCTTCCCTGGTGGCGCAGTGGTTGAGAATCTGCCTGCCAATGCAGGGGACACGGGTTCGAGCCCTGGTCTGGGAAGATCCCACATGCCACGGAGCAACTGGGCCCGTGAGCCACAACTACTGAGCCTGTGCGTCTGGAGCCTGTGCTCCCCAACAAGAGAGGCCCCGATAGTGAGAGGCCCGCGCACCGCGATGAAGAGTGGCCCCCGCTCACCGCAACTAGAGAAAGCCCTCGCACAGAAACGAAGACCCAACACAGCCAAAAATAAATAAATAAATTTAAAAAAAAAAAAAAAAAAAAAAGGTGGTTACCTAGCATCCTCCAAAGGTGACCAGTGAAGTGTGATTGTGGGGGTTTTTTGGGGGGAGGAGGGTGGAAGGGGAAGTACGTATTATTTTGAATTTATGGGATTAAACAAATTGGACATCTTTTAATCACTTGCGGTTATTTTTATTGATATTCAGATTGTCCCCATCTTTAGCTTCTTCATGTTGGCTCTTGAGTCTTTCTGACATAATCTCAGTAGTCCTCAGTAATTCCTTGATTTCTGGCGTGACACGATGTACCAGGTTCATCTTGTACATTTATTGTCCCTCATCTGGAATCAGCCATTTCTGCAAGAAGCCCTGGTTCCCTCAAGTGGGAAATGACATTTGGAAACCTCAGCCTAAGCACTTCCTATTGGGTTGGTCACTATTGCTAGGCCTTTTCAGTGGACAGAAGTAGGAAATACATGCACATATATTTATTTATTTGTATATCATATATTCAACAGGTAAAATATATCACTAGTGCCTGCTGACACTTCTAATTAAAATTCAGTACACAAAGTTTTTGATTAACCTTTTGATCTTCCATCTCCTTTTTTCCATACTGAAAATCTTGGTTACTACTGATAAAGCACAATAGTTAATTTGCTTTGTCTTCAGTACATGCAAAATAGTCTCAGAATTACATTACTAGTAGTACCTTAAACCATATGATTACTGAAAATAGTTTAAGATTTTTGCAGTTACCTTTAGGGCCCTTAAGGTATATCCCACTAGAGATGTACAGTAAAATTACTGTGTTTAAAAGTCACTTAGGGGCTTCCCTGGTGGCGCAGTGGTTGAGAATCTGCCTGCTAATGCAGGGGACACGGGTTCGAGCCCTGGTCTGGGAAGATCCCACATGCCGCGGAGCAACTAGGCCCGTGAGCCACAACTACTGAGCCTGCGCGTCTGGAGCCTGTGCTCTGCAACAAGAGAGGCTGCGATAGTGAGAGGCCCGCGCACCGCGATGAAGAGTGGCCCCCACTCGCCGCAACTAGAGAAAGCCCTACGCACAGAAACGAAGACCCAAACACAGCCATAAATAAATAAACCCAAAGGTTTTTAAAAAAAAAAAAAAAAAAAGTCACTTAAAATAATTCTCTGGGTGGTCATGCCACTATTTCAGCATACAGATAGATTCATTTGTTCCATTTTGCTTTCAGTATTTAGTGATTGCCTTTAAATTTTTTTGTTTTATAACTATGTAAAATATGCGCATAATTCCAAAATCAAATATACAAAGCTGTTGTATTTAGAGAAATCCAGTTTCTATTCCTGTCCCCTCTACTCCTGTAGGTAATCTCTTTTTCCCCTTTAGTTTCTGGGGTTATCCGTTTTTTAAAAAAAAAAGGAAAATAAGTAAATATATGTAATTAATATTTTGTATCCTCCCCAGCATTCTTAAATAATTAGTAGCATACTATATGCTATACATTCTTTCTTTCTTTACCTTGCTTTTTTGTACTTAACACTTATCCTAGAGCTAACTATGTAGAAAGATATTCTTTATTCCTTTTGAATAACTGCGTGGTACTCATTAGTGTAGATATACTGTAGTTTATTAAACCAGTCCTCTATTGATGAACATTTGGGTTGTTTTCAGTCTTCTGCTACTACAAATTGTGCTGTTGCCTTTGGGATAGATTTCTAGAAGAGGGCTTACTTGATCAAAGGGTAAATGCATGTATAACTTTGTTAGATATTGCCAAATTCACCTCCATAGGGTTTAATCACATTTTAAAATTCTCATTGGCAATATATGATAACGATTGTTTCCCCCACAGCCTTGCCAGTGGAGCATACTGTCAAACTGCTAGATTTTTGCCAGTTTGATAGGTGAGAAATGGTATCCCAGTACAGTTTTATCTGCATTTCTCTTAAGAGAGAAATTGAGCATCTTTTCATATTTTTAGGGCCATTTGCATTTCTTTCTTCCTTTTTAAATAGCTCTTCTCTTCTTATGAGTCTTGTAGATGAATAGAGAACATGCTTTTAGTAAGACTTGGGGGAACAGTAAGTACTTAACGCTGGTACTAGAGTGTGGTATTTAGCATTACGTGAGTCTGGTTTCCCTTCTTAAGGTCTCCTGGTTCTTCTGGAAAACATAAGCTCTCATAAGTCCCTTTCCATCCTTATCCTTGGCTCTACCTCTGCTTAAGAGATAGTAACTAGAGCATGGAGCTGTAGGCTCAAAATTCAAGGTTTTTTAATCCTTTCAGAGAGTAAGAAAAAGCTTCCATTACCAGCTTTAGGCCATTAAGTATTACCTCTGTGTCTACCAGCATGGATCCAGGAAGTCTGGTGGCTTTTTTTATTCTACTTCCTTGTTAGTAATTGAGGTAGGGCCACCAAAATAGGCAGCACAAGCACAGGAACTCTTTGTCGCTGAAGCTCTGGGAACACTCACTACTGCTGCCACCAGGAACTGTGTTGTCTGAACAAGAACATTGGAGTCCGTATTCATCTTCCACTGTGCTACTTGCAATACCATCAGAAGCATCCTCCTCTCCTCCATTCTCACCAGTTTCTTCTATTGGTAGAACTTCACCAAAAACAAAACTGGAGGGAAAAAAACCCACACCAAGCTGGCAAGCTTGGGAAATGTAGTTTATGCAGCTTTAGCCTCTGACATACGTTGTAAAGCAAGGGAGTGAATGGAGCTGAAAGCAGATAGATGATGAGTGCAAAGGCAGAAAGTGTAAAAGGGGCTCCAGTCATCAGGGGACTTACCGTCTGATTCAAAGCAGCTGGATAAGACCATTGGCAAGGCATAGAAATATGTGGAGTGGAGAACAACAGACAAAAGCACAAGCAGAGTGTGGAGAAAGGTTAAATGTTTAGTTGGGCTGTGAAGGAACCCAGCATATTTTCTTGCCTTGTAAGGTAAGGTTTTATGAAGAATGGTATTTTGAGCTGGGCCTGGAAGAATTTAGTAAACAATACAGAGCAATACAAATGTGCTAATTTACATAGCAACAAAAATGGCTGATACTTGTTCCCAGCTGGAGGCAGGAAATAGAAAATAGGTGGTCTGTAGTTGCTACTGTCATCTAAAAGTATTTTGAAGTAGCATCTTTAGAATTCTGCAAAGTCCTGGGAAGGGAAACAGTTGGAAATCTGCTGTGAAGGGCTTTTGGCATCCACTGAACTAGGCATATGACTTCTGCGCTTAAAAAAATGTGTCCTCTGGAGCAGAAACAGAGATTTGGGAGTGAGGGAGTTCATCAGGGGGTGGAGGCGTTAGAATGTGGCAAAGAAGCAAAATTGTTGGAGTAACAGAGGGGCCCTAAAGACCTTAATTCAGAGAGTTTTCTAAAAATAGCACTATTGAGTCTGGACTAGTCTAGACCAAGAGGATTTCTTTTCCCAGCCTGTTTCTATAACCAGATATTAAGGCTGGTTCTAAGCTGGTCAGTGAAGCTTAACTTCTTTATCTACTGTAAATTACTTGGCATTAAACAGACATTTATTAAGAGGCTGCCAACCAAGTGTATCTTAGGCACTGGGGATAGAAAGATACACAGGTGCAGTTTCTGCCTTGGAGGATCGTATGAGCTAATGAAGGAGAAAGACACTTAAATAGAAGGTGGCAACACAGTAAAATAAGTCATCTCTTGGGAGAATTCAGCAGATGCTGTAGGAACACCGGAACAGGAGCACCTAAGCTGAGTTGGGGGATGGTGTCACAGAAGACCTTCCCATAGAGGTGATGAAACGCTCCTTAAGTCTTTTTAAGGAAGAAGATGGAGAGTCAGGGGAGAATCACATAAAATGGTGAGTGTGTGCAAAGTGTGTTAGTGTGTTATTTATCTCTGACCAATTTCAAAGCCAGTGCCCCTTCCAGTGGACCACCCTGCATTTGGTGGAGGGGGCAGTGGAGTAAGAGTTAGAGTTATTTGTAGTCTCTCACCCTTTCCCTGGAGAAGATTAAGCATTATTTTCTCACAAGGTCTTAGAGTTTTAGAAAAATTCAAATAAAATAAATACCCCACAATAATGCATAAAGAACATAATACAGTTTGTTTGCTTCCCACCTTGGGGAGCCCCTATTTTCAAACAAGAATGGGCTACAGTTTTTATGTGTGGGAGACAGCAGGGGGATGATTAGAAAGTGACCTTCTCACAGTCGCTTAGGATTCTCAATTTAGGATGTGGCCCTTTGTGTACATTTAAATTTCATTATCTTTTTTTTTTTTTTAAATGACTTTTTAATTAGTTTATTTATTTATTTACGGCTGTGTTGGGTCTTCGTTTCTGTGTGAGGGCTTTCTCTAGTTGCGGCAAGTGGGGGCCATTCTTCATCGTGGTGCGCGGGCCTCTCACTATCGCGGCCTCTCTTGTTGCGGAGCACAGGCTCCAGACGCGCAGGCTCAGTAATTGTGGCTCATGGGCCTAGTTGCTCCACGGCATGTGGGATCTTCCCAGACCAGGGCTCGAACCCGTGTCCCCTGCATTGGCAGGCAGATTCTCAACCACTGTGCCACCAGGGAAGCCCCTCATTATCTTTTTATACCTGTTCGTTTGTTGTTTGTTTTTTTGAGAGTAAAGACTGCCTGAAAAGTTTTTATGGCTCTTATTTTACAGAACTTACGTGTACATTTTACAGGATTGAATTTTTTGGATCCTACTTGTATATCCCCTTGTTATAGCAGGAATATAGTAGGGTGTGTATGTGTGTCCAGGGTAATGTAAATATGCACAACTATTTTTTTAAATTATTTATTTATTTATTTTTGGTTGTGTTGGGTCTTCATTGCTGCATGCGGGCTTTCTCTAGTTGCGTCGAGCGGGGGCTACTCTTTGTTGTGGTGCGCGGGCTTCTCATTGCAGTGGCTTCTCTTGTTGTGGAGCACGGGCTCTAGGCATGTGGGCTTCAGTAGTTGTGGCATGCGGGCTCAGTAGTTGTGGCTCGCGGGCTCTAGAGCGCAGGCTCAGTAGTTGTGGTGCATGGGCTTAGTTGCTCCACGGTATGTGGGATCTTCCCGGACCAAGATGGAACTCGTGCCCCCTGCGTTGGTAGGCGGATTCTTAACCACTGTGCCACCAGGGAAGTCCCACAACTTGTTTTTAAATGGGACATCATGGAGCATGTATTCAACATGATGCAACAATATCACTTGCTCACAAACCATGGTTCTGCCTCAGACTGGCATTATGAATAGCCAGGTTGTAGTGGGCGAGATGTTTCTCTGGCACTGACTGTGAAAGATATTCTGGTGGCCAAGGGGATGTAAAATCTAATTTTGTTGGCCTAGTCACTAGTTCAGTACCCCAATCCTCCACTCCAAAACCAGGTAGGTAATTTTTAATTTAATATTTTAAGTAGGTAATACAAATGTGTATTCTTATTTCCCCCCTTTTATTATTAAACACATATTCAGATATACCTTTTTTTAATTAACAATTTTTTTGAGATCTTTCAGTGTATAAAGAGCTTTCTCTTGATTCATTTTTTTTTACATTTGTGCAATATTCCATTGACTAGAAGTGCTATAATTTATTTAACCAGTCTCCTTTGATAGACATGTAGGTGTTTCCAGTCTTTAATTATCAATAACAATTCTATAATGATCCATTTTATAAATAGTGAGGTTGAATCAGAGGTGGTTCCAATAAAGCCTAAAACAAACAAAAAAACCCATTATTACTTCCAGGGCCAGCTATATAATTTGCAGGATGAAAATGTGGAGCCCCTTGCTCCAAGGGTAAGAAACAAGTGCATTAAAAGTATTTTAACAAGAAAAAGAAAAAGCTTTTTCCTTTCTTTTGCAGTCTTTCAATCTGGTCTGTTGTTTTTATTTGCTATTTAATGTTGTTCTAGGTAAAGAAAAATTAAACTTTTAAATTGTTAGCATGTATTTTATTATTTGTCTTTTTATTGTGCAATGGTGGTTTTAAATGTAAATATAAGAGCATTATATTTTATGCAGAATCGCCAAAATTACACAATTCACATTTGCTCTTTGCTAGCTCATATATGTATATGTATTAATTCTTACTAGAACAGTGGAAATTCTGCACAAAACTATATTGTTTTTATTTCAATTCCTAATTCACACGCATTCTACCAAAACCCTCTACCTTTGACTTACTCAGTAAGCTTCCTTAACAAGGAAGGACTGAAGCTAACACAATATTGTAAATCAACTGTACTTCAATAAAAAAAAAAAAAAATGAAGGACTGAAGGGAAAAGGAACTACGAGTTGCCCTATCTTTTCAGCATAAGCATTTGGCTAACATAGGGAAATAACGAGAGTGAAAAAGGATATGATAGAATTCCTTGGTTGGTAGTGCTCCTTAGAATGTTGCTGACTTTTTTCTACCTTTGAGGTAGGTTCTGGTTTGACGGGAAAGTGGCCTCTCCCGGCCGTCAGCAGCCCAATTTACTCAGGCATAGTCATGGCCCATTGACCTTGGCTTTGTTTTGAGTCTCACTCAACCTGCACATGTGAGTCCACTGGAATTCTGTGCTTCTGGGGCATGGTGAACACTATACACAAATTGGGGCAATGGAGAAGTGTGGACACATGTATGTCACATGTCTCCTCTGTTCACGGGCTTGCTCCATTGTCCCATCAGACTTCATTTTAAAAACATAAGTTCAAAGATAAGACTATTAAGAATTTAAAGACAGGGACAGTGGAGCATTAAACTAAGTGTGGGTCCCTTCTGAGTACAGGACCTGTCTGAAAGAACAGGTTGTGTGCCCATGAAGCTGGCCCTCATTACCATTTCTATTTAACATTGCCCTGGAAGTTTGGGGTGGTGGGGAGAGGGAATGGGGGAGAAGGTGAAGAACAAGAAATATGTGTGATAAATACTGGGGGAAAGGGACCAAATATCTTTATTTGCAGATGTGATATGATAATATACCCAAGGAAATGAACTGAAAAATAACTAAAACTAATAAGAACTCTAAGGAATGTAGTCAGATACAATTGTATATACAAAAATCAAGTTTTCTCAAATACCCCCAATAACCAACGGAAAATTCCATTCATAATAGCAATACAAACTATATAACACCCAGTAACAGTTCATGAGCCATACTTTTCCTTTATACCTATGCCATGCCTAACTGTGTTACCAAGGATCACCCATCCCTGAACCACCTTATGCCATTAGAGATGGGATAAGGGTCAGGAACAAAGGTGGGAGGCAGAAGGATGATGTGAACTCATAAATAGTATGGATGTGAGGTGAGCATGCCAGGGAGATCTGCTAGAAGTTTTTAACTTTTTTTACCCACAAACAACAAATACCTACCTAGGAATAAAGCTAAGAAGTCCATAGGTTCTAATGTAAAGAAACTATAAATCTTTAAGAAACAGTGAATAATGGAAGGACATATTCTTGGATGGGAAACTTTAATATAGTAAACACTTTGGTTCTTCCCATCTTAATCTACTAATTTAATGCAGGACTATTCAGAATCCCAGTTGTGCTTAAAAAAAAAAAAAAAAACTAAGTTCTTTAAAAATTTTTCCATGAGAATAAATAAATGGAAACCCCTTCCCCACCAAAAAATGAAGGGAAAAAAAATGAAATGAGAAGTCTAGTACCACCAGGTATTAAAATTCATACTACATACTAAAGTAGTGTGGCATTAATGCAAGAATAAACTGGTAGATAAATTAAGCAATCATCCAAACTCTGAACTTTATCTCAGTGTATGTAAGAATATAGTGCAAGATTAAAGATGACGTTTCACATCCGTGGAGAACGGAAAGGTAATATAGCAAATGGTGCTGAGACACTTGACAATTGAAAACACATGAGATTTTCTTCATACTATATACTAAAATAATTTCCTGTTATGATTTCCTGTTAGATTTCACATTACTCCAAAAGAACTGTAGAGAACTATTAATAACTATTTATTTGATCTCAAGATGAGGAACTACTTCTTCAGCATAAAAGCAAAGGCAGAAACAAACCATAAACAGAATTCAGAGGTGTTTGACAAACTGGGAAAAAAATAATTGCAACATATATGACAATGTGTAATTGTCTTTAGTATATATGAAGTACTTTCCAAATAAGTAAGAAAAAAATGTGAATCCCCAATAGGAAATGTGTACAAACAGCAGTTTATTTAAAAAGAAAGAAAAACACAAAAATCTAAAAAAAAAAAAAAAAGGCTCTGAAGAACCTAGGGGCAGGACAGGAATAAAGATGCAGACCACAGACGTAGAGAATGGTCTTGAGGACACGGGGAGGGGGAAGGGTAAGCTGGGACAAAGTGAGAGAGTGGCATGGACATATATACACTACCAAATGTAAAATAGCTAGTGGGAAGCAGCCACATAGCACAGGGAGATCAGCTCAGTGCCTTGTGTCCACCTAGAGGGGTGGGATAGGGAGGATGGGAGGGAGGGAGAAGCAAGAGGGAGGAGATATGGGGATATATGTATATGTATAGCTAATTCACTTTTTGTACAGCAGAAACTAACATACCATTGTAAAGCAATTATACTCCAATAAAGATGTTTAAAAAAAAAAAGGTTAAAAAGAAAGAAAAACACAATAGTCAATAAACTTGAAAGAGTTTGACCTCACTAATAATCAAAGAAATGCAAATTAAAACAAGATACCGGGTCTTCCCTGCTTGTGCGGTGGTTAAGAATCCGCCTGCCAATGCAGGGGACACGGGTTCGAGCCCTGGTCCAGAAGGATCCCACATGCCGTGGAGCAACTAAGCCCGTGCGCTGCAACTTCTGAGCCTGTGCTCTAGAGCTCGCGTGCCACAACTACTGAGCCTGCATACCACAACTACTGAATCCCGTGCGCCTAGAGCCCGTGCTCCTCAACAAGAGAAGCCACTGCAGTGAGAAGCCCGCGCACCACAACAAAGAGTAGCCCCCGCTCGACGCAACCAGAGAAAGCCTGCGCACAGCAACAAAGACCCAACACAGCCAAAAATAAAAATAAAAAATAAATAAATTTATAAAAAAAAATGATACCGTTTTTTGGCCTGTTTTATTGGCAAATATTTTAATTAAAAATTTTTTATTTACATGAGTAGTACAGCAATCAGTCCTCAGCAAAACCCAAACAATACAGAAGTACATACACTAAAATAAAATATTTCTGTGTTTTAACTTGCATTAGCCTAGTTATTATTAAACTTGAGTATCTTTTTACGTTTCTTGGCCATTTCCTTTTTTTTTAATGAATTACAGTACATCTTCATATTCTTTGACAACTTTTTTGTTGCTTGAGTTTTTATTATTAATTTGTAGATTATGGATATTCATTCTTTGTCTTTTATATATGTTGCAAATATTTTCTCCCAGACTGTTAGTTACTTTTAAACTTTGTTTATGGTGTCTTTGTTGTACAAAAGTTTTTTATTTTGATCCAGTCTTATCTGTCAGTCATTTCTTATCTTTCTTCTGAATTTTGTGACTTGCTTAGAAACTCCCTCCCCAGCCCAGATTATAAAAATATGCTCCTCTGTAGTAGTTGTCAGTGGTTGGTTGTTGTTTTTTTTTTTGTTGTATGTACGTTTTTAGCATTTAGCTCTTTAATCCATTTAATATTTATTATGTGTATGGTCTGAGGTAGGGGTTTACCCTTATTTCTAAAATATGTAAGCAGTTGTTTTGAAATCTTTTATTGATTATTTCTTCCTTTCCCTCGTTGATTTAAAATAACATATATCATGGATCTGTATATCTATTCTAGATTTTGTGTCACATCATTTAAAATAACTACACCTTAATAATCTATTTTACTGTCTACTACTGCAAATCCACACTCATAGCTATTCTTTTTCTAAATTTTCTAGGCTATTCTTTCAAATTTTCTTTTCCAGTGAACTTGAAAATCAGCTTGTCAAGTTTCATTTTAAAATCCTGTTGGCAAAGATGCTTTAAATGAAAATACTCAGTGTGGGTGAGGCTGTCATGAAATGGACAGTGTCATATACTGCTGAAATATGTTGTGTGATGTAAGTTTTCCAGAAGGCAATTTGGCAATATGTATTAAGTGTCTTAAAAATACCCCTTGATCTACTACTTCTACCTTTAGTAGTTTACCTTAAAGAAATCTTCAGGAAGGACATTTTTTTTACATTAATGTTCAGCATGGTGTTATTTATGATAAGCAAAAAATGGGAAGGACTACAAACGTCCAACAATAGGGGGCATAATGAAATAAATTCTGGCACATTAGCATATCAAAATTCCTGTATAGCCATTCGTAACATAGGGAAATGGCCATAATATAATGTAAAATAGCAGTAGTATACCATCTTTATAGCCAGATCAATGCCAGTATTTTAAAGATAATATATGTATTTTTAGATGTACATATATTAATTTGCTATGGCTGCCATAAAAAAATACTATATACTGGGTAAACAACAGAAATTTATTTTGTCACAGTTCTAGAGCTTGGAAATCTAAGATCAAGCTGTCAGCAGGTTTGGTTTCTCCTGAGACCTCTCTCTTTGGCTTGTAGGTGGCCGTCTTCTCACTGTGTCCTCACATGGCTTTTTCTGCATGCACTCCCATCCCTGATGTCTCCTCTTCTTGTACCTGTCTTATTGGATTAGGGCCCCATCCTTATGACCTCTTTTAATCCTAATTACCTCTTTACAGGTGCTACCTCCAAATACAGTCACATTCCAAGGTACTGGGGGTTAACATTTCAAAATATGAATTTGGGAGGGACACAATTCAGTCCATAACAGTGCATTAAAAAAGGACATAAGGAAGACTATCAAAACGTTAATAGAGGTTTTCTGGTTGGTGGGATTCCAGGTAATTTTTATGTTTTTAAATTATATTTTTATGCACTTACATATTTTCATCCGTGCATATGTGTTACTTTTGTAATCAGAAGAAAATTAGTGTTTCTTTTTCAAATAAAGTATTTCCACATTGCCTATGAGGAGACAAGGCAGAGTGGGCAGGGCCAACACCTGAGTCCTCCATGCACCTCAGTATCCCACTTGCTCCCAAGTATAGCCACTAAATTAAGCAAAGTCCTGTTCCTGGTCTAGGTAGGGAATATCGTGATTCACCTGATGATTCTATTGAGTAAACAAAGAGTCCTTGAGAATCTAGATAAAAGATGCCAAACCAAAAAGACTGTAATACATATACTGTATGATTCCATTTATAAACAATTCTAGATCTTGAAAACTAGTGTATAGTGACAGAAAACAGATCGACAGTTTTCTGGGGTTGGGGAGGAATTACAAAGGAGCATGAGGAAACGTCTGAGGATGATGGAAAGGTTTGTTATCTTGATTGTGCTAGTAGTTTCATGGGTGTGTACAAATGTCTAACTCATCAAATTGTACATTTCAAACGTGCAGTTTATTGTGTGTCAATTATATCACAAGAAGGATGTTTAAAAATGGGAAGAAGGAAGTGGAAGGAAAGATTTCAGTAGCCATTTGGGCACTATGGTATTATTTATTTATTAAAATAGTGATGTGAGGGCAACGGTTTTGTGAATCAAATTAAATCTTTGGAATTTGGAGGCTGTTGGAGCAGACCGCTGCATAAAATGTTTTGGGAGGGGGCCTTTAAACCCAACGGCCTTCTCCTGCCCCATAACTCAGTGTAACACCGACTAGGCATGTCACTGATTTGAGTAAAATTAAGTGATTGTATGATGTCGGGTGCCTGGTAGGTGAGCCAGTCTGACACACAGTGATCTTTTTGAATTTATTGTCTCGTTAATATTGTGAAGATGGGTATGTTTCTTTTATAACTGCATTCAATACTTATCGTTTTTCAGACAGGAATCCGTACCGTGCTACAAGAGAGAAATGTACTTAAAAATCACAGCATTACCTGTGGTAAAATTATCATAAAAACTACCTGGTACTGAAGCAGGGGATTGCTTCAATTCTGCCCTCATAATGACAGGAAATGGTCGTTGGTGAAGTTGTTTTCCATGAAGCTGTGATGAAATCAACTAAAATGGTAATAAAGTGGAGTGTAAAAGTGAGGGACTCAGGTGAGATGTAAAAGTGCAGAAGGTGTTAGAATGTTCAAATTAGGATCTTCAGGAAATGATTCTGTAAAATATTAAATATGAGTTGGTTGAGTTCTCAGTTCAGAACTGTCAGCAGTGCAGGCAGGTCTCGTGGCTGTTGGTGGTGGATTTCCCTGCATGCCGTCCCCGGCATCCTGACTGGGCGGCTACCATTTGGCTAATGGCCAGGGAAGCTGGATAACAGAGAAATGGTCTTTGGTGGCAAATGATAGTTTAGGAAAGGGCTTAGAGCCCTATTTCCTTCCTTCTTGCTCAAAACTGAGGAACTTGTCGCCCCAGGAGCATTATCGTATTTTTTCCAATGATCCTTTGATGAATTAATGTTCAGTAGATGCCTGTTATAACAAACTGGAAGCACACCTCAGTAAAACCTCAGTGAGCTGTGGAAACACACTAAAATATATATCATCAGAGGTGTTTTTTATATTATAGACATAACTGTCTGTTGATACTATGTTCCAAATGTCCCATCTATTCCCTTCTTGCCATCACTGCTGCCACCACCCTAGTGCACACCACCCCCATCTCTCCTGCACTGTTGTCTGTCATGCCTGCCTACTCAGCAGTGTCCCTGCATCCTCTCTAGTTCTTGCCATTGTTCACCACACTCCTATTGGAACACTCCTTTGCTCAAAATCACTCAGAGCCTTTCCACTGCTTTTAGGATAAAGTTCAAAATCTCCACCGTAGTCCTCAAGGTCCTGTATCATCTGGTGCTTGCATACACCTGCCTCATCTTGTGCCAGTCCCCATCTAGCTTTCTGCATTCAGGCCACGAGCCTTCTTTCCATTCTTAGAATGCGCCATGCATGCCCTGACCATGGGGCCTTTGTACTTGCCATTCCCTCTGGAAAGCTTCTCCCCCTCTCCTCATTCTCAGCCTCACTGCATCACACCCCACCCCATTTATCTCCTTAACCTCCTATTGATCATTTAAATTGCAGCTTAAATGTCACTTCTTAAGAAAAGTTTTGCCCGACCCTCTACCCCCAGTTTGGGTTAAAGTTTCTTTGTATGATGCTAATAGATTTGGGTGTTTTTCTTCCAAGTACTTAGTTTCATTTGTAACTATACATTTGTTTATCTGGTTCGATAATAGAATGGACTGTGTCTCTTTTGTTCACTGCTGTATTCCCAGCGTGTGAAATCTCAATATTCAATAAATATTTACTAGATAGGTGGATAGATGGACAGTCCGATGGAAGGAAGGAGTGATGTGTTGCCTTCTGAGGACCAGACGATCAATGCAGATTCTGGTTCTCACTCTGCTGCTGATTTGTTGTGTAATAAATAAGTCACAATCTCTCTGAAACTCCAATTTCTCAGCTATGAAATGAAAAAACTAACCTAATGATCTGTTCTTTTGTGTTTAAACAAGTATCCTTTTGGTTTGGATAACTGTGTTCATTATATACCTTAGGCCATAATACATCATCCTCAGTGATCCAGGCAAGGCCTTCTCTTTTATTTGTGTTTCCTCATCTTTGTTAAACCCCACTTCTGCTCCCCTCCCCTTATGACCATTTCTAAGATGTTTCATTATGTCCTTAATATGCACATATATTTGGAAAATCTGTAATGTTGGGAGAGGGTTGTATATGTGTTTTAATCATCAAAAATGTTTTTATGCCATAAGTCTTATTCTTTTTCATACTTTTCTGACCTAGTATTATGGTTTTATGACATCGTTGTTTCTTAATGCTACTTAGGATTTCATCATAATAACTATAAATATATTATCAGTGAATTTATATAGTTCTTACTATTTGCCAGACACTGTTCTAAGCTCTTTACATAAAATCATTTAACCTTCACAACTGTCTTGTAAGGTGGGTACTGTTATTGTCTCGCCGTTTCATTCATTCCCCCGGTGATAGGTGATAGAGACCTAGGTCGCCTTCAGCTACTTGCTCTCAAAAACAATGCTGCAATGCGTTTCTTTGTGTTTGTCTCCTTTGCATCTTTTTTCTGAGACCTATATTCAAATGTATGATCCCTGAGTACTGAAGCATGCACACCTTTCATTTTGATCCATACTGCCAGATTGCCTTCCTGCAGGGCAGTGCCAGTTTACGCTCCCACCGCCAGGAGCGCACGAGAGCCCTTTTCCTCCACACGTCCGCACCCACACTTAATATATGTGTTCTTCTACTCTGCCGTTATGATGGCCATAAAGTAGTATCTTGTTGTTATTTTAATTTGCATTTCTCTAATCCCTAGTGATTTTTTTGGCCACTGCTACTGCTACCACCCTAGTGTAAGCCACCACCATCTCTCCTCACCACTGCCCTGGTCTTTCTGCTCATGGGTCTCCCCCATCCTCTCTAGTCCTTCTCACTGTCCTTCACCCTCCAGCCAGAGTAATCTTACTGGAACACTCCTTTGCTCACAATCACTCTTTAACCCACTGAAATGATAGGTGTTCTGATGATGACCCATACTTGGCATTCCTAGGATAATTGCTTCTTGGACATGATGTATTTTCTAAATAATTATTGGATTTGTTGGCTAATATCTATTTTAGAGTTTTTACACCTATTTTCTTAAATAAAATGGGCCTATAAATTTCTTTTCTCATCTCTAAGTCATTTTATAACCAAAGTTACATTAAAATGACTTGAGAAGCTTTCCCTCTTTTTCTGTTTTCTGGATCAATATGTAATAAGATATAAATTTTCTGTGCCTTGGACTAAGTGGTCCTCAAGATTCTTTTCTAACCGTAAATTCAATGACTTGATGAGCTACTGTGGCTCTGAGTTTCTTACCAGTGCTTCACTGGTTGTGTGGATTAGTCAAGCAGATTCACATATATCCAAGCCCTCAGTCATGTCAGAAAGCATTAACCTCCTATGGGCACAAAATTGTATGTTTTCCATCCTGTGCCCATGGAAATGGGCTGAAACGGGAGTTCCATAGTCAACTGGTATCTCTCTTTATTCATTTGTTTCATTAAATTTTAGCCACAAAAATTTTAGTGTATAAATCGTATCTAATGGATTTCAAGGAGCCCTCCTGGCCTCCCTCCCACCCCAGCTGATTTCCTGGCCTCTCCTTTCCTTCCCCATAGAAACACACTGCTTTATTTTATTTCCTCCCTTCTTTCTGGCTGCACTCTTCTCCTTCCTGTCTGTCTGATCTTTATGGCTCTAGAGGAGAATTGGGTTCTTTGAGCCTACAGACAAAGAGATTGCCAGAGGGTTGGTTTTGGCAAGATTGGAATAGTGGATTGCAAAGGGAGGGGATTTGATCTCTGCGAAATTGGCAGGTGATTGAAAAGAAATTCTCATGCTGGTGTATAGTTTCGTGATAGAGAGATTCTGGGGTAGACACAGGCTGTTGGTGTCAACACCCGGTAGCTTTAAAGAACTTGGGCAGTGCACACTCAGTCTCTTCAGTTTAAACTGCTTTGATAAGCTTTGCATCATGATTCTCTGAATCTTGTTCTCAGAGGTGGAATGCAGTCAGAACATGTGACATTGCTGCTCGTGTATCTCCCGTTCTTCTTAGTACATATTACTTTAAACTGTAATAGTAATTGTCATATCATTTTATTTTTATTTCTCATCTGGCTGAGGACACAGTGCAGGCAGAGAAGATTATTCGTCAGACAGTGGCTACCTGGCGAACACAGTCCATATAATGGGAGTTAAGCTGAGATCCAGAGACTGACAAGCTATTAAATCTAAAAGACAGGATTTCTTATGGTAGATCGGATATAATAATTTTATATCTCAGTATTTTACATATGTGACATTTTGTATAATATACAATTAACTGCCTGCTTTTGACATTTGAAAGTTAATATGAAGGGAGTTATAAAACAGACACTGTAAACATCACCTCCCAAAGTGAAGTGGTAAATGGCTATCGGCCTCCAGGAGGGTGAGACCTAATTATTCCTCACAGTGCACTCTGTACCTTTTTACTACCAGTTTGGGTTTCATTGTCTTTGATAAACAAGATAATTGATATAAATGAATATGATCCTGTAAAATTGTTCCCCAATTGCAGGTTTTCAAGCTGGAGGTATAATTTTCCTTATGGCACAGTACTGTTAATCTTTAAATGGGTAGGTTGGTAATCTGCCTTTCATAAGAAGACATTAGGTGAGTCTCTCCTTACCAGAGCTGACAAAAACATTGGGTGTACCCAGGGCACAGGAAGAAATGACTAATGGTCACATTAATGAACAAGAGCATGTGGATTTTTGAGCGGGAGGCTTACAGTTGGGAATGCAAGAGAACTATCTTGGAGGTGAAAAGGAGATGCGGTCTTCCTCAGGAAGAGAACAGAGGCATATGTGCTGAAAAGGGAGGTCTGGGCGCCGTTGGCTTTCCCCTCCTTCCCCAGCCCCAGCTCTGATCACTTAAATGCTGATTTGGCTGCACTGACTGACCTACAGGCTGAAATCTCAAACAAGGAGACCCTAATGTGCTTTCTCCTCTTATTTGGTGGAAGAGGACTGGGGCTTTGCTAAACTACCATTTTGTCCCTTAAATTAATACTCAGCGTTCTCGATCCTCTTTTGAAAGGCTCTCATTAGGAAATGTCAAGGGCCAAGCAAGCAAAAGAGGCGTGTATGTTTGCACCCAGCAGGGAAGTCTGGGATAAGATCA
Organism: Balaenoptera ricei; assembly: GCF_028023285.1. NCBI lineage: Eukaryota > Metazoa > Chordata > Mammalia > Artiodactyla > Balaenopteridae > Balaenoptera > Balaenoptera ricei. The sequence goes on from NC_082649.1 coordinate 36,948,168, forward strand.
TTGGCAGTCTGCCTTGAAGAACCCATTTCTCTTTATGTATAAAGTACAACCAGGAAGAGTGAATGAAAAAGAAAGTGGATAAACGCTTAGGAGAGAGTATAAAATGGCATAGCCGTGACTTCTTTTAGGGTAATGTTGTGCAACTTAGCATCGGAGTCTTGGTGGTTTAAAAAAGTAATAATTAATAATTATTGACTTGTCTAGGGCATCTAGTATTTAGTTTTAAAAACGAATTTAAACTCATGGCAAGGAAAACCATGGTGAAATGAGATTTCTCCCTGGACAGTTCGCCTTGGCAGTGTTGTCACAGCCTTTCAAAGATCCAGCTTGCTAAGGGTAGCTTGCTGTCCAGCTTAATGTCATCTCTTCTCCGAACTGGTGCACTGGCTCCCTCCCGCTCTCTCCCTCTTGAAAGGTTAGCCTTTCTTCAGAATAGCACAGGTTTTTCCAGCGACATCTGTCAACCTGGCAACGAGCACACCCTAAGGAAATTATGAACATTTGAAGACCATCTGAATACTGTAGGGAACCTTCCCTCTCCCTCTCCCTCTCCCTCTCTTCTCCCCCTGCCCCCATCCTGCTTTCACCCAAGAAGAGTAGAGCACCCATATGGCATTTATCACTGTCCATATCACTGATAAACTGTAAGCCTATTTGTGTCTGTGATTTTTTTTAATGCGTTTTGATTTGTTCACTCAGTGGTGATAGCTCATGAAACCTCAAAGCGGTGACTATCCTAGAAGGCAGGTTGTGGGCAGACCCCTTTGTTTAATGAAAGGAGACCCCCCCAGCCACCGTACTGTTAGCACAAAGAGACTTCTTTGCTCTAATAACTCCCATGATCTTGATCTGATTCAGTAGGTCAGAAATTGCTGTCCCCAGCAAATATCGACCAGAAGAAAATGCTTTCTTGTTTTTTTTGAAACTGCCAGCTGCATATTACCCTAGCAGGTGCTAATAGGTTTTTGCTGGTCAGTAGAATTGTTATTGGTTCTTCCTTTCCCTGCTTCCTATCCTTTTACAATTACAAGGTGGCTCATGAGAATAAAAGTCTCACCTCTTGTGTAATACCCAGATTTCTGAAATGCTGGTCCCACCTACCCATACCATGTGGGGAAAGCCTGGCCCTTCATGACTAGGGAAGCACCAAGCCTGGATCTTGTGAGTTTTTGAAAATCTCAAGATGCGTTTGTGAACATGATCTAATTTATTCTTTCAATATTCACAAGAAGGCAGAAGGAGGAAGGGATTCTTTTCTTTATGGGTAAAGAAACTGAGTCACGGGGTGGTTAAATGGCCTTCTCGAGATTGCCTAGGGCATGGTTTACAGAACTGAGGTGAGTTCTTCAGGTACCTGCTTTCCAGTCCATTGCCTTGGTCCAGTGGATGTTGGAGCTGAAGGCAGGCAGGGGGTAGCAAACGTTTTTCCTCTCAGAATTAAAGTATGGAGACATGATGCAAAGAGGGCTAGAACTCAGAAATAAGATACTTCCTAACTGACAGGTCCCAGAATATTCATAATAAACTTCTGTTTAAAAATACTCACACCCATTTTTCATTTCCCAAAGCACTAAGTGTAAACCATTAGAAGAATAATTAATTGAGAGTAGTAGCAGAAGGTGCTTTTTAAACTGCCTTTTATTGTATTTTAGACAAGACTCATTTCATCATACACTGTAAGCCTACTGGAAAACATAGCATGATTCTGTTTCTTCAATCTAGATTAACTTTGGCCTCCAGAGGTAGTGTAAATCGTACTTTTTCCTGAGTTTTTTTTTTTTTTTTTCTCATAACTACTTTACTTAGGAGTATGAGTAAAGTTGTTCCAGGTCACTTACAAGACTTTGATTGTCAGTCTTTGAAGCTAGGTAGACAGATTTCCCCAGGGACCCCAAGTTCGCCTGTTAGGGAGCAAAACCTCAGTCTCACCCAGGGGATTGCTCAACTTCCCCACAGCCCTGGGCTGGCCCCTCAGGCTAAATCTGGGAGAGCCCAGGGAGGCAAGTTTTCCCTCAGGCGTCCTGTGGGGTTTGATTACAGAGTCTCAATTCTGAAAGCTCAATATTCAGAAGTTAAGACTCACCTTTACCTGTATGTTTCTTCTGAATTCCAGTCTTGCTCCCTTGAGATTCTCAGAGATTCTTTCCTTCTCACACAATTCAATCCAGGATGCTTTGTGGGAACTAAAACATGTGAGAATTTGGTGTCGTCTCCCACCTTTTTCTCTCTGCCTCCAAAATCTGTGGCAGGCAGTTTCTGCCAAAGTGGAACTGTAGGAGCGTACTTGCCACAGATCTGATTGGGACATTTTCTGTAAAATGTACAGGATTCCGCTTAATGTTTGATTGCCTCACTGCTGATAACTATTGTAAGTAAAATCTCAAATTTTATATTTATTGATACATTTTAAAGGACCGTCATTCAAGATCATAAAACTCAAGAGTTATCCATTATCTCAGAATCATTCTGACTTAAAGTTTGAACCAGATACATCCTCCAGCTTAAAACGAAAAAAATTTTTAAAAGAGAGAGAGAAGAGCTACTACTTTGTTACAGGGATGGTTTAAAAAAAAACACAAAAATTTACGTGCAAACCACTGCTTCTTTTGTGGACCTTTTAAAAACCTTTTGCACATCTTTGTTCTATGTTTAACACGAATGAGAAATATTCCCCCAAAGCTGTGGTGACATCTTAGATCTTGAGTCACAAAATTGTTGTGGCCTGAGAACACCTTTCAACCATTAGTGTGGAACAAAAATAACTCTGTTGATATCAACATCTTTTAGGACATAAGGAAAAATAAATCCATGTAAAACTCTTATACTACTCGTAGAAAAAGATGCCCTTTACATTATAACTTTTAAATTTTCTTGAGAAAGAGTTTCCTAAACTTGCAAGACCAATTTCAGTGACTTTTTGTATGTTAGGTATTTTTCCCCATATCAGCTTGAATAACTTGTCGTGATGTAGGGGGCAGATATAGAGTCTTTCTCTGACAGATTTTGTCCAGAGAAAAGGAAAAAATCACCCCAATGACATATTGCCTATTAGTTCAAACACAGAGTTAGCTGTTTGGGCTATCTTTTTTCTTACATCTGGAAATTCCTTTGTCCTAAATTTAAAGGCCTCACCTGCAGAGTGAATCCCCCTTTGATACGCTGCAGTGGTTACCGCTGTTAAACATCTGATGCTTGATTCTTTAAGGTCTTTTTGAATCGAAGATTTTCACAGCTAAAACCTCCAGTGTGAATGCTGGAGTTTGAAAACTACAGATAAGAGAGTAAACCTCTTAAGCAGTTAGTTCTGGAAGGTGCTTTGTGAATTCACTGAGCCTGGTGAACATGCATACTTGGCATCCACTGGCCCCACCCCACCTCACCTTTGCCCCTGGGAATAACCACCTCTGATTTCTCACCTCCGTCTTCTATAAAACTGCCATGTTCTCTGAAACATGTTTGGAGCTATAACTTTCTAAAGTTACAAAGTTTGCATACTTTGGGAGAAGGGAAAGCCACATTTAAATTTTGGAAAAGTGTTACCTCTTCCTGTCACTGGCTAAATAGAACCCAGCATGATTGTCAACGTCCTTATAATCTCAAGATAGGGTGTGTGATTTGGGCAACGTTGGTGATGTTCAGAATTGGAGCTATAACAGGAGTGATGAGAACACAGATTATACTGACTGAAACAGACAAAAATGAAAACAAAGAAGAAAGGAAAAGAGGCTCAGAGGAATGGGTCGCCAGCATTCAAAAGGCAAGGTCTGTTTTCTTCCCATGGGCTTCCCCTGCAGATATGGAGAGATGGTCATGACTGAATCCTTTGGAATTGTGTTAGGAAGCAGCCTTTCCACGGTGCTGGGAACCGGGACATATTTGGGAAAGGAAAAGTTTAAAGGGTTTTCTTCAGCAATGTAATGTGATATACTATATGATTGAAAAGTGATTTTTTTTAATTGAAATATAGTTGATTTACAATGTTGTGTTAAATTCTGCTGTACAGCAAAGTGATTCAGTTATACGTATATACATTCTTTTTTAAATATTCTTTTCCATTATGGTTTATCACAGAATATTTAATATATTTATTTCCCTGTGTTATATAGTAGGGCCTTGTTGTTTATCCATTCTATATATAATAGTTTGCGTCTGCTAACTCCAAACTCCCACTCCATCCCTCTTCCACCCTCCCTCCCCCTTGGCAACCACAAGTCTGTTCTCTATGTCTGTGAGTCTGTTTCTGTTTCATAAAAGTTCATCTGTGTCATATTTTAGATTTCACATATAAGTGATATCATATGGTGTTTGTCTTTCTCTTTCTGGCTTACTTCACTTAGTATGATAATCTCTAGTTCCATCCATGTTGCTATAAATGGCATTATTTCATTGTTTTTTATGGTTGAATAGTATTCCATTGTATATATGTACCACATCTTCTTTACGCATTCATCTGTCAATGGACATTTAGGTTGTTTCCATGTCTTGGCTATTGTAAATAGTGCTGCTATGAACATAGGGGTGCATGTATCTTTTTAAATTATATTTTTGTCCGGATATATGCCCAGGAGTGAGATTGCTGGATCATATGGCAACTCTATTTTTAGTTTTTTGAGGAACATGCATACTGTTTTCCATAGTGGCTGCACCAAGAAAATTGATTTTTTTTTTTAACCTAATAGATAAAACCAGGAATGAATGTAACTTAGTGCCAGTGTTGCAGAATACATTTTTGTAGCTTTTTGATAGTTTCCAAGAAAAATGGGCTTGAGCTCTAATTAGCTATTGTTCATTTACAGCTGTTCACACATAACAGCTGTGAGTATTTTTCCCTTTAGAGTAAGTTGACAGAAGGTTGGATTGCAGTTGGGTTGGAAGCTTGCCTGGTCAGCAACAAGTTCCTATGTAGACCTGTGGATAGGCCCCTAGGGTAAGTCCCCCTTTAAAAAAAATAGTGTAGGTCTGTAGGGAATATCTAGATGTGACGTTAAGCTGATAGTCCTAGTTGTCTTTTTGAAGGAAATATTTTGTAACTCTGAAAATCTTGGCAACAGAGAAGAATCTCCCTTGAGACTGTTAAGTACTTGATGGCTGTGTGAACCACTGTGTTATTAGAAAACAATTTGCAATGAAAACAGCCAGGGAAACGTTGCATGAAGCCCAACACAAGCACTATTTGTTTGTTTGTTTGTTTGTTTACTTGCTCACTTGTTTATTTCTTTTTTTAAAAACACCTTTATGGGAGTATAATTACTTTACATTGTTGTGTTAGTTTCTGCTGTATCAAGCACTGTTTTTGAAGATGACAATCCTCTGTTAAGTGCTAAGTGCTATTTCACTTTTAAAATCTGCTTCAAATGGGTTTTTCCCCCTATCTCTCAAAGGTGATCTCTGGAGACCGTTAAATAACATGTCAGTCTTATCTTTAAAGATAGCTGGTACAGGTGGCCCTCAGGTCATGTCCTAGTGAAGTAATACTGCCTTTTAAAAAATTTATTACTCCTGAATTAAATTTACAGGCAGGCTGTTGGCCACCCCTGGTGCTGTGTAAGAACAGAGGACAGTACAATTGTTTTCAGAGCACTTTTTCTGCAGTTCCCCACAGTGTGAGTCATCCCAATATTCATACACTTGCAGAATGTATACCCTTTGTTAACATGCAATTTTTGCATTCAGAAGCAGCAAATTAAATTTGAGCAGAATTGCTATGTGCACAGAGGGGGAAAGTAATTTCTGCCCAGGCACTTCCCCTTTGCTCCTAGCATAGGCTATTGTAATAGGTATGTAGCTGAAGGATGGCAAAGGAAAACCAGAAAGAGACAGATGCGAGATGCTGGGCTTTGGCAATATGGTTTTGTAAACAAAGTGACACAAATTGGGGCAGAAATTCCAGTGGGACAAGGGAGGAAACTGGAAGACTGGAAATTCAGCACAAAGCTGAGTTCCATCCAGATGGTGTTTTTAATACATTTATCAGACACATATGAAAGACGGTAATGAACATTCAAATGGGGAGTGGCCCGGCCCCTACGGGAAGAAAAACAGTATGGCACCTTCTGTGCGTTGCAGTCAGTTAGAATCACTCTCTAATTTTTCCCAGCAAAAAAAGACCACAGAATTTATTCAAACCACTGAGTAATTATTAGGCAGTCCAACTAGGCAGGCTGAGGTTTGTGTTTCTAGGAAGAAGAATTAATAACAGAATTTTTTCCTGCTGAAATGAAGGAAGTGGCCTATATTAGTAAACCCAGTGGTGACATTTAGGACAGACCTCTTCTCTGAGAACTCTTATAGTATGACTATAACCAGATAGCAATACTGTCAGGCATAAAAAAGCTTCTATAGTCTTTAAAAGTCATGTTATTATATACATTCCTCCTCTTCCTCCTGTTCTCCCCCAAATGGTTTCCCTATCAGAAAATATTTTAGTCTACCATGAGTGACCAATCTTTCTGTATGTGGGACAAACTTTTAGGGGAAGAGAAGTTGAGAGAGCTAAGGGTATATATGTAGTGCTTATAAAGCAGCTCTTCTGCAGTGGGCATATTTGTTTTCTTTTTAATGTTTAGGTCAAGACCCAGAGATTGATCATACTTCACTTTTCTAAGAAAACTTTCTCTTAGAAAGCAGTTTTTTCTGCTTTATTCAGTAACTTTTATTAGATTTTCTAGCTTTTGGTAAGGAGCTATGTTAAGTGCCACACCTATATACGCATGCTTTTCCAGCTCTGATTCATTCTTTCAGCAAATATTTATTTAATAACTGCTATATGCTAGGCACTCTTTCTTATCAGTTGGGAATACAGCAGTGAAAAAAAGAAACAAAAGTTCCTGCCCTTATGAAACTCACATGCTAAATCTCCAATTGTCAAGTTAGATCAGATTGAAATACTGATTTGGATATTAAGAATTGGCCCAGCGCTGGAATTATGGTCTCACCTTGGTTATTTACAGAAAGTCTTTATCCACAGGGTTTGTGCCCAGATCCCTATCCTTCTCTTCTTTCCACCCGTTGGCATCATTTGGTCGTTATATTGTTAATTTGACTCATTGTTTAAAACATAGGAATGAGAATTAAGAAAAGTGCTGATCTGATTTGCTACCTTATGGAATAAGTACAGTTGCTTATCAAGTTGCTAGTAGAGTTCTAGCAAAAGCAATTTCTTGAAAGGAAATTTGGGAGTTGGGGTAGATTTCACTAATACAGTCTACCTCTGTGTATTATATGTGTCTATGTTTATCTGTGTTGGGCACCCTTTGTAGAATCCAGACTTTGACTTAAAAACGTTAATGGACGATGATGTCAAGATCAAAGTGGAAACCATGGAATACTATTCTCCAGCACATAGATATAGGATTTTTTGTTAAGAAGGCACTGTTTTTGTTTTTGAAATGTTCTTTTTTTTAAAATCCCGGCCAGGGACTGAACCCAGACCCACAGTAGTGAAAGTGTGGAGTCCTAACCACTGGACCGCCAGGGAAGTCCCAAGAAGGCAAAGTTCTTTAAAGTAGCATATGTTAGACTACCTTAAGATTCCAGAGGGTCAGAGGGTGATATTACTAGGGCAGTTTTGCTTAGAGAAAATGTTGGAGACTGAAAGAATCTTCTTTAATAAATATTTCTAAATATGTCTTTAGAAAAGGAATTCTGAGTGCTTATCCCAGCCTTTTTTCCCAAAGAGCTTTAAACCATATCACTAATGATTTTATGATCATCTCTGATGCTGCTGCACTAATTGACTAGTTAAAATCAGATCATCTAGGGATAAAATTGTGAAGCAGTAAGGTAGCTTAGGAGGAGGAAATTGATAAACTCAGGGAGAGTCAGCAAGGACAACCATCAAGACCTAGTGGATACTACAGGGCACATCAGCATTGTAAAGAATCCTAAAAGGTTTATCCTTTCAGACCCTCTGAAATTACTTGCCATATTTCTGGTTTTCATAAAAACAGTGTTAAAATTTGTGGAATTTTAAAAATAACCAATATTCCATTTGTGGAAAAGAACATAAAGAACATATATGTAAAGTCTGGAGAGCAGGAACACTCACATGCTCACCACCCATCTTGAGAAATAGAACACTACCAAATCTTTAAAGCCCTTTGTGTGTTCCCCCCACAGCACATCCCTGCTGTCTTCCTATCCGAGGTCACCATTCATCTGAATTTGCGTTTACTACTCCCTAGCTCTCTTTTCTAATCTCACCACATAGGTGAGATTCACTAGGTGTCTATCACTGAACAATAGAAGTGGAATTGTACCCTTTGTATTTTTGACTTGTTCTTCTTAACCAACTTTCTTTGTAAGATTGACCCTTGCTAATACACATAGCTTCAGTTCATTTATTTTCAATACTGGGTAGTTTTTGTTTGACAGTGAAATTTTAAAACTCAGTGGACAGGTTAAACAGTAGATGAGACACACCTGGAGAGAAGCAGTGAACACAAACAGTAATTTTAAGAAATTACCCAGAATGCTTCAAAAAGAGGTAAAGAGGAAAAAAATGAAAGGAAGGTTAAGAAATAGAGAGGATAGAATGAGAAGTTCCAACAGAGGTCTAATGGGAATTCTAGAAGAAGAAAAACCAGAAAATGAGGGAGAATCAATACTCACAGAAATAATGGTTAAAATGTTCCAGACTTGATAAAAGCCATAAATGCTTATATTCAGTCCTGAGCAGGATAAATTTAGTCTGCATCTAGGTACAACATAGTAAAATTGCAAAACACTAAAACCAAAAAGAAATCCTTAAAATTAACTGTGGAGAAAAAAACAAATTACAGCAGTTAGAGGGATAGCAGACATAACAGTAGAAGCTAGAAGACTATGGAATAATATCTTAAAAGTGCTGAGGAAAAACAGCTTTTCACTTAGAGTTCTATACCCAATTAAACTATTATTCAAGAGTGGTGGCGAAATATACTTTCAAGTAAAGACTTTGCTGAATGGATGTGTCTTAGAAGGAAGTTGAACCAAGAAGAAAGGAGGATATAAAAAAAATAAAGGTGAATAAATTGGTGAATGTGAATAAATAAGTTTTGGCTGTATAAGATAATAATAATGGTGACTGATTTTGAGAGTCTAAAACAAGGTAGAAGTAAAATGTTAGGTAAGAATAACAAGCCAAGAGGCAGACGATTTGTATGAAAAAGTGTTAAGATCTTTTATATTGTTCAGGAGAAGGGAATATGTGATTTTTAATTTTAGGTATTGTTAAGTCTGGTATGCATATATAGAATTTAGTAAAAGAATAGAAATAGAATATATAACTTCCCAATCAAATCAATAGGAATAGCTGGTGGGTAAAATAAAAGAAATTCAATCTGTTAGAAAACAGGAACAGAGTAGACAGAGAGGTGGGGGAAGCAGCAAAGAAAAAAAAAACTTGTAAGTAGAAATAAAAGTGATTAGTGGGACTTCCCTGGTTGGGCAGTGGTTGGGAGTCAGCCTGCCAATGCAGGGGACCCAGGTTCGAGCCCTGGTCTGGGAGGATCCCGCGTGCTGCGGAGCAACTGGGCCCATGCGCCACAGCTGCCTGGCCTGCTCTCTGGGGCCCGCAAGCCACAACTACTGAGCCCGGGCACCACAACTGCTGAGGTCCACACACCTGAAGCCCATGCTCTGCAAAAGGAGAGGCCACCGCAGTGGGAGGCCCGCGCACCGCCGTGAGGAGTGGCCCCCTATCGCAGCCTCTGGAGGGGACCTGTGCGCAGCAACGAAGACTCAACACAGCCTAAAATAAATAAATTTTTTTTAAAAAAAGTGAATTAGTATACATCAGTAATAACAATTAATATGTCATGTATATCTGCCAGTTAAAAGACAAAGGACACTGAATTTTTCAAAAATCTAGTTATATGTTATCACAAGAGACCAGAAAAATAGAAGAGTGATGCTAAGGAAACAGTAGCCAAAATAAAGGCACTGTATTTATTTGACATCAGAACATGTAGATTTTAGGGCAAAGGCATTATTAGAGATAAAAAATGACACTACATAATGATGAAAGGTTCAATCTACCAGTTAGATATAATTCTAAAATAATGTACACGAAATGATGTGTTCTCAAAATACATAAAGCAAAGATTGACAGAATTACAAGGAGAAATTGACAGATCTACAGTCATAGTGGGAAATTTAAACAAACCTCTCCCATTAATTAGTAAGCATGTAAGTGATTTGAACAGCTCAGTAAGTTTGATATAGTAGGTATATATAGAACCATATATCTCCCAAATTAGAGAATACACATTCTCTTCAGGCACATGTAAAATATTTATAAGAACCATGAACTAGACCACAGAAAAGCAAATCTTATCAAATTCTACAAAGTCAGTATCATACAGACCACACCTTTTAATCCACATTACAGTGTAATTAAAAATCAGTAACAAAAACTTGAAAAGTTAAAAAAACAGTCTTATGAATAATTTATGAAGCAAAGAAAAATCTTAATGGAAATTAGAAAATACTTAGATGCAATCAACTTTTAAAACACTTTATGTCAGACAAACCCAGATGGAGGAACATTCTACACCATAGTTGACTCTAATACTCTTCAAAACACTATATATCAAAACTTAAGGGTAAAGATAAAGCAGGACTTAGAGGTAAAACATTAGCTTTAAATGCATTTATTAGAAAAAAATAAAACTTAATGTTTTGCTCATTATTTGCTTCAGATATTTAGAAAAAAAATAGAATAAATCCAAAGGAATAGAAAGAAGAAATAATAAAAAGAGCAGATTTAGTGAAGCAGGAAATAAAGAAAATAATCAGCAAAATTGAAAATCGTTTTTTTGAAAACACTAATGTAGTAGACAAACATGTATAGGACTGACCAAAAAAGAAAGGAAAGGTACAAATACAAATATTTGGAATGATAATGAGAACATACTGTGAAAATTTTTATGCTAGTATATTTGGGTTGTTTTTTTTTTTTCCACATCAAGGCTTACTGCTTTTTTTTAATTTTTATTTTTTAATGTCTTTATTGGAGTATAATTGCTTTACAATGGTATGTTAGTTTCTGCTTTATAACAAAGTGAATCAGCTATACATATACATATATCCCCATATCTCCTCCCACTTGAGTCTCCCGCCCACCCTCCCTATCCCACCCCTCTAGGTGGTCACAAAGCACTGAGCTGATCTCCCTGTGCTATGCGGCTGCTTCCCATTAGCTATCTATTTTACTTTTGGTAGTGTATATAAGTCCATGCCACTCTCTCACTTCATCCCAGCTTACTCTTCCCTCTCCCCGTGTCCTAAAATACATTCTCTACGTCTGCGTCTTTATTCCTGTCCTGCCCCTAGGTTCTTCAGAACCTTTTTTTTTTTTTTTTTTTTTTTTAGAATCCATATATATATGTTAGCATACGGTATTTGTTTTTCTCCTTCTGACTTACTTCACTCTGTATGACAGACTCTAGGTCCATCCACCTCACTACAAATAACTCAATTTCGTTTCTTTTTATGGCTGAGTAATATCCCATTGTATATATGTGCCACATCTTTATCCATTCATCTGTCGATGGACACTTAGGTTGCTTCCATGTCCTGGTTATTGTAAAAAGAGCTGCAATGAGCATTGTGGTACATGACTCTTTTTGAATTATGGTTTTCTCAGGGTATATGCCCAGTAGTGGGATTGCTGGGTTGTATGGTAGTTCTATTTTTAGTTTTTTAAGGAACCTCCATACTGTTCTCCATAGTGGCTGTATCAATTTACATTCCGACCAACAGTGCAAGAGGGTTCCCTTTTCTCCACACCCTCTCCAGCATTTATTGTTTGTAGATTTTTTGATGATGGCCATTCTGACTGGTGTGAGGTGATACCTCATTGTAGTTTTGACTTGCATTTCTCTAATGATTAGTGATGTTGAGCATCCTCTCATGTGTTTGTTGGCAATCTTTATATCTTCTTTGGAGAAATGTCTATTTAGGTCTTCTGCCCATTTTTGGATTGAGTTGTTTGTTTTTTTGATATTGAGCTGCATGAGCTGCTTGTAAATTTTGGAGATTAATCCTTTGTCAGTTGCTTCATTTGCAAATATTTTCTCCCATTGTGAGGGCTGTCTTTTCATCTTGTTTATGTTTTCCTTTGCTGTGCAAAAGCTTGTAAGTTTCATTAGGTCCCATTTGTTTATTTGTGTTTTTATTTCCATTTCTCTGGGAAGTGGGTCAAAAAGGATCTTGCTGTGATTTATGTCCTAGAGTGTTCTACCTGTGTTTTCCTCTAAGAGTTTGATAGTGTCTGGCCTTACATTTAGGTCTTTAATCCATTTTGAGTTTATTTTTGTGTATGGTGTTAGGGAGTATTGTAATTTCTTTCTTTTACATGTAAGTGTCCAGTTTTCCCAGTACCACTTATTGAAGAGGCTGTCTTTTCTCCATTGTATATTCTTGCCTCCTTTATCAAAAATAAGGTGACCATATGTGTGTGGGTTTATCTCTGGACTTTTTATCCTGTTCCATTGATCTATATTTCTGTTTTTGTGCCAGTACCATATTGTCTTGATTACTGTAGCTTTGTAGTATAGTCTGAAGTCCAGGAGCCTGATTCCTCCAGCTCCATTTTTCTTTCTCAAGATTGCTTTGGCTATTCGGGGTCTTTTGTGTTTCCATACAAATTGTGAAATTTTTTGTTCTAGTTCTATGAAAAATACCATTGGTAGTTTGATAGGGATCTCCTTGAATCCGTAGATTGCTTTGGGTAGTATAGTCATTTTCACAATGTTGATTCTTCCAATCCAGGAACATGGCATATCTCTCCATCTGTTTGTATCATCTTTAATTTCTTTCATCAGTGTCTTATAATTTTCTGCCTACGGGTCTTTTGTCTCCTTAGGTAGGTTTATTCCTAGGTATTTTATTCTTTTTTGTTGCAATGGTAAATGGGAGTGTTTTCTTAATTTCCCTTTCAGATTTTTCATCATTAGTGTATAGGAATGCAAGAGATTTCTGTGCATTAATTTTGTATCCTGCTACTTTACCAAATTCATTGATTAGCTCTAGTAGTTTTCTGGTAGCATCTTTAGGATTCTCTATGTATAGTATCATGTCATCTGCAAACAGTGACAGCTTTACTTCTTCTTTTCCGATTTGGATTCCTTTTATTTCTTTTTCTTCTCTGATTGCTGTGGCTAAAACTTCCAAAACTATGTTGAATAGTAGTGGGAGAGTGGGCAGCCTTGTCTTGTTCCTGATCTTAGTGGAAATGGTTTCAGTTTTTCACCATTGAGAACAGTGTTGGCTGTGGGTTTGTCATATATGACCTTTATTATGTTGAGGTAAGTTCCCTCTATGCCTACTTTCTGGAGGGTTTTTATCATAAATGGGTGTTGAATTTTGTCAAAAGCTTTTTCTGCATCTATTGAGATGATCATATGGTTTTTCTCCTTCAATTTGTTAATATGGTGTATCACATTGATTGATTTGCGTATATTGAAGAATCCTTTATGCTAGTATATTTGAAAACTTAAACAAAACAAAAAATTCTCCTGAAGGGCCAGGAATATCTAAGGTAATTTTGAAGAAAAACGGAGAAGAAGGGGAAGGAGAGGGAAGACAGGTGTTTAGTTTGTCAGATTTTAGTATACTGTAAAATTATAGTAATTAAAACAAGATGGTAAAGGCACAAGACTAGGCAAATTAAGGAAACAGAGTACAGATCTTAAAAAGAGATTTGGATACGTATGAAAACTTTATATGTGACTAAAGTAACCTAAATTAGTAGAGGAAAGCGATGAACTGTCCATTAAATGGTGCTGGGGAAATTAGCTAACCTTATGAATAAAAGGTGAAAGTAGATCTGTATTTAATAGCATACCAAAAATAAATCCTAAATAGATTAAAGAACCAAACATGAAAAGCAAAATTTGAGAACTTATAGAAGAAAATATAGGGAGATATCTTTATAAATTTGGGGTTGGAAAGAATTTATAAACAAGGAAAGGAAAACACAAATCATATAGGAAAAGATTAAATATTTCAACTCAACATTAACCAAGAAAAGAGTGACATCCTGCCAATGAGGTAACTCATAGCCACAAGTGTAATTCCACTTCTGTATGTGTGTGTGTGTGTGTGTAAATATATACATATATATGTCTTACATATTCCTTGAAGAAACTCTTACCTATGTACACAAGAATACACATTTGTAATCACAAAGAAAACAATGGTAACAATCTAAATGTCCCTTTGGTATATTTATACATTGAAATATTTTATATACTTTACACAAATGAACTAGATTTATCTGGCTATTGAACGTTCCTTCATCCTGGTTTAATGTTTATTGTAGACGTTAATATTGTTGACCAAATATTCCCTTTCTTCTCCTGGGCACACAGCAAGTTAGCCCTCTCCTGTCCCCTTTGAAGTTAGGTAAGGCCCTGTGACTTGCCTTAGTCAACAAAATGTGAGCAAAGTGATGTGTGTTGCTTTGGGGGAGGAGTTTTAAGAGCCAGTGCCCAGTTCACTCCCTTCTCACTGCTGCTGTGATTGAAGAAGCACATATCAATCAATACAAAGCTTCCGTCACTAGGTTCCCTGCATGATGCAATGCTCAGAGTCACCTTGCTGATCATCACTGAATGCAGCATAGTGTGGGTGAAAAATAAATGTGTGCTATTTAAGCACCTGGGAGAATGGAGGCTGTCTCTTACTGCAGCTTAAGCTACCTACAGTGTGATTTTATGTCTCAGCTCAGTTTATTGTGTATCTTGTGCCACTTCCTTTAGTTCTGTCTTCCAAATCACAGAATACTTCCCCTTTTCCATGAGATGGAGGTACCATGACTTAGCCTCTAAATATAGTCCTTTATCTCTTCTCCTTTCAAAGTCAGAGGGGAGCTTTTCTCTAAGCCCCTTCTCTGCCAGGAAACTGTCCTCACAGGTTACTTTACCAGAGATTCTGCTTATTGCTTTAGAGTTAAGCTTCATAGTCAAGGGATTCATGGCCAGAAAATCCAATCTCTCTCCCTTCCTCCTTCCCTTCCTCTCTTCTTTATCTGTGGATGGCTGTCCTTATCTACAGAGAGCAAAGCAAGCAGTGAAGGTATATGAGATGAGGGAGCAAAGCAAGTAGTGAAGGTAGATGAGGGCTTGAGTACAGGCATCCCCACCTTTGGAAAGTAAATGCATTGCTTAGAAGATACATGGAAGATTATTTACTCCTCATCATTATAAAGTTAGAAATGTTTTGGCATGATAATAGTACTGCTCACCCTCTCTCTTTACATAGAGTATAATATTATACTGAAAAGTATAGTATATATCTAATAAGAAATTGTCTTTTTTTTCAATCCATTTTAAAATTATGTAAAGTAAGCTACACATCTTGAATGTAAGTAACTAAGGTTAATTGTAGATTTAGGTTAAATAACTTAAATTTCTGAAGAAAATCGCAGCGCTAGTAAATGCACAAAAAAGGTCCCAGTGGACTTAAAAGGCTCTCACCTTTTATCATTCTCTTCTCAGTGTTTAGAGAATCTACATCATTTTTGGACAGCTATATCATTTTGTGGATACCCTAGACTTTTGTAAATGAACAGGTGGATGTGGACTTAAAGTACATAGAGAGACACAGAATCAAAACAGAGCTGGTGCTTCAGAATGCAGCAGTTCATGAACAAAGAGATGAGCGTATGTGTTGAATTGCTCAGAATAGTAAACAAACAAAAAAGGGAAATGAATCATGGCTGAGGGCAACTGTATATTCTGCAAAGGGATTGGTGCCATGTCCTGGATTGTTTTCCTGCTTTATGAATTCTAAAATACTGAATCTATATATGTCATGCTTCTTTAAACAAACTTACTACATTTATTAAGTGTAATAAATATGTACAGTTTAGAGAATACTAATAAAACAAGTGCCTATGTACCTATCGCCTCACGAGAATAGAAGAAAACCAGTAGTTTTGAAGCCCCTCCAGGATTTCATCTTGGAAATGAAATCAATTAATGTTTAAACACATTGGTGGGTGTCCCTCCAAGATTTCATCTCCCTCTTTCTCATACAAATGATCATGAATTTTGTGTAATAATTCCCTGGATTTCCTTTTTAGTTTTACGTTTATATATGTATCCCTAAACAAATTATATTTTTAGTTTTGTCTTTTTAAAAAGCTTTGTATGAATGAACTCATACACTGTGTTTTTCTGTGCCTTGCTTTTCTCACTCAACATTGTTTTTTGATTAATCAATTTGGATATAGTTGTAGTTAATCTCAACTACTGTGTGGTGTCCCACTGTAGTAATATTTCACAATGTATTTATCCGTTCTATATCTTATGGGTTATCATGTTTCTTTGTAATAAAATTCTTTAGGGTTAATTGCTACATGTGGTTTGGTTTGTTCCAGCCTCAGGTTCAACTTTTTTAAAAGCTATTTGGCATGGAAATGTGTTCATATCTTGAGATAATCAAGATGCTCTAATTTCTGTTTTATTATTGATAGTAATTAATTAATTTTGTTCATAGCACACTGTTGGGATATATTTGGCTTCTATATCTTGATGCTGAATCTCGTGTTGGATTCACAGTTCCCATGGAGAACGTTGCAACAATTGCTGATTGTGCCAGTGTGATTGAAGGAGTCAGTCGGAGCCGAAATGCCTTGCTGAATGGGGACACTAAGAACTATGATTGGGATTCTGGCTATACATGTCATCAGCTAGGAAGTGGTGCAATTGTGGTTCAGCTGGCACAGCCATACATGATTGGGTCAATACGGTAAGAAGATTCCCTTTCATTTATTACTTTTAAAATGGAAGACACATGTGCAAATTGTGTTTTGGTACATTGATGATCCCAGTAACTTCAGTCAAGATACTCTTCTGTTCTTTGCTCTAAATATTGAGAGGAGGGGATGGAAAATGAGGGACAGAGATATACAAGGGGCTTGTTTGGATTTTCTGGTGGGGAAATGCACCAAAGTTAGACTTGTGGAAGGACTAGTTTAGATTTGTGGAGGGAGAGGACTAGGGCCTCTCCCTGGATACGGCACAAGTCTCAGTTTGTATTGGTTAGGAACTTACAGGATGTCAAAATCATTTTCAACTCGAATAAATGGCTTTATATATGAACCAAACAGATCTGAATATGAAACCTGGTTCTAAAAGATCTTTTTACTAATCTTCATGTCTGGGTTTTTGGTTGTTTTCATTTTGTTTTGTTTTGTTTCGCTTTGCTTTAAGAAGGGAACTTTAACCCACTATTGCTTGATTTGTAGGATCATATAATTTTAAAATGTGACACTGGTGACATCTCCCAGAGGATATACTTTAGTTCAAGAGAGTCATCTGGGTCTCAAATAGGCTGCCCTTTTTTTTTTAAGGTTCTAAGAAGGTCTCTGAAAGACTAATGTTGTGTGTGTGTATGTATATATATATATTTTTTAACACAAGATATTTTACATTATATCTTAGCCTGCCAGAGGTAGAGATGTTGGTGAGACATGACTGCCTTCCTGCCATCATGCTGTACCACATTTGCCTTACTGTTTCCTGTTCTCATTTTACAGTTAGTATGTGTAAAGAAAGAAATAGCACAAAAAATAAGGTAGTGGGATTCTAATAGACAAAGGTTTATTGATGTTTAAGCTAATAACTGCAGAGATTAATGCTGCTTGTCGGTTCCCTGGGGTACCCTGACAAGTGATGCTGGATTTCTTGGAGAATTCAGACTGTTGGTTTCTTCATTTAAATTGTCAGCCTCTTTTCATAAAGGGCCACATACAGGCTGAGTACCACAGGCAACAAATCACAGAGAAGCCTTGAATTCATACTGCAGGCCAGACAACTCACTTTGTGCTTAGGAAGGGGGAGGACACAAGCCACAATCAGTCTGGACAAGCTAGCAGTATAAATAAACTTCCGTCAGAGAGCCATCAATGTGCCCTCCTTCCTTCTTCTCAGCTGCATGCATTAACTAAAGTAATCATAAGCCATCTATTTAATAAGTCATCCTAGAATCTTTGTCATAAATGGTGTGAAACTTATCGGAATATTTCCCATTACAGTCTTTTCCTCTTTACTTTAAAAATCTGGAAAACAGTTGTCCTTCTCTTGTCTTATAGTCTGCACAATTTCTTGACGATTACCAATCGTGTCTCTGAGATTACATCTGCAGTTTCTTTCAGAAGGCTTGGTGTGTAACTCATCTGAGCAGGAGACTTGAAATCGTTTAAAATGACTAGATACTTTCTTTCACTTCACCTATTTGGGGCTTCAGTTTTCTTTTTATTATGTTTGTTCTGCCATTTCTAATTTGAAAACCAGTCTTCTTGCCAGTGAAGATAGAAGCAAACTGGCAGCTTAGCAGGTCTGCCCACTCTCTTTTAATGTTCCCTGTATTCTGTCTGCTTACCTGGCACCCCACATTCTCCACCTGCCATCCAACAACGGTCCCTGTGCATCTCAAAGCAATATGTCAGAAATGGAATTCCACCATTCTCCCCTTTCCCTGCTCAAGTTGCCTCACACTGCGATTTCCTCATCTAATTTAGTGGTACTGCTCATCCACCCATCCACTGAGCCAAAAACATGGAAATCTTCCTAAATTCCTTCCTTTCCCTCACCTCCCCCACTGAACCAGTCAGCTGTCAATACCAGCTCGTACATATCTCACAAATCCTTCCTCTCTTCCCCATCCCCACTGCCATCACCATAGTTGTACCTTTGTAGTTTCTCTTCTCTAGCTAGCTCTTCTTTCCCCACCTGCAACCATCTCCCACACTGTTACCACAAATCTGATGTGGTCATGCCCCTTCTTAAGAGGATTCATGGCTACTATTTGCCTTAAGGAGAAAGTTCAGACAACGGCATTAAGAACATGTGACTTGCTTCTGTCTGTACAACCTTGTCTCCTGCCTCTCCACCCACCCCTACACGTACTGTCTCAGCCTATCCAGCTACTTGCAGTTTTGCACGTGTCACCCCTCTCTTACCCCATGCCTTCAACTCTTAGAACATGCTGTTCTCATTACATGTGTGTCTCACTACCTTCTCATCACCCCTTTTTACCTGGCTCCTATAACCCCTTCAAGACTTCACTCCTTTGGGAATGCTTCCCTAACCTTCTATCATCTCCTGGGCTGATTTAGACATCCCTATTCAATGATTCCATACATTCTGTATGTAATTCCTCCCAGAGCATTTGTCATGTTTGTATTATAATTGTTTACTTGCTGCCTTCTCCCAGCCTCACCCGATATATGAAGCCTGTGGCAACTCGGAATAAGTGTTCCTTAACAGATTGAATGTGCAGATGAGGTAGTCTATCAAGATAGAAGGGGAAATTATAGCGGGTATAGTGGGAGATCTAGAATTTTAGATCCAGCAGAGACCTCATGAGGTCATTGCCAAGGTGACAACTTAGAAAGAGACAAACAAGCTTTTCATGTGGCAAGGCTACCTTGGCCTCTAGCTCTACTCAAACAATCAGAGATGTTGAATCTGACTCCAGATAAAAGGTGTTACTGGAGCTTAAGAGAGACAAGAGAGAACAGTCCCGTTTGGTTTTCTTTAAATGTGGGAAAAGAATGGTTCTCCCAAACAATTTTTTTTTCCTGTCTCAGAGGGGGATGATGAGCACGAGCACAACCAAAGGCAGAATTGTGGGTCTCAGCACCGTGTGAAGCCTCCACCTTCCTTAAGCCCAGCTATTGCTTTTGCAGTGAGAAAATCCATGCAATTGAAGCCCCATGTAACTGGCTGAACGCTCAGAGAGACACGTCTCTATGAAACTAACATTACGTTGTCAGGAACTGCATTTGCCTCTTCTGTGACATTATCAAGAAGAAAGGGAGAGGGATTTCTTAACCACCAGTGCCTCTGGGTGATGCTGGATATCTCGGCAGGCCATGGTTAGCAGCAGCTGATGTGCCCAGATAGATGTTTATTGATAGGGAACTAGATCAGTGGCGCCTCTTCATGGGGATGGGTAATTGACAAATGACAGGTTGATTAGTCAGTGACATTTGACCCATGGCTTCTATTGCTTGTGGTGACTCACTTGCTTTCCTAGTCACTGTATCCAAAGAAACCCAGATTCCAAATCAACACCTAGAGGGAGAGCATTACAGAGCTGAGTGACTAACATTTTCTCCATCTTAGAGGGAGGAGATCTGGCAATTCTGGAACCTATTCCTCTGGGGGCCCAATCACAAGGTATACTGACTTTAAAATTTCAGGTTTCTTTGTAGATGGTGAACACAGAGGCAAATGTCTCAAACATGGATTATCTTGATTACCTCATTCTTTATTCCTAAGAGAGGACAGAATTATTGTATGGATAAGATTTCTTTTGTCCGTTTTCATCCACATAAACCATTTCTTCCTTTCCTGAGTGTTTCCCCTGTAGCTGGGTAGGCAAGCAGAGCTTCTTTCTTTCTTTCTTTCTTTTTAAACATTTTCTTTTTTTAAAAAATGTATGTATTTATTTATTTTTGGCTGTGTTGGGCCTTCGTTGCTGTGCACAGGCTTTGTCTAGTCACGGCAAGCGGGGGCTACTCTTCAGTGTGATGCGTGGGCTTTTCATTGTGGTGGCTTCTCTTGTTGCAGAGCATGGGCTCTAGGCACACGGGCTTCAGTAGTTGCGGCATGCGGGCTCAGCAGTTGTGGCTCACGGGCTCTAGAGCGCAGGCTCAGTAGTTGCGGCATGTGGGATCTTCCCAGACCAGGGCTCGAACCCATGTCCCATGCATTGGCAGGCGAATTCCTAACCACTGCACCACCAGGGAAGCCCCCAGCTTCTTTCTTGACAGACAACGCCCACAGCTCACCACAGTCAGTGGGAACCTAGTCCTGCTAGTGTGTCTGGTATGGTAAGTACCCTTGTGGATCCTGGAAAGGCTGACCTTGAAACCTGATCTCTGACCGTCTCCTCCTCCCCTCATTGTCTTTCATTCACTCAACATTTTTTGGGCCTTTAACTGTGTGCTAGGCACTACTCTAAGCCCTGGGGCTACAGCATTGAATCCAGAAAACAAACATCAGTTTTCTCACAGAACTGGCATTCTTGTTGGGGGAGGGGGCAGTGGTGGATAACCAGTAAACAGCACTATTTGTAATATGTCAGATATTTCAAAGATGGAGCCATCAGGAGGGAGGACTAGGGGTTGGAGACAGCGCAGCTTTAGATTGGGTGTTCAGGAAGGTCTCACTGTGCAGAGCCTGAAGGATGGGAAGAGTAAGCCATTGGGGGACCTGGGGGATGAGCCTCACAGGCAGAGTGCCAAGGCCCCAAGGCAGAGCACGTGAGGCAGGTTGCAGGAGCAGCAAGGAGGTCAAGGTGGCTGGAGTAGAGTGAGGGAGGGGAGGAGAGTAAGAGGCAAGGCGATGGAGGTGACTTTCAGAGGTGACAGCCCTGAGATGTTTTGTTACTGTTTCTGTATTCAGTCACCAGCTCCCCAAACCATCCCACCCGCCACCACAAACCCATCCCAGGGTTTCATTAGTACCATTAGAGGAGAGTTTTCTTTGCTGAGGAGAGGAGGGGCGGAGCTGGGGCGCCATCATGCCTTTAGAAGCCACCTTCTTTGTTCCTGACCAGCCTTTGTCCAGTCAGCTCCCAGGAAAGAGACAGCAGGAGGCGTCCTAGTCCTTGCAGTTTATGTGAAACTTTCTCCCCATCTTTGGTGTTTATTTCTCTTTCCCAAGAGCCAGAGCAGGCAGTATAACTTGGAAATAAAGGAGTTTGTCTTTGTTGTTGCTAGGTTTACAGGCACAGCGTAACTTGTTCATTTTATTTGAGAGAAAAAAAGAGAAATTGCCTGGAATGTGCCTTAAAAGTGGGTAACTGAGTAGTAATTATATCATTTTCATGCCTTTTTAAAAACATTAAAATTTAAATAACAGGAAATCTTCAGAGGCCTGATCACATAAAACGACCACATAGTAACTAACCAAATCTACCTAAGTCTTAGTTTATAGTCCCTCTGTCGCCTTAGTTTAAGACTTATTATCTTTCTACTTCCTAATCATGATATCCTTTTAAGTATTTTCAGGTTAGTATGAGAAATCACATATGCTTTGCATTAGGCATGTGTATCACCCAGTCTTTTTCAGCTAGTAAGTGACAGCACTTTGTTGAAACCCTCATTATTAGATAGTCAATTAAATTAACAATTCTTACCTTAGCTTGAAAATGATGGTTTTGTAATTGATATATGCAGTACTGTAAGTAAAATACCCGTAATGCTTTAACTAACCTGATTGTGAGTAAGTAGGCTGTTGGAAGATGAAACAGTGCAGGTAGATGCAGCTAAATAAACCCATAGTCTCTCTGGGTGTTATGAGGATTAAGGAGTTAATGACACAAAAATATTTTGAGTTCCTCAGTTGGAAAATGTTATATGAATATAATATGTTAGGACAAAATGGATCTAACCCAAAGTATGTTCTTGGTGGGTATTCATAATCTCTTTAGTCTGTGGGGAGGACGTTTTTACTTTGCAATAGGAAAAAAAACCAGTTCTACCACTTATAAAAGTTAATCTGGCACAGAATTTCTGAACCACAAATCAGTTTATGCCTTGCAGTTATTAAGCATAGATAAAACAAAGCAATAGAAAGTTGATCCTTTTTAAAAAAAATTAGATATGTCGCTGTGCTCCTTATTCATCCCAGTATATATTTCCTTCTCTTTGAGCTGTTGAGCCCACACCCAGTTCAGCTGCCCTTTCACTATTGTGTGGCTGCAACCATTCTAGATTATCTATTCAGTTTGTAAATCAGAAATCCCTTTTTCACTGCTGTTTTTCCTTCTTCCCACTGCTGACCACCCTGCCAAGCTATTGCTCATCCACTTCCCTCCCAAGGATAAGCACAGAAAAGAAAAAGGAGAGGAATCACAAACCATTCCATTTTGTGTCCTGTTTAATAGCTCCAAATGAAGGCTTAGTCCATGAAGGTGGGGAGAGAAATTGAACCAATGACTCTCAAATGATGTTTTGTAATTATTTGAGTATTTTCTACGTCTGTGCAGCCCTCAAGTTCTTGTAGAGCCACAGATAATCTCAAGTTGAAGATAGTGATTGTAGTATTGAGATGGACTTGGGTCTTTGCAATGATTTCCAAGTGCCTAGTACAGTACTTTGTGCTGTGAGTACTCAATAAACGCTCATTGACTGAGCTGACAACATAGTATGTTAGTGCAACTAAAGGGAGTTCTATCTATCAAATAAATTGGACATCATATTTGCTCAGTGTGTCTGTTCTAAGTATATGTGAGGAAACTGCTAAAGATCTGGCATCTCCAGCAAATGACTAAGATGAAACTCTGGTGTTAGGTGCTGACATGAGCACAGGTAAGGACTCTTGCCTCAAGTTTCATGCTGCTTCCATTTCATTCTATCTGAGTGCTGCACAGGCAAGCATACATTTATTTACATTAGGACAGCCTTTTTTGCAACCTAGAGAGTGAAAAGTTTCCTTTTTATAGTCTAAAGAATACAACAAACTTCTAAAAATATGACTCCTCTGGCTTGGATTAAGATTGCCTATAATTCTAGTCAAAATTGGAAAGATATTTTACCAGATTTGCTTCATATCAGTCATGTCACGGCCCTGAACCAAGGAATTCTTCCTTGCCTTGCTGATCCATGATTTATTTACCAAATGTTGTTTCTCTCACAGCCTATCTGCATTGCACTAAAGTCTTCTCTTATCACCCTCAGACCTCAGAACTCTGGTTTCAAGAAAAAGTGTTGAATAAAAAATTATAGTTGTGGTTCTCAGTAGATGCTGGAGTCTGAACTGTCATGAATACTAAGGCGACCAGGAATCCTGGAGCCTGGAAACAGCAGAGTTTTGGGGAATGGTAAATATGTCTCAGCTAGTTTCATCCCAGATGTATCTCAAGACCAGAAAGTATTGCTATGGCAACTAAGTTGCTTGTTAAAAATACAGGAGGGGGGCTAGAATTCAGATGTTCTTTGGAAAAACAGGAAAGGTTAAATGCTCCCCCCAAAAGTGTGTATGTGTTTGATTTACCTCACATGTCAACCATTTATTTCTCTTGAGCGATTAGAGGAGTTGACAACTAGTCATCATAAAATATAGCTGAATACATGAAAAGAAAAATCCTTTCAGTTTTCAAAGATTAACCCATCAAGAAGACATTTTTACAGAGGATATCAGCCCCATTTGACGCAATATTTCATGCACAAATGTATGTTTAGTAATTATCCAGAATCGTTAATTTGATACCCCTCTAAAACAAATACTTTACCAGTAGTGCTTTAAACAATCATTTCAAAAACTGGAATCATTCACCTTGGAAGATCAAATGAATGGAAAGCATCAACCTTCTCCTTCTGTGGTTTTACTTTGACAGATGTTTTAAACACTGCTTCCCCCAAGATCAGCCATACAGGATCACAGAAATGTGGCTCTTCTCTTAAGCGCTAGCAGAAGCATAGGACTTTCAGCAAATTCACCAACATTTCTACAGATTTAATACATCAAATTGCTTGAATCTATCTTTTGAGTATTAAGTAAATGAAGCTATTCTGAAATCTGATGAAGGGTCACCTTCATTTAAGGAATTACTCCTTGAATTAATCCAAAACAGTAATCTATCTTTCAAAACCTTCAATCCTCAGATACTCTTAAATCAGAGATTTTTTTCCCGAGGAGCCCCAATTTGTCACCTTGTTAAGGTGCTTTTGGTGCATCATGGTAGCACTTGATGTCTGTCTGTCTGTCTTGTCTCTCTCTCCTCTCCCTCTCTCCCTCTCTCTTTAAACTTTGCCCTTTGTAACCTGGTAAACACAGAGGCACTTGACCAAAACATCCTTGTATCTTTAGTGAAGAACAAGCAGAAGCACTGAGATCAAGAAAAACTCTTCCACTTCCCCTTCTTGCTTCTTCCCCATCCATCCACTTCCATTCTGCATCCTTCTCTTAGGAAAAGTGATTATGATGACAGGCTGGTTGGTACCCCTCAAGGACTCCTGTCAGCAACTTTCCTGGACACTCAGGGCCTTAGCTCCCGCTGAGGAATCATTTTTTTTTTCTGCTGTGTTACCTCTTTCAACAATGTATCAGATTCAGTATAAGGAGTATTGGTTACACAGATAAATACAGAGTGTGCTTTTACTTCTGCCTGTATTTTCTTTCCTGTGCCCTTAAGACCTAATGGTAAGGATCCTCTTTCTTCCTTTTACTTACGACGTCTGAAACCATGTCCCTCAGTGATTATGACATTACCACCCTTGCCACGTTATCCTTTTACTGTAACCAAACACCAGTCAAGACTGTTTAGATTTTCCATACAATTTAATGGTCCTTTTAGTTGCCTTGTCTTTCAGTAGCTCTGGAGTTTTAGCTGCTTCACTGTCTCCATTTAAGATGTGAAGAGACTACAGTATAATTTGACTTCCTTCTCTTTTTCTCTACCATCAACGTGGTGATACCACCAGTGCTAAAACTCTTCCTTCAAAGATTCCAGTATGTTGCACAATCCTACAGAGCCTCTTATGGCCTTAAAAAGAAAATGAGAGAAGGCATTGTAGCTTCCGGTTCAACCCACTCTCATTTCTTAAGGATATAAATTATAGAAACTTTCATTAAATGCTATGGCTAAGACTTGACACATTAAAAATAAATAAATAAAAATTTATTTTTATTACTAGCCCTCATATGCTCCAAAGGAGCTTGCAATTGGCTGCAAATAACAAAGAACCTGATTAAGAAAGACTATTTAGGGGCTTCCCTGGTGGCGCAGTGGTTGGGAGTTCGCCTGCCAATGCAGGGGACACGGGTTCGAGCCCCGGTCTGGGAGGATCCCACATGCCGCGGAGCAACTAGGCCCGTGCGCCACAACTACTGAGCCTACGTGCCACAACCACTGAAGCCCGTGAGCCACAACTACTGAAGCCCGCGCGCCTAGAGCCCGTGCTCCACAACAAGAGAAGCCACCGCAATGAGAAGCCCGCGCACCGCAACGAAGAGTAGCCCCCGCTCGCCGCAACTAGAGAAAGCCCACGCGCAGCAACGAAGACCCAACGCAGCCAAAAATAAAGAAATAAAAAATTCTTTAAAAAAAAAAAAAAAGAGAAAGACTATTTATTTATTTATTTATTTATTTATTTATTTTTATGGTTGCACTGTGTGGCTTGGGGGATCTTAGTTCCCCAACCAGAGATTGAACCTGGGCCCTCGGCAGTGAGACTGCAGAGTCCTAGCCACTGGACCACCAGGGAATTCCCAAGAAAGACTTTAAATGTTTTTTAAACTATTTTGGTTTTGTTTTGCTTTTGTTTGTTTGTCTCGGTCTCACATAACAAAAAGTCTACAGGTGGGTGGCTGCTAGAATTGGTTCTGCAATTCAGTGAGCTCTTTGATTTTCTTGGTCTTTTCTACTTGTATTTTTGCCTCAGAGAACAGGACAGCTGCTACAGCTTTACCTAGCACGTCTGCGTTTAGGCAGGAAGAAGGAGGAGGGCAAAGTGGTAAAAGTGTCAAGAGCCCTGCCAGCCAAGTCTGTCCCTTTTTATTAGGAAAAGCCAAAACTTTATTTGAAGCCGCACCTAGCCGACTTCCACTTAGTTATCAGGTAGAACTATGTCATGCAGTCAGCCCTAGCACGTCTGGCAAAGAATTGAGGGTCATGGTAAGGAGTTGGCTCATCCAGTCAACAACTCTACCACAGACACTACCTCCTGCTTGACATTTCACATCTACTTTGGAATTTTTATAAATCTCCATATTTCATGTGTTTGGTTTATTTTTAAAAAACAGCTTTATTGAGATATAATCCATATACTGTACAATTTACCCATTTAAAATGTATAATTCAGTAGATTTTTTTTCCATTTACTTTTTTTAATGCCCACAGCTTCTGGATGCATCTAAAACAGTAAATATAATAATTGTATTTTATATTATTCTGAGCTTCAAAAATGTTCTGTAAATAAAAAGCCTATATCTGCTTACTGGGTAATTCTGCTCCAAAATGAGAAGCATTACTGATTATATATCTTTGATCTCTTATTCATGAAATTTACCTCTTGAAAAAAAACTTTAAGTTTCTGTTACAAATTGTTACCTAGCATTTAATTTACTGTGACTGGCCTTCATGCTTTACCAGCAGAGTGATAGTGGATGTACCTAATAAAATTTGGGAGGCAGGCAAGATCCCAAGTGCCCTCTGATCAAAAGGAGAATAAATTTTGTTTGGTGTGGTTTTACTCTAGTTAAGTTTATTTTAAACATTTCTGAATTTTTGTTAAAATTGGCAATCCATATGGAGTCTGTTAACCAGACATATTTGATTAACCAAAATACCTGTTTACCTAACCAGGTTATAGGAACTTGACTTTTTTTCTGTACATGTAAAATTCTAATATCAGAAGTTTCACTGCATATCCATGTTATTTTGAAATGGTAGATTAAATTATGTCAAAAGTCCTGCTGGAAATAACATTTTCAGTTTTTAAGATCTGGAGTTAAAACACTCATGCCCATCAGCCCTAGCATGAAAAGATACATTAAAAGACCTCTGATTTTCTAAGGGGATATTGGGGAATAACTGTCATACCACCTCCAGTCTTTTCCTCCTAAGTCTTGGAATTTGTTTGTAGGATTACAATGAATATTTCTGGTTTCTGGAACTTTTGAAACGTGAAGTACAGTAAGCGGGAAGGTGATTATAGCAATACCACAATTCCAGATCTTGGGAGAAAAAATTAAAATACCCTCTGCTTTTCCTACCAGCATTTCTTTGTGCCTTCCCCAATCCTCATTTCACTCCTCCCCAAAATGGTAGTCATGGTCAAAGCATTTAGTCCCTTTCTGGAGGAGATGCTGATCAGATGTGTGAGTTTGCAGGAACAAGAGTGGGCCACATTTCAGTGGAAGCACTTCTTGTGTCTCTTGTCTTCCACTAGGCCCTAAGTGGGATGGGCCAGGACTAATTCTGCTAGAAAGAGGCCCTGTCCTCCTTCTTTGTTCCTACCTCTCCCCATCTCTCTCTCTCCTCTCTTCTGTCCTCACAACAAACACACCTATCCTTTCTTCTCCTTGGGCATTCTTACTTCCTCTTCTGTCTTTTAGGGTGGCCAGGGTAAGATTACTGCCTCAGCCCAGGGATAGCTCAGTGCTAGGCAGCAGGGGACCATGATCTCTCCTGTACTAACTCTGTTTTGGTGGTACTAAAATGTGTATTGGGTTGATCCTTCCTTAAATTGTAGTGGTAAGAAGCAAGAATAAGTTTTGGGTGTGGAAAAGGGACAGAACAGGCCTCCTAGCTTGCTTTGGGTGAAGCTGTTCAGGCATAACCAACTTGGGGAAAGGGAGTGCTTATGCCTTTTGATTAGAGTTTTGGGTCAAAAATTCTACTAGCAATAAAGTGTTCCCTTGCTTCCCACTTGCTGGGACTTTCCTTGGCATGTACTTACCTCAAGAACCTTGTGGGAAGGAGTAGTTGAGGTCTAAGATAATAGATCTTGTTCCTAATTCTCTTAGGCATATGTCATTTAATTGTCCCCCGATGTCTAATGCAAACCCTTGTCAATTTTCTTCTTGATATCTCACTTTCTGTATTCACTTCTTCGCTAAGGTTTAAAATAATAATAAACATCTATAATCAAATAGTGTCTTTATTAGGAAGCTTATGATAGTCCTATTAGAAATAGATAAAGCATTATCTATAGAAAATTGTTTGAGAATTGGCAGTGACCCAATAAATAGTATCTTGTTGATAATAACATTCTTAGTAGAACAGGTAAATTGCTTTATCATGATTGTGTTCACTATAGTGAGATTTTAGCTGTATATTTTAGACTCAGAGAAAAAGTAGAGAATTCACGGCGATTATGTGGGACTATTTGGGAAGAACCTGGAAATAGAGTCATCCATTTAAAACTGGTTTCATTAAAGATTCCAAATGAGTAGTTTTGTTAAAACACTAAGCAGTATAAGGTTTTTATTGTTTTGTGGTCACAGACTGCCCTGGTCAGGTATTCTTGTAAGATGCTTTTTATAATCACACTAGACAGCACTGGAGAGATAGCAAGGGGATAGAGCCTCGCAAATCCATTTTCTCCTGGTGACCAATAAACAACCCTGTCTACCTAATTGGTGTGGTTTAGTCTGTGGTGTCATCTTCCCATATAACTGAGATATTAGTGTTTTACTGCTGTCATATTAACTGCCTTATCATTGACTATATAACTTTTGTGTGTGTATTACTTATTGACTTTAAACGTCTCTATAACTTCTTCACCCTACCCTGCTGCCTCCATGCTATTTAGGAGAGATCTGGAGGGTCAGTGGTCAGTGACTGTTCTGCTTGCAAATATCTTCAGTTTGAGAATGTAGCGCCTAGGCACTTCATCAGTTCTGGGAACAGAGAGGGTTTGGGAATGGTTTTCAGGTTTTCATTTTTAATTGGAATTTTTCTCCCTCCCTTCCTTCCTTCCTTTTCTTTTACTCTTAGCAGAAATACCAGAAACTTGGGGTGAAAAGCAAGCCAAGAATTGTCGGTACAGTTGTCACAGTAACAGCGATGGGATTAGGACTATAGCAGAATCTAAAAACTCCGTGTGGAATTTGCTACATGAAAATCTATTGAAACACTTTCAACAGAATAAAGGGATTTTAGCCATTTCTGGGCTAAGCTCAGCTTTAAACTATATCTTTATTTCTTACCTTGGTGCCATAAATCTTTACTGTTCAGTAAGAAGAGCTTTAGTTTTCTGTCTATTCCTGGCACTGGCAAACTTTTTCCAAAAAGGGGCAGATAGTAATTTTAGGCTTTGTATGCTATAGTCTCTGTCACCGCTGCTCAACTCTGGTGAGAGAACATGGCTGTGTTCCATTAAAACTTTATTTACAAAAAGAGGCAGCCACAGGCCATAGTTTACCAATGCTCTATCTATTCAGCTCCTTTCCTCACTAAGAACTCTAGTCCATAAAGGCAAAAGTGAAGAATTAGGGAACTCATTTGCCTTTCATGGTTTCAAAGAATGTGAGTAATAATATTTAGAAGCCTGTTATTAAAAGATATGAACATTAATATCAGCATTTAGTTTGGGGTCAAGATATACACCATGACCCAGTGGTTTTTCCTTCTCTGTTTTATGGGGGATGAGCCTTGGGCGCTGCCACAATAGCAAGTCTGGCAGATGAGGCTTCAGCCCCAAAGCTGACCTTAGTAGAGCAGTTCTGCTTTTATCTGTTATGGATATTTATATTCTTCTAAGACGTTGTTTGTAAAAGGGGTTCTGCTACTTAAGAATATTTTTGAAAATACTGGCTTATGTTTTTTGCATTTAGTAAACACCTTTTTATTATGGATACCTTATAAGAAGTACCAAAGGATCTATCATGTATTACTTTGTAATTAAAAGGAAAAAAAAGATTAAAGAAACAAGGAACCACAGATCATCCAAATTAGAATCTGTCTCCCTCTCTTCCGCTACCCTCACACCCCATTTAACAGATTATAAATCTGAGAGGATAAGGTTGCAAATTAGAAGCAGAGTTGGGACTCTTGTCCCATCTGATGCCACTGCTGCATATTGCCTTGGAATGTCCTTGTGTCCATCAGAGGCTGAAGGAGAGTTAGTGGAGCCCTTTGTGGTCCAAGTAAGCTGAGGAGATAACTTGATCTAGAATGTCACTGAAGCTACACCATTTTCTTCTTCCTTGCTCATATTCCTTCTTCCTTTGACTTGCCAGGATCCCCCAAGCTCCCAAATGCCCTAAGCTATTAGGGCACGAACGGTGCTTACAGCTGGAACAGTTCTAGCACCAGCTCCTGGGAAATTACCCCCAGGGATGTCTCCCAGCCCCTGACACTTAAACATTGATTGTCTGAAGAGCGTTATGACAGTTTCATGTGTATTTCAGACCGGCTGCCTTAACCAAGTCCCCTTCTGCCTTAGCCAGGTCCCCTCAGCATGAATCTCAGTGTTGATCTTGGGGATTCAGTACCAGAGTGGGAGGATCCTGAGAAGTCTGTGATCTCACCACTTTGGGCATGATTCCTTCCCTGGTTTGTGAGGTTCTTAATCTTTTCTGCCTATACCTTTCTGAATGTGAGTCAGGGTAGTGATGTAAAGTGGGGTGGCATGAGGTGTTTGTGTGTTTGTGTGTTTGTGTGTGTGTGTGTGTGTGTGTGTGTACGCTCGCATGCCTGCATTGGGTGCCTGCGTGGTACCAGAACTGTGTTCTTGGGATGCCTGTGTAGGTCCTATCAGCCAAGCAAGAAGAAAGTAAAAAGGGGTCCAACAGATAGGGCTGTGGGGCACAGGGGAGATAAATGTTTGTTTTTCTTGATGAGGAAGGATAAGCCAGATGAACAAAAGAAACAGTTTAATTCACAGAGTACAGTATTCTAATGAAGCCTTATGCTGTGCTTGAGTCAAAGTGGCAAGTCTAGCTGCAGCAGGGCTTTAGACGGATATGAGTGATTTATTCATCTCTGCCTCCTTCACTCAGATTTTCTCCTTTCAGCCATCCAATATCCATCACCTGAAAGCCCAGTTCCCGTATAGGAGTTTACCCTGGTAGCTTGCCTGGAATACATTTTGAAGGATTAGTGTACATGGCATGGAGACTGGCCCCTGTGCCCAGCATACTCTTGTGAATATTCATGTCAGCACCTGGGAGGGTTATTTCTAAAAAGGCAGCTCATGCAGAATACATTCCAAAGAGGGAGTGTTTTTCTCTTGTCTGATGATCCTTCAACCAAACAAACGTGGGAGGGAGGGGGAAGCTATTCTGCAATTCTGGTGAGTATTTATGAGACAGAAACTGCACCCTCACATCTTCTGCAGAGGTGGGAGAACCACGGCCCCTCCCCATTCACAGCCTTTGCCTGGGCCTCCCACTCTGGGGAAATAGCATAGGTGATTCCAGGAAAAAAAAGGCAACTGCCCGTTTAGCCTTTGGTCCTGTAACTCACACCAGTTTGATTTAATTATGGCTGTTTAGCAGTTAGAAAAGTTAGAGTTATTAATGTTCAGTTGAAAACGTTTGAATTAAAACTTATGATCCCAGCTTTGAAGACCTGGATCAAGAAAACTGTTCTGAGTGGCCAGTGATCAAAAGAATTCCATTGAAAAACATAATTAGCTATTTTTCCCTCTAGCCGTTATAAAAAAATTACATAAAATCTCACTTTTTTTCTTGCTTTTTGCCATTCTTCAAAGGATTTATCACACGGTTACTTATTAAATTGATTAATTATCTTTTGTTTATAAGTACTTACCATTGTTAGGATTCTCACTTTTACATATTTGTGATGAAGATGCTATTATTATAATATTATTCTCATTAATGTTGTCTTTATTGTAATGGTATATCATGTACCACATGGAGGATTATGATTTGTCAGATACCTCAAACTTCAAATAGAATAATCTACTTACTCTAAGTGTTTAAATTTTATAGCACTTGCAACTTATTATAGTTTTATTTTTCTGTTTTAGAGTGTAGTTGTTTTCATGTGAAAGCCTTCGCAGAAGAATTTCGTGAGGGAAGTTCATTAGAGAAGGGATTTAAAGGGAAGAAATTTAGGCCGGGTAAATATGAGGGAGAGCTCAGGAAAGCATTTCTTGCAGGACCTAACGGAATAAACACGAGATTTGGGAATGCAACAGGAGGAAAGCAGCCACTTAGTGGAGAGAGGACCTGAAGGAGGAATGAGCCAGGGCCAGCACAGGCGGTACTGCGGAAGGAGCACGGGGGTTTGGATTGGATGGGCAAGTGTTTTAAAATCATTTTCAGAAAGAGCTCAGAACTTTGTAGAGGGTGACCTGTGGGGAAAAGAAGATGATTCGAAGCTGGAGCAAAGGTTGAAACCCAGATCTGATTTGGGTGAAAAGGTGAAAAGGTCAGGCTGGTAAGAAAGAGAGAGCTGTGGGAAGATAGTACTGGCAGTGTTCAGAGAGACCAGAGAAGAGATTTGGTGAGAACAAAAATAAAGAGATTACATGACCGAATAGGAAGAGTTTTGCCTTGTAGTTCATCGCTGCTGGAATATTCTCTTGCCTATAATATTCGGAGTCCAGCCTTCCCACCTTGTTTTGCCCTTCCATTCTCTCCCTTTATCACCAGGTTGAGAGAATACAGAGATCTGCCTGTAGCTAAAGTGTGAGTTCTCCCACAGATACGAATTCCTATGAAAACCTGACCCAAGGGACTGAAAAGGAACTGTGGAGCTTATTAAATTCCCCTTTGGCTCTGCTTCTTGGTGCTTCATAGGCTGTGCACATGTGGGCACATATGTGCAAGTGGTCAGAGGAGGGGCGGGAGAAGGAGCTCAAGAGATGAAATAGTAGTCAGAGTTGGTACATTTCATAAATTATCTCTTCACTGAGACTCTCCAGAAGGGTGTGGGGGTAGAGGACTGGCTGGGGGTGTGTTCGGATTGAAATGTAACTCAGGCTATAGAGCCTTAAAAGATGCTGTGCTGCTAGCTCATCATGTGAAAAGGGTGATTTACCTGTAGTTCCGTCTCCTTTCCATCATCATCTCCTGTCCTGTCCCCATGTCTCCTTCAGTTCAACCCAGTAGAGCTTATGATCTGTAAGGCACTGCGCTGGGGACGACGAGCCATGCATGGTCCTGACTGGACTTGGTCCTGAAAGCTGAAGGGGGTGTGGGGTGGGGATTGGGTGGTGTTACACAGGGAACCTGGAACCAGGTGACTTTACTCCCCTGCCACACTGGGGCCACTTGTTCTACAAGAGTCAGAGGTGTAAGTAAAGATCCAAGAAGGAAAACCCCTACCAGTCAACTGATAGATGAGTGAGTTTGGAGCTATTTAACATGCCTGTCCCTTCTTCTCACCCTCCCAATAATTTCATAGAATTGTGGACAGGGGAAAGGAAAGCTCACATTAATGCATACTGCCTTCAGCTGTTAACGGAAGAAACTGATTCTGACCTTTTAAAATCACAACAGCCCCTAATAGCAAATGAAGCTGAAATGGAGCTGGACTTGATCCCTAGGGAGCTAAGCCCTGTGGTCTGGGCAGGACCTCTCCATTTCTACCTCTTACACCTCCTTTTCCGATCCTACTGTTGAGCCAAATCGGGCCAAGCTCACTGACTGTGTATACACGTCATGATGAGGACGCTGCTGAGATCAAGGAAGCTAGCCTTGCTGCGGAGAGGGGAACTGATGACGCCAAATTTAAACGCAGGGAGAGATCTGTAAAGGCCGCATACCTGCTTAGCGTGCCACTGCCGAAGAGGTCTGTAACGGTCTTTTAAAATATAACGAGACCATTTGAAATGGTTCCCAGTATTTTTGATGCCAACATCCCGCTTAAGGAAGGGGCTGTATTGAAAAGAGTCACCTTGGAAAATAGAAGAAAACTGCTTTTCTTCTCAAGGGCTGTTTGGCCTGGACAAAATTTTCTCATATATCCACACTGAAAACATAAAATGAAAGAATTTTCATCAAATTGGACTGTGTAGGATGAAATCTAAGCCTAGGCCAAAACTTACTTATTAATAAAGGGTTTGCCAAATGATTGCCCAAGCAATCTTTTTTACAGATTATTCAATGTTTAGCTCATGTAAAAAAATTAACCAAGTAACTTAGAAAAATAGATTTGCATTGAAAGCAGGAAATGTGCTGATTATAAATTGTTTTTTTTTCCAAATGTGATAATGTATGCAAAAACATTTTGAAACCGTTGAGGTCTGTGTGAATGTGAGGTGAGATTATGATGAGCTCTTCGCCATTCTTTCCACACTCAGTGTTTACTGAATATTGCAGCTGCAGCCATGTTGTTTGGTAGTATGCTGTTACCTTTTATGTCATCACCTAAAACTTGAAATTAAAAACTTAATCCCTTCAAGGAGTGAAATGATGGTCTCAATTAGCTGTTAAAAGTTGGTAGTTTTGTACTGTCTCAAAGTTGTGTCCCATCCAGCTTTCCATGTAGCCGTATCCTGCAGGTATATTCTCCATTGGCATTTCTCCACTTTCAGATAACTCACCTGAATTATACTGTATAGAACATAAGATTTGATGGGAGGAAGGCCCCTCCTTTTATCCCCCCCTTTCTCAGTGAACTAGCCTATGCGGTGGAGCCCGCGTGTACACACAGCCTCACCTTTCCTCATCCTGGGGCTTCAGTGACTAAACACAGAAGCTGCATGTGCCAGACAGCCGAGAGCTTGCGCTTACCTTTTCCCTTGCCAGCTGCAAAAGAAGATTATTTAGCCAGTGTCATTACTTCTTCCTCTCTTAGAGAAGTCACTCTCTAAGATATATGAGAGATTAAACAATGTCAGACAGTACGTGGACTCTCTGATGTACTCTGACTAACGTATTTCCCAAGTTCCCCTTCCATCTGTCGAGCAGTCTGTGCTTTCTTCTTCTCCTGGTGTCCCCTTTGCCCTGAGAGGTTGTGGCCCACTTAGAGGCAGGGCCCCCATGGCGCTGCTCCTCAGGAGTTCCCGTGTCTGGAATCTGCAGGGCAGCTACCTGGTCCGCTCCACACGCTTTGTTAAAGCGCTGGCTCTCAGTTCCAGTCTCCCGCTGAGAATCTCATTTTGGGCCTGTGGCCCTCCAGCAGCTCTTCTCAGCTTGACCTTGCTCCCCACCTGAGGAGGAAGCTACATAATTGAACCCTGTGACAGCTGACAATAGGATCCCTCTCATCTTTGGGAAAATCCCAGTTTCTCACCAGTAAAGTTGTTCCTCTGAAACTGTACTGACTTCTGGCAGCTGTTACAGGCTCCCTCCTGCCTCTCAATAGCAGAGATTAAAATAGAGCCTCTAACATGATGTTTGTCTTTCTGCTCCTCATTCAGAAGAGTGAGAACTGTACTCTTCTGAATGAGGTGAAGGCACTGAAAGTTCCCCTTGTGACCAGAACTTCATACCTTTCTCCCTCACCTTCATGTCCATCGCATCCGCTCTTTTGCGTCACGACCTCCAGTCCCTCTCTCTTCTGAAAGGTAGTCAGCCCCTCTGACCCCACGTAACTCCTCAGCAGCCTGAAGTGGTAAACACTCTTAACTACCCTTCACTTCCCTGATCCTGCACTGTCTCTTCCTTGTCACTGTCGATCCTGCTTTCTTCCCTCCTGCTCCCTCGGTGCCACTGCTGAAGAGAGTTCTAACCCACGCTGATTGCTCCATCTTCGAAAGGCCCCTCCCTGCAGCTCAGCTGGCCTCACGGAGCCTATTCCAAAACCTGTTTTGCCTTTTCACCCCACACTGCAGTCCTCCCACTCTTGGCTTCAACAAAGGATCTTCCTTCACGTTTGAATGAAAAGGTTGCTGTCCAGAGTGAGCCTCCACACCACCTCATAGTCTCTCTGGTCTCGTAGCCACCCTGTCATCATTGTCATCCTCATCATCGGAATGTCTGCTCTTTTCGTGCACTCTGCTAGGAGCTTATCGTAGGCTCTTTTGTTTCCAAGCCGCAGAAACCAAGTAAAGATGGCTTAAGCCATCCATGGTGAGTTTATTACAGTGATTGGGACATTTCTCATGGAACACTAGGGCAGGAACTCTGGTGGCCCCCATAGGGACTAAAATCAGATGTTGGAATCCTGCGAGGAGCCCAGACAGCCCTCCCTGGGCCATACCATCTGTCTTCTTGCTTCTCATCGCAGATGACTTTCTTCGCTTCTTTGAGCTTCTGATGAAAGAGGGTCACTCCAGAATGTCTACAATTTTATCATCATTTTAAGTGAACAGAGCCAATTATGCTAAAATCTTACATAATTCTAAATTTTTGGTATGAAATCTGATTGGCCCACCAGGGGTCATATGTCTTCCTGTAATGCAGCTGGGTCTACAGAGCTCAGGAACCCCCTACATATACCTCAAGGTTGGGCCAGAAATAGTTCTCAAAGAGAGGAGTTACTGGGACTTCCCTGGTGGTCCAGTGGTTAAGACTGTGCGCTTCCACGGCGCTTCCAGGTTCAGGAACTAAGATCCCGTGCATGCTGCACAGCACGGCCAATAAATAGATAGATAGATAGATAGATAGATAGATAGATAGATAGATAGATAGATAGAGAAATAAAGAGGAGTTACTATGTAAAGGACAGATATGCCCCCAAAAAACCCCAAAACCCTGTACTGCATAGGCTGTTGCAGAAAATTACAAAATGTTGGAACTAGAAGAGCCCTTAGAAAACCATCAAATCTAGACCTTTAATTTCACAAGGGATGAAACTGAAGTACAAGTTAAATGACTTGCCTAATGTCACTTAGCCAGTGCTCAATAAATATTTGTTGAATTGTTGAATGGAAGACAATTATTTCTGGAGAACTTAATTTCTGGAGATTTTTAACAAAGAATAGTCAGTGCAAATTTTTGAGGTCAGAAGTACCTTTGACTTTGAGAGATTGGAAATGGATTTTATGATAAATTATTATTATATGATTAATATCTTGGCAGTTGATCTTCCCTTAGTTGTCTGTTTTCACCCAAATGGGAAAACTCAGCAAGAGCAGCAGTCTTGACCCCTGGCCTTGCAGTGGAGTCTCCCACGAACGATGGACAGTTAGAAGCAGGCAAAACAGACACTTGCTGCTGATGTAAAAGACACCAATTCAGTGGAGAAGCTGTTGATCTCAACTGTTAAACCTCAGCCATTGTTCACAATCTGGCACAGAATTAATCCCTTAAGAAAAGGATGAAAAAAATGCCATTCAGCACAACATAGTTTGTCATCGCATGCATAATGCAGACTTTCCAATTAGAATGCTATAATTTGGAAACTTTCTTCACAGACTGATGAGAGAGCAATTATTTTAAAGAAGGGAAAACTCAGTCCACTGGGTTTGCCTCAAGTCACTTCTGACTCAAGTCGCAAAGACAAGAGTTTTGAAAACATATTCGCTATTGAATTTTGTATCAAAACACCAGCAAAGAGAGCAATTAGTTCCTGTAAACTGAACCCCAGTAATCAATGGTATGCAGCCAGCCAGAGCACTTATGGAAGATGTAAGCAAAATCACATCTGCTAATCAATTTAAAAAAGCCCAGCTCTTCACTGCTTTTCAGGGAAATTCCACAATGAGAATAAGGAAGATGGAGGAGACGGTATTTAATATCACCAGGCGTTTCATGCAGTGCTCGTTGGGTGGAGTGGTTTGTGGCCACAGCTAAACACAGACTTGATCTGCATCAGTAGATCTTGGCTAGCAGCTTCCTTTATTCAGCCCCTTTTGAAAATGGCTTCTGATGTGTGGGTGGGGGGATGTCGGGTATGTTTAAGGAGCTACTCTCAATTAACGTCAGAGGGAGTGTGTCTGTCCTGGGCCAGCTCACTGGGCAGACCTTTTCTGGCAGATTACAAATCGGAAATATTGCTGTGTTGTTGCAGGTGCAAAGATACGGGAACAGACTTTGCTGGCAGGGAAAGAAGTGAAGGGAATTGGTGAGCTTTACAGTTGTGCCTTATTAGAACAAAATTTCTCTCCATGGGCAAAAAAGAGATTGAGCCAATTTTTCCTTTAGTGTCCTTAAGCTGTGCTTGCTTTTTTTTCAGTTGAATCAACAGAGGGGTTTTCATTCTTGGCTAAGCCTATATTCCAAGCAAGTATGCATCCTAGCACATAAATTAGAATCCCTTTTATATAGAGAACAAACTAGTGGCTACCAGTGGGGGGAAGGGGAGGGGGAGGGGCAATATAGGGGTAGAGGATTTAAAAAATGGTTATTATGGGATTATATGAAATCATGTGTGTGAAATTTTTGAAAATTGTAGAGCACTATAGAATTTGAAGAATCTTTCATTCAATTTTAAAAAAAGAATCTCTCTTAAAAACTCCTATGTGTAGGTGAGTCTGAGCCCTTGCTTGACAACCTGAGATCCATCAGTGTCCCTTTTCCACTCAGGAGTCACCCTGACCCCGCATTTCCAGCCCCCAGGGACTCTTAATAGAGGAATAGAGAGGAGATGTCTCAACTGGTATGTGCACTTGGCTGCTGTTCAGAAAAAAGAATTTAGGCCAGGAGAAATTATTGAGGTAAAGATTGATAGAGTAGGCTAATAAAAATTAGTATCTTCAGCATGCAAACTGTGATAGGCAGTGGATTAATATCCTTTAAATATAAAGGGCATCTTGTAAGTCATTAACAAAAGGATAAATATAAGTAGAAAATGGGTAAAATGTTCAAGTTCAATGATAAGTAAAAAACTGCAAATTAAAATAATGAGAGAGATTTCATCTATCAAATTGGCAGTATTTTTAAAGATAATATACAATATTGGTGATGATGCACAGAACAGGCATTTTCATACACTGCTGGTGGTGTGAGTATGAATTGGTGCAGACTGTCATTGCGGGTGAGGGGAGGGGACAGGTGTGCAGCTGTTCTATAATACATATCAAGGCCTCATAAGCCCTGCTCCAGGAGTTTCACTTCTAGCGACTTTCAAAGGCAATAACCATAGATTTAGCTTAAGAATGCTCATCACAGAGGTTTCAAAGCAGTGCAATATTATCAACTACCTAAATGTCCAACAATAAGAGACTAATTAAGTAAATTACGGGGCATCCACACAGTGAAATTCTATGAAACCAGTACATATGATGAGGAAGAATATTTGATGATGCAAAAAAAAGATATTCATAATAGGTCATTAAGCAAAGAAGCAGTTTGCACCATGTATATGTGTTGACAAAATTACTGGAATTACAAGTGATCTTCATTTTACCTTGAAAGAAATTGGAGGACTTTATAGAATAAGTTACTGTAACTTTTTCCATGAAACATTTTTCCATGAAAAATATTTTTCCATGAAATATTTCAAGATCTGGTTAGATTTTAGCCCAAAAGGGACTGATTATTTTCATTTGGATACACTGGTAGAAGCACTAACTCATGATTATCCAGAAGGATATGGATTATGATAAACCTGGCTCTCCATAAATAATCCAAAATTCCATTGGGAAACAGCCTCAACATCATCTCCCAAAAAGCCTGTTCCAGGGCTGTTCAATAAAGAGAATGGTTAATTATTTTGAAGTTTTTTTTCCTGGTTTTAGTCTACTTTGGCAGAGTTATGAATGATTTCAGCCCAGAACATATATGGAACATATGCTATAAACAGAGCCCACATGTTTGGAGTAGAATTTTTTAAAAACAGAGAGATCAATGATCTTTCTAAAAGGCTTATATTCATTCTGAGAGCCAAACATAGAAGCAAAAATTACATTTTTAAAAGTTACTAAGTATAAATTAATATAGGCTAACTGCATAAACATGCTGAGAGACTAGAGTAATATTTGAGGAAATGACTAATGAGGGAAATGATTCACTTTCTTATCACGCACACTGGTATAATCTAAAAGTAGAATTATTGGACACTAAAAACTATAGGGTGGATTCCTGTCTGATTGATTCAGAGTACTTTGAGAGATTAAATACTTAGGTGAGTTCAAGAGAAGCAGTAGCATGTGCAGTATTACACATCTGTTTATGCTTTCCAAAACCTTTTAACAGTTTTCTCTACTTAAAAGATGAATTCTAGCCTATTAAGTAGTGTGTACTATCATTGATAGCAAACAAAATTACAATTGAAAATAAGGAACTGAGGGGAAAGCGGAACACAGTGGCATTTCTAATCCTTAGTAATAGCTTTAGAGGTGACACTAAACTGAACTTGTGCAAAGGACTGTCATTGATTGTACTTGCAGGATTAAGGAGAAATAATACAAACTACTTTTGTAGAGTGATAGGTTATAGGTTGTAAACTGTGGCCCAGATACATAACCTGGGAGTAAAGGAAACATTTGACAGCAGAGTACAGAAAGGGGCTTTGGTCAGGACACCAGGTTGGAACCCTCACTGAGTTTAGATAAATTACTTAACAGCTTTAAGCCTCACTTTCACCATATATAATTTGATGAGAATAATAATGCTTGCTAAGAGGACTTTTGGAAAGATTTAATAAGTTACATAGAGCATTTAGCATAGGGCCTGGTACACAGTAAGCATTAAAGAAATTTTGGCCATTATAATAATAATGATCATTGTTGTTGTTGTTACAAATGATCTACTG
Source organism: Balaenoptera ricei (assembly GCF_028023285.1). Classification (NCBI taxonomy): domain Eukaryota; kingdom Metazoa; phylum Chordata; class Mammalia; order Artiodactyla; family Balaenopteridae; genus Balaenoptera; species Balaenoptera ricei. Next base: position 36,989,175 of record NC_082649.1, read on the forward strand.
ATATTCGCTCAGCACATATTCATGGAGTGTAGGCTCTGTGTGAGAGTCTGTGCCAAGTCCTGCGTGTGGAAAAACCAGTAAGACATAGACACTGCCTTCAGGGAGCTCACTCTGTTCTAGCTGGTGGAGGAAACAAATGTGCATGCCCAACCGTAAAGCAATAAGATAGATATCTTGTATGGGAAGGACTTTTGAGGCTGAAATTATAGAACACAATGATCTCTCACCACAGTGGCACTGTCAGAAGCAGAAGGCTGGACTGTGTTCTGCTCCCATATTGTAATATTTAGATTCTTTTTTTTTTTTTTTAATTTATTTATTTATTTATTTTTGGCTGTGTTGGGTCTTCGTTTCTGTGCCAGGGCTTTCTTTAGTTGTGGCGAGCGGGGGCCACTCTTCATCGCGGTGCGCGGGCCTCTCACTGTCGCGGCCTCTCTTGTTGCGGAGCACAGGCTCCAGACGCGCAGGCTCAGTAATTGTGGCTCACGGGCCCAGTTGCTCCGCGGCATGTGGGATCTTCCCAGACCAGGGCTCGAACCCGTGTCCCCTGCATTGGCAGGCAGATTCTCAACCACTGCGCCACCAGGGAAGCCCTATTCTATTTTTAAAATTCAGGAATGACACACATACAGTGCGCAAACCTTTTGTGAATAGCTTGATGGATATTTACACATGTATATACCCATGTAACTTCCACTGGATCAAAATTAGCCCATTTCTAGCATCCTAGAAGGTTCCCTCACCCTTTCCCAATCATTCCCTCCCCCAGAGGTAACTACCATTCTGGCTCCTGTCACCATAGATAAATCTTGTCTCTTTTGAGCTTCAAGTAAATAAAATCACATAGTCAATGCTTTGGTTCTTATCTGAGCTAAAAAGGGGGATAAGAAGAACAGGAGCAATATGATCAATTTCTAAGAAATAAAAAGTTTTACTGACGAATATATGTTTGCCTGTATCTCCCAATCAGGCAGTCTTACGAAAGCTATGCAGAAAGTCTGGTCAGAATGAGAAGGAACCTGAAACATGTTTAAGGTCATTGGGGCATACTAGTAACTACCACTTAGAAGACCAATTAGAAAGCACAGATTTCCCCGTGAACAGTGGTCTCAAGGGTGTTACCTTTGTTCAGCCCAGCCAAAGAGATGAGAGCTGGAAGAATCAGGAAGGAGGATTTGGGGACTTCTCCCTGATAAGCCAATCAGAAGATCTTTGCCACTTGGGGGACAGAGGCCGCCTGGGGTTGGGTGACTTGTGAAGTAAATTTTTAAAGAAACAGGCCTCTCACTGCAGGCTGACTCCACCTTCTCCCAGCATGCTTTCGTTGGGGATTCACTTTCTTTCTTTAGTCCTGGAAGTGTGTGGGCAAAGAAGACAGGTTGGAAGGCTAGAGTAGACATAGAGCCCCTCACGCACACAGCCTAAGGAAAGAGCCAGATGGAACATTCACAGCATTCTTATGTTTTTCTTCTGTTCAGGTTATTACTGTGGGACTGTGACGATCGGAGCTATAGCTACTACGTCGAGGTTTCCACCAACCAGCAGCAGTGGACCATGGTAGCCGACAGAACTAAAGTCACCTGCAAGTAAGTTACATCCTTCAGGAATTTATGCCACTTTAAAAGACAGTCTTTCCACTGGATTCAGAAGGTTCCAGTGAAGATTCATGGAGTCACCAAATTATATTCTTATTTGGAGGTTAAAACATTCTGATGATCCTTTACTTCAGTTTTTTTTGTTGATTTTTTTTTGTTTTTTTTAAAGGGGTCTTGTGCCTCTTTTTACTTAATGAGCCTATAGTTCTTTTTTTTTTAATTAATTAATTAATTTATTTATTTTTGGCTGTGTTGGGTCTTCGTTTCTGTGCGAGGGCTTTCTCTAGTTGCGGCAAGCGGGGGCCACTCTTCATCGCAGTGCGCGGGCCTCTCACTATCGCGGCCTCTCTTGTTGGGAGCACAGCCTCCAGACGCGCAGGCTCAGTAGTTGTGGCTCATGGGCCTAGTTGCTCTGCGGCATGTGGGATCTTCCCAGACCAGGGCTCGAACCCATGTCCCCTGCATTGGCAGGCAGATTCTCAACCACTGCGCCACCAGGGAAGCCCTACTTCAGTTTTGACTATTAAGTACTTGGATGAGAATTTACTTTATATGACCAAAGAAGCATTTCTTATTTTGTGGTTTTAACTTGACTTTTAAAAGTGGCATGTATCTAAGCAGGGAAAAGAAAGATACTTTCCACATGCAATCCTCTCTCAGGTCCTCCCCCCACATCCCTTACTACCCCTTCGGGACTTTTTTCTTCCTTAGTGAGTTTTGCTGATGCAATACACACTTTAGTAGTATTCTGAGACTCTCACCTATTCCCCACCCTCATATCATTCTCAGGGTTACCTTTAAATATTTATTTAATCTCATGTTAGTTACACTGTTACCTAAACTAAGGAAAGTTTGTATCTTAGGTCTCCTGGGGGAAACAGAAACGTTTCATGCATATGGCATTGGGGCTCTGTTTGACCTTACCTGGTTATGGGTGAAGCCAGGCAGAAGGATTATGAGTTCTGACCAGCTTAGAATCATGCTAAAAATGAATGTAACCACCACTCAGATTGAAATTAGCACATCTGCAGCATCCTAGAAAGTTCCCTCATACCTTTTCCCAGTCATTGCCTGAAAAGAGCTCAGTACCTTTTTGTGTAGAGCCAGATGCTGTGGGAGGCAAGATAAAGCAAATAGCTGGGATTTCTTTTTTTATTTTAATTGAGATATGATTCCCATACCATAGAATTCACCATTTTAAACTGTACAGTTTAGTGGTTTTTAGTACGTTCAGAGTTGTGCCATCATCATGACTATCTACTGTTCCAAAACATTTTCACCACCCCAGATAGAAACCTCCTGCCCATTAGCAGTCTCCCCATTTCCCTCCAGAGCCCACAGCCCCAGCACCCAGTAATCTGCTTTCTGTCGCTATGGATTTACATATTCTGGACGTTTCATATAAATGGAATCATATAGTATGTGATCTTTTGCTCCAGGCTCCTTTCACTTAGTATAATGTTTCAGGGTTCATTCATGTTATAGCATGTATCAGTACTTCATTTCCTTTTTATGACTGAATAGTATTCCATAATATAGGAATATATATAGCACATTTTGTTTATCCATTTATCAGCTGATGAACGTTTGAATTGTTTCTACTTTTTGGCTGTTATGAGTATTGCTGCTATGAACATTCCTGTACAAGTTTTTGTGTGAACATATGTTCTCAGTTCTCTTGTATATATACCTATGAGTGGAATTGTTGGGTCTTATAGTAACTCTATGTTTAAGTTTTTGAGGAACTGCCAAACTTGTCCACAACAGCTGTACCATTTTGCATTCCTACCAGCAGTGTAACAAGGTTTCAATTTATCCACATTCTTGCCAGTACTTGTTATTGTCTATCTTTTTGTTCATAGCCATCCTAGTGGGAGTGAAGTGGCATCTCATAGTGGTTTTGATTTGCATTTTCCTGATGGCTAATGATGTTGAACATCTTTTCAAGATTTCATAATAGCATTAATGATGGCTTGTTTGAAGCAATGTCTGACATCCTCACCATTATTATTATAGTAATTTTATAGCATGTTTGTATTGGTTAGGGTAACATTTGCTGCTGTAACAACTAGTGGCTTCAATATGTCAGTGGCTTAACACAGTAGTGTACTTCTCAGTCATGAGTATTCCTGGTTGTCAAGTGGCTCTTCACAGATGATTGAGGAACCCAGGTGTCTTCCTTCTTGTGGTTCTGCCATCATCTAGGGCCTCATCAGCATCATTTGCATCTAGCTGATAGATGGGGAAAGAGCAGAGAGAAGGTAAACCTGGATCTGAACAGCCTTGGCCTGGGTATAGTAAACATCACTTCCACTTGCATTCCACTGGGGAGAACTAGTCAGTTGCCACACTAGATGCTAGTAGGACTAGGGAACGTAGTCAGCTCCTGGCTGGGCAGCCACTTCTCAGTGGATCACAGATCTTGTAGCCATCTCTACCATACCATAAGAAAACTAACAATTATTTAGTAACTAGTATTCCTTTACCTGCATGTATTTTATCTTATTCTGTCCTGAATACAAAACACCTTGTGTGGGATATTGTCCTCATTTTATAAAAGAGAGAATGAAGGGCTCTTTCTCCGGTACCACATTCCCTCCTAGAACCCAAAGCATTGCTAAACCAAGGTGGATGATGAAAACTGGGAAATGAAGTGATTCACTTATTTCCAAGCTCCCAGAACCCTTTTTATACACTAGGAAGGCCTTCAAGGCCCATGAACAACCACCCATTTATCTTTCCAGAGTCATTGCTTATTGGGTATACAGCTCACAAACCAGACCCTCTCTTCCTCATCTTTTACACATCTCACTGGTTACCATCACCCATCTCTTCTGTCATTTTATGAGTTATAAATTGGATTCCTCATCTCTTTTATGTCCCCCTGTTGAAGGTGTTATACAATTAGGTTTTCAACAAGAACTGGTTGACTAACTACTGACAAGGTACATAATATCATAATGATTTTATATTTATTTAAATGGGTTTTTCTTGATTCAAAAACCCATTCACTCATTAGATCCTCTCTTTTTAATTTTTTGTTTCCATTAGTTGGTGGGTTTCAATAATATAGGTGTTTTTAACCTTGTATGTTAGCACTTAGATACTATAGCAGTAAGTGTTTTACAAATTAATAAATAATATATTAGAAGAACAAGAGTAGTAGCAAGAAGGCGAGTGCCTATTAATCCTCTAGGAATCAATGGAGCCAAAGGTTATGATTTAATGTTTATAGACATAACCTGAATCTATTATGCCTCCCATTTTTGAGTTAGTTCTTAGAAGATATATTGGTTGGCCAACAAGTTCGTTCGGGTTTTCCTGTAACATCTTATGGAAGATATGTAGATGATAAAAGAAGAAAGCCTTTCCTTTTGAACTAATGTACTCCAGAGCAGTCCTCAAGAGAGGATCCTATTAGCTTCAAGTATTGTAGCCTGTTTTTTAGTGAAATAAAGTATGCAAGTCATGTTATAAATGAAATTCTATAGGACCATTAGAAATCAATAGCCCTGCCTCTTGATAGCATTCTACCTAGTCAAGAAATCAGAGGACAGATTTTTGCTGTCCTCTGAAAAAGACCTAGGGAGTGAGATTTTCCAATGTCTTCCTATAAATTCCTGCTCCTGGGTTAGGATAGTTTCCTTTTTTGGCCTGCTACAGTTGGAGCTTTCAAGATAAAGGCTCATTTTCTATCATAGATAATCCTGTTTTTGTATTGACTGATTTGGGGTTTTTCCCAGCTTATTGAGATGTAATTGATATATAACATTGTATAAGGTTAGAGTGTACAACCCAGTGATTTGGTATATGTATATATTGCGAAATGATCACCACAGCAAGTTTACCATCCATCACCTCACCTAGTTATAATTTTATTTCTTATGGTGAGAACTTTTAAGATCTACTCTCTTAGTAACTTTGAAATACACAAATGTACTGTTAACTGTAGTCACCATGCTGTACATTACATTCCCAGAACTTATTTATCTTATAATAGGAAGTTTGTACCTTTTAACCACCTTCTCCCATTTCCCTCACCCCGCCCCCCCAGCACCTGGCAACCATCAGTCTGTTCTGTTTCTATGAGTTTGTTTGTTTAGATTTCACATATAAGTGAGATCATACAATATTTGTCTTTCTCAGTCTGAGTTACTTCACTTAGCATAATGCCCTCAAGGTTTACCTATGTTTTCACAAATGTATCAGCTGATTTTACAAAATTACTTTTTGTTCTCTTTTTTCACATCATCTATTCCTGTACCTTTTAACCTTATTTCCCTTTTTTTAGAAAATAAATTATTTATTTTTGGCTGTGTTGGATACTTGTTGCTGTGCGCAGGCTTTCTGTAGTTGAGGCGAGCGGGGGCTACTCTTCATTGCGGTGCACGGGCTTCTCATTGCGGTGGCTTCTCTTGTTGCGGACACGGGCTCTAGGCATGCGGGCTTCAGTAGTTGTGGCTCGCGGGCTCTAGAGCGCAGGCTCAGTAGTTGTGGCGCATGGGCTTAGTTGCTCCACAGCATGTGGGATCTTCCCGGACCAGGGCTCGAACCCATGTCCCCTACATTGGCAGGTGGATTCTTAACCACTGCGCCACCAGGGAAGTCCCTTATTTCACTTTTTAATCGTTGATTGCTTTTCTCTACTGTCTTCTAAATTGCTGAACCCTAAATCTGTGTCAGTACAGTAAAATACTAACATCAGTTTTTCTTCTTTTATTATAAATGTAAAACATGCCCATGGAAAGTTATTTTCAACAGTCCAAAAAGATATAAGTGAAAAGTAAATTTTTACCCTCCCATCTTCTGTTTCATTCCTCAGAAGTAACTACTTTTGACTTTTTTTTTAGTTTTTATAACTTCTCAATTATAAATAATATTTTTATATCTCTCTTTATCAACTTCACTAACTCCTTGGTATAAAAATAAATGAGGTATTTAGCTCACTTAGCCACTCCTCATTTTTTGTTAATTATGTTTTTCTTTTTAGTTCTACTATTACTTACCTTTTAAAATTAAACAATGTACTTAAACCTCTATTTTTTGATCCATCAATTGTGGATAGTATTTCTTGACTCCCTACTATGTTAGTAAAGAAATTACCACCCCTACATTTCCCTCTGTCTCTCCCCATCTGTTAGCTGTCCCACCTCATTGACATTGTGAAGATTTATGATATTATTTTCTGTTTTTTTTGATTTATTTAAATCTTCCATGTGTTGGCTATAAACTAATCCTGAAAGGGGAAAACCACTAAGAACTCATTATAATATTATGATTATATAAACATTGCTCCCTTCAGATCTAGTAATTCATTGGCTCTGTAGTGAGGGAAATGCTGTTCAACGTCACTGAACTTGTGTCCCTCTTGGAAGAATTGTACTGTGTTCAGATCACAGATTTGATTTTCTTACAAGTGCTCAGAAGTATTCCACAAATGATAAATAACTAGCTTCATATTAGCCAGCTTTTTGTTTTCCTGGAGTTCCTAATTGCCTCTTTTTCCTGTTACAGTATGTAAAGCATACTCTTGTTTGCTGGTTAATTTTTTTTCCCTTTTTTTTAATTGACGTATAGTTGATGTACAATATTACATAAGTTACAGGTGTACAATATAGTGATTCACAATTTTTAAAGGTTATACTCTATTTGTAGTTATAAAATATTGGCTATATTCCCTGTGTTGTACAGTATATCCTTGCAGCTTATCTTATACATAATAGTTTCTACTTCTTAGTTCCCTACCCCTGTATGGTCCCTCCTCCCCTCCCCACTGGTAGTGACTAGTTTGTTTTCTGTATCTTTTTTTTTATTTTTATTTTTAAAAATTTTTTTATAATTTGGCTGCATTGGGTCTTCGTTGCTACGCACGGGCTTTCTCTAGTTGTGGTGAGCGGGGGCTATTCTGTTGCAGTGCATGGGCTTCTCACTGAGGTGGCTTCTCTTGTTGCAGAGCACGGGCTCTAGGTGCACGGGCTTCAGTAGTTGCAGCACACAGCCCTAGAGTGTGCAGGCTTCAGTAGTTGTGGCGTGTGGGCTCAGTAGTTGTGGCGCATGGGCTTAGTTGCTCCACAGCATGTGGAATCTTCCCAGACCAGGGATCAAACCCGTGTCCCCTGTACTGGCAGGAGGATTCTTAACCACTGCGCCACCAGGGAAGTCCCTGTTCTCTGTATCTTTGAGTCTGTTTTTTTTTCTTTCACTAGTTTGTTGTATTTTTTAGATTCCACATATGTGATATCTTACGGTATTTGTCTTTCTCTGTCTGACTTATTTCACTTAGCATAATATCCTCCAAGTCCATCCATGTTGTTGCAAATGGCAAGATTTCATTCTTTTCTATGACTGAGTAGTACTCCATTTTGTGTGTGTGTGTGTGTGTGTGTGTGTATCACAGCTTCTTTATCCATCCTTCTGTTGATGGACACTTAGGTTGCTTCCATATCTTGGCAATTATAAATAATGCTGCTATATGAACATTGGGGTGCATGTATCATTTCAAATTAGTGGCTTTGTTTTTTTTGGATATATACCCAGGAGTGGAATTGCTGTGTCATATGGTAGTTCTATCTTTAGTTTTTTGAGAAACCTCCATACTGTTTTCCACAGTGGCTGCACCAGTTTACATCCCATCATTGGTTTATTTTTGAACAGACTGCTTCCTAGGCCTACTCTACAGCTGTGATCTTTTTGTAGAATGTGGGTAAAGGGGTAATCAAACCCTTTTTCCTTTGCAGGAGATATTGTCCTTTGGCCCAGTTACCTTTCTAGATCTCTTCCCCTGAAAATCTGATCGAAGTGGAATGTCAGCTGGGTTATTAGGCAACATTGCTTATGATAAAAATCACCCCTGATTGGTCAGTTGCATCTGGCTGGGAGGACTTTTAATATCTGGTTGGAAGTCATAGCTTTGGGTTTCCTGAGTGTGATGACTTGTGACTAGACATGTCCCTCATGAAAGTTCTGGGATCTGTGTTTATGGAACTATTACAAGAGATACTATTTTCAATTTGAAATATAAGGCTTCTAGGCCAGAGAGGCCCCACACCTGCCCAGAATAAGTCTTATACACTCACCTGAGCTGTGTCACTTGCATGCCAGCAGGAATGACTCCTGTACATTTGTATGGACTGCTACAAGGACACTCCCTGAGGAGAAATGCCTGCTGCTACCCTGGTGGCACACTGTCTTTTCTCTTCTCTCTCCTGGGTGAATTTGAAGCCAAATATGACTTGATTGTGTCTTAGTTAAGAAGATCCCTTATGAGCATTGCACAGAGTAAATCTATAGGTAATCTCTTCAGAAAGGGTATGTGGAAGGCAAATTTTCAGAATACTTGCATACCTGAATCATAGTTTAACTGGGTATAGAGTTCAGTTCCTTCAGAATTTTGAAAGCTTGGATTTATTGCCATCTGTCATCTAATGCTGCTGATGAGAAATCTGATATAAGCAGATTCTTATTCTTTGTAGTAATTTATTTTTCCCTATAGAAGCCTTTAGGATCTTCTCTTCATCCTCGGAGGTCTTAAATTTCATGATGGTATGGCTGGATGTGGGTCGTTTTTCTTCCATCCTGCTCAGTTTGCTATTATATGGAAATCTGCCCAGTTCCCCTCAGATTTATGAATAGTGTTTCATCCACCTACCATTTTCTAGAAATTCAACAAAATCTTGATTTGCTAATAGCCTTCTTTTGAGTTTGCAACACTATTATGAAGGTGTCTCCTTTGTATTTCTTTGATGTCACCTACTGGTTTCCAGGAAGGGAGCAAGGTAAATGTGCCGATTATGTCGGCCATCTTGAACTTGCATTCCCGGAAGCTCTACTGCATGGGCTGTTGATACTCCCCAGTGACCCCGCATCTTTTCCCTTTCCTTCCTTGTGCCTGGCTGCGTTTCTCCTGTGTTATGCAGCTGTCTTGTTTCCTGCCAGCATGTGCTCCTTACATACTGACCTCCTTCATGTTCATTTTTTAACTGTTTCTTCACTTTGTCTTGGTCCCATTGACTAATAATTCTGTCTGCCAAAGTGTTAGCGATGTAGGCCATCATCTGTCCAAGACTGTGCCCCCTTGGCAAACATTTTGGCAAATATAAAAAATTAGATATAAAAAACTGGGTAATACTGAAGATTTTCTTTTTCCACTTGAGATTTCTGTGGTCCTAATCTGGAACTACCTAGTGTCACTAGATTTTAGGCTGATTTTCTCACAGACTGTCCATCTTCCTGCCAGATATACTAGTCATATTTCCTTTTGAGTAAGTTTTCTTCCCTAGCCTAAGTGGTCATTAAAATGATGTTGTAAAGAGTTTTTAGGGAATTCCCTGGCAGTCCAGCGGTTAGGACTCCGAGCTCTCACTGCCAAGGGCCCGGGTTCGATCCCTGGTTAGGGAACTAAAATCCCATAAGCCATGTGGCATGGCCAAGAAAAACCAAAAAAACAAAAGAAACAGAGTTTTTAATAACTTAAGAAAATACTTATACAAGATTTTTTAAACAGGATACAAAATTATAGAATTATAATCACAAGTAGGAGAAAAAACAATGGAAGAAGAAAGCCAGAAGGAAATATGCCAAAATGTTAATAATGGTTGACTTTGTATATTGGGATTAGGGAAATTATTTCTAGTTTCCTACATTTTTGACCAATTTACATGTACTTCTTTTAAAATCAAAAGGAAAACTTTATTTGAAAATGATTTTTTTTTTTCCTAGCTGCTGCCATAAATGTCTTGTAGAGATTTGCCCTTGACATTATTTGAGTAGCATATGCTGGCAGAGTGGCATGGTTTATTTACTGTCAGCAATAAATTAAAGAAATTAAATAAGTGCTATACATAGCAATATCCTAGTAGCTTTTCAGAACCTTGAAGCCACTTACCCTAAGCACAAGTGCTTCCCTGAAAAGGACACCTGAGCCACATTTTCCTTATGCTTCTCCCCTTGGGCCTCTCAGAGCCCAGTTCTCCAAGAGTACTTCTTCCTTTCATCTTTCCCCAGGACTTCAGAAGTCCATTTCCACTTGGGTTTCCCCACTCAGAGGGGCCTGGCCTACTTGAGACCGTGGAACACTACCTTGGATCAGGCAATTTCTATAGCATCCTAACTTTAGAAAGTTTCTCCCCAGGCCTTCCCTGAGAAGCACTTTGACAGTCTCTATGTCACCTGGAAAGGCCTCTGTAGGGACAGCTCGTCTGCTCCCTGTACTTCAGCCTGACATTATTCCTATCTGAGAAGCAGTTTGTCCCCTTTGCTGAATGTTCTGTCATTTAGTCCTGGGGAGGGGCAACATTCTGTTCTGGGGTCTGTTTCTATTTATTCACTAGGAATCTTAAAATGAGAAGTCATGTTTCTTTCTCTAAGTGCTGCAGTGGTTGAGGACAACGGGATAAATTAAAGGTGGAGAGTCACAGCCTCAGTAAACTCTGCCAAAGTGTAGCAAGATTGAAGAACGGGACATTTAAACCTAGACTGTTTATTTACCTTGTTGCATCTTCTTTGCCATTGTTAGTGATAAAGTTGAAAAAGCTTTCGTTCCGCCAGCTTTGTTTCTTAGGCTGGCACTTAACAAAACGAACATCTTGGGTTGGTTCCAGGAGGTCACTGCTAATCATGTGACCTGGGGTTGTGTGTAGAGGGCTTGGGGTCACTAATGTGATGCAATAGAAAGAAAGTGGGATTTAATGGAGAAAATAACTTCACCATTGAGACCGCTGATGAGAAGAAGTTCCTGTTTAGTGTGCTAGTTTTAGTTTCCAGGATGGGATTGCAGATCTTGGCTGTTGCATAGGTCCTGTATTGAAATATTACCATTTTTTGTGAGTCTGCTGTGGTCATGGGTGGATTGCCCTCCTCAGATCCCCTTCCCTGAGCAGTTGGAGGAGTGTGCTTGCTGCTCCTTCTTGAAGCGTGAGCCAGTTAATGGGCTCTGGTTATGTAATTGTCACTTTAAAAATGTTCGATGGAGATTTTATTTTTCTCTTTTCATACTTAATTCCATTTTTCTACACAGCATTTGACAGCAATGAAAAAAGCTAGTCATGTTCTTTCCTGTGTTTTTTTTTTTTAAAGGGCAAACATTGGTGTTAATTTTGTCAAGAGTTTTAGAACTTGAATGATAGAGAAACATGTATCTGTGAGAGGAATGGCAAAAAAAATGAAAAAAAATAACAGAATTCAGATAAAACACAGAGGATATGTCTGGTACTAGGCAGACCCCTGAGTTAATGATGAGGTATCAGAGCCTGCCCTGTGGAAGGCATCTATCTGTTAGACCAGACTTGGAAACACTTGTTAATCATACTTTTGTTTATGGGGTTATGAAGTAGCCGGAGTAGATGAATATTTTGGAATAAAAAACATCAGAAGGGAGTCAGTCACTTATCCCTGCATGTCTAGAGAAGGGATTTACCTTTTATATTTCAGAAACTTTTTAAGGAAAAATTTACCCCTCTGTTGGAAGCCACATGGAAAGTAGATTTTGATGCTAAGTATGTGAACTGAGTTGTAAGTTTAGAGGTATCAGCAGGTTCTGTGGACCACCAGTGGAGAGGCTCCTCCCCCCCCAGAACATTTGACAGGTGACGGCTCTGGAAGGAAATGAAGTCCCCTTGGATAGCCAATGATCAGGAGAGAAAAGCTGAGAGCTCTTTTCCCTCTTCCTTGCTTAACCCAGGAGCAATGTTATTCTGTGAGGATAATAATTTTTCCATGCCTATTATTTAAAAAAAAAAAAATGAGGCATGCTTCAATAAAACTTTCTCAGTGAGCTGTGTGAGTACACTTAAAATGTACATAGTCAGAAAGATTTTTCTTTTTTATGGAAATAGCTTTCATATTAATATTATAGTCCAGATGACAAAGATAAGTCAAGACCACCTAATCCAACTACCATCATCTGTCTCCTCTCTCCTCTGCTCTGCTAACTGACCCCTCGACATTCTCGCTGTACCCTCCCTCAAGTTTACCTCACTTACTGTAGCCAGAGTGGCATTTTTCAAGCACAACTCTTGAACTATATCTGCTTTGAACCCTTAACTGGCTTCCTATTGCTTTCTGGATGAAGACCATGATTCTTCATGTGGCCTAGAGGACCTACACAGCCTGCCCCCCTCCTGCCTCTCCAGACTTATTCTGCATCACCCTCCCTGTGCTCCCCATGTTCACATCAGCCTAGCTTCCTCTCACATCCCGCCACGTGTCATACTCTGTCCTCCCACAGAGCCTTTGCACGTGCCATGGCCTCTCTCTGGAGCCCACACCCCTGCCCTTTGTCTGGTTAACCCTTATTATCCTTTTGTTCTCAGCTCAAGTCCACTTTCTCAGAAAGTCTGCCCTGACCACCTGTGGCGACCATTGTTTGTTATTCCCTCTCAAGAGAACCGAGCTTCTTTCCTTTGCAGCTGATATTACAGTTTGCACTGACACTTTGCTTAGCAAGGTTATTAAATTCCTGTTGTTCTTCCCCTCTAGAATGTAAGCACCATCAGAGCAGGGATTTGGTTTGTTTCACTCACTCTTAGCCATGGTCTCCTAGCAAGGACCTAGCACTTGTATTGTTTGAATGAATGAATGGATGAGTGCTACCACTCTGTCTCCAGTCATGCATGCGTGTTGGTTTCTTTTGTCCTGCTTCTGTCTGGAGCTCTTGTCATCACAGAGCTCAATCAGGACCTCTGTCCATCCCAGCTCAGATGCTGTCACATAGAACAAGGAGGAGTTTGTGGGAGAAAATAAAAGTTGCTTGTTGCCCTGATAATGTAGTCCTTGTAGACTAGAAATGTGTCTTCCCAGCATCCCGTTATTAATCCGTTATTGATCTGTCATCCTTGATTCATTTATAGCCTTATTCCACAGCTTCAATTATTGCCAGAGTTTAGTTTTCTCTGGTCTCCACCATCTATCCTTGCCCCTCAAGTTAATGACTTAGATCCCCCAGTAACAGTTTATCACTTGAGATTGGTTACTGGCTGGAAGTCCATTACTTTTATTTTTAAACACTCACGGAGAGAGTAAAGTTTTTCTTTATGGAGGAGCTGAGTGCTTTAAAAACTGTTTGCCAGCTGTGCCCCTTTTACTTTGGAAATTGATTTGATTTAAAATCCCAAATTTGAAAGGTTAATATGTCTCAATTGTTTCTCTGGATTTTCAGAGTAAAAGGTTAAAAAAGAAAAAAAAAACTGGCCTTAATCTCTGAGGAAGAACTCTAAACCACTTGGTAAGGCACTCCATGTGCCTCTCCCAGCAGGATTAGAGTTTGTTCCACAGAACAGATCTCACTCTGGAATCCTGGAGCTCTGGATCCCTCCCGTGGTTTTGGGATGGCTTTCAGAGAGTCCAGAGAGGTGCTTGGGAGGCACCCCCCCTTACCATGACCAACCCTTGATTAACCCCTTCCCTGAGATAGGCATTGCCGATAATGCAGTGCAGTCTGCCCCCTCCCCTGGGCCTCTAGTCAGAGTCACATAACCCCGAGCAGGCAAGCAGACTGGGCACCTAAAGACGCCAGAATAACAGTTGTCACAGAAATCCATTTATTAAAATGAGTGGTCAGCATGTGATCTGCAAAAAAGGAAAGCAGAGCCTATTTGTTGGTCAGTGAACAAACGCAGCAGGAAGGAAAGTCAGTGTAGTTTTGACCACATCTTCTTAGAATGACCTGCCTCAGTTTGTCCTGGGTTGGAATGAGAAGTGCTGTCTTGGTAATCATGCCACGATTAACGCTGACTCAGCTGAATCCCAGAGTGCTAAGAGGCTGGTGTTTTCTTCCTAGGTTAAAAAAAAGAAGGGGGGGGAAAGTGTTCCTGTGAATTCAGGTGTCCAGCATGCACATAGAATTAACTTTTAGAGCTAAAAGGGCACTCTTCCTTTACTATCTGATTTATTTTCTTGGCTTCATGGGTCTTTTCCATTCATATTTTCTATTAAATGTTGGCCCCTTCTAGAATGGCTTCTCAAACTCAGTTTGTCTAAAACTAGGCTCATCATCATTTTTCCCCATAAAGCAGCCCCTCTCTTGATGTCCCTGCTCATGTTGGTGGTACTACAACTTCTCCAGGGCATCTCTTACCCCTTTGATTCTTTCTTCTTTGCCTTCCACAGCCAGTCAAGTACCATGTCTTTTGTTTTACACCATGTCTTCCTTTATTTCTATTCCCTATGTTGCCTCCATCTTAATTCAGACCTTCATACCTCTCTCCCAGAATATCACAGTGGCCTCGAGTGGACTTCCCTCGATCTATACTCTGCATCCGTTGCTGTTCCGGTGTCTGGAACACTGTTGCTGGGTTCGTCTGGCTGTGATTCCTTATTCCCCTGTACAGGCACCTCCAGTGCCTGAGAAAAGCCTCAGATCCTTGCCTGGGTCATCTTCTATTTCTGTATGACCAGCTTTCCCCAAACTTCTTGTTTTCAAATATTCTGTCCTGCTGTTAGACCTCATGCCCAGATTTCAAATATACAATTACCGTATCTCTCTGACTCTTGCCAAACTTTCTAACCTTTATCTCTTTAATTCTGTCTTTACAGGTAGCCTACTTAACTTTCAGTCTGGTCCAATTACTATTGCCAAATAAGTCAGTGTTTTAGATCAGCTAATTATCTTTATTTCCGCTGGCTGATCTTCATGTCTCTACCTGTCCTCTGTTCCCTTCAAGACTCAGCTAGAAATGCTCTGTGAGTTCTTCCTTGATCTTTCTCCTCCCGAATGCAAGTAACTGCTCCATTAGCTGAATGCCCACTGTAACTTGTTTACATCTAAGTTGATAACATTCACTTTTTCTTAGATCTGTTTCAGAGAAGGGAGGAAATAAGGGGCTAGGCTGGGAGGAAGTTTGCTTTCTAAAAATCTAGCCATTTTTCAAGGTGCAGTGGCATCCCCCCCACCCCCCGTGGAGGTACAGGGCCAGATTTTCTCAGAGTAGCCTCTACAGTAGTTCATAGGTCTATAATCAAGTCCGTAGCCCAACCAACTTTGATTGAGTCATATTTGTTGAGTGACCCTAGTAGGTAGAGGCTACATTGTAAAGGAAAATACTGAGGAACCAGGAAGACATTTCTCCTCTGAAGGAACTTACAGACTCTATACAACTTCTGAATGTTTGGGAGCCATTGCAATACACACACACACACACACAGAATGTAAAATATAAAACAGGATCCTATAATCATAAAATATTGTGACTCAAAGTACCCTGGAAATCATAGTCCAAGCCTCTCAGTTGACACAAGCCTCTCAGTTTACACTTGCCTTTCCCAAGTCCTCATCTAATGAAAGGGTCCAGATCTCCTGATTCTGAGTCCACTTTTCCCAGAATTTTGCGTAGCCTATAAGACCATAGTAAAAAACAGACATAAAAGGGCTGTAAGAATATAGACATGGTCAGAAAGTGGCATGGGGTTAGGGAAATTCTTCTGGAAAAAAGCATTTGAGCCTACCCCCCTACTACTGGCCTACATGGTAGCTGGGAAAACTGGTAATTTCCTGACCAAAGGGACCTATGAACTTCAGATTTAAAAATCAGATAGACATACAAGTCAGAAATAGACTCATCTTCAAGAAGGTATGATGAGGACTATAGATTACAAAGAAATCCACTTACATTTTCATATAATTTCCTACCTTGCTATCACTACTACTTCCTCCACACAGTATTAATTTGACCAGCTTATTAATGTTTAATCTAATCTAATGTTTGTAATGAGCACTTGTATCATAATTCATACTTTAAAAGTTGGTTTTAAAAGTATAGTCTCTAAACCAGATCACCTAGGTCTTCATTATCCAGGTTTAGAGTTATTAGCCTCTGTTTTTCTTCCCTTTTTCTTCCTATTGCCTACTTTTAAAAAAATCATTACACTGTTCATTAAGCCATTTATTAGACTGTTTCCTTCTACCAAAAGAGACTTGCATGTGTGTTTTTCCTCTGTTTTAAGCCAAGATCCATGAAGCATATTTTCCCCACAGTTGACATTTTCTTTTCATGATCCCTTGAAATGGAATGTAAGTGAATTTCACCATGGCGGTTGTAAGTTATGTACTGATTTGTCAGTAATAAACATTTCTTACAAAGTTTTAAAGTGTAATTTTAGAGTGGTGATCATCTGGAATTGCATACATTTACCAGATGTTTTGGAAGGAGTTAGTGAGTGCTTTCTGCTCATACAGTTTTCACCTCTGTATCCAAATTTATGCAACAGTTCAGAGCCCATGTAAAAAAAACCTAAACTGAGCAAAAGAATGTTTGTGCTCTTAGTGACGTGGCTGCACAGTCTTGACCAGGAAGGAGTGGTGAGTAGTCACCTTGTTCGTCCTTCTACCTCCAGGCAGAGTTGCAATTAAACTTGTCCCAGAATGTTCATGGTTTTCCTCTGGTGAAAAACTCTGGGTAATATCCCTTGCTTCCTCATCTCCAGTTCACGTGTTGGGGGGGTGGGGGATGCTCAGGCAAAGGAGGGCAGACATGTTGGTACTGCTGCTGTCAGATGCAAGTAACTTGCTTATATTGTTCTTATTGCCTTCCTAATTCTCTAGGGAGTTACCGAATTCTCCGTAGGATTTGGCAATGGATATATAGTCTTAATAGAAATTCAGACTGCCGGAGCTTTGAAATGTATAGTCTTTCCTCTAGGGTGTGCTGGGGGTGGGGGAAGGAGGGACTCATGGAAGCTTGGCTATTTGTTTCACATTTCTGAAACTCTTCAATTCATTTTTCCTAATTAAAATAAAAATCCAAACCTATACTAATCTAATGTTGAGATCCCAGGTTTAAACTAACAAGAGGATATGATTCCAAAGTTCATGTTCTCACAGTACCAGTGAGCCCCTGTATCACAGCCTCTGCCTGTTCATAGGTGCTTCAGGTAGATTAATTGAAGACCTCAAATGCTCAGATATGTGGCTGTATTGCGCTGCGAGGACAGAGAGCCACAGTAACGTCTAATAATCAAGTTTTTAGTAAGACATGGCATGTGCTGCGATCTACAATTACAAATTCATTCAATTTGGGATTTCTAGTCTGGTTTTCAAATGTATACCTTCACATTGCATTAATATCATATTCTTACATTAATATTAATTACCTTTATAAATTTCTGAGGAGATGAGAAGGGAGGACAGGGCACAGTCTTCTAAGCCATTCATATTTGTGGATGGAACAACTGATTTTCTCGGGCACTATTTCCTTAAGTTGCTTCCTTAAGTAAGATTATCATTCAACTCATATTGAATCATTGCCCTGCTAAAACCCCCAATTCGTGGGACACAGGCCCATGTTAACTCTAAAACGTGTTAGTGATCCATCCATAACTTAGCAGACGTATTTTTGCCACTGCTCTAGGTCAGGCACTGTGCTTGCTGACTGCTTCCCTCCTCTCATGGGCTTGTCAGCTAAGCTTTCCCAGTCAGCTCGGGACCAGTAGTAACTGAGGGGCCTTGATCCAAATGTAAATAGAGGCATTTGTGGATTCTGACATACTTAGCTAGACCAAATCTTCTCTGAGTGAATCAGTAGGGGTGACATTTATGGGAGCAAGCAGCATGCTAAATCTGGAAACACATACTACATAGATGGGAGTGAGCTTGGCCTTGGTGGCTAAATAAAGATCACTCGTTCTCCCTTCATCCTGCTAGAGGGAAGTTCAAGTGTGCCTTTGAGCAGAGAAGATCTTCCTGGAGATGGCAGAATTGCAGCCTGCACACTCAGCCCATCCGCTTCTTTGTTACCTTTGTACTGGAAACAATAACCTCAGTCGCAGGGAGGCTGAGCGAATTGAGCGTGTTTTGCTGCGTGCCTGTGCCAGCGCACTGGCTGCCCTCTCTGACGCCAAGTGTGATGTTCCGTTTGTAATGAGCACTTGCCGTTTCTGTAAACTGTGTAATACCATATAATAAGTAGTAATTTCCCACTTATCCTTGATAACAGGAGTTTTCTGCTTGGCTTTTAGTGATAGCCAAAATGTGAGTGGTTTTTTCCCCCTCCCCATATGATGAATTTCCAGAGGCATCTTTTTTTCACAAGCTCGATTGACAAGTTGTTTTCCAAGTGTGTCCAAAATGTGTAATAGCTAATCTTGCCTTTAAAAAGTCAAAGTCAAATAAAATGGTTCTGAAGTAGCCATTTATAATAAAATGACTATATACATTCTTAAGCTTGTTTTAGCTGTCTCCTGGCTGTGCTCTTCCTCAAGGGATTAGTAGCTTGAAGCTTAGCCCAGTAGCTTGGATGAGAAAACTGCCATGTCTCAAGTTATTGTTTTAAATTTCCTGTGAGAGATTATGTCTTAAGTATAAGGTGAACTCGCCCTAGATAACTTTGGTGCCCTTCCTGGAGAGAGGAAGGAAGGCCGTTATGCTGTGTACTCTTCTCCCCCGAGTCACACACTGTCCAGATTGGTTGGAGTTCTTGCTCTGATTTCTCTTTTTAATCATTGGGAAATACTTTCAGAAAAGAAATGGACACAGCTTTACATTGTAAACCTTCTTACCTCCATTTAAAGTCATCCCTTGACTTTCCCTTGATGCTCAGAACACCATAAAATTCAGTGTTTTTCTGTAATAAATTAAGACTGCTTTTTCATCAGACTGTCTTCTCCCTTTCTGAGATACAGCTGGCATTATCTATTCATTCATTTATTTCTGTAGGCCTCTTGGTAACCACTTACCCCTATCAGATGGCTTCAGCAAGACCAGCAGCTGTTGATTTTGTGATATCAGGGAAGTCTTATGAATCATGTTGATGGGAGCCTTGGTACTTCCATGATCACTGGGTACTACCTTTTATCTGTCACAGAGCTGGCCTTCCTGCAGATTTCTTGCCTGAGACTTCGGTGTGTCTGACTTGCTAAAACTAGGATATCAGTGAACAGTGGCAACTAAGATGCAGAATTTGCTTGAGCTGACCTCACTTAAAAGATGATTGTGCCTTTTTGGCACAAAAAGTTGGATTTGTTCATCAGAATGACTGATCCTCTGTGTGCAGAGCTCTGTGTGGGGTTATAAAGAAAAGAGAAGATAGACCACTTGCCTGTGGTCTAGTTCAGAAACAACATACACATCAAAAAAGACTCTCCTATCAGCTCTTTCCAAGTGTCACCTAAAAAGCAAACTGAGGTTGAATAATTCTTTGTTTCCCATGTCTGCTTAAAAATTCATTCAAATCACAGAAGAATTAGTGTGCAGTTTATGAAGAAAGTTTATTAGAACTGAAAAGCAAGCAAGTCACACTTTTACAGAGTTAGGATGGTGATTGGCGAGTTGTGGGAGACGTGTGCTTGGGCAGGGACCTGGCTTCTTACAGACGCCAGCATTTCCAGCGGTGCTCAGAAAAAGTGCCTCTCTCCCATTTGGTACATCTATGCTCTCGTAGCCCTTTGCTCCTCAGATCTGAATCCAGATGCACCATCTCAATGGCTCTGGAGTCTGGGGAGCTATTGTTTTGTGTTCTTCCTCCCTCGGGGCCTTCCACTGAAAGGCTACCCTGCATGTGGAACTGAATCGACTCTGCACATAAATGCTCGGACTCAGGTGGAAGCAGACTTTTAATCAAACACCAATAGAACAAACCATTCTCTACTGAAATCTCTGGAGTTGTGGTATCACTGGTGCCCGCATTTTCCAGTTGTTTCCTGGGATTTGATATCTAGCCCAGCAGGTTGTCTTTGGGGTTTACTTAGATCGGTGTAATTAAATTAGAATTTATAGTCTTGTGATCCTTCTACTTAGGAATTTTACACGGAGACCCCCCCGCTGCAGACTGAACATTGTGTGTTGGCAGTCAGTCGTGATCAGAATGAGGGTCTTTACTTCAAAGCAGGAGTGGTTTGCCCTACATTTGATTTGAATGTTATTGTTTAGCTTCTGTTAGGATGTTGGGTATTTGACTTTCAGGTTTGGGCATAGCTTCCCAAGTTGTTTGAAATGATGTCACAGACCAGTGTTCTCCTTTAGAAATGTATACATCACATGATTTGTTAATTTTAGTACAGTGAAAAGTAAAGTAACAGGGGGAAAGCTATGGAAAACTCAGGATTGTATTTTCAAAGAGAGAACCTAAAATTTGTACCACTGTTGCCAATTCCTGGTCTCTGTGCTGTTTGGAAAGGGAGCTGAGAAGGAAAAGCACATAATGGAGAGCGAATGAGGAAAAGGGTGTAGGGAAGCAATGTGAAAGCCGTTGTCATAGTTATTATTTCTTAAATGAGGCACGCCTTTCCTTTAAGAACGTCTAACTTACGTCTTCTTGAGAAATGAGAATTCTGGCTTATAAAGAGATCCAGAGTGTCGGGCCCCATGCAGCACCCTTATGCCAAGTGCTGGGGCCTGCCTGCCCTTTTCCCTCAGGGCAGGGATCTTTCAGTGTCATTTTGCCCAAGGGGTCTGTGGGCAGCACTGCATATCAGTATCATTGGTTTCCTTGTGTGGTTTGTTTTATGCATTTGAAACCATTCTGAGAAGGGGTTCATAAGCTTCGCCAGACTGCCAGAGAGATCCGAGGCACAAAAAAAAAGGGAAGGTCTAAGTGTCAAATGAATACTCACATACGAAAACCTTTGGATAAAGCAGGCATTTTGAAAAAATAGGAAGCACGGGTTTACAAACATCTTTGTTATCGTGTTTTTTTCCTTACCTGATTTCTATTTGATCTCCCATGACCTTGTCCATCTGGGGCGCACCATAGGTCTGGGGCCATTTGCTGCTAAGATGAGCACGTCAAGCTCATCTTTGTCACTGACCTCTTCATCTTAAACCTTGAAGTGTAGTGACCTCAGTTGTTACACTTCAGCCAGTGTTCCTGGGAACCAAACGAAGTTCTTTGCAGTGGAACCTGAGCCCTCCTCCCCAGGCTCAGATTTCAGAAGCAATTCTCTCTTTGGAGCTGCATTTGCATTTGCACAGAAATCCTGAAGGTTTGTTCTAAGAGATCAGGGGTGGGGAAATGCAGCCACGCCTGGCTTCACTTCAGCCCTGGCTCTGATCCTCCAGGCCCGCCTGCCTTCTTTCAGGACTCCTCCTTTACTGACAGGAGAATACAGTATCTACCTGCTGGAAGCTTGTGCAGACCTTTATCATTCAACCCATTTTATGAAGTGCAGTTGACCCTTGAACAACATGGGGGTTGATGCACAAATAACTTATAGTCAACCCTCTGTACCCACAGTTCGTACACATCCGTGGATTCAACGAACCCCGGACTGTGTCATGCTATGGTGTTTACTATTGAAAAATATCCACGTATAAGTGGACCCTTGCAGGTCACACCCACATTGTTCAAAGGTCAACTGTTCCTACTGTGAGGTTGGTGCTATGCCAGACAAAGTCCACCTGACCACAAAGTTCAAGAGCCCGTAGGAGTGAACTGACGCTTGCAGTGTGGCTGCCCCAGGTGACTGCCCCACCCCCAAGGAAAGTTGACCCTGGTGGAGGATGTAACACAGGCATGGATGTGAAAGCCTGTGTTGGAACTGTTTGTTTTAAATGTAAAATGGTTTCAAGCTCAGCCTTTATATTAGTGATTATGTTCTTGAAATATTTACCAGTATCTTGCCAGTATCTTGCCATGTTCTTGAAATATTTACCAGTATCTTGCCATTCTTGAAATATTTACCAGTATCTTGTTGGATGCAGTATTTACCAGTATCTTGAAGAAAAGTGTGTAGTATGGCAACATTAACTGCACATGAGTGAAGTAAAACAGGCAAAATTTAAATCCCTGGACTAGAAACCAGGAAGCCTGGCTCTCAGCCCTGGTTCTGGCACTGATTGGCTGAGCATCCTTCAGCAAGCCCTTCACTCTCCCTGTACCTCTGTCTCTACAGCTGGAAAACACCACTCCTAAAACGAGGCTCAGTGCTGGCCTCCCAGGGCTGTTTTTATTAAAATAGTACAGTTTATTGTTATATTATCAATAAAATCGTGAAACAGTTATGTAAAACATAAAATCCATCATACTTTTCTAAAGCTCCTTCTAATATTTATGTACCGTTGTTCTAAAGTTCTACTGGATAGTGTATTGTTTGGACAGATATAGAGATATCGACATACATGTGTGCTATACATATAAAACATATGTGTGTGAGCTTTTAACTCTTACATATGAGGTAGAATCAACGCCTGTAGCTGCTTCTCTGCATCTCCTTAGGCATGGACTCCAGGATTTACTGTCATATACCTGGGCCTAGACGGCCATAAGAACCTCCATCTCTAGAGAAAAGCTTAAAATCTCACATAGTCTTATTGGAAAGTGGAAAAATGATAATAACAACAAACTGAAATGTATTAAATACTTTTGAGCTTCCTGGAGATGGAGACTTTAACATGTATAGTTAAATTATATTTGAAAGAAATATAGTCATGTGGAACAACAAATAAAGGTGCTGAAGCACAGGTCAGATGAGTTGGTGTTGAAAGAAGGGTCAGAAAGTTCACCTTTTACTCCAAAAATCACTGAGAACATATCTGCCTGGAAGCCTTTTCCTAATGAAACGTTAACATCCATTAAATGTTGGGTGTGCATTAAAAATGCCCTAATATTTGTATTTTTAGCATGGATACAGTGGTATCAGTTAAAATAATCAGCCCTTGCCTGTAATCTAAAAGTCTTATCCTTTTACGTTTTTAGAAGGCAGATGTTTTAAAACTGATTTGAAAATCAAATTTGCCCTTCAGTGATTTCATTTGGAAGAAACATAGAAGTAAACATTATAAAGAAGGCTTTTCAGTACATTATGCATGCAAATGTGGCAGCCAAATTCAGGTTCACAGCGAAGGTGGATGACTGCTCTGGCTGAGAAAGGTTGAGTTGTCTAAATGAATACAAAGGTCATCGACCCTCGGATTGTGCTTTTTTTGTCATTTAGTAGCAAGGCTGTTGCTTTGTGTTTAACTCTACCTGCCAAAGGTAAGATTTGAAAGGCTGGGGCAGGCAAAGTGAGGCCTGTTGAAACAGTCTGTAGTGTGCTCTTATCTAGCCCTTGCTCTCTGCCTAGCGCTGTGCTGGATGCAACAGGATCGGGTTAAGGGAGGTTTGGGGTCTTCCCAGAATACCCCACTGCTGATGTGGAGAATCTGGAGGCTGTGGGCATAGAAATTCAATACGTGCTGCAAAGACGATTTCTGATACATTTATAGGTTTGTCTGACCCCTCAAGAGTCAGAGACTATGTCCTTGAATCACCAAAACAGCGGAGAGCGTGACATGTGGTAGCAGCTTAGAAATGATCCATATACAAATGAATGAATGAACTTACGGATGAATGAGTGGTTATATTTTGGGGGCAATTTATTATTTTTTAATGGAATTGTAACAGATTGTTCAGACTTAACAGTGAATTAGTTAAAGGTTATCACTATGGTAGAACGGAAAAAGAGATTTAGACTAATCCAAACCAAATTCTTGCTCTCTGTCCTGAAGATCAAAAACTTGAGCCCTCCTGCAGGTCTGGAGAGAAGAGGTCTCCTATCTAAGGAAGTGTGACCACCCTGCCTAAAATTTGAATTAAAAACCCAGTTGGCCCAGCTCCTCAGCGGGTGGATTCAGGAAGAGGCTGGTTTCCCAGGGTGAGCAGAGCATCCCCTGGGAAGGGCTAGCTAGAATGGGCGGGGCTCAGCCTGAGCTTTAGGAGGAAGCCTGACCTCTTTATGCGATTCTAATCCATGCTCCAGAGAGACTCATTTAAAAAGGCCTCATTAGCCACCATCACCCTGACACCAAAACCAGATAAAGATACTACAAAAAAAGAAAATTACAGACCAATATCACTGATGAATATAGATACAAAAATCCTCAACAAAATACTAGCAAACAGAATCCAACAACACATTAAAAGGATCATACACCATGATCAAGTGGGATTTATCCCAGGGATGCAAGGATTCTTCAATATACACAAATCAATGAATGTGATACACCATATTAACAAATTGAAGAAGAAAAACCATATGATCATCTCAATAGATGCAGAAAAAGCTTTTGACAAAATTCAACACCCATTTATGATAAAAATTCTCCAGAAAGTGGGCATAGAGGGAACTTACCTCAACATAATAAAGGCCATGTACGACAAACCCACAGCAAACATCGTTCTCAACGGTGAAAAACTGAAAGCATTTCCTCTAAGATCAGGAATAAGACAAGATGTCCACTCTCACCATTATTATTCAACATAGTTTTGGAAGTCCTAGCCATGGCAATCAGAGAAGAAAAAGAAATAAAAGGAATACAAATTGGAAAAGAAGAAGTAAAGCTGTCAGTATTTGCAGGTGACATGATACTATACATAGAGAATCCTAAAGATGCCACCAGAAAACTACTAGAGCTAATCAATGAATTTGGTAAAGTTGCAGGATACAAAATTAATGCACAGAAATCTCTTGCATTCCTATACACTAATGATGAAAAATCTGAAAGAGAAATTAAGGAAACACTCCCATTTACCATTGCAAGAAAAAGAATAAAATACCCAGGAATAAACCTACCTAGGGAGACAAAAGACCTATATGCAGAAAACTGTAAGACACTGATGAAAGAAATTAAAGATGATACCAACAGATGGAGAGATATACCATGTTCTTGGATTGGAAGAATCAATACTGTGAAAAAGACTATACTACCCAAAGCAATGTACAGATTCAGTGCAATCCCTATCAAATTACCAATGGTATTTTTTACAAAACTAGAACAATAAATCTTAAAATTTGTATGGAGACACAAAAGACCCCAAATAGCCACAGCAGTCTTGAGGGAAAAAAACGGAGTGGGAGGAATCAGACTCCCTGACTTCAGACTATACTACAAAGCTACAGTAATCAAGACAATATGGTACTGGCACAAAAACAGAAATACAGATCAATGGAACAAGATAGAAAGCCCAGAGATAAACCCACACACCTATGGTCAACTAATCTATGACAAAGGAGGCAAAGATATACAATGGAGAAAAGACAGTCTCTTCAATAAGTGGTGCTGGGAAAACTGGACAGCGACCTGCAAAAGAATGAAATTAGAACACTCCCTAACACCATACACAAAAATAAACTCAAAATGGATTTGAGACCTAAATATAAGACTGGACACTATAAAACTCGTAGAGGAAAATTTAGGAAGAATACTCTGACATAAATCACAGCAAGATCTTTTTTGATCCACCTCCTAGAGTACTGGAAATAAAAACAAAAATAAACAAATGGGACCTAATGAAACTTAAAAGCTTTTGCCAAGCAAAGGAAACTACAAACAAGACGAAAAGACAACCCTCAGAATGGGAGAAAATATTTGCAAACAAATCAAGGGACAAAGGCTTTATCTCCAAAATATATAAACAGCTCATGCAGCTCAATATTAAAAAAACAAACAACCCAATCAAAAAATGGGCAGAAGACCTAAATAGACGTTTCTCCAAAGAAGACATACAGATGGCCAAGAAGCACGTGAAAAGCTGCTCAACATCACTAACTATTAGAGAAATGCAAATCAAAACTACAATGAGGTTATCACCTCACACCAGTTAGAATGGGCATCATCAGAAAATCTACAAACAACAAATGCTGGATAGGGTGTGGAGAAAAGGGAACCCTCTTGCACTGTTGGTGGGAATGTAAATTGATACAGCCACTATGGAGAACAGTATGGAGGTGCCTTAAAAAAACTAAAAATAGAATTACCATATGACCCAGCAATCCCACTACTGGGCATATACCCAGAGAAAACCATAATTCAAAAAGACACATGCACCCCAATGTTCATTGCAGCACTATTTACAATAGCCAGGTCATGGAAGCAACCTAAATGCCCATCGACAGGCGAATGGATAAAGAAGATGTGGTATATATATACAATGGAATATTACTCAGCCATAAAAAGGAACAAAATTGGGTCATTTGTAGAGACGTGGATGGATCTAGAGACTGTTGAAGTAAGTCAGAAAGAGAAAAACAGATATCATATATTAACGCATATATGTGGAACCTAGAAAAATGGTACAGGTGAACCGGTTTGCAGGGCAGAAATAGAGACACAGCTGTAGAGAACAAACGTGTGGACACCATGGGGGGAAAGCGGCGGGGGTGTGGTGGTGTGATGAATTTGGGAGATTGGGTTTGACATGTATACACTGATATGTATAAAATGGATAACTAATAAGAACCTGCTGTATAAAAAAATAAATAAAATTCAAAAATCCAAAAAAAGTTAATTAAAAAAAAAAGTTAATTAAAAAAAAATGAAAAGCCCTCATTAAATGAACTGTAGCTTGAAAGTCCAATGACAGTCAGGACCCTTCTGCAAAGAGCTTTATGCTACACTATATCTTTATCGTATCTTTTATCTATTTCTGTTGAATCTTTATTTATCTCTGGTTTCTTGGGGGATATGATGAAAACTTTTGGAGGCTGTTCTCCTCTAGTTTCCACCCTCCTTTCCTGCTAGGAGGATTCAGATTGGGCGAGAGGACTGTTTTATTCATGGTCCCTTGCTGCTTGCTCCTTCTAGCATTCTCCTTAGCCCAGGCAGGCAAGACTGCGGTTGCCTCTTGTTTTGAACTGCTGCTGATGGCTCCCAGAATTTTCTGAATACATCTAGCTGAAACTATTTATGTGTCTCTAATCATTGGAAATTATAAAAGGACCTTTTTTTCAACAAATAATGTGAGCACCCACTGTACTGAGGCACAGAGTCAGTGCTACATTCCTACTCATTGTCCTCTTTCCAGGCTCAGGTTGAGAATTCACTGCACTCTTTCCTGCATCCTGGAAAGTTGGATTTCTTACATCATAGGCCTCCCCAGGAAGCTCTTGGGAGGAAAGACTCTCAGCAGCCTCTTAACAAACAAATAAGAAAGTCAGATTTCACAGAAACAATAAGAAAGGTTAGGTTCTCTGGCTTAAGAACTTAGTCAGTTGATGGATAAAAAAGATGTACATATACATAATGGAATATTATTCAGTCATGAGAAAGGAGGATATTCTGCCAGTTGTGACAAAGTGGTTGGATGTTGAACACATTATGCTAAGTGAGATAAGTCAGACAGAGAAAGACAAGTACTGTGTGATTCACTCAGACATGGAATCTAAAAAAGTAAAACCTGTAAAAAAACAAACAAACAGAAAAAACAGATAGTAAAATGGTGGCTACCAGGGGATGGGGATGGGGGGGGAGATAAGATTAATGGTGTTTAAGGGTATAAACTTGTAACAAGTAGTAAATAAGCCGTAGAGATCCAATGCACTGTATAATGAATATAGACAATAATATTATACTATAGTTATGTAATATAAATATTGCCATAAAGGCAATCATATTATAATATATAAATGCATCAAAGTAACATGCTGTATACCTTAAACTTATACAATGTTACATGTCATATTTATTCAATTAAAAAATATATTGTTAAAAAAAAGAACTTCGTCATTCAGGGAAAAAAAGGGTGGGGGGGGAGAGGTAGGGGGTATGCCTGCCAGATGCATGGATGACTGATGTTAGGAAGGAGAGACTCTGCCAGCCCCACTAATGTGTCTCTGTGTCTCTGAGAGATGGTGAAGGAAAATATGTCTTTGATTTCCTCTAGGATTGAGGTGCTCTGGTAGAAACGAGTCAGGAGAGCTAGCACTGGTGCTTTCCACTTTACTCTTGCCCATGAAGAGAGCCTCCATCACCAAGGGACAGGGCAGCCTCTGGGGCTCTGTACTTCCGACGAGAGGGGATGGGGAATCCTCCATGGCCAGCTTCACACAATTACCCACACAATCTAATGCCTTTTTCTGTATTCACGTCCATCTGTTCCCCCACCTAGAAACATCAAGTCATACTCAGCTCCATGCTCTCCATTGTCTAAGTCGATTCTGTCTGCTTCTGTCCTCTCACTGACTCTCAGGTGGTCTCTCCTCAGTCTCCTCCCTCCACCTCCAGTCTGTCTTCCAGTCTACCTCTAGAGTTACCACTGTGAAACAGAGCTTTCATACACCCACTTTCCCACAATCCAGATGCCTCAGCCTGACATGCAGGATCTTGCAGTCTGACCCCAAACTTTATATCCACCTCCTCTCATTGCTTCTGTATACCCACTCTGCTTTCACTGCTGTGGGCTACTACTTGTTCTCTGGACATGGTCTGTGCTTTCTCATCTTTGTGACGTTTCCATATGCCACTGCCACTACCTGGAATGCTGGTCTTTATTGTCCCTCCCCACCCCCTGCCCCTTCTCTGACTGGTGAATTCTAGGTCATTCTTTATGTCCAGCTCAGTGGCACCCCCTCTTTGAATCTTATCCTGACCTCTCCAGACTAAACTTGGAAGAGCTAGAATCCCCAACTCAGGCTAAATGTGGAAAAGCCCTTCTGCTCTTCCTTGATCGATCCTGAAACTAGACTCACAGACTTGACAAGGGAGGGGAGGATTTTAGGCCTGGTTAGATGGTAAAACCATTTAAAGGATTCAAAAGAAACCATTTTAATTGCACACCTCTTCTTAAGTGATGAGGGAGAACCTGAATCTGGTCTGTTCACTACTACACTCCTGCCACTTGGTCGAAGCTCAGTACATGTTAATGTGCATGAATGATCCTGATCATCTGTTTCCTAATCTAGAACTTAAAAATCACAACTGGAACTCAAGCAACTCATGGATAGGGCTTCCCTGGTGGCACAGTGGTTAAGAATCCGCCTGCCAATGCAGGCGACACAGGTTCGAGCCCTGGTCCGAGAAGATCCCACATGCTGCGGAGCAACTAAGCCCATGCACCACAACTACTGAGCCTGCGCTCTATAGCCTGCAAGCCACAACTTCTGAGCCCACATGCCACAGTTACTGAAGCCTGCATGCCTAGAGCCCGTGCTCCGCAACAAGGGAAGCCACCGCAATGAGAAGCCCACGCACTGCAATGAAGAGTAGCCCCCGCTCGCCACAACTAGAGAAAGCCCACGTGCAGCAACAAAGACCCAATGCAGCCAAAATAAATAAAAATAAAATAAAATTAATAAAACATTTTTTAAAACTTAAAAAAAAAAAGAAACTCATGGACAACATAATCTTTAAAAAGAAATTATGGGACCCAGAAACTCCACTCCCAGGTATCTGCCCAAGAGAAATGAAAACATATGTCCACTTGAAAACTTGTACATGAGTATTCCTAACAGCATTAGTCATAATAGCCCCAAATTGGAAACAGTGCAAATGTCGATAAACTGATGGATAGGTAAGCAAAATGTGGTATATCCATGGAATATTATTTAGCAATAAAAAGGAGTGAAGTACTGATCCATGCTACAACATGGGTGAACTTTGAACAATTTTGTTACATGAAGGAAGCCAGTCACAAAAGACCATATTTGTATGATCCATGTATATGCAATGTCCAGAATTGGCAAATCCCTAGAAACCGAAAGTAGATTATTGGTTTCCAGGGGCTGGGGGTGTTGCGGGAATAAGGGATGACTGTTAAAGGGTAAGGGGTTTCTTTTTGGGTGATGAAAATGTCCTAAAATTGATTGTGATGATGGTTGCACAATTCTGTGACTAGACTAAAAAGCATTGAATTGTACACTTTAAAAGGGTGAATTTTCTGGTGTGTGAATTATGCCACAGTAAAGTTGTGTTTTGTTTTTGGTTTTTTCCCAAAGAAAAAAAGAGTCTGGGGCACATTTCCTGACCACAGCTAAAACTGCCCTACAAGGAGGACTCTCCATGTCGGGCAGCAGGGACGGCTCTGGGCAGTAGGAAGTCCCTTCTTTGTCCAGATTTGATAACTCTGGGTTACAGACCCCTGCAGCTTTCAGCTCATGGAAGGACCACACTGCTATTGGTGGGGTTCTTAGCTGTGGAAGGAAGCTGGACGAAAACTGCGGCAGGGAAACAGAACTCTCCTGTCCATGACATCTTCTCTGCCTTTTCCTTGAGATTCCTCTGAGAAGGAAGGAGAGCGGCGTGGGGTATCGATTCTCTTTTCCCTTCTCTCCTGGTTCCCTGACCTGCCCCACCTCTTCCCTGTCTCTTAAGGCTCTCTCCCCACAGATCTGTGGCTAGACCAGGAATTACTGCTTTAACACATTTTTAATTTACATGCAAATCCAGAGAGTTCATTCTAGGGTTTTTGGGTGTGAAGAGGGCAAAGCACAGACCAGAGGGCATTGCTGTCACAGTGAAAAGAATGATCCTACCTTCCTGACGTATGACTGGGCCACAGAAGCCACTGGGAGCTAGTGCAGGCTTCAGTGGCTCTTGATGGGTCGTCCAGTCCCTTTTATAGCTGGCTTCAGTGTGTTGGCCACTGGGTCAACAGTAGGAGTTCCTACTGTAAATCAAGTCTCACACTGGCATTGTAATGGGATTCTAAGTCAGTAAAATTCAGATTTTGAAGTCAGAATGATCCCTGCCCCTAATGTTATATTGGAATATATATAAGTATATATAAATACAGGAGTCAGAGACATTTGACCTGACTGAGCCAGAGCCCTCATAAATGGCTCTTTTGATGATGAAAACAATCTAATCCTGTAACCACAAAGCTACATACGAGATGTTAATTCTCTACCAACATCAGAGAGGTCTCTCATAGTACATGGTTTTTGAGTAGCTTGTCTGTGTTATCTTACATAATGCATTTTTACTACCAATTATTGTCTGACCTAACTCAATGCTAGTAATGCAGTTTGATTATTTGATGACATCATAAAATATTAATTACAAAGTTGATGATAATAATGGTGAAAGAATGGAACCAAGGACCATTTTTATTAATGCAAGTGAAGTCATAGCAAATATATTTGACTTATCCTGATTCTGTGACTCTCACTATTTTTCATTCATCCAAGAAATAAACAGATTGAGCGCCTACTAAGTGTTAAGCACTGAACAAGGCAGACAATATCCCTACTTCATCAAGTTTACATCCTAGTAGGGGGAAACAGGTAGTAACAGATAAATAAGTTTTCACTACTGATAAATGCTATGAAGCAAATGATACAAGGTAGTATGTAGATAGTGACAAGACTGTGGTAGGCAAGAAACAGCTACTGGAGGTCAGAACAGCCTTTCTGAAAAAGTGACATTTGAGATAAGTGATACAGGAGCCAACCTGACAAAAGCTGGGGGGAAGAGAATTTAAGGAGGAGTTAAGGCCATGAAGAAGGAATGAATTTGGTGTGTATGCAGAACAGAAAGATGGCTAGGGCAGCTGAAGCTTGGAGAAGGAGTCAGAGAGCAGTACAAGAGGAGATGGGGAGGCCTGTGCATCTAGATTGTATATGACCTTTAGGTCTTGGTAAGGAAGATGAATTTGATTCTAAGAGCAATGGGAGCTATTGGAGGGTTTTAAGCAAGGGAGTGGTATGAACTGATTTCTGCTTTTTATTTTTTTAATTTTTTAAAAATTTATTTATTTATTTATTTTTGGCTGCATTGGGTCTTTGTTACTGCACATCAGCTTTCTCCAGTTGCGGCAAGTGGGGGCTACTCTTCGCTGCAGTGCGCGGGCTTCTCGTTGCAGTGTCTTCTGTTGTTGCGGAGCACAGGCTCTAGACACACGGGCTTCAGCAGTTGTGGTTCGCGGGCTCCAGAGCGCATGCTCAGTACTTGTGGCACACGGGCTTAGTTGCTCCGCGGCGTGTGGGATCTTCCTGGACCAGGGCTCGAATCCGCATCCCCTGCATTGGCAGGTGGATTCTTAACTACTGCACCACCAGGGAAGCCCCTCTCGTTTTTAAAGATCACTCTGGTTGCTGTGTGGAGAATGAGTTGTAGGGAGATAAATATGGAACCAGGAGACCAGTAAGGAGTCTGATGCTATAACCCTGATAAAGAGAATACAGGGTCTTGGACTAGGATGGTGACACTGGAGATGGTGAGAAGTGATTGGCTGTGGAAAACATATTGCTGATGGACTGGACTGGAGACCAGGATGGGGACGGGGCAGAGGAGAGAAAGAGATCTTGATATGCACCTTCTGGCTCTGTCCTTGGTCCTGGACATTTCAACATTTCGCTGTTTTTATCAGTGCCCTAAAAAAAGACAGAAGGCGTGCTTCCTGGGTTTATAGATGAGACAAAGCTAGGAGGGATGACTACTGTGATAGATGACAGACATGAGATTCAAAATGATCTCTCCAGCCTCTAATGTGGGACCAAACCAACAGGATGGGACTTAATGGGGATAAATGTGATGCCCTCCACTTAGGTTCTGAAAATCAATTGTATAAGTACAGTATGGGGGCAGTCAAGCTTGAGAGAAGTTCATGTGAAAAAGAGCTGTGGCTTTAATTGGCCACAAACTCAGTACGAGGTAATGGTTAGGATGAGGCTGCTGCAGACCTTGGGCAGTCTCAGTGTGCACCAACTGTGTAGTGTCCATATGCCCATGCGACCTTCCTGTTGTGCTCCGTGCTGGTCAGGACAGATGTGTTCGTGCTTAAAGAGGTACATTGAAGGGGACCAGGTGAAGAGAGTTCAGGAAGCTGAAGCTGTTTCATGGGGAGGGGGGATCAACTGAAGGAACTAGGGAAAA
This sequence comes from Balaenoptera ricei, assembly GCF_028023285.1. Classification (NCBI taxonomy): domain Eukaryota; kingdom Metazoa; phylum Chordata; class Mammalia; order Artiodactyla; family Balaenopteridae; genus Balaenoptera; species Balaenoptera ricei. Next base: position 37,022,262 of record NC_082649.1, read on the forward strand.
AACAAGACCAGGTAAGACAAGACTGAGGGAGTTGTGAGGTCCTGATAATTATCTTTAAATGTGTACGGAGCTATTTTGTGGAAAAGAGACCCTAATTCTATTAACCCCAGAGGTTGGCACTCAAATTTTTTATTCACACTTTGAACGCACGTTTAGTGAGCATCTACTCTGAGCCAGTTACTATCAAAAAAAAAAAAAAAGTCTCTGAACTTATGGAGTTCAAATATGCTCCAGAGAGAGGGATATATAAACAAATAAGTGCAATAAAGTATTCCTGATGCCACCATAGAAGTGTGGGACACAGTGGGGAGAGTGACCATTCTACCTGAGAAGGGTTGAGAACAGTCTCTGGGTGGAAGTACCACTTATGCCGAACCCTGACAGATGAGTGGGTGCTGGGCGGGGTACCAGCTAGGGTGGGGAAGGGCATTTGGAGGCCCTTCAGGCAGAAGGAAGAGCGTGTACAAAGGCATGAGGTGTGAAGTAGCTTGGCACATTCAGGTGATAAGCACGGTTTGGCATGATCGGAGAGCAGATGGAAGGTCCAGGGACTGCCCTTTCTCAGTTAGAGGATGAGGAGGGCTTTTCCAGCAGTGTGCTCCAGGCTGCCCCTGAAGTCTAGTGTGCCAACAGGAAACAAGCTGGAGAGAAGACTGGAGGGACAAACTGGAACCAGACTGTGGAAATCCCTGGATTCCATGTCAGAGAGTTTAACCTTATTCTTTGGGCAGAAGAGAGGAGTGATAAAAGTGTGCTTTATCCAGGTAGATTGTTCTTGTAACAATAAGTAGAGTGAATTGGTAGTAAGAGAGAGCAGAGACAGGAAAGCCAGGGAACAGCAGTTAGAGATGAGAGGTCATGGGAGTCTGAGCTAGAGCCATTGCAGTGGGGACATGAAGTCTTCCAGGTGAGAAGCTGAAGTGGGGTGGCCCCCTTCAGGGAGGGCAGGGAAAAAACTCTTTGTAACTCTGTGCCCTGGTGCCCAGAGGCAGACAGTGGAGCAGAGTTGGGCAACCATTCAGCAGGCTGGACAGCCGAGGGCCAGAGGGTGAGGCAGAGGGACTTCTTCTGAGGAAACTACCACACATCATTCCAGAAGTGCCAATTGCAACAGAACCCACTGTTCTCAAGTCTGTCCACTCATCAGACTCGAGGGGCCTGGGTTCTCAGCATGGACAGACTGCCAGCCCCATGCCACCTGTTCCCTTACGCTCTCACCCCCAGCTCCATCAACAGGAGGAGCTGCAAGCATGAGGGAAAGTGAGCACTCGTTTTTCGTAGACACGGACCTGTGACCTTCTGCAAATGTGTTTGTGGCCTCTTCTGAAGCTCTCAAACCTATTCCTCAAGCAGCTAACTCAGCCTGCCCCTGGGGCCATCCAGCCGTGCTGTTCTGGCAACTTTCTGCTGTTGGATTATGTTCCTTCCCTCCTGCCCATCAGAGCAGAGGGGACGAGGACAGTAACCGAAGCAGGGGTGGGGGGAGCAGGGGCGGCTCCTGAGCGTTCAGCCAGGCTTCATTGTGTGGCTCTTTATTCTTTAGCTATTTTTGAGAGGCTCATTGTTTAGGCCTTCAAGAATCTTTGGATTAAACATCTGAGGAATTTGAAGCCAGGAGGTAGAAGAATATGACTGTGAACCAGATAATAAATATGTGCTCTTAAAACAACATTAAATGGCAACACTAATGACTTCAGCCAGGACTTCAAAGCACAAACCCCAGAATTGGTCTCCTTTGGAGAGCAATCAGAATCCCAGAACTCTGAAAACTTGAAGAAAGGAAATATCTGACCGCCTCTCTAGACGATGCTCTGTGTCTCCTTGCAGTACAGCATTTGGTCTCCCTGGGAGGTGACTTTGCACTGGGGGAGCCTGAGGCGCATGCTGAATGAGAAGGCCACTCCAGGACACACTTGTTAAGTGGTAACACTCACACTGCCCAACCTCTGCTTGTTTCAGCTGTAAAATCCTGGGTCAAATTGTGGTTAGAGAGTCGATTGCTTACAAGGCAACCCTGCCGTCTTTAGGTCTTTGTTTTATTCAGGGCTGCTCTGTCAGCTGTAGGCTTGCCTTTGATGGGCCACAGCAGTTTTTCATGTCTAACTAGTGTTTTAATGTTTGTGAGAGACTGTGGTTAATTGGATCCCCATGGTACCACAAATGGCTTTAGAAGCCTCTTCGGTCTGGGGGTTGCGGGGGGGGGGGATAATTCTGGGACTGCGTGTGCTTGCACGCGTACCCATGTGCCCTCACACCTGAGCAAGCACCCTGATATTTTAAGTGTTCTTTGACCCACATCTCAGGTTTGAGAGTTTTTAATACTTGTTTTTCCAAAGTCAAAAGTCATGGCATCTCCCCTAGATTCTTAACCTTTCTCTTCTCACCCTTTTTTGTTGTGTGTGTTTTTCTGGGGCCAGTGGGAGCTGCCCAGCCAGACTCATCTTGATCATGTCTCATCCCCACTCACGGATCTGTTACGCACATCCACCGCCTTGCGGTGGATTAGGGTTAGGGTTAGGGTGTGCTGTGTGCCCCCGTTTGCTGACTTCCCTTTCGCAGGGTTGCAGCAGAAGCAAGGCCCCCCACTCACTTATCTCTGTGGTGCTCTGCTCAGTTGGTGTGAAGGCGTCCAAGGGCCTGCCTGTTGCTCCGTCTTGAGAAGGGCGGCCACAGGCAGTTCCTTATGCACAGATCACCATTCTTTGGATTGTGCAGTCCGACTGCCTAGGTAGGGATCGGCATCTTATCACTTCTCCGCAAGAGAGAGGGTCTTGCCCTCTCATCCCCTCTCTGAAACCTGAGGTGACCTCTTTCTCCGAGAGAGGGTCTTGCCCTCTCATCCCCTCTCTGAAACCTGAGGTGACCTCTCTCTCGTAACCTGAACAAGCCTAACGTTCCTTTGGACGGAGCAGAGAGTGCAGGTTAGAGCAGGTGCTGTTATAAGGGAGCAGGCAGGCACAGGAATAGCTCAGTACCTTGGGGCAAGACAGGCTGTTGTGCCTTAGGATTTGGGACTCCTGGGAAGTGGAGAAGCTAATCCACCTCTTATCTTTAGCCTTGTATTCTGTCCCAGCCAGTGGACTGTGCTCGCTGATTGAGCTGTGCTTGTATTTTGTTAGTCTTCTCTTGTTATCTATGCGTCATCTGCCTCAGGTGAATTGGTGTACTGGAGGTGATCTCTAAGTGGTAAAACTCTAAACAAAGAGAAGATGTCATTAGGGACTTCCCTGGCAGTCCAGTGGTTAAGACTCTGCGCTTCCACTGCAGGGGGTGCAGGTTTGATCCTGGTCGGGGAGCTAAGATCCCGCACGTTAGATCTCTTCAACTAGATCATAAGCTCCTTGAAGCCAAGCTTGCCCTGAGGCTTCTTTGCATTCTCATAGGTAGTCCCTAATCTCTCTGCTCTTTGCCTGGCTGGTTAAATGACCATTTCCAGCCAAGCTAGAGTTGGCCTCCTCTGCTATTCTCTCATAGCACCAATTTCTTTTCCTTCCTAATACGTGTCACAACTTATAATTTTATGTTATTTGTAATTTACTTATTTATGTATGTCTTTCGCAGTAGGCTTTAAGTTCCATAACAGTAGGGGTCTGCTTTGTTCCTATCTACATTCCTAGCATGCATGTGATGCCTGGCACATACAATATTTTTTGAGTTACTAAAAGAATGGTTCCCCAGGAGGACATCAGCAACTTTAGGGCCAGAGAATGTCTCTGTTTTCATAGATCTTACCAAATGGGGACGTCCTTGGCCTTCACCTTCAGGTTCTGCTAGGCTAGCTTCCTAATGTACCCTGAGCATTCTGCCTCTTCGTATTACCTCTGAATGTGACTGCCGGTGACTTAATTCAAATGGATCTTAGAGATGCTAGGGCACACCACTGGGCAAGAGATGGCAGCTACCTTAGCTGATTTGTTCTTGTTCCATTTGTCTGTGGGAGGAGGGATGGGTGACTTTAGGGCTCCAGATGCAGAGAAGTGAGTAAATGGACTTCTGACCAAGTGTGTAGGGACAAATGCAGAGGCTGCCCTGGGGGCACATGTAGAGGAAGCATGTGCTTTCCTGTCTTCTGTCCATGGTGGTGGTATGTGCCCATCTCATAAGGGAGCTCATTAAGACAGTCACAGTGTACCAGCAGGAATTCCATCAGAAGTTAGTTACCTTAAACTAAATGTGACTTTCTGACCCACATTTATGGATTTACACTAATTAGATTGTAGAATTGCAGCATCACATCTCATTATTACCTTGAAATTACAATTTCATTCTGAACGACCAAGCCTTGTAAGCAGTGTAAGCACCACCTGACACATACTCTGAAACAAGCCCCATATTAAGCTACAAGTGTGTAGTGGACAATATTTGAATAACTCTGATTAAATATATAAATCATGAAAATCAGAAATGGAAGAAAAAGTTAGCTTTATATTTGAACCCGCTACCTATTGGTCTTTGGCTCAATGATGGATCATTCTCTCTCCTGTACATCTTTGTCTTAGACAAGCTCTTTCTGTTGCATTTTTACCTTTCGTTCATTGGCATTCCCTTACCCCTGTTCGGATCTTCCGGTACAGAGTCTCTCCATTGCTACTGTTTATACGTTGTATGAACTTTGGCTGGTAATCTCTAAAAGGCTTTGTGTTTCATCCAACATTGGTTTTGCCCCAAGGCTCCTTTTTCCCTAAGCAGTGGCACTGGTTTTGACAGTCCTTTTTTCCCTCATCGTTATGAGATGGCCCTCATCCAGAAGTGTGCTCGTGGCCATATCCAAGATTAGGAACACTTGGCCAGGGGCCTGCCAGCTGGGCCAGGCAGACAGATGAAATCCCAGAAGAGGAATGACAACGTAGAAAAGGAGGTTGTGCGGCCATGAGACTCAAATCTTATTACTGAATTATCCATACCTCAGAATCGTTAAGAACTCCCATAGGGAGAAGTAAGACCAAGACAGGGATTTCCAGAGCAAGATGAGAAATTGGGAACGTTTGGGAAAGATGTTGGGGCTGGGTGTGACAGATTAAAAAAAGGAAAGGAGCAAAGGGGACAAAGAAAATGTTTGGCTGAAATGGTAAAAGTGAGCAGGAGGAGGGTGACAGGGTGAGGGCAGACCTGTGGTTGGTGAGGAACTGGGTAGGAAGAAAGGTGACTGAGTATCTAAATTCAGAATTCCTCTGCAGGCATACCTTCCCCTTCTTAGAAGGGTGATGACTTAGCACTGTAGTTTGGTGGGCTCAGTTGTTAGAGTGCTTTAAAATCGTTGTGATAATCTACATATCTTCCCCCAAACTCAGGATTAGAACCTCATTTCTTTTGGCTTGCCCACATCAGATCTATTTTTTTAAAAGACAAAAAAAGAGGTAAAGAATAAGTGAATAAAGCAGTAGGAGGAAAAATAGAATGGGATGCCAGAAAGAACACATGTGGCCATATGACCTGCTGACGTGTGTGTAACACATCTAGCTTTAAATGTATGTTTTACTTATCTGTTGACATTTGCTAGGTGTGGTTTTTCCTATGAGAGACAGAGATGAGTGTGATCTGTTCTTCAGTTAGAGCCTTTTCAGTTCATGGTGCCCCCACGGGATTATATACTACATCTCATTTTGTCCATGATTAAAATCAGAGCTCTTTTGTTAAGTAAATAAACTGAATGAATTATCAGTGCTAATTTAGTCCTTTCTCCCTTCATCAGTGTGATATTTAAGCATTTTTATTAATACTTTTAAGTGTTATATTTGAGTGGCAACAAGCCCTGTTTTTAAGACAAATCTTACATTTCAATGTCAAATGTATCTGATTCACGGTAACTGCTGAGACCAGTCTCTTACCTTCTCTGGGCTTCATTTCTCCTGAACAATGAGTAATTATTCCAGCTCCTCCCTGCACTGTGGAGATATTTGGAAGGTAAATGAGATCACATCTGTGACAGCACTGCCTACTCTTCAGAGGAAGTCTGCACCATTGTTGTTAGTCGTTAATATTGTTCTTTTCCAGAGTACACCCCACCTAATACTTGTGGTGCCACTGTCCCGCTGGGCTTTCACTGGCAAAATGATTTCAGTGCAGTGGCTTGTTGTGCGCTGAGCTCGGGGTTCACTGTGACATTCTGTAGGCAGGACTCTATGGTGCTCTTGGCCTGTGTTTGTGCATTGAGGTGTTGGATATATGAGACTGAAGGAAAGATGGTGCCAGTGGCCTCTTAGGGGGAGGCTTTGGACTGGGGGTGGCTGGGTGATGACAGGAAGGCAGGTGCTGATTTACCTGTTTGCCAGTTTATTTTCTTTGGGGAGGAAGCGTTTCAATTTACTGCACTCCTTGGAGGTTTGACATATCAATTAGATGTTATCGACAGTAATAGAGGGGCAGTTGCTGTAAATGTGAAGTTTTTACTGGTAGGCCGTGAAATGACACCCCAAGGGACTGTAAGAGAGGGCGTGATAAATATCGCATTACCTGCACACAGGCAGAGGGACTGATTAATAGGGGAGGATGATTCTGTCTCCTGCACTAAAATGTTATTTATTCATTTGTTGTCCATCAGACCTTCTGTTCTAATTGGCTGAAAGGTTAAATCATCAAGATCTGCTCATAAACCAAGTTAAGGTAGGAAGAAAAGCAGCATTAAATCATAATCAGAAGCTTGTTTATTTACTGCATTATTGCATCTGTGTGACCTTGGGGAGCCTTCCTCTCTCTCTGGTTACAGTAACAGCCCTGAGCTGGGGACTCATGCGCGGGTAGGGGTTGCAGGGAAGGAGGAGATGTTTGCTGTGCCTGGTGGTGTCCCCGGAATCTGAAGAAGACCGCAGTAGTGCTCCATGCAAGGCTGCCTTGGCGTAATTAGACCACGGCGAGCCTCTCCACTGCAACTTTAATGTAGGGCCCTTGTATTGCACGACACTTGTAAAAGGAAGAATTATTTCTCGAAAAGACAAATATATTTCCACACTAAGAGTTTTATAAAGATGTCAGTGAATAAGTATAGGCATCATTAAATCACATTTTAAAGGCAGGCTTCTCATTGTGATAAATCTGCATTATCAAGTCTCATTTCTGAAATGAATCATACATTGTAAAACTTTATGAGAGTTGAGTAAAGCGTCCCTTGTTGGCCAGTACAAGTGTATATTGTCAAACCGTGCAGAAGGATAGCTTCAAGTCCCAGTGAGAACGCGGATGGTGTGCCACCCCTTTCTTAGCAGTATTTCAAGTACAAGCTACTTCTGGGTGGTAAGGAGCTTTTCTCACTGCCAAAATAGCTTATTCAGAGAAAGCCAAGAGTATGCTCCCATTCAAAGGATCTTTCTCCTCAGCTTGGCGCTGGACACAGCTTGCTCTTCAGTGGGGCTGGAAAGCTCACTCTCCCAGAACCACAGTGCCAGGCAAGGTGGGGCCACTTTTTTTTTTTTTTTTCTTTTCTGCTTTTTTATAAGCGGTTGCCTTGCAGGCTCACTGTTAACATTTTCCACCAAACATAAAACTGGTGTCTCTTGAAAACAGGGCGTCTGGCAAAAATGTCTCTCCCCAGATGCCCAGAGGCAAGGTTCCCATGTAAATGACAGTGGAAACGGGTTCCTTCACCAACCAACGGCTTAACATCCACGGATGGTGCCGGTGGCGGACATTCGGGGGTTTCATCCTCAGCTGCCCATCAGTTTTGATTTTTCTCCGATTTACCCCAAACCCTCCCTCGCAGAGAACATGAATGCTGCAGGTGTGGAATTATCTAGGAGCAAGCAAAGTACCCCCTAGGATACTTAGACCACCCGCCAGTGCACCTGGCCCAGAGAGCCAGACACTGCAGCCTTCAACATGGACCGCCTTTCCTTCATCTAGATGTTTAACAAATTCATGACCACAGTTGTTGACTTCAGTATTTCAAGCACAGAGAGCCATGATAACTCGTGTATCTGACATACCATACTACTGTATCAAATACCATTGATATGCCATATTAAAAATAAATTAGCCAAAGAGGGTCTAATTGTCAGCTCTTTGGAGAGCGTCTCTGAGATGACAGGGATAGCTGAATGCCTTCCTCAGTTTGGGGATTATTTGTATTTGTGTATGTATTTTAGGTTATCATGTTTGTGGGAAAGTATATAGCAAATGTATAATGGCGGCTCATATGGCAAAAACAGCCAACATTATCTGCTTCTTCATCTTGTGTGACTGCTGAGTTAATTTTCCAGTAGGAACGCTCACCCATCTCAAGACCACCTGGCCTGTGTTATTCTCAGTAAATAACACAACTTTGTGGTTGTGTTGCTCCACAGTCAGGTCGCATGTGAGATGCATGACAGACTCCTAGTTGGTCTGACAAAATTGGAACAATTTCAAGTAGTAGAATTAATCAGAAAAATGAACTTTGAGAAGGTGGACTTAGGTGGCTAATTTAGTAAGGAGAGAACATTTAGTCTAAGGAAGAGAAAGTAATAAAGTAATGCCCTCATTTTCCTTCTGAAGGAACAGACTGAACAGCACTTGGATGTGTGTTGCTTTTTACTAGACCTACACAAACAGCCAGTTAGTCATCAGTGGCTGTCGGTATTGCCAAACTTTGTCACAGTCTGGGCGGGCACTCCCAAAAAACCCTATGAGAGAGGAGGGTCTATCTAGACAGCCAGACTCAACAAGTGGATTGTTTTTCCCCAATTAGATAAAATACTGTATAGAACTAGAAATTACATTTCATATACATAGAAATTAAATGTCATACGTACCTACTCATTAAATGTTTGTGTCGGGCTTCCCTGGTGGTGCAGTGGTTGAGAATCCGTCTGCCAATGCAGGGGAACACGGGTTCGAGCCCTGGTCCAGGAGGATCCCACGTGCTGTGGAGCAACTAAGCCCATGAGCCACAATCACTGAGCCCTCGTGCCACAACTACTGAAGCCTGCGTGCCTAGAGCCCGTGCTCCGCCAACAAGAGAAGCCACCGCAATGAGAAGCCCGCGCACCACAACGAAGAGTAGCCCCCGCTCGCCGCAACTAGAGAAAGACCGTGTGCAGCAACAAAGACCCAATGCAGCCAAAAATAAATAAATAAAATAAATAAATTTGTAAAAGAAAAAATTAAGTCAAGATGATGTCAAGATCACAGTGAGTGTTTCCTTTATAAAGTTGCCCAGGCATAGCTTCAGCGTGGCTGTCCTTTTCGTGAGCTTCTGTCCATGGTCACACTCAATCTAAGGGTTAGAGCCCAGGCAATTGCTGGTAGACAATTTAGACCAGGAACTTCCAGACGTGGACATGGGCCCAACGTACTTCGATGGAACAGAATATTTGGGAAGATCTCTGTAATAGGAGGGGGTGAAAGTAAGGATAAGCAATCCTCGGGGAAGTCAGCAGGTCCAGGGGGTTGTTCTAGACCAAAGGCAAATAGCACAGCTTAGAGAGTGTCTAGGCAAGTGGCAGCAGGGACCCAGCCTTGGAAACTGGGGTTCAGAAACAGACTGTGGCCCTAGGAAGGCTGGAAAGGTTAGAGCACGACCATAGGAATTTAGGGAGTGAAAGGTTTGGATAGAGCAGCAGTTGGGGCCAAATTCAGCCCATAGCCTGTTTTTATATGGCCGCTAAGTTAACAGTTTTTACATTTTAAAAGGGTTGTAAAGAATAAAGAATATGTGACAGGGAGCTGTGTGGTCTAAAATATTTACTATCTGCCCCTTTACAGTAAAAGTTTGCTGACCCTGGAGGGGGTAGGCATAGACTTGAGTATAGAATAATTTCTGGAACCAGGGGTATGACATGGTTTTTGAATGACCAGGAATGAAGTGAGAGCCGGCTTCTAGGATCCAGGTACACGAGAGCAGGACCTATAGCAGGGCTCACCTAACAACTGAGTGACTTCCTGTGTCCCCGCTCACTGGGGATAAGATTGGGCCAGGGCCTGGGTAGAGTGCACAGGTAAGGGAGGGTCAGGGAGCTGCTGCAGCAGGCAGGAAATTGGTCATGGACACAGCTAGTGACAGCAGAGGATATCTGACACTTACAGTGACAGTTTATAGAGTGTTCTTCCAGCCTCTGCCTTGTTTAACTTTCCTGACTACCTGCAGGATAGGTGTTCTCCAGGTGTGACAGCAAAGACTCCAGAGAGCAAGTGATTCACCCAAGGCCATACAGCTAGTGAGTGGCAGAACCCAGACCCAGACCCTGACACTGTGGCTTCTGTCTGGTGGAGTTCCTGCTTCACCCCAGCTCCTCTCCCATAGGTAATCCCTGGCCAGCAGACCTCTCCACCTAACCAGGGTATCTATGGAGTACTTTTGAAAGCTGAATTTGGAACCTTCCTGCCCACAGTATCACCTCCATTTCAATCCCCCATCCTCACTGCCACTAAAATTATCTTCCTAAGTCTTCTTGGTTCCCTTATTCTAAAACCTCCCTAGACTTTTCCAACTTGCTGCTTCCTACCTGGTGGAAGAACATAAGCTCATCCTCTTTGTTATAGAGTAGAACAGTGGGTCTAAAAGTGTGGTGCCCAGGCTGTAAGCATCACCTGGGAATGTGTTAGAAATGAAGATTCTCAGGCCTCACCCCAGACCTACTGAATCAGGAACTTGGGGGGTGGGTGCCAGTGGTCTGTGCCAGCACACCCTCCGGGCGATGCTGAGGAGCTCAGGTTGGAGACCCCGGGGTAGCACATCAGAATCACTAGGGACACGCCTCTTATGGACTAGAACATCACCTTTGTTCTCTCCAGAAGGTGGTTGCTCTATTCTTCACTGACTGTGAAGGTGCTAGTGACAGCTACAGCGCAGGTCATTGTGTGCTGGTTCTGTTATGAGGACCAATGAGAATTTCACTGCCGTGGCAAATTCTTCAGAATTTGCCAGCTGCTAAGTACTCCTGTGCTAGAGGGAAATAATAGAGTTTAGGAATATGGCACATAAACCAGCTACTATACATGTGGACCCAGACTTGGGAGTCCCAACATCTAGATCTTCAGAGGGAACCTATGTTTCCCAAATCCTGCATTTCTGTGGAATGCACACTAGTGCATCTAACCAGACTCACTTGCTATGAAAAGGGGTCCCAGCCAGGGGCTCTCAGAAGCATTCTGCAGAGCCTGTACCAGTCTTCTGGGTCCCAGATCCCCTTACTAACAGGACATTTTGACTCAAAGTTGGGAGTCATGATCTTTCCAACAGAGGTTATGAAATTGAAGATAAGAAAATCACAAAAGCGAAGATGGATCTCCCAGAGGTACAGCTATCACCCATCACGTGCACTGAGTCCACAGGTGGTGCAGTGTCACAGTTGCATTCTTAATTTAGTATGGGTCCCTCTCTTGATGTTTTGTCACATACAGAAGAAATGGTTCCACAAGGACATTTGTCATCTTCAGTTATAGAATAGAGCAATGGTCCTTAAAGGAGTGAAGGGTGAAAATATAGGTATCCTTCCCAAAGCCTTAAAATTGATACTGAGGGGTCTTCTCCTCAGATCAGTATCTAGGCAAGGGCTGGAATTGTTATTAGTGGCAGTGGTATTAGGAGGGTTTTTGGTTGTTGTTAATCTCTAGTTTAAAGGCTTCTCAGTTCAGATCTAGAGTTCTGCTGACTTGATGGAAAAAAAAAAAAAAAAAAAAACAGCTGAATGACAAAACAGCTGAAATTCCATCCATTTCAGTGCCTCACACCCCACAGCCCTTCAGGACTGCTCAGCAGGACACCAGTGAGATCCTGATGGGGGCAGAGCCGTAACAAAGCAGGGAGATGAGCAAAAATCATCTAGCAACTTAAGGAAAATCCACTTTGTGCTTTCACACACTTGGCTGAACTTTTCAAAAATATTGACTAAACCACTTGCCAGCTGTGATTACCAACAGCTCTATTTGGCAGTCTTTGACAGAAAGCCAATGGGCGTGTGCGACGTCATCCAGCACTAACAGGGCCTTCGTTAGCAGCTGTTGGGGGGCGAGTGTGCTCCTGGGCCTGGAGGAGTGATTCCTGTCCCGGGTGCTGGTCACTCGAGCATCACTAAACTGTTTGCCTAGCAAGCCCAGGGGCAGACATGAAGCCTGCCTGTGCATCTCCATCACTCAGAGGGCTTTTTATGTTCCAATCTCCAGGAACACAAATAATATTCTTTCTAAGCCGCTCCAAAATACAAGGGATAGAAAATATCATGGAAAAGGTGAACTGCCAGGCAGTAAGCCCTCATGACCAAGAGTTTATACATAAAATGATGACAGATTTATTACACACATTCACTGCCGGCTTTCTGAGATTAATAGCTGATCTATCTGATTTTAAAGCCTGACAATGGAATCAGAAAGAGTTACTGGTTAGTTTTCACACCCATCGCCTTCACCCAGCAGCCTTCCTCCCCAGGAAATAATACAGAAAAATAAGCTGATTTAGCTTCAGCAATGGTCTTACAGTATTTTATGGCAGGAGATTTCCACGTGCCAAGGATAACTTTTAATCTCGTTGAATGCAGTTTGACTTCTTGGCATCTGCCTTCAACTCTGCAAAACCCTCAGGGCAGGAGACTAGCACGGTGAATAACTAGGGGTAGATTGAAACACAACCTGAAAGGAAGCCATATTTTTGTGTCTCATGGTTGCTTGTTTACTATGAAGTAGTAAAGAAGTTATTGTTTGATGTCTTAGCCTTGGGGGCATGAACAGAATTCAAAGCAGATGTTAAGAAAAACACTGCATCAAATCTTAAGCATGCAGGGGGCTTCCCTGTTGGCGCAGTGGTTGAGAATCTGCCTGCCAATGCAGGGGACACAGGTTCAAGCCCTGGTCTGGGAAGATCCCACATGCCGCGGAGCAACTGGGCCCGTGAGCCACAATTACTGAGCCTGCGCGTCTGGAGCCTGTGCTCCGCAAGAAGAGAGGCCGCGATAGTGAGAGGCCCGCACACCGCGATGAAGAATGGCCCCCGCTTGCCACAACAAGAGAAAGCCCTCGCACAGAAACGAAGACCCAACACAGCCATAAATAAATAAAATTAAAAATTAAAAAAAAAAAATCTTAAGCATGCAAACACACACACACACACACACACACACACACACACAGAGCCTAGGTTCAGAAAATATGGGGAGGGGGCTTCCCTGGTGGCACAGTGGTTAAGAATCCGCCTGCCAATGCAGGGGACACAGGTTCGAACCCTGGTCCGGGAAGATCCCACATGCCGCAGAGCAAGTAAGCCCGTGCGCCACAACTACTGAGCCTGCGCTTTAGAGCCCGCGAGCCACAACTTCTGAGCCTGCGAGCCACAACTACTGAAGCCCACGCACCTAGAGCCTGTGCTCCGCAGCAAGAGAAGCCACCGCAATGAGAAGCCCGCACACCGCAACGAAGAGTAGCCCCTGCTCGCCACAACTAGAGAAAGCCTGCGCTCAGCAACAAAGACGCAATGCAGCCAAAAATAAATAAATAAATAAAATTTATTTAAAACAAAAAAGAAAATAGGAGGGAATCTCTGAGGTTGCTGGCTCGAGGGGAGTCAGGATTCGTCACAAAGAGGGAGGTGCCTCCCGTGCAGCTTCTTTCTCCCTGATTTTGTTCCTGTGCCTAATTGAAAGGATCTGAAGATAACCCCTGGCCTGCCATACCTCCAGCCTCTCTCCTTGCCCAGCTGAATCCTCCTACCTGGCTTGGTGGTCTGACTATTGTGTCATAAATTATCTAAATTATTCAATTTATGTGTTTAGCACATGCCCCGGTCATCTCCTGTCCTGTCTCCTTGTCCACCGTGCTTTGTGAGTTCACGGGAGCCAGCGGCTGCCTCTTTCTAAGATGGCACCAGTATGATGCCGGCCGGAGGTCTGGCTGACGGTGCTGAGAGGGGCAGAGCAAGGTCGCGGAGGAAGTTCATTCTTGCCTGGGTCTAGGCTAGCGTACAGCAAGAATCCGGGGAAGGGGTCAGAGAATGACTTGGAACCAGCCCTGGAGAGCAAGGGGCCTGCAAGAGAACATGTGCCTCTTCTAAGTCTTAAGAGAGGTCTAGGCCAACAAAGGCTGGATCCAGAAAGTCACCAACAGGTGAAGGTGGCGGTGATTTTTTAATCAAGAAAGTGCTGGAAAAGAGGAAGAGATGATTTTTTTCTTTTTTAATTCAACTTTTTTACCATCAGAAAATGTCCCAGAAGAAAGGCTGTCACATGCACGTACTGCCTTACATCTGCTTGCGGGTCATTCACTGTCTTGCTTTAATTGTGTTGACTGTGGCAGCCTATGCAAATTCCAGAAAAGGCCTTTATGGGGCCTGCCACGAACACCTGTCACCTCTTCATTACAGAACTCACAGAGATTTCAGTGCATTAAATGGCTCTAGGCTAATCTTGGGTGGTTCCGTGCTAAGAGTGATAGTTTTCATCATAAAGAAACATTTTTTTTGTATGCTGGAGATTTTTAAAGCTCTCCCCAGTGCCCCTAATATCTTACCTGTTCAGTTGCAAATATCAGGCCCTTAATGGCTGGAGAGGGAGAGTCTATTTTTAAGTTTTTACTGAATATCTCCCCAGTGTGAGGTGCTGAACAAATTTGGCATGTCATCAGATCTGGACTCCCTGCCGGGGCTTAGTGTAATTTTTAGGTATGAAATTGGTCAGGTTTGATTCAGAGAATGCCTGGTGGTCCTTCTGGAGGCCGCTGGCTGGCTTAGCTGTGTGTACTGTTGTGGGCTGCTGAGGTCAGGGCTGGGCTTTGTTCTGCACAGGCTTTTGGCATGGATTTCCATAAAAGCAGCCTTTTTTATTAAACCTGAAATTCAGGGGGCATTTAGTCCTCATTGTGTTCTAAGTCCTTTTGGTATTTAAAACACTAGGAAATGAAATTGCCAAATTCTTAACATTTGAGAATTGGCTCCTACCCACGCCTGGTCCTCATGTTTCCAGTGTGCACGTCAGGGAGGGAGGGTTCTGGGGGAGATGTGGAGGCGGCGCTGCCCTGGAGGAAGCAAGCCTCTCGGAGCGAGAGCCACTCACGTCATTGAGTCAACACTTCCGTTGAGCCTTGTGCGTGCCGGGGAAAGCCAACCGAATCTGCCCTCCCCACCAGCCTCCAGAGCTACCTGCTGGCAGAAAGTGCGGCCGAGCCGCCAGCTCCTCCATCCTTTCGGTGGAGACGTAGACCCAGGTGGTGATTGTATTCCATGAAAATTTCAGCAAAATTTCCAAGCGCCTGAGCTGGACACTGAGAGATCAAACGAAGGAATATCCCTAACGAACAACGTGGAGCAAATCAAGGTATTTGGAGCCTGTTCAGGGCCACGAGGGAAGAGAGACGAGTCCTCCCTCAACCCTTCTCAAGCCCCCTGAGCCCCACCAGAGGCCTGGCTCAGCTTGGCCCAGTCTGTTATGGAAAGGAACGTCACAACATGTGAAACCTCAGCTGCATGAAGAGCCCTTGCTCTTCTGCTCTCCTCACCTCCAAGGGAGGGCCACATCTGTGCACCTCTTTACCACCACCAAGGACAGCACTCCACAACCTCTCCTGGTTACCACGTTGACTGGCTTCTCATTCGCCTGTGTGCCGGGAGTTACTACTCAGGGGCCAGAATGGGCAGCTTGCTGATTTCCCGTCTCCTCATCAGCCACTAGCGGACCATGTCACACCAGAGGGGCGGTTGGTGGACTCAGCCCAAGGATGGCAAAAGGTTGGTCTAGACACTGCCTGGCTCCTGAAGTCTGGTCCGAGTGTTTATTTCCAGGGACAGCGAGGACTTTTGGCCTCTCGCCAGTGGCAGCAAGAGTCCCCTTGTTAACTCACAGACACAGCCCTGTTCAGCCTCTTCCCGCCCGTCCCCCCAGTGTAGGGACAACCTGGTGGTTCTTCAGAGGAAGAAAAAGATGTTTGTTTGTGATGTGGACCTAGAACCATATGAGTAATGAGTTTTGTCTGAAGAAGATGATGGATGATCCTTCAGTATCAGACAAAGTTGAGCCAGAGTGAATTTTTTATACAAAATCCTTATTTTTGGAGTCTTCTAGAACTCCAAAGAAATGGACAGAACGTGGAGAATCTGTGGGTGAGGACCTCCCAATCTCCACACTGTGTCTTGTGAATTGGTTTGTTGAAATTCTTTCAGGCTCTAGATCTCTACATTTTGAGCAAGGTTATCTTGGGTAGTAGCTATTTCTGAACCTATTTCTTATTCCCTTTATATGTTCATAAATCTCCTTAGAGGTGTGAACTTTGTAGCATAAAATCTTTGTACCTAAAAAGCTCAGCCGTACTGGTCAGCTTCATCAGAAAAACCAGTGAACAAAGGCTGCTGAAGAATACCTTTTGCCCTGAGGGGGAAGAGGAGGGGCGCTGTTAGGCCAGGAACTTGGATGGCAGGTGACCCAGCTGGTGTTTGGGAGGGTCTGTAGGGACTCCTCACTCTGTGGAGCAGTAAGCTTAAGACACACACACGTTCCCTTGGAAGAGCCCCAGCTTTCTTTCTCCTCCTGACCATCTCCTGGAGAAGGCAGATAATAGGCAAGGGTAAGGGTCATTAATTATAAGATCCAAGTGTGACAGAAACCCTATTAGAAAGAATGCATCTCTTCAAAAGACTTACCAGACATTTAAAAGTTTCAACAGAGTTTAAATTTGCGAGGGAAACCATTAAACCTTGTAAGAAAGAAATGCCAGACCAAGAGGGTGCTTTATAGACACTAATTGGATTGACAAGGCCTCCCGGGTTTCTACACCACACAAAAGCTCTTGCCCAGATGCAGATGTGTGTGTGTGTGTGTGTGTGTGTGTGTGCATGCGCACACGCACACAAACACACAGCAACTCCCACCACCAGCTGTGTACAAACATGAATACAGAGGCAGAAGGAAACATGAATTTTCTTTTTTTCTGCATGATACTCAAAACCATTGTGTTTCTAGAACAGCTGCTTGTGAGAGAGAGAAAAACACTTGGCCCCAGAGTCTGTTTATGTGTTTGAGCCGAGAAAGCGATTTTTGTTGCAGGAGCTCTAAGTGAGACAGACAGAGTCAGAGAATAAGAGAGAGAGAGATAATTATCTAAATTATGTTCGTGCTATTATCGAAGACGAATATAGTTAAAATGTAATTAAATATGACGGGCTAGCAGGATGTAAGCCAAGCTTTGGAATGCTAATCATCAATTACTGCATCCCCTTAGGGGAATCAAGGAGAGCTCTATGGCAGAGAGTGGGAGCGGGGAGCTTGGGGATGGGGGGCTGAGCGAAATGTGGAGTATGGAAACAGCCCCCTCTCGTCTGTCTCCCCCGCACTCTCGTTCAAACACTCCACAGAGGTCCCAGGACACATACCTTTCTGTAGGTGTCACAGGGTTAGAAGCGTTCAGCTCAACTCTTAGGAGGAGCTGGCAGGAGGGTCCCAACCTTCTTTTTGAAAGGAAACTTCTCTAAAAGGGAAAATTAGGCTATGAGCAGGGAAGGTAAAGCCAAGACTGGCTCAGGTTGGAGCAGTAAATGCAAGTGCATTCACCAGAGAGGCCTGAAATCCCTCTTGGTCAGAAAGTATAAAAAGCCCCCACTAGGTCCAGAAATCCCAGGGGCTGGAGGAAGCTAGGGGAAGGCTGATCTGGACTATAATTAGGACAGAAGATGACATGCGTCGTCCTAGCAAACTGCTCCCCACCAGCCACCCCAGCCTGAGGAGGGGCTCCACCAAGGCTGAAAACTGACCATGACCTGAGGAGTTCAGATGAGACTCATACAGGGCCCACTCCCGGAGAGTCTGAGTTTTAATTGGTCTGGGGTGTGGCCTGGAAGGTGGAAGGTTTAGAAGCTCCATAGGTTACTCTGATCTGCAACCAGGATTGAGAACCCACTGGTCCAGCTAGGACCCAACTTCCATTAAGCTAGTCACAGGAAGCAGGCAGCAGCTACTGGGGACTGTATCAGCTGCAGCGTCTTTCCATGAACGCCGGTTCTGCCTGTCTCGAGGCAAAGAAGAGATCAGTGTAAGATGATAGATAGATTTTTTTTTTTAAATTGAAACATAATTTGTGTATCAGTTCTGTTGCTAGATCTCTAAAGTGTTGAGTTTTCTGGGATTCCTATGTAAGAGTTAGAAATTTAATTCCCTCCATTTAACACTGCCTGAGCTCTGTCTAAGGCTGGGGTAGAAACCTGGCCACCTCCTGGGCCAGGTGGGTGATGTATGAGGCAGGCTAGGGCAGGCTCCTGGGCATGAGGGAGACGCCACAGGCTGGAGGGGCTGAGTCCATCACCTTTACTTCAGAACTAGCCAGTGTCCTCTCAAAATGATCCCAGGATGCCAGATCATCTCGTTTTCAAGAGAAACCAGAAATTTGTATTTTTATGTGAAATCTTCTAATTTGTAAGTGGCAGCTAACTTAAGTTTTTAAAAAATACTCAGTAAACCAGCAAAGTATGTGTGTGAGCCTTCCCTGCATGACCTTTGATCTCAGTAAGCATTTGGCTGATCAGCATATGACTAAATGATCACTAATCCCGGTGGCTCCTGACAAGCTGTTTCCCTGCCACCTCAGGGCTGCAGTCAGGTTAGACAAACTTGGCACCGTTTTTCCTAAGCCTGGCACATAGAAGGCTCTCAATAAATAGCTGTTGAATGGAGGGACAGACAGAGTGAATGGCACGAGCCCAGAATTCCCTGTAAGTCGGGGCAGTGAGTTGGCTATAAAATCCAGTTAAGCATCCCACTAGACAAAAGAATTAACTCCCAGGTGCCAGATTGGTCGCTGAGGCCTGCGCCAAGGAAGGCTTCAGTGTAGCCTGGCGCCAGAGATCTGAGCAAGTGAGCGGGTTGCAGGACGTGCTAGGCTGGGAGCCAGCGGGAGTGCGTGCAGGGCCCAGTTTTAAGGCTGTTGCAATGCAAGGGTTCCCACCTCGCCACGTCATGGAAGATGCACTCTCCCTCACGTGCCCGCTCCACGGAGCGTCTTCAGATGTGATTAAAGAGATGAGTGTGGTCCTTGGCCCATGGCAGCAGCAAGGCAGACGAAGAACAGCTCTGAGGGACAGAGGGGCGGCAGGCAGCTGGGGGGCCAGCGCGAGAGGTGAGTTCATAAAGATCCGTCAGAGGGTCTTCAGGCCAGGCAGGCCTGGAGGCTCACTCAAGACCTTCAGCACCCGGCCCTGCTCGGTGCCACACGGCTGGGAGTAGGCACCACCGCCACTGCGTACGCTCAGTTGACAGCAGACAGCCTTTAATATTTCCTCCCTTTTCGAGAATCTTTTCTGAAGGTTCACGTTTGCCTTCTAGCCCTGCACCCAAAGGTTGTAAATAAAACGCTCCCCACGTATCCTTGCCATTCCTCGTCACCACAGGCTTCTCTCCCTTTCTTGGCTCTGTTTTTTGTTTTTTTTTTTTTAAAGTTTTGAACTTTTAAATTTTTATCAAAGGTATGCATGTTCAGCTTTCAAAGTCAAGTAGGAGCACAAAGCTTATAACAAAAAAGCAACAACCCCCTGCTTCACCCTTTTTCACCCCAGACCCTGCTCTCCAGAGGCAACTGCTTTCCTTTTTTCTCTTTAAAATTTTAAAAAATATTTTGAAAAGACAATACATTCAAAGAAAGTATATTTAATACGGTTTAAAAATGTACAACTATAGACAGTGAAATGTCTCCTTCCCACCCACCCCTTCCTCCAGAGATGATAGTTAATGCGTAAACATATAAAAATGTGTGTATTTTCCCCATTTTTTAACACAACTTTTTCTACACCTTGGATATCTCTAGAAATTCTCCCTCCCTGTCTCTCCAGCTGCACAGTCTTTCATGGTAGGGATAGAGACGTACCACAATTTACTTAACCAGTCCCAAGTGATGAGCGTTTAGGTGGTTTCTGTTCTCCTGCTGTTCAGATGATGCTACTGTCTTGTTCCTGCGCTCAGAGCACATCTAAGCTAAAGCTTTTGAAAAATCTCATGTGATTCTGGTTCCCACATCTTTGTGCTGACCTTCTGTCTTCCCCTCCAGAAGCATTTAGATCTTCTAAAGTTTCTCAATAATATGCTTTGCTTTCTCATTCATTGTGGTGGCCACTCAGTGGCCTCTAACTTAGAAACTTATGTCCTTCATATCTGGGAAAATTCCTTGTGTTACTTTTACATTTTATAGCTCATGTCTTTTCTGCTCTTTTTTTCTGGAACATCTGCTAATTGGATAGTGGACCTCCTGGTCTGATCATCTCATTCTCTTATCCTTTTTCTTTTATTTTTTATCTTTGTCATTTTGTTTGACCTTCTAGGAAATTTCCTCAACTTAAGCTTCTAACTATATTGTTGAATTACTTATTTCAATTCATAGTTTTTTTTAAATATATAAATTTATTTTATTTATTTATTTTTGGCTGCATTGGGTCTTCGTTGCTGTGCGTGGGCTTTCTCTAGTTGCAGCGAGCAGGGGCTACTCTTTGTTGCGGTGCGTGGACTTCTCATTGCTGTGGCTTCCCTTGTTGCAGAGCACGGGCTCTAGGTGTGCGGGCTTCAGTAGTTGTGGCTCACAGCTCTAGAGTGCAGTCTCAGTAGTTGTGGCACACGGGCTTAGTTGCTCCGCGGCATGTGGGATCTTCCCGGACTGGGGCTTGAACCCATGCCCCCTGCATTGGCAGGCGGATTCTTAACCACTGCGCCACCAGGGAAGCCCCATAGTTTTAATTTACAAGAGCGTTTTCTTGTTCTCCAAATATTTCTTTTTCACGTATTTTATTCTTATTTCAAGGGTGTGATACTGTTTTCTTTTATCTTTCTGGTGGTAATATAAGTTTCCCTGAAGTTTTATTCTGATTACTGAACTATATCTATATCCTTTGAGATATTTTTCTTTTCTATTTGCGTTTGGTCTCTATCTTTCATGTTAGAGTCTTTGGTGATCTTTGACTGGTTGTTTACCATTAAGCATTAGGCACTGAGAAAGCAGGCAAAAAGCTTTTTGAGTGTGGGCGGGTTGTGGACTTCATTCAAGTGTATCAGACAGGGCTTAGGCGTTTCATTGGGAGACTCCTGCCCACTCATTCAGATCCAGCACACTGGCCACCTTCGGTTCCTTCTCATGGAAATGCTCTTCTGATATGCATGGCCATTTCTTCCATTGTGTAGGTCTTAGCTCAGTTGTTACTTTAGCGGAGAACTTCCTTAAATACATTATCTAAAGAGGCATGACCCTCTCAGTTTACTTACACTGCTTTATTTTTCTCCATAGCCCTTCTTTAACTCTGATATATTTGTTTCTTTTATTTGTCTCTCTCTCCCACTAGAAGGTAAGCTACTTGAGGGCAGAGTCTGAAATAGGGCCTTCTTCATTAAGTACTTGATAAATATTTACAGAAGGAAGAATGGAAGGACAGAGAGGAGGAAGGTACATCAGTATCTCTAGGTCTTTCCTCTTGGGCTGGTCAGAGTCTCAGAGGGATCCTCCAGTCCCCTGCCTGGGGGTTAAGCCTGGATCACGGCGGGCTGAAAGCCGAGGGAGGCAAGGGGGCTGGAAGTCTTGCCATCTGGGATATTCACTTCCGTGTATTCCTCGCTCTCAGCCCCTGCAGGGTCCCACCCTCTGCTGTGCATGGTGTCCCAGAGTCTAGACCCTCTCTGTTCAAAGACTGCAGAGTGAAATCCCTGTCTCTGCCGAGGTGGAAAAGGGCTCATCCCCGCTGTGCAGGAAGAAGGAGAGGGGGTTGAGGAGTCCATCTGCTCCTTTTACCTGTTTTCAGCCAGCCCCCTGCCTGCCCCCCACCTTCAGAAGTAGCTGGTGGCTCAAGGGTCTGCAGTGTGAACTCACTTGCTTCCTGTGTGTTTCTCTCTGAGGTGTTGGCAGAGAAAGATGGTGACATCTCCTCATGCTTTCTTTGTGCTTGTTTTGTGTTTGTGTGTGTGTATTGTAACACATATATTTGATATGAAACATACATTAAATTTTCTTACTGCCCTTTTAGTGGAGGGAGCAAAGCTTAACCCATGTGTTCAATTTGCTGTGTTTAACTGCCAGCCTGGCCCTGGCCAGACACTCCTGGCCATCTCCCTGGTGTCCACCACGTGTGCTGCAGAAAAAGTCTGACATTTGCTTTCCCTTTATAGCGTAGGCAGCAAAGTCACGTAATTTTTCAGAGCTGAAAAGACCAGGCACCCTTGCCATAGGATCTGCAGGATCCCCAGAGAAGGCAGGATGAGGCTTAGGACGGGAAGCCCTTCTCAGCCAAGCCCTTAGGGCCTGTGTGGTGCTCTCATCACCCAGAGCCACTCTCACAAGCCCTGCGCTCACAGAGGGCAGCCGCACCCTCCCCCACCAGCCAGGCAGCTCTCCCGTCCTCTGCTTGCTTCGGACAAAGACTCCGCTGTCCTGGGACCTGGCACCACCCGGCAAACCCCCAGCCCCACTGAGGAACTGACTCCACCTTTCCCCTGACATAAACACAGACACCATTTTAATCCCTTTCTTCTCTTTCTTTCTTTTTATTTATTTTAAGAACTGTTTAAAATGCAAAAAAGAATGAAAAGTATTATAACATTCACTCACATACTCATCTCCAGAATTGACTGTAGTTAATATTTTTCACATACACTTTGTCTTTTTATTTTAATCAAAGAAATAAAACATTCCAGTTGGTGTTGAAGTATCCTTTGTTCCCCATCAGCAAACCCCATTCCTCACCCTCTCCTGAGAGACAACCACTATCATGAATTCAGCATCTCTCCTTCCAGAATAGTAAAAAAACATTTTACAAGCATGTATGTTTTCATGAGTAGCATGTTCACAGCGATTGTGAAGCACTCTGTAAACCACACGGTGGTCTGCAGGCCGAATAGGCTTTTAGGAGGACAGTTCTTGGCCCACTTTTTCACTCTCCTTATTAACAGACCACCTACCATATTTCAGCTGCAGCCCTAGGATTTTATATGCATTACAGTATTTAATCCTCATTCCTCAAGCAGTAGCTTTAGAGAGATTGTTTTAAATCACTTGTTTTTCTGGCTTGTTTAATTACTACTATGGCAACAACAACATTTTTTCCTTCCTTTTTTAAACTTCATATACATAGTATTTCAGCCTCATTATGGGTTAAATTGAGTTTTATGGGTGGGCCGGGTAACTCAATCGAAATGTATAGCTTTATTTCTCTGGAAAAATTGCTTCCAAGCTTCAAATAGCCAATTACCAGGGAAGTTTTGGAACACCACCAGTTTATGAGTTGGGACCACAGTACCGTTTGCATTGTTCTCTGACTAGTTCATGGAAGGATAGCTAATCTCCCCAGAGGGATCCTAAGGTTCTTTAGGGCAAGCACTACATCTTGCATGTTTCCCATAACACCCAGCAGGTACCAACCTCAAGAATGTATTCAACAAATGCTTGTTTAATTCCTTCAAAACCCAGCTACCTTGTCTGCCTCCAGGAAATGGGTGCTGGTGGGAGGGTGGTGGGAACCTCTGCAGTAGTCACTAAATCATACACCATCAAACTCAGTGACTCAACAGATGGGGCCCAGGGAAACAGTGTGTCTCATCCAGGTTCACGTGGCTGGCTGGTAATTACAGTAGTAATAACAATATCAGCTATTTTTCTTAGAGCCTAGTGTATGCCAGCACTGTTCTAGGTGTTTTACATTTGTTAATGTATTTAATCTTCACACACAAAAAATTTAGATAGGTATTTTTATTATCCTCATTTTACAGAGAGGAGACTAAAGCCCAGAAAGGTTAAGCAGCTTGCCTAAGGTCACAGAGCTGATAAAAATTCAAACCCAGGAGCCTGGCTTCAGAGCCCATGCTGTCAACCACTTTGCCATCCTACCTCTAGTTCATGAAAGGCCATGATTAAAACCTGCTGTCTTGACTGTCCCCCAGTGATCCTGTCAACTGGAAATATTTTACGTAATAATACAGTGCTGGCATTTTCACTTGCTTCACATCACATGATCTGTGTTAAAGCCTTGGGCGGTAGGCAAGATAGGTACTTTTTTCTAATGCTTTCATATACATTCTACCAAACTCAAACAATACAGAAAAGTACAAAAGTACAATTAATGTCTCTTGAAATTCTTCCATCCAAACATTTTGGCAAACATTCTTGTAGACATCCCTCTTTGAATGCGTGTGTGTATAGATATTTACAGTTTAACATAATCAGGACCTCATTCTAGATGCACTTTTGTAACCAAGGGAGTGGTATTATTTCTGTCAGCATTGGACAAATGAAGAAACTACAGCTCAGAAAGCGGGCGTGATTTGTCAGCTGGAGAGATGGCAAGTGCCAGAGTTGGGACTTCAGTCCCGTGTGGGTTTTTCTGTTTGGGGTAGGTGCTCAGAGTAAAGACCCGCACGTATTTTTTGACACCCGTTGTTACTGTTCAGACACTTCCTCCCGGCACCCAGTCTCGGCTCTGAACTGAGTGGTGCTACACCCCTGTTGTTCTGTTGTCTTCCTGGGAGTGTTGCCTACTAAAGAGATTCCGAGGCCTGGGTGAGTAGGAATATTTATACAGCTCTCTGTAAGCTCAATAAAAATGGCAGTCGAGCTTTTGTGTACACTAAGTGGTGGTGATGGTGTCCTGGCCCTGTGAAGCGAGAACCCTCCTCAAGGTTGCACCCTGATTATAAATGCGGCTGCGATGTGACAA
Organism: Balaenoptera ricei; assembly: GCF_028023285.1. Lineage (NCBI taxonomy): Eukaryota > Metazoa > Chordata > Mammalia > Artiodactyla > Balaenopteridae > Balaenoptera > Balaenoptera ricei. Next base: position 37,046,815 of record NC_082649.1, read on the forward strand.
TGTCCTGATGCCGCCTTATCCTTTCCCCACTGGGCAGCACTGAAAGTTGTTGTGAAAAAGTTCAGGGGAAATGGAATCTGATATTTTGGAGGGAGAGATGCTCATTATCTCATCCTAACCAGCTTCCCTTCCTACTCGTATTTTGGTCTTGGGGTTGTTATCCAGTTTGCTGAAAATGAAATCATCTGTTCAACTCTCGGGCTGTGTTAGTGAAAATGAACTCTAATGTGATTAGATATTAATGCAGGGTAATGGAGGATTGGCATTAGATTGAAGCTTCTGATCTTATTACTCCACAAATGCTCCCTCCTTCTCAGGCTGCTGCCCTGCCAGCCCTGCTTCCCCCAGCAGAGGTGGGGGCCGGTGGTGCCAGAGCCCAGGCCCGCCGCGGAGGCTGGGGCAGGAGACGGGAGCCGAGGGGGCCATGGTGAGGAAAGGGAGACCGGGGTTCAGGCCCGGCTCTGCCCAGGATGACTCACAGTGAACCCTCACTTCCTTCAGGGCCTTGGCCTCCACTCCACACTGCGGAGGGAGGAGGGGTCTTCCACAGAGGGCATGATTAGGGGCCTGTCTGCACTCAGAGCCCTGAGCATGTTGTCGAGGACCGTGAGCTTACGAGAGTCAAGTTATACCTTCACGTCCAGAAGCACCGGACGATTTTTTGGATTAGCATAGGACTAGAAATCTAAGAAGAAAAGTCTTTACTCTGCTCCACTCCCGCCCCCTTCTCCACCCCAGTCCTTTTTGTGAAACTGGCTGAACCTAATAGCTGTCACTGGCTGAGGTCACTTGCCCTAGTTCTGTTTCCCTTTCCTGGAGGGGTGGTCTGAGAAGCAGGGTGGACCAGCTTTGGTGTGTGCTGCCTCTTGCATTAGCAGCAGGGATGGGACTCTGATGCCCTCGCAGTGTGGACCCGAGCTTCCCCTGACCTGCCGGAGGAAGGATGCAGATCTGTGCTCAGTCACCCTGCTTAGCTCAGAAGTGACCCCGAGGCCTGTGGGAGCGAGCCCAGGCCCAGAGTTGAAGCCCCACAGGGCCTTCCTCATAGGCCCACCTTGGCCCACAGGCTTTCCAAGGGAGCTGCATGGGTCTGGGAGCAAAACACTGAGAAAATGGGCCAGGAGTGCAGGCCCTGGGGATGGTCAGATGGCATCACCTTCATGTATGAATAATAGCCTTTTTACAAAGAGAGTGATTTTTCTTACGCTGTTCCAGAAACATGCTTCCAGAGGCACAGACTTTGCACACAGGATGGTAACGACTTTTTAATGACCTTAAGGGGCCTGGTGTCCAGGCAGCAGTGAATCAGTCTCAGTGGGAAGCTCACAGGGAGAGAGAAGATGGAACACCTGAAAGCAAAGGGGGAAAAACAAACCGCAAATACGTGTATTTTCTTTAGTAGCATTACTTGGTAATTAGACAATTACAGGAAACAGCTTCCCAGCAGCTGGCACTTCCACTGTGTGGACAGAGGAGGGATGCAGCAACTGGGAACTCCTCACATTTCCTATGGAAGTATTACTGGCGTTTGCAGCTGTGGATGCTGAGCTCCCCGTGCGTTCTGATGAACTGGACGGTAAACCGGGAGCAGACTGCCTCCTCTCAGGGGCGGCTTGGGACCCACTCGGCCGGGCTTTAAATGAACTGGCCCAGCCCCTGCTGATCCTTGAGGAATGGCTTTTAAAATAGTGGGGCTGCTTTTGAGCCTGCCCAGAGACTGGCTGGTCCAGAGAATAAACTGTTTGGGGGACATATTTGGAAGTGGGAAAAGGAAGGCTGGAGGGAGGCCTGTGGAGAAACCGCCTCTTCTTCCCCAGGTGCCACCACTCGCAGGGGGTGGGGTGAGGGGTTCAGACAGGAGCCTGGGGCTCACATTGCAGCGAGTGCCGCCCAGCCCCGTCCTCCCCTTGCCCTGCCTCAGCTCCTCCTCCTCCCAGGGCCCTCCAGCGAAGTCACTGCGCCCACCTGGACGCATCCATTCAGCCCACAGCCCTCTGAGGGCAGACCCATCGCGGCCCTGTTACTTCATGAACTCCACCAGCCTTGGTCACTCCTCTGTTTGGCCACACTCTTGTCACTGCGTGCACGCAGTCTGCCCTTCACGCTTATGTCGAGCTTTATGAGAATCCCGTCGCCTTCGCAGAAGGGCAGGGCACCTTCTTTGATGAGATTGTAGGGGAACACCGTGTGCTCCTGCCCCCTCTCCACACAGTGGGTGGAGCCCCGTCCCCGCCCCCCTACGGCGCAGGAGGCCCTCCCCGTCCACGTACTGGGCTCTGCTGGCCCCGTGCTGTCAGCAGGGTCAGCTGGGTGGTCTAACCAGGCAATGCTTTTGCTTCTCCTCACAGGTCCTGGCAATCAGTAACTTTTGAAAGACGGCCGGCCTCCTTCATTCGAATCGTTGGAACACACAACACAGCAAATGAGGTAAGGGTCCCCTTTCGTGAAAGACACGGCGATATTTCCTGGTGTACAGGTAAATGCCGCATCCTGAGTTAAGTGGAGCTGTTTGTTCTACCCGCTAATGGCCTGTTGTTCAGACAGCTTGGGACAGAAGAAAGTCCTGCTCTTGCACAGTAGGGACATTGTTACCATTTCTGGGTATCTCTTCACCAGCGAATGGAAGCCAGCTCCTGCGGCTTTGCTTCCGCCTACCAGCCACTCTGCAGAGACCTGGAGAGGTGAAACGCCCTGTCCTCAGAGTCCTCCGCCCTCCTAGATGTCAGCTGTCTCAGTGGTCCCTGGGCCCTCTGAGCATAGTGTGCAAGGAGCCCCAGCCCCGCGGGGCAGCTGAGGCGCACAGTTGCTGGTTTCTTCTGTCCGGCCACCTGGTCCTGTGCCAGCCTGCACATAAGTGTTCTTGGATGAGCCTCTTCCTCCCTGGCCTGTGCCTCACCTGGGCCCAGGCCTGGATCCCGGGGCAGCAGCCATTCTATTGGGCTGCAGTGTTTGTGGATGTTCCGTCACCTTTGGATTTCACGAGGGAAGAGCGTGCAGGTTATTCTCCCCACTTTGGGCTCCTGCGGTCAGGTCAGCAGGCAGGTGAGGTTCCTGGGCCTCAAACATGCTGTTTTTCTCTGGAGAGGTGCACTGGGTTCCTCCAGATCAGAGAGGAGAGGACAGTGCCCGCAGTGAGTCGAGAGCGTGAGGGAGGGCGCTTTGAGCACTTGCATCAGGACCGCGAGCGCAGCCCAGGGCCGTGCCAGGCACGCCGGGACTGCCCCCCTCAGCAGGTGGATCCCCGCTGGGCTCACAGAGGCACCTCAGGGTCCACTCACACCGTTTAAGGTGAGAAGAACATCTGTTTCCATCTTGAGCGCAAAATAATCAATCCATAAGTTAATTATTACTTAGCCTTTCTGTTTCTCAGGTGGTCGTAGAGTAAGCGCTGGTGCTGGTGGGTTGGAGTCCGGCAGGTGACCGTGCTGTGGGCTCCATGTGCTCATCAAGCTCGTGCTTTTACAGTCAGATGTGCTTAGCGTGCACCCCTGAAGACCTGACCGCTGGTTAAAGACCGCAGTCATAAGGAACAGTAAGGTTGAAACTCGAGGTAATAAATGAAAGGCATAAACATAGTAACCGTCCTGCAATTTCATCTTAACATGAACTTTCTCAGATCTGTACAGGACCGGCGTCCTGGGCGTGTGACCAGGGCCGTTGCGTGGGGCTCCGTACCCAGAAGGGGGCTCAGAGCTTAGGGTTTAATGCTCTCCAGCACCCTCTTGATAGTCTTGGCAATTTTACCTTTGAATTTTCTTTTACAAGGGAAGCCCCCATGGGACAGTGGAGCGCCCAGCAGGGCTCGGAGCCTCGGCTGACCTGCAGGCCAGCCCCGCCCCTCCTCACCTTCCTGGGACAGGTTCTCGGCCACCCACCCCTGACCCCTGGTGCATGGACTTGCCCAGCCTCCCCCTCCTCAGCCTGCCCTGTGGCCACTGCCACCTGCCACTCCCAGTAGGGGCCCCCCGCACACTTGTGGGGAGAGTCGGGATCTGGTGCGAGTCCCAGGATAGGGCCCTGGGTGCCGTGAGCGTCTGCCCTGACCTAAGGCTCTCCCCCAAGCCTGAGCCAGAGCGAGCGCAGCATCAAAAAAGCAAATGAAAACCCCAGGACACGTCAGGAGAGACACTGTGGGAGCAAAGGAGAAGCTTTTTTCCTGCCTTTTTGAACAAGAGGCTCTACGTTTTCATTTTGCACTGAGCCCCACACATCATGCAGCTGGCCCTGGATTCATCATGCAGCTGGCCCTGGATTCATGCATTATGTTTGTCAAGTCTGAATTCTCCAGGGCACATCAAGGTGCTTCTGTACTTCAAAAAGCATTTTAAGAAGTGCAAATATTGTGATAATTTATATTCATTTTGCCTTTTTATTTATTTAGAATAAAAATGATACACGCCCACAATGTGCTTCTTGCAGAGAAGAGCTTATAAACAGAAGCCTGAAACTTTTTCTTACCTCTTCATTTCAAAACAAACCTGAAAATTATAAAAGTAAAGCAACTGATATTTTTTAAAGCATAAAATTAAAGAATTCTAAACATCAGGTCATAAAAACACTTTTTTCTTTTTTTTGATGATGGAACAAAAGTAAATTTGAATCTGCATTTTAATATATATTTGAGCCCCAAACCAAACATCATAGTTGTTAAATTTTGCCAATAAATCTCGATTTTTCTTACCACTTAAATTAATTATGTATGTATTACTTACTAAATTGGAAAACAATTTGAACTTATCTTTACATAATAGTATATGAAGCTAAAATTAAATATTTTTATTTACAGTCACTTGTTTCTTATATAATGCATTAAAAAAAAGACAAATTTTTTCCTTTAATTCCTAAATGGGACTCTGTAATTATCACTTACAACAGAAGGAATTCTTAAGTCAGAGAAGGCTGAGAAGCACTGGAGCAAGTCTGGTCAGAGTCTTTTTTCCAGCCCTCAGCCCCAAGCCCATCACCTCAGAGACCAGATGAAAAATAACTTCCCCTTACAGAACTCTAAAGCTGGAGTGCAAGATCCCCTCTCCCTGATGAGTTTACAAAAATATCTGTGCACGGAGCCCCAGCTACTTTGGACCTGCCAGTTTGCATGGGTTGACTTAGGTCGCTAATTAACGGGTGACCCGTCATATTTGGCTGATGAGCAACTTGCTCAGCTGCCTTATTGAGTGGATTATTGATCAAGAAAAAAAGCCTCAGTGTAGTGTTGCCAACCTGGGAACATCTCAAATCATAAAATAAACAATGACCAGGATCATAAGGCAAGATCCATAAACTGTCATTCTCAGAGCAAATAAGAAGGCACAAGAGTTGAATTTCACAGAGCACCAAGGATATAGTAAACCCTCAAAGAGAACGTTCTTTACTGCAGCACACTGGGTTCTGGGCGTCATATCCCCATTCTTAGAGAAGGGCAAGGATGTGGGGCAAAAGTCAGAGGTGTGAGGGAAGGAGGGTGACTGGGGTCGGTCGGGCAGGACTCCTGGGGAGGCCAGGCCTGGGAACCGTGATGGCACCGACGGCCGGGGAAGGCAGGCGGGGGTCCAGGACAACCCTGGTCCCAAGTCCCATGGAGCCAGAACCGTGTCATGGGAAGACAGCGGTCAGGGAGCCTCTTCCTCACAGTGGAGCGGAGCCAGGGGTTCCTCAGTCTGGCCCTGCTTGTTTGCTGAGTGACATCAGTGGCCTTGGTTTAGTCAGAGCCAGGACCTCTTTCCCTTTAGATGCCGAATGTTACCAGCCCAAAGACTGTGTGCGAATTTCAAGAAGCATAGATGGAATTGGTTTCTAGCATGGGAAGGTTAGATGGTCTGTGTGGATAGCGGAAAGAGAAATGTGCCACATCTCCCAGGTAAGACTGGTTTCTGCAGGCACTGCCCTGCCCGAGAGGGGGGTCAGCACAGGGCGCGGTGGGGAAGCGCAGCTTGGAGCTCCTGAGAGTTGAGAGCATTCAGCAGAGACAGGAGGCTGTTCGGGCAGCAGGTGGAAAGTGGTCTGTGTATGTGGCCAGAGCTGCCGGTGGCTCAGGAACTGCCCCCACCTGCAGACATCCCAGCTGCTAGTGGGATAGCAGAGGTGTCCAGAGCTAAAACTGATGGGGATTTCTTGCCCGATGTGGGCACGTGTCTGTCTTGCCATAGCCGGCCAGGCGTTCCCGCGTCAGGCTCGGCGTCTGCGCTGCACGCTGATCCCCACCCCACCCCGAGTCAGGGCCAGCTCTCAGGTGACGCAGCCGAGGAGGGCTGCGGACGTTCAGATTTCTTGATCACCTGTTTGGGCACGCTTCTGATTTCCTCAGCATTTCATCCCTCTCCTCTGGGAGGTGCGTGTCTGCTCCTGGCATCTGTCTCTCATTTTCCTTTGTGAGCACCACGGCGATGAATTCATTTAATTTTTTAGCTACGTTTACGACTTCTGTCAATAAATTCCCCTAATGTTTACCTCCCAAAGACTCCACCACTTGCTTCAGTGACCTCCTGCTCCTTGTGTACTCAGCAATTCCTTGTCATTTATCTTAACTTCTCAGAACATTTTCCTTTCACTGCCTACCAGCGAGTTTGTCATCCTGCCCCTCCTCTCTGCTCTGTAATCCTCCCTGGGGCGTGCTTCTCACGTTTCTCTGTTCTGCCCTTGGATACGATCCTCCCGCTGCCCTTTCGAAGGCTGCTTTCCTCTGTCTTCCTCTCACGCTTAGCACTAGATGGCAGGCACATGTCAGTTTGTCTTTCAGCGAGTGCCCCCTCCGTCCTGCTCTCCTTCAGTTGTTTTCATTCATCTGAATCTTCCCAGTGCCTGTAGCCAAAAAGGTCTCCTTGGCTGTTTCCTCCATCACTTTCTCTTGGTCTCAGTCACCAGTGCAACCGCGTGGTCATTCCAGCCCACCTGCCTCAACTGCTACTTGACTCTGAGCTACTCGAGAGGCAGGCATTGCTTCCCTTTCTAAGGCTCTCCTGTCTGAAGGACGTTGGACATGGCCTTGTCAATAGGACCACCTTCAGGTCCCCGTGGATCTGAAGTTTCCACTCGTGCCGTGCAGCGGCCGTGCTCATTCTGATGCAGCTCCTCTCACACACCCTTCATTTTCATTTCACTAGTTACCACAGCAAAGCCGCAAAGGCACACTGCTTTGTCCTTAAGGAGGTCAGGCTGGGTCCAAATGAGGTCTGTCTGTGGACCTATGCCAATCCGTCAGTCTATTAAAAGAAATAGAAGTTACGCCTGTTTCTTCTTATGGCTTTGATGAAACCTGGGTTGGAGAGCGGGTTCTGGAGTGATTTTTCAGGAGGCAGAGACCTCAGGGGCACAAGCAGCCCCGGGGGTTAGAAAGGACTTGTAGGAAAAGCTAACTTTCTTCAATATGGAAAGACCTGCGGGAAAGCCTTTGCCGAGTCAGTAATAGAGAGTGAGGATGGGGTTGACAGTCTGTAGGCAGCTCTCAGGTCTCCATTTACGTATTGAATTTATGTAGCTGAGGAGACAGGCTATGTGGTATTTGTCTTGTATCCTAGCCTTAGCCTGGGCCTGGCGCATGTGAGCAGAGAGTACCTGCTGCCTGAGTGAGCAGATGAATCGTTCGGTCTGTCCGTCCGTCTCTCCCTCTCCCCATCAGGCAGCCAAATAAAGGAAAAGATTTAGTGAAACAACTTCTCATCCCCGCGATCCACGGGGATGAACATTACAGTATGTTGAAGGACAGAAGCCAGTACAGAAGAATCCATGTAGTAGGATTATGTTCATACAGTCGTCAAAAACAGGCAAAACTAAGCTGTAACATCTAAGGATGTGTACACAGAAAAGAAATGATTATTATTAAAGCCAGACTGTGGTCTGCAGGGGGAAGGCTCCGATCAGGAAGGGACCACAGGGCGCCAGCGATTTTTCTGGTTCTCGACCTGCGTGTGGTTTACATGGCTGGTGTTGACTATATAGTTATTTAGCAAGCTATACATTTGAATTTCATGCACCTTTTAGTGCATGGTTTTCACAATAAAAATGTTCTGGTTTAAGCAAAAGGGATAAATTGACGAGGAAACCAAAGCTGAGCGATGTTAAGTGACTCGCACACAGTCATGCCTGGTGAGTGGCAGAGCCAGGGTTTGAATCCAGGCAGTTGGCACTTAACATCCAGGCTGCTCTGTCTCCCCAAAAGGCATAATAAATGGTAAAGCTTCAGAAATGAGCCCAGCTCTGCCCGGGCCAGGTTGTCGAGTCAGGCGCTGGTGAGCAGACGGTCCCTGCGGGCAGGCTCTGTGCACCAGCCCTGGCTGGAACCAGGAGAGAAACCCAGGCAGGGCCCTTCCCTGGGGGGGTTGCAGCTGCAGCGCCTGACAGAAGTCAACCCACGAGAAGACCGCCTTCACCTGGAGTGGGGGTGGGGGGGTGCTGCGAGGAGCCGCGCTGGCGGAGGCCGAGTGATGGAGTGAGCGGAGCAGGGGCGGCTGACGGAGGTGGTGCTGAGGAGGGGTTTCGGCATCTGAAAAGTGGATCAGGTCATCTTGGCCCAGGATGGGCAGACAGGGATGAGGCTGTGCTGTGGCGGGCTTGGGAGGCCGGGGAGTGCAGACCCTCCGTGAGCTCCAGGGGGCTTGCCGCTGGAGGGTCTGCACCGCCGACACGAGCAGGCTGGAGAGTCTGTAAGTGGCTGCTTGAGCTGCCCTCCAGGACCACTCAGCGCCGAGCCTGGAGTGAGGCAGAATTTATTTACAGGCTCTGTCAGGCCAGTGAGTGGCTCTGGGCTCCCTGTGCCATCCTTGTTCCCATAGCAACATGTAGCTCTAGTGAAGAAAAAACAAAAAGAAGGAAACAGACTCTGCTTAAAAAAAAAAAAGCTCCTTTCTGGCCCGGTGACCGTTATTTCCCAGGCCCCACCCCCCCAGGTCTGGTCACTCCCTGTCTGAGTCCCTAAGGATTCCCTCCCCGGCAGTGTCCTCCAGAGGCTGTCATCTGAGACACAGCCATAATGCACAGGGCAGGGAGGTAGGGAATGAGCCGAGGAGGAGAGAGAGTGGGTGGAAGGAAGGGGGAGGGGCCTTGTCCAGTGTGGACCAGGAGACCTTACCACTGGTGCCAGGCTCACCCCCAACCAGCTGTGTGACCCCCAGGAAGTCATTTCACCTCCCTGGCTCTCAGGACCCTTGTCTTTAAAATAAGGAGAGTGAACTAGATCTTAAAGGTTCCTTCCCAGTGAGACAGAAAAAAAGCAGAAAAATATTTAATTTATAGCACAATTATAAAAAGGCATCTTTTATAGACATCTTTATACTTAAATGTCTATTAGGAAGGATTTTATTGGAAAAAGAGAGGGAAAGTGACACAACAGGGAGCACGTCCTTGTTGCAGACACTCCACAAGCCTCATGCCTGTTGTAGTGGAGCAGCAGCAATTCTGCACCAAACAACCGGCCTGCGAGGAGGTGCACACGGCACCTGAGCAGGTGAGGCCTGGAGGCTGCCGGGCAGCGGGATGGATAGAGGCGCCAGCTGGTGAAGATAATGTCCAGCCATGTCCTGCTGCAGAGCCAGCGGTGAGTCAGGCCTGCAGTCTCCCTGCAGCCGGAAGCCTTCGAGACACAGCAGACACGTCGCCTGGATGAAGTGGAAAGCTGCCCAGGGCAGTGGGGCCACCCGCGCGGCCTTGCGGGGAGAGCAGGAGCCCTGGTGAGGCCATGTCTCCCGGTTCTACCTGGGAACTAGAATATTCCTCCTTTTTTGTTTTAGTTTTTCAAAAATAAAAAGATACCTCTACCACTCTAGGGCCAAATTAATTAAGACAAGAGAGTGAATCACTACCTGGAACTCTTGAGTGTGCACACATAAAAATCGGTGGTCGGGAGTTCTGGGACTGCCTGGGGTGATGTGTTTTCTTTCTTTTTTTTTTTCCTTTGGCCGTATGGCATGTGGGATTTTATGATCTTAGTTCCCCAGCCAGGGATTGAACCTGCGCTCCCTGTAGTGGAAGCACAGAGTCTTAACCACTGGGCCACCAGGGAAGTCCCTGTGATATGTTTTGGAAAGGCTGTTTTCCAGAACCTTCCAAGCAGTGGAGTTCCAGTTATTTGTGAGTGCCCTGGCCTATGTGAAGATGGGAAAGTGACATTGGAAAGTTAAAAAAACTGTTGCCGTATATAAGCAGTGTCACCAAGAAGCTTACTCCCATACCTAGTAGGAATAAATACTTGAGCAAAACTATTGGGTTATTACCCTGTCACCCCTAAGCAATGCTGAAAAGTTGTTGCTCACAAACTGGAAGTGTCTCCCTATGAAATGGGTTCCTTAACTGAAAACCATGTTTTGGGCTGTTCAGGTGTACATACATGAAACTTTGGTTTTAAATGCAATGTTTTGTTAGAAACACTTGGTCTTCATTTTTTTTTTTTTTTAATTATTAGCACCTTTTATTTATTTATTTATTTATTTATTTATTTATTTATTTGGCTGTGTTGGGTCTTCGTTTCTGTGCAAGGGCTTCCTCTAGCTGCGGCAAGCGGGGGCCACTCTTCATCGCGGTGCACGGGCCTCTCACTATCATGGCCTCTCTTGTTGGGGAACACAGGCTCCAGACGTGCAGGCTCAGTAGTTGTGGCTCACGGGCCCAGCTGCTCCGCGGCATGTGGGATCTTCCCAGACCAGGGCTCGAACCCGTGTCCCCTGCATTGGCAGGCAGATTCTCAACCACTGCACCACCAGGGAAGCCCTTGGTCTTCATTTTTAAAGGAACAAAAATAAAACATCTCTACAATCTAAAGATGGACTCGTGACTTGTTCCTGAGATGAGTGTAAGAAGATGTAATTGTCATTGTCATCAGGCTCAGTTAATGTTTGCTGAGTGCTGAGTGTGTGTGTGAGGCTGCCACACCACACATTGCGAAAGGAGAGAGGAAGTCTTCAGGGTGTATAATTCAGAAGCCACATCTCTATGTCTGACTTCTGGGCAGATACCATTGAGAGGTAGGTATCTATTTTATAAAGATGTAAATGTAAGTTGAAAGCTTGGCTCAAATCCTATTTGTATTGGTTGGCATGAAAGCAATCTGTGAAAATTACTCAGGAGAAACCAGAAAGGCAAGGTAGAGTCATTGATCAACATTTATTAAATTTTCCTGATTTCTGCTACAGTTCACGGTGGACTCTTAGCCCAACTTGGGAAAATTAGCAGAGGCTTCTCTGCTTTTAAAAACCTTGAAGACACGTTGAACAAAGAGTGCTCAGGGAATCCCTCTAATGAAAGGCGGCAAACAGTGGTAGCCGAGGAATTCGCCTGTTCGCCAAGAAGGGACCAGCACATTTGTGTACATCCTTTGCAGGGTTCACCCCAGACTATCTCAAACATGTCAAGAATTATGGCTCCCAGAGAGGAAAGGCAAAGTGATAATAAACAGCAGCTACAAAAAAGGACACAAGGATGTGACTCAGGCTGCGTCGGATTCATACACACGACTACATTCCAATTTAACTGGCTCCTCTCGGAAGACAGATCCAGAGGCCACTGAAGCTGGTTCAGCGAAGGTGCCCCTTCGTGAGCAGCAGCAATCAAACAGGCTAATGGGATACATGATTGCCGAGAAGGGAAGGGAAAATGATGCGGCGAATGGGGTAATGGTTTTGCATAAATCAGTAGTGTGACTCTGCCCTGTATGCCTCATTCACTTTTGGTCACATTCTTTCCAAGGGGTGTCGCAGTCTTGGGAAGGTTCGGAGGAAAGAAATTGAATCACACAAGCTTCTGAGCGAAGAGAAACTCAGGACCTGGCTGTTCCACCGAGAGGGAGGCCTGAGGTGCTCGGTGGGGAGAGGAGCTTGGGGGTGCAAGGGACAAGAGGCAGTTTCCACATGGCACCCGGTACCGCCCCTCGTGGCAGTGACGACTCCTCCAGGCAACAGCGTCCTCCAGTGTCTGTGTGAAAAGAGCAGAGGCATCCCAGCCTCTCTTCCCTACGCACCTCTGCAGGGGCGGCAGGCATCTCGGGCCAGCCCCGGCCACTTGGCCACCAGAGAAGGTGCCAGTTTCTCCAGGACAGGCTCACTTTCCACCCCTGCTCCCATAAGCAGAGTCAGGACCGCCCACAGGCCCCCTCTCTGGATGCCCGTTTGCAACGGGTGCACATCTGAAGGGGTCTAGGGTCCTAAGGGAAGAACCCCAGCCTTGCACAAGATGATGATGGTGAGGTACAGACACCATGATGTTCATCCTCGTCTGCAGTGGTCCAGGACCTGGCTGGGTGTTGACTTCGCACTGTTGTCATGTTAGGTTCAAGGCCAGTGGGTTGGATTATCGACTGAGACAGCTGAGCTGGCACGTTGTTGTACAGAAGGCGAGAGCGAGGCCCCCAGCCTTTATCTGGAAGTCCTCCCTGTCCCTTCTGCCTGGAAGGCCACTCCCGCCCTGTCTTCAAGGCCTAGTTTATGCACACCTTCCTCCCTGATCTTCCCTTCCAGGTGAAATGAATTTCTCACACTGTCGTATTCCTTCTCACTTGCTATTATGTTGTCTGTGTGAGGAGGCATCCTGATATGGAGAGAGCACAGATTCTGGAGCTGCTCCACCCTGAGGTTGAATCCCACTCACCACTCTGGGGCTGAGTTCCATCTGGTAGAGGCCCTGACAGCAGGGACTGTGTGATCTAGCCTCAGGCCAGTGTTCATGCTCAGGGAGGTCGTTGACGTTTAAAAAACAAAAGCAGCGCAGCGAAAGGAAGGCTCTGAGGATGAGTCCAGGTGCCCGGTGCTTGGCTGGGCCTGGAGCCCCCTCGCACCCCCCTGCTGTGCCCGCTGCAGCACCATAGTCCCCCAGCCTCTGTCCTCCCAGAGGATACTTAGAGGCTGTGAAGAATCCTTTCCTCTCCTGTGTCAGTCCTAACAAGCCTGTTATCAGGTTCTGTTATTTATCCTTTAAAAATGATTCTTTCCTGTTTATCCCAAATTGCTATGTTCTGTCTCAGGGGATGTCAAGTTTAAGGGTTTGTTGTCATCTACTTTCTTTCTTCAGGCACTTGTATTATTTGTCACCACAAATGTATTCTTTTTGTAATATTTTTAATTCAAGAAATAATTTTTTAAGACTCTCCTCTGTCCGACAACCCTGGCTCCCTTCCCAGGTCCAGACCAGGCCCTCGCCCAGTCCTCTGAGCCATGGCCTCTGGCGTCTGCCGCCCTGCTCCCCACCTCCCCGGCTCCCGCCTTTCCTTGTCATCACGCTGGCTGGGGAGTCCACGGTGGTCACCCTCCTCTTGCGCCAGACCTCCCTCCTCTGGCCAGTCCTGCTTGACTGCCTCATCTTCCCCGACTCAGCTCCGGTGGCATCTGTGCTCCACTGGCGGACTGGGGGCCCCTCCTCTTCACCCTCATGGCTCCCTTGGTGGCCAGAGCCTGTCCACTCACGTGTCTCTATCCTTACTGGGTGGTTCACCCTTTGAGGGGGCCGGGACTCACAGGAGGGGGTGCAGGAGGTGTCTCGTGTTTTGGAATGAATGAATGAGTGAGTGAATGAAAGAATGCACTTGGACCTCCTGACCTCCAAACCCTCCTCACGTGTTTGGCTCCTCTGGCCACGCCTACTGTGTGGTGTCACCTTGTCCTGCCCCCCAGCCTGAGCGTGGAACATGGAGGCGCCAGTCCTTTCCCAGCTTGCCGCCCTTAGCCTGCTCGCTCTGTCCCCGCTGCACGCTCTGCCTCCGCACCCATCTTTCCATTTGTAAAACACCCTTTTTCACTTGGAATCTTCACCACATGGTTTGTGACTTAACAAAGTTAACTGTTTCCTGTGCGTTGCCTTTGACTTGGCAGAGCCCGCTTGGCTCTGGAGATGCTCAGGGAACCCGCATCAAAGTTAGTTGGTCCCTTAGTGACACCCTTGGGACTCCGGGGTCACAGCCTAAAGCGCAGCCCTGACACAGCCCTGGTTCCTCACATCCGGCCGTGGAGGCTCAGACAGGCTGCTGGCGGCCAGGGCTTCCCGGGGCTCCCAGAGGCTCCCAGTTTCCCCCAGCTTAGAGGGCAGAGCCTACGCTGAGCTCTGCAGGGTCAGGGAGAGGCATGGCTATGATTTCTCCAAGGAGGAGCATCCGCAGGAGGACACCAAAACAGTACCGTAGGTATGTTGGGAATAATGGCCATTTGAGTTACTATTTTAAAACAGGTTGGTTAAGTTGGCTAGAGACAGTCATGCAGTTAAGTCACCCAAGTTAGAGGAATGGGGGTAACGGTGGGAACGGGGCGACAGCAGGGCTCGGGTTCCCAGCAGTACTGAGTGCTCGCTGTAGTCGCGTCCTCCAGGCTCTTTACGGGTACAGTGTGGAGCAGAAACCCACCCTGCCTCTCTGGACTGCGTCACCCATGGGGACCCTTCCTTAGGTGAGAGCCAGACGTTAGTTAGCGGCCGGCTGCACTGAGATCTTTTTTAACTTTATTTTTCAAGCCAGGGTTTTTATTGATTTGTTTATTCTTGTGCGAGGCCCTGAGTGGGAGAAAGGATGGCCACGCCTCAGTCCTTGAGTCAGATGGGAACTGACAGGTCAGGACACAGGCAGGAGGAGGGGCTGGGCCTTGGGCCCTGGAGCCTCACAGGCTCGCCTAGAAATTAAGAGACCCGAAGGGAGGTTCGTGAGAGCACAAGGGGAGAAAACCCATTCACTGGGAAAGGTAATACGCAGCAGGACAGTGTTAAATCAGTTGAAGGATCAGCATCAGCCTAGGGCTCTGAGGAGCAGGCTCGGAGATACTGACGGGGAACACGGGAGCGGGGTGACATAACCGACTGAGGGCATGATGGGGCAGGATAAGGAGGTCAGGTCAGAATAGGGAAGGTGCCGTAAAGTGCATCGTTCAGAGCAGATGGAGACACCGGCGCCGGGGACGAAAGATGACTCTGGGTGGTGTTGAGAAAGGGAAGGATGTTTGTTCACTTACGAGGAGGTCTAGGGAGAGGATCCACTGGGAGTGCGGCGGGGGGTGTGCGGAAGCCAAGGTGTGTTCTGGGGGGTTGTCTCCATGGCCCCACCCCGTGCTTGGAAAGACGGGTGCTCCTAAAGCAAGAGACTGTCGATAACCCCCCAGAAGGTGGTCCTGTCACTTCAGAAGCTCAAAGAATGTGGAGCTGATGGAGAAAAGGTGATTAATAGCTGCTACTTAAAAGAGGATTTTCAAATTTACGCTGAGTAGCCCAGGTGAGAGCTGACAACCCAAACAGGTTTTAAATCCATGGCTGTTGACAGGTAAGCACCTGCAGGTGGGCCTAAGAGGCGAGATTCGATATAAAAGGAAGGGAGAAAGGAAAGGAAAGAAAAGGAAGGAGAGACTGGGGGCTGACTCGGGTCCACAGGAAGCAGCACCAGCCTGAGCTTTAAGGAAAGAAATCGGCTCACTCTAAGAGAAAATAGACTCTGCCCCACTATAAGAGTAAATAGACTCTGCCCATACAAAGAGGACGCGTGGTCTCGGGCTTCATATTAGAGTTTGAAAGGTGAAATTTGAAACAGTGGTAGATAAATGAATTGAAGTGGGAATATGGAAGAAATAGTGATGCAGGAAGGTAAGCATGGAATTTATATTTTAAGTATAATTTCACAGTTGATATTACATTTGTCTTCTCCTCCGTGAACCTGATTCTGCGGAAGAAGGGTGCATGTGTATGCGTGCATAGTGCACGTGTGCCTGTGTGCGTGGTGTGGGTGTGCACGGTGCGTGTGCTCGAGCTGTGGAGGCTGCAGAGTTCCCAAGAGGAAGCAGGGGCAGCCGCGTCCCCCTGGCTCTCTGCACTTCCTGAGTCCCCTGCGGTCTCCTCCGCCTGGTCCTTTCTCAGGGAGAGTGGCAGGTGTCCAGCCCTGGCTGCATCCTGCCCACTCCCAGGGTACCAGTGCCTTATCCTCTAAAGACAGGCCCTTATCCGGGACTCAGGAAACATGGGCAGATCCAAGTTCAGTGGGTCCTCTGAGCTAGCAGGCCACTCAGAAGGAAAGGGTGGGCCCAACCCAAGGAGAGTGAGGGTTGAGCTCTCCTGGGAGCAGTGGGTGGCCAGGGCTCGGAGCCTGGCCCTGGCCCTGTGCCACATGGCTTGCCTCTCACAGCTGTCCACGCAGGCCCAGGCACCCACCAGTCCTTTCCAAGCACATCACTACACGCCAGTTACATGCTTACAGTTTAGCCTCAGCATTTGCGCCTAAGTTCGATGACAGCTTTACAACAACTTGCATCATCTTACTTATCTAGGGCTGGTTTAGAAGTCTGGAGGCCAAAGGGAGAAAACCCTTGGGATACGGTAGCACCAGTAGGAGAGCCGGGGCCCTACCAGGTGTTTGTCCAGGGTGCTGGTTCTGCCTCCTGGCCCCCCAGCCACTGGTGGCCTCCGGCTCCCTCAGCCTCAGTTCCTGTCATGTTACTGGCCTACCACACCAGTGTCTCTAAGACTGTCTTGTGCCATCAAGCCCCTCAGGAACTGGCACTCACCCCTAAATCCTATTCCAGCAGATCATAGAATGTTTCTGCTCCAAAGCTCTCACTGGCCCTGCCGCCGACTTTCCCCTCTCCTCACGGTTTGCCACTCAGATCTTCTCAGACATCACTTGGCTCTTTCCTCCCAAGGTCTTCACCCATATTATTCCCCTTGCCTGGAACACTTCTAACCCTAAAATGTCCTCGCCTTCCCTCCAGGTCCTGCCTATTAACTTTTCTTTTAATTTTATTGAAGTATAGTTGATTTACAATGTGTGTTTATTTCTTCTGTTCAGCAAAATGACTCAGTCATACATTATATTCTTTTTCATATTCTTTTCCATTATGGTTTATCACAGGATATTAAATACAGTTCCCTGTGCTATACAGTAGGACCCTGTTGTTATCCATCCTATACATAATAGTTTGCATCTGCTAATCCCGAACTCCCAATGCTTCCCTCTGCCATACCCCCCCCTCACCTTGGCAACCACAAGTCTGTTCTCTATGTCTGTGAGCCTGTTTTTGTTTCATAGATATATTGATTTGTATCGTATTTTAGATTCCACATATAAGTGATATCATATGGTAATTATCTTTCTGACTTACTTCGCTTAGTATGATAATCTCTAGATCGATCCATGTGGGCTGCAAGTCTGCCTATTAACGTTTTTTTTTTTTTGGCCGCACCGCACGGCTTGCAGGATCTTAGTTCCCCAACCAGGGATCGAACCCACACTCTTGGCAGTGAAAGCGCACAGTCCTAGCCACTGGACCGCCAGGGAATTCCTGCCTATTAACTTTTAAAAGGACTGTATTGAGGGCTTAGAGTCTTCTAAGCGCTATGAGCAATGACCTTCAAACATTTTGTTTGCATATCCCCTAAAAGAGCTTTGGGAAAAAAAGTGTAATTTTTTGAACATTTTAAGGTTGAGAAGTAAAAATTTCTTCATAAGTTTAAATACAATTATTTTTGTTAATATGAGATAGAAAAAAATAAACATTTTAAAAGACGGACGATAAGGACTAATTATTAGGAATACATATTTGATGACATGATTTGGTAAAATAGATTTTTTTTTAAAATTTTATTTGTTTATTTATGGCTGTGTTGGGTCTTCGTTTCTGTGTGAGGGCTTTTCTCCAGTTGCGGCAAGCGGGGACCACTCTTCATCGCGGTGCGCGGGCCTCTCACCATCGCGGCCTCTCTTGTTGCAGAGCACAGGCTCCAGACGCGCAGGCTCAGCAATTGTGGCTCACGGGCCTAGTTGCTCCTCGGCATGTGGGATCTTCCCAGACCAGGGCTCGAACCCGTGTCCCCTGCATTGGCAGGCAGATTCTCAACCACTGCGCCACCAGGGAAGTCCCCGGTAAAATAGATTTTAACCAACTCGCTGAATAAGGCACACCAAATCTGAAAGTAATTGTGGAATTATTCATGGGATTTAGCCAGTGTATTTTGAAAATGTTTTTATAATTCTGGGAAAATTGCAGTTATGTTTAAAAGAATTACATGAGTCACATATACAGTTCGGTTCTGAATTCAGAACATCTCACTCAGGCCAAATTTCACTCTCATGGGGACCCGGAAGGCATCAGGGCCCATGACTCATGGGAGGGTGCTCCCCATCCAGGGCTTGGCCTCCGTGTGAGGGAGGTCGGTGTGCCCCAGTGCGTACTGTAGCACGGGCAGGCGAGGGCTGTGCTTTCCTTCTGTGAGGTGGGGAAGGGTGTTGTGAATTCAGTCATGTTCTCAGGCAGTTTTAGAAAACACTGAATTTGAGGATCTGGAAATTGATTCCCTTAAAACTGCTAGCATGCTCCTTGGAAAGTCGATCTGTGTGCTTCAGACTGAAGAGACCCCCACAACAGAGGATGTGATTCTCCTGTGCAAAGAGCTCAGGACAGGCACCAGAGGGCAGGGACCCCAGGAGGACTTGGCTGGTAGTGGAGAGAGGAATTTCTGTGGGGGGGAGGTCATCCCTAAAGACCCTCCTCTGACGTGGGCTTCCTCTGGCTGCCCCCGTGCCCCCGGCTCACACACCAGCAGTTACCTCCTGCTCCGGGCATGGCAGGCTCACCCCCAACCCCCAGCCGTGCTGTGTGTTCTCAAGGTCAGGGCGGAGGCTCACCCTTGTTTGCCGAGCTCTGAGTGGTGCCCTGTCTGCTCAGTGGTGCTTCCTGAGTGAGTCACGGTGGAAGGCAGGCTTTTCCTGGCTCCTGCGGGGGGCCATTCCTCCACATGAGGGTGTTTGTTCCCGGTTGGCCCAGGTCACCTCAGGTTGAAGTTCCCTCCCCAGCACTGCTGCCCAGAGGATGATTACGCACCAAGAACTTGTTCCCTTCCGGAGGGCACAGGAGGAGGTGAGCAACGGCTCTTTGGATCCTTGGAGATAAGCCTGGGTCCTCCCCTGGGGTAATGCCCTATAGGCTTTTTTTAGAAAATAACCTTATTGTAGTATAATTCACATGTCATACAACTCACCCATTTAAAGCATAGTGGTTTTTAGTATATTGACAGAATCATGCAGCCATTGCCACCATCAACCCCACTGACTTTTAATCCAACTGCCAGATGTAAGAATTAATTAATTAATTAAAAAAGAAAGAAAAGCTCATGAGACAAAAGTAACCCAAACTGGAGAAATCCAGTGGGAACATTTTATAGGAATCCATGCTGTGCTGCCTGCAACTCTTAGACTCATCGGTCCACTCACTTGTATCCTGACTGATTGAAAAGCGCTTACAACCCTCTAGTTGCTGCCTGTCCGTGCCAGCGGCGGGGGGGAGCGGAGGGACCTGCCGTCACTCCCGTGGGGACAATGTCCCGACTCATGGCAGCTCTGGGGTCCAACACTGACCCATCGCTCACCGGGTCTCTCCTTTCTCTCACCAGGTGTTCCACTGCGTCCACTTTGAGTGTCCTGAGCAGCAGAGCAACCAGAAGGAGGAAAACAGCGAGGAATCGGGGGCGGGGGACACTAGCCCGGCCAGTCAGCAGCTCGACCCCCACGCCCTGCAGGCCCCCAGCGGCAACTCGCTGCACTCCAGCCCAGGCTCCAGCTCATACTCAGCCAACCGGCAGCACCAATGAAGGAGGCGCACGTGTGGAGGGACTCGGCTGGGCCCAGGTGGCACAGGAGCCGTGTCCTCCCCAAGCAGGGATCCCTGTGGACGCCTCCCCCCGCCACCCCCGCCCCACGAGGAACAGACCTGACTGCAGAAACACACAGGACAGGTTTCCTCCCAAGGACACAAAGGGGCTGCTTTGTTCTCCTCAGTTTGTTCAAATCAGGCTGGTCTCCAGGGGGAGAAAGTGGGTCTTCAATCTTCATCAAGTCCACTAACACCCTACCTCTCTAATCTAACCCCGCAAAGACCACAGAAGGAAGTAACAGGCCTGAGTCGGAATACAAAGATGGCACATGAACACAGGAATGGAAGAGAATGTATTAGGCCTTCATTACCTGGAGGCACCCTGTAGGAAATGGGTTTCCTTAGAGTGTTTACTTTTATGGAACACATTGCCCTGGCAACTAAATGATTTTTTTATTTCTTTTAGTTATTCTCCATTTGCTGAATCATAGGTGTTCCAGATCTTTATGAAAGGTTCAAACAGCAAATCACTGGTTTTAATCCCTTTTGACGCTGTAATTTTCCTTCCTTAGTTGTGAACGGTTGGGCGTGGGGTGGAGCTGAGAACTATCATGCGCGTCTCCTAAATGAGGCTCAGATGCAGCTCATCATGGCACCTGGTCTGACAAGGAGAATCCTTTGAGGAAGATCAACAAAATACACAAGGAGCAAATTAATCTGTGGACACTGGAGTTAATAATCACTCGAATTGCCAAGTTATTAACCTGTCATTCCTGAAACGTATCCAGCCTTTAAGCTTGGGAGGCTGACAAGGAAACAGTGATTATGCCACCAGCTAATTTAATGTTCAGAAGTACGTATGAGTGTATACCAACTTCCGGTTGGGCTGGACCCATCCTCCATTTGCCACAGGTTAGTGGAGCCGTGTGGAGGCAGCCGTCCTGCCAGTCGGTGTCGGGAATGCAGAAGTGGGCCTTTCCTGCGTGGTGGTGATCGGTGGTTGCTGTTTTTCCCCCAGACCATAATACTCAGCCAGGGACTGAAAAGAAAAGAATCAGTTCTAAGAAGCTTTCCTTTTAATCCTCATTGAAACGATCTCATCTGACAGTTGTCGCTTGATCTGGCTCTGTGTGTCTGTGTAATTTCCATCCCAGTGCTAACTGCCCTGTGTAACTTGATCAGCTTGTGTCCGGTTTTTGCTCATCCCCCCCGATTCTTCAGTTGGCTGGCTGTCATGATCAGGTCCTCTGTGCATCCTGCTTGGAGGAGGGGTGGGGCCGACGGGGGGTCCTTTCTGTCTTAAAGACACATTGGTCGTGGGTGTACAAAGAGCCAGTGGGTCAGCTGTTTCCTCCTAGTGTGATGTAGTTGTGATTTATCAGTATT
The DNA here is from genome assembly GCF_028023285.1 of Balaenoptera ricei. Lineage (NCBI taxonomy): Eukaryota > Metazoa > Chordata > Mammalia > Artiodactyla > Balaenopteridae > Balaenoptera > Balaenoptera ricei. The sequence goes on from NC_082649.1 coordinate 37,067,727, forward strand.
GGAATAGTAGGGTAGCTTCAAGCTGCATGATTAAACGGGAAGGTTGTCTTTCTGCTAGTCTCCCTCGGTGCCCTCGACTCTGATCTCCGTCTGCGTCCCCCTGCGTGGGGTTAGTGGAACCCCCTGAGGGGGACAGCTTTTCACAAAGGGAGGGGCTCCGGTAACGAATGGCGGTGCCGCTCGCTTGCTCGCCACGGGTGGCTGGCCGCGCTCTGTGGCTGGCGCTGCCTCGCTCAGCACCCAGCCCCGTCTCCAGTTAGAGCGGAGGGCTCCCGACAACTCAGCACTTCCTCCAGCGGTGCGTTCACTGCCCACGGGGGGGCAGGAGGAGCAGGGAGGTCAGAAGAGGGCAGGGTTCAAATGTTTTGCAAGTATCATCTATTCAAGGGCTTCTTTTCAAACCCTGAAGTCACCTGTCCAGAGAGGAATCCCGGCTTGGAGGCCAGCACTGGTGACCCGGGGAAGTGGGGGGCGGGCTGGGGGAGGGTCTGGAGCCCTTCAGCACCCTTCTCCATCCAGGCACAGGTAACTAAATGCTTCCTGGCCACTCAGCTTCACACCTGAAGAGGCACGAACTGTGCCCTGCGTGGCCAGTGGCTCACCCTCTGCTTCCTGTCCTCTGTGAATTCTCTTCGGTGTTCGTTCCTTCCAGATCTCTGCCCTGAGGTCTGTCTGGAGAGAATAAAGCTTGTCTCTCTCCTGCTCCTCCAGCACTTCAGACACCCCTTGTTATCAGATAAAGGGAAGGAAGGGGACTGAGAGGCAGTGCTGAGACGGGGAGGACCGAGGCCAGCTCTGTGCAGCGGTATCGCCGTCCCCTACCCCCGCAGCTGCCTCCCCTGAGGCCCCCTGATGGTCTAGAGGCCTTGCTTGGATGCAAGCCTGCTCTGGACCCCAGCAGACACTGATGAAGCTCAGCAAAGCCTCCTCTGGTCGCCCTCCTGTTACCAGGCAGGGGCTCTGCCTTCCTTGATGAGCCTTGTGGTTTGGGGAATGGGGGCTCTTTCTGTAGGCCTGGCTGGAGGGGCCTAGACACCCTAGTCGAGGTGCGACACAGCAGACGCGTTGCCAGGGAATGAGGGATGAGTGGGCAGCCAAGAAAAAGTCCCCAGGTGCCTGGCATTCTCCAGAGCCCTGGCTGGTCCCACAGGGGACTTCCCCTCCATGAGCCAGCTGGACCAAGATGGCCTCAAAACTTGGGGACAGACCAATAGAGCTAAACGGGAGTGCTGATGAGACCCAGCTCCAAGGAGCCCCAGCTGCCCGCGGAGCCCTCAGCCCAGCACAGGGTGGAGGCTGATTCTCTGGGAGCTGTGGGACGCCAGGCAGCAAGCAAGCTTGGCCAAGCTGTGAGGGGGGCAGCGGCAGATGAGGGCCCGTGGCTCCCCCCGCAACCCCATGAGGATGCAGCCCCACGGCGTCTGCTTTGAGGAGGTCTGGTGAGGTGGACAGAGGGGTGCTTGTGGCCTCTGGCCCTTTATTGTGAAACAACACCTGTGTAACCACTACCCAGGTCTAGAGATTGAACGTGCAGAACCTCCTGCCCTTCATTCTAGGTCATGCTTTGCGGGGGAGTAAAATGCACATTTTGTTGGGGCTTTTGGCGAAAGCCTTCAGCGTCACCTTCTGGTAGCTCCTTGGCGGGCCGGTGCTGAGCACGGCAAGCAGGGCGGGGTGTGTGCCCCGTGGCACCCCAGTCAAGGCGGGCTTAAAGGCGGGGGCTGCTGCCAAGCACTCTGAACTTGAAACAGGTGTAACAGTATCACACACGCAAATACATGTTTTCCCATATCCTCAGTGCTTTTTCCGTTTTTCTTCTGAGTTTAGTTAGAACCATGAGCCCACGATGGATGTGGGACTCTTCTCAATTGCTCTTTAAATTGTCACTTCTTTAATCTTAGTAAATGAAGTGTTGATTCCTGACAAATACATTAAAAGTGTTTTATTCCTAGAAGAGTTGGGAAAAGAAAATTATTTTCAGCAAGAGTGGGATGTGTTTGTTAGACTAATTCCTTGGCCAAGAAAAAAGTAGCTTTTGAATTGTGCAAAAAATCGCTCGGTAGTTATGCTGTCGCCCCAACTGTCAAACTGCTGTGCAGACAGTGCCGACCCAGTCAACTTCACCTTGTTTTAATTCAGGAGGTAACAAAATTGTAATCACCTGTCCTTTCTAGAGCCACGGGGAAAAAAGGAAGGTCTAATCTGTGACAAAAAGCAGAGCATCCTGTGTGCTGAGGCCATTTGATAATAAAGAAAGAGAGCGTTCCCCATTGTGGGCTTCAATTAAGAACCTGCCTTTGGACAGAGAAGAAAGGTGTCAAAGGAGGAAAAGAAAATTAGATGTGTCTCCTTCTAGGAGTTTTTCCTCATTAGTGAGTTTTTGTTTTGTTTTGTTTTCTGGTGCTATCGTGTCACTCCTGCATTCCACATGGGCGGCCGGCTCCTCTGGGTGCAGCTGAGGTGGTCAGGGTGGCGGCCGGACAGGCGGCAGCTGTGGCTGCAGTGGTGCAGGCCACGCTCCACTTCCTTCTGTGGCTGCAGCCATCCATTCTGCACGTTTGTCCTGACAACAGCTCCAGCAGGAGTTCAGTGCTCATTAGTGGCCCTAGGAATTTAAAATGCGGTTCGTGGTTCTGTGCCACCATGGTTTTTATTATTCTAATATTAAATGAGAAGTCGTCCTGGGGCCTGGTGTTTGCACAGGAGTTTTTGGAGGAGGGGGAGGGATGTGCAGGGCAACTAGGACGCGCCCGTTTCTCCTCCTGGAAGCTGACCTGGTCATACCTGGTTACTGGACAGGATCCTGAGGCCCTGGTGTTTTGCAGAAAATGAGTGGAAACGGTGCTGGGAGGGTTTGGTCGGAGAGTAAACCAGCTTCCGATACACCCCAGCCCCGCCCCTGTATTGAGGTGTGGGGAGAGGACCTGGGGGTTCTGCTGGTTTCCATCAGACTGGCTGCAGGAGCCGTCGCACCTCAGCAGGCGCGGGGAGCTGCGTGTCCCCCACCAAACACCCCACGTGCCTTCAAGCAGGACTTTCTGCTGGACTGACACGGGCCAGGACCTGTCTCCTCTGCAGAGGTGAGGACAGGCGCACACTTTTGAAAGTCACTGTTCTATTTTTTAAAAATTACTGAAGTAATAATGCTCATGGAATAACCTAGCAGAGGGGTGAGGGTGCCCTCCCTTTCATCTGGCTGAGCCACTCTTGACCTGGGCCTGGTCCTTTGCTTCCTCTGTGACTGACTGTCCAGACGGGCAGCAGAGCCCCTGGCCCCCAGCCGTCCTTCCCTACACGCTGTCCTCTCCCAGCCAGAAGGCAGACTCTGAAAGGGGCCCTCCAAACCCACCAAGTTAGCTTCTGCTTTCCCCCCCCCCCTTAAAGAATTCAAATATTCCCCCAGAGGCCTGAGGACCTAAAGACTCACAATCATCCACCTGTAATTTATGATAAATGTCTCGCGCATTTACCACGTGCATCCTGAGTATTTATAGCCCTGAGCCCAGAGCAGGAGGCGGCGGCTGCCTACACCTGCCTCCACTATTGTCTCCTCTTGGCTGTCCCTGCGGCCGGGACAGCTGGAGGCCGCCACCTTTGAGAGCCAGCGGCAGGAGGAGCTGAGAGGCCTGTAAGGCGGGATCTGGGGCCCGGGCCTTGGGTCCCCATGGATGCCCTGGGAACACTGGTGACACTGCTACAGCCTGTCCATCTGTTGCCAGACAGCCTCCTCCGAGGGCTTGTGGCTCAGGACAGGGGCGGTACTTGAGCAGCAGTGGGGTAGAGAGGACCAGGCTGTCCAAGGTCACTGTGCCCCTCGGCCTCTGCTTTCCACCCTGCGTGTAGGGGGCAGGCTCTCCTCCCCGATGGCCACTTCTAGCGCCACGTTCCTGGTTTACTCCCAGCTGCTACGGGAGTTTTCCCTCCCAGACCTGCCCCGGCAGTGGGTCCCCATCAGTGGCCCTGGGTGCTGACAGTGAGATCCAGAAGCCTGTGGGCAGGGATGGCAGGGAGCACAGAGCCGCTGACCAGCCCAGGCCAGCTCAGAGCTCCCCAGGCTTTGGGGCCCAGCTTCTCCCGGCCTCCTTCTGCAGAGGGCAGCTCCAGTTCTCAGAGCTCCCTTCCAGAAGCGACCGGAGAGGCAGCACCAGCTCTGAGGAACAGCCAGGAATCTCCCGTCAGGCTCTCCCAGCACTAAGGTTCCGAGGCCACCCGACCCGTACCCTCACACCTAGAAAAGCCAGAGGAGGTGAGGACCGGACTCAGCCTCTGGACTGTGGTGTGGGGAGGGAGGGGTGGCAGGAGCACCTCAGGGTGGCCGTGGGGCTTGGCCCACGAGCTACTCTTGCCAAACGTGTATAACCTGAACTCGCCCAAGAACGCAGATGTTCTCTATCTATCTATCTATCTATCTATCTTTGGTTTCTGGGTCTGTAAAGGTTGGTGAGGGCCTCTGATGTGGGAGGGTAGGGGCCATGCTGGGCTGGGGCTGGGGAACAGCTCTTCTGAGCCATCTGTAAAGGAGGGCTGCGTCCAGAAGCCCAGAGGGCAGTGTTGCTGTTTGGAATACGTGTTCATTTGCGGGCAGCATGCAGCTTCATTTTGCATAGCAGCCTAGGTGAGCAAACATACAAATTGTGTGTTCACAACAACTGAGTTGACAGCTGTGAGACTGCGATGTGGCTTCCCTTCAGAAATCACGCGAAGACTCCTGTGCGTCGTGGTCCCTGCCCCACGGCTCCATGCTTTTTCTGCCTCTGGGCAGGAGGCAGAGAGCATCCAAACAAGCCCGTCTCCTGTGATCTCAGCTAGCCCTCTGTGGGGCCTGAGTATCACGCCCTGTACATGTGTGGATGGTGAGGTGTGGCTGACTTGCTCTAGGACAGTAAGAAAGAGGAATGTGGGCCCACGCTGTGACCACAGCTCTACAGCACCTTCTCAGAACTCCTTTCCAGGCCCTGAGTACTGCAGACCCCAGTCACAACCTCTCCATCCTGAGATACATAGATAGATAGCCTAGTCTATCTTAAGGCGTATTAGGTGATCCTCTACACAGCATTTACATCATTCTGATCGTCCCTTCCGGGAATCCTTCTCCTCCAGGCCTGTCCTTGGTTAAGTTGGGTTTTGGATGTGCCAGGACCCAGGCATACCCAACCCTCGCACAGCTGGGGGCCCTCTGGGCTGGTGCTCATTCTTCCCATCTCCCCCAGGTACGTAACCTCCCTGCTGCCAGAGAAGGCGGGGCCCAGCAGACACACCTCTACCCCAGGGTCTCCCGAGGCGGAACCACACGAGAGAAACCAGAGGAGCAACAACTGCGGAGCCTGGACACTTACAGGACAAGTGAGCCCCAGACAGTGCACACAAGAGCCCTCCATCTCTTCCAACCTCTGGCTGGGGAGACCTTTTATTATTTTTCTGGTCGTCCAGGTGGCACTTAGGAGAACCAGCAAAACAGAGAAATCCAAACTTTCATACGATTGGTTTAATTTTTTTTTTTTCAGCAGGAGAAAAAAGAATAAAGTTACAAGATTCTTTTAATATTTTCACAATGTTAAAACTAAAACTGAGCTCTAGGCTATGTGTGTAAGTAAATCTAGAACACAAAAGGGTTAAATAAGATTTTCTCTTTTAAAGATACAAGAATTTAAGCTTTCCTTACATTTAACAAACTTCACAGAACAGATACTGCCGGGGAACAAGCCCTCCCACCCCACCCCCAGCTCTGCCATCAGGAAGCGAGCATGGGCTGCGGCCGGGCTCCCCAGGGAGCCTGCTTCCCATCGCTGCCGGGAAGCAGCAGCCGGTGGGGCCTGAGGAGGGCCGGAGGGGCGCCTGGTGGCCTCTTCATGATCAGAGCTTGGTGGGGGGGCCGAGGTGGGCCGCACCACTGAGGATGGCCAGGTACTGGCCAGAGGGCCGTGGCTTGGTAACAGTGGTAAACGTGGGCAGACCCGGCCCCTCTGCCCTGGGCTGCCCTAGAGCAAGACGCCGGTCTGGGTCCTGAAGCAAGAATTAAGGCTGGAGATTTTGCAGCGGATTCCACTCTGGTGGGGGTGGGGTGGGAGAGGAGGTTGGGAAGAGCATGATTTCCAATTTCAGTATTCCGGACCAAAAACATTGGTAGTTGCAGGTATTAACTGTTAATTTGCAGAGCGAGTTGAGCAAACATTTGCTGTGGTATAAAGGGTAAGTTGCTGGGTTAAACTATTCCAGTAGCCTGTGTGTGGGCAGATCCAAACTGCCTCTGCAGGAGCCTCTGACCCTCACCGGCCTGGATCAGATGGGGCTCTGGGGCCATTCACCCCCGCTCAGGCTTTCAAGGGCATCGTTCGCCTGTCTACCCCCCCCCCCCACCTGATCGGTGATGATCTCCTAACACGGGCAAACAGGCCCATCCCCACCGGGCCTGAGCTCCTGCCTCCACTCAACTCCTCTCTGAAGAGAAACACGCTGAGAAACAGGCCCTCCCCCCACCTGCCCAAGCGAGCGTCTGTCTCAAGCTGGGCCACGGCCACGAACCACTGTTCTAGACAGGTCAACCTCTGCCCCTGTGACATATGCTGCCCCCCTTACTAAACTTGCTATGTGGTAGAAGTGGACTGGCTTGGACTACGGGGCTGCACAGACATGAGAGGCGAGGCCAAGGCATCGTCCTCTGGGCCGTGGAGGGGCTGAGTAGGCTCCTGCTGGAAGGGACGGAGCCGCAGGCAGCTCCCAGCTCTTCTATTGATTCCTGTTGGCTATGAAACATCTTTTTAAAAAACTTCCAATATAGAAATCTAGCTGCAGAGGCCAGTGTGTAGGCCACAGTTGCGGTGCTGCAATTAGCCTTATTTGATCAACTGCCAGATCCCTGCACTCGGCAAACGGCAAACCAGAGCCAGCGGGGTCAGGGCACGCCCACGGTCGCTTCTCATGACCAAGGGTCCTGTGTAGAAAAGGTGGTTCTCATTCGTGTACTAGTCTTGAGTGGAGCTGATTTTCAAAGTGAGGTTACTGTTTCTCTTCTCGTGTGATGAGAGAGTTTCTTCATAGCAAGTCAGGTAAGTTTTCTTAACCTGTCCCCACCCCCATTTCCTGCTCAGTGGGAGAGCGAGGCCACCACCCAGCCCAGCCACGGGGCCAGTCTCAACAGCCTCCCGTGGCCCAGGCACGCGTGGCCATCAGGTATCCTGGCTACTGGGACTAAGGATAGTGAAGAGGTGAAGGCCGAACACTAACCAGAGCTTCCGGCAAAGCCACGTGCGTCGTGGGGACTTGAACACCAGCTTCTCCTCCTCTACTGACTCAGAGTCTCCGTCTGGAACACTTTCCACTTAAGGCTTTTTGTAAGTTTGACTCCAGCAGTGACAGGTATGTGTTGTTTTAAATCCACTAGCCATGCTCAAAAAAAAATATTCTTCATGTTTTAATTTTATACAATGGCTAGCAGGCACCTTAGTAACCAGCCAGAAATCAATTTCAACCACCATCAACCCCTAAACTACAGTACCAGGATGGCTGGCTAAGGAAAGGAAACGGACTGGCTGTAGTCTGACGCGTGCCCAGTACAAGGTGTCTGGCTGACTTTGTCCTAAATAAGGCTAACATTAGTGAACTAAGAACAGCGTCACGTAGCGGCCAAGCCGGCCTTCAGGAGCACCCTTCCCCGATGCGCTGGCAAGAGCGCCCCACTTTCCGGTCCAGTTTCACCATTTTCATGATGGCTTCCTCTCGGCCGCGGCCCATGTGGTCAAATGTACAGTCATGCTGCTCGGGGAGGCGATGCAACATACAGAACACGTAACCTGCAGCAGTGGGGGAAGCAGAGAAGACAGACCGTTAGGGTGGCCTCCACGTGCCCAGTGCCCAGCTCTCCCTCGGGTCCAGAGAGCGGGAAGGCGGTCCAGTGAGTGGACAGTGGTTGCAGCAGGGGCTCCGGCTGCTAAAGAGCCTATTACAACATCCCCCCTCTAACAAGACAGCCAGCACTTTCACGCAAGTCCAACGACGTCCTCAGAACGTCCAAGGGGCACACATCTGCCTTCAATGCTGTCCCTGCCTGGACCCTGAGGGTGGAACCCCAAGGTGACTCTGCAGCACCTGCCTCAGAAATGAGTGGGCTCTGAGCCCCTTTCCTCCCAGCCCCACGCAGGCGGGAGAGCCCAGAGCTGGCAGCTCAGCGCTTCCCCGGCCTGGACAAACCTCAGTATCTACCACAAGACACACACTGCTTCTAGGAGAAATGATTATGGGGACGGTGGGTGTGATCAAACCGAAACTCACACGTGAATGGGGGCTCTCAGAGGAAAATGGGTTATTTCAAGCACTGGACAAGGTATTACATTTAAAGAGAGGAAAGAACAGAAATGTCGAGCTCCGACTGGCATCTTAATGGAGCCTGATGCTTCCAACCCCACCTGGTGGGCAGGAGGCGAGGCCTACACACTCAGGCCTCCTGGGAGCGGAGGAGGCTGCAGGGCGGCCTCTGGAGCACAACGCTGGAGAACAAAGAGTTGAGAGGCCGGCAGAGCAGGTAGAGGCACAGATGAAACCCCTCTGGTAGGAAACAATGAGAGGAGGCCCTCAGGGTGTCAGCAGAGAGGCTCCGAGGACAAAGGGAACACAGAGCTGTGTCAGGATGTGGCCCATTCTCCCCTTCTGGTCAAATTCTAGGAGTGCTGATGGGGGGGGGGCGGGGTGTGGACGTGTGCGAGGACAGTCATCCAATGTTCCCTGGGTCTGTGCGGCCCTTTCTTTCAGGGAAGGGGGCATGAGATCTGGGCTGGCTCCTCCCCATCACCTCATCCCACCAGTTGCATCTGGTCATACCTCCAGGTCCCATGGGCCTAGACCAGGTCCACAGGACTGACCTATAGTGGGCTGGAATCCTTTCCTAAACCACCTCTCCCTGTGCACTTGGGGCAGGCATCCCAGAGCAGCGCCCCCCGGCCAATGCTCTCCTCACTTATTCTCCAAGCAAACATCATCCCTTCTCAGAGATTTCTCTCTTTTAAGCCCAGAGCCCAGAGTGAATGGACAGCCACCACTTGCAAACTGTGACTCATCCCTCTCCCCATCCTCAATTCTTTTCAGAGAAGAGGGGTGGAGGCAGTGATTTTAGAAGGATATCAGAAGTTGAAGCAAAGACTGGCCAAGATGGACAACAATTTAAAAAGCCTTAACTTTTAAGATCAACTTTACCCAGAGAATATTCCTCAGCTGACACTCACAGCCCTGCTCTGATGCCTTCAGCTCATGCTGAGTACGTACGGACAGGTGCCCACGGCGGCCTGAGCGACCAGGCCGAGCCTGGACCATCCATTGTGCAGGAAAAAAAAACACGTTATTAACTGCTTCCCAGGGAGAGCAGGGCAATATGTTTGACTCTAAATTAGGACTAGGTTTAAGGAAAGGAACAGAGATGAAATTTTTGTCTCCTGAGAAGCTGAGCTCCCACTTGGCTCAAAAGCGAAGTTAAAATTAATGAGCTCATGTGTTATATTTACTGATAAGTTCATTACTTGAAGATATTGGATACCAGTTGTCTTTCTCCTGAAGGATTTCACAGCAGAAGCGTGGATGGCCTCAATATGCATCCTGCATCTAACAAGCACAATCATCTTTTTGGAGCAAAGCCCACCTGGTCGGGGAGAACCTGCTGTCAGGTCAGGGTTTGGGGTAGGGGTACCAGCTGTGTGGCAGCAGGAAGTGTGTGGAGGCATTTCTGTCGCCAAGTCCTGACATACTTCTATACCTTCAGCATCTGTAATTAGGGCTGGGAAGACCCCTGCTAGCCTGGGATGATGCAGAAGAGGGTCCCAAGGGCTCTCCTCTCCTGATGAATGGTGCTGGCTGAATAAAAGTAGCAGGAAATGGATTACCCCTGAAATTAACTCAGCCCTGGCTCAGTCCAACACCTCATTAGTCAAAGATAGACTGGGATGGAGGGAAGAGGCTCCAGTCTTGCCCTCACTACGCCCCTGACAACTCTGCTTTAGCTTGCCTTCCGCCAACTCCTGGGGACCACCAACTCGGTGGGTGGACCTGAGAGCCCCAGGTTCTGTCTGGAAAAGGAAACAGGGCATGACAACCACAGGAACTCTACCCACCCAAGGATTTTCCATTCAGCCAAAAACACCTTATTTCTCTACTCAAGTTCTGTGTAGCTCTGTCAGACACACCTTGACACTTGCCTTTGATTTTTGAAAGGTGAAAATCACTGAACAGCAGGTAAACTTTCACCAGTTCAGCAGGGAGCAGAGCTGGTAAAAATTACAATATATGGCATTGTAATTCACTGGGGAAAAGTCTGGGGGAAATTTTGGAAGGCTAACTTCCCAAGTTGCTGCACTGAGGTTATTAGATGATATAAATTAAGCTCAATTCCCTCTCCTGTCAAGTTCACTCACCAAGTGGAAGTTACATGCTGGAACTTGTCCCAAATGCTGAGTAGGTATTATCCACTGACAACAGCCAATTGGCTAAATGTATTTTGGTGTCAGTAGCTGGGGTGGGCTGTTCTGGATACAGGAACGCATTCGGGGGTGACTGGCGGGGTGTGTGTGTGTGTGTGTGTGTGTGTGTGTGTGTGTGTGAGAGAGAATCTTTATTCTCTTCTCTCGATACCCACAGACCTGTTTCCAGAAACCACTCAAGTGTCATGAACGTTCAATTATTCTCTGAAATCTGGAGACCAAGCTGGGCATATGGAGAGAAGTGAGTTAGGCTGCTGGGGAAGCAGACTGTTCTCATTTCAGTGATGAACACAGTTTTAGAGCACAAGGGGATTTACAGCCTCAGCCTCAACACTTCCTCACGCCGTTTAATTAGAAACCAAGTGGGGCCTTTCCAGGGTGAGTCAGCCAAGGCGGTGTCCAGAGGGAAAGAAAAGAGAAAGGACACTGAACTGATCAGCAGAGCTGTGACAGGGGCTTTGGTACTATTACCCAGGGTATCATGAAATTCTTTCTCCCCGATTTTAAAAAGTTATATCATTATCAAACTCACTCACATATGTACAATTCATATCTACACCCTCCTTATGGCCCCATAGTTCAGCATCACGTAGTATTAAAAACAATTTCAATATACTTTTGCTTATGATAGCTATATACATACAGTGCTTTGGAGAGATAAGCAGTAGGATAATGATTAAAAGGATGCCACCCCCCTATAAGCGAGGAAAACACCCAAGGCAAAAGTTTTTGAAAAAAGATCAGCCTATAATACTAAATGTGGTTTAACCTCAGCCCTTTCCCCTGCCATATCTGCCACAACTGCTGCCCACTCCTGGGAGCCCCGGATCACTCGTTTTCCATGAAATACTGGCTAGGAGGAAGCCGCAGAGCTCCGTTAAGGCTGCGGAGCTGTTTTCAGTAAATTTCACAAAACGCTCAAGAACTTGTGTGGGTGTTTCTTTGTTTGTCAGCACGGAAGAGCAATTTGGGATGAGCCCTTGATTAAAAGGCGAGGGTGCAGAAGAGCTGTCTAAGCACTGGGTCCCACGGCCCACCTTCCAGGCCCCTTTCCACCTGCCACTGCCTGGCTCCTGACAGGCTGACAGGCCATCCTGGGCATGCGGAGAGGAGAGGAGGCCCGACCAGCACAGGTGAGACCAGTCGGCCGTCCTGCCCCCGTCCTGTGAGCTACGCTGCAAGGTCTCCGGCAGCTACACCCTCATTTCAAACAAACCTTCAACTGAGCAGGCAGCCTCAGGGCTGGACGACGAAGAGGCCTGCCCAGGGAGCCACAGCGGCTGAACCGTGGTGGGCTCCTCCCAGAGTGCTGTGGCTGTGAACAGCAACAGAGGGGGCAGAGCAGGCAAAAGGCAAAAAGTACAATTCAAGACCTATCTTAACCCCCTGTCCTGAAAGGATCGCATGTGAATGAGAAACAGCACAGAGGCAGCACACTCAGGTCACCCTCACCCCGAGCAGAGAGGCCGGGGGATTCCTGTGGGAGGACAAGCATTTCAGTGCAGGCCGCTCACGGTTATAAACAAGCACACCTGGACTCAGCCCTCCTGGTGTAGAGCCACAGGCCACACAGACCTGGAGATGCTCAACACCTAAATCCCTAAAAACACGTTCCCAGCAGAAAATGGATCCGAGGTTCACTCTTCCAAGACTCATAAAGGTCTGACATGCAGGTTTCTAAAAATGCTCATCTGGTGGGAACCAAACTTCAGCTTTTAAAGCTAACATCTGAAAGTCATCCATTTCTTTCAGACGCCCTCATCCATAGCTAAATCTCACCTCTGCTCACACAGAGACGGGTGTGGGTATTTTGAGACTATACACCAGGATTGAGAACAGTCTGACAAATGCCATCATTAAGCAAAGATGATATAACTAACACCCAATACCTGACTATAAGTGCTATAAAGTTGTAACAATATTTCCCGTTTCACTTACTTGTTGACAAAAATCATTGACAATCACTGTCCAAGAGGAACACCCAGGGCCTGAGGAGAAAGGGTCACTACCTCTCAGCCGTGCTGGCAGGCAGGGGCCCTGAGGGCAGCTGAACCAGATAATTGGCCCCATTGGCCAGTTCCCTTTCCCCCCACTCCTCCCCCCATCCTCAGGCACCACTATGGTGTTGGGGGTGGGGAAGGTGTGTGGAGGAGGAGCTGGAGGACCGAGGGCGGAGGCAACCGGTCATCCCACAGGCAGTACAGCCCCTACCCTTGGCTGAGGCCCCGGATCCCCAGGCCAGTGCTTCCCTCTGAACCTTAAGAACTGAGCAGGGGTTGGAACTGTCTTTTTTCCATGGAATTTCCTAAAGGAGACAAAGAAAGTGATGCCAAAATTCACAAAGTCTGAGCCCTTGACATTTTTATTCAATCCCTGCCAGACAGAAATGTTGCTTATTGGCTTTATCTTGGAGTAAAAAAGCACCACTTAAAAGTTGACAGAACTGGGCAGCTCTGGATACTTGTGGACTTTAATTAATTAAACACTTGTTTTCCTGCAGATCCCCCCACTCGGGGGCTCTCCCAAAGTGGCCATTTCAGTGAAGCCTCAGACCAGGGGGGGCCTCGGCTCCAGCTGCTCCGGTGTTTTTACCTCACTCACAACAAATGTTTTACACTTTCTTGCTCATTTGAATTTCAGATTGTCAAAGGTTCAAGCAGAACCTAAAAATACTGACAAGCCTTGGGGACCGAGGCACTGTAAAATGATCTCCAGGTGTGCAGCCTCAGGTGGCACCGTGCGTGTACACGCTATCCACACTGACACGTCTGTTCCCGGTGCCTGCCCACCAGCAACAAGCCCCAGGCAGGTATGTCCAGGTAGGAGGTAAATCGGAGACTGCACCTTGACATTTTTATCCAAACAGCAAACAGAGCCTACCCAAGACCTCCCGAAGCTCCCTGAGAAACCTGGGTAACAGAGCCTCCAAATCTCAGCTCAATAGGTACCATTTGCTATCTGAAGTGTCTATTTCAAACATAAACAACAAATATACCTGACTCATGTCTGAAATGACCAGGCAAGCACATTAGAAGAAAAGAATCACATTTTTCCAACAACATAGAAGTTTCTTAAAACTCAGGACAGCTAACTGACCTCATAGCTCATTTGTAAGTACATGTTGGGAACAGCAGGTGGCTACAGGAAAGCTTGTTGGAAAGCATTAACCATTTATACTCCCACCAGCAGCAATCCCTGGATTACACCACATCCGCTGACCCAATCAATGCCCAAGGCAGAATTTGTAGCACAGACATGCATTAAAGGATCTTAATGCATTTTATTTCATCAGGCCCATAGTACAGGCAAAGCAGCTGCAGGTGTTTCGGGAATGGAACGCGTCTGTTTTACATTCTCCTCCATCCCTGACTTTGCATGGAGGAGGGAAAAGCAATCACGCTCCAAGAAAAAGAACTGGATCGCGGCTCACTGAGTTAGCTGACACAGTGCTCGGCTGGGCTGGGGGAGAGAATGGGTGGATGGACAGAGTCAGCTGCCCAAGGAGCTGGAACCAAAGCCACAGTGAACCACCAAGCAGGCATCAGTCTGTTTTCCAAGGGGAAGGAGAACCTGCAATTCAGAAGAGCCCAATGTACTCAACAATTTAGTAAAAACCACAGAACAATACCAAGACAGCTCTAAAACAGAAGCAATCATTTGTTTTCCCCAAATCAATTAAAACATCAGTTAGATACAAGCTAAACACTACAACAAAAAGCACTGTGACAGAGGCAAAGATACACAAGCCCGTGCAAAGAGCACTCACGAAGGCCCTGGGAGCAGCCGGTGGTGAGGGGGAGCCGCGCTGTCACGGCCCAGCTTAATGAAGCTCCCGACGTGGTGCGTGCACACGTCAGTTCCCCAGTATAGAAAAATCCACCATTCTTGGTGTCCTTTATTGCCATCTCTTCAGACTGCCCCATTCTTGCAAAAACTCTGACCTCTTTCCTTTCGTCCGTGGGGAATGTTCACCCTGTCCCAGGAACATCTCCTTCTACCACCCGACGTCCAGAGAACAAGTCTTCCACCCTTCATTCCTGCCTCCACCCAGGAAAAGGCTACCCTATCTTTGCCAAAGGGTGCGTGTGGGAGGTACGGGTGGGCCGGGCCTGGGGGCCAGGTGCCCGCACCAGGAAGGAAACTGTGCCCTCAGCTTTGACCTGAGAACCCTCCCCTAGCAAGCTCTGTAACCCCTCGGTGCACGAGGAGAAGGGGGCTGGCTGCAGGCTCACATTGTGCTAGGCTGTTTTATCTAGAGATGAACATATATTTAAAAACTGAGAGAAAATGGCTCAAGGCAGCTTCTGCCACAGGAATAATGACTTGCTCTTTCAAACATTTCCTTTCAGTAGCTGAAAGCAGGCAGCCAGCGTCAGCCTCTTAGGAGCTGGGGCACTTTTTAGCATCCAAAAGCCCTAGAAGGTGCTTGCATTCCTGGCCTCCTCTTTCCTCCGCCCACCCCCACCTCTCTGGGGCCTCAGGAGAATAGTGAGGTACTCGCAGGAAACTTCTTTTTTGGGGGAGACCTTATCCTTCTCTCCGCCGGCTCCTGATTTGTTGGCCTTCTCTTTCAATATTTCCTTGTCCTGCAAAAGATTCTCCTCTCAGAGAGGTCTAGAAAACCAACTCCAAAGCTGCAGTGGAGGCAAAAAAAGGGCCAAACCCATCCTACCCAAGAGCCGCCGAGGGCAAAGCTTGGGCCCACGGGGGCAACTTAGTTAAAGACAGGCTCCTGACACACGGCTCACCAGAGAACTGTGGCCTGTTTCGCCACCCCTGAAGGCTACACTGGCAAGAGCCAGTTCATCCAAGTCCAGAATGTCCAAGTGGCAATGCCGTCAGGGGACACCAGACTACAGATGCCATGTGTCTCTCTAGAACAACACCTGGGAAAGAGAGGAATACTTACCCCATTTTTCTCTGCTGGCCTTTCAACAATCCACATGCTGGGGTCACAGGGGAGGACAGAAATGACAGACCGGCAATGGGAGAAACCTCTGGCTTAGTCCCACCCCTGCTGCTATGGCATGTCCCTTAGGGGAACCTCAAGTTCTCTTTCTGGATAATTCAGTGAGGATCTTGTGCTCCGGAGCCCAAGTACTGGATTCGTGGTCCAGCTGCACTGCTTTGACAGTCGTGTGGCTGCTGCTAAGCCATTGAGCCTTTCGGACCTTCAGGTGCGTCTCCTATAAACGGGGTTGTTACGGGCATTAAGGACTAGAGCCGCTGAAGCCTCGACTCAGGGAAGGTTGGCTGTTACCAGGATAGCTCTTCCAGCTGTTGTCACCCCTCGCACCTTACACAGTACAACTCACTCACCTGGTTTCAAGGCTAAGCACCCCCTCCTTCCCTGCTCCTTCCCCCTACTCACATGGCTTTCTTTCTGCTACACAACATTTTACACAAAGAAAATTTCTTTACACAAAGAAAATCCGCCTTCCAATGCAGGTTCAATCCCTGGTGGGGAAACTAAGATCCCACATGCCATGGGGCAACTAAGCCCACGTGCTGCAACTACTGAGCTCACGCGCCTCAAGGAGCCCACGTGCCATAAACTACAGAGCCCATCCATGTACCCTGGAGCCTGCGGCCAAAGGTAGAGAGAGAAAACCCACACGCCACAACTAGAGAGAAGCCCATGTGCCACAACGAAAGATCCTGCGTGCCACAACTAAGACCCGACACAGCCAAAGAAAGAGAAAGAGAGAGAAGGGAGGAAGGGAGGGAAAGAAGAAAGTAAATTTTAAAATATATAAAAAATAAAAATAAAAGAACATTTACTGCTGGTAACTGTGCCCTCGCCCCCTCTCCTGGAGAGGACCACCACCACACAGTTTACTTCCAACCACCTGGGTGAACAGGGTACAGCGAGCACAATGTAAAGATGATTATTGTCTGGCTTTGGCTTTGGATGTACTTTAAAAATTTTTTTTGCAGTAGCAAGTTTACTTCCCTAATTATGCTTTTCTATTGCCATTATTAATATGAGCCTATATTTGCTAAGCTCACTCCGAGAGGCAACCCAGAAAGGTCCAAGATGGCATTAGATGCTTTCCTGGAATTAAAATTTTGCTGTAACTCATGATCACAATGTGCTGAATACAGATAATGAAGAACTGAACGTAAACACACAGGTTCCCACTGCATTCATCTCCTATTCTACCCTAGTATTTTGGTCAATTACTCCAGATTCCAAGGAAAATTAATCCTGGGGTAGCAGTTCAGTTCAAGGGAAGAGCAATTTAATTGATGCAAGGGAATTAACACAAAGCTGGCCCTTTAATCTGTGAGTCTGGAACTTTCCCCCTTCCTGGGTGAATCTGTAACCGAGGTGCACAGCTCTAAAGAACACATGTCATCTTATGTATTAATCACAAGGACGCACAAACTCCATCACGTGCTGACTCAGAGCTTCTGTCTCCCACTGGAGGGCAACAGCCTGCTGCTGCACGGCGGGCATCCTCGCGACGGTCCAGGGAGGGGGGGCCGCTCAGCTCCCTGAGGAGCAAATGGGCTGTCACTAGATTAAGCCTCCTTGACCCACAGCAAATGTCTTCAACGGCCGCAGCCACTGCCTGCCACCTCCCACTCTACGGCCTAAGAACAACCCATCTCCTGCATTACAAGCAGTATCTTCACCGATACCTAACAGAACATTTGGCTAGAGAAAAGCATCTGACACCTGCATGAACACTTCCCCCAGCTCCCCGCAGCCCCGGAGTACTTTTCTGGAGGACTCACTGGAATAACTACAGCAGGTCTGGCTGCCTGCTGCTGAAGAGAGCCACTGGGGGAGGTCCCCACAGGCCAGGGCCACCTGTCTCCCAGGTATCCACCAGGCACTGTACATTTTACACGTACAGCAGTTGGTGAGGTCCCCAAAGCAAAGAGTGGCACTTCTTGTCGTCCCCTCTGTCCAACCATGTCCCAGGCACTGTTCTGGGGTAGAAAATAAACTAGACAGTTCGGTGGCCCAACCTCTCAACTCCACAGGGGACAACAGAGAAAGAGAACACCTTTCAAATCACAGGAGGAAATAAGCAGCAGCCCCTCCCAAGCTCACACCACCCCATGAGTCAATGCCGGGGTTCTCCAATACCACCGCACCTCAACTTCTGCTCTCTTCCCTTTTCTTTTTTGTGCCTCAGTAACTATGGTTGCATTAACTCCTGATCTGACAGCAGAGGGTGTTTTCTGGACTGCAGGCTCGAGGGCAGGTCAAATTTGGTGATGTTGAGTATCCACACCAAGCAGCCTCTATATGCTGCTGCCCTCACCTCTCTGCAAAGCCTGCAGTAGATGCCTTCATTCCCTACTGAGTTCTGCCTAACTCCGAACAGGGATGGGAATAACGTCTTAACAAACAAGGAGACGTGGAAAGGTGAGAAATTTCCTAGACAAGCCAGCTGATCCAATTACTTTAGGCACTTCTCCAATAAATGATAGGGTGGACTCACTTACCCTTTTCAGTTTGTGGCCTCTGAACTCCGCTCCAGTATCTCACGGTCAGTCTTGACCACCCACATCTGCAGTGTGACAGCTCCTCTCCCACCAGCTCTCAGCACTTCCTCCCTGCCTCCCCAGCACTTGTTTCTTTTCAGTCTCTGGGTCTCATGCCCTTCGTGGGTCCGTCCCAGGGACCCAGCCCCCTGGCGGGGTGACTTGGAGTCTCAGAGGCTGAACAGTTCTAGCAACACCAGGCACTGTGTGAGAGCCAACAACCCTCCACCACTGTGCCTGGGGCTCTGGCTAGTGGGCGGCCTTCTCCGTATCTGCCTTCCAAAAGACAGCAGCGCCCCGCCCCCCAAATGCAAGTTCTCTTTTGGTAACGCTGGCTACAAAGTCAACCAACACTGCAGAGCTGTGCTGCTATTTGCCACAGTCTTATTCAGGCTCATTTCCGACAACAAAGCAGCAAAACTTGAAGCAGCAAGGCTTTTCCTGGAGCCTGCATCTTCAGGGGCCAAGAGTTGAGGAGTAAGGACTATCATGTGATCTTGTCAGAACCTCAGTCTGCTTAGCTAAAAGCACTTTCCAGAAGCAAAAACAAACTTCACTGATATTGATCTCTTCAGAGGAAAGCTGCTATAGAAATCTCATCTAATAAATAAAGGATTCAAGCTCCAGTGTTGGGCTGTCAGTCCAGGAAGGGAAAGAAGCTATCAGACTCAAGGAGTCAAGAGTATTTATTGGTCAGCTGTGCACTGTTTACAGAGCTCTATTCTAGGGGCTGGGTGGAGGAGAAGGGGGAAAAAAAAGTCACTAGTTCCCAGCTTTTAAGACAGCTGGAGACGCACAGAGAGGAAAATGCTGAAGGACACAAGGAGCAAAGCAAGAAATCAACTGCAAATAAAATCAATACAATCCAGCTATGTGTAATAAATCGGGGGCACTGAGGAGAGGTCAACTGCATAAGGTATCCTGGAGGAGGTAAGTTTTCAAGGAAAATGAGGACATGAATTAGCACTCAGGAGAAAATGGAACATGTCAATGAGAATTAAGTGCCACTGTGCCTCTCATTACCCAGGCGCAGTGGGGGACAAAAAAGGGGCAATGCCATGGACCCTGTCCTCCAGAAGCATCGCATCTAGATGGAGCAAGAAGTGGCACATGGAACAGTGGTTCTCAGAGAGTAGGTCGCATAAATTGTTACCAATGAATGTTTCCTTGAGACGGGGAAGTGCTCAAGGAACAGCTAAGAACTGTACAGCTGAAAACAGAGACAACTCATGCTGCAGCCATACCCTCCCTGTTTAGGGCACCCCATGGGCCAGTGTGGGAACATGGAGAAGTGGTGGGATTCTGGCAGCTCAACGGACCTGGGTTCAAGTGCTCCCTAGTAATTCTGAGTTACTTAACTTCAAAGCTTGAGTTTTCACCTCTGTAAAAAGGGAGTACCATCTGTCCAACCGTGCTTTTGTAAGGGGTCAAATGCTATATAACACAGCTGCAGGCATCCAGCACGTAGCTGGTGCTCAATAAAGCTGTTCTTCAAAGATTATTGTTTTGTTTTTTTTTATAAATTTATTTTATTTATTTATTTTTGGCTGCATTGGGTCTTTGTTGCTGCGCGCAGGCTTTCTCTAGTTGTGGTGAGTGGGGGCTACTCTTCATTGCGGTGCTCGGGCTTCTCTTTGCAGTGGCTTCTCTTATTGCAGAGCACGGGCTCTAGGCGTGCGGGCTTCAGTAGTTGCAGCACGCGGGCTCAGCAGTTGTGGCTCACAGGCTCTAGAGCACAGCCTCAGTAGTTGTGGCACACGGGCTTAGTTGCTCTGAGGCATGTGGGATCTTCCCGGACCAGGGCTCAAACCCTTGTTCCCTGCAGTGGCAGGCAGATTCTTAACCACTGCGCCACCAGGGAAGCCCTAAAGCTGTTCTTCTTCCTTCACCCAGAGGATCACTGCAGTGGTACAGGGTTCACCCATTCACTCATTCAGGCAACACTGCACACCAGGTACTATATAGCAGCGGCGGAGAGCTACTGAAGAACACAATATGGTCCCTGTCCTCCAGTGCTTATGGTCTGGGAGGAAGGACAGACATGCAGTCAATTTCAGTATGTTCTGAGAACTACAGCAACAGAGGCCAACCATGGACTCCACAGAAGACTTCTGAGCAGTCCCACAAGGAGATCTGCAGGTGAAAGGTTTTATTAAAAAGACTCCCAGATTTTGTGACAGCCTCTGATGAGGAAAACTACGGAGACAAGCACTGAGCCCAGTCTGGCATTTTGTACCCCACCCTGCCCTTGATGTCCCCACACTATTCTTCAGTCCCTGTGAATGAACTTGCTACTGGAGGAACTGGGGTACTGGAAAGCCAAAGCCACTGTGTTCAAATATCTGAAGAGAAGCCTTGCAGGAGAGGAAGATGATTTGTGACAGGTCTCTCCAGAGGGCAGAGTGAGGAGGAATGAGGACATGTCATATACGGAGGCTGGTTTTAGTTCAACGGAGGAAGCACCTAGTCAGTCTAAGCTGCCTGCAACAAGACAGGCCTCACTCCCTCCAGGCTGGAGATGTACGTGGTGGCTGGATTACCTGCCAGGGCAGGGCACTGCTGATGTAGTTTCTGCAGCGTCAGTTCAGGGAGTTGGACTGGCACCAGATGGATAACTTCTCAGTC
Source organism: Balaenoptera ricei (assembly GCF_028023285.1). NCBI lineage: Eukaryota > Metazoa > Chordata > Mammalia > Artiodactyla > Balaenopteridae > Balaenoptera > Balaenoptera ricei. Next base: position 37,088,312 of record NC_082649.1, read on the forward strand.
CCATAAGTGCTTGGACTTTGTGTCAGAGAGTGATGGGTTTGCTAGGCAGGAGTGAGAGACTGGTGTGGTTATACACAGCAGGTCTGTGACCTGGCAGTCTCTGTGACGCCCAAAGAGCCCATCTTATTCACGTGCAAGATGAATCACAGGTTTTATTTAGGCAAATACACCCATCCCCAAAGTTGAGTATTTAATTAAACCAAAAGCATATCAAATAATTTTAATCAGACCAAGCAAGCAATGCTGCTCTGATAGCATACCTGTCTCGCCTGATTTTTCCCCCTCTACCAATAAAAATTCAAGGCGGATAAAAGTATGTAAAACTAAATAACGCTAAGGTTTTCTCTCTAAACCTTATTCCTTAAGTCAATTATTCCATTGGGAAACCCTCAGGTTGTACATGTACGCTGGCATCAAGAATTTCCATGGAGGGCTTCCCTGGTGGCGCAGTGGTTAAGAATCCTCCTGCCAATGCAGGGGACACGGGTTCGAGCCCTGGTCCAGGAAGATCCCACATGCCGCGGAGCAACTAAGCCCGTGCGCCACAACTACTGAGCCTGCGCATCTGGAGCCTGTGCTCCGCAACAGGAGAGGCCACGACAATGAGAAGCCCGCGCACTGTGATGAAGAGTGGCCCCCGCTCGCCGCAACTAGAGAAAGCCCTCGCACAGAAACGAAGACCCAACACAGCCATAAATAAATAAATAAATAAATAAATAAATAAATAAATTTATTTATTTATTTATTTATTTATTTATTTTTTAAAAAAAGAAGAATTTCCATGGAGACTGGGCCAGACATTCTCCCATTCACCTGCTTAGGCCTGCCTTCAAACACTACCACAAAAGGACGTGCCCCTAAAGAAAACCAGCAGGCTCACCAGAACACCACATTTCCTTGACTTCTAATTTTTTTCTTGTATGTTATTACAAGAAATAATAACAGATGGGGTACCTACTATAGGCCACGTAACTCTAACAGGGGCAGTGGGAAGCTATAGAACAACACATGGTCCTGCTCTCTGAGTATTTTAGAATCTAGCAGGAGAGAGGAGACCAGTGGAGGAAGGCATGTGTCAAACACTCAGAAGATGTAAATCTCTGAGTGAAAGAGAATGGAGTTGCCTAGATTTGACATAAAACCTCTGATGTGCATGACCTCATTGGAAATTTCCAGTAACTCGATTTTGTCTTAAATTACCTTTACATTTCCTATGAAGAAATGAGCTATTAAGTGTATAGGCAGTATATCAAACTTTGGGGTATATTAGAATTGCCTGAGCAACTGCATTTTTGCTTTCCAAAGACGCATCCCCACCTACTCAGGGACTCTGAAATGCTGGTCTGAGGCCCACACTTTTTAAGAAGTTCTACTCAAGAGGGAGTCACATAAGAATCTAGCATGAAGACAGAGAGTGTTTACTAGCATGTATCTGCATACAATGTACTAAACACAAATTAGTTTTAACGACACACATAAAAGGCGCAAGAAAGGACATTTCTTTAGCAACACTTTGTGAACAATTTGATATCAATTTTGAAAGAAATAATATTTTAATCCTGTTATTTTGACTAAATACTATTTTTACCACAACTGGTCTAATTTGGTGACATTTTGCTGTGAAGGGTCCATGTAAGAGTCCCAAGTCCTGAACAAGGTTCTGGAGGCTGAACTAAGAGGAGGTTAAGAGAGTCAGGTGTATTAATCTGGAGGAAAGACCAAGAAATCTTCTGGGTACTTCAGAGGAGATAAGAGCAGAAGTCCCCCAGGGATGGACAAGAATATGTGACAAGAAGCTGTAGTCAGCGGGGGATGAAAGCTATGCTCGAGGGAGGGAGAGTGGGCACTGCTGTGAGCAGTCATGTTGGTCAGAAACTCTTCAGCAGTCCTTGAGTTTCAGATCA